>NW_026902065.1:0-2741015 GCF_033783945.1 Neopsephotus bourkii | reverse complement strand
GCAAACAAGCAAATAAATGGGAAGATAAATGTAAATGAGCTGTAATTCTTATCTCAGGGCTCTGTTCGCCTTCTCAGTTTCCTACTTACTTTAATCACTGACTAGTTCTTTAGGAAAAAACCTCACATTTTTGGTTTCCTTGGGTGGAATTTGTCCACTAACTGAAATGTGGTCATCCCAGTCTAAGTTCACCCTTTGAAGTCTCTCTATAGAAAGAAATAGCCATCTCTGAAGAGTGAGTCACCCCATTCAAGCATGGCCATGGAAGATAGCTGGGATATTATGCCCTCTGGGGGTGCTTATTTTTCTCTACTTCTTATAAGGGAAACTTAGATACTTCTTATATATATGAAGCTGGACAAGATGAATTTCAAACTTTGTGAGCAAATATATTAATACAATCAGGTGAAAAATACTTTTGTTTTTTTTTTTTTCAAATTGCTAGACATATGTTTCTGTCATTTCCTGCCCTTTTCTAAGTTTCTCATTTCTTTGTTGCTTAAGATGTAGATCTCAAGAGCTTCTGTGGAAGAAAGGAAAAAAAATGCTGATTGCCTCCTAAAATATACTCAGGAGCAACCACACAGTAATCTTTGTAATTCACAGCCAAGCACCTAGTTTGTTAAGTAGTCATTAAAAAATGACACTTCACTGCAACTTCTCTGTTGTATCTGGAAATAGGCTAGCATCTTTTCATGTTGTTTGGAGCCTTATCCATGTCCATAAAATTTTCTAGTCCCCTTAGATTTGCTCACAGGTTTTAAGGTATTCAAAGACCTTGTGGTAGTGACATCCATGGGCCACCAAATGTGGAAATACCCAGTGCTACAGCTTCATAGCCTTTCAAACTAAGATCATAACCTTATTAATAAAGATTAATCTTAATTCCCTGGGGGAAATGGCAAAGGGCAAAGCAGCAGAAGTCTCAGTGTTTGCATTTATCTCTGCCTGTACACCCTGGCTTTCCAGTTCCTTGGTATCGAGGCTCCTGCATAAATAAGCCTGTACTTAAAGTCCCACTGAAACCAGCTGGCAGGGTTGTCCCCTATCATCTGCTACCAAGTGCTCTCAGAAGCACCACAGAGAATGGCATGGGCTTCTGGTCTGACTCAGCACCACTGCTCTTCTACACTATGTATGAATTTTGTTGATTCAGGGCTAAGGGGCATACCATGATTTACCTACAGCCAGTGGGGGACATGTTCTCCTTTTGCAGTGTATAATTAAGGTCATTCATCCTGCATCAGGCTAGGGTTCTGGATTAAGCCCAAACAGGAGCTAGCATGGTGTGATATAATTTAATTAACTTACTGCCAGCTGTACTTTGCTGAGCATCTGGCCTTCGGTCATTCATGTTGAAGCTTCTAGTTAATTGCAAATACCATCAAGATTGTGATGCACCTGATTGCACTTACCTTCTAAACATTGTTTAATTGATTTTGAAATCCTAATCTACACATCATAAAGTTTATTGGTCATGTTAATTGGCTAAATCTGACATTGCAATGGTGGAGGGAATTGGCTAATTCAACTAGACAATAGAATTAAAAAATCCAATGTCCATATAATCCTGTTGTTAATGTCACAAGTTCCTACTCTATCCTTTTTCTTTCAAAAACGTTTTTACAATTAAGATTGATTATAAAAGGCTGATTATTCTAAGGCTGATTACTTTCAGTGCTGCAGAGAGAGCTTTTCCTCTCTCTCTCTCTTCTTCCACTGAAGTGTGGCAGAAGCAGCATTAAATGCAATTGTGGATTCAGAAATGTTTATGGTAGGCAGAGCCTTCAGATTAGCATGACACATGGAATTTGTGAGCTGTTAGATTCAATTTCAAAGCATTAGGCTAGGATTTCACATTTTGTTTTTATAAAATGCAAATAGACTTCAGTTGCTTTGTTATTAAGATGAATTTGAAACATTACTCAGGGAGCAGATATGGAACCCATACTCATTACACAAGTCTTGCTTCCTGGAATGGATCTTCATTCTTTTTTCTTTAGGATTTTCTTGAGATGTTAAGTAAACTGCTACTGTGAGACAGGCCAACCAAAAAGCTGTTCCCCTCACAAATAAGGGGAAAAGAGATAAGGAATGAATGAAATGAACTCAGAATGGAGCATACAAAGTCTTTTCCATGAACATGCATTGAAGGAAGAAAGTTCCAGTACACACTGGCCACAGAACAAGTGCTAGTGTATGGCAGAGCTTCTCTGCATGACAGGCTAACGCAAATGAGCTGCCTTGTCTGGCAGCAGGCATCTTTATCACTGGTGGTGGTCACACCATGGTTCTAGATGTAAGGACTCACTGCTGGTGTAGGTAAAGATGAAGGATCCTGTTCACAGAGCAGGTAAGCCAGAGAGCTCCAAATCACAGTGTCAGCACTATTATCCTGAACACCATGGTATACCTTTGACTGTGAGGAGAAGACCTAACAGCAAGCATGCATGACACCTGAAGGTCTACCCAAGGACAGGTTAGCTAAGGGGCCCATGCACTGCAAGAAGATGTTCTCCGGAGGACAGTCAGTCACAGGAGCGAGCAAACCCAGCAGCTCCCTATCCTGCTACATGTACCCAAACCAAGTGCCAGAAGTCTGCCTGCAAGCAGCCAACAGACTGGCAAGGACACATATGCATTGCTCCTGATGCTCCTAGATTGTGCCAGAAGAGGGTGAAGTGGCCTTTTCAGTTGTTTCAGGCTGTTGTCAGATTTCCAGCCATCTAGCTGCAAGCAAGACCTCAAATGTCATGCAAGATTTCAAGTTGGAGTCTCTGAGGCAAAGTCTTAATCCGAAGAATAATTGAATAGCCTTGTTTTCTAACAAAAAAAGGAAGACCAACACCTGCTATAAAAAGCATTTTCATAGGATCACAGAAGGGTTTGGGTTGGAAGGGACCTTAAAGATTATCCACTTCCAACCCTTCTGCTTGGGCAGGGAAACCCTTTACTAGACCAGGTTGTTCAAAGCCCCATCCAACCTGATCTGCTCATGGCTGTAATTTTTAGTCCTAGTTTTAGTCAAATATTATGGGAATGCATTCAAATGTCTGTGGATTTCCAGGAATTTGCAGCCAGCTCTCAGTATCCCAGGTTTCCCATTGTAACGCATGATAAACAGGAAAGGTAGAATGATCACTTGAATTTCTTGCTAATTGTGCCTATAAATAAGGGAATACTTTAAAAAACAACCAACCAAACAAACAAAAAATCCTCTCTGTATATTTCGGACAAACATTGTGCTGACTAAAAAAGTCTGAACCAACCAGCAGGGTTGATCTGCTGGTCTGAGCTGACATGCTTGCAGTGGTCTGTGCATGGCTTAGGAAGGAAGCACGACTGAGTGTTTCTATGGAGATTAGAGAGAACAGGTCTTGTTTCCTAGGCATAACCTTAATTAGCAAATGCTTAAAGTTAGGAAGATCTGTTGTTTTTACAAGGACATTTTGTTCCAGCAGTGGTTGTGTTTTCCTCCTTTGCTCAAGCTGCGAGAGGCTGGAAGGCCAAAGGAATCCAGGGTGAACATGAGCTTTCTGACTCTCACATCCACACCACCTGCCTGAGAGGTACCACACTGCAAAGAGACCTGGACTCTGAGGCTGCTGCTTTGCCACAGTGGAATTAGGACAGATTTCCCCAGAACAAAACATCTCCTCTTTAACTTAAAAATGTGTTTTTGTCAGAATAGAAATTAAGCTTTCTGGATGTATTTCTTTGGCCCTCCCCTGAGATTACCAAAGAGTGGGCTAAATGAAATGAAGTCTGATGCATCTGTGTATGTACAGATACTTTTGGAAAGATGCATATGCAGCTATATTCTGTACATAGCAGAGCCCTGTAACTCCTTTCATGTGCAACATCAACCAAAAGTTTGTTACCTACTCAGTGCTGTTAAATCTCGTCAGCATGAATTATACAAGGCTAGAACAGTGATCCAAGAAAAGGGGCTTCCCTTTGAACCCCAACATGAATTCCCTGTGCCTCATAGAGCGGATACAGCATGTTCTTAAACCTGAACAGTTTTGCTTCCCACTTCAGCTGTGGTTCATTAAATCACTTTCTGATACTGGGTCAGGGTGGAATTGGTTATGCTGGAATGAGACCCATTTTCAGACAAAACTTCTATTTTCTCCATTTTCCCTTTCACCACAGATTTACATCCCCAGTCTTTAGCTTGATAAAACCACTTCTGCCCCTTTGCATGTGCTTAAGTGGAGGCACATTCTCAAAACCTGAGTCCTATCTAATTTTATAACTCCAAAATGCAATACAGATCCTGCTCCTGAGCACTGGGGTAATATTTAGCAGAGTGGGGCTGTACTCCAGTACTCAAGTGAATTAGAGTTGTATATGTAGGTCCAAGCTGTTTTAATGTTCTCTTTGAAGTGTGCTGAGACCAAGCCAGACTCTTCTAGCTGTTCTGTCATTTCTCTTATGCATTATACCCGAGCTGAGGCATTTAAAATATTGGTGTTAAAAGTCTATAATGGCTCTCATTGTTATTTCGTAAGTCCTATCTCTTCAAAGTCTTCACATTCAGCCAAATTTGACAGATACAGATGTCTTGGCAAAAACAGTATCCTCATCCTTTCTTTTTGCTTCTTGGCTGTATTTTCCAGCTGCTTTTCAGAGGAATATAGTATTTCAAATATCTCACAGAAAAAAAACATGACACCTCCCAAACTCCTGAGGCTGCTCTCTCAGGTTGCATGTGGATGCTACCACTTCTGGAAAGGAGCTACGCAGTAGGACCACGCTGGCTGACCCAGCATGAAGAAGTGTCTGGTACCAGAATGCCTCATATCCATGCATCTACAGGGGGTGGTTTTGGCACTGACACTGAACAAGTGACAAGAATATATTTGGCTTCAGTGTTTCAGCTTAGCTTGTATCCCTATACTGCTTTTGTTATCCTCTGATGGATAAAAGTCACCATCTGTCAAGATCCATAAGGGTAGGATCTGGACCTCTGCTAATGTCTCGTTCCCGATATCCTTTAGCCAGGGCATTAGTGCTCTGTTGTACTCTCACAGTTGCTGGCCCTGGAATGCAAGTAACTTCCTGGCCTCTTTTATGGGGCTCTGAGGAGAAACCCTGCTGCAGGATGATAACATTTAAGCGAGATTCCCCAGGGGCATTGCATTTGCAGGCGCCAAGTAAATGACCCACCACACTCCTACTTGCATGATAAGGAACTTTACCATGCACTTTGCAGCCTGCTTTAATATTACCTCTTTCATCTCCTGCTTTTTTTAAAGGTATGTGGCTTGCCTTTACAGGACATCTGTGGGAAGTGGGTGGCCTATACAGGCGGGGGAAAATGTGTTCAACAAGAGGGTTCAATTCCACTGCCACCATGGATCTCATCAGCTGTGGAGACAAAGCAGCAAGCACTTAAGCTATAAAACCTAACTCTTTTACCAGTGTTCAGGTGTAGGCAGGAGCTACTTCATGTGATTCACATTCAGCTTTCAGAGGTGCACAGGACCACCGCCTCAAGGTCTAGTGCCAATAGACACAAAACCCTACAAAAGAGGACAGTGGAGCTTTATACTTTTATACTTTTGTTAGCTGGGAGGAGGTGGTGAAGAGGAAGTCATTTGCCATGAGGCAGATGCGTGCAGCACTGATTCACAAGCATTTTCCATTTGCTCTTTCTCACGCATTGCTTCTGCTTTTTTTCTCTATTTATCACAGGTGCAGGACCATAACAGTATTTCTGCAAGTACAACTGTTGCCTGTGTTGGATGTCAAATTCATAGAAACAAGACAACAGACTTTGGTAGACTTCATTGGTATTAATACTGCGATAAGGACACGCAGTTCTAGTATTGCATAAACATATGACAGCTGATGTTTAAGAAGAGAGCTCAGGGCAAAGGCCTGAATGTAGTGTCTCAGCACACTGGTGTACTGTAAACTGGATTATGTCTTACAGTAAACTCTCCTTCATTTAAGACACTGCAATAGACCGCTAAGCACATGTTTCCACCCAAAACAAAGGCAGCTCAGGAATTTGAATACTGTGGGAAGCTGGGCTTTGTCTGGGTATTATTTTGGGAAAGGAATACTTGTGGGTGGATGAGAGACTGTTCAGGTGGGGAAGGAAGGAGACAGCATGTGGGAAACAGGCAGCAAAGGGTTGCTGCAGCTCAACAGAGCTGTGTGGATGCCTGTCCTGGGAGAAGCTTGAGAGGTCAGAGAGCTGGCTGGGAAAGATCTGCTGCTGTGAGAAGCTGCCTCTGGTTGTTTGTCTCCTACTGTGTTTATGAGAGCAGACTCTCTATATTGTTCTACATAAAAAGAATTGCATCAAAAATGCTGGTCTCTGCTATTAATATCTTCACTTGGAAAAAAACTTAAAGGCCCAAATTTTGTACAGATGGAATGGTGTGGGATTGCCTTTATTTTAATGTGGCATGTTTCCTAATAAATCTTTTGGTTTCTCCTTTTCCCTCACAGTTTTTGCTTGTTGTTCCTGTTGTCTCCACTTCTCAGGAGAGGCAACAGATCTCAGAGTGGATACCCCATCACCTTGGGGAAGCCTTTTCTCTGCAGCAGAAAACCCAAGGTCCGGTCTGAGGGTAGAACTTGGTCCTGCCATGCAGCTCAGCTCTTCTGTGTCAAGAGCTAATGTTGACACCTCTAGGAGAGGCTGAGTTTCAGCTACTTAACATTTATGCATCCAAGTAAGTTTAAGAAGTCTACTTGTCCATCTGGCCATTTATCTGTGCTTCTGATGGATTCCTTCAACTTAGATGAATGTCCAGTGGGGAGATATCAAAGCGAAGGTTATGCACAGGGACTATGAGAAAACAGTGATACTTCCCAGTTGGAAAAAATCCCCAAAGTCCTACTGGTTTGATCAGAGCATTCTTAGTAAGTGAGAACATGAGGTACTATTTGTATGTTCCTGGCAGGTACTGATCTAGACAAAGTTCTCCTAGTGAATGACTGCATTTGTTGAACTCCCCTTATTTCTCCTCATATCTGAGCAGGCTTCCATAATTGTTGATAACATCATAATGTGTCTAGGGAGCTTTTCTGTACAGAACTCACTGTCCTGAACCCCGAAATAAGAGTGTCTGTCCACATTCAGTGGGCAGCCAGGGGTCCAGAGGCATCTCCAGTACAAGGGTGACACAGTCCAGAAAAGGAGAGTTCTACAGATGCTATCTTAAAATGAACAACTACCTCAACAGTGAAATGGCACTTGATCAAGAAAATTGCAATGATTTAGAAATTCAGCTCAAATAAATCTGCAAAAAGTTATCCAGAAGTCTCTTGTGATTTTGAACTAGCCTACAGTAGAATCATAGAATAGTTAGGGTTGGGAAGGACCTTGAGATCATCTAGTTCCAGTCCCCCTGCCATGGACAGGGACACCTCACACTAAATCATGTCACCCAAGGCTCTGTCCAACCTGGCGTTGAACACTGGCAGGGATGGAGCGTTCACAGCTTCCGTGGGCAGCCCATTCCAGTGCCTCACCACCCTAACAGGAAAGAGCTTGCTCCTTATAGCCAATCTAAACTTCCCCTGTTTAAGTTTGAACCTGTTCTCCTTGTCCTATCACTACAGTCCCTAATGATGAGTCCATCCCCAGCATCCCTATAGGCCCCCTTCAGATACTGGAAGCCTGCTATGAGGTCTCCACGCAGCCTTCTCTTCTCCAGGCTGAACAGCCCCAACTTTCTCAGCCTATCTTCATATGGGAGGTGCTCCAGTCCCCTGATCATCCTCGTGGCCCTCCTCTGGACTTGTTCCAACAGTTCCATGTCATTTTTATGTTGAGGACACCAGAAATGCATACAATACTCCACGTGAGGTCTCACAAGAGCAGAGTAGAGGGGCAGGATCACCTCCTTCGATCTGCTGGCCACACTCCTTTTGATGCAGCCCAGGATACAGTTGGCTTTCTGGGCTACAAGAGCACACTGAAGCCAGCTCATGTTCATTTTCTCATTGACCAACACCCCCAAGTCCTTCTCCACAGGGCTGCTCTGAATCTCTTCTCTGCCCAGCCTGTAGCTGTGCCTGGGATTGCTCTGACCCAGGTGTAGGACCTTGCACTTGGCATGGTTGAACTTCATGAGGTTGGCATCAGCCCAGCTCACAAGCGTGTCAAGGTCCCTCTGGATGGCATTCCTTCCCTCCAGCGTATCAACCGAACCACACAGCTTGGTGTCATCAGCAAATTTGCTGAGGGCGCACTCAATCCCACTGTCCATGTCAGCGACAAAAATGTTGGACAAGACTGGTCCCAACACCGATCCTTGAGGAACACCACTTGTTACTGGTCTCTGGCTGGACATTCAGCCATTGACCACAACTCTTTGTGTGCGGCCATCCAGCCAGTTCTTTATCCACCGAGTGGTCCATCCATCAAATTGATGTCTCTCCAATTTAGAGGCAAGGATGTCGTGTGGGACAGTGTCGAACGCTTTGCACAAATACAGGTAGATGATATCAACTGCTCTGTCCCTGTCCATCAGTTCTGTAGCCCCATCACAGAAGGCCTCCAAACTGGTCAGGCAGGATTTCCCCTTAGTGAAGCCATGCTGGATGTCACCAAGCACCTTGTTGATTTTCATGTGCCTCAGCATGCCTTCTAGGAGAATCTGCTCCAAGATTTTTCCAGGCACAGAGGTGAGACTGACTGGTCTGTAATTGCCCGGGTCATCCATTTTCCCCTTCTTGAAAATGGGGGTTATATTTCCCTTTATCCAGTCACCAGGAACTTCACCTGACTGCCATGATTTCTCAAATATGACAGACAAACATAAAAAAAAGTAGGGAAGACAAAGGAGTAATATGGAAAATTCTGAGAGCAAGGATCACAGCCCCTTAGATGAAGCATGCTTACACTTGAAAAGTAATTCAGATAGAAAGGTCCCTCTGGACCCCTCCCTTCCCCCTCCCTGAGTTCTGATGATGTTCTGGGAGGTGTCACACTTTCTGCTGAGCTGTTTAAAGCAAACAGAGGAGCTAGAGAGGTCACCTACTAATGGAGATGCCACCTTACTGGGCTTCTCTAATTGCAACCAGCAGTCAGCTCACTGCCATCTTTCTAAGTCTCTGGCTGCAACCGGCAGGGAAAATAAAACAGCAGCCACTGAGAGTCAAAGAGCTGTGTGCAATCTGGATTGTGCATTTAGGCAGTGTTTATTTTTAAAAGCTATTATCTACCAGCTGCTCATAAACTCTGTTATGCCCTGCGAGAATCTTTGTACTATGTAATTGCCTTGCCTCTCTCTAAATGCATAGTCCGCTGGTTTGAATTAGCTGCTAGCTCGTAGTGATTATGGTCATCATTCATCTAGAACAGTTCAAATCAGATTTAGAATTCATGACAACACCTATGTACAAGTAGTGTCTGTACAGCAGAGGCACGCTGTCCTCAACAAAGGCCAAACCTGATTTTTGGTTTCCTATGTTGTCTTACAAAATGTAGAACATGTATATGCAGGAAAGCCTTCCCCTCCTCTTCCACTGCAGGTAACCCATATTGTAGTTAGTGTCGTCTGAGACCTTAATTATCTTTCTAAAAACTGTGCACATGCACAGATGCATGTTTAACCCACAGGTTCTGTATAACCCAGCGCATTTACAGTGTTTGTTGTACCTGTAATGTCTGTGGACATCTCGTTCTAACATCTGTGACATATTATTTAATGTTTCTTCTGGCTCTCCAGTAAACAGAAACCATATGAAGGTTCAGTGTTGGTGCTCTCTTGAATTTACCTATGCTGGCCCTCATGTTAAGATTGGAAGACTACTGAGACGGAGTGGAATGAAGTAAACTGTGGATGTACCTCGTATATAGAAGATTTCAAAGATTCCCTCATTTAAATAGTGACAGGCATAGCTGATGTTTTGATAAGATGCTGTGTATTGGTAGAAAAATAGAAATATCCAAGAAAGGTTGGCAAACCTGGACACGAGTTTGACTTTCTTAGCATATAGGTGGGAGAGTTTTATTATTATTATTCTGTTTTTTAGTTTGTTGGCTATGTTCTGATAATCTGAGCACCAAATAACTCAGCAACACCAGGAAAAGATCTTTTCCAAAATACATGTTCTCTTATTATGCGGCAAAGCCTCATCAATGTTGCTGAGTTGATGATACCTGTTTCCACTCCAGAGAAAGAATCTATTTGTAGATTGTATCAAACTTTTCAGAAATGCTACCCATAATGAAAAATTGTCTTCTGGAAGACCTGCACAGTAAGGAAAGCTTGGACTGCATTTTCATTTGTACCAATCTCAGTATCAATAGCATTTGACATAACGGGTAGGGTTAGGGCCAAGTTTTTGTACTGAGATAACATGAACCACAATTACTAAATCTTCATATGTGAAGTAGGCAAAGAAGTCCTATCACCAGGATACTGTCAGCAGGTGAGTTTACCACCTCTTGTGGAGTTAAGGCTGGATTGGTTCAGCCTTAAACCTTCCTTCTGTCTCAGTGCTCCCTGTAACAACTGTAGGCATAGTGTTAACCGTTTTCAGTGCCAACATTGCAAAGATAAGAAGGCTGGTCATGCTAGAAAGATGATTTTAACAATCTATGTATGGCAATGGGTGAGAAGCTCAGAGTAAACTAAGTCCAGTCATCAGCAGGGTAGGCAGGAGAAAAGAGGGAGAGAGTGGATACTAATACAATAGTACAGATGATGGATTTGGATGGATAAAAGTTATCTTTAAAGGCTTTAGGAGTGTGTTTTTTAACACGCGCCAGCACTCAAAGCCACTTGAATATCTTTTCTAAAAGCCTGATTATTTTAAGACTGCATTTGAAAGGTTTTTAATATCTTCCCAGGAGTAAACTGAAAATAGGGTATCTCTCTTAAAGTATCCAAAGAATAAAGCCTTTCCACATGTGTAATAATAATGTTGAAGGTCCTTACTGAACAAAATTATGTTAGACAGTGTCTGCAAAGCAAAAATCAAAGTAAGGACCATGTTTTTCCTTTAAGTGATATGGCTGAGTCTTATTGGTCAGTCAAGTTTATCTTGAGTATTTCTGGGGAAAGGTTTCCCAGTGTCAAAGAAATGAAAAGCTTGATGCCCAGTTTCCCCTCTTGTTTGCCTTGTTGCAGTCTACTCATATAATTAGAGAGGCTGATTTCCAATTTGTGCAATGAATTTGTTCAGAGCACAATGACAGCAGCAGAGGTTTAAATTTCCAGCTATGAAATTCCTTGGTTTTGCTGGTTTATATCAGAGCCAAGAACATATATCCTGCAGCTTTTTATGATTTACAAGAGCAATATTCACCTTCCCCAAAAGTAAGTCTGTTTACAAGGCTGGGTTTACTAAGGTAATTCAAACAAGGCAAGTCTGGTTTTCCATCCAAAACCATTCTCCCAGGAAGCAGAAGCAAACCCACCTGACCAAGCTAAGTCAGCACTCACAAGCACTCTTATCGGCAAAATGTTGTCATACAGCATCAATCAGAGAACAGGCAGCCATACAGTATTGTAATAAAAAACGTATTTGGCACTTCCTGGACTATTCACTGTTTTATTGAATACCACACTCCTCTGAATGACGACGGCAAATTCCAGGGGACAATCCAGCCCACTCTCCCTGCAAGACTGGAATTTTAATGGTTCCGATAAGAGACGGCCATTCCTCATCAGATATTGTGGTGTTTATTTTAGCTTTTTGCCTCTTTTTGTGGCAACTGTGTCTGCACACTGGCCTTCAGTATCAACTGATGACAGTCAGTCCTTTCAGAAGCCTCACCAAGGCACTTGAACCATCCATTACGCGTGGTAGCAGGAGATAAATTTGTCAGAAACGTTTGCACAATTCAGCAAAGGAAGTGGTGCACTCTCTGTGTTTTCTGCAGGCTTGGGTTGGAGCAGGGAGAGCACCAAATGACAGAAAGATTGGGTTTTCAAAACCAGACTGTTTCCTCAGTCAAGTTTGCTTCAAGTTTCATCAGTGCCAAGTGAGTCTACTGTCAATCTGGTGCCTCTGCCTGGACGTGTGAATGAAATGAGTAAAAGACCCAGTCATGCTTAACGTTGTTTTACATTTCTTGGGTTTTTTTACTTCCTAGGATATAAACTCCAAAAGGTTAATGCAGTCAGCTAAGCTGATGCTTCACTTGCCGCCCAGTTCAGGACATTGAGATATAAAGAACAATATGTACAGATCCTTATTTTTACAATCAATTTTACAATTTTTCATTATCTGATCAAAAGTCATACTATTTGCAACTTTTACAATTTCCACCCCAAGAGCTGAACTGTCACATATCAATGTAAGTGTTCTTCTTTCCTAAACAGATGCTCGTTACAGTCTACTTTGCAAATCAGTTTTCCCTTACTCTTTAAAGTAGAAAGAGAAATACTGTAACAGGCAACTGCAGGGTATGCTGATGGGTTTGTCATGAATTTCCTTCAACATATCTATCAGTTCTTCTCAAAGCTACTGGCTACAGCTTCAACAGCCAGACCACATATCAGTTAAACACAATGTTTTGAAGCAGATATATATCTTAGATAAAAATATGTATGTACTCTTGATTTTTGTGGTACAATTTCTGTGTCTGAATCTAGAACAAAGGTGGAGCAAATGCCCATGACAGATAACTTACTTGTTGGGAAAAGCCTTCTCCCAAGCTGCCAGTGACAACTGATCTTGTGTTTCTTGGTGGATGGTATCTTATTGTGCTGGAGCTGTTCTTTTCTGCATGTAAATCAGAACCTGCTCAGAACAGTAAATGACCCCTTTTTAAAATGTCACTGTGCTGAAACAAATGCAAGCTTCCCACAGCCCCGATGGGATTTTTTTGAAGTCCAGAAGCAGGCTCATGGCCAAGATGTAGGATGCAAAAATGGGGCTCAGCTGTGTTCTAGCTAGATATTCTCAGAGGTGAGGTGCTTTGCCTCAAGGAGCCTCCATGTGGCTTGTCTTTAGACCTTTTAAAGGTTATGGTGATCTATCCCTCTGGGACTCTCCTACAGAGTTGCATGGTGGTAGCTCTGGCAGAGTCAAAGTGCCTGGCTTGGCTGAAAGTTGCCTTTACCCATCACTACTGAGAGCCCTCCATGACCATCACAGGTTGGAATAGCCTCCCACTGACCCTGACCCTGGCAGCTGAACCTTGAGGAGAGTGCACTCAGGGCCCTGACAGCCAGAGATTTAGGTGGCCTTGAAATTAATAGCAGTTGTATTACTGAACCCTCAGGAAAATTCTCGAGAGCAGAACCGGTGGTTTGACACGTCGTTTCCATTGGCTTTCAATTGCAGTTCATGTCCTAGCTGCTCCTTGTGCTTTCGGAAAGTTCAGCCCATGAAGGCTGTAATTTCCCAACGACCCTAAGCAAACACAGAACTTGTGCAAACACCCACATTTCTGTGGTCCCCTGGAAATCCTCTGTTTGTTTTGCTAACAATTTTTGTGATAATTCATGTTTTCTGAACAGGGATTCTTAAGAAAAACATAATCTGCTTGATTTTCCAGGTGGATTTAAGCATTCAGTACATGAGCCATGAACTCTGGAGAGCACTCCCCTAAGGTCAGCAGCACTGGGTCAGGCTCTGAGGAGCACAGTGTGGGATGCACCTCAGGTTAATGACTTGCAATTGCATGCAGCCTTTTGTAAAGCTGTGTGTGTAGTTAATGTGTATCAGAACTCAGCAGGACTATTCAAATTACCTCAATTTCCCAGTGATTGATGATATATGTTTCTGAAGTTATTTATCTGTCTTCCTAGTGTTGCTAGCCAAAGCAAAGAGGAGAGACACAGATGCTGTAATCCATTTGAGCAAAGGGTCAGATGTTTTCAGAGACAGTACAAGCTGGACAGAAGGATACTAAAGGACTTTAAAGTCAGAAAACTAGCAGAGAAAACTAGCCCAGCCCAGAGTCAAAGAAACTGAAAGCCTTTCGTCATTCCCTTTCTACAGTGAATCATTTCCTAACTCTGGAAGATGGATTTTGTTCATATAAGTAGTTTTCCAGGGTGTATTTTATATTGTAGGCTAGAAGTTTTTTATGATATGGCACTTACGATTTTCCATAAAGCTAAAAGGTTAGGTTTCTTTAGTAGGAGAAAACCCACCTCAAATACAGCAGTTACAATAAATGGGCCAAATTCTGTTCTCAGTTACAGCTATTCAACCCTCATCCTCAGTGCATGCTTAATCATCCTCAGCTTAATAAAGGTAGTGGATTAAAGACCTGGGGTTCCAAAATCCACTCTGAGATGCATGTGTGTGGCTAGGACTGAAATCAACAGGAATCCCATGTGTACATCCAGGCTAGGCTTTGGCTCGTGGTTTTTATTGTTTGCGCCAGTGGATAAAGTTGATTCCAGCATTATGTTTCTCAGTCAGAGTTATTTCTACATCATCGTGCATCAAAATGTTGGCCTCAACCTCTTCTTCTTGGTGGTAGCTTTGAGGAGTATTTGTTTTCTAGTTAGTTTGGGCCCAGCACTGATCATTCTCAGGCTTCCCCTAACCTTTTTTTATTATTTTACTGATGGCAGATTTAGCTGTTGGCTCACCTTTATTTCCAAAACAGATGAATTTTATCCATCTCTAATATTAAGCAGATCCAACTAGTTGACAGAGTTAAACCAGCATGGGCCAGACGCTCAGCTGGTGAACTGCAACCCCATTGATTTGGGCACCCTGTCTGGGAGAGTCTGACAGGGGGCCCAGGAACAAGGGAGAAGGGCAGGAGCAAGGCAAGCCCCAGATCACGAGTGTAGCAATGTAGAGCTGAAGGTCAGCTTGATGGGCTCCTTCAGGTGCTCTGAATTACATCAGGGAGTCCTATTAAATCTGCTGCTTTGTAATCAGAAGGGAAGTAATCCTTTAGGATGTACGCTTTTCTTGCAGTTTCTTGGAGCTCAGGACTTAGAGAGAAATGTATTCATAGAATGGTTTGGGTTGGAAAGGACCTTTAAAAGTCATCTAGTCCAACTTCCCCGCAAAGAGCAGGGACATTTTCAACCAGATCAGGTTGCTCAAAGCCCCGTATTTTTTTTTTATGTTGGTAGTAGAATGATTCTGAATGAGACAGTAAAAGCTTTGGCAAAGATCTAGGAACAGGAATGAAAAGGGTAAGTGGTGAGGAGAGGCATTTCATATTGGCACCATGAAGGCATGCGGACCTTCTGCAGAAGAGGCTGAAAGATCTGAACATTTAAGAGTCACAGGAGGCTTCAAGTTGGAGGGGACTTCAGAAAGTGTCTGTGTAGGAACCTCCTGCTCAAAGCAGGGTCAGCTATTATCTTGATATTTGGAAAAAATAAAGCAATGATAACTGGAATTATCTACTAAATTTTAGTTTTAAACATGACTTCTCTCACAGCTCATATAGCCTTTAAAAGAAAGTCTAGTCCTCAATCTCACAGGTTTATCTGTATTTCTGTTTCTATCAGTTGCTTTTAGAACAATTTGCGATAGAATTGTAAATTCTTTACCAGGTGTAAATTGGGCATCAGGTACAGTTCACCAGTGTTTCATGGCTGAGAGCTGTTAGTAGAGACAGCAGGCTTCAAATTAAACAGCAAACTGGCATTGGTCCTCCTACCTTTTTTGTGCCTGTTACCTCCACTTAGGAAGCCCATGGAAAGACAGAAGGACTAATTTGTCCTGGAATGCAGGGTCTGCAAGTTGCAGAGGCAGTAACAGTTGCTGCAGCCATGCCCAGCAGTCACTTTGCTGTCCATAGCTTTTCCATTTTCCTTGATGTTTACTGGTAGCAAAAATATTGCAATGCGGAGATTAATTCCTGCAGAATAAATCACCAGCACATCTGTGGAGAATGGCTTCTCTCAGAGTGGCCTTGGCTGTAGTGCACATGACAATTGCTGTATTTCTTGAGAAAGACAATACGCTCTCTTTATTTTCCCAGTTTATTACAGGTTCTTTGCTCTATGTCTTGGTCTGTTCATGTAAATTCCTATGGACCTTTGTTTACAGCTTTCGAACTGAGGCTATGAGGTCACATCATGAACTTCGGGGAGAACAAAAGGTGCTTTACATGGAAGAGCTGCATGCTGTGTCTTTTCTGCCTTGTGGCCGTGGTAGCAATTCTCCATGACTATGATTGGCACGTATGTGCCAAAATTCTGTCAGCCACAGAGAGATCTCTTATAATACAAAGAAAAGACCTAAAAATGGTCAGACTTTCTGAAAGATTTTGGCTGGTCAGGGCTGTTGACTCAGTTATACGAACTTGTCCACAAAATTACCTAGAACTGTAGCCTTAGCTCAAAACTTTAACTTCTCAACGTGTTTTATGAAACTCTGTTTCAAACAGTCCTGCTTGTCTGCCACATCACTTACTGTTAATGATGGACCATGGCAGGAACAGGAACTGGTCTGTGAGACGTGTCAGATGCAGCAACTACCAGCATATCTACGCTGTGCTGGCCAGAGGCTCAGGCTAGCACCATGTCCCTGTCAGAATACAGACCAGAGCCATCCTTGCACTAGCTCTCCTGTTGTGCCTAATCATTTATTTAGGACACCTCCTCACTGCATATAGAATGCTTACAATACTCCTAAGGGTTTTATCTATCAGTGCAAAGCCCAGAAAACGTTGCTTTTTTTCGGATGTTATCAGGGTAATGCCATGAGACTGAGCTGTTTCTGACAGAAAAAAAAACCCACAACAACCTTTCTGTTTTCTTGTGCCCAGTATTCCAGGCACTGTAGCTGCCACCATACTTGAGCGGCCAGCTTGGACATTTTAAGGTATCCTTCTGTACTTCCTTGTTCAGAACAGATCAATGGAGAGCAGTTTTACACATCATAATACCTTCATTTACCTCTAAAGAGTTAATCTAAAAACATTTAGAATTGAGCAAATGTTAATGTTAATTTGTTTTAAATATATAGGTAATCAATAAACATGCAAGAAACAGGTATGAAGTAACCTCAAAAAATATTCATTAGTTGAGCAAAGATGGCATTGTCACTCAGCTAAGGCTTAGCTTGATGCCAGCATTACTCAAGCAACACAATATCGTATAGGCATTGATGGTATCTTAGAGAGTTAGGTTGCCCAAACCTTTCTCCTTATCCTCCATCAATAGGGAATGAGAGCTCATGGCTTTATAAATAATGCCAAAGGAAGTGTAATGTAACTTCTTTTTAACCTTGGAAATACATTGTGTGCATACATGGATAATCAAACCTTTTTGAAATCCCCTGGATGAGCACCGCTGTTCTCTCACTGTGTGTGCTGGACTGTCACTGCTAGACACTTACAGAGAGGAATGAGTAACCAGTAGCACATACCATGAGTATGAGCAGATTTCCCTGCTGCGGTGTAATTCTGTCACTGTCGGGGTCCTTTCAGATCTCTTCAGAAGAATTCCAGGAAATCAGATGGATTTTAAGCCAGTAGACTGATTACACAGCCGCCAAGTCATAAGGGTAAAACGCTCCATAACTGTCCTCAAGAATCCATTAAAGCCCTGCCGAAACATGATCTTCCACTGATTAAAGGGGTTTAAAAAGGGGGAGGAAGAGCTTTTTAAGTTGTAATGCACTGAATGAAAGAGATCAATAAACGAAGCATGGAGTTCTGAGAATTGCAAATGTTTTATTTCAGCTTCACTGGGAGAAACTACACCTGGGTTTTTCCCATCAGCTCCATGGGAATCAGATCAATTTTATGGGTTTGCAGGGAGGATGGGGAGGTTAGCACTGTTAATGGAAAAGTACTGACAACTGTATCAAATGCTGCTGTTAATTCGAAACACTAGTAATGTCTTTCAAAGTAATGTTTCACCTTAATTGCCTTAGGGAATAATTTAGCTGTAATTGGAGAGTAGCTTGAAGTTATGTGCATTTCTGAAACTCAAGAAGGAAAAAGAACGTGGCAAGGAAGAAATGCCCATCTATTGAGTCTGTAAGGAAACCATTAACTTGGCAAAAACATAGGTGAAAGTTCAGTGATTGAGCAAGCTGGTAGTGGAGGAGAATGAAGAATAGGTCAGTGAACCAGCCTGATCTTCAGAGGCAGGATTTCCACCTAAATCGATGTTGCACACAAAGGAAGCTGGCAAAGTACAGCAGAAGCATTTGTCAGAGAAGACAAAAAAGACAGATGAATGGGAGTAAAAAAGAGTCCCCTAAGTAACTCTAGTGAATTGTGAGAGCTCACAAAAGACACACAGGTTTGAATGAAGATACCGAAGGAAAGTGATCCTAAGTCATGTGTGTTCTTTTTGCAAGGTATAATCAGCCCAGCAGGATGTTGGCCCAGGAGCTAGTCCCCTGCTGAATTTTTTATTTGGTTTTGTGCCCGAGCTGGGAATCCTGCAACAAGCCTGTTTCCCGGGGAGCTTGATGCTTCCTAACATATCTAGGCAATATCTATGAGGTTTCTGACTTGGAGTACCCAAAACCATTAGATCCTTCTGAAAAATGGCTCTTTCTCATAAGGAAGGAAGACAAAAAAGGTAGTTTACTGCTTAAAGTCACCAGTTGAGCTTAGCCTGTGTAATAGTAGTGACCACATCCAAGGAGTTACTAGGGCAAGGGCATATTTGTTTACTCAGAAAATGTGAAGGGAGGTGTCATGGTTTAATTTCCGAGGTCTCATTCAGCTGTCTGGGTGCTTCTCCTACTATTTTTTTCTTAACTGCTGATGCTGATCACCCTTAATGAGCAAGACATTAATAAACTACAACAGCACTGAAAAAAAAGCACCAGGCTTTGCAAACTCACATGCAATTTTTAACTTGAAAATATTACTGTTAAAGGAATCAAGTTACCTCAAAATGCCAGATGCATTTTATTATTTACACGATGTCTTTTAAAAGTGGTGTTTTCCACAAGCTCAGGAAGAATCAACAGCAATTTTACATGGAATAGCTGGAGTAATATTACTTAGAAGTTACTCTAGAAACTCTTCCAGGTGAGAAACTGGTGAGGTGACAGATCTTACTCTCCTGGAAAAAGACATTAGTGTACAACAGTGTCCTGCTGCGATTATTCTTCATTCAGCCTTTTGCAAGAAATAAGGAACTTCTCAACAAAGATATGCCATGTAATTTCTACTCCTCTGGGGTTTTTTAGTGATAAGTGTAAGTGCTGTGCAAACAACAACCACTCTTAAATGAATAGGGCTTTACATATTTTGGGTTTTTTTAATCTATAATTGTGGGGTAAATTAAGAAGAACTCCACATTATTTTAGACTCTTTAGATCTAAAAGCCATTGCCACAGAGGACATGGTGTTGCACTTCATCAGTTATGGCATAAGGGGATGACCAGCCCAGCACTGAGGGCTCAAACCCAATGTCACAGTGTCTGTTTAGACACCTCTCTCAGGGCTGTAGACTCTTTGAAACGCTAGGAGGGAGAAGTCAGCACATCTTTCTAACTCAAAGATCAAATTAAATGAATTAACTAAGATGTCCTTTCTTCTCCACCATTCTCAAAAGGCAGCTAGAGGAATAGGGTGAACTTGTACTGAAAGCAATTGAATTCATGCACACACACAGAAACAGATGAAACGATGGGTAGGATTCCTGTTCTGCTACCCTGCCAGCTTCCATAAACTATCTCCCATTTTCTTCCAACCCAAACCTCACAAAAAGTTAAGTAAGCCTGAATTAAACAAGCCTGTGTCGAAGACACAGCAAAAGCTGGAAAAGCATGTAGTAAAATAAGCTTAATTTAAGGTTTAGCTTTAAATTTCTAAATCTCCTGACAACATTACACAATCTGAAGTAATTTCCCAGTTAGAAAAAGATGTCTTTAGTCAGATCCAAGCCAGGAACCCTGCAGATTTGGCAGCTTCCCAGGGGCCAGCAGAGAATGTCTCAGAAAGTGGTCTGAGGTATTGAAATTGTTAAATTCTTTCAACAGTCCCATAGACTGGTGTGACTTAAGATAAGTGCCAACTTGCTTCACATATAGCGTTTGTCAAGGAGGTGAGAATTTAGCAGTTTTGTCCCATCATGTGCTACTTTTTTGCTTCCTTTGGCAGTCTAGAAGAAACCCCCTAGCAATGGGAGATTAAGATGGCATCTTAAATCTAATTAGCTTGGAAATTCTTATTAATAGCTCCAACCCAGGAACCACTCACCAGTTTGATTGCAAAAATGAAGTGCAGAGCTTTTTTAACTTTCTCAGCCTTTCCAACAGATCTCTGATTTATTGAAATACATTAAAACCTTTGTAACCTTGGACTACTACTTAATAAGAACCATTTCTGAGTAACCTAGGAATGGGAAGTGATTGGCGATTACCATGCCAGGATTCCCTGCAGCATGTGCTCTTCCCGTGGCACAGGCCTTGTGTAAATTGAATGTCTTCAAAGGAGTGGGAATGGGTGAATTTGTCACCCAGAGCCACAGACTGCAATCAGCTTTGGGATCTTTTCTAAGGTTTGGGTTTTCTTAGGGGGGAAAAAAATGCTGATCTCAGACTTGGCTTGGGATCTCCTGACAGTGGTCAGAGCTGCTGTGGTAACTTTGTGCTTTCAACACACGGACCAACATGCTCCATAACAGCACATTTGTTAATCTAAAATACTGGTAGATGACACAAATCCAGATCACAAGGGGATGATTCCTCATTTAGCAGCACAAGAAAAACTAAGGCATGGTACATGCCATTACATCACAGCCAGTAAATAAATGCACGAAAATGCAAACAAGCCTTAGACAGATGAGTGCCATGGTGAGAAAAGCTGAAAGAACTGCAGCTGAAAGCCCGTGTACGTCCAGGATACATTACAGGGTAAATGCTGTCCCATGGTGTGGCACCCTGCATGGCATGATGTTATTCAACCCCATTTACTGTGAAGGAGTTATGCTGCCTTGCAGCAGCTGAGAACTGGGAAATGCAGACTGCCCAACAGCTACTAGAAGCAAGAAAAGAATTGGATACATTTCCAGAAGCTGATGTGAAAAATCTATCGCTGAAAACATGGAGACCCGTATGAACTGATTGAGTCAGAAACTGCTGCATTCTCTGGGAGAGAATTGCTAATAAAGTCCATTTCTGAGTAGGAGGAATCACCTAGGGGAGAGATTCTCAAACCCTCAGTGGTTTGGAAGCCAGCAGCTTCAATGACAGCAGTAGCAAGAGTTTCAGGGCTCTGGTCCTTGCTGTGTATAGAGGACACATCCTTCTTTTTCCTGGCCATGCCCCTTAGAGGTAGCTTGTGTCTGTCAGTTTGCAAACTTTTAGTTACAGTGCTAGTTCTATTGTACACCAGAGACAACTGCAAGATGATCTATTTAAATACAGATCCCAAGGAGAAAAAATAGTAGCTGCACAGAGGAGGCCATATTTCAGAGTTATTTAGTGACTTTAAGTTGCAGAGGGGTGCTTATGGGTTTCTTATTTTCACTGTCAGTCAGTTTGATACCAAAATGGACTATCGTTTGGAGTAAAACCTCTAGATCAATTCCACAGAGCAGAGAAACAGACTGATGAACCATGCCAGAGAAATACACGGATGTAAAACCTACAATTGGGCAATGGCTGTACTCTCCATGTGGATTTGAAGCTGTAATGAATAATTACAATGAGGGAAATGTATGCCAAACAATGTTGTGAACAGCATCTGTGGGATTCTCAGGACATTTTGCCATTGCCTGGACACTATTTAAATGAACCAAGAAGCAGATGAACCAATGTCAAAGGGCACTATATATATCTATCTATCTATATATATATATATATATGTATGTGTGTGTGTGTATGTACATATATATGTAAAACACTGGAAGTGTAAATTCTGCATGTTGAAATGAGTAAGCATAACCAAGAAATAGCAGTCTGCAGTCCACATAGATTAGAAAGGAAGTCGTGCCGGCTTGGTATTCCAGCCATTTAAATAAATGAGAATAACATTTCTAAGCAATAGCAAGATAAAAGAATGAAAAGCATGAGGAAATGGCATACTGTGATTTAAAAATAGCCCAGCACAAGCCAAGACAGCCATGCTTAGCGTGGAGGGAGCTGTGCAGCTGTATGAGCACTAGTGCCTTACATGACCTGAAGCATGCACTGAAGCCCTCAATTTCTTCCTCTGTCCCAAATCTGTGCCTGGCTAAGGATTCCTGGGAACTTTAATGTAGCTTTGCAGATGAGGATTGAGAGCCAAGCTATGCAGTTACAGAAGAGTCAAGACACATGTAACTTTAGGCTCTCTGGGCTGGAAGAGGAAGAGGGTGCAATTTCAAAGGAATCGCTAGTGTGGAAAGAATATGTGGAAATTCCTAGTTCACAACCGGAGCTATGTAAAACTTGGCCCTAGTGCTTTCAGAGATTTGCTGTTTTCTCTTTTATGTCAGTTCATGCAGGCTTGCACCCTCTGGCTTTTCTTTTGTGTTCTGGGAATTGAATAAACCCTGGAAGTAGTGAGAATCATCTGGTCTCACAACCTAACCGTGCAAAATCCCCTGGCTGGCTTGGTTTTGATGTGAAATCATAAATCAGTCCAGGTTCACACAAAGGGTTTCCAAGCTGTGGCAAACTATACACAAATGTGAACTTGGTTTTCAATTATTTTTATCTAAGTTTTCTCTTAATTTCATCCCTTCTATGTTTTTTTCATTAACAAGCATCTGGAAATTGCATAAGCTGCATTAATATGGATGATTATCTCTCCCGCTCTCTTTGTGTATCATTAACTTTTCCTTTTGCTCCCTCTTTTTCTGTTCCACACACAAATGTTCTTGAACAAAAATCTTAACAAAAAGTGTGTTAGAAGGACTACAGTAGCCTTAGGACTCATAAAAGAACATATTCACAGGTCATGCCAAGTAAGGAGCTTGAGTATCCCTCTCTGTGAGGTCTAGTTTTGGTATGTTTGAACTATCGACTGATCTTATAATGAAAAAATAAATGCTTATATTACAGTTTAGCATGAAGGTTGTGAGGAATAAATATATTCCTTTAGGTAGACCATTGTCTGGTCATTAATTTTACTTGTGTTTTTCTTAATGCCATAATTCCATCTACCTCAAAGCTCGGATGCTTATATTGCACAGCCAGAGAGCCAACAGGAATAAAGTGGTAGATCTAATCTAGCCATACTTTTAAAAAGCTTTTAACACAGACCTTCACAGAACACTAGAAATGCTTTGAGAGTCTGAGGTCTGAGGAAACACAGCATCAGCAATCCCGTTCCAACAGATTTAGAAGTGATGCGGTAATGAAGCATGTGGAGAGAGAGTGCAAGGGGGGGTCAGAATGGAGCAGTAAGGAAAGGTAGCCACTGAGTTGCCAGTGGCTTAGCCCTGGGCCCAAGCTTTGTGTTGACTTTCATGTGCTGAGTCACATATGCAGAGTTTTTGGTTGACTGTTGTGTATTTTCAAGCACCTGCTATACATTTTATAAAAATAACTAACATACAAAAATATACAGCTGAAAATGTGGGTTTGATGCAAAATTTCAGTAAACCAAGGTCTCTTCAGACAGCCCATTATGCTTTGTGGCCTTCAGGAATGTGGAGTTTCTATTAGGCTGATACATAAGGCTAGTGCTGAGGTCTAAAGAGGAAGAAGAGTAGATTGCCATGAAGAAGACAGAAAGGTAGTGAGGATACATGGACAGAGCCAGCAGGCACACCTAAAAATATCTTGTTTACATTGCACCTTGCACAATCCATGGGTCATTTACTTTTCAAAGAAAGCTCCACATATAGATACATTGAAGGAACTGGAAAAGATGTGTCAGGGATGTGAAAAGTCTTAGTCAACCAAAAGTATCCAGCAAACATGAGTCTCCCTAACTCAAACAATGCAATTTGCAGTCCTGAAGACCTAAAGGTCTGGCTTTTGGAAGAAGGGGAGGAGTCTGTGTGGGAAATAAATGGCTTCAGGGGGTAAGGAGTCTTCCTGGGCCCTCCTGCAGCTGTCATCTATTGAGCAGCTTAAACTCAGTGAAGAGGAGGAGGTGAGTGGGGTAGCAGGCAGAGGGTTGCTAGCTGGAGTAGTGGTTGAAAAGGCAGCTCAGCTCTTCCAAGGAGATCATCAGCCTGGCTGCTTATGCAGGGTGAATGAAATGGCTTCAGCTCTTGCCCTCTTCATGGCCCAGAAGCATGGGAGCTAAGGGACTGGCATGGATAGTAGTGGGGAGCTGCCTTTCCCAGGAAAGACAGTCGTTGATTCTTGTCCCCCTGTTTGTGCTCGGGGAATTGTTGTTGGCCTCCAAACTATTTGTTCATTCCTATCTTTACCCAATGAAACAATTATTAATTAGCCTGTTTTAATTATTATTTTAACTTGTTGCTTGTTAGCAGAATGCAGGTTCCCAGATAGGACTTTTAAAATGAAGCTTAGTGGGCAATCTCAGCTGTGGAAGCCAAGCCTTTGACTGAAAGTCAAGAACTGGCAGAAGGGTATAGACATCTGATACCCAGGAGGAAGTCAAGCTGCTACAGGAGAGAAGGACAAATTAACAGCTTTGTCAGAAGCAGCAAGGATTGGCCAATGATACTTTTGTGACCACCCGAGGGACTTCCAAGCAGTTCAGTGCACAATCATCATGCCTTGGTGCTTGTGAGTCCCAGCTAACTTCTCTGTTGAGCTTTGCTGGGATCCTTGCCATCACCGACTGGCAGTTCAGCTTTGTTGTGACCCAGTACAAGCAAGAGGTTCTGACCACAGCTCTCACACTGATTTGTACTATGTACAAAACTTAAAGGATTTGGTCCCCACGGTATTTCTGGCCCACTCCTGCGAGGCACAGGAGCCCAATTACACGCCTAAGCTTAGTGGCCTGGTGGCATACCTCAGCCAGCTCATACCTGCAGACCACTAAAGATTCAATCCATCCATCACTGGAATAGCTACAGAAGTTCCAGGACACCAGCTGTAAAGGCTGAAATCCTCTCTATGAAACACTGTGTTTTGTAAGTAGCAAGCCAATACACTCTCTAATCTCTCAAATCCAGGGGCAGTGGCAAACTGCCCTCTTTCCTCCACTGGAGCACAGCTGTGGAGCACTGCTCCCTTGCTCACACATACCCAGCTATTATTATCTTTTCATTTCACACTATAAATTTATTCTCCTTGAAGAAGTAGAATAAATAATTAAATAATTAATAAATAATTTTATTAAAAATTACATCTTTCAGAGGTGATAATTTGCAGGCCTGAGTCATTTGGAAGAAGCACTGCAAACTTCCCCTCTAAGAATCCTTTTCCACATCTTTACCTGTAATTGCTATAGGTTCTGTAGTTTTTGTTGTGAGTTTATTTCATCATGTTTGAGCAATTTTCTCCCTCTCTTTTTCTATTTGGAAGGGCAGAGCAGGAATGTGTCTGGCAGAGAAGGGTGATACTTTAACAGAAGAACCAGATGATGCTTTGAAGCTTGTGGCTTAAGGCAGATTTTTTGTTTTATAAAAAGATGCTATTTTTGTATTACTGGTCAGGCATATATTCCTGGTTGTTGGGCAGGGCAGTTCAAATTCCCTTTGATTCTGTATTTCTTGATCTTTAACTACCAGTTTTGAATGATTATTGGGTCCTGTCATTTTTTCTGTCTTTTTTTTGCATTCGCTATTATTTCTTAGCCACATTAAATTATGGGGCACAATCTTCCTCCATGTGTCCCCTGCCTTACTTCACTAATGCAAGGGTAATAACCTGATAATATCTTTCTTCTTGCAGTAGACTGTGTCAAAATCCGGGTGTTTCTCTAACCTTTTCAAGTCGGCTCAGTGAACAAGCAAAGAGAAGAGTTGCTTGGGGGCAGACAAGCCATACAACCAACCTCACCTCTATGCGTAGTAATGGGACTAGATAAGGAAGAAATGGCTTGAAAATACTAGTACGGAGAAACCCTTCCTTGTTCAGTTTGTCCTGCTTCCTGAGCAGCTTTCAGCTCATATGTACTATGATTTGCCCTAATTCCTCCATGCTTTCTTCTTGCCTGCTTAAAAAAGTAAGCCACTGTGGACCAGAGCTCTGATGCACTGAGAAGTGTAACTACAACAGAAGCATTTGGGACTCTGTTGCCTAGTGTTGTTTTCGGGTTTTGTGGGGGGATGAGAGGAAAGATTTCTCAAGGTTTTAGAGTTAAACTGGGCTTTTTGTGTTGCTAAGGCATTTTGAACCGTTTGGTTTTCTTATTCACTGGAGGAAGACCCAAGACTATACCTACAACAAAGGCATTTGTAACACACGTCAGGCTGCCCAGGGAGAGTCTGTCATTTTCCTCTTTGTAATTCAAAACAGTATTTGCAACCTTCCTGGAAGTGGAGCCCTCCTTAACTTTCCCTCACTCTAGGGAAAGGAAGTGCTGAAGGATGGATCAGTTAATCATACATGAACCCAGGCATCTCCTGTAATTTCAGAGGAGAAAAGCAACTGTTGTGCTGAAATAGCCGCCTTTCAGAGCCGATATTTAAAGCTGCAGGCTGTCACTCATTTGCAGTTTTCGCTCTGGAGGAGCTAACAGCATCCTGTAATCCAGATAGGAAAGGTACGTGTGGGATTTACCATATACTAAGCACTATACAAAACTGTTTGTAAAATTCTTCAAACACACATTAATTTTATTACATGAACAAAATCCCTTCACAGCAGATAGATCTGCTCCAGTTGTTTGCTTGTATGCTGGACCTCCCTGAGCCTTAATACGTGAGTGGAAAGAGAAATTTATCTTTATTTATCTTGGACTCAGACCTGGATGAGGCCTCAAGTAGTAATAGTAACATTGCTTCATTAGCCCAAATATGGCCGGGTCAGGGGTGCAGGACATCAAAGAAAAACATCACCTGCAAGTTGGTATGAAAATTAGGAGCTCTCTGAGCATGTCTTACCTGTGCTTAAGTGTTGATAATGGAGTCCATTACCAATAGTGCATTGACTGAGTGCTTTCCACTGACCAGGGCAATGAGAGGTAGTGACTCCCACTCAAGAGCCATCGAATCATCCATATCTGATGAAATTCAGTGCAGCTCATTATGAATTAGGAAAATATGTACCCTCTCCCCCATCAAACTGACAGAGAGGGTATGACGGGTTGTCACACCTTCCCAGTGCTGAGAGTTATATCCTGCATTGCCAAATTTGACTGGCCCTAGTTATCATGCCAGCAGCAAAACCTGTTCTATTAAAATTAAATTATGCATTTCTTCTTTAAATCCAGATGCAACATTTGATTCAATGACTGATTTAATTTACCACTCAATTTCTCAGAATGGTTTAATAATAAACTGCATGAAGAAGCAATCCATTTCTGTTGGGCCTCATTTGTACTGATCTAATTAGGTCAAATGTTTCCCTTTCCAGTCTTGGGAGAAAGTCATGCAAAGGAATTCATGCTTCTCATTTTCAACCTTTTATAATTATAATGTGCCAGTCAACCTTACTTTTCTTTCTGGAACAAATCACTTATATTTTGTGTCCTACTATGATGGTTTGAACCTTGCACTTGCTTTTGTATTCATTGGCATTCTCTGTCGTATCTAGACTCTTTCATGGTTTGGGTTTAGGGTTTTTTTCGGTTTGCAAGATTCAATTCACATATCTTTTAAAACTGAAAGTTATGCAAACAAAAGGTAATATTGTCAGTGAAGAGAATACAGTCCCATGGAAAGGCAGCTGGATTAGAGTAAAAAAATCTAGACTTGATTTACCATCTTCTATAGACTGCACAGGCAGCTTTGAGCAAGCCACTGTATCTCTTTGTGCTTGTTTCTTACACCACTCTGAAGAGAAGCTGAGTTACCATTGTGATGTGCTTCATTTTCTCTATCCTGCTAAGAGTCTGGACCCCAAATCTTGTTTGTGGCTTTGTAATGCAAGTTAGGAAAATGTAAAAGTCACTTTGTTCTCTTGGGGAAAACACTGGAGAGCCAATTATGTTGCACATACCACTGCACATGTATGATTAACAGGACCAGTACAAGCATTCCTGGAAAAACATTTTCTGCATCAGTAATTCACAAGCCTCTCAAATTTTAAATCAGACAACAGTCACAGATTTCCTTGGAATAAATTATATATGGTCTAGCTTGGCCTGAGTCTTACTGTGAATCCCAGAAAAGCACTGGCATGAGCAATGAGCCTGAGAAACAGCCAGAAGTTGCAGGCAAGCCCAGAGCAGCTTGGACCCCAGGGATGAAGGTCTGGCAGCTTCCAGCATAAGGATGCTCCTCACTATCAGCACTGCAGGGAAGCACACTTTGGGGCAGCACTGCCAACTACAGCTGATAAATGTGGGGGTTTGGTTTACCTCCCCATCCTGCCTTCCCAAAGTTGAGCATCCACTGTCTACTTTGGTTCAGTTCATTGCACTGAACAGAAGGAAGCTTTTCCACCATAGCATAAGCAGCTACCAACAGCCACAAAAGTCCTTGCAAACCACTGTTTGCCACCTGTCATAGCAGGCCCTTCTCAGGGGTGGGGCATGTGGGTTAGGATGGAGTTATGTGGGACCTCCCGAGCTTCATACAGGCTTATGCCATTCAGCTCTGCCCTCAACATGCGATGCTCTGCCAAAGCCAGGGTGTAGATGAGGGCCTCTCACCCCCGGTCTCACTTCTGTGCCTGCAGGCAGGGAGCTGACCTGTAGGTCACTGCTCTTTCAAGTGTTGTGAGACCTCGCTGTGCTGAGCAACCCCCTCCTGCCCAAATCCTGGCTGGTGACCTGCGAGTGAGATGTGCCGTGGGGCAGGGGGAGGCAGGGAGCCGTCTGCTGTCACCGTGGAAATGGGATCTCCTCTGACTGGATTAATCTCCACAATCTGGGAAAACATGGTTTCAGTTTTCCCTTTTGTAACGGCAATCCGTGTTGTCAACTTAGATTATAGAGCTGAACGGCCAGATTAGGCTGTCAAATGCTTGCTTCTGCAAGACCGTGTTGAGCAGCTCACGTGTCGTTCCTCCTCTTGTTCTTTCCGTAGCTTTTCTGGTTGTCTTTTTACATGCTGGTAAGGGTGAGGATGCCTTGAACCAGGCTTGAGCAGAACAGAGAAGGACCAGCATGCCTCCTGGAGCGAAGAATTGCCGCTGAGTAGAGCTGAGGTTTTCACAGCGAAAGCAAAGATACACCGATATGTCTCTGAACCACATGCTGGGCTCAGGACCAAGAACTGCTGAGCTTATTCTCCATTTGGCCATTGAGTTTAGATACCTTGAACTTAAGGGAAATTTGAGTTTGGGTTTTAAGCACCTTGGGATCTGAAGCACCATGGATTGTTGAGAGGCGTTGTGGTGAGCCTGGGAGACAAGCATGCAGTCACAACAGGATGCAGAACCTGGACCTGCAGTTTCCAATGGGCCCACCTCCAACCTTTTATATTGAAGTGTAATGAATTCAGCTGCAGACAATACCTGCTCTGTCCTGTGCTATTTCATAGCACATTGCACTGCTCCAAGGCTCATTTGAGCCCACAGTAAATTAATATTTTACCTATTGGAATGCCTTTTTGCTCCAGCTAGTTTAAAGGCAAGTTGTGGCAACAAGTGGGTGGAGTGTATTTTATTTAGCTGTGGTGAAAATATTACTGTTCTTGATCTGAGCAGCTGAAGCAATAGGAGCCATAGAGAGAGAAAACCACCAGGGCGGGAGGAGGAGATGAGGGGGAAGGAGTGCTTTCTTAGTGGAGGTGTAAGGAATCCACAGTTCTGAGAGGGAAGCACTTGAGAAAAGATGATACACAGATGAAAGGGCATGGACCCCTAATCAGGATGGCCCTATACAGGCTTTGTGAGTAATTGTGCCAGACTTCTAGTTGCCAGGAAGGTGACCTGGAGATGTAGGCAATAGCGACTGCCCAATGCTTCCTTTACTGGGTCCCAGGGCTGCGTATAACTGGGCTTGATGGGTCAAAAAGTGCTGGGATCTTCTGATCAGAAGTGGACTTTGCCCCTTGCGAGGGAACACAGCCAGAAGATTTGAGATCCTCAGGTAGCCCACTTTTATATTTTCCAAAATAAGTTGCCAGGTTGCTATGCTGAAAGGTTTTCTTAGAGCCTGTGGTATTTAGCAGGGAATATGTCCGATTCACTGTGAATGAGCTGCTTCAGAGCTCTGCTGTCCACTATATAATTTTAAACCTTCTACGTTTCATCTCACAGCTGGAAACTGTTTTCAGTGAATGCCAAGAGCCAAGGGCTTAATGAAAGGAGGGCACAGCTGGTTCCACTGCAAAACATGTGAAGCAGAGTGATGCACAGAAAAAGGAAAAAGCAAAGCCGGGGGGTTGAACGTTAACCAGTTCCTGCTTATGAAATGGTTTTCATTTCTAAGGATGCTCCAGAGCTTTGGTTATAAATATCAATATGAAATGCCTTGATTGAAAGAGACAAGCAGGAGATGTGTTGGCATTTGGGACAACTCTCTCATTCAATGCTAATCATAAGAAGTCCCACTTCCAGCTAGCAGTGTGCAATCACCCACTTGTAAGTACCATGGCTCTGTGCAATAGTGAGGATGGGGCACATAGGCAAGACACCTGGTTGTGCATCTGCCCCACAAGATCTCTGTGCCTTGGACTTGGGAAGCTTGGCACTGCTGCATGTCTTCTGTAACAGATTCTCCACTCTGAGCAAGCAGTGAGTCCTCCCACTCCCCCATATGTTCAGTTGCTAATTGCAAACATGAAGGACCGACATTTTGATGCCTGCTCTTTCAAATTCCTCAAGTTCTTACTTTCAAGTGATTTGTTTCTAAGATGAAGTCTTCTTTTTCTTGGTACTTCAGTGTGAGTAGCTCAGACTATCTCTTTAGCAGCTTTGCTAATTGTAGATGCCATGGGCATCCATGGTGTCTTGACTCTTTGCCTAGGAGCATTCTATTAGACCTCATAACAACTGAGGGCTAAGAGCACACATTTACAGTAGATAAATTAAAGCACTATAAAGTCACAGAACAGATTTTCTTCCCCCTACTCATCCATCATACAGCATTGTTACTCAGCCCCAGGAAGACGTTACTTCTGTTTGCTGCTTTATGTTTGAGACTTCATTCTTTAGCTTTAAAAGGATGCAGTTGTTTGTCCACCCTTTCCCCCCCCTCCATATTACCAATAAGCACAGAATAAGCCAGCTATGGAGAAACATTGCCTTTACAGCCCATAGACTAGCAAGAAAAATGTGTTTCTTTTTGTGGCAGCCCCAGACAAGAAGTTTGTTGTTCCCAATTCTCCCAGCCCTCAATCCTTTCTAAAGCTAGGTCACATCTAGTCTCTGACCTGTTTGTCACTCCCTCCACTTCACCAAGCTGCTGTGAACATCTCCTGCCCTAGTCACTTAGGGTTCTCTAATTAGTGACATAATAGTTGGGCAATTAATGAACTAAACCTGCATTGTAATGAAGGATAAACACTGTTAGTGAGTCACTGTGAAGCAGGGATCCAATGCTGCTGGACTGTCTTCCCCAGCAAGCTGCAGCTGGTTGTTACAGGGGTGTATCTTTTATATGTTCTGCCTCAGGGGCAAATTACTTCAAACACAACCGTACTGTGTGGCTGGAGAAAACCGTTTGTTTGCAGTTTTCCTTTCAAAGGGATGACTCTAAATCATGCTTCTTGATTGAAGCGAAGTAGTACCTACAAGGCCAATTCCTTTCTTTGTGGCTATTTTCAAAGGCAAACCTTTGCTGGGATTGTCCATGCAGGGTACTCATTGAAGGGACTGACAGACAGCAATGTGCCTAAAGAGCGAGTGGGGAGCAGTGACAGGACCTCCCGTGTCACCCACCAGCAGCCCATTTTGCTATTATTAGTGGAAGGACAGCGTGTATTAACACCTCTCTGGTTGATGGATGAAGGTTTTCTAGGGTAAGGCTCAAACCAGTAACACTGTACACAATCGACTCGGGTTGGTGGTTTACCTCAAAAAATGGAGGAAATCAGCTCTTTAAGAGAACACTACCACAGCCATAATGGTTGTGGATATTACTTAAAGGTGGAGAAAAGGGAAAGTGCTGTGGCAGTGCTCGGGGATTTTCCAGTGTGGCCTCGAGTGGGCAGTGATGGTTGCTGGGATGTGGGAATTCCAACATGCACGTCCAGAGTGCCCAGCAGTAACTGCAGGAGAGGCCAGCCTCTTACCCACATACGTGCTTTTTCAGCAGATGCATTGATAGCATGAAGCTGTCTGACATCCAGACTGGAAACCATCTCCTTCTTACCGTCTGAGTTGTTCTTTGAATGAGGTTAAGTCAGGTCTGATGCTCTTGGGATTGCAATAGAGACCCCAGCAGAGGGTAGAGGGGCTGCATCTCATCGAGACCCAGCAGGTAGAAAGCAGAATAGTGCAGTGTTTCCCACTGAGGAAGCAGAACTTGAGCAATAAGCAGATGTCTACAGGTCCCGGCAGACCAATGTCAGACTGTGGATTGTGAGGGTGTGAGAGGCTGCAAGGTCAGGGAAAAATGGGATTCACAACAGATGCCTTCATCTCAGTGAGTCTAATCACCCAAGCTTTCTTCTCTAGTCAGCAAAGAATTTATTCTATGGAGAGATACAAAGTAGCTGATTTAGATGCTCATTCTGAACCATCCTGTAAAGGATGCCTTATTTCTTCATTGAAGTTGAGGAAATTTATCTCTGGCTTCCATTTACACCCCCAGTATCACCTGAGATGCAGGTTGTACATACTTCATGTATTCCCTTGCATGTACTCTGGCAGCAGTCTGGGATGTCTTGGGATTTGAAAGGTCTTCCTGTATTTTCAATTAGTCATAAAAGTTGCATGTGGCCTAATTCAGAGATCCTGCAAACATGAAGGAAGCAAACTTCCATACAAAGCTGTGAGGAGACATGGAATTTGCACCACATTAACACAGAATCCCACCATTTACAGAGTCTGCAAATAGCATAAAAGTGGATTATTGCACTTTTTATGCCTGATTATAGTGCACCAGAGAGGCTGTGACAGTGGCTTGTCCCTTTAGGAGTCTGTACAGTTGTCATATCCTTGGCTGGTGCTGTAAATGGGATCTCTACACAGTGTGGACAGAACAGTCTCATGCAAGTGGGAACACAAAGTAAAAAACATTGATCAGGCTACAGACTTTAAGTTCCTTTCCCTCTTCAAGCCATACATTTAAAAGCCTGGCCACGCACTGCTAAGAAATAGCTGAATCATCCCTGGAGACCTGCAATGCAAACTTGTAAGCAGGAAGCAAACTATTGCAGTAGTCCTGACACAGGCAAGAGAAAGGAAGGTATGTCCAGAAGTTTTGGCTTTGACTGGATATAGAAGTGAGGTCCGCCTTGTATGTTAGAGAATAGCACTGCTAAAAGAGACTTTTGGGTCTGGCAGAGTAAGGAAAGGCAAAAGCTGCCGTATGGGGAGAACAGCAACAGCTCACTGGTGCTTCAGGCATACTCAGTGGCTGAGGCAGGAGGAAACTAAGCCCCCTTAGTATGACCTTCTGCAATCACTGGCTGCAGAATTCCAGGTATCTCTGAAGTAAGCCACCAGCTGGTGTCTGCAGCTTTCCTACAAGAACTGTTTGGCTTTAAAGACGGAAAGATACGGAATGTTTTGTTGGGTAAGCCACATTCATGGGTTTCTACAAAGCCCACACTATGCCTGACACTGGTGGCTGGGATACCCTGGACTGAAGCCGCTGCAGTTCTCACAGGGAATGTCAGAGAAGTGGCACTTTTGCCATAGGTCCCATCTGCAAATCTCTGCAGCATGCTCAACTTCTGATGGGAAATGCTTACAGTCCAGCTGAGATGCAGAAAGCAGATCCCATGACTGTCATGGCTTAAACATTGCTGAGGTGTCATCTGTAGCTGTCACTGAGAATCTCCACAAAAGGAAGAAGAACTGAGATACTTAGTCGTAGAAAACTGGAGAGCAGCTGTCTGAAAGGAAGTATAGGGTGCATTTCCACAGTCCCAGCTCCTGTCACAGTCTGGGTTTCATCCAAACTAAAAGTGCTCTAGGATTTTTCCAGAAGGAGAAAAAAGAATTTCCAAAGAAGTGAGAAGATCTTTTAAGAGTCCCTCTGGAACAAGCGCTAGCGGGCTTGGCCACATGCAGTGAAAAGGATCCCACCTTGTCTAGCTCCACTGTATCACCTACCGTGCTCTAAATATAACTTCCCACCACTGAAATCACTCCACTTCTGTTCTTGAAGCACTCTACTTCTGTTCTCTGTCCATTGTTTTATCCTGTCTTTGTGCAGTGCCTGTATTAGATGTGCAGAGTGAAGCAGCCATCCCCACTGACCGGCAGAGGGAATAAACTCTTAAACAAAAAATGCTGCCTTGCAGGGAGCAGGACACCTTGCTCTTCTCAGATTTCCATTTTAGTCCTCAGTTAAGCTGGGTAACTTTTCTGCTTACCCAACTTAATTGGCGCTTTGCAGGTACAAAAATATTTGCTCTGTCAGGGCAGAGAGCAGCCATTGTTTGCCACGGCCTCAATTCCTTGTAAATGTTTTCTTGTAGCTTCTTATTCTCATCTCCTTTGGCTAAGCCACAGCACAATAACCCTTTGTAAGGCAAACACCTTGGTATGACATGTTAGGATTTGTTCCACTGAGCCAATTTAGAGCATGCTTGTAACTGTGTAATTGAACTGTGCTGATATGCATGTGCCAGGGAACATTAACTTCTCCTAAACTCCCAATAGTTTCGCATTCATGGTATTTTTCCAGACGGAGTGTAGCTGAAACTGTATCTTTAATGTCCTTAAGATATAGCACAGCAACCCATAAACTTCTTTTGCTCCACAGCGCATTGGGTGGAAAAGCGTTTGCTGTGCCAGATTTCTCCACTAAGTATTTCTCCTGACAGTGGCATGTTGAAAATCCATGTAACTGTGAGATCTGATGGCTACAGTGCTTTCGAAAAGGAAATATAGTGTTGCGAGCAAAGGTTAACCTACAGTGATTGATTTGCTTAAGCTTTGAGCAGTCACGCTGAACCTCTGGATAAATGTTTATTTAACTTTGAAAATGTGTTGTTCATTTTCATGACACAACAAACACAGTGCCTGTGCTTGCTGGGACATGGCAAGGTTAGCTAAGTTTTCTGCCTTCATAAAAAAAAGAGTCCTGATATTGGGGAAGAATATGAAAAAATACTTTGCCAATGAATGGGATAATATTTCAGGTTAGTCTCCCATTTATGGCTTTGTTCCATACAAGGAACAAAGGGATTGTTCCAGACAAGATGAGAGATACTAAGAAATATTCATCTGTAAAAACTAGGACTCTCTGTAGGCCTGGCCTAATATCTTATTTGAATGCCAATGTGTTTAATCAAAGTATTAATTCTGGAAGGGGGAGGCTTGAGTCTCCCTCCCGCCTGTGTCTGGCCAAGCTCCAGGCTGGGTAGCCAAGGTGTCCCCCTTCATGCCATCAATAGGACAGGGTGTGTATCACCTTCGCGCATCAAGGCTGCAGCAGTACCAGCTGGTCAGCAGGATCAGAAGACACTGGAGACATTCATCAGAATCTGAATGTTGACTTGCTATGGAATGAAAGGTCTGTGGCACGGAAGAACAAAGACATTGAGTCTAATACTGTATGAAGGAAATACCGTTGAGTGCTTCTGGTACATCAATGGCTATTTTGTGTTTTCAATAAGGCAAAGAAAAGTCATGCCAAAGTAAAGTGACATACTGTTGTCAGGGGATAGGCAGGGGTCAGTGGTGCCGACCTACCTGTTAGGATGAACACCAAATCACCCACCAGCCCAGAGGGATTTGATGAAACTGACCTAGGGACTAGAAGACCATTTTCCAGGACCAGCAGGGCCAGAGTCTCTCGTGAAGTCAAGCCCTCTAGACATGGTCTAGTGTGGTCACATACCATGGACCAGAGTAAAAAGCACTCTTTTGGCTTCACAGTTTCACCATCTCCTGGAAGCTGTCTCTGAAAAAAGCCATCAGGCCTATGGCAGTTCGAAATCTTACCCTCTTCTGGCTGCTAGCAAATGGCAAGATTATCTGCAACACTGAGGGGGAAACCAGGACAGATCTCTTTTCAAGCAGCATAGGGCTCTCCTCCTGTTGTCTGTTGTTCAGCTGGAGAGCAGTTAGACAGAAAGGGCATGTGCCAGGACTAGATCCCAATTCTTATCCAGCAGAACAGTTCCTACATCATTTTAGAGCAAGAAGGTTGCACAGTAACCTTCAGCATGTGCTGAAGTCTCCAGAGTTGGTCAGTGATTTTATGAAACCCAAATGTTCCCTCTTCAAATGTTTATTTCTTTGCTTATGGGGACCAGCTCATATAGCAGCAGATGTTGCCTCTATGGAAAAAGCCAGCCTCTTACAGCATTGGTTTTAAATCAAGAGTCCACGGGTGGGCTACTTTCAAAAGGTGCATGAAATAATAATGAAGAAAACTCTTCTTCAACTGGCAGGCTGCTGTCTTTCTCAGAAGGATGTCTGCACTTCCCTTGGAAGTTTTCTAGGGATCTCCACATCAAAAAAGGTTGAAAACCACAGTCCTTTTTCTGTCATGTTGTTTATCACATCCAGATTACAGACGTTCTCGATCCTGATCTTCTACAGACAGCACTCTTCTAAAGGAAAAAAAACCAACTCACAACATGTAAAAAATAGCCTAAGTTAAGGTGTCTGCAATAAATCCAGTAAATCCTTTTTCACTTTATATAAGACACATCTTTCCATTTACTCTATTTTACATTCATTAGAAGCTGCATGGGATTTACTTAATGAGTAAGTAGAGAAGAGCACAGCTGATCTTACAGGGCCTTATTGTGAAGCACTTGTTCATGCAAAACTCCAGTGACGTCAATGAATCATTTCACCATGTAAGGACTTCGGCGGCAGCAGGTTCTATCAGATTGAATACAATTTTTTTCCAAGTTTTTACTCTATGAAATTACAGTATTTTCAGGTCCTGGATCTTTTGATTACGAAGAGGGCGCAGAACACCGCCAGTTTAATAGTAGAATCATAGAATAGTTAGGGTTGGAAAGGACCTTAAGATCATCATGAACAGTCCCTCCCCAGCATCCTTGTAGACCCCCTTCAGATACTGGAAGGCTGCTATGAGGTCTCCACGCAGCCTTCTCTTCTCCAGGCTGAACACCCCCAACTTTCTCAGCCTATCTTCATATGGGAGGAGCTCCAGTCCCCTGATCATCCTCGTGGCCCTTCTGTGGACTTGTTCCAACAGTTCCATGTCCTTTTTATGTTGAGGACACCAGAAATGCACACAATACTCTAGGTGAGGTCTCACGAGAGCAGAGTAAAGGGGCAAGATCACCTCCTTCAACCTGCTGGTCACGCTCCTTTTGATGCAGCCCAGGATACAGTTGGCTTTCTGGGCTGCAAGCGCACACTGAAGCCAGCTCATGTTCATTTTCTCATCAACCAGCACCCCCAAGTCCTCTGCAGGGCTGCTCTGAATCTCTTCTCTGCCCAACCTGTAGCTGTGCCTGGGATTGCTCTGACCCAGGTGTAGGACCTTGCACTTGGCATGGTTAAACTTCATGAGGTTGGCATCAGCCCAGCTCACAAGCGTGTCAAGGTCCCTCTGGATGGCATTCCTTCCCTCCAGCGTATCAACCGAACCACACAGCTTGGTGTCATCAGCAAACTTGCTGAGGGCGCACTCAATCCCACTGTCCATGTCAGCGACGAAGATGTTAAACAAGACCGGTCCCAACACCGATCCCTGAGGGACACCACTTCTTACTGGTCTCCAGCTGGACATTGAGCCATTGACCACAACTCTTTGTGTGCGGCCCTCCAGCCAGTTCTTTATCCACTGAGTGGTCCATCCATTAAAGTAATGTCTCTCCAATTTAGAGACAAGGATGTTGTGTGGGACAGTGTCGAATGCTTTGCACAAATCCAGGTAGATGATATCAACTGCTCTACCCCTGTCCATCAGTTCTGTAGCCCCATCATAGAAGCCAACAAACTGGTCAGGCAGGATTTCCCCTTAGTGAAGCCATGCTGGCTGGCACCGAGCACCTTGTTGATTTTCATGTGCCTTAGCATACCTTCTAGGAGAATCTGCTCTAAGTTTTTCCAGGCACAGAGGTGAGACTGACTGGTCTGTAATTGCCCGGGTCATCCATTTTCCCCTTCTTGAAAATGGGGGTTATATTTCCCTTTATCCAGTCACCAGGAACTTCACCTGACTGCCATGATTTTTCAAATATGATGGTGGGCAGCTTAGCAACTTCATTCACCAGCTCCTTCAGGACCCACGGATGGATTTCATCAGGACCCATGGACTTGTGCACGTTCAGATTTTTAAGATGGTCTCGAACCAGTTCCTCTCCTACAGTGGTCCCAAGGTCTTCATTCTCACAGTCCCTGCATCTGCCTTCCAAGACTTGGGTGGTGTGGTCAGAGACTTTGCCAGTGAAGACCAAGGTAAAGAAGTCATTCAGAACCTCAGCCTTCTCCAAATCCTGTGTAGCCAGTTCTCCCGAGAGCTTTCTGAGGGGGCCTATGTTCTTCCTAGTCTGTTTTTTATTTGCTATGTACCTGTAGAATCCCTTCCTGTTATCCTTAATATCCCTAGCCAAGTTTAATTCTAACTGGGCCTTAGCTTTCCTAACCTGGTCCCTAGCTTGCTGGACAACATCCCTGTACTCTTCCCAGGCCGCCTGTCCTTGCTTCCACTTTCTATAAGCCTCTTTTTTTCATTTGAACAACCATACCAAATATCATTGAACCTGCATGCTGTATGCTTGTCCTGTTGTGGTACCAAACTGGATGCCAAAACGGTCATGCTTTTGACCACATGTCATGTTTAGAAAGAATGTGGCAATTATGGTGAGATTTGGACTAGTTCTCCTTCAATTACAGATAATTCATACTCCATTTATATAACTGCTATGGGTCTTTTATTTTTCAAATTTAGTCATTTCTCAACTAGAAATAATCTGTAGGGTTTGGGACTGATTTTTGCCTTCCTAAATGTACAAGTCATGGGCTTTTCAAGAGGATTTTCAAGAGGAAAAGGAGAAGACAAATTACCCTAATGTGACCTCTTTGGTATCAGACAGCTGCATTCTTCAAACTGCACTATGATTTTACAGAAACCCTATCCAAACTAGGACAGGGACATTGAATCCTGGGAGGAGGGAGAGGGATTGGGTAGAGACGAGCCTGCCTTTTATAAGCATGAGTCTGCTTAGTGCGGGGAACATCGTCAGCAATTCATAAGCTATTCATCAGGTCAAAAGCAATAAGGAAGAAGAGCGACATGGTTCAATGGTCAGTCAGGCAAATCATCAGTCTTTCCATAATCCAAGCTGTGCAGAGGAATCTGGCAGAAAGGCCAGATCTAGAGAGTCTTTATTTTTGTCTCCATTCTGATTTTTAATAGATACTCATTTGCACACACTTATTTAATCTTGCTACCGCATTACCACCCTTCTTCCAAAGTTCCATGGTGAAAAAATGTAGCTTTTTGCAATGTGCAAAAACTCAAATTAAGATGGAAGGGCAAAATAAACTGCAAAGCCCAGAAGCCTCAAAAGTGAAGCAAGCTTTGCTGGGCACAAACCCTGATAGGGCAGAAGCTGCAGAAACTGCATTTTTCATCAGTCTGGTCTCACTGGCATATAGCTTCAAAATTGTGTCAACTGAGATATTTTATAGATGAAAAATTAAATGTGTTTAATTTTTTCCCAAGGAGTTTTAACTGTTTAAATGAAGCCCTATCACCCCAAATTCTGGAAATTTGTAGTGAGGCAGGGGAGCACAGACCATGCAAATCAAACAGAAAAAGCCATTCCTCCTAAATCCCAGCTCAGCTCCAGTGTTTACTGGGCTAAAGTCTTGGAAACATTCCTTTGGAGAAGCTAACTTTCTGAGGTTTCGGGCTTGTCCTGATCTATGTTGTAACATTATGAGGTAAGGTAAACATAAGGTAAAAAGATACAGGTGTGCTAATACAGTAGTTAAATAATGCCTAAAATTCCCAAGGACACTTGCTCTGGAGTCTTTCTTCCACTGAAAGTAGAATTTAGGCTGATGGACAAGAGCATTTCTATGTCTCCTACAGCCATATAGAAACAGAGTATTTCATCCCTGAGCAGCCTTGAGAAGGTTGCATGATCTGACATCTGCAAAGTGGGGCCAGTCTTGAGATAAGATGGCAGTTAGGTCAGCATCATCAAGGACATGAGTTTCAGTCAAAGCAGGTGAGGAAGGCCTTGATCTGAAATCCAATCTGACTGCCAAGAAGGTCTACCAAAAGCATTTTAATCAGTGCAAAGGCTCACATTGACTTCCATTGGAGCTGGGTCAGACATCAGTTCAGTGAGACTGGCTGCCACAGTCAAATCATGGGATAATACAACCAGGCTTTTGTTGACAGCATTCAAGGCACCAGATTGTGTTCTCTCCTGTATTGGTGACTATCCAAAATAACTCCATTCACGTCACTAGAGCAATTCCCTACTTGTTCCTGTGTAATTAAGAGAAGAATCTTTCCCACTGGGTTGGTGAAATCACTCAGCATTTGGGCTATAGATAATCTGTACATATTCATCACTGTCAACACAAAAAGATTTAGGATCCTCTGCAGGACTGAACATTCTTCTGTGGGCTTCCAGGTTGCAGTCATAAAATCATACGGGTTGCTTTATTCAGAAATGAACCTCACCTGGGCTGCAAGGGTCATGGCTAGCTCTGCATTTCTACCCAGTCTGAGGGTACCAAATTCTTCACAGACCATCTACAAAACTGTGTGACATATTGACGTGGGTCCTGACATTCTCCCTGGAGCTGTACTGCAGCAAAGATATGAGCCTGTGTACATTTCTGATGCAGTAACTACTGGAGATGAAGCAGAAGAGCTTCGTGCTTCCCATGTCTCCTATAAAGGGTTTTATTCATGTGATATCATGCAGTGGATGTTGTAAGCCACAGGGAAAATTTTAAAAACCTTTAAAATCAGAAACTTCTGAGCAAATACAGAATCACAAGCAGAGATAACAGCATCCTAGGTAATAAAATCACTCAGAGACACTGTCCCTTGAGGAAAAATCTCAGAGGAATGGGGAACAGAAGAGAGCTGGACATGTCAGAGGAAAATCTGGAGAGGAAACAAGGCAAAAATCCTTTACAACTTGTATTGCATTTCTCAAATACTGCTACACGCTATGAGCACAGTGTAGCATTGGTGCTGCTATGAATGGCAAAGGTGCTGAACAAGTTTGGCAGCACATAATTTGAAAGTAATACTTTTTAAAATATAGATCACCCAAGAGAAATTGCATGAATATAAGTCTTTATTTGCAGTACCCTGCAAATCTACAGACTAGATATTTTTGCCAGCTTATTTGTGTCAGAAAGGGAAAGGTAATATAAGCAATGGTGCATGATCTGTTCCAAAAGGGAAGCACAACTGTGGCTGCAGCAGTGGGAGAGATGCTCAGGAACAGGGCACCCACATGTCCACCCTGACAGTGACACACCTCACTCAGAATCTCATATGAGCAGTCAGGGGAAAGCAACATGGGAGTCCTTGGGATATGAGATGAGCAGTGTTAACCTGTGAGAGCAAATGCTGCAAAACAGGAAACAAAGGGCGTTTAGATGGTAGGTTCTTTGGGTAGCTCTCAAAAGCACCTACCTTACATCTTGAAAGAGGTACCCACAGCTGTTACCAGAGACCCGCTGCACCTTTAACCTGCAATGGAAAATTTAAACAGTGCAGACTTTGACTGCATGTTCAGCTGCACAGCAGCATGGTGTTTAGTCCTGCTCTACCCAGGAAGCATTCACAGTGCTCGCTCCCTGTCACCTTTACCAGCTACTTGCAGAAACCACACGCTTATGTATCAAGTTCCTTCCAGGAGACCAGCCTTCCCCATGTGTACATGCTGCTGGGAAATATTTCTGTACCTGAAAGGGCAACTGGCTACATCCATGGTGATTCGTGTTTCTCCACCTGGTGCAATAATTCCTAACAAGGTTGTTCCCATACCTGATGTTTCATTTTGTGAATAACCCTTTCTTCTTAATTAATATGGACATCCTGATAGAGAGAGACTCATAAACATCAACATGCAGGGGATCCTGTGAGCAAGTTGCACAGGAAAGTCATATTCCTTAGTACTCCATGAGCAGTACTGAAAATCAGCTATAAACCAATGCTAGAGGCAGGCCCTTTGTAAAACTCTCACTATTAGGACATAAGCACCAGTTGATTGTATTTCACCTGAAGCACAAGACAGGAAATACCTCAGTTAACAAAAGCCACAGTCAGTGCCTCAGGTTTTAAGGTGATGTTTTATCTTGGTATTTGTTTTGCATCAAGGCCAAGTTCTATTTCAGATTTCTTTGCACTTCTTAAAATATTGACTTGAGATGGCAAGAAAGGTCAGTGGCAAAACTGAGCTGAACCCAGGTAAGCAGACTTTGTAGCCACCTGCTGATGCAATACCTTTCTGACCTAGTGCATCTTCTTTCTTATTGAGGTTTTAATGTTGTATTGTAGCCTTGCTGACCAACTGGTTAGCAACACTTATTTAGAAGCACATGTCCACTCTTTAATCAGTAAATTAAATGAAACTTCATCTTCCTTCTTCCAACAAGTATGATCAAGTAAAGAATCAGTCATGCAATTTCCACTTCTCCTTGACTACTTCCATATACTCTGCCTTGAACATAGAGCTCTTTTGAAAACTCACCAGGTTTCAGGCACATGTCTGCGGTTGTCCTTGCTTTGTTGGTTTTGGTGTTGTAATGACACTTTAACCTGGAATTTATTTCCCATTTCAGTAGTAGAAAAATGCTTTGAAAAAACATGGAGGAGAGATACTCCTTATTTAACTCTCTACAGATGTATACTAGTCATAATAGGTAAAGAATGTATCTCCTGGCTTTACTCTGAGCTGTAGCAAATGGCTTTGACCCACATTCTCATAAATTAGGATGTAAGCAGAAACTTACCCAACTATGCCTTACAAATGTAATCAAAATCAGACCCCTGCCTTGTAACAACTCTATTTATCCTCTGTGATACCCTTCTGTGCCTTTCAATTATAGTTGTGGACATCAGGATCAAATTACACAGAAATTTTCAGTGAGGGTTGGGTTTATCCAGTTATTCACGAATAAGAGGATTTATTTTTCACACTCTCCTAGTTTTGTCTGGGATAGAGTTAATTTTCTTCCTAGAGGTGGTGCAGTGCATGTTTTGGTTTTAGTATGGGAATAATGCTGGTAACACACCGATGTTTTAGTTGTTGCTAAGTAATGCTTACCCTGATCAAGGACTTCTCAGTCTCATGTTTTGCCAGTGAGAAGGGGCACAAGAAACCAGGAGGCAGCAGGCGACAGGACACCTGACCCAAACTAGCCAAAGGGGTATCCCATACCACAGCACATCCTGCCTAATATGTAAACTGGGGGAAGTTAGCTGGGATGAGCCAATAACTGTTTGGGGATGAGATGAGCATCAGTCAGCAGACAGTGAGCAATTCTATTATGCATCACTTGTTTTTCTTGAGTTGCATTCCCATCTCTTTTTTTTTTATAACCTCCCTTTTTATTATATTATTATTATCTTTATTTCAGTTATAAAGCTTATGAAGTTTTTATCTCAACCCAAGGGTTTTACCTTCTTCAGATTCTGCTCCTCATACCACTGTGGGGAGGGGGCATGAGTGAGCGGCTGCATGGCACTTGGTGACCAGCTGGGGTTAAGCCATGACACACACTTTTGTACAATTTTATTCATGTCTGAATTGTACAATCTGCCAACATGGCATAAACAACCAAACAATTTCCCTTAGTACTATGCAGCCACGTGACTGTTTCGTCCCATCATTGAGGGCTTGACCCCACATCTTCTTACACCTGAAGTTAAAAACCATGTTATCACCATAGTAGTAATTCAGAAAATGTTAACAGATCATGTTTTGGGGGCTTCTTGCTTTCCTACATCGAAGAACAAATAGAAAGAACATGATTTGGGGATTAGAACTAGATGATTTTAAAGTCCCTTCCAACCCAAACCATTCTATGATTCTAGGATTCTCTAGCAATAGATCTTCTTTCTAGTTTCTGGGTTTCCTCTGATTGGCTAGTGTATCCTCAGATGTCTTACAAAACCTGGTGATGAAAACAAGTTGTCTGCCCATAGAAGGTTAGTAGGTTAACTAAACGTAGGAGACTATGGCTACCTGGTTAAAGCAGGGAAGAAGTTCTAGCTCAGGTGCCAACGAAGCTTAAGTAGCATGGATTTTTGGACTAAGACCATTTAAATTTTGCCTCCTTGACAAGGCCCTGTAATGCATATGCATGTGGTCATTTGTCTAATATATGTATAAAACATTGGGTCTGGGTATTTTCCTAGCATTGGAGAAATATTCAGTAATTTCTATGTACCCCAGATTTGACCCCTGGAAAAGTGAGCAGAAAGCTGTGGGAGCTCTGACTGTGTGTGTGGCCTCACACCTGCAGGCATGTTACACCACTGGCACTGCAGCATGGCATCTACCTCAGAGCTCTGCCAAATTTGATAACAACACGCAAAACCCATCTGGCTTTAACTCAGATTCTAAGCAAAAGATGTAGCTAAGGCTCTTCAAGAGAAAAGTTTGTCCAACCTAAATAGATTTCAAGGCAACAGGAGATTTCTTTGAGTGGAAGGAGGAACCCATTTTTTCTTCTACTTTACCGCAAGCTGGGCTTTATGGCAAGGCAGAACTTCAATTACAATGTTAGGTTTGTCCCCACCCCAAACACAAAGAGTCTTATGGTGTATAAGGGCACAAGACAGCTAGTTTGTGTGACCACTGGGCACAACTCGGTGTTTCCCCATTCTTGAAGCACTTTTACGTGGTAGCACTTTTCATCTCCTATTTATGTGTGAAGAGAGGTGATTGACTGTAAAACAGTGCTGACTAGGTGGTAAACATCTTGCAAGCCTGGCTTACAAATATTGCTCTGAAACCCTACATCTGTATAAATTAACTCATACTCTTTACAAGGACCTGTTACATTGACCAAGGAATAGGTAGAATTGGAGTAAGTATGATTCAGAACCATCTGCTTTGAAGTGAGGGTGAAGATAAGGCTAAAAGAACAGTTTCTTTAGTGCCATGACACAACCTGCCAGGCATCTGCTCTTATGTCATACCTACCTCAATATAGCAGAAACAACCTGCAGGTTTCCCTGCATCTAGACAATATGAGATCCTTCATTCCACACTAAGTTCCATACTTCGCTTCTGCAGCAGCCACTTTAGCCCAGCCAAGGTTATCAGTCCTTTTGCTTGCAAGGAAGAAGGTGGTCCCAAGAGAGTGGCAGGTTCTTGGCTCCCAGCTTCTATATACCCCATGTTTCATGGCTCTGAGGTGTTTAGTGGAGGAGAATCAGCTCTGCTCTCAGTAAGCCTCTGCCCCACCTACCCGGTAGAGTATGATGGTGAGTTAGACATTGCAGTGCAAGAGCTTAGGAAGGACAGGCAAGCTGTTCTTCTTTCTTCTCCTTACCAACTAGACTGTATTGAAAAATTACCATTTGCTCTATTTGCTGTACAGCTCTGAGTATTTTAGAACAGGGTGTGACTAAGTCCAGTCAATACCTAATGTGTAAAGTGACAGGGCTTGTGTGCTGTTCCGTCAAAGGATCGGTTTACCAAATTGGTAATCCTGTCAGTTCGGGAAAGAATTACTAATGCTTTTAATGATTAGTTTCTCTTCCTGGTTAATGCCCAGTTACACTTAGAGCATAAAGTTTCCTCAATAGCAATTTCACTGGCTACATATATTTCAGTGCTGCCCATACTACTTAATTGACATGTATGCACTTACTTCCCTGCAGGAGTTTGGCTCTGTTTGAAGTGGAAGACCAAATGTGAACTCAGATGAAAGCCCACTGAGGCCGGGGAGCAGACATCAGTCTTGAATTTGGCCTATAGTCTGTGGTATTAAGGAAAAAGTCCACAGGATGAATTGTTGATATATGTGCTTGTTAAATGGTATTTTCACCTCAAAGCATACTTGAATCTTAGAAGAATGCAACTATTTCAGCTTTCTTGGATGATGTGCCAATGGTACAGCCTGAGTCTAATATGGATCATATCTTTTTTTTAGTCATTCCAGCATGATTTTATTGACTCAATGTGTTCATTGTCTCTCCTATCACCATCATTGAGAAGAAATATCACAGATTCTAGATGATAGCTTTCTGAACCAAATCCTTAGCAGGAGAAAACTAAGCCAAACTGCCATCTATGATCTTGCTTTGTGTGCCTACAATGTATTGCTATCTGTCTGGAGTTGCATTACTGTAACTTGAGAACAGTCAGCGTGAGAAGAGAATTGATATTGCTGTTTGCTCAACCACATGTTACAAAACTCACTCTGTCATGTGTTAGGAGATCAAAAACGGAGAAGTCAAGGCAGACATTTACTGTCTACAGTAAAAAGAGGAAAAAATAAAATTATATTGCCCTATAGCTACAGGGGTATGTATGCATATGTATGTACACTACATAAACACTCATGCAAAGTGATAAATTAATTGCAGATGGAGCACAGTAATCTCAGCCTCCTGAGAGTTAGACAGTAATATACAACAACAACAACACAATCTCCAAGCCATGACTCCACCACCCACATCCAACACAACGCAGGGATTCTTAAATCATTATGCCAAATTGTAATGCAAACAGTGTACAGAAGGAGGAACAAAGAAAATAATTGACATGTCTACCCTAAGGCTCTTCCAAAGATTAGAGAAGCCCCAGGACTGGTATGTTATTTGCTTTGTTCTTTATCCTTTTGCTAGCTGTTTGCATTAATTTTGGCACTGGATGATTTAGAGCACCCTTAGTTTTGATGGATGCAGGTGGCGACATGCAAATGGTTCCTTAGTAAATAATGCTACCAATGTGGATTGTTTTAAGTGGCTCTGCTATCAAAGAGCTCTGTCTTAATTTGAAAATGCATTGAGGTGATTAAATAATCTCTTAGAGCTAGATTCATTTGTCTTCTCTGATTTTAGTGGCATTATAATTAAAGCTCCAAATACATAATTACATAAAGCAGAACAGTGAGCAACTTACTTTCCCTCATTATAAATTACTGCATGGTTGAGAGGCAGGGAGGAAATAGCTTCACATGCAAGAGCACCGGGAAAGGCTGTAGTTTTATAGGTAACAATTGGGCACCACATCACTTGAAACCACCAGCTGTGCCGTTTGGCAATACCTGTACTAAAGGGTTCAGGTCATAGAGGAAAGATGTCAACCATCACTGTCACAACAGCTGTAGCCTATGGAAAAATGACAGATATGGGGTAGGTCTGTAAGAAATTTAAAGACACAAGTGTGTATAGTGGCCAGGCTGTTATCAGGAGAATGTTGAGTGACCATGGAGAAAAAGAGTAACAGCAGTTACCAGAGATGTGAGGGGCTTCAGGGGAAAGTTAAAAGCATCAACTGAGTGATGGTATGTGGAGATATGTATATAAATATTTGCAATGGATTAACACTCAGTGGAGAGTGGAATTACTTATCTAGGAACAACAGGATGCATATGATAACATAGCCCTGCAAATGCCATACAGAGCAGTGCTGCAAGGTGGTATGTAGCGCTACGTTGCTCAGTAAAAACAGGCTACTCCTGGAAGATGGTGCTTGGCTCATTTAGGAAGGATTTTTCCATATCCTAGTGAGGAGGAGGCATTGCATGAGAGAGCAATAATTGCAGCCTCCAAAGTTCCCAATCTACCTATCACTTTTCATCAAAAGGAGTACCCAGGAAAACCACTGCATGGGAAACCTCTGAGACTCTCTTCATTCTCTCTTCCAGGCTTTTTCTCCACATAAAGTTAGGTATCTTGTCCTGTACACTAATATTCACCTGAAATGCATTCATGCATTCATCTGAGTTTAATTGCAGCAACCCAGTAGTAAAGAACAGATGCATGCTGGTGTTTGGGGGCAGGGGAAAGGGTAATGTGAAGGAGCATAGGAAATATCTTCCAGTCTTATTTCCTACAGAGCATGTAGGGTTTTAAGGTCGTTCCAGCTGGATATGGCAGAGGAAATGAGAAGACAGAAGGAGCAAAGGAGAGATGCCCATGCATCTCGAACTGCATGAAACAACAGGTGGGGATTTTTGTCTTAACGGGTGAAGGATTAAGATGAACTTTTCTTATTCTGCATTTATCTTCCAAGATGACATAGGCTTGTCAAATCTGTCTTGCTGTTAATCTGCTGTCTCCAGAGAGAAGAGTTCTGAAAAATAGGGATAATACAAATCAAATCCAGAAGGTTTATACTCTCTCAGTTTATTAGTTCAAAGCCCTTGGAAATCTATGGGTGTCGAAGGAGATACTTCTCATTCACACCCTATATAAATCATAGAAGGACTGGAACCAAAAATGTTAGCAGAAAAACAAATATTTCTTGTTATCACCAGCTAATATAGAATGGAAACAAGAAATACGGGACAATAAGGTACAGTGCCTTCTGGGGACCGTTTTGTACTTGCCACAAGCAACAGCGTCTTAAGGGATTGTGCAAATGCAGCCTTTGTGATGACACACACAGTCCTTAATGTGATCCAAACATGGGAGATTGACATGAACATTGTTGCTCACTCAATATGGTGATGAAAGCTCCTGCCTACAATAGTGATCCACTGATTCGTTACCAAAATTTCTAAGGATGAGAAAAATGCAAAAGACATTTATAAGTTATTCAAAATCTCATGAAAACTTTCTGGGGTTTGTTTCTCTTATGTTTTTTCTTTGAAAGATGGGGTTTATTTTTAAAGGTACTCCTTCATGGGAAATTGCCGAATACCCCATCCTCCGTCTTATTCAAGTCCTTAAATAAACCATCTTCATCTCTTAGCTTTCCTTCCTTCCTTGTTCCTGAGCCATTCAGAAATGCTGCTGTTTCTGCCTACTCTGTATTGTCTTATCCAGAGTGACCCTTTGTATCTAAGAGCATTCCAACTAGTAAAAATAGGCTTCCTCTTTTTCTCTCTTCCTCCCTCTCTTCATTCTGAGATACCAGGTTATGTCTTTCTTCGTTCTGGATATAACATTTGAAAGGACAGGATTTAACCTGGTTGGAACCTGGGCTGAACTGGGAGCCTGGCTCTCTGAGCTACATTTTATGCTGCCACTCAAGATTTATCCTGGTAATGGGTGCATCATACCTCTTTTTATTTCCAGAAGGAGTTTTACCATCTCCAGTCCTTGTCCCCTGGCTGAGCAGGCTTTCATGGTGCAAGGTTGAGACACCTCGGCTGTGGTAGTGGTGGTGGGATTTAGTTATGGCTAAATGCACCAGAAGCAATGGTGTTAACGGGAAGCCTGGTAATAAGAAATGTCAGCCTGGCATCACTGCTCTGCCAAAACATGGATCTCTTCCTGCCAGGACCAGGGTCTCTGCACACCCACAAGCTAGCCCTACTCTCACCCTTTTCTTTCCAGCTTCTGCTCCTCACTCCAGCCACTTAAACCCCAATGCAGACAGCACACTCATCTCCAGCAAAATCTAGATCAGATCTCTGCAAATATTAACTCTTTTCAACTAACCATGTTTTATTGGGTGGGCAGAGGGGAGGACAGTGAGAGGATGAGAGTGCTGGGTTGCTTCCCACTGTCATAAATACCATTCAGTGCAGCACAGTGCGGTTTTGAGTTTATTTCAGTCTTTTTCATAAGGCAAAAAAGTATGAGATCACAGCTAAGTTGTTTGAAAGGCTGGCCTGAGAGGTGGACTTTGCTGTTAGCAATATCAGCACTCAGCTTCCTCCTACTTTTATCTCATTCACCAGTGAGTTCATCTAATAAGGAAGTCTGTAAGGAAAATAAATTCAGGCTCAATTCCTCTGCTGGTATAAACTGATATAATTCATAGCACTTAACATCAATAAAGGTCAACCTTTTTGCTAACTTTAATGCTTGCTCTCATTTTGGTTTTGTTTGGGGTTTTTTGGGGTTGGGGTTTTTTTCTCTTTTTTTTTTTTTTGTATTTCCTTTTTTTTTTTTTTCCCTGGAGGCCACTCTCCAAAATGCAGTTGCTAAGATGATATTCTTTGTCCATCAATCACCTACTGTCAGCTCCTCCTACCATCTTTGAATCATTCTTCAGACCCCCTCAGCTTCAGGACACGAGGGTCAGGCTTTTTGTATCCACTATGAATGCCCTCCACAGCCTGATCCTTCTGCCTACCTGCCCTTATAAAGCTTGCACTGTCAGAGGGTGCCTGAGTTCCCAAACTTTATGAATAAGAGCAAGCAGGAGAGCCAATTGCCCTCTACTCATTGAGAACCTCCAGAGGAACAATGAATCAAGTCAAACTAACCAACCAAATCAAATAGCAAACCCAGTGCATCACCACACAAACTATGCATGATTTCTGGAAGGGTTTGTTATTGTCTGTGATCCTGAAACATTTTCTAGCATGAAATACCCTCAAAAACCAAACCAGTAGCAAAATTGGCCTAGGAGAGTTTGATGCAGTGGAGACCAACCTTGATAATGTGTGGTGGAAACTGCAGCCATTTTTAACAAATTTTCCCTTTTTCTACCTGAAAGTCAAAGTAAAACTCTGAAGACATGAGCTCATGCAAACCAAAACCAGGAGACAAACTTTGTGGTGGCTGCAGAAGCTACACCAGATCTGCAGACCTACCAGCAGAAAGTCCTTGTACCCAAGGAACTTGCCTCTACCCAAGGAAGGACACCAGGCTTTGATAAGAGCAAAGAGCTGGATAATAAACCTGGAGCACTGGAGAGCAGAGGGCCAGGATATACATAGGATGCCATGGAAGCCACATATGTGGGCTGTTTTCTGGGCTTACGCATGAGTCCCTGGGGATGGCAGCAGTGTGTGTCTTGTTTCTGGCTTGGCCATAAGCCTGCCTTTTCTTTAATTGGAAATCAGGAGATAGGGATGGAGTATGGGAGGTGGGAAGGAGCCTTGTCCAGGCCAGCTCTTAACCTGACGTGGGTCCTAGGCTAATATCTACACAAATGGACTTTCCTTCCTTCTAGAAGAAAGCCATGCAGAGATTTAGGGTAATGGAGCATTTGTTAAAAGCTCTTCTGAATGAGTCAGATCAGATCTGTTCTCTTTTCCATTCTGTCTGCTTCTTACAAAGGCTCTGGCCATGTTAATTGCCAGTGCTTTTCTTCCCCCCCGTTACTACATCATTTAACAGGCATGAAGAAAAATGTCATTTGGTTGCCCTTTAGACACTAGCCAGAAGTGACAATAAATTTAATGCAGATTTTTGGGATAAAGCAAAAACTATTTCTGAAGAATGACAGTATGTGCAAAGCTTGAAGCTTAGCAGCTAAATTCTGAACCCATGCAACATTATGCTGCCCTGTGTCATTAACAAGCTGCCAAAATGACAGCAAACTGGATTATCTCCTTCATAATGTAGTCTGTTCAGCACAAAATAAATGACTGCTGACTTTAACAATGCGCAGCACCATTACAGCATAACTGTGTTGTGACCAGAGGCAATCCTACATGGAATTACCTTGGGAAATGAAGCTGCAATGGATCTTTTCTAGCTACGCATGTTACCCCACGTTCTTCTTATCAAAATCATCTAATTAAACACTGCATTATTTCCAGTTTTATACCAGCCTAACTCCCTTGATGTTATTGGAATAATACCACTATCAACTTGGAGCAACACAGGAGGGAAGAAAGGCGTATTCCGCAGTGCAACCACATCAGCATGGTTTCTCCCACTCATAGGTGTCTCCAATAGGCTTTCTGGCCACCACCTTCCAGGAGAAATTCAGAGTTTAATCCCAGAAGCTTACACTGTCAACCAAACCAACCTTTTGGTATTTGTGCCAGAGGGGAATGATGACAGAACTTTAAACAGCCACTCTCTGTTGTTTTACAAAGACTCAGTTTTACACTGAGTCATAAAGAAACTGTAGAGATCTGGACCTCCAGCTGGTCACGAAACTGAGCACAAAAGTCCAGCTGAGGATTTTCCAGGCTTTAGCAGAACAGGTCTCCTCCTCACATGTTCAAGCTGAGATTAAAGGAGCTCTTTATTCAAGCCCAAGTACAGCATCCTACACTTGTCTCTGCTGAATTTCATCTCACTTTCTCCAGTCTGTTTTTCTAAGCTGACGAGATAATTTTAAATTCCACTCCTCACTCCAACGCACTGCAGGTCTCCCAGCTTTGTGTCTTCCACAGATCAACCAAACACCATCTCTGCACACCGTCACCACTGAAGACACTGAGCTGTGTTAGAGCGGGCTTCAGGACAGTCCTCCAGCTGGGCAATGAGCTGCAGATGATGGTGCCATCAAACTTCCCTTTCAAAGCCACATTTCCCTATGTAGTGTGAGATGGCACCAGAAATGGTGCAGGCCTACGACAGCCCTGAGGGAGGGTTCCAGCTATGATTGTTGGCTGGACCTTGGAGAGTGTCTTGGTGGGCACCTAGTAGTTTCACAATGGTTTGCAAAGGTTGGGCAGAAGGATGGATAGCGTTGTACCTCAGACAATAAGTCTGCCTTGTGCTGGGTACATTCCTGTTCTATGGGGAGCCCCCAGAAGGTTAAAAAACCCACTCTTCTCCCCACGGGAGCAGGCACAGTAAACAGCTCCTCCAAAGACAACAACCAACTGCTGTTGTTTCACCCTTCAGGAGGGCGAAGGCAGTGTTTTTGTACATGAGTTGGGTACGTAATGCCAGGCAGGTCCAGGCAAGTGGACCACATTGCATGTTCACCAGCCTTTTTGGCTTCTCCCATGGAGGCCAAGCACACACGCATGCGGGTTGCTTGTCACAGCATCAGCTGAGCCCCAGCTGCCTCCAGCTTTGGGAGGCGCAGGCTGCTGCCTGCCAGCCTCATTGGCAAGGCGGGTGTTTTGTTAGCATTCTGCATGCACGTACACATCTCCCCGCAAGCACTCAGCTTGTTCGGATGCATCCGAAGCTCCACCACCTTGGAGGAGTCACAAGGGAGCGGCTGCCCACCTCACTGCCAGCTGCCTCATCAGTGGCCCCAACTAAGAATTCATCATGCAGCAGAGCCGATGTGATCTGAGAGGGGATAAAGATGCCCAGGGTCAGCCAGAGGCATTCTTCCTACCCTTGTCCCTGGTTTAGAAGAAACACCTGACTACATTAAAAAAGGATCCAGATCCCAGCTCTTTATCTCTTTGATTGGAATTTGGAATAAAAACCCCAAAGAAACTCTTGGATGATCCAGATTAAGGTCTCTGATATGCTTATTTAAATTATAAATCCTGGAGGATTAGAAGGGGTGTGTAAATGAGGCATGGCAATGATAGGGTTTGGTCAGTAATGGAGACACTAATAGAACACAGAAGCCCAGATTTTCAAAAGCAGTTGGGTGTTTTATTAAGAATTAAGAGTAGATCCCTGTGAGTAGCAGGATCTGCGGCATCTCTCTGGGTGGCAACGAAAGTAAAAGGCTTTTTTCCAAAAGGACCCTGTGCTCTGCCTGTTTTAAGGGTGTTTCATCTCTGCTAAAACTCCAAGATATCACCAGAAAATGTCACAACACAATGTATTGAATACAGAGGTGAACATTCAGTGTTCATCTTCATGACATACAAATGATGTCTTGCTGCATCTCCTCATGCTTGGGATAGGTCCTCCATGTTGCTGTACTCATTGGGAAACTGCAGCTAAAATGGGGGTGATCTGGCTGAAAAATATGCTGTGGTTCCCCTGGTTTTCCATGGATACAGTACAGTTCATATGCATGTGACTGAGTTTTCAGCAGAGGAGCGCTCCTGTTAGAGCCAGCACCTGAACTGATGGAAATTCCGTTCACCCTTTTTGGTTCTTTAGCAGAGCTTCATTCACACCAATGACTAAGAAGATATTTTTACTTTTGCACATCTGTCCTGGATCTATTGAGTATTTTTCTTCCAACAAGCAGTCCCCAAAAGGGCATATGTCTGTATATATGCGTGCAGGACAGTTTTGCCTAAATAGTTGCCATGCTGCCTTGATGTCATTACCAGAGAAAAGATTTATTGCTGGAGCTCAGAAGTCTGAAGACCTTAGTGACAGATGTAAAACCCAGAAAGACTGCAATCTGGGATCCTGATTCAGTTCTGTGCTAATAAAAATGTCCTTCATGCATATTTCACATCCAAGCAATTGTCCATCTCTTTTTCCCTGCTTACCTTGCAGCAGTCACCAGAGAAATGAATGTATACAATCCACTGGAGTAGAACCTACATCTTTTTAATGTCAGGTGCTGGTTTGATGACAGACAGTTGGGATAGTTCCTAGAGACTGCAATACACCTGAAAAGCTGAAAGATTGATCTGCTGGAGTCTGAGCTACAGATTTCAAATCTGGTGGTGTTCTAGATAAAACGCCAAGCAATTCATGTCTTCTGTAAACCAAGCAGCAAGGAGAGATCAGGATCGCATGCACATACACACACAAACTGCTGGTAGAGCATTCTCTAGTCAGCAAAGGGACAAGAATAGCTGGACATTAAAATGGCCATGGCTGAAGGAGCTGTGCTGGTAAAATTATCCCCTAGAAGCTTGCTGTTGAGGGATTAAATGGATATTAATTCCTTTTTGGTATGAGGAGGCTGGAGAATTGCATAATGGGGCATACTGAAGAGTTTCTGAAGAGGAAGTGAGTCAAAGTTTGTTATTTTCAGTGTAGCCAGGATCGTACTTTCTGACACTTGGTTGGGGGGGGGTGGTGGTGGCATGATTTACCCAGCATAGTTGTGCTGCAGGAATCACAGCCAGGATCTGGAGCAAACATCTCAATTGCGACATCCTGGCAAGAAGCTTGTTCTAACAAGTAACTATTTTGAGAAGAGGAAGAATAAAGAACAAAAGTTGGCAAGAAGAGCTGCAAGGGCTGCACTTCATGCGGATGCTCCCTTCTGCTCCCCGGGCCTTGCAGACCTGTTTGTGCTGTCTTGGCTTCTGCTCCCTTTGCTCTGCCAAAACAACCTCCCTATTCATCTCTAAGCACTCCCGAACACCCACAGTCTTTCTTAACTCTGCTTCTTTGCCTCTCCACCCTCCTCAAGCATTGGTTTCTTTCCAGCTACTGGCACTCCCGCTCCCTATTCTGTGCTGCATGGTTGCATGCAGCTCTCCTTCCCCAGCTGGTTTCCCCTGCACCATTTATCTCCTAGTGCCTCAGGACCCAGGCACACTGAGGGGTATTGCACCACCAGCAACACCACCTGCCTGTCACTACCCACAGGATCCGAAACATCCCTGTAGGGCTTAACATGCCAGTGCCCGGCGTCTTGTTTGGTCATTTACATCTGGGAGAAGGAAACACGAGGTGGCTGTGATATGAGACCAAATGCGAGCAGCCATAAGCTGACAAGGGCCATTTGTCACTGTTATTAATCCCCTGAGTCACAATGCCTCCAGATATTTCCTGTGTCACTGCTATTTTTATTTCTTCGCAAATAAAGACTGTAGACTTCGGTTTGCTTCTGCTCACATCAGGCTTGACTCAAGCCCCTGACAAGGAGAATTATACGCTTGGCTTGCTCCAGCAGAAGGCAAAAACTGTGTCCTAGCTTTTGCATCATTTTGTAATTACTATGAAATGTGTATTGGTGGTGAAGTACTAAACAGCACCAGGAACTTATCTGTTATTAACAATCTCTTGAAGACTAGCTGTGAGAACAGTCTATCTATTATCTTGAATATTTCAGAAATAAATATTGGATTCTGGGATCAGATCTGGCTTCTTTTTTCCTTCTCCCTTTCCCCCCTCACCACTTTCTTAATGCTATCTAATATCAAAGGAAATACTTGCCAGCATTATCCTGAACAAAATCTCTGCAGCTGAGGCACCACGGATGTCAGGCAGTACAAAGCGCAGTAGCCTGTAAGTGTGAGAGCCATGCAGACCTTTGACATTAGCTTGAGGTTTGCTAAATCACCTACTTAGATGCATGGCAAAATGCTTCACACTGAAATGGCTCTTGGTTGCTTTCCAATGGCAAAAATAATGGTAAAATAATGAATGTTCATGGTATTTACATGCAAGACTTTCAAAGTATGAAGAGGAAGCATTTCATTATCACTGGTGGGAGGGTATTAGCAAAATTTAACCTTTCTCCTAAAATCTTAGGGTATAGTTTTAAAGTTAAGTTGAGATCCTTACTAATTAGCATTTACTTTGAAATCCCTAGACTGCAGAGTATAAATGTGAAGACAAAGAATATCAAGATAATTGTTCCCTCGTATAATGGTCTTCAGATTAAGCAAGTCAAGCACACATTGAATTTCAGTGACCCAGAGCCCTTATCTAGCTCCAACAATACAGCACGGCTCTGACTAAGAAAGGTTTCTAAAGCTCAGGCATCTAGTGCTTGCTGAGACAATGTTAAAGTAGGTGACAGGACGTGCCTCAAATATACCAGCATCACTGAGTCACAGGAAGGGTTAGCAGAGCACTAGTGACTTGGTTTTATAGTCCTGTGGTTACATTCGTCTGCTCAAGCAATATTCTTCCTCTCCTCAGACACAACAAGTGACCGCTTGCCAGCTGCTGACCATAGGGAGAAAAACATGTCAAAGCAGGAACCCAGAAGTAAAAGAGAGTATTTTTGCTCTGTACTGCGTATCTTTGAGAAAAGAGGCTTCAGGAACTTGGCTGGAAGAAAAAGCCCACAACGTACAGTCCCAGGACTCAAAGGTATCAGATGAAAGTCAACTAATTCTATCTCTCACAGCTAAAAATTTTATTTTCCCTCATCAAAAGGATCTAACAGGCCTTTAGAGGTTTGCAGTCAAAATAAAATAAATTTATAGAACTGGCAGTTTTCTGGCAAAACATTTTATTCTGCTTATCCATTCTGTGCATTCTTCATTGTGGTTCAGATTCTCTGTGATGCAGATATCATGTCTGGCTACAGCTCTCGTTTTCTCTTTGCCCTGCGTTGCATTAAACGCTAACACTGGCCATCACATCCACAGCACTAGGCAGCATTCCCCAGGGATTCATTCAGCCCATTCAGCCCAAAAATCGCCCTTCCCTCTAGGACCCCAGCAGCTGGATGACTGATACCACTCTCCTTCCAGGAATGGAGAGGTTTCTGCCCAGGTGGAAGGTTTGACAAATTAAGCCTCAGGCAGATACATCCTTACATTCATCTGCCCAGTGTGCAATGAGGTAAGAAATGCCCCTATGCACTGTATTTCAGTGTGAAGCCTTGGACAAGAAGTTTCCTCCTTTTCTCCTCTATCCTTGCCCCTTTTCCAAATCCTTCATGCTGTGCTCCCTGGGCAGGAAAAGTTCTCCTGATCCTCAGAGTTTCAGAGGCTGCTTCTGTCCAATACCCATCCCAGCACACTCCAAACACTGGTCCAAAGGGCTTCCACATGCTTGGCTCTGCTCCCATCTGCACCCCACTCAGCACCATGTAGCACCATTGATGGCAGCGGATGATTATCCAAACAGGGCAGTCTTCAGGGCTGGCTTTGCCATAAAGTCTCATACTTGTGCTCTACCTCAGATTTTTCTGGTTCATTAATTCCCCAATAGATAAGGGTTTCAAGGGGTTTTGCACTGGCACCAGTGTGACCTACTGTATGTTCAAGGCCACAGGCTGTCACCCTGTTTTACCTGAACCCCATAATTTGTTTCTCTTCCTTCCAGAAAGACATCCAGAGTCTGATTACGGGACATTCAGAGGTGAAAAAAGTCATAGTTTCCTGAGCAGTTTGCTTTAGTGGTTAATCACTTCAACAGTTAGAACTGCCACCCTTAATTTTTCAGTTGATCATGTCTGACGTTAGTTTCCAGGCACCCGTTTTGTTGTGCCTCTAGTTGACTTTGTACTTAGTGTTTTCTTCAGTCACTCCTTTGACCTTCCTGTTTACACCTTCAGTGTCTGCCTGTCAGGCGTGTTTTCCAGCCACAGCGTCATTCTTCTTCCTGCACCCATTTTGAAACTTGCCAGCTCCTTTAGAAGGCAGGCATGGTGCCACACAACAAAATAGTAAGAGGAAGACACAGGTAGATGAAGCATCTTTGCTTCTGTGACAGAACTAAAGCAGCAAAGCTAGCCTGTAGTTCCTTTGCAACATTTACTTTAGATCTGGGGCTCACCCAAAACTTTCTCAAGGAAACCAGAACAGGGTAAGCTGTTGACTTCACTACTTATTGAAAGTCCCTGAAGTCCTGGTCACTAGGAATCCTATATTTGAGCTTACAGTTGGCTTTTCAGACAGGACAGTCATAGCATCCAAGGTAAGAATTTGGACCTGAGGGAGTAATCGTATACTCCTAGTGCAAGGAGTTTACATAGTAATTATGTATTCCCAAAGTGTACGATGCTTGGTAGTTATACACAGCAGAACCAAAAATATCATTTAACACGTGTGCTGGTTTTTAAGGCAAAAATAATGGTGAATTTACTTTGTGATTATATGGTCCTTACCACATATGCCTTCTGCCAGTATTTGATACTTACTATGTCATTAAATGGTCAGCAACTTCTTTTGAGGCAAAGACTGTTTGGAAAATTGTTCTCTGCAAAATGGAGCATTATTTAAAAATCATTAACATTTTTCACCACAGAATTTTTCCTAAGAGAAAATATACAAGTCTTGCAATTTGACTTCAGTCTGCATTCTTCTGGAAATGTGTTGTGTTCCTGTTGTCTTGAGAAAGCATAATGATGATGCTCTCAGACTCCTTCTCTTGCCTTTAACCAGTGTTTCTCTCCATCCATTTTCCTCGTTAAGCCCTTCCTTCCCAAGCCAAAAATAAGAACTGAAAGTTGATTGTAATTTTAAGCCAACAATATCCCTGCTCCTCATGAAGCCAATGGACATGGCAAAGTTCCCATTGACTTCCACAGTCCAAGTTCTGTTCTGAAGATCCTTGCCATGCAGATGGAATAACTACTGAAGTCAACAGGGTTGCATGGAAAACGCCTGGGTACAATAGCAGTAAAATCCACCCTAGCAGGAGGAGGATATTTTTCCAATTTTTTCTGATCCAGGCATATCTACATGTGCATGCACACACACCAGAGTGGAGCCTGCAGTCCGCAAGCTCTCTTTAGCTTTGCCAGCATGATATGTTATTTGGTTTGATTGCAGGGCTGCAACAGAGAAACGTGGATCAGTCCAACCTGGCATGACTGTAAATTAAAGCCTGAAAGGTAGCCTGAAAGAGGCAACTTTATTCAGCACACTCTATATCAAGTCTTATAGGGCTCTAACTAGCGTAATTTATGGCTCTTGATGTAATTCCTATTTAGCTCTTCTGCTTTTGCTTGAGTTTTCTATTTATTCTAAGGAGCACTGAAAATATTTTGGTGGTGATTCAGAATAACATGACACCAGTTAAGTTATAAGACTGGAATTCACTCATTTTCAGAAGACCAACAGAATGGCTGTACATTACTGCACTGTCAAAATAAGACTTACAGGAGACTGTGGAAAAGCACATACCCCCTGCTGGCTGCCTACAAGGGGGGATTTAATCCCATTCATTAGCAGCATTGCAATATTTAGGACAAACTGCACCCAAAAGCAACACGTGCACAGAACACGGTGACTCTCATGGGCACGGTATCCATCCCTAAGTCTGCAAACAGAATCTGTCCATTTGTAATGGCTCCTACCACAACTTGTTTTCAGGCCTGCTGAAAGCAGTGTGTGGCTTCTGAAAGCAAAGACCAGACAGCTAACGGCAGCTTAGGTGGAAAAAGAAGATATAGGTTGGGCAGAGAAGAGATTCAGAACAGCCCTGTGGAGAACGACCTGGGGCTTTTGGTCGATGAGAAAATGAACATGAGCCGGCTTCAGTGTGCGCTTGCAGCCCAGAAAGCCAACCGTATCCTGGGCTGCATCAAAAGGAGCATGACCAGCAGGTCAGACGAAGTGATCCTGCCCCTCTACTCTGCTCTCATGAGACCTCACTTGGAGTACTGTGTGCAGTTCTGGTGTCCTCAACATAAAAAGGACATGGAACTGTTGGAACAAGTCCAGAGGAGGGTCACGAGGATGATCAGGGGACTGGAGCACCTCCCATATGAAGATTGGCTGAGAAAGTTGGGGCTGTTCAGCCTAGAGAAGAGAAGGCTGCATGGAGACCTCATAGCAGCCTTCCAGTACCTGAAGGGGGCCTATAGGGATGCTGGGGAGGGACCCTTCATTAAGGACTGTAGTGACAGGACAAGGGGTAATGGGTTAAAACTTAAACAGGGGAAGTTTAGATTGGATGTAAGGAAGAAATTCTTTCCTGTTAGGGTGATGAGGCACTGGAATGGGTTGCCCAAGGAAGCTGTGAATGCTAGACCCCTGGCGGTGTTCAAGGCCAGGTTGGACAGAGCCTTGGGTGACAAGGTTTAGTGTGAGGTGTCCCTGCCCATGGCAAGGGGCTTGGTACTAGATGATCTTAAGGTCCTTTCCAACCGTAACTATTCTATGATTTCGTGATTCTATATGAACAGAGCACCTTAGTCACAGAATTACTTGCTGACTGGTGGGTGCAAACAAGTGGTTTTAATAGCTACAATGCTGGACCACATGGGATGGTTCAAATGCTAAATGTCAGACTAAAAATGTTTCATGGACTGGATTCTTTAATAATAATAATAAAGTATTCCTGCTCTGAAAGCCACGGGCTTTCTTTAGCCATTTTCTTTTTGAAGAAAACCACCCTTTTTCATATGTTTCTTAACTGATGGATTGCTGCATTGCGTGTCTTAGAAAATGGAAGCATCCTGCCTATGCATGCCTGTGTCAGGAGAATGTTTTAAAATAGCTGCCTCTATTAAAAATACCTCTTGATTATACGGCAAAGTAGAGATACTTAAGGGGTTCAAGTAACTATTCACCTCATTCATCTTTGTCCAGGTCCATGTAATACCATAAACTTCTTTCCCTGGAACCTGTTTTTTAACCGTTCGGAACAAGCACTTTTTTGCAGAACCCATTTGGCCACAGAATGACTGCTGTCAAATGCTTGCTACCAGCTGAGACAAAACCTAGGCTTTGGGACACCTGTGTTTTATAATATTACTAAAAATACTATGTGAGCCTTTGGGTTTCAGCCTTTCCTGGCTCATAACATCCCAATTCTCTCTGCTCTCCCACAGAGAACAAAGTCCACCCCTGTTTAACTAGCAAGAAGCTCCAAAAAGCATCACTGCAAGCTCAGCCAGCAGCAAAGCCGGCAGATCTGCTCTGAAAATAGAAGCAGCAAAAGAGAGATGGGTGATGACTCACGGCTTAGCTCTGCTCTTGTTTATAGTGGCACAAAACAAGAGTAACTCCCTTGAAATCGGCGAAGTTAGCACCCTTTCAAGTAGCCACACTTCTTGAGCAATTTTAGATCAAGCTGCACTGGTTTGGCATGAGTCAGCTTTGATATTGGGTTAAGTCAGCTGGTATACAGCTGGATGCATCCTGATCAATTCAGAGCTGAGCTGAAGTGCTCCAATACAAATAGTGCAGTTGTTTGGGTGGCACAGACTCTGTCTGCATCACACAGTCTAGGACTCCCTCAGGGAGAAGATCCCCTGTAGTCACTAGGCAGATATCAGTTAAAATTGGGTGGAAAAGAGTGGGAAGATAGCTTGACTGAGGGATGAGAGTGATTTGTTGTGTTTCTTACATTTCCATGGCATTACACAGCACAGTTTTTGCAGCCTAGCTGGATCCCTGGCTGGGGAGCTTGCTGAGCACAAGAGTGGGTTGAGGATTTGCTTGCTTGTTTGTTTTCCTCTGAAAAGCAAGAGGTTTCTCACTAAGATTTTATGGGAAATTCAGTTATAATAAAGATGTTTCCATTTTAGTGAAAATACTCACTAGGGGAAAAATGTTTCTCAGCCATCTGTACCGCGTGCTTCCAGTTCCTGAAGAAAAGAAAGGTGCCTGATGTCCTCTGAGAAGTCCCAGAAGAGGACTTACTGCAAAAGAAAAACAACCCAGAAAGGTCTGGCAACAGACCTAGGGCAGCTCCAAGCAATGCCCAGATTACTGAGCTATTTACCATTATTAAGCCCATGCAAAGGCTGATGGAGGTATTCTGCTGATTCAGTAGTGTATGATTCCCTGGCCAGACCCCCCACTTAGAGTTCTGGGCCACCCCATAGCAAGCAAGAGAAATTATCAGACATAGTTGATTGTCCACCAAGGAGTGGAAATGGAAATCAGCTAAACATCTGCTATTCTTCGTGGCAACGTTACAGCTCAGCTATGCAATTCACCTAGCTAGTTGGCATGCAAACAAAATGGTGTGCCAGCATTGCCAGTATAATGAGTGAAGGTTACAACCTGAGATGCTGTTAACAGAGATGCTCTAAACAAAGATAAGTGTATGTGAGGTAGAGGGCAAAATAAGAAGGAAAGATCCCACGTGTGGGGCTTTATGGTGTTGCTCAAAGAGATGGGATTCAACAGGCACAGCTGTTCCTTGCCTGTTGCTGCCTCCACCCATACTTTTTAAACAATATCCATATTTAATTGAGCATTCTCAATTATATTTTCCCAAGTGCTTTTGGAAGGCCCGTTTGTTTCATTTTTCCTTGGCATCTTTATCTTCCAGCTGCTAATTTCCTTATTACTGAGGACTCTATCACTCACAGGAGGTCTAGATCTTGACTGTTCCTGCATTCACTAGATTTTAAAGCTGATGTGGCAAGATAGTATCCATTGAGATATGGTAGTATTTTTTTTAAAGCAACTATTGTCAGATCATGCTTTAAAGATGTATGTGGGAAAGTCAATGCTCAGGTTTTGTCCCCTTTGGAGCAGCAATGAGCAGCCTGCAAGAGCTGTGCTGTGCCTGCCTCCACACCTTCTTTGGAGCCCATCTGTAACGTGGGGCATTTACACAAGTATGTGTAGGGTGAGGCAAGGACATTGGAGGTGGGGCAGAGCAGCTGCCTGTAGCCCCCAGGGAGGACCATCGGCACAGCTCACCTCACCGCCATGCTGGGTGAAATGGTGACCCTCCCCTGGAGTTTGGGCCACATTACATGGACCTGCTCTGACACCCTGATGGAGCCACAGCAGAGGAACAAAGGCCCCAAGGGAATTCAGCCCTGAGCATATCTTCGCAACTTCTAAGCTCCACTGCCAACCACCTTAAAAGTCACATACATAGAGTGTATGAAAGGCAAAGGAGGCCAATGACATCTTGGAAGTGAAACTGCATTGACAATTTAGAGTTGTTTTCATTTTTGCTTCAGCACTGTTCAGCCAAATCTGGCCTGTAAAACGAACTCCAGGCATCAGAGCACATCTCGAGACCCTGGGGTGGATACTGCTCTGCAGCTAGCTCTTGCCTTTGTCCTCACAAGGAGGCAGGAAGACAATGGGGGACTGCTCAGGTATCCCAGAAAAGGGAAAGGCTGCTACAAGAGGAGCATGGTGCAGAGACACTCCAATGTCTCTTGCAACGCATCATCCTGGGACACCCAAGCTCAGCTCCTGGCAGGTCACCCATATCTGGGGCTATCTGAGCTCAACTAATGAGGGTTGGCAGTAGCTCCTGCCTTAGGGACCCTGGCCCAGGAGTGTGGAGGTTCAGAACATCAGCAAACAGGATGCATCAAAGGTAAGATTAGTGTAGATAACAGCAAGAGATAGTCTACTTCTCCTCAGAGGTGCAAAGTCTTTGTTAAAAACAGTGACATTCTGCTTGACAGACTACAATTTCAGGACCTATGCTGGGATGACTGAATAGATTAAACAGTTGAAAGGAATCACCTACCAGCTACAAAGTTAGCGAGAGGTAACAGATACTTTTTGTGTCTTTAGTCTTCTTTATGGCTTTTTCCATCAATTTCAAAGCAGTTATCACCTCCTTGAAATTTAGCAGTGCTGAAGGGCATGATCAGGCAGGGGCTGGGTAATAGGATAGAATTTTAAGAGGAATGAAGATGTGAAGCAGTGGGAATAAGCTATTCAATCTGCTCTGCTTCATGCATTTCTTCCGGCAATGGATGTGGCTAAGACTGATCAGAGGTAGGAGTAGCATATTTTAAATATCTGAAGTGTACATTAAAATAAATGTGCTTGTGTGCCACAAAGTAGATAATCAAGAAGAACAGTTTGCTGAAATATATGGTTAGCACAGCTTAGCCCTAATTGTTATGGCCAGTGTTACGTTGTACTTGCAATACTATTATAATCCATTTAGTTGCCCAAGGGAAACTTGAGAAGGAATTTAACACTATCTGTACGAACACAAGATAATGATTTGTCCTCATGAGTTGGGGACTTTCTGTTACTCAGGACTAAACTGCAATGCCACTGACAGTTCTTTAATTTTGAAATGCTCAATACTAGGAAAGTGCAAGCATAGGAAAAGCTACCTGATAGATATTGTATACGTCTGCAAAGGAAGGCTCTTTCTCTTTTTAATGAGCTAAAAAAAACCCAAATGCATTCATAATCCCAAAATGGGATTGCACATTTAATCTAATTATGCACTAGACTCTGGAAAATCCTGAGAGTTTCCTGTTGTGCTGTTTGGCTTTATCCCTTATCTCGGCTGAAGCTTCTGAGCTCTCTTTGAGGCTCTGTGACACCATGGATCTGATTCAGCAAAACACTTAAGTATACACTCAGCTCAAACACTCTGAGGACTCATGTCCTTGTTTGGCAATACTTTTAAGCACTTACAGAATTTTAAGCATATACTTGAGTCCCTTCAACTTCACCGAAGCATAACATCTACTTAAGTATTTTGTTTAATGAAGGTATAATTGATTAGAACGTCGAAAATGCAAACTGATTTTTCTCTGGTTTGCATTTGCTATCTTCTTTTCTAAGAAGCCCAGCTTGTCAGATCTATTTGTTTATACTCATTTTGAATGCAGAGCTCTGTGTGGGAACTCTACAATTAAATTCTCCAATCTGTTTGTTTGATTTTCCCTGCATATGTAGGGGTTCCCAGCTCTTTTGGGAAGTGCTGTGCTGCAAAGGGTTTAGCATAACACTGAAGCCAGAAGCAGGGTTACAAGTCAGATTCATTGCATGTGACAGGAGCAGATGAGTAAAGTAAGATCTGGTTCAGTCCTCTTAGGCAAGATTTGTTCTTCTTTGGCTCTAATCTTGCAAGCCACATAGGAGAAATAATCTTCATCCACTCAAATATATCCTTGAAGTTGATGGAAGCAGCCAATGCACAGAAAGTTTACAGGAACTGATAAGCAAAGAGTGAAAAACCAATCCAAAAGAGACCATGTCCACCTGCCACATAAGTCAGTGGCAGTTTACTGCCAGCTTCAGCAGAAGCAGACTTGGTGCTGAATGACCCTTTGCTGTGCCTGCCACCCATATAAGCAAGCAGAAAGATTGTTTTTCCCAGACTATTGTGGCATGAAATAGATGAGCTCAGGCAAGACCACCTGAAAGTCCTCTTCTTTGCAGTCTTTTTTATAAGGCTGGGTAATTAAATAGGAATTATTTCTCAGCCTGATTTTTCAGTGTCACCTAAAAATACAAGGAAGATATTTGGCTCTATCAGAAAACAAGATTTGTATTGCAGAACTGTTGTGTTACAGCCATGGGATGAGCCCAGGCTGCACAGCCTAAGTGTGAAAGCATCTCCTATTAGTCCCTCCCTTTAGCAGACGAGTCCATCCTAATTTTTCCCTGGCAAAAAGGTATATGTTAATTCCTAAATCTGTGGGATAACATGCCATCTGCTAGGATATCTGGCTACTGTGATGAAGTGGGAGAGATTTTGGCACTGGGTCATTCCCCACAAGAGAGCAATTGCACCCCACAGCTTGGCCAGAGAGAGCTTTAAAGAGTGGTCCTTTCTCAGGACATACTTAGGAGAAAAGCCATCCTAGAGGAGGTAAAGGCAAGTGGTAAAACTGTAACACATTCAATAAACTAAGTTGACAAAGACATTGATCTCAGCAATAAAATGAAAAGAAGATTAATCTAGCTTTGGTGATGCTAATGCACTGGGGAATCAATTGGGACAAAAGGACTGCAAAAAGCCCTAAAACCTCTCACTATACAGAATTCTTGTCAGAGGGTTCTTCTGGAAAAGACCAAAACACCCAGGAAACCAGCAGCTTTTAAACACAGAGGTACACAGACAGAGGTCAGATAGAAGAAGAGAAACACTACTTTTTCTCTTAGCTTTGAAGGGTTTTATCCTTGAGCAGAGCTGGTCATGAATACTGGACAGCATGTGTAAGAGGAAGGGTAGGTAAGCATAGGACAGACATCAAGGACATCCAATTGTATACCGGCCGTCTCATCTGGAATATCCTAAACTGTTTTAATCTCAGGCATCTTGAGTAATTTATCTGAAACATGCATATGAAGCATTTCTTTGCCCTATGTTCCTTCCATAGACAAAGGAGAGAAGATGACTCAGTTCATCTGTTCTTCATTTGCAGCCTTGGGTGATGCTGAGGGAGTCCCATAGGGGAAAGGAATTAAACCCTGTGAGTTTTCAGGGCTGTTTCCCTGTCTTACATTCTTCACAAAGAATGATAATATCTCTTGGTCCCCCTATTCCTTGGATTTTTCTACTTGATTATGGAATCTCTGAAACAGGTAAAGTTCTCCAGTTATTATACTAATACATAATGTAAGTTAGCCAAGCTATTACATTAAGGAGCAAATATCCCTGCAATATTACAGCCACATTTCCTGGAGTCTTAATTAAGTTGTATTTGTTCAGAGTAATCTTGACAATATAAAATTGAAGTATCACAGTATGTTAGAGATTGGAAGGGACCTCAAAAGATCATCTAGTCCAATCCCCCTGCCGGAGCAGGAACACCTAGATAAGGTTACACAGGAACGTGTCCAGGCGGGTCTTGAATGTCTCCAAAGAAGGAGATTCCACAACCTCCCTGGGCAGCCTGTTCCAGTGTTCCGTCACCCTCACTGAGAAGAAGTTTCTTCTCAGGTTTAAGTGGAACCTCTTGTGTTCCAATTTGTACCCATTTCCCCTTGTCCTTTCATTGTTTGCCACTGAGAAGAGCCTGGCTCCATCCTCGTGACACTCCCCCTTTATATATTTATATACACTAATAAGGTCACCCCTCAATCTCCTCTTCTCCAAACTATAGAGACCCAGCTCCCTCAGTCTTTCCTCATAAGGGAGATGCTCCACTCCCTTAATCATCTTAGTTGCCCTGCGCTGGACTCTCTCCAGCAGGTCCCTGTCCTTCTTAAACTGAGGAGAAGTAAGTTTAGCTTCACTCCCTTATTCATATTCCTTACTAGGTATGTATATGTTGGGGTTTCATATCTTTGTTCACACTAGAGTCTGACTTTACTTGTGTATATTTGTTACATAGCTGTGAAAAGGGGGACTAAAACTTTAGGTGATGAGAGGAAATAAATGCAGAGCTTTCTGCATCCAGAAGATATAGAATTACTGTTTTGGTGCAAATGATGGCAGGAGGTGAGGAGAATTTCTAAGTAATAGTAAGTCACTCAAAGGATCTAAAGTGCAGTGATGCTGGACACCCACAAGTCTGGGGTGGGAGCTACCTACTCCAGCCATATGCAGCCGAGGGCTCACTGTGGGGTCCTGCTGATCAGTATCGCTGGTGTTCTAGGTAAAGCCCTGAGCACTCTTTCTGCTGTTGATAAGAGTTTTCATGAGACACGGGTCCTGAGGCAAACCCCAGAAACGCCTGTGGAGCAGTGGTTCAGCCCTGCATGGCAGTAGGACACCTTAATGATGGCGCACACCAGCCCGAGGCAGAACTTGTTGGGAGGCACTCAGACACTGAACTCCTTGGCCAGGCCTGTGTGCCCCAGGCACTTCCACTGTGACTCCTGGGTCTACCCACAGCCCTCCCCATGTCTGCAGGTACCCCTCGGCACACCAGCCATGGCATTTTGCATGGCCCATGGTGCAGCTCCAAGGAGCCAGCAGCCATCAGCGCTGCGGCAGAGTACCTTATTTAACCTTGGTGAGGGAAACACCAGTGCTTTCCCCTCTCAGCATTTGTTTTCAGTTGCTAATCCAGGAAACACACGTCCTTTCTATTTACTTAGGAAAGAATGAATAATAACCACGTTTCTCCCCAGCTCCTTCCCCCTCTTCTCGCTCCCCACCACCACCCCGCTATTAAAATGGAAACCCCTGTGTTACAGACATTGCCGGGCTGCTAGAGCACTTAAGCAGCACTCTGTGAGCTGCAGCCATTTACTATGTGCGATTGTTTCTGCGAGACTTAATAATTCTACCATTGTTATTATAACACTGTGCACTAATACAAATGAGCTTGTAAATAGGGGTCCAACTAAAATAAAACTATTATAATCACAGCCCAGGCTGTAAATCACAGACTAGTGTATTCTGCTGTGGTTTGAGCCAGAGCCAGGCAATAGTCAAATAATCAAACTGCAGATGTTGGGATAGCAAATCTGCTTAAATTTAAACAGTGGCCAAGCTCCAAACAACAGGGTGGGGGCAGAAAAGGCTCTTTTGTACAATGTAGGAATTCTCAACCCCCCTTCCTTGTTAACTGGGTCTATAAAGTAACCAGACATGTTACCCAATAATAGTGCTGTAGAGCTGTTCCTCAGCAGCTTGCACATACCAGCACTGGCTTGCAGTCACAGGAGCCATGCAAAGTGCCTGCAGAGTGACTGATAATTAGCACTGGCTGCAAGGCTTGCGGGGGTGTCCCTCCCACCAGCCCTACAGCCACTGCCACTGGTGAGATCAAGCCCTCCAAGCCTTCCTGAGGGAGAAGCCCAAGGGTACCAAATAACATCCTGTATCATGAACTTGATCAGTTACCCCAAGAGTCAATGATATGGGATTACAACTTGACCCTCTTTAATTTCTTGAGCTTCTTGCTTTGACTAACTTCACCCCCTTGCCGGTCTCACCCTTGGATGACCCCATTTCCCCATGGTGCAGTCCAGGACACAGCTGCAATTGGGATTCTTGCTCATGGTGGGCACTTACCACCCCATGCCGGGCCAAGGGCTCATGTCCCTGCCCCGAGGCATCCTTGGTCAGGGCACACAGGGAGACCTGGCGACAAGCGGCACACTGAGGGTTTTGTCACTGAGCAAAGCAGCATGCGAGGGGCACTGGGGAGACTGTGGTGCAAATGTGGGGCAGCTGAGGAGCCCTATGAGGCTGTTACGCTCTGCCAGCTGTTTCCACAGCTGTGGGAGATGCAGCGCGGCTGCTTCTCCTCCTAGCCAGAAAGCAGGATCTGTGTCAGTAGTGCTCAGACACAGGCGATGTGTTTTCATTTGGAGAATACATACGCCTTGGCTATTGCCCCATGACATCTGAAACGATGTTATAAGCTTCTTTAGGAAAAGTATACGGTCATTTGTTTCTCTGACAGCCTAAGGCAAACAAGTTGGATGGGTCCCGTTCCTCACCACGTTGTCACATGTGGTCACAGGAGGACTGTTAAATGTGAGAACCTCCTTGATGTAATTTTAACTCACCATGAAGAAAATGTCTATGCTGTTTTTTTAATGTAATATTTAAGTGGCTGCTGGGCAACAAGTCGCAAGAAGGATCAATCACACAAACAGATGCATGTGAATACTTCTTTTAAGCAAGTAGCTCAAGAAATCATTGAGGGCATAAATCAGTGACGTCTCCAGGGGAAAACCAGCAAAATGAGCTCGCCAGCCTCAGATGAAGGCTGGACAGGACACAAACCAGCCATCCTCCCAAAGCTGCTTCTTCCCTGTGGCACTGACACAGCCGCTGTGAATATTAATGTTATTTCCCCAAAACCTTGTGACTAAATTCCACTAGCAGGACAATTTGCCCTTCCTGCTCAGGAAATATTTGCTGTTAAAGTGGCTCAAAGGCAACACGAACCAAGCATGTTCCAGCTCCAAACTGCAGGGACCCCAGAAGGGGATTTTGGTTATGAAAAGCTCATTCACTGATTTGAAACCTTTTCCTTACCGTTTGAGTTACCAACTTGGAAGAACCTTTTCTTTCTTCCATTTTTTCCCATTCTGGGTTCTTTTCAAAGGACAGTGTATCTCCTGGAGATGGAGAACTTTTTTTGGCCTGAATCTCCCTTCTGGAGGGAATACAATGTTAGAAGCAGAAAAATGTGCCACTCCAAGTACGTATTGCAAAATCAACACCTTGGTGTGCACTTCTCACATATCCATTCCGCTGGATCCAAATATCCACAGGTTTTCCTGCTCCTTTTGTCAAGGGCACCGTTTTTTAAAAATGCTATTCTTTCAGTCTCAGACTTACAGTAAGGCCATTGCTCAGAGGAAGCCTGAAGAGAAAGCCCGGTTTCCTTTGATGCATTCCTAAGTGTCTTGGTGAGAGGAATCGTTCTGGCATGCGAATCAACTCTGCTTCCTCTGCTTGTCAGAAAAACAGTGCAACCTTGTATTGCTGATATATGCCATGCTGCACGGGATGCGGTTGATTTCTTCTGCTGCTGGGGCTGCTTTACAGAGATCTGTTTCACAATGTGTGCAGTAACCAGATTAAAATCAATGCTGGAGGTTGTTGTGAACATTAAGCATTAAATAAACTCCAACATTGTACCGTAATTCCTCATGAATGATTAGATCATCCTGCTGGGAATGCTACCATTATACATAAGGCAAATGTCACTGAGTGCCTCATAAATTTAGTATACAAGTACTAAATATATTAGGTCTGATTCTCTGCTGCCTAGCTTCAGTTTATCCTAGTATGAGGTAAAAGAGTTACATCGGCATAAACGTGCAGTGAAACACTGGTTCCCTTCTCATTTTAAGGGATCAGCTGTTTCCACTGACTTTTGTACAACTGACTCTAAGTGGATCCACAGTTGCTCTACTTCAGCTATGCTGTCAGTTGTGGTAGATCATGCAGAGGAGCCAGACCCAGGAAAAAATATAGGCTGGTATTTCTGGCAGAGAAACTGCACCCCTAATAGTGAAGGTAGGTCTAGACTGCAAAGAATAATGTGCTCTGGAGCTGGGCTGACAAAATCAAATTAGCTGGTTTAGATCGAAAACCCCACGGATGCAAGGCAGGTTGGCTTTTGACACAGGATAGCTGGTAAAGTGTAAGTCAAGTCTACCACAGAGCTCACATTGAACAGGAGCTTCACACATGATCCAAACCCCAGATTTTCTCCAGTTCCCTGGCACTTCAACCCATATCAAAACTTCCCTGGGGAAGGGGAAGGTCCATTTGACACCATTTTGGTGTGTTGCTCAGCTCCACTTCCAAATACGGTGACTTTCCCTTGATGTTTCAGATTTTCCATGGGAAGAGTAATTTCCCTCAGAAAGAGCTTCCCTCCACCTCCTGTTTGTCAGGGTGGAAATAAACACCTCCTGCTTTGAAAACATTATTGGGAAACCCTTTACAATCATATCCTATTGTCAACAATACTGCTACTAGAGCAGAATGTGTCCTCTGAAGCTTCCTGGTCCTTGACTCTCTCACTTAAGGATTATTCCACACAATCCCCTTCGGCGTACGTTGTCCAAAGTATTTTTAATGAGGTGTTGACTAATTCCCTCGGGAAACTTTCCTGCAGTCTGACAGGTCTCATTGTTAACATTCTACCCAGCCTTAATTTTCCCTTACTAGACTTCGTCTCAAGCTATTTTCCTCTTTCCTTGGTGTATTTTGCATCTTTCAAATATTTGTAGGCAGTTATCATATCCCCTTTTTAGCTGTCTGTCAGCCAAGTTAAACATAATTAGCTTTTTTAATCTTCCTCCATAAATCCAGCTTGCTTTCTTGAAATCCAGTTCCCTTCTCCTACTTACGTGTCTTTTTGGTATGATGAAACTACATATTTTGTGGTTGTTTTTCACACGCTATCACTGATACCAGCAGGAAGAGACATCAGAAAATCAGACAGTAGATTGGGGATGGTTTCTATTCCAGGTTAACTTTCTGCTCTTCATAATAGTTTCACTGTCGAATAAGTAGGGTTTCTTTTGTGTATTTATATCAATCACTGTTTACAGATGTCAAACCCTGTGCAGTATTTTCAAAGCTAATTGCTGCAAGAGATTAAATAGGAACTTTGTGCACATTTTATGGGCAGACTGGCCACAGTAGAACACTCCTGGAAGATTAATTTACCTGTCAGGAAAATTTGTTACCTGATGGGGAAAAATGATGGTTTTCAAAAACAATTTAACAAATATTATCCAGGACTGGTTTTTGTTTGGCATGAGGGAAGAAAGTGCTCCAAAGTCCCAGTGGCCCAGCACTCACTCTCTGAGCATTGGCTACAGGATGCCAAAACTCCAAGTATGAGATCTGTGCAAATAAGAGGGGAGTATTTCTCAGTATACACATCCCATAGGAGCAGATGGAAACTTAACCAGAGAAATGTTTTGCACACCTATTGACTCTGGCCACAGGCGATATCTATTTACCCATTCAGTCATTGTTTAGTATATAGCCAGATCTTTGGGGAGAAAGGGGCAGGGGGCTAAGTGTACACAGTGGACATGCATTGAGTATTCATATTCTCCAACCATTTTTAAATTTCTCTTTGTGATCAAAAGACATCAAGGACTTAATAACATTTTCCATTTCAGACATGTTCCAGAGGGAGTCTGTCGAAATGCTAGAGAAATTCATCCATATGGAGAGTTTAAAGATGAACTGCCTTCAGGACTTGGGCTGCTCAGTTCTCAAGGTGACTCTGAAAATCTCAGTTTCATGTATCAGCAATAAATGACTGAAACAATTTCCTAAGGAATGCAATTGATTCTTCACCCACTGGAATGCTTGTACCAAGGTTGGTTATTTTCTAAATGATAAGCTGCAATTTAAACTGATGCATGTCATGTCTGGTAAACATAACTTCTGTTTAGCAAAAGGGGCAGATAAGAAGCTAATCCGTTGCTTGCCCTTCATCATATACTAACATCTCCTTCCTTCTTTATATGCTTATAGATTCGTAGATTTTCACTTTGTGTCCCTCAAATACCGTAGCTATGACAAAAATTGTGAGGAGGAATCTGACTAGTCAAAATGCCTTCAGGCAAAGTAGTAACTGAAGCAGAAAAATCCCCGCTGCAAGAAGATCCCTTGAAGCAGGGGTAGAAACGTGCTCAAGTATAGGCCTCCTTCAATATTAATATTCTTCCTGAGGGCAGAAGTCTTTGTTCTCCATGCCTCTTCACAGATTCCCAAGTCTCCCCTAAATGCAGCTGCAGAATGACTGATCAGTGTGGCTCCTGAAGTTTTTAATTTTTGGAATTTAGGCAAAATGCTTTAATTACAATTTGAAGGAAAGCTGAAGAAGAAAAGAGTCTCTTTTTTTTCCAGCAGCTTAGACTGTTTTCACAACTTTTCCTATGAGAATCTGTACTCAAAATCACTTAGACAGCAATTGTGCTATGCAGGTCTCCTGTTTCTCTGGTTTAGCTCACAAGAAGTTCATGAGGAATACAACTGTGGAAAGTTGAGAAAACAATCCAAGTCCAAGCAGATGAAAATTAAAAGAGAGGGAGCTGCTATTGTTATTACAATAGCTAAAAATGTCCTAAACAGCAGACTTCACTCACTGGCAGAAGCAAATCCTAGCTGATTTTCATTTCTTTTCCTGATGATGGCACTTCTTCTGCAAGATCTGCCCAACACCACTCGCCATAGTCATCATGAAAGTGGAACAGAAGCCTGAACGCCACTGTGAGACATCTGGTCTGAGTAATCATGACATCAAAGTTGTGCTTAGCTAAGGCCTGTGGTATAAATGTACATAAAAACTGCACAGCTGTGTGCATGCTATTGTACCCCCACAAGGAGTTCTCAACCTGCAGTGTGCTCCACGCAGACAGCAATGATCAAGAAGTATGGGGGGGCACACGGAAGATGAAGGCTACAGTTTTATTCCTTAGTTCATCTTTATTTAATAAAAATAATATTATAACATTACTCATTTTTATGAATAAGGAGAAAGCTGGATGAGCAGCCAGGAGCAGATGCTCAACTGAAAGACATACATCTGGATGCAGGCAAGCTGCCCTCCCCATCTGCTTTAGCTGGCGTAGCAGAGGCTGTTAGAGTGGCAGGTTACTGGCCTCTGTGGCAGAGGCTGTTAGAGTGCAGGGTCTGAGGTGTCCCTGTGTAACACTCTGTTCTTGTTCTGTTGCTCAGTAAAAAAGATAGCCTTTGTTCGGCCTAACAGGGATTCCCGCTGCAGAAACCCACTGCTTTGTCCCTCCAGCCCCTCCTTCCTTCCCATACTTTGAAAATGAATTGCCTGCCCCAGCAGAAGGTGTAGATTAGGGGAGCTGGTGAGAAAGAACCATGGGACATGATGTCCAGCTAAGAACTGTTCTCTGCAGTTGCCTGTGCAAACCTACAAACCAAATCAGCTTGGAAAAACTGGAGGAAAACCAGTGGTCCTGGTGTTCTGGCCCTCAATTAGCAATGAGCAACAGTGATCACCAAAATCATTCAGCTCAATGTGTGTGTGGAGCAGAAGGTGTTCAGGAGGGACAATGCAGCAGGGATCCAGGGGGTTTTCCTGGGAATGGTGGCACTTTTGGAGCAAGATCTGGGCTTCTGTTGGAGGCTGCTGCCAACATTCCTGACATGTGCCTGTGCTGGGACTTGCTCCATGGCTCAAGGGGTGACAAGGAAAGTCAGGATGGAAAGAGCTGAGGAGAGAGTCCCTGCAATATCCATTTGCTTTGAGCTCTGACTTTGCCTCTTTCCTTCCCTGCAAAGACTGTTTGCTTTACTTTGGCACTTGAAATCAAGCAGGTTAAAGGTCAGCGTTATTATTTTTGTTGGGGTTTTAAGAAGTGTAAACTGTAGCCTAAGGAGATTACCTATGCCATTTTGGAAAGACAAATCTGCATATAAACCCCACTCATTTTAGATGTAGGTGAGGATGACCTGTCCACTACAGCAGGGAAGATTTTATGGGCTATAAAACCAAAAAATGACAGAGACACTGGAGGTACTGGAACAACCTCACCAGCTTTTCTCACTAAGCTTGCTAATGGAATTCCTTCTGATTTTATAATTATATAAAAGAAGACCAGGGCTGCCATTATAGTCATGCCAAAGTATTCATTCCTTATGCAATAACTCCTATAATGATCCTACCAGAAACAGGAAGATTTTCTTCTGGGGCAAAGGGATAGGGTAGACCTTTGAGAGGCTATCAGCAGGAAAAGGAATAAAATACAACATCAAAATCCCTGGGGTTTTGCCGGTAACTTGAACAAGAGCAGAGCGAGGCTTATGCTGAATGCTTCTGAAAATCTCAGCTTTGATTTGTTAATGACCATTTGCATGATGGACTACTGCAAGCCATTTATCTGCGGAAATAAATACTCAAAATAGAAGAAAACAGGACATAGCCAGGCAAGATGTGGTTTGTACCAAAGCTTCAGATTTGCTGAAAGACACATACATAATATTCCTTAGAGTTATCTTTTTCTGGAAAACCACTGCTGAAGAGTTTTTGCCAGCCTCTTTTTGTTCATGTAAAAAAATAATACTGAAAACTGACCTTTGTGGATTTTCCTGGGTAGCATTTCACTGTCAGATAGAAAGCCATACCCCTGAGTCAGCAAGGAATGGGCAGGCCTACCTTTAAACATGTGAAAGTTATTTATAAGAGCAATTTACTGAATCAGGCCTCATATGAGAGAGATAAGGGGGGAAGATTTCATAAAAGGACTAAACTACAGGAAATTCCCCAGCAGAGCTATATTTAAAATGACACATATGCCCCCTTCCCACCCTCCCTTTACAATGAATTTATTAGTTGTAGCAAAACTCTTCTTTATAAAAGTGGTGGTGGTTTGCCAGAAGATGGACTTCATGTGGTTGCTGCCAATCTGGTCGTAGACTTATGTTAAGGGAGAGTATGAAATCCAAGCAAACACTCCAAATATCAGTACAGAACAGATTACTGGAAGTCTTTGCTATGCTAATAGCAAGTTGGACTCACAATTTCCTGAATACTGGCAAAGTCAAAGAAGCAACCACCAAGGCATGCAAGGCAGATTGAGTGCCTGCATCTGCTGTCTCCTCATAGGAACCACTCATTCTCTAAAACCCAAACCTTGCTAGGGTGTCCCAAGTGGACACTTGGGAGCTGTGGTACCTAAAACTTCTATAAACTCCTCGCCTGAACCTACATTGAATTAGCCCAACACAAGAACACATCTGTCTAACAAAAACTTGTTCTGCTGAAAGACAATGCCTGTAATTACTGGTAAGAAGACCACATTTGGTTATTTTTTGCAATTCTTCCCCATCCCTCAAAGCAAGCAGAAATAACCTTCCAACAATAGTCTATTTCTCCTTGGCTTGATCGGAACAAAGGCTTTCTATTCACATGCATGTGAAAGAGAGAGTGGGCATTTTTGTGGTGAAAGATCAAATCTCTCTTCTGAAATTTGCAGTGGATAAGGCTAATTGTAGCAGCTCTGAGGATTCGACTGTCCTTCCAGCCAACTAAATGCTTGTTTGGAGTGTTTAACAGGAGCGAAGAGTATATATATCACATCAGAGGACTGAATTAATCTAGAGCCTCCTGATGCTTCCAACACATTTCCTACCAGTGAGAAGTTAGTAGATCTGGGAATATATCACATGAACATGCAACATTCAATACAGGCAGCATGGGCAAGCTTGCATAAACCATGTAATTCCTGTTTCATTTCTCAGACTGACTTGAGCATTGTTTCTGTAATAGGAGGACCTTGCTTCAGCTTTTGACCAGGGCTTCTCCAGAAGTAATGGTTTAAGGGGGGAAGACATATAAACCCAATGCTGGAATTCTTGTCTCAGCAGTACCAGCTTCACCAAATGAAAAGCCAGATATCTCTGTGGTCAAGGGCTACAGTTTTCATTAAGGTGTAGTGAATGTGTTGACAAAAACAGCTTTTCTGCTGTGCAGAGCAATCAGGTTCTCTCACAACACGTGCGGTTTTGGAAGCATTTTTAGAGGCGGCCTCTGTATCAGGAGTGATTTTGCAGGTGTTGGGGGCCATGCTTATGTCAGAGGGCAAAATATGCAGATCTCCCTTTCTTTGCATGGCAGAACTTGAACAAAAGATGTCCCTGACAGCTCCATTCAAGCACATTATGGGATCTGACCCTTCTCTTGTGCTACAGTTGTCTTTGTAACAGGACTCCCTGGAGGGGCTTTCAGAGCTCTCCCTCTGCCTGTTCTCAAGCAGGATCCTATCCTCCATGCAATATTGCAGTTCTGCTGAAGCTGGTGACAAGGTACAAACTTGCAGCTCTTGCGGGCAAACCCAACTGCTTGTACTTGCAATGGGAAAAGTGATCAGGGAGGCTCCAGTAAATCTGCTTCAGTTTTAGAGTGGAACACCAGGAGGAAATTGGTTTATTCACTTATCTCCAGTGCAAGAAAAGGCTGTCCCTCTGCCCTTTCACCAAGAGGAAAAGTAGCCTCTACTCTGCCTCACTTTCAGTAATCTTCAATAGTTCTTTCTTCCAGAGTTACCTACCTAAGCCATTGCCAAATCAGGGCCTTAGAAAATAGAATTTTGGTGCTGGTAAAGTATGGTAACCACTGAAGTGATTTCTTCATAGACCAAGTGAATTTGTTCATGTACTACCTATTTGGGCTGTTTGTGCCTTCTCTATTAATGTCAAAGGAGGGTAACTTGTGTGTCCATCCAGGTATGGATTGATCTGTATGCTATTGCCACCAATCTGGTGGGATACACTGGGTTAAGACCACATTAGAAATATGACCAAAAGGCACTACTTCACTTCCCTAAGGAAATGGAAGATTTATTGAACTATACACAAGCTCTAGGTTGCTAGGAGCTTTGCAAGTGTCTTGTTTGTAAAGTGCTGAGGCTTGCTGTCCTCGAAGCAGTATCCCAAGTCATCCAATCCCAGGCAGCTCAAACTGGCTTCTCAGAAACATGTATTTCTAAAACCACATTTGAAAACCCAGAACTCTTCATACGAGGAAATCAATGATGAGCATGTGGGATCGGAAAACATTCCCACTGAATCCAACCAGAATTCCACGATAATATTAACATGCTTGTCCAGGATGGGTCAATATCATTTTGCACTATGTGGGGATACTTGACCATTGCCCATTGAGGCAACTTGACTGTTGCCTCTTTCCACTCTGACACCATTTTTTCCTGGGAGCACAAGGGGATTAACTACCTTGGGGTTTCTAAGGGATGGAGCTGACCGAACATTCCTTGTGGCACTGAGTTGTATGGGAATTTAGCAAATCTCTCTTCTCAGGCAGCAGATCCCTCATCTCAAGAAATCATCCGATTAAACTGTCAAGCTCTGGGACGTGCGGATGAAGAGAACACCAGAGTTTGAAGGAACATTTAAAGAAATATTTCTGATAATTCCCAGTGCAGCCGGGATGATGACACACACTCTGGTCCTAGCACAGTTGCCTGGCAGGGAGCTAGGGCTTTATATGTAAATATAAACACATATTTACATATTTCCACCATCTGGTAAGAATCTGTTTTCCCTTTGGTTCTATTTAAAGTATGTCTTGTCCTATTATCTCTGAGGCTGTAATTAGGAGGGGTCTCTTAATGAACTCTATATACTGCAGAGCCACAAGACAAACTCTTGCTCCTGCCTGGGTTTTCAGCCAGTTCTACAGCTGTTCCTTGCTTGTATTTCTGAGCGCAACAGCGTCTCCCCAGCTGATGAAAAAGGCACAGTTCTCTAAGTGGTTTCCCACTAGGTAGGTCATAATCTCACCACGATCTTCCAGGGATGCATATTCAGTTGGTCTAACCCATTTGTCCTGGCAGCCCAGCTTTGTAATCATTCCTAGGCATGGTGCATCCTTCAGAGAGAGCTATTTGCTCAAGGTCTTATCCACAGTTTCTGCATCCAGGAAGATGCTGCAAAAGCATCATAGCTGGAGAACTAGACTAAGCCTTCAGCATATAAAGCAGAGGTGACAACACAGACAGGGTTAGTGCTGCAAAAGCACAGTTCAACCCACCATCCTGACAGGATAATATGCAGTCTACAGGGCAAAACTAAAACAGGGCAGCAAACAAGATTTGGATTACATGAGAGACTGAAGGACATTACTCATGTTAAATAAAAACAGATAAAATGAAAGGGGAAAAGGCAAGATGAAAACTTCAAGGCAGGTTGATGCTAATGCTTCCACATGGTCTCTGAACAGCAAAGGCTTCAGGCTGGGTGTGCATTGTGAGAAAGCTCAGGCCTGAGTTTTCAGAGGAGCTCAGTGACTAAAACCCCTAAGTTCATGCTGGCAGTAGAGCTGTTTTGCTGAATGAAGAAGTAAGGTGATGTCCTGACCTGCAAGGGCACCTATGGCCAACAGGACTGATTTCCTTATTTACATGGAAGTCATCTACCTTATCCCTTCATGGCCTGGTGTACTTCTTCTCAGTGTGCGCTCTAAGCCCAGCCATGAATCAGGTTGAGGAGGCTTCTGGTGATGCATGAAATCCTCTTGTAAATTGTTTTTCCAAGGAACAGTTAAGCACCAGTGCAAATACATACAATGTCCTTAAAAGTGCAGGGTTCTGTATGGCGAATCAAAGGGTTTTCTGCACCGATGAAATTCCAGGAAATAGGGGGCAGGGAGCAAGAGCTAAAGAGAGATGGCCAGAAAGAAAATGTTCAGATCATTTATCCAAAAAAGTTGCTTCTCCAGCCAAATTACTCAGTCATTTATGAGAAAGATGTCTTGGTTTGGCAAAGAGGAAAAGACAGCTCCACCAGACAACAGTAATAATAATGATAAACACGCCTTAGTTGAACACTAAAAACCATTAATCCAGAGAAAACATGACTTGCTCTCTTCCATAGTAAAACTTCCGGTTGAAACCCTGAAGCCAGTAACCCTGGGACAGGTACCAGAGAGCCTGGACTGACGCTAGCAAACACCAGAGTTTCTCTTGGCTCAACAGAAGCATGTCTGCACATTTATCTCCAGAAGCATCTCATTAAAATGAGATGTGAATCACAGAGATAAGTGATTAACTGAAGAGATAAGCTTATCACATATACTGAATTTACATGAGTATTGGACTTCTGCCTTCATCAGACTGCTTATGACTTACCCTCTAGCTATAACTGAGGCTCTGGTGTTGCGAAGATTATTATTACTCATCCTTATGGAGTCAGTAGCAAATTTAGCTGTAAATACATTTGTCTGCAGTAGCTAAAAATGCCATCTCTTCACCTCAATTTAGCGTCTTACTTTCACAGTCCCTGAAGTCTCTAAATGGAGACCAGTCTCCTCTGTGAGAAGAGTCACACGAATCAAACACAACCTTCTGTGGCTAGAAATAGTGCTGAATCCCTTCGCTCTGAACTTGGCTTCTCATGCCAGCGCTAGGGGCTGGCTGTGGGCTTCATCTCTGAGGTGGTGACAGCACTGGCAGAGATCTGCCTCACGCTGTATCAGCACAAGTTCTCTCCCTCTCCACCAGTGACTTGGGGCTGGCGATCTTCAAGGAGTCTACAAGTTTTTGTGCTGGCCTCCAAGTGCTTTACTCATATATGGAAGTATCACTCACCATCAGGCAGTGCTGCTCAGTGAGCTGGCCCCTGGACTTCAGGGATCCCTGGTTATTATCATACAGCATGTATACACAGCCTTTGCAGCATCAGAAATCAAGATTATCAACTTTTAGAGGCAAAGAAAGGGAATGAACAAGACTGTGGCTCTATAAAAAACCACGACTACTTTTGTCACTCAACCATGTAGCTCCCAAGGCTCTTGTCTTGCTTCCTTGCTCCTGCCTTGCCCAGTCTGTAAGAATTTAACAGCTCCTGAGAAACAGTGGAATCCCCATGGTGCAAACTGGAAAGAAGACCAGGTCTGCCTACAGACTTACTATGTGACTTCAGCTAAGGCGTATCACCATACACTTATCTCCTTTAATAAATAGGAAAACGAGACGCCCTCCTCCCCACCCCACAGCATGCACTTTGAGAGCTGTACAAACATGTGCGTAATTACTCAGTGCTTGCCACATACACGCGCCATACCCAGACATCCAGAACTTTCTTCCTAAAAGTCACTATTTTTAAAACAAAACAAATGGTTTGCCCCCAACTTTGCTTTTTTTTCCTACTGTGTTAAAAAGAACAAAAAAAAAAAAGTTGTTTCATAATTGCTATTACAGAAGAGGCTTGCATTACAGTTTCCAGCACCCACACAGTTAAGACCTCATTCACCTCAGGTACAAGAACCCATGTGCTGACTTTGAATATATACCTTACAATTTCCGACTCAATTAACATACAGCAGCTAATCATTCCCTTTGTAATATATTAGTGGCTGTTTGCCTTTCTGCATCGTTGGCTTTTCCCCTTTATTCCCACTGGTTTGAAAGCGGTTGTCATGAATAAATCTAGCACCTACAGCCACGGCTTCCTGCTTTAGAAAGCTCAAGAGAGAGAAAATTAATTAGAAAAATGAAAGCCTTTTTTGCATGATATCCAAACCTTGGATCCTAATCCAAACCGCCTGTAATTTAAAAAGCAGAATATACACCACAGGTATCTTGGCTGGCTGCACCAAGGCTGAAGTTTAATGGTGTCTTGCTCAGAGCCAACGTTAGGACATTGCCAACCATTTACTTTAATTTAACGAGTCCCCAGCACACACAGCATACCTAACACCCAGTTTCCCTTATGATGCCCACCCCTTTTCCAAGAAAAACAACCTAAAGCCTTCTGGTTATCAAGGGGACTCCAAAAAAAAAAAAAAAGAAATTGACTCCCTTTTTCCCTCTCACCAGCTGATTATGCTGGCTGTTCTGAGCCATCTGACTGCGATCATCCCACGTTTGACAGTGGCCACTAGTCTTCTTTGCCCAAATAACCCCTAATTTATACCAACAGGAACATCAACATTGTCAATAAACTGTCCCTTTCCCTTCCAGAGAGGGGAAAGGACTGTGACCATTTATCCCTGGGCTACAGATGAGTTGTGCCATGCAGGGTCAGCCAGCCTGCTCTGTCTCACCTGCACAGCACACCTAGCCCACAAACCTCATCCTTCTCCAGCAGAAAAAACCCCAGTTGGCTATCCTTTTCCACCAAATACTTCTATAGCTGAAAGCTCTTGTGTGTTCTGCAGTGCCAAACGCTTCGTAGCACGGGAGTCTGTGGCCACCCACAGTATATTCAAATGCACAAACGAGCCAAGAAGCTTTGCATAAACAACTTGGTACAATGTGCTGAGATGCTGCTGTATTTCTGCATGACAAGCTCATTACCATTTGGCCTCAGCTTATGCTGATGTACAGTGGAAAAGAAAAGGGAGAGAGACTCTTCACAGTTACATTAATTTCCTTTTATTTAATAAAAAACAGTATCAGATTAAAAATACAAACACTTCGGGTGATTATCCAGCGTTTTCCCCTGTGTGCCTCATAGAGCTCAAACCAACCAAGGATTGGGAGGAAAAAAAAGAACAAAAACAAACAAAAAAAATAACACCAAACAATTTTGGCCGGAGCTGTAAAATAATGTTGCACCAATTAAATTACACCAAATATATTATTATACCTTTGAAATGGCTTTCAGACCAATAAATAAAAAAAAAAGAGACAAATTCAAATAAAAAAGTCAACTTTGTATTACAAAAAAATTAAATAAAAATCACAACACTAATAATAACAATGTGCAGTCAAGTTTGTTTTCTTTTTTCTTCTCTGCTAGGAATGATAACATGCCAGTAAACATGTAACATGCCAGTAACATGCCAGTAAATCCCTACGTAACATTTCCAGTTTGGCAGCAAGCAGTCACTCACTCATTCACATTTGTACACAAAGAAGCAGGCCTGGGCAAAAGCCTCAGGAGGTAGGAGCCTTTGGTGCTCCTCACTTCCCGGCCACGGCTGGCTGAGTTCCCTTCCCTTCATCCTAAAACCTCTCTAAATGCATTCACCAGATCTGCAGGGAAGGTGTCAATCAGCGCAACCCCACCAAAGTGATGCTCCATCATGCCAACAGGACAGCACTGATTTACACTAGCTGAGGATCTGGCTCTCATGGTCTTGGTCACCAGTTAAATGCCGTGGCTGCAAAGCAAATCATCCTTGTTTCAGACAGGCCATGGAGACTACATCCAGTTGTTTTAAAATGCACCACAGCAAACTTGTTAACTTAATACACTGCAAAATGGGGTGTTGATATGGGACGGGCTAAAAGAGCACATGCAGGGCCTGTGAGAAAATAGGACAGCTGAGTATCATACAGAGAGGTACACATCTGTAGAGAAAAGACCCGCAGTTGCCCTTCCTGAGCCAAAGTCCAATTGACTGCATGACAGTACGTCTCTCATAAATTTCATGGTATTGATGCTGTTTATTCCAGGGCCAAATTTGGTCCAGTGTTTCACAATTAGTAAAGGTACTCCATAGAGGCAGTTTCACTGATTTAAGGAGCTCATCTTTATGCTAGGCAGCCCAGCTGATTTTTAGGAGGCACCAGCAGACTTAAGTACCATGATATGCCGAATGAGGAATCTGCAAGTAAAATAGCTCCTTGCCCTAGACACCAGTCATTTATGGGGTTATCCCCAGCTCCCAGGGAGTCCCCAGAGGAACTCTATTCTGTTTCCTTGTGTCACTTAGGATTTGGGACACAGTGGGCCAAATTCTGCTTCCAGTTACAGGGTAGGAGTGAGAACAGAGCTTGCCCCTGGGCATATGTGTAGACATAAGTTTTGCAGCTGTGGATCATTTGACATCATAGGCTGAAACCTGCCACTGACTCACACCAGTACACCTCCAAGAAAGCCAGGGGCTATGTGCTCATGGAAATGAGACTGAAATGGGCCTTAAGATTCCAGTTTGCCCAGGCCTGTCAAACACACAGTGCCTTTCTGACATAGGCTTACATTCAGGTAATCCAGTAGACCCATGTGGTACCTTTATGGGAGTTGAAGCCTTCAGTCTGGATAGTGAGTTGTTTGAGAACACAAACCCATATCCTACTTATTTTTTTTTTCAAACTGGTATCATTGCACACGCAGTACCAGCTACACTATACAGAGAGAGGCCCACAGTTTAATGCTATGTTATCAAATCTACCATTATCATTTCATCGCTCAACTCTTTCCGTTCCATTACTACTAACTAGAAACATTTTCATTTGGAAAAAGGCATCTTCCCACTAACTTTCTGACCTCTATCCATTTCCTACATGCTACAATCTTTTCTTTACCTAACATCCTGGTTGCAAACTACCTGTTACCCTCAAATACTGTAAGGTGGTACCTTGCTGACAGCAACTGAACTCTAGATTGGAGGGTCAGTTAACCCTTAAGACCCTTTGTTAGATCCATCTTTGTCTGGGCATTCATCTGGCTGGCCATTTTGAGAGGCACAGACTGAACAGAGAGGCTGAAATGCCTTAAAAGGCCATTTAGCAGCTGATAACATACATCCATTCCTTCCAGTTCCCATTAACATTTCTGTGACTGTTTTTGCTGGTAGGAGTGGTAGTTGCAAACAATCTGAGGGCCTCCTGCTTGCTGAAGAGGGAGGGATCAGATCTGAAAGCCTGTTCCACTGCTTGTCCACATACACGTTGTGAGGTTATTCTAGGGTGAGTCTCTCAAATTATCTGTCTCAGAAAGCATTCAGAACCTCTCATGCCACCCTGGTGGAAGGGACCGTGGTGACCACCTAGCCAGGCCTCCTGCATAATGCTAGCCAAAGGCTCCCAATGTGCAATGACTGTATCCAGACAAATAACTTCAGGGAGAAACAACGGCTTTCTAAAAGACATTCAAATTTGACTTGAAGAATTCAGCTCATCTCTTGATAAAGCTAATCTAGTATCAATTACAAACCTCCCAGAACATGTGCCGCTCACTTCCAGTTTTAATTCTGTCTAGCCTTGACTTTGAGCTATGAAGTCTTGATGCTTTTGTCTGCTAGATCCTGATGTGCTTTCACCAAGTATACAAAGACCAAAGGTTTTTCTCTGGTCAGGTAGGTAATTTGAGGACACAACATTAGAGAAGTGTGAGATGGCTTTGGGGCTACTTTACTAGGAGTTCAGCTAAGATACAGCCAACTCCTTTGAAGCAAAATCTACCACTGTCAGCAGATCAGTGACCTGGCTTACTCCATCACAAAGGTACACAGAAATCTCTCTTCCCTCTTTTCATCTTCCCTCTGCTAGTTGAGTTTGTTGCAGATCTCTAGGGCTTTCTTGTAGACCTGAGTCACATCATCCATATCTGCGAGAAGGGAAAAACTGCTGTCCCCCAGACGGTTGCGATAACGCTTTAGATACTGTGGCCGTGGTCGGTTCTGAATTCCTTCGAAGTCTTGGATCTGGAGGAAATTTTCAGCAGAGACACAGCTCCGTATCCTCTGTCTGTTTGGCCTGTTCTCTTGCAAATCCAGCAAATCAAAGGAGTCACTGGACAAAATACTGTCATCACTAATCACGCTAGAGGGGCGACTGTAACTTCGAGGTAATACATCTCCAGGCAGGACCACCTCTTCCATAGCCTCCAGCGTTGGTGTATCAGGGCTAATCAAAGCAGATTCAGTGCTGCTGGTAGAATACTTGCTGTTATGTTTTAAGATGCCCTTACGCCTGCAGGAATGGCTATAAGACCCATTTCTGGATGACTCAGTGACCCCTGGAGAAGTGTCACTATTTACTGTCTCATCATTATTGTCCAAGAGTTCAGAAGATTCACTTCGTTCTGGAGAAGAGTAATAGCCAGACTCCCTCTGCTGAGTCTTCTTTAATATTCCTTTTTTTGGCATTAGTGAAGACTGCTTAGTGCCGTATTTACCCACTACCTCTCCCTCCACAACACTTTTAATGGCTATGCCAGTCCTACACAACTCTTGCTCCAGTTTAAAAGCAGAGGGTAACACTGGGCTGACCACTCCTTCAATGAAACCTGCACTGTGAGATCGATGTTCGCTGTTGCTCCTTTTCTTCAGGATGCCTTTAGGTCTCTTGGAGGTGGGTTTGGATGTATTTTCAGTTCCTCCTTCCTGGATGGACTGTGCAATGTCATTTTCCTTTTTTGACTTTTTCAGAGACCTTTGTCTCTCTAGTGTGACTTCAGGACCTTTGGGCTTAGAAAGGCACTTCATTTTGGTATCAGTCTCTGGTTGGAGGCCAGTAGAACGGTGATGCCAATCAATGAACCTTGCTAACAACGGGGACTCGGAGTCCCTCATGGCATCACAGTTGCAAACACTACTCTTATAGCCCCAGTTCACCCACCAGTGGTTGGCAATGTCTTCAATGGTTGCTCGACGTTCAGGGTTCACCATCAGCATCCATCTGATAAGACCACGAGCATCTATGGACAAAGAATGGAATATAACATATTAAGGTATGGACATTCTTAGTTCCGCAAGTTTAAAATCTAAGTGTGAAGCCAATCAAATGAGCAACAATAATGCTTCTTACAACAGGAAAAGGGAAAGAGGGCAAAGCTTTGGCCATCAGTCAACACCAGAAAATGGATTTGAATACTAGTTCTTATCAGAAGAATATGATTCACCCCAAGAAATGTACACTGGGTTATCAAATTAATACTCATACTGTATTAGTCAGTGATTAGTTCCATATTACTGAAAGAAGTCAGCAACCTATTGACTTTAATAATTGCAAATCTTAGAGGAAAACAAAGGGGAATAGGGATAGCGTAAATGATCTACACATTACTGCTTTCACACTTACTTTTTCCATAAACACTGTAGTCTTCTGTATATTTTAAAGGTATATTTTCAAATGATACAATATTTGTTTAAATATAACATATATACAAATTTTTAAGGCTGTACGGAGTCATTATAATCATGGACTTACTTGATGCTATTCTGTCAGGTGACTGCTTAATGTGTTAACCTCCAAGTAAAAGTAAATGTGAACACAGTGGCATCAATTCAGATTTTGGCTTGCCTTCTTGAATAAGAGACTGCATTGCTCTAACCATTCATGTTCTCTCTGCTAGTGATATACCACAGTGTAGCTAGCGAGGACTGATCTGTACCAGTATGTTGTATCAGTTTACAGCTTGTCTGAACAATTCCACTTGCAATAGCTAACAGACGTTTTCCACTATCATAGATCTGGTTAAAAGAGCCTGTTACAGCTTCCTCAAGGCAATAAAATCTATCTGCTACAAAACTTTAATTTCAAAAGGGCTTTTGGTAAATGCTGCACCCAGATAGAAATTGATAGCGAACAAAACCAATGGAGGAATGAGGTATTTTTTTTTCTTCGTCACTCTAATGACACCAAAACATGTCAGAAGGGGCCAGGCAAACCCTCCATTATGAACTCCTGTCAGCTCAATACGTTGCCCTCACTCCTTTTTTGTACCTGAGGTCTGTGTTGGCTCACGATACTCTCCACTGCTGATCTGCCTGATGAGATTTTTGTGATCGAAGCCATCAAAGGGCATTGTTCCATAAACCAGAGTGTAAAGCAATACACCAAGGGCCCAGCTGTCAACCTGAAATACAGAGGCAACCCATGTGAAGCCCAGGAAAGCTGATCCCCACCCTTCTCCTTGCCATTATCACCACAACAGCAGCATCACATCCAGCTGTGCCTACTAATGGGCAAACCTGTATCTAACATCTGACTAACCACAGACAAAGCACATGAAAGCAAATGAAGGGAGCTTGAGAACTCACAGTATAGGAGAGACCCAACCAAACCCACATGTGAAATAACACTAGCATTAAGACTAAACCTCAAGAACACCATCACCAAAGACATCCCCATACCACCACAGAAAAAGGGACCCTTCTTACCTCTGGGCCTCTGTAAGGTCGTCCATTAACTATTTCAGGGGAAGCATACAGTGGGCTTCCACAAAAGGTCTGCAGAAACTTGTCTTTGTGGTAAAGGTTGGAGAGACCAAAATCAGCAATCTGCAAAAAGAATTGCACAAGGCATCTGTAGTATTAATGTTATCTTAACGCAACAGAAAATCCTTTATCAGGAAAGACTTAGCTATATTTGTCCCTGCTGGAGGGCAGGGATCTCGACATGGAAAATCTCTCAGGTTCTATGGTCAACCCATTATTCTATGATTTTTTTACTTTTCTCTCTAAAGATCCTCCAGAGAAGGAGAAGGGTCCCTAGGTTAAATCCCCCAGATTAGGAACAAGAATGCTTTGGTTCCATTCCCAGACAGGTCACTGAGTGACTACACAACCATCAGTCAGTAATTTTATCCTGGATGAACTGCATATACTTGCAAAGACAATATTATACTGGGAGGCACTGGGCCTGCTGGCTACTGACTGCTCTTCACCTTCTACAGTCAGTAGGAAAGGAAAGAAAAGCAGAAAGTACTACCGTTCTTACCACACGCATGCAAGCCAAGAGCCAAGACCTTTAAATCCAACAGGAGGAGTGAAACACAAGTGTGACAGGAAACTGAGCTTTACAGAAGAAAGTGGTTTTTGAAATTATCTGGAATTTAGCTACAGTTGAAGGGGGAAAAGTGGGGAACTCTCTGAATCTTCCAGATTCAGGGACTCCAGCTGAGGAATCTGAGCTGTTAAGCACGTGAGATGTCTATCATGAGATAATAAACACAAGTCTGGTTCCTAACTGGAAACAATAGGCCCAAATCCGGCTTTCCCAACACAAACAAAACTTCCCCTGAGACTTTGGGAATTTTTCCTATGTAGGAATTGCAGGATCAGGTCCAAACATTTTGTTTACTTCAATTCTCTGGTTTTGTTCTTACAAAACAAAGGCTGAGGATAGCAACACTACTCCCACAACCTCTGCATTTCCTTTGTTTCTCTAGCACAAGGCAACATATCTCAATTTTTATCTTCTTTAAAACCCAAACACTTCTGATTCCCAGAGATACTTTTATTACTGCTCACTATTGACATAAGGTGTACATAAAAGACTAGCATTAAAAGCCCAGGCATTAAAGAAGTATTATAGCTGTAAGAGACAGGACTTCTCTCTGGGTTTTCTTCACCTTATTTGGTCTTTTATACCAGAAAGATATTAAATTCGAGAAATTATCACAAGATAAATATCAAGAAAATACAAATCGAACAGAAAAGGATTTACCAGCAGCATCATTCATTCCTGCTTTCTAAAATGCACCTCATCAGTGCCTCTAATACCTGTTTTAATTGCAATGTCTAGTGAACTCTTGGGAGACATAAAGTCTTTGTCTCTACTATCTAAACTCCTATAGACACACCTAAAAAATGTCACAGTTGAGACCAAAATGAACAAAGCTGGTGATGTATGGAGAGAAGTTCCCAATTTTCTTTCTCTAACCCAAAACAGAAATACTTTCATATTACAAATAAAAACATTTTAAAAAACTATCACTTTCACAGAATTTTTAAAGTCATAGACCAAATATGAGATTTCATGTTTTGCCTTATTTTATTTTGATGTTCTGCAGGTGTTCCACTGACAATTTGGACTCATGCTATCCTGCTCAAAGAGCATCTGACTCGTTTTCATTAAAGTTAATGTATCTCCCCATGTCCATTCATAGTTTGCATTCACTCAGTCCCTGAGACAGTGTATTATCAACCCGCAACAGAAAATTCAACCCTTAAATAAATGTGGTTTGTAAAAATCTTCATTGTATGGCTGGAATGTCATTGAAAACAGCTGGTGTACAATTGCAGTCTGCAAACATATTCTCATGGCTCAGATTGCACTTAATTGCCCTAAATTCCACTTTCTTATCAAATCACCCTGCCTGGCTTGCAGGAAGTTGGTTTTAAGCCTTATGAAGTGTGCCCTGTCAATCAGGGGAAGAATGGGATCATCTGAAGTGTTAAAAATTCCTGCTGGTCACAGAGTTTTATTTTAGTTCAGGATGCAGCTAAGACAAGGACAAACACTACACAGTGTGATTCCTTAAGAAAATACATTCCCTTAACACCATGGAATGTATAAAATGCGTGTGGATGTGCATGAATATATATATAGGGACACACATACCATTGTTCACACTAAGAAACTCTCAGACTTGGGCATTCATGTTTTCATTTTGACCATTCCGGAAAAGAGTATTTATGTTACAGTCCACTCCCATACTCACAGACTGATGTTTATCAGCTTTTCCCATTAAAACTGTCATGCCCCCCAAAACAAGATTAATAGAAGCCAACATTACTTCATGTTCTTGGCACTTAAATAGACCTAAGGCATCAAGTCAAAAAAACTTCCTAAATTAGGAGGAGCAAGGAAATTGACTTTTATTCCACTCGCTTCAGGAGGTGTATGTTTCATATTTACTGTTAACTATGATAAACCAGATGTAGTTTACCGTTTAAGTGTGGACTATAAATTCCATGCAGTTCACACTCATGGAAATTGTCAGTTTTATCCCACTTAAGAATCTGTCCCTCTGTACTGTAGACAGAGAAATAATTAGGTCTCTTAAAGCAAATGAAACGTATGTGCAGTCAGTGAGACTTCCAGCAAGGTAAATCCCAATTACATATACTTACTCTGTAAATATGAAACCCTCATGGGTTTTTAGTGGTTAGTCTGCTTGGTGTCCCCTTACCAGCCCAAGAGAAAGCGCAGTTACTAGGATTATGTTACTATTATACTTGCATTTTTCTCTCATTCTATCAATTTGGGGTTGATCATACAGTTTACGTCAACGTCTGCTAGACATCTCTTTTAGGTGCAATTCCTAGCCCAGGATCCTCCACAGCCCTGCTGTGAACAATGAGGCCCCCTTCATTGTGCCAGGTTACATGACAGAGGTATCCTTGTGGATAGGTTGGGAAACAAGGCAGGGACACAGTATTTGGATAGGCCAACGTGAAGCACTAATTCCCTGGCTGCAGCACTGGGCAGCAGTTTCTCTCCACCTCCCTGCATGCAGTTTTGGAGAGAGCTGAAGGGCTTGGGGATGTGAGGTCCTCATCATGCCAAATTGCATGAGCTATGGGTGAATGGAGGCAGCTACATCCTCACCCCACAGCTATTTCTTCTAGTAAGTTCATACCTACAATGAACCAAAATCTAGTATCTTCAGTCCTTTTTAAAACTAATGAAGAGAAAAAAGCACTACAAGAAGGCTTTCTGAAGACCACCAAAGGCAGATGCCTAAAGCCATCACGAATCTCTTCCCAAAAAGGGCTTTCTAACTCACCAACTCAGGGAAGCAATTTGGAGCTACTTTAGCCCTAGTGCTTGTCTGACCCTGCCACCTCCAGCTGTGTTAGGATTATGAACAATGATATCCTTTCGATGGGATGAAAATGACAGAGGCTGCTGTGCCACTGCAGGGTGGGGGCAGTAGCTGTACCCACCCCAGGGCAAGAAGGGGCAGCTCCGAGTTACCTGAGCTGGAGGATCAGTCACCAAGTGCAGAACAGAGTAAATTCTAAGGTGAACTGTGCTGTCAGCAGCTGGCACGTGAATGTGAGGAAGGAGAGGCTTGTACATGCTGCAGAAACCCTTACTTCATTGCCACATTATTTCTTTAAAGAACATGGCACCATGAGTAAGGTAAGAAAGCAAAGAACGCTCTTCTGCCCTAAAAGGCTGCAGTGTTTTAGGAAGGTTTAGCTCTAGGATTGTGCCCCAGTACTGACTTCCACAAACAGGGCAAGTCCCAGGAGAAGCATTCACACTCAGGGTTTCTGCTACACAGTTGGGTGCGTATCTGGGGAGCAAGACAATTTACTGTTTGATTAATTGGCTGGATGAATTCCTTGTACCCCATGGATCTGTGTGCATGTTCAGCCTCACAAGTGTTTAGAAGTCACTTTATTCACTTGTGTTTTGCTGCATTTAGGGGTTTCCAGTAATAGTTTGCAGGAAATATTACCACAAACACCAAGTCCCTGAAAAAACATAATTATATACCACAGAGCAGATTACTTTCTTCCCCTTATCACCTTCCACCTCTGGCCTGTGGACCTGCAGAACTCTTCAAATGCATAATTTTATGTCAGCTTCCAGACATTGGTGTTTCCGAGTTGCTGTACTCCAACATGACTCCATTTCCAAAGACTTTTTTTCTCACTACCATAACTCCATACACTTCTTCCTCATGACCTTCATATAATTAGCTAAGATTTAAGAATGGTTTCCAAGTTAGCATAGTATCATGTAAAATAGCTTGGGGCCATTTTCAGTCAGATAATAATTTCTAATGGATTACATGTTCCCTTCATTTCCTGTTCCAAAAGTATTACTTAAGTCACTATACACGGATCTAATTTTACAACATCTTATTTTTTCCTCACATTGCTATGACATGTTTGTGTATAGTCTAATGTACAGATCACTGGTTTCTTCAGAAACATGTATTTAATTGCAGATTGCACTCAAAACCAAAGGGATTCCTTTCATTTTCTCATTCTTAAAATCAAATTGCCAATGTTGTAAGTGCTTTGTAATCCACTGAATGAAATATAAATAATGGGACGGTACAGATAAGACTATCACTCCATTTCTAAAAAATGCCTTCCACTGAGTATTTGAAGCCATCAGTCAATACCAAACCCCAAAATGCATATTTCTTTTCTGCCTGAATAAACCATATACAAATACTGTCAGAATGAATACCTGATAATTTTACTCCTAATAAATAATTTACTATTCCATATGTGTTTCCTTGCCAACGGTTACTGTTTGGTGAAACAAAAAGAAGGAAGTAACATGGAAACGCCAGTTAACATACTCAGATCCTCAGTATCAGTGAAGTATTGGCAGTGTGCTTAACATCAAGTATTCAAAGCTGATCTTAGTCATGAGGTGTAAAAAACAGACAGCAGGGAGAAAAAGGAAAACAATACAAAAAGTCATCTCTTTAAGTAATCCAAATTCAAGCACTACTGATAGCAAGATGCACATGAAATACCAACTGCTTCCCAAGTCCTGTTTGGTTTCCAGCTTCATGAGACCCTTTGCAGAAACAGTTGTTAGAGGACAGCAAGGGAGCTTGCAGCCACCTACCCATGCCATTGCAGCCTTGCCCTCTCAAAGGTGTACCTTACAGTTGTCAGAGGAGAACCTAAGGAAAGGCTGGAAATACACAAAATACCTACAAGGCAGCTTAAACACAGTGGTTCAGGAAATAAAAGCCTTCAAGAAAAAGATGCCCAAATGACTGGATGCCCAAATGACTGGAAGGCATGTGGGCAGTCATGGCTATCTGAATTTCTTTCACAGCGGTGCCACACATTAGGGCAGCTGAAATGTATCTGTGGTTCTGAAGTCCGTGGGTCAGCTTCATGGCCTGGACCCAAACACAAAGCTACCTGTCCCTGCCCCATCCTCCCGCTCTACCCGTAGGATGATTAGACTCCCATAAAGAAGAGTGGGGAGGGAGTGGAGCCTTCTAACAAAGCACAGCTCCCTGGAGGCCTGGGAAAGTGATTGGTTTTGCATATGAGGACCACAGCGCGGAGATCCAGCCCACCGCAGCTAGCAAATTCCCCAAATTCCTCTTTTCTCTCAAGAATTCTCTGATTAGCTGGGAAGACAGCTTGGCGTGTAATGCGGAAAGAAAGGTCATTTTGCCTGCGGAAGTCTGTTTCGTATACAATGTCCTAGAAAGGCTACTTTTTTGTTTTCAGCGCTGCTGAGAACAGCTCAGGCTGCTGCAGCCAGTGTCCCGGCAGGGACAGGAGCAGGGAGGTTTGCTCTAACACTGGATGCTAACAGCAAAACGTCCAAGTATTGCATTGGATGGGCCTTCTGTAAAAGACTATTTTTAGAAACCACATATTTATGTGCCTTTAATCCACTAGTTGATCCAAGTTAGCTTCTGTCATCAGCATTACACAGATGGCAGCTACCATATGTTACTTTCCATTTCCATTGCACATCAGCTTAAAATGAAGACAATCTCTCCTGCATGCAGCGCAGAAGGCAGTGTTTGCAGCCGCATGTCTTTCAGTGAAGACAAAATGAAGATCCAGGCTATTTAGGTATCTGGCTATGCAGTGAGCTCCCTGATTACTTTGTTAATTAAAAAAAGGATGCCCAAGCATCAGCAGAAACTCCTCAGCATCCTTCCCTCTGCCTATAGATGAGTACACCGAGCCATCACATCTGGCTACACAGGGAGGAACAAAGAGGAAAGTGAAAGAGGTTCAGCTACCTGGAAACTACACTTATCTCTGTGTTATTTCTTTGTGCTACAGCTATTAAGAGAAAAAGACGACGAAGGGAAAAAAAGTCATTCCCATGCTTTCACTAGGGAGAAATGACATGGAAATGACATCACTGGCATCACTATCCAAAGCATACGTTTGTGTCTGGAGTTCCAAGGCCATTTCCTAATGAAGCACATGTGCTTTACTAGGTTTATTTTGAAACTCTATTTGCTTATTTTCCAGCCATGATCAAAAGGACATTCAGAGTGTTCTGTAGGAGGCACTTGAACCCTGTAGACCAGAAAAGTTTCTTCCTAGCCCCAGCAGCAGCCAGTAATAATATCATTCGTACAATAAACCTGACTACATGAAATGCTCTGCTATTTCCTACCAGTAAATAGATACTGCTCCGGGAATCGTGGACCTTGGGTGGCAGGACAGGGCCACTTCCCCCAGGTCACGCAAAGCTTTATTTAGCGTCTATGACCAGTGACCAGTGGTGCTCTTTCCCCAGCTTCCAAACCCCTGAGCCTCTTGCCAGAATCTGTTGCTTAGTAGTTGTTGCCATAACACTGGCTCTTCTAATTCTTTGGTTAAAAATGTTACAAAACATACAAAGCCATTCTGAGAAGCTGAGAAAAAGAATCTTACCTTAATATTAAAATTGTCATCAAGAAGGATGTTTTCCAATTTTAGGTCCCTGTGGACAACACCATTCTGAAAAAAAGGAAAAAAAAATAGGGGAGAACATGAGAAAATATTGGGCAAATTAAAGGTGAGCTGTCAGGGTGGTCTTTGCATCTACATTTCAGGACTGATTTCACTGTCATAACACTCACGGCCCAGTGACTAGTGACAGGCAATGCATTAGTCACTTGGTGTGTGGTTAAGGGAAGAATGACTGGAATCTGTCCTCCCACAAAGCCTCTAGAACAGCAGGGGGGTAGGGGAATGAAGGGCTGGGGGGTGTCTTTTTGGAACTTAATTCCAGCCTGAATCTTGCCCCCACTGCGTGAAAGCAATATATTCTTCCCAGGCACCAGAAAACAATATCTGTCAATGACGTTAGTCCTTACAAAAGCCCTCATTCCTCCAATGTGCAGCCATGTGGATTGTGGGGTTATAATCCTAAAGGACTGTATATGTTAAGGATGGCAGTGGACAAGCTGGGTTTAGGTCAGAGCCTTCTTTAAAGAAATTTGGGAAAGATGAACTGCACAGGAAAGAGAGCTGCAGCTTTTCAGCACTATAGTGAGGACTTTGAAAACCTCTCTTGTTGATCAGAATTCAAGTGGAGATTAAAGTGTTTAAGAATTCAAATAAAAAATGGTGCTAGCTGCTCAGTGCCTTTAGCCTCATGCAAGTTTTTGCTCTATGCAGTTGATTCAAAAGCAGGGACAAAAGGTCCACGATGACAGTCAGATACGTTGGGTTTAATTGCTTAATTTGTCATTCTAGTGTGTACCATGATGGATAAAGTCATTAGCAAAGCATCTTTCTAGTTCTCCTGCCACATCTGGAGAAGTTCCTTTCACCTATCCAAAATGAGCATATGCTAAAGCTCATATATGAACACCGTTCTCTTGGCTTTTTTCTTTCGTATATTTTATCTCCTAAAGTTGTTCACATGTATGTTCAAACTGCAAACTATCATTCATTGAATTTATTAATATTGTAGAAGTCCTATAGGATGCCTTTTCTAGTTAATGATGTTAATAGTTTTTTTAATGTCACAAGAATTATTTTAAAGGCAAAAAAGCAACGTAGGGCTAATGTAAGGGAGTGGCTCTTATCTGACATAACACAGGAAAACATCCTTAGTCTTTAAAAACAGGAAGCAAACAAGTGCAGCACTTTTAACGAAGATCTCCTGCCAAACTGATATAATCATATGCTGTGATATTTAATAATGAATGCTGTTGCCTCAGACAAACTTTGAAATATGTAAGTCACTAGCAGCCTTCAAACAACATGTTTTACTATCAGATCCTTTGCTCACCTTGTGGCAGTAATGTACAGCAGAGACTATTTGTCGAAAGAAGTGTCTTGTCTCTCTCTCGCTTAATCGCCGCCTCTCACTGATGTAATCATACAACTCTCCTTTGCTTGCATACTCCATGATGATCACAATCTTATCTTTATTTTCAAACACTGCACAGGATAAAAGAAAAGAAAAAATATCACAGTTGATTCAATATGCTTGAAAACTGACACGTTAAAAAGTGAAGAAGACTCGGGGTGACTGAGCATATCTTGTACCATCACTGCAGCCTGGAGAGATGCACTACCAACACCACCACAAAAACCAAGTTCCAAAGCTAATTTTTTCCAGAAGATTACGTTTCAGACCAAGAAAAGGAAGTTGAGGCTATCTTCACTTTCCTGTGGCTATATTAAAGAAGCTCTTTGCCTTTATAATATGGGATCACAGGGTGCCAAAATCAACTTGATCCTAATGAAGTAGATACTTGTGCCAGTGACACCTCAATACTAATCCCTGCTCCCAGTGGGACTACCTCTTACCAGTAGTCCTCTTGAGGCCAGAGGACAGAAGGAAACAGGAGCTCTCATAATTTGGAAAGGGTTAATAGAAGGCATAATAAAGTCAGTCTTCAATGACTGGTTCATACAGGGTTACCTGTACATAACCCAATACTTTATTTGCTTATAATGACATTGGTTGGCTTTCACCTACTGTCAAAACCCAAAAAAGTGAACTGATGTGATCTTCCAGCTCAGCTCTGTGCAGTATCATGGTGGGCATGGACACTTGAACTAGCAGAGGCTGCAATGTTTCTGGAGCTGAGCAACTCTTGTCAGTATGGTTCTTCACCCCATCTCATGCACCCAACTCATCCTCAAGCTTACTTATCTCCTGCCACCACCACATGTCCCATTGAATGCTGTAGATATGTCTTTGCCACTTGCGCAAAGCCAGCAACAATGTGCAACTCCCACGTAAGCAACAAAAGGAACATTCATCCATTACACATCACAATTTGACTGTTCTTTGGGCCTGAGGGTACTCTGTGTCACATGCTGTCAAGGTCCTCACTGGGAGTTGCAGATAACTAAACACTTAATCTAGTAAAGCAGGCTGTGAGTAGTCTCAAATTGCCATAGTGCCCTGGCTGCTAAACAGTTTTTCCCTTCTGACATTGAAAATCCACTGAGACCCACTGGAAACTTCCTGCACGTACCATAAATAACCACTGCCCATACTAAAATATGGTCATTTTCCTTTTCATTTTATCTGTGGCAGCAGCCTGCTGAGGCTAGGTCACGTTGGCAGCAAAGCATCTGCAAATTAATGAGGTTACAGCAGTTATTACAAATGGTTGTTAGTTTTGACCAGTCCTACTGGAATGATGCCTTCCTCTATCTCTTTAGCAAAGTTCAGTCAGTAGTTCTTAGTGGGGCTTTTATTTAAAAAAAACCACCAACAAATAACAAAACCAACATAAAAATAACCACCAAACCCAACTTCAGCTTTTGCAGTGAAATGTGAAGCTGCCTCTCTCAACACACAGATACTTGCTGTTCTTAGGCTTTGTGTCATGTCTTCTCACACCTTGTCACTCAACTCTACAAGCCACAGCCTCTGCAGTTCCCTCTAACACCCGTGAACACCAGCCAAACAGTTATGATAAAAGCAAAAGTGAACAGCCAGATAAAATTGGCTGCTGACTTGTCTGCTGGCCTCACTGTACCCCAAAGTAGAGGCTCCTGCCAGTGATTACATCCTATGTGCATCCTCATTAGCAATAAACTTTGGAAACTGGAAGAGCCACCTCTGGATGGATTATACTTATAGTATCCTCTCCAAGAATGACAGACTGATATTGTCTGGGAAAAACTGAACATGCCCTATGTCATATAGGGAAGTGCAGTGAATGTATTACCAATAAAGGAGCAAGGCACACATTCATTTCTCTAAGCTTGGAAGGGCTAGTTACACACAGGGCTGTTTGGGAAGGCAAAAAGAAATAGTTTCAGAAAGCTTACACAGATCACTAATAATGCTCTTATTTAGGAGATCTGATTTAAAAAAAAAAAAGCTGATTTGATGAGTTAGGGTTATATCATGCACATATAGATGAAGTTGCTACATGGCACCACTGACCTCAGTGGACTTTCATAGTGGTGCACGCTTTAAGCAGTACCAGCTGAGGACCACCATGAGCTCAAGGGGACAATCTGCCTCGCCAGAGGTGCACAGATGAGGGTATGGGGGTGAAAGGGACCTTGGCTCTTCCCACCCAGGCCCCTAACCACTGATGCCCTATCAGTGCTAATGATGACAGTAACAGCAGCATCAGCCCTGATACGATGGAGCATTCTTCCAGCCTGTGCTTTAATCAAAGTTTTGCCTCCATCACTCAGTCATAAGAGCTTTTTCAAGTCATCCTTGATGTTCTGAAGTTTTAAATGCAAAATCTATTTTTTTTCTGGTCTTAAAATTAGCATGTTATACAACTCCTGATCCAGACATATTTTCTTGCATTTCTACAGAAATGAAGTGGAAAGACATTTGGTTTGGAGGAATGTGCATTTAGAGGTACTTTCTATTTCAAATTTTCTCTTATGCCCTCTAGGAAATTGAATTTAAGAAAGGAGAAATTGCTGTTCCAAATGTTGAATTTTTGTCACAGAACAGCACTAGAATCAATGAGAACAGAAGCATCCTGGTAACTTGTATTCAGGTTTCAGTTTACTAGCACTCTCAGGACAGATTGGAACGTTCTTTTTCTTCATGAAGAAGCATGGGGAGGACACTACCCGTGGACTCAGATGACATTACAGAGGTCTCCTCAGCATCATCATAGCTGAATGATTACAGAATTAAACACCTATTTATTTCTTCACCAACCAGCAGAGGTGAACAGACAATCTTCTTTTTTCTCCAGGGAGGTGGAAGGTATATTTACAACTGCATCATCTCAGTTCAGAGCACCTCTATTGCTCACCTGAATCTCAAGAGGCGACCTGCAGTTCCTGTAGAGACGGAATTGAACAGTGGACAAAAATATCTTAAATGAGAGCTGCCACTGAAGGAGAAGGGAGTGAAAAGGCAGTGGGATTTATGTCTATAGACACACACAATCTTAAAGAGGAATTCAGTGGTCAAAACTATCAAGCACGTGACAGTGATATTCTGGCAGGTCTCAGACCATCAGCCACGTACACCTCAAATTTTCACAGTAGCAGTTAGGATTTCAGGCAGGTTTCACACAGACACTTCTGAATTTCCCTTCTGAGCACAGCACATAGTTTTATAAACACAGGCTTCAAGAAAGCATTGTGGCCAACAGCTGGGGGAAGAGAGGAGGGCATCAATTAAAGACTGGATTGACTTACTGCAATTAATAATGAGGTAATAAATATACTGCCCTGTTAACACCTGGGCTGTAACCTGCGAGCTGATGATGGACGGATTGCCTCCATATAGCTTCTGGGCCTGCTTGGCTCACTCTTTGGGTTGCTTTTTTTGCAGATGATTTATTACCTGCCATCCTACTGGATATTCATTCCGAAACTCACCCTCACCTAGAAGTATGCCTGAACCCTGGCTGTACCTACTACTGACAGAGAAGCACAGCTTCAGCAGGATGCTGCACCCCAGGAGCATCCCACAGCTTGCTACTGATGGGACAGCTGTGTCATACAAGCCTGCTCCTCAACCTGGACTAAGGTCAAGGGAAGGAGTGGGTTATGTATAAGAAAGATGAGGCTGATCTTGCTTCTTTCAAATCATCGATACTCTGCAAACAGCTGGCCAAATAAGATGAGTGGAGAACTGTCAGTATCAACACCCAGAAATGGTAGCAGGAGAGATGGTTTGTCAATCACAAATCAAGAGATAGGGGTTGCTTAGATACAAGGCATGAGCTCCACGTATTAGAGGAGACAGCAGCAGGAGAAATGCTTGCTACAAGCTGTGTGTCATTGATTTCTGAGCCACTGTGTTTATTTCCATGACTCTGCAAGCTGGATTACACTAAGCAGCAAGACCTCAATATGGTGGGAGGGCCACTGCACCACCTCAGCCATAGTGGTATCAAGTGGTGCAGGCCAGTGGTTTCAAAATGACAGCATTCCTTTGCAGACATGCAGGACGAAGTATTAACTTCTGAGACAGCTACACTTCCACCTGGCCACAGGGAAGAAGACATGGACAGATCTGTGGAAGCACATCAGGAACCAAGGAGTAGGCACAGGATGTGCCACGAGGTGCAAAGAACAACATGTCTATTCCCAGGAGATGAGCAAGAGTATTGTTAATGTACTAAAATGTGGGTCTCAGCAGTGTGGAGAAACAGCATTTTCAAGTGGGCTACAAGCTTGCTTGGGCTTAGTTTCTTCACCCCAAGAGCCTCAACAGAGACTAAGAGCAGCACCCTACCCAAGCAGCAATGGGTGCTTAAGATGCAGTGGTCAAAGAAAGATTTCTTGCAGCGTTTCTTTAAGCTCCCCCCTTAAACAAATGTGTTTGTTTGTTTATTTAAAGGGGAAAAAAAGACAGAAAGAAATTTCTGTACTTCTAGGCTGATAATTGAAACCAAATCTGCTGGCTTCAGAGCTCATTGAAGTATACATATGTGAAACTGGGAAAGAACTTCACTTCTCACTACCAAAGACATATCTGAGTCAAAGTACATTTTGTAACATCAACAATCTGTCTCTTTCACAGGCTGTTCTACTATAGCAATAATTCTTGGATATAATCTCTCCACTTATTTATATTTAGAGGCTGTGAAATGATGAACTCAGCTTCTATCTACAGCTTTCCGTTTTCCAGTGTTGGTTGTGTAGGGACCTCTTGCCAATCAGCATTCTTCTCTTCAACCCTACTGCTAAATCCTTACATTTAGCTACACCAAAGTTACTTCCACTGGAACTCTACAGTATGAGTTTGAGACTGGATGAATATACTCACTATCCTATCCCTCTTAAAATGCTAAATGGACTTCACCTTGAAAGTGTTGGAAGCCCGCATGGGCTTGCAAGCATGGGTCAGAAAGATTTAATAGTATGTTGTATACCTCTCTATTAGGACAGTTCACTTTGGACTCACTACCAAATTCAAAGAGCAAAACAAAGCAGAAGACTTTGCCCTCCCTCCAAGCTTGCAGGATGCTAAAGTCAGAGCGAGTGCCTGCTGAGGGGGGTGGATTTCCCCACATACACACGGTGGACTACCTCCTTGTGGGCTGTTTCCATTTGGTTTACATGTAACCTCAGGGTAAGGATTTTAGTTTGTTAGTTTAAGAGGGGCGGCCAATCTCTTCGCACTGGAACCATCTGAATTCTCTTCATGCCTTTGCTCTCTATCAGAGCAATCTCCTAAATTAGTTCCAGTATGTTGACATTCCTTCCATCTGGTGTCTTTCCATTCAGTGGTATTTTTATTACTCTCCTAACAGCCGCAGACAGAAGTACCTTTCCACTGCTACAAAATGCTCTTTTATTAAAGGTCAGCCAAATCAAAAGAACAAGCAAGTTTGTTTTTAATTTTGGAGATGCAGACTAAAATAACCTTTTCATTCAGAAAAGTCATGTTTGACCCAATTACCTCACTCCTGTAATAAGGCTCGAATTATTCTTCAAAAAGACATGCGAGGATTGAAAAGTGGGGATTTTTACCTTGGAAATCCAGCCCGATGCATCTTCTGTGTTCTTGACTGCTTTGAAAGCTTTACAGCCCCTTGGTGTATTTTTTAGTTTGTTGTTTGGGATTTTTTATTATTATTATCTTGTGACTGCTTTTTTTTAATAGTGCATACAGCAGACATTAAAACATCGAGTGTCCAGTGTAGAAAACCATGTGTTTTCTATATAAGCATATATATAGAATATGCTTAAGTAATATAGTGTACATATGCTTAATTACAATTGAAGATAGTGAGATATAAAGTATCTGTTTTAAAGCTACACTTGTGTTAAACTGTTTTCCTGAATTACGGCCTTCTCTTCTGCATATCTTCTTAAATTAAAGGAATGCAGTTAAGATCCTGCAATAATCATTTTAAATCAGACAGCATGCTAGAATTTACTCCCCAGTAAGGAGATTAAATCAGAATGAGAACCATTATCCTTGCTGAGGTTGTTTCTCGGGGAATAAGACTGGGGATATGGCAGATTTTGACAGTATACTCTTTATAAAAGAAAGAAAAATGACAGTTGCTAATTCAGCCACAATAACACGCTACACTAATTGTCTTTTATTTCAGCAAAGAATTAAAGAACTAATTCCCCCTTTTTTTTTTCCAAATGATGATTACAAACTGCTGAGGAACTTCAGACAAGCAAACATTTACATTGCAGTGGGAGGACTGTGTAAATAGAAAGATAAAAATAAATTTCATCATTGCTTGCAATCATTTTGGCATCTGAATTGGACCTGCCAGTGATCTCACACATTTCAGTTTAAGTCATGTCTAACAAAGCATTGATTCATGTCCCTGAATGACAGGAAATTCATAAAGGTGGGGCATGGTAACTAAAGAGTTAAGTTTGTTTTCACTTGTTTCATTACTATCGCCAGACTCTTGAAATATTACTTTATGTTCTTGGACGTTATCAACTGAAAACAATGGCAATAAAGCACTCAAAGGTCAAAAGCCTACATAATTAGAGGAAATCAATTAGAAATGTGGTTAAATAGTGTCACTGCTGAAGTACTTTTTCTTGGCTAAGTAATAAAAAAAATCATTCCAGCTTTCCAACTTTCATCGTTCTTGTTTAAAGCCCAGCTTTCCATGTGACGCCTTAAGGGACTTTTGACTTTTTCAGGTGTTTTGACCACAGAAAGGATGAAGTCATTAGGCACCAAAGTTTGTTTTGATTATGCCTGAAAACCAGGAGATAGCAGAGGCTGGGACAGAGGCCGGGATCGCCTCTCCAGCACATAACTCTGCTCTGCCCATGCTCAAACCTGCCAATGGTGTGAGCTGCCATCTCAGTTCGCAGCTGCCTGGCCCATTCAGGGATGCACATCGCAGATGATGGCAGAGGACACTTGCCTGAGCTGGCACTGCTGGAGGGGACACAGTTTGTTAGCAATGGCTCAAGTCCATGCACCTTGCCAGCTGCCACCCAGGCAGAATACTGGTAATGCCGCTGCTTTAGGTGATGACATGGTGACTTGATTGACACAGTTCAAGAAGCTCTTCACTGGAGGCAAGCCTACCAAGCGTGCACTGGCTTTTTGTTGCATGAAATCTGGCAAAGTGTAAGAGTGAACATGTATTTTCCAAGTAAGTATCCTGAAACACTATGCCACCGCTGTTACACTTGGATCTTCGTCCACTGCTTTTGGGATCTGAAAATACTGAAGAGCTGAACCAGTTTCCTCATTAACCAAATCATGCGACTCAAGTCATTGTGGACTGGTACATACATGATGGAGAATCTATGCTTTAAAAAAAGAGGGAGGGAGGAAGTTTCTCTTACATGGGAAATCCATTTTTTTGTGTGTTGTTGCTGCAAAGGGTCCAGTGCTCTTCTAAGCATCCTGGCCCAAATCCAGAAAAGCACTTCAGCACATGCTTTCCTTCCATTACTCATTCACATTAATGCCATCATGTTCCACGGGCACCAAATTGTAATCCTAATATTTACCCGTTTCTCAAGGAATATCTTCATTAAACTATTTCTACAAACATGTTAGCTAATGACATGTTCATTTTTAAGGGCATTTTGAAAATAGGTGGACTTTTCTGTATGGTTATGCTGATCAACGACAACTCTTCTAGCATGGAACCACTCACATAGCTACAGTATTTCACACTACAAAGACTCAAGAGCTCACTCTTTGAATGTACCAAGTGTAACCTCACTCTCATGATTGGTCCAACACATGTTTAAATGTTTGCAGAATCAGGCCTGATGCTCTTTCCCTGGTTTAAGTTGTATAAAGTATTGCCAGATGAGATAGATTTTGCACTCAGGCTACCCCTGGAAAAATATGTTAGCTCTCAAAGGCTTTATTATCAAATCCTGAAGTTTTCAAGGCAAAAAAGAAATAGGGCGGGGGACAGACAGAGAGATGAATGGAGAGAGGCATTATTCTAGAAATTAAAATTTATGTGCTGAAATCAGAACACTGCTAGCAAGGCCAGCTTCGTTTATCCAGTCCCTTTCAAGGAGTTTAAAGTCACTTGAAAGAGCACTTCCCTCAGAGCCGCACTCGACAGATTGCCAATTACAGCCCTGCTGAGAGGATGGAATTTCTTTGGAGTCACAACTGTACATATGCCCTCGCAGTAACAGGCAAGGTACGTTTGATTAGGTTACAAAAAAATACACCTAAACTGGAAAGCTCTGTTTCCACACATTTGAATTTGCTCAGTATGGTGAAAAAAGATAAGCTTCTGTTTACATCAAGTTGACAAATTCAGAGGTTAATTACTTTTAAGCACGCAGGTCAAAAGGATACCTAAACAAGGATTCTACTTAAGGAAAACACATGTTTGTAAATGAAATACAAAGAGCTTTCAAAGATACTACAGGGAGATACAGCATTGTCCATGCTATGTAGATCTGTGCAGCCTGGCACCTACAGAAAGCACTGTCACAGATGCAGTGGCAGTCTGAAAATCTACAGTGAAAATCAGTGAGAGAGGAGAAAATTACCTGTGTGGTGGCTTTGGTTTAAAAGTTAAGCATCTGATCTATGTTAATCAGCTAGACTCCATCTACAGCCAAGAGGAACCTCTAGCATGTCATTTATCCTACCTATGTGAAAAATATCTCCCACGAGGGAGCAAACGACCCTCTGTAGATGCTTATCTCTCTTGACTAGAGAGGGACACTAGACTTCTAGTGTACAACCACTGCCTAAATGTTGGATGGCTTAAATTTGGTGAGATTAAGCCCATTCCTGAGCACTGACTAACCTCAACATTTTGTGTCAGAAGATAGCAATATTATCACTCTATGCATCACTCAAGAGAAACAGCCACATGTTTAAAATATGACTTCAAGAGAATACAAATACTTCAGTCCTAGATGTAGTCCCTTAGCTTCGCTACAAGTATGCTTCAACTTAAAATGAAGCACACACTTAAGGATCCCTGAGCTCACATCTTTATCTCCGACTTGTACATAGCCACTCCTCTGGATTCAGCTGCACAACCACGTCTTCCCACTGCTACAATATCTAAGTTGCAGCATTGGCTGCTAAAGGCCAAATACTGACTTGGACTGCTTGGAAAGGCTGGATGAGCTGTATAACTGCTATAGCTCCACTCTATGTAACTCCTTCTAATGGACTACAGCCCAATCAAGAAGCTGACTTCCACTGCCCATCCCTTCAGGCCAGGAATTAAACATCAGAATCCACAAAAAGCTGCTCTGCTTTCTAGAAAAAGGAAACAAACCAGTAACAGAATGGAAAACTTCCCAGAATGAGAGAACAAGCCTCCAGGTTTGCTGCCACAAAGCAGTGCTGCAAGCAGATGGATTACAAGAGGACCACATTACCTGCAATAAGCACTCGCCCTCCTGCAGACAGGATGAGCCCTACATCGTGAAACTTAACTGGCTCTGCTGCAGAAGCACCGCTCCTCCCTCCATGGGGCCAAAGGGGAAAACTTTGCTCCCACAGGACTTCATTGTCTGCTTCTTAGAAATGCTGTAATCTTTCTAACTTTTACAAATGTTTTAACTCAGGAAAAACTATTTAAATTAAGGACGAGAAGGGCAATGGTCAAAGCACTGCAGCATGCTTAATCTTCCTTCTTTTTGAGTTCCCGTGAACATTTGAAATAACTTTTGTTCCATTTGCAACCCACATGCTGACACAGCATCCCTCCCCTTTTCTGTTCCCAGATCCTGTTATAAGTTTATTCAATAAAAAGACAGATATTCATCTCTTTTCAAGTACAAGAACATGCTTTTGAATAACTCAATATGTGATACTGTAACAGTACGCCAAGCCAGCCCTTGTTTTAATCAGTCGTACCAACTCTCAGAGTGGAGTTGCCATATACATATCATCACCTTGCATGTTTACCTCATAAGTATGTAAATACAAAGGGCTAAATTCAGGCTGCCCGTTCTGCATGCACGGGATAATGTGATCCACAGGGACAAGGCTACCTGACCCTGATCCCTCCGAACCTCTGGAATCCACACCCCACGTCCACCATGCAGCTGCCCTCGTTGCACCAACAGACCTCTTGGCTGGTGTCTTTTATCACGTACCCATCCTGAACACCTCAGCTAGAGCTGGGATGTTACTTGAGGAAGGAAGGAAGGAAGGAAGGAAGGAGGAGGAGATTTTACTATAGAGTGACACTCTATAAATACATAAACAAACAAACAGGCAAATGAGGGGTGAATGCCCCCCGCTTCCTGCTCCTTGCTGTAGGACCAGTGAGAAGCTTCCGGAGAAAGGAATTAGCAAGTTTCTCGGCTGTGTCCCAGGAAGAAAGGAGTTAGAGGGGGAAACAGGATAAGTAAACAGGAATGATAAGCCAGTGACTAGACTTACAGGAAAGCGGGCAGAGGTGGATAGGAAGCGGATGCTGGGATTCAGGGGGAAAAGCAACCATGACAGAACCAGCAAGACTCACTGGCAGGTAAAGGGGGCCCAAAGGTCTACAGCAGACAAGACTGGTCTTGTGCAGTCCAGGGAAAATAAAGCATACAAGGTCTGGTTTAGGGGCTGGGGACATAAATGGACACCAGGCTAGTGCGTGAGGGTGAAATTAAACTGAACTGTCCAATGGGACCAAGGAGATGAGGTGATACATGCAACGATTTCCCACCTGCCATGGACACAGCGCTTAAGCCACACATGAAGCTGTTCCTCCAGGCAAAGGGCTATGTATCTATGAAACACTGGTGGTTCAGCACGAATGTAGCACTCAAAACAGTCGCTTTGGTAAGGGATGGGTTACACTAGGTTAGGGGTTTGCTTGGTGCATGATCTCAAGAAACAGCAACATCAGGTCTGCAAGGAACATAACAGAGCAGTCAGGGAAGAGAATCGCATTCACTAACCTTCATATATGGTGATGATATGAGGGTGGCTGAGGGATGACATGATCTCAATCTCCCGTCTGATGTGAACCATATCTTGTTCATCCTTAATTTTGTCCTTACGAATGGATTTTATTGCAACCTATAAATTCAGGAAACCATGCATTATTCTTGGAACTGAACAAATGCATATAATCCATTAAGGAGAATTCAAAAAATAAATACAGATGTTAGATGTTGGCAGAATGTGGAATGACCAAAACAAAGCTTTAAAATACAAATCTCCATGCCCCAGCTCCTTCATTTTAAACCAATAAATACATGCTCATTACAGAAATGAGTGACATGAAATTTTAGGGTCTTCAGGTCCTAAGACTTCACTAAGGGAGAACGCAGCATCTTTTGGAAGGATCCCTGTGTTAGCTTAAGCACTTTCCATCCAAGGCAAATGGCAAATCTCCCAAAAGATTTTGATGGGAAATACATTTGCTTAAACATGACTGCATCCGACAATTTCAAGCAGAAGCTTTGGAAGCAATTTTTCTGAAATAAGGTTGAGATCTCTGATGGAACAGAGACAAGGAAACCAGGATACCAATTACAACTTTATACTTGTCCCTGTTAATACACAGAGGATCACATTAGCACAGGGTTGCTCCACGGTTCTCTAAAGCAAGCAAACCACTCTGGAGTTATGTCTTACTTAAAAATCAGAAGAAATAAATCTTTGAAATTCACATCTAAACTCGTCCTCATGTAAACCCAATGCTTTGGGTCCTACACAGCACTTATGTAATCACTGCAAAACCATATCCTTCCTGCCTCCTTCCTCAATCAGCAACCTTTTTTTCAAGCACATCGTGTGACTGGGTATCTTTCCAAAAGGCAGGGTGGGAACAGGGGAAGTGATAGCTGAACTTGCAATATAAATTAAAATCATAACAGCCCTTGTGAGTGTGTGCATGTGTGGTGCCTGTGAAAAAAGGGCTTATCTGAACAACACCATAAATAATTGCGGAGGTCAGCTCTTGCCCTGTAAGAAATGCAAAGCCAACACTGAGAGAAGCTGGTGGGATGGGGAAGGTGAGCGCATTGTGCATACTGAATGGCAGCATGGCCTTCATTATATTCAGTATTTACCCTGCTTTATTTCTGTAAGCAAGAGTTGAAGGAATATATTAGCGGCTAGTTTAAATCAATACATCTTTGAAAGGCATCACTGGCCTGCTGAGATGACCACCCTTTTACGGGTAAACAAAACTTTTGCCATTCTATGCAGCCAACTACTGGGGACTTCTCCCGGGAAAACATATGTAAATCTGTGATTTATGTGATTTCCTTAGTTCCTTAAGAACAACATAATTTTACTGCCTACTTCAGTAATTGCAAGTGGCACGGCTGGTATTGCTTTCATTATATGAGGTAGTATCAAGGATACTGAAGAAAGTACAAAAAATGTAAAATATTATAAAATAGAAATGTACATAAACAGGAGCTAGCTTAAAAGATCAGGTTTCCTACAAAGCCTTCAACTCTGAAAAGCAACATTGTTCAAAAAGCATTAAGCACAGGCCTGGTCCCCTTCAACTCCCAAGGACTTCAGGACATACTTAAAATTAAGGTAACGCTCAAGAGCTAGCCTTCTTTGGGACAACAGAACGAAAAGCAGAATTCCAAGGACAAAACAATTTGCATGTTAAAACCTAAACAATTCTTTTCTTCCTCTTGACCCAAGCATTTGGGATAGACATTTAAAAATTACCAACATAACTACGGTCGTATCTACTTGGCACGTGTTTCTAGAAAAGGTAATAAAATAGATTTTAATTGTATAAGTGATCAAGATAATCTCCAAGTACTTCTAGAGATGGAGAAGGCAACTAACACTAAAAACGAGGCTGGATTTTTTCCCCTTCCCATGTTTGCACTGGGAAAGGCTGCAAATGCAAATACACCCTGTATACAAGAAGAATGTGGGTGGCTCTTGGAGCAGCATGTGCATTCCTGCAAAAAAATAAATAGAGACATGGGTAAGAACACGTTCTCTATTAAAAGACAGTCTTGTACTTGGCTCTGAGGAAGACTGTAAGAAGGGTTTCATTGTCAAATATACAACAGGGAGCAAATTCTTCACCATTCATGACTGGTAAACTAATAACAGCACCCCAGAGGGCATGCCAATCTTCTACTAACTTGACTCTGCTTCACAGACAGGACTCTTGTACATTTACACTTAATTACTGCAAATGGCCTTTGTGGAATAATTACATATATGAAAACATACATTTTTTTATACAAAAATGTAAATATTTGTTTAGATTAATCTTCAAATGCAAAGAGATGTGTTGCCTGGGAACATATTTTTCAACAGCACCAGAGAGTTTACAGCCTCACAACCCACACTAAAAAGTGCTTAAGGCATGTAGAAGCCTTACTTTATACAGGCCATTCCCAAAATTTTCAGCAACTTTTGAAGATTGCACTTAAACTCTCCTGAAAACATCACTTCCCAGTTGCAGAGGTAGAATTCAGCAGGAATCATCAGTGACATCCAGGCTGCAAGACCTCAGGTTTTTAACATTCAAGACTTTCCCTTCCCTCCCTCAGCTACTTCAGATCACAGTGACCAGCGCTTGGAAACAAGGAAAAGTCAATTGGCATGTGTGAACTATCTCCAGTGGTGTCAATGGAGCCAGGGCAGCTGGTTCCTCTGAGGCATCCGTCTGCCTCCACTCAGACCATCCCCTGAGATCCTGGCAAACAGCAAGACTGCTGTGGAGGAGTCAGTGCACCTTAGTCAGGGCACAGCATGTTACCAGTACAAGCACTCTGTAGGAGGAAGGCTTCAGACACTTCAGGCATGTACTAATGAAAGAATGTAACTGTCTATTTGCATAGCACACGAGCATGCTCAAAGCAGAGTGCAGCCATTTATTAATTAAACCCTGGGAGGCTTTCAGGAGATGAAGAAATGGAATTGAAAGCTGATATAACTGCTAAAGGAAACATGGCCAGTAGCATCTCAGAAATTGCTGCCTGCCTCCCCCTCCCAAATCGTGTAACACACGACAGGACTGCCTGGCTCAACAAATTATTTGATTAATAAAGGCTGATTTCTGATACCTTTGCCTATGTCCAATTGCTATTTTTCCCCCTCAGAAAGAGCCTCAGGGAAGTGAAAAGTTTGAAAGCATCTCAATAAATACTTTTCACTCCACGCTGTCTGCCTGGTGGCCTGCACAATCCCCAAGTCAACAGGATCCACATATCAAAGCTTCTCAAGAGTGCACAGCCTTGCTGGTGACCTGGTCTGAAAGGCTAAACAGCAAGTGATTGCTACCAGCGGACTGTCACTGTCAGAGGTGGCATCCCAAAGCAGGATTAGTGGAACAGCAGGACAGTGCTGATTCCAGCTCTTCCTCTCTAAGAAAGGGATTTCTGGCAGCCAAGTCTCTTTCACCTGTTTCCATCTGCTCAGACCTTAACTTACTTGGGCTTAAGTCTACTGATATGAAAAAAAACAACACAAGCAAGAAAGCAGTCCAGTTTGGTCAGGGTTTTTTTGAAGTATTTCATGGAAACATTACTAGTCATTACCATAATTTAGGTATTTATTATATATTACACTGCTTTCATCTCTCTGAGCAACGTCAGATCCTTAGCTGTATGTTACGGTATCAGGCTGTAAACCAAGTTTCTCTTCCAGGTATTCTAAAGTATCCATAATGGAATTTCTTTCATTAAATGTATTTTAATTCAGAAATGTATTCCCAAAAATACATTTTCAAAGTGCACTTATGCTTTTATACCAGGCAGATCTGGCTCCAATTTTCCAAACTCCACTTGCAGGACTGCTGCCAGATATGGTACATGATGAACCTGAGCAACTTAAGCCTAATGAGAAACAATCCCAATCGAGAAATACCTTATGAAAGAACTTGTTTGTTCATTCTTCAGGTCTTTTTCTTTCTTCCTTGCCTGCTTACCTTCCTTGCTTTCCCTGAAAGCAACAGCTCCACTGTGTACAACATTTAAATTTATTAACGGTCACAGCCCATGAATCAAGAGCAGGGCAAACGCAACATGCTTTTTTATATCAGCTACATTAACTACTCCAAATATTCCAGCTCAGGATCTGCAGAGAAAGTGCTGTTAGTCCCTTTGGTACTCTCACAACACTGTACTTATACTTCTACCACACTTTCTCAATATATTTTACTGGTTTTAAGACTTAGATAATTTAATTATACTATTTTTATTAACTTTACTAGTGGAAGAATTTGTATTTTTCCTAGCTTCTTGTCTTAATGAGAATTTCAGATAACTCCAAGACCTTGCACTCAGACAGAGTAACATATCAGATTCTTAATAATGAAATCTAAACCCTTTCACCCCAACAAAACAGGTTCAACTTCACCCAAAACCCCTGCAGACACACTATCCAATCTGGAAAAACACTTTAGCACATGCCTAACTTCACACATGTGAGCAGGCTGTTGACTTTTGTGGGACAGCTCGCACATGTGAAGTTATGCGCATAAGCACCTAGGTCACAGCTCAAAACTTGGCCATACAAAGGTCTCTCTGGGGATCAATACTGGCTGTATGCACCAGTAAAATCCTTGGTATGTATTCTTCAGCTCTGATGGCAACATGGTCCCACACATGGGGCTAAAGGGGGAGAAAGGTGCACAAGAGATGGACTGAAACCACCTCCACCTGCACGGCCGGGTTCTGGTACCATCCTCTGCTCAGAAGCAGGGACAGAGGATGGCCTCTTCAAAACATATAGCACAGGGTTGAGAAAGCAGGGTGGGTATGAACCTCTAATATTGCCAGGCATTTCCAAATGCTCTGCACAAGCATAGTTCAGAAACACTGCTGCTCTGCCTTCCAGAAGCAGACAGGAAAGAGGGAGAACAGCTTTTGGCTTCCCATCCCTCAATGAGTCAGCTTGCAGAGTTTGCTGGGCAGAAGAGTGGAGAAATAAGCTGCTCTCTTCAAGGCTGCAGTAAATTACCTGTCTCCTTTTGCTGGAAAGAGGATTTATATTCACCCTCTGTGCTGGTGTAGAGAGATTACTAAGTGTTTTCCAACACACTTCATTCTTCTTTGCTTTTGTTTGGTATGAATAATTTGAATTGAACTATAACTACTTCAAAAGGATGACGGTTGCAGAGGATTCTGTACATTCAGTCCTATCTGTGAGAGAAATGTCTCTCCTCCTTTAATGAGCTTCTCGGCTGCTGGGCAGAGCAAAACGGGTGGAATTTTCTTTTTACAGAGGCAGATCAAAACCATCATGTAGAGAAAAATCTCTCAAAGCCTAAACAACTGGCAAAGGGTATGACAGGCGGTAGGTGCCCATTTCCATATCAAATCCCTGTCTCTGCTGAGTCACTGCTGGCATTACCATTCATGGGATGAGCAACAAAGCTGTATTTTCATCAAAGCATAAAGCTGTTTCTCTTGATTTCAACCAAGGAAGTCGGTTCATGCGTTTGTTTCCATTTAATGAACCTACATTTGCCTCATTTCCAGCTGAGATGTGGCAAGATTAGCCGCAGTGCAGAAAGTGACAGATTTTTAAGTCAGTCGGTGCTGTAACTGACGCTGACCACCTGAATGCCACAAACCACTGAACCCTCTCCAGCTATTTCTGCATGCAGTACATTCAGTACTGAAAACAATATTACACTCTTTATTATCTATCAGGGCTATTTTTAGGGCTGTGGTGAGATATGAGCGAACTGCTTCTTTCCACCGTGTGGGCTGTGACTTTCAAGCTGGTTCCAGCTCTTGTGCATACCACCAGTGCTTGGAGCAAATTCCAGTTGGCTCTTGCAATACTATAGTGGAGCATCAGAAAAGTGGTATCAGGACAGAGTGCAGTCTCCAAGAAAGGGAAACCAGCTTGCTGCTACTAAGAGATGTTTCAGGAATGCAGCTTGAAGAAAATTATTACAAACTATTTTCTTGGGGTGAAGAGGGAGGGGAGGGTTAAATACACATAAACCTCTCCTTTCCGAAAGCTGTGAAATGAAGCCATCCCCACCCAGCAATGGGAAGTGGGTGAGCCCAGCCAGTTTCACAGCTCTGCTTCCTTTCTTTGAGACTAAGGTGGGAAGTGCAACGTGCCAAGTGCCAACATGGGCGGGGAGGTAAAGAATAGGTGGATCAACCTATTCTAGGGGAGGAGAGAAAGTGAGAGCAGAGGATGTTTGGGGGTGGGGAGAGAAAAGGCACATTGTTCTTTCTCCGGGTCCACTAAGCTGAGCGAGAAAGAATAACGTCTGGCACTGTATTATGTTTTTTCCAGGGGAGTCTCTGCCTATGGCTCTTGGCCCAGACATCACCAACACAAGAGGAAGAGAAACAAAGCTCTGAAATTGGGTGGTCCCTGAGGTTGCTGCAATCAAATGATAAGGAGAAGGATGCTGATAATGCAGTTGCATTGAAATGGCACTTCCAGAGACTGCACAAAGGAGAGAAAGGAAAGGCAAGGGATGGGCTGAATAACTGTCTATCTGGTCTCTGGACCTTCCAGGTGGGAAGAAGAAGCCATGGATGGATACCCCTACAGGAAAGCTGGCATCCAAATGGTTCTGCAAAGGTATTCCCACCTCTTCTTGTAAGCATCTTCCACATTTGCTGGGGAAAAAAAAAAAAAAAAAAGCTATCTTTGAGACTCCAGTCCCTGGCCAAATGCAGTAATAGAGAGAATCACACAGGGCATGCAATTCTAAGAACAAGCTTTGCACGGTCATAGAAAACACTTCATGCACTCACTGAACAGCTGAATAAAAGGCCATTGTGAGTTTAAGCAAAATTAGCGCCTGGCCTTGTGCATGTTGCTAACACATCTCCAAGAGAGAAGGAGCAAGGTCGACACAGTGCCGCTGTTTTGGAGAGTGTTACTTTTCAGATCCAAAACGCCAGATCATTTCCATGGTGATACTGCCTGGGAGACAAGCATGCCAAAAAATCCTTACTAATTAATCAATGGCCCAACTCTCTTGTTTTGATATGTTGGCAAACTACGCAACAATCAGGGGTGTTGCTCGGAGCGGTAACTGGTGCCATCTGCATCCAGCGAGACTCTGATGATTTAAATCTCAGAGCTTCTGCCCATTACTCTTGTTCCATTGCATGTTTGTTCATTCATGTCATGGATGTTACCAAGGACAAAACGCTGTTTCTGTTGTTGAGAACTAGCAGCTGCACACATAAAGGGCAAGGACACATGTGCCACGATGCACCTTTCAAGTTCATTTGCTTTTAAGAGGCAAGGGTATACTTTACAGCTGCCTCACTCTGTATGGTAAAAGCATATAGCAAACACCTGCACCTCTCTGATTCATTCCCCTTTCCCCAATGTATCATATAAAAAAGATCCTATTTCTAAAACCAAAGCTGATTTACTGCCACTCTATCACTCACTACCTGTATAGAAACTCAGTCCTGCACCAAGGCATTAAAAGTTTCAAGTCAGTGCCAGCTCCTCTTGGAGAACCAGGGTACAACTACCTTGGTTTTAATTGTCCTCTTCTTATTCTGCTGAACATAGTTCCTATTATCATCTCAAAAACAATGATTCATCAAATGAAGAGGAATTAACTAATCACAAACACTCAGCAAAGGGGTTATGTCTTCTTTCTAGTTCCCCCTTTATTCACAAAGGAAAATGTCTGTGGAACCAAGTTTTAATAAACAGTAGAAGGCACCAAATGAACACATTTATGTTGTACATATACAAAGTGGGTGCCAGGAGGAACATGTACAACACCCTTCCTCTACTTCTTTCCTCACCCCCGTATACAGTGCCTGTTAACAGGATTTGTGAGCACATTTCCTGAGTAACTACTGCCTTACTGGAAAATTTACATCCCTTCATTGTTTGGTACCCCTACCCTCAGCTATGTCTATAAAGCCTGGCATATTTGTACCATGCGTCTCTGGCAGACCTTTCTTCATTTAGAGCTGAGAATCCTGGCCTTGAGTCACCCTTACTACCAGATAGAACTTACAGCTCTATATTAATCATTCCACGGCTGATTTACCACCAGGAATAAAAAAAGTCATTCATCTGGTTTATTCCAATAGCATCTAAAAACACATGCTAGCAATCTGGTTATTGATTTTTTATAATGGGGCAGTGAATCTTGAACACAGGGAGAAGGGAGGGCTAGAGAACTCAGAAATGGAGAGTCCACTGGTACATGTCAGAAACCTCCCAAAAAACTTCTCCTTTCCCAAAATAAAAGGATTTCATACAACATTACTGAAGTCCTACGTTGTAGGAATGTTCAGTTTTAGAAAGATCCTACAAGAAATCACCAATTGCAGCAATAACACAGTGTTTCCCATAGTGTCACCTCAAGTTGCCCCTTCTCTCCAATCCCCACTGTCCCAATAGCCCACTACTGCAAATCTGGTTTCATGCCAATCCTCCCTGACACACAGTGAAACAAGTTTGTCCTGGTAGCAGCAGAGATCGCAAAAGATTTGCTAAGAAGCAGAGACCTGACAAGACAAGGTTATTGAAGATGTTTGTAGTCATGGCCTGCCAGGACTGGATCCCAAGGCTGGCATCCTGAGAGAGTCCCTGTCATGTGCAGACTTCACCTTCCTAGAGAAAAGAGTAGAACTGCTTACATTTTTCCTAATTGACTTCTAAATGTAACTCCATAGCCTTCTGGATATCCAAAGACACAATATCTAACACTTTAAAACATTTATAACACAGCCTGCAAAAAAAAAAAAAAAAAAAAAAAAAAAAAAAAGGAGCTGCTTATGATCTAATTCTGAAGGCCTAAAGAAAAGATAAAAAATGGTCAAGTTGAAGTTTTGGGGCCATCATGCACAGATGGATGGAAGACCATCTCTTTTCCAAAGTCTAATAACTCACAAATATCCTATCCAACTACGTTGAAGCTTTCAAGGGAAGTTCATGTTTTGGCCCATAAGAAATTATATCTGGAAAGAAAGTGGGGTAGGGGATTTCCCCAAGGCAATGGAGGATCACAAGTGTAATTAATAGGAAAAAAAAAGTGCTTTACAACCTCAACTATGGATCTTTCCTCTTAATAGATGTTAACCAGCACTAAATGCCACATCCACTGAAAAGATGAAAACTGCATTTAGAGTTAACTTCTGGTGAAGTTGCCAAGCAGATGTTTATTTTTGGCTTCCACATTTACTAAAGCCAAATGCTATACTGAACTGGGATTTCACAAAGTCTAACTGCTTCTCTTCCAGGTTACAATTTTGTTGGAACCCGAAAGGAAAAAAAAAAAAAAAGAACAGGAGAAGGGGAAAAAAGGCAGGGGAGGAAAAAAAAAAAAAAAGCTGATTTTACTTTTAAGTAGGAAAAATCCTGGTAGCATCCATTTCTAACATGTCTGTTTATATCATAGTTTAAATAAGGTTAGAACTGTGCAATCATTATCGGTCAGTTTCCAAACACAGCACACAGCTCCATCCAACACATGTGCAAAAGAGGAAAAGTCACTGGAAGCGAATCCTGTGTCGGTCCCTCTTCTAACTTCTGCAAGTCTGTGCACAGACTGTTTAGCACTAATTAAATTACTGGCAAGTCAAGTCCAAGAGGAGTGAAAGTATTCACAAGCCCCAAGTTTACAGTTCTCGGTGTTACATGGGTATTAGAGATTCCCCCTCCAAAACCTGGAAGATAGATTTCACATTAATTTTGAAGCTTGATCTCACAGCTACCACAGCTGCTGATGCAGTACAAAATGCTAACCTGGGCAGCAGAGAGGAACTTTAATTCAGAGTTGGTTTTTTCATTGTGATTAAGCAGTGAACCACAGTGAAGTAATCCTCCAGAGTAGGAGTGCACATTGTTCAAGGCACTGATTTGGGGATGAAATGCAAAACCAAAGTCCTGGCTACTTCATTAGAACAAACCCTTTATGACTTCCTTAAGAAGAGCGGTATAAAGCCCTAGTGCCTGGATCTAGTTCCAGTTTGAAAATTACAGTCTCCTGTAATTCCTACCAATAATTTCAATTGGAAATGGGGTTATTCACACCCTCTAAGCAACTGCAAACTGTTGCAATGTGCTGCTGAGTAACTGCTAAATAATGGTAACTTCAGCAGTTACCAGAGTCCCTAAAGTGATTTTGCACATTTAAGTGAAAGGTGCTAGATCAGTGCAAGGCTGTAATTCCCATTAAAAGAGGAAGGGGGTTAGACATTGTTTGAACTCCTCCTTAAAACTAGTTTTTCTCCAAGAAGCCACCTGACAGTGCATTTTCATTCACTGGTACATCCTGCTTGAAGGAGATGTGGGTAAATACACGTGACTGTTTACTCTCTCTCTTTCACTGAAGTTTCTGTGAGTTCAAAGAAGCCTCAGAACCACTCTCAAGCTTTGCACACCTTCACAATGCCTCCTCTGCCAGAAATGTGAGGTCAGCTGGTACTGTGTGGATCTTCTAATTTTGCTCTCCTGGTCCTGTAGTCCTTTGAAGAAAAAAGGAAGTGCTACTTCACCATGAGAATTACAATAGTACAAGGAAAACTGTGGAAGAAACGTCCATACCTTCAGGCACCACAATGCTCATAAAAACTCAACATTATACTGCTTAAGCATCTCAAATTCTTAATTAACCCAGTGGAATTTTGAAATGTGGAGAGATTTTAAACTCAAGTTTATATAGTTTAGGCTTTCAGATTAACACTGATGAGCAGGGATTTGTTGCACACGGATGTGGGCCACAGAGATTGTATCACAGAAGTTACACAGATGTGTTTGAACAGCACAGTTGGAACAGTTAGTGGCACAGACCTATCAGAAGCACCTATATCTAGCATATTTTTCTAAACTGATTTAAGGTGGATCAAAATATAAACACCACTTTCTGGTAGAAATCTAGTGAACCATAAAGCCACATCCTATCTGGAAAAATACTTGGCAAACAAGAAGATTGGCAATCATGTATCAAAGCCTCACCCAGGTTATTTCACTCCAGGGCTTGTAGATCACTTTGCAATATTAAACTTGTTTTTGTAAAAGAACTACTTCAGTATTACATTGTTCTGCCTGGACATTACCTATTTAATGGTTCCTTTTTTGGAAGGGACCGTCCTAGAATTTATGACAGATCGTGGTGGAATTGCTACAGAGGGAGGAAAGGAGTTTGCTAACATTTCTTCCCCATCCGCCTCTGATATCCGAGAAATATTTATATCCCTGAAGGTAGAGGAACCTCCTGTTGCTCCCTTCTATTTATTGAAAGTAAATTACCAGGGCCACCCTAATATCTCAGTGGAGAGAGTAACACAGGAACAGGAACACTCTTGCTCCCTGCAGTCAGCTGGGCTTGGAGTAGATGTGAGAGGGTGAGGAATGAATTATGCTTTCCTACAATTAAGTGGCTGGCGATCAAGCAATTCTGCAGCCTTAAACACATAATTCAAGCTTTCCCTGCTAGACAGGGAGCTCACAACTGCAGGCAGTCGTTCTTAGCAGTTACAGGGAGGGTTAACTTTGGAGGGGAGAAACAGCAAAGCAATCTTTTTTCTAGATGGAAAGCTTTTGGCTAAGAACTCACCCAGACCCTGTGATCTCCAGAACTGTTGCCCCCTTCTTCAACACGCACAAACACCTTTTTTGGCACGTGTTTTGGCTGGAGTCAGCTGAACAAGGGAGAGTTAGCACTCAGATTTCTGGGATCCCCTTGCCAAAAGCTAAGCTGTTAGGTAGTGCAACAGCAGCAGCACAGGCTTCCCACTTCACCCTGCCAGTGACCTTCGCACAGACTTGGACATACCCCCTTCCTCAGAGTAAGGAGCAATTCCCTCTCACACTGCTCGATCCAGAAATTCATCTCAGCAAATACCACAAATCATGTCAGACCGAGCAGGACTGTTAAACCAGTGCTGCGCAATGTGAATTGCTGTCCACAAGGGACTGGAGCAAAAGACTGCCTAACCCACTTTGTTTAACTTTTTACTTAAACAATCCTGAAAGGGGAAGCTGCATTGCTACTCTGGAAATCACAACTTTAATCTCATTTGAACCACGCATTCCTCAGCTAAACTGCAGAAATAATTTAAGAACCAGCTCCCAAATAAGACATTTTTCAACATTTCCTACATTTCCTGGAAATATATTCCCTCCGATGCTGTGAAGTAAAAGCAGGCTTATTAACATAACCAGGTTAAAGTTCTTCCAGTAGCCCTAATACACTCTAATGTCAGGCTAATTTTATGCATTTCACCAGCTCTGCATCTTCACATTCCTCATGCAACACCACTGGAACATTGATCATTCCCATCTCAACCCCACAACCCATTTGCACATACTGCATTGCCCGTGGCAGGAATCAATAGTGCTTCGTTGAAAATAGAGCAAGCTTTGTTTCCCCTTAACAGTAACGGCTTCCTTAAGTTTGCTTTAATAAGCATGCCACAGCTCAGAGGTGCCAACATTTACTGGGTTGTTTAAACATTGTTTAGAGTTTTGCTGGGCAGATAAGAAGAATAACTTGGGTGTACAGTAAAACAAAGACATAGCTGTTTGTGCCAAACATTCAGTTTATGGCAATACTTCATAGGAATTATTCCCCATAACAACCGAACTGTCATATCCTACAACTACATCCCAGGCAACCTCCCAACTGAGCTCACTATGGCTGCTGTCTGATGTGCTCTACATACAAACACCCAGAACTACCCAGATGTTCTCTATGTAAAACATTTGGTTTGAAACACGCAGCGCTTCTTTCCAAAAAGCCATTACATTTGTTTAATGCACTCACACAGTTCAACTAAAATATCCTGGAGCAGACATTTGACTGCAACTCTACTCTACAAGCCCCATCTGCAAAGAGAAAAAAAAAGAAAAAATAAATGAGAATGCTTTACATGATTTATGCTGTCTTTATGATCAGCCAGTTCATAAAATACAAGCTCTGCTCTACAGACAATAACACAAATCGCTTTCAAGTGTATTGTTTAGTCCTTGCCTGTGTTAAACAAATATTTCAACTGAAACAAAGGGCCGATCTCTACTCTGTTTTACAACAGTGTTAATGTAACTGAGAGCAGCGTTTTACCCACGGACATCACAGGGGATGTGATTTTTTTTGTTGTTTTATGCTCGGAGTGAGTGAGTAATGACATCCAATAATGATAACCAGTTACATTCACGGCTGCAGAGTTTTCCTTTCATCCAAGAAAGGCTGGAAGGAGGTTAAAGTACAGCATGAAATCCTTCCCCCCACTGAATTCCTCGCGAGCAATGCACAACCCACAACGAGGCATTTCACAGGTCCCATTAGACCACGTTTTCATCATGAAATGCCAGACAGGATGGGAGAATACATTTGTTTTATCGAAACACAGAGGCAGGTAGAAAACTCTCAAGCTGTACACCAAAAAACCCCCCCGTTGCTGAAAAAGATGGCTAGCCCCTGGCTTGGGTGTAAATGCACTGCACAGTCTAGCCAAAGGTCCTTATTCCTCCCAGATTGTCAAGACACAACAGTGACCAAGCAGTGATCAGCGGCTGGTACACAGTAGTGACCAGGCTCCAAGACACAACAGATGGCTACCTATGGAAAGTCAGTACCACCAATTCAAAGTGTGACTACAGGCATGAAAAAGGACACTGATCTCACAAGCGACCTTCCTGAGATGGTTACACCTATACAAGGAACAATTTGCCTCAGTGCAGTGCTGGGGCTGTGGTTGACCCTGTCTCTTTCTCCCCACGGCTACAGACTTTCCAGATGAACCTCAAGGAAACCACTCACCCCCTGGGCATCTGAAGCACACCTAGCTCATGCAGGAGATGGAGCTTTAACACACAGATAACCATTTCATTATTTCAGCTCATTTAGGCACCCTGAAGAGAATAAAGGGGACAATCCGAACCATTCTATGACAAGGGGCCTGAAGGGTGCTATGCCTCATGTACAGGCCTAGAGTCTTCCCAGGAGAGCAGTGTGTGGAAGCCTCTCAGTTGTATCCCTGCACAGGCCAGCCAAGCCTGTATTTCCTCCAGCAGGCATCTTACAGGCATTTTTGTCTTGCCCTGGAGCACAGTTACATCATGCTCCAGGCCACATAGCCTTAGAGCATGCACCATCCAGGAAGGATGAGCTTTTCCCTCTTCTCTCAAAGGCTTTTTTTCAACCCCCACACCAACACAATCCACAGCATGACCCTGCCAAAACCACTGTGCCAGGTGCCCCCAGGCATCCCTGGCCACCTGAAGGACTGGGTGGCTTTCTCTCCTCCTTCCTGAGCCAAACTCCACTGGGGAAGCTTTGAGATTCAATTTGAGCAGAGTGTTATGGCAAAAATATACAATAAATGACAGCTCCAAACACATGCCTCAAAAGCTGTTTCTTTAACAAATGCTTTGCCATCTTCCCCTGTCAGACCTGTGCGTAAAAGATTTCATCTTTCTGCATCAATGACAAAAATGACAGTGATAAAAAATGGCTAAAAATGTAACAAAATACCATTGAACAAAGGAACATTTGTCTAGTTACCACATGACTCAAACAGGTATTTTTATCCAACCCTCATCGCTAACCTTAGTGATCAAAAAACATTCACGCTCAATTTTAAAGTAATACCTGTGGCTCAAATAAAGGGAAATATCATTCACCATCAGGTGTTTCATGGAGATTAGAAATAATAGCAGAGATGAAATGCCTTTTCGTGCATGGGAAACATGATATGGAGGCTTTGAGCACTCCATCAGCAACAGGACCCAAACAGTTCCGATTTACCCATCAATGGCTAAATTTAGTCTCCAAACTTGGCATGGTATCTTTCCACAGGAACAATTCATTTCCTCTTTTTCTTTCCTCTTTTTTAAGCCTAGTATCCCTCAACTGGTGTCTTTATTCCAAGGCAGTGGTGCTTGAGTCCAAATATGCTGACTCAGCTCCTCGGCACAGTAAGACCTTTGCATAATTGCAAGTCCCTCAAGCTGCCAGACCTCAGAACAAAGACACTTGGCTTCTCCAGCCTCTCTGCTTAAGTCGTCCCACATGCCAGCCGCTGGGTCAGGTTAGCCAAGGAGCTCTGGGATTACCACAGGCCCCCACTTCCCGGGAAGGCAAGGCAAGGCAACAGGGACACAATGGCTGACCAAGCAGTGCTTTGCCACAGAGGCTGACAGCCTCACGCAAGGTGCAGGAGACCCTCCCCTGCACCAGGCTGGCATCCCATGGAATCCAATTGCATGCCAGAGGTGTGGCTGATGCGAGCTGAGGAATGCTGACACAAGGAGAAGGGAAGGCCAAGGAGGCAACCAGAAATTAAGTTACATTAGTCACACGTTAACCTAAGCAACCTCAACTGTCTTCTTAACACTTGCAAACCACAAGACCTGAGTTTATTCTGCGATTCTACATTCGCCTACAACTAGCCAGGACAGTTTCAAACATGCCAGCCATGCCAGTCCCTTTTCCCATAGCTGCTGTGTGGCTGGGTTGCTTTGGGTTTTTTTTTTAATGAAAGGAACCACCCATTAAAGTATTTTATTTTCCTCCACTGGTGAAAGCAGAGCCTGAAAAGTTACGCTTGAGCAGGTCCCAGGCCTTGCATCCCATCATGGGCCAGTGGCTGCTTTAAGGAATAATGCCTCTTAAACCACCAGAGCTAGGAGCAAAGACCACCCGTCTTTGGAGTGTTAGGGAGCACTAAACATTTGCTCCATGCAGTAGTTTAACAGACTGAATTGAGGGCTGGTCCACGGTCTTTAGTTCAAAAGATAAAAAATACTGAACTGAAATGAATGTACTAAAATGGTACAAGAGCAAGGGACGGCTATAACCTTGCCACTTGCCTCTTTCCCCCTTTGCAACACACAGCAAAGGTTACAGGAGGGTTCTCCACATCTACTGAACATCTGGCATTTTTGGTATGGGTCCAGGATGTTTGATGGGTATGGCCAGACATGAAGTTATCGCACCCAGCCCTGTAGCGTTCAAAGGTCTAGGATCCCCTAATTTATACAACATACTCTGTTGCCTGCAAAGACACGGTGATACATATATTCTGTTTAAAAGCAGATACTTCTCAAATCATAACTTGCAGATGCTCGAAGTCTTTCATGTGGGTAAGACAAATGAGAGCCATAGAGACTGATTTTGTAGCCAGGGAGTACAGGAAGCAACAGCAGGAGAACACTATTGAAAGCCTGGATACACTTATGGCTTTAATGAATTGGTCATCAAATATAACAACACACATATGCAGTTTTTACCTTGCTTTGTAGTTCACTCCCCACCCCCCTCAGCTATCTAGCAAAGTGGAAATTATTTTGAGTTCAGTTTATTAAATGGACACACATGGTACTCACATCTGCTGGAAGATATCTGAGGGAGAAATACTGATAAATATAATTTGCATATTCAATCAGAGACCTTTTCATCTGAGACACTTCCTCTGACATGCCAACTATCCCAAGTACATCAACCCATCAGGCTAATGGCAAGAGTTTTTCTATAAAGTGGCCGGTGCATGCCTGGGCAGTTTATGGACAAATCCTGACTTACATAGGAAGCAAGAAGAGGCAAGTTCAATAACTTCTGTGGGTCAGATTCCCACACCAACATGCCCACCATTAACATGCAAACCATCAAAACTGTATGCCAGAGGCAGAAACTGGCAGCCTTCATCCCTCCTCACGATCATCTTGCACAACAGTGTCCTGCTGAAAGGAACATGGTACAGTAAGAGAATATGCTTTGGCATCATCATCCTGCTTCACAGAGATATAAGGTACATAAGCATGGTACAGGAGGAAGAGACTCAAGACAGGTAGATGCCCACATCAAAGCAAAGATCAGCCAATGTCTGAATCCCTGGAACACAAGGCTTGTAAATATGTCCCATATGTTCTGCATTTGGATTACCATGGCTGTACACACATTGACCTGCTGATGTTCAAGGTTTATATACCTGGAACTGGTTTCATGTTCTGCATTCTTCCTTGGCACTGTCATGGCCACCGCATCCTTCCTCACAGTTCCTCACTCCAGCAAAGACTTCCTAGTTATTTATTTACCAGACAAAACACAGACTAACTACGATTACAGTTCTGTAAAGAATAAACAATTGCTCACAAGAACTGCACATTCCACACGGTTTTATTCAACATGTATGACCCCAAACTACAATATATACAATAATTGCCTCCACATGGCAAACCCACATTGTGGTTCTTAAAAAATAATACTAATTTTTAGAACACATGCCACCAAAAAATGCAGTATATTTTAGCCATATCTAATGAAAGACTTTGTAAAGCAATTTCCATTCTGTTGTGTTCTCCAGCATATGGTCTATGAAACCACTTGTAATAACGCTTAGGCATTTTATAGTATTTTTAGCTGAAGGCTGCATTATAAACATTGGCTCAAATTCTGTTGTGCATTTCCCATTTAGATAGATCGCACTCGGTACACAGCAGGCCAAAATGTGTCCCATTAATTAGTCTAACTTCCCTATACTAAGTCGTATCTCTTCAGAAAAGGATATACTGAGGCACAGGGAAGTTAACTGATCTGCCCAAAGCTGTTCAATGAAGGGAAAAGGGAAGGGGAGAAAGAAGCAGTCTCTTGGAAACTTTTCATTCTTCACCTATAAGAAAGCCCAGCATCACTGAAGACATGATGTCCTCTCAAAGCTCAGAAAGAACACCCTGTTCTTTAATTTGGTAAAAGATTTGACATGACAAGCTAACGCATTCAGATGACCCCTGACTGGCTAGTCATTAATTCAGACTTTAATACCACTGAACTATACTCCCCTGAACAAATCTGCTTCGCCAACAAGAATTCCCAGTGCAGAAAACAAGTATTTTGTACTAGTGCCTTCCCCCTAATGATCTGCTTGCTGAAATCAGTTATTTTTGTCTGCAATCCTTTATGTTTAGGTCTTCTTTGGCATTTCAGCTACACAAATGTTTATCTGAAGACAGTAGCAGTACAAGTCCTCTGTAAGTAGTACTTACAACCAGGTAGTAATTCATCTTATAATAAGCCCACAATATTCACTGTGAATTACATCAGATGAAATCCAGTGTTTTTTTCTTTTCCCTTTTGAAACCAAAGTCTCAGAACACATCTAAAAATTAAGGGTGGTACAAATAACAAATTAGCAGCAAAACTGTTTCAGGCCCACATTATCTTTCCAACTTCTATTCATTCTGTAACTAGAATTTGCATGCATGCTTTGGCACAACTTTTACAGAGGATGACCTGAGTTTCACTAACATGCCTTCAGCACCATGAAAACATTGTTCAGATTTAATCACATTATGAGTCCCCAAAAGAACTCAGTATGCACACCTTAAGTAATTCAGGTTTTGGCAGTCTGTTTTGCAAGAATGTCTCTTCCACTGAGGAACCTCTGACCCCACATACGTGTGCTGTGGCAGAAGATGTGTATGCAGCACCTCACCACAGGCTGCACAGGTTCTGCTGGCAGCTACCAGCTCAGAAGCAGGGAGCGAGGCAGCACTCCCTGTGCGGGTCACAGTGCTGGCATGCAGAACAAAGCGAGAGGCAGCAGCACAAGTGGAGTACAAAGGGGCTGGGAACAGAGACCCAAGCTGAATGTCACCGAGGGACAAAGACCCACGGTAAAGAGAGTGCCCAGGAGGCAGGACAGACCAAGCTCTGCAGGAGGAGGCTGTCATCCTGAGGACCCTGATGTTATACACTCCACATGTCTGGAAAAATCAGGTATTAGATTGTGCACTCAAAACTAGCTGATACTTCTGATGATTTTGGCTTCAATTGGCAAGTTTTTCTTTCTCATGTATAAGACAGGGTAGTGATACAAGCCATTGTTACTATTATTCAAGTGTATTATCATAGCTGTGGAAGCCACATTCACGAATCAGGATCCTGCTGTGCAAAGTACTGTACATGCACTTTACATCACAGCAGTGTTGTGTAGATACTTCCACTGGTGTCTGCAACACAGGAAGATATCTTAATAAGAACAACAAAGAATCTAAAAAAAAATCCCAACCAGTTCTGCATCAGATTTGGACATTATACTGGAGAAGATGCATACTGAGTGATCAAGACAAAAATCAGTATTAACTAGTGACCCAGCTGCTAACTGAAGCAAAAGTTGTCAGGAAAAAGTTGAAATACAACATGTCATTAAAGAAAAGGGAATTCACATGCATAAGAGGGAAGAGAGAGATACCAGCAAAAGTAGACAAGAGAATTGGGACAAATGTCCCACCTGGCTTTCACTGTACTCAGTGACCCATGAGCATGGTTTTCTCTTGTTATTTGGAATCCCTGAAAACCACACCACAAACAAACAAATGGTTGTGTGGCCAACAAGGCCTCAATTACTGACATGAGCTGTCATTGTTGGTATTCATGTTTTGGTTTTGTCATGATACAGAGAAATACAATCAGCAAAACAAAGGTCCTCCTTTCATGTAGTCTCTTGTTGTTTCAGGGTTTCCAAGCCCCCTGTGCAACTCTCCAAAAGGATCATGAAGCAGAGCTGTCTTAAAGCAAAGATTTTCACTAGAGTTGTAAATAAAATATTTCTGTTGCTCAGAAGTTTGGTGGGTTTTTTACATGATTTTAACAGATTTTTACAGAAAGTAATTTAATTTGGCAACATCCTTCTACCTACTCTTCTATGCAGAAGAGATAAAGAACACACACCACCACACACAACATGCCTGCACTGATATGCACTGCATGCCTGTTTTTCATGTTGGGCTGCAGCTTGTCATCAGTTCCCAAATAATTAACTTTCTGGAGGAACAGCTGGAGGAGAATAGTGCTTCCTCCACCTGCTGGTGAGGAGGAAGAAAAGATGTCCTGGCGCTCAGGCAGAGAGAAGGAGGTGAAGGCGGACTGGAGGCCCCCTGCAGCTATTCCCTATCTCCTCTGAAGTGCAGCTTAAGGAGAGAAAGGGAGAAAAAGTTCCTGGCTTTTGCAAATGGCAAAATGTCTCCTAAGCACAGTGGCTAACCAAAAGGAAGTGGAGATAATACAGGGTGCTTCATGAGAGGTTGTAAGAAACCAGCAACATTATCAGGCTCCAGGTCCGCAGCAGCAGGGAGAGCAAACAACTCCCAGCAAAGCACCTCACAGGAGGGCACCCACAGGGAGCTGTAACAGCCAGGGTATGGAACTGCTGGGTTAAACTCTGCTGGGAGTGCTCCAGGTTTATCTGGTGTCTAACAGGGTTTATCTGATGTCTTCCATGTTTTAAAGAGCTACATGCTCCTCTATTAACATTAATTTAATACTAACACACTGTTGTATCCAGGCATCGCTTTCTGTATAATGGTAGGAAAAGACAGATAGCAAGACTGAAAATGCCTATTCATTATAAGGAGTATTTACCCCAGTGGAATCATTTACTTGAAGAATCCAGCAGCACCTACCAGCTTCATGTATCATGGATGGGATCAGCCAGAGGTGGTCAATACACAGCTTATCTAAGGCTGACATAAGTGTAACTGTGGATTTCTTGGCTAACAAACAGTGAATACATAGCACAAAAAGCTCAGTTCTTTGGTTTAACATGTGCAAGATGACAAGTGGAGAAAACACCCACAGAAATGTCAGCATGAGCATTACTTCACAGGCTTGCGATATCATCTCTTCATCCTTACACTTACTAACAGGTGCCTTAATTTAAAATACTGTAAGCTACACAGTGTATACTGAGCCAGTATTAATGAAGGAAATCTTACTGGCAATATCAGGCACCTCATTCGTCATGTAGCGGGCCATATTTTAACTGCTTCATGCAGCATGCAATGCTGTCTGCAGTCACTGTGGTAACTAATACACAAATTCACATAAGTTGTTTCCAATAACAAACTAAATGTATCATACTATCTACCTCAGAGCTTTCTGGCAGGAAGCTTTATGATCACTTTCCACTGAATTAAGAGGAAAGACAAAGAAACTATGATGATTTGAACAAACATGCAACCTGTTAATAAGTGCCAAAGACTACTTTTATTCAAGTCAAAATAAATCCTGCTATTGATTTCCAGTGGCACAAGACTAATGCATATGTGCACGTTGGATCAGTCTTCTCACCTTGGTTTTACTTCATTAACACAGATCTGCTAAGTTCTATTTCACTCCTGAGCTCTCCATTTATACAGATGACACCAAAACTGAAGTTTGTGCCTGGCTAATTATACAGGAAATCTTCAGGAAATGCCATACAGCTAAACAGATTGTTGACAGACAAGAGAAGCAGAAAGGCCAAATAGAATTGCTTGGACAAGGCTTATAACTGGGAACACAATGCCACTGCCAAGGTCCAGCTCTGCAATCTGTTACCATGCAGCTTGAAATACCTGTTTACCACTGAGTAAAGACAAAAATACTAGCTAAACCAGTAGCAGAATAGGAAGCAAATGAACTGGGCTAGAGCAACCTTGGGTCTCTCTCTTGCTACCTAGCTGCAAGTTGCAGAGATGATTTGCACTGGATGTGGTACAAGAGGGTGACAAATAACTTGGTCGCCTGTGTGCATCCCCTGCTGGGCATCCAGTGCAGCCTGCTCACCAACACTGCAAATGCTGCCCACTAACAAGAACTGCAGAGAGGAAAGAGGAGAGAAAGGTGGTGGTGAAGGGGAACCAAAGGAAAACTCTGCCCCTTTCTGATCATTCATCCTTGTCAGTGCTCTCATCTCACCCACGGAAAGCGATCAGTGCTCACCGCCAACAGCCAGACAGGGGAACTGTTAGAAAACAAGCAGCATTTTCCATTCACTTTGGTCTGGCTGGATTCCTGACAACTAGCTTTTACTCTGTAAGCAGACAAAACGTGGGTATTTTACATACACTCACAGATGTTAAAGGTCAAACACACATGTTGCACCAGAACTCACCTGCAGACTAGTTAATAATTATAAAGGGCCACACGCCAAGTCTTGTATTACTCCAGTATAAAATTCACAGCCCGGAAAGGATTTGTTTAGCTTCTACATGCCAGCTGATAGAGTGTAACATTTCTACGGTATTCTGATTTTCACCCTCTCCATTTCAAGATGGCATTAGCCATACACATTCACTTCAGACTGTACCATCTAAGTACTCTTAGCTGTGGAGCTGAAGCACTTGACGGCAAAATACAGAAAGACCTGGTGTGCTGTTAACTTGGAGGAGATATACATCTATGCTACCTCCTTTCCTCCTGTGAGGGCCCTTCCCAAATCTGCATCTCATATTTACAATAGTCACTTTTGCTTTAATTTATGAAGTCTTTTGAAAAAAAGGGGTTTTTAACATATTTGCTTATTTACTATGTTTGGTAGTGCAACTCAAAACTAACATACTTACAAAATAGCAGTTAGCATATAACCTAGCCCTGGAGCTTTTGTTAGCCTTGAATTGTAAAACAGCCAAGACAGCAAACTTTAAAAATCATGGACTTGGAGTGAGCATGTGCAGAGATGTCCATCTCTGGTTTCTCTTTAGCCAGCCCCCAAATGAGCTAATAAACTGAAAGCATACATGATATGACTCTACAACTTGGCTGAAACACGCATTTTCACTGTAGACACAAAGATATTTAGTTCCAAAGTAAAACATCCCTTACTGGCATCTGCAATTTCATTTTCTGTTTTACAGCGGCTCCTGCCTCTGGGTGCGTGTTGAGCTTCCAGGCAACAGAAAGGGAAAGATACATGAGGCAAAACCTATACCATCACTAGGGAAATGCCTTGCTTTTAAATGAAGTCTAGTAAAAACTCAATTAGTCTTTTTCAAACGAGAAGCAATGCTAAGACCTCTTTAGAAAACCATCTATTTCTCTGGGCGATCTTTAAAGCAACACCTGCCTCTCATTCGCTCACCCTCTGTGAACAGTTACGTATTTCAGTGAAGGAAAAATGACAATAAGCCTAACATGTACATTTCTTCAGTTGCATTTCTGCACCCTGCTGGAGCACTGTACCAATGAGGAAATGCTGAAGCTGAGTTACTGCTTGGACAACCTCCGGGCTGCTTGAAGTCTCTAGCCAGCCGGCACCGCTGAGCAGTGAAAGGGATCATAAAGACCAATGGGGCTGGGTTGCAGTCCCTGCAATTTTTTTAGGTGTCAGCAAAGTTCAGGTCACAAGAGGATGACTGAATCACGGCATTTTTAATGGGAGAACCAATGTCTTCCCTTCTGATGTTACTTTGGTTAGCTGGGGCATGTGACAGGTTCCACTGAATCACTGGGGAAAGATAACTTGGTCACAGTGGTCCCACATGTAAAAACAGAACAAAAACTATAAGCCACCCTATTATTCCAATAATTACGCATCCTTTTAAAACATACTGATGAGTTACTACAACACTACACCACTCCCCTCCCGCCCTCCCCCCCCAAAAAAAGCCACTAAGTTTCTCTATAGGATCTGGACTCCAAACAAAGCCCTGGCTGGACCCAAGCGGCTGTGGACACGGGTGGGATGCTCACACGCTCCCCGTGGTTGCCGCCTCACCGAGACACATACAGGGACAGGTCCCAGAGGGACTGCACGCAGTCCGCTCCATCCTGAAGTACGTGTTGGAAAGAAAAATATACACGCATGCACATCTATATATAAGAAAACGGCAAAGAGGAGCTCCTCCGGCTGCCTTACCACTCTGCCAGAAAACCTCTCAATGGCCCGCTTGACTTTGCCATAGGTGCCTTTGCCCAAGGTCTCCTGCAGCTCGTAGCGATGCTTCAGGTTGTGCTTGTGGTGATGCCGCTTCACCCCCTGCTGCTTCCTCGCCGCCGTTACCTCCGGAGACGGAGCCTCCCCGAGCGGCTCCTCCATGGCCGCTGCTGCCGCCGCTGCCTCACCGCCGCCGGCCGGCCCGGAGCCGCAGGAGGAGCCGCGGGGCTGCACGGGGCTGCTGCAGCTGCTGCCGCAGGCGGCCGCCTCGGCGCCCTCCATGTCCGGAGGCGACGGGCGCGGGATGCGAGCGCCCCGCCGGCCTCAAAGCTTCTGCCTCAGCCCCGCTCCCGCGCCGGCACCATGGGGCGCGGCGGGGCGGGGCGCGGAGGCAGCAGCGCCCCGCGCTCTCCTCCCCTTCCCCGCCGCCCGCCCCGGCGGCAGCAGCAGCGGCACAGCCGTTGGGGCGGACCCTCCGCTCCGCCCCGCCTCAGCTGGGCCGCCCCCAGCGCCGCTGCCCGGGAGGGGCAGGCCGGACCGGCGGGGGCGCTGTCCGACGGCGACCTTCTTTGTGCTCTGAGGGGCTGGGGTTCCGCGGACAGGCTGCCGGCCCGCTGGAAAGCGGCTCCTCAGCGGGTCTGGCCCTCGGCGTGGCAGTGAGGGAAGGGCGGCCTGCCCCCAGCCCAGGCTTGCTCCGCGGTTGAGCCCCCCGGCCTCTGAGGGCAGGGCTGAGGCGAGACTGAGGGTCGGCCCGGCTTTGTGGTTGCACCTGCAGAGCCTGGGTGTAAGTGTGGGTATGGGGTTAGCGGGCAGGGGCCTGCACCGCATTTGGGTTTGGGAGGTTTTTCAAGAAACCGTCTAATTTTCCCCGTTTGCCAAGCAGGCGAGGGTTTCCTGTAGGGTTTCCATGGAATTGGAACTGGTGGAAAAACACGGGCACACCCGGCTGCTGCTGATCCTTGGCATGGGCTGGTGTGGTTTGCCTGCTCCAGGAGGTTTTAGGCTGTATGGAAGCTGCCTGAGTACAAGTCCTGCAGTGATTGCCATGCAAATCTAGAGCAGAGGGACCCCATTACCATTACCCCAGGACTGCCAAGACCCCCACTAAACGATGTCACTGAGGACCTCATCTACACTTGCATAGGGTGGAATCATTTTGGCATGCTCCAGTGTGGCTAGTTTGCTTGACCAATGCAAAGACCTTCATGTGTGATTCCTGGCTTGGTGTGTCCTCCCCACTGACTGATTGTGAGCTCTGCAAGGATAATACACAGACTTTCTCAAATCCTGGGTTCACCTTCATGGTCACAGTGACGTCAAGACACAGAGTTTCAGTAACTCCCTGCTCCTTGCTACTGGAGTGTTAACACAGAAATTAGTCCATGTGCTCAGCTGATTTGACTGGTTGGCTGCTGCAAAGGCTCAGGCTTGTCAGAGATAGCTAACTTGGGAGCATCAAGGTGATGGGGTGATACCCAGCTGTGTCATTTGGTTCCTCCAGTTCACCAGGCTAGTGTGTAATGATGGACTTCCCCAAGATTTCTTTGCAATAGTGAACACACTGCTCTGAGGTTGCAGCCTCAGCCCCTCTGACTTGATGAACTTGAAAACTCTCTGTAATTACCACCTCCACAGCTTCGTTTTAGCATCAGCAGAAGTGCTCCACTGGCTCAAGGCAAGTCTGCCTAGTGCAGTTCCTGGAAGGAGCCAGCACCACAGGGCACAGGTTGAGGATGACAGAACAAATCCTGCAGTGATGAGAAGTAAAACCTTCTGTGATGAGTTCTTGAACTCTGGGACCCTGATACTGGCTTAAGCCCTGGAGCATGGAATTCCACATCTCTTTCATGGAGTGCACTGCAGACTGGCTATTCCAAAGCAGAAAGGGTAAAGGAAGCTTCACTCTGTTACTATAAAAAAGAAAGAGCACCTTGTCCTCCTGTAGGCCCTTCCTTCATTTTAACTTTGGAAAGGACAACAATTCTGTAGTATTGTAGGGTAATAAGACTACATAGGTAGCTTTCATGTTCTTCTTGTTTTATGTTATGAAGCACTATTGCATTCCCACCATCCAGCACAGAATAAAACAATGCCTGGGCTACCTGGACATGCAGGAGACGGAGATCTGCTACTGCATCAGCTGCCTTCTGTGCCCTCAGTTTGAAACCCACTTGTGTAGCTCTTCTCAAACTGGGGGAATGCCCCAAGAAACACCCACATGAAGCAATGAAGGGCAGACCTGCTGGAGGCAGGGATTGGTACAGGGATGGAATGGGGATGCAGCAGCACCAAGAGGCAGAAGGGAGCTAGGAAAAGGGCTGGTAACACGGAGAACAGGAGAGGTGCCCTTGACTGCTGGGAGAAGTAAAAAATCGTCCTGGCATGCGTTCACCACAGTGCAACTTCACTTAAATAGATTAAATCAGAGTCTCAATGTTGCTGAGTGCCAAGGGTACAGCAGTCTGTCAGGATGACAGTAACAACTGCCCGACAGTTTTGCATGTCCAGAGCAATCCTAGTCCCACCAAGATGAGAGGAGCCTGTGTCCTGCTCTGGTCTGCACTAGCTGCCTGTGCACTGGACTGTGTGAGCAGCTCAGAAAGGGCTTGGTCCTCCCAGAGGCAGCAGGGAAGAGTGTCCAGCTGCAGCTGTCTGGAAGTTGCCTTCAGGCTGGAACTATAGCCTATATCCAGGTCCTTTATACTTCTTGAATAGCCGAAAAACATGAATGCTAGTGATGAAAATAGGTTTCATTCTGTTATACTCCTGAGTGTTGTTAATGTTCGCAAAAGTGTTCTCTTCTAGATGCATGGAAGGAGACAAGACAGTTCAATAAGGAAATATGTCATGAATTATTGCTATATGTTGTGTTTGGAGAGATATAAGGCATAATAAAACACCGAAAGCTCCAAATTGAAAAATGCCAATTTTGCAATGGGATATAAGCACAGGTACCATGGAGCATTACAAAAAACACTTCTCCTTTTTAAAGTTCCATGCTCCTAAATGTGCAGCCAGAGGGCATTAACCAAATTAAATATGTAAATTAAAACTGGACACAAGAAACTTTCTGTGCTCATTGGTAATAGCAATGGGAATTAAAAATAATTATAAATATAGCAGTACAATATGATTGAGTTTGTCGCTCATATAGAGATATTTCTTTTTAATTTTTAGCATATTTGCAGTCAGTATTGTCAGTACAGGAATAAAAATCTCTAGAGCAAATAATACACCAGTGTCCTTCACAACAAGTATGAGAATACCAAGAAGTAAAAATAGCAGAAGAAAGATGAGACGATGTTAGAATGGAAATAGAAAATCTTAAATACTGACTTTAGTAGGCAATTTGCATTGTTCTAGCTGTTCCTGTCAGTGTAAAACATGCGGTGTTTCATCCTTTCTGAAATAAACATTTGGTGAGAATTTCAGCTCTCTGAGCTTACAGACATCACTAGGGAATTCTTCATTTCTGACAGTATTATTTTACGTAAATGCTTTTCCATATTCACAAAAAGGAATTATCTTCCCATTGAAACCAGCAGACTCCTGCTAGACAGCTCCAAAGGAAATAGGATTAGGCTCTAATTTGCAAAATGGCATTGGGGCATATGTTGTACCAAATCTGAGCTATACAGATAATCACAATAACAATAAAGCCACTGATTTCAGCAGGCTGACCTTCTTGAAGTCAGTGTTAGTTGGAAAACAATCTATAAAGATTGCAACATTGGGATTATAAATTCATCCCAAAATTCTGTATATTGCAGTGTAACCTGGTGAGATGGTATAATTTATACACAAACAGACTCTTCAGTGGTTGTGAAGTGTTCAACAGTGTTGTTGAACACTTGGCTTCCAGGGGGCTATTGGAGAACTGGAACACGTTTCACTGTAATGTAGAGGAAAGAGAAGAAATGAATACTAAAGGGATTCCTGGATGTAAGGGTCCATACTCTCTGATATTAATGTCCTGCTCTTTTAAGTTTCTGCTCTCTGCTGAACTCATGTCTGTATGTGGAGAAACATAGAAGCATAGACTTAATTAAGTTGCTTTGCTCATGCTTGATGATCAAGCTGAGCATAGGTGTACACATTTGCTGGGCCAAGCTGAAGTGCTCAGCATTGTCCAGTCTGCAAATCTGAAGATGATATAACTGCAAATATTTAGAAGGTGCTGGCAGGCGAAACCAGAGGCCATTCTCTCAATTGAACTTTCTCCTCTGTATAAGTACCTGCTGAGAGAGAGCTTTTTGTTCCGCTGAAGTGAGAGCATGTTAATGTGTTCCACTCAATGATAGGGATTATCCTTTAGAAAGAGGCAGCTGGCAGAGGCGGCTGCTTTCCTGCAGCAGGTATCTGCATATTATCTGCTCTGGCAGATCACACCCAGTTCTTGAAATTGCATGCTTTATGAAAATTACAGAAGTCACGCAAGTTCAGGATTAAGACTGTAATGCTGATTTTCTCTGTAGTGAGCCATATAAAAACTTTACCTTGACAAGCAGTTGTCTTTTGAGGTTTGTCTTGTTTGCATCGCACAGATGTCAGTTCACTATTAAAAGAATACTTCAATCAAGTAATGAATACCCACACCCTGGATTGGGATCCAGGGCTCAGATTCAGGGGTCATAACTTCCATCTAAACTCTTGTTATTTGCTTGCCTCAAGGCTTCTCAAGGTATCTGTGCAATAGGTGTCATTAAGCCTTCTGAATCTGGATCCTGGACCCACTACAGAGCTTTATGGGCAATGAAGAAGTTGAGGAATACTTTTAAGTCTGTTAGAGGACTCTGGAATTTAGGCTAGGGCTCTTTATAAGACTTTCAATAGGAGAGGAGCCATATGTCCATAAAACATCTTTTAAAATTCCATTTCCAAGCCTCAAGCCTTTCTTTCAAGCCTTTCTTTCAGTAGCTTCCACTGAGAATTTAGACAATGAACATGCTATCAGTTTTTGCTGTAGTACTGGTTATTTCTTTTACTGCTTGTTGTGTTTTATTGGAATATCCATAGAACAGAGGGTACCAGTTGCCTGCTGAATTTACATCTCCAGATCTGAAAGTTCATTTTCATATTTACATATGCATGTGTGTGCCTGTATGCTTATGTCAAATGATTTTACCTATGTAAAATCTGCTTTTCTATACCCAACAGTTCTGTGTGGTACTTGAACTCCTCACTGCTGTTGCTAAACTAGGGCACACAGGACCTCTGGGAAGTGAGGAGAAACAAGTGGAACCACATGGGAGAGAAAGCTGGAATGTAGGGTCTAAGGCTCAGGGTCTCTTCTGTGGCAGGGTTCCCAAAAGGATTGAGAACACACAATTCCTTCGTCTGTTGCTTTTCTATTTCTTGTTCACCTTAGATACTCTTTCAGTAAAACTCAGTGATGGTGTGTTTATTATGCTATTTATATATTATTTTATTAAATAAATGAGCCATCCGATCTAATCTACCAGCTCCGCCCCCCTGCACATTAATGCTTTTGGGACTGAAGTCCACATGTATCAGCAGGCTGTAATGAGTAAAAACCAACACTGCAGTTTCCATCATCGTGAGCAGGGAGTTGCGGCAGACCACAGTTGCTGGATTGCGCATCTAACCAAAATAAACTGCAAAAAAATGAAGTGAAAAAAGAAATCAAGTCACTCAGCAGCAAGCTCCTCTCCTGTCATCACTTCCTTCTTTACCTTTGGTTCCCTCCCTTCCGAAACCTGTGGGGTATTTGCCCTTATTTTGAGAGACTGACTGACTGAGTGCATCACTTTCAACCATCAGCGTGTTATACCACGTGCAGGCAGCCAGGTCTCTGCCTGGCCCTTTTTGTCCACTGCTGTCTCCCACGCATGGAACAACTGTTGTTGGAGCAGCATATACATGCATGTCTTCTCCAAAGCACCAGGGAGACCTCATCTCTGAAGCATGACTGAAGGGACGCTCCCTGGCCACCATTTCACAGCGCTCCTTACCCCAGCTCCCCCAGCTCAATGGTGCATACAGGCAAGGTGCCTTGACTTTGGTTTTCGGTGCTGCAGCCCCAAGCTCTAATTCGGTAAACATGCGTAGACTTTGGTAGTGCCTGTGGGTTGTGGTGGAAAAGGGTGGAGCTGTGTGGCAGTGGCTTGGGTTGGGGCCGGGAGGCAGCAGAATGAAGAAGGGGGAAGTGAAATGCAGCCAAGGTGCTGACGGCCTGGGGGGCATCCTGCTGAGGGCTGCTGCCCACCCCGGGAATTCCAGGGGCCTTCACTCAAAGAGGCTTGTATGGGAATGTAACGGGGAAGTGTGAACTTTTGCCATTGTGACCCCTTCATCCTGGATGACTCATGGATGAGATGGGGCAGATATGTACCTTCAGGACTATGGGATTTCCTGCCCAGTCTGATCGACTCGAGATACAGCACAGCCACTGGGTAGATCCTACAAAGAGTGGTGCTTTAGCCTCCGTTGTGGCTTTTGTGTGGCGTTCATCGCGCTGATGCCTGTGATGAAGAAAACCAAAAGTATGTTTTGCACAAGATGTTTGTTTTGATGTTGAGATCTGTGTCTAGATTGTATCGCTCTTTTCATGCAGCTATTGGATGTTTTCTTGGAAATGCTAGAGTAAGGCTACTGCAATAATACAGGGGTAAAAAAGTGTATTTGTTTTCTTAAATACATATATTTTTAGAGTGAAGAAGGTTAAGCACTAGATGTTATGATAAAACTCATGCTGCATGTGGCATCAATGAGTTACTGGACGTTCATGACTTTGGATGCACTCATCTAAACAAGCCTTTTCCTAAGGCTACCAGAGATATCTGGGATAATGACAGCAAATCCTGCCCGGTTACTGAAAATGGACCCCACGACACTCAGAACATAACATGTGCTGCATTATGATAGGTATATGATGTACCTCATCAGAAAGAATAGTATTTGTTATATTCAACTGGAAATACACATCTCTTCCCTGGGTACAACCCTGGCTTGGCAGTGTGGGTTTGCAGTTCATGTCTAGAGGAGGAGAGGGCACCGTGTGCCACCTTACTCCTGTTGGGAGACAAATCTGTGGGGAATAGATGGCAACATGGCTCTCTATTCCCTCTTTCCCACTTGTGCTGCAGGTAACTGGCAACCTCCTTCCCTCCATAGACAAAGAGAAGCAAGAGCTGAATCATGCTTTCCTGAAAAGCAGCCCTTTCCTCTCCTGAAGGTGGACAACTCCGCCCCTTGCCATAAGCACCGTACTAGGGATGCAGTCTGGCTCTGAGAATTTGCTTCCTGCTCCTCACCTCCTTCTAAATTCCCACTCAAACACTGGAATTCAGCACAGTGTGCATCAGGGCTTCATAGCTGTAAGACCTGCTGTATTTTTCCTTCAGTGATCATTAGTTTGTCAAAATCAAAACAATACTGAATTAGAAATAGACTTAGCATGGAGGCTGCCAGCTTCCTTTAGTGTTACTTTGTTTACTTTCCATTTTTCTGCAGCCACTTCCTGGCTTCAGAAAATAGTGTTGCCTATGACTTGTAAATAAAATTAGGTCAAATAATAAAAACTGTTAATGGCAACATAATAATTCTATGGCAAGTGATTAGAAAGCTATAAACAGAATGTTACGACTTTAGGATGTGTATCAATGATGCAGCATGGCTTTTACAGGAAAAGGACATACCCAGAAATCTGGGGCAGCAAACTACAAAGAGCAGTTAAATGGGAAATGAATCTGTTTGCGTATAGATACCCAAGAACCAAATATAGTTTTCCATTAGATCTTTTTCAAATCCAATCCTTTATGCTTGTTTGCTAGCAGAGAGAACTCTCTAAATCAATAGCAAATTGGCTAAGCGACAGACTTGATCAAAGCCTCATTATGCATGAAAATTTCATTTCAGTGGCTAGGGAATTGTGAGGGGGGAGGCTTTGTGGCTCTCTGTGTTTCCTTTGTGCTTCTTATGGTGTATAAAGGGAATTGCAAATTTCCAAAATCCCCATAGCGCCATAGGGAAGCAGAGACTCCAGTGCTGTCCTAATTGCCGGGCCCACAGCAGGGTGACTGTTAGGGCTAGGGTTGGGGCTTTTAGGGATGGAGAAGAGATGTTCTTGCTGTGCTGACAGGCCATTTTATTTGGAGCTGATGCTAGCTGGTCCACATGACAGCCACCTCTAGGCTTCTCCAGTCTGTGCTGCAGCCACAGACAGTCACAGTTCACCAACCCCAAAAGACAACACAGATCTTCAGAGAGGATGCAGCCACAGTCATACAAGGAGAAGGAATGCAACACAGTGATGCCAGGAGCTTCCCTGCAACAATGCAAAGCACACAGTACTTTGGGTAAAGCTAAGTGTAGAAAAGACCTACCTTCCCCAGGAAGCCCACAGAGATGCCTCCCTCTCCTCCGTGAGCTATGGCGAACCAGAAAATCTGGCCCAGAGCCTAAAAACACTTTTAAACTTGTCTTTCCTTATCTCTCCTCCAGAACTAGAATGCTCTTTCCTGCCTCCCAAGTATTATACAAAAATAAATCTTCTCGGATCTGCAGAATGCTTTGCTGACATTAATTGTGTTATAGGAAAGAAACATTTATTTTTAATGGAACAGGACACTCATTTCTAAAGAACATGGTTGAAGGTCTGTTACCAAGATGAAAAAAGTGTTCAAATTTAATAAGAGGAGCAACATGACTTCTGCATATTTCCCATTGCTTTACCAAGGCCGAATCCTTCCCATTTTACCTCAGCTTGTGCTAATCTCCGTGAGGGTTCCATGCACAGGAGCCTTTGTCAGCACCAAAGATGACACCAGTTAGGCTGCCTAGAATTAACCAGATGCTGCTGCAAAACAGCTGGAAATTACTAATCTCCCTCAGCATCCATCCCCTCTTGGCAATGACACTGTCTGAAGTCTTCTGTCTGATCCCTTCCTGCTTCTGTTCCCTTCCCTCGGTCCTCAACCCGCTCTCACTTGCTAGGGCAGATGCAGCAGGCTGATTGTGGGCATTTCCCCCTTAGGACCTAGACATGAAGCTCAAGAACTTTGCCCTATCAGGGCTTTCATCACCATTCTGCCCTGGCTTGATAAAAAGGAGGCTTTTGACCACTCATCAGCTGTCACCTACGCAGTATGTCTGGGGTTTTCCAAGGAGCCAGAGGATTGTCGGTGCTCAGATCATCCTGGCTTTGCACTTTGTGACACACATCCTCTGCTCTGAGTCACTGAACTCTTGAATGTGCAACCTGAACGCACCTGCTTTCTGTGACTGGTGGTGCTCAAGAAAAGCAAAAAGGAGTGCTGGAAGATCAAGAAAAGCAAGTGTGAGCTGGCGTGGGGCATGTTCATTTTTAAACGGGTGAATTATCCAAGGATGCTCCCTCTCCTGCAATTTTCAGCTCCATTGGAAATGCGTAGATCAAGTATCTGACAGAGGGAAATGAGTCAGATGAGGCTGTAACTTTACACACACCTTCAGTGGGGAAATGCAATAGCTAGATTTCTAAGATTTCACGCTTGCAATACTCGTATGAGAAGAGAGAAAGGAAGAAATGCGCTTCTTGCCACAGCCTTATGTAATGTGGTCTCTGGTAGCTGTTGATGAAAGAGACAAAACCTGCTTTGCTTTAGAAAGCGGAGTAGACCCTTTCTGTAGCACCACCAAGTGGCTGAGCATCTGTAGCAAAATCTATCTGCAAAGCAAGCATGCATCAGTGCTCACAGCAACGTTTTTCAACTACTTTACGGTCTTTTAAGTAGTAAATATTATTTTCGGCATGCAAACCTGGATGTAAATTGGGATTAACAACACTGACGCTGCCCAGAGTGTGAGTGAAGACAGTATTAGATGTATTGCACTCAAAGGAATCAGAAGACTGACAAAACCTGAATGCTCATCTGTCGTCTTCGTGGGTAAGCAGATGTCTTGAAAAAAAACAGGACCTGGCTGTATTAGGAGTGCGGCAGGTTTATAAAGCAGATTTGAACAGCTATGAAATGAGTTGTGATCAGAAATAGAGATGGGGTCGGGTTCCTGGTTCCATGACAGGCTCCTGGTGTAAATTGCCCCATCAGTGAAACTTCTTCATATGACGTGTTACCAGCTGTTGCTGCCCTACCTTCAGGGTTGCTACCCGAGGAGGATTCCTTTGCCTTTAGTCTCCTTATGATGGAGAGGGGCCTGTAGCAGCCTGGTTGCTCAAGCTCACCCCTGCCACAAAGAGACTTTCAGGCAAAGAAATTGGTTGGGGTGTCCCTTGTAAAACCTGGCTCCCAAAATGGTCCTCAGGAGCACACAAGTATCTAGTATGAGAGCCCACACCACTGGTATTGTCCTGCTCATGGCTTATTTGAACCCAAAAACCTGACTTACGGAAAGACTAAAAGTACTGCTCCTGGGACGTGACCATCAGCCTTCATCTGCATAAAACTGATTTAAGCAGGTTTCAGTGCAGGAGCAAAGCCTTTGCATCTGTGGTAATTAACCCTTAGAAAGGCACACTGTGTAATATGCCTCTCGGCTACCATGTCCCCCTCCATTCATTAACTGTAGGTGTCATTAGTTCTTAGCCAATGACCCCTACTTGCTTCCTGGCTGAAAAGGAGGACACTGAGGCTTGTGTTCATCACTCACCTTTTGCAGAGCCACAGGAACACTAGCTCCCTTCTATCTCCAGGAACAAAGGGGACCAAAGGTATCTCTGTCTTTCAAGGGGCCTGCTCAGGTGGAAAGAGCCCCAGGAGGAATGAAAGGCCACCTTCTGGTGTGCCAGCTAACACTTCTGTAATTAATAAAGCAGGTGCTTGGTGGCCATTCTGTCTGCCAGCCTGCAAACTTGAGGCACATCCAAAGATGCCTGAGGTGCCACTGTTTGGAAAAGCAGCAGAAGACTCAGCACTCCTAGTGACAGAGATAGGCTTTCAAAAATGCATTTCTTAGCATGACAGGCAAAGCTGTCATGGCGTGAAGTCTCAGGTGAAGTATTGCAGAGTCCCATTTTGAGGGACTTCCAGTGGTATGGCTGCTAGACTCATCCTGCAAGATGCTGCAGATAAATAATGGGAATATTCTTACTTGAAAAGAAGAGAAGCACCAACAGACCAGGACCCATCATAAACAAGCTTGTGAGAGCTAAATGTGATTTTCAGAGGAGGTGGTTATGCATGGATGTCACAGCATTTGCTGGGATCAGTGGCTGTTCAGCACTCCTGAAGAGAAGGCTGCATTGACCCTGAGGGAAAGTAGATAAATTGAGTCAAAACACATGGTAGTTTCTCATTTCCAAGAGATTATTATACTCAATAACAACTCTGTGCATTTGTGCATATGCAGCTGTGATATAATGAACAGCAGCATCCATATAAGTATATATAAAAATATTACCTACATATATGTATGTACATGAGCAAGTTCGTATTGCTTTAAGAGCTATAGTAGGGACCCTGTCAATATTAGCCATCAATATTAAACGTCCTTTAATGTTTATCTTGATGCTTGAGGATCTGAAAGCCATAGTTGACAAGGAGTTGAAATATTGTTCATTAATACCTCTAAAACGATAATCGCAGCGGAGCACATCACTGCTTTCAAGCCGAAGTCAAGCTGCCTGTATTAATACAAAGCTAGGCACCCCATTGTAGCTCTGCCCATCTGTATGCACGCTGTATTTAAAATGGAAAAAGGCCTCCAGGGAAAGTGAACCAAATTCACCACGGGTACAAGCAGGCATGGCTCTTTTGAGGTCTGTGAAATGTAGTTGCTTACACCAGTAATGGGTTTAATCCAGAGAGCATTGTTCTTTATAAGACTGTATTTTTCTTTGTGTTTATGCCAGCTGAACTCCATTTATTTTGGGAGGAATAATAATTATTTATACCAGTGTGAGTGATGCTATGTAACAGCTTTCATTGCCTGTTTCCTTTTCTACTTTACTGTACTTTTTCTGCAGGTGCTGCTCCTCTGTTTTTTCTACTTTTACTTCAGATTTCATTGGTCTCAATAAGAAGGCAGCCAGGCCTTCAGTGCCCACATCCAGTACCCGTTTCCCAGTGCACATCCCATTCCCGGTGCTGAGAATTTCTCTGTTGCCTTCACTGGCACTTCCCTCCTCCCACCATCACAACCACCACCATTCTAGCCAGGAAGGTCCATGCATTCCAGTAGTTCATCAATCCGACTTGCTAATTGTCCAAAGACTGGAGACAGAGGGGTGCTGCTCTGTGCGCATGAGGCATCCTTCTCTTCCTTGTGGGCTGACTGAATAACCTGATTTTCCATGGAGAAATAAGTTATGGTTAATAACTCAGGCCATGTCAATAAAATAAGGTAGGAAACAATAGTGTGCAAGAATCATGCGGTATTGTAGAGCACTAGAGCTGATCAAAAGGGCTTAATATTTAGTGGTCAGGAGAGTAGGCCAGAATGAAGGTAATGTTAACTTTCCCTATCATACAGTTAGCAAAAAGCACACATTTATTCTGCCTCTTTACTGTCAGACTTTGTGTCTCCAGACTTAACCTCGCAGTAAGTGCCACCAAAAGCTATTTCCTTAAGTTTTGCCTTCCTGAAGATCAGTGGCAGAATACGTGCATGCATTTGGGCTATTGACTTTATATATGCTGCTAAAAAGAGAGCCAGTCAGAAAAGGCTAAGCATCACACCATGGGTGTGGTTGGAGAGGTTAAAGTACAATCTGCCTTTCTTAGATGCCCGTCCTCTCACCCACTGATGTCATTTCCCCTGATAGCTGGAGCATTAGCCCTCTCCTCAGTAGAAAGATGAGTTCCCCAAGGAGCTTAAATTAAAGACGCCTGTACAAAAGTGCAGGGCCTGACCTCCTGCAGCTGCACCGAGGCTAATACTGATTCATTGTGCTGCTCCGTGTTACAGAACAAGGAGGCAGGGGAGGGATATGGAGGCATTTTGGGCTCCTCGTTAGCTCATTCATAGACACCTGGTATCCCGCCTCCTCCTTACGCTTTGGTGCACACCACCCCTATTGTATAGAAACCTCACTTCTTTAGAGATCTGAGCTGCTCAGGCTGGACAAAGACCAACATTAAATCCGCAGCTGCCCAGAAAGAGGCTTTCTCCGTCAGGGGTTATTATTGAGGATGTCTGATGAGAGACCAGAGTGGGGAACTCCCCTTGCCTCTGTCACTTCCAGTTACAGGTTTGGATGGATCTGTCTGCACATAGTTTTCTTCCTTCGCATGAAATACATGGGCCACTCAATAGATGATGTAGACTGTCACACCTCTGCTGACCCACTTTAGCTCCAGAGCTCCATGAGAGGTATATGACCTGCTGCACTCACCACATTTGGCTGGACAACACTCCAACTGTTCACAGCCTGCAGGGGCAGTGAGGCCAAAATACCCCTATTGCAGCTCCTTCACCCTCAATGAAGTTGCATTAAGGGTAAATTTGAACCGACAAGGGACAGCTCCTATTCTCAGTTACCCCAGAGAGAGCCTGGAATTGCGTCATTAGTGTCCAAGGAGTTAGTTTAGATCCACATGGGCACAAACGTGAGCAGAATCTGGCACTGAGTTTAAAGGAGCAGAACAAAGAGGGGTTTATGTCAAAAAAGAACAGTGGTAAGCGGCACATATAAGCTGTATAGCCCTGTGTTTTGAAAGGAAAAGAAATGTAAAGTTAATAGAAAACCTTTGTGGCTACTAAATACGTTTTATTCTTGAATCCCCTGTGGAAGCGATCAGCCCCTTGGCTTATAAAATAGGTGCAGCAGGTGTGAGCTTGAAGACTTTTGTGCCTCGTGTTAAGGGCACTAATGAAAAGTTTATGGTCAGTGAAACCGGGAGGAGAAAGCGGGAGTGGAAAAAATTCTGCCCTGCTACACTAGAGAACATCTGGAGCCATGCCATTGACCAGGGGAATTTAAATCTACATCTCAAAAGCTTTGTATCTGATCACCATTCCCACTATCACTGTCTAAACAGACCTCATGCTGGTAATGTGACCTATTTACTTGGTGGCTGCGCCTCCTGTTCTCTACATCTAACTCGCTTCTTTCAAGGCGATGCTGAGGACTGGTGTTGTTATCTGATTTTCTTTTGATTTCCCTGTTTACTCTGTGTTTCCTGTGTTTTCTTTGGGCACATCAGCTAAGTTGCAGCCCTTGAAGGCAGCCAAGGACAAGTTGCCTCCTTGGGACTGATGCTAGCCAAGCTGCAGCATGGGGGTGTGAACATTATGCAAATAGCAAAATATGGAGCTGAGAGTGGGGATTCACAGCCGCCACAGGGAATTGGATGACTGAATCCCATTAGGGTTGCAGTGAGGTTTGGCAACCTTGCTCTTCCTGGCCACCTTTAAAGAAGTCTCAACACAAAAGCTGAAGGCTAAATCTTGCATAAAGCAAGACACTATTACTCCCACAGGAAGGAGTGCTGCTCATTGCTATTGCAGTAGCTGAGCTGGATGCTGTGTAAGGATCCCTAGGCAAAACTCCCTTTATCCCGTATGAGGAAAAAAGGAAATATAAGGAGAATTTCAGGCACTGTCAAAAGATATTATGAGAATGTTGAAGATCTGCCCAAATCTCTATAGGCAGATCAGCTAGAATGATAACTGCATTATTGGTATTATTGGTATATTATTGGTATACATTGTTGGTATATAATATTGGTAAGATTTGTACATGTTTATAATTATATTTATAAAAAGTGGTCAGTGTTCTTATTCAGAGATCCACATGTACTTTAGCAGGTGCTATTACTTATTTAGCAATTAGTGAATTGCTAAACATTTGAATAGTGAAATAGTGAATTACTAAATAATGAAATAGTGAATTACTCATGTGACTCTTCAACACAGAAAGCCTGGTCATCACAAACTAGCTGCCCTATGTATTACAGTATGAAATCATAGAATCATAGAAAGGTTTGGGTTGGAAAGGACCTTAAAGATCATCCAGTTCCAACCCCCCTTGCCATGGGCAGGGACACCTCACCCTAGACCATGTTGCCCAAGATTCTGTCCAGCCTGGCCTCGAACACTGACAGGGAAATTCTGCCCCAGCTTGTGAATATTATGGGATTTGGGACAGGAAGAGGCAGTTAATCAACATGTTTAACCCAAAGATGGACAGTACCAGACCTGTTCTACACATCTTAAGTAACGCCAGTTCTTGACTGACTATGGAAATGTTTTAAAGTATGTTTACACTGTCAGAGTGATGAGAGGAGGCTCTTGTTTGTCAACAAACCAAGCTGCAGAATTAGGGGCTTCAGCATTACATCTCATCCTAAGGGTTTTGTGGTCTTCCTTTGCCCTCTGCTGCTGGAGCAGTGCATGAGAGTGAGCAGGCAGTGACAAAGTGCTACCGAACCCCAGTGCTCTGGGAGGGTTTCCCACACAGTTACTTACTCACATTTAGACATTTAAGATCATTAGAGCATCATAACAATGTGCTGCATCCTTCTTGCTTGTGATCATGCAAGTTTATTTGATAAATTTAGAACAAAACAAAACAATCCCTACTTTAAAATGGTTGAATTTTGACTTTGAAAAGAGTAAATTGAGTTGAACTGCCTTGAAGTGCTGTGTTTGTCTGTCACAAATACTCCTAATGAAAGGAGTAGGAGAAGGCAGGGAAAGGACAGACCCCACGGTTTCCTACCAAGGGTTAATATAATGTAGAGTAATATTGTAGAAGCACAGGAAGCTGTGAGATTCTCCATAATATCAGGGCTTATATTAAAGCAAACTGTTGTTTTGAATAAACTTTCTCACATAAACTGCATTAGAGATCTGCCAAAATGCCCAGAGTTCTTCCTTGATACCTGTGAAGGAGACCCAGAATACAGCCAGACAGGAGTTTCATTGTCAGAAACGTGCATATAAAGTCTAAGGTCAAAGTGCATGAGAAGATTTTCAGCTACACCTCAAATGTTGCTGTTCTTTTTGAAAGCAGATTGATTAGTGGTCTTGGGCCTTTTGCTGCACTTGGGACCTTTCCTCAGAGGGAGTTTTAACTGCACTCGCTCTCCCTCCCTGTACTGGAAACAATGTGGGGAAAGGTTTTCTCCTGCAGTAAAAGCACTTCAGCGAATGCATTGATGAGGAATGTCTGGGACTTAAATACAGGGAAACCCATAGCTGACAGCCTGGAACAGAGGGAGATATAATGAGGCAACTTAAGAAAATAAAAGCTAATTACAAACATGTGTAAAGCAAAAGGCAAGAAAAAGAAACAGGGAAAGAATGGCAAGGATCCTGTGGCAAAGTGTCCGGTGGTGAGCTGTCATGCCCAAAGCCACAGGATGAGGCCCACAGCATTTATTGCTCACTGGAAGTCATTTTTCAAGTCAAGGAGCAATACTTCTCCAACATAAATGAAAAATTCCAGTCAGCAGATACTTTAAACAAAAGTATCATTGAAGAGGGACTAATAAATCACCGAGTGACTAGATTTTTTCATCTGCAGTGGAGAATCCTCTCTCAAGCCAGGTCCCTGTGTCAAGCTCATCCCTTCGGTATTAACAACACACTTCAGGACGTGTTTATCTTTACTCAGTACAAACTTCAGAGAGACCTAAGCACTTTGGGAGTAATCACTTTGGCTGGGAGTTCCGACTGTCCTAGTGGGAGAGTTAGCTGCTAGCCTGAGCCCCCAGTCCCCTTTGCCTGTATAAACCCATAATAAAGGGCTGCTTCTCCTTTCTGGATGCAGACTGAATGGAGGGAAGGAAAGAAGCTTCTCTGCCCAAATACATACTAAATGCCACTCCCGAACACATTAAGGCATGAAGGAAATTTGGGCTCACAATCAAGACACAGTATAGCTGCATCCTCTGAAAGTCCTTTTGCAGGCAGCAGTATTGAGGTGGGCTGGATTCGCTGAAGAACGTGGCGATACGCATTTGCTTGTTGCATTCTGGATTCCTTTTTGCAGGAGTCAAGTGCAGATCCTAACTTCAGGCATCATCCTGAGACAAACTGGTCCCCAGATTCCATCCAGGAAATGCTGAAATCAGGGCTATATTCATTAACCACCTGTCTGCTGCTAATAGTTCAGACAAAAACGCAAACACTAAACTTCACTTGCTGCAGTGCATCTTTCCTGAGTTTGCTTCTCTTTTGTCAATGCAGAAAAGCACACCTAGTCTGGAACTTGGATTGTGCAGTGAAGTTCTTAAATTTATTTCATTGCTCTGCAGGCATAGGATAACTTCCTGTTACAGTGGCATGAGAGAAAGGAAAAATAAATAGCATTCAAAAACCTCTTTTTAATAGATGTGATTCTTTTTATAGTTCAAATACTTTCACAAACAGGGATTTAGCTCTGTGCAACCATTTGAAACAGCAGCTCTGTTACTGAGTTAATTTTATAGGTAAAGCAGTAAATTCTACCAGTTCTAATGAATGCAGAATAGCAAACCTAAAGACACTGAAGAGCTTTGTGAAGGCACCTGAAGGTAAATCAAGATCTGACAAAGGACAATGTAGTAGGACTCTTGAATATATTAAGCTGTTACACCCACTGTTTGAGGTTTGGGGACAGACCTCCACATGCACAAGAGCTGCATTACTGAGCTGTGTTACGTAGAGAGTCAGAATGTAGGCTGCAAGGGGCAGGACACTAAGACATTAATAAGACGTTCTTCCTGGAAGAATGGACAGAAGAAATAGATGATTCTTTGCCCTGGAAAAAGCTGTAAACTAATAAAGCTCCCCAAACCCTGGAATATATGTAACGGGGCCGGAAGCTGGACAGCAATAGGCATCCTTTGATCCTTGCAAATTTTGTTTTGCAACTGAATTCTTCCCTATTCTGATCCTACACATAATTCATCCAATAACTTTGGAAACTGACAAAGAAGGATCTATGTCCATGGGCCTTGGGAAAATGTGATACCACAGAAGACAGGGAGGGAAAGGGGCAGAAACACCTAGAAGCTAACGTTATAACAGGCGCAGTGGTTGCCACCAGCCAACTAGACTGGTTGCTCTCTCTGCTGTGTGCCACACTGCTTTAGCATACCTCATCTTTGTCTTTGGTTGATCAGCTCCTTTGGCAGGTAGTCTCTTATGTGGCTATACAGTGGAGATTTTTCCCAATGCTGTTGTTACAGGATAACCCAAAAGTGCATATGTGATAATACACTCAGAAGGCCCTACAATGGCCTGGCCTGGCTTAATCAAAGAAAGCTCCCCTGAACCCAAAGTAGCAGGAGTCATCCTGCTGCAGCTTTTAAACCCCAAGGACTTGGGAAGGTTGTACAGGGCTTTTTCCGATCCTGCCCCCAACCTGGAAGGTTCACTGGAAGGCTGTGACATTCTTCTGGGATGCTGTAATGCAGTTTAATCACCGAATGCATTCAAGTACAGAGGCATTTTTCAAGGGTCTAAGAGGTTATTATCACCTCAGTTAATTATCTGTAAGGATTCAGACTCCAGCAAATGTTAATTATCCTTCCATCAATCTCATGTTCACAAAAGCTTGGTAGGGCTATTTTTAGCAATACAGATATTTCCTTCCTCAATGAAAAAGCTGCTCTTTTCTTGCATATCTTTTTGCAAATGTTAAACACATTAGATGGAACTGAGGGGATTTTCCCTCTTAGAAACCATCCTAAGAATGTGCAATACTTAATAAAAGTGCTAACAATACCATCTTCAGACCTGAATGTATGATGTTAGAAATCTGGTATGGGGATGGGGCAAAAATTATCAGAATGGAGGGCTTGGAGTCCACATTTAATCCTGCAAAATATCCCATTGGTAGAGTGGTGCCCAAACCATTCGAGGGGATAGATGCCTACATAAGTCTTCTCATCTGGCACCTATGGCACCGGATTTGAGCCAATGCATGATGTTGTTATATGCATGATGTAGGAATAACAGCGCTACATTCAGATCACTCAACGTTCCTCGTTTCTGGAGCTGAGGGTTGTGATGGGATCTCTGAAAGCATCAGCTGGATGTGTACCAGTGTAGCTGCTCTGCCTGAAACCCCAAGCAGCTGGAAGCAATAGCATTGAGAAGTTTGTCCCTCAGTTCAGTGTTTGCTCTGGAGCTTAATGATGAGCATTGGGCTGTCTATACTATTAGTGTTTCCAATTTTTTGGACAGAAATAGGTAGCAAATATGCCCTGGGGCCCAGCCTGCTTCCCCAACACCATAAACCATATTTGTTTAAACCATAAACCTTAGAAGCCCGTACTACCTCCTCTGATGATGTTCTTACACTGCTGTGTCCAGACTCCAAGAAGGAGACTTTAGAAAGGAAAGGCTCACTCAGTATGGGAAGATCTGTTAGGTGTTCTGGTAAATAGCTCTCATGCACTCAGAGGAGAGGATTTTTGGAGCTTGAGGTACTGGAAATCATCACTGGGTATATTACACATTTTCTGTGTGGCTTTGGGCAAAGTGCTTTGGCCTTGATTTTGTACCAGGAAAGGAAAGGGGAGTGTAGCTACTGGCTTCAGTAGGATCTGGATCAGGACCCTTGTCGCTCTGTAATTTCTACGTTTCCCATCTGGTTGGAAACTTTCCTTTAAGACTTCACTGTTTTCACTTTACAGGCTTCAAATCTTTTGCAGTGCTCTCTCCAAACAGGTGGCTCTGCAGTGGTTATCCTCTCAAGCCCTGTTTTAGCTTGTGGTTTCAGATTATTGCTGTAAAGCAAATAGTATTTAAGCATCATATTCTGCATCCCCCCTGACATGTATATATTGGTGGGAAGTTGGTAAGAATGAAGACATGAAGGGAAAAGAAAACATTATCAGCACTTTGTTTGAAAGTCAGAGGACTAAAAAAAATTGGAAGTTTCAAGGTAACCCTGATTCTTTCTCCACTTGTTATGTTTTCCATCCTGACTCATAGCTCTAGGACTCCATCCCAACCCTAACCTAAGCAGTATTGACAGGAAAGGATTATCCACAGGAATTTGACATGGACAGTGCCAAAGGAAAATCTTTCTGAGTGGAACAAAGCCGGCCTTATTTGAACTAGATTCTTCCTCTAGAACTGTGGATGGACACCAGGATACAGGGCACAGGAGTTAACTGCGCAATAAGTATTACATCAAAACCATTTATTTCTAAACAGGATATGTCATAAAATGAGACATTACCTCTTTGGCTTTTATTCCTCTCACAGTGAAACTGGAATCACTTGAGAGAAGATGCAGTCCAAATGCTAAGCTCAGCATCTAGATAGCATTGTCTTGGAAAAGATTTAAAGATGTTTGTGTATCTGCAGCAGCCAAAGGAACACCTGCTCCATAAGCTTCAATATAAAACAGAGTTCAGGGATCTCTTTGTCTGAGGCCTAGCTGGCTACTACTGTGATGCTGCATTAACTCTGAATAGCTCTGGGTTTTAGTATTTGCATTATAAATGCAGGAATCATCAAGTGCTGCTCTTAGAAATAAATCTCCGAGTTTGCTTTCTCAGTGCATGAGCAATCAATCACTGCTCCTGAGAAGATAACATTATACAGGGAGATTGCAACATATTGCATATTAGAGATTCTAGAGAGGTTTTGCTATGTGAGCAAGAAGAAAATGCACTTTTTGCTTTGGTGTCCAAGGCAGAATTGCTTTTTGAGCATCCTTGGTCAGCGTTAGACCAAATGGGGTCCTGGCAAAAGGGATTGCTCTGTATGCTGTTGTACCATCTCATGCCAGAATTATAAATAAGCACTGGTAAAGTCCTGAAGGTAAATACTCTGTCTCTGCATCTCTGACATAGGTATCTATCTGCTCATGGTTGGGAGAGAATGACAATGACTGAAACATCTGCAGAAAGGGCAAGGTAGCAGCAATGTGTGAGCACTCAAGAGGACCAGGAAGGGTATCTATCTCCTTGTGCTACATATCATATACAGCTGGTACTAAAACCAAACCCAAAATAGTCACAGTTTCCCCCTCCCTAAACACCTATGGATGATGACACAAGAACTGGGCCAGGGACCGGTTATTACCAAAACAGCTACATTGGGCATCATAAGTAGCACTTGATTCTAGAGTCAGCCCAGCGCTGGCTGAAGGTACTTTTCAGGGGGGTGGTACCACATGAGGAGAGCATCAAACAGGGCACATGAGCCCATGCTGATGCGGGACCAGAACAGAGATGGAGGCGGAGCTGTGCCGCCTTTGCGAGCAGGAAGCGCGAGGCATGATCCCGGGGCAGGGATTGCCGTGGGTCGGACGGACGAAAGGACAGCCTCCATGGAGCCGCCCGCTGCCCTGCCGCGCCACGCCGCCGCCACGAGGGGGCACCCGCCGCTACCGCCTGCCGCCGGTTTTCCCAGCGAGGCCTGCTCGGGGGTTGGAGATGGTTTATGATCCTCTTTTCCTTTCAATCCCCCTTCCTCTTCCTTGGAACGTGAGCAGCCCCATAGTTAACTGCTCAGTCCCCTCCTTATGAGGAACGGCTGAGGGAACTGCGGTGCTTACTCTGGAGAAGGCTCAGGGGGACCTCATCACCCTCTACAACTGGCTGAAAGGGGGCTGTAGTGAGGTGGGGTCGGTCTCGTATCCCAAGTAACAAGTGATAGGACAAGAGAAAGCAGCCTCAAGCTGCGCCAGGGGAAGTTTAGACTGGATATTAGGAAGAACTTCTTCACCAAGAGCGTGATCAGGCCCCGGAACAGGCTGCCTGGGGAATGGTGGAATCACTGTCCCTGCAAGTATAGATGAGGCCTTCTTGTGACATAGAATCAGCTAGATTGGAAAAGACCAACCTGTAAGATCAAGTCCAACCATTACCCTGGACTGCCAAGTCCACCACCAAACAAAGGGCAAACTGATCTCCCCACATGATCTCCGTTTACAGCCACCCCTCATTTACCCCTCACAGTGGCACACACTGTATAGCTGCTGCCCCTACCCCTCATGGCTGCCCCTCATCTTCCCTCACAACCACCCCTCATAGATGCTTTTCACAGCCCATGGCTGCCCCTCCTCTCCCCTCATGATCTTCTGCCATGTCCCCCCAGCCATGCTGCTGCCCATGGCTGCTAGGGTACACAGACCAGCACTGGCACCTCCTTCCCTGTCCCTGTCAGGACATGCTCCTGAGCACCGACATGGTTTAGCACTGGACTTGGCAGTGCTGGGGTAATGGTTGGACTTGATGATCCTGAAGGTCTTTTCCAACCTGGTTGATCCTATGATTCTCCTTCACCCCAGAACGTTTTACCTCTCAGCATCACTCTCCTCACGATGCTCTCCAGCTCAGCCTCACCTTTCTCGAAGGGCTCCAAATGGGACAAACTGCCCTTGGCATTACTGAGCAGAACTGATGACCCACAATGGGTGTTTTTAGGCTATTGTGTCTGTACATCTCAGAAAGCTTCTTTTACTGTGGTCACTGAATTTCTCCGCAGCTTTATTTACACTACTGAGCTACGTCAAAACACGATGGTAAAAAGACTAAATCACTAAACCACCTTTGGGATCCCAGAAACTCTTCTTCCTGTTACAGGTTATTTCACTTGGGGCAGCAGTTGATGTGCAACTGGGAGAAGCCCCTGCACAGCACAAGATTTATCTCCATCATGTTTGCTGGCACAGCTATTCGGGCAAAGTTCTTCCAAATTTGATCAAGTCCACAGTGCCTTGGTATAATGACTTCATCGCTAAGATGGGAGCTTTCCATCTTTGAGATCAAATATAGCCCAACTGCACTGCTGGCTTTACACCCTCCAAGTTCCCTCATCATGCAGCTACTACCCTTTAAAGCCCAATGCATGCTCATGACCACCCTGTTGTCAACAGGTTCTATCTAATCTTTTAGACGGTAAGTAATCTAGTAACAGGGATTGCCTACTTCTGTGAATCTGGCCTCACGAATTGCTAAGGATGTGATGATGCCCATACTCCTGAAATCATCCTTTCCCAAACTTCTGAATGACAGTCATCTATCATGAAGACTGAAACAGTTTATGTGCCTTGCAATTCAGCATTCCAAACTACGCAAAAGCAACAGCCACTTTGGAGAGATGACAGAAGTCCTTTCTGCACAGTATTTCTGCTCTACATGCTTTGGGAATTGAAGTCTTACCAAGGCATCACTGGCAGTGTCCGACATAGCATCCATTCACTGCATAAATCACTTACTTCACGTATCACAAATAACACGTTGGGCTTCTGAGCCTGAAGGTCAACACCACTGCCCTAAGCTGACTCAAACCCCATTTTCACAAGCTCACCTGTAACTACAACAGATTAAGAGTGCCCCCACATTCCATTATGAAAGCTGAGAACAAGTACAGGGCTGCGCCACATCTGGTGCTTCACCCAGGCCCTTTCCTGTAACCTCACTGGAACCACCCTGGGAAACACAACATTAAGTAGCAATCAGATAAAAAAGGTGCAAAGAATATTCCAAATGTTTATTATGTATTAAAAATACCGCAAATAAGCCATACAGTTCATTTCACAGTAACCTAAACAACATTGTTCAAGAACTTCAGAAGTCAACAATGAACAGTGCAGTTCCAACAGCGACAAATTACCTTAATGCCATGGCTCCCTCTTTCTCTGCCAGCGACTCTTTCCGGTTTACACTGGGAACAACTCCGGATATGGTTCAGTATTTTATTTACCTAGGAGAACTCCTTTTCACCTGTGCTGTTCCCATAAGGACACCACTTCTGGAAGGTGCTGTTTCAAGGAATTCTTCTAACATAGTCACTGATCTGGCTAGTGCAGGCTGAGGTGGGATGATGCCCACAAAGGATTTCCAAGGTATTTGTGTGCAGACTCCTTTACCAAATCTTGAGATAAAGTTCAAAAGTAAACTTAAAAAAGGAGGGATATTGGAACTCCTTTCCAGAAAGATAGAAACCCAAGAAAGCTCGATGAAAAACTGGTTTTTAAATGAGCATCTAGAGAATTACAACACTTTTTCCTCACCCTCAGCCAGCTGCTAAAAAGATCCTTTGCTAGAGTGCTGCAGGCAGACATCTGAGGACAACGATGGTGACAATCAGGCACGAAGTCCTGAATACATAAGAGTTCAGGTTACTGTCAGCTGTGTGAAAACCTGGAAATGTATATGCCTTAGAGCAATTCTGCTGATTTCACAGTGATCTTCCCCTTTGTGTGTTTTGGAGTGTACTGTTATTGTTAGCATGCTTGCTATACATGGAACACAAGGTGCATTTGGTCCTTCTCTTTCCTTGTTCAAATTTGTGATAGGTTTTACAGAAAACCCTGTATTACCCTGTATTAGGCCTTTCCAGAAGAGACACATCCTCATCGTGGTAACAATCTAAAAATATGACCAAAAAAATTACTGTACCCTCTTGAAAGTTATCTCACCCTTCAGATGATGCTTCTAAGCACTGACCTGCACCAGCAGCTGAAGATGCTCCAAAGAAGCCTGTGATTACAGAGAATGAATCTCTCCAGCCATGTGGTGGAACACCTCTCTTATGTCTTGGTCCCAAGCAATGCCACTTAGCTCAAACTTTCCTTTGAGTTGAGGGGGCTCCTTGTTAACTCCTTGGTACAGATTAAGGACTCAGAGAAATATACTACAGCTCAGCTGACACCTGGTAAACTGACCACATGGCTGAATCCCAAACTGTAGAAACAGGTAAGTTGCTTCAAACCTGGTCCACATTTCAGGTTTCCTGCTCTGAACAGCTTAATGTAGGGATGTAGTTTTGTTCATTTGTTTCTTAAACCAAAACATACCAGTAAAATTCCCAGTGTGTACAGAAGTATGCATTTCATACCAGAAGTTGTAGCTTTTCTGTGTGGGGCATCTAGTGTCATAGTGTGAAACACCTTTGTGCCATGAAATATGCCCATGCTGGTGAAACACCTTCGTGCCATTAAATACACCCATGCCAATGAGGCTGTAGTGCCTCAGTTACACCACTACAGCTACAGCCATACAGCTTGATAGAAATTCAACCCCCAACTAAACTCTTGTTTTCTGGAAATTAAAAAAACAAACAACAACAACAAAACAACCAAAAACACTACACGAGAGAAATAAAGGAAATAAGCAGAACCGTCTCTATTATTAAAGTATTCTTATTCTCTTTGGAGGTATCAAATTGCTTTTAAAAAGAGTAAAAAACTGGGCATACAAAAGCTATTCTCCTTAATCCCTTATCTGCACAAGGAGCACCGCTGCCTAAACTTTTTCATGGATTTTTTCTACTTTCACAAACAACCTTTCCAGGTCATTCCTCAGGTCATCTATTGAGCTCTTCAGAGACTCCAAGTTGTTCTCATTACTTTCAATTTTCACGGAGTAGGAGACTAAACTATCCACTGCAGTTCTTATCATTTTCAAATCGGAATCAACCTGGCTGACAGAGGATCTCAGTTCATCTACAGAGCCTTCCACAGAAGAAAACTTTTCAAGATAGCCTTGAGACTGTGCTTCACCCTGGAGATTCCCTTGATCCAACAAAGTACTGATTTGCTTCTGGACATCCTGAAGAGCACCGGAGGATGGCAGCTCACTGATGCTTCTCCTCAAGTTCTCCACGTCATTGTAAAGTGAGGTCTGTGATTCACCAAGATTTTTCAGAACATCTGTGACCGAAGTTAAGTCCATGTCTGAGATTCCCTGAAGAGCAGCAATGCTTTGTTCTAGGGTACTGAGCTTACTCTTATATTCTGCCTCCTTAGAAAGAAAGGATCGCAAGTTTTCACTGTTTTGAACAGCAGCAGAAGTTAGAGACTCCAGGCTGTCTTCTATGTGTCTCAATCGAGACTCCAGTCCTTCACTGTTCTTCCCAAAAGCTTCTAAAGCTTTTCTGAAGAGCTCATTTTCTTCCCACTTGTTGAGGTCAGCTTTAACTTGCAGCAAATCTTCATCGAGTCTTTTAATGTCACTAGGGAGATGCATAATAGAATTCTCAGCTCTCAGAACTTTCTCCTGTAAAGCTTTTAATGAAAGGTGTTCAGTGTCTGCAGCCTCTTTGAATTTCTCATGTTCTTGTTTGAGGTTGACTAGCTCTTTCACTTCAGTATACACATCTGACTCCATGGAGTCTATTGTACTCTTCAAGGACTCTATATCCTTTTCTTTGGTTTTCATGGATGCTTGCATCTCATCAAAAGCATCTTTTAGCACCTTAATTTCATGTTTATACACATCTGCTTCCTCTAGTGAATCAACCTTTGCTTTCATATTGTTGATTTCATCTTGGCTCCTTTGCTGGACTTCGGTGAATACAGCAATGTTATCATTTATAGACTTCGTTAGCTCTGTTAGTCTCTCTTCAACTGTGTTTTCCAGAGATGTGAAGTCTCGTTCCCTTGCATCCTTCACCATGTGGATGCCATCAGACAAGTCTTTCAATATTTCATTTTGCAGCTTCTGCAGCACTTCACTGATGCGGTTTATTTCACTCTCCCCTTGTTTAACAGCCTTCTCAGTCACCTCCTGCTTCTGCTGAGCTATTTTCATCATGGACTCAAATTCTCCAAATGTGGCTTGAAGGGAACGCACCTAAAACAGAAATACACATGGTTAATACTTACAATTTCACCCTCACCCTTTGTGTCATTAGGGCCCTTGTTACGATACGAGATGACCACCTTGCAGTCCTTCATGCTCTCTACCCAAGGCGACCCTATGGTGAACGGATACAGGAGGCACAAAAAGCCCATCATATAGAGCCTTACAGCCATACAGAGAAATTCATCTTCTGCTGAGGATCCTTGGCCTCACTGACCTGCCACAGATGATCCAGGAAATGCATGTGTAAAAATCAAATTCGAGCCTCTTGAGTTTGCATCTACATCCCTGAGCCATCCCTCCCCTGTATGATGCCTGGTTCTATAAGCTGCAAGTCCACAAGGGAGGAAAGGGAAGGGGAAAAAAAACCAAAAACCATCTGGCATCAGCTTCTGAATACAGAAAAGCCAGCATTTGAAGGTAGCAGGCAGTAATACCCAAGGCCAATTCATGAACATGAAAGCAGTTTCACAGTAGACAAGAAAGAATAACAGGAAAAACTAAGGGGAAAGGGGAGGTGGGAATGGCTGGGGAATGGGAGTGGCGACATTTCCTATACACCAATTGAGACACAGAGTTTTCTTGTTAGCTATTTTTTAAGATAAAAAACATAGAAAGGCTTTAATGTTCTCAATACTTAGTACCTCATTATTCATACACTCACACACTCTTAGTGAACGTGTATGTGCAGAGGCAGAGAACAAAACCATAGAAGCTGCCAAGGGGACTGACTTGCATCTATCTCAGGTTAATACAGAGGGCTGTTACCACTGGATCACGGAGGTCCAGTAATCTTTACAGTTGGTTTTAGTAGCAGCAGGAGGGAAAAAGGCAAGGGGTGAGTGACCTCTACGTTGGTTTACTCTTACAATTAAAGGTAATATCCAGGCCAGGGAAGCACGCATTACTTCATCTGGGGGCCACACTGAGTATCAGTCTCAGACTGTGGAGAAATCTTCCTGTGTGCGTGTGGGGACTGTACTTTTTTAAACTTTGTAAAGCAATGTAAGAACTCCCACTGGCTGCAACAGGAATCCATCACGTAGAAAACACCTCAAGGCTTTGGCAGGGTGGCAAGTGCTGAGTAATGCATGCTGCCTTGCCTCATGCTACTCCCTGTGTCTGAGGGGTAGATTAATCAGTCATGCCACACAGGCTGCCATGTTTACTGATTAGATACACAGCTGGAGGGGTGGTTTTATTTTATAAATAGAAGGAAGTATATTTTATATGTTCTTAGAAAGAAATACACAGAACTCCTTTTTTTCTTCACAACTGAAGGAGGCTCCATCAGTTCCCAGTCAGACTTTGAATTCAGAAATTATTTTCAAAAAAACCCTAACAGATCTACTATTTAGAAATTAAATTATTTATACGTATTTTTGCAAGATTAAATCCCCAGCCAAATCCTCCTTGATTTTCATGGAAGTCTATACTGTGTAAGGATTGTGGGGTTTGGCCATGAGATTTACCCTTACTCCAATGGATTCCTGCAGTTTGAAGAATACCCATATAGATGACTTCTTTTTTCCCCTTCCCTCTGTAAAAAAGTCTGTAATGTCTTTACGTTCCCTATGCTTGTATTCTCTAGTGCCCAAATATGAAACTAGAAGCAAGCTGGGGGAGGCGGGGAGCAGATAATACTGCCATATGTATTGCAGCAGTGCACCAGCCACTACCATGACTTACAAACCTCATTTTCATTATGAAAGCCTTAGCTTTCATTCATTCTGATTTTTTCCACACAGACCTTTTTCTGTGTCAGTATGAATGGACTTCAGAAATCTAAAAGAAGAGCACAGCAAAGTTCTCCTCTCCCTTACAACAGAATTTTTTTTTGACACATTCAACCAAATCACTGGATTCATATTTGCAATTAACTATCTTCACTTATTAGTCTAAGAAAAAGCATCAGAAATGGCCAGGAGAACTCTCCAAAGGCCAGAATGTCTCTGCTGCTATATGTTTGCTAGAGATGGATCCCACTCCCCTTTAGTAGAAGTACTTTATACCAACTCCTCCACTGCATTTGGACCATGCTCATGGTGGAACCTGAAGCTATTCTCCTATACTTCCCACTGGGCCAGCCACATGAAGGTCAGAGAGCTCTGCCATTATAAAATGGACTGGTGTCTTCAAATGAGACCAGCTTCTAATCTGACCTGTCCTAACCAAGAGGCACCAGGACCCAAAGAAAACCCCTTGCACATGAGGGGTAAAACTGCAACTTCCAAATAGTAGTTTGTATTCACTACACAGTTGGTTTGCATGTGCACCTATGTGTGAGTTTGTGCATTTGGTGTCCATGGCGGGTAAGGTTTGAGACCATAGCCCTTGAAAGGTTTCACAGCATAAACAGCACATAAAAATGTATCTATAGCTAACACCTATGACTTCTCTAACTCGTCATGCTACCTTCTGTTTAAACATCAAACAATCTTGGCCTCTCAGAGAACTGGGCTATATTCAAGACTAAACTTCCACATCATTTCCTTTCTCCTACTGATGCGTAAAGCAGATGAGTTCACATAACACTCCCAACAGGAGCTCTCTGCAATAAAAAGACTGAAGAGCAAAGCCAGTTCCAGATGGCAGCCTGCACTGATGGCACTCCGCAGGACCCTGCACTTTTGGAATGCGGTGACAACAGCCTGGTCTCCTCTGCCTCAAGTCCATTCTTCTGTAAAGACATCAAACCAAAGCAAGCAAAGCTTTCAAGGGTTACACTGAAAATCTGTGTAATCTCTTTCCCCCTCCATTTCTGCCTTACTTGTATGTATGTCTTACATCAGCCACCTGCTATACACAGGCAAATAAAGTTTCAGTTCTTTTTGAAACCAACTATTTATAAACATTGGCTACATACCTGTCTCCTAGTGCATGTCAGATATACCTATGATTTTGTGCAATGACATGGAGATGGGAGGCAGCAAAATGTACCTATTCCTACGCTTATACATAGCAAAGACTTATATACTGCACATACATCTGCATTCCATGCTCATGCATTGTGCTGCATGCCTTGACATTGCAATTCCTTCCTTCCTACAAAGAGTCTGTAAAAATGCCTTAAAAAAAACAGGAAAAAACCAACTCTCGCTAGTTCAAATCATGACCCGATTATCAGTGAGTAAAATCCCCAGGATTTAAAATTAGCTTCAGAAACAACACTACAGCCCTGAATTTTACAATCCTTTTCACCCCTCATGGGAGTTTTCCCTTTCCTACTTGTACAGGAGAAGGAACACCAGCACTGACCCTACAAACTCCACATGCGCAGGTTGCTTCGCTTCTGGAGCACCACAGACCAGTCAGAGGATCTCTGCTAGTGCCTGTCCCAACCACCCTGTCCCCTCACCACCAGCCCGGAGGGATACAGGGAATCCGCACAGCAAGCAGTCAAGCTGAGACAAGAATTTCCTTTTCTTTGATCTGATTCAGCCATAACTTTACATACCGCTTTCCAACCAATTTACCTACTCCCCAGACAGAAGCTTGATTATATGTTGACGATACGCCCTCACAGACGCCATTTTTTAAAGGTTTTAGGCACTCCAAAGCACATCCAGATGGTCAGTGCTGTTTGTGAAACTGTAGCTCAGGGGCTAATAAGGCCTGAGAGAAAAAAAATAGGGAAACCAGCATTTCTTTCACTACATTTGAGCCGCACCCTTTGCCAACAACTTGTCAGCTCTTCCGTGGCCCTGGCAAGCCGTGGACAGTGTTGCTCCCTCGGCCAGAGGTAGCAGCAGGAATGTGGCAGGCAGGGTACTGCAGGCGCAGCGCTGCTGGCATGGTCTCTGCTGTTTGGTGGAGCTGGCGCACGTTTTGTTTTACAGAGGCAGGATGGTGCCACGTCCAATCGCACTGCCACGGCAGTGCACACACCTGCCCGCTCGACGCGGCGACAAAGAGCAGCCCATCTGCCACGCTCGGGTTCAAGTGACTGGCGACCGTCGAAGACGCGGAACCACCGTCAGCAGGGTCGCCAACTGCGGGCCCCCCGCACTGCTGCCAGCGTAAGCGTGCTGCCTGCGCTGCGTAAAATGGCTTCGCGCCCAAGCCCTGGAGGAGCGAGCTGGGCAGCGAGCCGCCTGCGGCCGCCACTATGCACTGCCCCTCAGGTCCCGCCCCGGCCCGGCCCCTCGCTGTGCTGTGCTCCCTGCCAGGGATTCTCCTTACGAGGCCACGTTTGCAAGCGCAGGCCCATGCTCGATTTGTCCCTCTAATGCCATGAAAGCATCTTTACGGAGGGGGAGAAGTGGAGGGGGTGGGGTACGGGACACGTCTGCTCTCCCGCAAGCCGGGCTGTCCCAGAGTTGCGTGGCTGCTTTTTTAAGGGGTGAACCCCCCGCCCCGCCGGTACCCGCGGCCCTGCCCGCCGCCACGGGGCTACTCCGCAGGATATCCCGCCCGCCTCCCACCGATGCCCGGCGCGGCGCTACCTTCTGCACCACGGCGTCCAGGGTGGCGGCCAGCTCCTGCCGCTGCCGGCCGGAGGCCTCCCGCTCCCGGGCGCTCCTCCCGACCTCCTCCCGCAGCTGCCGCACGTACCAGCCGGCGGGCAGCGCGGCGCCCAGCACCACTGCGGCGCCCAGCAGCAGCGCCCAGCCGCGGCGGGGGCCAGCTCCGGAGCGGCTCCCTCCGCCCCCCCCGGCGGCCCTGCCGCCCCGGCCGTGCGATGCCGCCGGAGGTTTCTTCGCCGCCGGCTCCTCGGCGCCGCCGGGCTGCGCGCTCTTGTCGTTGGCGGCGGCGGGTGGGCTGCCCCCCTTAGCGCCCCGGTGCTTGGCGGCCGACATGGCGGGACGCCGCCACCGCCGTCCGCGGAGCGGGAGCAGAGGGAAAGGGAGGCAGGGATGGAGAGAGGGAAAGAGGGAGGGCGGGGGAGCCGGCCCGAGCAACGCTGCGCTCCCCGCCCCGCCCTGGCCCCCGCCCCGGGGTGCCGCCACGCACACGGGGACGGCCCCGTACCGAGGCAGGCAGCGGGAGGGTGAAGCGCCTGGCACAGCGGAGGGCTGCCCCGCCCGACCCGGGGTGAGAGACCCGGTGGCGGCCTCTCCGACTGCCGGCAGGGCCCAGCCCGGAGGCCACACAGCGGGTTGCGCCGGGCCCTCCCTTGTCACAGCCGCGGGTGTCCCCAAGCCCGGCCCGGTCCCGCTGTCGGGTAGAGTTTTAGTGGCCTCATGAAACTCCTGTTTTGCTTGGTGGTGATTTCGGCTCACAGAGCAAGCTCCAAGAGCAAGGCACGGAGAAAAAGTTGTTTTCTCCATCCACATCCTTGTTTCTGTGCCTGCAGAGCAGGGACTTGGCATAAGGCTGGTCCCTCGGGCACACAACAGCTGCCTTGACTGGCAGCAGTGCTGCTGGCCCCACACGAATTCCCACCGGTTTCGCAGCGTGCTTTATGTGAGCACAGTCGACGATGGGAACTCAGCACTCGAACTCCCTACCGGGCCTTCGTGGTCCCATCATGCTCTTTTGCCTCACCACGTCGACACGACTCTGCTGCATCCCAACAGAGCATGTCCCGGCACATGGCAGGAAAGGATAAGCAGGCTTCCTCCTGCACCATGAGAAAGAACTGTGGAGGAAAGAATAAAACAGAACAAAGGGATGGGGTAAGGCACTGGTGGAGGAAACGGTCTGCTGTGCACCAGATTAATTAAGCGGTCTTACGGGAGGGAGAACTGCATCTGATGCTGTAATACAGGATCCTTATGCAAGTTCCACCAAGGAACTGGGTGGACTTGAGGCTGTGGTTTTAGGGCACTGGTAATAGAGGGCTGGGGGTGGGTACTCTTCATAGAGGAAAGTGGTAGGGAATGTACTTTACAGCTGTGTTTGGGTGGAAGGGAGATATATAGGAATAACTTGAAAACTCTGTTGAAAATCTCTCAATTTTTTCAGCATCACAAAGACCTGCTTAAACCCTTTTCAGAAACTGAGTAGTTGTATGTTAAACTGTTATCATGTACTTGCTTGATTGTGGAAACTTGAAAAAAATACAACCTAAGTGCCTTTCTGCTGTCTGCCTACAACTTTGGCCAGACTATAGGACAGGCCACAGCACAGAAAAAGCCTTAAATTAAAAAAAAAATTGCCTTGAGTTCAGCAGTATTGTACCCCTTTTTTGTTCTTTAGTCCTAAGTGGCTTAGAGAGAGGGACTTTTTGTAACCTTTGATGTCAAGTTGTCCACACACGCACAGCACAAGGCCAAGGTGTGTAACTGCGTCTGCTTTTTTTAACTGGGTTACAATTTGCAAAGTGAGTCCTAATTTTTACAAGAAAGGACTGGGGCATATTCTCTTTTAACCTCACTGGGTACCTTGCAGGCAACAGCAATACAGACTTTCACATACTCGCTGAGTACAAATACAAGTGCATTGCACTTGCCTTCTTCAGCTCTTGAGCCCCGCATGACTTCTTTCCTTCTTGAGTCCCTTGTGCTTATGTCCTGTTTGCTGCTTCCTTTGAAGTTGGAAGCAACAGTTACTCCCCTGTTTCATGAGTTGCCTGAAGATTCAGAGTGAGATGTATATTGCAAGTTGCTATTTCAGTGTTAGTAGAAGAGAGCTTGCAATCAGGTGGAGACTTGCTTGTTGCTGGCAGCTTCCATGAGGGTCTTGGACCCAGGATTCCGGACCTAGGAGGACAGTGTTGTACTGAACTGTCCAAGTAGCTAGGGTATCAGGATGGACTTGCCAGTATTTTTGAAAACTGCCTTTCATTTCACTACAAAAGATCAATGAACAAAGTAAAGCTGGTCCTATATTGTTCCTTTCTTTTACAATTATGAAGACCAGAGACTTACACAGTAGACTTCTATTACTGCCTCTCACGTTCTCGGGGGGGTCATGCACAGCAATAATGGCTCTAGACCTGGGCTAAATGCGAACAACTGCTAGACAACTAGTAGCAAATGTGGTAGTTTCAAAAGGATTTGGTGTTTGTGTTTTTAAGAACAATGCAGTGGAAAGTTCTTGGCTGTTGGTTTCTCCCTCAGACATGCTACTCTTCTGCTGTATTTTATGTGTATCTCTCTAGCTAAAGCTAACTTTTAGAACAAAAAGTCTTTACTCATGTTTCTATCTGTTAATATTCTATCATATTAAATATCTGTGGGGGATAAAAGAAAATTCTGTTCAAGACACAGAATCAATGAATGAAAATAATGCTTTAAAGCTCTGCTGGGGCTTCTGGGCAGAGATCTTACATGTGTCGCTTCGGTGTCCCTAAGACATGAAAGAAAATGTTAGTAGCAACAAGCTCATTCCAGTTCTATGCCTGGGCTGCTGAACTGCTGATGTTAATTTGATTTATTTCCTTCTTGTGCTTTTATGTTACACGGAAATGCATTGCTTGCCAAGAGGCACTGCACAAGTGAAGTTCAGCATGTTACTGTGCAAGCCGTAACTCCTTGCAAGAGAAAAGCTTGAGGTGCTAATGTATCTGTTTCTCTGTTTGATTACAGCAAGAAATCCAATCAGGTTTTGTCTTGGAAGACATTTTCTTTTCTTGGTTGTTCATTTGATTCCCAGTACATATTATAGGCTGTATTTTTAAATAAATTTTAGGTTGAGTATTCTTCAGTGACAACAATCTTTACCTAGGCAGTATCACAGCTCCTGATGTCAGACAAGCAAATCCAGTTCCATTCAATACTTTCAGCAAGGTTTAAGAGGAGCTGAACTGTTTAGCCTGTACATGATGTTCTAGGCAGTAACTACTAGCATGGGTAATAGAAGCAGAATTTACAGTTGAATGTCTCAGGCATTTTGTCAGCACACTTGTGTTTAAACACCAAATGACCTTGACCTTCTACAGACCTGAAGCCAAAAGTTACTATCTGGAGATGATGCTGAAGTGGCTGCAGGTTACGGACACCACAGCAAAACTTGCTTAGCTGATTGCACCGACCATCATAGTCCCAAATAGTGGAGAGCTTGCACAGGGTCAAGAGGTTGTCTTGAATACATCCCAGAGGTGGCTGGAGCCAATAGAAGGAGGCTTGCACTTAAACAGTTGAGGAACCTTCAATACTCTGTCCACCTCAATATCATGGGAGTAAAAATCTTCATCAGTAAATGAAGCACCCTGGGAAGGCTAGGACAGCAGTTTCCAAAGTGAACATCCAGCCACAGCCTTGGCTGTCTCACACTTTGTAAATGTGATAAAGGGGATCTCAGATTTATCTTAGGAAGGGGCTAGAAAGGCCAGGATTTGCAGCAGTACCCTGAGACCCACCTTTGAAGCTGTTTATTTCGGAGAGCTTACAATAAGAACTGAGCCGTATGGATGTTACCAGGGACGATAATAAAGAGGATCATCATGTTAAGCATGAAGGGAAGCAAGTCTTTTTCAGATAGTAAGGCAGTGTAGGCAACTGTTCTACCATTTCTCCTCCAGTTTGGCCGTGACAAGGAAAATGTTAGCCATGTACTAGCTAAGTCTTGTTCTCACCAAGGAGCCAAAGCAAACTATTCCACACCAAAAGTATTGCTCTACAAACAATTTCTCATTGTACTTGGTGTAGTGTGTCAAACTCTTTCTTTCCTATGTACAGAAAGACAGAGCACTAGTGCAGAGGAGAGTGTGCATTAGGGATTCGCTGAGGTGGAGAAGCAGCTAGAGATTGCAGACTGGTGCAGTTGCGGAGTTTACTGATATACCAGTTTCTCTCAGACTTCAATATAATGGTTTGCCTCTGTGAATTTGAAGCCAAATGCTTCAGCGTGGAGAAGCAGCAATCCTGTTTGCCTCTCACAAGACTTATTTCTCCTTGGAACACAGGAAACACGAAACAGCAAGCTGAGAACGCAACCTTAACACCTGCCTTGTGGACTTCTTGTCTTACCCTTGAGCCTATTATCAAATCTGGGCCTGATGGTCTCAGCCAACCCAGAGTCTTAACATCCATCTGTTAATACTAAAGCCAGTCTGCCTGGCTCGGTTATTAGGATTAGGGTAAAATATCTCGTGACTTCAAGTTAAGTTCTCAACTTAGTTGTCATGAGCCCTGGGTAAACAATAACATGCCCTTTCCCGCTCCTCCCACTCAAACCGTAAGTTAGCCATATACTGGGACATTTCTGACCTGTAGGGCCAAATGCAGCTGCACATCTTACCTAGTCAGTAGCTGTAGCTGTTTGCTGGATAAAGCAGTGATTAATTGTAGGCTTTATTAGCTTTGCCAGTTTTACTGGTAACAGTAAGAAAACGTTATGAACTAACACCCTGCAAAGGCTGAGCACAACCAGTTCTTCAATTAACAGTGCTTCTATAGTGAGGGACAATTAAGGCCAAATTAAGACACTAGTCAAAATTCCAAATTTGTACATTGCTGTGGTTTAACCCTAGCCGGCAGCAAAGCACCACACAGCTGCTCACTTGCTTTCCCCAGTGGGATGAGGGAAAAGAAGCAGCAGGGTAAAAGTGAGAAAACACATGGATTGAGATAAAAGTAGTTTCATAATTGAAATAAAATAATAAGACATTTTAATGAAAAGGAGTATAACAAGGTGTCCTGGGTTCAGCAGTAGCAGTCATTTTTCTCCTCCTCAGTAGCTGGTGGAGTGCTGTGGTTTTGACTTTCATCCTGGGAACAGCGCTGATAACACCAATGCTTTTAGTTGTTGCTCAGTAATGTTTAGTCTGACCAAGGACTTTCTGAGCCTCATGCTCTGCCAGGGAGGAAGGGAAGCCAGGAGGAAGCAGAGACAGGACACCTGACCCAAACTAACCAAAGAAGTTTGGTGGCCACCAATTTGGTGGCCCTCTATGATGGGGCTACAGAACTGATGGACTGCGGTAGAGCAGTTGATGTCATCTACCTGGATTCATGTAAAGCGTTCGACACTGTCCCACACGACATCTTTGTCTCTAAATTGGAGAGACATCAATTTGATGAATGGACCACTCAGTGGATAAAGAACTGACTGGAGGGCCGCACACAAAGAGTTGTGGTCGATGGCTCAGTGTCTGGCTGGAGACCAGTAACGAGTGGTGTCCCTCAGGGATCGGTGTTGGGACCGGTCTTGTTTAACATCTTTGTCGCTGACATGGACACTGGGATTGAGTGCGCCCTCAGCAAGTTTGCCGATGACACCAAGCTGTGTGGTTCAGTTGATGCGCTGGAGGGAAGGAATGCCATCCAGAGGGACCTTGACATGCTTGTGAGGTGGGCTGATGCCAACCTCATGAAGTTTAACCATGCCAAGTGCAAGGTCCTACACCTGGGTTGGAGCAATCCCAGGCACAGCTACAGGCTGGGCAGAGAATAGATTCAGAGCAGCCCTGCGGAGAAGGACTTGGGGGTGCTGGTCGATGAGAAAATGAATATGAGCCAGCTTCAATGTGCGCTTGCAGCCCAGAAACCCAACCGTATCCTGGGCTGCATCAAAAGGAGCGTGACCAGCAGGTCGAAGGAGGTGATCCTACCCCTTTATTCTGCTCTCGTGAGACCTCAGTTGGAGAATCGTGTGCAGTTCTGGTGTCCTCAACATGAAAAGGACATTGAACTGTTGGAACAAGTGCAGAGGAGGGCCACAAGAGTGATCAGGGGACTGGAGCACCTCCCATATGAAGATAGGCTGAGAAAGTTGGGGCTGGTCAGCCTGGAGAAGAGAAGGCTGCGTGGAGACCTCATAGCAGGCTTCCAGTATCTGAAGGGGGCCTATAGGGATGCTGGGGATGAACTCTTCATTAGGGACTGTAGTGACAGGACAAGGGGTAATGGGTTAAAACTTAAACAGGGGAAGTTTAGATTGGATATAAGGAGGAAATTCTTTCCTGTTAGGGTGGTGAGGCACTGGAATAGGTTGCCCAGTGAGGTTGTGAATGCTCCATCCCTGGCAGTGTTCAAGGCCAGGTTGGACAAGGCCTTGAGTGATATGGTTTAGAGCGAGGTGTCCCTGCCCATGGCAGGGGGGTTGGAACTTGATGATCTTAAGGTCCTTTCTAACCCTAACCTATGATTCTATACCACAGCACGTCACGCCCACTATATAAACTGGGGGCAGTTACCCAGAAGGTCTAGATCACTGCTCGGGTTGGGCTGGGTATCAGTCGGCGGGTGGTGAGCGATTGTATTCTCTTCCCTTGTTATTTCCCTTATCATTATTATTGGTGGTGGCAGCAGTAGTGGTCTGTGTTATACCTTAGTTAACTGCACTGCTCTTATCTCAACCTGTGGGAGTTACATTCTTTCGATTCTCCTCCCCATCCCTCCCGGAGCCAGGGGACAGGAGGAAGGGGGGGAGTGAGAAAGCAACTACATGGCTCTGAATTAATGACTGGACTGAAACCATGACACAAGGGGAGAGAAATAAACCCCAAAAAAGACAAGTGCTACAAAGGAGAAAACGACTGCTCACCACCAACCCGCTTGATGCCAGTCCCCAAGCTGCAACTCCCCAACAACCTCCTTCCTAGTTTTATTGCTGAGCATGACTTCCTATGGCATTAAATATCTCTTTGGTCAGTTGGAGCCAGCTGTCCCTACTGTGTCAACTCTCAACATCTTGTGCACCCCCAGCCTACTCACTGGTGGGGAGGTGTCAGGAGCAGAAAAGCCCTTGATCTTTGTAAGCACTGCTCAGTAATTAAAATATCCCTGTGTTATCAACTCTGTTCCCAGCACAAATCCCAAACATCATCCCATAAAAGTTACTGTGAAGAAAATTAACTCTATACCAGCCCTAACCAGCACATACCCGCATGTCCTATATAAGACACAAGGACATTGATCTTCTTAATTGAGCAGAACACATTTAAAAGTTGTACACTTAATTTTCCTGGCTGACATTGCAGAAGACATAAAGAAGAAATGAGTGAAATTTCTCACAGTAGGAAACCTACTTCAAGATCCATATAATGGCCTATAGATTCAGTGCCTCTGGATCAGGAAGGAATTGAAACCAAGAAGGAGGTTAAGTGTTGAGTACTCTGGTGTCTAGCTTACTCTTAGCCTTTGGACTGGAATCTGGAAGAATGTCTTTGGTGCCTCAGCTATGTACACAGATGCACATCTCAGACAGACAGATAGGACCAACTAGGTATTTAATGAGCTCCAACCCAGCCAGTGTGCTGTGCGAGAAGGGCGCTGCTACAACTGAAAGAAAAAAAAAAAAAGTTGTTTTAAAGCCATCCCTTTCTGGAATCCCATGTCTTACCCCATGATGTAGGGGGATACCCCTCAGATACTTTTTTCTTTAAAGTTGATCTTTCATACAAATATTTAGAAGCTAGTTTACTTGGTGAGGCTGAGGCATCCCTTTCCCTCCCTGTGCTAGGCCACTGAGCATCACAGGTTTCCTCAACTGCCAGTCCACACAGACAACACACAGTCACTGGCCCTGGTGTTTGCAGCTAGTACTCTTCATGCAGTTTTAGATGATATAGCTGGTTAATTAATAAAAGGTGCCAGCTGCCATCACAGCAAAAAGTAGAATACAGCTTCCCCCCATCTTTCAGGTGGCATTTAAGACAAAACGGATGTAAAAGATAACACTAAATAATGTCATCTGAAGTGGAAACAGTCCTGCACAAAGCAGCCCATCTGTGTGCCATCAGTCTTCTCCAAGGCTCTTTTGAGCTTCTCTCAGATTGTCATTGCCACATGACATGCAGAAACTGGGGCAAAGTAGCGCAAACATAGTTATTTAAAACATTGTCTTCTTTCTGGGAGCTATCGGATTAGGCTGTTGGACTTAATCCCATTTAATGTCTCTGGAGGCCAGGCTAAGAGTGCCAGGGCTGGCAGGTGCTCTGCACTGCCAGGAGCAAGCGCTCCTACCCAAGCAGGGAACTGCATTTGTGTAGCCAAACTCCCTTGCCTGCTTCAGGACCTCGCTTTTATAGTAGAGGTTAATAGGACCCACAGTGGGCTTTGGTCTATGCAAATACAACATCAATCCCATATAGTTCACTACGTGTGCTAAAAGATTATCTGCAGGAAGGGACCTCAGTGTCTTCATGACAAACAAAGCTTGATGTAGTTACCTCCTGCCTCAAGAGACGACTACCGCCGTTTTCCTCTCCACGCTTCCTGGTAGGTGGGGCAATGGTGTCACGTAGCTCCTGGACAGGAAGAGGTGATGACCCTGACAGGTACTGCTGGCCCGGCGGGTGCGTGAAGCTGCCTGGTCAATGAAGTCAATACAATAGGTAATGCATTCACAGTAATAGTGCTGTGCTGCCTCATGCCGCGTTCCTCAGTGGGCACTCAGCAGGCGTCCCAGCACCACAGTCATGAGAAAGGCGGCTGACCAAACGCGCCACAGCCCTCAGACTAAGACGGCGGGGGGGGTGGCAGCGGGCGGCCAAGTTGGCCGGGGGTGTGGAGTGTGGTACCTCACCCCCTCCCCGTCGAGAGACTAAGGAAAGTAGGGCAGGATTGCTCGTGGGGGCATACTTGAAGCTTCCACGGCAGCGCGGCTAACACAGACGGGCAAAACCGCCCTGAAGGGCTGCCACTTCCCGTGTTGAGAACGGGACCTTTAGTGTCCGTCCCCCCATCCCCCGGCGTGTAGCCTCACCCACTGAGGCCGCGTGGGGCGGGGCTAAGGCGCAGACCCTGCTCCTTCCCAGTGTGGGGCGGAGCCAGCCACACCGCCGCGGCTCTTCCGTAAACACCACCCCGGCCTTCCCCCCCACCCGGCAAGGCTCATTCGAGGCGGGGGAATCTGCAGAAGCGTCTCCCCAGTCACTTGATACATTCTCTCCCTTTGGTGCTCGCAGCCGGGTAGAATGAGGACATACGGACTGTTTCTGCGGGGATAGGCGCAAGGTGACCCAAGTCGTCGGACCAACTGGTCGCTGGCAGGCCGGAAAAGGTTACTTCCCCCCCACGTCACCGGCGGAGATGGACGCGTCCAAGGAAGACACTAATAGTCCGTGCTGGGTATATAACTGTAGGGGGGAGGGTGTTTAAAGCTCTGGCGAGCCCCGCGGGGAGGGTGAACTGCTGCTGGCGCCGCCGGCCCGCGGTGAGTGACCGGGGTGAGCAGGGATGGGCAGCGGTTGTGCTGGCCTGCGGTGTGCGAGGCGGCACGGCACACGTCTGGGTGTTCACGTACAGGCTGTGGGGTCAGAGCTGGCCCGTGCGGAGTGCTGGCAGGAGCGGGATGCGCTCGGCTCTGCAGCCCCAGTGGGGCTTCCGCTGCAGCAAGTGGGCTTCACAGCCACTGCTGTGGGTCTGTAGTGTGACCCTTGCCTTGCGTTTCCTGGGCTGTCTCCGTCCCTTGATGTCTGTTGCCCACCGGGATGGGAGCAGCAGTGGGGTTTTCACCTTGCAGCCCTGCTTCTGCTCCCTTCCCGGGGCGTGCAGGGCCAGGACGCTTGGGGACGGGCAGCCGGGTTCGCTTTCCACGGGGTTGGCGGAGACAGGGTACCCTCCTCTCTTGTCCTCCTCCCTTCCCCCCCCGGCCCTGTCCTTGGAAACGCTGTTTGTTTTGGTCGGTGAGTGCCAAGCTCCTGCCTATGGTAACTGCTAAAAACATGGGGCCGGGGGAGGAGACAGGGAAAGAAACAGATGGAGGAAGAGGAGGAGCAGGCGGCGGTGCCGCTGCCCCGCCGAGGGGAGGGGGTCGGACAGGGTTGGGCATCCTCGACCTCCCTCAGCGGTGTTTCTGGCCCTGGGTTGGGGCGCCTGGTGCCCAAATGCGGGAGGTGAGCGTGGCTGCCGTGGGCACGGACAGTGGGGGACGGTTGCGCATCTCGCTTTTACTTGGTTTTAAACTCTTCAAGAGAAGCCTGTATGTAAAATGGAGAGCTGCGGAACTAGGAAGGTAAAGGGAGAGAAATGAGGGCTCTGCGCTGTGAAAAAGGAGGCATGAGGAAATTCCTTAACTCTTAACAAAGGCTCTTTTCTGCTCCGGTGCCGTGAGTGCTGGCAGAGGTGGAATCAGTGATAGGGAAACTCGAGCCCAAAGGAGATTCGGTCGGTGCCAGCTAGAAGATAGTAAGGATGTAAGCCCAGTAGAGTGAACAAAGTTAAGACATTCAAAGTGGTAAAACTGGACAGAGCACTTTAAAAGTGTGCATGGATGGAGTGACTTACTTGAATAAAAGCAGGGCTGTGGAAAAACTTTTCTTGACGATGTTATCTGAAGTCAAACTCAGCCAGACGCTTTCCTTCCCTCAAGGTGCTTCATGAAATAACTTTTAAAGGAAGCTTTTGGGTATAAAAAGTGTTTGTGTTCTCTAAAACTCATCTGATCTTGTGATCTTTATCAGTTATAACTGTATGATACAGTTATCCCATCACCCAGCCCGATAAGAGCAAGATGCCTTTAGGCGTCTACAGTGTTGTATTCATTGCATCCAAGCTGTTTAAGTCGCTGCAGAAACCATGATAACTTAGTTAACTAGAATCCTGGGGTTTGTACACTTAGAAGATACTTTTATCTTGGTCTCCTATTTAGAGTTTTTCCTTAAAACCCTGTGGAATCGCTGATTGAAAGAGAGAAAACAGTGTATTGAAGCCCACTGTGAAGGAGTTCAACCTAATATAAAAGTAAATGAAATCGGTTTTCAATTCAGGAAGAGTAAAGCAGGTTGTAACCACAGGCTGATCCTTTAATAGAATAGGTAGGATATTAAACTGTATTAAAACAGCAACTAGTATGTAGTACCTAATGAACAACTAAAAAAAGTTGGGACTGTCTATTCAATATGGGGAGTTACAAAGAGATGTTGGAAGGTCAGAAGGATTTCTGAAATATTTTTACTTGGGGATTATATTAAACCTAAAGTTACATATGAACTTGGCTCGAAATAATTTACAAGCAGCTCTGTGCTGCCTGGAACAGCAGCTCTTCCAGTGTTTAGGCTATAAAAAAAAAGGACTAAGTGACTTGGTTGTCTTTTGTTGTAACTGTTTAGAAGTGCTTTTTTTTTTTCTTGTTTGTACTTCCCTTTGATATGCTCAATGAATGTACTTTTGTCAGAGTTTTTTAGCTGTTGGGTAACATATTTAAAAACTGTAGATGACATGTCCACATTCTGCTTGTACATTCATCTGTTTACCTTGTTGTGCTTACTGCCTTGTTTATCTTTTAAACTTGTAAATTAGCAATAATGTTCTGTATCTGCAGAATGTACCCATTCTTCCTTACCATTCCATTTGAGGCATCCTACTTGGTAATACATTTACTGTGGCAAAGATTTCAATGTATTTTCAGTGTGTCATCTCCGGTTACATTGTTGAAACCTGTTATTTAAAACCTCTTATTTAAATTGGGTCTTCTGAAGCACTCTTGACAGCTCTGCTATCTGTATGTGTGTATGTATTGTAGGAACACCTATGGTCTCAGTACTTCAAAATATGTCATGGGCCTCTTTGAAATGCACATATTTGATGCTGAAAGCTCCTTTACTGGGACTAATATGTAAAGATTTAATGTATATAGAATTTTATCATCATGGAATCATCATAGAGCGGATTGGGCTGGAAGGGACCTTAATGATCATCTAGTTCCAATACCCTGCCATGAGGAGGGACACCTTCTACTAGACCAGGTTGCTCAAAGCCCCATCCAACTTGAACACTGCCAAGGATGGGGCTGCCACTTCTCTGGGCAACCTATGCCAGTGTCTCAGAACCCTCATGATGAAATTTTAATTTCTACCGTAATGATTTGGACCTCTTGGGAATCATGACTGGGGCAGAAAATGGCAATACTGGCTTTCCTTCATGGCTGGTTGAGTATTCCTGTCAGGAGCTCCTTGCAAATTTGAGTGTTAACAAATTGGAGTATTTATTAGGATTATTATACTAAGAAATTTTTGAAATGATGACATGAAAATTGTGTGAGAATTTTGGGATTTTAATGGTCATGTAACTTTTTCCATGTTCTTAACACCGGGACTGGAGCAGTAAACACATCTTGAAGTGCTCATACTAGGCAAGTGACTTGCAAGACCTTTTGGGCCAGTACGCTGCTAACAACATTAATTGAATCTTTCGATGGACCACATGCAACATTAACCTTTTGGAGGTTAGTTATTTTTGTATAAATAAAGTCATATACATGACTAACACCTTGAAATACAGTGTTCTGATGCTTATCCAGAAACAATAGCGGAAGGACAATATAGGCTTTACAGACTCTGTAAAGTATTTAAGTGAGCAGTTCCATGTCAAGAACCTATGGGTAGGTTACTTGTCACCACTAGTTGAAAAAGTGAAAAAGTAGTTTTAGTCTTTTGTGTAACATTAACTAGTGATTAATTTCTAATCTTAACTACAATTTTCAAGTAAAAAAAAATTCTCATCCTTTTGGTTTTATGGGTTCTCTTGCAACTCTGTCTTTAGTCAATACTGTTTTAAGTATCTGCTTGTTTTCAGTTGCTTGTTAGACATTATGAAATTGCTGGCTTAATAAAGTTATGATGTTAAAGATCGCAACACTCTTAAGTCTTGAACCTATGACCTCCATCCTGATCAGAAGTCGTTACTGGTTTCTTCAGTGAAATGGTAAACTGTCAATTCTTGCTGCTGTGATTCTTTTCACAAAAAAAACCCAATGTAATTACATAAATAAGGCACTCAAGTGCATCTTCTTTCCTCTTGGGAGAGGAGGAAGAGTAAGCATACACCTAACAAAAGTTAATCATCTCAATTAACAGGGTAGTACTCATCAGTGTAATACCTCATCAGGTTATAAAGGCCTACTCAGGATGAGCTGGTACCCAAAAACTCAAATGCTCTGAGGTGTAACTAGGTGCCAGTGTAAAGAAATCTTCATTTTTTTACTCACTTTTGTCTATCTCTTGGCCCTGTGATACGCTGATTCATGTAAATACACACAAAGATCATCCTTTTGCTTCCAAAAGTGACTTTTCCAAGTTTAACAGTTGTGAAGTGTGGTATTCCTTGCCTGCTGAAGCTGGTGCAATTCAATCATAGATGGAGTCATAGTACTTAAATTTGCTGGTGGAGGGTATCGTTGGCTGTGTCTCTGCATAAAATCTACTACAGAATGCTTCGTGGCTGTAATGATGGACAGCTACTTTTGGTATCTGGGCCAAATTCCTTTGGTAGTAATTATGGCTGACTTCCAGTTCCTCATTTTAATATGATTAGGAGCATATTTTTTACTTCCTGTCATACAACCATTAATCATCTCTATCGTACTATGCAGCTGTCTAAATTCTCTGCAGTTGCAGTTTATCTGCCTGGGAGGCAGTTTCTTCATGTGGACAGAAGCACTATGAAGCATGACGTTTCTCAGTGTTGTGATGCTGAATGTAATATTAAGAGGCTCAGTTACCGTTTGATTTAAATCACAAAACCCATCCACCCTCACTGTACCATTATTTTTGGGGTTTATACCATTGTTGATCTGATTCTGAGCAAAAACCCACCTGAAGGAGGAGGCCAGGCTTTCAGCTACGCCCTGTCAGAATGTAGTATTCTGAATTATTTGCCTATTCTGCCCAGTAGCTTCTGTTTGCTTCACAATTGTTCCACTCAGTACAGTTTGTTTGTGGAAGGAAGCTAATTGCTAAACATCACTTGCTGGTGAAGTCAGGTGGGGGATGGTAACACCATGAGTTGCCTTTATGGATGCTGAGAACTTCTGAAGTACTGACAACAGGCAGCTTCTGGGATTATGGTGGGTAGTCTTGTATTTTATTTTTTTTTTAAATATAGTGAATTTACAGACTGTCTCTAACATAACCATGAGGGTATGAAACAGCAGAGGGTACAAAGCTTGCTTGCAAAACAGGTGTAGTTTGTTAATAACTATGTGCTTCTGCATGTTGAGCCAGATCCTTTCTGCAACACCTTTTTAAGAAAGGTAGCTACTTGTTCTTTATTGGCAAAGTAATGATCAGTATCTGACTTCTGAGAAATAAACAATAGTAAGCATTGGTTTTATGGCAAGTGTATTTTGTTTTTCCAGGTCTTGTGTACTGTAGCACATAAAGTGAATCAGAATGCCTCTCAGTGATGACCATAACAGCGATTCAGAGTCTTCGCGCCTCTCAGAAAGCACAGCTGCTTCTAGTGACTCTGAATATTCAAGACAGAGCTTTAACAGTGATTCTTCAAGCAAACCCAGTTCTCCAGCATGTAAGCCTATTTCAACCTTACCTGCATTGTGCATAGACAGATGAGGTTAACTTATTTCATTTCTCTTTGCTATTCTGGGTAGAACCTGGGATTCTGAATCTCTGTTTAAGAGTATTAAGAGAAAGGCATGGCTTTCTCTCTGCTGTGAAACAGTGCATCTACTTGTGTCTGGAACACCACCAGCTGTATCCGTGGGGGTCTCCCTGTGCAGTCCTTCCCTTCAGAAAGTGTAAGAAAAGTGTGCCGCTTGGTCATCCTAATCTTGATGGGGGTAGTGGTCTCCCACTCAACCACATACAGCTTTGTGCAAAGGGTGGCTTTCTTCTGTTTGCTTCATACATTTAGAAATTAAATCTGTAGCTTACAGATTTATAACTTAGTTACATGAAGTTAATCTCAAATTCCCCCCCCTTTTTTTTTCTTTCATAAATACTAGGATGAAATAGAAAACACACATTTGCACAAGGAATATATTTTAAGTAATTATAAATAAAACCCTGGTTAAGATGTGCTTCATGTTTATGTCTAAACATTCTTTGACCATGCATACTTTTTAGCATCTATGTAAGTCTGACATTAAAACAAGTGTGTTAGTGGAGCTGTAGTTGGCAGCTGGCTATCTGTCTTTATTACCTGTCTTCAAATGGTTAATTCCAAATACTAAATTAAAATGCAGAATTTGGGGCTTTGGAAACTTTGGGAATTACTCTTGCTTTCTAACGTAGAGTTTGTTATGATGTTAATGCTTATTTGTAAAAGTGTAATTTACAAAGCATCTGCTATGGAACGTAAGTGGGGGTGTTCCCAGATCTTCTCTACAGGCAATAAAACCACAATATAGCCATTATATGCTCAGAATAATAATAGACATCTAGTATCTGTTATTGCCCAGGTTTTTCGTCTGGTGGATTTTACAGAAGAGTTAATAGCAAATCTGTGGAATGCAAGATCCTGTTTTAAAGGAAAAAAAAAATCTTGCTTAAGATGCAAAAATATGAAATTGCTCTTCAAAATGTTATGAGGCTTGTGCAGTGTTACCCACACACACACCCCTGATAAGCTGGGAGTTTCCTGAGTTAGTGTTTTAAGAAGATATAAAGACCCAGTAATCCTAGGTTGTTTTTTCTAGAGTCCAGTTAGCAAGCAGTGAAACTTCTAAATTTTAATATTTTTCAATTGTGCTTATGAATTAGAGATATTTGGCTTGAACGGATCTTGTTTGTTTCAGCAGCAAGTCCCCCTAAGATGATTACATTTGATGAACTGATGGCAGCTGCAAGGAATTTGACGAACTTGACCCTAGCTCATGAAATTGCTGTAAATGCAAATTTTTGCATAAAACATGAAGACTTGCCACAGAACAGGTAAGAGCCTGAATTTTGTGAAAAGCAGCACTGGGGTTGGGAAGAGAGTAAAATAAAATACCACCCCACCCCAAAATTAACCCAATCAAAGCAAAAGACTACCAACAAACAAAACCCAAACCCTGCACCTCCAGGAGTCACTGTCAGTATGATGCTGGTTGCAACAAGTTGTGCAGTCCAGCTGAGTTGATATACTGTCTTGGCATGTTGCTCTGTTTTAAATGTCATGGAAGATAAAGGGTTAATGTAATATGAATGCACATAGTGAAGATGAGCATTGGTTTGTTCTGTGCAGTACCAAGTCCTGTGGAAAAGGTGAAATGATAGCTTTGTATGTAATAGCTCATTGGTGTAGTAGTATTAAAGAAGATAAAGCTCATCATGAACATAGCTCTAATATTAGGCCCAGAAGACATGCTATTACCTGGAGATCCAGAGGAAGCAAGACATAACTTCCCTTATGTAGGTAGCTAAATAGACATATCTGTGAGCAAGAGGAACTTAAAAATGACCCTGGTCTTTGCTTTGAGAAAACTTATGTAAAAAAACAAGGGTATTTTTAATTGCATAAGTCCCTTAACTGATAATTGGTTATATGACAAAGTAGTTTTTGAGAAAGCATAGTACATAACATACAAGGTTAGGACAATGAGTACAAATCCAATAAGGAAAAAGGGCAGTTTAATACTACTTTACCCACATCTGAATTGCCAGCACCACTTTATAAGACACCTGTATTTTATAAAAGACTTGTCAGTCTAGATGATGTTTTGGGAGCTGATGACCCACAGCCCAAGAAAGATATGATTGCAGGGCACGGTAGCTGGTGAGGTGCATTTTGCCCCACCAGTGATTGTGATCAGACTAGTCTAAATCACTTTTACCAATGATGAAAAATAGTTGGGAGTCATTTCTATATCTAATTGAATTATTACACAGTTTTGCAGGCACAGTGAAACAGATTGTACACAAGGCATTTTGGGATCACTTGGAATCGGAACTGAATGAAGAACCTCCAGAATATGAACATGCTATCAAGCTCTTTGAGGAAATCAAGGAGGTAATGCTCTTCCTCTCCTGTGCCCCAGTATTGTTTTGTCAGCTTAGGTTTGAAAGGCTCTGACTTCACTGAAGGGTCTGCTAACTCATTCAACACCTTTATGTTTGTTCTTTAAAGATGAAGCCATCATTACTCAGAACTGCAAATAGATGTATTTATAGTGTATTTATATTAATATATAATGATAAGTTGCAAGTCAGCTCTTCTCTCAAACCTTTACATTTCTCCTGGTGTCTTTCCAGCAATGTACTGTGAGCTTATGGTATGAACAGGAGTATAAATCTGACTGTACCTGCTCATGTAGGCTTTGTTTACCCACCTCCCTTGGCATTTCACACTCCCAAGACCCACTCTTGGCAACTTTTCTGACCCTTTAGACTGGTTATTAGAAAAAATCTCTCCACTGAACGGGTAGTCTGGTTTTGGAACAGGCTTCCCAGGGAAGTGGTGGAATCACCATCCCTGGAAGCGTTCGGAAGCTGTGTAGATGCAGCCTTTAGTGACATGGTTTAGTGGTGGACTTGTCAGTGCTGGGGGAATGGTTTGACTTGATGATCATAAAGGTCTTTCCCAATCTTGTTGATTCTGTGATCATACAGGGAAGCATGCACACCTTCAATCCTAGCACAATACTAAGTCTTTAAAAATTTTGAGTTAGGAAATGTTTGTTTTATAGGGCAGTATTCCAGACATGCTTTCTGTTCTACTAGAGCTTTGAGCTTTTTTGCAGAACTGTATGGAGATAATTTTAACAGTACTTCTTTCCTGCTACCTTAATGTTCAGCCTTAATGTGTCTTGTTATAGTCAGCTAAATACACTTGACATTAAGATCCTATTTTAGCATGTTTACAAAGGGGTTTGGTTTTTATTAATACGTTTTTTTATTTCCCCCCCCTACTTTAGATTCTTCTTTCCTTCCTGACTCCTGGAGCAAACAGGATTCAAAATCAAATTTGCGAAGTTCTAGATACGGATCTTATACGACAGCAGGCAGAACATAATGCTGTTGATATTCATGGGCTAGCTAATTATGTTATCAACACAATGGGAAAGTTGTGTGCTCCAATAAGAGACAATGATATCAAACAGTTAAAGGCAACTGACAATATCGTAGAATTACTGAGGTTGGTATTTGAGTGTCTTGGGGGTTTTCAGATGAAGAACTCTTTCTGAAAGAGTACTGGGCAGTGGAAGAGGGGGGTATAGTCTTAAAAAATCTTTAAATTATGTCAGTTTACAGAACACCTGCTCTCAAACTATAGGAAAACTAATTTTTATACAGAAGTATTAAAGGGGAGAAGCTATGACATGCTGACAAGAATATTGTCTTACTTTGTAATAAAATGGGTAGAATGCCTAGATCAAGCAGTACCAGCTCTGACTATCTAAGCCATTGAACAACAAAAAAACACTCTTGCAATAATCTGTTTCAGAGACTGCTTTTTCAGTCTTGTTCATCCTTACAAAGCTTATGCAGCACATTTGTACAGTTCCATCTTGAACTATTTAATGCATGTAGGAGGCCAAACTTTGCATTTTAAGTATCTCTAGTAAAGATATTATTTGAACTTGAGTAAAGCATAACTGGCAGAAACTAGTTTACTCTTTCTTAGATACATGAAAATACTAAGAGTAGATGGAGCTGATCTACTGTTTTATTGCAACTTGGGTCATATGCAGGATCCAGGCTACTGGAATTGTTTCTCTTTGTACAAATTTAAATAAAAAGTTAACGTATGTTCATTTAGGCTGAAATGTACCAACTTACAGGTGCTGCATATTGGTCTTGGTACCTGTGACTTACACCAAACCTTACACACAATCCTCCTTCAGGTATCCTGGAAGCTGCGTAATGTATGTTACACTGAAATACTGATGCAGTTTACTTCTCCCAGAATTGAAGTTATAGTACTAATGTAGGTGTATCTCACATGTGCTGGTTAAAATCAATAGACTAATAGTCAAATTTTAAATTTCTCCTTTCAGACAAATATTCCGTGTTTTGGACCTGATGAAAATGGATATGGCAAATTACACAATTCAGAACCTTAGACCATACCTTCAGCGTAATTTGGTGGACTACGAAAGAACAAAATTCCAGGAAATTCTTGAAGAAACACCAAGTAGGTATCCTGCTATCTTTAAATCAAAACATTCTGAAAAGAAACCCCCAAATAAAAACCACACCTATTTAAAGACATGCTATAGAATCTGTCAATTGCAGTTAATTTGGAGGAAAACTTCAATTTCTTGTCTGTATCTAGCTGATGCTGAAGTTCTTTGACAAGCAAGCTACCAATGGGCAATTGCTGAACTTGCTGTAAAGTATGTTCATCTGTAATCTGGGCAAGTTTTCAGACAAATTTGTATTTGCTGTATTGGTTCGTATCTGAAGAACCAACTGTAGCTCTTCCTGTCTGGAGACAGAAGCCCTATGTACTGAAAGATGAGACTTTATCTCTTTTGTATGCAGCTAGTCTATTGTTAGTTTGAAATACGTACATAAAACTAGTTAGTATGCATGAAAGTTGGGACAGGATCCTATTTTTAATAAACGAAAGGCAAGCTCTGAGGGAGTATCTTAGATGATGCAAAATCAACTTTATCTATTATTACAGGTTTTGTGTAATGCGGCTAAACAGGGTTCAGGAAACATTTTCCAAGAAGACAAAGTAAGCTTACTAATGTCTGGAGAGGGGCTTCTGAAATAGGAACCGCAACCCACTGATGTAGCTTGTAGTATTTATATATGCAGCCTGAGGAAAAACTGTTGTTAACAGCAAATGAAATGCTCATAGAGCTCTTTCTCCCTTAACTTCTATTTCCAGTTCTGTACCCCAGCTAGTAACTTGCCTTCCTGAAAAAGGAAAATAAAAAAATGCTTTGGGAACTCGGAGGCTGCTTTTACCCCAAGATCTTGCCTGAGGTCTTAACAATTTGTTGCTGGGTTAAAAGCTAGCTAGAATATTAAGGTGACCAGTGGAAGATAAGTGGGGGGAAAAAAAATATGAGGAGGAGAGTTTACGTGTTAAAACTCAGCTGTCCACTATGTTTGAGTCTTCAGAAGTCATACGAGTTTACGAGTACAACTTTTTTTTCCTCAAGGTAGTGCTTATTTTGGTGAGAGCATGCAGTAAATCTGTACTGATTTGCAATTCTTAGGTGCCCTGGACCTCACAACAGAATGGATAAAGGACTCTATAAAAGATGAATTGTCATCTGCTTCTGATGAATCTTCATCATCCCCTGGTGCTGATAGTAGTTCTAAACGAACCATTAGTCCTACACTGGTGCTAAACAATGGCTACTTGAAACTGTTACAGTGGAATTACCACAAAACAATTCCAGAGGTAGGAAGTGTATTTCAGTGTCTTCAGATTTCTAGCTATATGAAAATATTTGTGTAGTATAATAATCCTTCTATTGATAACTAAGTGAAGTATTCTCTTGCACTTCTTAAATTTCTGAATAGTAAATTTGGAGAGCATGTGCTAGTGTAGTGTCTGAAATACAAGATGTGCAGCAACTAGAAAAGAACAACGTAAACCCTGTCTTCATTCTATCCCATCGTAGCTCACCAGCTCCACCCTGAGAGCAGTCTTGGCCATGGTCACAGGCTGGGGCTGGTACCGCCAGCTCTTGGCTTTGTGTACCTTCGAGGGGACTGATTATAGCTGTTTTCCTAATAGCAGCAGGAATTAGTGGAATTGCTCTTGCTTTAGAACAGAATCAGTAAGAACTTGGAGCCCTCTAAAGTAGATATTCATCCTTTTGCAGTGCATATAAACTATTGCTTTGAGGATCAGTGTTCAGTTTTTCCTGCCAGCTCCTCTGCAACTTTCCATAAAGCCAATTTGAAATTGTCCATCAGTCAGGGCTAAAATTAGCATCTGCAATGAGCTCTTTAGCTATACTTAGGGTAGGCTGGTAGAGAACTTGCTGAATACATGGGGAGGCTTTTAGTGTTCTCGGTCAGTGGACACAAGGGAAACTACCTTATTCTTACCTTAATTTGAAAAGATTTGAATAATAGGTACATACAGGTATCCTCTGGTGAATGTAGTTTGCCATACTATGAAACTACTACTACTGAGTGTTAATGCCCCTGTGCTTCACAGTAAAGGGATTTGGTTAGGATTGAACTCTTTCTAACCTAAAAAGTCACTCCAGCTACATTTTGCTGTGGGAATTACAGTCTTGGTATGATCAACTGCATGTTTGCCTATAAGAGGTTATGAATCACTTGCAGAATTTGCTCTAATGGTTGAGCTCATGGTTGTCATGCACAGTTGTTCATCACTGTCAGTTCCAGACTGCCATTTTTCAGAGAACAGCTGAATCCAGAAGACTGTTGTCTGTAACCTTGATTACTGCAATGTCCTCTGGATCCCCTGAGCATTTTGCTTTGTTGAATTTTCATCAGCAGTGATGAGGAATAGCATGCAATGTCCTTGGTTTGCTCTGCACTGAAGACATCACCTTTCTTCCTGCCATAGGTTTACTTCTGGTACTCATACATGATGCCACTTTGTGCAATATTACATATTCAGGGTATTTCAGCTGCTGTCTCTTCTGACATTGTGTATTTGTATTTAAAAATGTCAGTGCTTCATGATTATATCCTGTATGTGTCCTTTTTCCTGCTCTCTCCCTCTGTATTCCTAAATGAGCATTACTGTTTCAATTCCAGACTCTAATAACAGATGAAGCTCGTCTTCAGGAGTTGAGAGAAAAGCTCAGACAATTAAGGATCATAGCTTGTGTTTGTCTTATAACAAACAATATGGTGGGTGCAGCAATTGTAGATGTGCCTGATTTTGCTGAGCAGCTGAAAAGGATCTCTGTCCCTCTTCTTGAAGGCATGAACAAGAAGTAAGGTCTTATTTTTATCACTCTTCATATTCATTTATTTATATTAAACAGGAAATATCAGGTGGATCTGAAAACCCTTGGAAACAACTCAAATGTCATAGCCAGTGCTTGTTAATAGAAAAATATAAAATTTTAATAATCTGTATCTATATTCCCTTGAAAATATAAGTCCACTCTGTTAGGCACATGCTTTCAAAGGTATATTTTAATGAAATCTTAATCTTGATGTTAGTATACAGAACTTTGGCCTCTAGTACTAAAGTTCATTCATACGCTCCTAATACTGAAGAGACTTTGGCAATACATTCACTGAATTGTCTTGCCAGTTGCTTCAGGCTAGTTGCAGTTAAAGCTCTTTGGCTGCTTATTTCTGCTGCCTGCAAGTAAGTGATGTGATCTGAAGGAGTGTCTTAAAACAGTTTTTTCACACTGCTTTTTCTTATGAAATACTATGCATGTGGCCCAGGAAAACACCTTAGCATAATGGCAAAATGATGTGGTGTTGCTGCTATACACTTGAAATTATTTTTCATGTTAGGCACTTATTTTATCTTCCACATTAAGATTTGTGCTGTACCTGTAGATGCTTGTAAATCTGCAAAAGATAACTTTTCTAAATTCTTTTATTGCAGCGGGTGGGTTTAAAATAAAAGGACAAGTAAGGTCACTTTACAACCTATGCTCTAGAAACTGCCAAAGTTAATGCTTTTCTCTTTCTTTCTTCCAGAACTTTTAATTTGAAGGAGGCTCTGAATGCTATAGGTGTCCAAATTTGCAGTAAAGTGAACAGGTCTCTAACTGAAAGAGGTCTTCCCACTCTTGATGAAGAAATGCAGAGTAATTTAATGGGTCAGATCACTCATATTGTAGAGGAGAATAATCCTGTCTGTTCCTTGATTGGTTAGTAAGATTATGTATAATTGTTGTCTTGTATGTGTCTTGTATTGTGTCATATATCACCTTACTCCCAGCAAGCTTAATCAGCTGTAAAAACTTACTGCAGCAAAACACTGGGGCAACTATGAGTAAGGAAATGTTTACATAAAGAGGGTGTTCTTAGTGTGCTGTAGATCATGGCTAGTCACAGCTAGAAATACTTTAAAAAGTGCCTGAAGAAACAAGCCTTGACATGCTCATATTTTGGTGGAGAACTGAGAAAAATGAGTACTATTCAGTCTCCCTTCTGTCAGTTCTGGGTTTAAACTTAGTGGGTTTTGTAATTTGAGTCTACTTAGTTAATGTAACTTGTTGCAGCAGGTTTATGCTGCGTCCAGCTTGCAGGAGCTGACTTCAAGGAGCTTTCAGTATTGTTTCCCACTACAACACAGGCTTGGGAAAGAGTTGTTACCCATACGGCTGGATTTTGTGCTGTGCTGATGTATAGGGTGCTTACAAAGTGACTGTGGCTTCAGCTTGGGTTCTCTTGTTCTGAATATACTTTATATTTTATTTCAGACAAACGGATCCAGTTCTTCCTGAGAAGCTTGCTTGCTCTTCCCAGTTTTCAGAAGTCTATGCCTACCATGCCAGGAGGCCTTTCTGTGATTCAGACAGAAATGGAGCTTGTTGGATCTCAGTATGCAAGCATTGTAAACTTTAATAAACAAGTGTATGGACCCTTCTATGCAAACATACTTAGAAAACTACTTTTTCATGAGACACCAATGGGAAAAGCAGAACCAGGAACAGCAACAACTACCAGTTAAAAAATTCCACCTTTTTTTTATCCTCTAGAGTTGATCTGTCTTCCCTACTAAGAACAGTCCACTCCAGTGAATATCAGTGAGAGAGATCTTATAAAATTATACAGATAGCTTCTGAAATTCACTGGAAAGACATTTAAGTTCAAGGACATATACTTTTTTAATAGAATAAATTTGCTTGATGCATTTTGTCACTTGTGAACTATTTGTCACTCGTGAACTATTAGTTCTCATGGCAAGCATTTATGATTTGCATTGGGAAGGGGCTGGCAAAGTACTTGGTTTGGTTTTTTTGCCACCATTAAAATAATGTTATTTTTTCAATTTAAATATATTTACATATAGCAATGCAATTATGAAATGAGAAAACGATTGTAGGTAAAATGTACTGTGCTTACATTGCATTTTTGTAGAGCAACATCTAATACAACACTCACATTTCTGAAAAGACTTTAATGTAAGAACTGCTTTTGTAACCAAAACCAGACTCGTACTAGGCCAAGTTCTGGTACTCCTGCAACTACTGGAATGAGAACTTGGCCTCTGTTAATGTTAAGGAATGCCAGTGTTGTAAGCTGTATGAAGTATAGCAGTTACAGAAGAAGTATGCACCATTTGAAGTAGGAATCATTCAGAACTTCTCAACTATAATTGAGATTAATGACAAACACCTAAGAAACATCATGTTGATGGGAGGGAGGTGGAGTTACTTTCTGTATATAATGTTTATAAGCATTTTGTTTATCCCAGTGGTGGTCATACATAAATCTTACCTTTAATATGTGTATGTATTAATCTTTGATCTTAATGGGTATTAAGTATTTTTTAAGTTAGGTCTTTCTGACCTTTATTCTCAAAAGCACTTGAAAGTGACCTTAGAGAGTACCACAGAGCAGCTTCCCCTTCTATATTCTGTTGGATGAGGGCATAAGCTTTTCAAAGGATATTCTGGGGTCTGAAAGCAAGAACTCAAGTGATTAGTCGTTCTGAAAATGTGATTGAGTTTACTTTCACTCGTGAGAAATATTGCGGTTTTCTTTAAAGTTCTTTGTAATAGGCCCCAATAATAAGTTCCCATTTAAGGCATCAGGAATCTTGCATACAGAAAATGAATAGGCTTGAAATTGAGAAATGTGGCAATAAACTGTAAATTTACACAGGCTTTATTTTGCATATTTCAGATTACTGGGAATAGATACTGCTGGAATACATATTATAGATATGTTGTCTATGAAATGGAATCATAATTTACTTGAAAATAATCTTTAATATATTACTACATAATCATCCTTTTTAAAATGTCGTATATAAACTCCATATGGTACAAGTTATCTAGCTTGTTCTAATATTTTATATTACAATCTATTTTTTATGAAGAGACAAGATCACCCATAAAAGCTGAATGTGTTCCACAAATTGTGTATGTACATTACTGTGTCTTACCATAAAGGTCTAAAAAAATCTGGGCATTATTAGCACTGTGGTTTTGTAGTCCGTTTCTAGAGAATTGTGTACTCCTTTTGCTAAGGGAAATGACTTCTGGTCAGTTGTTCCTCACTGTTGAAGAATTTTGGTCACGTGTACATAGGAAACTTTCTCCAAAATGCCTTTTTAGAAAAGAAATTTCTCTAGTGCACTTCTGCTCTATCCCTTGTAAAAAACATTGCACAAAATAAAGATGAATACATATTTTAAAGGGAACTGTTGCCTGAAGCCTGAAAAACCTGTGAGAAAGAAACTCCTAGAATATAGGAATTGTGCCACTACGTAGAACAGGCTTGCTTAGATGAATATGAAATTTTGATACGCAATTCAAAATCATCAAGAGAAGAATGCATTTTAAAAGAAATTATGGGAAGTTAAATATAAGTGAATTGCTGCATCTTTGGAAAGAACTATTTTAAGCTTCAGCCAAAACAGGATCTTATCAGTGTTTGAAGATTATTTATAACATGATTATGATTCTTTATCATAATATTTTATATGCATTCTATTATTAAATACAATTACAGATCTTCAGTGTTCTGGGGAAAGTTTCATACTAGGTTTTACCAGTAAATACTCAAATAAGGGTTCGTTGGGGTTTTTGGTGGTTAACTAGCAAAGGGCATTTTATAGCATGGCCTATGCTTCAACTGATTGTTTAATGTATCTTAATTTTTATTTAATGTTTGAAGCTTAGGCGCTGCATCAGTTTAATGTCATGTGTTGCATGCTGTTGACACTACCGTGGCTGAAATGCATTTATCTTTACTCTGAAGCTGGCCTTGTGAACCAAGATGCAATTCTGTAGCAGCTTTCCCTGATGAAATGAATATTTGAGGGTTTGTATGCATTAAATTGTTTGTGATATGACTGGTGATGAGAAGTCATTTATGCCAACTTTCTGAGATATAATGAATTATTAAATGCTGAAGATAAATTACCGCACTAATAACACATCGTGATTAAAATTTCTCAGTAGTAGGTGGAGTCTAGAGCTGTGATTTAAACTGGGCTACACAAGTAACATTCGGAACAGTTGTGTGCTTAACCGGGATTCCTTGGAAGAAGGTTGTATTTGGTTTGCAAGACATCGTTTTGACAGCAGGGTGTCTATGGGGGCAGCTTCTGTGAAAAGCTGCAGGAAGCTTTGCCCCATGTCTAATAGAGCCAATGCTAGCTGGCTTCAAAACAGACCTGCCACTGGCCAAGGCTAAGCCTCCCATCAGCAAGGTAGCAGCGCTGGGGTAACATAGTTAACAAGGAGAAAGAAAAAAACCTGCTGTACAGCAGCAGCCAGAAGAGGGGAGTGAGAGTATGTAAGAGGTCAACACACCACAAAGGTAATGTGTAATCACAGCTCCACTCTTGGGAACGATTAAATACATGGGAGGCTTCAGACTGGGGGATACTGGGGTAGAGGGCAATGCCAGATCCCCATAGTGAGTGGCAATAAAGACACGGGTAAGCATTCTGTTCTTCTTGTGAAATCTCTTAATCTAGAATCACAGAATGGTTTGAGGCGCTTAGTTTAGAAAGGTAATAACTCAATCTTCTGAACATCACTGTTTGTTTATTACTGTTTTGTGGAAGTAATCATGATTTCTGATTATATACTAATGGAGCGGGGTACAGGTCACTGGACTGAAACAGTTAGTTACTTTGAGCATGTCCTTAGATGGAAGGGCATGAAGGATGTTGCAGCCCTGCTGCACGTTGAACTCTTCAGGCTGACTAATAGGCATGAAGCTAAATGGAAGTGGTATGAAATGCTGCTACTCCCAGGTTTAACCTGGGCCTTCATGTCCAGGTTGTACGTGTGGAGCCCAGACCAAACTTGGTCCGCTGTTCATGCAGAATGTGAGCCAGATCAGAGGTGTGTGTGCAAGTACTGTTTTCACTCTACTTTTAAAATGTACTTAGCAACTGTTAGACATGAACCGTCAAAAGCTTTTTGTCACGGGAATTTTAAAAGATCAGTAATGCTTCTTTGTTTAATCTTAAACTGGGGAAGAGGAGTAGTCCTCTGAACTGTGATTTGGGCATTTCTAGCACTTGGGGGGGGGAAAGAAGGCTGTAGGTGATCCAGCTGCAGCACTGAACTAAGCTTGGAAAGAGACAATAATATTCTCTGAAAGCTTTTCTTTGTGTCCTAAACACTGTAAAATACCAGCACCCCACTTGCTCTGTGCTCTCCTGTGTCAGCCTGCTCCCCGGATTCAGAGGCAGACCCCCAAACGCTGACAGGCATTAAAGTCCCCTCCGAGGAGCCAGAGCATCGGGGGAAGAAGAGGTTGGAGAGCCCCGGCCGCCCCTACCGAACCCTCCCTTCCGCCCCGTTTTCCTGCGTGTGTGCCCGTGCTCATCCCGCCAGGGCCCCGAGGCCCCGGAACGTTCGTGCCCTGCGCGGCTGCGGCGGGAGGACGCGTTTGGTTGGCGCGCACTGGTCCCTCGGCGCCGGCCTCCGCTGCGGTTTCTGTGCGGGGTTGGGGATGGAGGCGCTGGCGGAGGAGCTGGGGGCCCTGACCCCAGAGCAGGCGGCGGCTCCCGTGAACACGGTGGAGGTTAGCGGCTGGCGGCGGCGGGGAAGGGGCGACACGCGTAATGGGGGTCTCCATTCCTGGGTTTGTTCTGGAGCAAAGGGGCCTCTGCCCTCTGCGGTGTTTCCTTAAAGTTTGAGGATTGCCTGGCGTGGGGATAGGGAGGAAGTGAAGGAGGCCGTTTGTCAGGTTCCTTTGGCTGCACTGGGCTTCGTGTTTGGAAACAGCACGTCAGAAATGGAGCCCCAAAACCTTGTGCTGCGATTTGCCATGAGTTCCTCTACCAGCTCCACCGTGAAGGATTATTACCCCACAACTACAGCGCTGACATGTGCTTCTGAATGTCAAACTAAGCGGTGATGGTCTGTGAATGTTACAGAATGCTCTCCTCTGGAGCCAAGTGCTGCAGCCTCGGGCTGTACCCTCTGGTCCTCCTCACCTTTACCCTCAACCCACGTCCCTCATCTCAAGTGAGGGGTGGGCTCCCCATGCCATGGGGGGTGAAGGTGGGGCTGATGAAAGAAGATGTTCCCAGGGGTCATCAAAGAATAGAAATGGAGGAAAGTTTGTAGGAACCTTGGTATCCTTGGGACTGCACTTTGTTTGATATCAAACTTTGTGTTGCATCAAACTTTGACAGTTTTGCTAAATCTCCGTAGGAGTCAAGGTACTGGTAGGTTTTACAGAGACTCATGTCTGCAAGTGACGTTCCCAGGACTGAGATTCTTGCATGTATTTTGTCAAGGAGAAGTTGTAGCAATCTTCCCTTGCTAGGAATATAATTTGCAGTGTTAATGACCAAAAAAACATTATTTGTTCTTAAATGAGTGTGTGTCAGTAAGGAATTTTCTAAGAAATAAATATTCCCACATCAGTTGCTTTTAGAAAAGATAATGTCCCATTGCATCCTGAGTAAATACTGCATAGTACATATAGCTTATCAAATGATTCGAGTCATCTCTCTGTTTTGTTTTTACTCATCTAGGTTGGTTTTGCAGTCTGTTTTTATAAATGGATCTGATTTTAAATAACATCAGTGTTTAAAGTTGTAATAATAACAGCAACAATAGTAATAAACCAAACCCAAGCTTGAGCCTCTTAGATGCTTGGTCGCTCTTTGGAAAGATATTTCAAACTGTTTTTTGTTTTCAGGAAAAATGGAGACTTCTTCCAGCGTTTCTGAAGGTTAGTGTTGTGCATGCATTTCATGGCATGAATATTTCGTCTCCTTTCTAACTTTACATTCCTCTCTTCCAGCTTTTGCTGTTTCCCAGGATACCTGTCCTCACCTGTGTGGATTTTGCTGTTATTTTTTTCTTAATTCCAATACAATTACAGATAAAGTCATTACATAGATAGCTTTCTTGATTAATTTGTGGGGGCATTCTTTTTGATGATTTTTGAATGGCTGTTTTCAATGAACAATGTATATATGTAATGTTTCCAGATCATTTTGCTGGTTTGCTGGCACTCAGAGACCCTATCATGGTCTTTATAAAAGACTGGGTGTTAAGTTTGTAATTGTGTTTGTTGTAGGAATCATATAAGTACAGTTCTGGGTTCTGCAAAGGCTTGAATATATGTATACCTTCCCTCGTGAAGGCACAGCCTGATAGAACTCAGATTGCTAGTGTCTTAATTTCAGTGCTACTCAGTCTGGTATTAGTTTAAGGCACAGTTCTATATAAAATGCCATTGGATGTAATAGCAGGACTAACAAACAGCTGGAAGTGAGGGAGGAGAAAGGCAGTAATGAAAATTGTATCATAAAGATAACAGGTAAAGTCTGTGATGTTCGTAGGTACCTTCAGGGAATTGCAGCCACCTCTGCACCCATCATCAGTCTTGAGAAATGTTGCCTGCTTTAGCAAGCTTCTTTTCAGCCTCACTATGTTAATTCCATTCCTTCCCAGTTTCTTCTTTCTTTCCTTCTCTGCACTTCTCTTTTTGTTGTACCCGTGAGTGTTTGATCCGGGCAGGAAAACAAAGCTCAAAAGCCAGTTACTGATTGTGTATGTTTTCACTTTGGCTCAGGGCTCTGAAGATGCTTCAGGGCCCTAATGAATCCTGTTTCTGTGTCTCTCCTAGCAACCACATGGACTTCCATCACAAGCTCGAGCTACTGATATTGTCTGAATTCTTGAAACTGTGAAAAAGGGAGGGTTGCTGCTGATTGTGGGGTGCAATTTGCTGAGGCTTTATGCCAAGTGTATCCATCCCACATTATTTCCAGCCGGTGAGCCCTTTGCTACCAGGCTGCTTGATGGTGGTCTGGCCTGTCTGTTGCATGTTGATTTATTTATGCCAGCAGTGGTAGTTATACAAAGCTGACGTGCATTACAGTTTCTAAAGTGGAGTTTTCTTCAATAAAGCTGTTGAGATCACTTCATTGAAAAATAGAAAGAACTACTGGCCTGATTTCTAATAAATCCATAATATTTTCCATAATAAATTCATAATAATGAATCTAATAAATCTATAATAAATCCATAATATTTTTCTTGCCTATATCATATGATGTGCAGTGTTGTTATAAATTAGGGAAAGCCTTATCTGAAGAATTCTGCTCTGGAGTCATTTCTTCTTTGTCTTAACCCATGGAGGTTTCAGTGAGAAGCCTGATTTGTCATTCTAAGCTTCTTATTTCCTACTAATTTAGAATGAACTGTTGCCTACCATGCGAACAATGTAAATGTGTCTATTTATGTATGAAGTTTTAAGTCTTCTAACATGTCATTTGTCATGGGATGTTTCAAAGCTTAAAGCCCTCTGTAAGCATGTAAGCACGTGTCAATATCAGCTAGCAGTCTTTCCTTTTCAAGGCTGGATTTTGCACTGTAGTGAGGATAGTTATACCTTTTATTTCTGCAAATGCCAATCTGTTAACAAAATTAATGCTTCTCTTAGTATTCCTTCAAGCCAAAATCTTTCTTCTTTTCTTGAATCCCAGATGATTTTATTTAGTGTAATACCCCTTCTTTTGATTACTCTAAATACCTTAAACTTAAATCCTTGAAATGTATCATATTAACCCATTACCTGGGGGAACTGCGTTATGTTTTTTGTGTGATATTACCCTTGCGCATGTCCTCTCTCTTCCTGCCTACAAATCAAACTCAGATTTCTTAGCAGTGTCCGGCCCTTCTGTGACTTGTTTCCTTGCTTATTGACCTCTTTCACACCCCACTTCTGTTCCATCTGCCCCATCTCATTTGCCATCCCTCTCATTCTTTATGCTAACTGCTCTTGTTAGGGTGCAGGCAGCTTCTTTCTCAAGCAGCACACACACACTGCTAATTAGACTCTAAATGCTTAAAATTATTTCAGAATAACAGCAATCTGACAGAAGATTTTCCCTTATATTGGCTCTTGTTTGTTTACATGAATTTCAAAGTCTGTTGGGTGCTTACTTTGTACAGTTACTGATTTATTTTTCTGACTCAAAAGGCAATGACAGCTCATGGCAATGCCTAGTATAGAACCAGACTGGTTGTCCAGGCACTTCTCAGAATTTTTCAGCTGAAAGAATTTAGCACATATCCAAAAGTACTTATAAATTCTTGTCTCTTAATTTCTGTCTTGTATAATTTATGTTACTGACACTAATTCCATTTACTGCATGCGTGTATTTTTTAGGTGAAAGGACTTGTGAAGCAGCACATAGACTCATTCAACTATTTCATCAATGTGGAGGTATGTTTTCTTAGTGGAAGAGAGTGGCTCTTAGTACTCAGAAATGGCACATGATTATCTTTTGTTGTTATGTGTTGTTTTTTTTTCCCTCCAGATAAAGAAAATTATGAAAGCAAATGAAAAAGTTACAAGTGATGCTGACCCAATGTGGTACTTGAAGTAAGCATGAAATGTTTTCTGTATCGGTAGTAACATCTGGTGCTGTCTTACGGGTTTGTCATTGGCTATGCTTTTAGGCACCTGTGTACGTATAAATCATGAGAATATTTTCCATGGGTTACCTGTTCTTTGGAGCTTCTCTTCTATTGAAATATAGGAATATTTAAAGAATAATCATGTGAAGCAGACTAAATAGCCAGCTGTTATCAATACTTTATGTCATAATTTTTTCTGTAATTTAGTAATCTTGTGTGACAGGTGGGAGTTTCTCTTTGTCTATTTGCAACGGTAACTTGGGGTTTATTGCATGTGCAATTTAAATCTTAATTTTAACTAAGCAGAACATAGCTCAAATATGAGTTACTTTGGGAAACTCATTAGTAACCAACCTACGTTTATCAAAGCATTTTTCAGTAATATTTCGTATTACTGAAACCTATCAAAACCATTTTTCAGTATATATAGAATTCTGCTTCCTGAATTTCCTTAAAAATATTTGCCTTGTTGCTCATTTTGGAGCTGTTTGTATTACAGGTACCTCAACATCTATGTTGGTACTCCAGATGTGGAAGAAAGCTTCAATGTGACACGACCTGTATCGCCTCATGAGGTATTAATGTTTGCATCTGTGTTTGTTTGGTCTTGGGAATGTGTTAGGTACTAGCTGCAGATAACTTTATTTTGAGTATGTGCATGCTACCTGAGGTGATACAATGAATGCCATCATCGCAGTAGAAAGAAGTTTCAGAGATTTAAACATTTCATAATACATTCTTTTATTTTTTAGTTCTTTTTTTGTGACGTGTTCATAGCTGTATTTGGTGTTTCATGGTAACTGTGTCGGAGTGAGTTTCCATGAAAGTGGTGAAAAGTACTTCTCTTGCTTAGTCTTGTGGATCTCCTTATTACAGCTGAAGTCATCACACCACAATGTGGTGTTCTTTGATGTTTTTATTAGCTTCTTTTAAATATTAGCCTTGCCGCTGTCTACACCATAGGTCACTCCAGTCTCCCTTTCCCTCTCAGTCTTCTTTGGGAACATACATCTGATTTTTTTCTCATAGTTCTTAACTCCGAGTCAGAGAGCGAACACGAAAACTTTGAGAAAACCCAGGTGGAAGTTGATAAAATTACAAGAAACTGCAGAAGAACATTAGCTTTATGGGTAGTATATTTAACTTCTTTGCACTGCTGTAAGCATGTAGATTAACAAATAAATTGTGTACTTCTGGAATGAAGGTGCATGTTGGAGAACAGATGCTGCTGTGAACTGACATCAGTGTCTGTTGCTTTTGGAAGCATATAAGGTAGCTTCTGTACATATAAGAAAGCCATAAACTAAGATAAGGTTTAGACTTTTTAGGATTGCTTCCATGACTAAAGTCATTCAGTTCCCATCAAATTTTGCTCAGGAATAAAATACTCTTCTCCTGTTGCTATGCTTCCAGATTTATGCCACTGCAACAGAGGTACTGACAGCTTTTTTAGCCTCAGAACAGGAGCTGAGCTTGGAACTTTGCCTACAGCTTGTTGTCAACCTGATAAATCAGTTCATGTATCAGACATTTTTTATTTTGCTACATGCACTTGATTCATGAAGTTGAATTGTTTGGGTTTTGGGTTTTTTTTCATGTAGACTCGTACCATGAAATACATTTGGTCCTTTGGAAGAATACTGGAAAATCAAGCCATCTAGTGGCTGCCTCTTGTGCATAGCCACGTTTCTGTCTCCAGTGACCTGACTGCGTAATTCTTATTTTGTATCTGTGTCTTGTGTGGACAAAGCACAGACGAAGAATCCCAAAGCCTTTCCCCCTCCCCCCCCCCCTCAAGTAATACTAATGAGGCTGTCTAAATCCCCTTCTCACACAGATCTCATGGGAGTTTCATGAACTCTTCATACAAATGAATTTAAAGTAATTAGAAAACAGAATTATTCTTGGTTACATTTAAATTTGATGAAATCGTTGGGAGCACAGCAGGACCTAGTTTCTTACAGGTCACAGCTGAAAACTGCTGGTGCACTTCAGTATTTTATTACTAGAGAAGTGGTTTACTTTTTAATATGGTAAGAAGGAGCAACGATGTTGTGAGAAAGTCTGCAGTGATTCTTGAGGCATTTTTTTCCATACAGTTGCATCTTCAATATACAGCACAATCTTAATTGCATTTTATTAATGCATAATGAGCACATTGAGAGCCTATGGTATCATAAACGTACAAGTCTGAATACTGATGGATTTGTAATCCTGGAGCTCAAAGGTATAGAATGCTCAGAGAGGTCGTGAATGGCCTGATGTGCATTGCTCAGTTGTATTCAGTGAATGCTGTAAACCTTGTCTATATGAACATAAGCCATACCTTAAAGGCTAGCAAGCAGTCAAAGAATGAGGCTGGGGAGAGGAGATCAGAAAGACTGGATTAGAAATGATTGAGCCTTGAGCTAGGTTATGTCCTAAATATGTATATCTTGCTTCTCTTGCTATTTGAGGAATTTGCAAACTAATTCTGGGAGTCTTTACAGGAAGTGGTACTAAAGTGAACCTTCTGTAAGATATCTTTAGAAATGGTACCATACAGTGAGATTTGCTCATTCTGTTAGTAAGGTAGCACACTCTCTGCCTTACTCTCATGTGTTTCTCTCCCATCAAACTTCATATGAGAGCACAGCTCTACAGCTGCTGAGAGCCTTCGTGCAGAAATGTCCCTGAGCTGAGCACTGCTCTCAGAGCCTGTGACACAGTATGGTCTTTGTGTCAACTCTGTGGATTAGGCCTGTTTGTTTGATTAAACTGTTAAGAAGTTGCACTCTGCAGTGCTGTCCTTTGAAGATAGATCCACTGGCTGCTTTTGAAACATGTATTTGGGTTTGGTTTTTTTTTTTTTTGTTTTGTTTTAAACAGGGACTCATAGAATCATAGAATGGTTAGGGTTGGAAAGGACCTTAAGATCATAGAATAGTTAGGGTTGGAAAGGACCTTAAGATCATCAAGTTCCAACCCCCCTGCCATGGGCAGGGACACCTTGCCCTAAACCGTATTACCCAAGGCCTCATCCAGCCTGGACTTGAACACTGCCAGGGATGGAGCATTCACAACCTCCCTGGGCAACCTATTCCAGTGCCTCACCACCCTAACAGGAAAGAATTTCCTCCTTATATCCAATCTAAACTTCCCCTGTTTAAGTTTGAACCCATTACCCCTTGTCCTATCACTACAGTCCCTAATGAAGAGTCCCTCCCCAGCATCCCTATAGGCCCCCTTCAGATACTGGAAGGCTGCTATGAGGTCTCCACGCAGCCTTCTCTTCTCCAGGCTGAACAGCCCCAACTTTCTCAGCCTATCTTCATATGGGAGGTGCTCCAGTCCCCTGATCATTCTCGTGGCCCTCCTCTGGACTTGTTCCAGCAGTTCCATGTCCTTTTTATGTTGAGGACACCAGAACTGCACACAATACTCCCAAGTGAGGTCTCACGAGAGCAGAATAAACGGGCAGGATCACCTCCTTCGACCTGCTGGTCATGCTTCTTTTGATGCAGCCCAGGATACGGTTGGCTTTCTGGGCTGCAGGCGCACACTGAAGCCGGCTCATGTTCATTTTCTCATCGACCAGCACCCCCAAGTCCTTCTCCTCAGGGCTGCTCTGAATCTCTTCTCTGCCCAGCCCGTAGCTGTGTCTGGGATTGCGCCGACCCAGGGGTAGGACCTTGCACTTGGCATGGTTAAACTTCATGAGGTTGGCATCAGCCCACCTCACAAGCGTGTCAAGGTCCCTCTGGATGGCATTCCTTCCCTCCATTGTATCAACCGAACCACACAGCTTGGTGTCATCAAGATCATCTAGTTTCAATCCCTGGACTGGAATCCCTGAATGGGTGGGAACGCCTCACCCTAAACCCTGTCACCCAAGTCTCTGTCAAACCTGGCCTTGAGCACTGCCAGAGATGGAGCATTTGCCTCTTCTGTGGGCAACTTGTGCCAGTGGCTCACCACCCTCACAATAGCCCAAGTACCATGAAAAGCTTGGTCAAGCTTTGCTTTGCTTGATTTCTTTGAGGATTTATAGGAGACAGAGCAAACACGGAATGTTTTAAGAGAACCTCTTCAGCTTGTAAGCCAACATCTAACCACATGACTGTTCTCCTTTTAGTGCCGCCTGCGAGACATGACTTACTCTGCCCCAATTACAGTGGACATTGAATATACACGAGGAAGCCAGAGGATCATACGTAATGCCTTGCCCATTGGCAGGTAAGGTGCTATATGTCAAGCGTCTGGTGCTAGTTTTCATTTGGTGCTGTGTTTGGAAGAGATCTTACTGCAAAGTAAACGTAGACTAACCTTGCTTCCTTGTTAAAAGAAATCGTGACTAAATTTTTGTGAGCAGCTGTACAAGATGTGTTTGTCAGGTTCTGTTGTAAGATCCTGTTTTGCAAAAGCTTCTGGAAATCCCTTTTCTTCCAAAGAAGAGCAATATCTGTCCTTCCAAATAAGGACAGATATTGTCTATGTTTATACTAATATAAAACCAAAGAGGGAAATATATGAAAGAACACTGGAGCTGCAAAATGAAAATAATCATGTTTGCTTTGTAGCCAAATTACTTATTCTTTCATACCTAATATGCAGAGATACATCTGTAGAAGGTGAATGGTAAAACCAGTAAGGCAAGCATTAGTCCTTCTGCGTGAGGTTAAGATCACCTTTAAATTTTATTTGGTTTAGAGTCAAGGCTGAGCTTTAATGGAGAGACATTAAGGAGTTTTTGCTGATTTTGTTTTCTAAACTCTGTCAAATGACTTGAGGTTATTATTTTTTTCTGTAAGAAATTAGATGTCCATCTTAACCATACCAAAAATGCAGAATCCCTGACAGTTCTAGCGTTTAGTGAAATCAGAATTCCATTTTAAAGGCAGTAAAGATGTCTGTCTTTTGTAGACCATATTTCTTAAAGACCATCCCTCCTGGCTTTAAAGGTCAGTGCCTTACAGAGACTGTTTACTGTGTGACTGTGCATCTTACTGAAGGTGGAGTAGTGGTAGGAAAAAAAAAGATGCGTACTTAAGGAGCTACACTTGTAGTGAAATTTTCAGTTTTCATATTAAAAAAATAGACTTTAATTCTGTCGATAGAATATGATGCACAACAATGCTTTTACAAAGCCAGGCTTCTATAGGTGTAGTAACAGTTTCTTGTTCTAGCTACTTAAGAAAAGTCTTGAAAAGACTGTCTAAATTTGAGTCTTTTGAATTATTTCATGGTGTGTACTAAAGGCAAAAAGTTCAAGTAAACGCTAATTTTCAACAAAACACATTACCAGTTTCTATACAAAAGACAGTCTTTAAAGAGTTTATTCAGCAAGGTTTTTGTTCAGAATTTGACGCTTCATATTATTCTCTCTGAATCTAAAGTAAAAGTGTATCTGGTTTTCTTGCAGAATGCCTATAATGCTGCGTAGCTCCAATTGCGTTCTTACGGGGAAAACTCCAGCAGAATTTGCCAAACTTAATGAATGTCCTTTAGATCCAGGTACTTTTGCGCTCCTGTTCTTTTTTTGCCATCTGTGTTTTTATTTTTAAATCCTTTTCAGCATAAAGCTACCCCATCATAATGTTTCCTGCCACTGTGAAGTCATCCTGGGAACTTCTCAACTGTATGCTTGTAACTGAAAGAAATGGGCAGGCTTTTGAAAATAGTAAGAAATGGTTGACAGCATGGAATCTTTGTATTTGCAGGCATTTTTCAACCACAAAAACAATACACCAAAATGCTGAAAAAGTTAACAAATGTGCATAGTATTGTAAAGTGATGTGTTGTGTGGGAAGAGAGATGGAATTTGTTCAGGAAAATGAAGAGGATCAAGGGAGAGTTGCATATAGTGGTGTACTCCAGAGTGGGAACTCTCATTTGCTGTCTTTTGTAAAACAAGAATTATGTGTTACATGATAATATTTGAAATGTGGAGAGGAAATGAAAGGTTATAACAACCGATTTCTTTGGTTTTTATCTGATGCCTGCAGCATGCACTGAACATGTGCTGTGCTTGCCTGTGGTGGTGAGATACTGTGACATATTGTGATGGACTGAAGGAGCATTGATAGCTACAATGTAAGAGATAAATCTAATGTGGCTTATGTGCAGATTCTTTATATTGTCTTAGATAAAACAAGGGCTTAAAATACGTTTTTAAAAGTAATAAAAATTTATCCTTGGACTGCTGGAGAGAGTGAGTCAATAATTATGGAACACTTTCTTTATTTGATACCAGGCATCTGGAATAGACAGTTATTTTTTGATGCCAGTTCTTGTTTGATGTATTCTTCTCACATGCAATATTTTTACCTAATTTGTAGAACTAACAATTCCGCACCACCTTTTAATAAGTATGGTTATCTTACAGATTTGGGGTTTTTTACAGCTTTACAGTTTTTGGTCTGCCTGTGGGTTCTTTCTTTCTAAGTACTTTCCACATGAAGTCTTAGATCTCAAATACTGTGTGTGAACCTAGCAAAAGTTCTGTTTAGTCTAGTGGTACATTGTTTTAGTTATAGGTTCCACACAGAGTTGGAACTTTACTCTTGCAAGGGAGAATTTACTCTCCTGTTTTGTTGTTTGTGTACTCCGTGTATACTTTAATAATTTATATTCAAAGGCATAATGAAGGAGGCAAGTAAGGCAAAAGGGTACTGACATGCAAAATCTTTCTTTTCAATTGAATAGGTGGCTATTTCATTGTTAAAGGTGTAGAGAAAGTCATCCTTATTCAAGAGCAGTTATCCAAAAACAGAATAATTGTGGAAGCAGATAGAAAAGGCACAGTTGGCGCTTCTGTTACCAGGTATGGTAAATAAATGCCTGCAGTTACGTACAGAGATAAATACAAAGTTTATTGTTTTAAGTACCTGTGTAGTTTTCTTCCTAGTATAGTTTAACAGGAAAAAGCTATAGACATTCAGTGCCCCTCTCTTGCTAGTGCCATTTTGTATACTAAAACATTAATCTCAAAATCAGTTAGTAAAGTATTCCCACAGAAATCAATGGGATTTGCTCATGCACTTGATAATTCGTCCCAGACTAGAAAAAGCAAGTTCTAATTTTTAACATAACAAAGTGCACTTCCTAATTGATGGTGTTTGATCTGATTTTGCAGCAAGTAGCATGAAGTTACTGCAGTGGAAATTGGATAGTAACCTTTTGTCTGACCATCTAGTTGGTGTAAAATCTTTTAAAGGCAATTGAGAAGGAAACAAAAATCAAGTATTTTTGTACTGAACAAATTATTGAAACCAGCAAGATGTCTAAATTTGGCCTTTACTCCTCGACTAAGTTTTCTATGTATTTTGTTTGTTTTTTTCTTCTTTGAGCTGCATGCTGGTATAAGATGGTTATTGTCACTGTTCAGTATGAGGGCTGTTTTTATTTCTCCAGAAGACTCTCTCATGTATCTTCTAGCCTAGCTACTTTACTGTTCCATAGTAAACCTAGATGAGGTTAATTGTACAATACAAGGTACTGTTATATCTCATTACTGTTACTGCTGCAGTACTTGTGCACAGTATGAGCTTGCTGATTATATCCAAGTCGATAATCATGCAAAGATGATTTTGAGAAGTACAGGCTTCTACTTGCTTAAGTCAAATATTGACCTTCCCCATCACAGGTGATAGTACCCTGTTGGCTTGGAGTTACAGGGTGATGCCTGGCTGCTCTAATGTAATTTTTAACGGAGGAGATAGTGGGATTAATTCAGCTGCAACATTGGTCAAGCTTGATAAGTCTTATAGAGGAGATTCTAGGAGTGTCAGTACAAGCTTTGTTGAACATATGTTGGTTGTTTTCTTAATTTCAGTTCCACTCATGAGAAGAAGAGCAGAACAAATCTGGTTGTGAAACAAGGAAGATTTTACCTGAAGCACAACACTCTGTCAGAAGATATTCCCATTGCTATCATATTTAAGGTAATACAGCTGTTATATTTAAGGTAATGCAACTGTTGGTTTGGAAAGAAAAGAAAAACACAAACCCAACCCAAACTGTGCTGTAGCTGAAGAATGAAGATTGGCAGCAGCTCTTGGATGTTAATACATACAGAAGGACTTGGCAGGGCTTAGGGAATGCAAGCTTTTTTTTCCCTGGAAAAAATCCTTATTGTACAGCAAAAGGAGAAAAAGCACTGCATTTTTCTGCAAGGAGGGCATTGGTGTGCCAAGACAAATGCCTGCTACCACCTTACAGCTTTGTAAGGCCCCTCGGCACCACTGTCTGTGCTCCTGTTGCTACAGAAAGTCAGAAGGATTTTGGTTTCTTTTGTTATGTTACAAACTTGTGTTAAGGCTCTTCATTTCTGGTTTTGGTACCCACCACCTCCAACTTGTGGACTGCTCAGCATCCTTTGGATGGACTGGAACATCCTTTGTTTCAGATCTGGGGACCTAATGTAGCCATGAGGTCATTAAACATGACTTCCAGTCATAACTGTAAACAATACTGATGGCCTGTGGGGAAGTCTTGCAATTCTTAGACTTATTCCTGAATCTGTTAAGATCACTAGCGAGGCTTGCATGTCTTGGCAGTTTACTTCCTTCCCCTGTGAATGAGCTCTACCTCAATCAGAACACTTCACTGGTATTTTCAGTGCAGTAAATACCTGGTTAGTTATCTGAGCTTTAAAGCTATCTCCAGTGGGACTTAAGCCTGTGAAAGGCATCTACCCCTCATTCTGGGCAAGAATTGAGGAGTATTTCCCCTGCCAGCATAGCTAGTGATCATGTCTTGGCCCTCATTGCGTGTGAAACTGCTACAACTGCTTTCTCTTCCTCTCTGCTTCTCTCTCATTTTAATTAACCCAAGGGTGCCCCCAACTGAAGGCATAGTGGTGACTTCTTCCTAGCTGCCCAATAGGACTGGAAGCGGACAGTTAGCCCACCTGTGTGTGGCATCAAACACATGGGCTACATCCAGTGAAGATGACGGGTGGACATGCACTGTCCAGCTGCTGCAGAAGACAGCAGGGCATGACCAGGCCTTAAGCTAGGACCTTTCCTCCTGGGGATTGGTAACTTCTTCCTGTCATAGGCTTCCCTGATGCCTGTAGGTTTGCAGCCTGGTGTGCTGTGTGTGCAGAAGGAAATGGGAGGCACTGTTCACATGGAAGATGGCTTAGGGCACCAAAATGCTTCTGACTGGATCTAGCAACCGATAGAAGTAAATCCTATAGCTTCCTTTTCATTTTAGCTGTTTACAGCACGGAAAGTTTGGAAGGTGATAGTCGCTCGAGGAATTAAATTGCCAGGAGAGGGCAGCGCTTACTCACAGCATCCAAATAGTTTCTGCCAGCAGGGCTGATTTGTTGGCCTTGGCAAGTACAGACTTTTCTGTATTACCACAGCTCTTTAGCTGATTGAAAATTGTAAGAATCGGTTTTCTTGTAGGAAGTGCTTTGGTTTGTGTACTAGAAAATAGTTTACGGTTTGGATTTAGACTTGAGAAACAAATCTGTTATCTCTGTTTAAGCTGGTCACTTCAACATGATCGCTTGAAGGAGATCATCTAGTTTTGGTAACCAGTGTTAAAGGAGGTTGAGAAGTTTCTGTGGACAGAAATACACATAAAAGCGTCAGGATTAAGTTCACAACTTTTCCTTTGCAGGAAAGCGTTAATGTTGCTCCCTTTGCTGGAGTACCAAACAGCTGGATTCCACCTTCGCTTACAGACTTTTATTACATTTTGTCACCCCCTGCTGGTATAGATAAATACCTGCTCACACAAGAGTAACTGCTCAGGGTTATTAAGTCTGAGGAGGTGGTTGTTGGGTTTTTTTTTTAAGCAGCGTTGTACTATTTGATCACCTTCTGACAATGCTTCCTATAATTATTCCCTGTCTATATTTTATATTCTATACCATGTTGCATTATTTTTCATTTATTTATTGAATAAGGGGTTACAGTTATTAGAAGCTCTTTCCTGTAGTGCCTTTCAAAGATTTCTACTCATTTAATCCAATAGCAAATTAGCTACACCCAGTTCAGCTATTCTCAGTGTTCTGTTCTTGACCGGCACTTAGCTGTACTCATGAGTTCTTACTTTGTCTTTAATGACGTGGGGACTTTAGGGATCTTCTGTCCACTTTTGATGAGTGTCCAGCTGGAAACTTAAAATCACAGATAGTCTTTTCAGTGGATTCTTAGGCAGGCACCAGCCTCTGATCTTTCTTGGGCATTGCTGTAATGCAGTATTACTTTGTTGTATTTAACTACTAAAAGCAAGGTTAACAAATGCTGCAGCTCTGAAACTAGAAAATCCCTATCTTAGGCGTCACTGTATAGCCTCAGCTCTCTCACACTATAGTTTTATACATAAGAGATATGTTGGAAAAGCAATGAGAATAGTTTCCTTGTACTCTCACTAAGCCTTGGGCATGAAGCATGGGACTTCCTCATTGCTAGTAAGTGCTGTGATTCTTGCTATGTGAGGATGCACATCTGCAAGGGTCAAAGTTAAGCTGTACAGACAGTATAAGGTCTGAACTTTTGGTTGCCTTTGCATCTTTAACTTTTACTATAAGTGCTTTTATAATCTCTGTTTAAAAAATAAAGCAAGAAAGCAGTGACAAAAATTTCCTCCCAGAGCAACATTCAGGCTGCAGCCAAGTTCCACACACCTCAGTGTTTTGACTAAGAAAATGGCTAGTAATTGGTCACCTAGAGGGGACAGTTTTGTCATGGGTTATCTCTTACTCAGTAGGAGAAGATTGGGCAATTTCAGATTGTCTTTCTAGTCCCACTAGCTTTAAATGGCCCAGTGTCCCTCAAATTGATTTAGAATGTAGATCTGGTCCAGAAAATCATTGTAACTTTATGGAAAAGAAAGCAAGTATTGGAGATGTATGATCTAATGTGGATTTAAAACTACTGCAACTGTAAAGTGAAAGTGTACTAATAGCCCTTAGACATCTTTGTCAGAAACAAGGGCGATGAAGTAGAAATCATTACAAACACTACCTGCTGACAGAGCTGAGGCCTAAAATTCATAAAGAGCTCCCTAGACTAGATCTAAGAGCACTATTGTGCTTCAAGCGTGAGTCATGGACACAGCTGCAAGGGCAGGACTTGGGCATACAGTGCTCCCATCCTACATTTTCTTTCCTGGTGAGGAAGGAAATACAGGCACGTGAGCTGTTGGGAGGGGTGGAATAGTGTGGGGCTAGAAATCTTTTAGTCTGGATAGGTGTGGAGGGGGACAGGACTGTGTGGGATCGCCCTAAAGGGTGCATCTGCCTTGCCCTTGTCTTTTCTAAACTGGAAGTTTGAATGACTTTGTTCTGCTGCTTTGCTTTTCTGCCATTCAGACCTGTAAGGATCTTTGCGATAGACATATTTGTAGATTTAACAGCTCATTGTGCTGAGAACAAGTTAAGTTGTGGTTTTGTGAAGTTTACCACATTAACACAGCTAACTGAAATTTGATAGGCTACAAGTGGCATTCTAGGACAGAATAGAAGTGTCTGCTCTTCAGGTGTGGGGGAGTTAGTACTTTGTTGCTGTGCTAGCTTAAAGATGTTTCCCTTAACCTTTCTTCTTGAAAGTGACAGAAGTATTTGTGCAACCCCTGTATGTGTAACTGAAGATTTTGGTTTGAAATAGTGATATAAATTGAACAGTTTTGTCCCCAAAGTATGTATTTGTTGAGATTTCTAAAGGGCTGTTAGCTGCCTTGTAGTGGGAAGTAGACGCAACTAATTTGTTTCCTGTTCATGGTGTAGCACTGCTTCATTAGTTAATATACACGTGCAACCGGGATGGTATTCAGGGTGTTTTGAATTGACTTGCAATCCCAGGAGGCCTTTATTTTAGCTGTGTGTCAGTTGTGCACAGGTCATAGGACTGTGTGAACTGTGCGTTGTGGGTTTTTAATATCACAGTATGCTAGAGATTGGAAGGGACCTCAAAAGATCATCTAGTCCAATCCCCCTGCCGGAGCAGGAACACCTAGATAAGTTTATATGTCAGGTTATGAGCTACACACGCTTTACCTGGGGGCTTGAACAGTTTTAGGTAGCAGTGAGCATTAGAGGAGATGTGGAATATTTGTGTAGTACTTAAGGTGTTTCTATCCTGAGAAACATCAGGGTTAAAGGTGAGGTAATGCTGCTCCTTATGCAGGGAGCTCCCTACATTGCAGAGAGTTAGAGCTGTTTTAAGGTAAGGAGTATTTCTTCTTTTGGGTTTGTAATCTTGATTCAGTAGGCTTGATTGTGTCCTGAGAGGTGAAGTAAATGGAGGTTGCATGCTGCACCAAAACTGGCTGTGGAAAGAGGAAAGTGTAAGTAACCTAGGGGGACTTAAAAGTTGAATTTTACGACCTGAATTGCTAGGTGAAGTATCTTTAGTTTATGTGGGAGCTATAAAGAACTGCACTAGGACCTGCGGCAAAAGATTTGAACAGGGGGTCAAGTTTCATTTTTACAAATGAAACCTGTGTTTGTCCTGGAGCTGTTAAAATGCAGCTCTAGAGGAAGAACTGAATGGTGGTCTTACATGATCCACAGAATTACGGGTTCCCATGGTTGCAGTTTCATAGCTCGTAGCTTTTGAATTATGAAAGCTCCAGACCAATTCTGTCTGTGATGTCAACCTTGAACTTCCCTGACATCTTTTTAATCCAGTCATCTGCCTGTCTCCATTCTGTAATTTAGCCTGATGGCCTGCAGATCTACATTCTAGGGAAGTGCCATGGAAACGCTTAGATATCATCATTAAGACATGAACTGGGGGAGGAAGAGCCGGGCTCACATTCTCTCATGTGCTCTGTAATATGCACATGTGTGTGCACACACACACGTTTTGGGCAGCAGGAACCTCCCCAATCCTAGGAAGCGGCTGACTACATTTGGACTACTTTTCCCTGCTTGAAGTCAAGGGTGATCTGAACGTTTGCTTTGATTTGTCTGCCTTCTGTCCATCGTCTACTAGTCTTCCAGCCATGCTCTTCAAAAGCCTGTTACCGTCTCTCTCCTCATCCTTTCACTGCTGATGTTATCCCTTTGCAATGTCTCCTTCCCCTCCCCCCGTAAAATCATCCCTTTGTGACATTGCCTTCCAATGAAAAATAAACAAGACATCTTGTCTCCTGCTTTGCTTTTATGTTAATTCCCTTTCTCTTGACTTTGTGGTAGGATCATGAGCAGTGTAAGCATAGGACCCATTCCTATTTTGCAGGTACTCAGTGTTTCTGTAACACAAGCAACAACCCAGCAATATTTTGTTCCTGTCCTTTTGTGATGTTACAGACTAATTTCAAAGTCCTTTTTTGTTTTGGTTTGGGTTGGTTTTTTGGGTTGTTTTTGGTCAGGTTTTTGTTTTTGGGGTTTTTTTTTAGAATTGCAGTTTCAGGGCCAAATTTACTAAAAAAGAAAGTGTCAAGATTACAAATCTGCCTGATACCGTGGTGGGCCTGTAGCTTGCCCTGTTAGTATTGCATGTAGGTGGATTTGTGTGTGCAGCTCTGCCCATGATTGTTGAAAGTACTGAGGAGAGAAAATGGGTTTACTTTTAGGCTATTGTATCAGCATATCTTTTTCAGTTGTTTCCCTAAGCTTTTAGTCATTGCTCATAAATTAAATTCCCCCAATTTACACTTATTTAACAATACAACATATGTTGTTTAGTGGCAGTCCCAGCCTTTCCCACACACAGATTCAGAATTTTCAAGTGAGTTTGCTGCTGCAGAGTTCAACTAGAAAATCTACATGTGCATAATGATATGTCCTATTCTCATCTTATTGTCGGGTTTCTGGTCAGAGGATTTATCAAGTTAGAAGAAATAATCAACCCTTTTTAATTTATTATGGCTTTCAGGTTTTTTAATGGGTGGAAAAGCTAAGTAAAACTGCAGATTGACTTCTTGTCACACACACTTGCTTTGTTCACTTGTTACGTTACTCTTATCTGGTTGCCATCCAAAACTCAACTGAATGGGCAGAAATAGGGTGGTATTTATAAGTTTTAGATAAATTTACTCCTGGTATATGTACCTGGTATGGCACAAAGATTCCCTTAATTAAATTTTGTTCTTCTTCAGGCTAAGTGCAATAATTCTATGAATGCATCTGTGGTTCCTAAACTGGTTTGCTGATCAGCAAGTCCTAAACACATGGAAAATGACTATTGTGAAGCTTTCATACTTCTGTAGAGTTTCTGGCTCTCGGGTCATGAGGGATTTTGTTAACTACTGTGTGACCTTATTTAAAAGGGTGAGGAAGAATAAAAATATTGAAAAATAGGGATCTGAACTACAGTAAGATCACTTGGGAAAATTCTGGCACTGAAACGAGCCTTGAGATCAAAGGGGTTACTACTCAGTGGGAGCAAACTACAGTGAAACTTTCATCTGCTGAAGTAACTGTATCTTGATTTGGCACTTAGGTCTGTCTGAGATGGTGGAATTGTGATCTGTTCTTTGCACTAAAATGAGAATGTTCTCACACTGGATGTGTGCTACTTTTGCATTGCTTTTAATTTCTAATAAGCCACATGGTGTACAGGCAGAGTTTGAAGTTAAAGGAACCTCAACCAACCACTTCTTCATTGAAAAAGAAAGCAGAAATGAAAGAAAAAAAGAAAACTAATAGCTGGATAGAGCAAGAGTTTTGTAAGGGGATAGCGCTGTCTAGGTGCTAAGCAAAATGGCACCCAATGAAGGCAAAAAGAAGGGAAGGTGTTTGGGCATTTTTGAGGAAAATGTGACTTTCTGAGGCACTGCCAGTTTTTAATGAGAACCAGAATATGAGGGTCTACATAGGCCATGATTTACAATTGTCTTTGTGGCAGGCAGTTTGAGGAATAATACGAATGCAAACGTAACTTCCTCACAAAGTTCTGAGGAACATATTCCCACTCAGCCAGAAAAGGTTTAGTGAGATTATTCCATTTCATGATATGGCAGAGCTCCAGGCAAATGTGTGAAGGGGGGAGCTTTAGCACCATCTGGAATCCACAAAGGCCTTCACTGTTGGCTGCCACCTTGAAACACTTACTGATAGAGAGATTTTTCTAAACCTGTTAAGCGCTTTCTTAGTTTATTAAGCTTTTTCCGCGGTATAAAGTCCAACAAGGTGTCCAAGGATGAGTGAAATAATAGGATGGCTTTCAAGAGGAATTGTGTAGTGAAGTCATCCTCTAAATTCAGAGAGCTGCAAAGAAGTTAAATTGTGTTTTGCAAATAGGACATGTGGCTTTGTCAACTGAGTTGACAAAACTGCTTGTGGTAAGAGACCATGTGTAATCTTCTAATAAATTTCACCTTCCTTTATTTATTACAGATTTTTACTTGGTTTTCATTGTTGCATGTGTAAGGTTGTTATTACCTGGTATTTATTTATTTTTCTTCAGAAAAATAGATAGGATTTAACTTCTGTCAGTGAAGAAAAAAAAGCTCTCCAAAAAGTATCTGTGTGTTTCTGCTGCTTATCAAGAGATTCATTTAGCATTCTTCCGTAGCTAGAATATGTGCTGCCAGTGCCAGATGGCACAGTTTCTTAGAGAAGAAGTAGCTCTTGCTTAGTAGTAATGCAGACAAACAATACCAAATTAGCATAAGCAAATGTCAGTGAGTTAACATAAAGCCTGTGCTATTTCTGTCTTTTCTTCTTTTCCTAGGCCATGGGCGTTGAGAGTGACCAAGAGATTGTACAGATGATTGGCACAGAAGAACACGTGATGGCTGCATTTGCTCCTAGTCTGGAAGAATGCCAAAAAGCTCAGATTTTTACCCAGATGCAGGTGTGTCCTTTCACATGGCCAAAGGCCATAAAAATCTAAAGACAGTGGGTATTGACCACTTTGCTGTGTCAGTAATTGACACACATTTTGTGTTTTGAGGTTTCTTTTTGGGGGGGGTATTTTAAGCTGAGAGTTTTAAAGGGGATGGGACTTGTCAAAAGTGAAGCTTTTCTTTCATTTCCCAACTGAGAAAAAAAACCCAAAGTCAAGAAACAGTTCGATTTCAGAAACCCAGGGTTATGTTTTATAATGTATGGAACAGATAGTTGATGTCCATAAGATTATGGGGTTTTGTTGAGGACAATTCCTATTTTTTAAGATGTAATTGCATGCCCCATTTCACAGAAGCCCCACTGTTGGGATATGACCATTTCATCGAGAGTAGGTGTTCTCCAATTCTAATTTCTTGTATAAAGTCCACTATAATAGCCATTTTCCATCCTACTACAGATTTGCAAGAATTCTCTTCAGGTCATGCGTACTTTTATAATTAGCCTGACCACAAACCATTTTTCTGGCAGCATTTGCATCATGTACATATTAATCTGCTAGAAGATTAGTCTTATTTCTGCTATTTCATTGTAAACTTTATCAAATCTTCCCATGTATGACGTTGAGTGTTGTAAAGTGAACATCCTTCTAGTTTGCATCTTTGAGGGCTTTTCAGGGATAGAGGTAGTGTCAAGGCCCCCTAATTCAAAGTCATAAATGATGATGCTGGAGGAACATAGGGAAATGTGAAGCATCCAGGAAAACAGAAAAAACAGAAATACAGAAGTTGCTCTGTGTATGAAATGTCAAATTAAATGAAAGTGAGCTATTTACGGAAGAAGGTAACAGATGGAAAGGATAGCCCGTTATTTAGTGGAGAGGGTAGTTCTTTCACATAAGGGGCATGGCTTCATTTCCGGGCAGTAACTTCCTGTGTGGACCTGGATAGTTTGTTTCACTCATCTGATCCTGAATTCTGCAGATTGATTCAATTTCTTGGACAGTTGACAAGAGAATAAGAATCCATTAATCATTGTACTCAAATCTCCATGCATGTGCATATTTGCATAGGTAATTCTAACATTGACTCATTAATTCCCACCATTGACAGGCACTGAAGTACATTGGAAATAAAGTACGAAGGCAAAGGATGTGGGGAGGCCCAAAGAAAACAAAGATGGAAGAAGCACGAGAGCTGCTGGCATCAACTATTCTGACCCATGTTCTTGTATGTAATGTTGGGTTGGTTTTTTAAAACTGGTGTAAATTTGCATGGTTTTTTATGGTGTGAGCTTTGTTGTCAGGGGAAGATGTCTTTGAATGCTTAGTAGATGAGATAAAGTAAATCATCCTCAAAGGGAAAGATTAGGATTGAGTCAAAAGTAATTTTTATGTTTATGAAATTCTGTACCATTGAACTACGTATCATATAATCAATTTTTGTCTGCATAGCCAGGCATATCAGCTGTTAGTTCAGGTTCTTATTCTCATGATCTATACTTTTATTCATATATGTTTTCATTTACTATCTGTTTCCATGTCATTATTGTTTATTACTTTTAGCTTTTTTTAAGAGCATAATGTGCACAAATTCCTTTTGTAACTCCTCAGTCAGTCAGATTACCCATTGATTTAAATGCATATCTTTGTCTGAGTAAGAAGTAAGGAACTGATCCTGAAACAGCAATATGGTTTCATTTTTGCTTTGTTTACAGGTGAAGGAATTCAATTTTCGTGCCAAGTGCATATACACAGCAGTGATGGTGCGCAGAGTGATTTTGGCTCAAGGAGAAAATAAAGTAGATGACAGAGACTACTATGGAAATAAACGTTTGGAGTTGGCAGGGCAGGTGAGTTTTCACTTAAGAGTGAGTTTTTACTTAAGAGTAAGCTTTTCTTGCTATCTGTTTTCAAAAGATGCAAAATACGGAGCATCCCTGTCTTCTTGACTAAAGTGGTTTTCCTCTCATTTTATTTTTGTTGGGTTTTTTTCTGTATTAACTCGTAGATATGCTTCTCTGATTAAGACTTAGAAATTATATCCTCATTTCTGTATTGTCTCTTTATATCATATGAATGGACAAAGCAGTGTAAATACGGTATTCATTGTAACAATGTTAGTGCCAAAAAGGCAGCAGTGAGATCCAGCGTCCCTGCAGCTAAGCAACTGGGTAATAGAATAAACTGGAGCCAAGTAGGTTGCTGTGTGTCAGCTCTAGGCTCTCCCACTATGGGGAACCCAGCTTGTGCAGCAGCTCACAGAACAACCACTCAAGCCTCCTGTAATTTGCAGAAGCCTATAAGATTGCTTATTTATTATCATCTGCTTTTCTGGTCTCTAGAGCAGCATGAATTAGCAGAATGGTTTAAAGTTGACTTAAGCAGCTAAATGAAAGTGGATTGTGTGGACTTGTCTGCTTGCAGAATTTTGACGCTGAGGTAGAAGTAAGAAAGGGCTGTGAAGGAGAGAATGGTTTGAGGTGTTTGATTGGCGATGTTCTTTTCCAGAGAGGGTGGCAGTTCACAGCTGTTGGCCAAATTATGTTTTCCTGATGCAGTGGGAATTTGCCTGTCAGGTGAAGGAACTGCTTTGTTACCATGGCGTGGATTTTTCCTTTCTGTGATTGTTTGATTAACTAACTTACGTTGGGATTGGGCTAATTTGCTGTGCTCTGATTTAACATAAGTTGGAGTTTTGGCAGTCAGTATCATCTCTGGTTATTGATCATGCATCAGAACCTTGGACAAGTATACATAATGCACCAGGTTGGAGAAACTGCATCTCTGCTCCCCCCATGGTTTGCATTGGGATTTCTGTTGTAGCACAAGTAACAATATGCATTCATTTTTGTTTGTATCCAATGGGAATTCTCATCTTCTTATACTTTTTAAGATGTGTGATTGCATATTGTCTCATGCTCCTGTTCACCTCCCCACCCTGCCCTGTCCTCCTTGCACACATGTGAGCACACACACAGAGTGCGCAGTCATTTCAGAGTAAAAACACATTTAAGAGTAAAAACACATGCTTTGCTTCCTAGTTCTGTAAAGGAACTAAGATGATGCTCTTGAACACGCTCTAAGCACAAATACAAGGGGAACAAAAACCCCTCTTAACTTATTGGGGAAAAAAAATCCTTTCTTGAAAATAATATGTTTACTGTACATCAAACTTTCGTGCTCAAGCAGGACATATTTGTAAAGGTAAGGAGTGGTAAGAGGACATTAGTGCAATATTCTAATGGAGCAAATATTTTAAGCTGTAACAGATTTATTTGGATTCTGGTGTAATGTTGCTGTAGTTCAGTATGACTGTAATCAATAAAATTAGTTGTTGCTTTGTCATTGTATTGTTCTTATTTAACTGGATTGAAGGAGTAGTTTGGTTTTTCCCAGTATTTTTAGAGGCAGAAGGTAGAGCAGGTAAAAGGTTTTCTGCAAACTGCATGAAAAAGGCCTCTGCTCTCACAGTTGTTAAGAACCAAAGTCCTTTTAAATTAACTGGGAAGAGGTTTTAAATGTAGAGGATCATCATAACAAAGCCAGTGCATATTTTTTCTGCATCAAGGAGAACTGTTCTGGGGGGTGTGTGTGGTGTGGTGTGTTGTAACACTTGATTAAGAGTAGTTCTGGCTCCCCTGTGATATTTTAAAAGCTCATTTCAAGCTGAACACTCTAATTCCTCTCTGCCACGTTATCAGTGTAATATTGATTGGATTACAGACTATAAAGTGTAGAGATTTTTTACTGGTTTCTAAATGTTTGTGTTTAGCTGAGGTTGCATGGATAAAATGGTTGGTGCAGGGTATTTTTTGGGGGGGGGAGGGGGTGTGTGTTCTGTTTTGAAGGGTTTTTTTTAATGCCATCATGTTCCTGGAATAAAAATCCTGTTGATTTAAAATTTGAATAAAGACAGAAAAAAAGATTCCCATGTGAGGAGAAAAACATAGCGGTCTAAACAATATGAAGACATAAAAGGCATTGTGTTTATAAAAATGTGTGAAAACAATAGCTGCTAATTTCACACCCCATGGGACAAGAGAGTACGAAATGTGCTTTAGCTTTAGATAACAGAGTTGTATCCACTAGCCAAGCTGGTTTACAGAGCTTTCTCATAGTCTTTCTGCCACTAGAGGCTCGGTAGGCCAGGTGCCAGCTGAGGTGTTAGCAAAACCTACCGAATTCAGGCTTAATCTTTTCACCTACCTTTTCTCTCTCCTTAATGTGTTCATTATTTGCTAAGCATTACTCTGTTCTTTGTCCTCATTTTTTTTGTTTCTAATGCAGCTTGCTTTGTATGGGTGAGATATGGAACAGCACCAAAATCCGGCACCCTGGAAAGCAAGGGATTTCTACCCTGTGACAAAAGAATACCGCCTTGACTTCAGAGATTGCCTAATCCCAGCTGTTCTGATAATATAATTAAGGCTGCCTAATGTCTTTAATTTTGCAACCAGTTTGTGTGAAAAGGAGAATTTGGCACTCTAAAGGCTTAAACGCTAAATAGCAATCTCAAGGCGCCTAATTAGAATTCTCTGACATTAAGCTAATTGGTGAAACTGTATTTCAGCAGCTTAACTTCTTTATTAATTTTTCTTAGCATTTTCAATGAAAATCAATTGATGAGCTGTCAGTATTTTTTTTTCTGAAATATAATTTGCTCTTTAGTGCTCCTGTCTGAAGCAGGCTGAAACACCCTGGACTAACTACAAAATCCGTTGAATATTATCACTGGCGTTCCATCCTTTTTCTTTAATCTCTTGCTCTTGACCTAAATAATGCAGTTATTGTGAGACTCAGCTTTGCCAGATAGTCAGAGCTCTTACAGGCCGCGAGTCTGGGAGTGAAATTAGCAAACTGACGCCTTTCAGACTGACGGATAGTAGCAAGTTTATGTACTTGGGGTGTAACTTACTTTGTTAGTTCAGAGAAGAGGAAGGATGGTGTGGCTTTATAATCCCTATGGCATGTGGAATTTGGGCACTTTTGCTATTTTATGATCAAGAAATCACATATGAGAAATTTTCTAAAGTGAATTTTTTAGATGTTGTATTGAATGTTTTGTTAAATGTTCAAGTTCTGCTCAAACCTGTTGAGATCAAATGTATGCCATGATTGAATTCAGAAGAGTCTAGTTGTTATTTGACAAGACATCTTAAAACTGTGCACAATCCTTCCTTTTGCTTTTTCCCTACTTTTGCAATAATTCCCTCAAAATCTAGTTTTTGGAGACTCCAGTGGGTTCTCCTTCCTAATATGAGGCTTCATAAAGATGCTTTTATTTCTGGTGAAAATATGACTTAAAAGAACTGTGGCATCGCAGATGAGTTGAAGGTGACTAGATTTCTGTTGACAGTGGTGAAAGGGTTTTACCTTGTACCTGTTAATGATACTAAAGCATCAGGAAGAGAAAGAAGGTGTACAACACCTTCCTCTCATGGTAAGACCAGGTCTTAAAAAAAACAATAGATCATTTTTCAGCAAAGCCTCTCTGTCCAGAATGGTTCCATTTTTGCCAAAGGTTTGCATACAGTGTGTATTATCGCTGGTTTTACAATTTAGTGGCTGAACACTACATGGTATGGAATCATAGAATCATAGAATAGTTAGGATTGGAAAGAACCTTAAGATCATCTAGTTCCAACCCCCCCTGCCATGGGCAGGGACACCTCACACTAAACCATGCTACCCAAGGCTCTGTCCAGCCTGGCCTTGAACATCGACAGGGATGGAGCATTCACAACTTCCTTGGGCAACCCATTCCAGTGCCTCACTACCCGCACAGTGAAGAACTTCCTCCTTATATCCAATCTAAACTTCCCCTGTTTAAGTTTGAACCTGTTACCCCTTTTCCTGTCACTGCAGTCCCTAATGAAGAGTCCCTCCCCAGCATCCCTATAGCCCCCCTTCAGATACTGGGAGGCTGCTATGAGGTCTCCACGCAGCCTCCTCTTCTCCAGGCTGAACAGCCCCAACTTTCTCAGCCTGTCTTCATACAGGAGGTGCTCCAGTCCCCTGATCATCCTCGTGGCCCTTCTCTGGACTTGTTCCAGCAGTTCCATGTCCTTTTTATGTTGAGGACACCAGAACTGCACACAATATCCAAGTGAGGTCTCACGAGAGCAGAGCAGAGGGGCAGGATCACCTCCTTATGTCTTCCTTATCTCTTACGTGTTCCTTATATCTTGTAGAGTATGCTGTTAAAGATAATCCAGTCTTGCTCTCTTTGAATGCCATTGGGAGCATTTTATTACAAATCACAAAAACTGCCTTGAGTTCTCAGATTTTGTCATATTTTTATTCTTAAATGCATTTGTGATGCCAATGAAAAAAGTAGCTTATAATTTAGTTAGTTAGCTGCTTTACAGTGTCATTTGCCAAATGCTTCGGTCAGCCTAGCTGAGGAATGTAGGCAGGGGAGAGCAAATGAAAGCTCGTGGCCCATCCCAGTGACAAAGAAATGAGCGATTTGCTTTCTTATTTCCAGAAGGTGAGGAAAAGTTTGGATTATGTCTGATGGAGACAGTTAAAATTCAGTTTAATTCTGCACATACAAAATTAAACAGTACAACTGATTCCAGAATGTCTTAACTTGTGGTGACTGAATACCTAGTTTGTTCAGCCCTACAATGCTTTGTATACTGGGAACTATAATTTCTGGCATTGGTAGCTGCTGCATTTGTAGTTCTGACACTTAGGAGCTGCTGTAATACAGAATCCCAGGATGGGAGAGCCAGGCTTTAGAATTGACATTGCTTGCTTGCAAAGCAAATCATTGTGAACTCTTAAAATGTATCATATAATGCAGATTTAAGTGTTTTGGGAAGCTGTTAGTGTTTGCAAGGAGAGGTTGAACAAACTGCAGAAGCAAGGCATATTGGAGAGCAAAAAAAAAAAAAAAGTCAGATCACAAACTTTGGTAGCCTTTTTCTTTTATTTATTTTAAGGACTAGAAGTGATTAGTGTACATCTACAGGAAATAATTGCGTTAAATTGCAGTACTTTTGAAAGGTTGTATTGCTGTTTGGTTTTTTGGTTTTGTTTTTAGTTCAGTTCTGCTGTTTCACATGGCTTCTTTGCTTAAACTGTAGACTTTACTCACATAGCAGTGATAGTAGCACTTCTAGAAAAGGATATTGAATCAGGTGGACCCTGTGGCTGTAACTGGTTTTGCATAGATAGTGATGGGCAGAAAGTAGCAGAGTAAAAGTGTATCTGAGTGAGGAAGCTGCCTCCGTAACCTGAGATATGTCTTGCCAGATGTCAAGAGCAGAGATTGCTTCTGGGCCCCTAAAAATGCCTCTTTTAGTTCTGCTTGTCCAGAAAGAATGGTAACTCTGCACTTCTTGTGTTTCAGTCTGCTCTTGCAAACTGTGCACTGCTTCCAGACTCTCTGCTGCTGAGTTGCTTTCCCTAAGGGCTGCTTTCCCTAAGGGTGTCTGTCTTGTCCATTTTAAGTAGTTCCTAGGAATGGGCACTTTAAGTTGCCTTTTTTCAGTTTTAATAGAAAATCTCAAAGTGACTTTTCACTTACTTCTTTACTGCAGTTATTCTATCCAGTATTAGAACAGAATCTGGTCTTCAAATCTTGTGCATAATTCAGGGTTGTACATTTAGGATATTAAATCTTTAAAAGTTTGTGACAAGTAGATCAGATGGATTAGAATGTGATAGTTTATGAAAAATAGTAAATTGATAGCATAGGGATGGGTAGGCTAAGATATTGTGAAGGAAGAATTAAAGCAAACCAGAAAGAGGTGACTGTGTAGACTCAGGCCATTTTCCTACTTGATTTGCTTTCTATTATAATTTCTTTGGTATTGCAGTTTAATTTAACAAAGCAAAAATCTTGACAGAAAAACATCATTTGAGAAGCAGAGAGGATATTTTTTAACTGACAAGAAGTATAAAGGTAGAAATATTAAATGTATTTATGTCATCCCCGCCCTCCCCTATTTCCGGGACCTGGAGAAGTGTAATTTTTGCCTTAATCTAGTTGTTTTTTATTTCCAGCTTCTTTCGCTCCTATTTGAAGATTTGTTCAAAAAATTTAACTCTGAACTGAAAAAGATTGCTGACCAGGTAATCCCCAAGCAACGTGCAGCTCAGTTTGATGTCGTGAAGCATATGCGTCAGGACCAGATCACCAACGGCATGGTCAATGCCATCTCCACAGTAAGTACTATTTTCATTCTAGTATGTAAATTTTTTCCACCAGAGAAACCTTGTCGAGCTAGATGATTTTTTAGGTCCCTTCCAACACAAACCATTCTATGATTCTGTGGAAATGTATAAATTTTGTTCTCTTGGCTACAATCTTTGACCATAAAAGCAATTCTATTTAACATTCTTTACAGATTAAAATTGCAAAGTCCGTCATGGGCAGGGCCTTTGGAATTCACTGAAGAATCATTAATCATCAAACCACTTTTTATTCCACCATTTATTTCAAAGTGATGTTTTGGTGTTTGTGAAGGAATGGTAGAAACAAGTAGATTTCAAATAGTGATCATGTTGGTATTTATCCAACTTGCTGCCTTCTAGGTTCTACTTGACTGTATGGTTCGTGGTATTTTTTTATTACCTGGATTTAGCTAGGGTCACATTACATGATCTCTCCAAAAGGTGGTTGAAAAACAGCAGGAAAACATGAACAGAAGATAACTGGGGTGGGGATGCAGGCAAAAAACCCCAAACCAACCTGAATTTTGAGCTCTTTAAGGGTGGCGCCTTTTTGTTCATACGAAATCGCTAGTATGAGCAAACTTGCAGCGTAGAAATAAGTACTTCTCTGCTAATGATACTGAAGTATTTAACAGGGAAAACTGCTACATGCAAAAAAACCCTCATACTTAAACCTTTAAGTATTTGTCTTGATTCAATCTTAGCCTGTGTCTGCCTCTGCCAGAATGGATATTTCCATTTGCGCCAGTGGACAAAAATAAAAATGCGATTACTAGCTTTGTTTCTTACCTCACACATCTGCAAGAGTGATTTGTGAGATGGTTCCTGAAATCTAGCTCCTAGCTTGTAAGTGACTTTGAAATCCATGATTTTTTAAGAAATTAGATTAGTCTGAGTATTTTAGTAGCTGGTAAAAATTGTGCAACTTAATTTTTAATCTTTGGAACTCTTGAGAGGGCTTTTCTGCTTAACATGAAACTGAGTTTTTTCTTCAGTTCTTGTAAACAAAATTAGCTATACAAATTGCATCCAAAACCACCAACAGTCTGTTACTTACAAATCCCTCTGTTTAAGCTTATCACTGTTTAATTTTATGAGTGCCCCAAATGTAGTTAAATCTCTACAGTGCACGTAACCAAAACAATTGACAGATTTGTTTCTCTAAATGCTAGTGCTTTCTCCTAGCTGGTGCCAGTTTTTCCATTTGGACTGACAGAGATAAATCTGCAAACTATTCAGTACATATTGTAAAGTCTTCCTTCTTCCACTATCTTTGGACTTCTGTTTTTTTACTGCCACATAAGCAGTTAAACCCCATCTGCTCTTAAGCATTGAAAATAATTTCTCAGGAACAATGCCCAGTGCATACTATTCAAGAGATTAAGCAAATACCATAAAAATCATTCTTGGAAATGACAATCTCCAATCTCTCCAGAATGCTTCAATGATAGTCTCAAAGAGCATAAAATAACTCAGTAAATTCATAATTAACACCAGAAGCATGCAAAAGAATTCATAGCACTACTGCATCAACTGTATGGTGGTGTTCAGTGGTATTTGCTATTGGTCTTTTTTTTTACCCTGGAAAATAACAGAATAGAGGGTAGGTAAGGCAGTAACGCCACAGGCCTAATTTCAGCATCTGCAGAATCATCCAGTGCTGCTGTGAGAGCAACTTTCAGTTCACCGGAGTTCTCAGTAGGAAGTTCTCCACTGGGGATGGTCTCACAACAAATTAGCAGAAGGCAATCCCTGGGACAGTGTTACCTTTGAGATCTTCATTGCATTTGGACTCACTGGTGACATGGTGGCTGGGGTAAATAGTAGTTGGGACAAAAACTTGCTCGATCTACTGACTCAGGTGTTGGAGCTGTTATATGGAGTAGATGTCAGGACATCAAAACTTGTAGCACCAAGTTTCAAGATCTTACAGTAGAGATTATTAAATCTGCTTGGCATGGAGACATAACTGTGTCCTACAACATACACTGTCATCTTAATTAAACCCACAAGTGATACTGCATGTGACCAATCCTCAAACATGAAATCTGTGACCATCCCTACCAGGGAAGTCGGATAAAACTAATGCCCCCCACTCTTCCTCTATGAGAATATACATCAGTGAGTCTTTTTCTTCTGGATTCTAACAACCTTCAAAAGCATACAGATGCATTTGATGTCAGGCTTGTCAGCATGAATGCTTGTGTTTCCTACAAAAATAACAAATTATGAAAAAGGTGAAACTGAAACTTTGTGGGATCTGTTGTAAAAGTGTGTTTCACTCAAAATATCTTTTTAAAAAAGAACTAAAAATCTATAAAGGTAGACCAGGAAATAATTTAATTTGGCTAAATTTGAGTATTCATTTACCTGTGAGTGACACAGGATGAAGAATCCTGGTGTGATTGTGTATATATTAGCAAAAATATCCTGTTATCTGACAGAGCAGTTTTCTGTTTAAACTTAAAAATACTTAGTACAAGTATGTTAGAATTAGTAGTTTATATGCAGATAGGTAATTAGAAATCTGTTTTATATAAATGGGCATCATTTGCTGTGTAAAGCTGCTCATATCATTCTGTCTAAGTTCTGAAAAAAGACATATAATGTTGAGACAGGGATAAACTGCAATAACTTTTCTGAAACAATCACTTTATTCTATAGGGAAACTGGTCTCTGAAGAGATTCAAAATGGACCGCCAAGGCGTGACGCAAGTATTGTCTCGCTTGTCTTATATATCTGCCCTGGGAATGATGACTAGAATCTCTTCTCAGTTTGAAAAGACAAGAAAAGTGAGTGGTCCTCGGTCACTGCAGCCATCTCAATGGGGGATGCTCTGCCCATCTGACACTCCTGAAGGAGAGGTGAGGAACTTTTATTTTGCTTTCAGTATTTCTTGTCTTGAGGAATGGGGACACTATTTTGAAGCAGGTGAGCCTCCATCAGAGGAAGAATTCTGATGAGGAGGTTTCTGGAGAAATAATTATCCTCAGCTTGATAACTTCTGTGTCTTCTCACATCCCATCTATTTATATCCTATTCTTCCTTGCTATATTGCCTTTTTAATCCTACCTGAGAGGACTGTCTGGAAACTGTTCAGAAATCGTTCGGATACATAGGAATGACATGCAACCTCCCAGTTTTGCTCTTTTGATCAGAGCAGAGAGGAGTCCTAAACTCTTACCCTTTTGTTCCATAATAAACATTCTGCTCTGAAATTGCACTGTCAACCTGCATTTTTTCTAGAAACATCTATTATCGCAGAAACAGCTTTACACTACAGTTTGAGGGAGAACACTGTCATATGTTTTACTTTAAAGACATCATTCAGCTCTTTCAACCAAACATTTGATAGTGGCAGTCTTTTTTTCCCCTGGATAGAAAATACTGAGGGACTATGAACTTTCTGGCATAAATATGTAGTTAATATGAGCTGGTCTCATTAAGCAGCTGAAATAAAATTGCACTGTATAAGATACTTGGATAGTTTTCATTTTAAAATGTTGAAATTTGTGTTAGAACATACTGGATGTTTGGCAAGTTGATAAATAGATTGATTTTGTATTTCCATTATGCTTTTAAGTATCTGTTGCTTTAAAGGGAGAAATACGGGGTTATACATGGTTGGACAACTTAAGAACTACAACTTCATCACCTATATTTTTTATTAGTTTGTAAATGCTAAAACATTGAATTTCAGTGTAATAGAGAAAAATCTTCCTTTCTTCCCTCCTAATTTTCAGTGTAGTTAATTTGGTTCATTTGTTTCACTTTATACTTAGACTTTTTTTATTGTTCGTAAGTACTGTTAGTAGTAGTAATACTGTTGCCACTATTAGTAGTAGTAATACTTTGGATTAAAATGGATAAAAAATGGTTTTGGGTTTGTTTTTTTATTTATTTTCATTTTAGGCTTGTGGTTTGGTTAAAAACCTTGCCCTCATGACTCATATTACTACAGATATGGAAGATGGCCCGATTATTAAATTAGCTAGTAATCTTGGAGTTGAAGATGTCAACTTGCTCTGTGGTGAAGAACTTTCATATCCAAATGTGTTCCTTGTTTTCCTTAATGGTATGTAACTTTTCAGCAGTCTTGTCTGATTTGTGGCTGATGGAGAGTTAGGTTTACAAGTTCAGAGCTTTATTCACAGCAAGTATTTAATTTTGCTCTAATCTTTATGTATTTTTATACTTATTCATGCAAGTGCTGTTAAAAACAGAAAGGAAACACCAGTTGTTTGCAAAGTTTAGCAATGCTACTCTCTTTAAAACTACCTTTTAAAGGGCAACTTGCTTTGTGAATGGTTAGAAAAAACTTAGACTTTGAAAAATAAGCTGTTTTGTTAAAGGGATGATTTGACATATGTGCTTTTCATCTGCACACTTATGTTCCTTCTGTGGCTTTCTATATGTACAGGTACCATGATATCACATTTCAAAATATTGACAGGTTAAAAACTACAAGTGTGATTTTTACAGTAACCCTTTGTCAACAGCATCTACTTCCAGGGACCAGTATTTAATGTCTGTCACCATGAATAAGTTCTCCATTTACCTTTGAATTAAACAGCAGTTGTTCTTCAGTCCTGCCTTTTCCCAGTAAAATAAAATCAACACTTGACCAAACTGCATTGCTTTGCTCTGCTTTTCTGCAGCAGTATGTTAAAGATAAGCTTCAGTGAAACCATGTGCACTCTTTTCTGTCTTGTTTTATTTTCCAAAGGGGAGTGCAGAGCAGAATTAGACTCTTCCTTCACAAGCTTAATCTGTTGTATGGAACAAGGTAGTTACGTTCCTATCTGGAGGTGTTCAAGTAGTAAGTGAGGCAAAACAATTTTCTATTCAGTCTATTCAGTTTGAAGATTTAATCCATAAAAAGTTTCAGGCTTGTGGATGACTGACTTGATTCTGTTTTAAACTTGTAACTCAAGAGGGAAGAAAGTCTTTTAAGTACAAATCCTTTAAGCTATAAAGATCTTTTTATTGTCTTACAAACTCCTTACACTCTTATGCCTTGTCTCCTCCCTCAAAGTTTTTGTTTAAAATGACACCACAGTTATTTTATATACTAAGTTAACTTTGGTCAGGTGACTGTAAATGAATTTTACTCTCTTGTTCATTAAGAGAGTAAAATACTCATCATCAAGAGAATAAGATACTTGTCTTGTTCATCATATTTAAGTACATCAGAGTACTTAATTATGCACTAAAGTGCCCTGCTTAAATAGCAGAAGCTTGTTGAGCTAAGTTCCTGAAGGAGGAATTATGTTGCTGTTGTGAGTGGTCACATATATCAAAAATACCAGCTCTATCTAAAATTTCTGACAAGGCAGTAGGACAGTTCCTTGGTCTGTTCTTGGAAACCTTGGATTCATTTCAGTACAGGCTTCAGAAGCGTTGTTTGCTTGTACACCAGTTGCTGAATGGGCACCTGAGCAGAAACATATATGAAAAAAGGTGATTTCTGAAGCTGTTTGGAGGCAAATAGATAGATGACCTGTGAAATTATGTTACTTAGGGTTTTTACGTTTCCTGAGAAGAAAAGGGACAATCCTTAATCCATGTCAGAAAAGGGAAATTTTATGACAACTCCTGTTATTTGCAAGATGTAGGAAGTACTTCTATGCATGCTAGATGTGATGAGAATTTGTAAGTAGAGTTTTGGATATGCAAAGAATGTAGAATGAATTTGTTCTCTTCTGAACAGGTAACATCCTCGGTGTCATACGTGATCATCAGAAATTAGTCAACACGTTTCGGATAATGCGTCGGGCAGGTTATATCAATGAATTTGTTTCCATCTCTACAAATCTTTGTGACAGATGTGTCTATATTTCGTCTGATGGAGGGAGGTTGTGCAGGTAAACATCTCATCAGAATTCTCTCACTAGTGAACTTACTATAAACATTGTCTTAGGCACTGTAAATACACTGGGCTAAGAGTTTCATGGGTACAGATATAAGCAAATTCAGTAGGACTTGACCACCTTTTTTTCTGCATAAATAGCCCTCGTTCAAAACAGACAGGTCTGAAAAACATCCTACATAGTCAAGCAACCTAAAAAAAGAACAAAAGCCCAGAGAAATCTGGTTTATCTGTAAAGAAAATTCAAAACAAATTCTTTCTTTCATCTTCTTAAAAAGGGTGAGAGGGGATTAAATCAACCTGATTGGCAACTCTAGTAATATCCAATGTCCTTGGAGGGGTTTTTTGCTTTCTGCGAAGTGAGAAACAAGCAGCCATTAGTCTGGTATCCCATTAATGTGGTATCACATTTTAGAATGAAAAGCTACTCATTGTCTTTACTTCTGGTGCAAAACTTCCTCAGGTGTGCATACCTGTTTGTTATAATACCAAGAAGTATATCTTCCAACTTTGGGTTTTTTCACTGCTTACCCGTAAGTAGGTAGGAAATTCAGTAAACCAATAAGGAAGGTCTCTGCCTTGAGATGTGTTTGCTCTTTATTAGACATAGGAAAGCAGAAAGGAATTGGGTGTCTAAAATGATAAAGAATGGAACGTAACAACATTTTGAGATAGAAAATTATGTTATTTTATAGCAGAGGATAGAAACTCTAATCAGATTATGGTAACAGTGTGCAACTAGTTCAAAAAGGGAGTAGCCGACTAGCATTGACTACTTCTGTTCATATTTTGTGTGTACTTTGAAGGAGCAGCAGTCACAACTACAGTTGGCATTCCACCTTATTCATTAATTGAATTTCAGAGTATGTTGAAAGTTGGAGGTACACTAGAGGCACATGTACAAAATAGTACATGGACAAACTATCAGATAATCATGCCTCAAGAGATACAGAGTAGGCGCATATTCAGTGGCGGAGAAAACATTTCTCCAGTCAGGGCTAATGTCGGCCATTCTGCAGGTTTGGAGATGCAGCAAAACTTCTGATTTGTGATATAAAGACAAGTGATATCATATAGATTTCCAGTTTACCAAGTTTGCTTTGTGGCAACATCACCCTGCAATTGTTCAGCTACCCCCATTAACCATTTGAAAGTAGTTTTCAAACTGTTATTTAGACTTCAGAGTGGACTCCACAAGTATCTTGTAGCTATTTGCTGTTCTTTATAAGAGCAACTTGTCCAAATAGCAACAGCCCTTGACATTTCATTCTTGCATGCCATCCTTTGTGTCAGTGTTTTTGTGTCGTAAGGAAGCCTTCAGAGATCCATGTGTTGTTGAAATTTATGGATTTATCTGAGGTCACCCATAGTAAATGCCTGTAATTTACATTATGTTAGTAACAGCAAAATGCATTCTTGCATGTGGACACTTAAGCACAAGCTGTTCACCCAGTGTTGTATGAAGTACAGTATCCGTAGAACTTAGTGCTGTTCTTAGATTTGTAGATTGGGAAATCAAATCTTTTAAAGCCAACCACAAGATGTGAAGGTAAAACTCATAAAACGTTAGTTTAAAGATTCGGAGGGGGAAAGAGGCTTCCTCCTCAAAATTGAAATCTTAACTTTTCTGGTATACTTTTTGGGTACTTCGTAGACAATATGTCAGTTCAGGATATCTGTGTATCAAACCAAAGTTTGAATAATTACTGTATTTATGTGTTACCTGCCTAAATATTTGTTATGATAATACTTTTGTTGTTTTGTTTTTTATTTTAATTGTAGACCCTACATAATTGTCAAGAAGCAAAAACCTGCAGTTACAAACAAGCACATGGAAGAGCTGGCTCAGGGATACAGGTACACAATTCAAGTAGACCATACTCATGTTTACTAAGTAAATACTGTGTGGAAATACTTCAGTCAGTATTTCAGTATTTCGGGGTTAGCTATGTAGAGAATTTTACTCTCTTAGATATATTAATGATTGGTGTGTTGGAGATTTAAAGCCTTAATTAAGTCTGGTGGTCTTTTTACGGCTAAGAAATTGGCAATTATACAGAATAAATACATCTCACAGGCTCATCTTTTTGCAAGTGGAAGGCCTGAGGCAATATTGTCCTTCTCCTCATTGAAAAAATCAAACATTTTGCAGGAATATCAATTTGATTGCCCTGAACTAGGCACATTCAGAATTAGTTTTGAAACTCCTTGCACATTCTTAGTTTGGTTGTTTAAAATAACACACTTACACAAAAGTGTTTAAATTTAGCTCTAACTAAATTTTGCAAACCATCACAAAAACTCACTAGATTACCCTGAAATTTGCTCACATTTATTCACTCATAGTGCTGATGAGTACATGCAGGAACATTTTATTTAGTTATTCAGATAAATTATATTGGTCAGCCAGACTGTGTGAAACAATAAATGGGCAAGGGGCTTTTGATGTAAAAGTTTTTCTAGTGTAACTCCTACACATCACATTCCTCCAATATACGTATTACATATTTGTGCATAAATACAAGCAAAGAAAGTACTCGTAGTGTAATTTATTTTAATTTAACTGTAGGAATTTTGAAGACTTCTTACATGAAGGCCTTGTTGAATATTTGGATGTGAACGAAGAAAATGACTGTAACATTGCACTATATGAACATACAATTAATAAGTAAGTATGCATTCAGATGAAACACTTGTACAGGAAATGTTCTCATAGGTTGACTCCCTGAAATGCAGCTGTATTAATAATGTTACTGTTTTTGCACACACTGCTCCATGGCAGTACAGTTTCCTTGGTTGAAACGACTCAAGATGAAAGCTGAAGAAAGAAAGCTGTTTACACACATCCTAAATTTTATCCAGGGGGTGGTTACAAAAAGGGGTGTAGGTTTTGGGGATCTGAACTACACAAGAGATATCCTGTTTCTTTTGTTCTAATCATTGGACTGCTCATTATAAGTAATTTTATACAATAGGAATCCACAAGGAAAATGATTCCATGTGTTAAATCATGATCCTAGCATGTCATGACTGTTATTTGGGAAAACCTGTATGGCTGTAGAGGGTCCCTAAGCAACCATCTTACACTTTGACTTTTATATGCATAATAGGCACTGATAAAAACATCTGTATTGTTCTGTGTATTCTTTATCCTAGAAGGAAACCCATTCCTGGTATGTGATTTTCATTTAGAAAGGTTTCTAGATTTGTTGTGGTTTCCATGTATCTGAAGGACCTGGTGCTTTGTTTTTTCTCCTGTCTTGTGACTGTGATAAAGAGCCCACATTAAAGGAAGGATTCTTTTAAATTGTTAAGTCCTCCTATCTTTTTTCCTTTTTTTTTTTTTTTTATGTTTTTCTGACCATATCCTGTCAAGTGAATATAAGATGTTAGAAGATGTTAGAAGTTATCTCCATGAAATGGTTGATCAGTAGATTTATGCAGAAAATACATTTTCTAAATGTTTTGTCCTGGTCAAGCACTCACGGAAGCCAATAGAAAGACATCATTGATTTCAGTGGATCTGGATGAGACCTTCAGTTATCTTTAACCTTTGCCAGATGAAATGCATTAAGTCTGCTAATTATATTGTATTGCTCCTGTCCAGGCTTTTGAAGACTTTATCCCTTTAAGAAATTACTCTTGCATGCTCTTGGCTGGCTTCTGTATACATGAGCAGAGAAGAGCACACACAATTGCTGTCATTTGTGCCAAAATTAAATAACTTCCACAGAGCACCAGAGCTGAAAAGTTTAAGTTACAGGACACCTGGCACAGCTAGGGATATTAATGGGAGCATATCACATGAAATCACTGTTTAATCAAAAATAGGAGACAGCGAACTTCCAGTAGACCAGTGTGAGGAAATGATTCGACAATAACTGCCAAGAACTTTGGGATATTCTTGCGTTATCTGTCAGTTTCATTTGAGTTTAGCTTCAGTGCTTGTAGCTAATAGTGCCATAAGTATTTGAGCTTACACTGGACGAGCATGTTGCTTCTTGTGTTTAGTAGTGATATTCCCTACATCCTGAGTAGTTGATTTGTGTACCCCCTTCCCCCAGCTGATCATCTTGCATTTTAAATGGTGCAACCATGTTGGTACAGCTTGTTCTGGTAATACAACTGATGCAATCCACTATTGTGAAGTATCCCATTAACATTCCTGCTTTTGTAATGTAGGGTTCTTTTAGCTACAGTATCCTCTCTTTACCTTCCCAATCCAATTAGGGGTTTTTTCTTTGGAGGATTTGACTCTATTTAATGTGTTCAATTTCTTCCTCACACATTTGTCACTCTGATTTTCAAACTCATGAGATTACCTCCCTTTTTTGTGCTCATTTCTGGCAGTGACATTTTGACTTACAGAAATTAAACTGCTCTATAAAGTTTGAAGATCTCTTATTAGCACTGTGGAATACTTAATAAGATACTAGGATCTGCAGATGTTGTATCTTCTTTGGTTGAAGTAGAAAAAATGGAAAAATGCTTGCATTGAATCCCCTATCTGAAAATGTGTATGTAGTTCCATGCCCTAGTATTTTCTGAACAAATTCTCTGACTTCACTGTCAGTAAGTCTTAAGCCTTTTGTTTTATTGTTTGAGAAGTGTCAGCAGTTCTGTGAAGTTCTGCAGAATGAGGATCAATCTGTGCTTTAAGTTTGCTACTTGCTTCTGAGACCATTTTGCAATTACTTGACTGCAGTTAGGATTCTGCCATTCATTAATTGAAGCCAGGCTTCAATTAACATAGCTGCTTTTTATCAAGTGAAGAATAGTGGCTATCCTCTGACCAGCAGGTGATTTTTAGGTTGCTTAAGCATATTTGTGATTTATAAAGATCTCTGGGTATGATAAATCATTTCACTAGGTTTGCTCCTCAGGATTTCCAGGTTTTTCAGTTTTCAGACTTCATTTTTTTCCAGTAGTACATACATTGTTTATGTAAGTTCCTGCTGGTCCTTGTCTTCAGTCTTGTGGGTAATTCCTCAGCCTTTTTGAGCTTGTGATGCTTTGCTGGCTTGTAAGTGTTGTAAAGATTTTGCCAGTCATTTCCTTTTCCAGGTCTCAAAGTTTTGTAATCAAATTACTGTGATTAACTAATTTTAAAAAGTCTTCCAAAAGACTTCTAAGAGAAGTCAAACATTAAATATGGGATTTTCATAATGCAGTGGGTTAGGCATGTGGGGGAAGCAATGCATGCCTAAACCCAAGCTCTGTGTGGTAACTCCAGAACATTGTGAAAGATAATTCTTTGGATAGGTTTAGTTAATATTATCTTTAATTCAAATTTCCCTATTTCCTAGTTACTTATCTTGATTTAAATTCAGATCTGCTCCAGCCAAGCTTTATTTTACACTCCATCCTTAGTCTCTCCACTTGCATCCCAATGCATGTTAAGGTTTAATTGTCTTTATTGAGCATGGACTTTCTCCTCTGAAGCTCATGCCAAGTGGAACAAATTTGGTATTTCTCAGTCTTTACTCATCCTCCCTGTGTTTTTACATATTATTGATACTGCCTTTTAACAATGTGATTACTTCCAAAATATGTGCAGAGCTTTTCCAATAGTGTTGTATTATGCCTTGTCACCTGTGGCACTGATCTGTTTTGGACATAGATGTTTTCCCTCTAACTGACTACGTAACAGACCTTGGAAAACTAAAACTACACTTTTTTTTCCCCCCAGTACCTGAATCTGTCTTGCCCTTCCTTCCTCCACTTCCCCAGTGGATTCCTATGATCTCTGAGATTTGTAATTTCATGTGGAGGACTCTCATTACGTGAGAAGACATTCCTTAAGGCATTTTAGGTCTTACTGTATAAAGTGATGATTTATTGCCTTACTGAGCTCCCTCAGGTTGTCGTTATCTGGAGGCTTTTTGTCCACGGTGGAAATTCTTCAACCCTCATTTGTTTCTCCTTTATTTCTTCTCATGTGGAAACATTTAAAGCCAAAATAAAGCTTTTTGTAAAAAAACAAAATCCCATAGTGAATCCATATTTTGAGGTCCTGCTGACTTAAGTTTTCCTAAACAGAATTAACTGAAGTATTATGAGATAACTGATAAATTAAACAAATTCTAGTGAAGATGTTTGTTCACAAGACTGCTGTAATTGGTATTCTTTCCTTTAAGAGATACAACACATTTGGAGATTGAGCCTTTCACGCTTCTTGGTGTCTGTGCTGGACTGATTCCATATCCTCACCACAACCAGTCTCCAAGAAACACTTACCAGTGTGCCATGGGGAAACAAGCAATGGGTAAGACTTTTTTTCATTCCTTTTTTGAGTATTATGTAGTTTTTGAAGCTACATAGAAAAAGAAACCAGAAATTCTGTCTTTCTAGTTCATGTGAAAGCTTTGCTGGGAAGAGGAAATCGGCACTTCTTTTCAGCTTTGAGGAAGAAAGAATTTACTTGTGAAAGCTGGAAAAGTTAAAAGCCAAAATACCATTCAGTTTTGCTCAATGAAGAGCAATCATATCTGCAGGTCTTCGTGCTTTAAACAAAAAAACGGAGAAAATGGGGCACTGTTGCTTTTTGTGTTGTTTTTTTTTAATAATTGTCGTGGCTTTCACATTTTCAGCATAGCTGCAAGATTGACAGAGTGTTTTTTTCCTCTTTATGCTCTAATATGCTGTGGGTTTCCAGACAAAAAGAGTTTAAACATGTTCTCACAGAGACAGAGCACGGAAAGAGGAGCATTTCCCTGAATAGTTGAGTAGATGTCCTAAACATGAATAAATAAATAATTACAGTGACATTAGAAAAGAGTAATCAAAAACGTGAAAGAAAATGTTTAGTTAGTTGAACACTTCCTGCAGCTGTAGTTTCGATTTTGGGCTTTTTCTGGTTTGGATGAAGAGGGCAAGTAACAACTCTCAGTAAAATGACTGAAAACTGCATCACTTAATAATTGTTTCTACAAATGTGATAGTTGTTCATTAAAACCCAATGGTTTTACATTTGTTATCATGGGTGATTGACACTAGGTAAGTTCTCATCCTTCCTTTAATACACAGCTAAACTAACATTAAAGCATCCAAGTCACATGGCCTGTGATCAAGCCAGAGTGAGTCCCAGGAAGAACCTGACCAGCAGTACATCAGTTCAGACAGCTGTATTCAGACTGGTGCTGTACATGCCAGTTTTATGTGTTATATTAATGGCGTGCTTGCAAGTCGAGACCTACAGTAGAACAGCTCTGTGTCATGGAAAAACTACCACTTCTATTAGGTTTACTAAACCATTTGTTGGATGCTGTGTATTCAAAACTGAAACACTGCACCTTTTGTGAGACTTCTTCAGCAGAATTAATAGCAAAGCAATTGCCTTGTTCTGAACTGTCATGTTTGGTGCATCAAAATACCAGAAAACAGCAACAGATGTATGTCCTCCCTTTACATTTAAAAATAAAGGGCAGCGATGCAATCTTTTTCCTTACAGTTCTCCCCCATCCCATTATCTTTCCCCCACCCCCGAGTCTCTATTTTATGACTATTAGTCTCAGAAGGTTTGGTTACTTACCACACACAGTTAAGCAGGATCAGTGTGTACAGAAAGCCAATTCAGTATCTGTGGAGTTCTTTTGTAGTTTTCTGTGTGAAGGTTTTTTTCCCGTTTTGTTTTGAGTGTCATTTGCAATTCATTGTCTGTGTTTTCTGAGGTTGGTGTATTCAGCTGCTTTGACCCTAGGTCTTGCACATTTAGCTCCTTGGATACAATCCTCTGACGTTCCTGCTGACGCTAGGAACACAAAAGCCATTGAATATCTTGAGCAATAAAAAAAGCCTTTGTTTCGGTTTGTTATGACAAAACACCTGACTCAAAGAATAAGCAGCTAGATAAAAGTACATTTTAAAAGTTGGCACATGACCTGAGCTGTATTTTCCTCTGCCTGAAGTATCTGCAAACACCTGAAGATTTTTATAATTGTTAAAAAAAAAAAGAAAAAACCCACCATAAGTGACAGTAGATAGAGGCAGAAAAGACTTTTTTCTACATTTATGGATCAATTGACACTCAGAGGATATTCCTGAAACTTTTCACGTGGAGGGGGAGTTCTGTTTATATTTAGGAGAAGATGTAGTGCTTCAAACCCCCACTTTTCAGTAACTATCTTATTTTCTTTCTCCATACTGAAATTACAGAGCAGCTCCTGGTCCAACATTGCCATTTAGAGAGTCTCATGTCCAAGTCCACTGTGCCACTCCCTTGGCTGTCAAAGCCTGGGGGCATGGAGGGAGCCCTGGGGCTCAGACTTGGAAAAGAGAGCCCTGTGCTGGTCAACACTGACCCCCTCTGACCATGTCACAAGGCTGTGCCCAGCAGCTTTGGACACTCTTAGCTCTTTTTTTAAGCAGCATCAAGCCAGGGAAGGGTGTGAAAGCACAAGTAAATGGAGAGTGGACATCAGAGCTTGCAATGGGGTCTGTAATACAGTATCCGTGACAAGCATTAGGTGTTAAAATATTAATGCTTCTGCAGGATAACATTAAATGTCCTGAAAAATGTCCCTTTCATGGGCAGAATGAGTCATCTTGAAGGAATAGGGCTGAGCAAACTGGGTTTCAGTGAAATGAAGTTGAAAGAAATCCCTCTGTTTTGGCATAGATAATTTACCATATGTTGCAGGTCAAACTGTAGGACTGAGTTGAAGTTATGATTATGTGGCAAATAAAACAGCAGCTGCAAAGACCTCAGTTCAGTGTTGACATTTCAGTGCAAAGTTAACAGTTGTAGCTTAAATCTGAGAAGTATTTAAGATTAAAATACAAGAGTCTGGCCTGTTTGTATCCCATGTGTTGCTAAAATAACGTGTAAGAGGATCAAAGGCTTCTACAATTAGCGAAATCATTTTAAACGGAGCTTCTCAAGTCCATTAAGACATAGTTTGACACTGTACCTCCGTGACTGTGAAGTGTTGTATAAAAGCCTGATGTCGGAAATTAAAACATACACATTTTCCTGCCAGTAATCCACCATATTGCACACGCACATGCACATCTGCGAGAGCATCGGTGTGGGTACACAAAGCAAGCTGTACACTTTTACAGCACAACTGTGCGCTGCACTTTCAACGCATATGTCATTACGTGAGTCTTGAGTAAGGAAAGGAGGGTTTGGATGCTAAAGATTACTTCAATCTGTGAAAGAGTAGAAGTATTTTAGGGGAGGATGGTAGGTGGACAAACTCTGTTGCAGAGGTTTATGTTAAAGCAACTTCTTTGATATTACAAAGGACCCCTCTTACTGTATCATGTACATATTGCTTTGCTTCTGGGAAGTAGCAAAGCCCTTTATATACTGACTTACCTTGTACTGTAACCAGCTGAATATGTTAAAATTGAGTTGAGAAGACAAATGTACTTCAAGGAACGGAGTGCTGGGGGTTGTTGGTTTTTGGCAGTTATGAAAGGCTTGTTAGTAGGATGAGAGCTAACAGAGAACTGAAACAAACTTCGAAGCAAAACCAGCTGTTGCTGGTCATCACAGCTGGACCTGAGTATTTTGTTGTCAGGGCTCAGTTTTGCCACTGCTCTTTGAGGAGCAGCATTTGTGCTCTGTGACATAGTCTCTTTTTGCCAGCTCTTCTCTCCCTGGTAGCAGACACAGAAGTGCTGGAACAGAAGTGAGCCAGACTACTAACCCCAGTTTACCCATAATCTTTTTAACTGACTTCTTAATCTTTCTGCGGTGAAAAGAGTATTTCAAATGCTGAACGTCCAGATCACTTAATATGTGTACTGTGAAAATCTCTCTGAGATGAGTTGGAGTCCCCTCTACAAGGCTTAGTGCAGCATTTAAAAATTCCTTTCTCTGTTGATTTGTAGTCATGTGTAAGAACAGAATAGTAGAAAATCCATGGTGAAATCAGGAGAAATACAGTAGTACAGCAGTTCTTTTCTTGGCATGTGCAATAATAGCCCTTTTGGCTCATATCTTAAGTAGATTGTTTTCTGTATCCCTCTTATTTTGATTGTACTATGTAAAGTTGCTCTAAGTAATACACCAGAGAATTGAATAAATGTTTGTTTTAGCTGGCTGTTCTGGTGGGTTCTCAAAAGTCTGCATCAGAATACTTATGCTAAATATCAATAGATAGCATTTTCATAGTGATTACTTCACACTGAAGAATGATCAAACGATACTTAAAAATAAAAAGTCAGGAAATGAGAAAAAAAAAGGAAGAATGCACACAGGCATTCACAATACACCAAGCAAAAGAAAAAAAGAGAAAAGCAAGAAAATGATCTTTGTTGTATCCAGGTCAACCTTGTGTGTTTTGCTTTAAACAGGGCTAATTACCAGTGAGAAAAAAAATTGCTTCTTGCTGTTGGGATCATTATAAACGTGGGTCATTGTGAGCAGGGTTTGTTATGGTGAACTTTAATTATACTTTACTTTCACTTGGCTGTTTGGCTGAAGCAAACAAGGGCTCTGTTCTTTCAGAGAGAAAACAGAAATAAAGCTAGTGACTTCCCCCATTTCAACACTCACAGTGAGGTCTGGTCCCAACACACCAGTCCTCGTAAGACAAGAGCTACTTCTTAATTTTAAATAAGCAGATTGTGGTTTAAAGCTGTGGTTTGTTAGACCGTTCTAAAGAGGGCATTATTTGTATAACCATTAAATCATAGCAATTAGGACAAATATTGTTGGCATAAAGCATGCTTTTTGCCTAATTTATTTCACTTGTATGCTTGAATCATTGTCTAACTGGCTTCTTTCCTGCTAGGGTATCCATCATTTGTATATATGTATGTGTTTTCCATTTGATATGATACAGCATTCAACTCCTGAAGACTTGACCAAATACAATTTATTATTAAGGCTCAAAATCTCAGTGATGTCAATTGCCCATGGCTCCTGGTCTGATACAAACAGTAGTAGTTCTGTTAGACTCATCTGAACCTCTGATTACAAAATGCCAACTTTGAAATACATGGAGCTCTGAGAGAGAAGTAAATTGCGTTGCCTGAAATATGTAAAAGTGTCAGCTGTAATCATTGATAATATAGGGGATTTCCACAGATTTTTACTGGGGTATAAGACAAGTTTAGCTATGATCAGATGCTCTGGACATTGTTGCATCTTAGTATCCCTAACCAGTGAACCATAGCAGGTACAGCATATAAGCATCTCAGAGAAGAAAAACATTTGCAAGCATTTAAAAACTGGAAGTTGACATGGCTTTCTTGGGAGAAGATTTCTCTCAACAACAGGAAAATGTACCTGTCCATGAAACTTTGAGGATGAACTTTACAGCAGAAAATCTATCCTGAAAGCACTCAGATTGTTCATCTTAGGTGCAGAGGGAAAAATGGTCTAAAGCTTTAGGTTTTTGTTTGGAATTTTCCTACCTGTGTAGTAGGAAAACCAAGTTGGTGTTTTGTTTTTTTTAAATCAAAGTGAAATAAAAACAGTGTGTAATACTTGGGCTAAGAGAATAGGGCTCTCAGATGGTAGACCTTGAGAGCAGTGACTGGGAAGCTCTTCGGTGTTGATGAATCCAGGCCCTATGAGCTTGTTTCTTATGGGACACAGAAAGTACTGCTCAGAGATGATTAATTTAATTCTCAAAAAAACACAGAAAGGCAGTTGCTCAAAGTGAGAGACAAGTGAAGCCCATCAGCTGTACCAAATCTTCCTTGCCATTTGAAAATGCTGTGCCTGTGGCTTCAAATCCATTTTCTAGAACCAAGACAAGTTCAAGTATACGAGAGTCAATTATAGCAGTTTATTTTCAGACAGTATCTGTTGAGCTGTCTCCTCATTATTGTCCTTTGAAATCATCACAGAATCATAGAATGGCTTGGGTTGCCTTAAAGCTCATGCAGTTTCATCCGCCTGCCAGAGTCAGGGAACGCCTTCCTCTAGACCAGGTTACTTCAAGCCCTGTCCAGCCTGGCCTTGAACACTGCCAGGGATGAAGCAGTCACAGCTTCTTGGGCAACCTGTGCCAGCACCTCACCACCCTCATAATGAAGAATTTCTTCCTAATGTCTAATCTAAACCTGCCCTCTGACCTGGTGTGGTTTATGAAAGAGAGCTTAGTGCCAAGGACAGGATAGGTCTTTGGAATACTTGTGATGCTGCCTGGTTTCAGAAATCTGTTTTTCTAGACATTTTACTTAAATGCAGGAAACCAGAAATTGCAAGTATATGCATCTAAAACATGAAGCTGCCCTCCCCTAAGCCGATTTGTGTTCAGTTGTACTATATTCTGGCTATGTGAAGTCTTCATTGTACACTGGCTGTTTTCACCTTTCCTTGCAAGCAGCCAGCCTCTGAAATTGCAGGAGAAAATGAAAAAAGTTTTGAAAGACTTGCCTCCTAAGCACAGGCACTGCAGAATATTTAGCACTTAAAGCTCTAAAACTTTTAACTTTTCAGACTATAATTTCTTAATTACTTAGAGACATAGCATAGTCCTGGTACAGCAAACTCTAATAACATACGATTGCCTTAACTTTTGTTCTGCTACACAACGGTTTATGTTTCCCTGCTGGGTGTTAATTATTTTTTCCTCAGATTTCAGAAGACACTTTGGCAGTTTGATGGGACAGGGCCAAAAATTTCAGTCTCAAGCTGGGAGGTCTGTGCGAAGGATTGAGTTCTGGACCATAAATTTAAAATTAATTTCATGTAAAAAGACAAATATATTGTGAGTGAACTTCTACTGTAGTCTTTCTCGCAATGACGCCTCTAATTTCAGAAAGTAAATCAGTCTTGGCTGCTGTTAACTGTATGCTTTGTTCGTGCTTTGTGACATTCTAACACAGGCTGCTGTTGAACTAATTATTGCCCAGAAAAGGAAGGAAATACGATGTGGAAGACACAGAGCTCGATCCACAGTTCCCCTTGAGCTCGATGGGAGTCTTTCTATCGATTCTCATGAAATTTTGGATCAGGTCTATGGAATCAAGTTCAGCTTTCCAGAGAAAACCCTATGGCTATTAGAACAATATGAATAAAACTTCATGCTTGCAGTTTTAGTCAGTGTCATGATTTTTAAAAAATTCTCATTTGCATTCAGTTGTATAGGACCTGGCTTTGATTTCTATTGTTGTTGCTCTTTTTTGTCTTGATGCTTAGGTTTTCCATGTTTAAGAAAAAATAAGTAATTCTTCCTGGAAGTGTAAATGAAGAAGCCACTTACATCTTTATTTAAATATAATAATATAAAGTAGTTTTAGTTCTGTCTTTCACAGTTATCCACCTTTTTTTTCCTTAAGAATTTCTATTATTAGATTAAATTCCTCAGTTTGTTAATTTGTATCTTGGTAATTTTTTAAGCCAAAACTTTTCTAGGTAACTCACTTTGTTCACACAGTTTTGTTTTCCATTTACATACAGGTACTATTGGATACAATCAAAGAAACAGGATAGATACTCTCATGTACCTTCTAGCCTATCCTCAAAGGCCAATGGTAAAAACAAAAACAATAGAACTGATAGATTTTGAGAAACTGCCTGCTGGACAGAATGCCACAGTTGCTGTGATGAGCTACAGTGGTTATGACATTGAAGATGCTCTTGTCTTAAACAAGGCCTCTTTAGACAGAGGTAAGAACTGTCAGTTCTTTCCCACTTCTCTAGCATGTGTTCTAGTATATATTTTCATAAACTTCTTGTCTCTTGGCGATATTCTAGAATAACTCTTATTGCAGTTAAGAGTAGTACATCTCCAATTAAGAAATCAGATTCCAAAACTGCTTTGTATGCTTTTGTTTGTTTTCTGCATGAATAGTGATTGTAACTCAATGCTTGCAATAGTGTGGTGAAGTTGCCAAGATGGGAATAAATTTCTGATTATGGATATTATAAGAAAAAATGGCTAACTTTCGACCTCAAATAAAAAAACATAAATGGCCCCCTTTAAACAAATACTTAGTTTACAAAAATGGGAGTTATTATTTAATCTGTTCTGTTGGGCTTGCTTTATAGATGGTTACCTGAACCTCTGCTCATTACTAACAGAGGGGATGTCTCATTATTTTCACCAGTAAAAAAAGCAGTAGATTAAATTAGGCTTCTGAATGTACTTGGGAAAGGAATGGAGTGTCATTGTCAGCTTATGATCTGAGGGAAAAAAAAGAGTATTGCCTACTTTCTGAGAGAAAATAGCAGTGTTTTCCTAAAGCAAAATAATTTAGTGTTTATTCAGAGATAAACCAGTGACCTACATCCTTAAAATAATAATCTCTGCAGTCCTGTGTAGCTTAAGTAGAAGTATGTAAGCACCAAATATAAGGTAACTAAGTGAAACCAGTGCTTGTGCCTGTCTCACTCTCTCCATAGTTCTTCAGCGCTTTGTATTAATGCTGCTGGGGGTTGGAGGCGAGTTGCTCTAAAACTTTGTCTCTCTCTCTTTTCTAAATAAATTCCCTTGAGAGAAGACATAGTACAGTGTGATCAAATTGGTTTTAGTTTCGGGTGGCCAAAATCAGATTCTTCCATCACTTCATTCCCCCTACACTCCCTTCCTCCTCGTTGCTAGGCAGCAATAATAGTTTTCCTAGACATGTATCTTTGGCATTAATGTCTGCCGCATTTAATTTATGCCTCCTTTTCTAAAACAACAACAGGCATGATTTAAAACTGAATGTTTTCTTTTCTGGTAGACTGGTAACTTTTACAGGGAGAGCTGTGGTGCTTGTCAGGAGTTACTTGACATAATCTAAAGATGTAGATGTACTGTATGTGGCTGCAATGATATTCCAAATGGACTAAAATAATGTAGGAGGATTAGAAAGCCTTTCTTTTGGCTGTTGCAATTCTAAATGTGATTAAAGTGTTTAGTGTTGTGGGTAGTTGCTGTAGTTGGAGAGAAATTCCAGAGATGCTACTTTTCTCATCTAAAACCCAAAACAAACCTATTTTATAACAATATATATAACTCAAAATTCTTTCAGATAGGAAAAAAGTGAGCAACAGGGTGATTATATATGAAACGCTCAATCAGTACTTCCCTGCTAGGCTAGCTTGTGTGAGCCACAAACATGAGTAAAAGTTCAGGTTTCTTAGAACTCCTGAGAGGAAGAGGTGCTGTTCTCATCCTGTCACAGTCTTCTCTCCTATGTTATGTCTTTCTGTGAAGCCACCAAAGGTAAGAGAAATGATGTTTGTGTTTGTGTGTGCGTGCAGAGGTATAGAAGTGGGTTAGCACAACTTCAGAATTGGACTGTAGTCCAATGTCTAAAAAAGGTAGCATGCATGATCCGATTTTTAAATTGTGTGCTACTAAGTGTCCATGTACAATGTTATACATATCCATGTATAAAAATGAATAATCTTATTAATAAAAAAAAATAATTTAAGTTCTCTTACTCAGCAGGTAGATCAGCATTCTTGGTTTATTCTGATAATGTGTTATAAAGAATCTTTGAACTCCTAAGCAGATGAGTTCGTGTTGCATTTTAGGTTTTGGAAGGTGTCTTGTATATAAGAATGCCAAGTGTACACTGAAGCGCTATACAAACCAGACATTTGATAAAGTCATGGGTCCGATGTTGGATGCAGCTACCCGTAAACCAATCTGGCGCCATGAAATTTTAGATGCTGATGGTATCTGCTCTCCAGGTATGTCAGACTACATGTTCGATCATAGCCTGTTCATAATCTGAGGTAGAAATTAATATTCTGTTCATAATTCTTGTGCACCTTGTTTTATACTTGGTGTAATAAGTTTGGTTTTTTTCTTCTTGAAGGTGACGGTGTTGTAATGGGAAATTAAAACATGTTAGTTTCTGAAAGCAGCAGGGTACCAATCACTGGGGGATTTTGTGCTTTATATTTAGGAAACTTTAAGTAGAAGAGTGAGTCTTTAACAGTGTGAATCTATTGAAGTGTTAGAACTTGTATTCCTCTTCTATTCCTGAACTGGCAAACTTTTGATACTGTAGTTTTTTACTGTTGTCTTTCATATGTTCTGTTGTTGCTTTTTAAGGATGGATTCCTTATTACTTTGATTTCGCATGTCAAAACCTCCTGCCTTGCTGTCAGTTAGTGCAGTTGTTTGAGGAAGTAAAACCTTGTGTTTTTAACACTTCAGCAATATGTTAGGAGAGAGAAAAGAAAGTAAATACAGCTACATTTAGTTATGAGGATAAGTGTATGAGTTTCCAATGGAAATAAATTTGAGAAAGAATCCTCCCATACTATCATCCTTCAATTAGGAAATGGCTTAACAGATCTGCCAAGATTTAGTAAGAAAGGTGCTGTAAAAGGCACTAAACTTAATTCCATTGTAGCAACACAACTGGGTCACTTTTGCTCTTTTACACATCACAATGGAGCTTTCAAAGTTAGTTAAAGAAAAACAGGCAAGAATCTCCTGGAGTATTAGGATACTGTTCTCAGTGTGGAGGTAAAACCTCTGTGAAATAGTTCATATGGACAGAAAAGAGGTATAGGCTGAAGTTCAGTGTAATTTTGTGGAGGAGGTTGGAGGCAAGTACAATGTGCATTTGTATCACTGGGCATGCTACTGGTCTGGTTTTCTATGTGAAGTGCAGGATAAGGGAATGGAAAGGAAAACAGCTGATATACGAGACCCAGAAGCAATAGAAAAAAGTAAGTGCAAGGAGAGGCTGGAAGTAGTCTTACATAACTCATTGTGGAAATGATGCGATGTCCCGAATACAAGTGTGAATTTCTAAAAGTTGCCAGTTAGCCTTGTTTGTTAATTTTCTCCGTAATTACAGCAAATGACTTCAGATGCTTTTGTGTATTCATTAGACCCAGGGTATGTTGAAGAGCTGTTCTCATAGTGCACCAGAATGCATCTATTCTGTTTTAGTTACCAAAAAAAACCCCAACCTAGTTTAATGATTCCCTTACCATATAATAGTCAGTAAAATAACATGGCAAATTTCCTGGATATGTTCCTCTCAGTTAGTCCAGGTTACCTTTTTGTGAAGCTTAAAATGTATTTCCAACATAGGTAGCCAGATATGTTTTCATGGTGCTTTTTTTCCTTGTTCTTCATAGGTGAGAAAGTAGAAAATAAGCAAGTCCTTGTGAACAAATCTATGCCAACTGTGACCCAGACGCCCCTGGAAGGAAGTGGAGTGCCTCAGCAGCCGCAATACAAAGATGTGCCAGTAACGTACGTTGCTTCATAACTTTATACTTGGGGAAGGTACTTGGAGGAAAGGTATCTGAGAAAATATTAAATTCTAGAAAAGTCAAAGGAATATATTTTGCAATATATAGAAAAAAGCAAATACCAGAATAGTTTCCTTCCTGCTCTGTGATATCTGCCTCTTTTTCTTTTTTTTTTTCCTCCCAAAAATCTCTGCATCTCAGACTCTAGGGTTCATCTCTCTTGGTTCCTTGTACTGCGTTCTACCCTTGGTTCATTGCCACACCTGTACCTGATGCATAGTTTTAGTCAGGATATTATACTATAATTTTGTTCTTAAATACTGATGGTATGTTCCTTAAACTCCCTCATCAGCTGTAACTCTGTGTTTGGCTTTTGCTTAAGTGGGGATCCAGACATTTGCAATATACTAGGAAGCTTTTTTCCATAGAGAAGAGCCCACATGACAAAAAAAGATACACTTTGTTCTTTACATGTTCAGCTTAATTCTCCCTTTCTTTCTGTTGTATCTCTTAAGCCTTTTACAGAAACATACTGTACTCTGGAACTTTATATAGTCTTTGTTTCATTGGCTTCCCATATCTAAGTTCCATGAAGACTACAGTTTGGCCAGAAGTTTCCAAAACACAGATGCTTGACTGTAACTTGGTTTTGGTTCGTAGATGTAAAACTTGTCTTTTTTCTTCTTGTACTAGCTACAAAGGTGCAACTGATTCTTATATTGAAAAAGTAATGATTTCATCAAATGCAGAGGATGCTTTCTTGATCAAAATGTTGTTGAGGCAAACTAGACGTCCAGAAATTGGAGATAAATTTAGCAGTCGTCATGGGCAGAAAGGTAAGCTATACATTTAATAAAAATAAATGCATGTTCGATATGCCTGCTATACATGCGTAATACCAACATGCATGTTTCCATTGATCAGTTCAGATCTTTCATGAATGCAGTAGTAGAAGACCATATCCCTTTTTTTTGTTAAGTTCATCTAATTTAGCAATGATGTTTCTGGAACCAAGGAGAGGAATTGGTACACAACTCTCTGACTTACGAATCTGAAAAATACAGTAGTTGCCTATTTTAAGCAAGATCACTGTGTCGTGGTTTAACCAATGCCAGACAGCTTTCACTCACTCACTCCCCCCCTTTCTTGCCCTCCCCCTGCTCTCGGAGGGACGGAGAGGAGAATCAAAAAGAATGCAACTCCCACGGGTTGAGATAAGAACAGTTTAGTAACTAAGGTATAACACAGATCACTACTGCTGCCACCAATAATAGTAATGATAAAGGAAATAACAAGGGAAGAGAATACAACACCCCATCAACAGCCGACCGATAACTTGCCCCCCAGCCCGATCAAGCACCGACCGATACCTCCTCCAACCCTGCGGTCCACTCTCCCTCTTCCGGGTCCCCCTCAGTTACCTCCTGGGCATGACGTGCTGTGGTATGGAATACCTCTTTGGTCAGTTTGGGTCAGGTGTCCTGTCTCTGCTTCCTCCTGGCTTCCCCTCCTCCCTGGCAGAGCATGAGGCTCACAAAGTCCTTGGCCAAACCAAAACATCATTTTTATCAGCTTTGTTCCCAGCCCGAAAGTCAAAACACAGCACTGCACCAGCTACCAAGAAGGAGAAAAATGACTGCTACTGCTAAACCCAGGACACACGGTTTTGAGGTTTGGTTGTTGGTTTTGTTGTCCTTTTTTCCCTGAAGTGTGAATTTGGCTTTAAGTGATAGGTTTGTCAATGGGCTATCAAGAGAGATTGGAAGAAGGAGTGAAAGGGCTTATTTTGAATGGACATAAAAGACGAGAGATAGAGTGGGATGTCTGCAAGTCATCTGCACAGACATATTTCTTTAAAGACGAGACTGCAGGTAGATAGCTCAGAGCTTTGGTGTAAGAGGGAAGCAAATCAGGAATCAATTATGATTGCACCAGCAGAGACAAGAAAAAGGGGAAAATGCTTTAAAACATACACCTGGGACATGATTTTGGGCACCTCTGGATCTTCAAAGGGAGAACTGAAAATGGGTAACTACTAGGAAGCTGCTTGGTGGCAGGTAGCCCTCTAGTGTTAATAGTAAGATGAAAATTGGGAACCTGTTTCTGCATCTGTTGAAAAAAGCAGTGGATTCCCTTTGACCTTGATGGCAAAAACCCATGACTTATACCATGCTCTCTGAATCTTGAAGGACTTGGAGGTGTGGGAAGGGTGTTAAGGAAGAAGCAACTGAAAACAGTCTGACTGCAACTTAAAGTGTTTTGATCCCATTGGCCTCAATGGGGGACAGGTTGAGACATCTTTTCACCTGTCTATACACTTGGAAAATACAGGTTCTGCCCCACTTTGTGCTGTGCTAAGCCTATTACCTACATGTTACAATCTTACGACATTTTTAGGTATTACTTTTTGGTGTGAGAACATTGCTCAGTCTCTTTAATATGTGGTAGGGAAGCAAAAGATTGATAATACCAAATCCTTTCCATTGCAGCACATGCACTCCTTTTCTGTTGCCAGGCAAATGTGATACTGTTTTAATGATTACTGAAGCAAAAGAATTCTTACTTCCTTGCTTTGATTTCTGAGGAATTGGAAGCAGAGCATTGAATGTAAAGCATACCAGCCTCTTAACATCTGGTAACACAAGTATCTGCTAGGTCTCTCTGGAGACCAGAGGGAGGGAACTGAGGAAATAACAGAGGACACTGTTTAGATTTGAAACACTAATATTCAAAACTAGTTATAGTCAATGAGTTTTGCGGTAATACAACAAATTACAATACTAGCTAAGGGATGTCTTGTAAACAAACTGGCCTTTTGTGAACAGCGTTCTCTTTGTCAGAAGACACATGGAAGAAGGAATGTTTTTTGTTAGGAGGGGCTTCCAAAAGCATCCCTTTCAGCAATTTCTGATGTTGTCCCTCTCTAGTCCCGCTATCATGTTGGGTTTGACCTTGTGCTAATTCACATCCTGTGTTCTTGGAGTGGACCAGAGAACTCTGTAGGCAGATATGCCCTGTAGTCAGTCAGCAGAGAGCTGGTACTTGCACAGCATCCATATGTAGATATAAGCCAGTGAAAACAGATAAAACTACAACAGATATCATCAGAACACAGGCAGTATCCAGCTTTAAAGCTCTCTTACATGAAGCTTGAACAGAATCATCTTCAGCATATTCAGTGCCTGTGTGACTGGAAGAGGTTGCTTCCAAATGGACCCAAGGCACAAGTAAGAAGTAGTTTCTATAATGCTCTATGCCACTGTTTACTCCTTTACTCACATGTGTAGCCTGAAGTCAAACTTGAGGTCCTTTAAGACTTTCTGGGGCTATGGAAATATGTAAGTATCAGTGGCAATCAGGTGGCCAAGTATAACCGAAGTGAAAGACCACATCCGTGTCATGAGGTGCAGACCATAGTAATCCTTATTTCTGTAGTCTCTAGGTTTGGTGATAAGGACATCTGCCTAGAGCAAGCCATCAGTCAAAAGAGGTGAAATAGGTACAAAAAGCAATAGTTGATCATAATGTCAGCTGTTACCAGATGTTGCCTCAAGTTTGCGTGTTTTCTGTAGAGTACAGTCAGAATCCCTCCTAGATGTTTGATGTTGTGCTGTTGTGTCATTGATTGCTTGAGATTGACCCAGGAGATGACAGTCTTGTTCAGAATGCATGGGTAAAGTCCTTCCTGAATCTTCGTTAGGGAAGACAAGCCATCCTCACAGGAGAAGGAAAACTCCTAACTTCAAACCCAGGCTGATGGAGCTAGTCTAGCTGTGTTAGGTCTTCCGTCTAAGAGAAGGACACTTATAAAACCTATGACCTGAGGACTTTGCTGTCATTGCCCTAGGTAGCTAGGCCGTGGCAGTTAAACCTCAGGTTTAAAGGGTGGGGCCAGTTCTGCACACGCTGCGCCTCACCTAAAAAATCCACTGCACAGGCTGGAAGGGCTTACTCTCACTTGTCGAAACTGCAGGTGACAAGGTACCTGGGAAGCTGCAGATCCAACCTTGCATGCGGGTGGACCAGCACATGGGTCACTCAGGGTTGCCCCAGGAGATGACAGTCCTGGTCAGAAACTTCCTGATTGCCTAAGCAGCCTTTTTTCCAACCAGATTTGCATATCCCACATGCCCTTGGTTATCGTGCTTGTAGTGAGTGTGGGTAAAGCCCTTCCCAAATCTTTGCTTGTGAAGCCAAGCCGTCAATCAAATCAGTCAGTGCAGGCTTTCTTAGTACACCCAGCTCTTCCCAAGATCACTCTTCCACAGTGTCTTTCCATAAACCCATAGAACTGGTTCTTGAAAAGAAGTAAAAGAAGTTCTTCCATTGATTCTGCTGTCATTAAGAAATAGAAACTCTTCTGGTAAGCACTGAAACATTTTTCCTGATGGCTTTTGATCTAAAAACAGGAAGTGATTTTCACAGGGTCCTTGAGTGATTTGGAAACAAGTACCTGTTGAAGGCTTCAAAAAAGTAAAGAAGCAGCAGTACATTATTGACCTTTCTTTTAAAATCCAGTCTAGTTCTTGCCCTACCAGCTGCATAGAGTAGTTTCAGTAAGTGAAGAGGAAGATCATTAGCTTCAGAGGCAAACAGAGTTGAGCAGTTGGAATGCTTTCAACTGCCTCATTCCTTCCTTCTCTCCAGGAAGATTCTCCTTCAGGAAGGTTTCATGTACAATCTCTTTAATACAATTGTTTAATCTCATACACGATGAAGATGTGCAGTACTTTTAAGCCTATGACTGCTTTTAGAGCAAAGCCCATTTCTTCCTATATTTTGAGCTTTGTGTAGTTAGTCCTTTCTCCTTGTGGATGGCATATGCTGTTTTAGCTGCAAGTTATTATATAACAATGTGATCACTACTTTGCAGGACATTTTCTGACTAAAATTTAAAAAAGAACCCAAACCTACAAATTGTAATAAAGAAGCTGCTTGGTTAATCATGATAAATATTTATGGACATTTGCATGAAATATTTAAGTAGGTAAGATTTTTCTCCTTGTTTGGGCTATTGATGTGCACCTATTAAAATAGTTGAACAGGATTTAAATGGAACTGATTTTCATACCTGTCCAAAAATTAAGAAAAGGGGGCCACCACAAATCTACAACTAGCAGAGGGGGAAAGGTGGAAGTGAAAGAATAACAGAAGAAAAGAGAGTTGTATCAGGCAGGCTGCATTATGGCTTCAGGGAATAGAGGGCCTTCTATAACACTAAATGCAGATAAAGCATATCACTGTCCATAGCAAGCTCATTTTAGAGGCCTTGATGGACAGACATCTTATGAGTACTTTTGCTACTCATCAAATCCTGGTACTCATGGTCAAATTGAGAAACAACTAATGTGCACTCTACTGGAATCTGGTGGTATTTTCTTTAGTATCCCCAAAGCTATAAAGGGTAATTTTTTCCCCAAAAATATAAAATACTTTTGGAAATCCCATAGCAATGAAAAACAACAACCTAAATGCTGTAGGGAACTTGAGGGTGCCCATAATAATGCTTTGCATTTCATCAGGTTAGAATGACTGATCCCCCAGGTATTTCTACTCTAGACCTATAATAATAACAAGCCAATAACAATATCAAAATAACAGATGTCCCTTTCAGCTTGGTTTGGGAGGTAGACAGTTGGTGTTGTTCAGCCTGGAGAAGAGAAGGCTCCAGGGAGACCTTACAGCAGCCTTCCAGTACCTAAAGGGGACCCACAAGAAATCTAGAGAGGGACATTTTACAAGGGCATGTGGTGACAGGACAAAGGGGAATGGCTTTAACCTGACAGAGGGGAGATTTAGATTGATAGTAGGAAGTTCTTTACGATGAGGTTGGTGAGACACTGGCACAGGTTGCCCAGAGAAGTTGTGGCTGCCTGATCCCTGGCAATGTTCAAGGCCAAGTTGGATGGGGCTTTGAGCAACCTGGTCTAGTGGAAGGTGTCCCTGGCCATGGCAGGGCATTGGAACTGGGTGAGCTTTAAGGTCCTTTCTAACCGAAGTCATTCTGTGATTCTGTGATATGAGTGGGAACATTGCAACAGTTGTATTACAGAGTTGGTGGGCATGTGCTTGTTAGCTGTCCTGCACATCAGTCTGTAGTAATCTCTTGTGATCGCGGGATGGATCATATTCTAAGTTATTACACTGTACTAGGATACACGGCCATCCTGGTAATAAGCCTCTTAGTTTGATGGTTTGTAAGACATTGTGGGAACAGATGTTATAATAAATGGGAGAAAGGAGAAATATGCTTAGTGAAGATGCATGTGTTAGATACCATGAAAAAAAAAAACAAAAACTATTGACAAGAACAGTGGCATTCCCTGTTTTACAACTTCAGTATCCAGCAGAAAAACAGATACTGAAATTAATCTTAGATTACAGGCAATGATAGAACTGGAGAAAAGGCATGAAAAGGAAAGGGAAAATCTTCTTTGCTAGCTGTTTAAAAACACAGCTGGTATCATCCTTCTCTGACGTCAAATCAGGGAAGGATCAGTCATAACAAAGGCATATAGACAACTGTGAAAGAGAAATCATTATACTAACAGTTTAACCTTTTCCATTGAGAGAATTTTTAATTAGCCTGAATTTGTTCTCTCATCTCTGAGTGCAGGCGATTACCGCTTCAAGTTTAATTTCTGTTAGCTTTAAGCGCATCATAGGGGCATTTAAACCTATGATAAGCTTAAACTAACAAGTACCTTGATTCAGTGAGAAGGAGAAAAAGCATATTTCTCTGTGTTATCAGCCTTCTCTGTGTTCTAGGCGGAATGCATGAAGATGAGATTTGATTTCAGAGAATTGTAGTTTTAAAGTTAATTAAGTATGTGCAAAATAAGAGATTGCACAAACCACATTTCTCAGATTTTTTCGTCTTGCCAAATTGATTTGTACGTGTTCCTTGGGCAGAAGTGAGAGGGGTAAGAGAATTGGAAAGTGTCTGGAATACAACAGATTAAGTCTCGCAAACCAGCTTTAGCTTTTTGTTACAGAAGAGCCTTTCATTAAATATGTACCAGATTTTTTAGGCTTCTAATAATATAGACCTATGCCACTGCCTATGTAATTGCTGTCTTTGTGTCTTCTCACATGTCAGCATGGTATTGGTAAGGGTCACCACTTCTGGCCTGTCCACTGCACCGTCTTTTCATGCAAGTCTGTGTTTTAAGTACATTTCTAGCGAAAAGCTAGCCTTTCCATCAAGACCTGACAGCAAAGCAGTATACGGGGAGAAATGAATGAGGCCATCATGTTGTGTTCTGAAATGCAAATATTTTGCTCTATTTCAGTATTCATCTTCAAACTGGATATTGCAGTAAGATCTTTGGGACTGAGACTGTCTCTTTAGTCTACAAAGCTCTTAAGCTTCTGCTGTCTCATAAACATTTACCTACCAGGGAGGATTTATCCTGAGCTGTAGGACTTTGTTTTAACTATATTGCATCATATATTTTCCAGAAGGATAAAGAAACTTCTTTTTTTTGGTTAATTATTTTGGTTTTTTAATCTTGCATTCTTCAAGCAAAGTCACTTTTCAAAGCACAGAAGGCTAAAGGATTGTTAAGCTAAAGAAGTTTCATCTGAGTTCCATACAAACTAAATTATTATATTTCCAGATTTCCTCTTGCTTTGCTACAAGTCACAATGAGGAAAAAGTTGGGCTCCTTTGATGTGAAAAAAAGCAATATAACACTTCTCTGAAAGAACATTTCTCAGTCTCTCATGTGAAAAAGGATTAACACCTCCAACAAAGGTCCTGTAGATCACAGAACTAAGCAGCAATACTGAACAGTATTCCTGAGGAGTGGAAAAACTGTATTTAAGCAAGAGATTGTTTGAACTGGCAAACAGAAGCTTTTTAATAGCTGAAGATCTAAGATAAAGGATTAAACCTTTCTGAAGTATCTGCACTTAAACAACTCTAAAGACAAGGAAACAAGTTTAAATTCATGAAAGATGGCCTTTGTTTTCCTAAATGAACCATGTTCCTTAGTGTCAAAACAAAATCCATTCACAGCATTGTCAACTACATAAACTTCATGACAGTACCACTTATCTACTGAAGACTGAACTTGCTTAGTTTTAAAAATGTTTTCTAGTTTCAGACTCTGCCTTGTGCTTGCCTAACTTCATAGCTGAGAACAACTTCTCTTTCTCCTTTAAATGGGCAGTTGTACAGTACGGGTAGCAGAATGTGTAAAGTAAGATGTTGGTTTTAAAAGGCTACTTGTGTCATTTTTCCCCCATGTTACAAGTCAGATTTAGCACTTTATCTCTAATAAAACATCAGTGGATTTATAGTAATTAAATGGTTCAAGTGGCATTAGAAAGAATTTGCTGTTATCGACTGCAGGAATGTGGGATGATTAGTAGTTATTAGGCATCAGGAAAGGTAGGAATTCCTTACCTTATTTTTCTCTTCAGAAGTAGAATATGAGAGTTGAATATGAGAAACGGAGGTGTCAGAATGCCATTAAAACTTCTCCTACCATTGTTTTCTCTTTGTATTTGACAAATGTGCTGCTTAGCTTGCTGTCTTAAGAAGAAAATCACAGCATTTTTTTTATCTCGAGCAGCAAACAGGTAACCTTACGACCTTTTCAGTAAATCCTCAACTGAACCTCTGAAATTAGGGTGATTTAGCATTTTACGGCATAGAGTAAAAATCTCTAATTCTGTTTCCAAATAGTGTATCCTGAACACACATTTTATTAAGCTCTTGACTCGTTCAGCCATGTGTATTTTGTAAAGTTCCTATGGTTATTGTTTTACAATAGCTGCTTCCAGAAGCATTGTAAGGGTTTCAATTAATCAGCTCTTTGTGTGCTTCAGACTATGCAAATTTATCACATCAGACCATTCAGCAGCTCATGGGAAAGCAGTGTACAAACTGTATTGTCTTCTAGCACCTCCTCTCATTTAGAGTGATGTTTTTAATAAGAAAACTAATCAAGTTTACTTATGCATTATTTATCTGTTAATTTTAATTCTGTTCTTTACCTCTTATGTCAAATGGGATGTAGCAAGTGATATGATAGATCAGTGAATGATTCAATATTGAACAAAGCTTATGTGATGCAGCACTTTTTCCTTCTGGACTTGTTTTATGCTTAGTTAGCCAACACAGTATGTAATTAGAGAGTTTGGAAGCAGATGTACATTTTTGTTTAGCCTTACGGATGTTTGCAAATCTGCTTGTCACTTGCCCATAATATACAGCACTGAGTTAGTTGTGTTACTAGCACAACTAATTACATGATGTAGTTTCCTTCTCAAGAGTATTTCCAAAGTCTGGCAAACCTGGTAAGTCTAAAATAGACACCTTTCAAGTTAGTTTTAGCTCTTTTACCACTGTATCGTCAGAATAAGTAAACAAGCACATTTAGTAATGCGCTTCTTTTTATCTTGCTGATAGAAATTGGTATTACCGCTGCTTCTATTCACTTTGTCTCCTTTGCTCTCTAATGTCCCTCCTGCTGGTAGTAATTAGTTTTCTATATTAGGTTGTTTTGACTTATTTGATGATTTTTTTTTTCATTTAGCATATGTGTGTATAGAAGGCATTTTACCGTAGCCCTGTGAAAAACTTTCCCATACTGTCTGTTTTGTCCCTGCCCCCTCTCTGCCGCCCCCCTTCCCCCTCATTGCTGAATTGCTGTTTTACAAGTCTGGGTATGTTCCTGTTTGTCAGCAAACCGTAAAAGCAACCACGTAAGAGATACACCAGTTCTGGAAACCTGAATTTCTCCTGATTAGAAAAAGAAAGTCTTGAAGGACTAGGATACAGGGGTGAGGGGATTGCTGTGCTCTGAGGAGGTACATGGGTGGTGAGATGCTGTTGGGATAGCAGGTGTGAAGATGGGGGCCATCAGGCATAGTCAGAGAGCTGTCATTTATTGGCTAGCATACAATAGCTTTGAAAAACACTGCCTATGGCTGTTTGATACTTGCATGTTAAGCCACTGTAGATGTCAGATTTAAGTTTATCCTAATTTAAAATGTTATCCTTGCTGTAAACTGCCACACTTATTAATAAGTTGTTCGTTTGTTTTTTTTTTTGAGGGCTATTTTAAAAGAATTTGTTAGCCTTTTTACTGTTTTTTCCTCTAAGGTAACGCTATGAAATTGATATGCAAAAGTTTTTTTTCTAGAATTTAGTTTGCTTTTCAATTGAAAAGAAATAAATGTAGCAAACTTCTGGTGCTTTCCTGCTCAAACATACAATCCTCTTGTTAGTCCACATTACAAAAAAATAGAATTGTTTCTTGTATTGCCTACAGCTTTTTCATATTGTTAATGTTTGGTTCTGGTCATAGATGAAAACTCCAGAGCTATAGGTGAGAGCAGATTCAGGCCCAGTACAGTATAGCATCTACTCTAAATTGTATTGCTAAATTTCAGCATGTAAAATTGTGAGGGGAAGGGAAGTGAATGAAACCAAATTATTTTGTATGTCCTGTATGAATGCCGGAGATCAATTTTCATGTGATGTCTAAATCAGTAGTAATTAGGAAATCTTTATAACCTGTAGTAAGTGCCTCAGAGCAAAGTTACCTGTTAGTTTGAGTGCATCCTATTTATGAATATTGTGTGGGGAGTACTTGGGCAGCTCGTTTGTGAAATGCAGTTCATGCTTAGACAGGGCAACATTCGGAACTTGAGACTCTCTTAAATCCTGCCTCTTCTTTTTCTTTTTTTACTATTTCATTAGCCAGTTGCAAGTGATAATGCCACTTATATGGATTAATTCACTTGATCACTTTTTTGCAGCTGCTTGGCAACGTAGAACTGCTGAGTTTGCCTTTTACTGCCCTGCTGCAAATCCTGGCTCAGTGATAGGGGATAAAAAAGAGTAGGAAACTTGGAATTTACAGTGCAGACCTGAAAGTGTTAATTGCTTAAAGAGCTTCTGAAGGCAAATGACTGCAAAAAGAAAATCAGGTTTTCATTTTAAAGCTAATTGCAGTTACTTGCTTTTATAAGTAGCTTTGTCTGAAGAGTGTCTTTCAGCTTTTTTCACATTTTTTTTATGAGAAAAAATGAACTTTCTTAAAATATAGGGGAGGAATAAACTTCTCTCTGTCCTGTTCTCTGGATACACATGGGCGTGCTATAGATCTGTTATAAACTCAGCAACTTCTTAAAATACAGAAGCTGAGAATTGAGGTTTTATAGCTTTCTCTTTTTGTTTCTTTTTTCTGGCCCCCCACCCCAGTGTAAAATAGAAACTTTATAAATGGCCAAGTGAGCTTCACATTGCTGGTTTCTGTCTAAATATTTTGTTTTTAACTTCTAAGCTCATTATGCTGTCTTTGTGTTAACTTGTATTAAAATCTGTCAGCTATGACTGGTCTCATAACCACAGTCAGCGGACCAGAATAAGTTAATTATTTACTTGTGTCACTTGTGCTCTTCATCTAATGAAATGCACAGCTGTGTTAGATCTGCAGTTGGGTGTGTAGGTCCCATTGTTACACAAGTCAGCGGAGGGTAGAAGCCGCTATGATGGAGAGCCCTCAGTTCTTTCTGCTGTTCTGCCTTTCTGTGTCGATTTCATGGATCTTTTATCATTCACTTTCACACAAAACAAACAACACAGTGGCTGTCTGCTATGGGAACCAGCTTGGCATATAAAAGGTTTTCAGAGCCTAAAGTAATTTTAAGTTAGCTAAGATTTAATTTTTGGCTTACAGGTGCCATGAAGTCCAGATGCAAGCGAATGCTTTCTTAGAAGGAAATGAGAATAAATCAAAAACGTACATGCCATAGTACATACATAATAAAGTATTTATGGGTACAATTTTAGGATAAAAAAAAGCTGTGCGCACAAGAGATAGTGAGTTGGCTTGGTTTTGGTTTTCTTCTTTTCCATTTTCAGCTAATGATTGCAGCTTGGAGCACAGGGTTAGAAGGATGTTAATGATTTATCATAATAGAACAAAGAAAATTAGTTTCAAGGGGTTCAAAAACTAAATACAACACACACACACCCTTGCCCCAGACACTCCAATCCTTTTTTTTTTTCCCTGCTCCCTTCCCCCATACTTACCATTCTCATTCTATTAACTACTGTCCCATATACCTATCTCTGTCTTGCTTGGACAGTGGAAGAGGAGCTCCCTCCTGAGCAGACGCCAATATCCCCCTGTGAACTGGCTGGTCGGGGGGATGCCTTTTTAGGGATGTAAGCAGCACCCTCAGTCTTCCAGGAGCCCCCTCCACTCCAGCACTGTTCCCAAAGCGTGCTCTGGCAGTTGCAGCAGGCTGATCTCAAATGGCTTGCAGACTTTTTCACCTCTAAGGACTTCTGGAAGAAATTGTCCAAATGAAACAGTAGCTTTGCTTCAAAGGAGTATGGGCTTAAGCAGCTGCATTTTAGCACCTGATTTTGAATGCTAGGTCTCTTGGTCATTTATAGCTGCAGTATTTTGATCTGCAAAATGCACTATAGAAACAGTCATAAGGAGTGGAAGGAGAACTTGGGCATGTATGATAGAATATTTTAAAGAAGTTTTCATGTTACTGTTTTACCTCTACTAAAGAGTTTGGGGGGCTGGGGGGGGTGGGGGTGGGGGTTTGTTTTACATCCAATACTGATGGAAACCGAAAAAAGCTTCCAAAACTTTTAAAGGTACAGTTTGCTTTCATGGACTGACAAAACACAAGCAGTCTGTGGAGTGGATTGTACTTTGTCATTCATGGAAAGCAGTCTTTGCTTTCCTAAAAAAAAAATAATTGTTGATTTCTTTTTTTAATTTCCCCTACTTATGTTCTCTTAGTCCCTGTCAAAGTCCTGCCTTGATTTGCTTTTATTCACAGTATTTAGCAAAGATACATATGATGAACAAAATCTGAGCTAAGAATGATTTTGTATGTCCAAAGACAATACTGTAAGAGACCCAATTTCTTCTTTTTTTTGCTGCAGGAAATTATAGCATTAGCTTTAAAAACAAGGTCTCCTTTAAGATGTTTCAGTCTGACTGGTCAGAAGTTTGCATCTGAAAACTGTATCTAAAGCTTTCTCCCCTAATTTGCTAACTCACAAATCACTGGGAGCATTATGTAAGGGTATGCTAATTTTGCCAGTCCTGTCGCAAGGGCTCTCTTCTAGCCTGCAAGTTGTGAGCACTGGTCATGATAATGAATCTGGGTAAAAAGTGATCCATGAGAAAGAGAGGAGGAGGGAAACACTAAAGAAAATCTGGTGATGAGCGTCAGCCCTGCTGGTGGTTCACGGCTTGTGAATTGAAATGTTTTCTCTTCTGCAGGGGTGTGTGGACTGATTGTTCCTCAGGAAGACATGCCATTTTGCGATACAGGAATCTGTCCAGATATCATAATGAACCCTCATGGCTTCCCATCGCGTATGACGGTTAGTGGTTATGTTACCATTAAAGAGACAGCATCCCCCGAGAGGGAAAGTGAAGTAGATCAGCCAGAAGTAACAAAGTTTGAAACATGGTTTCACTGCGCATACTAACCAGTCAGGTTACACGCTTGCTGTTCTACAAGTATTCAGCCCTCTGTTTTGCGTGTTTTGAAACATCCTGCTCTAAAAGGAGTTGGGATGTGGGTTGTTGTGCATCATTTGCATTTTGTTCTGTATCAGACTGATAGGAAAGCAACTGAATACTTCATGTGCACCCTTTCTGTTTGAAAATGTCCTGCTCTTCTTTGTTGCTTATGCGTATTAAGCTGGCAGGGGCAGACCATGAAGCAAAGATTGAAGAGGAGTTTCAGTAATGGTTCTAGACCTGGGTAACTTCCTACCTTACACTCACCTCCCTGGAACTGCTGCGAGTCTTGCACTTGTGATGCAGGGTCACACTGCCTCACAGTCCGGCCTTTGTATGGGACCTCCATCTATTACTTTGTACAGCCTCTGATATTTTTTTGTGTATTAGCTTCTTCCTTTCTGTTCCTCCTGCTGTACTGCAGCATGTCAATCTCCTAGAGCAGAAAGCCACATTGGATGTGTGGACACCTGGGAAAGATGGAGCTACCTCACTCTGGACCTTAAAGTTCTTCCCAGACCCTGTGATGAGTCTGGTTTTGACCCTTCACCCAGGAGTATTCCTTGTTCTTGGGTTTCTTCCATTCCTCTCATTGCATGCAGTAACCCAGGCTGCCATGTCAGACTCTTTGCCTGGCTAACTTATTCCGTGTCCAGTCCAGCAATGTGCCTGTACTTGTGAGCAGGCTATTAACTCTGCTTTTCTTTGCACAGGTAGGAAAGTTAATTGAACTCCTGGCAGGAAAGGCTGGGGTCCTCGATGGCAGATTTCACTATGGAACAGCTTTTGGAGGCAGTAAAGTTAAGGATGTGTGCGAGGATCTTATTCGCCATGGTTATAACTACCTAGGGAAAGACTACGTAACATCTGGTATCACTGGGTAAGAATCTGCTGTATGGATTTAGATGTTTCAGGGAAACGGAGAAATGCTTTTGAGACACATCTGAAAAATCTTCTGTCTCAGAGCTCAGGAACTTTCACTTATTAGAAGGCAGCTCTGTGAGATGGAGGGAAAGTGCTGAATAGTCTGCTACTTTCTTCTTTCCTTTTCTTTTTTTGCCTTTGAAGTATTTTGTAGTTCTGCATTTTAAGAATTACTGGTATTTGTGTGGCTGTAACATGAATGGTCCTTGTAGTACATATGGAAACTTCCCAATCTACTTGCATGACAAAAAAGGTAAAATCAGGGTTTTCTTTCTGAGAGCTTGTAAGAAATTTCAGGTTTCTGTTGACAGCAAATCATACATACATGGAATGAGATAAGCATTTTCATGTTGACTTTAACAGTACTGTAAAATATGGGTTTGGAGGCAGGTGTTTGTCTTGGGAATATTTTGTGTGTGCTCTTTTCTTTTTTCCTTTTCTTTTTTTCTCCTTCTTTCAATTACACAATGATTCAGTCTGGCGTAATACTCTAATCTGCAAACTTCCTGCTGTGTTGATCAGACTGGCTTCTGAGACACAGAGTTCAAAGAATATAAGATAGTTTAGGAACAGGAAAAGGCCATATGGCTTCACATGCCTGCCCTTCCAAAATGTATCTTAATCCTACCTTCCTGCTACTTTTATTATCCTCCCATTCCCCTTCTTCTCAAAGAACAAATTTAGGCCTTTTTTGTAAGTTAGGGGGCAGGGATTTAATACTTTTTATTTTAATTGCTTTTCTTACCAACTTATTCCATATGTTGTTTCTTTTTTTATTTTTAGAGACATGATTTTGTTTTCCTTACCTACTCCATATTCCATAAACTTTATGTATCCTGGTGTTTGAAAGACTTTCTGTTAACACATCATGGTAACTTTTAACAAATCTGACTAATTTTATTTCATAGGGAGAATAAAATCATCTAGCTTTAAAAATCCCCCCATCCCCAAACTTCAACTTTGTAGTACCTTGTTTAGAGACTTTGCTTTAGGTTACTGATATTCTTCCAAGCAAATTTCCCATGCTTCATCTATTGGTTACGAAGCGTGAAGGCAGATTTCATAACAATGTGGAAGTTTGCAAATTCCAAATGTGTAGTCAAGTTTTATTCTTTTCTTCATAGGCAACTTTTGGAATAACACTGCATCATGGTGAGAATGGTTGCCGTGAAAGCCCAAATGCATTTTTCTAGGACTCATGATTCCCAAATTGTTCCACATTCCTCGTATATGCTAACTATGAGTATTGGGTTTGGTTTGGTTTTTATTCTTTCAGGGAGCCTTTGGAAGCATATATCTATTTTGGCCCTGTGTATTACCAGAAACTAAAGCACATGGTGTTGGATAAAATGCACGCAAGAGCTCGAGGACCCAGGGCAGTGCTCACCAGGTACTGTTACAGTCTAAGCACAAAATACATGCTTACATTCAGAAGTGTGCCCAGTTGACTGGTGGGTATAAAATGAAGTTTGTTTACCTTTTGATACATGACACAAAATGATGCTACCTGTTAATGTGCTGTTACAGACTAAAACCTCTCACAATAGACTGTAGCAGGAAGTTACTCTGAATGTCCAGGTGTGCTCTGTGTGGTCCAAAACTTAGTTTGCTTCTCAGACTTAAGTTGGCAGTTGGGAAAAATATCATCACAGTTTACATTGAAGCCTTTTCCTGTCAGATTGCTCATATTGTCCGTATTTGAAGAGGATTATTTTTCATTCTTTAACATGTGTACTTTTACAAAATCAGGTATGTGTAGAAGAAGTAAATTTAATATTTCAGTGTCCTTTGGTATCAGGCTGATACTGATGTGGTCCGTCTCTTCATCTGTCAAGGCAAAGCAAATGCACTGGCCCTGGCATAGTGCAAGCAAGCATGAGAATGATGTTCATCACTGGTATACTGCACTTTGCCTTGGAGACTCCTCCATTCACCTGGAAAACTGAATTTAGAGTTGTATGTGCTGCTTCACATTTGTCATTCAATACCGTGCAGGAGAATAGCACTTTCACACTAATAAATTGTGATTTACAGAGATGCCAACAGTAAATCTCCATTTTTATTTGACCAGTTAAAGATATGAAGTTGTCTCACACTTTCCGTGGAAGTCAATACCAGTGGTTGAGCTGGGAGAGAAATCATGAAAAGGTTTTGTAATTCTTGGCTGAACATTTTCACCAACCACATTAAGAAAAGCAAGGGAGGTACAACCATTATTTTCTACCACAGCTGCTTGCCTATATGAACATAAGTGATATTCCCAAATAATGGGTTGTCTGCCCCATTTTCTGTTCTTCCGTATGTTAGTCATGGGATTGGTGCTTCACGTGAAAATGAAAGTTCTCTGTCTTAGCTAAACCAGTTGGTTTACTGGTGATCGTAACTTACCCAAATCCCTTGATCTGCTTTTGTATTGTCTCCTCAACTTCTCAGCTGTTTAGAGATACTGAATTTAAATGAAACCTAAATCCCAAGTCAAGGTAGTGTTTACATGTAAAGATGAAGGTGGTGTGATTTCCCCCACCCCTTACTTCCTTCGAATTCTTTGTTCCAGTCAGTAGCATCATAGTATGCAGCTAGGGCTCTTTATTTGACTTTCAGGAAAGCTAGTGGATGTTCAATTTATGCTGCCTCTTGACTAGTCTTTTAGAAATGTTCTTTTTTCTTCTCAACTAATTAAACTTTTGTTATTTCCATCGCCTCTGCTGAGAGGCTGCTTTGCCAACTTTCATACTCACTATTGTTTTATCATCCATTGCACTTCCTGGAGAGTAGATTGCCTCTAACATTGTTTTTGCTTTTAAAAGTAATCCTGTAACAATTTCCAACATCGAGTTTGGCTGTTGTTGTCTTGAAATGCATTTTATTCTATATCAAACATGCCTTAACTGATAGAGCAAAGCTGTAGTTCCATCTGGAATAAGGCAGAAGACCTGAGTTTCTTGAATGGAACTGATTCTAGATATTGTTCTGATTAAAACAGGACAAAGCAGGATTCTTTGTCAGCACAGTCAAAAACCACCAGGATGTTGCCCTCTGAATTGGTATTATTAAATGAAATGCAATACTTAGTTTATTTTGCCATGCATAGTTGACAATTAATTTAAAACATAGTTCTACATAAGGGGTTGCCTAGAATACCCAGTCCTGCTAAATCTTTTTAATAGATAAACTGCTTTTAGTTTTCCTTACAAGAGGTCAGTATAAGCTTTCCCCATGCGTAGTTGTTTGGATGGACATTGTCAGAGCTGCCACCTGCATGTTGTTTGAACTCATAAGATACGGCAGTTCCTGTTAGACTGCAAGGGTGTCCTGTGATGACACTGGGTCAGGGCTTCTCTCTGCACTCTGGGTATGTGGCAGCATGGTATGCCCTCCTCCTTCAGGTAGTGTTTTTCTAGGGAATACTCCACTTCTTGAGATGGTTTTCCATAACAGGCACAACAGTGAGATCTGCTGAGACCTGCAGTGCCTGCTATTTCCCCAGACTGGTCAGTGAAATAAGGAACAGGGCCATAAAGCTGAACCTGCTGTTCTCCCAGAAAATGCAGAATTAATGCCAATAAATTCTTAATGTGCTTAAAAACATTGGAGTTAATTGGTTTATGCTTTTTTCTAAGAGTAGATTTAAATAGTATGAATACCATTTGGCTTTTTTTTTTTTTAATTTAAAGTATCACTGTGTTTTATTTAGCATTTAATAATTTTAAGAATTTCTTAATATGAAAAATATCTCTTTTTGATGATATTCCCAATCTTATTTTCAAGAGTCTGTTTTGTTTTCAAAATGTCATGTTTAGAATAAAGAATGGAAGTAGTTGCCCAGAGCAACAGCTGCAGTGTACATGCGTATAGCAGGAAAGGGGAAGGACAAATGCATTCTAAATAATGTTTTAGCAGTTTAAGCAACCTTTGACTTGAGGAGTTTTCAAACTCATGTGAGCCAGAAGACAAATCTGATAGACTTCGGGAGCGTAAGGTACATTTTTGGTAGTTCAGAAAACTACTTTTTCGGGAGGAAAGACTTTGATTTGTTTTTTTTTTCTTAATGAGGTCATTTTGACAGCGGGAGTGAAACACTCAACAGCTTAAGAATCAAACTGGGGGAGTTGGGGTGTTTTGCGTGCTTTTCCTGGTTTCTTTAATAGGATTTCAGCTGCCTTAGAAATCTTCATCCTGTATCTCTTGGAAGACCCATGGTATATCAACTCCTAAAGGGCTGGAATTGACACCCCATCATTTTTCAAGATATTTTGTCCTCCTTTTGCTGGAAGGGGACTTTGTTTGGACTCATTTATAGATGAGACTTGTATTTATAAACCTATTTTGTCATTTTATACTGTGGAACAGCACCCAGTAAAAATTTGGGACGTAGGACTATGCATGAAGTAATGTTACAGGAGTCAGCTGGTAAAAGGAATTTGGGCACTTCTAGCACTGCAGCAAGTGCCTGTATCTTTGGAGGCCCCAATTGCGTTGAAAATCTGCCTCTTGGGACTTCAGAAGAGAAACTGCATTCACCACAGGGTTAGTCCTTTAAAACAGCGACTGAACAGTGGTGGTGCTGTCATCTGGGGAGGGGGGTCCTTGGGAGTTTAATCAGGATGTAAACAACCTCTATCCATTCTCCCAACAGTGGGAAAAATAGGAGGTTATATGAATGAAAAGGGTGATTTGAATTACAAGCAAATTAGTTTTAAGCTTCCAGTGTGGGCAGAGTAAGGGAAACTACCTCCCCCTAAAGACAAATACAACTGGCATCTGTAGAAGTTATTTTGGTCTGGAAATTTTGTTACACTTATTACAAAGTATTGTTAGATGTTTAAGGCTTTTATCAATCTTTTTTTTTTTGAGTCTCAATAAATAGGCAAAAACTTAAGTGTATTTAGGATGCTTAAAAATTTTGATTGTTTGAAATAATATAGACAAAATACACTCCAAAAGTTATGGGCCAGATCTGTCACTGGGTATTCAGTGCAGGTATCATAAACAGCACATAAACATGGGGCTTCACTGAGCATGAAGCCTCATGATTGCCAGTATCATTTTTTTATTCCTTCTCTTTGCTGTTATGTTTCAGGGAATATACTAAGGTGGAAATATTTCATAAAATGCATGTGATGTATAAGTGCAATCAGGAATTAAAGATCAGTTTTGCTTCATAGTTCACTCTAATATTTGCAACCTAAGTACTACAGCACTGTGTTAGTACCTGAGAGTAGAACTGGTGTTGTATAAAACTGCAATATGACAGACAAGAGGTTAGAAGTTTTGACTGTGTTCAACAACAAAAAAAAAGAAGTGGCTTAAATGGTCATAATATTTTGTGTCTTGCCTTGTTACCTCAAGAACTTTAGTGTATACTTGAATGCTTTGTTAAAAGTTGCCTCTAGCACCATGAGGAAAGGAAGCCTTTCCCTGAGAAAATGAGAGTTTGATTTGTGTTGGGGAGCTAGAAAACCAGGAATCTCTACAATACGAAAATCAATCTATTAACTGTCAGACATGAAAAAAAGTAAACTACACAGATGTTAATTAAAAAACAAAAAGGTAGGATTCCAATAATGAGTTACTAATACACGTACTACTTGTTTGTTGCTTTGATTTGGTATTATTCTTCTGGAGAATCTCTCAGATTCTCCAGAATCAAAACTGCTTGGATTTTAAGAATTTAGTCTTTGCTGTGGTTCAGCTGAAACATCAGCTTGATGATTCATTCATTAGCTGCTGAACATTGTTTTGTTTAGTTAGCTACAAACTATAATGAATGTTTTCCAAATAAAGAGTATCAAGTTGGTGTCCAGATAGTCTTGGATATACTGGTCAGTCTCTTTTTATTCTCACTCAGCTGTGTTCTGTGAGGTAAAGAGTTGAGGCCTGGCTCTGCAATTGCCACTCACAGAATTGCAATGTATTGCTAGTGCAGGAGCAAAGATGAATTGCTGTAACTTGAGTAACACATTTGTGAGATCAGCAGTTCTGGTTTGTAGAACACTGTTGCTACAGTGCTCCTGTGCTGTTCCTACAGTTGCAGACTGGCAGTCCTAGAGTTGTAGATGGTATGTTCTGGAATACTTACTGCATTTTTTTTCAACTACTTATTTAAAGGCAACCCACTGAAGGTCGATCCCGTGATGGTGGTTTACGTCTTGGAGAGATGGAACGAGATTGTTTGATAGGTTATGGAGCCAGCATGCTTTTGTTGGAGAGACTAATGATTTCAAGTGATGCCTTTGAAGTGGATGTTTGTGGACAGTGTGGCTTACTGGGGTACTCTGGCTGGTAAGTTGTCTAACTGTAATGGTTTTTTTTTTTACATCATGGTGTCACCTCCTCACTTTGTCCATGTGACATGTTTCATATTTTTATAAAACCCCTTGACCTCAGGTGCATAAAGCAAAGTAGTACAGGACAAATGTGCTTCCATGTAACAGAACCTTGCCCTTGGCTAAACCTTCTTGGTTTTAAAGTGCTCACAGACACCAGTTAACAGTCCCACATGCCTTAATCAAAAGCAGTGTCAATGTTCAAAATTGGTGCTTGGAAAATTGGTGACAGGGAAGTGTTCTTTGTAATGGTCTGATTGAAAACAAGGAGCTTCTCTTCAAAGCATAAGACAAATGCAGCAATTCCATGTTGAAGCATGAGAGACAAGCAGCTCTCTGGTTGGAAATTCAGCTAGCTTCTGCCCAGCTGCCTTGTCTGTAAGAGACTTACCTCTGTACTAGCTAATGGTCTTGTCTTTCTCTGAATCCTAAGCCAGTACTGAGTTTATCAGCAAACAAAATGATTTTCCAGGTAGGGGAAGCGTAAAACTGCATGTCAAAACTATGTGGAGCTCACAGTGTGTTATACTATGGGCTTTGCTCTAACCATCTTTTCTCTGCAGTAATTTTGAGATGATAGATTTAAAGTTGCCCTGTAGTTTGTTGGAAATACACCACTATTATTAGAAGATAGGGAACTTCCTTTTATGTTCTTTAGAGGTGTCAGGGAAATTATTTGCCTTTGGTTTTGTTTTAGCCAGGCAGAAAAACAGACTTGTGAGACCAATAGGAATTTATGAGATACAGCATTCTTGCAAGCTGTGAAAACAGGTGGCCTGGAATACCAAACTAAGGGAGGAAAAAATAAATGGTGCGAGTTCAAGTTACAAGTTACTGTAATATTTATGTCAGGGGAAGATGGGGAGTTGGAAGAGGAGAAAAATTCATTTCTAAACACCTCAAAAGAACATTGTTGGAAACTTGCCGCATCTTGGAGATCAATATCAATCTATTGGAAGAGGCAGGAAATTGGACTTTATTCACTTCAGTGCTTCGAGAGTGATTTTTTCCATGATATAATGAAGTAGGAAAGTAAGGTGTGTTCTCAGTTTGTAGATGTGTAAAAGTTACAGCTACCGTTTCTGCCCTTTGCTAAGGCCTTATTCTGAAGCATGGGGCTTCTGCCCAGAAAGAAAGTATCACATCTGTCTGCTAACAGTAGTAGCAGTATTTCTGCTCCTTTTGGAGCAAAAGTTCAGACAGAGATAGGTAAACATATGTGAAATTCAGGGGAGAGCTAAGGCCTGCTCTGTGCATCCTGTTCTGGTTGGTGATTTTTAGTTCGGTGTTGTCCTGTTGGCTTTCATGCAGTATTTTTGAGAGTTCTCGAGTGTGTTTACGCCACGTGTAACAAGTGAGACCTTTTCCTGATCCAGCTCTCTTAAAACTACTGCAATGTAAAGAACAGTTGAAGGAAGTTGTGTGAAAGGAAGGGCATGCAGTAAGTCAGCGAGCCAACCACTTCTAACTCTGAAAAGCACTGCCTTAAAAATACTGACACGCAGATGTATCACAGTAGGTTAGAGATTGGAAGGGACCTCAAAAGATCATCTAGTCCAATGTAGCTCCATTATTTTTTTGATAAGACCTTGGCTTTCAGAGCAGTCCTTGAAGATTTTCAAAGACCACAGGAATTGAGGGTGCCTTGGAGAAAATTGGGAGTTTGAACTTAAGAAATCCTATTACATTTTATTTTTAAGGTGCTGTTAATGTTACAAACTCCATATTTTGTAACTCTTTTTTAAAGAACTGTGAAAGAAAATAGTCTCAGTCAGAGCCAGACATTCTTACAATTTGGTCCTGTGAAAAGCTGTCTGACGTGTGAGAGCAATCAGTACAAGGTAGTTACTGCTAAATGGTATGCTGTGTCTACCGGTAGCAGAAGAAGCAAGTGGCCCTATAATGAGCATCACAGTAGAGACCAAATCACAGAGAGAAACATCCAAAGGGGCCTTTTCAGTGATTCTGGTATTAACAAGACATTGCTACAAGAAACCTTTTAAAAACGTACTGTTTGGGGGCTGGTATTAAAGGCACTTGTCCTAAGGAAGATGAGCCCTGACTCCTGGGCAAAGATGGGGTGTGTTTTTCTGCAAGATAGTAACAGCAGATCAGTGCTGGGGACTGAGCTGGTACTTTTGCAGGGGAAGGGGACTGTTGTGGCAGTGACAGAATTTGTCCCCATAAAAAATACAGTAGAAACTTACTGTGTTGTACCAGTTTTATGCAAGTTTTCCAACATTGCTGTTGTACAGGTACTTGGGGGCAGGACTTCACTGAACGCAATGAGCAGAATTTGGTTCTTTCTTATGCCAAATTGAGAAGTCCTTCTGATCCCTAGAGTCTGAGCATTTTCAAATATACATGAAAAAAACTTTGTTTCTGGTCCAGATTCATCCTTAGCAAAGTTGCCTTTTGCTGTCCTGTGAAGTATTCTAGTATCAGACTGGCCTTTCAGGTACTTAAATTTGTGATTTCTGTTTGGCAGAGCTTCGTGCTTACTGCACCTTAGCCTTTCTGGGTGATCCCCATCCAAGTACAAAGCAGGCCCAGAAGGGTGTAGCTTTCAGCCTGGGTGTAGTGAGCAGTCTCTGCTCCTCAGTCCCTAGTAGGTGTAGTCAGGTGCCAGACATCTGCTCATAGCGGAAAAGTTGTGCCTCATCAGACTTCCAGGGCTTGCAAGGCTGCTTCTGTATAGAGCAACTGCTTGCTATGTTATCAGTGGAAAATGGCTTCTGCTAAGGTCACTTCCACCCACCATAAAATATACCTATCCCTATAGATTTGGGCTGGGGAGTAGTTACAAACCTGCAATTGAGGTGTGTTCTGTTTTAGAGGCATGATAGTTGTTAACATTTTCCCTATGCAACAGTGTCTACAGGAGAAGCCTGTTGCAGGGAAACACCTAGTTCAGTCTGTTACCTTCATCTTGCCTATAGTCATATTTAGACAAATCCAAAGCAATTACTAAGTGAAGCTTTATTCATTATCATGACATGCAGAAATGTAATTAAGGCTTCTGTACCATTGGTTAAAAGCTTTCTTGGTTTGAAAAAAAAAATAAAGAAAAAAGAAAAATAAGTTGTCCAAATATGGAGCATATGGAGGTCAAGGCAACCACAATTTTCTTGGAAAATAACCAGCTCTTTGACATGCTGTGTAAGTACGTCTGTAAAAGAGAAGTAGCAGGATCTGAAAAAGTAACTGGAAGACTAATGCCAGCTCTCATAACCAAGAACCTTGTTAACACTAACCAACTTTATTGGACCTTTCTCCAATGACTTCCACATGCTCTAGATCAAGTTCACTGGTAACAGAAACAAGTCACGAAAGCGTTGGCTTTACTGCAGGTATTGACTCTCAGCCTCATTCTGTACCAGAAGCATGTAGGAATTTTGCTAATCCTTCCTTAATTGGATCTTCGAACTGTTATGACTTTATGCCAGAAATATAAATCTGAAACACAGATGCAAAAGAAGATCTTTGTCAGATCATGAGAAAGTGCTGGGTTCCTCTGTGTTCCCAAAGGCCTAGCATTCTCAACTCTCTAAAACCAGAAGATGGAATATACAGGAGATTGGAAGCTGATATTTATATAGAAAGATGTTTTGGTTTTCTTTGTGTGTACATAGAATTTGAAATTAAATAATTGAAGCAGTTGCCGCCACCACTGAATTTGAGTCCTGATAATGGAAAGATGGCTGAGTGACCAGCCTATGTATTCCTTATATGATCAAGTTTATATCTCTATGACAAAAAAATCCCTTTCCCCAAATTTTAAGATCATTATATGACTAAAACATGCAAAGAATATGTGCTAAAGCAGTTTTACTGGTTTCCTGGCTTGACTAAAGCTTTGGCTGTTGACACAGAGAGATGTAAGATGAAGAATGCCTCTTCTCTGGAATGTGACCCTATTTGAGACACTGGAGGGTGAAATTGTGTATAAGGAAAAAAACAAAGTGTGAACCTTCTTTCTTCCTGCTGTTTTTTGTGGCATGTATGTAAGACAGAAACTGGACCATTAGCCACATTCTCAGAAATAGCTGGCTTTGTTCACATGCTTTCCCTCATTACTCAATGCTGAATTTGCCTTGGCAGTTATGTGAGCAGTGAAGAAGCAGCTGTCAGTCCTGTTAGCTGAGCACTGTCATTCTCCTCCAAGAAAAGCATAAGTTTAACATGAGACTCCTATTGGCTTCAGTCAGATGGTTTAAAAGCTTAAAGTTATGACTTACTTAAGGGCTAAAATGTGTCTCAAGCACTTGGCTCTTCCTAGGACTGAGACCACTGTTTAAATGCATGTGGACAAAGAAACCAGTGGATAGCAGTCACTGTTGTGTTCTGCACCCTGCATTTATGCACCAACTCTGACCTTCTTTCTGTTTGTTTCCCTAGGTGCCACTACTGCAAATCATCATGTCATGTGTCTTCTCTGCGCATACCTTATGCCTGTAAACTCTTATTCCAAGAACTGCAGTCAATGAACATCATACCTAGGCTAAAACTAGCTAAGTACAATGAATGAACATGAGGAAAAAAATGGGGAGAAGTACGTTACAGAAACTGAAATCCAGCATGTATAACTGGAAGATTTTTTTGGTGAACAGGAGTAACTCTAAAATCTGAGTGGGTAGAAGGGAGGTGCAAGACAATGTAAGGAATCCTACAGATCCTACCTAGTTTTAAGGTGACAGGGGAGATTCAGTACTGGGAGCAGTTATGAAAGCCTTGATTAGTCTGAATGAGGGAATTGTGGAATAAGGCCATGATCCAGCAAAGTGCTTGCATCACTTCAAACAAGCCAATGCTTGGTTTTGAAAAGTGCGTTACTGGACTAGGGCTTGAGCTGAGCTAAACACAAATCTTATTCAGAGATGTTAAAAACGTTTTCCAGACCAATGTAATATGAAAGACTAATAAATGTTTCAAATAATACTGCCTGAATATATGTTGATGGTTGTGTAAGGATGGTAAAGCCTTCTTATAATGTCTGAACCATTTTCCTATTCCTAAAGCATTTTGTTAAAGCGTTAAAGTTTTGTTAAGCACTGTCAGGTGGAGAGAAATGAAACTACTTTCTTAAGAACCTGAAATGGGATGTTTGGACTGGAATTTCAGTATGCAGGTGCATTTGTGTGCAAGCTATGGTAGTGTTATAGTCAACCTGCTTTCAGCTAAACATATGCAGTTTCCATGAAGTTCAAGGGAAGTGACTGCATATGCAGCAAGTGCATGTTAGAGCTTGTAAGCTTGTATTTGTAGATATCGTTTAAAATCCTATCGAGTAGATACAGTAATGTACTAAAAAGCCAAAGCCCTGAAGAGGTGGGCTGCAAACACTGAGGTATGCTATCCTAGAGGTACTAAGGTATGCTAACCTAGAACTTCAGAACCTTTTTAAACTATGGGCATAGCTAAAACTTTTTTGAAGAACAAAACAAGAGCCATGAAGAACAACAAATCCTTCACTGATAGTGAATCAGGTGTGAATGACCTGAAAGGATTTAGGAAGGGCACAGCTGATTTTTTTCCATGAGATCTAAGGCCTATAACTAAAACAGCAGGTGAACTAAAGAGTCACTTAGTACCTAAACTCACTTGAGCCCCTACTCAGCAAAGCATGTGGTTAACGTTTTAAGCAAAGGAGTAGTCCCACTGAGGTTGAGATGAAGTATGTGCATGTTCAGGTGCTTCAGAGCAAGGCAGCACTCGAAGTCAGGGAGGATGCAGAAGACTGCCCATGATCTGGAAGTCCTGAGATGCTCTTTGGCTCCTTGCATGGCTGAATTGTGCATGCTGACCTTGATGCTGTTTCTGCAGTCATATTGCTGCTGTTCTGTTAGCTACATAAGAAGCACAGATGAGTATCAGCCTGAGAAGGCTTCTTCTCAAGTTTTCACCAAAATGCTTAAACTAGTAGTTTTGTGTCTGGGCTTACAAATCAAGTCTGAAGAGATAGATTCTACTTTTTTAGGGCTTTTTGCAATTAAGACTAATGACAATGCAGGTGTCAACAAAGAACATTTGGTTTGGAAAAACCTTTTGAAGCACCTCTATCAGGATCTAAATGGTTCAGGACTATTTACAGAGAGTTACAAGAGTGATGTACTGCTTCGACTGGAGGAATAGGTTAACCAAAAGCCCTGACCAAATGAAGAACCTATGCTCTGCTTCCTGAGAGCCTCCAACAGAGAGGCTCGGGTGCACCAGCAGAGGGAGTGAGCCTCAAAGACTACAGCCCACTGGTGGGAGAACATTTGGTCTGGATCAAGTAAACTACACTGAGGGTAAGATGTTCTTGCTAGCTAGTCCTCTCTGAAGTGGTCCCTTAGGTTAGAGGGCCAGAGCTGCAGAACACTGAAGGCTAAGGTGTGTGTACAATCACACCTGCAGAAATTGAAGCAGACTTAGTAGAGGTGGAGAAAGGAGCAAAGGAGTGTGCTCATGAGTAACCCGATAGAGAGAACAGATCTGTGTGCAACCCTGAGGGGGAACCTTGCAGTTAGTTTACCTCAAGCTGACGGAAGTGTGGGGATTAAAGGTTTTGTGAGGATGAAGGAAATCCTCTGTAGTAGATGAAGTTTAGGAAGAAAGGGGCAGCCTTAGCAATGATGGATCCAGAAGAACATAGAAACTAGGTATGTTTGTCAGAGCAAGTGAGGGTCACCTACTATCTAGTGATACCTACATTGGTTCCATTTACACATCACTGCTGTCTAACCTAAGCCTGTGCATACAGCAGAGGCTTAGCTGAGTGCAGATTTGAATTGAAACTCAGATTTTTTACTTCTTGCCTCTCTTTAAGAGGCTACCCACGTTCCATTGTGATAGACACCTGGACGTAATCTCTTGGCACTGCAATAAGCATTACAAAACCAGTAGCAGAAAGGGAACAAACAGCCGTGGATTCCTGGAACATGGTTCGTCAAAGTGGCAATTCAAGGAAGGAATCCTGCTGCAGCCAGGAAAATATTATGACACGTGGACTGATGAGGTAAAATACATCCTCAGAATGCCAGAGCTGTCGCCCTGCTTTCCTCTGGTGAGCCTCATCTTTGCAGCCCTTTGAATTATCTTCCTAGCCAGCCTCCCCTCCCCCTGCTTTATGCAGTGAATGTCTTCACAAAGAGGTCTTCTGTCAGCCAAGGGCTGTGCTGCTGCAACTAGACTTGGCCAAATCAACCCTGCCATGACTCTAATTGCTGAAAGAGATACAATATTCTGAACACCGCTTGACAAAACCTTAAGGCTTTAGCACAAGGAACTGTGGCTAAAAAACTGCCATAAAGTTTTTATTCCATCACAACTTCTCTCTTGTGTTCAGTGTCCAGGAGAGGCTCCCTAGAAATGCTATTCAGCCTTAGTCCCAGCTGAAATTCCAGATACAGCCCACTCTGAGATAAACTGCTGCTGTTGGAAGAGATACCTACCTCCATACAGTATGTTTAAGTTGCCATTGAGTTTGCAGATAAAGTTTTAGATGTTATAAAGGTCAGAGCATTTACAAGGTTAGAATTCAGTCACCAAGTCTATTTCACTGCAAAACGAAGATGTTGATTAAAAGCCACCCCTTCAAAAGCTATACAGGGCCAGCTCTACTGTTCTGTTGCGGGAAACAGAATCAAGCCAGGCATGGGCTGTAGGATGCTGTGGGACACAGCAAAGCATAGATCCCTTAGCCCGTTCTGGAACTATGGGCAAGGCAGGTCACTTGTTCAGAGTTCGGACAAACACCTTCACTTCTAGTTATTTATATAACCTTTACAATTTTTACTTTTTTAAACAAGGTAAATGTTTCCTTTTCCCAACATAGAATCTAGAAAACCAAACTATAAAGAAAAATGAAAACAGACTTGCTAATGTTGGCGTTCAGAGCCATGGCATGAAATGTACGGGCACTGAGATCTAATAGTTTTAAGATGTGGAAAGTAAAAGGCCTTCACTAAGCACAACTGGGTTTGTTTGTAACGTCCGTATCTCATTAGGAGTTTTGTTTACAAAGAAGCTTCAGCATGCAGAAGGAGAGCTTTTAATTCTTTGGACTCCCTACTTACTTGTTGCTTTAAACAAGGAGGAAAACCAATTAAAAACGTAGACCTATGAGGAAGATTAAATCACTGTATGTTTTTTCTCAGGTTTTCTGATGGTAAATAGAAAAATATCTGTGCTTTATAGCAAAATGGGAGTGCTTCATAATTACAAGCCTAAAAAGACCAGAGTATTTCATCAGTTTGTGATAACAAATGGCAAACTAATGAATAGCGCTGTGCATCTCAAAATGGATTTGCGAGCCCAGCTCAGAACATACTTGTAAAGCCTGACAGTAAGAATAGCTGGTGTCCCACTGCTGTAAAACCAAAACTGGAGGGGCTGAAAACACATCTGTACTTTCTCCGTATGGAGGCTCTTGAGGATGGCCCTAGTGGGAAAGAGCACAAGCACTAAAATGACTCTGAGGGCTTGCAGCCCTCCCCACTGACCCACAGAGCAGCGTGTGGAGGGAACACCACCCCTCCTCAGCACGATCCTCCCTGGGTGGTGGCACAGAGCTGGCTCAGCACTACCCAGAGGCCCCTCCAGCCGCCTCTGCTCCGGTTGGAGCTCAGGATTGTTTTACAGCCTATTGCTGATGGAGCGGGGCCACAGGGCACTTGATGGATTCCCTCCTCCTCAGACGTGACTTGCCCAGGGCCACAGGAAGACCGTGCCAGAACTGGGATCAGGACTCCGCAGTCCCCAGGTGCCAGACACGTGCTTGCCTTAAAACTGAGCACTTCATCAAACCGTAAAACCCAGCCAGATGGTGACTCTTTGCTATTATCTGGACCAGTGCTGGGGGGCTTAACGTGTGCAAGGCACGGTGAAGATCTGGATTCCAGTTCCTGTGTCTAAGGCTCAGAAGCCCGGATAATGCATCCATGTTTTAGACCTAACTGCTGCTAGAAATTTGAGCATGTTTGAAATCAAGTTCTGACTTCGGTCCATCTTTCTCATGAAACGCTTCCACCTCAGCCTTGACCTACCATTTTCAGTGGGGGAGTTCTTTCTTTGCAAAGGGGTAGAAAGACATGGGAGTAAGGGCTAGGTACTTTGTCAGCCTCATTCTGCCGTGTGTACATGGCCCAGGCCACACTCTCTTCTTCCAGGTAGCAAAGACTGCATGAATCGAGCAGCGAATCCATTTTGCCTCTCGGCAATCATTTAAGAACTCACTGTATGGACCCAGAAGGTAACTACACCCTCTCTGCCTTTCACACTTATGAACATATGTCCCAGAACACCAGAACCCTCAGTAAAACTCTCCAAACCCAGGTCAGAGCCAACACAGAGATTTTTGAAGTTGGAATATTTAAAGAGCAGTTTGTATGGCTTTATTCCTGTCCCAAAGTAACAGCACAGATTTCTGTGGGCTGCCCTGTGAATGGAGTTGAGACTTTGTTCCACCTCCCCAAAAAAATCATCCCAAGCTTGCGAGCAGCCCATTGCTCTTTGCATCCTGCTGCTGGGGAAGAACACCAAACCAAACCAAAAACTATTTCTCCTAATTGCAGTTACCCATTTATTTGTATATTTCCTGAAGCAGGTACCTCTGAGGTGGTGCCAATGGCCGCGGATCTTTTCCAATAGATTCATTGTGTGTGTCTTTGTCCCCTTCTCCCAGTCAGTATATAAACAGCATGTTAGTTCCAAATCAAAAGCAATTCCTTGCTGGTAACTGCAGCAGAGCCTTTTGTCTTTCATTAGCATGAGTTTTGGGGAGCTACCTGACCTATGCCTATGCTTTACCATTGCAGACGGTGCACAGTAGTTATTGTCCATTCAGACTTAGCAGAAAAATATTATCAACAGAAAAAATAACTCAAAAACTAAGAAAAGTGTGATGAACAGTGAAGTTCTAATTTCTTGCTAAAATTACGTTCTAATAATGGAAATGGTTTTCCCTTGAACTCCTAGTGAATTGAAAACGTAAACTCTTCATTCAGGTCTCACCCTGTGAGTCAAATGCAGGTACTGAAGGTAATTCTCTGTGCTGCAGGCAGATCAAAAGAAACTCATAATCAGTCGGTCATCTAAAAGGATATGACAGCCTCACATCCAGTTGTTCAGCAGCTTAGACGCAGTCTGGAACGGATCTTTTCTGTGTCTGTTGTCTATAATAGCTTTTAAGGCTGGCTCTTCTTCCAACACAGAGTACAAATCCTCTAGTAACTAGTACCAGCCACACACAACAAAAGCCAGCTAAATCTGGTGTGAGCTCAGAAATCAGTGACTGCCTGCCCTTTTCTCTTACTCAAGTCAGCAAGGGTCTCCCAAGCCAAGCTTGGGCAGCAGAGGTTCTTCTAGTCTCCTGTGGACACTGATACCACCCAGAAGAGTCAGTTCCCTTCCTCCCTGCAGACTGAAGCTGACCATTGTGAACAGGATGCTTTCACTGATCCCCTTGGGCAGCGCTGACACTGCACTTCTCCATGAACCTGAGAACTGGAGCTGAGCAGAATTCCTTTCACAAGCACTAATAAGAGAAGATCATTCAAGGCTGACCCATGCTCATCTTCCACAGAACGGCTTCAGACGCGTCTACAGTCACAGCAAGCCAGCTACAATTTGTGTTGCTTCTCTTTCAAACTAAAAAGTTCCCCCCTGCCCGGTGCATGTGCAATCCATCATTTGCATGCCTCAGTTCCAGTGCTCCTTTTTCTCCCAGATACCTGCATATGTGCCTGCCCGAGCCACTTTCTCTCAGTGCTTGTGTCAATTAAAGCCTTTTGAAGGAACCGTGCACATGTTTACCTAAGCAGCCTTTTGATGTTCCTCTTCCAGTTCCTGCATCTGTCAGCATCATGTTCCTCAAGCACATACACAGACTTGATGCCAGAAGTTATCTGTCAGCTTGCTCCATATCCTGTCCTCCACCTATAGCTTCCTCAGGGGTGCTAATAAATGTAAGAGAAAGTTAACATTTCCTGTTCTGATAATAAAGATGAGTAAGCAGAAAGGGAAGCCAATGCAGACACAAGAGCCTTCTCTTTCTCTTCCATGGGATCTGCCCAGTAGACAGCAGAGGCAGCGGAATGGACCTGGGAAGGAGGGTAAAGAGAAGCATGGGCTCGTTCTGAGAGGAGGAGGCTGGTGGCTCAGCCAAGCGCAGAAGTATGGAACTGCTCACAGGCTGCAGCCACTGCTAAAATGATGAAGTGTCACTGTGTGTCTGGCTGCTGCCAGCAATCCTGCAGTCTGCACAGGGACGCATCGGGTCCGAAAGCATCCCCTGAGTCACTGAACTCAGATCCTTGGTATTGCGGACAAGTTTTACACAGCCCCTTCCACACACCATTCACACTCATTCCTAAAACTCGTGCAGGTTCTTGTCTCTGATAGTCTATGGGAAACTTCTCTAGAGAGCTTCAGCCTGAGGTTCTAAATTAATAGAGAACAGTTTGTGCTTTTTTGTTCTTGTGCCAACAGTTTTCAGTTGTTGGAAAAGCTCTTCTTGGTGTTTACCCCTGAAATAGTTATGTTAAGAGTCTAGCACTGAGGTTTAGAGTCTAGTACCAGCATAAGGAGCTTTTTATGGCAAGAAGAGTTTGTGTGGTCGCAGCCTGTTGGCACAATCTACTGTGGAGTGGAAGCCAGTCATTGAAATGTGGTTTTGGAAGAGCTCAAATTATCTGGGGGATAAGTTGATAGGAGCTGTCATACTTGCACTCTGCCTCCGCTTTGCTGAACCATCAAAAACTCAGTCACCTAAAGGCAGCTTTGCATCCTTTGCAACCTGTTCAGCAGGTTAGATGCCTGGTGTCTTCTGTTGCCTTGATGACTCTGCTCTTCTTTACACACAAGTTTGTATTCTTTCCTGAATAAAGGTGCTGGTCCTTTCACAATGACAACAGACTCCCTCTCCACTGAAAAGATACCATCTGATTCAGTGTAGGGTTATACTGATTATTTTATGGCTTGTAGATTTTCTGTGTAAGCAAGAACTTGGAGTGGAAGTTCCCAGTTGTACACTTTTTGCATCCTTGCAGAGACCTACCCTTTACTCCGTATCAAATCAAATCCTGCAGTCTGAGTGTAGAAAAAGGCTTGTGACTTGCAGTGCTTCCATCTGTCCACTGCTGCCCACCTATAGCACAGGAGGAGATGTTCCATAGTGCAGCACAGGAGGAAATGCCCCGCTAAAGAATCAAGTACTTTATTAAGTGTCATGTGGGATGTCCAGGAGCAGGGAATGCTTTTAAAAAAGCTATACAAACCCCAAAGAAGTAATAATGACCGAGCTATGGTAGTGTACCAGGGCGATCTGACACCCCACGGGGCAATTAGGTGAACAGGAAGACAACAGCACTGACATATTCCACAAGGATGTGGGGACAGGAACTCACCTGGGAAGGCAGGGAGCAAACAGATTGCAGCAGTTACCTGTGGTCCAAGAGAAGTGCTGATGATGGTCCATGCACCACCATCCTTGGAGAACATACATCCTCGCTTCATGTCAAAGAAAAGCCCAGCCTCTAGACACCCCCGGCTGTGCTAATCCCCATCTTTGTCACCCCCTGGAAAGAAAGTATCCATACGTTCACCTATACTGTATTTTCGTTTTGTTTATCCCCGGGCATCGCCCACACGGAAGCAGCTCCCCGAAGCTTCAGGCTGGTGAAGACCCAATTCCCACGGAGTGCCTGTGATGGAGAGCCGGTGGCTGCCGCTGCAGGTACTCAGCGCTCCGAACAGCCGGGCCCGACCTGCCACTGCTCTCCGCTGTGCACGTCCCGTCGCCAGGGATCCTTGGCGAGTGCCCGCCCGCTGGGCTGGGCCTCCCCGCGGAAGCTGCGGGCCCCGCCGTCGAGGGGATGCGCGGCGGTAGCCGCCCGCTCTGTCGGGCCCCCGGTGTGGAGCAGGGTCCGCCCGGCGGCACACGGGTGGTGAGGGGATGGGAGAGCTGGGGCTTCACCCCTGGGGAAAGCCGCGGCGGTGGGGAACAGCACCGGCCTTGCTTTGGCCTGGAGCTGGGTTTTGGTGGGGTGAGGGTAAGGGAAGGGTAGGGCTCCCTGGGCCTTGCTCCTCCGGCAGAGCGGGCACCTCAAGTGCTTTTCCTCCGCGGACTCGGTTTTACACCGTCTCCCCCAGCTCCTCTCCAGGCACCCTGGGCTCCCCACTCCGGACCTCGGCCAGAGGGGGGGGGTTGAGGGCAGCGGGGTGGGTGTTTCACCGTCCCACAGGGCCGCGGTGCGAGGTGAGCGCCGCCGGGTCAGCCGCTGCCGGCCCGTACGGGGTGCGGGGCGGTGGACGTCCTCTTTAGCAAGCTCTCCGCTTGTTGAACTGTGTGGGGCTGGCGGTTGGGGTTGGGGTTTTCTGCTTTTTTTTTGCCTTTTATTTTTTTCTCCCGAAGGGGAAAGGGAAGGGGGGGTTGTCTGGGTGTAGGGAGGCGAGAGGGGGAGAAGAGTGGAAAACGTTGGCTCTGTCCATGGTCAAAGTAATTCAGCTATAATCCCCCTTTCTCTTCCTCTCCTGGAGCTCTATTCATATTCTAATCACAGCTTTTCCTTCCCTAAACCAGCCACTTTTATCAGAGCCCTAGCTTTGCACTTTTACTTCCACTTCCAGCACATACAACCGCATGCAGAATAAGCAACTTTTTTTGCAGCCCCCCGTCCTTCTCCCCCCTCAACGTGCTAACCCGAAAGGGGATCTTCGCATCCTCGGGCTCAAGCTGCACGGGAACGCGAGTTTGAAAACGCGCCCGTTTGGTTCTTCGTTTCTCCTGGCCCCCACCCGCCTGCTCTCCCCCAGCCCCACCGCCAGCTCCCCTGGGGCAGCCGCTCTCCGCCGGCTCTCAGGCCGTGCCCTGGCTCCCCGGGGCCGCGAAGAGAAGCACCGGAGCCCCTGCTGCTGGTCTGCGGTGCCAGCACCGCTCGCCGAGGCACTGGGAGCTTCTCCTTGCCCTCACACACACACACACACACACACACGCACCCCTTTCCCTACCCACACACATCGCCCTTTTCCTTCTTTTTTCTCCCCAGTAAACTCAGATGATTTGGGAAGCTGTGCAGCTTCCAACGCCATGTGCCCGCGAAGGATCCCAACCCAGAGCCCACCGGGAGGAGATGGAAGGAGGAGGAGGGGAGCTCGGCCGCGATGCACGCAGACCCGGCAGCCCCAAAGAGCACAACCCCAAACCTCCTCCTGCCCGTTTGAAGATCTAAGCCAATTTTGATGTGGGGCTGTAATGAGGCGAGGACCTTGGTGGGGGCTGGGGGAGGGAAGGGAGGAGTGGAAAGGCCGCTGGAACTTTAAATAAGAAAAACGTTTCTAATGCTCTAATAGAAGAGGGAAGTCGAAGTGTTGGGATTGCGTAGATCTAAGGCCCCCCTTTTTGGAGGAAAGCTTTTCTTATTCAAAACAGCATCACAATGGGCTTCACATTGAGCCTTGCCACATCCCCATCTGAGTAGCAGCCATTCATCAGGCTGGCTGGCCTATCAATGACATTTCTCCCATCAGGGCTTCTATAAAATGATGCTTTTTCCCATGAAACATCCGCAAACATTTTGACGGGTCTGGCTTTGCCCTGCTGGATTACGGAGTGTCCTCTCTCCCGCGCTACACCCCCCAACCCCCCCCAAACTATCTGCCTCTACCCTTCCCCCCCCCCCCCCTCCTCCCCGCCACCCTGCTCCCTCTCCCCGCACAGCTCGGAGACAGGGGCTCTCCACACCCCGGGACCTTGGGGCTCCCGTCCCGTCCATGGGAAGAGCATGCATTGCGGGTTGCTGGAGGAACCCGATATGGACTCCACAGGTAAGTCCTGCCCGTCCCCTCGCCCTGTGTGTGACACCCCTCCGCGCCCCCCCCCCCCCCCCCCCGAGGCAGCGGGCTCCTCTCCCTCCTTAGGGAGGACTTTTCAACTTGACCGTGGCGGGGGGGCCGCCGGCCTCACCAGCCCCGCAGGGGAACGAGCCCGGGCGGTGCGGGGCAGCGGGGCCGCCGAGGGGGAGCTCCCCCCGTCCCGGGCCGGAGCCCTGCGGCTGCACTTGCAGATGCGATGGAGCCAAGGGTGGTTTTCCCCCTTTCTTGTATTTTTCGTTTTCTCCTCCACAGGCTGCCGGCCCGCGAACTCATTTCCTCGCCGCTTCTAGTTCTAGGCGCTCGCTTAGGTTTGAGCGCAGCCTTTCAGAGGCGCGAGGAAACCAGGTTCCTTAGGGACGATTGTCCGTGGGTTGGGGCTAGCCCAGCACCCGAGGCCGCCTTGTTCCACTGGCAGCACCGGGGCCGGGCTGCTTTGGAGGGGAGGGAGTTTGGGGAAGGGCAGGGAGGGTTTCTTCACCCGCACCCCAAAAAGAGCACTTGGCCGGTCCGATAACCGGACGGGAGAAAGGCTGCTGCAGTCCCACCAGCGAGAAGCCCCGGCTGGAGGCGACAGGGACGGGCGCAGCGGCGGGGCCACTGGCCCCGAGGGCCGCAACCACCCGACGGCCGCCTGGCACGGCCCGGCCCGGCCCTGCCCGGGGCACTCGGCACGGGAGGGCACCGGCTCTCCCGGGGCAGGGCCCAGGCCTAGGTCTGCCCAGCTCGCTGTCAGCCGGCGGCCTCCCCAGAGCACGGCCCCTTCTCTCCGGTTCCCTGCCGCTGGCTGTGCCCGGGTTGCCCTCAGGCTGCGGAGCTCCGTTTGCGCCGCGCTCTGTCCCGCACGCAGCGGAGGGCAGGCGGCAGCCGAAACAACTTTCGCGGGTTTCATTTATTTTATTAGCACCAGAAAACACCCCCTCCTCCTGCCCTGCCTCCCTGCTTCCCTCCCTGCTTCCCTCCTTGCCCGCCGGTCTCGTAGGGCAGAGTCTGGAGACGGTTCCCAGCCTGCCCCGTCTCCTCCATCCCCGTGCCCGGCTCCGGTGCCCTGGGAGAGGAGATCAGGCTCCTCCCGCTCCTCCCCAGTGGCCGCGACGGGCCGCGTCCCGGCGCTCCCCCGGGGTCCCGCAGCTCCATCCCGGCTCCTATAGTGTAGCTGGAGCGGGTGGGGACGGGAAGGCCCCGGCGTTGGACCCGCTTCGCTCCCCTCCGCCCCGAACCCACCGAGGGCTTTCCCACCCCTCGGCCCCAGCGCGGCCACAAGGGCTCTTTGTAAAATTCAAATATCGATTAAAAACACTATAGGAGCCGGGATGGAGCTGCGGGACCAAAGCACAAAAAGAGATAGAAGGGGAGGGGAGCGGAGGGGAAGGGGAAGGGAGGCTGCCCGGCCCTGCTCGGCGGGCTTAGCCCTTCGCCCTCCACCAGCGACACCAGCCGGGTTTGGGCCACTTTTACTGCCGGGACAACCCCAGGGGGGGCTGTTCTGGGGAGAAAGCGCTCGGCGGGGAAGGAATCGTTGTGTTCAAGTCCGGGCGTGTGCGGGTGTCACCGGGGTGTTAAAGCAAGTTATCTTTCTGCCTAGCGGCACCGCCGGCACACGGTTAGGGGCACTGCTGGCAACTTCTCGTTGTCGAGAGTAACGGGTCTTCGGGGAAAGAAGAAAATCAAACCCAACCAAACCAAACTATCACAGCGTTTTGTGTTCCTGCCTTCACAATTGCTCATCCTCGGGCTGAGCCTCCGTACTATTCGTTCCTTAAATTCATTGTGGTTATAAGAAATGGCAGCGTGATTGATTAAGTTAATATTAATCAGAAAACACTTCAGTCTTGCTAAACAGATGGCAAGAAAAGTGGAGCTTTGCAGTTGTCTCATTCAGACACCTTAACCTCCCTTTCAGAGGACTTAATCCAATTAGCTTTTCTCCTGAGTTTCAGTTGTTATGTAAAGATCCGTTTGCATTATGAAGAAATGTGGCTTCGTTGAAAAAATTCAGTCATGTTTTAATTTATCCTTAACAGGGTTGGGTTGTTTTTTTCCCCTAAAACAACGGGGTAAATAAAAACAAACCGTCCGCGGCTCTAACTTTAGGGCAGGGGGACGCTTTGGTTCTCTCACCTTCCCCACACCGCTGTGCGCTTCCGTCTGGTCCATCTCACGTCCCCTCACCCCGGGCAGGGACCCTCGGGAGCTGTCATCAGCCTAAACCCGTTTTTGCCGTCTGAGGGCCCGAGGAGCCCCCATTCCTGTCCAGCGGGGTGGAAGGGCTGGCAGGCGGCCGGCGGGGAACCGGCAGCGGCAGCGCCCGGCCCCGACGGCCGGTCCCGGTCCCGACGCGGCAGCCCCCGGCGACCTTCTGGGCTCTTTCCCTGCCCGGCAGGGTCCGGGGAGCGGAGCACCCGCGCGGGGAGAGGCACCCACCCTTCTCGGGCGGTTTGCGGCATCTCTTGTCTCGTCGTTTTGATGCCGAGGTTAGCTCGGTAAGGCGCCCGCCCGACCCCAGGGCGTAGTTTGCAAAGCCCGTAACCCGCTCACCCCAAACCGGGCCGGGGCCGAGAGCCGCCGGGAGAAGCTCGCAGTCCCCGCCCGGGCTCTCCCGCCCGCCCCTTCGCTGTGGGGCACAAAGGGGTCTCTCCGGGGGACCGTGTATGCCTTCAGGGTTTGCAGGAGCTCGTCCGCCGCCTCCTGCCCCGACATCTCCGTGCCCGCTGCCTGCCGGGTGCTGGGCACCGCTGCCCCAGGGCCACCCCCCCACACACACACCTTTCCCTGTAGAAACCCACCGGGGCCCCAGAAAGGGAGGACAGCGGCGGAGCGGGAGCTCGGAACCGGCACCCGGGGACTCCCGCAGGGCGGCTGGCCCCGGGGAGGGAGGCTTGGCGGGAGATGGAGAGTATTAATTAATAACGGGTTTCCACAGCCGCAGCCCCCCCTAGTGACACTGGCATTGCGGGTGCGAGGCGCTGCCGGCGGGGGGGGGGGCAGGACCGGGGCTGCGATGGGGCGTCCTGCACCGGGTGCACCCCCCGCAGCCCCGCCGGAGTCTCCCCACGCAGGACTCCTCCACGGGGCTCTCGGGTGCAGACAGACAGGGAGCTGCCTGCGGGACGGATACCGGCGGGGCTGCTTCACTGCCTTTCCCTGCCTCAGCACTCCGGGAAGCAGAAGCCGAAGGGAACGGAGATGCTTTCTTGGAGCGCAACTTTTCTGCGTGACTCCATAAGCATCCCTGTCCGTTTCACTGTCGGAGCCAGGACAAAACTCCGCTGGTTTCAAAGCGCTAGATGGATGAGATCCTTGGGATGTGGAGCTGAGGTTTAGGAGCTGATCCAAACCCCATTAAAAATCAGCAGAGAGCCTTTCAGTACTGTCAAGGACGTTGGGATTAGGCCCTTAAAGCATTTGGTGTGAATCATGAAAAACGGGTTCCAGTGCCCAAGCTGGACACTTCGAGGCAATGGACAGATTTCAGTCTTATGTTTTTACCAATACACAAGCATTAGGGCAGTGGTGGGTGATCTTTTCTATGAGCTTGCCATTTAAAAAGGATCTAGCATATAAGCACTAGTTGAAGACAATTAATGGCTTTCATATCCTGGTTCAGTTCATGAAATTGCCAATATTGAGAACAAATACTTGAATGCTAGTTAGGAAAGCTGTTGTGACATTACAGAACATAAGTAGAATGCTGAAGCCTGTGATCCTAGAGATCATTTTTTTCAGTCCAAATGAGTGGCTGATTCCGCGGCTGGAAACTCTTCGCTTTGCTTATTGCAACACAGTTCGCTAATAGATAAAAATGAACTTGCCATTGGCTTTTTGTCCTTGCTTTCCTGGAATGCTTTTCGTAGTCCAGCAAAAATGTGATTTGTTTCTGTTCCAGCAAATCAAAAAATCTTTACTGTTCCAGGATTTGTGCTTATAAAGGATTCGTGTTTATAAAGGCTCTTACTTGCTGAGCAGCTTAGATGATCCAACAATCCTTCACATCCTGAATTCAGTGTGATATGGACATGCAAAAGAAACGCCACTGGTCCTTCATATAACTCTGTCGGACTGCTTGTCTTATGTTATTTCATATCTTATGAGATTTCACACATGAAAGAAATGGAACAAAAAATCCCAAACCAAAACCCCCAACAAGATATTCTCTTTCCTGCTGGACAGTATTTGCGCAGGAGGGTCCGATCCTTGGCAGCTCCCTCTGCCACTAGCAGCAGCAGAACTGGGAGCTAAATGCCAGCCCCAGCACTGGATCAGCTCTTCGTTCCTGATGGGAATTTAATAATCTTGTAAAGCCGACAGGGATTTTCAGAGGTTTGTAAGTTGCTCAGAATTACCCTGAACTCCGAAGTTTATCTTCTAGGTTTGACCCAGGGGAAAGAATGATTTTATGATTTATTTGCCTGCTAATCAATTAATTCTAAAGTACTTAGGGAGAGGGAATTGCGGTACTTTTCATTGCTCTGCAATCTGTTATTTACTTGCAGTAAAGGTCTTTGAAAGGATGGAAATAAAAACTTAAAACAAGCTTTGGCAGAAGAATAGCCAAAAGTAGGAATTTGTTTCATTTGTTTAAGTGACTGTTTAGGGTTTACACTCCCCAAGATTTTATTTGGGTAAAGCCCTCATTAAAGAAGGGACTCTGGATTCAGAGGAAACTTTTGCTGGTGACGCTGTAAAGCAACCTGTCTCTTCAGCTGATCTATCGGCTGCAGCTGCACCTTTACTGCAGTTCAGTTCTAGTGACAAAAAGATCTCGAAGTTCCAAAACCACTTAGTGTTAAGATACTTGCAATGCTCTTGGAGCTGTCCCACACAGAGTCACCGGTACAGTATCCTGCTTCCATCGGGGTTGCTGGCTTGCTTGCTGATGGAAAACAAGGCTGGTTTTCAGCCCCTGGTGCAGTGAGTGTGCAGGCAAGGAACAGGAGTAGCACAGCTGAAAAATCTGCAGCATCTCCAAATGTAAACACCTTTACATTTCTCTAGCTTAGTTTGCAAGTGGTTTGCAAGTTAGGACAGCCTAAGGAGGTGCATCCCTTGTGATACTATTTCTCTATGTAGGATTTCACCACGACAACATGATGAAATTGTATGATCACAGAAATCTGTATGGTGAAGAAACACCAGTACCTCTTCAGATGAAGACGTTTGAAGAGGTGGCCTTAAATACAGCTGGGGTTTGGTGGTTCATAACAATGCCTTTAGAGCAGCAGCAGGCTGTCATGTAACTAATACAAATATAGGGTCAGTCCTTTGGGAATACTTGATGTGACATCCAAGTCCAAATAATTAGCTCACAATTCCGGCAGCACTGAGGTTTGTGAATTTTCTGAGTTCACTCACTCGTCTGTTTCCCCACATCTGGGCTGGGTTTTCTATTTGTCTCATTGTGTCTGAAAATGAATACCCCGTGTCATCCATCCCTGCTGGAGCTCAGTGCCCCAGCGGCCAAGGGGATTTGATTGCTAACATTCTAGTTAGGAAGATGGATAGCATAAAGGATATTTGATGGCTGAGCGATCCTATAGATAACGAGTGTAGGAAAGAAGAGTATGTGACGATGATTAAGCTAGCATAGGCCTCTGTATGTTTGCTTAATATGTCTGTACTAAAAACATGCTTACCCATCCTTGGAATTGTTTATATATGTTGTAGAGTTTCTGTGTTTAATACTGTGACACCATTTGCTGTCAGAGATGGATCCTGATCCTGCGATGGCTCCACAAGGGAAACACCTGTTGAATTCCATGTGTGTTCCTTGGAGAAGGCAGGTGCCCAGGGTTAACTCATAATGATCCCTCCCAACGGCTGGGGATGTGTAATAACTTAATTGCAGCTATTTTACATGCAGAACTAGCAGTCATGGCCTCTCTTCATTTACATTTATCTTCTCCCAGGAGGTTTGCAGCAAGAGCAGTTTATTAGATATGAAACACTAGCCAGGGTTAGGAACAGTATCAGAGTCAGTGGTGGAGCCCTTCAGGCTTGCTGCAAGAGCTGTGGTTTTGTTCTCTGTACATAAAGAAGAGTTGGGTTAAATACTTCTGGCTATTCTTCCCTTCCTGATAACTTTGAAGTCAGGAGAACTGGAGAGGGTTAAATAGAGCCTTGGCTCTCGCTGCACCCAATAAGAAGAAAAAGCTCATTTGCAGCCTAAATTACCTCAAGACTGAAACACGGGGCTCAGCACTGTCTCATTTCCTTCACTTCAGCTACAGTTAAGCACTTTGTTTTCTTTTATTGGTAAGTGAACTTAATTTCTCTGAGATGGAATTTGTTACATGAACCAAGGGGCTGGTTCACAGCTATGAATAATGGCTTCACAATTAATTAGCAGCTTATCCTGAGCATTTTTGCATGGGATCCAAATATTATAGTAATGGGAAGCAATACATTTTAGATAGATGGAGCATTCTCTGAATGAGTGATTCCCTGAAACTTACAGCCATGGGAACCAGAGGCATTAATGGCAGAGCAGCAGGCTGGGGATGCATGTTGGGATTTCACTGGATTTTTAAGCTTGCTGTAGTCTGATGCTACCGTCACCGCTCTGACAAACTTTCTTCTGGAGTTGTGGATGAATCCCATGGCATAGACTCAAGCTCTTAGAAACACAAACCCCTCTTCTCTAGGGGTTTTAATGTGCTTGCTGAGATTGTAGTTAGAAGAAAGGAGATTTGCCTGGAAGTAAGGACTGCAGGTTCTGAGGGTTGGAAAACTGTTGCCTTTCACTGGAACTACTTATGGTTGCTCACCTTTCCTTTTTTATAACCTTTCCCTCCTGCAAATAACAGACTCTCCTGATTTCTTCAGTGCAGCCATTTCTCCTGTTTTTGCTGCTCGGGGCAAGAATTACAGACCCATTAAGTTGGGGAGAACCCATTATGTGAAAAGATTTCTGGCATGCAAATGCAAATTTTCAGACAAGACCCCTAAGTCAAGACACAGGCATGAGTTTCTGGTCTTGTACAGATCTGTAAATTCAGAACTAGTTTGTGTTAAGCTTGTAAGGCAATAATATATCAAAAATGCAGTTGCAAGGGGAATTTAGAAGTAATGAAAAAAAACAAAAGTAAGGATAAATACAGGTGCCACTAAGTGCAATAATAGAAGGGTTTACATACTTTCTCCCCCTCCCCCGAATCCTATTGACTACTCAACTATTTCTGAAGTGCTAAAACCACCTCAGCTGTATCTGACGGAGGGCAGTATGGGTGGGGAGCCAGACTGCTAACTGGAATCTCAGGAGTGGTCATCCAGTGCTGGGAGAAGCCACCTGTGTTCCTGAGCTAGGTCCCCCATGGTGTCAGCAATGCATACCTAATTTGAAGGGCCCTACAGAATATCCTTTCTACAATCCGTGATGCTTCCCAGCATCTTGTAACAAAGGTACAAGCTGCTGCAAAAGACCAAGAGCGCCTGTGTATGAGAGGACAAGCAGAAAAGGTTGTATGCTTGACAATACTCTTGAAGAAACAGGCCATTCGTTGATTAAAATTCAGGGATGGTCATAGGAAGTAGACCAAATCCTATCCTTTAAGAGGAAGGTGGTGGGGGGAGAATTCTTCATCCACCTGACTTGTGGGGTTCCCACCTCTTGTGATGTCCAGTTTAATCATGAGCATGTGGCAGGATGTCCTAATTAAGCAAAAGAGTGTTTAATGCTGTTGGCTTCTGCAACACAGCTTGTAGGTGCCCTACTTCTGGCTGTTGCTATCTCTGACGCTCAGAGGAACGTAAAATCTTTCTTGTCCCTGTACTGCCTACAAAACTTGAGCAACATGAGGAGACAACAGTTCCTGGCTTAAGGTGTCAGTGACCTGATAGACAGTGGAGAAAATGTGGTGCAAGCAAATGTGGAAGCGGAGTCTGGTTCCACAAGTGCTACATGTCAGGGTACCATAGCATCATGCCATTCTGTGATGGGAGATGCCTGCTCCTGTGACGGGTGTTCCTGGCTGTGTGGTCTCATGTGGTGGATGAAGGAAATGGATTTATCTGCAGAGCCTCACCCACCCCTCAGCACAGCCATTCAGCTCCAGGTCTCCATATGTCAGGCCTGGCTGAGCAGTGGGTCAGAGATGTGCTGGCTAACACGTCTGGCATGCTGGTCAGCAGGAGAGGAGCCATGCCCAGTGCTGCATGTGAGACAGAGATCCCGTCAGGGACAGATGCAGCACAAGAGCCAGACCAGGAATCCTCATGCTGAACATAACAGGTCCACAATACATGCCTTGTGTCCATAAAACACTTTCTCAGAGTCAGGGCCTCTCAGAGTCAGGGTAGAACGAGCTATATTTTGGTTATCCAGGAAAATTTGGCCTTATGAGAGGCTACGTGCAAATGGCACATTTGCTAAATGGCATGTTGTGTTTGCTTGCCAGCCTGTGGCCCAGCTTTTCCTCCTGGGTGCTCGCTGTGTGACACCAAACACACTAACTCGGAGGAGAACTGCTTACAAGATCATGGTGATCCATGGCAGAATAAGGCAGCTGCTGGGTGAGATTTACTCGGCGCCTTATGCAGGCTGAGAGCAGGGACACCCAGCAGGGTGCTCTGTTCCTCTGTAAAGTCCACCTTCCTCCTGTCTTCGCAAGTGGTGGCAATAACACATCCCACTAATCACATTCACTGGCTAAGCCCAGGTTTCCCAACTTTGGAGCTCACATTCCAGTCCTAAACTGAGTCACAAGGACAATACTGGTGAGGGGGCCCCTCTAATGCAAACATTTTTCTTTAAATGAGTCATGGTAGGGGCAGCAAACGGCCTCCATTGTAATGAGGTGGGGAGAACTGGGGAGGACTGCATTTACAGAGAAGTTTAATCACATGGATGGAGCAGCGTGTTCACCTCTCCTCCTTGCTGGGTCATTTCCACTTTGAGCTCTGCAAACAGACTGTCTATTGAGCAGTTAGTATCCAGTGCTGAATATTCAATACTAGACTCTTGTTTTGGTGAGTCTTAGGCAAAAAAAGGAGGAGGAAAGAAGACTTCTCTCTTTTTCTCATGTTCCCTCCCTGAGTTTGCTTTGCATATTGTTCAGAGGAGACTGGAAGCTTCTCAGAAAAGCCAGGCGCCTAGCTTCATAGTGCTTTGAAGGGGAGGGAAGACACAGTGTGTAAGGACTAAATTAATACAAGGTTTCTGAATCCGTAAGTCTAAGCACATCGGGACTGAGTGAAGACTTTCCAACGAGCACATTGAGGCTGTAAAACAAATAGCATGAAATGCATGCTCTGTGTACACTGAGTAGTTCTGAGAGGTACCAATTTTTGTGGGAGTATGTTACGATGGTTTATTAATGTCCTCTCTGCTACCTTTGGTATGCAGATATTCTCTGGTTGCATTCTGAGAGCTGAAAGGAACAATGCCCTTTGTTTCTGTCTGGTATGCCATATTTGCTCACAGAATGGTTGTGAATAATGTAATGGCCGCATCCTTTGGTGGTAGAGAGGAACAGCTGTATTTGGAATAGATATTCATAAAGTGAGGAGAAGTAGCCACCATTTGAGTAAATATAGTGACCTTTTCTTAGATTCACACTCTTACAGTCAAGTGATTTTCTTACTGCTATGATTGTGTCCTGACACCTGAGTTTTCTGTGCACGTGTGTATCTGCCTTTCGTCTCTTGTGTTTTCAATCTGCCTGACTGGATGTTGTTTCTAATGAGAAATATTTACCATGGTCCCATTCCTTCAGGAGCTGACCTCTTTTCTCCTGATTTAAAAAAAACCCTCCTCTCTGTAGTTACTTTATTTTCTCCTGCCCTTTATTTCTGACCATGCCCTTTTCTTTGTCATTCATTCTTTTGTTCCCTTTCCTTTTCACCTCCTTTCCAACAGCCAGCCTTCTCCCTCTTCTCTTGCTTCCCTGAGCCGCACAATCAGTGTTTGGTGTATCTCTCATTCTCTCATCTTTTCATTTTGACATCTTTGTGGGCCTCTTTTACTCATGTACTACTGTTCAGGTGCCAAATTGGCCTGTCTGATGGATTCACTGGCTCCTGAGGCCGAGACAAGTCCTTCATGGGTACTCGATCCAAATCCTGTTTCTTGTTGAATCACAGCCTTCCTGTTCAGCTAAATGACTCCAGCCTTGTGCACTCATGAAGTGGAGCTGAACTAAGGATGTGAGGGCTCCATATCTTCTCATGCACACTGGTTAGCTGAGGGACCGTAGTAGTAGCAGGGAACATTTAACTCAAAAGCTAGCGAGCAGAGACTGCTGTAGGGTACAAGTATAAGAGATGTTGCAATAGCTACCCAGAAATGAAGGCCTTATGAGCTCTCTTGCATGTCTCATATTAATACTTTATCCTAAGAAACTAATGGAATCTGGGACAAAAAGACATCATGAGGCTATGACCTTTATCCTGGGGGAGGATACAACTGGCAGTAATCAAGGGACATGTTTGCATTTCCTTGGAAGAAAACATTGCAGCTAAATTGGAGACAATGATAGCATTTACACTGGTTCATGCAGCAGACTCTGAAGCCCTGAGGATCTGTAACACATCGTGTTGTGGAAGCATGAGGGTACGCTTTGCTATACACAGAGCTGGTGTTTGGAAACCATGTGATTGATGTGTGTGATTATGTTGTTGGTGAACACATTGGCTGCATGTGGCATAGCCATGTAAGTTAAGTACCCTGGGAGAGCTGCATTGGTTAGATACTGGTGTCAGTGGTTTAAATGATCCCAGGTGAAAGTGAGGAAATGTCACTGCAGAACCAGGTGAGGTTCTCTTTGCTGTTAAATGAGGAATGGCCTTGCTGAAGCAAAACCCAAGTGGTTCTTCACTGGTCTGAAACTTACTTTTCAAAATAAAATGATCGAGAGCATCTGCGTGACTGCAGGAGGGAAAGGGCTACACCCAGTTAACAGGCATACTGAGCTGGAAATGTGACAGCAATATCATCTGTAATTCCAAAGAAGGGAACAGACTGGACTTCATACGTCATCTCTGATCCAGGTTGGAGGCTGCCCTAAATGCCAATATCAATATGCAGGAGGAATCTTGTGTTCTAGGGTACCTGAAGGTGCTTGATCTACATTTGGGATGCAGCTTCTTAATAAGGAATATTATTGACAGGGTACTGTCAATAGTTTTCAACAAAACTATCACATTTAGATCAGCTTCTGCATAGTATGAAGGGTAAAAGAATTCAACAGCTCATAAATTCCAGTTTTCCTACCCAAGTATTTTAGAGGAGTTAAAAGATGATGAGCTATGGTGCTTTTTGTTACATCAGTTTAAACACAGCATGACTATTTTTAATACACCTTTTCAAATGGGTTATCAGAACATCAGTAATAGGAGCAAAGACCTGGCTAAGCACAACAGAAGAGCTCTTACAGGTTAAAGAGAGTAATTTTCTGCATTCTTATATCAGGGTGAGTCTTACAATGCTTCACCAGAATCATGAGTCAAAGAAAAAGAACAAAAACATTCCTGACAGCATCTAGTAAGTGCCCTGGACCAGTGTCCATTAACTCTGAAATAGCTCCAAGAGAATTGTATGCCAAGAAATGAGAACAAAAGAAAGGACAACAACAAGAGTGCCTGACATTTTCCCCTGTTGGAAATGAAATAAAAGGTTAGATTAGCAAACAAAGCACCAAAGTATCTGGCAGCTTGTCAGGGCACCGGCTCTACCATCTGCACCAAGGCACTGTCATCCCTGAGGAGCAGGTCTCTTGAAAGAACAGAAGATGGCTATGCAGGACCAAGGAGGACACTGGCATGATTTCCTGTGGAGCTTGAAGATGTTCCTGACAGCTCGCACACACTGACTGAAGGATACATGCCTTGCCAGCCAACTCACTGAATGAGGTCATGAGGAGCAAAATGAGGTTCTACATGGCAGGTCTTCCTTGACGGTCAAAGAGGAGCTGTTTTATGAACTAGGAATGTCTATGTGATGGAGTGACCAGAGGGAACAGCAGCTGGATGATGCCCCTGATATGGTCTTGCAAACCTTTCATTTGACAATGGAGAGGAGGGAGATAACATAACCTATGAAAGCCTTAGAAAGCCCGCACATATGTGATTCACTGTCCTTAATAGCTTGTTCTGCTTGATTTTAGTTGATTTGGATAAGTTTAACACCCTCCATGGGAGCCAGTGACTGCCAGGCCCTGTCATGTTACAGGCACACAGCTGTTCATGACATTGTGCAGAGGCCAAGCTAGAAGATCTTGTTCAGGTCTTGGTTTTACTGTGGACCGAGGTTTTGGAGGTAAGGTGATTTTTTTGTTCACTTTATTTCAGGCAGTGTGGTTCGTTAAAAGCTTTGAATATGCTGCTGTAACCAGCTCTTGAAGCATTTCTGGAGCCTTACACTTCTGAGGTGGGAGATGTGCCTGTGACCAGGAATGCTGCACTGCAGGGTGCAAGAGAGAGTCAGAACATGAATCCTGCTTCTAGTCAGAGCAGATGTTAAGTGCAGCAGGTACTAGAATAGGCTTCTTATAGTTTGAGGGTCAGATTTCAGGTTTATCTTCTTATTGTTACCCCTGACAGAAAGGGATAGTCTCTTTTGCCTTTAAGAGATAGTTTTAAACTAGCAATTTGTCTTCTAAGTTGCTATGGCCAACTGATCCAGGTCATTGAAGTGTTATAAAGTGTAGTTTTCACTTGCACCAAAGAAAATGTTAGAGAAACTGGATAATAATTTTTGCTTTACTTCCATTCATATGACAGTTAGAAATCAGGTTTGCAGCACACTAAGAGATAGTCAAAAAAGACAGACTGGTCAGACATTATGAATTTAACAGCTGTAGCAGCCAGAAGTTCTCTGTCCATGACAGTTGTGCAACACAGCATGAATAAAGGGGGCTTTGGGTGGTAACATGTCTCAGACTATGTTCAGCAAGATAAGCTTTGCAGAGAAAAGCCTTGACAGATCATGTAGACCTCGGCATTTCTTTGGAGACAGGCAACAGAAGAAGCTGTCAGGACACTGATTGTTATCCTAGAAAAGATACAGAAAATCATCCCATCAACTCTACTGGAAAGAAAATGATAAATATGATATCTGGTCAGTACCATGGGCTAGCAAACTGGTAACAGGAGGTTCTATGACCTTCAGTCAGCCTCCTGAGCTTTTGAGGCATCGCTTTCACCTGCTAAATCTGTTTGCAATCGCTTTCTTGTGGCCTAACAGATCAGATGAGCAGCTAGGCAGTATTGCTGGCCAGCTTGGTCCTGAGAAACTTGTCAAAGAGATGTTGCAGTAAGAGATGGGTAACTCTTTCCTCAGAGAACAATGAGCAAATAACTTGGAGGGGTGCTAAGACTCTGTATGCATGACAAGAATCCGTCCTCTGTCACAGGAACTAAAATTAAGTCTGTCATCACTTCTGAGTTGATTTTTCCAACAAGTTCTTTTATAAATCCACTAAAATTTGGTGGTCCCTTTGTGTTTGTATTGTCTAGATTTTATATACTTTAGCTCACAGTTGTTACTTTTTTCTACATCTGCCTTGATAAACTGGGAAAAAAAAAAATTACAAGAGCATCCATGAACAAAAATGAGGTGCTAGACTGTTGGAGCTGCACCATCCAAGTTGGTACGTGGCTTGGGTAGTGGTTTGGGTCCTGGCACATCTTTTACTCATCCCAGTGATAACTCTATTTCAGTGATGAGGAAACGCTGGTCCATGTGCAGTCACTAAATAATTGTCATGCTTGTTGATAAACTGCTTTGGCATTTGGAGTATGTGAGCCAATGTAGAGCTAAAGACATGGGAAGGATTTTCCTGCAACTGCTAGGGCTGCAACACAACCACATCCGGATCAGAGGATATGGCATAACCAGAGAAAAACAGTGCTGCTAGTACTACTGTTGGGTAATGAGGTGATGCAAAATACAGCTCAGATTAGGTGACCACAGTGTTCTATTCTCCCTGTAAAATATCTTAATCTCATAGAACCGTAGAAAGGTTTGGGTTGGAACATACCTTAAAGATGGTTGCAGTGGATGCAACTGGATGCAGTTCCAACTCCCAGACATGGGCAGGGGCACCTTCCACTAGACCAGGTTGCTCAAGCCCCCATCCAGCCTGGTCTTGTGGCTGCCCCATCCTTGGCAGTGTTCAGCTTCTCTGGGCAACCTGTGCCAGTGCCTCACCACTCTCATAGTGAAGATTTTTTTCTCAAGGTCTAATCTAAGTCTCCCCTCTGTCAGTTTGAAGCCATTCACCTTTGTCCTGTCACTACATGCCCTTGTAAAAAGTCACTCTCCAAATTTCTTGTAGGCTTCCTTTAGGTACTGGAAGCTGCCCTAAGGTCTACCTGGAGTTTTCTCCAGGCTGAACAACCCCAGCTCTCAGCCTGTCTTTGTAGGAGAGGTGCTCAACCCCTCTGAGCATCTACATGGCCCTCTGGACTCACTCAAGCAGATCCATGTCCTTCACACTTGTTGAGGTGTCTTTCTTATGTCTTCCTTCAGGACACATGCATATATGCACAGAGCTGCAGCTCTGGGAATGCTCACCTCCCAGCTGTGTGGCACAGCCACTCTAGCTGCTTCAGCCATCCTGCTTGGGTGCCGAGCAGGTCACAGTGGCTCTCAAAGGCCAGAAGAGGCTGTGATTACAGGTTTTGCTAATATTGAAGCAACTCTCAACCCTCCTGGCAGAACAGCAGCTGCAGAAGCCACCACCAGCTGTGATAGGCTTGCCTCCTCTTCCCCTCCACACAGCAGAGCCCAGGTGACTCGCACACTGCTCTTGCTATGGCCATGCACATGTAAGAGCAATGAATGCTTTATTTTCTGGACTGCAACCATGCTAAGCCAATAACCATTATAGAAACAAGAGGGAGTAATTATCTCATTAAATGTACTGGCAGTACGCAGGCACCTCTACTGTATTTTCCCACTTCAGCTGTAGGGAGAAGCCTTTCAGAGGTGTCTTCCAGGAGCAAACCCTTCTTTCTGATGGGTGCAATGTGTCAAAATAATTGGTCAAAGATTTATATTTATGTTTTTAAAGTTCATGCTTCCCTTTTCAGGTAGTTCAGGGAAGTTCCTTTCCCTGAGCAGCTCTCATGTGTTTGACTCTATTTCAGGGGGTCCCAGGCCTGCCTTCCCAACTTGGTCTTTGAAGCATCATACATATATAGTGTGAAGAGAAACAGCTTGGTGGGGGTGAAGGGGACTCATGCAGGCCTCAGTTCTGCCAACTTTTCTTTATTAAAAAGGCTCAGTTTAACCTCCTGTCGCTAGAAGTGTGGTGGGCACATTTAAGGAAGAAAAATACTCTCATGCTTGAGGTTCAGTGGATGTGTCAGTCTCAGCAAGATTAGGATCAAAAAGGGAAGAGGCAAAATGAGGGCAGGAACCATTTCCGTAGTTGTTTTCAATCTGTCTTTCAGCAGTTCATTTGGAACAATTTATATTTTTTGTTTGTGCCATAATAAGTTGTTTGGTCAGAAAATTGACACTGGGAAAATTATTGCAACTTGAATAACTATCTCTTTTTCCTCACGTTGGAATCCTGAAGACACACGCGTGTTTGTAGTCAGTGGTATACAAAATTATACCGTGAAAATTGTAATGCTGAGGGATATTGTTGTGTGCTTCACTACAATTCATTTTTAATCTTTGCAAAATTAAAGAGGTGATGTAGTATTTAAAGGGGCATCTTCCAAATACCATTAACTGCACTTTATTTACATTCTTTCTAAATAGGTTGTGATGGTTTCCTTACTGTGTCACAGTAACTGGATGTAAAATACAGAGTAACCACATTTTACTGCTAGATATTAATTAATCTATTTATTTTGCCTGGATGTCTTTTGGCTAGTGCTAGAACAACTCAGGGTAGAGTATGCTGGGGCTCAGGGTGGGAAGGAGTCCTAGAGAGCAGAGAGAGGAAATGCCTGAGAGACTGAAAACTCAGTGAATAAAAATGTATCTTTTGTGAGACAGGGTATGCTTTCTTTTGCTCTCAAAAGCACTTCCCACTAGAAATACAGTTTTTCTACATGTTGTGTGATTGATTCATCATTGTTATCAGGTCTGATATGCACTTCTGCTTAGCCACCACCTACACTGTCCGTTACTCTATGACTGTTCCTGATGTGAAATCCTGTTTATGAGAAGATTGTAAAGTCCAAGTGCAATAATTCAGGCTTTAATCACACAGACCCTTCCATACCATGTGTCTCAAATCTTGTCTAGAGCAGTGCTGTCCAGTGTGATTGGCATCAGCCTTGGGAGCAAGTGATGAGAACTCAGCCTGGAGACACCAGGGGTTAGCCATGGGTCTCTTCCTCCAGCTCTGCAGCCAGGCTTCCTGGGGCAGGCCCCAGAGCAGATGAGGTGTACACCCCTGTGTCATGCGGATGAGGGCATTCAACGTGCACAGGGCTCTACACAGTGTGTTTGTTACACTGGGGCACGATCTAATGGCGTTAACTCTACAAGAACTTATAAAAGACAGAATTAGTTTTGATTTTTTTTTATACTGTTTGCTTCTTTCTCTTTTTTTATTGTTCATTTTTGTTTTATTTTAGGCAGGTGCTATTGTATTTGGGATCTGTAGGCTTCTGAAGGAAGTATTTTAAATTTCAGCAAAACTGTGTTTATATTTTCTTTTAATACTTGAAGGCATTCTTAATGTGGGGAGTTGAAAGCTTTGTAAAAACTTTTTTGTTATACAAACAGTTAAAAATAACTACTTATTAAACAAAGGTTTTTACTAGAATACTTACATCCCTTGGTTTATGAGGTAAACCAGCCTCTAAATAGCTAGTTGGTTTTGTTGCATTTTGTCATCTGCCAAATCATTTGACAAATTTGCCATAAACTCCCTGACATTTTTGCTCAAAAGAGTTAGTTTTCTTCATTCTTTGCTGCCAGACAGGTCGTGTATCTTTTCAGGCTTGAAGAATTTCCATCAGCTATTTAAATGCAAGGCCACAAAGACAAAGCCAGACTCGGGCTGCAGTGAGCTGAACCAGGGTGATTCAGGACCAAAGGAGTTGCAGTACATAATTAAATAGTAACGGTGCCTTACTCCGGAGACTTTGTATCTTGCAGTGTAAACTGGTTGCTTTACCGATGAAAAAGGGGTGTGTGTGCAGCTACCAGAGACAGTAGGTGAACAAGGATGGTGAAAATTGTCACTGATCGGTGATATCACTGTATCACTGATACTTAAAAAGTTTTTTCCCTACTACTTAGGCAGGGAACATGACTAAAGATGGCTGCTGCCAGTTCTCCGCTGCCGAGGGAAGAGGATGCATCCCAGCTTCCCAGCTCTCGGTGCCGGGAGGAAAAGAAAGGGCAGAGCTGGGCATCGGTCTCGCCTTGGCGCTAGTGGCAGCCGCCTTTGCTTTTACTCCCTGCAGCTGGGCTCAGAGCCAAGGGAATTATGTACAGCCATGGCTGTGCACTGAAAGGAGGAGGAAGCATAATCTTTCTCAAGGCTTCTTGCACCTCTGATGTTACCCTCAGCAGCAAGTTTCTCTTCACCTTGTAGTGATGATCCAAGCTCCTGTCCCTCAGCTCACAGTGTTGAAATGGGAAAGGAGAAATGGTATTAGCTCAGTTTTAGGGCAGTAAAAGAAATCCAGCATGAAGCAGTCGTACTGTTGTGTTGGCCTTTGGACAAGGAGGTGATACACCCCCCATCCAAAGCAGCTGAGCGGCATGAGAATGGAACGCCTTAATGTTAGAGCCGCTGCAGGCTTGGGGGTTGGTGATGGAGCAGGAACTGATTAGACAGCGCAGTCCTCGCTGGCAAGTTTTAAGTTGTAGTTTTAGCAACATGCAAGTGCTATTTCTATAAGGCTGCGTTGAATTTGATAGGAGAAGAAATATCCTGAGAAAATCTATTGACAGCAAGAGTTATTTTTGCTGATTTTCAGAGAAGCACCTCAAAGGAGCAGGCTGTAGGGAAGAGGCAGCATGGTTGGAGGCTTCTTATGCACAGGGCAGTTTTATGGTGAATGATGAAGACACACATAGGGACGTGCTTGTATCGATGAAGGTAGGACTGCAAGCATTTTCCTGCTGTGAATATGTGGCAAACGGGCAGAAGGAAAGGAATAGCATTGAGCTGCCTCACACCTCTCTTGTGCTGCCTGAAAACAAGAAGCACACAAAGCAACGGTACCTGGAGTCTCATGGCAGGGCCTGGAAATCAACCCTGGAGGGCTCTCAGCAGACCCTTTCTGACGTCCTATGCAGATGCCATTGCCCTTTCGTTTGTGTGGCAGCGGAGCGTGTGTGTACAGAGGAATATACACAAGTTTGTGTGAGTTAAGAAGCATTTTTTTCCTGCAGGATGTTTTTTTGCCATGACTATTCATGTATTAATTTATTGGCATCCAGTGCTGAAATGAAGTCATACCAACTTTTGCCTTCTATAAACAAGATGGGCAGCTTTCCCAAGACACTGGGTTTCTGCTTTCCCTTCAAGCTTGCTGCTGTGATGGTCTTTGGCTGGGCAGGCTGCTGCCTGTGCTGTGCAGGTAGCCTGATGTTTTTGTGGGGTGGCTTATGGAAAGGAATTTGAAGCCATTTCCATGTCTTTGAAGGTTTTTCTGTATCTGGCAATTTACTGACAGTGAGGCCTGTTTCTCCTTATTTCTTGTGCATCTCTTCGCTCAGTGGGGTGGTTTCCTGTCATAACTTGTGAGGTTACCTTGCAGCCTTCCCACCTAGCCATTGCCTTGCTTTGACCACAGGGAGCTCTGTGAGCATAAGTTCATTTCTGCCCAAATGCATGCCCTTGAAAAATAATCTTATGAGGAAAGTCAGTCTGTTGTAGCAATATCCAGGGACTTCAGGCAAACTCAAGGACTCGTATTTCAATCTTTGTCCAAGGAAACATACAGGAAGGTGCAACTTTAGCCCTGAAGACCTGTAACAGTAAATTCTACTGGGCCTGCTGCATCCTCTAAAGTTATCAGGGGATGTATGTTATAGCTTACAGAAAGAACATCAGAATCAAATCAGTGTAACGCTGTGCCTCATGTTGCTGATGTGAATACATTGGAAAAAAAGAAAGAAGGAGAGGAATAGTTGAGTACATGCTGTGGAGTGACAAAGATTTGAGCAACTCAGCAGCTGCTGACTTGCCACATTGGACTTGTAGCAGCGTGGAAAAGATCTCAGTAGGGCCTGGGATGACACTAATGTGAATGGGGCTGTAGGACTGGATTTCAGAGATCACAGTTTAAGCTCTGCTGTAACAAAAATTCATATGAATGATTGATTTTATGCATGTTAAGAGGTTTTTTTTTCAAAAGAAAAAGTAGAAATACTCCAGTACATAAGCTTTTGACAGACTAAGAAATTAATGTAATTTATGTGTTTCAGTTCCCCACATGAGATTATTTTTTTAATGTATTTTTTATGTGATGGGGAGGGGAGAGAACATCCTGAGGAGCTCTGCTACATGCATGGAACTGTTTCAGCCTCTGTCCTTTCAAAACAAACAAACAAAAAATGAAACTAAAAAGCAACAGCAAAGTTTGAAAGCAAGAAAGGATTTTCTTGCCAAATTACCTCAGATGGAGCATGTTTGAACAGAAATGCTACAGCACACCATCTGTTGAAAACCGATGCTTTGTTTAGTTTTATGCAAAGACAAACATAAAAAAAGAGCATCTTTGTTCTTTTACAGAGAGTTGGATTGAGCGATGTCTCAATGAAAGTGAAAACAAACGTTATTCCAGTCACACCTCTCTGGGGAATGTTTCTAACGACGAAAGTAAGTAACTTGTCATTCATTTAAACTGAGTGTGAACGTGTCCAAATGCTAATTTCCTGCTATATAAGTCGCTGCATCTTGGAGATATTTTTAATACTAAGCAGTTTGAAGAGTCAACTCACTTGACACATCCAATCATTTCAGTAATTTATTTTTTTTCCCCTGGAATATTTGCTCTTTTGCATTATTGAAAATGAAATAGCATTATCTGTTAGTTAAAGCAACCAGAATAATTTGTTTGTCACTGAGTAAAAGTTGGATGACCTCTAAAATATGCTGTTAGTATTAGCTTATGAGTAAAACCATCTGTTTTGCTTTTCACTAGTGAGCACCGTGTGGTTGAAATACAGGAAAAATTGTGCTGTTTTTCAATACTACTGTATAAAATCATATGTATAAACCCCTTCTTTTAAGAATTAAGTATTAATTGGATTAAAAGAATTAACATTAAAACATGGTATGACTTCCCTTTTAGTCACCGAGAAGAAACATCTATAAATCTAGTTGACTTTAAAATAGTTACTTTTATCTCTTCTAGTTATAGCAATTTTAGATCTAGGTTTCTAATAACGGGTCATTAAAAAAGACTCCCAAATACCTTAAAATAACTTAACTGTTTCTTTTTTATGTTTTAGGACAATTTTTAGTTTATAATTTTGTTTTCCCTGCTCATGAAATTTCTATTCTACTCAATCTGCCCAAAGCAAAATACTCTTCATGTTAGTTTTCCTCCCTGCAGTTAGTATGTTAGTTCAAGTTATAAGACATTAATACAGACTGAATTCTTTAATTCAGAAAAACTCACATTTTTTTTATTATATTCAAGCACCTAAGCTTAGAAAAAGTATTTTTAGTAACTTCTTCATTGCTGAGTGCCCCTTTTTCATTTTAAGAGAACTACTTTATTTTGATGTCACAACAAAATTCACATGCCTTGCAGCACAGTATTTTAGTGGATCATGGAATTTGCTATACTGGGACCCTACTCTTACTTGTCCTGGGATTTCTTCTGTGATAATCTCTCTTCAGAAGGAGAAAGGAGGTGCTAGAAATGTGGGTTTTATTCATGACTCCCAGGCTAAAAACAGTGAACAAGAATCCTTACAGATGGACAATAAAACTTGGACAGGTTTGAATTTTTGCTTTTTAAAATTAAGGAATTAGAAATCAGTTTCTCTTTAAAACTGTAGTGAATTATAGTGGAAAAACAAACAAAAAAGAATATTCACTCGTTAATTTCCATTTTACAAGAGCTTGTGAGACTTACGAAACACGTTTCAGTCTGATGCCACTGAGAAAGGGATGGAAAGAGTCTGATGAATGTGACTTCAGACTCCTAATAGGGTCAGGATTTAGGATTCAACCCTATGGACTTTAGTGAGCTTTTCCTTAGACTTACAGTTCAAGGCACTGCTGTCAAGGTAATTATTTAGTACCACTAGCTATATTTAAAAAAAAAATTACAGTGTCATAATTATGCTGTCTTCTATGTTCTGTTCTAGGTCTGTTACCCTAAATAGGTAGTAGCAAACCTAGCTGCAACTAAGGGTAGTTATATATGCTTTCAGTTTACATGTGAGCATGAGAAAAACTCCACATACCTAGGGAGAGTAGGAAGGGGCCCTTGCATTACCAAGAGCAGGTGTTTCAGACAATGGCTGGTGTTTTTTGGCTGGTTTTTTTTTTTTTTTTTTGACAAGGATGTATTTTCATTCTGTTTGCTGGTACTGGAATTAAGGGGCAAGTGATAATGGAAGTGGCACATTTAGACCTGATAAAACAAATATATAAATGAATTTATCCCACAATTTGTGTGCAGAAGGCATTATCACAGTATATAATGGAAACCCAAATGAGAGTTGATTTCATCTAGTTTTCTTCTTAATAGCCAGTTCTTCCAGATGCTTCCTGTGTACTGATACCAGCATTTCTGCAGTGCAGATAAGAGAATTAATCCACCTGTAAAGTCATCCTTGTTTTGGGTGGTGAGGTAGGAGATGGAGAAGGGAAAGAAGAAAGACTATGAAAGAAAAAAAAAACTCGCTTGCCCAGCAGTAAAAAGACCAATAATCTGTGAAATCCAGAATAAACTAGAAGTTCCACCTTAGAAATCATTGTACTACTTACTCCTTCCCAGCAGGAGGCAAAATGTTTGGAGAAAATGTATGTAACCCTACTTGAATTCCTCAGAATGGTGGTCACATTGCTATTGTCAATGGAACTCTAGTTTTCTTCTGCAGCTGAAAGAAGACATTATCCATCTTTCTCTTGACTACTTTTTTTTATCTCTAAATACATAAAGTAGCTGTTAGCTGGACCCTACCAGACAAAATGTGGGTTTGGTGTTGGGTTTCCTTTTTTTGGCCTTGCATCCAGTAAAGGCTATGAGAATTTGCACTGTGAACTCATCGTATTTGTACTCAGTATCATGCTTTCATGGGGTTCATGGGGTTTTAGGACAAGAGTAATAGTTTAGCTGTTCTCCTTTTCTTCAGCTGAAGTATGCTACTGAACCATACTTCAGGCCACAGGGATCCTTTGCAATCTTCTATTCCATCCAGGCCTCTTGAACATACATTACATTGTGAAAAGAAGCAATGACTCATAACCGTGGATTCCCATGGTCCTGCTGCTTCTTGAAGAGATTCTTATTCTCTTGGAATCTTTTATGACTCTTCCCAAAGCACAGCTTTTACACTATTAAAATTCTACATAAATTTGATTTCACTTTCCAGTTTTTTAAATGTTTTTCATCCCACCACTTCAACACTCTACATGTTAGTCAAAAGATCCACAGGAAAAAGGAATGATGCAACCTTATCTCGAATAACTGAAAAACCCCTCACAGTATTTTCTGTGTACCATGCATCCTGTCAGATTCTCCAGACTGAAACAGTGGTCTGGAAGAATACAGTTCAATGATTATGAAAGTTTCAACTTCAGTTCCATGGGGAAGGAGTTGTGACATTACATGATGAAGTGGGAAGGTTGCTTGTCCAAATTTTCTTGTATGTTTAGAAATGTGAATGTGTAGACAGTCTAAATGAGATAAAAGGTTTAGACTACTTTTTGTACTTCAAAAGCAGTGATCAAAATCCATGTTCAAGCTGGCTGAAAGGGACTTATCCAAGAGTTTCTGGTTGTTTTTTTTGGTTGTTTTTTTGGAAGTAAACCTCTTACTCTTCCAGTGAAAAAATGTTTTAAAAAAAGAGCTGCTCAATTAGAACTATGCTCCCATGTTCCTGACAGGGATTTAAAAAATCCCATTATTTTAAAAGCATAGAATACATGCTAACAAGCCTGAATTTTATTTATGGCTACATGTAAAAAGAGACAGGGGAGCTTCTTACTATTACTTAATTTTAGCTAAGGGCAAGTCACTTTCTGAGAAGAGTCAGAACCTGGTCAGAACCTGGACTACAGGGGTTATAGAGGAGGAACCTATTCCTCTGAAAGGTGTGAAGCTACCTGAACCAAGGGAAGGATTTTATCTATATAAACATGTTAGCTTCTTAGTGGTTTTGAGACATGCAGGCAGTACTGGAAACTACAAAAGGGTGTGCTAATGCAGGGTCCTCACTTTGGCTTGTTCCACTCACTGTGTTTAAGGCAGCATGCTTACAGATGTACTGAGTATCGCTCCTATTGTTTCCACATCTTGATCCAAGATGCAAGAAATCCCTTGACATGTACCTAAAATAAGACAGCAGAAGTTAGAAGATACTACTGAGAGTTCAGGGAAAGCCACAGACACATGCAGAAGGTACAAACTTAACTCTACTGTGATGGCTTTGAAACAGAATTCTGAAAGGAGAAAGATGGAGCTGTTAGCAAAGAAATTTCCATGGAAGGTGGGAAGAAAAAGGTTCTCTGATATCTCTGGAAGCCAAGTAAATGCTACTTTTTGTAGTAATTGATGATCCCAGTTTTTAATACCTTTGAAGGCCTCTTCTGTGCTGAGTACTTGCAACTATCTAAGCTATTACCTGCTTTCAGTTTGGGATGACTACCTGATTAGGTTCCTCACCTAATCAGGTACCTTGAATATACCTTTGCACGGAATGCTGGTTGTTCTACTGAGAGTCAACACATTAGACCTGCTCCTAGCAAATGGTTTCTCCCTGAGGTGCTATGCAGTTGCCGTATGTATGAAAACCTGCAGCCGTGCATCAGGAGCAGGACTTTTCTTTGTGATACCAAGTCCTTTTGGATTTATCACAGAAGAATTGTTGGGTCTGTTCTTTGACAATGCCTCAAAACAAGGCTTCTCAGTGTCTTTGTTTCCTTTTTTTACAAAATAGATTGGATTTTAAAAGAATTTTAAAAGGTGTGGGTTCATTTTAACCTACAGTATTGTTCTGATGGGGACTGATAAAATGACAGGTCAAAAAGTAAGGGAAAGCAGCATCACTTAGCTCTTTCATGATGTACAAACACATCTGGGATCAGACCTGAGTCAAGAGTTACACAAAACATTCGTTGCTCAATAGGGAAGTCATTAAGGGCACTGTTACCAATTAAAATTTAAGGAACAGGGATACTTATTCTTTGTTAGTCAACAATCTGATGAGATTATATTGTTAAACTGTACAGGGCAGAACAAAGTGCTTGCATATGCAATAGTGAAAGTTTGTATTTCTAGGTCCCCTCCATTCCTATACCATGTGCAATTCTTTCCATCTATTTATGGCAAAAATGAGAAACAGTTTAGCTGACAGCTGGTCCATTAGCAGAAAACAACAATGTCCTATTTTATTGTACAGAGACTTGATTTTGGGGGAGACAAGCACTAACTGTGAAAAATACAGTTTTGTTGAAAGTCCAGTTGTTCAATGGGTAATATTTTGATAGAAAATGGCATTAAAAGAATTTTTAATAAATTCAAAGTTCATTGTTCTTCTTGGTTTTAAGAGACAGTGGAAGGTGCTGAAGAGTCTTGAAGGATCCCCAGGAAGCAAACATACCTCAGGAGGGACACTTAAATTGCAGTTTATGATAATCATTGTTTGTGTTGTTAAAACAAATCTTTAGGTGGGAGGAGCTGAGTATGGCTGGCTTGCAGTGTGTCTGAGGGCAGGTTAGGTAAAGCACCTGCTCACAGGTGCTCACTCTTCAATGTGAGTGAAAAACAACTAGAGGTGGGATGGAAGAGGTGTAGAGACTCCAATATCGAGTCTAACACAATTTAGATATTGGCTGTGTGTCACATATCTAGAGGAAAATTGAGTGTAGTTAGCACAGCTGAAAACCATCTAATAGCATACCTTTTAATACTAGTCCCCTTAAATCACAAAAGAACATGCTTTATTTCAGGAAGGGGAGAGTTGTACCTCTTGGTTTTGCAGGCAGAGGTTTCAGGTCTTCACATTAGACGAGGGGTTATTGACATCAGTGGCTCCCAGCCTCTGCACTTTGCATCCTCTATTTCCCGTGAGGTAGAAACCAACTGTACACTGAACTTAAACCAGTGGATGGAAGGCTTTGACACTGACATAAAAAGTACTGGTTAAAAAAAGGGTTAACTTTCACCTGAGAAGCAATAACCTTAATTAGAACAAGACAGTGGCACACAGGAGGAGGATTGGACCCCCCCCTTAGACTGGTACCTAAGGCAGCAGTGCTGGTGGTTTTACCTGGCTGTGGTTCCTCTTCCCTGCAACAACAAAAGCCTGAGTCCCTCCAGTCAGTAGAAAGGTGCTGCAGTGCCCTGTGTTACGGGTCCCTGTTGGCGAGGCGACAGGATGACAGATATCATTTTCATTAGTAACGCAGGGGAAATGCCCTTCCTCCTGCACCTTCACTCCAGGACTGGACAGTGCTCCTGCCTGTTGCTCCTTCATGGTGACTATGATGCCTTCCATGCCAGGTCTCACTTGTCCTCCCAACAGGTGCTCTTGCTCCTCTGAACCAGGGTCCCTCATGCCCTGCTGCCTGTAAAAATGTAAAACTCAATCCAGAAAGCTCTTCCCACAGCAAAGCAGGGCTAACATGGCTGTGCCCTCCTTCCCAAGGCTCCCTTCAGGAAAGGCTGGAGCCAAGTAAGCTCTTGTTAGGGTGTCTGTGCTATCAGTTAAGGGCAAGGAGGAGAAAATGGTGTGAGAGGAGGCAGCCCCAACTATTTTACCCACCCAGTGGTTTAAATCTGTGCAGCACGGCTCTGCCTCCCGCTACAGAGAAGGCATTTGTCCCGCTGCCGGCGAGGCCGGGGGCTGCTTGTGGCGCATCAGCAGCCTGCGGCAGCCGCAGCCGCTCGGCATTCAGGCGCTGTGTGCCGAAGGTTTGTTGCATGCCGACCGCTTGTTTAGGAGAAACAAACGAAAACCACAATTTAAAAGTGATTTGAAATGTGTATGTTGGTCCTATGCGCTGAATAAAAGCGGGCCCCTGAAAGGCAGGGAAGGAGTGTGCGGTGCAATAATTAGAGGCCCATTGTCATGCAGATGCAGAAGAGGGGCTGCGAGCAGTGTCTGCGGGTAACTGTAAATCTGGATTTTCCTGACGTTCAGGGGACCTGCCTCGTTGGTTAAAGGATGTTCAGTTAGCACAACTTGCCCTATATGTAATGAAAGAAATATTGTGGCGTGAAGACTGAACATGGTGTTTTCCAAAGTGGAGTTTTCTTTGTGTGCGTCGGTTCTTGGGACTGCACAAAGGGCCTCCTGGCGGGGTCTGATGTTCAGAGGAGACAGCCTGGCCTGCTTAAGATTCACTGTCCTAAAGGCTCACTTAAATAACTTTTAAAACTTAACAGTATGATGAAATGAGACTTGCAGCGTGGTTTACCTCATCACTTAGGTATTAAAGCCCTCTAAACTTAATGCTTTAATCGGGGACAAAGTTAAAATATCAACCCATGTTTGATGCAGCAGTGTTTTCCAAAGAATACTGTTCTGGAGATGCTGTTTGTCCTTCAAGCCAGCTTTCACTTAGGATTGCTTTGTATGTTTCACAAGTCACAATTTCATAGGAATTATTCTATAAACGCTTTTAAATTATTTCAAAAGAATTAATGTGAACTAGGAAGAATCCAGTATTTTAGGAGTTTCAGTTTTCTTTATTCATCTTTCATTCAAATTTTCGGTAAGGCAGCAAATCAGAGAGTTACCTTGGAAACAGCTAATGAGGAATACTACCAGAGAAATTAGCTGAAAAAGGAATGAAATATCTTATAGGATACCTTTAATTTCAGGTTGTCTCATTTAGAATTAATCTTTGTGAATTTATAAACATCTAGTGCGTATTGTATATTATGATCCCAACAGTGGATGAACTCCATAAGATTAAATGCTCTGTCTAATACAAAACTTGGATAAAGCAACTGTTGCCTTAAATCAGGTAAAAGTGTTTTTATGTTCTGACATTCTGCTTGAGGTCTAAGAGTTGCTTGCTTTTCTTCATATGAATTTATCCTTTCCAATGTCATTATTTCTGCACACTACTCTGCTCTTAATATCAGCGGTATTTGCAAGGTTTATTGCCTTAAGCAGTATCTACAGATTGCTAGCCTAGGGAATATTGTTATTTACATTTCCATAATTCATCCAATATTTTGAGAAAGCTTTGGCACTTGAGAATATTTTTTTATATATTTCAGAATTCCTTACCAGTTCAGAAATGCCTGAGCAATTCCCACTGAAATTACATAGCGTTTTTTTTTTTTGTTTCTTAACAGATGAGGAAAAAGAAAATAATAGAGCATCAAAACCACATTCAACTCCAGCGACACTGCAATGGTAAGATGCCTTTAAAAAAAAACCAAGAAAACCTGTTAGTGTTTTTTTTCTTATGATTTTTCCAGCTGAAAAGAAGAGAGGTCTTGGACATCTTAGTCAATTCTGAAGATATTTTTACTGTGAGTGTTTAATGCTCTCATTAGTATCCTGTACAGCATTTCTCAACCAATAACTTACACTTGCTGGATTTGTTTCAACGTAGGAAACCTCTGATGTAGTTTAGAAGTTCTGTTTGGTGTATTTGTTTGCCACCTTGCCAGCTGGTGGTTTGTGGTTTGTCATCGTTGTTATATTTCCTACAAAAAGAAAACTAGAACTGAGATTTTTTTTTTTTCAAGACTCCATTTGTTTCATAGTACAATGAAGCCCACCTTTACTGAGGGTTTTACTGAAATGAGGTCTCTGTAATTTAATGTAGAAGACAACAAGAGACAGAGTTTGAGGTTTGACTTGTTTGTCAAAGTTCCCTTGCAAATTTAGTGAGGGGAAACAAAGAATTGTAATTGGGAAAAGAGAAAGAGAAGATGGGGAGAGGAAAGTTTTTCAGTTACTGTGCTATGAAAAATGAAAAGTGCTGTTCCCTGTGATTTACAGCAGTATTTTAGGCTGCATGTTCTGTAATGTTACTTATACTTCTAATATCCCTTTCTATAGGTTATCACTTAGACTTTTGTTGACTTTTCCCTTAATTTAGGTTTTTAATTCTGGTTTAGCTTTCTTAATATTGCAAGTGATCAAGCATCTTTCAGGAGGTTACTTGTGTCTGGCAGAACAGAGTTCTGTTACAGAGAAGACTCAGAGCATGCGTATCTGAAAACCCATACTTGTTAGCTTGCTTTAAGTCTTTTAGAGAAAGGCCTTCACTTCATCTGTAAGTAGTTCTCATAGTTTTATGGGTGAAAAGATAAGATTATTGGCAAAATATCTGCGTGTTTTTAACAAAATGTTGGCAAAATTTTTTCTGCTTCTGTCAGTCTCCTGAGAGGACTCACTGACCAAACAGCAAAGAATCATCTGTTCAGTGAATATTACCATTTTTCTCTGCCTGTGAAATCCTGTGATTTTGTGAAGTACACATAAAAAGATCTGGATGATTTCATCTTTCTGCCTTTTAAAGTTGATCAGTCAAATATCAGATTTAAAAAAATCCCAAGACCTGTGCATTGATTTAGTAGGTTGCTCCAAGTATTCATTGATCTGCCTTGAAGAAGCTTGCAGATACTTCCAGTGCAGGTAATGACATGGACAAATATAAATAAAGGCAGTTAATTCTGAACTGTTGCTTTCTTGTACCTATTTGTGTCACAAAAGTGCTGTTTTTTAGAAGTTTACGAAAAAGGAATAGAGTCTCTACAGACAGAGAGAAAATCATTAAATTAATAGTGAAATGTCATAGAGCTATTTTATTATTTTCCATTATTCACACACATAACTTCAACACAGTTCAAGCAAAATAACAAAGAACTATCTAACTAAAATAAAATAGCAGGCAGGGCTTACCAGTCCCAAATTCAGAACAGTGTTTATTTTGCAGTAGAGTCAGTTAAGAGCAAATAATGTAGTAGCCAAGAAGTCAGAGTTAATTAGAACATGCCAGTGATACTGTTCCCAACAGAAAACATGCAAATACTGTAAACAGTCTTTTGCCAAATGCTTTCAAGTTTCCTCAGTCATAAAGGTTAGTAAATCCCTAAACTCCTGGGATATTGAGCCCTGCTGGAATGCAGCATGCACGCTAATGCTCATTCAGCAGTGTTTGCAATAGAATCCCAGAATTTTGATTCTGGAAAGGCTGCTTACATCATCTTCCCTTCCACCTTGCTAGTATACTGGCTCACTACCTGTGTGTTGTATTTGTTAGACATTTAGCCAGGTCACACACTCTCCACTTTGAGTCTTTTGGAGCATCTGTAATTTCTTCCATTCCATTTTCTACCTAAAATTACATGGAAGAACAGAAAGCAAAGAAGTTTTCAAATTTGATTTCTTTAGCTGCTGTCAAACGAAATTATATGATTGGCTCATTTATTAATAGATCTATAGATAAAAGTTTCCCAGTTTAGTAGCTATAGCATAGAACAGTTTTTGGGTGGTTTTCATATGATTTTCAGCCTATGGCTGCAGCTTTGAATTGGTGTTTCCTGTAGAAACTGTGTTTGATACATCAAATGAAATTATGAGCTCAAAAGGTACGGTAAATTGCTAAAGGAGTAAGCTTTCTTTGGGTGAAGATACTGAATTTCTATCTGGAAAGCTGGATGCGTAGCATCAGGTTATGTGTACTACAGAAGCAGCTAGCAACCCATGGTTGTGCTCAACATATCCAAGTGCTTCAGTGAGCACTTCCTGTAGGTTTAGCTTTACATGGTTAACAGTTTTGCCTGATGCCACTATCATTTACAGCTAATGATGGCAATGGAGTGTTAGAGAGCAAAAACAGAAGAAGTATCAGTAGCAAGCAAAAAGAGGAGGAAGAAAGTAGTAGGGTAAGTGAAGCAAGAAGTAATGGCAATACATAAAGGGTTCATATTGCCATCAATTTATTAGTTATTCCTTGCCTGGCATCCTGCTGAAAAAAACCAACAACATCAATCCCACGGAGATGCTTAAGCCTTTCCAAAGGCAAAGTGTGTTGAACACTATAAATGTCCTCATTTATAAGGAAGAAGTAGCTGAAGATGCCAAAAAGCATCTCTGGATGACTTTCAGCCTGGCTAAATATCCTTTTCCTGGAAACAGGAATGGTGTTTTTGTTTTGTTTGTGATAGAAAATGAAGTGAAAGGCCTGGTAAATGTCACATTACTGCCAAATACATCATAATTGGGGAAACTATGTGAGCACAAATTTAACTGTTATGGCAATGCCAGTATCTAGCATTGTGTTCTTACCCCATGTTCCTATTTCATTAGCATCTATAAACCTATACCTTGCTAAACACTTGGCTCTAAAACATTCATGATCATTTCATTAGTGGACTGGTTGATCAGATTGTAAGTGTGAAATTTTATTTAACCTCATTTGGAGTGTGTGTGTTTATTTCTGCAAACACAGAATTATTCAAAGCACGGACAACCTAATTCCATGCAGTTTAGTTGCTTACAGTGTAGGTGCTCCGCATAACAACAGTGTTGTGAAGCTAAAGTCAACAAAACTATCTATTTTCTTCAACATTCATAAAAATAAGTGAAAAAGAGGAAGGTAAAGCATTGCTAGATAATGGGTATAGCAATTTCTGAGAAACTACTAATGCTTCAAAACTAATCTGTTCTAGAATCCTTTGTGATTAGCAATGGTTAATACCAGAGTTGTTCTTTTGCCTTCATAACTAAAACCCAGCCTGATTCTGCTATAGAATAATGTAATTTAATCCAGAAGTATGTAAGTGTATAAAGAGGAAAACAGTAATAGGGACAGATAAAATTTTCATTCCTGTAGAAGGTTTAGGGGATTTATTGCTATACTGTAGTGATACAAAAGGTCTCATTGAAGACTACTGGATTTCACATGGCTTTATTGTAACATTTAAAATGTTATATATATATATTATTATATTATATTTTGGTAATGATTTGTTAGGTAGAAGGTTGAGTTCATTATCTTTCTATAATACTGTAGAATGAAGCTGAATTCAAAATATGATAAAGTTGTTAAATAAAAGACAGGAAAATAAAAGAAGTGGAGCAAGATGGGTTTTTGATCATTAAAAAAAAAGTTCAGGTATAATGGATCATTGTTCAGTGTCAGACTAATGACTCTCTGTGAAAGAGAGGAGAAAAAGGGAAAAATTCATCAGATATGAACAGAAATAATTAACTGCTTTTCTTTCTGTCCTGTCTTGGTCACGGAAGCTGACATTCCAATTAGCAGCTATAGTATACAAACGAACTCTCCTGGTTTTGAAAGGAGGTTTTGTTAAAGCGCTATGAATTTGAGGAAAGATGCCATGACGATATTTCTGTAGAAACCAAGGAAGAATAGATGTTGCCCATACAAACTGATTCCATTCATCTAGCCGGATATCTTATTAAAATAGTTTGCAGTCACAAATGATCACGATAACTGAAATAGAAGGTACGTAGGTCCTGAAAAAGGCAATGGAGGGGACAAATTAGATATTTGGAAGGTGTTCTATAGCTATCAAATGACAGGCAGTTTACTGTAAAATTGGAGGATATGTAATAATTTTCTAATACGTTTAAGGAGGAAGTCGCATCTATCTTCTCCTAGCCAGCAAGGCAAACAAACACACATATAACTATATATGCATACAAGTGACACCATGGATGACAAGATTGATGGGTTTAAGTTTACTGGTTTAAAGTTAAGCATGTATGTAAATACCTCTTGAACTTTGTTAGATCAGCGATCATTAAAATGTTATTTCAAAGGAATGTTTCTTCTAGTCTGTTTATACTGGTCTTGGTATAAATCTTACTGAGATCATTTCAGATTTTAAAGATTAAGCATATGTCTATTCATATGTTTGATGCATAATTTAAAATCTTATAGCTGTTTTTTTTTTGTGTGTAAATGAATAATAATAGTTTCTACAAGACAGAGGAGGATGTTATTTCATTGTTTTATTCAGCATTGTATTCAGATCATGGGGTCTTTTTTTTTACATTATCTATAACCTATAGCAAGAAAACATCATACAAATATGATTTTGTGCAAATCATATCCTGAGTATTTGCAAATAACTTGCTTTAGCCACATCTGCTTTCTTAAGGTAAGGAACCTTGCAGCTGGACAGCGGTGAAAAGAGTGTCATGAGCCAAATGTGACCTGTCCTGTAATGAATCAGAGCATGCTTCCCCCCAGTGAATGTTATTTTGTAGTTGTACATTTGTTTACTATAGAATGCTTTTAGAGTATAACAGAAGATGAGGAAATTTCTTCCGAAAACTGCCATTTTGGAGCATGGTGAAAACCCAATATCCCTTTGTGCTAATCTCAACTTGCCTGAGAACTCACAGTCTATGGTTTTGATAGGCAGTATGAACCAAATCAAGCAAGTAAGTGTTATGGAAGTGAATTGGAAGGAGCACTTGGGAGCAAAGCAGGGAACAGTTGGTACAGAAGTAGAAGCCAGAATGCTTGGTCTTAAAGATACAGCTTTGTATACTGTTTGTCATACAGGACATCCAACATACTTGCAGTTCTCTCTGTTTGATATTTGCTTTTCAAGGCTGGAAGAGAACTATGAGATTGCAGAAGGTGTTTGCATTCCTCGAAGTGCTCTCTACATGCATTACTTGGACTTCTGTGAGAAAAATGACACGCAACCTGTTAATGCCGCCAGCTTTGGGAAGGTGAGTCTAAACAGCAGCATGAAGCCTTGAGCTACCACCTGGTTCAGATGAGTTTGGATTACTGAAAAGAATTAAATCATCATTTACCATTAGAGATAGAGGTATATAAATGGAATCTTCTGTATTCAAGTTATTGGGAAAAGGCTAAGATTTTAAGTATTTTTATGGTTGAGACAATGTCTAATTGTGACAAAGCTCCAGAATACACTATTTTTTTTGATGACTTCATTCTCCAGGCTAGCTGATGTGGGAATGGAATACAATATTGGCAGCTTGGAAGTTGAATACAAGCCAATGTAAACACATTTGCATTGTGACATGCACTGCATTAACAAATACATAGTTTTTAAAAATAGTAGAGTAAAATATCAATAATTGAACTCTGGAGCCTGTCTATGCTATCCTTGTAAGCACAAGATGGGAATCCCAGAATTAATGATACCAGCTCACACTGGCAAAATCACACGGTTGAGCGCAATGCCTCCAGATGTGAAAGTCTAGAAAGCATATAATGACGTCTGCATGGCACTGCATGTACAAGCTGCCAAGTTACCTTTGCACTGTGATTCCTCGTGCTTCCACTTTCCAGTACAGCTCTAGTAAGAGCCAGTGCAGTCAATTCCACACTCACAGCAGAGATGCATTCTTAGCACAGATGCAGCTGTGCATTGTCCAGATGTGAGCAGTAAAGCTCTTATGTTTATACACCACTAGCAGACATTAATGACTGGATAGGATGTTCCACAAGTAAGTAGGAATTAAATTATCTGTTGTACATATTACTGCTACCAAGTGGTACGTATAGTGGCAACATGTAATTTAGGAACAGTGAAAACAAGAAATAGATTTCATTCAGGCTAACACATTTGGATCATGGACAGAATTTACACAATGCTACTTTTGCTGCTGCTAGAAACTTCTGTAAATTGCAAGGTGTAAATATTCTGAAATTATTTAATCAGAACACAAATCTGTCAGGGACTTCACCAATTCTCAGTACATGGCAGTCTGGTTACAGTGTACATTACTCCATCCTCCTCTTCCCCCACCCTTGTAAATATACCTGTTCATTTGTAGGAGCAGCTTGACCTAGCAGTCAGGTACAGTGTCTGCCATCCAAAAATCATGGCATTCCAATGTGGTTTTCATGTGCTCTGCTCCAAGTGTTTTCCACTTGCTTGCAATAAAGCTCTGACGCAGTGATGCATGAAATTTTTCCCGTTTGTTTCTGGAAAAGAAACCATACAGAATCATCCTAGTAGTCTCTGAAGCTAGTGCTTTGTGTGGCCATCACTTCTGGATCTGGGAACTGTGGCTTCTGCCGAGATGTGTCCAGGAACTTCAGACAATGCTGGCACAAATATTGAAGTGAAACAGGCTTCAGCATCCACGGAACCTGGAGCAGATCTTTTCAGCCTGTTATTGCAAAGAAAGTGTACTGCACAGTCCTGAAGACCTGTAAGGCAGACCCTCATTCAATCAACAGTTTCCGGTCAGCTTCTCCTTAGAAGCAAGTACACGGATGAAGTTTTAACTTGGAGTTGTTACCATCTCACTTAAATACCATATTGGCAACACGTGTTGCATGAACGTGGTGGAGGCAGTGCAGTGAAACAGGTGCTGTTTGAGGGGTTCTGCACTTAGCTGCTGGAACAGAGACGGCAGACGTGTTTGTCCTCTTTGGGAATCATCAGGAGCCCTGCAGCTGTAATCTCCTTCAGAGAAAGGAGCTAGTTGTTCTGTGAAATTGTAGACAGTTCGCCTTTCAGTAAACCACATTGAATTTATGATTCATCTTTGAACTTTAGCTCTGTGGGCAACGTTAGACTTTTAAGCTTTTTCTTCACCAGACTGCTAGTTTTTAGAAAGAGACATGGAGTTCAGCACATTAAGCCAATCTGTAATAAGTAACATCCTAACGTATTGTTACCTACTCAGTTACATCTCTGTTATCAGAACAGTGTTGCTTTCCCTTCTAAGAATAGCACTGAAGACGTATGAAACTTGCCTGAAAGTGATCTCTCCAGATTAAGGCTTTGTAGACAATGCTTCAGCCTATGTTTACTACTTAAGCCTGAAGTAAGTCAAATATATCCACAACAGAGCATGACACGGAGAACAGACAAGCTGTTTGTGAACAGCTGAACTAATGGATTTTGTTTCCTGCCATCTCTGATGTCCTCTAAATCCATAGCCTTACCTAAATCTTGTATAATATCTCCATGTTTCCCTGCAGTATGTTCAATTATTTCCAGGTCCTAGTCGCTACATCAAGGTCTTGATTCTTTCAGTTTTCTGACACATCTGCTGCATCTTTTTTCTACGTTACTTTTGGATTCCTTTACATCCCTCTATCTATTTACCTATTTTTCTCTCTTCCACCCACATGCCAACAGTTGGACAAGAAGCAGCACAAGTGGTTGCTGGTTCAGAGCAATTAAAGTGTTGCCTAGTTGTCTCACACTCATGTCTGTCCAGTCAGGCAATGCCAAATGGCTCAGCTAAAGCCTGAGCTTTCTTCCCTGTCTTCTCAGTTTTAACTAAGCTCTCCCTACTACCCAGCCAGTGTTTTCTATTAAACCTCTAGGACATGGACTGGACCCCAGGAGTTTGGTAATATTAGATTAGTGACATAAAAAATGGTCTGGGAGGTGGAGAGATTAACAGAGACAGTAATATCTCATAGACTGCTTCCTGAGGAAACCAGGCTAATAGCAACATAAATAAGAGGAAAGAATACGAACACGGGATAAATATACACCTTTTTAAAAGCAGATGCTTAAAGTACAAACAAACCAAAGAAGACTAATATTGTTATTAGTGTGATATATTCTTATATGACACAGGCAGCTGTAGTTTTAATATGATAGCTAAGATTTAAGTGTTTTACTCACCCGATTAATATGTGAAAATTACAGGTAGTTTTGTTAATACTAGCATTTGCCAATCTGCTATGCTACCTAGTCTGTCATTACAGAACTTTTTTCCTGCCTGCAAAAGACAGGACCAAGCACTCTTTTACCCATATACTTTAACTAAGCAATGACTTGGAAGGGCCCTGTGTTTGCTGGATACAGCTCAGCATCAGCAAGTGAAGACTCCAGTGTTAAACTTCTGCTCTTACTGAGGCAGCAAAGCATATTGTATTCAGTGGGACCATGATTTCATCCAAAAGTGGAGCAGAATAAGTAAAAACATTCCTTGCCACCACTGAGAAGACAGGGAAGTACTGTGAGGAGGGGTAGGTATGTCACTGAGTTGTTAACAATAAAATGTTGTATATAAGAGAAAGCTTTCTCACAGTGAACATGTTTAGTCTGTGAGTTAGTCTTCAGGCAGAAGGAATGAAAGCCCTCTTGCTGAGCTCACTTACAAGAGTTGGTAACCCTGTGCTGCAAATGCCCCGGGCTTTGCTCTGGGACCCTGTGGTCTTGGAGAGCAGTTTAGGGCATTTCCAACCGGAACTTCTGCCACTGCCTGCCACAGGGAAGGCTGAGCAGGTGTACGGGGTTTTTTTCTCTGGACAACATGCTAACATAAAATGCCAGTGATAATTCATACATTGAGCTAGGAATTATGGTGGATGAAGGCTCCAAGTCATTATTTTCACTATGTCTAGTTGCAAAAGCCAAATAATTCTGAATTGGATCCTTCACTGAATCAAAGAAAAAGCAGGAATGTTCTGGGCATTTCCAAGCCCCTCAATAAGCATTGTGTGTGGATGGATACCATAAGGCTTATTAGTTCTCTCCTCACTCTGGCATGTTACCCAGCTGTTCAGGTGGGTTGGCAGGTCTTCAAGCTTCCTTTTCACTTTTATTTCCAACACTGATTTTTGTTTATGTTTGTTTTGCAACCCAGTATGAACCTTATTTTCTTAAGCCCCTTGGAGATGTAACCTTCCTCCTCTACACAGGTTTCCCCTATACTCCACCTCCCAGTTCACTGCTTTAAATTTACTGTGTAGTTCTAAGTCACTTCCCAGACCCTGACACATCTCTCGCACAGAGCGCTTAGCTTCTCATGATGCACCTCTTCTGTATCCCCATTAAGTGTTCTTCCCAGAACTCTCATATGCCCCCTGGAGGTTAAATACTTTCCTCTTTTGTTTTGCCTTTTTAATTGTGGTGCTTTCCTGCCATGCCTTTTGACAGACAATAATAAATTGATATCTGAAAAAGAAAACGAAGGAGGCTGACACTTTGCAGGCTGCTTCTCCCCCAGCCTGAGGTCTATTTACACCCTTCTGGCAGCACAAGGAGGTCTAACAGGGATGCATGCTCACACGGATTTTAGAGCCTCTTTGTTGCTCCCTGACTGGCTTTGCTGTAAGTACAAATTAGACTCCAATAAATTTATTTCACTAAATAAAGAAGGGTAAAGTCCATGACAGATTTCTGATATTGGCTAGGAAAGAGATCGCTTACATTTTTGACCAATATTTCCAGCCTGTTTCCAAAAAAATGGGCTGAGACACAGTTATACCAGCAGAAAGCGTTTTCTTTCCAACAGTTTTCTTTCCCCCAGGGAGGTACAAACTGTACCAGCCAGAGTCCTCTTTTATCATTATGCACTGTCTCTATGCCCACAAGTTTTGCCAGCAGGACTGCTCCTCCAAGCATGATTAGCATAAATAAGATTTACAGCTTCATGCTATCATACTTTATGTATTTAATGTTTAAAAAGGACAGACAAGTAGCCTTATTGAAACCTTTTTGATAATGATAGTGCAATGTGATTGTGTTCTGGTTTGTCTTTGTATTGAAAGGCATGCCTCTGGAAATTGCCTGCTCTGCATAAGGAGATACTTCTCTTGGAGGTGTGGGGATGTTTCCTTTGCTTTCCATTTGCTTCTAAGTAGCCTCAATAATAGTGGTACAGCAAAACCAAATTTACTCTTAGTGCTCTCTTTTGATAAAGTAGCACTTGATTTATATGCACAATTACTACACATGGGATCTTTTTCTTGTTAGAATTTTTTTTCCTAGTCACTATAGAAAAGAACTGGGGAAAAATTCAATCTAAAGCTGAAGATGTGATTCCTGTTATTGCATGGAAGGACTGTATCGTCTGTCAGAGCTATCCAAGCAGTCCCTGCTTCTTCTTCATCCCTTTTTAACAGCTGAGACTCCTGATGGAAGGACAGTTAACACCAACATGACTTTTCTTCCAAATCCAGAGTCTTCTAAGCTCCTCTGAGGAGGCCATAACCCAAATGCCACTGAAGCAAGCAGTCATGCTCGTGTGAGGAGTGAGGGTTCCACAGTGTAGTTGTAAAGGTCCTTTCACCCTTGGCTTTGCTTCACTGATCTCTTATATTAGTGCTGACTATTGCCCTTTTCTCCTTGAGCTTGGGGAGTAAGAAAACCAGCTGGGATACCTCAGTTTCTTTGGAGTGATTTTTCCTTTCCCCAAAGTTTGCTCTTTAGCAAAGAGATTTTTACTGGCATCTGGCTTCTAGTTAGGTCTTCAGCATGAAGTAGAGTGGCCTCTGGGCTGCTTTACCACATGCCTTGTCAACACATCCCAGAGGCTGTTCTTACAGCACAGGGTCTGCCAGAGTGCAGGGATCCTGGCGCTCAGCCTTTTCCCACAGATATGCTGGGTGATGGCAGTAAGCATGCTGGCACCAGTACAGAGCAGGGGGAGTTGTGCAGCGTTTTAGATCTGCTTGGCTTCAGCAAGTCAGCACTGAAAGTGGCTGAAGCTCAGCTAAGCATCTGAGTCAGAGCACTTGATGCCTGCATCTTTTGTTGGGATGCAGTAATCTGTTTGATCATGCCTTAGGCTGAGTTCCATCTGGCCAGATGAGATGCTGAAGGAGGATATTGTTGTATGTAGATGAATCTGAGGAGAGGTCTCACAAGCTTCACTAAAGGGTCCAGTTCAGTTGGAGCTCCTCACAGAGTCTAACCTCCACAGCAGGCAGAATTGGGCACAGGCATTAGTGAGAGTGCCAAAGACTTTTCTCAGATGAATCAGTGATAGAAACAAGTTCTTACCCAGACCAGACCATGTCCTGTTCCACAAAATTATGAAAGCAAGTGAAGAGACATGGGAAGGTTATTGAATTTAAACAGAAAACAGATCTGGAGTCAAGAAAACTGGATCTGTACACTACAGTCTTCTCTCCTGGGCCATGCAAGTAAATGAGCAAGGATTAGAGAGGGTAGAGACACAGTCATACCTCTTCTTTTCTCTGCAATATGCTATTTTCATAGAGTCATAGAATGGTTAGAGTTGGAAGGCACCTGAAAGATGTTCCAACGCTACTGCCATGGGCAGGGACATCATTTTGCAATGGACTAATTTGATTTGCTCTTCATCAGTGGATGCTTCTTGGGCATAGCTTTCTTGACCTTTTTCTCAAGGTAATGTGGTGTAAGGCCAGCCCCAAGCCATCTTTGAGCCCAAAGGTACTTGTTAACACAGATGTTAATAGTAACAGACTGTCTCAGGGCATGATTTTCTATGGGGAAACCTCAAAATGATTCAGCTGGAGTAGTACCAGGCCAAAGATGAATGAGCCTAAAAATCCTACTTATCATGTAAGCACACTTATCGTAAGTTATGGATATCAGCATTGTTTGTTTCACAGCAGTTAATAAGGAAAGCATACTGTGTGGGAGTATAGTTATATTTGTCATTACTGGTTTCTTTCCAGCTGCCATGGCAAAGAAGTTTAAGACAAAAAAACCACAACAGAACTTGGTAAATAAGAACAAGTCTTCTGTGCCTGACTCTGTAGAATAAATGCATGACCTCTACATAAGGGTCTTGAAATCTGAGTTGAGATAAATAGAGCCAGACCCTCATATGAATAATGGTTATCAGAGGAAAGACAATTTATTCCCCTATATTTAGAATCTCTCTAGAACCTCCCCGAACTACAGAGTGTAGAGCTCAAAATCTGTTTCTCATTCTGGCAGAGTTGTGGCTGCTCCATCCTTGGCAGTGTTCAAGGCCAGGTTGGACAGGGCTTGGAGCAACCTGGTCTAGTGGAAGGTGTCCCTGTCTGTGGCAGGGGGTTGGAACTGATGAACTTTAAGGTCTCTTCCAACCCAAACTATTCTATGAAGATGTAAGATGCTTTATAGCATGGTTTTGGGGTTTTTGTTTTATGTTTTTTGGGGTTTTTTTGTTTGTTTGTTTGTTTTTGTTTTTTTTTCTCCTAATTTGTTTTGGTCTCTCATGTCATAGGAGTGCGACAATTGGGAAACAAATTTCACAGTTTGATAGTAAACGCAATGAGGAGTGACAAGATGAAGGCAAAATAGACAATAGATTCTTCATTTTAAAGTTGCAGCTGGCCCTGGTTGTGCTGGAGATGTGAGGAGAGATGGAGTAGTAGAAGTTACAGCTGGCAGTAATCAGGATAAAGGAATGCACCTTTGCAGCTCTTTGTGGGTAACAGAACAACTCCTGCAGTTAGCCGTGTCTAAGGTTAATAGATTGTGCAGATTACAATACAGACCTTTACAGAGCAAGTGCATTTTTCTAGGTGTTGCTCATGAAGCCTTCTGTGTTTCACATGGATGCTCAAGTAACTTGTTTACTTTTTGTTGCATTATTTTAAGAACAACCAATAATACAAGCAACCAGATAATTAATTCAAATTTATTCAGACACTTCCACTATATTTAAAAACCAAAAAGGGATAAAAATCCTGTTAACTCCAAGATTTGTGCAATATACATTGAACGTTGTACTCCCAATGTTGTAATCTCAATATGAGAGAATATGAGAAGACTTTTCTTTCCTGTGTTCACTTTGGCTGCCTCATATATTCAGAAAGGAAAGGCCCGTCAGGAAGAAAAAGGTCCCCTTATGCTCCACCTGCATAGGTGTTCCTAATACCAGGTGTAAGGAATGTCTGAAAAAGTGTTATGCTGATGGGGGTCTACTAGACCCCTGAAAACATATAAACTATATTATGTTTTATTATGTAATGACTTCTATTTGGCTCTTATGTATACATTAGGTAATCACCAAAAAAATCTATGGAGTTGCAGAACAGCAGTTCTTAATTATTTTCTTAATCAAAAAAGGTATGAGATCTTCTGTAGGCGGAAGGCAAGCTCAGATCTTGAGCAGGGCTCAGAAGAAAGAGAGGGAAAACATGACTAAAATTAGTAACTGAGAAAGAAATTAAAGGGGCATTGGTTTCTGAGGCTAACATAGAAGAGACACAAGTTATTTGCGCATGAAACTCCTGGTCTGCATCTGTCTCAAAACCCAAAAGCCAAGTAGCATAAAATAATGCCTAACAGTCAAAACTGCCACATAATTTAGGTGGAATTTTACTTGGGAAAAAAGTAAAACCTGTACCCTTTTACTTAGCATATCTCATAGAGCAGCCGGATTTGTGGTTACTTTGGAGAAGTACGAGATGAAATTTCAGTCCCATTGAAGGACAATGGTGAAAAGCCTGTCCACTCCAAAATTCCCTTGGTACCACCCATGAGATCTTTTTACCACTGCTTCTGTTGAGAAGCCAGCACTGCTGTGAGAACAGAGACTGGGCTCCATTCAGAAAGCAGCTCAAACTGCGTGGTCTGGTCCTGATTCATTTGATTGTGCAACCCCATTGCAGCGATGAATGGAAAATGATCCAACTTGGTTTTTAGACCCAAATCTGAATTTTCATGTCTGACAGTTAGGAGTTCCCTTCCTTCCCCACCCAGCTGTAAAATTAACTCATTTCATCTGCAGGTCATTAAAAGTTAATAAATTGGAACACGATAATGATGTATTTCATAGGGTGACTTTTCAGGCTGAAGGTACAACTCTAAAGATCAGCATTTTGGGCCCTCTGCCTTTGCAGTTGATTTCAGCGCACAGTGAACTCCACTTTGTCCTGCCTGATCTGGCTTCGTCTCTCCTTTTGGGGAAACCCCATTCCCTTTGGCAATATCCTTGCACAGGAATTTCCATAGAAGTAGCTGAATATAAACTTTTATATGAACAGTTAGTTCATTTAGTACTTGACTTGTTTATTCCAAACACAAATACCCATGCTCATGTGTACGAGCACCCTTGCACGAGTATGCCGTGTTATACATGCTTTACATATGCATCATTAGGTCAAAAGTCCTGACTCTTTTTTCCCAAAGGTTTGCTACATTATTGTCTGTCTTCTTTAAATTATTGGTATAGAATATTTGAAGTGGTGAATACTTTTCAGCTGCATTTTGGAAGCTGTTTTTCATTGTTTAAAATGTGCTGGGTTTAAAAAAGAAACAAACAAAGAAAAGAAAAAGGGATCATCTGATCAACTGCTCCATTATTCTTCTCTTTTTCCTGATCACCTCTGCCCTGGTATGTAGAAATTGGCTGATTTATTTAAATCCCAGGAGCTCCCATGGCTTATGATTCATAAAGTAGCATTTACAGTATGCATTGCAACACTTCATCACTACTAGACAGACTTGAAAGTAATACGGGTTTATGTTGTTACAAAAGAAAAAATAAGGTAAAAGTATCTCTAATATTAAGATTTACTTTTGATTCTACTGCTGTAAAATCAGATTTTGGAGAGGAATGGTATTTTCTGAATGACAGCTACCACCAAAAAAAGGAGGAAATATTTAGTTTTCAAATCCCCTAGCCCAAAACTCTCATCCTCAGAAAGAAGTTCTTCAACACTGCCTTTTTTCCCACAGCCTTGTGGAGCCCCCAACCCTGTCTGCAGAAAATGAAAGGGAGAGGGGTGGGATTAATGTGTAATTAAAGGGAATTTGGAAGGCTGAGATGTTGCGGAATGTTAGATCAGTAGCTGGAACAGCATGTGGTGTTCTTTAGGCAGGCTTCATTGAATCCATACAAAAAAAGAAAGAAGGGCTGCTTGCCTGTCTGCTCATTTATCAAACAGCTAGGCTGAACTTTCACAGCTCCACAAAAGTGTTTTACTGTTTGCTGAAGTTTTGCTCCAGAAATTAAAGCTGAACAACCTAGCGGCTCTGAGTCTATGCTGTGTTTCTTGACATCAGCCACGTTGTGCAAAGCTCTTGGAAACCAACGCAGGTCGATTTTTACACGATACAAAGAGAGGCTGATTGTACAATTGCTAAAAAAATAAATAAAAAATACGGAAGAAATGGTCAAATGTGTGACATTGTAATGTCTTTATTTATATAGATTATTTATATGATCCAAATATGTGTTCCAGAGCTTTCAGTCATCAATCAGGATTAAATATTTATCACAGTGGCAAAATGGCTAATGGAGGAAAAAAATCCATATTATTTAATCAATTCTAATTGATGTTTTCTTCTAGTTGAACGGTTACATTTCTTCTTGCACGCCTGTTTCCCTTTAATATTAGTTGATGTTTGCCCCAAAGAGTAAACGTAGCGATTTATTTGATGAAAATACAGTTAAAACAGATTATAAATTTAAAGAGGAAGAAATTCCTTTTGCAAGTGAATCTTCAAGGCTTACTGAAATCTTTCTTGCATGACTGTTCTGCCAGAAGAGCTTTCCTCCTACTGCAGATCACACTGAGAATCAGGTTCAATCCTATGAGGTGCTGAGCCCTGCAGAGCTTTTTCATCGGTACTAGTCTGCTTGTCAGAGGCTCTGATTAGTGAAGGCACAATCTGCATTCATTAATCCATTTCCTTAAATGCGTCTGGCACTAAAGAAGTTTTGTTTTACAGTAGCGATGTTCTTTTAATCTCTGCTGACAGACTAGAGTCCAGATTCTTGATGATACCCTGCTGTTTCTGAGATGCACTTGTTTTCCACAGAGGATAAATTGATTACAAGTTCTCTTTGCAAACGCAACAGTGAGTCTTCACTGGTAGAAGTGTTGCCCCTGTCAAATACCAAAATCTACTCAGTGAATCATCTTTCAGGAAAAGGAGTGTTTAATGGCAGGATTGCAAAGGTCTTTAGAGAACTGTAGCCTCCAATACTCTCAAAAGGAGATTTTCCTCTATTTGTAACAAACTCAAGTTTGCTGATCCTGCAAGCTGACATAAATAGTAAGCAAATTCTAAGCATCATCCTTCTTAGTTTAGAGGCAGAACTAACCTTAGATTTTTTAGGAAATTTATTCTACTCCAGTAATTCTTGAATTTATTTTTTAATGTAATGTAATTGTAGTTAATGGAATTATACTGAATTCTAAAGTCTTTCCCCTCTTTCAGTTATGGAAAAAAATAACAGCTTTATTTCTGATTTCTCCTGTCATGTATTTTGCTGATATTGCAGTACAGTTCTTCTGCTGTTCTGCCTTAGCAGTCTGTATTAGCTACTAGTAAGTGTGCTTTTCATTTTTTCTAATATTATTTCTATTTATTTGCAGATAATAAGGCAACAGTTTCCACAGCTAACAACACGAAGACTTGGAACCAGAGGCCAATCAAAGTAAGCAGTGTATGGTATTATTATCATCTCACGCAGGGCCCCGTCTGGCTCTGGCTTTACTGAATAGAAAGATATCAGATGAGGGAATAATTTGTCCACTTGGGGACTTAAACACCAACTTTGATGGAGGTTCCATTGTAGTCTTTACATTGTCTTACTGATTCAGGGATGATCCTGCAAAGGTAGTCCAGTGGAGGCCTTTTACCGTTTTCATCAGTGTTATTTTCCATATTGTTGCTACAAAGTCTTTCATCTTAACTCACTTTACACAATGTAAAGGACCACCAAACCCGGGGGTAATGGAGCTACTGCTGGAGGTTCAGAAATCACAGCTGGTTAACATCATGCTTCAGTTTAGAGGACAGGTGGCAGAATGTTATCTGGAATCTGGGTAGTAACATACACTGGCCTAAGATGAAATTGCTTGCAAACCTGGATTTAACCACCATTTTTCCTGTGTAAATGAAATCCAATGTGTCTCTTAAGTGATCAAGGAATTAATTTATTGCCTTACCCAAAAGATGGTACAGTTCATCCTGATACCAGAATGAAAAATTGATTCAGAAGGAAGAATGCACTTCCTGGGGTATTTGACTTTTTCCAGTTGTTGACAATATACAATTCTACCAATTTATAAAGAGGATACAGTGATGTTTTTATACGTCCTTTTCTGCTTGTGGACTCCATTAAATTTTTCCAGTGGAGCTTTGGAGCTTTTTATGGCAAACATAAGCCTCCTAAAAAAATAAGCTAGAAGTCTGCTTTTATTGGTTAGCTTTCAAAGAATCCTACAGGGTTGTCTAAGGGTAGCCCCTATAGATCTAAAGTGGAAGACTATGGAGGGAAATGAAAACCTTGGGCAGTGTGTTTGCAAAATTTTGCTGGCAAAGTTTCTCTTTCAAAACAAAACCTATAAATACAGTATTGCTAAATGCTGAGAAACAAATACACAAGGAGAATTGAACATGCATGCTAAAGATAGAATGACCCACTCTTTAAAGGAAAAAAAAAAATTAAGATGCTAGAAGAAATGCCATTAAAATTAACAAGTGGTCCATGCCAAGCAGTATCTCTTTCATGGGACTAAATGTCTTTTCCCCTACCTTGAGCTTCTCCTAGATTATATAAATCAGCTTTCTTTGTCTAGACTAGCCATATTTAAGCAGCTAACTGAAGGCTTAAAATCTCTTTCCAAAGGCAAATTCAGAGCTACCATAACATGACTCATAATAAAGGTACCAGAAATCTCTCAGGCGCAATTTCTGGGATAGACCAACAGCATATGAGGAAAGCATGGCAGGTCCAGACTCAGAGAATCAGCATTTAGCACTGAATATAAGTTTTGCGGAGGTTCATAAAGATGGAGAGAAAGTATGCACAAGTTGCTTTATGGAAGCATTTGCATGAGAGTAACCATTGTTAGCCATCAAATCACTTTGACATTGGCTACAACTTTGGCGCTTGTCCTCCCCTTTAATTAAAGAAATGAGCACTGCTGTATTTCCAAACTGGAGCTCCTCCTACAGGTCCAGTTTGTCTGGAGTATCCCAGAAGGGCAAGATGCTCTTGATTTGCTGACTGAAGATGTCTTATGTCTCCAAGAATTATGTCTCTTTACTCTCGATGAGGTTAAAAAATCAATGAAACTTAATATTTCTCGCATAGTTCCCCACTAAACTTCACATCTATCAGAGAGTCTTTCAGGTCACATACTCCTCCCCTGCTACCTTTGCAATGGTTCTGCTCCTTATTTAGCAAATAAGAAGGGGTTTCTGTAAAGCACGTTGGTTGTGCTCTACAAGATGCTTGGCCCCTGAGAGTCCCTGGTTACTCCTGTGATCATAGTGACTCAAATCTTGCAGCCTCATAAGTTATGAAATTAAGTTCTTCTGCTCCAAAAGAGGACGTCTGCATCTTCATCAGTGGTTAACACCCCAAGGATTATAAATAACATACAGAGGAGTCTTTCTCATAGGATCCAATGAAAAGGATATATTGTACAAGAAGTACAAACACACACAGTATGTGCACATTGTACTTCTTTACGATAAATACAGTTTTTGCTAGATGCAGCACAGCTGTAACAGAGCTCTGGTTTTGTTTTCAGGAATATCTAACTGCATTGCAACTAAGTTTTACGTAAAGAAATTACTTTAAGCATTAACGCTTCAGTCCCTTTATCACCAGCTGTGGTGATCAATTGCTGCCAGTATGATTTTCATTCCAGTTCCCTGCTACTGCCAAAGGAAATTTGGCTGTAGAAGTGGTTAAGATTATCTGACTTCACACTGTTCTGCCTTCAGTCTTTTTATAGCACTGCTGCTTTGTAACATTACAAAGTTCAGAGCTACAATCGTGCTATGCTCTTGGTCATCAGTTCTGAGGCATTCTTTTTTTGCAGCTGGGTTTATTGCTGCAAGCATGCAGCTGTTCTCTATTGCACTGAGCTTAAAAACAGTTCCACCGCAGGTGAGCCGTGAGAAGGCAGCTAAACATGAAAGCCAATTTCTTTCTGTAGTTTAGTTTGAAACTCTTCAACTATGTACACAAGAGGTTAGTTAAACTGATGGAAACTACATGTTGTGAAGGGAATTTTCTTTCCTTCTTTAAAGGAATGCTGCAGATACTGGATCCATCAGAGTAAAAAGCATTCTACTATTTACCATGAAAACGATTGTGTTGTCTGCATATTATTCTTCTACAGATCAAACTTTCAGGCCCTGTTTATTGAATTAAGTTAGGGGTTTTTCTGATATAAATACAGAGAAGTGCTTGGAAAAGAATCTTTGTAAACTGCATCAGTGAGTTTTTTGTCATTTGGCATAGTAAAATTACTGAAGGAGAAGGGTATCTGGAAAACCTTTGGAGTTAATTTGGTTGTTGCTGTCTGTATGATTTTCAAGCTTCCTGGAAAACTTGGATTATTTAACACTGTATTCAAAGTGGCTTTTATTTTCAATGGATAATAAAGATCATCCTCAATGGGCATGGCAATGGAGCCACATCCTAGAAGTTTGCTTCAACTCCCCAGGCCTCCTCTCAGTCCATCTGTTCTGGTAGACAAGATTAGGGCTTCCAGCTCTTTGCCACCACTTTCTTCTGGAGATTATCACATTGCACTGATCTGTGGGTGGATGACACTGAGAGAAAAAGAGTCACCTGAGTTAGTTTAAACTACTGTCACTTAGGTGCCACTCTCTCACTGATTTAATTGGTGACCTTTGTAAAATCAGTTGATTTTGCCTAAAGCAAACTCAAGTCCATTCAAGCGAACAGATCTGCTGGGAGTGCTCTGAAATCACTAATTATCTGGGGAATACAACAAACATCTGGAGAAGGCAACTTCTCCTGCCACCATAGTGGGATCCAGAAGACACTGTCTCACCATGGTATGGTAGGCTTTTGATCAGCCGTAAAGAGAAAACTGGAAATTCATTGAAAATTCCCTCTAGGAAAGCCAGGTGAATAAAAAGTACATGAGCAATACAATCTTGTAATGCATTTTGTAACCATTAAACATTGTTGCTTTGATGCAAGAGTTAGACTGAATAATCAGTGCTTCTATTAACACCTATAATAAAGTTGTAGAACAGATTGTGCTATATGGATATCAATCCATTCTTATAGCACAGCCACACTGTAATCCCCACTGTGATCTGCACAGAGTTACAGTGCTGTGTATCCCTTGCTGATCTAAACCCAGTGATGATGCTAAGTTAAGAAGCAAATAATTTGAACTGTACATTTCCTACCATTCATTGATTTCCAACATAAGCTTTTTTTTCCCCTTTCTCTTTTCATTAAAGTGTTTTCAGTTTTTGAAACATTTCTGATCATCTCATTTGCAATATAGATTTGGGCTTTTCAGGGATCAAACCGGCCCTCAACAGTCTGAGGATCAGGGAGCTGAAATAACAACAGAAGGGCCAGTCCGGAGGGTCTGTACCTCTGCTTATTGCTAAACTAAAGGAGCAGCTGCACGGCAGAGCTCTGCCAACAAGTAGCTTTAGGATGCTTTTTTTTTTTTTTAATAATAAGAAAAAAGAAAAAGCAAGTCCATTATTTTCCTGCCCTGCAACAGAGTCAGCTTTATTAACTCTGAAGAGAGCTACTTTTACCAGAAGGAAAGATAATTGGATGCCCAATATATTACCTCAGTGTTCTGCTACTGAATCAATGCTTATTAATAATGTATAAACTATTAAACAATCTGTTTTGCTGTAGAAATCACTGGCATTATCAGTTTCTCTTACCCCATTTTTTATTATTTACTTTTCAAACAATCTGCTTCATAAAATATGCTTCTCTATGTATCAGGTACCACTATTATGGAATTGCAGTGAAAGAAAACTCACAGTATTATGATGTGATGTATTCTAAAAAAGGAGCAGCCTGGGTCAACGAAACAGGAAAAAAAGAAGTAACCAAACAGACAGTGGCGTATTCACCACGATCCAAACTGGGAACATTACTGCCAGAGTTTCCAAATGTCAAAGATCTAAATCTGCCAGCCAGTCTGCCAGAGGAGAAGGTAACAGTTTGGAAATCTTTTCTCAGCTTGTCTTGTGGTTTTTTTTCCCTGCTCTGGATGAAAGATTTATCTAAAACATGAAGACTTTAAATCAGAGTAAGTTTAATAATGCTTTGAGTTTATTTATGGGGGACTTAATGACTTCATATAATAGGAAGAAATATCTTCCCTCAAAACAGGCAGCTGACACTATACCTGCACAATATGTCTAAAGCTCATGCACACTTATTATTAAAGTTACATTGCATATAGCAGGTGAGGTTTGAGGGGAACTGTTTTTAAATATATTATAGCTCTTCAATCTGTGAACACATTTGACAAACTGAAAATCAGTTCTGATGCTTCCATGAGCAGAGAGGGACCGAGTGCATTTCTTATCCCTGTAGACTAGAAACTAAGAGAATCCTATCTGCATATATGACAAAAGTGCTCTGGCTGCTCTTGGCTGAGCTTGCTAGTTTTCTGATGCTATTCACATGTGTAGTATCAATGTAAAGTGGACAAAGGAATAGGGTTTTATAGTTCTTTATGTCCTAATTAGGGCCACATTCTCGTCTTTGATCTCACTGAAGCTTTTTGCTCCTCTTATATTTGAAGAATTTCCATTGACATAGAAAAATCCATGAATTCAAAGGGAGAATTTACTTTTAAGAGGAAAACTCATCTTAAAGCTAATCTAACTAGACTTTAACCGATTTCTTTTTTTTTTTTTTTTTGCAATTGTGCATAGGTAAGATAAGAAAAAACTTGGTTTTTTTGTTCTCTATATTCTGATATTTTTAAAAGCAGATTTCTTAAAGTAGAATGATCTTTTTTGTGTCTCCCTCTCATTCTTTTTCAGGTTTCTACCTTTATTATGATGTATAGAACTCACTGTCAAAGAATACTAGACACTGTAATAAGAGCAAACTTTGATGAGGTATGGTTAGAAACTAAAGTTGTAGTTTAATGATATGTAAGGTATTAACGGATCTGAGAGCTTATTTTGAATATGATATTACAAACTTATGGTTTTGTGGTGAAATATCCTTTTCATGAGTAATGAACAATGGCTATACTTGAGTACGTAAAGTGACCAATAATGTTAAATCTCGTAACACTGTGCAAGTTAGAGGAAAGAAAGCAACGGGAATGTTTTTGTTTCTTCATTCTCCAGCCAGATTAAGGTAGCAATATTCCCTTATAAGATGCTGGACAATCCAGTTCTCACAACTCAAGAAGTATGTCCATGGCCACTTTTCTAAGCTTTGAGTTGGGGCTGAGCTCTGTTCAACACAAACCCAGGGCAGGTGCTCTGCTGGTCTATTAACAATGGTGCAGGGTGGTGGGGTGCCTACAGAATCCCAGATATCCCAGAAAACTGTACTGAAGTCTCTGATTGCTCAGCTCTGGGTAAGTGCAGCTAGGAAGACACACACAGCAGTTCATACCATCCATTAGCTCATCCATCCACTCATACCATCCAGCAGCTCAGCATTTGATACCATTCATTAGAAATGGATAAGGTTTGTACCTGCTACATATTTAACTGACTTTGAGGGTTTTCTGGCAGTGCATGCAATTAGAGCTGAAAAATAAAATATCACTGGAATGCAAGCAGGTTTAGATTACATGTGGAGAAGGCCTCTAGTTCAGGAAAAGAAATCTGTAGAGATGCTGAGGGCCTGATTCAAATATGACATCCAGGTCCTGGAAAGAAAAAAACAAAACTAAGGAAATGGGTCTTTTGATTCTGCCTCCTGAACAATGGCAAAAATCCCCTGCTTTTTTCCTTTCAATGTTTAATTCTCATGCTCTTTCTCTTTAAAGCTGAGGGTACTTTAAGTCATTGTACCCAGTCTAGATGTTTCCATGTGAGAAATGCATGACGCATGTTTAGGAAATGTTGCTGGATGAGAGTCAGAATACTTTCTTAAAAGCAGGATGTTATATTTTATTAGGGAATGAGTCAGGATCAATGTTGGGGAAAGAGATGAGCAGCAACAATATATGAATGGCAAATATTCTTTACTACAGCTGGTTTGATTACTCATTTCAGCACAGACTGCATGCAGAAGGTTATCATATATGAATGTCAGTGTTCTGACTCCTCTAGAACTGACCATATCATTCACTGACTAATACCTTTATTTCCTAAATGAAAATTTTCAGAGGTATATTTTGCTGTGTCTGAAATCTCCTCCCCATTTTCTTTTTTGTCTCTCTCCATTCTTTCTCCTCTTTCCTTCATAATGGAGGAAACAAAAAATCCAAAAGTGTAGTGTTTCTTTCCAAAACAAAGACAGAAAATGGTATATTTACCTCTGTAAGCCATGTGCTATCCTTCTCTCCCTTCTTACACCAAGTCCTAGATTGCATTCCTTTGTATACAGGGACAGAGAGCACAGAGAGAGAAAAAGGCTTGACATGTGGAAGCCAAAGAGTTACACTCACCAGCCACTGATGGAAGGTAAAAATACGGTGGTTCTCATGGGTCTCTCTCCTGTAGTAGCACAAAGACACCCTGGCACCAACTCAGAGTGTCTCCTCACCCTTTGGCTGGTTATCCCATTCTGTGCTGCGTTACAGTATAAGCCTGTCTAGTTAAGGAATATGCCTTGCCTGTGTTATACACCATCAGTCCACAGCTGGGGTTGAAACAAATGCTATGTAAGCAGGATTGTTTAAAGAAAATGGTATTTGTGTCCTTTGATTATCTTAATTTAAACATCCCTGCTTCTTCTCGTGATTGCAGGTTCAAAGTTTTCTTCTGCACTTTTGGCAAGGGATGCCTCCTCATATGCTGCCTGTATTGGGTTCTTCAACTGTAGTGAATATAGTGGGAGTTTGTGATTCAATTCTGTACAAAGCAATTTCTGGAGTTTTGATGCCAACTGTACTACAAGCATTACCTGACAGGTCAGTATAGCTAGCAGCACTGACCACGTTTTAGCTCAGCTGTCTTTGCTGCATGTCTTTTCCTCTAGAATGGCACCACTTCTCATAAAGCTGCTTGCTGCCACCAGTTTCCTGAGTTTAATTCACAGTGTCAGTTCAAAGGAGTTGAAGACCTGATGTGATCCTGAAGAAAAGTTCAGATTTTAACAAGATTTGTATTATGAAAAACTTGTTAATTTTTGTCTGATAAAGGATACTACCTTCTTCTTGGTTTGTAACATCAAGTTAATAGTTGTATCCCAGCTTCCAGGGAACATCAGAAGTCTGCAGGCTGCAGAGTGCCATGCTGTCTTCTGAACACTCAGACATTGTTCTGCTACTCTGGGATAACAACATAGCAGTATCCTGAATTACAGTGACAAGAGGAGCTGGCCTGGCTGCTCCTTTTGTTAATACTTACATGAATATTTAGGCACTGCAACCTAAGCATTTGTCTCTGTATGCGCTCTTGGAACCCTATTGTTATTCTGCTTGCTAGGAGTATAAAACAAGAACATCATGCTTGTGAACTTTTGGACAAGTTGGTTTAACTTAAATACTACCCTATGAAGAAGAGATGTGTGTTTATTTTAGAATCACTTTAATAATATTGGCAAGCATTTGCCTCTTTCGTTTCAAAGCTAAATTCACTTTTTCAATCCATATGGCAGATCTCAGCTGTTCTCTTCCTACCTGGAGCTCATGTGAGTCCAAGGATTCTTGTTTATATTGGTAAAGCAGAACAGAGATCAACAGTTCATAGCAAAAAGTGTAATCACTGAGCGCAGTCAACCTTTTTTATCCTTTGGTTTTCCTAATATGAGCATAAGGAAACCGACATTTCTCTAAATGCATGTGAACACCATTAGTATTATTGGACTGATGTGTTCCTGAGGTTGAGTAATTTATTAGCAATATTGCTCCAGGAGTTTCCTAATGGTGCTGTGTATTTGGCCCTCAAGTTTTTAAAGGTGTCCCTAATCATGGCGAATGTTTTCAAGATGTTGTTCTGCTCTTCTATGTGCACTGCGTGACAGCTAAAGTACAGGCAAAGTGTTTTTTTTCCACAAGAAACCTGTTATAAGCATGTGCTTTCCTTGATAAGACATGTACATTTTTACAAGCTTTGCACCTCACGCCCCCCCCAAAATCTATTTCACTGGAAGGATTAAACAGAACAGCAGTCCTTTTCTCAAGCTGCTTAGTTCTTTCATAGCAAATAAGGAGAGACTTGAGTGTGAATATAGACTTTTGTAATGCATATAAAGGGCCAGATTGTGGCTATTAAGCCATAGCCTGCACTGGAGGGGGTGAAGAAGGGTCTCATTGCAATGGAAACTCCTGAAGTAAATCTTGCTGACTCAGCCAGAATCCTCTGAGGGTCTTCCTGGGAACAAATATTGGCTGCCCAGAAAAGCCGCTTTTTAGTGGGTGCAGCAGTTGTCATCCATCCCCTGTCCTCTTAAAGTGTCTGCATAGAGCACAGCAGTCCTATGGCCATGTTTATTTTACCAGCTCTGTTCTCTGTGCAGCGCCTTAGGTGTACAAACAGAAAAAGCTGCATGGCTGAAAGGCAAAGTTCCTTGCATTTTTCCCCTCTTACTTGTGTATCTCTAGTATTGCTACAGGCAGTGCAGCTCAGCCTGGCACAACCAAGTGTTAGGGTCCCCTGCACAACACCCTGCAACTGTTCTTGGACACTGTCGTTTTATACCAAGTAATTCCAAGAAGGGCAGAATGAGCAGCCTGTAAAGTTTAGCAGGAAATGATGGAGCCGTCAGGGCAGGTTAGTAAGGAAGAAGAGAGAAATCTCACTTGCCTGAGAGACTTCCTGTCCTGTGCAGAGTTAAGCAGGCAAGTCCTGTTCCATCCCCACTGCCCCTATCTGTGTGGGCTCGGCCTGGAAATTCCTCCCTATCATCATCACCCACTCACTGGCCCCAGCCTCCAGCATAGCTGGTTGTTGCTTCACTTGTACATCCCTGTGTGCATCCATATAAATGTGGGCACAGATGAGCTGAAACCTAAACCTTGATCTATTGCCTTCTTTAAACAGTTGTGACTTTATGTCTTTATGTTTGTATAGCATGGGAATGATTTTATTTCAAGGGAAGAATATTGTTTGTAAGCATCAAAGCAATGCAGTACAGAGAATGTCATTCTTTGTGAGGTTTTGAACATATTTTCCTTTTCCTGCAAATGTTTTCAGAAGTTTTTCTTCATGCCTACAAACCAAAATACATAAGTAACTGCATAATAGTGAGTTGTAAATAGCTGACTCATAGCGTTCACATGTTCGCAGATTTTATAGCATAAAGCACAGAGTAAACCTGCTTTGATGTAGTGATTTTTCAGTTTGACACAGGTGATCCGGAAGTTTGCAAAGCAACTGGATGAGTGGCTGAAAGTAGCTCTCCACGATTTACCAGAAAACCTACGAAACATCAAATTTGAATGTATGTATTATGCAGTCTTTCTCCTATTAACGTGAGATGTACACAGTGCTCATTGATTGCAAATTAATTGGAAGCGAGACTAGTGTTCTTTTTAGGCATTAAAACCTGTCAGTATTATAAATCTTGTATTCACTTACAGTCTCCACTTGTTCATGAGAACCAGTTTCATTCAGTGGAATGAGACACTGCTCAAAAAGAGATGATTTGCTTTTTCTTTCTTGTGGATTCTGATAAGAATTTTGTTGATAGTAAGTAAGCATTAGTGATGATATTAGGCACAGAAAATTATTAAACAAACCTTTAGGCTAGCACAATTTGAATACAGCTTGAGGCCCTTACTCAAAAAAGTGCCAGAGTTAAAAATGAAGGAGATCAAATTACCCTGTCACCACAGGAAAGGGCACTAGTCCTTTTCAGACGTGCTTTGTAGATGCCTGCAGTGCACATCACCTATTGATGAAGCCTGCTTTATTTCACGGCTCTCAATTCTTTGCCTTTCATGAGCACTAAATTCCACACCACAAAGTTAAAGGGGAAAAAAAAAAAACTAATTTAGGAGAAGGATTAACTGTTTTGATCAGCGTGGAAAATTAGGTGTATATTTTACTGAGAACAGTCAGATTGTAAGTTGGAACAACTAATTTTAGGGTTTTTTGGCACTGTTTACTAATTTATTTTAAAAGCTACGCAAAGAACTGAGAATATGCTTTATCACATCTTGGTCAACTCAAAAATATTGAGAATCTGAAACAGCAATATCTTTTCCAATCTGATAGGGAGAGAGAGATTGACTACGCGCTTTCTAGTCATTCTCAATCTCTACGCCTTAACTTCCTCTGTGTAGAGTACAGAGGGAAAACCTACTCTGTGGCTATGTCTAAGGCTTGTTTGGATAGATCTGAAAGTCTTAGGTGGTTTTAATATTATTGAAAACTTGAGTGCATCCTACCTTCTGCAATTGATCCTTCCTCATCAGAATGTGTGATAGTGCAGCCAGCCAGTGGAGGTACTGACAGGAGTAACTGCAAACCTTGGTCATGTTTGCATTTCCCGAGTCACAGATTTCAGACAAAAGATGTACAACACAACATTATAAGTTCATTTTCCAAGCTTAGAAAATCATCTTAATGCAAGGTCCTTATCACTTGGAAAGAGCTAAAATAAGAGCATCAACTAGCAAGTACATTGTGGGCTTCTTACCCCTTAGCGCATTAGTATGTCATGTAATCTCTTTTAGAAACTCTGATCAAATTCTACTTGAAACTTTATCAGATTTTAGCTCCTCCTAGTCTAGCCAAAAGACCCTTCCAAAACTTGTTTGCATTAACACTTGGAAATCTTTTCTAATTTCCACACATAATGTATCTATCATTATTTTATGCCCACTTGTTCTTGCACCAACATTTTTCTTTCTATTACATAGCTCTCTCTGGCCTTCAGTTCCTTTGTGTATCAAGAGAAAATTTGCTATGCTGAACAAGCAAAGCTCTTCCATTGTTCTCTACATTTCTCTTGTCACCTCATTATTCACAGCATCTATAAATCATTGCTGTAATATGCCTCTGTAAAAGTGATTGAACATCCAGATTTAAGGCTTTAGGTCAAGGTTTAAACACGATTAAATCTGGGCTATTTGAATGAACTTCACGTGGTTGTAATTGTATGCAAGAAACTGAGTAGATTTTTCTGGTCCTTGTTTTAATTCAGTAATTTCAGAAGTACTTTTCTTTATTTAGCACAGTGTGTAAACATGCATCTCTTTTTTCCTGCAGTGTCCAGAAGATTCTCACAAATACTCCGTCGTCAGACATCGCTAAATCATCTCTGCCAAGTAAATATTTCAGTTACTTAAGTTTGCTGAATGCCATTTTTACTGACTTTTGAAATAATTTTATTAATTGGTAGGCTGGACTTTACTCAGAGAGGAAGAGATCACGTTTAGCAGTCTGTCCCCAATATTTATTGTGACCGCCTTTACAAAGTCAAGAAGTAATCAGCCCAAAATACTTTTCTAGACAACCGGCAACCCCTGATTATTAAATTCAGCAGGGTACTTTTATGAAAAAAGATCACTATTTGATTTGAATAGATGGTTCATTTCCAGGCAATAAATGAAAAACATTCATTTGATTTCAGAGCAGGTAGTATTATTAGTAGGTCAACTGCAAAGTAAGAAAAATTTCTATATGCCTGACAAGAAATTCCTAGGCTAATTGTATATTATAAATCATGCAAATTAGTAAAAACCCAAACAGTTGAACTGCTGAGGTTTTAAACAGAAATAGTCTTGCAATCATAGCAAGTGAATATAAAACCTACTCTTCAGTGTTTGTTTGTCATCAATTAGTTTAGATCACAATTGCCTATCAAAAAGTCATGAGGCCAAATTCTGTGTAGTATAAAAAGGGGAAGAACGTATTCAGTTAATGAATGTTTTACCCGTGTATTGGAGCAGGCAGTTTGATTTCTTTGTCACACTGAAAGCTCCACTTTTGGAAGGTGTATCCAACACCCCTGTGAGTGGTGAAGTCCACAGGAAGAAGCTCTGAGGGAAAAACACTCCTGCAAGGATGTCTAGATGTCTTCCTCCATTATTTTAGTGGTGAAGGCAGTGATACCAGCGCTACCTTTCCCCAGATGTAGTGGACCATCACTGAGCTTTGGAGGTCCATAGGGATTCAGAGGAAATCAAGACACAGAGACCACAACTGTCTTCAATCACATCTGGGATGAAACAGTTTACTTACATGAAGGACTATTCAAATGCATCACTTCCTTGGGGAGGCTGATAACCTTGGTGTGGATTGTCATCTCTGCTTAACTTCCAGAGATCTGGTATATGTTATATGACCATGACTTTGTGTCTCAGTCCATCCTCCCCACTGTCAGCAGTGGATCTGCATCTCAGCCAACTAAGAAGCAGATATGGTGCAGGGACAAATGAGCTTTAACCTTTGCATGTGACTGAGGGAAGAATAAGAGCCTTCATAGTTTGGGAGAAGGGAGGGTGCAAAACTGAGGGGGGTTGATTTGTTTGCATCTTGATTTTTCTTGTTGCTTTTTGGTTTTGAACTGAAGCTGGTAAAGAAATAGCAGAGCTATTAGAAACTGAGAAGACTAGCAACAGCATCACCAGATTAGAGTTGTTCATCAGGGTTTGTGGTGGATGCAATACGTGCACATGATTTTAGTTGGCAAAATTACTTGGGAGTTAGTTCTCTGTGGTTAGAGGGCCTTGTAATGTCCATAAGACATCAAGTTGGCAGGTGGGTGTCCATGAGGAGAATCAACTCAGTGAGCCTAGCTAAGGAAGCGTAAAAGGGGATAAAGTCTATTTTTAACCTAATAAACCATGAACTAATGAATTGATTGGATTGGATTACAGGCATCAAGAACAGTGATCCACAGTGCAGACATCACATTTCAAATGCTGGAGGACTGGAGGAATGTGGATCTGAATAGCATTACCAAACAAACCCTCTACACTATGGAGGACTCACGGGAGGAACACAGAAAACTCATAATACAATGTAAGAGCAGAACCCTCAAATAAAGCCAGGTGAACTTGGTTTCCTCCTGGAAACAAAGCTCAATGAAAGTAACACTTGTTTCTGCAGCCATTGGTTTGCTTTGACTCTCAAGGTAAAGAGAGAGATATTTATCAAAGTGTATGGGAAAGCCCTGTCAAGGTCTTATATTTTGGGGCATATATCTGGGTACTCTTCCATTAATGAGTTTTTTTCTAGTATCCAGAACACCCAATGGCATAAGACTTGCACCCAGATTCAGGAAGACTTTCTTTCCATAAACCTGAGCAAACTAAATCTATAGTTAAAGCATTAAATTTGATGAATTTTGATCTCTTTTGCTGTAGAACTGCAGGAGAGTTGCCTTTTTAATGGCTTTGACACTGTATATTTGTAAATTTTACTTATGAGAAGGTCCATGTGTATTTTCATAAGCAAGTTCATTTGATGGGGTGCTTTCACCCTGAACTTATATGAGTAAGCAGAAGTCCCATATCAAGCAAGCTCACTGGCTGATTTAGTCTACCTAGTAAAGTGAAGGGCATGAACTGAAAAGTGACTTTGGAGATGCTGGCAAATTGGTTTTAGAGTCAAAGGTCTTTTGCAAGTATAAAATTTAAATTGCACTGTCCAGCAAGTGTGTGGGGTTGCAAGCTTAGGTGTAACCCAAAGCACACTGAATTTGTCCCTCTGAGGTACCAGAGTTGATCAGCTTTGTCTTTAGTATCATTCATAACCTCACTTCCCTCTGAACCCATCTGTTGTATTGTTACTTCTCACCAGAGGAGGCCCAGTCTTCTTTTATGCAGAACCAGCCTTAATGTGGATCAACCTGGGCAACCACTTGTGGGAGCCTTGAAAGGGTAGGTTTGCCAAAGAGGGCAACACTTTCAGCGAGTGGCTGGGAAGAGGAAGGGTGACACCTTCACATGTACACTGTACCTTGCAAGGCTGACTTTGGCACTTATCCCGCTATGCTAATACTAGAAGTCTTCTCCTCAGTTTAGGGACTGGTGGTGTATTCTCTGTTACTTCTGTTTTCCAGCAAGAGATGCTTCGTACTCTTTCCTCTCATTCTTAATCCTTGATTCATTTCCTGATGTGGCTTTCTCACCTTCTGAGGAGATGGAAACTTGATGTGGTAACAGGTAGCATATAGTAAGACTGGAGTCCAGAAGCTGTGTGCATCCTTCAGATATCTGTTACATTTTCAGTATCTACCCAACATCCTCCTACTGATGAAGAGAGTTCTTAAAGTTATCCCTAGTAACAGCAACAGTTTCCACTTTGTTCAGAAAATACTTAATTTGTAGGAAAGCTTTTTGTATATGTTCTAACTATTTAAGTACAAACTTAAGTGTAATAAATTGAAATAGAACCTTCCTGAATGCTAATGGATTTGGACATGTTTTGCCATATTTTAGGCCTGTATAAGCGATTGCTTAGAAATGGTAACCAAATAGGAATGTTCACCATGAGACGGGATTCCACTGAGGAGTGCAGATATACAGAGAGATTATTCTAGAACTTAGATGGTTTTTCCCCCATCTCTTTGATGTTTATTAGTAGAATAAACAAAGATCTTTTCAAAGATCATATTCTGTATGACTCCTATGATATGGAGTTAAGGCCTGGTTTCACATTATTGGTGTTAATAATCATGAAAGTACAATTTCCAGCTACTGTAACTGGAAAAACATGTTTATAAGCTTACAAGCAAGCTTTGAGAGAAACAGAGTAAAATCACTGGCTATAGGAGAACCTCTTTCCTGCTCTAGTATGGTAGCTGTCTCTGACATGGCTTCGTCTTTCCTTCCTTTCTCAGATCCTGTTGAGGCATTTTTAACAGTCACTAAAGGCTAAATAGTTACTTTTCTCAAATAGGTCATTGCACACAGCTGCATTTCTTCAGCAGCAAAGCAGGAAACTGAATTGTTCTTCCACTCTTGTTTCCCTCTTCGTACAGCATATGAATTACTTAATTTGCTGTATCAGGAAAGGGTTTTTTTCAGGTAAATATTCAGGTATGGAGACAACATTTAGGTTTCTCTGTGATCCTGTTCTGAATAAAGGGAGGTTGCCTATTCAATAAAACAATGAAACAAGATAAAGATGGCCTAAACATCACTATTTTCCTTCTTCCTCCTTTCCTTCTTTCCTTTTTCCACAGCTAGCGTTTCTGACATCCAGCCTTTTTGCAAGCCTGAGTTAATGAAATCAGGTGTGAAGCAAATGCATTCCTGTTCATCTTGCTGATCCAACTTAGAGACCAGGGAGCTTGTTCTTTGCATTATTGTCAGCCCCTATGGCTCGTTTCTCCAGCTATTATTTCTAAGCTTTGCCTTCTCCACCTCCCTCGCTGTCTTTCCTATGGTGGGAAATTCCTTCTTCTTGTTATTTATAACCAAACATAAATGGAAAGGCATAGCAGATTGAGATCATCCTGTAACACAGCAGGTAGAAAAGTATCTTTCTTCTTGACTTACTGGGTCTTTTATTTTAGCTGAATTGAAGAATAATTTCTTAAGATGCCAAAGCACATGAATCTTCGTCTTCCAGCTATTGATTCTATGAGAATCAACTAGAGCCCTGCAGTTTTGAGATCTGCAGTTGAATGACTTGGTTGTTTTAAACTTCTGTATTAAAATATGAACATGTATACTTAGGAGAGGTTTAAAAGTACACAGGTTGCTTTTGAAAACTCTTCTTGATGAATTAAGTATAGCATTTGTGCATTGGTAGCAATTTGTTTTGAAGAAGTAGAAGTTTATGGAAATTCTGTGTGTGTGTGTGTGTCTGCCATTGCAAATAAATGATTTGCAGCAGTTGTCACATTTTTGCAACTAAAGCATTATACAGATGTGAGCCCTATCAACAATACTCATCCACTTGATGCTTAGAAGATTCTTTATGCATTTCTAAATCAATTTCATGCATGACCTTTTTTCACCACCAGGGTCAAGGTCTAGATTCGCACTCTTCATAGGGAATACCATAAACGTTTCACTTCCGGGCACACTGGACAGCTGAAACTTAAATCAAAAGCTTAACTTTAAACAGTGGGTTGTGACTTGCTCACGTTAAAATGCCACATCCAATGACTCCATCACTTTCACTGGAAATGAGATAGGAGACTGAGCAAACTTACTGGGTCAGCACCAAGAAAGATATATTTGTTGTAGTTGAGCAATGCATTATGAAAACCACAGCAAACTTGTGATGTTATCAGCAGCTCTTTGGTGATTTGTTTCTCTTTTGTTCAAAATGGAATCCAAGTACTGAGGTGGGCTATTTTTTGTCTGCCAGTGTATCAGGAGTTTGATCACCTTCTGGAGGAGCAGTCCCCCATTGAGTCGTACATCGAGTGGCTGGATTCCATGGTGGACAGATGTGTTGTAAAGGTTGGTAAGCAGGAGTAAGGACCGCAGTCATTTATGCGCATTTTGAGCTCTATGCAAGTCATAGATTTTTAGCAGAAAAAGAAGTAAAAAAAAAAAAAAAAAAAAGAGCCAGGCACTGGTAATAAGGAGGAGTAAAGCAACAGTGAGTAACATCTCACCAGTTTTCATGGAGAACTGCTCACAGTCATGATTCTGCTTTATTCTGTTTTGTCTATTCTGTCCCCAAAGGAAGATATAACTGTATGACCAGCTATTTTTAACTTCTGTCACTAACTATACTTTGTATTAGGATGTTCTATGAGAATTTCAACTCTTCATACCAGTTGTTAGAGCTAAGAAGTAACAACCAACCAAACCAAAAAACCTCACTGCCTCTCTCTGTGCAAAAGATCCATACAGAAAACAACAGATACTTCTCCACATTACTTGAAATACTTTGATTGTTTGGGGGAACTTTCCTTCTAGTCAGTAGAATGCAATTTGAAATTCAGACCGTAACTGTTAATTTTCATGAATAACTTCACATGGATTTTGTTAGCTGATTGGACGAACCTAATTCTTTATCTCACATATAGTATAGTAATTTATATTTTTTTAGAGTTAATGCCTAATGTGTGCTTTCTGGAAAGTGTTTTTCATAGTAAAATGAACATGGGAATTCATGAAAATCATGGAGGGATAAAAAAATTATATTCAGTAGTAAACTTTAGTTGCAATGTAAGTATAAATTTTCATTGTGGATCAAGCATTATTGTTTCTAAATTGCTTCCTTGACCAGGAAGTAAGAATGAACATGTAAGTAATTAAGTTGAAGGTCAGAGCAATGTTTTGGCAGTTCCTTCATCTTTTAGAAGGGAGATTCAGTCTTGGTGTTGAATAATACTTACAATTTCTGAAGGCAGTATATGGTTACAAGATGCTTTTCTGTCTAAGGTTGTTTTGGTTTTTAATTTTTAGTGTTTATTTTAATACAAAGATAATGGTAAGTAGTTTTTCTGTATATAAAAAAAAAGATGGATATGTGAATCATTCATCTGCATTAGGTGGTAGAAATAAAAGTTTCTCTTTGACAGATACATCTGTTTCCTTGCAGGTAGCTGCCAAAAGACAAGGCTCTTTGAAGAAAGTAGCTCAGCAGTTCCTTCTGATGTGGTCCTGTTTTGGCACTCGCGTGATTCGGGACATGACTTTGCACAGTGCACCCAGCTTTGGTACTTTGATTTTGTTGTAATAATTGTATGTCGCAGTCAGGAAATCTGCATCCTGGCTTGTAATGTACAGTTTAAGTGAAAGCATAACCAGTTTTCACATGCCCAGGGCTCTATTAAGAAGAAGAACTGGGGCTAGTGACATTTGGAAATAATGCTCAGAGAGGTGTCTGTCTTCAAGATCTAGCCAGGGGAGCTGAAAACATTCCTTTTGTTTGTTGTTAGCTAGTAGCTGGAGTTATCAGCTACAGGTCAGCTGAAGGAATTGATTACCGGAGCCTTCCCTAACGCATTTCAGTTCAAAGCGAACCCAAACCCAAACCACTTTGACCATGTGTTGTGCCTGAAGAGATGACTTTGCCCTGAAGTGGATGAAAAGCTCTTCAGTGAACCATTTTGTCAGCTCTGCTTTTAAAGGACATAGCATTTTAAACTAGTATGTGCAAAACAAGTGTGTTTCTATACCCTGGACACATTCTTTTCCATCCTATTAGAATACAGTCAGGGTGAAAAAACAGACTTTTACTTTTTACATCAAAAAGCATGTTACTTTTCTACACAGTTTCAACAGGGGCTTTGTCTTGAATCCTAGGATACAAACAGTTCAGATTAAATTCATTGAAAGCAGTGATAATTGAAAAGGGATTGCTGTGTCATGAGTGTGAGCATTTGCAGTCACTTGGGACCAGATTTTGCATGAGGGATGGTTTCTATAAATGTACATTTGTCCCAATCTGTTAGTAAAAGATTAATAATGAATGAATTTAGAAAGGCACTGCATTGAACAACGGCAAGGTTTTCTCCCCATTGAGCTTTTATAACCTTTATGATTTTAGAACCATCTACTAGCATAAATTCAGATACCAGCAGAGATAGGCAGAGTATGAACTGTATTTATGTTTTAATCTGAAATTACTTTTGCTGGCTTCCCATTGTAAGTTTTCCAAGCAGGTCTTAGTGAGTCACCCTTAGACATCAGGATAGTGAGAGCTCCCAAGATGGTCACAATTTCCATCTGCTAACTTGTGCTTTCAGCACTAATACCCTGGTCACATCTAATTTTCCCCTCCTCTAGGGCTCATTTTCTCTTTGAGGTGCTGCAGCTTTTCTTTTGTTGAGGGCATAAAGGTAGGTGGTAAGGCTTAACAGTATACTTTCCCTCAGTGTCCAAAAAAAACTTTGCATGAGTATTGGGTAAATGCTGAATGCTGTTTCATAGCACTTTGGGTTGCTACACTTCTCTCTGCAGACATAATCACAACCTGTAAAACACAGTGCTACTCAACAAATGAAAACACATCCTGCATTAGTGCAGTGTTGAGGTTACAGCATTACAAGTCATGAAATGCAGACGTTAAACTGCCCCTAAGGATACCTTATTGCTACTGAATTGCACATTACAACATTATTTTTATTTCAGTGCAGGATATGTTTGTAACCTAATCAAACATTCTTTGTTTCAGAGCACCAATCACCAAAACATCTGTAATCAAACAGGGATTCCCCAAATAGCTATTAGACCACCACTTGTCTGGATGGTCTGCACAGTGATCCTCAGCTGTGATTCCTTACTTATTAATGGAAACATTCATGAACTTGCCACATAGCGAGTAAATGAGAAGATTGAGAATTATTTGTTGGCTTGAGTTTGGAACCCACTAGCATATAATATATCAGATCTACAAAAATAACTTACCTATTTCCTCTATTATAAATTTGACTCATGAATTTCTCAGTTTTGAGAACTTTAAGTGCCTGGCTAAGTATGTAGAACTTATGTGGGGTATCTTTCCTTTTTGGTTCACTGGGTATATCTGTGTGTACAACTGCATGAACCTCCACCTTATATGGACCCACAAGTTTGAACATGAATTTGATATTTTTATATGTAACCACAGGGAAATTATGTACTGGTCATAGCTGATATCTTATTCATGGGTATGTGGTGTTATAATTAGAACTGGATCAATAATTTATTTTCAATTTGGTAGGCAAAGCAAGAGTTAAAAAAAAATCATCTTCGGTGTGAAGCTCAGTTTGGGATTTTCATCAAATTCAAAAATCTTTATTTTAAAAAAAGTAAAATCAAAGAGAATTCTTGTGCATTTGCCACATTTTGGTGCATAGATGAGAGCTGCCAGCCTCAGCAGTCTTGAAGGAGTGTTGACCATTGTCAGAACAAGATCTCTAACCAAAAGGCTAAAGGCTTTGTCCTGTGGGAGGGTTTTCTCATCTTTTCTGTTGAAACTATTTCCCTTTGTACAAACCACGTACCCACATGTTGAGCTGCAGAGGTCTGCAGCCTGCTAGGTGGGCTTTCCCTGGGAGGCAATGTGAGAGCCCTTACTTATACAGGGTGCAGTTTTCCCTGCTCAGGTGTAATGCCAGCAGAGGTAGGGAGGAGATCTGAGCCTTCAGGTTTTCAAAGGTGAGAGTGATATCAAAACTCTATCCTCATCCTATCAGGCAAAAGCCTGGGCTATTCCTACCTTCTTTCCCCAAAAAGTTATTTAGCCTCAGGCACACATTTATAATTTGTATTAATGATGCTACTCATTCACTGCAAGGACATTTGGCATATTGTTCAGGAATTAGAGTTGTGCAGGTTCTAAAAGGATAACCCCTGCACATCAACAGGTCAGAGACAGATGGCAGAAACTCTTCTGTGCTTAATATAACACAGTTCCTTCTAGCTTTTCAGCTAGAAGTGAGCATTTAAGTGAACTCTATGGAGAGAAAGACTTGTTTCACTATTCTGAATATTTACATCTATATATCTTTGTTGTTAACTTAGATAAAAAGTTTTGCATTTTTACTGCATTGAAGACTGTTTCAGTGGACTCAGTTTTAATGACTTTTTTCCACTTCAGGCAATATAGAGACTCAGATGCTCGCAGTGTAGTTTTGGGTTGGTGTTGTTTTAAGTAAAATAATGTGTTAAATGATGGATTCTTTATTATATACAGGACAGTATGTTTTTACCTTTGAAATATCTGACACAGAAATCTGAGTGGAGGAAGATGAAATACCTGGCACAGGGTGACTGGCATAGGGATTTGACCCTGCAAAGCTTTTAAGCATGGTGGTATAGGCAGGCTGAAACAATCTCTGCCAGAAAAAGAAGTTCCTCACTCTCCTGCTTGCCCTCCCTTTTTCTCTCTGCCTTCCTGCCTCCCTCTCTCCTTCCTGTCTGCATATCAAAGGCACAGTTGGTGGTAGTGTTTGGGTAATGCATCCAGTGTATAAAGTAACTAATTAGTAATAGAGGCCCCATGATTTTCTCCAGATCTGGAAACCTCACTGTTGTTTTGCTACTTACGTGTAATTGCTGTATCTGTTAATAGCTGCTGATACTTACTGTACATTATCTGGGTAATTATTGCCATGATTTCTCTTAACTCATGAAAATTAGAGTCAAATGCTGCTTATTACTGTAGCTACAGTATCTTGAATGACTTCTTACCTTTTCCTGAAGAAGTGTACTGTTTGCCTATCACAGCTGGGTCCATTTCAGGACTGAAAGACATACTTGAAAGGACCAGTTTCAAGTGAAAAACAGTAGCTTGCAAACACAGAGTAAATTCTTGTGCATCGTGCTGAATAGGTATTCACTGTGTAGCTGAAATGCTTCCCCTGATATTGGTTTCACTCTATAGCTTACATTTCATTCCACTCACTTAAAAATGTAAAAATATTGTATTCAGTCAGTACCAACAACTTGTTTGTTGTCTTTCACACAAAATCTGGGCTCAGAAACTCTATGCGGTGTTTAAAAATCCACAGAGGGAGAAATAATAGGAGAGGAAGAGAGAAATTCAAAAGAGTGACAGGGGCACTGGAGTGTTTTTAAATGCTGCATTCAGTATTGCCAACCCCAAGTCTTCAAAATAAAGTATTAAACCCCCCCAAAAGCAAAAAGACATTTTTAAAACCAGAAAATCTCGGTTTCTTGTCATTTGCTTGTTAGCATCGCAGTGTTCAGGCTTTGCACTTCCAAATATTTTTATGAAACCACAAGCAACTTTCCTTAATTTATTTTTTTAATTAAAGCTGAGAAAGGAGTTTGATTAGAAACACAAATACCCTGAGTTTTATACCACCACTTCAAGTTTGCTAGCATTTAGGCCTGTTTTTCTTACCTTGCAAATACTTATCAATAGTAACTGCACTAAAGTCAATAGAAACTTCCCACTGAAAAACTGTAGTCAGAAGAAGAGTGAGCAATTTACAGAGATTCTTGATAATAGAAGTTTCCACTGGGGAAATCCTAAGTCAGTAACAAGGTGATCAGCCAGGTCTATTGGGTTATTTATGTCTATTACACTGCTAAATTGAATCAGATTTTATTTAACAAGACATTGAGTCCAAAAGGTCCCTAAAAACAAATTCTGTGCAGTAGTTGAGTGAAGATCTCCACTATTTACCCTAGAAAGGCAGGGGAAGCTTTTACCATTTTGATTTGCACAGATACGTGAAACAAATGAAAAACTGAATGCTTCAGGTTCAACAACAGCTAAAGATTTCTTCCCCATAGCAAAGGTGTTGCAATTCTGTATGTCCTTTCTCTGTGCTGTCTTGCCCAAGACACAAAGGCACATGTTAACTTCCCAGTGTGTCTGCTCAGTCCGTATCAAGTGATGATAGAAGCCATGCAGGCGTGGATTGAGAGAATGAAACACAAAGACCATCCGAGTCACAAAGAAAAAGAATGTGCTCACAGTCGCTTTGAAAGCTGAACTGGCAGCTCGAATTGTGTAACGATATAAGCTCTTTCAAACCACTTCTTCTGTCCTTCAACAGTATGTTTGAGTACAGAAGTTGGAGTAGGGGTAGTTATACTTCCTTGTGATAAAAACTTAGGATCCCAAGATAAACCTAACTGTCCTGTGAAGGAACTGATCATCATGAAATTTATTTGAATTTGAAACTTGTTGTACCTTTTTCCATGGAAGTATTTTTTGTCAAATGGTAGTAATGGAGCTTTAAAAGGAACACATCTGGATTTTTCTGGGGTCTGGCTGTAGTTAATCTCTGTTTCCCTCTCAGCTGATGATCTTCCTCTGATCTAAGCTAACTGCTGGACTGCCTATTATTTTAACCTGACTGCATTTGCTCTTGCCAGAATTATTTAGTGACTTACATGAACATGTTTTAGATATTCCATGGAAGTCTAAATAAACACAGGCGATTTAAAAAAAAAAAGAATAAATTGTATGATCAAATCCTGTCTGGAGCTATTACGGGTACTCTGTGTCATGGAGTCTGTTGTATAAACTGACCAAATTCCATCTCAATACTAGTCAGTCTTCCTCTGCAGATGAATGTTATTCCTTTCAGGAGGACATTACACAATGTCTTGGCTCTGATGCCTTGCTCCTCTATTTTTCCTCTGAAATGCATCTATGGTCTCTTCTTACATATCTATTTTTGTGGCTATGTGTGCTTTAGGGCAAACATTTCTTCACTATCCCTGACATGTATCCTTCTTTATAAATTATAAGAAACAACTCTCTTCCTTTCTGCAAAATGAAGCTAGCCATGCATTTTTAGTCATTTAAAATCTATCATCTATTCCCCACATCCTCCTGGTAACCTTCTCCATACCAGTTTAAACTTGTACTGATTTCTATTGAACATGGGTGACTGAAGTTACATGCAATATTCTAAGTGAGGTTTTACCAGTGCCTTGTGCAATAGTAGTAACACTTCTGTTTCTACAATGGAAGTATATAAATCAGAGGATGATATAAATCTCTAAGGGCAGAAGTTCTTACAGTGAACTGTTAGACTTCATTTCCCTTACTCTAATCTACAGCATCCCCCAGTCCTTCTTCTAACAACATTATGAAGTTCTCCATCTGTACTTAAATCTTACTTGAGGATTTGTAGCAGATAGCTATCCTTTTACTATTAATTTTCAAAGTTTCTTTTTTTTACTCCATCACCCACATTTTCTTTTGTCCTCACTTAACCTTTAAGTCCTTTTGTCCTTAAGTTTTTCACATTCCTGTCATGGCAGTTAAGAAATTATATTGAGGGCATCTTCAGAAGTAAGCACAGAAACAGGCCAAATTTTATGCTGATGATATGATTCAAACAGAGGATTAGGAAAAGATGGTGTAGTAGGAGAAGTCTTTGTCACAAATCTTTCCCTTTAAAACACCCAGAATTGCTGCTAATGCCTCTATGTTTCGCAGTTAATGGATGTCTCGGTCCATGCAATGCACTGGAGACATGCTATCAGGAAATCTGGAAGGATGTTTCTACCTTCTTATTGACTGGTTTCTAATTTCTTTGTCCAGTGACACAGATAGTTCAGAAAATTCATGCCAGGACATGTTGCTAAGGCAGCCAGTTTAGGATTCTGCTTCTGTCAGAATCTTATATCTGGTCCTTTAGATAAAAGGGAGCAATTTCACTGTAGTGTAATTGTCTAAAATTTTAGTGCTGATGTAGGAGAAGAAAACTCCATCAAGTCCCACTTCTCAGCTAGACAGCCTCCTTGCACCCTGAACAGCAATAATTGGTCATATAAGCCTGTAGAAATCCAGGAGTGAAAAGAGTTTGATGGACCCTAGGTTTACTTTTATCCTCTTTTACATTGAGTAAGAGAGATACTTCAGTAGCAGTAGTATATGGAGACAGTCCTACTCTACTGTTTGCGTTGAATACTGTAATCATTGGTTTAATAAGTGTATTGAGACAGTCAATGGCTTTTTTGTTTGTTCACTTTATTACCAGGGTCTTTTCACCTTATTCACTTGATGTTTGATGACTACGTATTGTACCTGCTAGAATCACTCCATTGTCAGGAGAGAGCTAATGAGCTAATGAGGGCAATGAAAGGAGAAGGAAGCACAGGTGAGTTTGTTCTTCTATTCATCTTTTGCTGAATTCCACTGGATTCACTATTTTCTGTTAGGACATTTCTTTAACCTCATTTAACCCTGTGAGGCTTATCTAGGAGCAACAGTTTTGCAGTTTCAGTGTTATTTGGAATAAGTAATTAGTGAGGGCGGCATGCCTGGTTAATGCATTCTGAAAGGGGTCTGCTTGTTTCGTGAGGTAACTCTGGATGTTTGAAACCTGTGGTGGTTTAAGCCCAGCTGGTAGCTCAGAACTACGCAGCAACTCTCTCACTCCCCTGCTTCTTCCTCCCCACCCTGCTCCAGAAGGGATGGGGAGGAGAATTGAAAGAACTCCCACAGGTTGAGATAAGAGCAGTCCAGTAACTAAGGTATAACACAAACCACTGCTGCTACCACCAATAATAGTAATTATAAGGGAAATAACAAGGGAAGAGAATACAACCGCTCCCCACCCACCGACTGATATCCAGCCTGATCCAAGAAGTGATCTAGCCCTTCCGGGTAACTGCCCCCAGTTTATAGAGTGGGCATGACGGGCTGTGGTATAGAATACCTCTTTGGTTAGTTTGGGTCAGGTGTCCTGTCTCTGCTTCCTCCCAGCTTCCACTCCTCCCTGGCAGAGCATGAGACTCACAAAGTCCTTGGTCAGAGTAAACATTACTGAGCAACAACTAAAAACATCGGTGTTATCAGCGCTGTTCCCAGGCTGACAGTCAAAAACACAGCACAGCACCAGCTACTAAGAAGGAGAAAAATGACTGCTACTGCTAAACCCAGGACAAAACCCCATTCCTAAACACATACTTGGTGTTTCAGTAAGAGACTTTTGTACTGAACCTTTTACCTTAGTTGATCTGCTTAAGCCACCATTGTTTTTCAGTGGACCCAGTCTTGATTTCTGTTTTTTTCTCAAACTCTTGCCCTGGTTTAACACTGAATAAATTCACCGATACCAGTGAATTTGTACCAGTCTAAGTAAGAGGGAGATAGAAGAAGTGAGCAAAGTAAAAATGCAAAGCTATTATTTCTAGTAGACTCACGGTTCGAGTGCATGTACAGAAGCAGATTATGAGTCCTTCTCCACTCTACACTGTCTTGCCAGAAAGAAGCAAGCAGAGATTGCCTTTAGTCCTTCTGCTCAGGCCAACCACCTTATAGTTAGGGGTCCTCAGTGGTCTTCCTTCCTTGCATCTCCCATTACTTTTGGCAAGTTAAACCCATCTGTCACCTTTGGAAAGTTCGATTCTCAATTTTAGCTGTGGCTTAATTTGTCATCCTGTAGATTTATGAAAGGAAGAACATTTTGGTGATTAAGGTAATATCTCCTATGTGTTGAAAGACCTGGATTTAATTCATTGCCCTGCTGTAGCCTCTTGCTTTTTGACAAACAAGTTGCTTATCCTCGTATACTTTCCATATACCTTTAGCAGCTAGAACTATCCAGAGGGCCATCATCTTTAGTCAGTGAGGAAAGAAGGTCATGATCAAAAGCCAGTGGAATCCCCTGAAGATTCATGTTTCTTTCCAATGTCTCTCGAAGGAGTAGGAGTGCCTGACTCAGACTGGACTCTTAATTTTAGGTATCTAATAGTATGTCAGGAATATAAGTCTTAAGCTGTCTATGAACAAGTTTCCTATCTATACAATAGGAAAAGTAGCACTTTCTTTTAAGAGGTCTTATAAAGGTACACTGAAGGCTGTAATGCTGAATGTTAAAGATTTTCTTTCAAAGATTTGTGATTCCTGTGACGCACTTCTTAAAATACAGACTACAGAATTTAACTGCTTGTGTTAATTTTTCTTGTAGTTTCTCAGTGTTCCTTGACTTTGTGTTTTATGATGATTTTTCTCTCATTCTGCAGCAGAAATACGAGATGAAATTATTCTGAGTGAACCAGCTCCTCCAACTCCCTCTCCAGTGCCGTTCTCCCCAGCTAAATCAGCCACTGCAGTGGAAGTGCCCTCTGCCCCCTCACTTGTCAGCAATCAGTCCCCAGAGTACAGTGGCATAGCAGCTACGACAGGTAGGTAGGTTTATGGCAGCTGGATCTGCTTGAACATGGTTTTTGCACTTGGTTATCTGAAATTGAGCCTGGGAACATGAGGTGCTTGTTTTCAAGAGATGAGAAGCCTTCTCAAACAGAAATCTGTTTAAAGTATCAGTTATGACTTCACTGTATCCTAACGTGATGTGCAGTCTAACAGGAAAAAGATCGGATATTTGGACATTTTACATACTTCAAGGAAACATGCCAGATATTCAGTGAGGTTTTCAAAATCCTAAACCACCTGTGGTTCAGGAATTCCTAGCGGGTAAAATGGGAATTGAATATCTTTCCATATATTTGAGGCTTAAATTTGTCTAAATAGATGTGCAAGTTTCCCTTGGGAATGTTTTACACATCACTGATAACTTCATCTTTCATGCAGTAGGAACTACATGTCTGAAGTCTGTTTTCAGTTGCATACTTTATATGGAAACTTATGAAGTGGCTGTATTCTGGTGCAGAGACTGGTTCAGAGACTGTTTAACCTACAGGTTAAAAAACCTGTGCTTAAAGGTATTCTACTTGTGGGCAGGATTGACAGAACAGTAAGCAAAAAAACCCCAGTAACCAGCTTCTCGTTTGGTCTGTATAAATGGGCAAGTATCATCTGTACTCTAATGTGAAACTTACTAATTACCTTTTGGATATGAGCAGGACATTCTGTCTGTGTGATCAAAAGACAGTGTTTTCTTAACTTGTGGAAAATAAAGCAGAAATATGAATGACTTTCAGACAGTGAAATTCTGGCTTTGCTTCTCAGTGAAAAGATTGTATAATCAGAATGTGGAAACTATCACTTTTGTTGCATACTAGAAAAGCTATAAAACCTTCTTGAAAGAATGTCAGAAAGTGATGATCTACCACACTGGGGAATCTGGCAATGGCTAAATCTTTCTGACAAAAGTTCTTCCTGTTTCAAAGGCGCCACAGGGGAGGACAATGTATAGTTGTGGTGGGAAGAGATTTAAGAACGTTCATCCCTTCATCAAAACTTAAGGTCTTACCACTGTTAGAGAAAATACAATATTTAGGAGGGAAATAGGATGCTATTATCCCCAGATCAGTTAGACAAGAGGCACGTGATTCCTAGATACTGCAGGTGAGAACACTGCTTTAGATCAGGCAACGATGGAGGTGGTGTATATGTTTGAGTCTTGTTGAAACTCTGATTTTGTGGGCAGCTTGATCCAACAGGATTGTTGTGATGTTATAACCAGAACTCTCTATGATGCAGAACTGTACTCAGAAGTAAAAGACACAGTAGGGAACTGTACTTTCCAGTGGCATTGACAGGAATGGAGAATTGAAGGGCTTGTGCTTAAGCTGCAGAGACTGTAACTCTGTGTGACTATCATAACTATTAACCAAAAGCTTATTCCATAGAGTAGCTTTTGTCACCTTCCTGACCTTCCACCTTCAGCTTACTTGACATGCAGATCTGTGCAGACCTGGGAACTGCATGGATCTTACGTAACCCTCCTGAGTCCCACCAGTAATGCAAGGGAATGGACTCACACAATCATTACAAATTAAATTTGATGATGAGTTTTTTGTTTTCATGTTATTATTTTATTATAGTCTATTTTATTCTCTCCCTCTATTTTTTTTATGTCCTGGTAAGGCCCAAGTCTGATAGTGTGAAGTTTCAAGCCAGAAACAGTATCATTTGGGAACAATGGTTGAAGGACCTACTCCCACAGTACAGGCAGTAGAACTTGGCATAGTTGTTCCCATAACAGAATTTCTTAGGCAAGAAATCTATTTCTGATTATTTTGGCTCTCTGTTTTTTCCAGCTTTTCATTTTTAGGTTGTTTTAAAAACTTTTGTTTCATGGAATTGGATTTTATTCTTACGGTTTGGTATAGTCTCACTTTTGTGAATGTGAAAATGATTTTTTGCCTTGCAATACCCAAATTTGTCAATGCAAGTAGTGGTCAAGATTAAATATAAGTATATAGCTATTTTGTGGTCTTAATTTGGGCAATTAGTTGTACCTCCGTTTTCCATACTCATCATGTAGATGAACTGATCGGCTTTTTCGTTTGCTAATCATTAACAACTGTGTTTCAGCTATAGGAAATCATTATCCTTTAAAATGGGAGTGCTGAAGATGTATTACATCAAACTATTCCACATACAGATTTGTGGCATTAAGATACAGAATATTTTGGAAGACAAACCACTGTTGTGGGGAGATACATTTAAAGTACACTCTTGATTTTCTTATGTGTCTTTTACAAGGTAAATGTAAAAGACTGCAAATGTTCTGCAGATTGTGAGAACTAGTTCCATTGGTTACCACTAGCTCTCAATTCCCTAATTTAAGGCATCATTAACTCTTTCTTGCTTGTGGCATTAGTAATAAAAGTTAACTATTAAACTTGCATTTTAACCTTTTTGCCTTCAGTCAGTGGTCAGTATAAAACCATCAAATTAAACTGTTGCAATTACATGACACTGGGCAAAAGAAAAATAAATCCTATCCATTCTATGGATAGATAAATCCTATCTATTCTGTAGTAGAACATCTGGCATGGCTCAGCTAACATTGTATTTAAAACTTTTTGTTAAGTTACGAGACATTTAAAAGGATAATTTGTCTCCATCCTTTCTAAATCACAAAGGCCAGATTAATGATTGTCCAAACTGCAACAATATTGTAATAAAAGTAATAGCTATATGGCTGACTATGCTATTCTTTCTTAAAGCCCCTCTTAAAGCTGTAATTACTCATTTGCCAATGCAATGGCTTTTAGACAACCTAAAATGAACTCTGAATTGTAAGTAGCTCCTAATATGTAAGTAAACTTTAGTTACAAGAAATGCCTGTGTGATATAACTCTCCAGGTCAGCAATGGTCATTTAAGGTCACTGTTCTTCCCAGTCTAGGCTGGGTATTAAAGTTCTGGGAATCTGGCACAGGAGGTACTTGCACAGAGCTATCACATCTCATATTTGCGTGTGTAAGTAAAACAAATTTCTGTTTTCTTCCTAAAGCTTCAGCTCCTGGACTTACATGAACATATAAGAACATCAGCTCTTGTTCAACAATCAATTTAATTCCCATAGCTGCAGAGTGTAAAAGTCAAAGGTTCCAATTTCAAAAGGCAATTTTCCCCTTCAAAATGGAAGGGTTCGTGGTTTTATTCTAAAGCTGATAGTTAAAATAATCTCTTCATTGTATGAGGGCAGATTGGGGGTCTGACTACAGGTTTCTGATTGCTTGAGGTTGACAGTACCACTTTTACTAGCAGAGATAATGCACAGTGCTACGAGTGTCTTGCTTGTACCTGGGTGGTCATTTGCACCAGCATAAAGCAAAGATAAAATGCAGCATCACAAAGAAACTTTTGTTTCTTTCTGCAGTAGTGTGCATGATGGCACCAATAACAACAGGAACGCTGTTGGACTGATAGCAGTTTCATCTACATTTTGGCTCTCCTACAGGTTAGATGGCCTCTTGGTTAGTATATCCTCAAAATCAATTTTTTCATTAAAAAGGAAAAGAAGAAGGAGTGATAATAAATGAACTTCCCTATTTTAATCAAATCCTGAATGCTCAAAACACAAAGCAGAGCAAAATGTTGCTCAATCACTATTGTTTTTGCTTATTTCAGAAAGCACTTTAGTTGGGTTGAACCATATCTAAAAAAGACTTCATCTCCTGGAGTTCAAATCTGCAGCCAGCTGAGGAAATTGATCATGTAGAACTGGGGCATAGGCGGGTATTAAAAAGCTGACTATTAAAAACTTCCAACTTAACTGGTTCCTCCTTTTCCACCAACACGTTGGCAGTATCCTGGTTGACCTGATATATACACACACACGGTCTGCAAATCTGTTGTCACCTTCTGTCCTTCCTCTCTGCCTTTGTGAGTAGGCCACTGAAAGTACCAGGATCCCTTCCACAGAGGCAGAGAGAGCGAGGCAGCTGTAGAACCCCAAGAACATCCTTTAAAAAACCACATTTGAACACCCCAAACATTTATTTCAAAATTGAAATGCCAGTTAGGCTTGAATGCCAGGAGTGGCCAAGTCCTCTCATCCAAGGAGTCTGACTTCCCAAAGGGAGCACATGAAACACCTAGCTGTTCTGGACTGACTCATTTTCCTCACACTGAGATAAGATCCCTACTATTTTTCAGGCAAAGAAGAGGAGGCTGTCACAATAGCTAGTGACAGGCAAATCAACCATATTTGGTAAAATGCAAAGGATCTTCTGGTCCTGTTATTACCATTACTATTTCTTTATAGAGCTAAGAAGGTTATGAGACTTTTGGATCAATGGCAGGTGTTTTTTCTTCTTGGAAAAAATAAAATCAAGTCAAAGTAAAACTTTTGTTTTATAGTGAATTTAAAAAGTGAAAATAACCTCAAAACCCAACAGTAATGTTACCTAAACATACGCATTTGGGGGTTTTTACCATCTTTGTTGTGCTTTTCTTCATTTTCCTTTTGGTTTTGCCTTTTGAATTTATGCCTGTTCTGAGAGAAAATTTCAAATTTTCTTTTGGAAAATAATACAAGGAGAAGAAGTTGACCTTTTGAAATACAAATATTTCACAGACTAGCTGTTGATACTTACATTTTCAACAGTTTTTCTCCTGCTTTCAAATGAAGCTATTTGGTGAGCATATCAGTAGTTTTGCCCCCTTCCACATAAACTCTCTTTTCTAGTGAAGAGAATTTTCCTTAAAGATTTTCTTCAACTCAAGGAACCATGACATCCTCAGGAACCCTGATGCTTCTCTTTGGTCTCAGGAATCTCAATGGTCCTCTGCAATGGGAGCAGATGAAAGACTAAAAATCCAAGAATCAGTGACAGAAAATGCTTTTCATTCCCCAAAACCATGGACTGGACACAGACCTGGTAATACAATCACTTCCGCTACTGAATTAGGCCCTTTCATACTACAGGAAGTCCTAGAATCCACACTGAAAAAAACGAGTCACCTCCTGCAATTCCTTTTAGCTAGTGAAAAAGAGTCAAGAGTGCCCAGAGACCCCCAAACCAGTGTTCGCATTGGGTTAAATTCAGTGTTCTGGTCCTCATTTGCAGGGTAATCTCAGCCAGTATGGTCATGACCTCCAGCAAGAGCTATGTTATACTGGAACAATGGATCTGTCAGCCTCCTGAGTGAAAGGGGTGTGTGCAAAGGACAAAGGTTTCTCAGCAGCTGGCTCATGAATCTGGAGTTCCTGCCTGGAAGGGATCAGGATGATTAAAAAACTCAGCACCTTCCAAGCAAAATGGAAAACCCACTTCTTTGCTTTGCTCTTCGCACAAATGCTCTACATGAAAAAATAAATTAAGTCCAGTCTCTGCCACCTCGAAAGAAGAAAGAAACATTATCTGTGGGAAGAAAATGTCTAGGCTATTTCTGTCCCTATATATTTGTTATACTTTGGAGATCTACCACTGTGTCGCCACTACAAAAGCTGGTACCTAGCTGGGTGGAACAAGTACAAACTGCAAAAGGAGTCAAGAAATTTATTTGCGCAATACCCATTTTTTCTAATCCTTCATTGTTCCGATCATACTTCCTGCCTCAGTCCAGCCTGATCAGCTTCAGAGCTAAACAGGCCAGCAGCCCACGCCATGTGAGAGAGACCTCAGGGTTTGCTGCATCATGCCTCAGAAATTCTAGCACTGGTGTCCCTCCATTTCTAAATCCTATCCCAATTCTTGCTGAAAAATGATTTCAAGACCACACTGAAAGTTCACAGGCTGAGCCATTCCAGATACATCTCTTACCTCTGGACCTTTGCACGCTCCAGCTGATCTATTTGTGTTCTTATTTATTCCTCAGATATGGCTGTTTAATTCAATGTATTTGATGCTGTTTCTGTTACCATTGCCTGTTTGGTTGATTTCCTGTAACTGTCTCAAAGCGTAACATCTCTATAGATGAAAGCCTATGTTCCTTTAACGCTTGTTTGCCTGCAGGGGCTATGCAATCCTATACGTGGTCACTCACCTACACTGTGACAACAGCTGCTGGGTCGCCTGCTGAAAATTCCCAACAGTTGCCGTGCATGAGAAGTCCACACGTACCATCATCATCTGTCACACACCGGATACCTGTTTACCCTCACAGAGAAGAACACGGGTAAGTCCTTTCCCAGTGGCCTGGTTTTTTGGAAGTTTTTTGCTTGTTTGTGGAATTTTGTTTGTTTTCTTCGATAAAATTATGATTAGGGATTTTTTGGGGAAATACAATGAACTTGGTCTCTTGATGTAGTAAGTCTTGGTAATATCATGATTCTTTGGCTGTTGTTACTGTGGCATGCTTATATTATATATCAGTTTTATAAGTTCATTTAATTCTATTTTAAAACACAGTAGGCCCAGAGAATACTTTATGAAAGAGAGGGCTTCAGTAGATTTCTTCTCTGATTCCTGTTTTCCTGTGCCGAAAGGCTAGAGGTCCCCAAAGAATGACCCTAATATACCATGTCTCAGGTGAGGTAATCCTTCTTCTCTACTCAGCACTGCTGGGACCACATCTGGATCCAGTTCTGTGCTCCCCAGTACAAGTCAGACACAGCCATACTGGAGTAATTCCAAAAAAGGGCCACTTAGATGACTGCAGGACTGGAGCATCTGTCTACAAGGGAGGCTGAGAGAACTGTGATTGCTTAGTAGTAGGAGACAATGACCATCCCCCTGATGCAGGTGAACTTCACACTAAATGCAGACTCCTGGCCACCCACCATACCTGAAAGTTTCCTAACAAAAGTTCTACTGGACTTCCTACCAGTCTTGCACATTAAAGATGATGCTCTGTGAATTATAAAGGCTCCAAATGGTCTTGAAATAGAAAGAGAATGCATAAAAGATCAAGCACATTATATCACAGTATTCCACAATGCTAAGACACTTAACTGAAACCTCATTACTCAATAGCTATAGATGTGGTTTAGAAGACACTGTAAGACATGGTACTTGGCAGAAAATTTCTTTGTTGGATTTTTCTGGTACACTTTCTTTTTGGAGAGATGGAGGGTTTCACAGACGAGCACTTTCAAATCTAGGCAGAATACTAGCCTTAAAGGAACACAGTCATCTTCTCAGGTTGTCAGTGCTCTCTCTTCTGAATTTGATGAGAGAAAGAGGAAGCTTCCTGGACCAAAAGTACACAATAGAGATTATAATAACAAACTTTATCACTCTATGCTCAAGAGCATTAAAATGCTATATTTTAGCAAGAAGTGATGAGTGAAAGAAGGAGACAAAATTAACAGCAACCAGACTAGGACATAGCATCCTTAATGACTGCAGAAAGCATGAAGTGCAAATACTGCCTTACAGGACTTGTTTTCGTTTGGGAGTCCAAGAATACCCAGACTACAGGAGGATTAGATAGGCCAGCACCTTCTTGAAGCAAAGAAGGCTGCGCTGTCCATGTCAGGCTTATGCAGACTGCCAAAAACATCTGCTGCACGTCTTACTTACGAGTTTATTGTGTTGAAGGAATTAAAACACAAGATGTCTGCCTACCGCAAAAGTGTGCAACAGCTCCATAGCATAGCCATTCCTCTCCTCCGCTCTGCACAGAGAGACTATTAAAGACATTTTATTTGGGCACCAGCTTGTCTGAGGTGGATTATGGAAACCACTCAGATTTACAGCTAAGCCTAAATGAGCAGAAGAGTGAGAACTCAGTGTTGAACAGTGAAGATGAACATAGGGCCTTATGCCCCAAAAATACTTTTAGAAGGGGTGCTCTGCCTTCATTTACAATCTACTGCATTGTACGGTATAAGACAGGACATGGTAGCTCTAGAACACCACCATAAGATCAAAAGAATAACAGAAATTTAAATTGCACCCAATGTAAAAATTATATTGAACTTTCCAGAAAAAGAGTACATCTCTACAAATAACTGTTTTCTCCTTCACACAATGAATCAGTTACCTTATTTATTTATTATGGTTTGTATTTCATTGTATTTCATCGTGTTTCATTAAGCAGGTTGAGAGAAGGGACACGAAGATGCTCAGGGGGCTGGAACACCTCCCCTGGGTGGACAGGCTGAGAGAGTTGGGGTAGTTCAGCCTGGAGAAGTGATAGCTCTGGGAATACCTTAGAGCAGCCTCCAGCGCCTAAAGGGGGCTTACAAGAAGGCTGGAGAGGGACTTCTTATTAGAAAGTGTAGTGATAGGAGTAGGGGTAATGGTTTTAAACTGAAGGAGGGTAGGTTTAGATCAGTTACTAATTATTAGGAAGAAATTCTTTACTGTGAGGGTGGTGAGACGCTGGCACAGAGAAGTGCCCAGAGAATGGTCAGGAGAAGTTGTGGCTGCCTCATCCCTGGCAGCACTCAAGGCCAGGCTGGCTAGGGCTTTGACCAGAAGGTGTCCCTGCCCATAGCAGGGGGACTGGAAGTGGATGATCTTTAAGCTACTTTCCAACCTAAACTATTCTGTGATTTCAAATAGCATTCTTTTAAGAACTTTCAAACTTCTGTATTCTTCAGTCAGCTGTGATAAGGCTGTATGTTGAGTACATCAGATGCAGATTAATACATCTCTCTCCCTCCCAAAAAAGGGACCTCTGAACATAGCACAAGGATATAGCTGAACTCCACAGTATAGTCCTTTAAGTTAAATCTCACCACAGTTCCTCAGCCTGGATAGCAATGTACTAGAAACATTGCAATAAAATAATAATAAAAAGGAAAGACACTTTCTTCTTAGAAAGGGCATAAATGAGCCTATAATTTAAAACACGTCACAGAAACATGCTGAGTCTCCCTATATGTTGTTGTGTTGAATGTATAATTTCACTAAGTGGCATCTGGCTTCCCATCTGAGCTGGGAAATACCTTTTTTAAAAGGTTATTTAGAATACCATTCTCCTATTCAAAAAGAGTGCAACTGCATGTTTCATAAAAGTTCTAGAATTATTAGTGGGAATACAATTATTATGCATACTAAACAGTGTTTTTTAACGGATTTTAGATACACAGGAAGTTACAACTATGGTAGCTATAGCAACCAGCATCCCCACCCAATGCAGAGTCAGTATCCATCTTTACCACATGATACTGCTATTTCTGGACCACTTCACTACTCAGCTTACCACAGAAGCTCTTCACAGGTAAGTTGGATTTATTACTTGATAATGGTTACTATAACATTTTAAGTTGTGCTTGTAAATTTATCATTATATTAGCTGTCTGAATCAAAAAGCTCTCATCAACCTAATCATTTATGGTTCTCAATTTTTTTCTTTTCTAGTATTACCTAGATATCTTTTCATTTCGGTGCAGATTCTTTTATCTAGAAGTAGCGTTAGATTGTGAATTTAAAGTACTAACTGTAAAATTCAGGATTCTGGATCATAGAAAGTATTTCTGGGTTAAGGAGTAGCTAAAACAGAAATTAAAATAATTAGTTGTATGTTTTTTAGCTGTTGGGAACAGGAAGAGATTCCTAACAAGAAATAAAAGTGGTTTTATCTAGCTGAAAAACAATGCAGAGGCCACTGTTTCTTCTGGGGCCTCTGCTTTTGAGAATACACGTGTTTAGGAATTGTGAGTTCTGCATGTAGGTTGAATAGCTTCAGGACACCACTGCAAAGAGGTTCTGCTTAGCCTGTGTTATTTAGCCTCCTACTATAACGCTGCAAAATTATGTCAGTAACTACTCAAGACTAATTTTTCCATAAAACTGGGCCAGTAGGAGCTAGCACAGGTTAATTGTGAAGCTGATATTTGGCAAGAGTTCAAAACCAGTGTCACTGTAGGAGAGCTTTTAGTACATCATGCAGTTGGTGCTTCCCCAGTGTAGGAAGCTGCTGTCTGCTAGAAGATTTGCAAAGTCTGCCACAGGCAGGAGGTGATGGCATTGGGGTATTCCACCTACATGGCACCTCTTAGGCTTCATCTACCGGAAATTCATACAAGTATATTAGGGATGACCATGTCTAACTATTGTCACTGGCCTGGAACAGTTTCATACCAGACGCAAAGATACGAATTTGACAGTGCTTTGGACTGGAATATACAAACCCTGCACCTCATTCTTTGGTGTCATTCTGCCAGGTGAACTCAAAGTAGTAATTTCTCTTCTTTATGCTTACTTTTTCCTAGTTGTAAGATTAGATTAGAATATAGATTAGAATTAGAAAGCTTTTTGAGATCTGCTGGGAAGATTGTCCTACAGATACCCCATATGCTCATTTCAACTAGGTCAACAATGGCTTCCTAGCTTATGGAAATAAGTCATCTACAACTTTTCACCCATTTGTGTAGCACCTGGCCCATCACACTACATGAGGTGTCAGGATTTGTTTGAGGGTTGTTGCAACTGCTGTATCTTCAGTAGGAGCAGTGAGCGAACATTTAAGTATGGTGTCCTGGCTCACTGATTTTCTCTACTGTCGGTGATGTCCTTTACTGCAGAAAACCCGTCTAAGTGCTGGTTCTGAAATGATCTGTAAAGCCATGAATCTGTGTGTAAACAGGGAATTAGGCTCTTCCTGTTTGGAAATGTTACCACCCACACAAAGAGTTTCTTTCTACCCTCTGACAACTGTCTGTCACACTGACGTAGACAGCACAAGTTAAGCAAGAAATAAATAAAGCAAAACACATTTTTAGATTACTCTTGTCCTGGTGAACGTGTTATAGGGAAACAGTAACATGCATTAAAATAATGCATATATTTTTCATACTGTAGTAATCTGCCTCTACAAGTGCAGATGTCAGATCATTTCTTCCCTTCTTGTTAGCCCTTAAACTGTCATGAACATACCTGAAGAAGAGCTACCCTTTAATGATCACACCTGAGAGTAAACTGATTTCAACTTGTATTTAGCATGTTCTTTCTCACGTTGCCTGTAAACTGAGATGGAATCTCAGAGCAGGACACAGCTAACAAAACCCTATCAAATGTGCTTATTCTGTATTGAAAGGAGCTACAGACTGAAACCTTACTTTCAAAAATAATCTATAAGTCTTGAACAGTTTAATATGGAATTTGATGACATTTTTTTCAAAGCTGGGTGAACTTCTATAAAATGCCTGCCCTGACGATTAGCTCTTTGCTAGCTACTGTTAACAAAAAAGGTTCATAAGATGTCCCTAATAAGATGTTAGGGAACTACTCTTTCCCTAGTGGACTTTCTGAGAGGAACATGGGGCAAAGAATTGCAGTAGGACTCATGATGTCGCAAAATCAACATACAGGAAGCCAAATGTGCAATGAATATATAAACAGCTGCCACTACACTAAAACTGGAGGAGATGCAGTGTGTATGGCTGTGGTAATAAATCAGTTGAAAAGAGGAGACATTGACCGTAATTCTTCAAAAGAACTCTTTGTTATAATCTACATTCAGTCCAAATATAGAACTCTGGCTCAACTTCAGCTAATATTCTTCATGCTCCTTAGGATAGTGTCTATGGATTAACTCCTAAGGAAAAAATCTGTGTGGGGGTAGTTTGTCCTCTACAAGCATGGGTTCAGAGACAGACCTTGTCCCAGACAGGGGTATAAACCAAAAGAGGCGAAGTCATTGAGCTGGGTTTTAGGCTGCAGCTATAAATTGCTATCTTGGTCTTGAAGAACACCATGTCTAACTCTCTTCTGCAGAAGAGAGTTACGTATTCCAGGTTTTATAAGGCCAGATATTTTGGGGCTATATTCAATCCCAGAAAAATATTCCTATTGAAAAACAGAGTTGTAATTGATTTTTTGGTGGATTACTTAGTAGAACTTGAAGATGGATCAGTTCATAGATAGAATTTACAGACCATCAACAAACAAACTGGAATTGGACCAAAGGGGATGGAGGAAGTAACTTTAATTTGGTGAAAGTGAGGAACTGAACAGCTGGGAAAGAGGCAAGGAAGGGAATAAGTGAACCTTTAAATTTAATTTGCCAACATACAGCATGCTGACATCTACCCGAAAATACACTTATAGTTGCATTGTATTAATTTTGGGATGTCTGCTGTGGTTTTGCCCCCTGTAATCCTTACAGTGGAGATGTGCTGGGGAAAAAGTCCCAGAGCTGTAGATATTGTACCAAGTAGAGCTCTTGAAACATACAGGTGGGGGTCCCAAGCCAAGCCTATCTCACCTGACCTGTGACATTCGTTTTGGTGAGAGGCTTCTGGATAATTTGAATTCCCTAATGTTAGAGGAAATAAGACAGCAGTAGTTGCCAAGGCTGATACTGCTGAAGCACCGTGTATGACAGCTGTGTGCTCATTCACATCCTGTTCTGTAACAGAATGGTGAGAGCCCTTGAGGGTTTTGCTATCTCCCATCTCTGAGGTATTCTTGGAGCTTACCTTGGCCCCCAGAGGACTGTGGTAAGTATCTTGTGACTCTGGGATAAATAGAAATTTTTATAAGTAGCACATGGTTTCATAAAGATCACTGGCTTTCAGATGGACAGGAAGGGGCAAAAATGGAGGAGATGGCTTGTAAAAAACTTCATAGGGGAGTAACTGTTCTCCTGAAGTAGTATCTGCAGCTACTAACCCAGCATAAGCATAAACCTGACTCCTTCTGGCAGTATAGGCTGACTAATTCCCAGGGATGGCTAAGAGCCTTTTTGTTGACAGCGACAGTCTGTTCAAACCTTGGTCTTAATCCGACTTTTTTTTCCCCTTTCATCAGCATCTGCGAATAGTTCTCAGAACAGTTGCTTCCTTGTAACTCCAGGCCTGATTGCTCATCTCTTGACTTGGCTTACTGGCCACGAGCCTGTCACAAAGAAAAGTGATCTACAGATTGATTTCTTACTACCTAATTCTCCAAGCTGTAGCGCAGAAGTGCATACAATCCTCTGATGCTGTTCTGTCATCATATATAAGGGGACTGTGTAATATGTGTACATAAACACACCTATACTCACACTACATTTTGTCAGTTCTCTGCCTCTGAAGTAACAAATGCCAGGGTAGAAAACAGACATCAGCTCTTTCTAAAAACCTGTGAGTGTTCTTAGCAACCTATGCTGAGCTTAGCAGAGAGGTACCTCCTTCAAAAGTAATCCCTTCACAATGTCGCCACCTAATCCACATCCATAGCGGACACTTGACTGGCTTTTGATCACAGTTTTTGCCTACAAGTTCACACTGGCAGGACAGGTCTTGATACTTTCCCAGGCTATCCATAAATATTTTAATTCATACCATTTCACCTCTTCCTTAACGTAACTCATGCTGCAGTAATTTTTCTCTGTAAATCACAAGGACAACACTTTTAGTAGGAAGAGTAGAGAAATCTGCAGCAGTATATATATATTCTGTATTTTTATATTTTAATATATCTGGTAACATGTAAAGATAAGTATCATACGAATGTGCATCCGTATACATCCACTACAAAAAAGTCAAGCATACAATATATATGTGTAAGTACTCTAATGCATGGCTGCAGTGAATCCTATTGTAGGTCCATTTATTCAGGTTCTCTCTCCAGTAATGGCCAGAAATGAATGTGTCTTACAGTAAGCAGACGGTTGTCCTTTCACCAGCATAGCCCCACTGTCTTTGGCAAGAGCTGACCTAGGGACATGCTGAGTAGGAAGCAGAAGCTGGACTGTTGGATTTTGTAGCAAACTGCCCTCCATTACCCTGCTTTTGAGCTTTTAAGTTCATTTAGCTTTTTTTTTTTCTATACTGGTAGATTTAGGGATGGGTTACGTGAGCCATATGTTCTCTTATTAAGTCTGTTATTTCAGAATTGCATTGGGTGCCCTATGTTTTTTGGGTGATGAGGAATAAGTAATAATCATTCCTTATTTATCTACTCTGGCCATTCAAGACATTATAGATCTGAATCATTCCTCTCACCTCCTTCCTGTCATCTCTTTTCCAGACTTAAAAGTCATCATCTGTTTAGTTTCTCTTGTAACGGATGCTCTATACACAGGAGTTACCTAAGGACAGCATGTGCACTGCAGGGCAGGTGTAGTCTGGGGAACATGCAGTCATCCTATTCTTTCAATTGGCCTGAGTAGGGAACCTGCTGCAGCTGCAGCTCCCTTCCAGCCTTCCTGTGCAAACCTGATCTCAGATTAGCCAGGAAAGACTCAGTGAAGAAGCTGCCAGATCAGCCATTTAAAGATGGAACGCACTCCTAGACCCCTCCTGCCCACAGCCTTTTCTTTCTTTGTTTCCAAAATGGAGCAACCACATTCAAATGGTGTATCTCAGGTGCAGACACTTAACACAGACCCATAGAAGTGGCATAGTAGTGTTTCCCTTTTTGTTCCTTGAGATGCACTTCTCACCTTAAAGACAAGCATTTATTTTTTTATCTATTTTCTACTTTTAAGCTATCTCCTGCTGTGCTCAGGAGCATAGCCAGGGTCAGCTGTTCCTGAACTGGGGCTCTGTCCTCAAGAGGCACTAGTCAGCTTCTGGTACTGGGTGGAGAACATTTGTTATCAGCCAGTGTTTGCAATGCTGTTTTGTTGTTGTCAGATTTAGTTTATGAAGAGTGTATTTTACTTCCATGGTCTGGACAGAACAAATCAGTCTGGAAAATGCTGCAGTAGTAGAATCTGCTGTTATGCAGTAGGCTGGGTTTGCACCTCTGAGAGGCAGAGGGCAGAATATTGGGGCCGTAGCTTTAAGCAGTGTTTGTACTCTATCCTAAACTGTTTTGAGGACTGCAGTGGTCTCACAAAACTTCTGAGAGTTGCAGCATCACTCGATTTCTCTGTGCTATGCTGCACACCACAATTCTACCCAACGAAGTCTTCACTTCCCTTCGTATGCCTCTCTAGCAGAATTTGTATGGGGGCAGTACTGGAAGTAGTAAGTGGTTTTTGGTACATTGGAGGAGCCAAAGAAATCCTCTTCCAGACAGAGCCAATGCTTTGTGTCTACTCTTGTTCTGGTCCATGTAGTTCACAAAAAGGAGAAAGGGAAAAGCTCTTGTCCCCCAGCACATACACAGTATAAGCTTGTGACTGTACCAATGCAGTAAGAATAATATAACCTTCCCAATAACTACCCTGTCAGCAAACAGCTAGTAATGACAGAAAGAACAAAAATACTGGCCACCCATGCGACAAGAATCATTGTTCCCAACTCTATGGCTTCATAACGGACTTGAGATTGTTAGAATGTAATTGGAAGTAATTATGTATTGAATGCAACAGGAAACAGATGTCTTCTTTCTAAATAATTACAAATTGTTTTTTCATAAGGCTCCAACTGCCACTCCCTGAAGTACCAAAACCACGTAGATTGACTGGAAAGTTTCACTCGAACTATTTGACAGATGAATATTCAATAAGCTTCACTTTGGGAAGAAAAGGATCAAATTAGGGGTTATAAAGATTCAATCAATCGTTTTGATTATGCAATTTTTTGAGATTAGAAGCGTATTTTTATGAAGTTAATTTATAGCCAGTTCTTCACAATTGCTGTAATTTCTGGTTATGAGTTATTTGCAAATGCTGAAGTAGTGCCTACCGTACAACATTAACTTAAAGCACTCTGCAGAAGTGTGAGCGAATGCAATGTAAAGTCAGAGCCGCATTCACAAGGAAAATATTTTGCTGTTTGGACAGAGACACCTTTCACCTCCATGCATAATCAGTCAGTGAGCTGAGGATAAGAATAAAGAGATTATTCTCCATCCTCACACTGCAGGAACTCAGTCTTCACTTCATTTGAGGACATCCTTTATGTATTTTCTAAAATAATACTAAAATAAATTGAATTAATTTTACATTATTGGGCAAGGCCTTAACAGTAATCTGCTCAAAGACTCTCAGACTTAAAGGGCTTCTTGTCTAGGTCTAACAGCAGCAGTAGCAGCAAGTGTGAGTTAGCCCAGAAAATGGCAATTTCCTGTCAAGAGCCCTCCAACAAATGTCGCTTTTATATCTGGCAAAGATCACTAGGCCCCAGTGTTTTGAGTTCAGCATGCTTAAGCACTCTTCATCAAACCGGATGTAGAGTGTGAAAGGTGATTCAGGCAGCATGGGCAGGCATCCGCCCAGATGGCTATGCTTCGGACACTCCAACAAGGCTGAATAGATGCTTCATTGGGTGAGTTAATAGTCAGGCAGGGGCCAATGAGTACTTTAAAAATATTGTCTTTCAATAGTCTCTTCAATGTAAGGAAAAAGAAGTCACTGACTCATTTGCGATTAGCTGACCTACCATTACAAAACTTTCCATCTTGCTTTCAGTCATAACAGAATTTATTGTAAAATACTAGATATTTAGAGTCCATTTTATTTTCAAGCAATTATTCTTTTTACATTCATGACACATTCATAAACACAGCTGCATCGAGTGCGCCTGATGAAAAGGAAAAGCAGCACACTGTATCCTGTCCCCTCATGCACAGCCATCAGCCCTGCCTTCTTAGTAAGCCTTAGCATGGCCTCTTGACTGCAGATAGGAGGAGGATTATCTTCCTTTTTCAAGGCATCCTGAAGTTTATTCTGTGAGCCAAGGTTTCATTCCCCTAACAGCACAGGTTTTGTGGTTCCAAACTACCAAAAAGATGTTATGTGGCTTCCCCACATAATGCCATTTACAACCAGGAGACCCACCATAAGATTCCCACAGTTCATTTTGCTCTTCTTGCTCATAGATGAAAGTTTTGCAGTCTGCAAATTATCAAGTAGCAAATTATCCCAGCTGAAGCTGGAGTTTTCTCTTGGCATTCGTAGGGGGTATGAAAGCAAGTAATTCCCTTGATGTAAGTCACAACCTCAGTTTCACAACCTCAAAGGAAAATTGCACTGAGTCAGGATGGCAATGGATTCCCTTACTGTTAACAACAGAGTAGGTCAATTATCACATAGGAAAGGAGACAAGTGATAATTATTGGTGTATTATGGCAAAAGTCTAGATTAATCTTGTTCTTTAATACAAGAATCTACAGTGACTTCAGGTATAGATCAATGGGTAATAAAGACCATGATAACTGGTATCAGGTAAAACAGTACTGAAGACAAGAATGTTTCTAGATTGGCTCACATCTTGCAGCTCCACAGGTGGCATACAGAAAACACAAAGCTAAAAATGTATTATTTGTGTGGTGTGGCTTTTTCTCAATGACGCATCCTGGTCCTGACTCCTACCATCTCAAAGCATTTTGTACATTTGAGATCAGCCAGGAAATACAAGTTATGGATTTGACAACTGTGGAAAGGGACTTTTATTTAACTTAAGCCAACCTAACTAATGGATTACATCATGTAGCAGGAGGAAGAGCCATCTTCTGAGGACTGCTTATCTTCTGTCTTAAATATTTACCTCGAGGTTTGATAAATTCTTCCGGTGGCTGTAGACAGAGCGAAGATGAGTCACTTTTATAAGACACTTGACATTTTAACGACTAAAGTTAGGTGAGATGAATTCAACTTCAAAACTATAGTGAATCACAAGACAACTTGTTTCCTCTGTATTCATTATGGTGAGAGTTTTGTTCATGGCGATGTTCAGGCAAAAGCAGTCAGCAGGCACTGGCATGAAAATGACGTTCAATTATTGCCAGTGCGGACCAGGAAAGGAGCACCCTAACTTTATTAGCTATTCTCCCAAACATTAAAAAAATGAAATTTGCTTAACTTTTTATGGAACCTCTTATATTTACTTAGAATATTTGAAGGCTGTTTGTCTTTTGATAGAGTGCCTTGTCCTTAATAAATGAATTAAATGAGAGAACCATGATCTTAAATAAAATCACCTAATTTAAAACCTCAGAGCTTGAGTTTCATTGCTGCTGGGCACTGGCAACTCTTATCTTCAGCAAAAGCTTCTGGAAAACCAACAATTCTGAAAACTTGTAGTCCTCTGCAAAGGAACATAAGGTCTTCTGTGATCAGTGCCTAAGGTCTGCTGAGTTTTCCTACTGAAAAGCCTTTCTCTGGGGTGAATACCTAAATGGGGACTACAGGAATTCTGGAAAAGTTTTTTTACAAGGGTATGTGGAGGGTAATGATAAGGGGTAATGGCTTTAAACTGGAGGGAAGATTTAGGTTAGATATTAGGAAGGAGTTTTTTCCCTATGAGGGCAGTAAGGCACTGGGAAGGAGTTTTTTCCCTATGAGGGCAGTAAGGCACTGGCACAGGTTGCCCAAAGAAGCTGTGGCTGCCCCATTCATGGCAGTGTTCAAGGCCAGGTTGGACAGGGCTTGGAGCAACCTGGTCTAGTGGAAGGTGTCCCTGCCCATGGAAGGGGGTTGGAACTAGATGATATTTAAGGCCCCTTCCAACACAAAAAAATTCTATGATTCTGTGAAGATGGAAATTTAGATGATCTTGTATAGACTCACTGCCAGTGTTACCATTAGAGCTTATTCTGACAGCTGTATTAACAATACCAGTTTAAGTGTTGACATTCCAGTATGGTGCTGCTATTTACCAGCCTGTTTCAGCAGCTGATTGCACAGGTAAATCCAGTCTCTATGGCAATGAGAAGTACATGCTAAATATCACATCATACAGCTTTGATGTCCTTCCTCTCATCTTGTAACTGGCCTGTCTCCCCTAGGATACAATGGAATGTGTGTGGATGCTAAATCACTAACTATAGTAGGTTGGTCAAAAATAGTCTTCTCTTTCTCCTCTCTAATTAGGAGTGTTTCGAGTGCGACTTTTGAGCTGCCTGAGGCTTTGTGAACTGTTTGAATATGTTTGCCAAGGCAGGGCTGCCTTCCTGGCTGTGGTTTGAAAGGAGTCAGAAGAAACTCCTCATGGAGACATTGCTATAATTGCCTTGGGCTTATGCAACAGCTGCTTATGCAACTGATTAACCACAGCCCCATCCGGCAGTGGGGTAATGTAACAAGACCCTTTGGGAATCACTGTCATCTCCCTCCTAGGAACAACTACAGCAGCTCTTCTCTCCATGGTCCTCCAAAAGATGGGGAAGGGATTTCACAGTCCGCAACTATATAAAGTTTTGGCACACAGCTTGCAAGGCTTGTAAGCATCAGAAGGGGTGATAGTCCTAACTTTGGTGAAACACTGTCAAACAACCCAAAAAGATGAAATTTTCAACTATGACCCCTTTTGTAGAAAAGGTATAAAGGTGTAAAGTGTAGAACCCCTGAAGACACGTGGCTGGTCAAGGGGAACATGGATCCTAACGGTCTCTGTGATGCAGATGGATAATAGGATTGCAAAACACGGAGAGCACAAGGATGATCTGCTCCTGTAAGGCAATAAGAGAAATATATGTTAAGCAAGCACTCATAAGCAGAATTTGCTTTGTGTTGCTAGGCAGCCTGTGGCTATAGAAAGCAAAAGCTGTTCTCTGTTTTCCTGCTTATTCTTCCTATCCTCAGCACATCTTCTCCTAAGTGGGAGGCATTTGTTGAGCTTCTTTGATTCCTATTTTCCAACTGTCGCTGCGAACAGCTGGGGAATAGAGAGATTCTTCTTCTGCCTGCCTCTTTTCATAAGTCCTTCAACTAGCTGCCTGCTCTGAGGCCAGACTATAGTACTTTTTTGCAGAAACTGGCAGGATGGCTTGTGAATGTTTAAAAGGAAAGGCACCTTTCAGTAATAAAGATCTTTTACTCTCCTCCCTCAAAACTGAGTTGAGTGAACAGGAGTCGGCACATTTCATACTTTGTTTTTTTACTGAAGAGCAAGATTTCAACTAAAAGCAGTGAGAAAAAGATAGAATGAATTAAACTTATTTTTCTGCTCCCAGATATACCTGCCAGTGCATAGCCCTTTGATAAATTAAGCCAATATTTAAGTGCAGTGATCACTCCCACACTGGTTTGACGGCAGGCATTAGTTATCTGATATTCCACCTTCAGTATGCTACCTATTTGTTGGAGGTCCATTAGTTCATATGATTTTGATTTTGTTAAACACGCATTGTGACACCACCAGCCCTTATTTTAACCTTAAGTATGTGATAGATATTGCTTTAATTTGTTTTTTCTTTGCTTTTATTGTAGTACCCTTTCAATAGCCCAACGTCAAGAATGGAGCCCTGTCTGATGAGCAGTACTCCAAGACTACATCCCACACCAGTGACTCCTCGTTGGCCGGAGGTCCCAGCCGCAAACTCCTGCTACACGAGCCCATCCATGCACTCCACAAGATATGGAAATTCTAGTGACATGTACACCCCCTTGACTACACGCAGGAATTCTGAATATGAGCACATGCAACACTTTCCTGGCTTTGCTTATATCAATGGGGAAGCCACCACAGGTTGGGCTAAATGAAAATGACTGGTATCAGCTAAGCCCATATACTTAAAAGAGTTATAAAAACTTCATGTTATGTGGGAGTTTTCACAGACATTCTCCAATGGAGGTGAAGATGGAAAAGATCCTGGGCAGATAACCGTAGTTCATATTGTGGGCAGATTGCAGACCAGTACGGCTGAACGTTTCTGTAGCTGAAAAAGAGTTTTGTTCTATTCTAGACCACTTCTGGGGCCAATCTGTGCCTTTTTTAATTCTGGCTTGTGGGCCAACCCTGTGTGATGTCAGTTTGAGTGAGCCATTTTTGCCCCCCTCTCTTATTGACAAATGTTAATAAGTGTTACAAAAAAAGTACCAGAACAGGGCCTATTCATAATTCTAATTGAAGACAGGAAATTCACCCACCCTCAGCAAAGCTCTGTCATCTGTTCTTCTTTTAAGCTCTTAATGCATTCCTTAAAAACCATTCTGCCAAGTCATCACTTCTTCATATCAATTCCTTTATCTGGCTCCTTAAAAGAGATGTGGTGTTGTAGGTTTCAGTTTACACCTAACTTTGTATATTGATGCACCTTTCTGTGGATCCACTAAGTTTGATCTTTACACAGGAGAAGACAAGACATGTAGCATTGAATTATACACTGCCTTAAGTTGACTATTGTTCTTATTATATATGTGTTTGTGTTAAGTTTGCACAATCTGGAAAAATCTAACTTCTCTAGTCAGAAATGGACAAGGGACTTGGGGACTGGGAAGATCTGGGATTCAGAGCCACATATGTTAAATATGATGATATGAAGCAATTATGTAAAGAAAATTGACAATGCAAACATGATTATCACTTAATTACCTATTGACAGGTATGAAACTATTCTCTCAGTTCCTTCATGTGGTGATAATTCTATATACTTCTACAAAATCAAAATTCAAAGCTGTGCCTTTGAACTTATTCTGTACTGTGTATGTGTGGAAAAATGTATTGTATTTTGGGGAGAATTTTTCTTAGACATTTCCTGTCAGATTTCTAGCTATTTGTGAGTTTTTGTTAGATTTTATTAACATAGCTTTTTCTTCTGTATTATAAAATGCACCAAGCAATTATGGTGGACCTATTACCCTATGGGTAAGAAATAAATAAATGGAAATATGACATCAGACATTTCAGTAATTGTTCTGTAAATAAAATCTTTGATAGCACCCAGTGTGATGATAACCATGTTTATGAAATGGACATAAGTGTTATTTGTACAGTTGTGCAAGATATATGAGGGATTTTCACACTCAAATAAAGTTCCTGAAATTAAATAGATGACATTTAAATTTACTTAAACACAGAAACTTCTGCAAGCTGCAAACCTTCAGAAAATCCTAAATGTGACTGGTTTTATTCAACAAAGAGCTTGACAACATACATAACTGACAGCAAATGAGTAGCCTGACACCTGCGCTTGTGGCTACAAACTGCTCAAGGCTGGGACTGGACAGATGACTCCAGGTGGCTTGGTGTAAGCTCTGCTGCTGTTGCTCACCGATGCCATTGTATTCACTGGGGCAGGTGAGATGTGTTCTCTTCTTTACAGTACCTTGTAACAAATATGTTGCCACCAGAATACTGGAAATGGAAAAGTAATTTTTCCTTAGGTAAGTAAATAAAGTGGCAAAATTTTCAGGTCTTGTGTATTTAGGTAGTGAGTGAAATGGAGAGAGTTTGGGGTCTGAAGTAGCTAAAGGAGTGCACTGGAAATTTGCAAAGGTTGAGAGAGGAAGGATGTTCCAGGCCAGGTTTGGGAAGTGTTCAGGCTCTTAAATATGCAGTCAAAGCCCAGAGGGATTTTCAGAAAAAACATCTGGAGCCCATCTCCACCCCTAGGCACCTGGCAAAAATCTTGTTTCCTCAGTTAGTGTCACAGACCGTCTGAAAGTTTTCTCCATTGGCTTGTGCTATTACCCAAGATACCTCTACTTTTCACTTTTGTTAAGGACAGGGAGATCAGGTGTAGGCTAACTCATCTATTTTATACTTATTCATGTTATCTTCAGGTAAAGTTGTCTACACATGAAGAAAAGTAAATTATCTTAGGACGTTTTTTTAGCACTCGGTCTTTCGCAGATGGAGTTTTGATGTGTTTGAGACCAATGTCCTGCATTGTATTTTGTTATTGAAGATGTTTAAATCAAAGCATTGATTCTGGCCTATTAATTAATAACAAGCATAGAAATATCTGCCTCATCAAGACTGAGAAATTAGTACGAGAAAGGCACTAGAATAGAAAAATCCACTTTCTTTTCCCCAGTGAATTCCAGTTTTCTGTACTGCATTGCGTCTGACGCGAGCCCACTGTGACCCTGTTCACTCATTCATTATTGCTGGAACATCGATCAGTCTCCCATTGCCCAATGGACTCTTGACCATGACTTGCCATGGTCAACAGGACCAGAGGCATTGGCAAGATGTTTGTGTGAAGAATGGCCCATTAACTCAAAGCTGGGTCTTTCGAAGGACCGGGACGGAGATGAACCCCAGCATCACTTGATGGAAGCCAGAAGCACTTCCCACATTTTTTACAATACCTTGTTAAACTAAACAAAGTCTAATCCCCACTGACTGGAAGAAAGGAGAAGATGAGACTATTTTAGCATATCCTTCAATATGTTCAAGGACAACTCAGTGAACTCTGATTTCAAGAGCTCAGGCAGAATATTCAGGAAGGAAGAGCGATACTGGGCACAGTATCAACACCAGAAATTGTAAGGACTTTCTGAGCTAAGAAATGTAACACCGTGCAGAAAATCTTGGGAGAGGCAGTTTTGACCAACAGCAGCACCACAAGACTGTTCATAAAAGAGCCACAGAACATCAGTTAGATAGGGCTTTGAAAGGCTTTTGCAACAGAACCTCCACAGTCTGTCTTTTCCTTTATTTTTAATTTTTAATTCATTTATTAACTTGTATTGATGCCACAGGAACCTGAACATGCACTGCTTCTTGATGAAGGCTCTGAAATTTAATCTGCGTGTTCCTGGGTAGCAGTATCTAGATTACCAAACATAACTCTACAGAGGTCACCATCCCCATCTGCAACAGACATGCTGCAAGGGAAAGCAGGCCCCTTCCTTGACCACAGCTTGGAATTCACCATATTAATACATCCTGCGGCAGCTTTCGGGTCACAGGGGTGTAAACCAAGTGGTGAAGTGCAGCAGCTCAGGACAGGATGATAATCTCTGGGAAGAATGCCTGGTTAGGGGCAAGAATCTCTTAAATCATCCCAGTACAAACTGCCAAACCTCCCGAGTCAGAGTCTGCAGCCTTCCCTTGACTATGGTTACTGAAACTGCTGCTTCTTGAGCAGCCACGTAATTATGGGTATATAAAGTAAATACAGAGCTTAAATAAAAGACTACACAAATCTTTCTGAAGATTTTATACCACATACCAAAGCACTCAGTATCATCTTCACTTTCTTTTTTCTTGTCTGTTTTCCTTTTTCCTTTTTCTTATTTTTTCCTTTTTCCCTTTCTCCTTCTTCCCTTATCTTGCCCCCTTTTTTCTGTTTTCCTTTTCTTTCTTTTCATTTTCCTCATTTTTCCCTTTTCCTTTTTTCCTTTTTTCTTTTATTTTCCCCTTTCTTTTTATTTTCTTTTTTTTTTTTCTTGCTAACTTTCTATCTTCTCACAACAAATACACATTTTATTAAAAGTGTGATCTTTTTCATGGGCTAAAGCATAACAATAGAGGTATGTAATATATTCCACATAATATATTGTAATATTATTTATTACAGCATAACTAGCATATATATAATATTTTTAAACAGCTGTACACACACACACGCACATACATGTATGTCTGCATATAAAAATCCATTACAATGCTTCAAGATTTTTCATTACCAGGTAGAAAAAAGACTCAGCGGGGGAAGAGCAGTGAGAACTCCATTCACTGGCATGAATCCTGTTTTTGTCAGGCTACCTCTTGCTGCTAAGGTCACTACCCTCTGACAAAAATGGCCTCTGACCTCCCCAGCCCCACAATTCTGTTGTGACTGACCCTGAAACCCATGAAATTCAGGGGCAGACACTGCTTTGGAACGTTTAGATAAAGCTGACTAACATGGGAAGGGCTCATGGTATGCACCCGTCTGAAAAGGTCTGGCAGTCCTTTGGTAGAGGATGCAATTTATTCTGTCCCTCTCTTTCATTCAAATCCTAATCCTTCATATGCTACATAAAATGGAAACTAAAACTCACCAATGATGAATAACAATGTGCCTTAAAAGAGAAAGTAATAGTCTCCAAGTGTTTATTTTTTAGGTGTTTTTTCAATTAAAAAATAAATAAATTTTCTATGTACAAGTAAAATGGGTGTGAGGGAAATCTAAGCAATCTCATGCATTATTGTAGAGTTATAAGCAGAGGATTATTTTTACTGGGTTCCTCTCCATGGCTGCATTAGTACACACATGAACCTGAGTCAGAAGAAATGACTGTGCACTTGGGGCTGGATTTCGTTACTCCTTGCAGTCCAATGACCATGTTGTTCTGGTTCTGTATCTCAGTTCAATCCGCTGTGGCAAGAAACCCTGATCAGAAAGTTCACATCCTAGTTTGGGTCTGCATCTTCAACACACACCAACACGTTTTATCTCCTTCGCTGCTCTTTGGAGCCCCTGTCCATCTGCAGATGAAACCTCCTTGCCCTGATGGTGTTTTCCGCCATGGAGCTGATGGTTTGTGAGGTGAAAGGTTTCTATTCATGACCTCAGAGTACCTCCAGAATCACTGCTGAACAAGTAAGTACCTCAAGGAGAGACTGACCTCAGCTGTCTCTGAAAGTTTATTACCTTGGGTTTTTTTCAGTCAATACATTGTTTCTGCTATCTGGACAGTGAATTTTGATTATCAGGCACCCTGAATATGGAAATACTAAGTTTCTTCTCAGCATAGTTTAAACCTATGGCCCTGAAAAGCTCTTTAGAGACACAGTACATCTTTCCCTGAATACACAGGCAGTTTTGGCAAGGCAGAGAGAGGGGTTTTCTCTCCAAATGGAAATGGTGAATGTTCAGGTACCACTGCCCCCCAGGTGGGTTTGACTGGAGAAAGAAGGGTTTTGCTACCAGACATTGTGGTGAAGCCCCACGTCAGGCAACGGACACAGACTTCACTCAGGCCACCCCTTAGTGCCATTCTGTGCAGGGCTGGTGGGTAAGGGCAGGGCAGGAGGCAGCTCTGCAACCATGTCACTCTGGAGTGTCTGCCCGAGGCAGGTGTAGTTGAAGGCACCATAAAATGCAGCACATTTTGCCTAAAAACTTGAGGGAAAGTGGCCAGCCCTCATTTTGGCAGGTAGCTCTCCTTGTGACAGGCATGGTAAACGCAGGGTGAGTCACAGAGAACACACAAGTGGACAAGCCTAGCGAGGGAGGCCTATGTCGCGGTAAGCTTTGTGCCACTGAGTGTTTGGGAGGCGCCCTCTCCGCCGGCGGCAACCGCTAGGGACTCGAACCCATGGTCTCACCCCGCTGGCTTGCCCCCCTCCCCTGACGCCTCCGGGGCTGCCCAGCGGAACCACAGCACCCATTGTGCCCTGCGGCACGAGACCCTGCCAGGCACCGCAGTGATTCGTCACTTGGCATGCTGGGAGACGTAGTCTTCTTGGTGTGGGCGGGACCGGGAGGGAAGACAGCCAATAGAAGGGCTCCCAGCGGAACCTCCAGCCAATAGCGCTCGAGAGCTGCCTGCCAATCCGGGCGGTTTCCAAGGGGAGCGTAGTGTCGTGATACGTCACGTTACGTCGCGTCACGTGAGGGTTGCGCGGGGCAAGAGGTCAGGGCACGGCGGGGCGGTGGTTGCAGCCGAGCCGAGCCGAGCCGAGCCGAGCCGAGCCGAGCCGAGCCGAGCCGAGCCGAGCCGAGCCGAGCCGAGCCGAGCCGAGCCGAGCCGAGCCGAGCCGAGCCGAGCCGAGCCGAGCCGAGCCGAGCCGAGCCGAGCCGAGCCGAGCCGAGCCGAGCCGAGCCGAGCCGAGCCGAGCCGAGCCGCTGGCGGCCGCGGGCATGGAACTGGGCGCGGTGCTGGAGGCCGTGGAGGGGCGCGGCAGCGCTGAGGCGGTGGAGCGAGTCCTGGCGCGGTACAACGAGGAGGTAACGGGCCGTTCCCCTCCCCTCGCGGTACTAACCGGCCCCTCAGCTCCCCCGGCGGTATCGCAGTCCCGCTGGGCCCACGGTCGTCCCTGCCATTGCCCCCCGCTCTCTTCTCTGCGGCGGGTCCGCTGCTTCGACCGCGTCTGCTGCCGCTTCCCCGGCGTGTCCCCGAGTGCTGTCCGCCTTCTGCGGAGGGGTGTCGAGCGGGGCCTGCGCCTGGCGGGAAGCAGGCTCCTAAAGGAGCGCACAAGCCAGCGGTATCGCGGGTAGATAACGCTCAGTGCCAGGTTCGGCCCCCCGCCTTCCCTGTCTTGCTTGTACCTTGCATGCCTGACGTGGAGCATAGCAGGTTATCGGTTATCAGGCTCTAGAAAGAGCTGTTCCACAGTTTGTTTCCGACGTCCTTTAACCTGCATGTACCCCAGAGAAGAGCCTGGGAGAGTAACACTGAAGCCTTTCGGACCATTGTGTACCTGCTCGGCTGCCCGCAGTGCTGCCCTTTGCAGGCAGTCGTCTGTTGCCAGGTCTGGGTAATGTACTGGGGAGAGGCTTTCCCTTTGCATTGCTTCAGCAGTGAGGGGGTCAATGTGCAGGGGAACAGCTCGCAGGGGGACTGGGGTATGTCTGAAGTGGACTGCAAAACCTCGCTTGGTTTTATTACGTTTCTGGGCAAGCAAAGGGAAGAAGGGAGACAGCTGAAATCAAGGTTACAACAGGTAGTTTTAGTGCATACAAGTATTAGAGAGTACCTGTCCTTCGTGTAGACCCTTCTGTGACTGGAACACAAGCATCTAAAGCTTGTACTGACTCAGAGTTTGGCTATAGATGTAAATGCTGTTGTGTTGAGCTGTCTTCTGAAATTTAGGAATCTGTTACAGGAATAAACATTCAGGTGTTTAGTTCAAGATTCCTGGCTCTGTCATTAGAGGGAAACCAAACAAATGTGGATTGGTGTATGGTTATCCTTCAGCCTCCAAGAGATGGCTTGAAGTTTGCTGTCTTACATGCAATATGTAGTTTTAAGTCTATGTTTTAAGTCGAGCAGTGGCAGTAACTGGTATCTTGCAGTTTCTGTTCTGTATATATCAGATGTCTGTATCAAAGACATTTAAAGTCTTTGAATGAAGCCTTGGGGTTACATGTGTAGCTAAATACTTCTTCTGAAATCTCAACATGACATTTCTCTCGCTGTGTTTCTTGTTAAGAAGTTTGCCTTAATGTTTCCTACATTTCTCTCTGGAACATGTTACTAACTTCATTATCTTGCTTGTGGGCCAGCAGAGACAGGCAGAGTACTCCCAATTTCCAGATCTTTACCTATGCCTTTTCTGTGCTTTAGGTTTCCTTATTTTTTTTCCCAAATAACAAATTAAATATGTCTCAATTGAAGAGAAAAGATGGATTAAGTTTATTTCAAAGGTGCAGGTTGCTGTAGAATAACTAATGAGAGAAGTTAGTAGGTCTCTTCTTAGTCCTCTGTGCTGTCTTGTTTGCAATGATTATGCCAAACTTCTGGTTCTCCAGTGTTCAGACTGCAGGAACTGTCACTACACTTCTCTTGTAAATTTCCAAGAACGTTCATGTGCAAGTGCAGATACTGCCTTCTCTTGGTTAATTTCTCATCATTTAATGTTCACCTGCTTTTGGCTGGCATTTTGCTTAACTTGTGTGGTTCAGTAGTGTTATTGGGAGCTGTAAGAGAAAGGAAAGGAATTATTTTCCTACTGTCGTCACGGATCTAACTGATATTGGTAACACTTGATTGTAGGGTAGATGTCCAAGGCCTTTCTGTAATTGTTGGCTTGTGTCATGAAAGGTAAGAGGCCACTAATGTGCTATGGAGGGTCACTTACATGATGTAGCAAGTTGTATGCTATAAATAATATATTATAAATAATGGAAATTGAGAATCTGTTCATCATGATTAATCACTTGGAAGGTTTGAAGATGCAGTTAAAATAACTGCATGGTATTATTGCTGTTGTCTTTGACTGGCACAATAAAGTTTGTGTCCTATGAGTAGTATTTCACTAGTAACATGCTTCAGGAAACTGAGGTAGAACTAATCTCAACTACTATTTGAGGTGTTTAACAGGAAATGAGTACTCATTGTTAGACCATGTCTAGCTTGTGTTTGACTGTTCTAGAGAAACAAATATCTTGCTAATGTAGTTTGGAAATAGCCACAATATGGAAACGGGTAGATTTTGTGCTGAGGCTTATTTGATTTGCTCTGCTTGTTTTCTGGGCAAAATTATACTATGGTGGTTCTGATATGGGGCATTTTAAAGTACAGTCAAATGCTTGGAAGCCATAACTGCTTGGGGAAGAATCTGAGTAATAAGGCGTTTGTAAATTACAAGGCTATAGCTAACGTTTTTCACAGTGTAAAGCGCCATGTGTGATGTTGTTAATGCGCATCAGAAACAGCCCAAGGATAAAGGGTTGCTCTGTACTGACAGTGATTGTGAGATTGTTACTTGGAACTACTTACTGAAGCTCATGCTGTTGGGTTGGAAGGGAAGGGGACATGAGTTGGCATGATTGTGGCCTCATTATCTGAGATTGGTTTTTACCAGGCTCCTAAAGTGTTACAATATTTTTGCAGGTATTACGTACTTAGCAGCTGATGTTCATGTAACAAATTGCAAACTCTTCTCATTTTTTACAGAATCGGACCATTTTCAGATTTGATCCAGCAGATGAAGACAAAAGAAAGGTAAATACAATAAGCTATCAAGCTGCATCCCTGCTCTGTTTTGAAGTATAAAAAAGTAAAAGCAGTCTCTTAACTTAGCTGCCACTGTGAAATGGTGCAAGTAGTAATTATAAAGTTCTGGTTTAATCTTTTGTTTCTTCAAAAAGATGTGACAACTACCCATTCCCCTTTTTTTCTGAAAGAGAAAATCAGATGCCTCCAGCAGAAACACCTGTCTTGACTAAAAGTAGTAACAGAAAAAAACATGAGTAACTGTATAGGGTACAGATTTGGGATGGGCTGGAGGAATAAAACCAGTCTTATGTATCTGCTGAGATAAAAGTTTTGCAATACATTTTTCTATTTTCTCTCTTCTTGTCAGGTAGCAATATCACAGCTATATTTCTTGTCTATGTTAGCTATTTAAAGAATACTAGAGATTAAGATACAAGTACAGAAGAAAGCTATGGAACTATAAGGGAGACAGAGCTACAGAAGTCTGTTAATCCAAAGGTAGCTGTAGTCAGTGGAATGTGTGCTGTGTGTGTCAGGCTCCAAAGATGGGAAATGTTTGTATATTGTAACATGGAGCTGTACAGGTGTGTTAGGGCTTAACAAGTCTCTGGAGATCCATTCACAGCCTTACATTTAAAGGTTGGAAATGTTTTTTTTTCTTTCCTGTTATTTTTATGGTGTAATGTGTAATGACAAGACCCTTCCTTTCTTTTTTTCTAATTAGTTTTTGAGCTGATTTGCATACCTATTCAGAAATGTTCATTAGTGAATGAGGCTCCATGTTTGCACTATTTCTGAAATCAACTGAGCTTGGAACTAGAATTGCAAGGTTCCTGCAAGGATAGCTTGTCTCAGATTGGACACCCATTGATTCATTCCATGATTTTGTGCAAAATCTAAATATTTCCATGCATTAAGTTGGGGATTTTATGGTTGAAATGGGTGGGATAAGTCTGTTCTTTGTATTTATACAAACCCATTGGTTATGTGTATTCTAAGTTACAGCTCTTCACTACACTATTACTGAAAGATATTTTAGCTTGGGTTTATCTATGGCTTTACTCAAAGTTGATGTTGAGTAATGTGGTGATGGACTATGTGTGTACTTTTTGATCTGTAGAAGAATTCGGGTGGGATCTTCATTTGGTTTTCTTACTGTGTTTGTCCTCTTCCTTTTTTTCCTTCCACATCCCTTCCACCTCTTTTACTTTGAGAATGAGAAAGTGTCTGGTTTGAAAACTGAATGCTAAGTAGAGAACATTGGAAAGGAGAATAGGTCAGAAGCCAACATTGGCAAAAGCTAAATAAAAACAATGAGTGGCGGGGTGTGTGTGTAGGATTTTCTCTGTGTGGTTGTATTTGTTTGCTGGGTTGGTTTTTTTTAACAGCTACTCAACTGCACATGTTCGATACCCTTAGTACCTGTACAACGTTGAGCCACTCTCCTTTCATCCTTCAGTTAAGGGAAAAAAAAACAACCAAAAATGCTTTAAATTGAAAGGTAAAGTAGTAGTACATACTCTTACTAAGAGCAATCTAGTGAAGTTACCACCAAAAGTAATGAGTTACTCCAAGCCTGCATGATGTAGTTTCATGCTAGTTCAGAAACAAGTTGCATTTTTTTTGTTTAGTAATACCAAATGCACTTGAGTTTCTGGTGTTTGCAGTTCTGCTGCTATTAGCTTGGCATGACTGCAGTGAAAGAATGTTTAGACAAAGGGTCACAATCCATAATGAAGTCATGTAGGAGACTTGAAGTTCAGGTGTAGGGGCATGTACAGAGGGACATCAGGATTTTTGTCTTTGGCTTCTGGTGCTATTGGAAACTTGCCATATAACCTGATGAATGCAATACATGCTTCTTACCTGTCTCTTGTTGCATATTGGGTTTGTTCATGCCTAGGAGTAAATTTGCTTTTAGTTACTTCAGCAAGACTCACAAACTTTTTGTAAATCATTCATGTGTATGCAAGAGTATAAGTAAAAGAACAATAGTAATGCAAGTTTTTTCTTCTGCCTTACCACATGGCTTTAGTCATGACCTTGGAATTACAGCAAGGTCATGTAACGTAGGAGTAACTGTGCTTTATGCTTTTCTAGGTTAATACTGTTTAGGGGGAGGACAAGTTATATACAACAGTGACACATAAAATAGGAAAGACAGAAAGGTCAAAACTGTGGCTTGATTACAGAAACTGGGTACATTGGACAGCAAAAATTGTTCTCCTGTAATATGGCTATCATCATGATGCTTTAGACTGTAACTAAATTGGCAGTGAGTTTGAAATGCTGAACTCCAGGAGGAAAGTAGGTTGTGCCCTCTAGAAGGCAGGAAGAGAGGTAATGCTATCAAGCTTGTCTATCTGGACATAGCCACAAGATTAAAACCCGCAAGATTTGAATGTGAGTTATTGCTAGTCCTGGTGGTTCTGTTTAATGATGTGTATGTCTGCATTGTCCCACGTGATTCATGCTATGGATATAGATCAGTTGGCAGTCTGTGTTGTAGTGTATGATCTACTCGGATACCAGCCAGATCAACTTGGTGCCATTCCTTAACTTGGTGTATACTAATAAAAACCATTAATTTCTGAAAGCCTATTTTCAGTTTGTGTGTGTAAACAGTATAAAAGTTGCCAACCAGAGGTAGTGTGTTCTGAAGCAGAGTTTGAAGTGAAGGCACTGCAGTTGTTTCAGAAGAGCTTAAACAGCTCTTGGAAATCTAGAATGCTTACTTGTCCCGACCAGCACAGAAGTTCTTGACAGTGTTTTGCTGGAAAAGGGGGAGTCTTCAGAACTGCTGTGCCTCACAGCAGTGTGGTGTGGTTGACACAAACGGTTGGTTGTTTAGGTTTGTGCTTGAATCAGCTCAAAAAAATTAATATCTGGTATTATGACTGGGCAGTCACCTTGGAGAAGGGGAGAGGTGTCAAACACAGTGTCTCCCTCTGGAATTGACACAGCAGACACTTCAGCTCAAGACTTACATGTCCTAATACAAAAAGGAAAGGGTTTTTTTAGAACCACTTTTTCATCATTTAATAGCTTTGTTCTCTATTATCTATACCTTGACAAGTCCAAATCCTGCTTCTGAAGTAGCAACACATTTGTGCTGTTTACAGACTTAAAATGGTGAGAAAATCACAGCACTGTTTGTGTCTTGGAAACATCTGTCAGTACTGATTTCCTAGCTAGCCATGGCCTTCCACAATTGGAAGGAGCTGCAGCACCATTTGCCTAGGTGATATAACAGAAAAAATAAATCTGTCCAAGATAGCAAGCAAGACTGACTTTCAAAATTGGATGGAGATGCTGAGTTTAAAGGAGGAAGGGGGGAAAAAAAAAAAAAAAGGAAGCAGCAGCCACGTATAAGAATATTACTCATAAGCCATATTCTTACCAGGGTCTTCATGATTGACGTATTTCCTCTTTAACTCTTGTGTTTTCTCTGCTTCAGCTTTTGTAGGGCTTTTAACTCCTTATTAATGCTCTACTGGTTCTGGCTCACTTGTTGGGTCTGTCCTGTAATCTAAATCTTTAAAAGCTGAAATCAGTTTTCTTGAACATAATGGATCTAAAATGCAAAGTTTTCTTTTGTGGGAAGACAATCAGGAAAACAGTCTTTTCCCCCCATGCTGCTGTTTGAAAGCTGGTGAAATAGATGATGGTAAACCATATCAAATGTTTTGTGGGCCTTTCTCTTCTGATTAAATTCATGATGTGAGCATATTCCTTAAGGCTGTGGACTGTACCATATTTGAACCTTGGAAGGATGTGAGCAAGATGCCATCATGTTCTATATCTCAGCAGAACCTCACTATTAGATGGTGCTGCTGACACTGTGACACTTCTGGGAGGTCTGAAGGTTCCTGCAGCCACAAAGGCACAGAGCTTTTCTCCTCCCAGTAACTTTATTTGAGCTTTTAAAGCCTGTTGGTGAGTGACCTATAAAAATACTAAGCTCAAGTGCTCTTGCGGACACACTGTGTGGAATCTTAGTATTAATTGCTGTTATTGTTCTGACTTTACTGGAACCCCCTAAGAGAGTACCAGTTGTTAAGAGAAGCAAAGTTACTAAGTATCCTTCATTAATACTAAGCATTTGTTTTAATTCCCTTGGGTCCTGCTTGCTCCCATCCTGCATTTTTCAATTTTTGTATCTCATAAGGTTTCTGCCAGGTCATCTCTCCTTATAACACCCTTCTTTCACCTCTGGGTTACAGGGGTTCTCCCTCTTCAGTTCAGTGGAGAGGGCAAGGAGAGCTGCTGAGAGTGCAGCTATGCAGAATTTTACCTTTCTGTGACCTGAACCAAGGGTTTATTCCACTGGTTCTGACAACACAGACTCCGGTTTGTTCTCCTTGCCTTCCCTACGGAGTGCCATCTCACCTGTGACTTGGATTTCTGATATGTCAGAGACTCCTGCCAAACATATCAGACTTCTGCTGTCAGTATGGGCTCAGCAGTGAAGTTTTCATGTGAAGAAGACTAAATCTTCAAGGAATACAAGTGTACACCTCCCATTTCCACCCATATGTGTCCACAAAGACTAGGCAAAATTTGGGCATGGCCTTTTCAGAGGAGGTTATCTAATTGTCAGCACAGTTCATTATAAATGTTATGTGGCTGTTGTCTTCCAGAGAAAATGAAAGCTTGAACTAACTTCTGAAATATTCTTGGGCTTACTTTCTTACTTGGAACCTAATAGCAGAATAAACCAATTATTTTACTCTTTTGATGCTGCTCCTGTTAGCAGATATGTTCTTATTTAGTACTTCCAAATTATGTCTCTTTGCTCCTCTAATCTCTTATCTCTAACTTGCCAAAAACATAGTTTCGCTGGTTTTCTGCAGCACTGGTTTGCATAGTCTACTGAAAATACAAGAAATGAGGAAAGTGCTTAATTTTGCTTTATATGAGGTGGAGAGGCACTTGTGTTTTAAGAGAAACTTTGGAAACATTGAGAGCTACAGAAACTTTAGAGTAGTAAAAATTCATGTACAGTTTATTGTGGCTACTACTCACATTCCTTTCATCTACCTGGAAATTGAGTAGAATCTGCTATGAATCTTCATGTTTATAGTAAAGTAGAAGGTAAGCTTGAGGAATAGGTAACAAAACAGAGTTGGTAAACGTCAGCAGACCTACGTGACCTGTTGGGGAAATACAGTTCCTTGTGAACTTTCTGTTTGGCACTATACTTGGTTTCATTAACCGTTCTCACCACTGAACAGCAACTGAACTAGGCTGAATTAAATTAATAACATACTTCACTTGAAGCCCTAGAGACAAATAAAACTGAAATTTGGAAAGCATGAAAAGAATGGGTCAGAAGACAAAGTGAGCTAGAGAGACTTAAGCCAGTGCAGGTGAAGGAAAGCATTATTTAGTACCTCTTACAATGTTCCTGTTCCCCTAAATAAATGTTCTCTGGCATATAATACTTGAAGAAGCCAAAGACATGGTGGCTTCTGGTTTATCCATGCTAAGAGTGAACAAGCACTTACTGTTAGTTCTGTGACTTTTCTTTGCCAGCAATTAAAGAAGAGTGGGGAGGATTAATTTGATTCTTGTGGACAGTTCTTTAAAAAGCTTGATTTTTGCTTAAGTTAAGCCTAATAAGTGCAGTAAGAATTTGGCAAATCTGACATATTGCTCTCCATATGCTAATACACTGTTCTGTCAACATGTATGAATTTATGCCTTGAAATGTACAAAGAAGTCTTAAGAATGTTGATCCTCAGAAATAGTAAAGGTGATACAAAATCAAGCACGCTTCCAGTGTTCTTCTGTTGTAGAATTCCAGTTCTTGATGGGTTTTTCTCACAGTTTTCTTATTAGTATGCTCTGTTACTGAGGAAAGTGGAAAATAGGAGCAGCATCTATTTCCAAGTCAATATGACAACAGGTTGAGGTTTTTCCCCTTTGCTTTAGATTAAACTTAATTGCTAAGAAGTGGACCTCTCCTGGTACTTACAGCATCTATGGCATAAGTAAAAAATAAAAGTGCAGAGAAAAAGAGATAAAATATGCACCCTGTTTCTGTAATGTTTAGCAGAACTTCTGTTGCTCACCTTTAAATTGCAGCTTCTCTAGCACTGAACAATCTGTGTTTAAATTAAGTGCTATGTTTCATAAAGCAGCGGTGTTTGCTTGGGTTTGAAAACTTGCAGAATGGAGACTCTATTCTCTTGCTCCTTCTGTAATCTGAAAGCCTGTATAGGAGAATGATTTGCCAAAGGGAAAGAAGCAAATAAAGGGAAATTGTCTCCTTTTCTCACCAGGACACCTCTTACTCTGGTGTTGAGAAGCTACAGTAAATTCAGCTGACATAACGTAGACATACTGGTCCTTGAATTGTAAAGAAGTTAATATAGGTCAAGCATGCTTTCTAAACATCTTTGAGCACAAAGAGAGGAGGTAGAAAAGGACCCTGTGTGCAGGCACCTCGGGGCCAAAGAGCAAGATCATGAAGTACCCTGTTTTTCACAAGCACCTAGTATCCCTAGCTGAGGTTGAGCCTGGCAAATAGAAACACCTGTTAATAAGCACTTGGAGTGCTTTCCTTTCCTCCTTGCTTCCCCCTTCTTCCCCTTCCAATCTAATTAGCCTGTAAACAAAGATGGCGAAAGAAAATGGAAGTAAAGAGGTGATACCTTTTTGCCCAAAGCCACACAATAGGTCTGTGGCTGAGCAAGGAAGAAAATGCAGGTCTCTTGTATCTCAGGATGTTGCTTTTTTTCATATAGGACTATGTTGCTGCTTAGCAGCAAGAGTTGTTGCTATCAGGATAGAGGACCAAAATTGATTGGTATTTTACAAATGGGTGTTTTGGGGCTTCCTTTTTTTAACGTGAAATAAAATTTGAAAATATTGAATCACTGCACTACAGCATAGACAAAAGAAACAGCATAGCAAAAGAAACTGGCTTAACCTTACTGAAAGCAAGGAAGCTGAGAACTCTTGAATTTGAGAGAAGCGACTATTTTATAATTTTTAAAAGGCTAGAAACTGCGTTGGTTCCATGGAAAAAGTATGTGAAAAGCACTTTTTGCTGTAGCAGAACTGATGAAAGTCAAACTCCTTTCTGAATGTTGAGAGAACTCAAAAAAAAAAAAAAAGAAATGTTAAATTCATACAGTAGTTTAGGGAATAGCAATAAGCCTCCAAAACTAGGACAATCATCAGGTGGTATTTTGTGCTTTCATTTCCAACCAAATAAATAACATCTGTGCCCCTTACTTTATGCCATACTAATGGTATATGGGGTGATAGAAAAATTACCACCTAAAGAAAATGAAAAGCATAATAATGCTTTTGCAGTCACATTCTTTCCTGTTTCTCTTCTCTCTGGGGATCACTTCCCTCACACCACCAAGGAGAAAGCAGAACATGTGCTGTATAGCATTTGATTTGTCTCCAAGACAATTTCCTAATAGGATGAATTTTGTGTCCTTACTTCAGAACTTCCCATGGATAACTTTTCAGCTGTAGTTAGATGCTGTACTTTTTCCTAAGCTCCTATTGGCACTTGAGATCAGCCAGCAATGGTTCACTGTCGTGGATTTTGGCAGTATTGCAAGTGGTATTATAACTGAATGCTGGTTCCTTTAAAATCCCTCTTGATGGCTCACCAGGGTCTAAGTCCAGAGAACTTTGCCAGCAGTTCCTAAGTGATTTTCACTTATGAAAGTCTTATATCTTAAAAAAAAGTGGGTTTTGCTGTAATGGCTAGGAAGCTTAGTAACCTGTTCTTCAGTTTGTGATGGCTTAGGTATTAATCTAGTGTGCTAGTCTAGTAGAGTAATAATTGGTGCTTTTAAGAATAAATTCTAGCTTTGTTTCTATTGGGAAATCTCCTACACAGCCAAGGCTTCAGGAACATTATTCTATTTGTCTCTATCTTTTGTACAGCCGTTTAGAATTAAGAATCCTCTGTTGCTGCATTTCACTAAGATTTGAAGCTATGGGATGGTGGTTTTTATAATTTTGAATTAAATTGCAAAGGTAGTCTTCAAATGTGTAGAGGGAGGGTTAGGCTTCCACCTTCCATGGCAATTCAGTGGGGGTTTGGTGACCCTTGGGATCTTCCCTGCAGTGCTTTTGAGGTTGCAGTTACATTTCCATAACAGCAGGTGGGTACAACTTATGGGTTGGAGGGGAATTTGGGAGGACTGGTCTCCTTGTAGTCAAATGAGTGTTGAGGTTTTACCTAACAGAGATTAAAGGCCAGAGCACCTGATGGAAGATGTGTATAGACTCTGCTGCTAACAAAACCAAGTTTGAACTCCCTTTAATTTCAGTGGGTATTGATCAGGTCAGATAATTTATGAAGTGATCCGTGGTATTTAAAGTCCTAGCAGAAACCTTCAGCACTGTTAATGAAGAACCAGATACATATCTGTGCTGCATTTATTTACTGATAAGGCAGGCTGTCTGGCCCAGTGTGTCTCTGAAGTGTTCGTTCATCATTGTTTGGGGAAGGCTGATAACTTGACTTCTTATGATGTTAATATGGCACTGCTACACAGTTCTGAAGAGAGAGTCCAGCTGGTAAACCAGTGGGTGAGTTACTGCAGACCACCTTGTGGCAGCTGATGTTAACAAGGAAGGATGTAACTCCTAAGTCTAATAGAAATGTGCTTAAAATGTGCTTAACAGAATCAAGTGGCCTTTTCCTGGAGTTGTGTGAAGTGTCCATTCAGTTCTGTGTTACTCCTCAGAACCAGACAGACCTCACAACTGTTGCTTCAGCTTACAAAGCTGGGTTAATTGTATGGAAAACTCTTTTAACAATAGAAACAAAATTCTCGTAAGGTGTTGAGCTGTGACCAGGTAATCTGACTGTGGGTCTAGACTGGTGATTTTTTGTTTCGTAGCATCTCTTAAAAAATGCTTCAAAGATGTCACCTTCAGAAACATTTAGTGCAGGTCTGACATGCTGTGCTCAAGTCAAGGGGTTATACAGATCTGTAGGAGCAGCGTTAGGTTAATGTTGAAGAACACTGGAAACTCTACTTGAGTATCTTTTTCCAGGTAGTTGTCCATGAAATTCCCAGTCAGTATCTATATACCTGTACAGGTGGTCAAATGTGGATTTTATACTGCTGCAGTGCCTGTAATATTCTGACGATGACTTCTCATGTTGCCTGTGTGATAATAAGAGATGGAACTCGCTCCTTGTTTTCAGACTCTTACTGGATTAATCTAGTAAGGGCTGTGGAGATGCAGTTACAGTCTTGATCGTCTGGGTGGTGCTTTTGGGTGGGCTTCACCGCAGGATGAGCATACTGGAAATCATATTGTGAGTTCCTACTGTCTGACTTTGTTTACAGATTGTCTTTTAACATTGTTGAAGACTTGGGTTGTTTTCTCCCTTATTCTTCTGAAGTGTCTGTTCTAGATTTGCTTTAGACTTAATTTTTTTTCTTATTATTTTTTTGGCTTTAATCAGAAGTGATCACAGTAACAAAACTTGCTTGGGTGTCCCAAATGGAACTTCTGTTTGCAACTTTAGGCTAGGGTGATAAGCAGCTTTGCTCCTGGCCTTATTTTTGTGGTAGTGGTGAAAAGTGCAGTTCCAGAGACCCTTCCCAAAGAACTATTTTTATTTTTTTTTTTTTTTTTTTTTTTTTTCCTCTACTAGTATTCCTGTGGTTTGGGGTTTTTTTTTATCACTTTCTTATTGACATGTACTGCTTGAGACCACAATATGTGTTTCAGTCCTAAGTGGTTCTTCTGCACTAAGGCTGTTCAAATCAGTTGCCGCTATGGCTTCTTTGGTCATTTATTTGTGTGTAATTTATATTGGGGTGAAAAAGGAGGAGGAACTGTGTCCTAAAAGGAAGAGCTGTAAAGTACAATGCAGTTTATGCATTTATCTGGGAACTTTGTAACTATCCTTTTGGCTTTGGAACCCATGAGTAGTAGTGTTGTCCTGAGCTTAATGCATAAAAAGCATATGAAGTCTTCTCTCATCAAGCAATCTCTTCTGTCCTATCTTTTCTCCCTTTTGATCATCTGATTTTCTGTTTCTGTCTTATAAAAGGCAATTCTTCTATAATTCAGTGTTACTGTTCTGACCCACAGATTGTTTGAGTGTTGTGTTTTCCCATACTGCGTTCATATGATTAATGTTTACCCCTGCAGTCATGTTGCTATAGAGTTATCAGTGAAGTATTTAGATTTTAAGAACAAAAAACAGCAGTTTTGTTGATTTATTTAAACTGCTACAGCCTGAGTCTTCCAATAAAACTGCATTAAGTTTCTGTGTCAAAGGTAACATTTCTAAGGCTCAAGATGGGAGAAGTCCATAGATTAGGTTGACATGGCAACAAATTATAGCTGTTACCAAACATGGAGTACTAATACTTGTATGTTGAGCAGCAGTTACTTTGGTTTGGTTTCTTGTTTCCCCAGCCTTCTGAGTGAAACAACTTCAACATCATTTTGCAGGTACTGTAGGTGTGACTGTTCTACTTTGATGTATTTTTAACACCACCTGTGTCTCTCTAGCCTTATTACTCTGGTACTCAGGTTTTTAGTCCCAATCCTGAGAAAACTTCACAACTGGCTATGTTAGATAGCATCTGCTTTTTGGCTTAATGCTTTTGCCAATTTGTTGATGTATTTAGATGGTATCTGTGAGGAAAGCTTTTGATGATCATTGGAGGTCTTGCAGTGGTTTATTTTTTGAAAAGTTAATATTGGATACCTAGTTTCTCAAGTCAGCTGAAAACTAAAAGGCTATATAGAAGCTTAGTGAAAGTAGTTTCATATTGCCACAGATATCTTGATGCTAAAACTGTTCTTTTTTTTTGTTTGTCTGTGTTTGCATAGAAACTGTGTGAGGGAATTCTGAACATCCTTGAAAAAGACACAAAAACTTCATGTCAAGTTGCCTGCTTGGAGGCCCTCCGGATTCTCTCCAGGGACAAGAAGGTTTTAGTGCCTGTAACCACGAAGAGGAACATGCAGATCCTCATGAGGCTAGCAAAGCTGGACACTGCAGAAGATCCTTTGGAGAGAGTCTCTGAATTTCCTGTTATAGTAGAAGCTTTAAAATGCCTCTGTAATATAATTTTTAATAGTGCTGTTGCACAGAAGCTCAGTTTGGAACTGAATCTTGCAGCTATGCTCTGCAATCTTCTGGGAAAATGTAAGGACCAACAGTTCATTGATGACATTAAATGCTTTGATTTGCGTCTCCTCTTCCTCTTGTCACTTCTGCACACAGATATCAGATCACAGTTGCGTCAAGAACTACAAGGGGTGCAAGTTTTGACTCAGGCTTTGGAAAGTTCCCTGAGTGTAAGATGGACAGAAGAATACAAAGCAGCAGAAGATCGTGACAGGCCTCCTCTGTCTTTGCAAGAGACAGATTGTGCCATTGAGGCACTAAAAGCTCTTTTTAATGTAACACTTGACAGTTGGAATGTCCACAGTGAGGTAAGGCTTAGCTGAAGTGTTCTTGAAAATGGTTTTGTTTAGCCTGCTGTTTACTAATAATCAGCTGGCTAGGAAAAACTATTTAATGTAAGTGTATCAATAGCTGCATCTCTGGTGTGAACTGTAGCAATGGGATAATAATTAGAGCTGGGAAGTCTTGTCTAGTTTTCTTCTGGGTTTTGGGGGTTGTGATGATAAACGCATCAACTCTAATTTTTAACAAATAACTGAAGAAAGAGGAAAGAATGCCACTGTTTTTAATACCTGTATCTCCTGTCCTCCCAACACCAGCTTTGGACTGAAACTTGATCTTTTAAGGTGAGGTCAAGTATGAGAACCAAATGCATTTTCATTGTTACATGTTACGATTAGGATTTATCTTGGTTTTTTTCATTGTAGCATCAGATCTGCTATTTTGTTCTTGAACAGATAAGCTTCCAATGTGTTGCATCCCTGAATTTCGAAACAGAAATAGTAACTTTTTCTTATTGAATAACCCAAGTCTCTGCTACAGTTAATAGAATTATATAGGGAATCTTTCTTTTTAGTTCCCATCATATTGTCTCTAAAACAGTGTTGTTAACTTTTCACTTGTCATTGTAAATACGCAGCACATAAAGCTAAGCAGAAGTTTACACTAGTTAAAATCGACACAATTGTTCTCTTTACTGCAGTGGACTAAACAGCAAATGTGACATTAATCGTAACAGTAAGGGAGGTAAAACTTGAGAAGAGTCTAAAGCTTATTCTTTGCTTCAATGCCTCAAGGGTACCCTGAATAAGAAATCCTGAAATTTAAGATGGGAGGAGGGTCAAAGAAGCTCAAACTGTGAATTTAAGGGAAAAGAAAATGATGGACTTTTCTCTTGTTTATGTTCCTGGCTTAGACTTTCATTAAAAATAACTGTTAGGGAAAGTTCTTTGTAAAGGCAAGTGATTGTTTTGGAGGGAGAAATGAGTGGAGAACAATTACCCAAAGTCAAGTATGTAACACAGCTATATGAATGTTTACTTGTCTGGAGTTTGGAAAGTATTGTCTTTGTGATTAAGTTATTCTGTGAGGAGGAATAATGTCAGGTGTTAAGCTGGAAAATGAAGCTGTGTCACATGTGCACTTCATAAGAAGTAAGCTCTTGAAATCTGAATCTTGAAGTTGGTGTAATCTTACAAAATACTGGGAATCCTGAGACATGAAAAGCCCAGTTTGCTGCAGGAAGGCGGGTGGGAGGTGGCACAAATTTGTGGTGTTACCTGATGAGGTTTCCTGTGGCCATCATCTGAACGAAGAGCCCATGCATGCAGCTGCCAGGAAATTTTCCTTTCTTTTTTTTTTTTTTTTTTTTTTTTATGAGAGTTTAAAACATTCTGAGGTGGGAGAAGCTGATTTTATGTTTTGAGACAAGGTTTATATAATGTCTCTACTAAAAGTTCATAAAAGCAAGGAACCTTTACATTAAATCACACTTTAGTGATGGTTAGCCACATACTTTAGGTCATTCTGCTTAGTGAGTATCCCTGTGGAAATACTAATGATTTATAAGAAGAGTAAACAGGATGTTAATTAAGTGAGCTGAAGATGCAGAATCTGAAGGGATTACAAACAGTAGACGGGATGGAAAATAAAAAGAGAACAGAGGTGTTTGATGTGTGGCTAAAAACCTAAATGAAGTGCATCCTAAGAAGAAGAGAACCACTTGAGCCATCAGTATATAATGACTGGAGATGGTTTCAAAGTAGCAGAGCCAGACAAGAGCCGCATGTGGTACAGCTAGCAAATCTGGGTGCTGATGTTACAAGAGATGCATTGGGATGCTTTGTGCTAAGTCAGACACACCAGAACATATGGTGGATGCCAGGAAGAGCTAATGAAAAAGGATGAGGACAATGATGGACACAGTTAAATGATTGCAGTTACTGGTGTACTTTTGTGTGCTGATGTCTGGTTGGAGATTGGAAGGGGAAATCGCTTCGAGAGAGCAAAAGTAGGGCAGATAAGGGTGCTGGGAGTAGAGAAGTTACTAATGAAACGGAGAAAAGGTATCAAAGGAACAGAAGCAAGTGAATTAGAAGAAGAAACACACTGGGTGGGGGAACAAAACTGTTGGCAGCAAAAGGTCTAAATGAGAAGGAGACAAATGAAATGAAGAACATAAGTAATTAAATGTTGAAGAAGCATCCTTTTGTAAATGCAGGAAGAAAGATAGTATTGGTATATTAGGAATAGTAGTATTGAATTGAGCAAATGCTTTAACGGGGTGTTCTGGTAGTGAAAGCTCATTTAACTGGAAAAAACTCCCCAGCAACTTTCACCAGGCTTAGTTAAAAGGCCAGCATATGACAGTTATGTTGCATTAAGCATTCAGAGAACTGTAAGGTACAGTCCTTTTATTGATAGGGATGGATGTTATGATCTAATAGGTATTTTCCATCTTTAATTTTTATTATTCTAGTGACCTGAAAGTCCCACTTGCAATCTTCAAAATGAAAAAATATCTTCATAATTTATATTTATATAGAATGAATCTCATCAATTTCGTTACATGGCTGCCATCCTTCGACACTGCTTATTAACCATGGGCCCTACTGAAGACAAAACTGAAGAGTTGCACAGGTGGGTAAAACTGCAGAACCAGTCTGCTTTGAAACGTTTTGTTTGGGGTTTTTTTGATAGGCAAAAAAGTACTTTGTCTAAAATCTAAAGTGGAAAGCAGAGAAACAATAAACTTAATTTTGAGTAAAATGCTAATAATCTTTTTTGATGTAAACTATTTGCCTGAAATATTGTTTAAGCATGTCCACTATTCGAGAGGGAAAGTGGCTGGTAAGATTGTTAGTTTTGATCAATAATGATGAAGCTGACCTTGTTGAAATCTTTTTGTGTGCATATGTAACCGAGAATGAAAATACATATGGAAGTTGTAGGGGTAGTGCAAATTGAAGTGGAATGCAACTCCTGTTATTTTGCGCAGAAGCTGATGGAAAAAATGTGTTTGGAGAATTTCTGTGTGGAACTTTTGCAGTTCTGATAGATTGGGATGGAAATAAGTTGGGATTTTTATTTCCATTTGGTTTAGGCTTCTTTATTAAAAGTACAAATATCAACTCCCTGCTAATAATATTTTTTTGCCAAAGATGAGGGACTCATCTTGTGATTTTAAGTGCACTAGGTTTTTTTCCTTAGTCCTGCACCCAACTGTTTGTTACGTATTTACAGCCAATAATGCAATCAAATTCAGAGTATTTTTAGTGAGGTGGTGGTTCTTTGTTCATTGTTACTCTTTTTTTCTGTGACGCCCTATTTTTATCCATCTAGGTCAGGGCCTGACACTCTGGTAGCTTCAAACACTTACATGTTATCTCTGCAATGAAAGTTAGTGTTGCCATTTTCTTCAGAGATGTCTGTATATCTAAGCGTTGGATCTTTTGAAGATCATCTTCTGAACTGGCAGTCTCCAGGAGGAGGGATATAGCTTTTCTCACCCAGCAATCTTGAAAGTGTTAAATGAACTCGATTAAAGTCTTGGAAAGCTCTTAGAGATCAACAGTCTTAGTAGGTGAACACTAAAATCCTACATCAGAGCCCTTCACAGTTGGCGCAGACTAGTTTGGAATAATTTAGGATACCGCTGCAGTAGTTGCCATGACTAAAGGTAGTGCTGTGTCCTAAAAGGCAGTCTGTTTTCTCTTGGCTGCTCCTTGTGGTGGGTTTTTTGTGCTCTCATCCTTCTTTAAGGGAGGGACTGGTAGGTTCCCCACTACTGGGAAAATCTGAGAGACTTGGATAAATGCAGCAACTACAAGACAACAGAGATTAGCCTTTAAGCATTTAAGTTTGTACATAGTCAGCAAGACTGCCTGATATGCTGGTGAATTACTATACAGCTGATGCTCATCCTGTGAAAACATCATCTGTTATCTTGTCCAGGAATCTGACTAGTCTAATCACCCTGTAAAAATCAATTCGTGCTGTTGCAAAAGGGTGTCTATTATGCAGGTCTTCTTGGTTTTAGCTTTTGCAAACACTTGCAGATAAAATACAAAAAGGGCTTTACATACAGAATTAGGCAGCTTTAGAGAATATGTAGTACAGGTGTGATTTCTGTCCTCTTTTCAGTCAGAAGGGATGTTTCATGTAGAGATGCTGCCCATGTTGCCTTTACTGAGATGCCAAGGCAAGGATTCTCCATAATTCTGAGAGGGAAGCAGAAAAGAAATGAGAATGGTTATGATTGCCTGTGTCAGCTCAGTTGTTTTCCCTTCTCCATTAGACTCAGTGTGGCACTGCATCAGTCTTTGCATCTGTTATGCTGGGAAAACAACTTTCTCCCTTTGTTAGCTGTTAGATACCGTCTGTAGCTAGTTTGTTTAGCTCAAGCTAATGGAAGAAAGAATGCGAGTATAGTATTGCTGCGTGTAGTATTCAACCTTGATTTACGTCAAAGTCAGTGGTTTTTAACATGCTAGAAAAACACTGGGCAGATTTTGACTTTTGTGATACGGGCATTTCAGCCCATTTGCAGAGCCTAAATTTTGTCCATGAATGCTGCAAGATGCAATAAAAGCTGAATAATTTAACATGTTTTTCTGCCAAGACTATTCATCACAAGTCTGTTCTGGAATAGAAAAGGTATAGTCAGAAGTAGTGCCCTTGCAAATCCTCAGAGGGATCAGGAGCCTGGATCAGAGGGCCCCACTTCAGTCCCCTATGTCAGGGACTTGGTCAAGCAAAACTTTAATTCCTGATAGGATCTTCAAGAATGAATGAGTAAACCTGTGTTAGCAGTCTATAGCTAGCATAGCATAGCTACAGAAATGAGGCTGTGTTGTCATTTGGGCTGTTTAGGATGCTGGACTCTGACCGTGCAATCTGTATTGCTAGAGATGAGGTGTGAGTTGGAGAGCAGAGTGCCACTTCTCACTTTGAGTTCCACCTGGAGCCTATCAGTAAGGAAATTATGAAAATAATGTTAAAAGAAATTAAACTATAAGCAGTATTGAATGCAGAATGAACTCTATGAAGCATCAGGGGGCATAAGTTTACTTTCTTAGAATTGCTGATCACTTGCACTTCTCTCTGTTTGTAAATCTACAGAATGTAGGATCCTTAAATGAAGGGGACGGGCAGCCTGTTAAAGCACATTGTATGAATGCTTATGCTCTGAATTGAATGCTTATGTTCTGAATGTGTAAGTTGAGGATTTATTTTATGTGAGCATCAGGTGTTGCATACACGCCCTAAGCTGTGATGTGCTGATTGTCAGTGTGGCTCTGTTTCTAATAAATAAGTTACCTATAAAAATATCTTAACTAATTTAGTAACTGGTATTGTTGTCATTATCATGGTTCTGTTGTATCATTACTTAATGTTAGAATATGAACAGCTTAAAGCACCACATATTGAGAGTGCCATTTTTGCCCACTAACAAGGTTTTAATCAAGGCATTCAGCAGCTCTAAATAGGCCTTTGCTTCTGAATTTGCATATCAGGAGGGGGCTGGGAGCATGAGTGGGTGGATGTCATGTCCCAGTGATTAATGATCTCTAGGAAGCCTAAAAGGGAAGAGTAATATACGCAGTATTTCTACCCCCTGGAGTAGGAATGCAAACACTATTGTGCAGATCTGTGCATAGTCACTGACTTCCTGGTAGCTGGAGAATTTCATACACTCCTCTACCACAAATAAAACTGTCAGTGGAGTGACAAAGATCAGAAAGCCGGGCTTCATTTATTGAAAAGAATAGCTCAGACACAGTGATCCAGAAAATTAATTTTGTAGGTGTTCGGAACTTGGTTGTTTAATAAGAAACTGGTAAAAAGAGAACTTCTGATGAAAGGCCTGAAGCCACCAAATATTTGTTGAATTTGTCTGTTTTGTTTCTGGCTATGCCTGAATTATTGGAGAGGAATAACTTCCATGATATGAAAGAAGTATTTTAAACAGGAACTAGAAACAAAACAAAGAGAAACAAGCTTTCCAAAAAGTAGAAGTTGTCTGAATTTCAATTGCTAACAGAGCAAAAGGGAGATGGCACAATGTGGCACAGCCACCGAGTCTGCGTAGACCAAACCCAGCGCACTTGTTAGAAATCCTGCTGTATTTGATTGCCACAGTTTGCTTTCTCTTTCACTAGTTCTTTGTTAAGATTATATTAATCGCATAAAAACTTAGGGCAGCTTCTGAGTAGGTGTTATTAAAAGTGAAAAGTTTATTCTTGGAATGCTTCGCCAATCCCTGAAACTTCAGTACTTGTTTCATTGACAGCTTTGAGGTCTGCACATGTAAGGTTAAATAGTTCTGTAGTATTTTTAAGTATATCCATTTTCAAGTTTAGTTGGGCATCAGCAAGTAAATAATGACAAGAGTTCTAATTTTTGCGGAGTTTGTGTAATTCAGCCACATATTAAGGAAAAGTACAAACACAACTCTGTATGATGAGAACAGATAGATAGCAAACGCGGGGGATGTGTATGCACCATACAAGAGACCCTTGCAAAGTGAGTTTCTTCTTAATCCACTAAAGATGAGGGAGAGACCCTGTGGTCTAATTTAAATCACTTAATGGATATTTGGGAAGTGCACTTCTTTGTGCTTTGTAGAATGCAGAGGCTGTCAGTTACTGAAAGTAGTGCTCAGGAAATAAACCTGGATCTTTTTTTTTAGTGTGTTAAAAGCCTTCTGTATTTCCAGTGCACTACAAGCCAAGTAAAAGTGAAAATATTTTGGGGAACCTGAGAGATTGCCACCATGATCCACTGTTACAGGAGGAGGAAATGTTTTCTGTGATGTACTTGGGCTCACTAATGATTGTAACACAGATGCGTTGTAAAATGTTACAAATTTCAAGGAGGAGAAGGCTCTGACCGCTGCAAGTCAATGTGAGAGTTCCCCCTGCTGTCCTGCAAGATCAGCTGCTGTAATGCACTTCTGGATGCTGTGCCTTATCTGTGGGATATAGGATACTGTGGAGTTTGGAAGTAATAACGCACTGCTGCAGTATAGCTTTTGGAGCTTTTGTCTTTCTTTTTGCTTGTTAGTTCTAAGATAATGCATTCTGCCTTCCTTAAAAACCAGGGAGTAGAAAATAAAGCATTGTTTGAGTTGCAGGGCCTCTTTTTGGTTGCAATTGTACAGTTTATGGTGAGTTGTACTCTGGTTTTAATTCTTTCTTCCAAATGAATAATAATTATTTTATTAAATCTGTTTCAGCAATGCAATCAACCTCTTAAGCAATGTTCCCGTTTCTTGCTTGGATGTTCTTATTAAACCATCATCCCAAGAGGAAACAGATATAAAATACAATGGTATGAATATGGGAGCAATCCAGATTTTACTGGATTTCATGGAGAAGAGAATAGACAAGGTATGGGCTGCAAAGATTCTAAACAATAGGGGCCTCTTTCATTAAAACAAAAAGTGCACACATGTAAAACTTCTTACAAACCTTTCAGACAGTATTTAGCACAAACACAGATGTCCTGCTTCTAGACTGTGAAACACCTCAAAATTGAGAGTGAATATCTGAAGCGTATTTGTGTATTAGGATGGACTTACGGCTCTTTGGTGATAACTATGTAAAGTTCATGTTTTGGCTGTCACGTAGGACTTTATTGAAGGGTTCATAGGATTTGAAATGGAAGATTTGCTCTTTAAAATGTTTTATCTGTACTTGGTTTTATTTTAGGGAAGCAGCTATAGAGAAGGTCTGACTCCAGTTCTCAGTTTATTAACTGAATGCTGCCGAACTCATAGGAATATCAGGAAGTTTATCAAAGCTCAGGTAAGTAAAATATTCATCAAAATTTGAATATGAAGCTAGTGATAAACTTTCTGGGGTTTGTACATCAGTGCAAGACACTGACACTTTAAGAGTACAAATGGTTTCATATTAAGTACCCCCAAAATTCTCTGCAGTAGTTTCTTCTGTTAGGTCAGCTGTAGAAGTAGTTTTTCAGTCATGTTAATCAATAGATATTATGGCCTAAGTTCCATAGTACATTTTATAGAACTGTTAAATAACATTAGGGGTATTCTAAAGCTGTGATCACCTGACATGAGGAAAAAACTCAGTGAGGTCTGTCCCCTTACATCCAGCATATATATATATAAAAACAAAATCAGTGCATTTAATAAAACTTTGCAAAGCTGCGTGGTAGCCAGTGAGGCTACAGGTGTTTTGATTGGTTCAGCTTGAGCTTTACTTTGATCTCAGCAGGCATGAGTCATCGGAATTGAAGCCTGTGTACCAGTGTGTGTCAGCTGTTCTGTCAGATTAAAACTGTCCCTGAACAGAAGCACACTTCATCACTTCATCTTTTATGAGAGCTGTTTAGTACAGTACAGACCGTGGGTAGGCTTTTTATAGAAAAAAAGATGTCCATGCCACAGTTAAAGATCTAAAGGATCTCTGTGCCTGGGTATGGTGTTTTCTGTTTGTTTTGCTGCTTTTCCTGAAGTCAAACAGAGAGACGTTAAAAGACGAGCAGGGGAAGACCGCTGAAAACAGCTGAGAAATGTTCTTTTTTCCTAAGCAGAGGTGATTTTTGGTTGCATTGTAGATCAAAGCTGTGCCTGAATTCAGAAATGGAGTTTATAATGAAAAAAACCCATGTATTTTCTGATTCTTTCATCTGTACCAGAAAAGTGGTTTTGAGGAATTTAAAAAACTTGTTCTGGCTGTTTAGTGTTTTTGTTTTCAGCAGTTCTTTCCTAGGATGCTCTTCTAATCTGTTAAATAAAATAAATAAGTAAATTGCAGAGCCAAATGTTCAGACGTTAGGAAATGAAGTTGTCTGCATGTTTTTATGACATCTTGGCATCAGGATGTCAGGATATAACTGCATACTGTTTCCTACCACAGACTGCTGCCTCATATAGTGCACAGAATGGATGGATATTGCTAACTGCATGACTGGATGTTTGATATTTTGAATTACCCTCATTGTTAAGTGTTGGCCTTAGGCTTTATTTATTGTGCACTATTCAAATTCTGATCTGAAGACAGAATGATTAATTTCCTCATGGACTGTCCTATGACACTCATCACTGCATTAGTATTAAAGTACTCTGAAAACATTAATTCATTCTTACAGCACTCTGTGAAATAGCAGTCATGGTACTATCCCCACTGGGGAAAGTAAGCAGGGACAAACTGAAATGCTTTTGCTAATTGTTTGAATACTTAGTTTGAAAAAGATGGGGTCTGTTTTTTTCAAAGTATCCAATAATGTAGCATTCATTTGTTTAAGTATGGGTTCCCAGGGAGGCTGATTTCAGTAGTAATTGTGCAGTAATTTTGCACAGAACATGACATTTTGCGTTGGACACCCAGAAAAGAAAGGACCTGCAATTTCTTAAGACAATTAGTGACATCTTTGGTTTCATTCCCTAGTAAAATACTGGGGTAAACCTATAGGAGTCTTCAGATCATTAAATCTTTCATGTTATAGCCCATGTTGCTTTGCAAATCATTTCATATCCTTTGAATGTGAAAAACTTTATACAGGTTTTGAGCCTGAAGACATATGCACAAGGAGGCAGAAGTTAGGTTGCAAAACCAGCCATATTTCAAGCACCTCCTGCCTTTCTTTAGGGTTGAAGTTAATGGTATTAATGACATTTGATAAGAAAATAGTGTGTTTGAGAAAATGTTAAAAATATTTTCTCCAGAATCTTTCTGAAATTTAGCTTGAGCTTTTCAAAGAGTGTTTTCTGGGAGAAAAACATATTTCCTCTATAAATGTTGAGCTAACTTTTTAAATTCATGGTAGTAGAACTTGCACTGTGACTTCTTTCTGCTTTTTCATCATAAGTATTTTAATTGTTCTGTATAAATTACCCATCATGTTAACATTGTAAACTTCCTTAAGCTGGTATTTTTAATGCTAATGCCAGATATCTGAGCAAAACAAAGAAACAAAGAACATTAGGTCACTGATGCCTTTTTGGCCAACTATTTGGGAACAGTCATTGTGCTCTTAAACTTCTAATAGTTGTCTTTCTTTTAAAAGTCTATGTTTGGGACTGAAAACTCTTCTGCCCAGGGTGGCAGACCAGAAGTCCTGAATATGTTAAGAATATATGCGCATGAAGCATAGTTGCGTTGATGTTACCCCTTCTTTTGAAGGGGTGGAGCTTACGGTGTTTTCTTGTTCTGTTGACTGTCTCTGCAAGGATTGCCTAGGTATTGCCATGCATTCTATGCTGGTTTTCCTTTTTTTGTACTGCTAGGTATTACCTCCATTAAGAGATGTATCAAATCGTCCAGAAGTTGGCACAACAGTGAGGAACAAGCTTGTGCGTCTTATGACACATGTTGACCTTGGAGTAAAGCAGATTGCAGCAGAATTTCTTTTCGTTCTTTGTAAAGAGAGAGGTAAAAATTTACTTTTTCTTCTCCCTTTTATATAAGGTTTTCCTGTAATTAGCCTATTTGCCTCTTGCTATAACGCTTGATTCTTGTAACGTTACACTGGTTTGGTTTTGTAGTTGATTATAGCTGAATGATTTTCTGTTTTACCCTTTGCAGTTGACAGCTTGTTAAAATATACAGGCTATGGAAATGCGGCGGGATTGCTGGCAGCAAGGGGCCTGTTAGCAGGAGGAAGAGGAGATCACTGGTACTCAGATGATGAAGATACAGATACAGAAGAATACAAATCTGCAAAGCCAAAGTACAGTATTGTTTTAAGTTCTGCATATCCTGTTGCAGTTTAGATGTTTTGACATACTTTTATTGTTTCAACTTTTCCAGAGAGGCCAGTTTCGGAGTTACATGTTCTTGTATTAACTACTGCCTCCTGTTGACTTCATGGTCTAATTATTGAGAAACTAGCCTCTGATAGTGACCATCATATAGTCATATATCTCCATGGGGCAGGGCTGGGGGGAGTTACCATGAGAATGATTTAACTTCAGTCTGAAAACCTGTTTAGCATTCAAGTGTGAAAAGAGATTTTTGAGCAAATTGTAGGAAAAAAACCCTGTAGTAACCAACTTAGCAAGGGTGGCTTTTACCCCAGATTTTCCAGGAACTCACATGAAGTTGCCACACTACTATTGTTTGTGGGGTGTATCTCTATAACAGGAAATGAAGGTGTCAAGAGTGGCTCAGGGTTTTAAGCAGGAGTCTCTAAAAAAGAAACAAATTAGTAGGTCCAGTTTCAGCCACTCAGATTGCCAGGTAGTAAAATTCTCTGAAGGATCGAGTAGGTCCATAGAAGTCATGCATCAGGAATCCAGTATATGTGTTTGAAGGATTCAGTGATCAGATAGAAGCTCTGTCTATTGGTTTTTATTAATTGTATTTGATTTGGTGTTAGAGGTTTCAGTTTGTCATATTACCTCTATTCTTTTAATTAGATTCTGAAATTTGTCGATACTGGGCATCTGAAGCGTGTTCTTTTCCTGCTTTGCACTGAATTACACAGACATGGTTAGGTGTATGACAGGCGGTTGTAGCTTACTGGAAGATTCTTATTAAGGAACATGAACAATAGACAGAATTAAATGTATAAGAAGTTACAGGAATTACATTGCTTCTGTGCTAAGAAAGGAACTCTAAAACATGAGGTTTCTTTTTATTTCTGAACTTCAGGATTATTTTTTCCCCCACTCCTTTGTCTCTGGTCTTCTTTCAAAAGCCTAACATCCAGTAACATGCATTTATTTAGTATATAGTGTCTTTAGTATATAGTATCTATTTATTTAAAAGCTGACAATTAAATGAAACATTAAAGACAACTGTCAGTTGATTTATGCATCTTATTTGCTGTACTGCTCTTAAATGTTTGTGGTTTAACTGCTTGAAAAGAGAATTTGCCCTTAAAGTATTCTTTAAAACTATTTCTCTGCTTTTTCCTACCATTTCTGTATAGCCATTCACTTGTTTTGGAAATAAAACTGGCATTGTAAATTCTCAAAGTAACCTTAATTTGGTTTGAGCAAAAACCAGCGTGGGAGGGCAGTAGTCAACTAATTCAACAGATCTTCATGGATAAGAAAATGTAAATGGAACCTGTTTGTATTTTTGAAGTTAAGCCTGTACAGAGTTAGTTTCAAAGATGTATCTGTCTCTGTTCCCCATCTATGTCATTATTACTAATGCTGTTGTCATTATTTACCATCATTATTCCCCTGCTTTCAAACTGCTTGCGTATGGGTTATAAACATAACAAGTACTAGTGGACTGCGTATTTCTGAGTAACTAACAAGAAATTAATACTGTGAGTCAACAAGAAGGTAATATGATTAATGAGAAAAGGCTACAAAAAAGGTATAAATATGAAGCTCTTTAGTAAAAGTTTTGATGTGCATTTCAGATAGTTTTAGTCTTGGTTGTTTCTGTTGGTGTGTTTGTCTTTCCACCTATAAAGAAGATAGAAAATTGACGTATTTAGAAATGTAAACTGTCTTGTTTTTCCATCTCCAGCATTAACCTTATCACTGGTCATCTAGAAGAACCAATGCCCAATCCAATGGATGAAATGACAGAAGAACAAAAAGAATATGAAGCCATGAAGCTTGTCAACATGTTTGACAAACTTTCCAGGTATTGCATTATAGCTGCTTTTGAGGGCGGCAGCCTGTATCCTTGCTCTTTTCTGAGATCTAGTCCTTCAAACTGGTGCTATAATCAACTGCAGGATTAGGACCCCTTTAACTGCAGAGAAAAATCTTTAGCACTTCAAAGAAAAGAGTAATGTGTAACAGGACTTCAGAGGAAACCTGTTTTGGAGAGGATTGGACAGAATCAGGAGGATCTGGTGGTGAGGGGACCTGCCTCCTAAATGGATAGGCTGGTAAATGAAAAGAATTTCTCTTTTTAAAGTATGGGACACAATCCAAGCCCAAGGCAAATGTACTCATTTTCCTCAAGTCAATGAGCAGCATCTCGTGGTAGCTACTTATGTCTGCTGCTTATATGAAGAACAAATACGGTGTGAGAATACTTCTCATCAGAAGCAATAGTTTATATAATGGACCAATTAAAAGGGAATTTACAGTTAAGAATTATTGTGGATTTATTTGAGTCAGTGTGGGCTGGATTACAAATGAGCCTTTATAATTTCTTTTAAATAACTGAGGTAAGGCCATAAAAGAAGATGGTACTTAATGTGGCATAAAGGTGTATATTATTGATGCAGGAAGTTGATTTTTACTTCATAGCTTTCTGAATACAAAAAGGGAACAGTCCTGTGCTGTTAACTACAGCTTTTCTTTTTCCTCTTTGACTCAGTATGCCTAGAATTTCCTGTTTTTTCTTCCCCCCATACATGTAGCTATATTGGAGCAATTGCTTGCAGTTTGGTTTCTGTGTAAGCAAAGTTTTACATTCTTAAGGAACACTTAATGTAATACTAATTTACCAGTGAATTGAGCTGTAGGAATTTACATAAATATATTAGAGGATTGTTCTTCAAATATGGGAAAACTCAGCAGCTAGAAATGTGTTTGTGTTTGGGAGAGTCTGTAGATAATCAAACAAGATCTGTTGAGATAAATTAGCAAGTCAAGTATTTCTACATCTCTGTTAAAGATGAGGAATACAGCAAAAGATGGGAGAATCTGAATTTTATAATAGCTGACAAAGACTGAATTATAAGCAGGAGTGAAAGCAGGGAAGGATCTTGGAACAACTGACCTGAGACTGTCAGTGAAGTAATCAGATACTTTTTCCACATTATTTGCATGGAAAACAAGCGTAGTATGTTACAGTCTTTTTAATAAAGAAGATGCAGTTCACGTGCAGTGTTCATTGAACTACTGTGTAAAATGGGATGATTGCTATGTAAGCTAGAGAATTAAGACACTGAGCATTAGGGGTACTGCAATAAAATGACTAACTGGTTTAAAACTTTCTTAAAAGGAAGATTGAGACCAGAGATAAACTAAGACTGAAGACAAGTCTGTTGCTATCACTATAGCAGTTACACAAAAGTCCAAATGGCCTTACTGTAGCATAAGAAGAGCCTTTTCAGTCTGGAGGACTGGAGGCACCTGCTGTGTTGCCTGCTTCAAACTGACAATAACTAAGCAGCTGGTGCCCTGTGTCACTACTTACCCTCTGGGCCAGTAGCTTTACTTTCACCTTGGGCTTTCTGTGTCAGTTACATCCACCTGCAGTTTTGTCTATAGTGTTTAGGCTGGAAACTCTTCAGGACTGGGACTCTCTTTGTTGAAAGGGTTTTTGTTTGTTTGGTTTTTAGTATAGTGATTACTGTGGGACAGTGCTGTTGATGTGACCCCTTTTTAGGTGCTGTGGTAACATGAATAAAATCACTTGACTGTTCTTCCCACCCTTTTTGTTTACTGAAAATTGGGGGGTGAGGGGAAATGCTGGCAGGAAGGAAAAAAGAAAAGAAGACTTTGTCTTGGGAGGCTGTGGGATGTTTTTAATGAATGTAATTGAGTGCAATTGTAGGGTTTGCAGATGTTAAATGAAATGGGAAGCTGCCAGTCCTGTATGCAAGAAGAAAGAGTTGTAACATGCTGATAGTAGTGGGAGTTCCTCCATGCTTTTTGAATTGAACACTTCTACCTCCAGCTTGAGCCCTTTGGTGCTCAGAGTTTTTAGATACTTAAACCTACCAGTGGAATGCACTTTTTACCTTGGTTTGCAACCTACAAATTTAAACTGGAGCTTAATTCCGGGGTTTGAGTCTTGCTTTGAGGCAGACTGTTGGTGGCAGGTTTCCTACTTCTGCTGGTCTTTGGTGTCATCAAAGCAGGGGACATACACCATGAACTGAGCAGTTTCAGTTTGGTGCAGTGCTTTCCTTATAAAAGAGGATGAAGTTGGACAGGGAGAAAACAGCTCCTTCTTTTAGTCTTGAATGAGTTTATGTATCTGTGCAACTTGAATAAGAGCTTAGGGTGAACTTGGATGATGTACAGCAAAACTGGTTTGCTTAATACACTTGTATTGTCCTGGTAATGGAAGCTAAGCTTTGAGGAGCTAGCATGCTTTTTTTACTGGAGAAAGGTGTGAAACAAAATGAAGCTGAAGGTCTGAAGAACTTGCTTTCCTTCCTGACTGGTGAGGATTATCAGGCCAGTCTGTCACTGGGGTATTCTAGATTTGGCTTTGACTGGCTCTGTATCAGTTTTGAAATATTACCTGATGATCAATTGAAGTCAGAAAGCAAATTTACAAAACACTACTACTTCATTGCAAAATCATAGCCTGCATTAATGGCTGCTGTGTACACTGTGCTCTTTGTTTAGGTTTATTGAAACTCTAAGTAGTTAAGTGATATTCTTTCCCTTGTTCCATAAGATGCCAGTGGGCTTTTATTTTCAGCACTGGCACTGAAGAATTGAAACTGGTTTGAGATGATGTAAAACTAATGCATGCATTTGGGTATTTCAGGTCTTAGTTCCATATTGTTTCTGTTCTGTTAGGTTGTTGGTATTAGGCCTGTTCATGGGGTCATTGACCATTGACAAGGCTAAATTAAAATTAATCACCCAGTTTTGTTTTATCGAAATGCATGGAAGTAAGATGAATATTGTTTGTGAACCCAGTGTATTAGCACAGACTTGGGTTCTATGAAAGCTTTTATAGAAATTAATATTTTGCTCAAATTTGGCTAGATGAGAGTACTTTTAAAAATCATTATAAGTGTAAATGAAGATGAAAAATCTTGATATTGCAGCTCTTGGAGATGTATACATTACTCAGGTAGCTTGCTGGGTGCCTGAACTTGGCCCTGAAGTACCTATATGGGCTTTTCTGGAGTAAGGGCCGATACGATCTTGTTGATTCATTGAGAATTGTTTGGTGACTGTAAATCGGTGTCCTGTGTATGTGATGCACATCTTTCAGCTTTGAAAAACTCCTGCAAACAAGATTTAACTGAACCTTTAGTTTCTTGCAAAATATCAAGTTAGCTACCTTAAATCAGTGTGGTACGGTATTCTGTCTGCTGATATAATGGATTATTTGAGACACTCCGTGTTAATTAAAATGTCTGGAAAAAATGCTAGCAGTTTTTTCTATTATAAATGGTAGGTAGAATTGTATATTAATTGACTAATTTAAAATGTCAGGATGCTTTTTCCAAGCCAACCTTGTATTAATAGCAAGAATCCTTTTGCTGATGAAATGGTCTCCAATTATCACAGCTTGGGTTTTGTTGTACATTGAACAGAAGTCAACAAAACGAGTATGTAAGAGAACCTGTCTAAATAAGCAACCATACTCATTAAAAACACAAAATTAATCATAGGATCAATGAAGAAGGCAATGTTACATAGGGTTTTTTTTTCCTCCCCTTTTTAGCCATAGAACAAAATAATGTTACATGAAAGGATCGGAACTATTATGTAGTACTCAATTATAAGGAGGTGAATAGGTCTCTAACATGCCATTTTATCAAAGGAGCAGACTGGTGTTTACATGATGGCTGTTTGATTACTGACACTGTCATTAATTCTGTGTGTCAATACTGCCCTATACACATAAAGCAGACAAGAAAGAGTTACCCTTCAAAACAAGGGAATGATTTTTGAGTTGTTAAGCTAAATGGCAAGCAGGAAGCTAGAACTTGTATAGCTACATTTGAAGGGACTCTTGGGAGATCTGGAAGTGGAAGAAGAGAATGCATTTTACCAACTGTTTAATTATGGTGTGTTTCTAAGTACACTTGAATAGAATGCTTTGTTTGCATTAGAAAAATGAATGTTGCAAGAAGGTGTATTTGACTATATGAGAGGTCACATAAGGATGTTCAAATATTTCAAATATGCATAAATACGCACACTGTGTACTTGTATATATCTTCATGGGTATAGAAGTATTCCCACTGCCACCTACTGGGCTGAAGCAATCTATTTTCTGCCCTCTATAGATGTACTGGAAACATCCAGTTTCTGGATAGTGAACTGTCTTCTGAGGCTACACCTGCCAGTGTCTGGTGCTTTCCTTGCCACCTTGCATCTCACCTTAAGTAGAACCTTAACTATATACTACTTAAGGTAGTATTGCTCACCTTAGCACATTCTCAGCTAACCCAAGTTGTCAAAGTTCGGTTGAGGTATCTCAGCGCTGAATGGGCCAAGTTGCTGAGGCAGGCAGAACTGAGATCATTTATACCAGGTAAGGATCAGCTAACTTCAGTATGGTACTGCAGTGATGACCTTTGCAATCTAATCCAAAATTCTGTTACTTAGCAGATAGTTGTTCCAAATTTCTGAAGCTAGCTTTGTAGTCAGTCCAGATCTTTTCAGCTGTTTGTTTCCCTCTCTATTTTTCCACTTTGAAAACCAGGAGTAAGCTTGTGTGGAGTTCAGAGCTTGTAGCCATGTCTTCACTAGTGAAAGGATACCATGTTTTACACAATTTTAGGACTAGATTATAGTTAGGAAAAACCTAGGCTGATACCTGTTTCTTTTGTGTCTTCATACACTTCCCTTTCACTGGATAGTATTTGTCTGAGGAAGGATGTATGGAGTTCATCCTTCTCGTACAGAGAGAACTTGTAACAACTATCTTTCATCCTGCCAAGGACTAGCAAAGCAAGAAGCTCCTGCAGGAACAGAGAGTTAATTGATAAATACCCATGTTACTCTATGAAATCTGAGCTCAGCCTAGCTCATAGTTGAAGCCCAGAGAGAAGGAAATGCATTGGGAATGAACCTCAAATGCATTACAGAATAATTCATAACGGTGCACTTTGAAATGAATACAGTGAACTGAGAAACAGGCTTTTGAGCATCACCAAAGAAGATACAAATGCATGTCAATGACTCAGACTTCTGCATTACATTGTCATGCAAAACGTGTAACATGTCATGCAAAAGACCCCCACAAAAACCATAGACCAGTACTTGTGCTTATGGATGTCTTATCTATTACATCTGGTGTTCAGTGTCTCTCCAGGTGACTCACCAGGAGAGCAAAACTTTGTGTCAGGTTCTGTAGTGCATGTAGCAGGATGTAAAAGGGAAGTAGCTGAGAAAGAGCTGTGTCTTTGAATTTGACAAATGGTGAGATAGGACTTCCTGACGATATTTGCAGGTATGTTGTAAGGATCCCTACATGATGAGAGGGAGGCCCCCACATAAGGGGACTTGGGACCATGTTTTTCTGTCTCTTTCCTTTTTCTTGAACTGTTTCTTTATCCTTTAGTAGCCATTATAATTTATTTATTACCAGTAATAAACTGTAAATGACTAGTTAATGATGTGATCCTATGAGTTTGGGCTACAGTGTTAAATGTTGCAACCTAAGAATATATGTTACAGTTTTTAAAACAAAAACCTAGGATCCTCTGAGTTTAGAAGGCAAACAAAGGTGAATTTGTTCTTTGTAGCTATGGTTTTACTTTTAGGACTTAAAAAACAGGAGTAAGGACTTACCAGGGTATTCTCAAATATAAGTGTAATAGATCACTATTGAGGCTTGAACTTGAGTAAGTGACACTGAAGAATTGTTGCAAGATTTCAAAGGACAATTGGTTTGTGTTAAGGTGTTTGAAAGACAAAAAGGTCTTAGATATGTAGGGAGGTTTTCCTGTGAAAAAAGTCTTTGCTATTAGATGCAACTCCAAATCCTAGGCTCTTCATTATGGCCCCCAGCTTCCCACCCAGGCCTCCTTACCCAAACCACAGCCATTTCTCCAGGTCCAGTTTCTCATGTGTTGAAATGCCACAGGCAGTGGGATTTGTGGTTTATCACCATAGTATCTGATGGCCACATCTGTGCAAATAGCCAGCATTTATCTTGCTATTATCTGCTCTTCCTGAGCAAAAAAGCATCTTGGAGACTTAATTTAACTGCTGCTTGACTGTACCATATCCAGTGTATGCATGCAATTCATAGAACCATAGAATAGTTAGGGTTGGAAAGGACATGAAGATCACCTAGTTCCAACCCCCCTGCCATGGGCAGGGACACCTCACACTAAACCATGTCACCCAAGGGTCTGTCCAGCCAGGCCTTGAACACTGCCAGGGATGGAGCATTCACCACTTCCTTGGGCAACCCATTCCAGTGCCTCACCACCCTCATAGTAAAGAATTTCCTCCTTATACCCAATCTAAACTTCCCCTGTTTAAGTTTTAACCCCTTACTCCTTGCCCTATCGCTACAGTCCCTCCCCAGCATCCCTGTAGGCCCCCTTCAGATACTGGAAGGCTGCTATGAGGTATCCACGCAGCCTTCTCTTCTCCAGGCTGAACAGCCCCAACTTCCTCAGCCTATCTTCATACGGGAGGTGCTCCAGTCCCCTGATCATTCTCGTGGCCCTCCTCTGGACTTGTTTCAACAGTTCCATGTCCTTTTTATGTTGAGGACACCAGAACTGCACACAGTACTCCAGGTGAGGTCTCATGAGAGCAGAATAAAGGGGCAGGATCACCTCCTTCGACCTGCTGGTCACGCTCCTTTTGATGCAGCCCAGGATACAGTTGGCTTTCTGGGCTGCAGGCGCACACTGAAGCCGGCTCATGTTCATTTTCTCATCAACCAGCACCCCCAAGTCCTTCTCCGCAGGGCTGCTCTGAATCTCTTCTCTGCCCAGCCTGTAGCTGTGCCTGGGATTGCTCTGACCCAGGTGTAGGACCTTGCACTTGGCATGGTTAAACTTCATGAGGTTGGCATCAGCCCACCTCACAAGCGTGTCAAGGTCCCTCTGGATGGCATTCCTTCCCTCCAGCGTATCAACCGAACCACACAGCTTGGTGTCATCGGCAAACTTGCTGAGGCGCACTCAATCCCACTGCCCATGTCAGCAACGAAGATGTTGAACAAGACCAGTCCGAACACCGATCCCTGAGGGACACCACTTGTTACTGGTCTCCAGCTGGACATTGAGCCATTGACCACAACTCTTTGCGTGTGGCCATCCAGCCAGTTCTTTATCCACCGAGTGGTCCATCCATCAAATTGATGTCTCTCCAATTTAGAGACAAGGATGTCGTGTGGGATAGCGTTGAACGGTTTACACAAGTCCAGGTAGATGACAGCAACTGCTCTACCCTTGTCTATCAGTTCTGTAGCCCCATCATAGAAGGCCACCAAATTGGTCAGGCAGGATTTGCCCTTAGGGAAGCCATGCTGGCTGTCACTAAGCACCTTGTTGTTTTTCATGTGCCTTAGCATGCCTTCCAGGAGAATCTGCTCCAAGATTTTGCCAGGCACAGAGGTGAGACTGACTGGTCTGTAATTGCCCGGGTCATCCATTTTCCCCTTCTTGAAAATGGGGGTTATATTTCCCTTTTTCCAGTCATCTGGAACTTCACCTGACTGCCATGATTTTTCAAATATGATGGCCAGCGGCTTAGCAACTTCATTCACCAGCTCCTTCAGGACCCGCGGATGGGTTTCATCAGGTCCCATGGACTTGTGTGTGTTCAGCTTCTTAAGATGGTCTTGAACTAGATCCTCTCCTACAGTGGGCCTAAGGTCTTCATTCTCTTCCCCACTGAGAGATGGAGTTGTATGGCCTGTGGCTCGGGAGGATGGTACATGTGTATTGAACTGGTAGTTTTAGTGGGCTGCCTTTCAAGCAAGGGGTACATTGACATCAAACCTCTGCTCCTTTATTTAAGGTGACTCCTGAATATTTAGAGGGTTGTTTTTTTTTAGCAGGAAATCAAAATGTTATCTTTGCCCTTACAGCTTTTGCCATAATCCACATATAAATGAGGTGATAAAAAGTAAGGATTAAATAAATCTTTGCTAATACTTTTTGATTGGCTTAATCAATAATTAATCATCTCTTAGATGAAGCTGTAGCTTGTGGAGTAGATATAATTGGATTAGCTGCTGAGAGGCCTTTGGAGCTTTGAAGAGATTAAAATGGCTGTCAATCCTGTAATTAAACTGCCACAAACAAAAGCAATAGTATTAGAATCAGTCAGCTTTTTTTTTTTAATGAATCAACAAGTACTTACCCTTAATAGTGGTGTAGACAGAGTCTGTTCTCGTAACTGATTTATTTCCTTCAACAGGGTGAATATTTATCAAATCATTGGTTTAATTGCCTGGGCACATACGGGCCAGAACGGCAGGTGAGATTTTAGGAAGCAGTGGCTGTCAGAAGAAAAGCTAGTTTGTGTATCTAAAACAGGGAATCTGCTCCGTGTCTTGAGCCTATTAGGCACTGACTTTTCATGGTGTCTTTAATTGGCTAAGTAGGTTTGGCCTACATGAATGAAGTCTTTATCTATCCTGCTCTTCCCCTCCCACCTATTCTGGAAGGTTTTTTGTTCCTCTTTCTTCAAAACAGAGGGCTTTAGCAGAAATAACTTCCTTTTAAAGGCTCATTATGCTCTAAAGCATATACTGTATGTGACTGTATTATACACGTGTGAATTGATATGTGTGCATATGCTAATATATATTCTTCTTTTAAATCTCTTACAGAGATGAGCTTATAAAACCAATGGGAGTGCGGCCGGATGGTACAATGGCTCCTTTGGAAGAAGCAGTCAGCCAGTACCATACCAACAAGCAAGACAGTTCAGATTCAGACTAAAGCATCACCTGCTTCGCTCTCAATTCTTCTGTAATCCACACATTTCCTTAGAGCCACAACATCTTTTATCTAGGCATTTTATCCTCACATTAGCCAGCATTACTTTAACTCTTTTATTATTGGGATATTAAAATATGGTATAATGTCTGAATTTTTATTATGTATGTTTAAAGAACATACCAGTGTATTAGTTTATGGACTTTATTAATTTAAAACTAAACATACTTCAAAGGGATAAAAAGTGAAAGCCTACAATGTAAAATAAAATACAAACACTTCAGTTTTCCAGAATCCTGTTTTCTGAACTCTGTAGGTTTTCCCATTCTTGATATTTTTTTTGTATTGTCTTGCCAGTCTTCCCCTTTATATAATTGTAATAAAAGAAGCGTGTTTGTTGAATGGCATTAGGAGCAGAGGGTGTTTAAACTTGGAAGTCTGACCCTGTGAAGCTGCTTTGACTGATTTTTTTAAATGCCACTGGATTTCTTACTGCTACACACTTCTGTGGTTAAGCTGCTGCTTAGGATTTTACCAATGTGTCAGTCACTGACTGCTGCTAAAATTACCTTTAAATTGGGAACAAGATGATGTATGGAGTTTGTTCTACCTCCTCTGCCCTGTTAAGACCACACGAATATACCCCGCCCCCCGTCTTCAGTTAAAAACATCCCTATTCAAAGGAGCATTCAAGTATGTAAACTTAAATGTTGCCATGAATGGGAGTGGACTAAAGTGAAGTGCATGTGTGAGTGTTTTACTGAACTGGAGCCTACTTTTGGAGATTAACAAGAATGCCTCACTTGAAGGGAAGTCAAACTAATCAACAAAGAAATATTTCCTTTTAGGGAGAATTTAGGAAGTGATGGGATGGAGAATGGGAAGGTAGGAAGGAGAAGAAAGTGTCTTCTTCTTTCGACTGTACTCTTAAAACAAAGATTAAAGTTTTAGACGTGCTGCACCACTGTTGTTTCCTTTTTGTCTGCTTGGTTTCTTCCTCTGTGTATTAATGAATGAAGTGTTCTTACAGCATGAATTACATGAAGAATAATCCATGTCTAGTTTGTAATTCTTGGCTTTCTGGGTTTGGGTGTTTTTTATTAGAAGCAGACACATGCTGTTCCTTCTGAACCTTTCAGAGGTTGGTGGTTTGTCTTTGCTTCCTATGACTTGACACTGGTTCGCTGAACTAAAGGAGTTGGTGTTTAAAGACCTTGTGAAGGGAGGATGTGGTGTGAAATCATGCTGTTCTTTCCCCTGTGAGGAGCTTCTTCCACAGATCTTCTTAGTCTCCTGAAAAGACTTAAAAAGAAATAATATAGAACTGTCCTCTAAAAGTCAGGTTTGTTTTCACAAAGGATGCTGTCCAGCTATAGTAATGACGGGGGTTTTGGGGTGGGGGAGGTGGACAAAAAACCCAAAGAAAACCCAGGGAAACTTAGGAACATTGATTGTAAACATTTCTGTCTGCTGGGTCTCAGAAATGTAATGCTGGGTTTAGCATCATCCATTGAGGACTTGGAGCCCAGTCGAGGCAAGCATTAAGTGCACTGCAGGAGCGAAGACTTTATGAACCCTTCCTGAGGAGCAAAACTTCACAAGCTCTGTCAGTGAGATACTGAGTTTTGTCTTGGCATCAGCTGAGGCTATTTCTTGGGGCTGGAAAAGCAGTTCTATATGGGTTGGTATAAAGAGATGTATACAGAGCATGAAGAAGAGCAAAATCTCTATTTGTTGCTTCACAAGTTGTAGAATATGCTGCTACAGTTAGCTGGTTAAAGAGATGAATAGAACAATCATGGCTCCAGGGATTTCATTACAGATGGTATAGCATGAGGCTTTTGTGGTCTGGCTCCTGGCAATTGCAACTAGGCAACAATAGTTGCAATAAACAGTTCTTCTGTTTAGTTTATCTTGGAAATTAATGCTCGTAGTAGGTTTTACAGACACGGGATGCTGCTTCAATTAGAAAGACCAAGCATAGGAGTTTCTACCTGAGTACCCGAGCTCAAGAGTGATTTTTCGTAATCGGGTTGCCTGTAGTGCAGGTTGATCTATTAATTTAATAACTTCCACTAGTGCAGCATCCCTAAGCATCCCTTGCTCCAAAATGAGTTTGTGGAAGGGGTGCTGCAAGATTTTTGCTTTGTCTTTGAAACATAACATAGGTCCATCCTTAGCTGGAGATCTGAGAAAATCCTGGGACGCAGTTCCTCCAGCACACAGAGCATCTGCTTCCTTGTGTGGTGTTTGCTCTTCAAAGTAACCGTGTGTGTGTTAAGATGGATGGGAGTCTGGAGAAGAGTGAAATGGGTATTTGGTGGTTTAACAAAAAAAAAAAAAGTAAGGTCTTCCTTAAATTCTTCGCTGAGAAATTATGATTTGCTCCTGTGTTTATTTTCAAAGATGAACCTCCAGAAGTGGAGGCAACTGAACCCTATTTAAACCAGCAAATGGGACAGTGAGCCCAGTCAGATTTGGGAATGCTTTCTTTCCTCCCCAGCTGAAGGTTCCACATCTGCATTTGACCATAAGAATGGGACCATAAGAATCTGCACAACTTGCAACATTTGGATGCTGGGCAGTCTCAAGCCCGGAAAGTGATGAAAGGTTTGCTGTCTCTGTTCTGTATGGTCTCATCTGTATTATGTGAAATACTCACATTTGATGATATAAATTTTTGTTTCCATTTTTCCTTCAAAACACTCAGGACATAGAAAATGCTGTAATCAGAAAAAGGAAATCTTCTGAGCAAAATGCCAAGAGGTTTACTGGTGGGTTCCTGAGATGTGTACCTTTCATTCCCTAAAAGCCTTTCACAGTCTGTCCCACATATATCAACTTGTGTTTCAGTCTTTGTTTTGGCATCAACAGTCCAAATAAGAACCACAGTTCTTATTATAGCTCATCAATGATTTGGAAGTTCTGCTTTTTTTTGTTTCCCATTAGAGTTAGGAAACAACAGATGATGGGGAATTGCTGAAATTTGCCAGGATACTTTGTTCTTTTGCAAGATGATGCAGATGCATTTGTTTAAATGCTCATGAGAATGTCCTGGCAGGTATTCCCAAATGCTAATTGAAACTTCATGTGCCCCAGAAGTGATTTTCAGGAAAAAGGGACATTTACAATGTTAAAAATGTTGTCACAAGAAAATTAGCAGAACTTTAATCTGCCAAAGAGAAAAACGACATTAGCTTCAATATTCTGAATAAACAACATTGCTGTATGTGAGCATGGCCAAGAGCTTTCACCTAGTTTTTCCAAGTACGTGGAAGTCTGCAATGGCTTCAAACAACCCCAACCAATTAAAAGTAAAAAAACAGAAAGAAACTAGGTTATAATATAGTTCTCTTAGAGCTCTTCAAGCAATAGTTTTCTTCTACCTGAGTGAAAAACTGGTTGTCAAAGGTGGCTTTAAGGAAGGGAATATTACAATGAAGCTGTTATATTAGTTGGTTGCCAAGCACCCTAGGTCTGAAAGAGGAAAGTAAACCCCAAAGTATACAAGATCCCAAATCTCCTGAAGGAGCATTCCACAACATTGTACTTCACCTTATTACCACAAACCAGCTAATAAAATCCTGTGCTTTATTAAGGCTGGCTGTAAAAAGACTGTTCCACTGTTCAAACAGTTGAGAGCCAGACTTCTCTGGTCTTTGATGAGCAGCAAGTTAAACAGCTGCCCAGGTCACATTCTTTTCTACTCAAGCATGCAAAAGTGATGATTTAGTGGCAGTGCAAAGATGCAGCTCGCTTTCAGATAGCAAAATTAAAAAGTATGATTTAATCCTGCAAATTAAAATCTTTAACATCTTAGTTACTTGGATAGCTCTGGATCTTATGAAAAGTGATAGGCAACATTTCCTGGTTTCTTCATGCAAAAGCTTTTGCTCATCCTGAAGCTGGTTCTCTCCAAAATGCATGTTCTCACTCTGGTGATGCAGTATTTAGACCAGCAACTCTGGGGGGAAGTGATGTCCTTTTAGTTTTGCCATGTGTCCCTCAGCTGGCTATGCCTGGGAATGCGGAAGCGTCTCTCGGTGCTGGCTGAAGAGCAGGCAGAAGAGCCTGGAAAGGTATGCTGTACCTCCTTCCTGACCTCTGCTGCTAGTCAGCTGCCTGGGGGTGACCTAAGGGCAGCAGAGGCCCTGCCTGATGGAGGTGGGACCTAGGCAGCTACCCTGCCTGTCTCCCTAACGCCTGTGGGTAACACGGGCAGGCTCAAGGCTACTGGGTGGCCAGGCAGACAGGAGAGACATGCAGCAGTGTGGCATGGAAAATGGTGGTAATTGCCTGCTTGCACTAAAGCTGAGTGTTTTTCAGGGCCCCTTCTCTCAGCACCACCAACACTGTCTGCAGGTAAGTCTGGTTAATCCTCTGCTTTTACCTGTTACTTGGCTCAGTGGAAGGGTGTTGCCTTTGTTTGCAAGGATCAGTAATGCTTTGGGTTCCTTTTTTGGAGGTATGCCATACTTCCATAATGTGCTTTCCTTCTTGAGAGTGAACGCCTTTTCCTCTGTGTGAGGATGAGGAAGAGGGGGTCCCACAAAAAGGGACCAAACTCATTTGTTTGGAAGTAGAATCAGCTACCTCTCCTGTCTATGCAGCAGGAACCACTTTCAATTCCACCAAATTGAAATTGGCCTGAGGATCAGGCTGTCCCATCTCAGTGTCCTCTGGACAGGCTTGAGAGCAGCAGATGCAGTCTGACAGATAGGGGGAAAGAAAATCCCCCCCAAACTTGCCCATTGCCACAACTTGTCCAACAGCATCATCTGACAGTGCATGGCTCAGGTCAGCAACCTCTCCTGGCTGGATGCTGCAGGGTCCAATAGGATCAAATAAGCTCCTTGAGCATCCCGGCTTTCTCTTACAGCAGCATGAGCACAGATGACTGAACTGCTGACGTGCCTGGGAATCGATCCCTCCGACAGCATGCCAATCTCTGTGGGGTACCCAGGCAGGCTTTTAGAGGTTGGTGGGGAAGGAATTATTCAGACCACCCATCTTTGCTGGCTAAATTACCGGGGTAGTCTCTTCAAACTCCTTCTCCAGTCACGGATGAGAGAGAGGACAATTCAGAGTAAGGCTAATTTGGGTGCACTAAATGACCCTCTGCAGGAGCTTTGCTTTCCTTCCCTCGACTTACAGAGGGAGCCTGGGGAGACCAGCTGGTTACATTTAACTGCTAAATTGGTTGCCAAAAGATGGGTGGTGAGAATTCCTTCCCGTTTCCCCTTTGCCATGGACCACAGTTTTCCCAGAGCAGGATGCTTGCTTCCTCTGTCCTGCAAATTCAGAGGGCTCGATGCAATAGGGTATAGGCCCGCAGGAACCAGGACAAGACAAATCACAACAGTTGATAGGTACTGTGCAATATTGTGTGTACTATTGCATAGACTTCTGCTTAAATGGATCCCTTAAAGCACCTTTGCTTTTGGGAGCCTGTTTAACAACTTGCCTTAGTATAAGCCAAGTTTTACATGTGTTTTGAAATCTAAAAGGCAAAGTGCAACCTCAAGCAAAAACCGTAATTGGGGAGGTACAGATAAGAGGGAGAAAAGACTTTAGAGTTCTCCCCAGATGTTACAAATGGAGAGGGTGGTGAAGCCACCCAAAATAAACCCTGCTGAGATTGCCCCTTCCTCTGGGTCTGATAAACCCATTACAAATTAAAACAAAAGCAGGATTTGGGGCATCTGTAAGCCCTCTTTTACCTTTTAGAGCTCACAATGGATTCTGACTGTGGATGTTAGTCCTCATCTAATCAAAAAGATCAATTCTTCCTTCTGGAAGCTTGAGATACAGGATTCTGCCATGTATAAAAGTCAGCAAGTGAAAGAATCCAGACCTGAATCCACCAGGATTGTGAGGCTTCAGGGTTATTTTGTGTGCAAGAAGGGATCTTGCCTGGTAAATCACAGTGCTGCAGCACATTACACTTCCAAAGGCATTTGAAAAAACAGTAGTATACTTTTCTCCCCCCTTTTTGAGAAGCGAGTCGTGCCTGCCTGGATCCCCTCCTGTTTGCTCAGTCCCTGAATGTTCATAACACCCTGTTGGGGAGGAATAATTCCTGGCCAAGTTGTAAAACACACTTACAAGTAGATGGGAAAAGCATGAACAGAGCTGCACGGAAAACAAAACTGCCAGGAACAAGATCTTGTTTTGCTGTTGTATTTTTGCCCCAATTAGCATATTTTAAAGCCAAGACTCTAACAAAAAAACAACCCCCCAAAAATCCTGCTATCTGCCTGAACCGTTCTCAAGCTTTGAACTTTTCCATCCTTTCTATTGATTATGGCCAAGTGACCCATATTTAAAAAGCATTTACACTAAAATTATAGCACTTTCTTTTGTGCTGCCGCCTCGCCCGGTGAAAAGCGAAGATGTTTTAAAATTGTCACTTTTTGACAGAGGTAATGGCTGTAATATATTTAGTCTCTTCCCCCTTGTTGTGCCTAAAATGGCTATGCTAATAAAGGGCACAGCTGTCGATACTTTATGGCCTGCTGGGGGGAAGAGGGGGAACGAAGGCGAAAACCAGATTGACTGTGTGTCAACAAATGCAGCTGGGAAAGGAAAAAAGAAGCCCCTTGAAGGCCCCTGCAACTTAAAGTCCAAGATAAATGATGTCCCTATGCTTTAAAAAAAAAAATAAAATGGAGGTTGGAATTCAATAAAGGGAAACTGAAAAGGAAACTGCTTCAAACTGAAAGCCTTTTCTCTGCCTCTAGACAGCTTACAAGAGAAATGAGCAAAACTGACCACAGAAAGGAGGGTGAGCGGCCAAGAAAGAAAACAAAAGCCCATCCTGGAAAATATATTGCGTCAATGCATTATCTGAAGTGCATTATCGCCAGCGGGCGGGGAGCATACAGTTTAATGGAGATCGCACAACTTCAACACGCCGCTGCCTTTTGGGGCGCGGGCTGCTTTGTGCCCGGGGAGGGGAAAGGGGGGCTGTAATTATTCATAACAAATAAATAAGATGGCCGGGGGGGGATGATCCCTGAGGAGCCAGGGCCCCTGCAGCTCCTGCCCTTCACAGTGGTGCCTGGTGTGCCCTGCTTCAAGGGGATTTTCTTACCTCTCTAGGTGGAATAACGTGGTGCTTCTCCCCTTCCTGGGCACAGCAGCTGTAGGAGGAAGCGCCATTTTGTGTCCTGTGAGCTGCAGTGGGTCAGGCCCAGGTGGCCACACAATATGGCACGGACAGCCCTTCATGCCCACCTGTACCACCAACAAAGCCACCAGAGCCTAATGGCTCTGCACAAGCCCTGGAGTGGGTTAAGTGGTGGGAGCCTTGTCCCAGCAGGCTTGGGATGGCAAAGGGAGAAGGGCTGTTGCCATCAGGGAGCCCTGCAGGTAATGGAGGCTCATCCTCACACCCCAAGGATGTAAGTGGTGGTTGTGACCGGGGTGGGTTTGTTACTCCTTAACTAGTGGCCTGTCTTTTTTGTGTATGGTAGGACCTAGCTGTATGCTTCAGACAGAAATGACCCCTCAAATGCCCAGCTGGGAGGTGGAAAAGCCTCAGCCCTGCAGCAGGTCCTGCCCTGCCAGCCACGGGGCACCCGGGCACACCATGGGACCCTTCCTGAAGCACAGTGAGAGGAGTAACGGTGTTGTGAGAGGCATAGGGATGGGGAGTTTGAACTGCTGTAGTGAGGAAATGGCAATACATGGTGCAAATCTGCAAGAATAAGGCGGTTTTTCATTCCTTAGGTCATGGCGCAGCTTGTTCATGTGGCGGCAAACCCATAACTGAATAATGAGTGATGGGAAGCCATTTGTTCATTGTCATTTCTTGGACAACTATGGAAGATGAGGACAGATTTTCCCAGCCTAAGGCAAAATGGATTTGGAAGTACGTCTAGAGTACAGGTAAGGCTGTGTCAGTGCCATCTTAGCTCCTATATCTGAGAACCAGGGTCCAGACATTCCTTCTACCTGTTTTGGGCCTGGAAAGAGTCTTTCTGGGACATAAATGCTTGGCAGCAGGGGAAGCTAGGAGAGACAGTCAGCCTGAGAATAACCTCTGCTTCAGGAGGGTGGAGAGGTGCAGTCTGGGGTGGGAGGTCCTGCTCTTGTCTTCCACCTTCCCACCTCAGTCATTCCACACCACTTTTTCAAGGCCTTTTTTGCCCAGTTGGTAGCTCCCATTCAAAAACATTTGGAAAAGGTAGTCAGATGAAGAAAAAAGAATGTTCTGTTTTCTCATTTTCCCAATTTGTGTGTGTGTTCTTTTTAACCTCTGCAAATTCTCTAAGAATGGGAGGAAGGAAAAATGAGTAACCAAAGACAAGGCAAAATTAGGAAAACAGCAAAAATCCTGAAATGAAATAAAACAGTCATGTCAATTTTCTACTAAAACAGCAAACATTAAAATGGCACAGAAAGTTCTCGTTTCCTTCTGTAATTGTTTGGAAGAGTTTTAGAAGGCCATAATTTTTACTATCCCTGCTAGATTTCACTTGGAAAAGCCCTTGCACCAGTAGAGGTCAATACCTCCCAGGGTTTCTATGTCTGTGGGATAAGTGGTTTGGCTTTGCTTTTCTCTAGAGAAGAGTGGAGTTTGGTGCGGCTGATGTGCAAAAGCTGAAGCTGAAAGGTAGCTGTGCCCAAGGACAGAAGAGGTAAGAGATCCCCTGCCTGCACTGTGGTATCTCTGATGCTGCCCTGTTCTGACTTTGGGAAGCAAACTTCCTTGCCTGTGATGCTGACTCCCTGTGTGAACCCCACTGCCTCTTTGTAGCCCCACTACAACTCTTTGTAATTGATAGATGAAAAAAAAATAAATGGAGATAGGCAAGATAAAAATACCTGAACACGGAGTATGTGATACAACAGAGACGTCCACTGATGTGAGTTTATATGATTTTACAGAGATTCTCCTGAAGCTTGGTTAAAGGTGGAAATGCATGGTCCAAGCTTAAGTAAGAAGTAATGTTAGGAGAAAAAGTAATGCTAATGTTGCTGCAGTGCACACAGCATGACCATAAGTAGCTCAGCAGTATCTAAGCTGTAATTGCTGTTAGAGAACATCGTCCAAAGGAAAATGCCTAACAGGTTCCTGGAAGATCTGTGTCCCTGGGGGACTCAGTGTCTATATCCAATTTGGAAAACAACCTGAAAGTGCTGGAAATAGCACAGAGATGGTGTGTAATAGTCAAAGCCAATGAGTTCCACAGAGGCTCCATAATCCCTGTACAGGGAATGTGAGAAAGTATTGTTAGCCATAAGGAGTTGATCCCCTCCGTATAGTGCTGGTGAGACCATGACTTTGGCCAGCTTCAGTGCCCATAACCACGAATGTGCAGCGGCCTGAAAAGCCCAGTGAGATGATTTACAATCATGCTGCTTAGCACACCCAGGGGAAGGCGAAGAGGAGGCTGTGTGGGAGCCAGAGCAGATGTTTTTTGTAATTTTCTTTTGCAGCCCACCACAATTTTCCAGGGGAGCTGCAATGCTGGGATAGCGGCTGTTGAGCTCATAGACTTGCTTTGCTTAATTATCATTCACAGAGTGTTTAATAGGGGCCCAGAGACCCTAGGAATCACCAAGAGCCAGGGGCTGACAGCCACCAAATATCTCTGCAGGAAGAAGGTATGTAAAACTTTGATTTGTTTAATGGAACTGAAAGAAAGATCTGGAATGGTATTTTACGTGCATAACTGGGCATTCAAGAAACAGACTGTGAGGTCTGGTGGGCTTGCTGTCACCTGAAGCTCTTTGGTTGGTCAACTCACCTTAAAACCTGGATAGCCAGGCTGGCTGCTGCCACTGATGTTTCATGTGCTGTTGGGGGTCTGCAGGCGCTCGAAACATCTGTGCTTTGTAGCAGTTACTTGTAATAGAGGTCTTCATGTCAAAGCCTTTTAGTGTCTCCCATAGTCCTTTTAGACAAAAAATTCCCAGCGAGTAACAGGACAATTTATACCTCTCTCTTTTAATATTAATTTAAACTTCAGGTGCCTCTGCATGTTGCCCTCAGTGCTTGGTTTGTCAGTTTTAATGTTTAATGGGTTTTGCTGTTTTTTGCTTGCATGAGCAGGGGGGCTTTCTCAACAATTTATTTGAAAGTGTTTCATGCTTTTAATAACCTGCTTTCTGATCACATCCTCACTGTTTATAGGTACACGTGTGTTTCCATCCTTTCCCAACGTCCCTTCAAGTAGCTTTCAAACCTGCCAGCCAGTCTAAAATGTATCTGTCAGCACAGTGAACATGTCAGAGGTATGACACTCCCAATTGCTTAATGAAAATCTGTGCTCTGTAAGAAAAGAGAGGTGCAAACCAGGCCCCCTCTGAGGGAAAGGCTGCAGCACATGCTTGCACTTTGCTGGAGGATTTGCCATGTAAATGCCCGAGCACAGCTAGCTCCCAGGTCCTCATCAAATGCACATCTGCAGGAGGCCAGATGTTAACTCTTCCAACACACCACAGCAGTTCTGCCATACTGCCTCCCTGATCCTTTTCTTCTCCCTTCTCCTCTCCCCCAGATAGCTCCTGGCTATACCTTGCCAGCTGATGTTTAGAGGTGAGATTAGGGATGCTTAGGGGACATTTAGGGGATGTGTTAGAGCTTAGACCCGCATCAAAGGTAAGCATCCTTTTGCTTTCTCTATTGAGGTGTGAGATGCTACAGCCAAAGAGCCCCCAGTGGCTATGCCAACCTTGCCCACACTGTGACTGCAGCCATCCTGTGTTTCTGACTGGGAAGGGGGCTCCACAAAGCTGAGCAACACACACACCCACATGTGCGTGCCCGTGTGTATTTTTAGCTCTGCTGCCAACACTACGGAGTGAGTTAGGAAGTGGCTGAGAGAGGTGGATTTGGTCCAGGCTTGTGCCTCTACCACAAACCCAGGCTGTGTTCAGCACTGGGCAGGCTCTTCAGCCCTCAGCATGCCCTTAGGTGGGTACGTAGCAGCTGCTGGAGTAATTTGCAGTGGGAATAATTGCACAGCAAATCTCCAAATTACCTTCTGCTTGCAGACCCCTGTACTACTCCAGATGAATCTGAGCACATTTGCAGGAGAGCACATTGTAGTACAGGATCCTGGCACTATGAAAGGATTTTATCCACACATTTGAGAGTGTCAGAAAGCCAGATGGATCCTGACAGGAGGGACAGCGGTGCAAAGCCTTTGCTGGGTTTCTGATGCTCAGAAATCTTCCTAGCAACTCCTGTGTGATGAATGCTTTGTGGGGAAACTCTATAAAAATACCAGAAGTATAAGTTATGCAAGAAGATGTTTGGGATGACAAAGGAGACCTTGCAAATAGGGCTGTGAGGCATTTGCATGTAAAAAAATACCCCCAAATTTTGAAAATTTGCAGCTTCTTTCAGCTGCAACCTAAACTTTGTGATGAGTTAAATCTCCCCAGCCCTGGGCTGATCCCTGTAGCCCCTCCAGGGTTTTCAATGCATCCAACAATGAAAGTGAAATCCAATCCCATCCAATTAGAGGAAAATGAATGGCTCATCTACAATAAATGGGCTCTGAATAACAATAAGCCAACAAGAGAGCAATGAACTGGAGACAGAGTACAATCTTCCTGAATGTTAATCGGCAACTAACTCCACAAGCTTCTTAGAGGTGGAAAGAATTGGAGGAAAATAGATTAGGGAAGCTTTAGAGCACATTGCCTTTTAACTGCTTAGGCCTCACATTTTTACCTAAATACAAGAATGTTTCTAACGCTGCCTTTTGCAGGGCAACGGGGGGCAGGGTATGTGTGTGATGGGGGTGTTTCTTCTCAAAGTTAAATGTTTTCAGTTTATCTGTAAGTTGACATGGTATGTCCTACTGTATGCTCTCTACTATGGATTTATTTATTCAAAAGTCCCTTTTGAAAATGACAAAGTAAAAGGCTATGAGCTTTGGAAAATGTTTTCTGTATATCTGAGGATTTGGGGGATGAGGCTGAATGAATCCAGAAGTCAGCCTGAGACTGAAGAGAAGCTAGAGAAGATAGGATAAGAGAAAGGATAAGGAAAACTGCATTTCAGCAGCTGAAGCAGCACTGTCTGTGCCCAGCAGGTTCCCATGATGCTGCCCAGTCCTTGGTCTCGCAGACACCTTTCCATGCTCTCAAGGCTGATACTATCCAAAATACCCATAGAGCAGCACAGCTGCTTCTTTCCACTGCTCTCAGCCTCATGGGTAATTTCTGTAAAGCCAGGGAAGATTCCTGACCCATCACTAACAGAAGCCCCAATAGCCATGCAGACTCCATATTCAAGGCAACCGGGTCTCACTGAAGTCAGCTGTGTTTCCCATTCTCTCTATTCACCCTATTAATTTCCTAATTATGTTTTTTCCCCTCCAGACAGGCAGAGAGTTTATTCAGCTGTAACCAGCACTGCCATCCCCTCCTGCCTACCTTCACCCACAGGAGCCCAGCTCAAAGGCCATGGAGTCCCACTGGCCACTGTGGGCGTCTGATCAGCCTGCATTAGATAAGAGCACATTAACGTCACTGCAGCCTGGCCACCTGCTCTGGCCATGGTGGTGGAGAGTGAAGAAATATGTCAGTCCTCTGGGAAGAGAAGTGCTCCTGCACTGGTGATATACAGTCATGGTTCCATGGCAAAAGAGAGCGTGGGGCGAGTTCCAGCAGCCTCACAGTGCTCTTTGCTGTGGAGAGCTTGCACCTTCCTGGTTATCAATGAAAATATTGGTTTTGACAATTCTAGTATCTATAACAACATATATAATGTACGTATATACATATACACACACAGAGGTTACCCCTGCTCACTCCTGAAGGAATCTGTCAGGAATTTCTTGCAGAAATCATGAAAGTAAAAGACATTCAGAAAGTAATGGTGTGAGAGGAAGGTGCCATCATTGTCTTTGAAAAAGCCCTGGAAATGTGACACATGGCAACACATGCTGTGATGCCCTGATTTGCAAGGAGGCTGAGATGATGTGTTCCCATACACACCAAGAGGGTCTAATGCCTGTGAGGGTGCTCTTCGTGCACACTTTGGAGCCTGCCTATGCACATTCTTCATGATGGATCCCTGAGGAGAGGGCGATTAGGGTGCTATTAAGCACCTGGGAGGGCTGCAGGAGCAGCACATGTGGCTTTGCTTTTCTCTGTTGGAGCTGAGCACTCAGCTTTCACATTCAGCTTCTGCTGCCAGGGCTGCTCTTTACCTACAGAAGGGAGGACATGTCTCCAGGCAAACCTGAAGCTCTGAATGAGGGCAGTGGGATGCAATATGGTAGAAGTAGGTACGGTCCTAATAGTGGTGGTCCTGAGCAAAGTATCTTCTACAGCCCACCTATGTAGCTCCTCAGGTATGCAACAGCTGCGGTGCAGGGGCCTTTAGAGAGTTAGGTGATTCCCACAACATGAATCCCAAATACATAGAACAAGCAAAAAGAAAGGAATGGGGTAACTTCAAAGTCAAATGATAAAAATATAATTTATTCTGACAGAAGGGTTATTGATGCAAATGTGTTTCCTGTGTCGCATTCCTTATCATAAAGGTCTTCCAAATTTGGTACCTTGTGGCCATAAAAGCTGGCAAACAGGTCCATAGGAAACCAAAGTACTTTCTTTCTCTGCATGGCAAGATGGCAATGAAGAGCGGAGCCATATCTACCTTTCCTTCTCCTAATATGCTGTGCAAGCAAAGGGTTTATTGTATTATTTCAGAGAAGAAAGAATTTGATAAGTGTATAGATAAGTAGTAAGTAATATACATGCAGAGCTAAAGGGGGTTTGGAAGGGAGAATTACTCATTTGTTAAATAACAATTTGGTCTTGGCAGCATTAAAATAAATTTCCAAAGACCATTGTTTGTTTGAACAAAGAGGGGAAAGGAGCTGTTAGAAGCAGTTTACACAGTTCAAATATGAGGGGTTGTGTGCGTTAAAAGACCGGCGTTGGTGCTCAGCATGTAGCACAGAAAACACATTTGCTGTAATGTGCTGGACACGCTTTGGCCAGCACTTAAGAATGGCATCACACCCTGCCAAAATTTCACATTGAGAGCAAGAAGTGCCAAGGGGAATTTCAAATTCCACAAATACATTTTTTCTTAGACTGTTGGACCAGGACAAGGCAGTAATAGTGGCCAGTAGAAACCCTCGGGTTTGACCATCTGGGGCAAAATACTGTTCAGTACCTTTCCAGCAGCCTCAAGGCACCATCATCCTCCCCCTTATCTTCCCTCATTCCCTTAGACTAAAGGGAGGCATTTGCTGGAGCCTCGCACCTTGTTTGGTTTCTTCACTTTGGTCATCACTAACTGCAACAGCGATTCTTTAGTTAGTTGGGGATTTTCAACACAACAGATTTGCCCTGCAAGTCCTGAGGAGAGTTAGGAGTGCCTTGCTCCCCAGATAAGGTGCAGTATCACATTTAGCTCAGGCCCAAGCATCTTAAAAGTATTAAAAATCTTAGCACTTGAGCCTTATTATGCGAGAACTGCATGGTTTGGTGCTCTTTGTATTACAAAACAGGCATGGCACCAACCAGATAAATTGTTAATTTATAAAATCAAGTTCTGGTAACTTGATTTACCCGAAGCAGCACCACCTGTTCCTCACGGTTATGCTGTTGGAGACCATGGTATTGCTTACCTTACCTTAGCAACCTGGTAAGCTAAGGCTTACGAGTTGCTACTTATTGTGGAGGTTCACAGTGAAGGTACTATGTAGGTTAAGGTGAACAACTTTGATGAAAAAAACAACCTTCTGTGAGAGTTTCAGCATTGGTATTTTCCTTTAGAAAAGCAACATCCTGAGAAAACAAATTCCCTTTTCATGGGTGCTCATCATGTTTTCATTTTTTGGCAGAAAGGGGAACCCTGTGACCATAACACCTCCAAAGACCCATAGTCCAAGGGCTGATGTCCGATTTCCTTTTGGTGATGGACTACCTTTCCCATGAGGACCCACACCAGGAGGCTCCCGCCCTGCTTTACACAGTGTGCAGCAGTAGATGCCCAACAGATGGATGACCTTCTCCCAGCCAGGAGGGCTTCCTCACCAGGAACCTCAACAACAGTGCTCACACACCAGCCCTAAGATAAGGTGGCTGCGGTTTGGAGACTTTGGGATGCTCCATCCCTCTCCCTCATCCCAGCTCCCAATCTCCCTTGTGCCTTCTGAGTGACAGCCTGGCCTGCAGCAAGCTGGCTGAGATGTTGGCAGAAAAGCATTTCAAGAACTTGCTTAAAGCAAAAAGCTAAAGCTTGCCAGGCTACAGGGAGGGCTCACTGCTGAAATCTTTGCTCACAGCAAAAATCTCAGTGCCTTGGACTGATCTCCCTGCTCCAGCACTGATGGTGGGCTCTCCCAGATCCAAAGCATTTTGGCCTGGGGATCTTGCTTCTCCCTTCAGGTTACTTACCAATCTGAGGATACTCTTTTTCATGTGTGACCAAACCTTGGCTGCTCCCACCACATCCACACAAAATGCTTGAAAATGTTTGCTTTTTCCACCCTGACGTTTGTGGCTGTTCCCACAAGAGAAGGGACAATCCAGGGACTGAAGGAGTTGGGTCCTGCAGGCTCCCAGCAGAGTGCTGAAGACCAGACACCTTTCCCTCAAGAAGTTTCACAGACATTGCATGATTTCTGGGTTGATAATTAGGAAATAATGGAATTAAACTCAAACAGAAGTTCAGGTTAGATATAAGGAAGAAGTTCTTTACTCTGAGGGTGGTGAGGTACCGGAAGACGTTGCCCAAAGAAGTAGTAAATGCTCCATTCCTGGCACTGTTCAAGGCCAGGTTGGACGGGGCTTTGGCGATATGGTCTAGCGTGAAGTGTCCTTGCACTTGGCAGCAGGGTTGGAAGTGGATGATCTTAAGGTCCTTTCCAACCCAAACCAGTCTGTGAGTCTATGATACTATGACTAACTCATGCTACGCTAATCTATTTTTGCTCTGCTCTCCATGCATTATTGTCAAGTTGGGGAAATCAAGTCAGGGGAAAGAGCATTCTGAATAAGGTAAAAATTGTGCCCAGGTAGTTCCTGGAGGGGAAGGTTGCTCAGAGGACTTTTCTAACTATTGACATTAATATCTTTACTGACTCCAGGAGTATCAGTTGTCTGAAAGGGAATGCTTACTGAGCAGTGTTTTGTTTATTAAGTAATGCTTTGAAAGACAGAAGCTGGTTTAGAATGTCTGACTGGACTAAGACTAGTTCTGGCAGTGCTGAATGATATTGTACACATGTGGACTCAAGTGGCCTCAGGAGGATGGGCAATGCTGCTTTACCATGGGACCAGTTGTACTTGTCACAGTACCTATGTCCAGGAGAGAGTGGGATTTAATACAGCTTTCTCACTTCAGTTATCCCACTGAAAAACATAGGCAGATCCCCATTTTTTTGACCCCAGAGGCTTTACAAAGGGAGTCAAGGCTCAGGCCAGAGCTGCAGGTGGCACTCTGGATTGAGGTGTCCAATAGTCATTGCAGTATCCAGCTCCTTTTTGATCTTTGGGCACTCACGGTCTCCCACATTTGTCTTATACACCCATGCTATTTAGATTCAGATTTATTCCTGATACTGCTTTTCAAAACCTCTTGATAAACCTTCCTGCAATCAGGTTGCTTTCATCTGAGTGATTGACTCTATGGTCAGTACCAGATAGTGTGTCCTCTTGGATCTCGTAGAGGAGCTCAGCTTTCTTGCCCCACATTACATCCAGTGTGTCCATCCCCACCCCAAAACTCAGGAACTACCATAATGCTCCAGCATTCCTCCAGCACCACCATCAGCAGGAAGTCCAAACTCAGATTCACCTTTTGTGACCACAGCCCTCTGCCACATCTTTATTAGCTGTAGCGCTGCAGGAAGGACCATCTCAGGTCTGTCTTCATGTGCACCTTCGCCCTACTCAACTTGCCTAAAAAAAGAGAGATTTTAGAATATCTTTGCTTGGGCACAGCCAAGATTTAGTCTGCAGGCTCCTTGCTGAGGGGCTGCAGGCCTGCCATGTCCTTAGAGGCTGTCAGAGCGTAGCGCTGTTCATTTGAATGTGAATAAAGTACTGAACTTTATTTTGAGCCCTAAAATTCAAACCAGAGTAAGATGAGCAGAGGCCCAGAGGATGTGAATTGAAAACAAGAGCCACTGAGCTCTTTTTTAGAGCTGTCCACATTTACCATCTCTCTGGTTTTATCATCTGGAGATCAAACCCTAAAAAAAAGAAACCTCTGTATTGAAACATCTCCCTAAACATGGATGTCACTGAAAGATTTTCACTGACATTTTTCTGTGAGAGGGAAAAAGTGACTCCTTAACCAATGTTCCCCTGTTTCTTTCTTCATCAGAATGCAATTTTGGTTAACACAGATAGGCTACCCAAACTGTCTTAGGTTAACTATATATATAAAGTTAATTAAAACACTCAGGCTTAATCCCAAATCAGATGCTGGCAATTTGGGCAGTTATGTTGCTTTGGGAACATGGTCAAAACTGAAAGTTACCTTAAAGTTTACCATAGGAAAACAGCTGCCACGTTTAGTGGCTCTAGTGAAAAGTCCACAATAATATGATACATACAGAGAAAACCAGCTAGCCTGTCCCTGGAGTTATACAGGGTTCCAAATTGGCAAGACTCATCAGGTAATCCTTTTTCAGCAGAGGCTTGCAGAGAAACCATCAAGCCAATGCAAGAATAGTAAAAACATTAATTATAGGCTTTCTCTCCCTACAGAACACGTGGGTTTTAATGCCTCTTGCAGGGATTTATCATCCATGAGAATGTGGTTATTTTTTACTGCTCCTTTTTGCTCTTTTACTCATGCAATACTGGAGTTTTTCAAACATGATGCTCCACTCTCAAAGACTAAATCCTGAGCTGGTAGTAAACAGGATAACACAGCTAATTGGCACTGAAGCTATACTGATTTGCATCAGCTGCAGCTCAGCCCTGTTACATTACCTAGGCACAGAGTGGAGCTGCTTTAATTCTTTATTCTTGTGTGATTTCGGTTTCAAAAATAAAACTGTGTTGCAAAGTGCATGTTTACAGATGAGTCAAACCCCATTATGCTGAAACTATTTAATTGTAAGCAGGTTAGATCAGCTTTCTTGTGATAAGAGCTCCCGATATTGGTGTCTCTTTCTTGTGCAGGCTTAAAACTTTACTTGCAAAATCTCCTTGTATCCCTTTGAGCCCCCTTGGGAGATTAGGGAAAAAAAAAAAACCCACTCCAGTTAACACTCCCTCATTTCATTTTTAAAGGTCATGCTTAGAGCTGGCAGTTGTTATAGGAGCTGTCCTCTGTAAAGAAAAGTCTTAACTAGCCAGGCACAGACTTAACCTCACCATCGAAAAACTAACATTGTCACTAGGATATGGAGAAACCATGGTGAAGAACTAGCAACAGCTAGGCCACGGCAGAATGAGCAGTCGGCATCTGCTCGGTGGGCCTTTATCATGCAGTGTTGTATGTACGATTCAAAATGCACAGAACGATTGTTGAAATGATGTAGACAAATTGACTCAAATTAGTTTAGCATGGGCCATGCAAAGTTTAAGCTTGTTGAGCCCAGACACATAGCAACAGCCACTGCTTTGGAAGCCGTGTGTTCGAAGCGCTAGCAGAGCAGTGGTATTCCGGTCCAGGCTTTGCTTTTGTGCCTGCTTGCCTCTTCTCTTTTAGTTTTGCCTGGCTCTAGACAGTCTTGGCAGAAGCAATCCCTGCTGAAGACTACACTAGCACTGATAATTTTATAGAAGTACTTGTGAGCTTTAATGTCATTTTATACTTCCTTAATCTTTTGACTGTTACTTAATGACAAACAAATCCCCAAAGAACTGAGTGGGGGGAAGATTAAAAGGATTTTGAGACTGTGTTCTCTGCTTTCAGTCAAACTGTCCCAAATCCTGCCAACACAATTCTCCAGTGCCCTATGACACCCCTCCCCAGACCACCAGGAGTGAGTTTCTTATTGTATTTACAGTAATCTAATTACAACAGTTCTTCAATTCACAGCCAGCTTTGGTATACAGACTTTAGCAAGAACCCTCCTCTCAGTGCAGATTGCAAACTTTAATCTTTTAAACTAACACACTCACAGCACACCCCCCCTCAAACGTTCTGAAATGCCTGTGTGAGCTGCTAAGACGTGTTCCCCCTCCCACGCCTGCCAACGCTTCTCTCATCTTTCTGTTAGGTTTTCTTTTGTGACAATTTACTGCCTGAAGGTAATGCGAGAGCTCCTAAGAGATCATATTCTGTGAGGGTATAAAATGATTCTAAAAACAGGTTGCCTGCCAGAACATTACTTTTAAAAAAAGATAGTTCTCTAAATACGTGTACTTCCCTTAAATTCTTTTTAATGTCTCTCTGTATTTCTGTATTTGAAGAAACAGCTGCGGAGAGCAATTAAAGACTGACCATTTTACTCAAAAATGAAATACAGTCTCAGCTTAAAAGTTGTCATTGCCCAAAATCATTTGATGCAAATCTTGAAGTTGGTTAACTTTATTTAGAAAGAAGCAGATGACAAAAGTAGATGGAGTTTGTACATAATAAAAATGTCAAGAAAATGAAGACAGAAAAGATTGTTTTATATGAAGCAAAATAGGAAATAAAAGGAAAACCCGCAATGAATTAGCAAATGTGGACTTTTTTAGTGTGTCATTGCAGCCATCTAGCTATATACACAAGTATTGCACTATTCAGTTTCTTTCCCATCACAGGTCTTCCACCTAAAGCTTTTACAGTAATACCAGCTTCACTCATACACATCTTTTGGAAGTTTGAGGGTGCTTTTCTCTTCTTCCAGTCTGGCATTTGACTCTGAGCTGTGCTGATCTCAAACTCACTAAAGTTAATAAAATCTTCACTTTGAAAGATATGAGGAATAATCTAGGTCAAATATTACTGTAAAACATAGGTCTCCCCCATTACCATGTCCTTTAGGCAAAAAATATATGTACACTCATATTTCTTTTCCAAGTGTTTCACATCACCAGTTTGGCTTTTGGTATCTATTTGGTTGGTTTCTGTGAGGCTCATCAATCGTTTTGCTTTCTAGTATGTACCAGCATCCCTTCTCATGTCAGAGTTGCTTTAATGCTTAATTCCTCCTGTTTGAGATGCATTGCTATGCAAGTTGAAATGAGCTGTTCAGTCAAACCTCAGCTATTTCCCACTGTTTTCTGTGGACCTTGAAAGACTGGGAACATGGTAGTAGTGCCTTATCTCACATTTACTCTTGAAAAACTACTTCTAATGCACCTTTGTGCTGTTTCCCTCTGAGCAAACTGGCCATGGTAATACTCAATAAATGAACAATTATTCCGTTTGTAAAATTTAGGTTTCTAGATAATGTGTTTTGTATGTAGTAATTTCTGCCTGAAAGAGCTAATTTAAATTTTAATCTCTAGGATATCTAATCCTCACAGTCCAGTAATTTATCAGGTTGGAAATGCACTTGCCCCTGTAAAATCAAAGCTCTTTACCGCTTTGCCAGTTTGGGAGATAACTTTAGTGTGAGGTACTCTAGCTCCCCTAATAAAGGGAAAACACTGCGTTGCTGCAAAAGGAGGCGTGGACCAGGGAAGCCCGAGGTGTACGAATGCCATCTGCTGGCTTAATCACAAATCATGACCCTCCAGCAACCGCTGGGGCCGTCTTGGGAGATGGATGTGTGTTGGAGGCCCAGTTCTCATTTCGTGTACGGGCATGAGCCAGTCACATTATTCCATAACGAAACTCATGTCAATAGAAGAAGAATCAAGTTCAGATTCTGTACTCCCGGCCTAATGTCTATGTCTGTGCTTGAGCATTGTGCTTATGTCATCAGGGTTTTGCTAGATTAGGAATAAAAGGAAACTGTCCTTGCAGTTTTGCTGAATATCGTGTTGAGATGTACTAATCCTCATAGTATCTAACGGGTACATTTATACCCATTAGATTATTTTATTGTTTTAAGTGCAGTGCTGCATGGGAAGGGTTCTGCACAGCAAAGGCAGCCTTAGCGCAGGTGATTTAACCTCTCTGGGTTTGTGAACAGCTTTCCTTTTCAGGGCAACAACTTGGCTTGCCTCAGAAGGGAGCCAGGAGAGAACAAGCTGCCTAGGAAGGCCTGAGGGTGAAACAGAGAAACCCAAACGGGCACAGAGGAACCCACAGATCTCTAAATTCACAGGACTTGAAAAATACCAGTCATTGGATGGGTTTAATTTGCCTTTACTTGCTTTCTGGCTCCTGAACTGTTAAGATTTACAGGCAACTCATTCTCTCTCTGCAGCATTGCTCCAGACACTGTAAGATGTCAGCACAGATGGAATAGCACTGACCAGGGCATGTGCTTTTATCTGTATAGAAATGGCAGTGATTTAGGTCCTTTTGCTTAGAAATATTATGGTGTTTTTAGAAAACATGCTTTCAGTTTATAATAAGAACTATCATATTGACATTTTATGAGTAGTCAGACCATTTTCTTTCTATATGTTTAATTCTCTTGGGTCTGTGTATTAACCAATGCAGCATCTCCCTCACACTCCCCATAACACACAGTGTGATGCACTGTAGTGTTCCAAGGATGATCCATTCTTGTGAGGCTTTACCCATTCCACAGTTTTACTCAGAAAAAAACATCTTCCTTTTATTTTTTTTCCAGTGTACTTCACGTTGTTCCCAAATGACCCCCAACCAAGCAAGCTGAGGAGGCTGTCATTATTTAGTGCCTAAACTCTAAAAAAAGGTCAGAGCCAACAGCATAGCTAATGATGGGAAGTGCTTAATGACGGCTCAGTGATGGGTGGGATATGACTCATGAAGGAAAAAGGGTTGCAGAACTGCAATCACTGAGTGCACTGCATGGCAGATAAAAATCTCTAACTTCTTGTAACCTCAAGCCCACAGCCCCCTTTTCATCCTTCCACTCCCTTTCCTGGTAGCACGCCAAGAATTTCCAAATCACCCACAGCAGGACCTTGCAAAGCCACAGCTAACATGGGAGTTCAGGCTGACCACACTCTCCACACCCGACACCCAGCCTCTGCCTGCGCCACAGGATGCCAGTGAGTCATACTAGGATGTCCCCCTCAGCAAGGACAGCAGTCCCATCACTTCTTCCCCCAAACCGAGTCCTGTGTCTTCTACAGATTAACTGCATTACAGGAGTGGATCAGTGCAAGTATAAAGTGCAAGTAATGAACTATACCATCATCATCCTTATCATCACTGTTATTATTTTTATTCTTTTCTTGAAAAGAAAAAGGAATTAAAGGAAGTACAGGGGTTGATCAGAAAAATGGGGAGGAGGAAAGAAACTGTGCTCCATGTAGTGCAGAATTTAGGTCTAGTTGTGTAACAGGATTGTATTTGACAGTGTTCAGAGGGCTGGGTCCAGGATTTGTGAAACCATGTGGCTTCCTTTACTTTTGAATGTTCCTTTCATTCCCTCAGTAGGCCAGCTACAGGTATGGAGCAATCAGGCAGAAGTCAGGCACATTAGAAAGCCACAGGGTCGTGAAGTATTCACTTCTTAGCAGTATCAACATTATCTTCTTATTTGAAGCAGATGATTTGTAGTTCAAAATTGAAACAAAAGTACTTTTCTGAGTATTCCCACACCTGTTTTACAACTTTTTGTTTCATATTTGTGTTTTCATTTGCATTCATAAATGCAGTAACAGCAAAAAGAGTCTCTGCCATGTCACCACTGCAATATGCACACCCTGAGGACCAGTGGCAATCTGCTGGCTCTCCTCATTAACAGCTAGCAATGATCAGACCATTTACTAGACCTTAAGACAGATCGTGGACTGTTGCTGCCACCTTTGGAAGGTACCAAGTGTACCTGGAAGCACTTATGTATCTATAACCCTGTAATTAAATAGCTGTAACAAAATGTGGAGATACCTGCTTGATTTTCCAAATGCTTGGGCTTCTCATCAGCTCTTTGGGAAGAATAAGGAAGCAAAGCAGAAAGTTGAATGTCTAATTAAACCGATGGAAGGTATGTACTCAGCTCTGCAGAGACCCTTTGAGAGACAAAAGCAAGGGAAGAGGTGCTCAGTGCCATTACAGGCCTGCACTTTATCTTTGCTTCGTAACCTCAGAAACATGGAAGCAATTCTTGCTGTGTAGATCTGTAAATCTGATAATGTTTTATTTCCCAACAAAAATGGAGGCATGGTAGAGATAGACTTGAGGAGTGACTTCATGCTTAGCACAGCCTGTTATTTTAAATGTCAGTCTCCTGGGGGAGGTTCCCATGCCAAGAGCTGTCTTCAGAGGTTAGACGCTGTGAAAGTGGGTGAACACACACCCAACTCGTAACTCAGTCAACCTTCTACCTTCAAAACGCAGAACAAAAAGCTTACAAAACCACACTAATAAGTAGGGCACATAGCTGGGAAACAGCAAGAAGGACATTTTATTTAAACCTGGATAAAAGAAAACAAACCATCACAAAAGAGTTTCTGTGCTTCTCTGCAGCACACCACACCTAGGAGACTAAACAGGAATATAATCATCTATATGTATTTATTCAAGGCAGGGATCTGACCTTTCCAGGTTCATTTGTTTCAGTAAACTTTGCTCATATTCATAAGACTTGCAAGACTGGAACATCAAATAATTGCTGATAATATAAAAAAGTGTGATAGGAGGGACAACAGTGTTTCTTATTATGTGATTATCTTGTTTTTCTTTGAGACTCTGAGAAATAACTTCAAGTATTTTGATTATTTTCCTGACAAATGTACATTTTCCTATTGGTCACTGCACTTCCCCAGATATGAAGCTTTTCTGTGGTCTTTGTGAATCTTAATGAATACATTAAACTGGGTACCAAATAATATTATTGCAATTATTTTGTTCCAGGCTCGTCACTCAATCATCCTCTCAGATGAAATGCCACCGTGCAGGTTGAGCAACAGATCCAGACTGCCTCAGGGATTGGGTGGCTTCAGTCTTTGTCACTTGACCCCAAAATGACACCATGTCCTGACCTATAAAATGAGGACAATAAAATCTATTCACCTTTGTAAACACTGGTGCAACATATGGTTGAATAGCAGTATGTAAATTCAAAATTGCAATTAAACTAAGGCAGAGAGCCAAGTAATCACAAAGCGCTCCCTACTTGAACCAAGCTCATTAATAGTTCTGCTGCTGGAACCATTTTTCTAATGACTTGGTAATGAGCTGACTAAGGTCTGCAAAACCAGATTCTGGATAACTTTTTAAAGTATATGATTACATGGTGATATTGCCTTGGAAAAAAAAAAAAAAAAAGATACCTAAGCCAAAGACTTAAAATCTGTTCTTGCTTATTCCCAATTTGTGTTGGTTGTAACTCTGCAGTCAGCTGTGCCATGAGGAGGAATGAGGGTATTCTGGCTTTTCTGCTCGTTCCCAGCACTGTGGTGGTACTTCAGTAGTACAGTGGATCTGCTACTTTCTGAACCATCAACCAAAAAGGCTGTAGCTGTACAACCAACTCACATGTCTAACTTTCTTCCCTTGCATGCTAGGTTACCCAGGACTCTTAGCAGACAGACAGCTTCATTTTCTATGAGAGGAGATGCATCTGCAGGTAAGGCATCACACTTAATTAAGCATGTCCCTCCACATGCAATGAAGGCACTATATACACTTGAGTGGGGTACACTGCTCCTTCATTCCAACCTGTTTTTCGTAAGGTAACATCAGCCAGTAGCCTCAATACCAACAAATGTTGGACATTAATCTGTCTTCCTTCCTTCTCTCCTTCCTTCTAGCACACCATTAACTGAGGTAATCTACTCGGGGAACCCATTTTTAAGTCCAAAGTAGATTTATATTTCTAGTTCACAAAAGCACAGTTCTTGCCTGATCCCCACTATACCACAGGCATGGATCTGCAATAGAGATGTATTCACACCCACAGCATACAGGTTAGGAGGTGGCACCCCCTAAGGCCCATCTCTGGCCTTCACCCTTAGCAGCTCCACTTCATTACCTCTAGAAACACAATAAAATTAACCAAATAAATCAGCACGTGCAATATCTCACATGCTTTCTCATTGTGTTCCTTGTTCAGGCTTCCTTTTGAGCAAACAGTTCAGCTGGAGTTTGCTATCCAGTCACAGAACTATAGACTGCATCAGACAGAAGAACCTGATTCTCTCCCCTCAGCTTTGACTTTTCCCAATGGCTGCCTACAGTGGGAGAAATGAAAGTGCAAGGCCTGGGGCACATGTCACGTTTTAAGTTCTGCATTGAAAGAAAAAGACTCCTGTCAGGGCAGTTTCCTAGGTCTACATTGAGTCCAATATAGTGAAAGTCCAACCCAGTTCCCCACAGCTATTGCAGCAGTGGAAGCAACCACAACCACCATAATGGAATGCAAGACGTATATACTTTGACCTTACTTCAATTATTTTCTGCATCTGTAATCACAGTGTATTCACAGACATAATCTAAAAACCTATAATCTAATGCAGGAACCAATCCTCCATGGGGGAAGACTGAACGCTGTATTTTTTCCATTTTAAAATTGTCAAGAGGCTGCCTATATGCTATTTCCAGATAAAGAAAGTTATTTATTTCTCATGGCTATTAAGTGATACTAAAGAAGTGTTTACTGACCATACCAACAGCAGACCATCTTTGAGACTATTTGTGAAGGATACGTTCAATGCATGAAAAATGAAACGATAGCAAAAATAGTCACAGTGACCACATCTCTGTGATCAAAACCTTTTCCTCAGCTTCAATGTTGTTTATTAAAGTAACAGGGACGCTGCTCATTTGGTTTCTGTTGTTTGCAGAGACGGCAGCCTGAAGTTATTTCAGTTATTACACCTGCCAGTGAGACTCCACCGTCAATGGCTGTGGTTTTTATGAGGAAGTTGGCTCGTTGTTTGCCCAGCAAAACACTTCACAACTTAAGTCCTCCTGAGCCTTTCAGAGTATGAAAAAGAAGAGATTTTCATCTCTGCAATGTGTTTCATTTTCAGTTATTAGGAAGCAAAACATTTTTTGATGCCTAATGCTGTAAAGTTGATGAGTGATTGATTAACTCCATCACAAACACTCAAGCAGCAACTTTTTCTGCTGCCACTAGAAACATGAAGCTATAGGCCTTGCACTTGAAGCAGAGCATCGCATGCAGAGAAAGCACTGTGTACACCTGGGCCTTAGGGCAAGGGATGAAGAGCAGCTGTAGGAAAATCCCCCTATTTTGAAGCCCAAGAAAATGGTAACAGTGGTAGGCATCCTCTGCTAGTATCAGAGATGTGAACACCTTACATGTTCAGAGTTGCTGACCTGTCCTCCCACTCCCAGGTGGAAATTAAAATCCCAGAGTAGGACTCCTCTGTGCCTATGTAGTATTTCCAAAGAACACAACCAAGTCAGCACACTGGGTGCCTCCCACGTCCTGAAAGATCCTGGGGAGTGCTCACAGCATGACACCGCCCTTGGTTTTCCACTTGGCTTCTCCTGCATTCCAGCTTTCTCTTGTTCAGTGCCAAACTAAAGAACACGGCTCCTATTCCTTCAGCAAGTCAGGAACGCCATGTCCCTGTTATCAGCAATGCCCTCTGAGGCCTGTACAGTGTCAGTCTGATGAGCCACACTGATGCTCCTGAAATTGTTCAGTTACCTCTGACAGATCTGCATGCTCTGAGGAGGACAGATCTCCTTCACCTTTATCTCACGCCTGCATTACAACCCTCTGCGCTAATCCAGAGGTAAACTGCAGAACCTGGGGCTGATAAAGAGCCTGGAAAAGGCCTCTTGAGACATGTCTGTGGAACCAGGTGCCAGCTTTGTATTTCCCACGTAAGAGCCAAGTTCAGACAGGGACTAATGATTTTGGAGGGGTCCAGGAAAGATTACACTCTATACACCTCTCTTTGTGGACAAAAGGGTAAATCAGAAGGGTGGTAGTCAAGCATGAAGATGGGTGGAGGAAGCATAGGTGACATTTTGCCTGTTCAAGGTTTTTGATCTTGTGAAGCATTTTATGGGGTATTTAGTATTTCTGTGCTGCTGAGAGGAGTTCCGTTTCTAAACTCCCATTCAAAGTACCTGGTACTTCCCTCTCTTCCCTGGCCATCCAACAGTTCCTGACAAACTTGAAAGTTCATCACAAAGGATTTTTAGGGATGAGCAGGAAGAGGTCACAAATAAGGGGTGACTGACAGAAAATGTGTTTTTCCTCAGCTATCCTTGTTGGTGTAGGTATCTAGAAAGCCATGCCTGTAAACCATCGTGAGTACAACGTCACTCCCTACAGGTTGCATGTGAGTAGCTCCACTCACCCACATAATAGCTGGAATAAAGGGTGCAACATAAGCGGTGCTTAACGTAACCCCAGATCTTTCGGATTAGCATAGCGGCTTCACACCACACCGATGGCACAGCACAGCATCGTGCTTCTCACAGCACACAGGATGGTGTAGTCTTCCCTCTGTGCATGGTCAGGGAGCCCCACGGGTGCATCTATTCACCCCAAACCTCATCTCCAAAGTGCTCCCCAGCCCGACTGAGTGCCACAAGCCAAACACACCCTGCAGCATCTTGGTCAGCAGTGCCATCACTGCCATTCTTTTCCTCCCCTGCCACTACCTGGCACCTTCCCCCGCCTTGGTGTCAAAGCCCCGCTCAGCGCAGGTCCCACAGGGGCCGCTGGGGATACGAGGCCCCGTGTGTCTGGGCCTGCCCCCTTCCCCCGCACAGGACGGTGCCTGTTGGGGGCCATAAGTGTCGGGCGGGGGCCCGCGGAATCCCCCGGGGCAGCCCGGCCCCTCCGAAGGAGGCCGGTACTAACGCGTGGCCCCGGAGGAGGCGGCCATTGAGGGGTTGAGCGATCGGGTCCCGCGGGGAGGGGGCGGGAGCGGCGGCGCCTGCGTGCCCCCCGCAGCCGAGGGGGCCGCGCCGGGCGCTGGGGCGGGGTCTGCGGGCGCCGACGGGGCGGGCGCCACGTCGGCAGCGGGGAAAGGCGCAGGGGTGAAATCTCTGGCGGAGCGGAGCTGAACCGAGCCGAGTCTGCTGCGTGGTGAGTGGGGGCTGAGCGGCCGCCGCCGTCGTCCTGGTCCCGCCGTTAGCCGGGCAGCCGCCACAGCCCCCTTCCTGCCGCCGCTTTGCTCCTCGGCGCGGAGGAAGGGAAACTTCTGAGGAAGGAGACGGGAGGGGACTCGGCGGAGCCGCCGGAGGGAGAGGCGGGCCTGGTGGAGCGGGGCCGCCGCCGCCGCCACCTGCCCCCGGCGCTTTTCGAATCGCAGCCAGCCCGCCTTTGTGCTCCCTGCCGCGGCACCGGCGGGCGGGAAGGACGGGGAGAGGGCCGGGCCGGCTGCAGCGGCTCCTCCGCGGCCTTGGCTGCCACGTCAGTGCCGCCGCCCTGCGTTGAGGTGCCCGGCGGTGCCCGCGGCTGTGGTCCGCTGCCCGCCGCCTCCCGAGCGCTGCCGGGGAGGCAGGTAGCTACGAGGCGGGGGCTTGCGCCGCGCTGCGAGCGGGTGTGAGGCCTCGACGGAACAGGGCGGGCGTCTGCTCGCTTGTGGGACCGGGACCGGGAGCGGGACCAGTCTCGGGGGCGGCTTCCGGGTCCTGGCCTTGGCAGAGCTCCTACCTGGGTGGGCATCTGGGGGAGCCAAGCTCGTCTTGGCCTCCTCCCTGGCTGGTGTTGTGCTCCCCCGTCAACTTCTCTGTGTCAGGAGAAGCTTTGCTTCATGTGGTCTTCGTAGCCTTCGCCATATACAGATGTTTCCTGTAGTAACCTGCTGTTCATTCCATGCAGTTCTATCAAGGCCAGCTTGATGGAGTAGGATGTGGAAAAGTTTTTTGGTAAGCTGTTTGGGAGCAGCTTGTCTTTCGGCATTCACCTAGCCTAGGTGTTTGTGTGGTGTGGCCTGAAAACTAATGCAAGTTACTTTAGCCATGCAGCAGGTTCTAGTCATTGTGTGAAGCTCATAGGCAGCCTCTGTGGATGTGATTAAATGCTTCCTTCTCCTCATGTAACCAGGCTGAAAACAAGAGCTCTGAATCAGGATATCATTCCATGAGGAAGACGAATATCAAGTGCATGTAGCCTGCCTCAGTGTTCAGGCAGTATGCCTCTGTAAACTGGAAGGATGCATGTGAGATAGCTTAATTTAGTTCGCAAATACTGCTTTGTATGCACATCAGTTATAAGCCTGCTGAGTAAATGCTACACAGACTTTTTCTCTCAAAGGTTTATCTTAAGCTTTGGTTAAACATTCAGTGAAGTTGGTGTTGCCTCCTCAGTACAAAAGGTGGTCCTTGTCTGGCAAGTCAACAGGTCTAAATGTCAGACCAGAGCCAACAATCGCGGGGAATGCATGGGAAAGAGTTCATTAGCAAGAGGTGGCAAGGAATTTCAGTGACTGCTCTATCACTCCAGCTCTTAGGTGCTGTCAGGTTTTGTCTTTGTAGGCCTCATGGAGGAGGAGTGCTGAGGCAAAGTGGACCTCAAGGCATTGATAAAGCATTACAAGAAAGGGAGAAGGCTCTGCCTTAGAAAGCTGAGCTAGCAGGAGGCATAGGGTGACAGGACTGGTAAAATGGAGCTTCCATGGCCTTTCTGAAGCTGTACCCTGTGCCTTCCTGGAATTTACCATCTAATTTCTAGAAACCAAGTTTGGAGAATTAGAAAAGGGGAATTTTTCTTATGAATCCTTGCTTCGGAGAAAACTTCATTGCCAACATCGGGTGTTCCCTGGAGCCTGATCTATATTTTAATTGGAGAAATGCTCTGGATTCTCATATAGGTAAATATGATGCTGTAATGTCCTGTGCAAAGTTAAGGGTTAGGGTGATTTTTGTTTTGCAGGAGACACGCTTCCTTTTTTGCCTTCAACTGTGTGTGCAGGGTGTATTTGTTTTTTAATACACCACATGCACATAATTAATGTTGCATTACCGTCCCAGCTGTGTGCTGAGCCCTGCATACTGTGAGCCTGTTGTTTAAATCTTTTGTGGTAGGCTTGGCATGTTTTCTGGGGGGCTGTAGCCCATTCTGCTATAGCTTTAAAAGTAATCAGTGTTCACACCTGGAAACTTCTGATCAACTTTTTGCGTTCTTTCCCTGAATACCTTGTCTCTTTTTCCCCTTCTGGAATGGGTATGATGGCTTCCAAGCTAGTCTTGCTTTGTACATAAATCTGAATTTTGAAGCTTGGCTTTTAAACAGAAGGCTTGTTGAAATGTCAGCTATGCTCTTGGTTTTTAGCTGCACGCTTTCTACGTGCCTGGATTTGCTTTTTCACTTTAGTGCTGTTAGCGTTGACTCTTTCTACTTACAGAAGCTCAGTCAACTGTCTCCTTTGCATTAACTAACTTAAAAGCATGTTTCCATGTCAGCTGTGCTCTGAGGGTTATGTCTGAGAGAATTAATAGCACTGAGCACTCCCACCCATAAACGTTACAAGCCCTAGTCCAGGGTGTAAAGCAGGAAAGCTAATAGTCAGGGGTCACTTGTTCACCTTGAAGTGGTACCCTGAAGAGCAGCCATGGGTGGGATTACCTTTTTGGCTTCATGCTTGTTTCTTTGTTTAATTTGGAGAGCAGAGCACTGCAACTCTTTCCAAAAGGAATTCCTTAAAGTATCACCCCTAAAATAATTATTTTCATCCATGTGAAAGACGTGAGGTTCATTTTGAAATCTGCAGCTGCTGGAAGAGGGGAAGGAGAGTCATGCATGTGGCAAGGACTGTTTTGTCTTCCATCAGCTCCGTAGCCAAGCTTTCTAGCTTCATAACTGGTGGGCAGAAGGAAGCTTATTTTTTTTAAGGTGGACTGAGACAAGGGAATTGGTTTGTTTGCAGTTCTGTCAGGTGAATAGTTCCAGCAGTGTCTGCTGCTGCAGCAGCCTTCTGGAGCAGTGTTATGCTGCCAGCTGAAGTTGGCTGCATCCTTGTGTAGGTTCATTGCTACCCGCAAATGTCTGAGTAGTGGCATTGAAATGAGCCAGTTTTTACTGGCTGCTGCTTGGGCCAGGTTTGCTGTGCTGAAACAGTGGGGCTTTTTGTTTGTGAAGTCAGAAAGGCATCAAGAGCATCATCTGAAGCTCGGGAAGTTGCACACACATCTGTAATGGGTAGAGCTCACTTCTCAGTGGAAGGCTAAAAGTTTACACAGATTGCTGTCTAAGAGCTGCAGACTCATTAAGGAGAACCTGTGTCTTAACATTAATTATGACACTGTAGTAATCCTCATGACAGCATGTAGAGCAAGTAAATTGTTTCCATTGCCTAAGAACACAAAAGGAATCAGTGTTTTGGTCAGTGAGATAGATTTCTTAAAATTCTGGTGTCTTAAGGCCATGCCAAGTGCACTTCTCCCTAAGTGTGGGGCTCCCTGTATGATACCCACCATACGCCCATGGCAGATACGTGGCAGTAGATGACCATAAGCTGTCATTAACCTTCTGCTTTTCTCATAGGTGTACGTAGGATACTTGTGTGGAAGCACCTAACTAGAAATCTTCACGAAGGAATATATTTGGTGAGAAAACTTTATTTTAATCAGCTTTGATGTGAACGTACGTGTGGCTGAAGTGATACCTCCAGAGCTTTCTTGGGCTTTCGTTCAGGGTCCTGAAACAGCATTCATGTTATAAATAGCTCTTAAAAATCCTCGTGCAAACCAGTTCTTTCTTTACAATTGTATAAAAGTTGGAAGTTTCCTGTATATTTCATATTCTGACAGTATGAAAGTGTGTTTTCTTCTTTAAAACCAATAGAGTGACTTCCTTTTTTTTTTAATTATTCTTTTAGTGTGATGGTTGATACGTATGTTAATGCATTGTTAAAGATGAGAAGTTATCCCTTAACTCTTGAAGGACTAGCACATTCCTAAGTGCAGTGAGGTGGGGGAAAGCAAAAAGTAGTTTATGTGCGTCCCTGTTTGAAATGTCTTTTTAAGATCTGGGTTTGCTTCTCGTTCTTAACATAAGAGCATCATAACATCTACACAGATGAAGAAGGAAACTGGAGAGTGCCACTGGTATGCTAAATGTCTGCTTCATGAATGTCTATGAGTTCTGCCAGGACTCTTGGAGATCCTACCTCATTCCATGGGATCATTAAATGGAGGTGTTAAATGAACCCCGTGACAGAAGACACTGTGAATTTGACATCACTGGATGAAAATGCTAAAGTTTATTTTGCATTAAGGGTTCAGGCTTCTGACAAATCTTTGCCTTGTTGCATGTGTTTGCATTGCTGTAACAATTGTGAGTGGTTCAGTGCCTGGGGAACATTGAATTTACAGCTTCCCACTTAAGTTTCCGAAGTTTGCTAATCAATACTGCGTCTGAATTACCTCCAGTTCGCTGCACAATTATCTTTGCACCTTCAGATCGCTGCCATAGATGTCAGCTGAGTTGTAATCTCTGTTGGGTCTCATAAATTTTGCTTTCTTCTTTTTTGTGGGGACAGGCAGCAGGCAGTACACAGTGTGAAGAGAAACCTGCCTTAGGATACACTGCAGTCTGGTGACCAGGGGACTCTCTTGCAAAGTGGAACATAGGAGCTTGAATCTTAACAGACAAAGGAGGCATCAAATCGTAGGTGAGTGCTTTCACCTTAATGGTATTGCGTAGGGAAGGGTTTCTGGTTTTCTAACTCCAGTTTTTGAAGACAAAAAAAAATACGTTCCTGCCCTCTTCATCTGAAGACTGGATGAAGTCATCTGCCACTAAGGAGTTATTCCAGGCCTTTGACCTCCAGTCAGCAGAAATACTCACCTTAAATCTCTGGAGGGGAGCCAGGTTTAAAACATGCTCCTGTAGTATTTCCTGTTCACCAGATATGCTACACCTTGTCTAGCACACAGGATTTTGGATAGCTTTTCAGAGGCTCTTAAGTCTCCTGAGGTGTTAAATTGGATATAGGGATGCATGACGCAGGCTGTAACCTAGATACCTGAAAATTTTCTGCTGAAGTGCCTTTTTTTGGAAGCTCAAAGTAGCAATTTCATCTGGGTTTCTTCTGGGAGCTACCTGCTGGCTAGATACAAACGTATTAGTGGAGATAGTTCTTTGTAACAAATACTTTATCTCTGGCTTAAGTCATTTGTGTCTCCCATGAGTCTGCTTCAGAACCATTTTGGTTGCTTGCTTATTTCTTTATTTGAAGTAAGGCGCGCTAGGCTGTGATTATTGTTTTACATTTTTTAGGATCTTCCCATATGCAGTGAATAAACTCCTTCCAAATTCCTGATCAAGTAGCTCACGTATTAAGTAAAAGCATAGTTGCTTCATCTTGTACAGATGTTTTGATCAGTAATGTCAGGCCTGTCAGTTTCTTGCAGCATCTGCCTTCTCTTTCTTACAGTGCCTGGTATTTTTGTTTCAAGTTGTAAAAAAGGTAACAACCTACATGTACCTTCAGGTAGTGAGGATGAAATCCTTGTATTTCTTTCAGCTTGCATTATGCAAAGGTGAATGCAAAGAGGTCATGTAGGACCTGAATAGGGTCCTTTCCCAGAGCCTGACTGCACTCCATTGCTTCCTGGGATCAGTTGGGCCTTTTTTCTTTTCTTTCGACTTTTTGATTTGTGATGAAATAAAAGAACAAGGAATTCTATAATTGATACTTTTTCAAATTGCCTTTTAGCTCTCATGCATTTAGCCTTCCGTGTTGACGGGTTGCCACTCATTTTGCTATTTCGTAGGTTCCATATTTGCCTTTGTGGCTTTTGAGAGGTACTTGTTCAGCATTGCCACCAAATCAGTCATCCTGCAGTAGGGTGGTTGCTTGCTTTCCTGTTCAGCTTCTTGTGTAAAGGTATCTGCGTTTTCTGAGTTGTGAACTGATACCCTCAGTTCTGATTGTGAGGACTCTTTAATATTCAGTTTAGGCTTGCTTCTCATCCAAAGATCTGTCATTTGTGTGGGTGCCATTTTTTACTGTGATGCTTTGATTTCATAATTGTACTATGAGGGTTTTAGGTGCTGTTTTCTAGGTGAGGCTTCCCACCCTCGTTCTGTTTCTGCCTCCTCATCCCTTCTTTAGATCCCAGCTTTCTCCCCCAGAAAATACAGAGAGATCTAGGCACAGCAAGAGAAGCTGGAATTATTTTTGAGGTGATCAATGTTTTCTGGAAGAAACTGAATAATTTAAAGGCTTGTTCAGGGATAAGAGAACTAAGAGGTCACTGGCAGGAAGATAGAAGGGTGCCGAGTGGTATAATTCAACTTGGTTTTCTTTCTTTTCCTGACCTCGGTGTCTGCTAAGGAGGGAAGGCAGGATTTGCAGGAGGGTTTTGGTTTCATACTGTTTTTCTACCTGCTTTTTAGGTTTGAGATGTACTTACTCGGTGGTGTGGCAGCTCTCACCAGGCCTGCTGACCTGGAGGGCTCCTTTCTTCAAGTACTGAGTCTGGCTGAAGAATGCAAAAGCACAGTCTGATAACAAAGAGCAGCAGTTTGGCAGGAGCTGCTATAGCTTATCTAGGAGTTCCTTTGCTGTGGAACTTAAACTGCGTGAATTTTGGGTACACAGATTACATTTATGCTTTGCCAGAAAAGATGTATAGCATATGTGAATTTCTTTTTTAGGCAATAATGAATCAAACGGACAAAAACCAACAGGAAGTCCCATCATACCTTCATGATGAACCACCAGAAGGTATGTATTAGTTTTCATAATCTGATTTCTGTAAATTCACAGAAATTCATCAGTTTTCTCTTTTAAAAACAGATATGCAAGCTGAACACCTTAACTTTCAGTTAAGTAAAGTAAGGAAGCCAGCCCCAGGATTGGATGGTCCTAGGTTACTGTTCATTTCACGTTTGCATTATCCTAATGGCAGTAAGACCACTGAATCTAACTTGGTAAACAACTGTACTGATAAATTACAGAGAAGATGGGCTTATCCTGAAGGACATAATTTGCAGATTAGTTTCCAGAGATGTAAATTGGTCTGCTGTTCGTTATGTGAGGTGAAAAGATCCTGGCTTTGCTTTTGGACACCTTGCTGAGTTCATAGTTCCTTTTAAACAAGATGTGCTTAAAAATATATGGAACTTCATTACTACTTTTGAGACCCTTTTCCGTCATACAATTAACTGTTGTTCTAACTGTTGAAATAATCTCATGGTTTCATAAAAACAAACTCACTCACACTTGACTTCACTGGATGGGTGACATCTTGGTCTCCTGAATGAAATGAATCTCAAATTGGATATTAGATCTGCAGAGGAAATGCAGTTGCTAATGAGCAGAATTCCTTTCCAGACTGTGGAGCAGCAGGACTGTGAAGAGCCCTGTTTGCATAATGTGTCTGGAAGCATACTAGATCAAAAGCCATTCTTGGCACACAGGTTGTCTCTGTTCTGTCTTCTCTTGCTTTAAGACCAAATGTGTTGGATGTGGAGGTCTGTGAATCCCATTTCCTTCTCAGCTCTTCAATATGTAATGGCTCTTTAAAGCTCTGTTTGTTGGTTTGGGGTTTTATTTTCCTCAGCTTTTATATATTGTATAACTGAACAATTTGCTTCAGTTAGTGCATAATAAACTGTTGTTCAAGTGTAGCAGAAAGGGTTGAAGCAAAATAGCTCACTCTATTTGTAACTGTTAGACAGGAAACACAAGTACGAGAAGATGACAGGAAAAGTGGCACAGTGGTTCTTAAGCTCTGCCATCCTTGAACTTGTTACAGTACCATGGGGTGAGGACGAAAGTCTTTTCTGCTTAAGCTCTTGGAGGGTTGTCAAGATCCCAGAAGCATTTCTGAAAGTAAATGCCATGTTGGAAGACTATGCCCTAATGTGTGTTATCTTCAAGTCTGGCTTTTAAGGCACCTTTTTTATTTTCTTTTTGCTTTAAAGACTGAATTGTGGTTTATACATGTTAAACCTCAGGTATAGAAAGCGAACAGTGGTCTGACTGGTAAACTACAACTGATTCTTGGGGAAGGCAGTGAAATAAGGGGGCATTTTTTATCTTCCCAGAATATTCAGGTGGTTCAGAGCATGAGAGCAGAGCCTGAACATCACTAGATAATGCAAGGTTTTGTTTAAGATTTGTGAGCAATTAAGACTGATTTTTTTTCTGCACAGTATCTTCTTTCAGTATGACAAGAACCAGTATGAATATGAAGGCTAAATAGATGAAGAAAGTTGGTGTAGTTAAAGGGAGCAGAATGAAACACAACTCATCTTAATAGAAACTCCATCTTTGAGAAGGCTTTTTCCTTTTGATTCTGTTTCACATGCACTCTTGAAGCTTTGAGTGTAGTTAAAATGTTGGAATACTCTTGAAGATCCCTATTTTAAATATACAAGACCTTCATATGCGATATGCTTACACTGTCATATGAAGATGGCCAAACATGGATGGGAGGCATTCATATTTGCAAGAAGATGGGCTCTCGGAACAGGCTGCCACAAAAATCGTCAGAGGAAAGGCTCAGTTTCAAAACCAATTTGCAATTTTTCATAAAGATATAATAGTTCCAGTTTGTCCAAATCCCACTCGAACCTTAGTGCCCAAAGGCTTTAAAGCCATACGTAAGTAGAAGCAACTTTTGGGCTCATGCTTTCTATGAGCAGTCCTATTCTAATGCTTTATATTTGCAACCTAAATTCATGCAAACTCTTTCGCTGTTGGACTCAGCAGGAAGCTGGCTGCAAGGCAGCATGATCCAACCCCTGAACAAGGAACAGGTGTTTTCTTCCTAAATTTAGGAATGATCTGGTTTACTTTCTTTTTCATACTGGTTAGAAACAATCGGAGAGCAGGAGTGCATATCCTAAACCAGAAATCAACCAGCAGTGAAGACTTCACAGCTGCAGGGTGTTTATTAGACCTCATGGACAGTGCAAACAGGAATGAAATGGGGATGTGTCAGCCACAGCCAGCAAGTTATTAATACACTTAGTCACAGTCAGTATTGACACTTGTGAAATAGAGTAGATGTTGTCCACCTGAAGTAATGTAAGAAGAAACCTTTCAAGATTACTTTTGTTTCTTTGTTGTTATTTTTCAAGTTAGCTCTGGTGGGTCCTTTCTTGCTAATATGACCTCTGACTCACTGAAATCAGCTCTGAAAATTCAGTGTGATAAGGCTTTATTCACCCTGATGATAATGATCCAGTTAGGTGGAAGTGAAGCACTTTCTGACTAAGTTTTTTTACAAGGTGTGGAAGTCTGGTCACAAGAATCTTAAAGTGATTAATACCTGGACAGTGGATTTTATACCAGGCTCTATATACTCCTCTGAGTGTTATTCCTTAACATCTTTCTTTATGTAAATAGGAATTCTGACGTGTTTGAGTTGGCAGCGTGTTTTTGCTGGAGATGTCCAGGTTGAAAGCTGTGGGCCTACAGTGAGCCAGACAAGGGTATTACTTAGCTTTAGGTAAAAGACTGTCATTTATATTTGTAGTTTCCATGATGCTTTCTCTTACGTATATCAGTTTCTTTAATAAGAGACACTAGTGTAAGCTGGAAGCATTTTTAGTACTTTCTGCTCCCTTGAGCTGCACTGTCCCTCTGGATACTTTTGTTTTGGTTGAACTTGTAAGAATTTCTCTCTTTGGCATCTTCTGTTTGAATTATTTGGGGCACTCATATGGGAACTACACTTTTAATGAATTCCATGTCCTGGATCAGTCCTGGCATCATCAAAAACTCCCTGGAGGTGCCTGAAAAGTTGCTTACCTTTGTAGGGAGAAAGTTGTTCATCTTGTAGTAGATGAGTGCTGGGAGGCAACTCGTGGAAATTGTTTTCCAAATGCAAGTTGTTGGCAGTCAGGGTACTGGAGACTGAGACGTGTTGCACTGGTTTTCTTAAGGCACATCACAGTGCAGAGTGAATGCGGTGACAGAGGCAGGATAAAGGTCTCTGGTGGATCTAGATCTTGATTCTTCTTTTTCCCGTGCCCCTGTAGACTTACCCTCTTCCAAGCATGTTCTTTCTGCTGCTGACTCCCTCACCTCTCTCTTTCAAGTTTGTTTCTTCCCTAGCAAACCCAGTGTGGTTCCGCTTGCTCTTTTCTTGGTTCTCCCTGTTGTTTTTCCACGAGAAAGGGAAATGTACGTGTTAAATCCCATATATTACCTACAGGTAGCTAGAAAATACAAATACTGTGGAACTCTTGCCCTGTATTTAACTGTCTGTCTCTTGCCATGGTTCACTCTGAAACTTTTTTTTAAAGAAGGGTTTGGGGTTGGTGAGGACAAGACAGAAGCTGAAAAATTCTGACCTGTCCAACACTGCTGTGGAGACCAGAGATTTCTCAAGGTTCACACTGAAAACACCTTGCAGAGAAATGTGTCAGGGTGACTGGTTTCTAGGTGCAGTAGATGGTATTTTCTTGTGTGCTTAAATACATTAACATACCATTTCATCTTCCTGTTTTGTCTTTGACGAGTAGATGATGCTTATGCAGTAGCGGGTGTGGGGCTGCAGTTTTAATTTCCTTTAGAGGCAAGGTACAAATGTCTCTTTAGCATTTCAAAGCTTACATTTAGAAATATGAAGTAATTACCCAACTGTTAGGCTAAATGCCTAATTCTGGGAGTCTAATACTTTGAGGCTTTGTAATTGTACCATAAAATAGAGAATAGAAATTTATTTATACAAGACACTGTGAAAAATGCAGATTAAACATAACATTAAAAAGAACATAGTTATGTGGTCAACAGCATGTGGAAATCCTATGGTTTGTGATTTGGTTTTGTGCGTCATATTGGGACTTCTGTTGGGAATCTTTAACCTCTCATAACTATAATGCCTTTGGGGACCACTTTTGGTACTTTGTAGAATCACAGAATGGTTTGGGTTGGAAAGCATCTTAAAGCTCATCTAGTTCCAGCCCCCCTGCCATAGGCAGGGGCACCTTCCACTAGACCAGATCGCTCAAAGCCCTGGCCACTCTGGCCTTGAACGCTGCCAGGGATGGGGCAGACAAATTACTATGTATTATTTATTATTACATCATTTTTATTATTATACATGATTATGTATTTATTATTGGGAAATAAACCCTTTCTTTGTTACATTTCCATAATTTCATTTAATGAGCTTATTTGGCCATTGGACTCCTCCCTCCCTGCTCCAAATTACAGGAAAGGGCTTGCTGGAAGAAGATTAAATGTTTTAATCCTAGCTCTGTGATTGACTTCACTGTTGCTTCCTCCCTCAGGTTCAGTAAAAGACCACCCGCAGCAGCAGCCTGGCATGCTTTCTCGTGTGACTGGTGGCCTCTTCAGTGTCACAAAGGGAGCTGTTGGTGCCACGATTGGGGGTGTTGCTTGGATTGGAGGGAAGAGCTTGGAGATAACCAAAACAGCAGTTACATCTGTGCCTTCAGTGGGAGTGGGGCTAGTCAAAGGAAGTGTTTCTGCTGTAGCTGGAGGTGTTACAGCTGTAGGATCTGCTGTTGCAAGTAAAGTGCCTTTAACGGGAAAGAAAAAGGATAAGTCTGACTAAATCCAAAACTGAGACATATTTGATTCTCCAGAATATTACAACAGTGGCATTAAAATCTGCTCAGATTTGGACCATGAGAAGCCATGTGTCTTAGACACTTTATCTTCTAAAGAGTTGTGCAAGTAACTCTATTTCATCTGCAAAGGACGGAAGAAGCTTGGATGGCACGGCGTATGAAGATTCATTAGAGCCTAGATTGAAGCTTTGTGTCTGGTGAAATGTTACACTAGATAACTATAGAAGTAAGTGTATCTGAAGGGATAATACATATTTGAATATTCATTTACTGTAAGTCTTTTGCCGTTTTGGACTAAAATGTGAACACAAACTTGGTAGTCTCTTCCGTACCATCAATATGATGAGATACCATTTGCTGTTCTCAGTGGTTTCCACATCCTCCTGCTAAGGATCATTCAGCTGTGTAATGGCATTGTTGGATGTGCCTGAATAGTTTGGGTTTTGAAACAGTATTTGCAGGCAGCCTGTAAACTTCCAGTGACTGTTCTGCCCATGCATACTGGAGCAAATAGAACTAGTGTGGTGCAGAAACTGGAAGTCAGAGTGGAGATAGAAGTGAGAAGGTTCAACAGCATGGTAGAAGGGATCATAAAGAGTAAACTAACAATGCCTTATTAGAGAAAAATATCTATTTTACTAGGTGAAGCTGTCCGAAGAACTGTCCACTCGTTTCAGTGCAGTTGACAGTATGAGTTTTAGACTCTCTTTATAAATCCTGGTAACTGAAGCCTTTTCCATTTTTACTGAAACAAGATTGCTCCATCTCAGGTGTATGTGCTGGCAAGTAAAAACTTGCTTCTAATAAACTTCTAAACACTAGAAAAAATGATGGTTTAATGGAAACTGGGCTGATGTTTGTGATCATCTGGCACAACTGTCTGACTTGAAATGCCTTTGTGTAGTTGGAAATCACTGAAGAACTGGCAAAGCTGTTGTCTCAACTCCATGATGCACCAGGTTAAGTTTCTTGCTCTGTTAAAGCAAATGCAAGGATTTTTTCACTACATCTTTCTCTCATACTTTGCATTTTGATGTTTGAGTCAAATGTAATACTCTTATTTAAAAGAAACCAAAAAAAGTAGATGGGGCCTTAAAAGAAAATAGAGAGAAATATCATCCAAGTAACTTGTATACTGACAGATTCCAAATGCTGACACATCTCCAGTGGGAACATCTGTAGATCCTCTGCAGCGTGAGGGGGAAAATGCACTTGTAACAACACAGCTTGAGGTTGCCTTAAAACAGACGCTGTTGGTGATCTTTTTGTGTACTGACTTTGCAGATAAGTAACCTCTTCAGAAGCCCACAGAAGGTGGCTGTGGATGTTGTGTATGCAGTGCTTTCTACAACCTTGTGTTCCTGCAACTTCTAAGCACATAAGCTTCCTTTTTCAGTGGCTGTGGTTTTACAAGAAGGCTATATAGGGAGACTTTTTAGATACGAAAAAAAAAATCAAAACATATCACTTATCTAAAGCTTAGTCCTTTTTTCACAGATGTTGAAAGTGTACTGTGTGTAAGTTATGGTACAGTAGTCACCTAGCCTTTCTGAGCCATTGGTACTTCAACTACACTCCAGAGCAACTTTATCTGGTATCAGTAATTGTATATGTTGGTAGTACAGTATTTGGAAGCATGGGGATTTGGGGTGGTGGGGAAAGCAAAAGCCCAATAAATAGCTTTATCTGCTCCTTTGGTTAGATGCACCAGCTGCTCAGCTCCAACCTGCTGCAGGGATGTGGTAAGTTTATGCAACAAATGGAAGACTTTAACTGTTTTTAATAGTCAAAGCTAATCACACAGAATGCAGTGCAGTTCAAGGATGTCAATTAACTCTAGAAATGAACTAGCCTGGGTATCGGAGGCAATGTGGCTGCAGCAAATAACGTGTGGTCTGCTGTGCAGTTCCCAGTGTAGACATATCCCCAGCGTGCTACCACTGAACCCTTGGAGTAACCTGTTTGGAGCACAGTGGTATTTGTGACACTCGACCAAACCCTTCCTAATAGTTTGCTGAAAATGGATGAACTGCTCATACCCCTTTTTTATGACATTCTCTAATTTTTATACTATGAAACTTGCTGCAAAACAAGTACGGTCTGAGATAAGCAATGTGAGATCTGTAACAAGCTGCCGACACACTTCATGATGTTTTGTTCTTGACATATCCTGTAGTTATTACTTCTGAATCTTGTAACTGAAACACTTCAACATGGCATATGGTTTTAGTTTTCAAAAAAAGCTTTGTCCTGTATCTTGCATATTTTTTTCCATTCACTTCTGAAACTTGTTTTTTCTTAAAAACTTGTTCTGATTCTTTCCTGACACTTGTGAAACATTAAATTGTTGCTGTTTCAGACACTTGAAAGCTTCCTTAGTTTATGTGTGGAGAAAAGTGTACTTTCCCGCAGTATCATGGCCCAGTGTGTCTTTTAGCCATATCTAAATAGTGCCAACCAGCTATCAACAGAAACTGTACTTCACTGTGTAGGCTGTGCATAGACACAAAATCCCTTTTTTTTTCTCCTGGGCACTGAGGATACCCATGGTTAAGACTGTAGTGAGTTGAATGGAACATGGAACTGGTATTTTCATGGGAAGTGAGCTGGTTATGTCTTGGGGTTGTTTTTCTGGTGGTTTTATTTTATCCTCGCTTTCCCAGTCTCCATTTTAAAAGGGGCAATGTTCATGAAGACTACTTGTATGCCTGACTGCTCACCATGTAATGGAAGGCTGGGCTTTTCTGTGCCAGGCTTTAACAGTTCAGACTGTTTCACTTCACTGTGCATAACAGCAAGAGATAGAATCATAGAATAGTTAGGGTTGGAAAGGACCTTAAGATCATCAAGTTCCAACCCCCCTGCCATGGGCAGGGCAAGAGATGAGGAAGCAGATTTTAGCAATACAATGTTTTGGTAACTGGGAGCTTCCCTGAGTTTTTATTATAAATGAATCTTGGGAAGAAGACAGAAACAGGTGCCAGGCAAAGTGTTTTGAAGGCCTGAATGAATTTCAGTCTGTGGGTAGAGAGGAGTCTTTCTGCTTGTATTTTTGTTTTGAAAGGGGAGGAGGCAAAATTGGAACACTGAGAATGGAAGATGAGTTTGTGGTAACTCAGGCTGTGACTTAATGATGGAAGTATGTCCTTCCTATTTTATCTGTTGCCACTGGAAATAAAATACTTTAAATGATGGGAATAAGCTGTTCCAGGAACTTTAAAAACAGATACCTGCAGAAACGCTGAAACTAAATTTTCATGGAAAACACTTTTCTATATTTTGGTTTGCTTTTCATCCTAACCCACTGATCGATTCTGTGGCTGAGCATTAGACTGTGTTATGAATAGCTTCAGAGAGCTGAAATGCCCCCTTGTGTTTGAGGGGAAGGATGTTTTTGAATTCAAGTAATACTGTGGTCTGCTTAGCAGCTGAGCGCTGAAGGACAGTCAGAAAGCAACAGAGGCAGGTTCCTGTGGATATTTAATATGGTTATCTACCCAGTGAATTCTTAAAACGCAATAATGTGGTTTAAAGAGTCAGTAAAGATGTGGCTTAGTAACACAGCCTGACTTTCATTGTGCTGGTGATACACGCCCCTTCTTGAACTCTTGCTGCTATCGCATGTGCACAAACTGCTGTCACAGCCACACTTGCCTGCATGGTGGTGATTTTAAGACCTCCAGCTGGTGCAATCCTGGCACTGCTCTAACCAGATGTTTCTAGCCCTTTCCAAGCGCCTGGCATTTAATACAGCAGGCTATATGACATGGTCACCTTGCAGCCCACCCTCTAAACAAGTAATTTATTACCAGCTTTCCTCAGCAATTTAAAACTTCTCTTTAAGAAACGGAACACTGGACTTGCTGCCAAAATGTCTGTGAAAAATGTCCTTGAAGAATGGCCTGGAGTGAGGGGGGATGTGTAAATGTTTTTTCTCCCGCTGGCACAAGGGAATGGGTATGGCATAGTCACGTAGGAAAGTCTTTCTGAGAAATAAAATCACTGATGATCCTAATTCTATTGAGATGATCGTCACTGATGATACTATTTTACATTACCATCCACAGCCTGTAAATGAAAATAAATAGAATCTCTGGAGAACTTAACCTCTGTCAGATAGTTACTATTTTGAAAGGCAGCACTTGTCAACAATTACCCTAGGGTGTTATCTGAGAAGCAGTGCCACCCATATATTTAGAAACTATGGCAGCTGTTTGCAAATCCGGTAGTCATTTTTGTAACACCAGTGATTTACAGACTAGAGTTTTGTTACACCTGATGAAAAGCATGACTTCTTCCTTTGTCCTACAATCATCTCAGACTCGCTTGGATCCCTTGCTAACCTTTTCTCTCCCAGAGCCTTGCTAGAAAAGGAGAAATTAACTAGATAATAGCAATAAATGTATTCCCTCCTGCCCCAAACCTTTTGCAAAAGGAGTAGATTTTGCAGTCTCAGAAATGTAAACGAGGTTGTCTTGTAGTTTATTTACTGCAGCAAGACACAACTGAACTCCAAGAGAGTTTCCAAGCATCAGGGATCCACTGGGTTGATGAACACTGCTGGAAAAATAATCCTCCATTTCTCTTTCTCAGATAAAGACTCTCTTAATCACTGCCACAGGCTGGACTGCAGTAACAGAGTTTAAATCCAAACCAGTTAATGCCCTGTTAGATAAGGAAATGTAACAGAACAAAAAAAGGCCCAAACATGTGAGGTACTCCCTGTGCTAAAAAAAAAAAAGCAACCTTTATCATAACCAGGTTCTGTGATATTATCTGAAAGCATTAGAAAGCTATGATTGTATAATGAAGTTGTGCCTAAGACCTGCTCCAGGACAAAGTACAGTGTAGGACTACAGTGTGGTTAAGATGACTTTTGTTTCAGCTCTTCTCAAAGAACCATCATCTTTTTCTCTTTGACAATTTTCCTTTGCATAATTCAAAGTACAATATTCAAATTAATCTTCAACGTGTATAGGAGCAACAGGATTAAAAATAGGTCTCTCCTTCTTTGACTGTATCTTACCATAATTGACTTCAAAATCTTTCTTAGTGCCATTCAGGCTTTCTAGAGTTCCACTCTTGATATCATATCCCAAAGCAGAGAGTTTTTTAATTCGGTACTGGACAATTTGCGTTGTCAACTCCAGCACCATTGGTGTCTCTTTAATCTGTGCTACAGAAATTCCTTCCTTCAGAAGTCCTTCAAGTCTTTCTTCCAAGACTGGAACAGAATAGTAGAGAAGGGCCGGGCACTTCAGCACAAGCTCTTTTAATTCTTGATCGCTGCACTTAAAGACTCTTTTGGAAAAAAGCATACTCTCCTGCATAGTAGAAGCAGTGAGTTGAAAAATGAAACCTTTAAGTTTGGACAGCAGCTGCAGAACTTCATGGTCAGTGAAATCATTCTTCTGGAGAAATTCCAAGTTCTCCCGGATTGCAGTGGAGTTATTCAATAAAATAAATGGATTCTGGCTCAATAACTTCAGTATCCAGATCTTCATATTTGCATCAGAACCTCCTAAACTTAAATAATTTCTTTGTAATGTCTCTATAATGTCTTTGTTTTTCTCCACAGGATTATAGAAAATATTGGGTGCGCTTGTCAAGAACCTGGTGATTATGTTATTCTTAAGTCCCAGCTCTTGAAAAAACAGTATATTTGCCTTCTGGTTCTCATGATACTCAGTAGTAAAAAAAGACTCTGGAAACTGTTCTATTAATTTAATCAACTGTTTTTCATTCTGGCATACCAATTGCCACAGAGCTCTTTGAGAGTTTATCTCTGCAGGGGTATGGAGAACTGCCTCTGGGCAGCGTTCTAAAATGTTAGCTACAGTGGCCTCATCTGCTCCCATTTCCTGTAAAATACCAGCAATTTCTTGAACGTAGGCCACATCCTGGAGAAGGACCCATTCCTTTAGTCTGCGTATTTTCTTAACATCAATGGACAAGCTGTAGAGACTCTCGATGGTTTTTTTATTCTCCTCTCTGGATTTTGTGTCAGTTGTGTAAGTGGAGCGGATCAGGAAGCTTCTGCTGGCTGCTTCAGTCCGTACTGATGAGAAATACAATCCCGGGTTGTGGCGCTGAGGTCTTGCCAACAAAAAAGTAAATGTACCTTTTGCACCGTGAGTGACTCCCCTCAGCATCGTGAAGTTGAGCCTAATGGAGAGAGAACTGTAAGAAAACATGTTTAAGGCACAAGTTAACACTCAGAGATGCTGACACTTAGACTGAGCTGGCATAAGAAATGACTCTCAACAGTGGGCTTTGTTATTAGCACAAAATTCAGGTTTCACGCAATAGCGGGGAGGTAAAAATCATTTCTGAAAGGTTAATGTTCTGAGGGATGCCTCACTGGAACAGTGATGTGCGGATATAACAGGCCTCATGTGGGGGCAGCGCTCTGCCTGTATAAAAGCTTGCAGTCATACAAGAACCAAACTGTCAGCTGTTTCCTGCAGCTAACATTGTTACTGTGTTACAGCTTGCTTATACAACACTAGAAACATGTTTCGTGCAATTTAATCTGACAGTAATTCTACTAAATGAATTTAAAACAAGAAAAAAAGGTAGTTTAAATACCTTAGCCTTTCTGAATATATTTGCTTCTCAGGAATTGTTAAGAGCATGACTTGTTCCTTTGTGTGTCAGAGATCCCCCAGTGCTCCTTCAGCAGCAGTTCATAGCCTAACTGCATTTTGAAATCATTCTTGTTAAAATTAAGGGAAAAAAGAAAAATCACTGAAACCTTTATGGATGTGTTTTTCACTTGCTAAGCCAGCACCAGAACTGGGTTCTGTAAAAGCACACTGGTATTCTGGGAGAGGAAGTAAGTATGCTGTGACATCATTAGGCCTTCACCTGTTTCTTCCAGTACCTACTTTGCTCTAGCTATGCTTTGCACCTGACGCCTTATTTCTGCCTGCAGGTCCTTCTGTCATTCCCAGCCAGCCCCATCAGGGTGAGAGTGCTCACAGAGTAGGTGCATGGCTGTGCTGGGGTCCGCACAGCAACCACAAGGTAGATGTGGGTAACCCCGTACCCCACCTTTGCTCAAACTGACTGCCAGGTATCACGACCTGCTCTGCAGTGGCCAAAGGAGCGATAGCAGTCAAACAATGCTATCATCAACTGTATCTTTAACTTCCTACATGGTGTTTTCATAACCACCTTTTGGAAGCAGGAAGTGTGAAAGACAGAACTGCTGGTCTGTGAAATGCTTACACAGATTGCTGCTGCTGGTAACGTGCTTAAGACTGCTGAAACTGAAAATGGGGAGAAAATTACTATTTGTGTATTTGACTGTTCTGTTTGTAGGGTTAATTTCACCTCTCCTGAAGTGTAGCATGCTTCAAGTACTTACATGACCATTAAGTTGGGGTTTTATTTTAGCAGACTGTCACAAACATGCAGTCAAATCTCCTATGTAACAGGCCAAGAATACTGTTGCAGGAACAGCTACACAAGACCCCTAGAATCTTCTTTACAGCCCATCTTTAAGGAAATACATGGCTTGTTTATAGGACTAAAGTGATAAAGCCTCTGTCTAGTTGACAGGCAAGGTTAAATATTTTCCAGGAGTAAAACACTTTACCTCAAGAGAGAACTTAGCTTTGTTTTTACATTGAAGTTTCTTGGCTTTTAAAAGCTGGGCTCTTGTTATGTTATTACATCACAAACTAAGACAGAACAATAATCTCCTGTATGCAACTTACATTATTAACAGAAGTGGCTTATCTGTAACTTGGTTTTTAGTGTTATTTCAAACCTCTGAGGCAAAATCTGATTGCCTAACGCAACTGCTTGTGTCATGAGCCCAAGGCTAATGATTTTATCTGCATAAAATCTGTGATTGAGGAGTGCTGCCCAGCAAAGCTCCAACAAAGAACAGGCAGATTTTCGCAGTAATGCTGACAGCATTCTAAGTGTGGGTAAGTCACATCCTTTTCATGTGCTGACCTTTCCATGTCATGAAAAAGCAACTGTTTTCATGGGGACTGTAAACTGAAGCCTCTCCTGTACTCGCAGTGACACAACTGCCTGTGTCCAAGTATTCTGAGGCTTTCTATTGAATTTTGTGGCTCCAAGCAGAGTAAGTAAATCTCCGGAGGATCAGGGCTTTCTTCACTGATGCTTCAGCTCAGCTGTAATAAAGTATTGTTAAAATGGCTTGGGATGTCAGATGGCACTTCCAAAGTACAAACCAGGAAAATAACTAATCATGACTTCTGCTTCAGTGTGTAATCCTGCTGTTAAACAAAACTGTCTTGTGAGTAATGCAGTCGCTTAAAATACAGTCATTTTATCTATTATAGAACTTCTCAAAAAAATCGTGATGTAGTAAATTGTGCTCTTCCAAGATCTTACATGGAAACAATTGTTATGTTCAGCTGACATCATACTCAATTTTTAGTGCTGTTAGTGAGGATCACCCGTGCATAAACACAGAATACTATGAAAGGAAAGGTATTTGCTAAGCCGGATTTGACTGGGGTACTCAGGAGCTCTTCTAAAGCACAGAGCAAAATATAACATGAAAAATAAGATGAACAGATCTTAATGTCATGGTGCTCTATAGAAACTGAGAAGATGATTAAGAGATGTGCTGTGGTGTATTTCAGAGTCCATAGATGACATTTCCAGGGTACGTAACCTACTCCAGAAGTTCAGAGTTCTCTTAAAGCACAAGCTGAACTACTGCCCTAATATGCAGGACCCCACTGTAACTTTTTACATACTTATATTGCTGTGGGGATTGTAAAACAATTGAGGGATTAAGGAAAAAATACAACTTAGACAGAAGTTTGCTCTTGCTGCCAGCAGCACCCTCTTATGACCACATGTCCTAACAGCAATAAGGAAGTGAAATAATGTCCACCTTCACAGGAAGTTATCTGTGATCCCGCTTGCTAGCACGCTTGCAGTGACCTGGATCTACAGAGCAATGGGGCATTGTAAGTTTCACTGTTTACTGAGGCTTCTATATGTATCTTCTATAGGAAATGGATACTAGGGTCAACTGGCTATTCATCCTTCATTTCATTCAGAGATTTTGAATTGAAGACTCAAATCTCACTTTCTGAAAATTAACAAACTAACCTCTTGCTTGTGTTGTATATTTCACAAATCTTTCACTAAAGAGAACACCAGTATGACTACTACAGTATGCTGGTCACCACCACTCTCATTACAACAGGTTCTTCCTAGGTCTTAGTGGCCTGTACAGAATTAAATGAAACTACTAAATGCCTAGTTGAGCTTTGACTTAACCAGGAAAAACAGGCATCTACCTAGAAGTGAGGAAAGTACCTAGGATTTGAATAGCTTGCAAAGAAGTGTGAAGCAGTAACAGGTAGCACTTTTGTAGATTAACACATAGCAGAGTAACCATTTGCACTTCAGCACTTACAGCCAAAAAAAGGAACCCCTGCTTTGTATCGGTAGTGGAGATGAGGTAAAGAAGGATTACAAAACTATGCTAGACCGACAAAGCTTTTTAGAAAAAAAGAGAGGAACCTTTGATAATCCAAACGGAAAGGGACCTCAGAACCTCACAGCAGGGTCTGATATAAGGTAAGACTAGGCTGCTTTGTCCAGTCAGGTCTTGAAACCCTCCATAGGTTGCCTTTCTACAGGGACAACAAAGTGCTCCCTCACGGCCCGATCGAGGCGGGGCCGATGCGGACGGTGCCTGCCTGCACAGCCCCTCTCTTCTCTTTGGACCGGGTCGGAGGGGCAGGAGGCGGCCGTTGTCCTGCAGCCAGCCCTGGAGCGGAGGGAGGAAGGCCCCTTCCCAGAGGGGCCTAGCTCCTCGCTACCACAGCAGGTTTCTGCCGTCACTGCTAGCTCACCCGGCTGCAGCGTCACCCGCGACCTACGACAACGACTGGCGCCCAAGGGCTCCCTTCCCAACCTCGCACCGTTCAAATCACACACAACCCGTCCCTCCGCATCTCGCACCGCTTATCTTCCGGCCGTCACTGCTGTGACACTGTCGTCAAAGCACTGGAGGCCGAGGAGCACGCCAGCTGCGGAGAGCCGCGCCAAGGCTCCCCTCACCGGCCATCGCCGCGGCACCCGCCGCCCCGCGCCCCCGACCGGTGGGAACAGGACAGAGCCGGCTGGGACCGGCCCCGCGCGCGCCGCGCCTGACCTGGCTCGCTGCGCCGCGTTTCGTTGGGCCCTACCATCGGTGCCGCCCGAGCGGGGGGGGGATAGGGTGAACACTTCGGGGGGATGTACCATGTGGCGGCGGGGAGGGGCGTGTGGCGGTGAAGCGCAGTTGTTAAGTCTGAGTTTGAGGTAAATGAGGCGTTTGCTGTCCTGCGGATGCAGGTCCTGCTCTGGTGCAGGATACTTAATCGAGTGTGGGGAACGGGCTTGCACGGTCTTTTCGTGGTGCAAAAGTCACCTGAGGTTCTTCTGCTTGTTAAAACAGACTTTGTTAGAGTCATAGAATGGGTTGGGTTGGAAGGGACCCTTAAAGCTCAAGGGACACCTTCCACTAGACCAGGTTGCTCCAAGCCTTATCCAACCTGGCCTTGAACACTGCCAGGGATGGGGCAGCCACAGCTTCTCTGGGCACCCTGTGCCAGTGCCTCACCACCCTCACAGTAAAGAATTTCTTCCTAATGACTAATGTATATCTACCCTCTTTCAGTTTAAAGCCATTCCACCTTGTCCTGTTATTACTTGCCGTTGTAAAAAGCCCCTCTCCAGAGTTTTTGTAGGCCCTTTTTAAATACTGGAAGGTTAGAGTAAGAAATAGCTAAAGGTGGTTGGATTAAAACAGCTTTCAAGAGAGAATTAGTGTGTTAAATTAAAAAAAAAAAGATTTAAAAACATCAAAATAATTTGCAAATCAATAATTCTGAAGTATCATCATAGCACAGAAATTAACTTTTTAAAATCAGGCAACTTGAGTGCCTGTAATCTCTTGGGAAGCAAATGATCATTTCTTGTCTTTGTCCAGAACTACAGCTGAAATAATGGTGCTGGTGAGGGCTTCTGCCCCATCCAGCACAAGAACTGCTGCACACACTACCCAGGAACCAAAACCCTGCCGCTCTTGATACCAAATGTGTCAACTTCTGCAAGATGGCTTCTACTCTTCTTGGAAGCAGTACCCAGAAAAATCCTTTCAGGATCAAATTGGCATGAGAGGCAACACTGATGTGATGATGGGAGGTTTGTTTTACATCAGTATCTATTCTTTGATGTAGTCTCTCCACTTAGTACAGAATAAAAGTAAAATTCATGTATGTAGTCACTGGATTTATAGTGTTCTGTTGGAGGTGTTTCAGACGTTAAATGAGTTGTGCTGGTGAGAGTCATCTTCCTCCACCTCATTTTTTTCAGCTGTATCTACTTTTATTTCTCTTCTAATCTTAGCATAACCAATCTGCAGAGACATGTGAATGATTTCTAGCCTAGATATTTCCAGGTGTATTAAGATTTTTTAAACTAACTCTGGGTCCGCACAGTCACACCCTTCAGAGAGTGAAAGTCAGTACTGTTATCTCTGGGAACACTTCTTTTGCCAGTTACATTTCCAATAGTTTTAGAGCTATGAAAATGATCTAATAAATAAGAGAACTGCTAATGAAATAAACTGTGCCCTATGATCCTAGTGTTCTTCGTCTCAGACGTAACTGTTGGTTCAAGAACAGTCAACAGTGTGAATAAATGACATACATACAGTGATGTTAAAGACATGTATCTAAAAAGCACCTCTGGTTTATAATGCCCAATGTATTGCATACATGACTCCTTATGTTTTTGTCATTTCGCTGCCTTCACGTTAGCTTTTTTCTCTTCTAACTCCTCCCCACTCTCTTGATTTTTGCAATTATGGTGTGGACTAAATTAGCAATGAAGTTGTTTTAAAAAGTGAACCACAAGGGAAAACAGTGGTGAGGTTTACTTGTAGGAGTTCCTTGATTAACTGTGATTCTATTTTTCTACTAACTTGGAGAGACTCTTCCCTTGAGATCTGACATTTTAATTAATATATTCTTCCCCTTCCTTCCAGTTCTAAATCAAGAACCATCTAGCATGGAAGGTATGGCTAGAGCTGAGAAATGCTTTGACATAATGACAAGCTAATTATATACTACACTTGTTATTTAGTCTATAGCGACAAACGGCTTGTAGCCAGGTGGTTTTCCTGATTGCAATCTGATCATAGAACTGTCAGGACTTATGAGGGAGGGTTGTTTCCATCTCAGTATTCCCAAGAAGGCAGATCCGTTGATGCTGGACTTTATTCAGGGCCATCTTCAGTGTGGCAGCCTCATCAGGAGCTTGTAGAGAACATAAGGAGCATGAAAAAGCAGTTTTTAAGTTTGCAATAGAAACTGTATTGTGAGGTGACTTTCCTTGAAAATGAGGAATCTGTCTTATTCAGTGTGCTGAGAAATTACAGAATTAATAGGAATTTGATGGAAAGTGGTCACTAGCTATCAAGATTTCATTTCTGTTTTATTTCCTTGAAAATGATTCACCAAATATTTTGCATTTCTTAAGACTAAAACCAAAACAGGCAAGGAAGAATGTACTTTGTATTAATTGAGACTATTATGCTTAACTTCACAATGACCCAAATACTCCAGGTTTGAGTTACAGCAAAGGTGTGTGAAAGGATCCTGTATATTATTCTTGGACCTGTGGAATACGATGTTCCACATATGAAAAAGCAGTAACTGAAAAGCTCATAGTAATTTATGTTATTGTTGAAGTCGGGGCTTAACAACAGTTTGGCCTTGACACTTTTTAGAACAAAATTTTGTATGAAACCAAGTAGAAAGGGATTCTGATCACGACTGGGACCTTTGCTGTGTTGATCATGCATGACTTTTTGTAAGTCATTCAAAGTGAGGAAAGAAAAGTATAAAGGGAAACACGTGATTTCTCTTTTTGTTCACTTGACTTTTACTTTACATGTATCCCAGCAGAAACAAATAATGTAGTAGAAAGAGTAACTACAGTTCTTCAAGTACTGTCTTAACTCTGGAATTCTGGACGTCTACCAGACTTCCAGACAAGACAAAGGCCAGACCTACTTATTTGTCCTTTGCCGTTTACTTGAGAGATGTTATTTCTCATGAGACACCTCTCGCTGTTGCTACCCATCTGTGAACATTCTGGAGGTTGTAATTTGCACTGTAACCCGTAGGCAGAAGTTTACTTTCAGATCCGCTTATAGAGCTGCCCTGTTAGGACTCGAAATTGCTCTCCTGAGTCCTGTCAATGCGACGCCTCCTTCAGCTAACATGGGAGAAGGCATAGAGAAACCTACTATATTGTGTTTGAGCTCTGCAATTAAGAGATGTTGAATGTACACCATTTACTAATGACTCTAGTAACAGTGCTAGAGGGACCATTTTAATTCATTCTGCTGCTCAGAACTTGCTGTAAAGTGTCTTTGCCTCCCGCAGCACTGCATGGCCGAGCTGCCCTCCCCTGCTTGGCAGCTCTTGCTCACTTCTTGGCGGCACCTCAAGACTACAGCGGCAAACCCACAGCCCGTTTCGTAACTACCAGCGCGCATCTTTAACACTGAAAGGGCGGAAGCGGCTAGGGAAGAGAGAGACAGCCCCGCCTGACCCAGACGAGCCTCTGGGCTTACATAAGCTCCCCGAGGACAAAGATGGGGAGATGGGATCCGCGGTCCCACTGTTTCACCGCCCACCCGCTGGGCGCTGAGGGGAGCCGTGCTACCACCGCCACCGCGCATGTGCAGCCCCCGCGCACGCCACGGGAGCGCGCAGGGCGCTATACATAACAGGTCAGCGGCCGCGCGCCCGCAGGATCCGCGCGTGCGCGTTCTGTCAGGACGCGGCGCCTCTGGGAGCCTCCTCGAAGCCCCGTGCTCATCCGGGCCCCTCCGACACGGGCCAGGGGAGGGGAGGGGGCTACGTCTCCGCCCCCAGCGCCGCGTACCCGCCGCCTTGCACCGCCCCGGCGGGTGGGATTCTTGCCAATATCGCGGTCTGCCCCAGCCGCCCTCTGCCCCGCCGCGGGAGCGGGAGCGGATCCGGTTGGGCCCCTCGGCTCCACCGTGCCCGCACCTGCCATCCCTTCCGTCCCCAACGCCGGTAGTAAACACACTTCAGAAACGTGAGGGCCGGCGGTCACGTGGGGGTGAGCCTGGCCAATCGGCGAGGCGGGGCGGGGCGCGCGGCGGAGCCCTGGTGCCCGGCGCAGAGTCACAGGGCTAGAGGCGAGGCGGTGGCCGCTGCTTGGTAGGAGCGCTTGTAGGTGCACTTACGGCTTCTTCCCGCAGGCAGGGCTGGAGGGGGGGGGCTCGGAGCCGCCACCGGATCTCGCTCTCCGTCTCCACTCTCCCCGGCGCGGGGGCTCCGCGGGGGTGATGCGTCCCCGCTGGGCGGCCGCCCCTGCTGTCTCCGCTGGGTCCTAGAGCTGCCTGAGGTGAGGGCCCGCGGGCCACCCGCCGTTGCTCGCCCGGGCGCCGAGCGGCGGCGCCGCGCCATGAGCGGCCCCGCGGGCGGCGGCGGTGGTGGTGGTTCCCGCTGAGCGCCCGCGGCCCCGGCCCCGGCCCGGTCCGGCGGCGGCATGGGTGTGAACGCCGTGCACTGGTTCCGCAAGGGGCTGCGGCTCCACGACAACCCGGCGCTGCGGGAGTGCATCCACGGCGCCGATACGGTCCGCTGTGTCTACATTCTGGACCCCTGGTTCGCCGGCTCCTCCAACGTGGGCATCAACAGGTGGCGGTGAGTGTGGGGCGCCGGGAACGGGGGGGTTCGATCCCCGCGTTACGTGTGCGGTCACGCCGCCTCCTCACCATCCACCCCGCCGACCGGCTGGGCCGCCGCCAGCGCCGGCTTCCCTCGCCCGCTTGCCAGCCCTCCCCACCGCTCCGGGGCCGTGCTGCACACCCAGCCCCTGCGCCGGCTCGGGGGAAGAAAGGGGAAGAAGTTGGGAAGCCGTGGTATCTGGGGAGGGGGCGATTGTTCCTGTTCCCCAGGGCGGCGAGTCGGTGCCCGAGCGCACCCCCGGAGCCGCCCGAGCTGGAGCTGAGAGCGGGGCTGCTGCGCGGTGCAAGCTCTGGGGGAGCAGCCCAAGGGGTGGCTTCTTTCCTTCATCTCAGGACCTCAAGGCAGGCAGAAACCCCCTTCTATTCCAGGGTGATTCCATTTCTGGAAAAACCGGGAAGCTGCTAGGTTAGTTGGGCAGGAATTTCTCAGCATAGCTTTCCTATAGGGAAGGGTATGTAGTGTCCCTTTCTGAACGTGCACATCTATTTCTTACACCTTCAAGCCGATGTGGTCTCACCTAGTACAAGAATGAACTTTACTGTGGAGTCGTGACTTGACACTTTCCATGATGAATGTGTGCTAGAGGTTAATGGGACTTGCCTTGTGTGATAAGACATCACTAGGAATCTGAAAGTTCTACCTTTTAAAAGGATAATCCAGTAGAGTTCTTGTGTCATTTATCCATCCAGTGTCAGGAACTTGAAATGCTCGTGATCTTAGTCTGCCCAGACTGTGATGCTAAGAGCTGCCTAATAATGGATCAAGCACAATGAAAGTTGGCTTAACACCGTGTCATAGAAGATTGACTGTTGAGATACTTTGGGTTTCAGTTCAGTTTGCTTCTCTTTAAGGATTGTTTCTTTCAGATTCAATAATTCCTATCCCAGGTCATTAAACACTTTACCAGCCAGGTAACTTACCTTTGGAGGCTAGTTAGTTTGGTTTTCTTATGCTTCTGTTTCTGGTTTTCAGAAGATAGAAATATGTTAAACATGCTTTCGGTGAACTTTAACTTGATGGCCATTCCATTTTTCACTGACAAAAATAATGTTCAAACCATTTAAAAATAATAACTGCTAGACACCTTATTTGAGGTTTATAATGGTACGTTTATAGACGCTTTTAAAATTCTTTCATTTGTTTTGAAGGGGCATAAGTTTTCTTTTTAATAACAAATTCTGATTTTATAAAGAAAACTCAGATTTCAGTTTTATGGGTGAAGCATGAACAACTACTTAAGTCTTAAAAGAATGTGGGCAATTGGCACAAGTCTTAAGTGTTAAGGAAATCACATGTCTCAAGAATACTTCATAGGCTTCTAGTGTGTTTTGCAATTGAAATGCTAAGCCATTTTTGGTTATATTCTCTGAGCTTGTGAATGATAGACAAATGTGAACTTTGATTCTAGCAAAGGGAGGTTCATGTCTTCAGTGATACTGTTTTTGTTCTTCAATGACTGTATAATACTAGCAGATACAGTCATTGAGTACGTTTGTGTGTGATTTATAGAATCAGAGAGTGGTTTGGGTTGGAAGGGACCTTAACGATCATTTAGATCCATCCCCCCTGTGGCGGGAAGGGACACCTTGCACAAGACCAGGTTGCTCAAAACCCTATCCAACCTGGCCTTGAACACCGTCAGGGATGGGGCAGCCACAGCTTCTCTGGGCAATCTGTGCTAGTGTGTCACCACCCTCACAGGGGAAGATTTCGTCATAATATCTGAATCTCCCCTCTTTCAGTTTAAAGCCATTCCCCATTGTCATATCGCTATTTGCTCTTATAAGAAGTTCCCCTCCAGCTTTCTTGTAGGCCCTGTCCAAAGCACTTCAGTCTCCTGGGACTCAAACCTCAAGGTACATTCTGCCAATTAAGTAGGAAATCTTTCTGCCTGCATAGCTTGGTTTTGTGAGATCTTCAGTCTTTTTTCAAGTTTGAAAGTATGATGACTTTATACAATAACTGGCTGCTAAAGCTGTGTGCTTATTAGAGTGATCTCAATAAATTTTTATTTGAGTGAACAGTTACTAGTTTGGAATGAATCCATTTTAGGTTCCACTGGTTTTAATGAGCTACTTTGAGCCAGTGGAACATACATTCAGGGTATGCATACACAAGATTTAAGAGTGCAGTGTTTTGATTTGCCAGTCTCGGTTGGTGCTTGTAATTAATAATCAAGCATTTTGTCTCCTTGGTCAATTGGTGACCATAAGCAAGATCCTTGCTTACATGTCTGTGGAGTGGGGTGTTGAATTAGTCAGAAACATTTTATTTGAGATTAGGAGCAGAAGCCTTTCAGCATTTGGAACATGAATCAAATGTAATCTGGTGTGAGTATACAGTGGTCCTTTCTTAGTTTAAGTTAACAGCAAGAGTTTATGTTCTGGTGAGTTTGTGGTCCCAGTGCCCTGGGCAAAACTCTTGTCTGTTAGAGTTCGAAGTATGACTAACACAATGGATATGAGGAAAAATAGTTCAAGGATACAAGAGATCAGGAGGTTTGCTTTCTTGTTAGACGTAATACTGTCTGTCTGCAGAGTTGCCAGGTAGACTTCATTTTAAAAAACGTGTTAAATCTGCAGCCTTTAATACATAGCTGCTTTCTGATTAACTTTGCTCTTTAAGCAGTCATGTAACACTCATGAACTAAGATTTTTGTGTAATTGTGGTATTGAGCAAGTCTAATTACTAAGCAGTCACATGGTCTTACTGACCTCCTTTCTCCTGGCATTCAGCCTACCTGTTCTAAATTCATGAATGCTACATAACAAATGCCAGGGCCTTCCTCAGCTCACTTCATCTTTTCTGGTTTTCTTCTGTTTCTTCCTCTTGTTCCTTCTTTCAAGCTGTCAGATCAAGAAGCGCTTCCATTGAGACATGCTTTTTCTATAGAATGAGTTTTCCAGGGTCATTGGCAGATCAAGGCTTGTGAGAGGGGGGTTATTCAGTGCAGTAAAAGGTGATGAAGAAATGGTGGAGGGAGTTGCTAAATGGAGAAGACTGCTTTTATGCATCTCTTGTCAATTGTCCTCAAACTTTTGGCACCAGAGTTCTCATGCATCTAATTATGTCAACAGAGTAGACAAAGAATGTAACTTATGTACTCCAGCAAGTAACCATTACCTACTTGTGAAAAAATGTGTTTGTATATGCTCACAAACTTTTCCATATTAAGGAGAATGCGATCTCAAGTTTAGCAGTATCACTTTGGGAAGGTTTCATTTAGCCCTGGCTTTAGTACAGAGTGGCAGTTGATCTCAATACCTAAAAAGAGAAATGCAAACATTGTTAGCTGCTGCAGAAGGATTTACTTTAGGTAATAATTTACTTCTTTAGTTTGCCTTTTTGAGTGTACATGTATGTGTTTGATATGCTAGTAAAGACTGTCATGCAGCAATTGATTTTAAAAGGATGGATAGTCTAATCTTGCCAATCCCTGTATTACTTTTTAATCATTCCTGAAGAGAACGACTTTCACTTTTAAAATAAGAATAATAAAATTTGTGTACCTGTTAGACTTTGTGAGTATATATATATGCTCAGCATCCTGCAAAGTGAGCTGCTGTTACGGCAAATGGTTGTGTTGATTTGGGAGAAAGAAAAGATAGGTTGTTTTATTTTTATTTTTTTTTTTTACACTTAGATCTCAAGGTGTAATAAACATTAATAACCTGAGGGAAAAAATTCATTTCCTTTCCAGGGCAGTCGGTATAATTAATGGAAATGGGAACTTGTTTAGAAGAAATTAATACTTAGACATCTTTCTGTAACATCTGTAAAATCTTGCTATTCTGTACACTGGGTTTTGAAAATACAGCTTCAGGATATGTAAGTAATGATTTGTCTTTTAAGGAGCTGTTTGTTGGATGTGGGATTGGTGAAGAAAGGTTGTCAGTAGAATTATTTCATGAGTGCAGTTTTAAATGCTATTATATTTGTCGTTCAGACAGGCAAAATTTGTGTGTTGTACTTTGTGTTATTCTTCTGTGTAAAGAGGAATGTACAAAATAATTGACTTCCCAGCTAAAAATATCCCTTTGTTTTCATGGTGTAGCACATAAGCTGAAAATCTGTTTGATTTATGAAGCATTTAACATCAAACTGATTATCTAAAATATGAATAGAGGTGAATAGAGGTAATACTCTTGGCTTTTCATATACAAAGACAATACATCAGGTTTGGGAGAAACATTCGTTTTGTAGGTATTCTGTAGATTCTTTGGGGTTTCTTTTACAGGGTGGGTAGCCTGTGCTCAGCTCTGCTGCTATAGCTAGGGTGTAGCAGGTCTACAAGGGAACTTCAGTATTCCGATGCTGTGTCCTAGGCACACTTGGGTGGTGCACTGACCCTGGCTGAATGCCAGGTGCCAACCAAAGCCACTCTAACACTCCCTCACCTGGATGGGGAGAGAAAATAGAATGAAAGCCTTGTGGGTTGAGGTAAGGACAGGGAGAACAGAGATCACTCAGCCAGCACAAGCAAAACAGACATGACTTGGAAAAAAAAAAATAATTAATTTATTACCAATCAAATCAGAGTAGGATAATGAGAATAAAATGAATCTTAAAACACCTTCACCCCACCCCTCCCTTCTTCCCAGCCTCAGCTTCACTCCTGATTTTCTCTACCTCCTTCCCCCCAGCAGCACAGGGGAATGGGGATTGCAGTCAATTCATACATGTTGTCTGTGCTGTTCCTTCCTCCTCATCAGGAGGACTCTTCACACTCTTCCTCTGCTCCAGCATGAGGTCCCTCCCGTCTAGAGTCCTCCATGAACTTCTCCAACATGAGTCCTTGCCATGGGCTACAGTTCTTCATGAACTGCTCCAGTGTAGATCCCTTCCATGGGGTGCATCCTTCAGGAACAGACTACTCCAGCATGGGTCTCCCATGGGGTCACAAGTCCTGCAGCAAACCTGCTCAAATGCGGGCTTCTCTCTCCCCAGGGCCACCTTGATGTCAAACACTTGCCACACAAATCCAATACAAACCCATCATAACTTTTAATGAGCGGCTTCAACTCTAGTGCAGTGTTCAACCTAGAGCACTTTTGTCTAACCAGCCCAGTAAATTGAGGGTGATTAATGTGTAAATTTTCAAATCTATTATTGATGAGCGATAACTTGTTTTCAAAAGCCATGTGTTCAGATGGGAGTTCTGTGGTACCAGTGGCTGGATTGCAGAAACCCTCCAGTGCCACATACCTGCCCACCTGTCCTCTTGCACAGAAAGTCCTGTTTACACCAAAAGTGCCCACACAGATTAGCAGTTCCCTCTCTAATTCAGCATGGTACATGATGTAGTCCTATGATTTACAAAATACGTCACTGAACCACACTGACGTATGTCTTCATGGTTTTAATCCTGTGGTGTTGATGACAGGGGCTGGTTCCACCCTTCTGTGATAACACACAGCCCTGTGGTAAACCAGGTGAGCTCATCAACCTGTCCAAAAGAGATTAGTTCCCATTGTGTTGGGATCAGCTGTGTGGTAGATTGTGCCAGCAAAAAGGTCGCAGTAGTAATAGCAAAGAGGTGAGAGTGGGGAAGGCAGGTACTATTTCTTTCTGTAGCAGTATGAAGTTGAGTCAAATAAAAATGGCCATATAGCTGTGGCCTGTGTTGCCTGTGTGTGTAGTAACTACTGGGTGTTTTTTGGAAGGTGATTATTGGTTTATTCCATGGTTTGCATTTAATGACACCTTTTGAAGTTATATTGCTAAAAGTAAGTATTGGCCTTTTTACTATGTGAGCAGGAAGGCCTGATTTATTTTTTTGCAGACTCTCAGAATGTTAGAAATAGCCTTGCCAATTGAGAAATCATACTATGCTTGTTTGCTTATTTTGGTGAACGATTTTGTATCACCAGATTCTGTAATGTAGCTATTATGAAACTGGACAAGAAGTTTGCACTGGTTGGTCTGGAGAGAGCAGGCAGTACTACAAATTCAGCTTTATACAGTGTTCATGTTTTTTTCCAAGTAGCAGTTGTTATAGGCCAGAAAAATTCCAGTGATCATTTATGCAATTTGCTTTCTGACTGCAAGATTGATTTTGAAGGAGTTATAATTCCTCAGAATAAGATTTTCTTTAGGTTTTTGGAGACCTGTTTTTACATCACTGGCTTCCAGGTTTGAGGATATCAAGAAAAGATCTGGGTACAGTGCTCTTGATGCGCAAATACAGTGTGTGTACTTTGAATATCAAAGAACAAATGCGGTCTTGAAGCAACTCTGCAGGATTATTTCAGTCTTCCTTCTCTTGGGCCCAGAAATCTAGTTTTTTATTTTACCTAAGCATCAATAAATCCATGCTTTATTTGAGCTGGGGAAGGTAATCTGTCTGCAACTTGCTGTGTTACCTCCTCTGGTCGTAAAAAAAAAAGGGTGATAACTCCCAAGAAACACCATCTATGGTGAACATCGAAACAACTTTTTTGGTTTTAGGCAGTCAAGAATACAGGTTTTTCCCCAGCAATCAGTATGTGGCGGTGTCAATGAATTCTGCATCGTTCTTCAAAGCAAGTTATTTTTATATGTTATCATAGAATGGTTAGGGTTGGAAAGGACCTTAAAGATCATCTAGTTCCAGCCCCTTCCACTATATCAGGTTGCTCACAGCCCTGTCCATCCTGGCCTTGAAAACTGCCAGGGATGGGGCAGCCACAGCTTCTCTGGGCAACCTCTGCCGCTGCCTCCCCACCTTCACAGGGAAGGACTTCTAAGAGCTAATCTAAGTCTCCCTGTTCCCCCTTGTCCTGTCACTATATGCCCATGTAAAAAGAACCTCTCCAGATTTCTTGTAGGCCCCCTTTAGGTACTAGAGGGCTCACTCTAAGGTCTCCCCTGAGCCTTCTCTTCTCCAGTCTGAGCAAGATGAACTCTCTCATCCCATCTTCACAGGAGAGGTCCTCTGGTGCTCCAGCCATCTGATCATCATCTTTTGTCCATTTTTGTACAATAAGGTATTTTATGAAAATGTCTTCATTCCTACTAATGGGAGCTAATTTAAAAACAAATTTCATTATGCAAATATTGCAGAAAAGTCTGCTTATCATTGTACCACCTGAACTTTATGGTTTCTGGCAATTTATCTAGAGCATGGAAGCCTTTCTTTTCAAGGAGGGTGATTCTTTTCCATAGTCTCTCAAAGCCTGGCAGGTTTTCAGGTTAATTGTATAACCCGTGGTAGGAGAAAGGTCAGGCTGCCAGCAGAGTCAGCCATTTTTTTCAGTGTGGAAGTTACACTGAAGTCTGTGATGTTTTAATTGGTATATTGCAAGAAACTCTTTGCTATAGGGAATTCTGTGACCTTTCCTTAGTGACCTAAAAAGGCAGAAGTCAGCTTGAGCATGAGTCGGTTGTGTAAGTACTGTGGGAGTACACAGCTTTCTGTTTTATAGGATTAGCAATTTACATATCACATTTTAACAGGTTTAATAACCATGCCTTGAGTAACCTCTAGGAAAGGGCTGGATTTCATTACTGAGGCAGGAAATTCATGGTATTTTTGTGCAATACATTTTCCTTTACTCCTTCAGAACCATAAATGTGGAGCACGGTTAGTTTGTATGCTTCTGTATACTTCTGGCTTTCAAGTTCTTTGCAATCTGGGTCAACAGGTGAACTATAATTGCAATGTTATTCTAACCCCAAAACCTCCATATATTTTTCAGGTCACCATTAAGCATTTGCTTTCACTGCTTTGGAGTTCTGTGTGCATGAAGTTTCTTTATGCAGGAATAATACTTTAGTGGCGGTGAAGGCTAGGTTGGAAGGAACTGGGGAAAATAGATCAATATTGTAATGTTCTGTTTCAGGTATGTAGATGGAGGCAGCTGTGTCAAAAGTCTATTTGTATATCTATACTTTTGGACCAGTTACAAATCTGAGAGCATACCAATTACCAACGGAGAGAGAGTAAAAAAAATAACGCATGAGCTTTGTTAGCATTAGTTTGGACAGTACCTCAGCTGCAGTGAATAGAGCTTCCTAAAATACACATTATTTTTTTTCTTGAGTTCTGTACTGTGTGATTTTTTGTTTGTTTGTTTTGGTTTTGTTTTGGGGTTTTGTTTTTGGTTTTTTTCCTTTTTTTTTTTTCAGTTGCAGTATTATTTGAAAGGTCTGGAAGTCTCTATTGGCAAACCTGGGTAGGAAATAAGAATTTGATAATTCTTGCTCATGATCTCTTTGAAAAGTGCTAATACAAGAAGCTTCTTGAAATACGATGGAACCTTTTCTGGTTATCAGAGAGGGAAGGGATTTCTTGCAGCTGAATGTTGGTCAAGATGTATCCTGCAGGTCTGATATCTGGGTTAACAGGCATGTGATGACATGTGCTCCTGAGCTTTTGTGTAATTCATTGCTTCCTCCTGCAACTAAGCTAGATAAACTTTCTGGGCCTGATTTTGAAACTTACTTTATCTCAGTGCTTCTTCATTTGTAGGAAACCATTTCCTTTCCTGTTTAGTCATATGTGTTCCTTTTTTAACATCTGTTAGTATGTCTGTGACTCTTCCACTGTCGTGGAAAGGAAGGGGTGCATATTTCTTGCATAGTAAGTTTGATCCCTTTTGGAACACAAACTCTTACCCTTTCAAAATGAAAACTAGAAACACTGGGAAAAATTTGTTTGAGCTCAAATTGCGTAAGTTGTGAAGTATGGGTATATCTTGTTACTCATTCTTCACTGAGAGATGAAATATCTACAGTATAAGTTACTTAGGAACAATTCCTGTAAGGAAAACTTTTCTTTTTTTTTTTCTATCTGTTATCTGTCCAAAGCATGGAATCCATGACCTAGGAAATGCTTTACTTTTTATAGAAAGGAACACGTGTAGTTTACTGCTTGCATTTTCTTTTATTCCCCTTTTCGTAATGCCAATGTCAGTTCTACTTATCTTGTAGGTGAAGGGCAAATTGTGCTGCAGTTGAGAGAGGGCAAAATAATGCTCAATAGGACAGAAATAGGATGGCAGCTTTCATCAGAAACATGACTAAATAGGTAACTCGTTCATGTAGGTTGCCTGTTACTTGATGCCTTGTGCATAACTCTTAAAGCATGATCACGATCTGCATGGTTGCAATTTTGCCATGCACTAAATATACGGAACACCATGGCAAGCTTGATCTCAATTTTGCAATCTGTTCAGTTCTGAAGTACTGGAGAAGCATACAGAGAATTGTGAAATTCCATTTTACAGAGCAGTGGGTACTAAAAGTAGTTAATTATTTGATTCCCAATACATGGGAATTTTTTCTTTCCTATGTTCTCTTGTGAGTTTCCCCAGAATTGAAAATTTTCTAAATACTGTGGCATCAAGTGATTTTTTTTTTCCTTAATTTTTTTTTGCCTGTTCTTCATATTTCACATTCCTGAGAGTAGGCAAATTCACTTTTTTTCTAGGAGCTTCAAGTAGAAAACAGAACAATACAGTTTTTAGAAGAGATTGCTTACTATTGTTTCCCTTATTCCCCTCTTATGGGAAAGACATGACTCTACATCTGAGAAACTGGTATTTTCATTTAAAATAAAATAGTCTACAGAGCAGGTTTTGCCATCAAGGTTTCAGAAGGGTCTTTGACTGGGGAGGAGGTTACATTTTGGTTTTGTTCTTTGTTTTTGTAAGTCTTGCTGTTACTGAACTCAAGAAGTTGAAACTATCCAGGTCTTAATGATGGTGAGCGAACAAATGATGTCATTTGAATTGGTTTATTTGGATTGTTTAGGGATGATTACTGTGACTTTAGTTATTTCTCAAATGACAGGCTTAGTAATATTGAATTTGCTGTGTTTTATCTGTGTTTCTTTTTAGGTAGTGTAGCTGCTGTTTACGCTATCATGCCAAATATCCCAAATCCTTTGAATGCTTCTTTAAATGACTTGTCACTAGTGACTTTTTCACTTCTTCTCCAGCCTGCTGTTTAACTGGTATGACCTGGAAACATCTTCTAATGTGTAGTTTTGTCATTTTAGGCAGAGGATAATGTTGTAAATTGCTGTGATATTGACTTTTCAGCTTCAGTTGAGGTGTATTTTCCCCTTTTATTACAAGGCTTTCAAAATTTCAGAAGATACATATAGAGATCATATAAAGATAATACAGTGATGGTGGTCTTCACTGAGCAGGGTTTTTTCATTTTACTGAAATTTCCTCTCTGTAAGGTAGTTGCCACTAAACTTGCTGGTGAGAACTACTTTGAGCAGTAGTGTTTTTATTCTAAACCATGAAGAATACTCATGGGTTTGTGGGAGATAATATAGATCTTCCTATTTTTACATTTTAGATTTTGGCTTTCTTCATTCTTTCAAATATAGGTCCACCAACCTCTCTTTTTCAGTGCCAACTCTGAAACGCTGTGTTTGCTGAAGGAAAGTTCTTCAATGCTGTGTTACTGAAAGTTTTACTCCAGTTCTTTACTACTTCCACATGACAGAGCACAGCGTAACTTACATTTCTGGCACTGGAGGTCATGCTTTGAACTGAAAAGTGTTACTTTTGTGAGCAGATGTTGCTTTTGCAGCAGCAGCCTTAATTTTTTTCACAATTCTGATTTTTCTTCTACTAGTCCATCTTTATTCCAGAATCTGCCCTCTGCATTTGCTGCTCTGTGGCTTGTCAAGTGCAATGGTAAAATACAAATAAATTTTACTTTGTTGGGGTTTTTTAATTATTTTTTTCCTGTTCTATTTGAAGAGTATGAGATTTGCAGGAGTAATTGTTTCATTATATATGGCTTGTGCCCAGGTGAAAGCATGGAGGAAACTTCGGAACTTTTTTTAATTGCACTGTCATATTGTCATTGATTCCAATATTTTTTCCTGCTGAACTTAAAAGTTTTAGGTAAACTAAGCTCTGGAGAGCTTTGCTGTTTGTGTTTTGTTTTTCTGCTTCCATAGTATGAGTTATATCTGTGAGAATCTATTAACTGAAGTTTTAAGATGTAATATACAGTAATGCCTTTTGTTGGAATGAGTTGTCTTCTGCTTGGAATTGTTAGTGTCTTGTGCTTGCCTCTCAAATTTTACCTTGAATGCAAGCTTTTGAACTTGGGGTTTGCATAAAAGGATCAAAAAATACCTATGCACAAGTCAGCATGATTGGTGTTTGAAGCCTTGTAGGATTATTTCTACAGAGATAATATTTTTCTTCATGAAGTTAAGATATAGCTCAATGAAAAGTCACACTAGTGATCTTTGTTACACTGTTAATGGTCATTAACAGCAGCAGTAAACAGGAAACTAAGTAATTCTCAATGTTACTTCCTGGGTTAGTGTGGTACCTTTGTATGTCCCCACTCCACAGTTCATGCAGTGTGACAGGGTTTAAAAACATGCTGATTTTACCTGTCATTCATGAGGGTTTTATGCAGATGTAATGTTTATTTTATATCTGTAGTAAAGGATTATATCCATTAGCTTGTGCTTGGATGGTAGTACTGGAGCCTGCTTGTGCTGACACTGCTGACACTGGCAAGGAACACATTCTTCGTGAGCTGCTGTTTGTTTTGACACCTTCCACTTCTATTTTTTTATTTTTTTTATTTTTTTACCAGCTCCTTCAGGTTTGAACATTGCCTTGGTACTTTTTGAACTCTGAGCACGTATTGAGTTTCACTTAACCTTTAGCAGCCAATGCTTCTAAATAAGACACAGAGGAGTAGAACCGACCATGCTGCTTGTTCTTGCTTGAAGCTTCTCTTTGTCCTGGTTAGGAATAAAGTTTGTCTGTGGTATGGGAATCCTCTTGGAGCAGCTCTGAAGGGAAGGAGAAATTCGGCTGCTACCACAGCGGTTACATATAACTGGAAAAGTAGGTCATTGTGGCAGGGAGTAGTCCAAACAGCCGCCTGGTTGCTGCAGCAACGACCTACTTTAGGAAACTATTCTTGTTGATTCATATTGAAATGTTCTTCTCACAAATGGTATAAGGAAATGATCAGGTTATGAGACATTTAGCAATGCAAGCTTCAGACTTTTTGTAGACATTCTTCTCTTCTCCCCTTTCCTCCTCCCCCCTTGATGTTGGACATGTGGGGATTAAAGCAAATAGAGTTTGTTTTCCTTCAGTTTTGACTTCTAGTGAGGAACATATCTTCTTGAAGGTTTTGCATAGCAATAATACTTACTAATGGTGATTAAGTTTCCAGAGTTCAGAACCTACAGATGTCCCCCTATGATTTTTGTCTGTAGAAATAGCTTTGGAGGGTTATTGCTTGGGTTTTTTTGGTTTTTTATTGTTTTTTTTTTTTGGTGTGTGTGTGTTGGGTTTTTTTTTTAATTATTTTTTTAGGAGTATTTCTCTTCTGAAATGCAAATAGTTTATCTTGATATTCAGCTGGTCTTACTTTAACTGCCTTGTGTCCACCAAAGTTTATCCACCTTCAGGAAGGTGGACTTGGTGCCTGCCTCTGTTTGTTCATTAAATTGGTAGGGTTCCTGTCTGCATCTTCTGTGTTGCTGTTAATTCTGATCCAGGCACAAGCAAACTGGAAAAAATAAAGTGATCCTGTGTACACTGGGAATCCAGGACAATGATGATGTTTTCCAGTTGTCTATCTTTATGCTTTCAACAGTCCTAGTAATAAAAATATCTGTGACTGGTGTTCAGGAAGCGAGTTTTGGTAGTTCACTCTTGTCTTCTGAAAGGAATGGGTAGACAGGGAAAATGAGGAAAATAAGAAAAGTACAGTTCTAATTAATTATGATTAATTAAACCTTTATCTAAACCACTATCACTTCTGTGGAAGAAGATTGAATATCGCTTTTTAGTTATCAATGTTCCACTGAGCTGTACTACATAAATTTTCAAGATTAGTTACTTTACTTCAAGTGAGTTGTTTTCTGTTGGCCCTGACCTGCAGTATTGCAGTGAACTGCTACAGTTGAGGCAGAGGAAGATAACATGCTTATCTAGAGGTTATCTGTATTTTTTTTCATTTATTACGTCTTGAACTATATTTCAGTTCTGTTTACCAGGGCTTACATTACTGAGCCCTGTGTACCTTTTTTGTCAGCTCTAGACTTTGAGATGGAAGGCCTCTGCAGCATGAAGCATACCATTACCTCTGTTAGTCTAATTCATATGCTGAGAAAGTTTGGGGCAAAGTGGAATTTCTTTTGGATTTATTCAGCTTAATAAAGCTGTGTTTCAGTTGTTGGTTTGGTTTTGGTTTGATGTTGATTCTTTCTGTATTATTCAAATAATTGGGTTATTTGAATTAGTTATTACTCAAAAATCTGAACACATTTTGTCCATGTTTACTTTGCATTCAGATGTAAATGACTAATCTCAGTTTTGAAAGACCAGAAAACTTTGGCTGCCTTGAACTGTAAGAGTAGCAACGGCAAGTTAGGATAATGCTGTCTGACCATCATAAGTTAAGCACCACAGAGATGAAATCTAGTCAGTTCTAAGATTTTTTTCAGGAATAGCTTCAGTTAGTTTTTTCTGTTTTCCAAACTTTCTACCAATTTCTGTGCTTGCTAGTAGATTTCAGGTCTAACCTTAATTCTCAGTTTCAGGTATGGAAAGCCAGAGATGATGGAATTATACCTTAAAGACTTGCAATATCTTAACAGTGCAGTTGAAAAAGATACTCATCTTACACAGTGTTTAATTTCTGGGAGACTTGGAACTGTGCAAAATCCCATTAGCAGTAATTATAACCTTAAAAAAGTCACTTGGCTGTAAGGAAAGTAAAAGGGTTTTATTAAAATAAATGAGGGGCAGTATAAAATTTGTCCTTCAGAATCAGGTTGCAAGGCTGTAGCTTGTTATAGTGCTCTTATCAAGCTTGCTCTTTTGAAATGAGCCATAGCTATTAACCTTCTCATGGACAGTTCAGATTGCCGAAAATAAAGTGGCTGAACTATTTTATAAAGCAGGCCAACTCTGGTTTAATTACAGCAAGCTTTATGAGCTGCTTGTTTAAATAAGAGAACTTTGAACATGAGAATAAGGAGTTTTAAATTTATTTAAACATGAGCATGTCTGTACTCTCAGCTTAGTTTTGTAACTTGTTCCTAGGTCCTATATCCCCAGCTGTCCTCACTGCAAATAAATTTGTTTGCTCTTGGGTTTTCCTTTATGTGTCCAGCTACTTTCTACCTGGAAAGAGTGTAGGCATAAGGAATTAAAGTCAAATAGTAAGAACTTCAATATATCAGATTGGAATTAGAGGATTAGAGAAAAATAAGCACAGAATATATGCATTGAAGAATGGAAGACCCTGGGGTAGAGATTTAGGAAGTTGTGAGCCTGTTAGTATCACCAGAAGGCTGACCTTTGTAACAAGCAAGTAATTTGAGATGTTTGTTGCTGGTTATATGGGAAGAGTTTAGATGAATAGTAGGCGCCCTTTGAATGTGAAGTTAAGTTCCAGATCTTTAAAGAGGCTAAATACACTATTTGCTTTGACGTATGGCTCACAAAATAGGAACCAAATACAGATTGCTGTTTGGGAGGTTATGAACATCTTTTGAATAGGGCAAAAATGTTGTGTGTTTCCTTCCCTTGGGGAATACTAACCTTGAGAAGGTAGTTCAGTTGGAAACAAATGAATGAGGAATGATATTTAAGAAGATGCTAGCTTTGTGTCTGATGTAAACTAGGTTAGATTAAAATGATTTTGTTGTTCTAATAGAGCAGTATTGCTTGCTGTAGTTGGTATTCTAGTCCCACTACATATGTGAAATGGTCTTTACTACTTAGCTTCAAAAAAGAATCACCCAAAAGGGCTCATCTTGGAGAGATTAAATTTTAAACTCACTTTCTTTCAGTTGTTTGAAGCTCCTTCTTTCATCCTTTCTCAAAGAGTTAAATTTGGTTTTAAGAAGATTTTTTGCAGCAATTATGAATATTTCAGCTTTTCGCAGGCTTGGATGTATCTTGCATTCTTCCTCCATCACCTTCATCAAACTTTGACTTGAAGATTATAACAGTAGTAAGTATTGGGAGGGGAAAAAAGCCAAGTAATGCACTTCATGGTCTGTGTTGGGTTTTGGTTTTGCATGTGGATCAGCTATTACTGAGTTATGAAAGATGCTGGAGTCCTGAATTGCACTCTAAAGAAGCTGGGTTTTTTCCACTGGCTAGAGCAACCCTGCAGGAGATTAGTTAGCCCCACAGCCACTTCACTTAAGTATCTGGAGTTGAATAACATGGAACTTTTCCTGCTCTTGTGTATAAGCTTAAAGGATATTACTTCTATGAAATGTATTATTGTATACCTGTTTCGGATGTGGAAGTTGTATGTGCCATTTGCTGAAACAATGTAATATAGTAAGGCATGCCGCTGTGACCTTGATTTGGTAATAGGAAAATATTACTGTGGCTTGCTGCCAAAGGATGCGGTACAGTGTACATAACACTTAAATCCTGTCTGAGCTTAATCTTCTTAGAGTTTCATAAGCATATACTGCTCACACTAAGACACATTGGTTGGTGGGAATCAAACAGGAAAATATACTTGCAAAATATTAAATATATATAGGTACATCAAATTTGAGACACTTCTTAGTGTCTCGTACTTTGTTTTGGTATTAGGTGAGTTACACCTAATGATTCCTGTAGAAACTAGTATGAGGAATATGTTTACCTAAATGGTGCTGGGCTTTCATAATGGCCTAACAGAACATACGGCAAAATAGCTGATACGAAAGAGAGGAGCTCTCACCCCACTGCCCCCTCTTCCCATGAAGAGAAATAAATGTTGTGTAATTTATTAACAGAATAGGAGTCTAATGCTGCAAACTATACTCAAACAAAACAATGTGGTTGATGTTATACAATATTCTTTGTTTTTATTGAATCCAGCTCTACTAAACTGTGGAAGATGGAGGACTATGTGATAGCAGCGTTGGAAAAAAAAATTGAATGGGAAGATAAAACTAGCAGGCGTTAGGCCGCTTAAGATAATTCTGATAGACAAAAGTCTGGGTGGCAATCAGGTATCCATAACGACATGAGTCTCTTGTTTGACAGTGCTGTTCTTTTCCTGGAGAGATTATAATCAATGGCTTGGCTTGAGGACTACTGAGTAGATAGCATTTCAAAGGATTTCTGGAAGTTGACCAGTCATAGGTAAAAATATTAAACTTAGGAATGAAACAAGTTTTAGAGCCTTTCTTTTTCACTCAACATTTTAAATGTGCTCCTTGGATTAAGAAAGCCTAGATTCCTTTCTGTTGTGTGGAACTGGATATGCAGTCTAACATTCCTACCTTGCCTAATGGTTCAGTTCAGAATCTGTGTCGGTTCGGGAAAAAACACGGAACTGAAGTTTCTTGATTCTTTAATGGCCTAGCACCACCATTTTCAGATGTGAATGATGCCTGAAAGAGAAGGCATTGCACTTTAAGTTCCCTCAATTCCCAGCAACTGTTCTCATTTCAGACTGGCAAGAAGGATGGTTTTGTGTGCTTGCAGTTTCTGGGTGTTTATTACTCCTAAAAGTAACCCCAAACAAGACTTAGTGGTACCCTTGAACAGTGTGTCTGTAAGTATCCTTCTTGCAAGTCTTCTCCTAAATAAAAGTGCTGCATATTTCATAAACTGTTCCTGACTTACTCCCTGGAGAAAGTCTTTAATCACATTAATAGTGCAGAGCCAGGAAGGCTGCATGTTGTAGTGCTTACTTTTGTTCACTTTGTTAATGGTTAACTGTGTTAACAATTAGTTATTTAACTTCTTGAATTTCTGCCTTGATGGTATTGGTTTATTTCAGATGCATGTTATCTAAAATTGTTATCTGTATTATGCAAACCATTTTTTGGCAGTAACTTTTAAAGTGCAGGAGGGCAGAACGTTTAGTTTAGATTTTGGACCAAAGGCAGACTTTGCATGATTGGCAGCAGGGAGGATTCTGGGGTTTCTTGGAGTAAGCAGCCAAGATTTTATATTCATATCTTTTAAAGAATGTTGACTTCAGAAGCTATCAAGAAAATTCTTAATGTCATAATTGGATGATCCTGAGCAAAATGTGTGCTATACCTTCTAAGAATGTTGCTTAAGCACAGGTGTGCTTTGCATTGGCATCTTCACTTAGACTTACAGTAAGTCAGTCTTTTCTGTCTCCTGCCATCATCTCAGTCAGTTGTGTACTTCTGGCAGTTTGCTACTGTGACATTAATGGTAAACTTTTCCTTCCTTTGGTTTGTCCAAAGGAAGTTGAAGACCATATGCAGAAACCTGGGCTGATGCTCTAATCTGATAAAAATATCTGTGCATTCTTTTTATGTTTTTTAAATGATGTCATGTAGTTTTTAATATTCATTTGAAGTAAAAAAGAAAGTGCTTTCCCATTGACTCTTAGGTTGAGAAGAAAAAGTTGGTTTATATTTCAGACTTGGAAATATGACCTGTTACTCTATGGAGAGATTTAAATAGATCCTAATTGCCACACTTTGGTGTAAACTATAATAGAACTCAATCCTAGCAGCTCCTAACTTCATAGCTGCTGTGAAGAAACTTTGCCTCAAGAGCTCATATACTGGAAAAATTACTGTTTATGAGGTGGAGGTTTTATATTTTGTTTCAGTTTACAGACAGATTTACCAATCACAGAATGGGTTGGGTTCGAAGGGACCTTAAAGCTCACTCAGCTCCAACCCCCTCCCATAGGCAGGGACACCTTCCACTAGACCAGGTTGATCCAAGCCCTGGCCAGCCTGGCCTTGAACACTGCCAGGAATGGGGCAGCCACAGCTTCTCTGGGAAACCTGTGCCAGGGCCTCAGCACCCTCATAGTGAAGAATTTTTTCCTAATACTTAGACTAATTTTCTCCTCTTTCAGTTTAAAGCCATTCCACCTTGTCCTATCACTACCTGCCCTTGTAAAAAATCCCTCTTCAGATTTCTTGTAGGCCCCCTTTTAGGTACTGGAAGGCTGCTCTGAGGTCTCCTTGGAATCTTTTCCAGGCTGAACAACCCCAGCTCCCTCAGCGTGTTTTCGTAGGAGAGATGCTCCAGCTCCCTGATTATCCTTATGGCCCTCCCTCTGGGCTTGCTCCAAGAGTTCCATGTCCTTTTTTATGTTGAGGACACCAGAACTGCACACAATACTCCAAGTGAGGTCTCACAAGAGCAGAGGAGAGGGGCAGGATCACCTCCTTCGACCTGCTGGTCACACTCCTTTTGATGCAGCCCAGGATATGGTTGGCTTTCTGGTCTTGAGTGCACACTGGAGCTGGCTCATGTTCATTTTCTCACCAACCAACACTCCCAGGCCCTTCTCCGCAGGGGTGCTCTGGACCACTTCTCTGCCCAACCTGTGCCTGGTATTGCCCTAACTCAGGTGACAAGGTGTAGGCCCTCTCACTTGGCTTTGTTGAACTCAATGAGGTTCGCGTTGGGGTACCTCTCAGGCCTGCCAGGGGCCCTCTGGATGGCATCCCTTCCCTCCAGCGTGTCAACCACTACACACTTTATGTTATACTGTGAAAAGAACATGTTTATGAGCATACTCGTGTGTCTCTTCAGAGAGAAAGCTCAAATAATTTTGGCTTGTCTTTGCTAGAATACTGTTCTTATTATCCCTAAATGTTTGCACTGAGCAAAGCACCTGTATATTTCTGTGCTGCAGCATGGCATGAGAATAGTTGAGAACTAGATTCACTTGCAAACAAGTGTTAGCAGTCAAAATGATTATGTTGGAAAACTAAAAACTCCTTCTTCCAGGTCCTGTAATAGTTCACTCTGAGAATGTGTTGGATGCTGAGAATTATTATTGTTAAGTATGCTACAGAAGTGTGGGGGGTTGCATGTTGTGTATATGTTATTACTCCACCACAACATACCAGTGTCTGTTATAGATGAGACATGAATTTACTAGGACAGGAGATAAATTCAGTGCATTGAAATGCCATACCATGCCAAAATTGGAGACAGTGCAGGGATTAGAAGTTGTCCCAGGGAGCTGGAACAATTAAAAATTTCCTTGCCTGTTCACACAGGCATGTGCTAACACGTTGGATGAATGCAGAAGTTCTGAAATGTAGCATTTTCCTTCCTTAAATTCAGAGTAATTTGTATCTGTGGATGTACCTAGCATGTTAGTTAGCAAGCACAGTAAAGATGTTGTGCAAGTTTTGAAGGTGCTCATGAGAAAAAGAGGAGGTGAAAACTTTGGTTATGACAAGTAGTTGATTCAACTGTTAAGTTTCTTGGTAGGGGCTCTATCTAAAATGATTTAAGAAGGTTCATTTTTAATTGAGCAAGGCTCGTTGCAGGAGGGGTTGGACTAGATGACCTTTAAAGTTCCCTTCCAAACTATTGTATGATTCTATAAATCTGTGTAAAGGTTTTTTGTTGGACAACTTCTATTAGCATTTTAATGAGAAAATGCCTTTTGATGTGACATAGCATAAATAGGGTTGGCAAAAATAAAGTAGGTTATTAATTATTGGAAGCACATTTTGTTAGAACACATTTGGTCCAACTGAAGGATTTAGATATGCTTAATAAACTGCGCACGTATTCAGTGTAACTACTTGTAAACTGAATCCGTGTTCTGAATGTCAGAAGTGGTATTCTTTTGCATTGGTGTTACTATAGATATCATAGGGTGGCTAGGGTTTAATTAGGTTCATTATTTTATAACAATGTGCTTTCAGTGAGTCTTGCAACACCATCTGTGGTTTGGCTGTTTTTCATTTGTTCTCTTTTTGTTCAGGTGTCCCCTTGCCACTCTTCTGCTCCATTCCTACATATATTTTATGAATTTATACCATTATGTTTGTTAAGTACGTGACAGAGTTTTATGGAGATTGAAATGCAGGAGTGTGGTAAGCGATAGTTAAGAGAGATAATAAAGGGGATTTGGAGACCCAACAAAATAGAGATTAAACAGTATTAAGGGCAAGTTTAGGGATCTTGGATGTGAACTGGAGACTGGGTCAGTGCATGTAATCTTCTTGAATAGGATTTTGTGCCAAGTCTAGACTAGAAGTTGTCTGTTATGGTCAGTCAGGTTAGGAAGAAAGGAAATTGAGAAAGTAGAGGAAACTGAAATGCCAATAGCAACAAACCCTAAGTTTTGTGAAAGACAGACTGTTAGTTTGAATAGCTACAAGTGTTTTTTGTCATCAGTTTCTCTTCATGTTCTTTCCCTATATTCTGTTACACAAGCTAAGAAAAAAAAATCTAAAACCTCTCCTGGACTGTTCCAAAGGTATCCAGGACACTATTGCAGTTTTCATCATAACGATTTGTGAAGTCTGTAAATGTATATGCTTCTTGAAAAACGAAAGATAAAATGAAGCTGTACTTTTCAGAGTCCAACTGGAACTGACTTTGACCAGGGAACATGGGGCCCAAGTTCTCTCTGATAGAAGTATATGCAATTCTCATCTGAGTCTTAAAATGAGTCCTGTATGGTTTCTAACTAAATGAGCATGCAGAAGTTTTTTACTTTTCATGCTTCATGGTGTCACTGCCCTGGAGTTTTTTCAAAACAAAACTTGATTTAGCCAAGTGAGAGGATTAGGTGTTTTTGGTTTGTTATGGTTATAAAACGTATGAGCATAGTTGCCAACCGAGAAGCTGTTGTATTCTTGTACTCTGGCTTCCTCTCAGACTTGCTTGCAGTTACCCTCTCAGATCAAGTCAGCCACACATATGTTAATAGGTTTACAACAGCCATGTATGCTGTATCCCTCTTAGAAGGTATGGCATTTTCATTGTAACTGGCTATTTTTTAGGATTCATACTTCAAAAGCAAGGTGTTGCATGATCTGATATCAGGAAACCTGTTTGGTCAGTGCCTTTGTCTTTGCAATGCTGTGGCCACTGGCAGTGGTGCAGCCTGCCCTTCACTGGTAGCTCCCTACTGTTCCACCCAGGCTGTAAGTGCAGTGTCTCCAGGGCCCTATGGCACTGCCCTCCCAGTGTTGTTCTTTGGGGTTGCTCCTGTGATGTTATCCTTGTGGCCTGGCATCTGCACACAGTGTTGTTACAGCAGGCGCTCTCAGGAATAATGACCTGCAGTGTGGGAATCTCCTCTTTCTTTGCCCTCTCCCTTTGGGTGTAGCTTTTGGTTTATGGCAAGGGAATCCAATAATGTGTGTGCACAGAGGTTAATGACCGGCAGGCTCTGACTCAGTGGCTGCCCTGATGAGCAGCATGAACTTTGGTGAGTGCCTGCAGCATTTTAAATTAAAATAGCTGACAGGGTTTGAGTAGCTCCTGATGAAAAAGATTATTATTGCTATGAGCAAAAATATTGTGGAGGAGCCTCTTGTTACACTGGAGAGGAGTCCAGAGCAGGGTACTCATCTGGGGACCTCCAGCATCTCTCCTTCTGACTGGCCTCAAGGTAAAGTTTTCATTTCTTCTCTCCTTCCTCTTGTTTTCATTTCTTCCCTGAACAACTTTTACCATTATAATTATTTTTCATTACTGTACCCACTAATAAATCTTCACACTTGTGAACCTGCCTCAACATCCTTTGTGCAAATATCTGTTTCTCTTGAAGACTTGCAGATTTGCAGGAACCATCTTCCTTCCTCCCCCTTCCCCCCTTATTTGCTGCTTTGCTCATTAAATAATTCAGGTGAGGCTACAGCTGAGATGCATGAAACTGTTTGTTCTATAGAGGGCTATTTTTATAAATGAAGGCCAAAGTGATAGTTTATTTTACTAAATACAGCATATCAGAGGACTTGGCAGTATGCCAAGAGCTGGTGGTTTGGTTTCTGTTTGGTGGTGGTGTTTGTTTTGTTTCCTTTTTTTTTTTTCTGTGGTGTGCTTTAGAGTGACAAGATACTTCTAGTTTTAGTTAAGACTTGAGCATGCATCGTGGTTTAACCCCAGCTGGCAACTAAGCACTACACAGCTGTTTGCTCACTTCCCCGGTGGCAAGATGGGAAAAAGAATCTGAAGATAAAAGCGAGAAAACTTGTGTATTGAGTTAAAGGCAGCTTAATACATAAAGCAAAAGCCACGTGTACTGGAGCGAAGCAAAACAAGGAATTCATTTATGACGTCCCATTGACAGGCAGGTGTTCAGCCATCTCCAGGAAAGCAGTGCTCTGTCACACAGAACAGTTACTTGGGAAGACAAATGCCATCAATCCAAACATCCCTTTCCTTGTTCTTCTGCCAGCTTCATATGCTGAGCACAGTGCCATATGACATGGAATATTCCTTGGGTCAGTTGGGTCAGCTGTTCCCTCTGTGTCCCTTCCCAACTTCTTGTGCACCCCAGCCTGCTCACTGGTGGGGAGGTGTGTGAGACAAGCAGCAAAGGCCTTGATCTGTGTGACCATTGCTCAGTGGTAACTAAAACACTTCTGTATTATCAACACTGTTTTCAGCACAGATCCAAACCACAGTCCCCAACCACCTACTGTGAAGAAAATGAACTCTGTCCTTGCCAAAACCAGCACAGTATGTTTTAGTCCATTCCGGAGTTGAACAGTGTTAAGATGAAGACTTAAGTGACAGCTTGCTTTTCCAAATTGTGTTGTTGAATAATTATATGGCATTGAGCTACTGTAAGCTAAGTGTGATTATGATGTGAACATGCATGCGTCACCAAAATACGTACCAAATACTGATGGTTTCATACTCTTCGTTGAGTTGTTCCTCTTTGTTCCCTTTTTCTATTGTAAGATTGTATGGTTTGTATCAGAAAATAAATGCTTCTTCATTATGCCTTGCAGATTCCTGCTTCAGTGTCTTGAGGATCTCGATGCCAATCTACGGAAACTGAACTCACGTTTGTTTGTTATTCGTGGACAGCCAGCAGATGTTTTCCCCAGACTTTTCAAGGTAGATGCCACCTTGCAGTTGTTTCTAACCATAAATATGACTAATTTAAACTAGGAATATTTCTTGTACTATATACTTCAGTGCAAGTTGTTATCCATGCAAATAAGTAACTATCCTTGCAGTTTCCCTTTAAGGTTGTTTTTGTTAGATTTGGGGTTTTCTTCTCTCATGTGCATATCACCAATTGAATTGAGTTGGTCTTCGACTTTACGGTTTTTTTGTTTCTTTTCTTCCAGTAATGGAACAGATTTCTAATGGTTTGGTAAGTGTAGGTACTGTGTCCATACTTCTAAGTGCCTAGCTCATGCTGATGTGACCTGGGTGTAGTCACATCATGTAACACTTGCTTGGAATTCCTTGGCTCCCCTGGGGACCTGGCTCTGGCTCTTGGACACTTCTTTATGGTTTTACCTTATGAAATGAAAAATAAATAATATATGAGGATGTGGGAGGTCACTTGAGGACTCGGGGCCTGATTGATTTGTCTTGGCAGACTTAATGATGGAAGGAGCCAAACCTTCCTTCAAAGTGCAAGCACTCTTTGGAACTGCCTATCATCAGGATTGTACCTGGGCTTCACCTAGGAGAGAGTTAGAGTTAGAAGTGAAAGAGCATACTAGGTGAAGAGCGTAGAGTGCCCCTTGTCTCTTTGTTGTAAATCCAGGTCTCTGAAATAGTCTGTCTGGTATATTTAAATCAACCGATTAAGATTCTGAGGGATTAGAAGGGTATTTTTGAGTTTGATTGGCAGGATGGCTTTCTAGGATCTTTCTGTGCATACTTCACCTTTCCATTTTCCTGCCTCTGCAGAAGCCTTAGCCATTAGTTGATCCCTTTCTTAGCTTCTTTTTCCCCACCTGTTACTGTTGGCCTTAGTAACACCATCTGTGACACAGAGGATATTAGGCTTCAAGGTGTCCTCTTTTTAGGAGACAGAATTGTTCTTTTTTTTTATTTTTTACTATTGTTTATTTTAAATAGAGAATTTGAAGATTGCTTGTTCTGTTGGGTAAGGGGCAGGGGTTTCGAATGGGGAAGGAAATCTGTGTGATGTTCAGTTGTGGGGGAGCAGCTATTTTGCCTCACCACCCCTATCTTAAGTTCTGCTGTTAAAGTTGACAGACATAAGTGAAAAACTTGCGCAAAGTACTGCTGCTAATCAGTGGACAGAAAACAGCCTCTGTCATCTTTCCCTTTTGCTATGCCTCTTAAGGTACATAAATCCCATAGAGCAGCTGAGTTTTCACAACGTACACAGAGGTTGTTCCATATGATGTGTGCCCACAATAATGGGAGAGATAAAAGCTTTTCTTATGCCTGATTCCTGTGTGGATGCCAAAAGGCTAGACTTTATTTTTGTGAGTCTGGGTGTCTAATGTAATTTGGGCCTTTGAGTATCTCTGACAACTGTCCACAGATACTAAATGATGTTCCATCTTGTCCCTGTTCTCCTTGTTCTCTTTCATCTCACCTTCCATCAAGCAGCTGAGTTGCTGAAGGACCAGATTTTTGTTTTGTGTTGCAGGAATGGAATATTGCGAAACTTTCTATTGAATATGATTCTGAACCATTTGGGAAGGAAAGAGATGCAGCGATCAAGAAGCTGGCTAGTGAAGCTGGAGTGGAGGTCATTGTTCGAATTTCCCATACATTATATGACTTAGACAAGTAAGTTACCATTAACTCTGTTTTTAAAAAGGAAATATGAATTTTATGTAGTATTTGGTTAGATATTGTGTGCTGCTTTCTATGGGGAACACTTCATAGTTAGGAAGACTACAAATTTGTTCTATGCTTCTCTTTTTATCCATCTGTCTGTCCATACATCCATCCAAATTTTATTACATATTGAGTAGGTCTTTGCAACTCCAAAGAAGATACGTAACTGTATGTGAAATACAGTTTTGGTTTGGGGTTCTGAAAATAATGATCATAGAATCATAGAATAGTTAGGGTTGGAAAGGACCTTAAGATCATCAAGTTCCAACCCCCCTGCCATGGGCAGGGACACCTCGCACTAAACCATCTCACCCAAGGCCTCGTTCAACCTGGCCTTGAACACGGCCAGGGTTGGAGCATTCACAACCTCCCTGGGCAACCTATTCCAGTGCCTCACCACCCTAACAGGAAAGAATTTCCTCCTTATATTCAATCTAAACTTTCCCTGTGTAAGTTTGAACCCGTTACCCCTTGCCTATCACTACAGTCCCTAATGAAGAGTCCCTCCCCAGCATCCCTATAGGCCCCCTTCAGATACTGGAAGGCTGCTATGAGATCATGTTCATTATCTGTCTTTTAAAATGAAGTTACTCAATCATCCCTGTAACTTCTCCCAGATAAGATTGCAGCTTGGTTGTTTTGTCAGATCGTTTTGTCCTTATTTCACTTGCTGTAAACCGTTAGCAGAAAGTCCTTTATTTTTCAACAACAACTTCCTACCAGTTATGTACCCAGTAAGTAATAGGGGATTGTTGGATATCCCCGCATCTCCTGACTTAATATCTTGTTTATATTTTTCAACACATCTATTTAAATGGATTAGTATTAGCTTCTTATTATAGGAACATAATCCATGAACTGTTTGAAAGTATGACTTGGCTTTTCTTAATATTGTGTAACTTATTGTGGTAGATGCCTGGTTTTTTTTTCTGTTACAAGACAATGTATGAGAAGCAGCTAGATGTATGGGAGGAAAGGGAGTTATTTACTGTTTTGAAACAAACACCTGGGGTTTTTTTTAGTCTTAAATTGGAACTTCGTTTTCTTCTCTCCCTGCCCAAGCACAGTTGAATCAAGTGAACAGTTGGATCCATCTACCATTTTAGTAAATTATTTCTTTGAACTTTTCCTGTTTCTGAGATTTTAGATATACTGGAGGTGACAATGCAAAATATGGAAGCTCTCTGTTTTTACAACAGTTGCGTATAAAACTAAACCTTAATTGTTCCCTATATTGAGTGTTATATTACTGACTACTGTTAATACCAGAACAGAAAAATAGGTACTTTTTTATGCAAATAGTAGTGTTGTACGTGACTTGGATGTATCTTTGGGTAGCTGTGATCACAGTATCACAGTATGTTAGAGATTGGAAGGGACCTCAAAAGATCATCTAGTCCAATCCCCCTGCCGGAGCAGCAACACCTAGATAAGGTTACACAGGAACGTGTCCAGGCGGGTTTTGAATGTCTCCAGAGAAGGAGACTCCACAACCTCCCTGGGCAGCCTGTTCCAGCGGTCTGTCACCCTCACTGAGAACAAGTTTCTTCTCAAGTTTAAGTGGAACCTCTTGTGTTCCAGTTTGTACCCATTACCCCTTGTCCTATCATTGCCACTGAGAAGAGCCTGGCTCCATCCTTGTGACACCTCCCCTTTATATATTTATATTTATATATATATAATATATATAAATATAGAATATATAATATATATAAATATATAGAATATATAATATTTAAATATATATATATTTATATACACTAATAAGGTCACCCCTCAGTCTCCTCTTCTCCAAACTATAGAGACCCAGCTCCCTCAGTCTTTCCTCATAAGGGAGATGCTCCACTCCCTTAATCATCTTAGTTGCCCTTTCTCTCTCATCTGCTTTACTGATCTGCATTTTATTTTGCCTTGAGCTGTCCATAATCATTACTTATTTCTGAGGGACCTTCCTAAACCTGGGAATGAGAATAACTTACTTCCCTATAAACAGTTAATTTATGTGTCTCCCTAGCGGGTAAAAAAGGGTGATAAAATAAAAGTCCACAGTCTGGATTATCATGTATATCTGCAATTTTATGTAACATGCTACAGGCAGGTAAGAAGATATTTCTCTGTGTGTACATTTTATATATATATATATATATAGAAAGTTCTATACTGCTGTCTGACATACTACTTTTTTTACTTTTCCCCCTTTTTTGCCAATTCAGAATAATAGAATTAAATGGAGGACAGCCTCCTCTTACTTACAAGCGATTCCAGACCCTAATTAGTAGAATGGAACCACTGGAGATGCCAGTAGAGACTATAACCCCAGAAGTAATGGAAAAATGTACTACTCCAGTTTCAGATGACCATGATGAGAAATACGGTGTCCCATCACTTGAAGAGCTAGGTATGTTCTAAAATTGCTTTGACATTTTGAAACAAGATGTAATCTACTACTAAAAGCATGATACTTAAAATAAACACAAGAGATTCTGCATATGGTTAATGGTTAAACTGATACCAGTTATGTCATACAAAAGGAACAAAAAACAATAATCAACTCTGAATTTTAGTCATTTTCTTTTAAATGGAAGGTCAGAAGAAACTACACTAAGTGCTATTTGACGCTGTATAATACAGCATAGCCGTCTTCCCATGGTACCAAATAATCATTAAGCTACTAATAGTCTTTGATACTTCATTTTGTATTAAATGCATTTGGTATCTTTGTGCTTCAGGTCATTAATGTCATTTTACAAATTAATTTAAAAACCCCTTTCATCTTGCAATGCCAAAAAAAAAAAAAAGAGAAAAAGATCATAGTAAGGCAAATAATGGTTTTTGAGACTTCTTGGTGGGGGAGGATGGGAAGTCTTATGTTTGTCTAAATTTAATTTTAAGGAATATAGGAACCAATTATCCTGCGAATCCCCCTCCTTCTCTTTCTTATTCTTGTTCACTTGGAAATAAAAACAAATGTGGCATGACCTCCAAATTGATAACAAAGGGGTCTGGATAGATTTTAGCTGATCTCTAGCTACTCTGTATAGTCTGTTTGACCTCTCATAAAACAGACCTTTCTTTAAAGCTATTTTAAAAAAAGATCTCGCTAGAGAGTGGTTAAACTAGAGGCAGATGTGTCATCTAATGCACTTGGTGAACAATCCTGGGGGAGGTGTGGGGATGGGGAAGAAATCCTGTACCTTCTTTTTGTCTTTCTTTTGCAGCTCAAGTATGTGTTTATCATCAATTTGACAACAATCCTCATGTGTTATTTAAGTTAAGGTCAATGAAACCTATGATTTTCTGAAGATACCACTCATGCTTTCAATTTGATGGAAGAAGATTTTAGACATCCTGTAAATTACAATAGCAATTGTTGATTCTTAGTAGTAATTTAAACCAAAAGAAAAAAGGTGGTTTTTTTGGGATAGCTGCAGAGCTGAGAACTTGAAAATAATTTGAAAAATGATAGGAAGGTCACTTTTTGCAAAAATAACCAAAAAAACTAGAAAGTGGAACTGAAGTAAAACCATTCAGCATGTAAAACTTGTGAGTTAATGTAAAAGTAAAAATTGGATTTTGCTGCAAAAATTGAATGTGAATTAGAACAGAATCATAGAATAGATAGAGCTGGAAAGGACCTTAAGATCATCTCATTCCAACCCCTCTGCCATGGGCAGGGACACCACACGCTAAAGCATGTCACCCAAGGCTCTGTCCAGCGTGGCCTTGAACACGGCCAGCGGTGGAGCGTTCACAACTTCTTTGAACAGCCTTTTCCAGTGCCTCACCACCCTCACAGTAAAAGGATTTCCTTAGATCTAACCTGAGCTTCCCCTGTTTAAGTTTTAACCCATTACCCCTTGTCCTGTCACTACAGTCCCTAATGAAGAGTCCCTCCCCAGCATCCCTCTAGCCCCCCTTCAGATACTGGAAGGCTGCTATGAGGTCTCCATGCAGCCTTCTCTTCTCCAGGCTGAACAGCACCATCTTTCTCAGCCTGTCCTCATACGGGAGGTGCTCCAGTCCCCTCATCATTCTTGTGGCCCTCCTCTGCACTTGTTCCAACAGTTCCATGTCCTTTTTATGTTGAGGACACCAGAACTGCACACAGTACTCCAGGTGAGGTCCCATGAGATCAGAGTAGAGGGGCAGGATCACCTACTGTCATGATCCTTTTGATGCAGCCCAAGGAGAGTTGGCTTTCTGGGCTGCGAGCACACACTGGAGCTGGCTCATGTTCATTTTCTCATTGACCAACACCACCAAGTCCTTCTCTGCCCAACCTGTAGCTTGGTTGCATACTATTTTAGAACTTTGCCATATGTCCAGCTTAGGATTGGTCTTAAGGTACAGTAAGATGTACTGGGGTTTTTGAGCTACAGGATAAGCAACCAAGGAATTTTCTTGTTTCAACTTGCTTTTCAGGTTTTGACACGGATGGTCTGCCTTCTGCAGTATGGCCAGGGGGAGAAACAGAGGCTCTCACACGATTGGAAAGACATTTAGAACGAAAGGTATGTTGCAGATCATTGAAAGTGTGACATATCTGGAAATATTGCTACTTTTTGGAAAAGAAGAGTTCAGCAAGTTGCTTTAGAACAAAATCAAACCCAGACTTGAGCTCAAGGCCTCAATGTAATTACATAAATAGAGGTGCTGTTTCTCAGTTTTAAAAGCTGGTAGCAGGCTGTCTTTAATTTGAATTTTAGAGGAAGTCTGCTTAGAGTTTTCCACTCAGAAATGTAATTATTTGTTCTTGGGAGGTAATTTTACTTGAACATCTTTTTATAACTTTGAAGGGGAATTTTTCTAAAAGCTAACATATTGCTAGTTATCTAGGTTTCCTCTGTATTTAAAAGAAAAGGATAGGTAGTTCTGGGAGAAGAGATAAATTACCTTCTAGAGACTCTCCTGGTTGAAAAGGAATACCTAGGTATAGTAAGTAAGGTGATCATTTGTCCAGTTGCCTGGGGTCAGCCACAGACAGTGCAAAATTTCTCCCTTTATAAGTTGGTACCTCGCCTGTAGTTTGATACTGCTGTGTGGTTTTTGTTCTGTATTTGCTTTTGTGTGTGGTTTTTTTGTTTTTAAAGGCTTGGGTAGCAAACTTTGAAAGACCACGAATGAATGCAAATTCCCTCCTGGCAAGCCCTACAGGGCTTAGCCCCTACCTCCGCTTTGGCTGTTTGTCCTGTCGTCTCTTTTATTTCAAGTTAACGGATCTGTACAAAAAGGTACGATTTCTATATGATCAGCTACACAGTCTTGGATGCCATGGTTTTTCCCTGCTTCTCCTAATGAAATGTTTTCCTCTAATGATGATCTTCAGGTAAAAAAGAACAGTTCCCCTCCCCTCTCCCTCTATGGCCAGCTGTTATGGCGTGAATTTTTCTACACAGCGGCAACTAACAATCCACGGTTTGATAAAATGGAGGGGAATCCTATCTGTGTTCAAATCCCATGGGATAAGAATCCTGAGGCTTTGGCCAAATGGGCAGAAGGCAGAACAGGTTTTCCTTGGATTGATGCGATTATGACACAGCTTCGTCAAGAAGGCTGGATTCATCATTTAGCCCGGCATGCTGTAGCGTGCTTTTTAACTCGAGGTGATCTCTGGATTAGCTGGGAAGAAGGAATGAAGGTATTGTTTCTCATTCTTGAATTTCTTAAAGTACCTATAAAAGTTGCAGATAGTCACTCTATAATTTTGTTACTGTGTGCTGTAAGTTGAATTTTAAACCTTAAACTGCGGTCAAAATTTAATCGGTTCTGATCAACAGACAAAACTTCACAGCACTACTGATTTAATGCCCCCTTTCACTGGAATATTACAGTGTTTCTTGCAGTCAAAATAGGTCTGCAGTTCTTTTAAATGTGAGATTCCTTCCTAAATCTTGGCAAATAAACATGGATTATTCTTGTAACTGAAATTTCTTTCTAGTCATACTGTGTGAACAGTTCCTGTTCACATCTTGCATCTGCTTACCTGTGAAGGGAGAGCACCACAGGAATTAAAGGGGGAAGACTAAATGGTTGAGAATGTCCTTTCAGCAATTTCTGTCCCTTTGCCCAAAGTTAGAAGTGTGAGTATGTGCAACATGATGTGGCTGGAGTTTCAGTGCAGTTAATTCTTTGCCAGTATCCAAGAGATGCTGAAGTTCAAATTACAGATGTCAGTCTTTCAAAGAAAAAAAATGGAATAATGTAGTCTCAGCCTTTGAATCAGTTTTATGTTTTTAGAAGGGTAGCACATCTTGTAATAAGCAATGATAATCAACTGGAAATAAGTTTTTTATGTTTCAAATCTAAGGAAGAGTTTATTTGCCATCAGGATTGTGACCTCATGTGTATAACCTTAGGAAATTTCAACTTTCTTCACAAATTAGTTGTAAGCCAAAATCTTTAATTAAAAAAAACAACTGTCTTGGTTACACAACACCATAAGCTGCTTTAGGAGTTTTCCTTCTGCAGTTCATCGATAAAGACTTCAAAGATGCACATACACAGGTAATGCAGCCAAACAATAAAGCTCTATATTACAGAAAAACGCTTAAGTTGTGCTTACTTTTGAAATAATAGATACATGGAGGGCTCAGACTTGTGCACTGAAGATGTTTAATTTATATGTCCGTAGCTAGCAGGAGTTAATCTGGCCTTCCCCAGTGATGTTGTTTTCAAAGTCTTATTACATGGCAGCATCTAGTGGAGCAGTTGTGTGCTAACACTTAATCTTCATCCCAAGATCTTGTTACATGATGAGTCACTTTCTATTTAAAAAGCTTTTTAAAAGTGTTTTAAGATAAATCTTGTTAAAAAAAAAAAAACATACAAAAAAACCCCAAAACCCACACACTGTTTTTTTTTTTTTTTTTCCAAACAATTCCATCTATTTAGACAAAGATGTTTTTCTAACACTTATTCAGTGCATACTGTAGACTGAATGCCTTATCAAACATATGTTGAGAGAGATATCCTTGTTTGGCAGTATTACCTTAACTAGACTTTATTTTGGAATTCTATTAGCTGAAGGTGGGTGGCAGTAGTAAGGTGTTAAATTTTAGTGGCTTAGTGTGAAAAAGATGATTGTTTCTTTGGAACATTTGGAGACGATCCAAGTTTGAAAGGAATATAAGAACTTGCAAAAATATGTATTAAATAAGTATCTGTTTTGAAAATTACTTCTCAGTGCACTGTTTTTATAAAAGGTACTTGAATATTCTTCAGAGAATAAGGCTTCTCTTTATTTCTTGTGAGCCTGAGCTGCTGGTGATCTGACTAAGCAGACTAACTTCTCTTATACAAGTTAGTAATGTCCGTGTTAATAATTAAAATACAACTGGTGCTGAAAACTTGAATGTTTCACAGCTATTGAGCTCCATATTTAAAGTAAAACCCTCATAAATCTTCAACAGCCTCATAAGTTATTTTTAATATAATAAGGATAGCAATTACCAGAGAAGATTTTTTTTTCTTCTTGTTGCCTTCAGACCAGAGTTCATTATCTGTCCCACCATTCTACAGCATGTTTGGTGATTCATACGCCTCCTGGAATTTATGTGGGTAACCTCAAAACTGTCATTTACTAGATTTACTGTTGGCCTTCAAGAATACAACTTCTGAATGTTTGTGCCAACCAGAAACTCTTCAATTCTACTGTTGGGACTCCTTGCATAGTGAAAGGTGCTGCACAGGCTGAGGTATTCTGACTGACAATCTGAGTTTGAAATATGCTTTGTGTGTTCACTGTTTTCTGGAAGTTTGCAAAGCTTACTCTGTTCCAGTGTGATGAAGCAACGCTTCTGAAAGCAGCAAATGCCACTTGGCAAGCAGTCACGCTCCAGCCATCCTTTGAGGATTTAATTTTGTAAGGCTGTGTTAATGCAAGAATGTGTAACTTTTTTTGGTTGTAGCTTTGACATGTTTACTAAGAGCCAAGGCAGTCACATTTTGTTCTTGAGTTTGGCATGTAGGTACTGAGCGTTCCATAAGTATTGTCAGGTAAGAAAGAGTGTAGATGTCTCAAAGCTGTGCCATGTTCAGGCTAACTTGTTACTCTCATTTCTTAAGGTCTTTGAAGAGCTCTTACTTGATGCAGATTGGAGTGTGAATGCTGGAAGCTGGATGTGGCTATCCTGTAGTTCCTTCTTTCAGCAGTTTTTTCACTGCTACTGTCCTGTGGGTTTTGGCAGAAGAACTGACCCAAATGGGGATTATATCAGGTAACTCACAACCAGAAATTGCAGTGATTTGTGGATGTCAGTTTAAACTTAAACTGACAAGTGGCCTTATACTTAAAATGACCTTTTTTATTATTTTAAGACGTTATTTGCCAGTACTTAGAGGTTTCCCTGCAAAATACATCTATGATCCTTGGAATGCCCCTGAAAGCATCCAGAAGGCTGCAAAGTGTATTATAGGAGTCAATTATCCCAAACCAATGGTAAATCACGCAGAAGCAAGCCGTCTGAATATTGAGAGGATGAAACAAATCTACCAGCAGCTTTCACGATACAGAGGACTGGGTATGGCTGTACAATATTTGCTTTATTTATTTGAAAGCTTCTCTGACTTTCTATCAGTTATTTTGTCCCTTACCAGTGGTAATCAGGTATGAGCTCAGTGTGCTGACCAGGGTTGTGTATCATATAAATGAAAATATTAAGATGTAATAAAGGGAAGAAAGACTGAGGGGAGTGCCTCTTTCCAAGTCTTACCCAGAATTTTTTATTCTCTGGGTTTTTGGAAATTCTTTGGTTAAACTGGGTCTTCTGTGCATCCTGGTACTCTTGTGCAGACAGGTTTTAATACCAGTGATTAGAGAATTAATGTGGTTGATAACTTCAACCATACTGTATTTGCATTTGCAAATGCTGCTCAGAGACAAATGCAACTGCTGGTAGCATTCTTCCTACTTAGGAAAGACTATCCTCTTTGCTCTGAGAGGTAAAGCTTCTATTGCTCAGGAAGGTGTAAGGCGGCAGTGTGTTTAAGTATTGGATATTGAATCAGGATGAATTGCACTTCAACACAACAAATATGTGTAATTAATAAATATTGGAAAAGTTATGTGGGATATTATGTAGAAAATGCCTATTAAGTAATTTTGAGCTAAAATTACTTGGTGAGATCCCAGAAGTAGACAAGATAAATGTTTGTAAACCACTCAGGGTGGGGGTGGAGAATTGGCTATCATTAGAAAAAAAACATGCTACGCTTCATCTTTTTTTTCCAGTCTGTCTTCATGGTTGTATGTTTTATTTCATTGTGTAGGTCTTCTTGCAACAGTGCCTTCTAATCCAAATGGAAATGGAAATGGTGGCCTCATGGGCTATTCACCAGGAGAAAGCATTTCTGGCTGTAGCAGTGCAGGAGGTCAGTCAAATTCTTTTAATACATAGAATTATTGGAACTGAACAGCACAAACTTACTTTTTAAATGTCCTTGACGTTATGTATTGTGGGAAAGAATTGTATTCACAAGACAGTTCTCAGTGTAAGTCACAGATGTTTTCAAATTTATTCACTGAGTTTGGTTGTATTTATGTATAGATGGAATCAGATTTTTTATTTCAAACATGTAAGAATTTTTAACCTGTTTTCTTCCCCCTGAAACTACTTATAAGCATGTATCAAATGCTTTGATTTCAAAAGCATTTGAATGTGGTTTTCTTCTAGAAGTCCTGATACTTGTAATAAGGAGAGATTCATGAGTTTTCAACTCAGAACTATTAATTTGTAAAATTTTCTAAGCATCAGGTTGCTTTCTGGAATTTAGTTCTACCATAATATAGTAGAATATGGTGGACAGTGTCTGCAAAAACTGAGTATAGAATCTATCATCCAGTTCTGATGAAAATTAGACAATGATTGTGCTTACTGTAACGTACAAAGACTAGCATTAACTAGTTACTAATTAAAAAGTAAAACAATATTAACATTGTATAAATGCATGGAGCATCAACATCTTGAATACTAGGTACACCTTGGACTTCTTATAAAAGGATACAGCAGAACTGGAAATTTACTGTGTTTGGGTTTATGTTCTTCTTGGGCTTCAGTGAAGGTTAGAAGTAGATTGCAGAGAAAGATGGACCTTGTTCTCAGCCAGTACAGTTCCTGAAAGAATTGAAGTCTGTGCTCCTTAAAGCTGGGTTCTTGAGCTTTAATTTCATAAGTTCAGAAATTTAAAAGACAGGAAAGGCTTAGTTTAAAAAAAGTAGTGTATAATAAATTAATATTATGTGTACTCCTTTCTTGAAATATATATACTTAAATGTGTACGTGTTTTCACTTTTCACATCAGAAATGTATCCGTTTCGTAGGAGGTTACTGTGTACTCATTTGAACGTGCAAGTGTGAATTTGGAAAGATGAAAGCATTAGAGCTTTGGACCTTTTCTGAGGTGGTTTGTGGGGGGGGGAGGAAAAAGCCACAGTCAAAGTCTACCTCTTGAAGAACAGAAAAAAAATCTCCAACATTTTAAATTTTGGAACTGGAATTGTATTTTCTGTTATGTTTAAGTCTTGACTATCTCTGCAGGAGCTCAGCTGGGAACTGGTGATGGTCATACAGTTGTTCAGCCATGTGCTCTGGGGGACTCACATACAGCAGGAGCAAGTGGAATTCAGCAGCAAGGTATTATGGCAGTGCCTGTCTGTAGAGGATCTTCAAATCCTTGCAACTGTGGAAAAACAGACAAAACATCAAAATAACATGGATAGATTTTTTTTTTTTGGTGACAGCTGCTGTCTACAACTTTGAACTGGCCTTATTTCTGTTCTTGAAACATAAAAATAATCTCTTAGAGTGAACTTGCCTGTCTCATCACTTTTATCTCTAAAATGCTCATATAGAACTATATTTGTTTTGTTTTAGAGGGATCACAAGCATGACTAAACAAAAATTAATGAACATTCTAAATTAGGTTATTCTAAATGAAAGATATTGAAAGAAAGAAGTCCAGTTTGTGTATCTGATAGCAAAAATTTTCATGCTACCTTTTAGCTGATTTCTCTGCCACTCTTCCCATATATAATCAATTTCTACGGTTTTCTGTGGATATTCTCATATTATGGGGGCAAATTTTTGTTACTTTAACTATAAGAAACTTAACCTGTGATTTGTGATAGATCAAAGTTGCAGTCAAGTTTAGCACAAGTGTTTTTCTTTGCGGACTTAACAGAGGTTGTGTTTACTATCATGAAAGATTGTAATCAGTGTTTTATTTAAGCATCCAGAACATCACCAGAACACCACAACTGTTCAGAATAAGAAACCTTGCAACTGCTTTTGCTAGTTTGCACTATTAGTACAGAGCAATTGGTGTCAGTGTTGCCAGCAGGTAGTTTGTGAACCAGAAAATAGTTTGCATCTTCCTTTATATTACTTACATATATTGGTTTTTTTCCTTCACAGATTAGTTATGCTAAGGATTCACTAGCATTGCCATAACAGAATAACAAAAAGGATGAGGAGACTTGGAAGAGGAAAAAATGTTAAAATTGATAACAAATTAGAGTTATTTGGATATGTACATATTCTCCTTGTTGCAAAATTAATGCATAAGTACATAGGCACTTAATATTGTTCACTGTTTGTGTATAAATGCCTATATATTTAACTGCTCTAGACTCCCATGAGGCTTTTTTTTATTCATAAGAACTCTTCTGCATTCAGGATGTTTTCTAGCAGGATTTTTCTTGCTGATGGAAAATAAATCAGTTGGCTCCTTTTTGTTGTTGTAAAGAATGTAATTGTCCACTTGCTTGCAGTTCTAAATTTGATTTATTATAATAAATATGTACTGTATCTGAACAGGTTACTGTCAAGCAAGTAGTATCTTACATTATGCTCATGGAGACAATCAGCAATCACACTTATTGCAAGCAGGTAATTTAAAGAACAATAAAAAAAAAAAGAAACACTTTTCCTGAATATATAAAGGTGCAGCAGAGTCTTAATATAAATACTGGTTTTAAATTATCAGGAAGAACGGCTCTTGGTACTGGCATTAGTGCAGGGAAACGCCCAAATCCAGAAGAAGAAACTCAGAGCGTTGGACCAAAAGTCCAGCGACAGAGCACAAATTAAACTGGTAAGATCTGAGACACATTAAAGTTATCCTGATAATGAGTAAATTCCTGTATGGTTTTTGTCTATAATAATGTTCATGTCACTGCAATGCAAAGAATCCCAAATTATTGTTGTAAATATTTCAGTTCCAAGTACTGTACAAACAAGCAGTACAGAATCCTGGCTCTAGAGACTTTACAAAGTATGATGTAGGAAGTAATTATAAAACTAAAACTAGGCCAGCGATTATCAGACACAGATTGAGGTGTTAATGAAAGGGAAATGGATAAACTGTGGCTTCACATTCATTAGCAAAGCTACTCACTGCTTCTGCATCTCACCTGAAGTTCTGCCAGCCCAACTGTGTGAATGTACGGTAACCTGAAATTGGGAGCCTAATACAACTAAAGGCTCATGGAGTGGATTAGAGTTTCAGACATACAAGTGGACTAAGCAGAACACGTTTTAGAGAAACAGACTGCAGAAAACCTGCAAAATGATGGTGTAGTCACTGCATGGAAAGATGTAGGGACAAGGAAGATTTGAAGACTTGAGCATCTGTAACCTAAGCAGGATGCTTAGATTGCCAAAGATTGTCCAGAGCAGCTGTGGTGTAAAGTACTTGGGGTTGGAGAAGGAGGTACAGCTAAATAGATCTATGTGAACAGGTGTGAAAACGTGTAGAGAGAAGCAGTAGATTGGAGGAGGGAAGGAGTTTGGTAGGTGTGAAATCATCAACATAGAGAAGATAAGTGGATTTTGTGTTTTGGATATGAACAGAATAGAGAAAAGAGAAGGTCAAGGGTGTTACACTTTTTCTCCCACTGAGCTTGATTTAAGAGGAATAAAGAAGATGACCTGAAAGATAAGTTAGAGTAAGTTAGGAGAAAAGCCAAAGAATGGAGGGCTGTCTGAAACAAGAAGGGACAAAATTTCAAGACTAGGAGTGTGGCTGTGTAGATTAAGGGTGATTGAAATGTCTTTCTGCCCCTGTGTTTTATAAAGAATAAATTAAGAGTTGATCATTATGGAGTTTGAGGAATAAATAAAAATAGGCGAGATAATAGCACATGGAGGCTCTTTGGTGGTATTGGAAGGTAGAAATTCCATACAGCAAGTATAGAAGCTGTATTCAGCATCTGTAGAGCTAAAAAGAGAAATTCTATCTACTTTGTTTGGATTTGGTAGCAAGATCTATTTCTGTTTTTGTTTGTTATGTGGTGTTAGCACTTTGACAAAGTTATTGTGGTGATTATGAATAATTGTGTTGTATTGATTTGATTCAGTGAAGAGCCAGAGCCACAGCATTATTTCCATGATGCCCGTCACTTGAAGTGAGCTGAGATCTGCTATTTTCTCACATACTGGAAGCACTGTAAACTGTGCTTCTGTGTTCTCAAACTGATTTCTGGTACTTGGATGGGCCTGAGCGGAACCTAGTTCCAAAAGAGTCCATGTTTCAGTAGCTGTCTTATCAGTAGTATGTGTAGATTCATTCAGCATCCATGTTTTGTATTGCAGAATTCCTTAGGTGTTCGTGTCTATAGAAGAAGTGCCTGCAGAGCGAACGTCTGGTTCCTGTCTAAGCTCTTTTTCAATTGAGAGACAGGTTGGAGGGGTTTCTAGTTTGGCAGAAAAGGCTGACTTTGTTAGGGGTGTTCAAAGCATGCTGTGAAAGCATGGTAGTCAAATTCAAGTATCAGCCAAGAACATACCCAATACCACTGCTGGTGAAAGGATGTGTGCCTTCTGAATAGCACTGAAGTACAGAGGATGTTGGGTTTTTCTTTTCTTGCTTTCTTTTTTTTCCCCTCCTTCCCCTTTTAGCCTGTAAGGAGTAAGAAATAAGAATTGAGTATTTGGGCCAGTACAAATGGGGATAGGGCTTCCTGCACTGAGAAGGGGGGAAAGAGTATTGGTCCCTTGAATTATTTCTGCCTTCATCAAAGACTCACAACAAACTGTTTAAGAGTAATTTTTCTCTTTTTCCTTGCAGCATTACTGGAAGAGACCCTATCACTCAAAGAACACACAGGACAAAGTTCCTGCTACTCTGTCTTGGAACTAAAGTGTTGTGAGAGTACATGTACTAAAATGGCATAGTTTGTCATAAATTATTTTCAATTGTTCTCAGTTGTTGTAAACAAGTCCAATTTTTGGAATGTGTTATTTCTAACTGGCATTTCTATGGTTTTTAACTTTTTAATGACTTTCACAAAGGACAAATTGAGTTTTGTATATAAAGTATTTGGTGAAGAATTTGCTAACTTAATGTAAATATAAGCATTCATGATTAGCGATAGACCCATCAATATATTTTTGATAATCTTTCATGTATATGGTAGTAGGGAAAAGCTGTAGTGATGTTCTGTAAAATGGATGGACATAGAAGGTTTTGAAGTTTTTAAATTGTTCTTATTTTTAGATTCCAGAGCTTGACCTCTGTATGATCAGCTTCATATTTTCATAACGTAAGTGCTTAGGACTGTGTTTAATCAAAATCAGGAGAGTTGTAACCTTTATTAATCACATCTGTATATAAGTCATATGCCAACTTTTTGTCGAGTTGTAAAATTTTCATGTGTATGTCCAGTCCTGGTATTTCCCAGTTGCCTTGTTCAGTAATGACAGATCTTGTTAATAAAAGAAAATTATATCTGTAGATACATATGTCTTTTGTGTAATCTGTTGCTTCAGTACATGTCACCAAATGTAACTGGTTCAAGAAAGAAGGAAAATGTAATTTTTAGACTTAAGCTGGAAGCCACTATCAGTGAACTTCAAGTTTTGTGATACTGAAGAAAAGCACCATCCGAATTATTCAGGTTTGCATGTGTGTGTTCTTACCATGAATGTTTTCCACCAATGTATTAAGAGTTTCTTCAAAATGTAGTTCAGTTTGGTTTGGGTATGTTGTAACTATAACTGGAATTTGCTTGATAGCTATAGCTAATTTGTTGCTCTTCGAGGATGTTGATGTCTAAAAACGTATCAGGTTTGCTGACTGTTCTGTCAATACTGTTTCAAATAGAAATGTCTTCTTAGGCTGTTAATATCTGTGAAGCAGCAGAGCAGTCTGATTTACTAAATCTTACATATAACTAGGTCAGATACCTACTTGAGTGAGTGCACAAATTACTTCTCATGTGGGGGGAGTTAATTACCTCGTTCTTAGTATCACATGGGTGACTTCCAGTCATGGGGCACTCTGTGCTTCAGTTTAAAATTCAGACCAGATTTATGGGTTGACAAGATACGCAGCACAGTAGTTGCTGCAGAATAAACTGCCATGGTTCTGCCTGTTCCTAGATTTTAGATGATAATACTTACGTAAGTATCTCTGCATAGTGATTTGGATACAATAGCAAAATCAAAAGTACTCCTAAGAAAATACAGGCATGCTTATTGTCTTGAGGCAGGGGATCTTTGGCTTATCTTGGAGAAAAAAAATACCTCAACAGTGACAATGGAAAAGCAGATGCTAAGTATTTTCCACAGATCAGTCCAAGTAGAATGGGGAGGTTTCCTAGGAACACACATAATCAGTAGAATAAACAATTCTTCTGTTCATTTAAGGAGTCTGGAAAAAAAAAAACAACCCAGCCCAACCTGTATAGGCTTACAATGTCTTAGGAAGTATTTTATTCTGTCAAAATAAGGTTGTACTGGATTTTTTCTGCTGACTGGTATTGAGAAGAAATCATGCCATCTATATTCAATATTCCACCAGCTTTTGTGAATGAATAGGCTGTGAAACTCCCACAGAGAAGCTTCATCAAGGTAAGAACATTGTGCTTTCCCCCAGCTACTCTGGAAGCTCAATACATGAAAGAAGATATTTCCCAAGGAGTTAATTTCTGTGGTAAGTTAATTCCCTGCTCCTTAAATGCTAAAAGGAGGATTTCTTTTCTTGGTGTAGGCAAGCTCTTAGATTAGCAAAGGAAGATCTGTGATAGAGGTGCTGTTTCTCGTATGTGCTAGCTTGAATGAGCTCTAGTGTCAGGGCTGTGGTGGAACAGTCTGTAAGTAGGTTAGTGTGGGAGGGGGGAAAAGTTGCCTTCTGAGCAGCAGTAGCTTCATAAAAGCCCCTTGCTTCATATTCTTCCCTCCTCCTAATCTTTGCTGTGGCCATGAAAATAAATAACAAAAGGCTGAGGCTTTGGCTACACAGGAAAATTGACCAAAACTATTGTGATGTGGACGTTTTCTTCCCCTGCCCCCACTACCCCTCGTGATTTTCGGGTTGGACGTGTTATAAACCCAGTATGGATAAGGGCCAGGATATTGTTTCTTGTTTGACCACTCCTCCAGCAACAGAGCTTGAAGTATTCCTCAAGAAAGCTCTGCTCCCAAGGGATTTAGCTAGCCTTTCCCTCTGCTTTAGGAAATGCAGAGAGGAGTGTTGCAGACTGATGAGTTTTGGAAACTAAGCCCCAGGAAAATGTATTTTGGAAACACGCAGGGACCACTGTATTTGGTATTCCTGATGGAAAAAAATAGCTTTCAAATGTCTTCAAGCCTTTGGAAACTCTTTCCAAAGGAACTTGCATGGTCTGTCTTACACTGGTGCTACCTGCTTAGAGAGGTTTCTGAAAGGAGGGGAAGGAGTTAAATTGAGAGCAATCCTGCAGAGGCCCTCGGCTGATGTGGAATGAGAAGTACCTGTCAGTTAGAAATCAGAAACTACCTTTATGCTGGTCTTAGCAACATAGTTGGCTAGTTTCTGTTGAAGAAAAGTGACGTTTACATTAACCTTTCTGTAACTTACCAGTTCTGCCTGTACTTGGCAGGAGCACGGGCAACAGTGAGCTACGATACATGGCTTTCCCACTTCCATACCTTGTAAGGAAAAGGCAGTTTGCAAACAAAGCTGGGTGCATGCATTGTACCCATCGGTGATGCTTTGAGGCCTGGCTTCCCACCATGGCAGGGCTTGCTGCAGCTACCCGCAAACCCCAGGAGAGCTGTACCACAGGAGGTCTTTGCTGTGAAGGCAAAAGACTGACCATTGGAATGGGTTGCCCAGAGAGGTGGTGGAGTCTCCTTTACTGGAGATGATCAAGAGCCATATGGGCACAATCCTGAGCACAATTCCGTGAAGGTGGACTAGAAGAACACCAGTGATTCCATGATCACTGTATTTACAGGTATTTTTGGCTACTGAAAGTGATGCTCAGTGGTAAAAACATCAAGAACTTGCAGGGTGTTGGGTGTGTTCGAAGCAACACTGTTGTCGCCTGTTCATTAAGCTCTGTGAGCTTTATTACTTTAAAATTAAAGCTCTATCGTTGGTTTGAGATGGAAGGTAAAACGTACATCCCTTAGGTTCGTTACGTACGTGCGCCCGGCCGCGGCTGCTGCCCACCACTGGGTCTCCGGGCGCTAACAGCGGCTTGAGGCGGGGAGTGTGTCCTGTCCCGTTCCCGTCCCCATCCCCGACCCGACCCAGCCCGCCGCTCCGCCGCTGTTTCTCGCGGAGCCTCTAGGTGGCGCTGTGGGTGCTCGGAGCGCTGCGGCACAGGCGGTGGTTGCAGCCTCCCCTGTCCCCGGTAGGGGCTTCCTACCGCCTCGGGTAGCAGCGGGCACCCTGGGGCTCTGCCCGCGGAGGGGGCGCCCGAGGAGCCTACTGACGAGGGCTGGGAGAGAGAACTTCGGGTTTGAGAAGGGAAAAAACCGGCTCAGTCAGGCAAAGCATTCTGCTAACAGCTGGGGAAGGGGGGATCTGCAGAAGTAACGGAATTGCTGTACAGGTGTAACAAGAGTTACCCTGTGTTTCCAAATCGAAACCACATCTCTTCCGTTACTCTGAAAGTTGCTTTTCAGGAGCGCTGTCCTGTGTGCTTGCCTGCTTGAATCTAAGGAGGGCTCGAGCTAGCCCAGAGGAGGGCCACACAGCTGGTTGGGGCAGGAGAACCTCTGCTCTGGAGACAGGCTGAGGTGAGAGAGCTGGGCTGGTTCAGCCTGGGGAAGAGAAGGCTCTGGGGATACCTTAGAGCAGCTTCCAGTGCCTAAAGGGGCTGACAAGAAACCTGAAGAGGGGCCTTTGATAAGGGCAGGTAGTGACAGGACAAAGAATGGTTTTAAACTGAAATAAGGTATTTTTACATTAGTCATTAGGAAGAAGTTCTTCCCTATGAGGGCAGTGAGGCCCTGGCACAGGGTGCCCAGAGAAGCTGTGGCTGCCCCATCCATGGCAGTGTTCAAGGCCAGGCTGGACAGGGCTTGGAGCAACCTGGTCTAGTGGAAGGTGTCCCTGCCCATGGCAGGGGGTTGGAACTGGGTGAACTTTAAGGTGCCTTTCAACCCAAACCAGCCTGTTATGATATCTTTTTAAATATCCTCTGCCTAAAGATTACTTAAAAACTGGCTTTGAAAATGAAGTCAAGCTTTTACCTTGCTGACACATTCACTGGGCTGTCTCTGTCCCCTGGGGACCCATGACCAGAACATGGAGCCAGGATGCCTAAGATTCCGATTCTTCTTTCTGCCCTATTACCACCTAAGAAGCCTCAGGTATGTCTCTGCCCATTCCCGAGGCCTTCATGCACAAGCTCTTGACATTAGGTTAGAAGGAGGACAGAGAGAGATAATCCGCTGTTTGTGCTCTTTATTTCCAACAGAAAAGTGTTTGAACAAGAATTCCCTCCTTTAAAGGACCAAGCAAAAAAATTCTCATCCTTTAGCCATTAGCTCAGCTCTAACTTGATTGTTTGTTGCAATCTTTTATGCCCTCCCTCAGAAACTCAAGATTTCAAGGGTGGTGCAAATTTCTGGGTAGAGGGGAAATCTACACTGATCCAAAAAGCACAGGGAAATCTAGCAGATTTAATTTTAATGTTGATTTCAAGGGATCGAAGACCCTGGTTTTGAATTGTGTGCACTGCAAATGCAAAATTAATTCAATATTAAATTAGAACATGCAAATAGAGTTGATTTCCATGTTTTTTTAATTACAAAATCTCCTGCAGAATGGAGAGATGGAAAATGCAGAAAAGAAGGTAGAAGAGATACCCAGAAGGAGCTTCTCCCTTCAGGATGCTGTTGCTCTGCTTGCTTGCAAGAGGTCCTAGTGCAAATTTCACAACCCAAAACTCTTACAAAAGAGCTGCAAAATGCTGAAGTGCAGCCAATGTGCAGGATCCCATGTGAGTACCTACGGTTAGTGGAAGCTTGTGCACGTAATGCCAGGTAGATCATACTTCCCTTATCTCTGCTAATTACACTTAGCACAAGAAGGTAATCTTGTTAGCTGTGATTAGTCTGACTGGGAGTAGCCGGTGAACACATAAATAATTAATAAAAGAGCAATTTATAGGCAGCAATTACATAGAGGGAGGATATTCTTCAAGTCTGTTTGCGTATGTAGAGCTTCAGACCATGTGGTCATCGCAAGGTCTTCAATTACCTGGGTTATACGTGTTTCTCAAGTGCCTTTTACCCTATTCCAAGCTAGGAATATTTTTAAGCGAAGTCATCCTTACCTGGTGGCAGATAAAGCACTGCTCTGAGGATCTCCTTGCACCAGCAAACATCAATAATGTTGCATTTAGACCTCAGGGTGAATGCATTCACACCTCAGGTGCTACACATACAAGAGCATGGGATTTCAGGAAAGGTTGGTGAATAGATGAATGAAAGATGGTGAAAGTAGGGAGAGATTTTACAGAAACCTTAGAGGGAAGAAGGAAAATTAAAGGAATAGTGTAAGGAAAGAAGCCAGCAGAAGGAAAGAAGCAAAATGTCAGGTAAGAAATGGAAGTGTGTTGGCAGATGAGGGTGCGTGGATAAAATTTAGCATCTGTTGTGTCTTGACTAAGTGGATAATTAGTCCTTTTATAACATAAACAGTTTCTGAGCAGGCAAGAAGGGGAAGAAATGTTCCTTTGCAGGAATATTAGGTATTACATGACAATATAATTTTCTGAAGTACATAAGGTGCATATGGCTTTGGTTTCCAAGTGCTCTGGATTCCGGTGATTTTGCTCCTTCTTCTGCTATCAGCCCCTCCAGGGAAGAGTGTTATGGAGTAACTCAGGAGCTGAGCTGCTGCTCTGTGGTGTGTTTCAGCATCCCTCTTGCCCTCTCAGCCCATGCAGCAAAACGTGGGTGGGCACTTCAGAAAGCAGCTCACCTCATGCAAAGTGTTTGCATATGTGTATTTTTTTTTTGTAATTAGCACCGTCAGGCCTTGATTTTATTTGTGACATCAATTGCTGCTAATTACAGTGCTTACTGATGAGCAGACCCTTCATCTCCCATGGTTCCTGTTGCTAGACTTCTGCCTGAGCAGCTGGAGGTCATGAGAGGCTCTTTCTCTGTGCCACATGTGTTGAGGTTGAACAAGCTGTGATTTTAGGTGCTTATTGGGTGTTTTGGCAAAGTTTGGTAGCTACACCATGCAGCTCGGCTTGGGGGTAGCATTGAGCTGTTGAGGGGCTGTGCAAGAAAAGTCATTTGCAGGGCAGCACACACCTTGCAGTCAGGCAGAGTAGCCTGGCCTGCCTCACTGTGGTCCAAGTGACCATGGGGAGAATTGGCCATTCCCTAATTCCTTGTAGCTGCCTGAGCTAGAGGAAACCAACTGCCTCTCTGGGAGACAGCTGCCACTAACAGGGCCCTTTGCAGACTCCAGACAAGCCGGAGAATGTGTAAATGGTCACACTTTGGAAAGGTGATTAATTGTCCAGTTTAAGGATGAAAGTGTTGAGGGGACGTGTAAAAAAAGTCAGCTCATAACTGGTAAAGGAAATACTACCTTAGTCCGTGTTTGAAGGTAGTATCTGAAAGATTTATTATGGTTTTATGCTCCATACCATAAAACTTCACCCAAAGCAATGAAGTCAGTAGACAGAAGAAAAATTATTGAAGTGTTATCTATGACTGTGCAGCATTTGTCCTGCCAAGGCATTTTGTCATGTGCTTACAGCCCTAATCAAACGTGTGTTTGTGGGTCCAGATAAAGAATAATGCAATTTTAAAACCACAACAGCACTGTTTGATGAACCCTCATTTAATCTGCAGTTTACTACAGCCAGCAGAAAATCCTGGGATGATTCTCAGGCTCTCTGTGCACAGGCCTAGGGATTGGTGGATGCATAGAGTATGCCCTGGTGAGAGAAGTTGCCTCCTCTGTCTATTCTTTTTAATGTATGTGGAGAATCATGACAAAGAATGAAGCAATGGGGGATATTTTGTATGCCAAGACTTTCAAATTTGCATACCCAACCTTGGGATCTAAATCCAGATTTAGATGGTTTCTAAATAATTAATGATAGCAAAATGTAGTCAAAGTCTCTGTTCTGAGCAAATTATTTCTCATCTGAAACTGATAGGTAGGTAACCTCTTTCCTATAGGTACCACAGGTCTGTAGTTCATGCCTAGATTCAGACTAGTACTCTTTTACATGGGCCTTGCCTGTTAGACACACTGAGCACCTATAATCTCGCCACAAGCAAGCTAGCAACAAAACACACACGCGTGTGGATTTATCTGTGTAGGCTGCATCCCAGGTTGAAGTCTTCCTCCCCACAGCATAAGCAGAGCCTTGAGTGCCACCTCCAGCTGCCCTGGCAAGTGCTCCAAGTTTAGAGACACTTCTCTGTGTGTAAAGCCAAGCCTCAGTTTCTAGCCATTTTGCATTGTTTGGTGGGTCCTGTTACTAGTTAGGGTGATTTATGTTTTACTATCTCTCAGGCAAGAGATGGCATCGTCATCTGGAGCGTATTTAGAATGGAAAGGGATTCCTGCGGCTTCACTGAGGAGGTGGTGGATTCCATTCCTCATGTATCTTAGCTATTTTTATCAGATGATTTGGGATGGGTTTCTGTCTCTACAGCTATCATGACATGATGCATTTTAACACGGTAACGTTATAATCCATCAGTTTCTTTCGGTCTCCAGTGCCTTGAAAAGGAAACCCAGATCCCACCCCCACCCAAAGAAATCTTGTATGTAAGGGCACTTATTTCCAAACCCATCTCTTCTCCTAGGACAAGTATGGATGAATGGCTCCTTTTTTCTCTGATGATAACTGCAGTCTGGCAATTGTGGCGTCTCCACTGGCTGCTGGAGGCAAGCAGGGGTGGGATCTCTTCCCACTGGAATCCCTGCCATGCTGTGCCTTGTGAGGAGAATCCGCTGGCAGAGTTTCCCTCCAACCTCCCTCTCTAATTCCTGTGCATGGCTCTTGTGCCCATCTGCACAAGTAGGCTGTGCTGCTTCTAATTAAGCAAGTGATTTTGAAACATCTCTTGAACCATTGACCTCCAGGATTCCCTCAGATGACATCCCTCTGATCCCAGGAGAGCTCTTCCACTGGTTGCCACTCTTCCTGTGAAAATAGGTAGGGTGTAATTTGCAAATATGTATAAAGGTCTGTTCTGAGTAATTGAAACTGCTGTTAATTGCACATGATTTCAATCCAGACAGCTGGTTTGTTTTTCTGCTCTGCTCCCACAGGAGAAGTTGCATTGCTTCATGCCTCAAGACCCCAGAGGCCTGCTGCTTTGCATAGCATATTGTCTATCTCCTGCATTTTCAGTAACATTTGACTGAGTAGTAAAGGCGACCATGGCTTGTTCCAGGCTTTGAGACAGAATAGACATATGTAAAGCTTTCTGGCTTGAAAGTTTGGGAATGATTGCACTGGGAGCTGAATGAGCACGAAGAGGAGAGGGAGCAGAGCTGTCCGCCAGGGCTCTGAGCAACGTGGCAGACCTTGTTAGGAGGGTAGATGTTATAAAGCCTCTTAAACAGTAATCTGAGGTTGGTAAGAATTCAGCTTTGATTCAGACTGGCTCTCCGAAGGTCAGGATGGATATACTTCAGTACTGCAGAGCTCATTGCACCAGAAAACCCTGCGTGAGTGGGTAGATCCCACTGGACAGCTAGCTAGCAGGAGCAGCATGAGAAGAGGAATTACGGGAAAAATGGTTAATACTCTTCCTGAGAGACATCTATGACAAGAGAGGGTGTTAGGAGCAACCAGGACAATTCAAGCAATGGCAACAGGAGAGATCATTCAGGGCTAAATAAATCAATAAGGTAATCAATAGCCAATTAATCACAAGAATGTTACAAACAACTTAAACACAACAAAGACCCTTCCAATCTCTACCATACTGTGATACTGTGAAAGACAGAAAAAAAGGAATCTGCTGTGTACACTCACATATATATATATATATGTGTGTGTGTATAGCCCTGTATATAATAAAAGGAATAGAAGATCAATAAAAGCAGCAGGGCTCTTGAAGGGGAAAGATTGATGAGTTGGATATTGCTGTGGAACTGAATGTCTCATTAAAGACAGTGAATGAAAAATGGTCTCTGAAAATAGGAAAAAAAAAATAGGAACTGAAGTGAAATCCAGGCAGCAGGAACTTCAAAGCACCTGCATATAAGTGAGGACACTAGCTCAGCTGCATCTGTGGGGCTATCTCACAGCCTCAGAAGGATGTGTGCAGTTGCCTTCAGCTCACACCATCAGGCAGTTGCCTCCTCCAGCTCCGTGACCCTCCCTGCAAGAGCAGCCTCATCCACACCACTGCAGCTTGGGCCTTGAGAGGGATGGCTGGATTAGGCTGCAACATAGGTAAAGATATGCTGTGGCATTCAACAGGCAAGGCCTAGAAACCACGGAGCTGCTGGTTCTGTTGCTTTCCAGGGGTTTCACTCCCTGTCCTTCATTGCTGACAGGCAGGATGAAGCCGGAGGCAGAGCCTGATGGAATCTCATGTGGTTGATCTGATGAGTCAGCTTTGCTGGGCTTTATGCTAGGGCTCGGTGTCCTCTCTTCACACCAGGGCTTTACCAGCCCTGTCTGGCTAACAAGATTGGCAGCTCCCAGCTCTCACCAGCTGCAAGGGTGCTCAGCTGTGTCTGGGGAACCAGGGCATGAGGAATAATTAGTTCAGACCAAGCAAAACCTAAGTGCTTTACATCAGGAGCTAGCAGTGTGGAACCTCTTGGGCAGTTCATGAGTGAAGGAATGAGTGAGTATAAGTCAGACCCAAAGCCCCCTGATGGCAAAAGAAGGTGCCTGGTAATTTGGACTTTTAGCTGTGCAGTCCTCATGACTGCACAAGCCTCAATGTTTTGGGGTGTCCTAAGCATATACTAAATGTGACATCTGTGATTTAAGCTACTTTTAATTTCTCCTGGGACTGTAAGTTTTGAGGTGCTTTTAGAGGAAACTCAGTAGGTTAAACGGATAAAAAATAGGCTGTACCAGAAGAGGGGCTAAAGATAAAGGAAGCTGGGAAAAACCAAACAGATCAACAGAAATGCTGATAAGTTTAAATTGTAACATGTAGAAAAATAATGGAATGAAAACAGATAGCTTTAGATAGAAAATAGGTTTATTTGGATAATTCTTACTAATATCTACCCTATGCCTTTTTATATATATAATACATTACACAGGGTGAAATGTACTCATTTCATTTTTTTACAGTGACTTCTTGCACATGAATTGTGTGTGAATTGTACCATCCACATGCTTTTGTATTAATCTGTGAAAGCTGGTGGGAGTCAGAAGAGGCAAACTACATACATCTTCTATGTATGAAAATCATTGTATTGTCCATTCCTTATTTACTACCATCTAACACTGTCTTTAATGGCAAATGCTAATGACTGCACAACTACAGAAAATACCAAGGAGATGGAATACACCCAGTAAGACCCTCCAGCCAAACTGAAACTCCCCACCAGATTTCCATTAATTAAAATCTCTACAGATGGGTTCCTTTAATTGCAGGAAATGGAATACAATCCCTATAATTAACTCTTCACTCAAAGGCTTCTCCCCTCTCCAACATCTGGAAAGAGCAGCAGCGATTGTTTGGCACCTCATTGCTAGAGGCTGCAGCTGACTCTCCAAAGTGACACGCTGCCCAGGGCCCCACACCAAAACCAGTCTCATCTCTTCATTCAGACTCCTCCAGTAACCCCACCATGCTGCACTGAGAGTTTTCTGTCTGTTTCTCTTTGCCATGGAGGGAAATGTTCGTTCTTTTCTAAGGTCTTCTCTGCCCAGGCTGGAAGGTAAGCATCTCTTTTCCACTGCAGTGCAGGGAACAATGCCAAGCTCTGGATCGAGTGATATTGAGAGATAACCAAAGAAAACTTGCTGTCCCCCGTGAAGCAGCAGGTGATCTTTGGAGCAGACCTTGCCTTATGATGTGCAGTATCTAGCAGTGTGGCACCACCAGTCCACACAGACTGCTCAGCCAGTCCCATGGGAATATATCCACCTCTGTCTCTAAGGCGCATGGTTTCTCCCATCGCAGTTCTGACATGTCACCTTTCCTCTCTACTCCCGTAATTAAAAGCTTTTGTCCAATCCCACAACACTTTATGTCCTGGTCACTATTTTCTTTCCTTTTCCACTCCACTATTTCCCTTTTGTTACCACTTTCCTGTGCACATTCCAAGTCCTGTAATTGTCTCAGGCTTTCTTGTTCAGAGTCATTTTCCCTCCAATAGCCGTATCTGCTGTGTGGAGCTGAATCCCATCTGCTGTTCTGACTCCTCTTTCTCCATCTCATCAAGCTGGCATACCAGAGCAGAGCACAGTGAAGAATAAAATGTCCCCCTCCCTGTGGCAGCTGTAAAGCCATGGGTCTTTGTTACCTTTTTCTTGTCTGCTGCAGTGTGAGGCTCCGTGCACAGTGAAGAAAACTTCCCAAGAAACGTAAGGCAGTGCCAGGCAAACTGGTAATTGCTGGGGAAAGGTGCTTGCTCCAGGATGCCTAGCATCCCAGGTCTTCTGGCACATCTTATGTGTGCTGCTGGTGGTAATGCAAGCTACCAATGCATTGGGTATGGACAAGCCCTGATCCTGAGGGTATGGTAACTATCTATGGTAACTACGACTGGGAGCAGCTGCTACGGAGAGCACTTCCACACACTCCTTAGCTAAGTCATCACCGCTGGTGTTAAACGTCCTTGGGCTCTGCCACAGGTGAGCCACAGGGATGGAAGAAGCAGTGGCACTTTGCACATGGTGAATTTCAGCACTGAATCCTGAAGCAATGGATTTGTGACTACATACCAACTGGTCCAAGGAGATTTGCCACTTTTAGGAAAGCCAGGAGACATCATCTGGAGAGAAGTAGAAGGGTTTCAGGGGAACTCATGGGCCTGGAAGCGAAGTGGATACCTGGGGTCACTCTGCAGATCTCAGCCTTTCCTAATCAGTGTGGACCTTGGAGGATTCACAGCTCTCCATGTCTCCTGAGCACAGGGTAGCTCTTCAGAGATCATCTTCCTCTTACAACTACTTTCCATTCACTATAACCAATGTGGAACTTGGTATCTTGTCTTGGAGTAAAGCTTCCATGTAGACACATGTTCTCAGGGCTCACAGGTATGTTGGAGCTGTTCTCCAGGGACCCAGGGGAGCAGTTGCAACTGCATGTGTCGTAGACAGACGGACTCAAGAGAAGACATGCTTGCACACAAACCTGAGGTAGGGGCTGTAAAACCACATGGGGTCTTGTGCATGGACTTAACTAAGAAATGCAACAAAGGCTCTCTTTCAGTTGGCCCTGACCAGGAGCAGCACATTCAGAAGGGAAGAATACGTACAGGGCAGTGGGTAATACAGACAAAAATCATCAGCTTTCCCTTTCTCATAATATCTTTTACTTCAGTACATGGGTACCCACTCAGTACAGATCACTGCACACTTACTGCTGAAGGCACTTCCAAGTTGTGCAGCACAGCACTGTATGAGGGAGATGTTTTACTGCTGCTTCCCATGCTTATCAGGAAAGAAAGCCAGAAACAGAAATAATGATCATTTAATCGCTCATACACTCTCGCTTTGTTCTGTGACAGCAGTGTCTGAGTTTTCTATCTATGGCAGTTGTTTTTTTTTTTCCTGTTTTATAGGATGAGTTAGTTTTAGGAACACAACTCTGTTTTTAATCAGTGCTTTAAAAAATAGGGTTGTTTTTTCTTGGAAATAACTCAAGCATTGGTATCACTGGAGTCATTCGGTCCCTTAGGCAAGCTCTCCACTGCTGTGGAATGCTAGGGTCTGCTGGCTACTCTGCAAACAGCTTCAGGCATTAAAGAATTACACATTTTGCTCACTGTAGCCAAGCCAGACACCCTTCAAATTGCAAGGATCCACTTTTGGGGTGGGCAACACCTTTCTGAGTGTAGAGCAGGACTGCTGTGCTTGTGCCCACATAAGGTGCTAACCTGCATCTCAGAGAGGTTGTGTCCAGTTTCCCACATTCATATAACTCAAGAGCAATTCAGCCCTCATAAAATAGTCAGAAATGACGGTGGCCTCAGCCTACATCCTTAAAAGTTACATAGCTACTGCACTTTAAGTCAATTTTGAAGATGGTACCTGCCTTAGCAAATCAGGAAAGGTAAGCATATTTGTGCCCTGTGAGGCCAAGGGACATTATACAGTGGTGCCACGCAGGGCCCCAGGATGCCCCTTTGTCACACTTCTTGAAGAAGATGCATAATCCCTTCTGCTCGGTTTCTCTGAGGTCTTTCTCTGAGGACGCCTCCTGGTCCTTCTCTCTGGGAGCCTACAGGAATAGCAGCCCAGTCCAAACAATCTGAATCCAGTGCTCCTTACAAAAAAGGAGCTTATTCACCTGGCAGAGGGATTGGTAGAGAAATGCAAAATTGCACTTACAGTTCAGCAGAACACTTGGGTGTATGATTGCTAGAGAGAAACCTAAGCGTGTGTTTCAGTGCACTGCTGGGTCCCTGCTCCAACTCCTCAGTCACCAACAGACATGCAGCTAAAGAGGCACCAGTCTCAGTTGCACAGAATATAGGACAAACAAGATGAGCTCCCCCCATTTTTGACTCACTAGCACTGGATTGGCTGTAAGCAGAGTTCCACACCACTTCCCACAGCCTGCAACAGTTCAGGCATGCCATTGCCTCCTATCTTCCACATCGAGCCAGAAGTGATGTGGAGACCCATGTTACCTCCCTCCATAGGACAAACCCAGGTGTCACTGGAAGCCTTGTTCTCTGATGGGTTTCAGCTGCTCAAAGGGGAGGATTTGGGTCAGACTTGCTTCTCACTGACATAGAGCTTCTGCATATACTTGAAGTTGGGGATGTGGCTAGGGAGGATTTTTCCTCATTCACTGCTTGCAAGAAAACTGATTCAAATTCTTGAAATTCACCCTCTGCCAGGGCTATGTAATCTGCAGGGATACAGCCAGCAAGTGCTTTGTCTTTATAAAGTTTTGCTAAGTATTTCAAGAGACTACTTTGTGCAAATTGCTACCTCAGTGAATGTACCTTGCAAACCTGTATGATGACCTAATTAATATTGCTAAGGACACTTCAGTAGATGCATTTCCTACCTAAAGGCAAGGTACCCACTGTCACCCAATGAATGTTTAAATGCCTCTTTTTTCCTTTTTTTCCTTTATGGTCTTTGTTCTTGATACCTCAGCTATTATGATCAGAATACAAATTCTCTGTCTTTAAGTATCGATTCAGTTGTACATTCATCTTGCAAGAGGCTGTCTAGTAGCCATAGTAATGTCCTGCTTTTCTGCTGCTTACTGAGTGAAAAGCAATTCGGCTTAGCTCTTCCTGCAAGAAAGCATCTTGCTGACTTTTCACACCACAGGCTGGTTCCCATGCCTCCAGAGCCAATAGGGGGTTCATCATTGATTTTATTAGTTTTTTAAACTCTGTATCTTGTAAGGTAGATTACAGGCAGTGAGATGATGTAGAGTCTGGTCCTGTCTGTGTTGAAGTCAATACACAGTGCTTGTGGATTTTGGTAGCAAGTTGTAACTACATTTGCGAGGAGGTGATGATCGTGAAACATCCCTAGCTTATACGTGCCCTGGCATAGACACAGAATCTGGTTTGACATCACTAGCCCTAATCATGTGGGAAATCAGTAGATACTGACTTACCAACTCCATGAAAGCAAAGCACAGCCTGGCAGCTCTCATGATATTGGTCTTTCTAGGAGTGACCTGTATACACCCAAGCGTCTCTGCCAAGGGTGATTTCTTAGGTGTAAGCCTGTGGGCTTAAGCCATCCAAAAGAAAATATTGTGTGTCAAAATATGTCAGTCTTTGGGTATCTGATTTATCAGTTACTGGGCGGATACCTGCCCTCTCCACTGATCTCTCAAAAGAAAGGAAACTATTGTGTTGAGTTTTTTTTTCCCAGCTCTGGCCTTATGCAGTGCTGTACTTAAAGTTATCTGAATATATTCACTTCTTATTTGAGCAGTATCAACTTTAACTGCTTTTCATATACCAAACTCATTTTATATAGTTAAACCTGTTTCCTATTTTGCTTTGTACCATTGATGTGTTGTAGTAGGTATGAACATAACTTAAAAATACAAGAAAAAATAGCCTCAAAGGGGCTGGTGCTTCTGGCTAATTTTATTTGTTATTGTTGTTTTTCATCTTGATGGTAGTGACTTGCCCTGCCCCTGGCTGTACCCAGCGTCTCTCACATGATACTTGCACTTTTTTGTGTTCCTGTTGGAGAGAATTGTGTACAATGGTGGGGTTTGGTTTTTTTAGGAGGGCATGCTTATAAGTGTTCATGTGAACTACATCATCCTTTCTCAGACACAGGGTATTTGGTCTGCAAGGGGAGTCACAGTTTGTGAAGAAGCAATGGGACCAGAAACACTGGAGGGCAACAGTACTTGCCAGTAGCTAAATGTAGCTCAAAGAGAAAATGATCTCATGGATATAATTCCACTGTTCTTACCTTTTCCCAAAACTTTTTGGGGCCAAATGTGACCAAGTAATATTTTTAATTTTGTGAACTTCCAATGGAAATATTGATGCACGGGGAAGGCACAGACTGAGTCAGTGACTCATCCGTAGTATTTTATGGACTGCCTCTGCCTTTCAGCTCTTGTAATTAAATAGTCATTGCTTGGAAATGCCCTCCCAGTGCATCCTTGCTGGTTAATTATAATGCCCTCACCTTGACTCTGAAATGTCTCCTGCAGACGGAATGCAGCAAACTGCTGCTCCTTACCCAGGCAAGTCTTCCACCAGCTCCCCAGGTTGTGGAGGGTGACTGTGCCCATGAGGTGCCAGACTCCAGGCCCTTCTCTGATCTGCTGCACCTGCTGTCAGCCACAGGGAAGCCATTGCAGCTTCTGCTTGGAGAAGATCTCCTGTCTTTACCAGTGCTCAACCTCTCAACCTGCGAATTCAGGGAGCGCTGTTGAAATCGGAGGAGGACTAATCTCCTGTTGGTGTGAACTAGAGCGCTGGCATTTAATTAAATATAAACCAAAACAAAACTAAAAACAAACACAAGCCAACAACAAACAAACAGAAACAAAAAACACCCCACATGGCTGCTCCAGCTCCACTGATAGCTTTCCATATGGGCCTAGGCCAAATGAACCAAAGTCCATGTAGATTACATCTAGCACTTTGATCAAGACAAGCAGATACCCAAACAAATTTAGTCTGACGTGATTGATCTGCCTCTCCTATAATCATGTTGCATTTTTGCCTTCTTTCATTTCTGCATCTTAACTATTGCTTCCTCCAATATCTGTTTTAAGAAGTTGTATGATAGAGGTCAGACTAATCAACTGTTCTTTCTAAATTATTCTTTTTCCTAGTTCAAGATCTACCCCCAAGTCTTTAAAACTCTTTCAGACATTTAAGTGCCAGCACAATCTCCACTACTTCTCGTATATTAACAGCATTGCAGTACTTATGGAACAGATGCATAACCTTGACCTGTCAGTATACACAGGTTCTTCCGCTGTTCAACATCACCTTAAGTTTTCAAAGAAGTGGAAGATAATGCAGGTTAAGACTTTCTCTATTTCCAGCCTTAAAATTGTACGTGTTGTGAAATAACCTCTGTTCAGTACCGCTGTTGTATCAATAGTTAACAAATGTAGGCAGAAATGTCAGATCAATAGGAAGAGCGTCTCTTTTTTTTTTTACTTTCCCATGCAAAAATGTCATCAATTATTAATCAAAGCAGACTAAGATTTCAGTGAAGATCTGGCTTCCTGCAGCAAGATACAGTATCCTTAAATGTTGAAGGTACTTCTTTCTTAAAACGCATGCTAGAGTAGGTTTTAATTGCAATATGAAATGGATTCAGTGGCAAAGCTAGAGTAAGGATGAGCATGAAGTGTGGGCTGCAATGTTTTCACATGCAAAGAGCTTTAATATGAGTATTGTAAGTGTACAGAAAAGCATGCTACACAAATGATCCTGAGGACTTCAGCAGAAAGCTGTCTGGTTCCCCATCCCTAAAGATTTTTCTAAACCTTGGGGCAGGGCAACAGTGGGGACATTCACCTCTGTGCAAAGGGCAAATAGGGCCCAAATCAAGATTGTCTTTAGACAGAAGAAGAAGTTGGGGATGCTGAAAGCTGAATTTCAAGGCTAGGGGTTTCTTTCATGCAATGATTTCTGGTGTCCTTCAGACTCACTAGCAAAGAGGTCCTGGGAATCCTCAGCCTGCTGAGGCCATGTGAGGACCAGGGCTGTTGAGGGAGAGGGCTGTTTGCTGGATTGACACTTAGACCTTGCATCAACTTTCAGAAAGCAGCTTCCAGTATCTATTTTAAAGCTCTGTTGGCTCAGTTTAAGCCATGCCTGTCATGAGCATTATGTTCAAATGCAAGCTAAAATGACTTAAAGACACGTTTAGAAGGACCGTGAACCCTGTCAGAATTGATAACCAAGGCCTCACTTGCTTTATTATTTTCACTTGCTCAATTTATTGAATACATACAGAGAATTAATTGAAAACAAAGTGCATTTGCATGACATTTAAATTATGTATCAGTAGCCTGAGACACTGTGGTTAGCCATTAAATAAATCACTGTAAAAAGACCAGTTCAGAATGATGTATTTCTGAATACGTTTGTAGCAAAGAGAGGAAATGGAAGCTTTTCAGGGAGGAAACAAAAAAATCCATCCATCATGGGATTCTCCAACTAAAGTATCCAGTGCTAGTAAAAATGTTTTAAAACATAGGTTTTAAATAAGTTTCCAGCTTCTCCTAGAAGTGGAATGCAGTCAGGTTTCTTTGTGTTACTTTTGGGGGGTTTTGTATGATATATGTGTTCATTTTGAGAGAAATATAAGAGCAGTTTGTTGGGTGGGCTTTTGGCTTTTTGCTGTCCTTATAAGAAAATTGTTTTCCATTAATTAAATTGGAATTCATCCCTTTGAAACTCACCTGCCACAGAGCTCAGCAGGTAGGAAAAGGCAGCCCTGCTGGCCCTGGAAACAGTAGCAATGCTTCAGTTAATTGCAGTTGGACCAGAAAAAATGGCACTTCTCATAATGGCCTCACAGATTCAGTGTGTGCTCAAGTGCTCGTGCTTTTCTTTTTATGGCTGCAGCTCCTGGAGTCATGAGATTCCTGTTACATTTCATTTGCCCTTTTCAGGATTAAAAAAAAAAAAAGAGAGGAAAAGTTTCTACCTCTAATTGTGGATGAATCTGAAAATGAGATAGGACTCAGGTATGAGAAGGCATCTCATGTTAGCAGCCATCTCATGACTGCTTTTTTGAGTCTTTGCCTCATTTGAGAAACCAGACTGGTTATGCTGTAGCAGCATCAGGCCCTGTTGTTCAGAGCCATAAGGTCAATTATGCAGGAGGCTTGCACCGGTGATTGGGGTTAAATGCACACCTGAAATATATCATCCTCAACTACTTGGCTGATGTGGGATCTGGCGTCCTTGGAGCATCCTGCCCTAGGGTCTGTTTGGGCAAAACATAAAGCCTGCTAGAACATCTTAATGTAAGTTAGCAAAGCTGATGCAGTTTCTGGGATCCTGCTCTGCTTTTTGGTAATTGTATTCTTTACCAAATTTATGTCTTTGTTGGGTTGAGAAAAGTAAACCTCAAGCTTCACTTCCTTCTGAGGAGCTTCTGGTTGAGATTCCCATTTGAATTCTTTAGTGCAGTACTGTAACAGCAGCAGCAACTGTTCTGAGGGAGGCCTTGGTTTTGGGGCTACTTTTCCAGGGAAATATGTACACAGAAGGAACATTTTTGTTGCTTGAAGAAAAGGATCTTGACCTGCTGACTTTCCTCCAGTTTTATGTGCTGACCTCACTGTGTTTGATTTACACTGGTGCCCAACTGCAGGCAGTATACCTCCTAGTCTTCAGGAGCTGAGCAGTCTCGTTTGGCATTCTTGATAAACCCCTTGATAACCACAGATACCATGTAAAGTGTGAGTACTCAGAGATGCTCTCTTCCTATGATTGTGCATCTTTAAGCAAAGAACACAAAAAGCTTCCTGCATTTACGTCTTGCTGTCACAAAAAAGCCCAGCCACGAAGGCACTGAAAATCAACACTAAAAAACCACCCCAAGCTTACTTTTCCCTTTGTATAAATATGCTGACTTACATCAGTTGAGATCTGACCCCATGTGGGAAACCTGAGAAGCTGTATCTAAGCATTAGGAGTAGGTCCTCCTGTATTAATATTCCTACATTAATTGTAGAAAAGAGAACAAGCTGTTCTTTAGAAGGAAGAAAAATTGCACAGCTCTGTGAACGATGGATCTGTTACACTTGCACAATTTTACCATAGAATCTCCTGGCAAGGAAAGTGCTTTGGAAAAGCGTCCCTAAAAAAATCCAATACTGCCAATAGTTTTAGCCATGCAAAACATCACCTCTGTGTATGTCACTGTATGTAAACCCTGTGAGCTAAATATTTAACTGACTGTTTCTGCTATTACTCTCTTACCCTGAGAGCTGTTTGCATTAGCAAACAAAGTCTAATGTTTACGTACGCAGTCACCCACTCTGTTTCCCTCCCTCACTTAGCTTTTGTTCTGGAGAGTTGCTCTCTCCAATGATGCAAGGCTGCTGTAATAGCTCCGCCAAGGGATCCTGCCTCTCAAAAGAGAGCTATACCGGTGGGGACACAAGATAAAAGCTTGGTTGGCGCACTTTAATTGATACCAAGATTTCTTTTAACCAAGAGCAAAAGGCACTGTTACAGTCTCTCTGTGACGGGAAGAGACACAGATGAGGACAGAAAGCATTTCTTTTACTCCCTCTGAAAATAACCCCTGTAGAATGATGATTTCCTTTACAGAAGAAGGAAAAAGACCTGCAATTAAGCGCTCAGCATGCAAACAATGCCGTTAGGTGAGGAAGTCCACAGTCACTCATGCAGGTGGGTACTGTGTTTGCTCCTGGGGGTGAAGCTGTGGCACAGAGTCAAAGGGTTTCTTCAAGGATAGAGAGATTCTGGAAAAGAAATGGAGAGAGAGAAAGAATATTTTGTGATGCTACGCTTGCAGCTCTGTCCACTGGAGCTCTGTGCATGGTACTGAGGAAGCTGCAATATACTGATTGAAGGAAGATCCAGCATTTTTTTCCCTCTCTTGCTGGTGATTGCTGTTGTTAAAACAGTCTTTCCAGGCATCCTTCTCATTGCTCCTACAAACTACAGTAGTAAAAGTGGCAGGAATTGCTTTCCTCTGCCTTTAGATCAGGAATTCTTATCTATTCCCTTGAATTCCTGTCCAGTGGAATTTTTGTGGCCTATAAATTGTTTTCCTCAATACCAAAAGGGGACATTTTGCTGGGGCTTCAGGAGCACATATAGTCTCATGTTTGGATGTTATAGTGGTGGACAATATTTAAAGACTCAACGGCTAGAAGGAGCAAACTGTATATAGGGGTGTATGTGTAAGAAAACCTGCAGAATATGTCTGCTGTTCCTAGCTGAGTTGGGGCCATTTGCAGGGCAGTGCTTCCCTGATGTGGGATAATAGGGCATGGCTGGGGGGTGATTCATCGGAATTCCCAAGGAAAGCCTCACCTTTGTGTGGCTGGCCACGAATGGATGATGAACCTTCTAGAGAGACCATCATGCAACTATCAGCAGGCAGACCACAAGGAGAGTTCTTCAGCAGTCATTTGAGAGTGGTGCCTAACACAGGTGGGTGTCCACACAGCCTTTGGCCCTGCCTCCCTCCAGTCTGGTTCTGGGGATGCTGCAGGTGGTGGGGATCAGCCCAACAGCAGCTCAGGCTGTGGCAAGGGTGGTCTCATCCATAGGTGAGAAACCACCTTGGCAAAGTTGCTCTGGGCACAGGTATGACTGGGGTTATGTGATGGGGGCCCTGTGGTGTGGCAGGATGCTGGGGAAGGTAGTAAGGTGACCGCACGTGCCTGGCAATGGAAAGTCAGCTCTGTTGGAGAGGGCAGTCTTGCCACCAATTCCAGCACAGCTTGTATTTCAACACTGGTGGTGCCACACAAAGGAGGACCCTCCCACCCTACACAAGCTCAATCGTTCTCAGAGATGGGTGTCCTACCCTGGTCTGGAGTAAAAATTTGGGGACTGGAGATAGCAGACAAAGCACAGAGCCATGGTGAAACAGAGCTCTGTTCTTCCATCTTTACACAAACAAAAGTCCCATTGAAAGCAGTAAGACATTGAGTCCTCTGACTGAAATATATATATATAAATACGCATAAATTTTTGATGTATTACAGTTCCAGCTCTACTCTTTCCCTTGATTTTAATTTTCTCTGTGGAGTTCAAACACAGAGTGTTCCTTCACAGCTTATTTTCAAAGCCTTTTCTTTACTTTCATATTAAAACTTATTTAAGGCCCCCAGATTTTTCTCCCAGCTGTGGAAAGCAAAGGCAGAGAAAAATAGAAAAGTCAAACACTCTTTCACAATACTGGAACATTTAAAGACCATTCTTGACATATAGAGAAAAACCACAAAAAGTAATGCTTCAGTTTTTTAAAGGAAGTTACCTTTTTAACTGAAGCCTTTACACGTTTTAAGAGTATGAACAAATTAAAGTGTGTGTGCGCCTAATGATGCTTTGTCTCCATACCCGTAAGTATTGTGGGGAGTTTTACCCTCACTTTTGCTCCTGTTTTCTCTCTCTTATATTAGCAACCAGGCCCTGCTTCCCAGGCAGGAGCCCTTGGAAAGAAGAAATGCCTGAGCTTATGCCAGAATCACTGCCCTGGTTCTTTGGCAAAACCAGGCTTCCAATATGTGCCGTGTGCAGCGCATGCCCTGCCCAGGCAGGCGATCATCTCAGGGCTCCCATCCAGCAAGGGTGGATGCTGCTTTCTGGGGTTTTGTTGCCATCCTTCCCTGTAGCTGGTGTGCCTGCTTCAAGTTTTCTTTGCTTGTTGTTGGGAGAAAACAGCCAGGTTTGTGCATTCAGGTAGATTTGTATAGAAACAAGCAGTCTGTGTTCAGGTGCCTCTTGGATATCCATGCATACTTGCATGAGTGAAGTTCTTTTTAATGGGGCTGCAGTCCTGGTCCCAGCTCATCCCTTTGCAGGTTTGAGGAACCCATGGTCCCTGGACCCACTTGTTACATGCAGGTAGCAAAGGCAACTTGCAGATGCAGCAGGTTTGGGGCTCTACATTGAGATCTGAGACTGCGAGGAAGCTCCTGAGAGCCCTTTGAGGACTGTGAAGCATGGGGTGCAACCAGGGGCCATGACCACTGGTGAGCCCTGGCAGCCTGGAGTTCATTTCCCTTCTGTCACCTATATTACTGCAAAATGCTGATTCACTGGAGCTCTGCAGATTTTTGCCTGTTTCAGTAACCCTTTGCTTCTGAGGGACCAGTGGCATTGTGCAGACCATGATTTCAGCCTGGGGAGGCCATGTTTCCCCCAGGATGGACACAAAACAGGCTGGTGCTGGGGTAGACTTCCTCCTGGTATGCTTTTCAAATGCTGGCAGGTTTGTGCACTACCAGGGGCAGCTGGGTTGGCTTTTTCAAGAGTGGAGCAGGCTATTAGCAACCCTGGGAGGTGTCTCAAATAATGAGTTGCAGGGGTATAGATCAGACAACCTAGGGAGCATGGAGGTCAACCTGGATGGCCAGCTCCAATGACAGTTGTTCATAGTCCTCCCCCTCCACACTGGATAACAGGGAGATTTTCTTTCCATGGAGGAAGCTGAAGCTTTCTGCATAGAAAGCTTGGGGCATCCCAAGGGGATGCTTGGGGCCTCCTGCCAGCAGCTGTGTAGCCTCCAGATCATACATAAAGGGTGATTTTATTGAGTATATCTCTTGAAACTTGGGGACATTGCCAAGGATGCTGTGTTTGTAAAGCAGCCTGGTAATACAACCAGGGAGGGTGATAGTTAATCTCTTTCTCCTTTATTTTCTCTGGATGAAGCGTTTATTTGCGCAGCACAGCTAGTGAGGGTGTGCGCAGGTGTCTGCCATCTGGAGCACACCGAATTAGGAGACTAAAACTTGGGCCGGGAAGCTCACAGAGAGCATGGGAAGGATGTGCATGCTACCTGGGAATAGCACCCCAAGAAAGATCCTCAGGGAAAAGGGATATGGGATGCAAGATGCAGGGATGTAACTGTCATCCTTGCCCAGAGTCTTTCTCACCTGACAGAAGCATGCCATGGCAGCAGAAGCTTAACGCACTGCATGGGGAGAGGTAGTGCAAGGAAATGAAGGGGGGTGGGCACTCTGGAAGAGCAGATGAGTTTGCCCCTGCTCATGGCTTTTCCAGCCCCCTGTGTCAGGGCAATGGGACTTTGCTGGTTGTCAGCACCATTACATTTTGATGCCACTGGCCAAATCCAACAGAGTTTGAGAGACACTCAGGAGCCTCAAAGACTCTCAGCAGATTCACGAAGAGGCTCACTAAATCAAGGAGGTGGGTACAGATGGGGCCCACTAAGGGGGCAATGCTCGTAGCTTGGTCCAGCTGCTCTGGTGAAGCATCGTATCCATGCATGTATCACCAGAAGCAGAGGCTAGGAGCTGGCTATTGCTGGGATGATGAAGAGTGATGGGGAATAGAAGATGCAAATCTGCAGGAACACAGGCTCCATTAATTTCACTGCTTTGTAAATGAGGGTAGGGGGGAAGAGCGGTCATTACTAAGATGGTTGTGATTATTAGGACAAATCCACTAGAGCTATGAAATTAATATGCTGAAGTACGTGCTAAGTCTCTGGATGTTCTTATTCAGAAGTCACTTTTTTTTTACTATCAGGTCTTTTGCTAGATTGTTAAGAAATAATTAGTGGGGCTGAGCTCAGTGTGGCCACATGTGAATGGGACTGTGCATGAGCAGAAGGCTTGTCAGATAAAAGCTCAAGAAGTAGAAGGAAAATCTCAGGTCAAAAGAAAGCATTTGCAGAGCCCAGGAAGGGAGGGAAGCTGAATAATCTGCCTGTATATAAAATACATCTCTCCAGCTAGATTTTTCAGATGGATTACTCTGAAGGAGCTGTTGTGACTTCATTTCTTGAGCTTGTCAGAGGCTTTCCTAAGACAGTGCTTATGTTTCCACTCCCTTTTGTGACAGATGCAGATTCTCAGCAATGCTTGTTATGAAGTTTTGTTCTCAAGTGCTTTTAAAAAAAACCCCAAACCAGAGCTACATTTAGCTGTCTTTTCTATGGGGACTTGATAGACTTTCTGCATATGTTACACAACTCACAGTATCTCAGGAGCAACTCCAGTATTTTCTATTTAAAAATGGCACAAATCCACTTCCTAAATGTGAGGTTGAGATACGCAGTTGAAGGGGTCAATAAAATGTTAATTCTTTTTAGAAAACACAAACAAATAAAGATGTCCTCCTGCAAATGAAGGGCATTCAGCCACACCATGGCTGTAGGCTGCAGGACAGGATAAGGAATCCATTTGGCTCTTTGGGATAGCTATCAAGCTGCCTGGTTACAGGAGAGTGATGGTCCCAGCAGAATAAATGAGAAGCTGCTGGGCTCTGTGTTCCCATGGGAAGGCTGTTACAGGCTCTCCAGCTAGCTCATTTATAGCTGCAGGCTGCAATGTGGACTATCAAACACAGTGGCTTTAAAATAGAGATCTGAGCTGTAATTTTCCACTAGGACGCAGGTCTTTTCCCACATTGCTTTAAGTTGGGATTATTCATAATAGTTTGTGTTAGCAGCACATGGGGGCTCCGTTTGAAATTGGGCTCCCTTGGATGCACTATTGCACAGCCTCATTTTAAAGGCACTCTCTGCATTGAGAAACATCTCCCATAAATATATAAGGTGAAGGATGAGGTGGGGGAAGAAAGTGCCCATTGTGTAACTGGTGAGCCTGAGCACCGAAGGCACAGACAGCAGCAGGGATTCCCTGGTTCCCAGCCCAACATCTCTGCTAGTGCTGCTGCAGAGGCCCCCTCTCACCGTGGCTCAGCCAGTGATGGCAGATGCAGGAGCTCTCCCTTAGCCCCTTGCTGATTGAAAGCTGTTTTTTCTGGAGCTCTTCAGTGCTTGGACAGAAGGGACTGACTTGCTAATGGAAGAGTGTTGCTTTCACTGAGGAACACGCTTCAGGAGCTGCTCAGCACTTGCAACTCTGTCAATCCAGAGCAACATAAAATACTGTGGCAAAGTCTGCCAAAACTTTGCACGTCTGCCAGGCGTTATAATTAGAAGTAATCGGGCCCTGGAGGGGCTTTGCTGCCTGTAGCACAGCACGCTGCAGAAGACACTGGTATCCAGGCCAGCTGCACATTAGGGGCACTGCTCTGCTGCCAGTACAGTTGAAGTTAATCCTTGGGCATAATGTTGTCCATACAGTGACATTGCTGCAGGGCTGCACAGGCTGGGCAAGCAGGCAGTGAGTCCAGTGGGTTGTGTAAGTGCTGCCCATGCTGTGCTGGATTTAATAGCTTGCAGTAAGACTGTGTGAGACCCTGCGGACACCTTTTGGTGTGTGTGGAGGAAGCATCACGGTAAATCCCAAAGGACTGAAAGCAAAAACCCATGCAGGGCAGATCAAACATATCATGTTGGGAAAAGCAGTTTAGATGTAAGACACTTTGGTTCTCAGTTCTTCTGGTCCCATATGCAGCAAGAGTGTGGCTCCTACTCTACTACTCCTGTAGTCTCTCATTTACTGGATGAGCACGTGCTGGCTTCATTACGTGCACCATTGTGACTGATGTAGAACTCATGTTGACTTCTTTGATAAATGACATACTGAAACCTGACTGCCATTCTCCCATGTGCTTTCATGGCAAAAAGGTGTGTTTTTAAATTCTTGGACATCCAAGCAGGTACAAAAAACCTGGGAGATGATTGTCCAAAACTCCTGGAACTGCACAAAGTGTAGGAAACTGTGGTAAAAGTGTTGTAAGACAGAATACAGAGTCCCTTGATCCTTATTTGGCAAGTGGTGGGCTAGAGAAACCCCCCTGAACCATTTACTGCCTTTTGGAATAGGAAGAGGGATTTAAAGGGGGCTTATTAAAATGTTTCCTTTACACATTCAGTTCCAAGCTGATGCTCCTTGCCATGCCACCTCAACCTCCTTACGTATTTGTTCCTACTTCCCTTCATACCTATATCTCTGAAATTATTTTGAGAAGTGGCTATTTGTCACCTTTTGTCCTTTTTCTTAAAATTGTGAATGTTAGATACTTGTAAGTACTCATCTTCTCGTCTTTTCCTCACCCTCATGGCATTTCCTAGGTCTGTCTCACACTTAGACCTATCTCCTTTGTAATACTGAAATACAGCTAATAAGCAGCATGATTTTTATCCAAACCCTTGTAAGCCATTATTATTTATTTTTACCATTCCTACTATAATTTTTGAGCTAATAGTCATGATACTGCAGTTATAATTGAGTTCTTGTTTGTACATAAGGCTGGGATTCATAATCTCTTTGTATGAAAAATGCAGTTTGTCCTCTACAAACGTTGCAACACCTACTCAGTGAGTAGAAACAGGACTCCTTTTGTAGAATCCGCAAATGTATCTTTTAATTAGCTTGGAGTTCAAACCAGTTATAGATTTGTCCCTTTAAAAGTTAGTACTTGTGTCAAAACTTTCACTATGAGTACTCTTGGTATCAGAGTAGCACAGATACTTCATACTTGGCAAATAATAAAAATGAAATCTTGGGCACAGATAACACAGAAAAAATATTAGGTTGTAAATATCCTAATTATTAACAAGTGCCTTTAATTACTATAATTACAGCAGGCTAAATACAGTAAAGTCAGCACCTTAGATAAGCCTTGGGTGAGGCCATTTGAGATGTTAAAACTGAAGTCTCCTTACACCATCCTGCCTGTACAGCCAATTGGAGTGACATGATTCAAACATCTGTAACGAGGAAAATATATGCACAAGCAGGGCAGATTATGTGAGGCAGCCTTGTTGCTCTGGGAAGCTTGGTGGCTGCATGCTGGCATGGGGGCTTGCCTGGAGACCTGCACATGCATCAGGTGAGCTACCGTTCATGTCAAATCATAATAATGTTAACAGCAATAGCTGAGATACTGGTGTATGTGATGAAGAGTGCATAACTCAATAATCCTTGTGTATGTTATCATCTGATCCAACAATAGGTCTTGATGTGTAAATTGATCTGTGAGTCTCATAGCTTTAGGTGCTGCATGCTAAGACTCATCCTTGAGAAATGTCCCAATCGTGCAACATGAGGAGGTGCCCAGCATGGCTGTGTGCAGAAGTTACCTTGTCTTTTGGAGCAGGGATGCTGACCTTGCTGTGGCCAGGGAGGGAGAGGACCCCTGCTGTAGGCAGCACTAGAAACCCAGCACAGTGGCCTTCTTTGCCCTACCCTGTGTTTAGTGACTGTGAACTCAAATTGTTTTCCCACTTAAACTGAAATATCAATAACAGTATTAACTTAAAAGCATGGCAATTTCTTCTCCTGCTCTTCCTGGAAGTTAGGAGTCTTGCCAGCCATGTCTACCTCAAAGCGTTCAGATTTCTTCTTTGCTCCCTATTAAAGTGCTTAAAGAACCATGTCTCTGTCCTGGTGTGACAATGCAATGAGAAAATTGTATCTTTAAATACCAACGTAATCTAATCTGGGACAAAAACAATAAAAGGCTTTAATCATAATTGCACGGTGCCTGCAGGCTGTCACCAGAGGGCAGAGACAAGGTTGTTCATTGCCACGTGTGGAGAGTTTAGAAATTAAATCCCCTTTTCACAAAGGCAATAAATTCTGCTCTCGCTTGTGTCCTTTCCAAATATTTCAGCTCTGTAACCAGATAGCTCATTTCATCAGCATCTGTCAGAGACTCTTTTGCTTCTGTCAAGCTATGTACAAAGGGGCAAGGAGAAATGTCTTTTAATACTACACACACCTGACTCTATAACATCACAGCTTACATGAAATACTAGCTCTAGATATAAACAGGAGACTAACTTTTCCTTCACAGGACTTTTTCCACTGTTTTGTACTTCTGGTGTGCACGCTCTGTGGACGCATCCCACCCTGGTACCCACAGCAAGGACGCGGAGAGTCTATTGGAAGCGCATCTTTGATCAAGGACTACTCTCATATGGTACATGTGCAAAAGTGTGCTGTGGTTTCAACTTAGAATAGAGGTTTTAAAGCCCAAAACAGTAAGGTACAATTTGTATACTGCCTACCCTGCGTGAGGAAGGCAGATTCTGACAACTCCTCTATTTTCCATTTCTTAAGTTGGAAAGACAGCAAGGGTTTTGAGGGCATCAGTGGCAGCCTACGAATTCGTTTTTGTTCTGGCAATTGCCGTGAAGTTCTCAGCAGCAGGAAACCAGCTCAGCCTTAGACACTGAAGCAAGGCACATCAACCTGGAAAAACTCCACTGTGGCAGCAACTGGTAGTCATTGACTCAAAATAACTCTGTTAGTGTTTTGTCTTCAGGACCAGTGCATGCAAAATCCTAGTACAGGGGGAATGGGCACAAGGGTCACCCGCTGTTTTTAAAACAGAAAAATGCCTTCTTCTGAGGAACAGGCACTCTGGAGCAAGAGGCAGATGTAGGAAACCTGGAATCCCTGGCTTTCCTGCAAATACCAGGGACCTGCTGGCAGCATGGGTACCTGGTGGGGGATATGTGCTCAGGGTTCTGCTTTTCCATGGCTGCGTACCTTCTTGCTATAATCTGTTAATTAACTTGGTTTTGTTTAGGAAGAGGATTTTAAAGTTCTTGCAGTCCTCCCTGTTTGGTTTCTGGATAATTAAACTGCATATATTAGCATCTAAGGACCTTGCCCCTTGAGGAGGCTGAACGTCCTGCATCAGATGATGCCAGGCAGGAAATATGTACAAGAGACCAGGATTACATGCAGGATCTGAATGGTGCTCATAGCCTTGGAAGGAACAAGGCAGGATGACTCTTAAGGACAGAAAAAGAGTAAAGAGGAACGCATGAATCCTCAAGCACAGATTAAGTGAATATAATTTATTGTACTTTTTGTCTTAGCATATACTGAAACACTCAGCTCTGTGTTTCCCTGTCTGAAGAGGGAAAAGCAATTGGAGAAATCCATGGGTTGGGAAGGATTTGTCTTATGTCTGAACTCCAAGGATACATTGATACAGAAAGATGCTGGACACTGTTTTCAGTATTTCCAATTAAAATCCACTGTTCTTCACAGTGAAAACAGTTATGCTGAAATGGGACAGTGTTCTAAATGTGACACAGAGGTCTCATAGAAGGCTAACTGGGTATACAGCAAGCCTATCCAGCATCACTGATGTCAACCATGTTGTTACAGCTTGTGATCAGAGTTTTTTGCCATCGAGTTCCTTCTTACTCCCATCTTCAACAGGTATGGTTATGAGCAAATGCATCAGGAGGGAAGCTCAGTGCATGCAGAAGCTCAGTGCATATAGTTTAGCTAGAAGGCACTGCGGCAAAAAGAGCAAGGAAGCTGTGGCTCTTTTGGCATGCCTGGTTTTAAGAAGCTACAGCTGCTGGATGCACTGAGGACTTGAGAAGAAACTGCATTTTATATACTAATACCAATGTTTCTCTCTCCTTCCTCTCTCTACACTGCTAATGACTGTGGGACTAATACTGCAACCAGGGGATGTGTTTTGCCATAGACACCTCTTTGCTACCAAATCCCAGACAACTCCGTGAAGGGGAGTTGCTCCTGAAGGAAGATGCACAGTCTTGGTCTTGCTCACTGCTTTCCACCTATCATGTTGTTTAGATAGCTAATATGATGAGGGATTGGATGCTTATAAGTTTCTGATGTTAAAATTCTTATCAAGAATGAAATAAATTATATAGGGAAGCTCTTTAAACATCCCCTTTTCTAGTCCCCAAAGGACTTAATCAGAATCCAATCTCTCCACAGCTTGCACCAGGATATCTTATTCTTCAGTTAGAAAAATGTTTATACACTAGCTCAGGCAATAGAACAAGGGCAGGAGGAGGGGCCTGGTTACAGCATGTTACAAATATAGTGTAGGATAACGTTATTTTGTCCTACTGGCTAATGTTCACACCCTGCATATATCATTAACCCTTAAATTTTGTAAAATAATCAGACTATAACACTTTGTTCATACTTACATATCTGTAGTTTAGTTTCGTTTCATGGTCATGATACTGAATCATCTTAAAACAGAGGCAAGATGGTTTGACTCAGTAACTTTATTTCCATGCTCAGCTGGGCTTGTGTGCATCTTTCATGCTGAACATTTAATGCTTAGATTTTGGGTTATTGCAATGTCTGTAGTGTTTTATGCCAAAATGCTGTTTTAGACTGTCTCCCTTCAACTGTACCTTAGCACAGCTTTGGTTTGGGAAAAGCTACATTACACAGAACACTGCTGCCAGGCTGCATAATGAGCTGCAAGAAGACTAAAAACTGATGCTTGTTTTTCTCTGGGGTTGCTGCTTTGTTGTTTGATTTAGTAGAACTGAGCCCAGTTTGTCACCTCATGATTATGGGGGCTGAATTTCTGACATGGCTCGCTGCTCCCACGCTCCTGGGACACCCAAAATGTCTCTATCTATCTTCAAAGGTAGATCCAGAGAGGTAGGCAACAGACGGCTACTGCCAGTGGAGTTGATTTGTACCATGTACCACTAAATGACCTGGTTTGGTGTCTGCGAATGACCCATTGGGTCTGCTGTTCATCACTTCAGTGTGATGGCTGAACTGGAGTTAAGCCTTCACTCAGCAAGTGAAGAAGGAAACAGTTTTAATCAGAAGCAGGAATCATTGGGCCAGCTTGCCAAATCAGATTAGGAGCAGTTTATATGACCGTTGTAAGGATTTATCATAAGGTGCCGAGACGTGGGAGACATAAGTACATAAACAAGATATCCCTTGATTTTTTTAATTATTTTGGCCTGCAACAGTGAAAAGCGTTTGAAAGGCCAGAGCCTTTGTAGTGCTTAATATCCTCAGCTCCAGCTGCACTCCATGGTATCCAGCATGCTTGGTGCCTCCCCAAGAGGTTCATCTGGTGCTGGCCCCACGCTGCCCTCCCTCCCAGTGAGCAGCCGCTACCACCCCAAAGATGGATATTAAAAGAGCAACCTGACTCCACTGAGGACCACAAGACATTCCTTCTATGTGAAATTAATTCATATTCCAGATTCTTCATAGCTCTGCTGCCACTTACATGTTTTCACAGCTTAAATATATTAACGCCTACGAGACCTCAGATCTCTATATAGGATTTGACATGTCTTCAGGACATCTTCAGGACCCGCACAGGAATCTATGTGAACTAAGCAGCAACAGGAATAAAAAAAAAAAAGCCACTCCTGGAAATTAAAAAATAACTGAATTTAGATCAAACACATGGAAAGTCTGGCTTTTGCCCTGAAAGGTTAATCGCTGTTTGGATTTTTTTGCAGTGGGAGATTCCTTATGTAATTATTGAAAGGCGAGATCAAAACCTAACATCATCTTTTGAGTGCCAGTGTCATGCCTGGATAAAAACAAGCTAGATGATCCCTAATAATATTTGCTTCCAGACATGTTGCTGAATCGCTGGCTATGTTTGGGATAGGAAGGAATTTCCTCATGTGGTGAATTAGTGAAGCCTTGGGGTTTGTCTTGTTCTTGTGCATTGCTCAAGAACCATTCTTTGGAGTCTTATTTCACATTCTTTGACTTTCTGCAGCTTCGTGATCAGAGCTGAACATTTTCCTTTTCCCATCATCAGGCCTTGTTTTGTTTCTAATGGTTTCCTCTGCTTTACCAAACAGGTATGGATGGATCTGATTTTTTGACATTACAAAGATAACTTAGCAATTGCAAAAATAATCCGGATTATTGCCTACATGGAAATAAGATGCAGACAAAGGAAGAAGGCAAAGTGAATATTAAGGTGCTCAGTTACAGCCTTTGACTTCACTCTCTAAAAAACAAATGGATTGCAGGATGCGCCAGTGTGCAGAAGTATGGTGAAAGGACATGTTGTGTTGCAGCAGCGCTACATGTAAGGAATAATCTCTTAGCTTTCAGGTGTGACTAGATCATTGTCAGGCCTAGTATAAAACAAAGGAAGTAATTGCTAAACCTCATGGTTAATGGCAAAATTCATAGAATCATAGAATGATTTAGGTTAGAAAGGACCATAAGATTCATCCTGTTCCAACCTGCTGCCATGAGCAGAGATACCTTCCACTAGACCAGGTTGATCAAGGCTCTGTCCAACCTGGCCTTGAACACTGCCAGGGATGAAGCATTCAGAACTTGCTTGGGAAGACTGTACCAGTGTCTCACCACCCTTTTAGTAAAGAATTTCTTCCTTATATCTTACCTAAATCTCCTCTGTTCAAGTTTGAAGCCCTCTGTCCTATTGCTACAGTCCTTAATGAAAAGTCCCTCCCCAGCATCCTTATAAGCCCCCTTCATATACAGGAAGGCTGCTATGAGACCTTTACGCAGCCTTCTCTTCTCCAGGCTGAACAGCCCCAACTTTCTTAGCCTGCCTTTGAATGGAAGGTGCTCTAGCCCCTCTACCTTGTAGCCTTCTTCTGAATTTTGAGTAATTCCTTTATTATTCTCTTGCTGTTATGTTTATGAAAATGGTCTGTAGGTCTGACACTTGCAGCACACTCAATTACTGGCATTATTTCAGGTGCATTACTTCTAGATCTTTATAAATTACTCCAGTGCTTTCTTTTGGTTTTCTCAGTAACCTGTGTGTACCTCAGCCTTGCTTGAAGCCAACAGGAGACTTTGAATTGGGATCACAGAGAGTCAGTTTTGACTTGGGTTAAGTAGAGCAAACAACTAGATCCAGCAGCAACTGCTTGATCTGATATTTCCTTAGCTGTTCTCTCTGTTCTGCAAAATGTAAGCTTATTTCAAATAGTAGTCCCTGGCTTGCTGTACACCTCTCTCCTGTTCAGTCGCCATGATTCCAGACCCACAAAGGCTAGAGAGCTACATGAACATTGTCTTGTGAGCATACAAGCAAAGTGAAAATTGGATCTTGAAGAGTAGATTGAATCATTCCTCCAAAAGGAATACTAACTTCAGCATGTTGTAACTGTAACCAATGTTTGCAGTTTAATACCTACTTCTGTTAGTTATAGTTAAACCTGTCCTTTCTGAGGGATGTCAGGAATTTTCCCAGATAGGGCATTACTCTCCTCCCCTCCCTCTGTTGCCTTTGCAGTTCCTGTCTGGTTTAACATCTTCTTTATTGTTGCTGGGCCATGGATCAGAGGCTGCTGAGGATTCTCATGCGAGGCAGTAGTCCCGGCATGCATCCAGCAGGCATGACCCTAACTATGCAACCAACAATGTGCTCATTGCTGGTCCCAGCTCCACTGCCACCCAGTGCATGAAGCTTAAAGGGCTCTTTGACAGGCCTCAGCAACTGTACTGAAATCTCTTTCATTTAGCTCTGCTTTGCCCCTGTCCTGCAGCTGCTGAAGTCAATAGCCGAAGTCCTTTGCCTACAGCCATGCAGGAGTATGCATCCTGTCTGGCCAAAAGAAGAGAAGTTGCCTGCTATGGTGCATAAAAAGCAAACAGAGAGGCAGGAGATACTGCTTCTTCCATTGTTATTTTATTATTGTTCATCATTTATCATAATTGTTGTAAATTGCTGTTCATCTCAGGAATGCATATGGAGAACGCTTGGTATTTGGAACTGACAGAGAGGGAGCATCTCAAAAAATCCCCGAGGATTTCTGAGATCACAAGCCTCAGAAAGATAACAAAATTAGTGCATATAATTCGCCTTGATTTTATTTATGCCTTCTGACAAGGTTAGCAACAACCCTCCTTTCTGAGAGTTTGTTTTGTCTCCTCTACCAACGAATCCAGATTGGCAAATGCTAGATGGGTCTGATTTATTATTGTATGCCTGTTTTTCTTATGGAAAGGGTGGTGCAATTAGAAACAAATTACAGTCAAACTTCATAAATTATAAAGGCTGAATACTGAGGAAAATGAATTAAAAAAAATTATTCTTTTTCTCCACCATTAATTTAAATTGTAACCTGAAGACTGTCCTTAACTGACTCTTATTTAAGACATTCCCCCCTCAAACTTGAGTTGGGGGGGTGGTTTAAGCAGCTCCATTGTGAAGTGAATGATGAAACCCAAGCTCAGTGAAACTGCACAGTGATTAGACTGAGTGTGGTCTGTACTGTGGCTGTTGGTGGCTGAGCCATGCTGTCTGTCCTCAGATGAGTTCAACTTGAGTTATGGTAACTCAAGCAGTTCTGACTGTCTCCTAGATGCCAGCTCTCAGCTATTCCTGGAATTAAATTCTAGGCAAGTAGAATGCATTTTAATAGGAAAACATCTGTTTGATCTCCATTTTTTAAATTCTCATAGAGAAATGTTAATTTCTCTAATTCTGTTGTTTTTTCCCATTCACCCCTTGCTTTTCCCACACGTTCTGGTTTGCGACAGATGAAAGAAAGTAGGACCTGTTCATGGGAAGAGGCAGACACTCTGGATGCTTCAGAGGATCAACTTGCAAGTAGCTTGTCTTTATTGTCTCCTGGTATGAACATGAGTCTCTGTCCTAGCTAATCTGGTTGATTCAAGAGTTAGGAATGGTATGCAATGATATCGGTGGGCTATCCCCAGGGCTGAAGAGTGAGCATACCCATTATTTATACTTGAAAATCTCAGTTACTTATGTTCTCAGCAAAAGCTCTTAATTTTCTCAGCTATTTCTGTATATTCAGCATAAAAGAGTTGCATAATGGGCCCAGCGACTCCCACAACTATTGTTTACAATCTGTCAGCTAATCCTTTCTGTGAGTCAGGCGGTGCCTACTGGGTTGGGCATTTGATTGGGATTAGGAACTCGTTATTATGATGATGCATATTGCCGTGCTGCCTGGAGGCCTCAGCAGGATTATGGCCATGTTGTGCTAGACAGCATTCAAACCTATAGCTTGTAGCCTATTGTTAGAGCACCTTCACTCTAATTCTGGATTTGACCCCATTTCTGCTTGTGGCCCCTGGGTAAAATGTCTAATCCTGTTCTGTTTCTGTATCTTTCTAGGGGAGCTGATAATTCTTTCTCTGCCATCAGTCAATGCCTGAAACCGCCTGCCTTTGGAGGAGAATGCCAGGATGATGTCACCCAAAGGCCACAGGGAAATACTGCAGCACAAGTGGGAAATAGCATTTCCCCTGTTTGAGTGCCTTTGCTACTCAGTGAAATAGGTTTCACAATGGGAATTTGTGTCCTTTCTAGCAGTGCTGCTGCACCCAAAGAATATGCAAGGCAAAAACCGCAGCAAGTCTTGAGTTGCACCAACACTGTTTGCAGCCATGGATTCATTTGCTGAGCCAGTGACACATTAAGTGCTGTTAGAATCTTCCTTCTCCCCTCTCTGGTTCCTGTCCTGATGTGAGGCCTTAAGGGGTAGCAGGCAGACTCTCCTCCCTGTTCTTTCAGGCTTTAGCTGTTCCTGCTGCTGCTGGTCCAGTTTCATGCCAAAAGAACACTTGCTGGGTCCAGGCACCAGCACATTCCGTTCGTACTCCATCTCTGCACTGCCATGGCCAACCACCTGTATCTGCAGTTGAACCCGAACCTTGTCTACACCTGAAGTTCACTCATTGGTAGCTACTGTTCCATGATATCACTCCAGTGTGAGCCTTTGCAGGGGTAAGCTGTCTTTCCTTATAGTTTCAGGTCAGGGTAAGCTTTTTTATCACTCCATAGAAATGATGCCTCTTCTTTTCTGTCCTGGGTGCTTTATTGAGGTGGCCATACCAATAGCTTGGGAAAATGGAGCTGAGCCATGTACTAATGGGCTCTTTGAGGGCTGCCTTCTGTCCCATTCTGTTGCTGGGAAAAGTGCTGGTCAGTGGGACCACTCTGCAAGGTGCTCCTAAAGAAGAACAAAGATATCTGCGACATCTTTAGAAGACAGCAGCATCCCACAAAGACAGGAACAAGGGTGGTGCTTGCTGAGGAATTCCTGAACAGCTTCAGCTTCATTTCCCTCTTTTCTAAGCCCAGATCCTGTCTCTGCAACCTAATAACAAAGTGCTGAAGTTGTCACAGCCATCAGACACAGGCTAGAGCTGTCACACGCATGGCTATCCTGTTTTGTGAACATTTTTGTTCCATGGGAGATTTGAGACTTAAACACTCACTTGGTTTGTACCTCCTTATTTGAGACTGACCAGTCTGAACCACTTTTGATTGATAAACTATCAGTAGGAGTCTCAAACGTAGTTAAGTTCCTATCAGTTTAATTAAAATAGATTACTGGATAGAGAAGCCCTGTGAAATGCTCCCATAGAGGAGAAAGCTACACCATGAGTGGTCCCCTGAGTAATCATCAGAGGCTGCTATCAACAATATAATCAGCAATGTCTGGTATCACTGGGTACTGAAGAGCTCAACTTGAAACTTACACTTCGGCACATGCCAAAGAACAGTTGAGATACAAGTGACTGAGGACTGATCATGTCCACCGTATCGTAAGTGAAAAGTACATAGAGGAGACACCATAAGGTGGCCTGTGTCATAGGTCTATAGGAAACTGGGCTTCATTAATATTCTTGTATAAGGGACAGCCTGTTTGATAAGGCAAAGGTTTTTAGATGCTACTTTTATGCTATTATAGGCAAAAGGTCAGTCAGTTAAAACTTTGTTAACCAAAGAAAAGTTGTATTTAAAGAGTTTCTTTACCTATTCTATTCTAGCTCTGTCCTGCATTACCATTTCAGGATGCAGTACGATATGAATGAAGCTGGATATGGGAAGCTGGAAAGAGACAGTGCATTTAGGGTCGCTGTGGAGTTTATTTCATGTTTCTTCTACCCTGGTGAGTTACTGGTGCTGGCCACAGTGGTGCAGACTATACCAGGTCCATTTTTAGGGACTCAAATGCCTTTGATAGATGTATCTTCTACAGTTTTCATTTTGTCTTCAGAAGCTAATGTTTGTGAAGACCACAGATTAGATTAGTGCTCTCCCATGGGATGCAGAGTTTAGGGTTTAGGTAATGCTCTGTGGCTAACAAGAGCCAACAAGTTATACCTGAGTCATTCCCCTGGGTGAAAGATGCCTTACTCTGATGACGACAGGAGTGGGCTGAGCATCCTCCCAGAAGATGCTAAGTGTTGACACAAGGACAGTCATCCCCCATTGTGACTAACCAAGTAGAACTTGCAGTGGAAGAGCCACTGAGGCAATTCATCTTACATTTATCCTAGAGGCGATATCAGGCAAGATTAGAAGGGCAACACTTAATGTAGTCTTTTGGTACTGGGGCAAGATTTATATTCTTAACATAAGCTGCTTAGGGAAAGCCTCTTTTGCTTAGTATTTATCACTTGTTACTGATGTTTTATTGCATTGATAGCCATCCCAAGAAAGTGTTTGTTAAGTCTCTACCTGTTTTGTGCATAGGCATATTCCCTTTGACTCCAAACATATTTTGACAGAGCAAAACTGGGGACAAACTGAGTTAGACCTGCTTAGTTACACTGAGATAGACTTAGTTTAGCTTCATTTTCTGAGCAACCGAGCAGGACCTAATGTGCTTTCTGAGTCACTGTATTTCTTCCTACTAGCACTGGTGGAAGCTGAAATGGTGACTGCAGATGTGTGGACCTTACTCAGGAGAGGCTTACAGTGAGCCTAGCAGGATCTCTGGCTTGAGCAAGAAATGCCAAATTTGAATCTATAACATAAATCATGCTGCATTTCCTCACAACATGTCTATACAAAAGGATAATGCAGTGTACAGCATCATCACCTAACGGTGCCCGTAATGCGCATGTGCAGAAGATTCCCAAAGTGTTGTACAATGACATTCTAGTAACAAAGTCCAATTAAGAGTAGCAGTTAACCTATATTTTTCTACCCTACTTTAAGTGTCAACTTACACCCAGGATTGCAAATAATACTTGGGAGTACTTTGCACTGTCCAGAGACATAATTACAGAAAGCTGTAGTTGTCTTTATCACAAAGTTTTAATTAGCAGGACACATTAAATAGCCAACTGATACAGATCTTAATGAATCATTTATAGGCCTACATCTAAGATAATTATACGTAGCTGCTCACACATAAACACTCACATATGCCTGGGTTTATATGAAATGGAATATGCATCTTCCTCATGCGAAGGTAAAAGATAGGGATGGGACAAAACTGGGGCAACAGCCCACCTTAACCAAGCAGCTTGTGCCTGGACCATTGCTGACAAAATTTGTGGGGGATAGTTGGCTTGAAAAGAAATCCACCTTGAGGAAAGGCAGGAACTCGGGGCTTCCAAACTGTTGGCTGGTTTGGGTTTTGGTTTCTTAGATCAAGGTGGTTGTCCCAGGTTGTCCCAGTGCTTTACATAGTGTTGTTCAGGAATAAGGAGAGAGCAGATGCACACAGGGGTTGAGGACATGGTTTCTGGGGCGAGCTGGGACTCTGGTGTCTGCAACCCATGTCATGCTGCTGTTGCTGCAGCTCTCTGGCAGCCTATCCTGCCCTAGGTGTGACTCTTCTTGAGCTGTGCTGCCTGCCCTGGAGCATGGAGCACCAGCCCCAGAGCAGCGACCATAGGCCCCCTGCTCCACCAGGAGAGTTCCCAGCTCTTTGGTTTCACCATCTTTGTTGCTGCTTAGTGTGTCTGGATAAACAAGGTTGGAAACACAGACAAACATCCAATAGCTCCAGGGCTAACTTTTGCTCTGTGTACTGTGTCAGGGGCAGATATCCACAGCATTTCTTTGCGTCTGCTTTTTGATTGAATAAAAGAGTATATGTTGTCTGTTTATCTGGCCAAGTGAAGGATGCATGGGAGCAGCTGGCTGTGAAACCTATTTATTCTCACTGCTGATTTCTGTAGAGCTCAGTAAGCTGCAGTCACATAAACAAATAAATTCTGGTGTAATAGGCATAATGCATACCTCTTCCTCCCCTCTGCCTGGAAGACGAGACTGGTTGTAGGCAGACAGCTCTTGTCAGTCAGCCACAGTGACAGGACAAACTGACTGGTGGAGCTTTGCCCATGGAACTTAGTTTTAAGGGAAGTCTGACAGCCTTCGGGATACATATGTCAGGCATGGTGCCAGTCCCATCTCTTTCAGCAGGTTTATCCCTCCCACCTGCTCTGCTGAGTTCCCTTGTGTACTCGCATCCCCTCCTCTGCTTCTCCCTGTCCCATGGGCTGCCTTGGTATCCGTCTCGGGTCCTGTAGTTTAGCTTGTATAATTCTGAGCTGTTGGTTTCTTCTCCTGATTTCTATCAAGTAATACTTCCATGCCTGATTGTATGTAATATACTATGTCCAATCCTCCCCAACAAAACACACCTCCTGCATATTTGCCCATAGTTTTCTTGCAGTGTCTGACTTGGCTTACTCTGCTTAGCTGGAGCTCCAGTAGGAGCAAAGCTCATGTTTGTCTGATTGCAAGGCAAAAGCTAGAGATAAACAAACTATTGCAAATGTATATTTGAAAAGATGAGGAGCAAAGTGTTACCAACCTATGCAATATTGTCATCTGAAGTCCTTTAAAAGCAGTGTCGAATAATCTTCTCCAGTATCCAGAGTCTGCTGTTAACAGGTTTACCTGGTTCTCTAGCATCAGATGATTTCACAAAACTTCTTCCACTTGAAGTACAGAGTTCTCCTTAAAATTTGTGGGGTTTTCAGAGTTAATATGTTAATCTCCTGATGCACCACACCAGGCATCTGGAATAGATCTTTACTAGACTGTTCACACTGTGCTTCCTTTCAGGGTGGTTAGAGGCAAGAACTGATGTGGTGTAGGGTTTGACAGCATCTTTCCACACCTAGTTGTTGCTTTTGTGGATGAGGGAGCAGAGGCTCCCAGGATGGCTTCTTGTGTTCTTCCCATCAGGCCTGTTGCAGCGCAGGACGGGAGCACAGGCTCTGTTTCCCCCAGTGTGCCCAAGGTGGCAGAGGCTTTCCCACCTTCTCCTGGAAGGAAAGGAGAAACCCTGGTGGGAGAGGTTTGCTTTCTCCCTCTGAAGCACAAAATGGTTTGTATGAGGTTCAACCCTCCGAGCCCAGAGGCACCTATGCCAGAGGAGCGCCCACATGCTCCATCCGACAGAGCAGCCTCTGCGAATGCTCTCAGCTCCAACGTCTGATAGCAGCCTACGTGCTAAAGCTGACAGTCTCTCTGGATGGATGGTTGTAATAACTTTGCACTTTGTGGCTGTCGCTGTTTTTATCCTCACAACCCTCCTGGGAGGTAAGAAATTGCTGTAAGTCATTTTATGAGAAGACACTGAGCCATGGTATGATGAGGCCACACAGGGAGCCAGCAGCAGAGCTGGCTATCAGACCCTCTTCTCCTTCCTTATCAGCTCTACCTCATGCCTGTGCATAAGCAGGATATGGGGAAATGGCTCCTGAGTGGCTGTGAGGAGTGGGAAAGAGTCAGGGAACCCGGAAAAGTGGTGCCTTCCAAAACAAGGCTGCCTGAAAGCCCTCAGTGTACTGAATGACAGCAGATTTGCTCCAGCACCATGTTTTCAGTGGAGCAGATTTTTTCCCAGCTCTCTTGTTAGACTTTCAGTCTTGGTTTTCCAGCCACCGCCGACACTGTCTGGGCACAGGTCCATGTTTACTCTAGCTCCACAGCCAGAAATATGGTGATCTCTTGTTCATCCTAGTGTGTGGTTGTGCTGAATGCATCAAAATGCGTCATCAAGAGTCACCAGCTACATAAAGCTTAGAGCTGTGGCAGGGAAATCAGACAGTGTATAGGACAACATTGAGGAGAGCAACAGCACTGGAAGCCAGAAACTTGCTTAAAACACTGAATTTTAAAAATCACTTTATCAGGAGGCCGTTTCCTAAAGTTAAAAGTTTCTTTTGGAGTGCTGAGTTTTGATTTCTGAGCTGGATCAGGAGTACAGTTTATTTTACAAGAGCCAGTGGTACCAGTTACAGCCTGAGACTTTCAGCGCAGCACAGGGGACTCAACCACACATCTTCCATTAATTATCTCTTGGCTAAGTTAACTCTGCGATGGCAGCACAAGTAATACATCACACACTCATTTTCTGTCATTAAAATCAGCAGATACAACCTTGATCCTTGCTGGAAGCACACCTTCACAGTAAGAAGATGCTATTTTATTGCAGGTACTTTTCAAAGAATACCATTTTAATGCCAGGTTGTGCTGAAGCAGAGTCTGCCTGGCTCCTGCTTTCTCACACCTCCTGAAGCAAGGAAGAACTAAGAGCCTGCAACGTTGCCACTGCTGTCTACCTTCAAAATTGTTTCAGCTTTTGATGCTGCTGTTCTATTTTCCATCCTTCCATATAAACTCTGAGGGACAGAAAGCATCTGTTTCTAAGTAGTGTCCAGTGCCTACCTCTATGCATTAAAGCCTGGCAACACATTAACAGCTAACAATGACAACTTATGCTCTGCCAGCCAATTCAGTCTGTATCTGAAGAAAAAGGCAAAGAATGCTCAGTTTGGGATAATCTCAAAACATGTGTGATTGCCATTTTATAAAGAAAAGAGGGAAAAACCAGCCACATCTATTGGCCATATCCTTCTCTTACCCTTCACGAAAAACAAGGCTGATGAATAGACAAGTGCATCCCTCGGTCCATCTGGCTGCCCAGCACCTCCGAAGACGGCAGCTGGGCTGAAAGTGGGAAGGGCGTAACTTACTGAGTGAAGGTGTCCAGATAATGAATTAGGCCCCAGAAAACTAAAAACAGCAAGAAATTGTACTGACCAAAAATAGAAGTTAAAGGGCACAGGATTACACAGTGCTAAGCAGACTCTTGTGTTTGCAATTAGCACTGTTGGTAGCAACAGAGCAAGTTTTGTACCAGTTCCTGTGAGGTGCTCCAGCAGGATGGACATGGAGATCGCAGAGCAGTGAGAAGCACCAGAGCCTCAGTGTTTTAGAGGTGATTACACCTTTGCAGGTTTGTCTTGGCAGGCACCAGTTGGAGAAGGTGCCACATGGCTCAGGAGCGGCCTGCGGTCCTGTTGGGATGCTGTGATAATTCAGGCACTATTAATTGAAGGATCTAGTTAGAATTTTTTTCTGTGAATACAATTGGGTTTATTGTTTTTATTACTGTTAGAATTGTCACTGAGAGAGTCTCTTCTGTCCTTTTCAGCAGCTATTCTGAGTCTACCAGAAAGTCAGCCTGGAAGATGCACTCCTCTGGGTGTGCAGGCATTGATGAGACCTTACCCAAGAAGAGCCTGGCTGAAGTCAGAGTGGCTGTGTGTAAGCGTGAAGTTTCTTCCTCTCCTGGAATTATAGTAAGATCAGAGGTGGGACTGTGTGCCAGTGCCTGCAACCTAATTTCAATTGCAGGGTTATAAATGTGCCTTGAACCTTTGCATGTATCTGTGCAGCCCAGGGGCTTTGAAGCACTCCTCTGAATTGGTGTCACTGTGTGAAAAATCTTTATCCCCATACTTATCCATGGCTACAGGCACAGAAAAACAATCGATCTTTTGGACTGACAAAACTGCAGATGCTAAAAACTTCTGTTTCAAGTCCATCAAGGAAAAATATTGCACTTTCCTTCCTCCACATGCTACAAAGCCTTTCCTAGAAGGGCTCTGGGACGTGCTGCAGCAGGGTGCTGGGGCTGGTTTCCCACCTCTGCCACAGGCATAAATGTGAGCGCAGGTGAGCAAAGGCTGCTATGACTTAACCAAACCAGCACAGATGATGAAGTAGCTATATGGCAGGAATGTCTTAGATCAAAATACATGTAAGATTGTGATAAGGTGAAATACTATAGCAGTGGAAACTTGGTACGTTTGCAATGGGCTGTATCCAGTTACAAGAAAGTCAAGGATTCAGGAATAAGAAGAGTCTGTTTCTAAGCAGATTTCTAATAAAACAAGGCTTACATAGTCATGTTATCTGTACTTCTCTGCCTGCTTAGACCCTTCCTGTTCTCCTCTATAGCTTTTGCCTCCATTAGGGTCATTGCTCACTGTGAAAGACAGTGATGATCCCACAAGGTCCGTAATCAACAGCAGTGCACCTGGGGAGAGACCTGGGGAAATGCTGCCCTTGGACAGCCAGCATTCACACAACTGCAGGCTCTGATAGGACCAACAGTCACAGCTAACCTCTCTCTGGATGTCCTAGCTGCTGGCTGATACAAGTTTCCAGTGATGGTTTTCATCCTTTTCCCAGGGGAATGACCTCTGCCTTCTCCGCTTCTGTGTGATGCAGTGATTTGCCTTCAAAGTCTATGGCATAGGCTGGTTTCACAGATTACTTCCAGGCTTATTTTAGATCTGTTTTAAGCCAGAGGAAATGCTGGTAGAGTCTGTGGCTGGCGTGCTCTTGCCTGGCTCTCATGATTTCAGAATGCCTGTTATCAGACAGAATTTTAATGGCTTTTATGGGCTGTATGAAAGACTGGTGATATCAGAGGGAATTCTTAAACAGATTTTTGTGAGCTTTACACAATGTCTTTTTTGCCTGCCACAGAAATGGAAGCCATAGTTGTGTGATGCAAAACAGTTTGGCTGTTGAATGCTCTGGGGAGATGATGCTGGGAGAAGGTGCTTCTGTGGCTGGTTCTATTCTAAGGGTGGGTTTGCATCTGCTGCCTGCGATGATAACCTGGCTCATGGGCTGCTCCCCTTTCCTGTGAAAGGGCCGCACATCATGCTATCCCTTGTCCTCCTGGATGGAGCTATGTCTGGATTTGTGGCTTAAAAGCTGTGCTGGCAAGGGGAGAGAGAAAGATCAATAATCCTCAATAAGGAGCTAAGTAAGACAGTGGCTTAAGGGAAAGCTCCAGAGAGCTCATAGTTACCATTAGGAGGGACAAGCAGTGATGTCTTATTGGCATATCTCATTAGAAATTGCTTGGAGCTACTGGACTGGACAGCCTCTTCAAATGCCAGCAACCCTGGGGGAGCTGGATGTAAATGTTGTAATTGATATAAGCATGGAAGCTGCTGCACTACAAAGTGACATTTCAAATATTGTGGGAATGGATGATGTGAAACATCCTCAGCAAGATACGTTTCCCTCAACTCTTTTGACTCCTGTCAGAGGTACATGTTTGAGCTTTTCTCTGGGCAGATGGCTTCTGCAAATAGAACCAGCTTTGAAATACAAAGTTTTGCTGAATTCATTATACGCCTTCTGACTTCAAAGCTTTGCACTTTCCTCTTTGGTTTTAAATAGAGTCACTCAGCTGCTTTCAGGCCTGTTACATCTGAGACGGGCTGCAGTGGATGTCACTGATGAAGCGCAGTAGCGGTGGAAGGGTTATTCAGGGTGCACTGAGCAGCAGTGTGCCTGCCCAGAGCTTCTTCTCACCTCTGTCCACATCTGGCCAGGAGGGACACAATCCCTATAGTTACATGGGTCTCAGGCAGCTCTCCCTGTTAGTGACTTTCCTGATTTTCCCATTCCTCAATGAGAGGGCTGGCTGCAGTACCCTGTCCCTGCACTCTCAGCTTTCCCAAGGTGCAGGGCACTGTGCAAGGAAGAAGATGGAAACAATGCTCACAACAGGATTTGTTCTGCGCAGCTCAGCGTAAATCTTTACAAAAGGAAGCTTATTCCATGGGAGGGAAGATCTATATGAATTAATCTTTAAAGAGCCTTATATTGAATTTACCTTCTGGAGCCTGATGGTTTTCCACCTTGGTTTAGCCAAGTGGATGCTAGTAGTCAGAAGGCACTATAAGCATAAAGCTGTTTTCATTACTTTGCTTTGGCTGTATGTACTTCAACTGAAGTGATGGGTTTGGGGTTTCATATCTCATTTTTACTTTTGATGTGTGTCGCAGACACTCAAAGGGAAACAAATTGGAGAGCTTTATCTTTGTATCTGCTTGCTATGCAGAGAGATGACATTTTGTTGGCCAAAAGTTTTCTTGGGAAGAAAATGTCACTTTGGGGACTGAAATGTCAGGTTAGTAGAATTGTTCACATACACAAAGAGGGGGAGAGTTTAGCACCCAAACTTCAAAGCAGCTGAACCATTCCTTTCAACATCATCTGATTTGCCACAACTTTATTTCATAGTCCTTCAGATTCGGTTTGAAAGTTTTAAAGGTTCAAGGCCAAAATATTCAGACTGTACAAAACATTTGCTTCACCTACAAACTACTTTTTTCTTTTTCTTCTTTTTTCCTCTTTTCCTTTTCTTTTTCCTTTTCTTTCTCTTTTCCTTTTCCTTATCCTTATTTTCATTTTCCTTTTTCAAACAAGCATCAAACTGAAGATCTATTATTTGCCCTGCTCTGGTTGCCTACAGCATGTGGGTAAATTTAAGGCAGAGCTCATGAAACTGCCAAGTATTTAAGCAGAAAAAGTTCTTCATTAGTACCTCAGCTCTCAGCAGCTGGTTCCTTTATGGATGCTCTAGAAAAGAGGTGTATTACACCTTTCAACATTCCTTCATGTACTCTTGAACTGACAAGTTTTCGTGAGATTCATGTCTTATCAGCAGTACATTATTAAAAAAGTCAACTTTTTCCAAACCTTTTTCATTTTATTGAAAGAGTTATTCTTAATTATAACCCTGGAGTTAGTTTATGCATTGTTTGATCATCTGTTCCTGCTTCCATACAGATATTAGCAACATGGGCAGCAGAGCAGCCCTGTCACAGAGGATTAATAGCAGAGTGTGGTGTTGCTTGCAGAAGCAAACTAAAGGTTAACATTAATATTGTACCATATGAATAAACACTGAAATTGGAATAATTTTTCTAAATGTTTCAGCATCCTAAGTACAAAATAATAACCCTGTCAGGAGCAATATTCACTGCTCTCTCGTCTGGCTGAGATGGAATTAGCAGCAGCCTCCTGGGAGGAACTTAGGTATGTCAGTGGTAGAAACGCACCATGCGGTTGTGTTAAAGCGAAAGGCAAACAAATCCCTTGTCACAGTACAGGGGGAGAAACCTAAGACTACTTGGAAAATCAGCACTGCTTTGAGTATGGGGTTTATCTTGGTTTCTTCATGAGCAGGACAATGCAAAAATTGGAAATATGTATTTGTATATCAGACAATGTGTTGTAGAATTTGGTAGAGAATGAAAAACAGAGTCTGTGAAAATCTAGAATCAGGGCAGGAAGAGACCAAACAGTGGGTGAAGAGAAACGACTTACTGAGTACTCTGCTGAGATATCTGTAAATATCTAGCTCTTCCTACCTGCCCCAAGGTCAGTGCTTAGAGCATTTAAATGTTGAAAATGTCAGGTGGAGGCACTTGCATAGAAAAAGCAGATGCACAATTACACTGTTTACGCTGTCTGCTCAAAACCATGTTGAGCCCCAGTCATCTTTGAAATAAAATCTTCCTCCACAATACATTGCTGCCCAGTAGCATGTGTCACAGAACCCATGTAGGATTTCTTCTGAAGAAGCCAAGATCAGCCACTGCCAGAAACCAGATATTCAATCAGTCTCGTGCTTCAAGCAGTATGGCAAACCATGAAAAAATTGCTGCTGTGGGAACAGCTGGGATTACATGGTTATGGAGGGAGAATGTTTACATCAGCAACGTGGTCACTTCCACGTATGGAGTGGTAGGATCTGAAGAGGACAGTGATGAAGCTCAGTGCATGTGTGATGTTTCCCTCTTCCAGCCTCCAACCATGATCTATCCTGACCATGGCAAATCACAGCAGAGACAAAAAGTGGCTCCACTGAAATGATGACTTGCAAGAAAGAGCTGCACTCCAGCTTTGGCTTTACTTGAAGTGTCTGTGCTGGGGCTATTGGCTTTGAATGTTGGTTTTGACAACAAGGCAGGTTTGTGCCTCTGCTGCTCTTCCGCCCTTCTAAGATGGCTGTGTCTATGCGTAGGGCTGTCCCAACACTGAACAGCATCACAGAGTGGAGCTCATACCCTCTCCCTTCCCCTTTTGCTTTCCCCATGTTATTCTTCCCACCAGCTCAGCTCCTGGTGCAGCCAGGGATTACCAGGCTGGGGCAGGGACTCACCCAAGGGAGCAGGAGGTCCGTGAATGGATGTGTGAAGCACAAGTTATTTGATTTGCCCTTGGATCTAACTTTCTTGGTTTAGGTAATGTCAAACTGAAAGGACTGACATTAGTCACCTCACTTCTATTAGCAAAGCCACTTTAATACCTTGTTCCAATCACTTTGTTTTCTGCCTGTCTGACTTCTACTGCTGAACCCAGGACACTGCCTAAAGACCTTTTTACTGTTCCTTTGCATGATGACTGCTTTCCACAGGCTGAGCCATGCAAGCAGAAATCAGGCACATGCATCTTGCTGATATGGGTATTTTGAAACCCTTTCCAAATACCTTTGCCAGTTAGTGCAGGAAAGCTTTTATATCAGTAAGGATGTGTATATTGGGCTTTCTTCCAGAACCTGTGAGAGGGGCACAATATGAGCTGCAGCATTATTTTACCAACTGAATAAATGTCATCTCTTTTTCAAATAAGAAGCTTGGACTATGGCAGAAGAGGTATTTCACTTTATAAATGAGTTCTACACATCCTGAGTGGGAACTCAGTGCCTTCACAGGGCAGAGAAGCTCAGTTCTATGCAGACAAAGCACCCCAGTATTTTCAATGTGGCAGATTTTAAGTGTCCGATATTGCACATTGTTTTTCTCCCCCTTGGATGATTTGGCTTTTTAAAGCAGCAGCTGAGACCCAGGGGACTATTAAAGCCTGAGGGGGAAAATAAATCTTTACAAAACCTCAAGCTGGGCCTCTGATTTTGGGACACATGATTGAAAATGTGTATCCTGGATTTTTACCACTCTGTGCCCTGTTGCTCTGGGGGATGGTTGGGCTATATGCTGTTTTGTATAAGGGAATGGATTATTGCACTCAAAAGCCTCACTGATTGACATAATTCTTCTATCCGGTGGTATGTCACTGGGGTAGTTTTCCTTTCCAGGATGAGAATGTACCAGGAACAACAGGTCCCTTCAAGAAATGCATCACGTGGCTTAAAATGTAGTGTACAACGAAGGAAAGTAGCACATTAAGATGAAGCCTTCTGTTTGTAATTAGGAGGTTAGTTAAGTGCTGTGTTCTGCAGCTCTGGAAAAGCCACAGGCAGCAGCTGAAATGCCCTGGGAAGGACTGCAATAGCTGCCTTGGTACTTAGGAATCAGTCTGTGGCAAGCTGTGTGTGTTCCCTGAAGTGAAATGTATCGTGGACCCTGATGAGCTTGTCCTTCGAGACAGCTACCATGCTGACCTTGCTATGCTTGGTGGGGTTGCCACAGATGTACTGTACAGATGGTGACTCCAGGGAGCCCATCTCCTAAATGCTGATCTGGATGCTCAAGCCAATGGTGCTGTGCAGCGAGTGCAGCATCCTGCAACTGCAGAAGCTGCGGAGCCAGCTTTGACACCAGTCTATTTTTAGAAGAAGACATCCTTATAAACTTACTCCTCTCCTTCTGTGCTGTAGGACTTTGGAAAAGGCAGAGTATTGTCTACAAACCCTGCAGCTCCATGCCTGCTGGGATGGGGGCTGTGTGATGCAGGACCACCACAGATGCTGGTACACATGGCAAATGCTGGTACCCACCACGGGCCAAGCCTGCAGCATGCAACTGCTCTCTGCTCACCAGCAGGTAAAGCACCTCTGTCATACACTCTTGCTAAAAATGCATGGGTTGTGGCATTATAGGAGAGAAATCAATGCATTTCCATTTGAGTACAGTAAGTGTATTTTGCTTCTGTGGGTAGCTCCTCTAAGGCTTTAATTGGCATTGACTGGTGATGATCAGGATGTAGAGGAAGAGCCGGAAGCAGACGGTTTCTCAACCACAAAGTAGCAAGTGGCTTTGGGCTGGCTTTTAGCACAGTGTAGAATTAAGCTGGTTTCTTCTGAAGCTTTCCTAGAAAAACCTTGAATTCATTCTGCAGTTTGCCTCTTTGCTGGATGGAGTACAGTAGATGTTTGTCTGAGCTCGCACAGAGGTTAGCTTGGGATTTTTCTTTCCCATTGTTAGCAAATGGGACAGTGCTTTTGTTCCCAGAGAGTTCTTCATTTTTAAAGCTGACGAGTGCCTCACTTTGATGGAGTGTTAAACATTTACATGCACCAGCAGGGTGCCTTCTTCATATCAAACTCAGATGGCTCATCTGCAAAAATAACCCCCAAAACAAACTGAAAACAATTCTCCTCATATGCAGAAAACTTGGCCAAAAAGCTTTCTTCTGTGATCAAAGTAGGATCCATGTAGTTTGGTTTTTACAATGGGGTTAGATCTTTTTTTCCTCCCTGTAACATAGCTTGTCAGTTGTCAGCCAAGAGATATGTTTGGATTTTTCATCCCTATGTGGATTTGTGGGAACACGCACTAGGAGACCAGATCAACATTGTAATAGTGCCTGCATTGATCTAATGCAGTGTTTATGTGGACTCCAGCCATCACTCATTTCTCCTCCAGCATCCAGAGGCTATGATGGGTTATTTTATACAATAATCATGATAGTACTTAGCTGTTGTCTAGCACTTGCGAGGCATTTTATGAAGAAGGTCTATGTAATTATCTCCATTTTACAGCTGGAAAATAAAGACACAGAGACATAGAATCATAGAATGGTTAGAGTTGGAAAAGATCTTAAGATGATCTAGTTCTACCCCCCTGCCATGAAGTGATATGTCCAGGTCCATTAGCACCATAGTAGTGATGGGATTAGGGGTAGGATGTGGGTCCCCAGAGGCCTAGAACAGGATTCTGGGTGGTGTGTCCTGGCTATGTGGTTAAAATGAACCCTTTCTTTCCACCCAGACAAGGGTAAGACCTCTATGGCTCTGGGATTGGTTCCCACCCCGTAGACTCATGCCATGGGAGTATTTCCCCAAGAGCACACGACTGCTGAAGGATACAGACCATGTGGTTGTCCAAAATAAACAACTGCTCTTTCCTTGTTCACTGCAATAACTGCATTGAGGTGGGATAGAAAGGGAAGTGTTTATGACTTTCATCCCTCAGTTGCCTTTCCTTTTTGGGAAATCCTGTCACCGAGATTTGACTGGAGCCTTGCAGGTGTCTGGGATATCTGCCCTGGCAGCTCGTTTCTCCACTCACTGCATCTTCACCTCTCCTGCAGCCACTTCCTCCAGTGGCCCAAGGAAACAGGTCTCATCCTTCCTCACCCCTTCTCCCATCTGGCCCAAGAGGGTCTGGGAGCTCAGCATGGCCACCTGTGAGAACTCCATCCCTCCCAGCCCATCCGGAGCTCATGATGAGACGTGAGAATACAGGGGCTCCCTAACACTAAAACTGAAATCAAGATACGAACCCAGATGAATGCAATGGCTTGTCACCAACACCACTGAGCTGCTGCGCTTGGGAGTAACAGACTTTGCATATTGGGAGTTTGAAGAGGGTCTCTTTTATTGCCCTAAACTCAGTAGATACAAATAAATCACCAAATCAGTGTTTAACACTGCCCAAACCTCCTGCCCTTACAAACTGGGCCCCACCTAGCTTGTGCCATGTTCACAGCATACGCTTACTAGTGTTTGCAGCGTATGTTTAAGAGCTACTTCAGGGCACTTTCCTGCACACAAGCCCAGCCTGCAGGGGACAGGGGCATGGGCTAGGTGTGTCATTCCTTTTCCCTTCCACAGTCCTTGTAACTACAGGATAAAACAGTGTGCATGCTTAAGCCACACCTCCTCCCAGCCACAGGGTGGACTCCTGTCCTGCATTTACAGTCTCCTTCAGCGTCCAGCTACTGTCAAATGTGAGCCCTTCGAGCCTCTGCTTTGGGTACTGGAAATGTTATATTCCCTTTGCAGCTGACATCAGCCTATGACCATATCAAGGTGTATCAAGATATCCAACAGGGGACTCTAAAAGGAGAAAAAGTTGCTAGTTTGAAAGGTTGTTTTGGCAGGTTTCTAAATGAGATACGGGTCATTGAGAGCTTGTGATGTGAAGCATAAATGGCTCCCAGGTGTTTCCCTTGCTTCTGCAGTGCTTGCTTCCTGAGCCTTTAGGCATCTGCAGATGCAAGAAATACTTGAAATTACAAAAATTGAAAGAGGCAATTTGGTAGCTCATATTTCTTAAAGTACATGGAACTCCAGTAGGTCACTGACTGGATAAAATGGATAAAGCATAAACCCTGTGAAGACCATAAATAGTTTGTCTCCTCCCAGGAGTGGAAGGGAAAGAGGGGGAAATGGTGGAGAAAGCAGGGATTATGGGTTGGTTAGGCTAATGATTTCTCACAGATATGTTCTGATTTACTCACACCTTTACCATGTGTGAAATCAAGGGGTCTATAATAACCTTCCAGTTCCTGGAAACATAGTTACTCAGTTCAGAAACCTCAACGAGTTCCAGGAGATGTCTGCTCCTGTGCGGAGCCCACTGTCCTCATGGGTCAAGTCCTCAACTTCATTAAACCAATCATAACCTCATGCAACTGCATTTCCTGCAGCAGAAAGCTGACCTTTCCCCTCCCATCTTGCTGTACCCTCCACTTCTGAGTCACCAGGGTACTTACGCTGGACTGCGCTGTACGATGGGGCCCCATGGGGTGATGAAACAGGTGATGAAACACACCTCATGCCAGAGTTGGGAAATGTCACTTCTCATCACTCAGTGCTCTCTACTATTAATCTTTAAAAAACCACTATTAACTCTCAGATTAATAATTTAATAATAATTTAATAATAATGTAATCAATTTTCAGAAAGAAAAAAAGAGGTTTGTATTATATATTGTTATATTTACTTGTTTTATTTTTTACGTGTGGACTCCCATGTGTATCAAGGTATAGTTGTTGAACCTGATAGACTGTGGTGATGTAATATCTCTACAAGGAAAAGCGCTGACAGCAACATGAGCTTTTCAGGAGTTAGTTCTTACTAGGTCTTCCCCCTCATTTATTTATGGGCATTTCAGCAATACTTTTGGTCAGTCAAGGAATGAACAGAATGCTGTGATGTTAAAAAATAAAATATGGAGCTTTGATCAGTTTTTGAAGGGAAATGAGAGGAAAACACGCAAAAGAAGTTGTAAATGCTAGGCAAAGGAAAGGGACTGGTACAATGTTGCTCAGTTCCTTCCTTATATGTTATATTATGCCAAAATGCCTAGGTTTTGTTTTCTTGTTTTTAAAGGAAGACTTTCATATTAGACTGACTTCTTTTGTGAGCAGGACCTCAGCCATGGCCGCATGGATGGTGAGGATGGGAGCTTGTGGTGCAAAAGAGATCTCTTTACATGGATGGTAAGGTCATTTGTCTATCTGCAAATGACCCCTGTAAGAAAAAACAACCAACCAACCAAAAAAACCCCAAAGTTACATGGGGAAATAGGGAAAGTCTTTACCTGGGACTTTTCTTTGTCAAATAGCACTGTCTGGGAATAGCCTTAACTGACATCATGCCTTTCAAACAGCAGAAACGTAAATAAGCCCTAAGTACTGGCAGGAGGCAGAGCTGTGAATAGATTTTAAGATAACCTTCTGTAGTCCTTTTTCTTCCCTCTCCATTTTAAAAGAAATACCCAGGAGTGTGGGAAGTGAAGAGCACGGCTCATGTCCTTCTTCCACCCTTCCCTTCACACATTTTCTAGAGGGAAATGTCATATTGTAGAACCTGCACCTCTTAATGTTGCATGTGAAACTATGTGTGGACTACAGTACCATAAAGTATCATTTTTAAAGCCTCCTAAATATTTCTTCTCTTCTAAAATCAGGACTGACTCTTAAATTGCAAACAAGGACTAACAAATTAGTCTGATATGGGGAGATTCAGGTTAGATATACGGAAGAAGTTCTTCACTATGAGGGTGGCGAGACACTGGCACAGGTTGCCCAGAGAAGCTGTGGCTGCCCCATCCCTGGCAGTGATCAAGGCCAGGTTGGACACAGGGGCTTGGAGCAAGCTGTTCTAGTGGAAGGTGTCCCTGTCTATAGCTGGGGGTTGGAACTGGATGAGCTTTAAGGTGCCTTCCAACCCAAACTTCATAGACACACTGGGATCCAAGTGAGCACCAGACCCAGTCCACCGCCCTCTCATAGCACCAGGGTGCATCAAGCATGGTTGCCTAACTGTGGTACTTAGCCTCCGCCAACGGCAGTCTTTGCAAACCAGTCTTTCAGCACTCCTCTCCTTGAGGAGACAAAACTTCTGAACTGCCAGGTAGGAAGAGGATCTCAGTGGTGATAGATAGACAGAAGCAATTACTTAAAATGGTAGAGTAACTTACATCATTTTTATGCTGGACATCCTCCCAAGTGAAGAGTAGAAGTCTGGCTAACTTGACAGCCACTGCTGATCTCAAGCACATTTGTCACTCTATATTTCACCTTTAAATAGTCTTCCCATATACCTATGTATGTATCCCTTACTCAGGTTTGTTGTGTCTTGGGTGGGAATGGAAATTTCCACTGGCTGAACAGTGTCTGGACTGTCTCTGTCCTCTAGAAAGCCTGCTGTTCCTGTTTCTTTTAGTTCTGATCGAAAAGCAGTATGTATGTATAATCTTCCTGCACATAAAGCAGGCAAACGCTGTTACACTTTTTGGAGTGGTATAGCAAACTGCAAGAAGCACCTACATTTGCTGGCTGGGGGCTAACCGCATATGGATTCTGCTTGGCTCTGTATATGGTTTTAGTAGTACTGCCTAAGATAAAATGAGACAGTGATGCCAGTCGTCAAAACAAGTTTGGGAGCATGTTTTTATTTTTCACGTTAGTAGGTTAGATGCTAGGAAGGCTGTTTCAAACAGCAAGATTATTTGGACCATCCAGGGATGTTGCAGTCTTAATCACACATGGTTTAAGAAACAAAGAGATTAAAACCTGTCAGGATTCGCTTAGAGGTTGCAGCCAAAGGTTCATTAGAACAAAGGACAAAATCCAAGATCTTGTAAAGACAGTAAGTACTGTGTTGGCTGTGCAGACCTCTGAACCAAGTTGCACTTGCAAACTGGTGGTAGTGCCCTTGGCTGGTGTGGGAGTAAGGGCTTAAACCAAGGGACTGCCTTCGGGGTTCTGGTCCCATCTCTGCAGTGCATTATCTTGTCTTGCACAGCCACCAACAACAGACCCATGAGGAACTGAGCAGTGCTCCTTCCCCTGGCAAAACCTCCCCTTTTCTGGCAAACAGCTGTTGAGAAACTTCCTCAGATGAAGACTGCATGTGCATCATTCTGTTTAAATTACCAGTGGCTTTAGCCTTCAGGAATTTGTCAGATCTCTTTCTCAAATTGCTTATGCTCTTGGCTTCCAAAACATATGAGGCCATGGGCTCCACAGCTTTGGTTTTGGCTGGCAGTTTCTCTGAGAATCTGAGCTTCTGAAAAATCCCAAGTAATAGCTCGGGGGGGAGCCATGCATGAGTCCACACATTTCCAATGGACTTCTACTCTCGACATACAGTGGTGTGGGGACTGCAGGAAGAAAGTCAGGAAGGGTTTTGAGCTCAGTGGGAAGTAGGAGCTGCTGCTTTTGTGCAGCAGAGGAGTTTGGCTAGGCAGTAGTGAGCTGAAATTCAGGGACGGGCTTTTTCCTTAGTATCTGCAAGAGAAGGAGCTGATCGGCTGAACCTTGCCTCTCCGTGGGGCAACAGCTTCTGCTGAGTCCTTGCCAGGGCTCCTAATGTAGCTGGTTGCTGAAATCAGCAGGACAGAGCTGATCCGGATGGGAAAAAGTGGATTGTGCAGCATTCATTCAGCCTCCATGTGTCCCTCCTTCCCACTCACACTGGAGGCACCACCAGTGCCTCCCATCCACCTAGTGAGCTGGTGGCCTCATTGCGTCACTCATCCCCACTCCTTTCTGTGATGTGTGTGCTTGGGGAGCAACACCAGTCAACTCCTGAGCCTGCTTTTCTGAACAGTTGGCAGCAGTCACCCAGTAGCCCTGCAGGGACAGTGCTACCTGGTTCCTTCTTTGATGGATGTCTTATTCACAGCAGCCCCAAAGGCTCCTCCACCAGGATGTGCATTTCACACCTGCTTTACAGGTACAGGATTACAGCCTTGCTTTGTAAATTAACCTCCTGTGATTAGAAACATTAGCACTCTGACTTCCCAAGCATGGTTTTCCTAAGGCTCGCCACTTGTTCCTAGCAGTCAGGGATAGCACTGGGAGATCCTGTAAGTGCTGCTTTTGATCCAAGCTGTACTGCAGTGCACTGCATTCTGAATATAAAAATATGCAGCAGCCCTATCCTAGGTACATTCTTGTTCTGTCCAGCAGCCTGTTTGCTGTCATGATTTTCCCTACAGCAAGAAAATGCCATTTGCAGGCAGTTGACTGGGTGGGAAGGAAAGCCCCGTGGCACTTACTTCTCTCCTGATACAATTGTCCAATTCCCATTCGGTTAAGTTTTCCCTGAGCACCTTTTTAAAACGTGGTTGTTTCCCTCTTTCAGAGTTTTTGCTGGCACTTATCACCCTGGAATGGTACTTAATCAGTCCCTGTCTGAATTCTCTGTAAGGATAATTGATGTCCATGTCTCCAACAAGCTGAAAATTGTTTGCCCCCCAGACTTTGGCATATAAAGGGGCTTTGTTTTCTGCAGAGGATGTTTTTGTCTTATAAGCAAATGACCCCAGCCATAAGGCTTGCAGGGTGGGGGTACAGCGGCAGACACCTGCCTTTTGGCCCAGGGCAGGAGAGGTGTGGTACCCTTTCTGGATTAAAGCTCAGGACTGTCTCCAGAGCTCACCCCATGCAGGCACCCCACATGTTCCAAGGGTGTGTTTTTCCCTTCAAACTGTTTGATCCCATCTTTTCCCAGGGCGGTTTCAAGAAGGAAGTCACCCTGTCTCAGGAGCACTTAAAGATGTCCTTCAGAAGCTTGCTTCAGGATGCAGCAGCCGATGTATCTGCACCCAGGCAGGTGAAATCCTTTAGGCACCAAAAGGTTGCTGGAGATCCAGAATGGCCACTCTGCAGTGATTTGAACTTCAAGGCCTTTCAATGAGAAGGTCACTAATCTTTTGACTAAATGAGTCAGGAGCTCTTGCTGCCACTTTTAAAGGTTTAAACCAGCTGCTGACATGCTTTTGTTGTGCCCAAGTGTGGCAACATCTTCTGAACTGGTAGCGTGACCAGGAATCAAATTAAGATGTGAGTTGCACATTATCTCCAGTAATGTCTTCAGTAGTTTGCTTTCCAAATTAAAACAAAAAAACCCTCCAACCTCTTTTCAACTACAAACTGGCTCTGAGCTGGCAATATGAATGCCTGAGTCTGCACACAGCCTGAGACAATTGTCGACCTCTCACTTCTCCTATTCATCTCAATGCATAGTTAATGCTACAGCCTAAAAATGATACAACACCTAAGGCTGGTGTTGACCTCTGAAACATCATTTTTCACAAAGGCTGGTGAGCAAACCACCCAGATCACTTGTTCCATCCTCCCTGGACACCCTCCTTGTGCCTCCATGAAGCCCAACAAACCATTTGTTAGAAAACCTCCCAAACATGGACTGTCCCTCAGTTTGACATGCTGTCACGTGTGCTCAGTGTGAGCCGTTGTGGCACTTTGTGAAAGCACAGGGACAGAGTCAGGCAAATGGAGAGTGAGGGATTTGGTCCCAGTGGTGCCTGCCTTCTAACAAATGGAAATGTGGGTTTTGAAGGAAGTTGTGAATGTTCCATCCCTGGCGGTGTTCAAGGCCAGGCTGCACAGAGCCTTGGGCAACACGGTCTGGTGTGAAGTGTCCCTGCCCATGGCAGGGGCGTGGAAACTGGATGATCTTAAGGTCCTTTCCAACCCTAAGTATTCTATGATTCTATGAACAGCCACTGCACTGAAGCACTGAAGACAGCAGAGGGCTCTACTGCGAGCCGTACAGCTGAGTGGCCACAAAGTCCATCCGATTTTGCTCTCAAGTCATGCTCGCTTTTTCCATGATCCTCCCCCAAAGCCTAGCTGCTGCCGGCAGCGTGGGCCTCAACTTCTCACTCACAGCATGACAGTGGCTGACGTTCAGGTTGCTCCCGTCCTCAGCTCTTTTATCAGGATGTGGTGGTGTGGAGGATTTCTGTGGAAACCTATTGAGTGTGTGGTGTGCCCTGTGGAAGAACCAAAGATGTGCTGAGAAACCAGTCTGTGACAGCACTTGGCTTACTTTGGAAGGCAACCCCGTCTCAGTGTTTTTGATGGTGTCATAGTTCTCCCCAACCTGTCTGACAAATGAACTTACCTGTAATTGTGTTAGTGCCTTTCCTGTAGGAAGTTGCTGTTGAAGGATCACCAGGCTTTGCTTGTTTGGATGGGGAAATCTCTTACGTGACTCGCCTTGTCTGCTCAAGAATTTTGGCCGCCTCTGTTGGCATGATAGAGAAATGTGTGTGCTAGGCTTTTATCCTTAAAGGGATAGAATTTCGCTGGTATTTTACACTTAAAAGGATAAAACATTTCTTCAAAACCAGAATGCACAAGCATATACATTCTCAGTCTGTCGCCTGGGATATTAGGCAGATGACTCCTAATATTGCTAAAGCCTAGCAGTGTAAGATTAAAGTACGTTAGTTGGGGATAAGTTGTATATTGCACAAAAAATCTTAATGGGCGTAGGAAATGTGCCCTAAGCCCGGTACAAATCTTACTTGCCAAAGCTTTTGTGATACTTGTGGGGTTAATTTCAAGAACAACTTAAGGGCTTTATTGTACTTGTTCTAATTATTTGGAAATTGCTCTTCCTGACTCCACTGATGCCTGGTGTTCTTACGTGGCAGTTTCTGCTCAGTTTCAAAGCATCTTGACAGTCTCATGCTATTTGTGTGTATGCCTGTGCTCCCTTTCTTCTGCCTATAGCAACATCAGGAAACTGCTGCTGTCAAAACCGAGGGAGGGCTGGAGCGGGAAGCCGGTTTACGCGCTTGAGCAGGGGCTGTGGTGGATGTAATGGAAACGTGCTTCACACCTTGCGGAGCCGGGGGGCACAGAGGACGCGGTTAGACGCACTCCGCCCCGCGCATCGCCATGCACCCGGCTGGGCCATCCCCGGACTAATGTGGTCTTCATCTTCAGGGCGCGCAAAACCCGCGCCTTCGGAGGGGAACTGGACCGCGGGGTCCCGCCTGCTCACAGGCTGCGGGCCGGGAGGGGCCCCTCGTCGCCGGGACACGCCGGGGACAGCGGGCGGGGCAGGGCCGCGCCCCTCGCTGCGCGGTGCTGCGCGGAGCGGCTCCGCACCCCGCGGAGCTGAGGGGAGGTTCGGTCAGGCGCAGGGCGCCGCCCCATTGGCCTCCAGGCGAAGTGCTTTGCATGTCTCCGCCCCCCGCACCGCCCCATTGGCTGAGAGCCGGAGGCGCTTTGCATGGCCCCGCCCTCCCCGCGCCGCCTGGCCGGCGCTGCGCTGCGGTGCGGTGTCGGGCCGGCGGCGCGGCGCAGTGCAGGAGCGGTAGTCGGATCCGGGAGTAGGGCGGCGGGCAGCACCGCCGCTTGGCTGGAGTCTGGCGAGGAGGCAGTAGCAGCAGCCTCTGGCCGGCGGGGTGAAGCGAAGCGGCCGACGGGTCTCGCTGTTCTCCTCCCCTTTTCCGCCTTTCCTGTGAGCCGCTCCCCGCCCGGGTCCCGCGGGTGCAGCATGAAGTGCAGCGATGGCCCGGAGAGGTAAGACGGCGGTGAGGACGCTGGAAGACCTGACGCTGGACTCCGGGTATGGTGGCGCGGCGGACTCGGTGCGCTCCTCCAACTTGTCGCTGTGCTGCTCGGATTCGCACCCCGCGTACCCCTATGGAGGAAGCTGCTGGCCGCACCTAACTGACTCCATGCACAGTCGGCACAACAGCTTCGACACTGTCAACACCGTCCTAGCGGAAGACTCCGAGGTGCTGGACTGCGCGGGGCAGCAGTGCTCCCGGCTCCTGCCCGACCTTGAGGAGGTCCCCTGGAGCCTGGAGGAGGTGGAGGCGCTGCTGCTGCCCCCGTCGCGCCGGGAGCCGCGGGCGCCGGCCGCCGCCAGCCCCGGGAGCCGGGATGCGGCGGCGCGACTCTCGACGCTGGTGAGCCGGGCGCTGGTGCGCATCGCCCGGGAGGCGCAGCGGCTAAGCCTCCGCTTCGCCAAGTGCACCAAGCACGAGGTGCGGAGCGCCATGGAGATCGTCCTGGGCTGGACGCTGGCGGCCCGCTGCACATCGGCCGCCCTGGGTGCCCTCTCCCTCTACAACATGAGCAGCAGCGGCGGCGACCGCTTCAGCCGCGGCAAGTCGGCGAGGTGCGGGCTGGCCTTCTCCGTGGGCAAGTTCTACCGGTGGATGGTGGACAGCCGCGTGGCCCTGCGCATCCACGAGCATGCCGCCATCTACCTCACCGCCGGCACCGAGAGCCTCTTCCGCGACATCCACGCAAGGGTGCTGGCCGGCCCCGCCGCCCCGCTCCCGCCGCCCGGCCGCCCCCCGGCCGCCGCCACCCCAGCCGAGAAGGAGAAGGAGGGCGGCGAGGCGCCCCGGTTCACCCTGGAGGCGTTGGAGCAGACGGTCAACAACGACCCCGAGCTCTGGGGCTTGCTGCAGCCCTACCAGCACCTCATCTGCGGCAAGAACGCCAGCGGTGAGTGCTGCCGCGGGGCAAGACAGGGAGCCACCGACCACCTGTTGCGCCGGGGCGGGACCGGGCGGACCCCCCGATCCGTCGGCGGGCGTCCGTTCGTCCGCCCCTACGGGCGCGGGGCGGGCGAGGCACCTGCCGCCGGGGACGGGGTGGCCGGGGGGACGGAGGGGTGGGTTTGCCCCTTCCCGGTGGTGCCAGACGGATCGCAGGGAAGGGGCTGCCAAACATCCCCGTCTGTCCCTGCGGGGGCTGCCTGCGGGGCTCTGTGTGTGTGTGTGTCAGTGTTTAGGAGCTGCTGGCCGGGGTGCGGCGAGGGCCGGGTGATAGACATCGTTCGGAGCTTCAATTTTCCACAGGAAATGGCAGAAGCGCAGCTGAGCGCTCGCAAGCGAGATCAAACTTTGTTACATATGCAGTGGTTTGGCCAGAGATTGCGTGGTTGGCGCTGAAATGCAGTCTTTCTGGACAGATTTCATTCATGTTGCTGCTTGTTTACCCAGAGCTTGACACAGATGCAACACGGTGATGCATCAGTATCCTGGGGATTTTTTCTTTTTTTAAACAAAGAGCTCGATATTTTTCAGTTATCGTTCAGTAGAGCAACCAAAGTTGACGTTTCTTATTTCAGCTCCCTGTTTGCCAGGGAAAGGAAGATGGAATGAGCCGCATCTCAGAGAGTCGGAGTTGAAATCTGGTGTTTTCCTGCTGCCGTCTCCTAAGCGTGCACAGGCACATGCAAACACTTTTATTAAGCTTGAATACAAAATACCTGTCAAGCTGACATGCAAATATTGATGGGTGGTAGGGGGGTAGGAACTGGGAGAACAAGGATAACTGGAAGCCTAGATCAGGTCTAGATAAGCCCTGTTAGGTTTTTACAGCCACAGAGGATGCATTACAGCTAATTATCTATTGTGTTAAGACACCTTCTCTCCCATAAGAGACCCAAAGGAGAATGCCAAGTGGGAGCAAAAGAAAGGGGCAAACCCTTCTCCCCGGTGTGAATCGATGCGACTCCGTTACATTCCTCTGGTGGTTCTACTCCAGCTGAGGATGTCCTCCCCAGAGCCTCCTGAGCTTCCCTCCTCTCTCCCAATGCATCTTCTGGCGGGGACATGGGTTGCAGGGCGCTGTGCTTGACGCTGGTGTTGCAGGATGAAGCCTTCCCCGGGAGTGCCCCGCTGCTTTTTCCTGGTCTGTGTACCAGAAGCCCTGGTACTGTGCCTGTAGGTTTCAGATGGCACTGTGTTGCGTTTCTGACATTGCAGCACTGCCTGTGCAGGCTCCTTCCTACTGAGCCTTTCATTTTGTTTTGCGGCTCTCTCTAACTCCCTCTGTATCAGCTCAGTGGGTTTAAATGAACTTCATCCTGACCCTCATGGATCTTCCTTCCAGGGACATGATTCAAAGTTTTCATCTCCATTTTGTTGTAGCTTTACCTGGCACACATCCCCTTGGTAGCTCAGTCCTGACTCGAGCAAATGGCATTTTCTCAGATATTCCAATCAGACCCTAGCGAGTTGTCCATTTTGTTTTGCCTCTCTCCCTGTGGCATTATGCTTTCTATACAAATGACTGTAATGTTGGTTTGCTTTGTACCATCTTGCAGTATGTAGTTTGGCATCCTGTTATATATATTTAGAGTTACAGGTGCAAACGAGTCAGGCCTTCTTGTTATAAAAGCCATTTTTTATTGCTGTTTACATTTATTTAGATTTAATCCAGGGACGCGTTGCATGCTCTGAAGTTACTTTAATGGCAACTAAAACAACCATTATAAACCATTAAACACATCAGCCTGTTTCTTCACCGGTGAGATATGTATCTGTTTATACAGTCCTCCCCATTTTGATGTCTGAGTGCTCCATGGTTGGTTTCCTTTTCAGGCACTTAAAAGGTGGGGAATTCTGATGGGAGAGATTATTTGACCTGCTTGAAACTATTTGGGCAATCTGTGGTAGGAGGCTAGGACTGCTGGAAGCTACATCTCTATACAGTGGCATAACCACAAGTTCATCCTTCTCTGCTCAGAACTTGAAACACCATGATAAACCAACTTAATAGGTGGCAGACTTCTCGTATTTCTCTGCACTGCTACAGGAGAAGAGACAGTGCTTATACTCTGGAGGTTCAATAAATCAGGGTGCCATTCCCCAGCTGGGTGGCTCATGGACACAGGTGCTGAAATCGATGGATTTGGTCCATTCGACATGGATGAGAAGTGGTGGCAGGGTCCTTTCTGGAGGTGTCATGGCCAATATAATTTTGGGGGCGGGGGTGGAGAAAGCTGTGCAAAAGCAGCCATCCTAGCTGTTTCTCATCTGCAGGCAGGTTTTTTCTGGGGGGAGAAGTGCAGTCTTTCTGGCAAGCAAATGTCAACCATTCCAAAATTTTCTGGGCTAAATTCAATACCCTGAGTTCTGTCCAGGCAGTGAAACAGGCAACCTGTGAAGAGTATGGGATGCAGGTATGTGAGGAGCCTGAGTTTGTGCATGATGTAGTGTGCAATCGCTCTAAGACTGTTTATGAACACAAGTGTTGGAGAAGATGTTCTGAGGATCTGCAAGACACAAACCAGCTTTTCAGGGCTTCCCCGTCGGCTGTGCAGAGCATTTAGTGGTTTTAGCTGAGGTTTTTTAGCCTGGTGTCATACCCAGTCATCTTGGAACCTGCTGAATAAGATCAGTATTGCAAGATAACCTTCTTCTGCCTATAAATGATGGTCATGTGCCTTCAGACAAAGTCTGAGCTGGTTCTTTCAGTGAGTGCTTCAGCCTGTTGGGCTCATCTTGGGTGCGTCTGGCCCAAACTTAGACAGCGGCCTTGATGGGAACCCCATTCTCTGACAGATACCTGTTCATTCCTCATGCAGGGTGAAGGCATGTGGATGAAGGTGGTGGCACTCCTTCGTTTGTGTGCTGTAGGCAGCAGACCACATCTCCTTGATAAGCCTCTTGATAAACCTCTTATGTGGGACTGGGGTAGGGATGACAAAGGAGAAGCAAGCAGTGGCATCTGGAACAAGATGCTGGAGTATGCCAGCAGCTGCTGGCATCTTGTCTGTGCCTATCCCAGTTACTGTATCAGAAAGAATAGAGCTTAAAAGCACTCTGAGGTAGTAATTCCCCCCTCTTCCTCCTCTCCACCCCAAATTTTAATGTCCTGGTTGAATGAAAATTAAAAACTTTACATTTGGGAGTTCATTGGTGCTCAAATGTTTCAATTATGAGCTCCATCTGAAGAGCACTCTACACGTTTTACATCCCGTAACAGTCGCGTGGGGTGTTATTTCCCTTGAAATAGTGGGAGCAAAATATTGTGTACTCAATGAAAGGCAGTAAAAGCTGGCACCTCTGTGGTTTAAGCTATATTATTTCCGTTTCCTTATTGCTCATCAAACCCGTACTTTCAGGCCTGATTTGGGAGCTGCTTTGAGATGACTGAAAAGGTTCCCTAGGTCTTGGATCTACCACAAATTGTAGAAATAAGCCCGTGCATTTAATTTTCACAGGGGATGCTTGGATGGGAGATCCAAGCAGCTCAAAGTCACCTATGCTGTATTACAAAGGTCCTCTTATACCAGGCAGAGGAATGAGATTAGACAGCACTTAGGTTAATATAGAACTTTGGAAACAGGTTGTTCCCGTTACAGTCTTAGGGATCTCCTTATCTTATGTGGCAGGACTGATGGTGGGAAGGGCAGAGGCTATGAGCAGGACATCCATGGAGCCAGGGAGGAGGTTTTGGAGGAGCAGTCAGTGTGCACAGCTCTGCCTTGTGTGTTTGTATGCAGCTACTAAAAATAGTTATTTGGAACCCAACTGCATCACTGTGGTTTCTTCCTATTTTTAGTATTATTTAGAGGGGAAGACACAATGACCAGGAAGAAACCCAGGGTTAGGTCAGGCTTGGCTGACACGTGTCCACTAACCTCAGTGTAACCTCAGCCTCTTGTCCTAACCCCCACAAACTAAAGGGACTCCAAGAAAATGAGCAATACCAGTGTATTAGCACAGCTTAACCAAATCGGTTAATGCTTTTAAGTTCTGATACCTATGTATGCATACATGTGTGTGTATAGAGACCATATCCTCTTTTACTCAAGAGCATACTGTTACCTGTTTGTTACTTCTCTGCTTTCTATTGTAATTGTACCATTCAAGATGCTGTTACATCTGCCGGGGCAACATAAAAATCAATCTAAAACTTATTCAGCTAAGATGATAGAGGAATATTTGGGCACGAAATAGAATTTCATGCCGTTTTCTTGGGCTTTTTTTAACTGTGGTTTCAAGAACATTCCCTTCTCCCCCATAAGTTTTCAGAGTAAAAAAACCCTGAAATACAGTTTGAAGTTTCTTCTATATGCTTGTATGTTACACTTAGAGGTCTCTGTTACCATGTTTCTCCCCATCTGTTCCTGGGCACTTGAGTCCCTTGCTGAGAGGTTACCACGAGTAGCGGTACAACAGATGATGTGTATCTTTGCTCTGTTCTCTTACCTGACAATCCCCCAAGCAAACTTCTGCAGCCTCTCTGAATACATTGTGAATTTGTCCCCTCTCTGGATGGGAGGGAGAGTTGCCTGGCCAAAGGGTGCCTGATTGTGGCTTGTGGCCACCAATGCTGATGAGACCTGGAATGGCAGTGGATAAATTGTGCTCTTTTCCTGGAATGCTATGGGTTGCTTTAACACCCAGTGTTAAGCAGGAGCAGGACAGACTGCGAACTCCGCATGTGTACGCTTATTGCAGGCCTGCATTACCTCACAATGGTGTGACTGTGAAGTACAGACTCAGTAGGAGGCTGAGGTTTGACTGGCAGGCTCACGAAGGTTTGTTTCCCTCTGGACATTTTTGTTCATATAGTTTGATTCAGTTATGAGTATAACATTAAAAAAAAAGTCCCAGAAATTGTTATGCTAGCAACATCCATAATAATCATATTGGCATACATCAGCTTTATGATTACTCCCCTTATCATGTTGGAAAGTACCTTAATAGCAGTTATAGCCACTCTAAGGAGTTTTAGGGCTGCAGCTAAACACTTACTTTCTGATGCAAGCGAGGCTTTGGAATAGTGATTAGGAAATATGATTATATACACAAGAAGCATGTTAGGGGAATAACAACATAATTTTAGCAGTATATTGTGTTCCTGGCTGAAAGCTAACAGGCCTCTTGTGGTCTTTCATCCCTCTTGTGAGCTGGTGGCACAAGGTGCAGATGAGTGTTAGGGACAATGTTGTGCCTTTCCCTAATGCTTCTACAAATGCTCTCTCTTCTGTAGCTGCTCATGGAATCATAGAATGGTTTGGGTTGGAAAGGACCTTAAGGTCATCCAGTTCCAAACCTCTGCCATGGGCAGGGACCGCTTCGCTAGACCAGATTGCTCCAAGCCTGGTCCAGCCTGGCCTTGAACACTGCCAGGGATGGAGCATTTACACCTGCCTTGAGCAGCCTGTTCCAGTGTCTCACCACAGAAGTTACTCAGAGTTACTTTGAGTGAAAAAGGCACCATGGTTAATGTGTTAGCATTTGTGCAGTGCTTATCAAACCAAGCTGTTGGTTATCAGTCAGAAATCTTCCATGTCATCCAGAGTCAATACCCAGTGGTGCACAGCCCTGGGACATCAACAGCTTCGAGCTTTTCTCCCTTGTCCTGAACAGGGATTGAGTTCTCCCTCAGAAGTCACAGGAAAGCGTTATGGTCATCCCCCCGAGCTTGCCCCCAATGAAGGTGTGAAAGGAGAAAGCCACACTTGATTAGTTGACACCAGAGCAAAAGAGCTGATTTCTGGAGTGTGTGAGTGCTGTAGTAATTTGCTCTGGCCAGTGTGTAGTGCAAGAAGAGTAGGCTCTCCTTTCAGATGGCTTCCTGAAACTAGCAGCTTCCATCCAGAATAGCTCTGTGGCTGGCCCAGTAGAGGCTGTACAGAAAAAGCAAGGAGGAGATGGATGAGGATGTTCATCACCAGGATGCGCTCTCTTCCTGCGAGGATGATGAGCAGCAGCACTGCTGCTGTTTGTGTCCTTGAGCAGCTTGGATTTCTGTGCACTAGCAGGGGCCAAGGTGGGTGTTTGGATCCCTGTGGACAGTGGACTGGTTCTGATCTCTCCTTTAACACCAAGTATTAGCATTAGCTTCTGGACAGAAAGTGAGCAGCTGCTTGGTGTTGTAGGCTGACTTTTCCAATGCTTTTGTCTCCTAAATCTTCTGACCAAAAGCTATCTGCTGCACCATCTCTGTGTAAATCTGTAATTGTTATATACCTGATAAGTGTATTAAAGATTTTAAAAGACATACAGATGGAGACAGAATTCCCCCCAAGCTTGTGCAGTCAGCTTGGTCTCTGGTTACTTTGTCAGAGGTGTTCAATTGGGCAGCCCGAAAAAACACAGGCATTATAGAGGACTATGCCACCCAAAGCCTCAAATGCAGCTCTCGATCTGTCCTTGCTTTCAGGGATTTCCTACAACAAAGAGTTTCTATCAGTGGGCTCAGCATGGCTGCGTTTGGCTGCCAGTGCGTAAGCTTCCCATTTCCCCAAAGGTAATACAGCAATCCTGCTGTTGTAGGCTGTGAGGAGATAGAATCTGGTGGCCACATAGCTACATCTCTCCCCTGTAAGAACAGGAGAGAGGATACCACTGATCAGGTGAAACGAGTCAGTGAGAAGGCAGCTGTAGGCTGGTTTTGCTAGCAGGAGTGAGGGGTAAGTTTCTGGGAGGAGTTGAGAACAAGGAGCTATCATTGGTGTGGATCCATTAGCAGCATGGATGGGGCACAGGCACTTACTCCTATACCTTACAGAGGTGTATTGTCTTGGTTATTTTAATTAATTTAAGCTGTTAAACTGCACTGATGCTTTTGAATCATCACACCACCTTACCATGGCAGTTTGTGGGTAAGGAGGAAGTTGCACAGCATGGCTTATGGGACGTGACCATTTCCTTGGGTTCCTTTCCAGCAGTGCCTGTCATCTTGATGGTATTTTATTCTCTTCCTTTATTCCTACACTCAGTTCATAGTAAGCAGCACCCTTTTGTGGTGTAATTGTTACTGGGTGCGACCAAGGAGGTTTTATAGTATGGTACTGTATGGGGGCTGTTGGCATCCTGCAGTAAATACATGGACCAGATTGATGCCTGAGAAGCTTCGTGGGACACTTGCAGGTTCCCACAGGGATTTTCTTGGCTCATCACTGATAAGGAAAAGAAATTGGTTTTGACTTGATTTAAATGATACTGGATTGGTAATAGGCAAGAAAATTAGACCTCTCCTATCAACAGGCTTTGGGAAAAGTAATTGTGCCCCTGATGGACTGAGCTGGCAGAGGTGGGTAAGGGAGGAAGGATGGACTCATTCACCAGACCATTTAAAAGCACTGTGTTAAAAGGTATCCTACTTGTTAAGATAATTTTGGGACAGATTCTGGTCATTGTGCAAATGTATGTGTGTGGAGGTGCGTTGTCTGTTGTCAGTGAGCAAACAGATCTGCTTGGTGGGAACTTCGCTGGCATGACGCGTGAGGACTGGTCTCTTCCTGCTGTTGTGCTGAAGGCAGTAATGGATGTTGACACTGGGATCTTTCAAAAGCTACGTGGAAGCACAGGAGAACATGTATAAGCTCTTTTCATAAGGCAGCTGAAAGTGAAAGTGCAGGGAGGGATCAGTGCTGCAGGATGTGTGGGATGTGGGATGCTCGCCAGGAGATAGGAGTGCATGGAGGCGTTGCAGCCGAGCCAGGAGGGACAGGTAATACCTTTGGGTCAGCAAATTCAGCCTGCTCCCAGAGCCCTTACATGGATAGATCTTACTCATATGAGCAGCACATGGATTTCACATGGCATAGAGGTCTCAGGAATGACTCGTGAGTGAGCAGGCAAACAGGAACCCCCGAGAAGATTAGAGAAGAGGCCTCTTCAAGGGCTGGATTTCTGTCCTCGAGTGCTGTGGACTAGCACATGGACCTGAGAGAGTCTGAGGCTTTAAAATTAATAAAAACACCCTGCTTTTAAATTGCACTGCTATGAAATATTGCTCCCAGGTGGGGGAAGCGAACAGGGCCAGGGTTGCAGCAAGGGGTATGGTGAATGCATTTGCATTTTCAAGGCAGTTAAATAACTGGAGGAAACTCTGCATCCCGCAGTGTTTCACGGTTTCTCTGGCCCTGTGGTATTCTTGGATAAACACTGCTGGGCTGTTGTGCCTTTGCTAATGTATTGTGTTTGGCTGCGAATAAGGAACTAAAGTGAGGGAAAGTCAACTTTTTCTTGCTGAGCAGGTCTTGTGAGCCTCTCTCCAGGATGTTATCAGGCAGGGATTTGGAAAAATAGAGGTGGTGAGGATGTGAGCAGTATCCAGTCCCCAGAATACAGGTTCTTTGCCCTAGGTGAAGCATCAAAGCAGAGGATGTGGCTGGTAGCAAGGAAAGCTGCCACTGGGTAGGCAGGCCTCGTGCCTGGGGACTGATGCCCTGTGGTGGGAAGTGATGCCAGCAGAAAGGAGAGAGATTTCAGAGGTTGGAGCAATTTTGGGTACCCATTGAGGTGCTTTTTGTGGAGGATCCCAAGTGGATTTCTTTGTAATACAGAGGCATTTTTTTGCATGCCAGTGCATCACAGAAAATCAGTTGCACTGAGTCATTCACTGTAAGTTTGGGTAGGTAGGTGATTTTACTCTGGGTTGCAGTATAGTGAACAAAACTTCTAGGGGCTAGATGTAGGTACCTCTGATGCTGTTACTTCTCTTGATGTTTATAAGGGTCACAAACTTCAGTACTTGAGAAAAAAATATCCTTGTGCTACTGATGTTATTTCATTTCTCATGTACATTTTGTGTGATGTACAATACAAGGTGTTCCAAAGGCATCGTTAAATGCAGTATTGTAGTCCTTGGCTGGGCAAGGACTGTTCCCACTGATTTTGGTGGTGAGGGTGGTCTGTCAAATGCCAGGACGAGATACTGCATTTGGTAACAAATTAAAGAAACTCCTGAGTCAAAGCTGTAGACCCAGGTTTAGTTTTGCCAAAAACCAGCTTCTTCAAACCTGAAGGTCAATATTAGATACTTATTCCCGTTTTTGTTTTCATTGTTCTAGGGATTCATGGTGATGGTTTTAAACTAAAAGAGGGGAGATTCAGGCTGGTTATAAGGAAAAAAATCTTTACAATGAGGGTGGTGAAACACTGGCACAGGTTGCCCAGAGAGAGGTGGTGGTTGCGCCATCCCCTGAGACATTCAAGGCCAGGCTGGATGTAGTCAGGGCAACCTGATCTAGTTGAAGATGTCCCTGCTCATTGCAGCGGGTTGGACTGGATGAGGTTTGAAGGTCTCTTCCAACTCAAACTATGCTATGATTCTGTGGTTCTATGGTGTTCAGCTTGAAGACTGCTCAGCACAGCCTGTAAGCCCTTGTGCTAACTGGCTAGCCTATTTCCGCTGGCCCACATAAGAAAACCCTAAAAATAGACCAGCAGTGTGTGTTTTCAAAAGTAAATTAGATTTTAAAAATAAGGGCTTCAGTTTAATTATCTGGCATGATCTCAGTGAGGAGGAGGGGTTTCAAAATACGCAATTCCTTTAGCATGGAAAAAACCCTCCAAACCCAGTAACCCCAAACAAGCTGCCCCTCAATAGTTAGGACCTGCTATTGTACTTTTAACTAGTTCTTCACTGTACCACTGTGCTCACACAAAAAATTGCCTTGTGTATCAGTGGATAGTGGGAACAGTTGAATGCAGGGGCAGACAACAGCAACATGCATACTATTTCAAATGAAAAATTCCTGCCTGTGTGAATGCATATAATACCTTGCCTTCCATCTTAAAGAGCATGTTTGGTGAACCATGGGAAGATGAGCAGGAGTAATTTCAACTATTATGCAGGTTTAAATGTAGGAATGAGATAAACACCTATCTAATGCAAAGGATGCTGAACTTACGTAGCAATGTTCTTGCAGCCGAAAGCTGGGAGCCAAGATAGGTAAGTCAGTGACGCTGTCTGTCTGACATACATCAGCAGTTAAACTGTCGTGGCTGAATGTGTCTACAGCAAGATTAAATACAACAAGAGACAAATACCCTAGCCAAAGTTTATTCCCCCTTAAGCATGCAGTCTGATTGATTTTCACGAAGGATATGGGCTGTCACCTCTCTTCATCACATAGAAACTGCTTATGCGTGGGATAATTGGCAGGTTTTATAAGGAGACCTGTGGTGATGAGAGCCATCAAACCAGCAGGGCAGATGGGGATGCTGATGTCTGCCAACTCTAACCTTCTCTCTGCTGACCAGGAATGTCACGGGGAGAGAAGGGCTGGAGACAGAGCTGCAGGTTGTGGAGAGACCAGGCAGTTATCAGAGGGGTGGAGAACCACCGTCTTATCAGGGGTGGTGAGATTCTATGGAGACACCTTTAATTACCGGCTGTGTCGGTGTGAGGCAGGAGCTGGTGAGTCAGAAGGTGTTTTCTAAGGTTTTGGGCAGGCCCTGGATGCTCAGGCATTGCCTGCTATCACAGCTGACTTCTCTTTCATTCTGAACAATTAGGCACAGCCATAGCAAGGTTCCCTTTGGACCCTGCCACCCTTACCCCTGCTCTTGTCACCTTGAGATCAGATGGCTCTGACTGGCCCAACCTAGGGCTATTCTTTGGGACTCCCTGGGAATCAGCTGGAACCTGTTGCCTGCTTAATGGCTGCTTCTCATGCAAACAGTGCAAACACACCCAAACTGCAAAACTGGCTGCAGAGCTAGTTGTTGAGCAAAGTTAGACCTGTACAGTGGAAAGGAGCTGCAAGGCCCACGGGCAGCTTGTTCAGTCCATGTTGCATACTATGACAGTGCTGCTGAGGCATCCCTGGCTAGAGTGAGAATATGTTATGGGCACACTGGGGATGGGATTCATACCTCTGAGTTGGATGAGCCCCTGGGAAAATGTCCATTTTGGGGACAGCATTTAAGGTAAGAGGGGTTGAGAAAATGAGGACTTCTTACTTTACTTCTCCACTTAACTGTGACTTGAGGAGCATCATGGGTACGGGTTCTGATCTTGTTCCCTGTGAAGGTTTGCAGTGCTGCTGGCACTGCACTGATACACTGAAATAGTTGTCGATATTTAAACACACGGGTGTTGGCCATTGTGTAAGGAAAAATGAGAACAATTCAGCACCCCCATAGAACATCCTCTGAGCCTGGAGTAATTAGTTCAGTTTCAGTAGCCTCATTTCCAGAAAGAGAAAGAATAGAGCAAACAGCAGAAATGGTAATGGAAGCTGGGGAGCCCAAGGGGAATATTTCAGTGCAGCGATAGCCAACTGGAGTGGCATTATTTGGTCCAGAAAGAAGGCACCCAGGGGAAGCTGTGATTGCGCCATGCAAAAGACTGAGTGGCAAAGTGGGAGCTGATTTTATTGCAGAGAACCACGATGAAAGACTGAAAGAGAGCATATTTAAAATAACTCTAAAGAGCCCTATCCTTTTGCAACATACTGGGGGGGTTGTGGAGCTGGATACTGTAGGGAGTGACTGGGAAACAATATGTCGGGGTTATGCACATGAAGGAGGATGTTTCTAAAGGTTATATTGCTACTCTGCCTTACAGTCGTAGTTGCAGAGGAAGTACTGTTTCATGCTTTAGCCCAGGCTTTGCTTGGATGGCCTTTCCAGGCATTACATAAGGTGAGGCGGCTGTTCCTGGCCTTTCTCTTCACTTCAGAGCCATTCGCTGCTGACTGGGTGCACTGCAAACTGAGGTTCCTTCCTGCAGTATTGCTCACACAAATAAACTTTATTCCTTTCAGTAGTCCTGTGAATGAGTAAGAGCCACAGGACTGAATGATCTACTGTTACGAGCTCCTTTCATGATAACTTCTCTAGGTTTGCTTCTGCAGTTTTGACATGGGAAAATCTCCCCTCACTTTCATATGTGCTCTCAGCGTTAGGAGTGGTGACCCTCTAGATATAGCTGCCTTTTCCCCCTCCTTTAGCTTCAAATAAGTTTAGTATTTGCTTAAGAGTCTCGCTAATTTACTGCATTCTGGCTTAATGTTTCTCAAATGCCTTTCTGAAAATAGTCTGTCCGGATGAGGTAAAAATACTCACTTGTCAAAGCAGAGTATTTAGAAATAGCTGTAATTTTGAGTTGTATCAAATAGAAACTCGTGCATTTGCATTTGATTAAGGACAGGTGTTTAACTTTTTGCGCAGCTGGGTTTGTTTGTAAGGTTGGCTGGAATTTTTGACCTACTGGAAAAAGAGCCCTCACTAAATCTGGCATCAGTGCTACGGCGCTGTGAACTTGGTGTTCAGTAGGAAGAAGGATGCAAAGCATCGCTTCATTACACTGGACTGTTGCATCAATAATGTAGTAACGTAATGACTTGGAGGGAAAATAATGGCTCTAATGGCGTAACCAGTGTGTTTACTGATACTGTAGCACAATTAATTGTGGCTTTTTTGGAATTAAGTGCTGCAAACAATTTCTGTTAAAAATGGTTGCAGTGCATTCCAGCTTAGCCTCCTCCTCCCTGCAGGGAGGCTGGCAGCCTTACCCCATTCCCTTGGGATGATCTGCAGGAGAATAAAAATGGGCCTTGTTAACTGAAAATTATGGAAGTGTGTTTCTCTGTTTATTGTCATGGAGTGCAAGACGCTGGTGCTCTGCTTCCTCAGGCCTGTGTTTTGTGACTCTCCAATAACCTGGGGTCTGACGGGGGGGAAGTGCCATGGAGGGGCTGTGGACTTCAAGGCTTTGTCCTGATGCCTTTCCCCGTGGAACAGTGAATAACAGGGCTGAAGTCTTTCTAGTTAGTCTGGGAGGCTGGTGTGCTTCCCTGAGCACTGTACAGTATCACAGTATCACACAGTATCACAGTATGTTAGAGATTGGAAGGGACCTCAAAAGATCATCTAGTCCAATCCCCCTGCCGGAGCAGGAACACCTAGATAAGGTTACACAGGAACGTGTCCAGGCGGGTCTTGAATGTCTCCAGAGAAGGAGACTCCACAACCTCCCTGGGCAGCCTGTTCCAGTGTTCCATCACCCTCACTGAGAAGTTTCTTCTCAAGTTTAAGTGGAACCTCTTGTGTTCCAGTTTGTACCCATTTCCCCTTGTCCTATCATTGCTTGCCACTGAGAAGGGCCTGGCCCCATCCTCGTGACACTCCCCCTTTATATATTTATATACACTAATAAGGTCACCCCTCAGTCTCCTCTTCTCCAAACTATAGAGACCCAGCTCCCTCAGTCTTTCCTCATAAGGGAGATGCTCCACTCCCTTAATCATCTTAGTTGCCCTGTGCTGGACTCTGTCCAGCAGGTCCCTGTCCTTCTTAAACTGAGGGGCCCAGAACTGGACACAATATTCCAGATGAGGTCTCACCAGGGCTGAGTAGAGGGGAAGGAGGACCTCTCTCGACCTACTAACCACCCCCCTTCTAATGCAACCCAGGATGCCACCAGGATGTACCCTCTGGAAATGGTTTGATCTCACCAGGAAAGGCAGCAAATATCCCCTTATGTGGTACCCAGTCATGGTGTGGGGAGGAGGTGCTGGGGAGCACAGAGCAAGCCGTGAGGAGATGGGCTGCTGAGACAGCAGAGTAGACTCCATGCTTTATTCAATTGTTATTTGTTTTTGTGGCCAAAACCCAGGGGTGGAGGGATGATGGAGGGCTTTGTGCTTGGGCTGGATTGATGAAAGCTTTTGCCATCTTTGCATCGTTCCATCATTCAGCATACTCTTCTGTTGCTTTTCCAGTGCCTGACAAAGATTCAGCTTGCTGCCAGCCTTCCCCTCCATTCAAGACCTGTTGTTTCCATAATATTTGAAGGAGCACAATTGTCAGTGGCCATCCCTCTGGCCATATATAGTCTTTGGCCAGAGTTGGTTGAAATCTGCGTGTGATCTGGAAGGTTGCTGGGGTGGATGGAAGGAGGCGTGTGCAGCCATGAAGATCTCATTTTCTTAGAAAAAAGCTAATAAATGCAACTTCCCATTTTGACAGGTTTTTGGGAAATGGGTCTGCATTCATATTTCTTGTAAACTTACTGAACAGTCACCCTGGTGTCACGTACAGTAGACAGAGACCTACAGGAACTGCAGCTTGGGCTCCAAACATGGTGGTTTGTAGGCACCCCCTGGTTCCTGATGTCTTCAGCAGGTGAAACTCCCTGGTTTTGTGTCAGTGGGCTCCCAGATGTGTCCTGCTTGCTTTGTTGTGTATTATCGACAGGGAGGGGAAGGTGATCCAAAATAGAAGGGAATACATTCCTTGAAGCACTTTATAATGCACTTTTGTCCCCTAGTTTCAAACTGAACAGGATGTTTATACGGGGATTCTCAGTGATGGCTGTCTGTTAGAAGATTTATTTTGCTGTTACAAAATGAAAGAACTCTTTAGTTTGATCTTTTAATCTGTTATAAAAGAGGCAAAAAGATACATTTAATCATTTCATAACCACACACGTTCAAAACTGTATTTATCTGATCTTTGTGCTGCAGAGGATAATTGCTTTTTTGTACAAAACAGTGTTTTCTGCTGGTGGGTTACTTGCTTTTTTGCCTGTATGTAGCAGCTTTGTTTTAAAAAGACTGTGCCGGGGGAGGTCATGCTTCAGTTCACAGAAGTGACAGTGTGCATTTGGAAAGTGGGACACTTTATGTAGCATAGAGAAGCAGCCATAGGTATCTGTGTGATGTGAACTTGGGACTGGGACTTACTGGGAAGATTCACCACTTTAATTACGTGAGAAGCTCACCCTTTCATGGGAATTTGCCACAATTTTGCTGGTAGCAGTTTTCTGTTAATAAACATTTACCTCATTACTTGACGATGCTATGTACAGACAGCTATTTAATGTGTTGTAGACTACCTGTAGCCATAAGTCCCCATGGGCATAGTCAACTATTGGTGCTGGTGGAGCTTCCTCCCCAGGAACAAGGGGGAGCTTCTCACATGCTTGGGCCAGAGGCCAGGCTTATTTTTTCTTACATTTTCTACATGAGTTTGGTGTCAGGCTTCTTCCAAAGACTACAAATTCATAATTTATTTTATTTATATAGCTCTGTGATTTATACCCTGAGACATGTCTCAGTGGCTTCAAATTACAGAGAAGTATGGAAATACTGGCTGATTTTTCACTTACCCTGTTCATAGACTCCAAGCTGCAGGTTCAAGCCTAAAACTCAGCAGCTGGTAATGGAAATACAGTTCAGTTTCATGGCCTCAAGTCTTGCTGTAAACCTTTCCTAAATTTCTGCTTCCTAATATGTGGTGAGGTTTTGCTGCAACGATCTTCCTTAGGCTTATTGCTACTGTGTGATAGAGCAACTTTAGCTGCATTTAGGTCAAATATGTTATCAGGCAGATCTAGTGGCTGAAGACTGGAAAAGTTCCATTGAAGTCAATATAGCTGTGTTAAAATAAAACAAAACCTACTAAATGAGTCTGTGACCTGGTATCCTCTCCAGTTATTGAGAGTTGACCTAGAAAAGATACACACACACTTCTGTTAATCACCGTGGTTTAGTGTGGTTTCTGTTCCTGGAATTTTCCTTGTTGGAGGAAAAACTTCTCTTATATTTGAACTTTGATACAGTGCTTCCCTCCTTACACAATTTCCAGTGATACCAGCCTTTGTGTTTGAAATGGTGTTGTTGATGGAAGCTATCCTTTCAACACACGCACACACTTGAAATACCTCAAAATGAATGACTGATGTGGGCTCCAGCACACGGTGTGTCACAGCTTTGGCATGCCACCCATTTGTGAGGGCAGCTCAAGGGATGCTATCCCAATCTAGCAAAAATACACCACAGCCCATTCATGTTGCTGGATGCCTTCTCCCAAGCAGGGAGTTGTTTCAGACAGTCTTGCTGCCTCCGGGTGCTGTCAGCTACTTGACAATTTGCCTCTGTTTTACATGTGTAAATGTAGAGTTGGGAAGCACCATCTCCCTAGAGCATGCACAAACCAACCTTGCGTTTGTGCATGTGTTTTAGTCTGGGGATATTGAGGTTTGCTGTCACCTCACTGTTCATGCAGGAGAGCACCAGAGGGTAGGTGCAGCTGTAACTGCTTATGGCTGTAGTCAGTTTGGTGCCTCTCACTTTGGTGTAGCATCAGCTGCCAGACTGTGGGAGCTCTTTCCTCTGTGTCTTGAGAACCTAGAAAGGATGTAAAGCAGGGGTGGGTACTGCCTTCGCATATGGAAATGGCATGTCTCCTGGCATGCCTGGCCTGGCTCAGTGCCCTGCTTCAGCCTTGGGTTCTGCCAGGTGGAAACCATGCAGAACTATTGGGTAGTTGGGGTCTTTGTGCACCCTTTTCCTAGTCGTGAGTCTGGGGAGGCTGATGTGCCTGTTAGGAGATGCTCTGGTTGGTGTTTAGCTCTCTGTCTCTGTTAGCAGGACACCTGGCTTTAATGTTTGCAAAGACCATATCTTGGAAGCTGAGTAGAAAACAAAAGCTTAAGTGCCTTGACTTTTTGATCTTCCTTGCAGAGACAGGCTGCTCCTTTCAGGCCTGTGCTTTCTGTAGGCAGTCACTTCTGAAGTCTAGTCATTTCCGAAGACCCAGAGCCAAACAAGAGGTCTTTGGGAGCCTTTCTGCTTGGAGGTGACCTTCAGTGCCAGCACTGGCTCTCTCCTCAGTGCTGAGAGGCTGGTGTGGTCCCATAGGAGGCTCTGTTGGGAGGTATTGGAATGCTTATTTTTTTCTGTGACTGCAGCAGGGCCTCTGCATCAGCACAGCAGCTGATGGCATTCAGAAACTCTGCACCTTTTTATGGCAGCAGAGGGAACCAAAAGGCTTAACGAGTCCTGTTGGCTCCTCCAGAAAAGGAAGGAGGGATTTATGTTGTTCTGTGGGCTTTTAAGTAAAAACAGTGAAAAGCCAAATATGTTTTCAGACTTGTGTGAAGCGAACGTCTAAACTTGATGGAAACTGAGGGGAGATTTATGCGTCGTCTGCTGTCCTGCACATACCTGTGTAATTCCTTGAGAGATGCCTGGGGGGAAGGATTGGCTTTGTGTTGCAGCAAATCTGTTCAGTGTTTGAGAGCTTCACCAGCTATCGAGGCCGGCTGCCTATTTTTACCCACACATATGCTGCAGGAAAATAGGAAGGGTGGTTCTCAAAGGCAGGCTTTTCTACAAGTGAATTGTTTTCCCACCTACCCCTCTCTTTCTTCAGTGTGTAAATAGTGGATTTGAAAGCAGTGTCAAAGTTAACAGTGGGTGCAGATGACATGTAAAAGTGCTCTCCACTACTTGACAGGAACAGGAGCTGCAGTGCATTTGACTGGAAGTGATAGCAGTGGCTGCCTCTCCTAATGCACCCATAGCAGTGCCCCCTCTGCTGTCATCCCTCCGAGGCACTCTGTGACATGGCCTTTTGCCTGCATTGGTGCTATAAACCTCCCTAACGATGTCCAAGGCAACATTCCCAGGCTCTCCCAAGAAGCAGCTGCTTCATAAGGGTTCTGCTTTACCTCTAAAATTGGATTGTGAGGTTTCACTTAGAATCCACAGGCTGAGGCAAGTAGTGGGGCTGATTTGGGGTTAACTATGAGATGTAACATCCAGTTTGGATGTTCCCTGACTGTCACCGTGATGCATCCTAAATCGCTTAAACCAAAACTGAGTGCTACATCGGGAGGTCTAACCTTGTTTCTCTTTCACTCAAGGGGAGGTTGTTGGAGTGACAGTGTCATATACCACGTGTGGTGTAGCACGTTACTAATCATTGTGCATGGGCTCCATACATTCTCATCTCCATTTGTTTCTAATTAAGAGTTATCATGCTGGTGGTCTCTGGTGCTCCCCACATATCATTCGTAGGGTTGGCATCTACCAGAAGTTGGTGTTTCCTTCAAATTAGAGCTACGCAGCCATCTCCCTCTTTATTCCCACAAAGATTCAAACTTCCCTGGCTTTACAAATGTGAAATGGCTACAAGCATAGCTGTGAAGAATTACAGGTAGCCACTTTTGCTGTGAAATGCAAAGGAAAGTTGGGAATTCCAGGACATGCAGTAGAATCCTATCAAGAATGAAAAGATGGTTTGAAAACAGAAAGCGTGGGTATACAGGGTGAATTCTTGAAGGTGGACTGTAAAGTGCTTTCAAAATGGAATTGTCCCTTTAACATTATGCATACAGCAGCAGGAAAGGGAGCATTTAGTCACATTTATTTTATTTTTTTCTTAAAAAACCTCTGAAATTCTCCAAAACTGTAGCAGCAGGCTGTCCCTGCTGTGCTGCGGTGCACTAGAATGCTCTGATGTCCCTGGTACCCCACTGGGTGATTGATCTACCCCATACAGGTTTTGCGTGGTGGTGATTGCGTATTATGAGGATGGCACAGCTTAACATGGCCTGTGATCATAGTATTTTATATGCTTTTGAGAGAATGTATATGGAAATGTTTTTAAAGGTTGTGAAAAAAACTGTTGCTCTCTTTAAGCAGTATTTTTCCATCCTTCTTTCCAAATATGTCCTTTTCCCAGTGAGGAGAAAGGTGAAATGAGTGGAGATAATTGTCTTGGCCATATGGGCTGGCAAACCAAGTGGATGCACTTCATAGTCTGGTATTTTAATTTTCAAGTTTCTATCAGTGCTGCTGAAAATAGTTTATTCTTTAGATACTTTTTGTTCTGCTGCTTTGGAATGGCATGAAATGTGTCCATAGCATTTTGCAGCTTTTAGCTGTTGCAGTTTGGCTTCTCATGGCCAAGTTGTCCGTGTTATTTTTCAATAGCTTTTCTATCTCATCCTTCAGCTGGGCAAAAGCTTGTGTCGTGCAGGGACAGTGGAGGAGACACAAAAGGTATTACCTAACTGGTGCCACAAAACTTATTCTGGTAAATTTGATCTACTGAGCATGGTTGAATGGAATAGATGTAAACTTCAAATGTGTATAACATCTGACTAGCTTGGGAGGTTAAGGGATAAAGCAACTCACCACAGCAGCATTAATGGAGGAGGTGCAAATGATCTAGTATGAGTGTTTTTATCTCCTCCTTCTGTGCTTCATAAATGGTTGCTGAATACTTACCATGCACCAAATTAATTGGAAACATCATTGCACCATGCAGCTAGTGACATCTTGAGTAAGTCCACGTACTGTCACTGAAGATGCATGCTGATACAGGCTGAAAGTTACTAAAAACTGCATTTCTGAAAACTTTCTTAGCACCCTGCTTTCCCAGACCTGTGGCCTGCAAGAACCCCTGGTGTTGACCAAAACCCTGGAATACTGCAATGATGAAGGAAGTTGAGGCTGATGCTCCTCCTGCACCTGGCTTGGTGATGCTGCATCACCTGGCTTTCTGGGGAGATTGCTTGGTGTTTACTCTTGGAGAAGCAGAAGGAGTCTCAGGAACTTCACTGAAAGTGGAGAAAGGCAGGTAGAAAGAGATGTGGGGAGCAGCCCAGATTTTGATAATGCCTGAGTAAGCCACCTGACACCAAGCTTATCCCCTGAGTTGCTGACACAACAGTTGGAAATAGCCTCTCTGCAAGGCCCAGGACTTCCTGGGAAGTCAGGTTAAGGATAGATGTCCTGCCGCTACACTCCCTCAGCCTTCACTCTGGAAATGCCCATCACCTCCAAGCAGTGAGGTGGGGGGTGGTAGCGGGGGAGAAACCATGTACTTTCATGAGGGCCATGAACTCCATAAAGAACTAGTGAGCCTGAATAAACTTGTTTTCCCATTCCTGTCTTGACAAGGTAAGCTGCCTTTAAAACACACAGTGCACAACAGGCACTTGTAGTTTAGTTACTCCTCCAAGAAACAGAAATTACTGTGTTGTGGGCCTTCTGATTGACAGCTGCTGCGGCAGCCCTGGCCTGGCTTTGAAATTCCCTATACTTGCTGGAGTTATCGAGCAGGTCATGCAGAAGCTGAGGCAAACATCAGGCATTGGACTTGCAGTTAGTGCATCCCTTCAAAGCTAAAGGTACGATGGAGGTCCGGCCCCCTCCCATGTGTGTTAGACGCGGGCTGGGAGGCAGAGGGATAGGCTGGGTGTGATGGGGAGTTCCTTGAGGTGGACAGCTCATAATGCTGTGGGGAGCTGTTGCTTGATGGGGTGTTATTAGGGATGATTTATTTACAAAGTACCTCCACAGGCAGGGCAGATAATGTCAAATAAAAAGCAGTTTTGAGGTCTGGTGCCAGTGGAGGAGCTGTTTGGGTAAGCACCAGGAAGCCCGCACCCTGGTGTCTTGGTATGATACTGCTTTACCATAATTTAAATCTTTCATATAATCACAGAATAGTTAGGGTAGGGAAGGACCTTAAGATCATCAAGTTCCAACCCCCCTGCCATGGGCAGGGACACCTCGCTCTAAACCATATCACTCAAGGCCTCATCCAACCTGGCCTTGAACACTGCCAGGGATGGAGCATTCGCAACCTCCCTGGACAACCTATTCCAGTGCCTCACCACCCTAACAGGAAAGAATTTCCTCCTCATATTCAATCTAAACTTCCCCTGTTTAAGTTTTAACCCATTACCCCTTGTCCTATCACTACAGTCCCTAATGAAGAGTCCCTCCTCAGCATCCCTATAGGCCCCCTTCAGATACTGGAAGGCTGCTATGAGGTCTCCACGCAGCCTTCTCTTCTCCAGGCTGAACAGCCCCAACTTTCTCAGCCTGTCTTCATATGGGAGGTGCTCCAGTCCCCTGATCATTCTCGTGGCCCTCCTCTGGACTTGTTCCAACAGTTCCATGTCCTTTTTATGTTGAGGACACCAGAACTGCACACAATACTCCAAGTGAGGTCTCACAAGAGCAGAATAAAGGGCAGGATCACCTCCTTCGACCTGCTGGTCACACTCCTTTTGATGCAGCCCAGGATACGGTTGGCTTTCTGGGCTGCAAGCGCACACTGAAGCCGGCTCATGTTCATTTTCTCATCGACCAGCACCCCCAAGTCCTTCTCCGCAGGGCTGCTCTGAATCTCTTCTCTGCCCAGCCTGTAGCTGTGCCTGGGATTGCTCCGACCCAGGTGTAGGACCTTGCACTTGGCATGGTTAAACTTCATGAGGTTGGCATCAGCCCAGCTCACAAGCGTGTCAAGGTCCCTCTGGATGGCATTCCTTCCCTCCAGCGTATCAACCGAACCACACAGCTTGGTGTCATCGGCAAACTTGCTGAGGGCGCACTCAATCCCACTGTCCATGTCAGCGATGAAGATGTTGAACAAGACCGGTCCCAACACCAATCCCTGAGGGACACCACTCGTTACTGGTCTCCAGCTGGACATTGAGCCATTGACCACAACTCTTTTTGTGCGGCCCTCCAGCCAGTTCTTTATCCACCGAGTGGTCCATTCATCAAATTGATGTCGCTCCAATTTAGAGACAAAGATGTCGTGTGGGACAGTGTTGAATGCCTTACCCAAGTCCAGGTAGATGACATCAACTGCTTTACCCCTGTCCATCAGTTCTGTAGCCCCATCATAGAAGGCCACCAAATTGGTCAGGCAGGATTTCCCCTTAGTGAAACCATGCTGGCTGTCACCAAGCATCTTGTTGTTTTTCATGTGCCTTAGCATGCCTTCCAGGAGAATCTGCTCCAAGATTTTGCCAGGCACAGAGGTGAGACTGACTGGTCTGTAATTCCCCGGGTCATCCAAAATGGGGGTTATATTTCCCTTTATCCAGTCATTGGGAACTTCACCTGACTGCTATGATTTTTCAAATATGATGGCCAGCGGCTTAGCAACTTCATTCTCCAGCTCCTTCAGGACCCGCGGATGGATTTCATCAGGACCCATGGACTTGTGCACGTTCAGATTTTTAAGATGGTCTTGAACCAATTCCTCTCCTACAGTGGGCCCAAGGTCTTCATTCTCACAGTCCCTGCGTCTGCCTTCCAAGACTTGGGTGGTGCGGTCAGAGCCTTTGCCAGTGAAGACCGAGGTAAAGAAGTCATTCAGAACCTCAGCCTTCTCCAAATCCTGTGTAGCCAGTTCACCCGAGAGCCTTCTGAGGGGGCCTATGTTCTCCCTAGTCTGTTTTTTATTGCTATGTACCTGTAGAATCCCTTCCTGTTATCCTTAATATCCCTAGCCAAGTTTAATTCTAACTGGGCCTTAGCTTTCCTAACCTGGTCCCTAGCTTCCTGGACAACATCCCTGTACTCTTCCCAGGCTGCCTGTCCTTGCTTCCACTTTTTATAAGACTCTTTCTTCATTTGAATTTTCCTCAGCAGCTCCTTATCCATCCAAGGAGGTCTCCTGGCCCTCCTGCTGCACTTCCTTCTGGTTGGGATGCAACACACCTGAGCTTGTAGCAGGTGATCCTTGAATATCAGCCAAGAGTCTTGAGCCCCCTGCCCTCTAGGGCTGTAGCCCATGGAACCTTACTAAGCAGGTTCCTGAAGGGGCCAAAGTCTGCTCTTTTGAAGTCCAGGGCAGTGAGCTTGCTGCACGCTCTTCTCACTGTCTTGAGGATCTCAAACTCAACCATCTTGTGATCGCTGCATCCAAGGCTGCCCTGGAGCGTCACATTTCCAACGAGCCCTTCCCTGTTGGTGAGCATGAGGTCAAGCATGGCACCTCTCCTTGTTGGCTCCTCTATTACTTGCAGAAGGAAATTGTCTTCCACACCTTCATCTGCAGGTTCTCCTTGATCAGGCAGTCTGTAACCAGTCCCCACAGTAAGGTCTCCTATCACTGTTCTTCCTTTAACCCTGACCCACAAACTCTCTGTTGACTGCTCACCTGTCCCCAGACAGAGTTCCATACTCTCCAGCCTATCCCTAACACAAAGGGCAGCTCTCCCTCCCTGCCTGCCGGGCCTGTCTTTTCTAAAGAGCCTGTAACCTTCCATTCCAACACTCCAGTCATAGGAGCCATCCCACCATGTCTCTGCAATGCCTATTATATCATACCCCCGTAGACTTGCACACATCTCTAATTCCTCTTGTTTGTTCCCCATGCTACGGGCATTTGTATACAGGCATCTGAGCCGAGCTCCAAATGAAGCCGGCTCGTTGGCTGGAATATCTCTGCATTGCTCCGAGCATAAGTGCTGGCAACTGACTGGGTGTGTTGGGATGGAATGATGCCCCCTCCCCCAACATATCTAGTTTAAAGCCTCCTTGACCAGTCTGGCAAGCCTCCTACCAAAACTCCTCTTTCCCTTCTTTATCATCAGACCAGCTCCTCCAGCCCCCAGTTTGAAGGCGCTTGTGACTTTTCATCTGTTGTGTGTTACCTACCCTCTTGCTGCTATATATTGCTGTGTTTCAATTACACATAAATTGTCTAATTGTCTCCACTTCCTCTTCTCTTGCTGAGCTATGAACACATTTCCTCGAAGCCGCTATACCTCCCAGACCTCCAGGTTTAGGAGGATCCTCTTGGTGGCATCTCTGCAGTTGTGCCTTTCCTACCCCTTCCCTCCCTGTCCCCAAACCTGCAGCCTTTAGCACAGAATTGTGCATTTTGGCTGAACAAAGGCGTATCCTGAGTGCTTGTGTCTCCCTGGCCTGCAGGCTCATTGCATGGTTTCACTCAGTCTTCCCCTGTGGTGGTGACTCTCCATCACCTGGTCACCTCCTCAATGCTCATCACAGTGAAATGGGGTTTCTTACCAGACTATAAGAAGAGGACTAGAGCAAATGTGCATCAGGACATCTTCCTGTCATCAGATTCTGTTGCTGCCTTCTGTAAATATGATTTGATCATCAAATTTGCTTGGTATTTCTGTTTTTTAAGTGATATTCTGTAAAAACACTCTATTAGTGTTTTTCACACTTGGAGATCTATTGGTTCTATGTAAAGGTTGTGGGTGCGATAGGAACTTTTTCCTCCTCCACCAATACAGTAAATAGGCGAAACTTTGTGTTAAAATATTGTAAGACTAGTTAAATGCTCTAAATTGCCAACTGGCTGGTCTGCCCACAGTTCTGATACACCTGGGTTGTTTAAGCTCACAGTAAGCACACTGACAAAAGATGTGGATCTCTGATTCGCATAGGTGACTGAAAAATCTCCAGGCATGTTCCCAGCGGTAATGCTGGTCTCCAGGGGAGAGAGGCACTGATCTGAATATGGGTTTGAGTTCATCTGAATCTGTCTCCATAACTGGTTCCTCTGTCCAGCAGCTTGAGGTCTGACCATGCTCAGTGATTTATTAATGGTTCCTCTGGCATGAGTGGTGATTTGCTTTCCAGTGTGAGCTGAGAACACTGTTATTGCTCTGTGCTAAATTAACACCTATCCTAAGAGCATTAGTTCACGCTGTGAATGGATTGGGTCCAGGGCTGGTCCAGTCTTGGCTTCCAGCTCTGCTGGGCTGAATCCACAGCAGCTGGTGAATGTTATCCAGATTTACACAGGCATAGTTGAGCATATACTCTGACAGAGGACTTTCCCATTCCCTGTTTTTGTGGGATTACTGTGGAAATCATACTCTTACATATATATTTGTAATCCCATAGGAATAAGTAGTAATGACTGCTTGCTTAATCTGGGATTCATTCCCTCCAAGACACTTGCATGATTGGAAGACATTCAGGTTTCTTTGGGCAGAATAATTCTTGAACTTTTCTTTTACTCATCATGCTGTTTTATGTTGTGTGTTTTATTTCTTCTAATAAAGCAGTTGATTGGAATTTCCTAACTCTGTGTCTTACCCCATCCCCATGTTGTATTTATTTTCTACAAGCTGTTTATCTCCACAGTGCTCATATCTTGCTAGTTTTGTATTAGCTTGAAGACTGCTCCGCAGCAGTTTTATGGTTTCAGTGTATATTTGGTTTCTTTAGATCCCTCCTGTGCCTGTCGTTTGGTCTTATTGAGTTGTAATATGGTAGGCTAAATATATCCCTTGTTTAACTCCATTGACTTCAGTAGATGTTTGCTATAGAAAGAATTTGGCATGTTGATTAAATGGATATAAACTCACATTTCTTCATTTTGTTTCCAGGCTTGCCTAGATCAGGAGTGGTATCTCCTGCTAAATACTTCTGTGTCCTTTGTACAGAGCACGTAGGGAAATAACTACTGAGTGGCTTCATCCGTCTGGAGTCTTGTTACGTGATCCCCTGCCTTGTTCAACAATAGACTCATTCTCTCTCCAGTATTTTCCTTGGTTATATTTGTAAAAACATATACTTGTTTCCCATTACTCTTTCAAAGTAAAAGCAAAACAAAAACCCTACTGTTTGTCCCCTTTGTGCCTTATAATATTTTACCTCCAGTGTATATTCAGGCTTCATAACTTTTCTCATGTAAGAAATGAGCTCACTGCCAAGAGCCAGAGGAGCCATTTATTTTGACCCACTTGTTTCTCTGTAGCAATGGAATTGCTTTCACATGTATTTCTTCCAGGTTAGCCTGAAGGGTATTCCATCCTTTGCATTTTGAAACGCAGGTCACTGTTTTCTCAGTTGTTTTAGCTGAAGATAAATTTGTTTTCCTGAAGACAGATTGTAAGTCCCTTCTTTAGTACTTGGTTCATGCAGAAGGGCCACCAAGGTTTTTCTTCTTGCTTTTTAGTGAACACCTCGCTTCTAGCATCAAATTTAGCATTACCTCATGTCTCATTGCATTCCCCCTTGAAATGTGTTATCATTACCTTCACAGTTCACAAAGTCCTCTGACCTATATATTATAGGATGGCAGGTCTTTCCCGAGAGCTAGCTCAGCAATTAAAGTTTCCCACTGGCACAGATGGTTATGATAATAGGACATCATATATTTATATATAGAGAAAGTGAGGCAGGAGAGAGTGAGCACTCCTACATTTTTCAAAGCAGTGTACAAACATTAGCTAATTAACCCTAATAACAGCTCTGCAAGGAAATTAAATGTGATTATTCGCATTTTATAGGTGGAAACGCTCAGGAAAGTAGACTAAGTCACATGCCAGAGGCCAGCACAAGATGTCATTACTGAGGGGTGGGGTAAGATTGAAGGAGCAGAAGCCATCCTGGCATGGTTACTGTTCAGTCCAGCAGGTTGCTGAGTGCCAGGTGAGATCTTTCCTGATCTCCATCCAGCTGGTTTACACCTCTTGTATGGTTTTGAGTTGTCCCTGGTGCGCACATTTATTTGAGAGAGTTAAGTTGTTATTTTCAGAGCTTGCCCTTCTTTGCATGGCTTGCGTTTGTCACTACCCTGAAGCTAGAAGAGGTGCTTGGTGCTGATAGTTTATTTTCTATCCACGTTTTCTGGTGATGAAAACAAGCAGGTTTGTGTTGTAGCTTCACTGAGGACATCCACCTGGTTTTGGTGCAGGGAGCTCTAGCACCATTTTCTGCACATGGCTGCTGTTGGAGTTGAAATGTAATCACTGGGGCTGTTGTTGGAGGCTCCAACCTGCAGAGAAAACATGTGTGAGTAGTGGAGTAGTAAATTACTATTTCGTTTAAATGACTTTTTGTCATCTCACCTGCTTCACCCACAGTGTAGGGTGTATGCCCAGTCTGTGAATGGAAGTTGTACTTCAGTGGGCACACTGCTCACCCCATAGCAGCACATGGGGTCACGCTGTGTATGCCTTGTCTCAGCATCACATTGAAGCAGTGTGGCAGCAGCCTGCTTGCTCTTAGAGCCCCATGACAAGAGGCTCAACTCATTTAACACCTACCAGTCACCAGCCCTATTTGTGCCTTAGCTTATCCACAGTTTAACAGGACAGCAAATTAGTAACCCTTTAAGTCTTCATGGCTTTTGTGAAAGCTGCTTTATGCAAGGGGAATATGGGGAGATGTCCATGTCAGAATCAAGTGGGCTGTGACAACGGTTCCGTGTTTGGATGGTTTTGAGGATTTGAAAGTGGAATCCAGTTGCATGTTCTTAATCTTTTCTCACCTTGCCTGTCACTTTAGGTTTTTAAGGAGTGGGCAGAAGTGTTGTCTCGTGTTATCAGCTGCTATTTTTAACCAGTGCAATCATCACTGTAGATAACCTGTACACTTTGCAACAGTTCCTGGAATGTGAGTCTTTCACATAACCTTAATCTCAAAGAGCAAGTGCAAAATCAGATGCAGAGGTCGCAAGCATTTTGGGGAAAGATGGTGGAGTTTTGAATGTTGTTTGCTTTTTCAGGTAACCATCTGGCTGAACACCTGAGAGTGGGGTAGTATGGTGTTTACTCTTCTATTTTCAGTTGCTGGCAATAGCAAAACTTCTCCCTGGAGACTAGTCTGGTGAGGGCACAGCAGGAGCATTTGAATTGAAAATGGTTGTGCTCTATCTGTATTTTTCTGTGCCTAATGGAAACTCCAGCAGGGAGCTGGAGGAAACGAAAAGCATTTCTTTTGCCGCGATGTCACTATCATAACTAATAACGTAACACAAACCAGTTTATCTCTTGTTGGCCTCCCACCCAGTAAACAGGGAAGCAGTGCAAAGCTGTGCTGGGTGATGAAGGGCTCTTACTTACCATCCCACCCCTCTGCACCATAGGAATGCTTCCTCAGCATCAGGCATCTGCAAAACCTGAAATCATTCCTAAAGCAAGAGCTGCTCCTGTGTCTGGGAGCTGAACCTGTGAGTGGCCAGCCATGCCTGGGGCATGTCCAGGGGCTTTGCCTGGTCCCTGCAGCCTGGGGGAACCCATGAACCCATCTTGCTTCCTTGGCACCATGCTGTGAGCCAGTGAAGCTTTGCTATTCCTATGTTATGGAAGGAGGGGAGTGTTCTGAGGGAGCAGAGAAGGAGCAGGACATAGGTGGATGCCCTGGGAGACAATCTCCCTGAGACCCTGAAAGAGGGCTGGGAACTAGAGCTGTTGTCTGAGCCCTGTCCAGCACCTGGGCTGCTGCAGCAAGCAGGGGAGGTGGCAGAAAGTGAGTATCTGGGGAACTTTAAGGGTTTGTGCCACAGATTGGGGCCATCTGATGCAAGGAAGGGTGGGGATGTGACACATTTGCCCCCAAGTAACCGTAGCCCATGAGTGCTGGGAGGGGGGTGGACCCCACTGCAGTTCCACAGCAGTGATCTCTTCCTCCACTAGCCCTGGGCTTAATGCCTTTGAGAGGAAACTCTGCACTGTGTTTATTATCCTTGCTTTGTGCTAGGCTTCATTGTTTAAATGGGTCATTCATCACAGGGCTAGAATTGGGCTTGGTAAAGCCTAACCTGGATTTGGTTTATGGAGGAATGTGAATCCAGCAGTGCTGCTTTCAGAGGAGTCTCTTTTGGAAAGCAGTTTCACTTCATCAGGCTGAGTGTTTTAGTTTGCTTTATTCTTTCTCAAAATCCAGCATCCGTGAAGTTATATCTGTACATTAGGAGCTACACTGGCAAACATCTGCTGGCTGGTGCCAAGGTCCCCACCGAGGGGAGCCCAGTCGGTGAGCTGGGCTTGTGAGATGGGTACATCACCTGAGCGGAGGTTTTTAATTGTCTTCAAGAGCAGTATTATGTGCTACTGCCCTAAATCCCTGCTTTACATATGGTTTTGACATGTGCCCTAAAGCTTTCTTACGTGCCTGACCCTTGGGGAGCTGAATGCCCGGCTGAGCTTGTTTTCAGTGTGCAGCACCAAATGGATGAGCAGAGGCTATGAAAGAGCAATGTGCTACGAAGCTGCACCACAAGAATACGTGGGATTAGAAATGGTCTCTGGAGTTGCTGTTTATGTTCTGAGTTAAATTAAGGTTTCTGAAATTTGGAGTCAAGGGGGAAAGATGGTGCAGTGCACAAAAGCTCATTACAGAGGCCTGGATAAAAAGGCCCTTAGGAGTCTGATGGAGTGGTTATATGAAATACTGAGAAAAGCCAGGCTGCATTTCCAATTTTGCCCTTAAATATACTTTCCTGTCTTCATTAAAGTCAGTGACAACCTTGCATATACATCTGAGGTCAGAGTTTCATCTATTAGAAGAGGCAGGCTTCGGGTGTTTATTGTTGGTGTGCAGATTGACTCTGCAGGGGATAAATGCAGTTTATTTTCATGTGGTGTAGTGTAAGAATGCTTCAAAGAATTGCAGGCACCAGCAGGGCCTTAAAAGCAAAATCTGGAAAGATACATACTTAAGAAAAATAAAGGATAATTCATTTTATTTGGAGCTTGGCATTATGATATTTTTTATTCTGCTGAAAAGTAAGATTAAAAAATTGGTTTTCATACGGCACTAATGGATTGGTTACATAGCTCAAGGTAGGAGAAAATCTGGAGACCTGGCTGTATAGTGTGAAAGCATATTGATGTCATCTCTATGAAGTTTTCTATGTATTAACAAGTGGCCTGGATGAAGTAGAAGTGAGGCATATAATACCCAGTTATCTGAAGATGGCAGATTGGGCATGCTTTTCACATACGGAAGCAACTGCAAGACAGGAAGTGTAGGAAGACGAGGAGAGTGAAGAAGAATGGGCAGCTGCTTGCAGTACTGGCATTAGCATAGGTGTGTGGAAACACTAATACACTTGGGGTGAAAACACTATCAGCTAGAAATTAAAAAGAGATTATTAAAATGCAGAGGAGCAGAGAAAGCCTGAGGATACCTCACATAACTACCTAATCGAATGTGAGTATTCAGTTTGATGTGTTGCAGAAAGCAAATGTTATTTGCCTTCCAGGACTACAAGAGAATATAATATGTCCAAGAGCAAGTAATGCATTGTTAAGCGGACCTGCTTAGCATTCATATGTGCTGGGGTAAAATAAGCTGGTTTATACTAGAGGCAGCATGAGAAAGGGCCTGGATTTCTTGATGTTGGTTATGCCAGTGGGAGCTAGCTCTGGCTGGAAGTCATGCTTAAGCTTACTGTATGTTCTCCTGTCATGCAGGGAGCTTAAAACTGAAATCACTTTGCCAGTGGTATTTTTCTTCATTGTATGCCATTTTTGAGAGGTTCTGGGAAAGCGGAAAAGGAAATCATGTTAGATGTCTTGTTTCTTGGCTGAGGGGACTCCACTTCTTTGGTGCTTGGGTATGCTCCCAGCCTTAGCAGCCCCATCTAAACTTGTTCGCACCACTGTCACATGTTAATTCTTGCTCCCTGCATTGCATGCATGGCCTGACTAGGGAAGCTTTGCTGCTTTTTTTCCCCTGCTGTACTCACATGGCAAAAACCATAAAAGATCCTCTCTCTGCTCATCAACAGCATTGAGGGACAAGTGCTGAGCACAGAAGATAGGGCTTTTGAGGGCTGTGGCCAGGATGCCAGTGAAGACTTGCTGTTCTCTTTTCAAACTACCTTACATTTTAGGTCATCTGCTGATAATGTGGCCTATGGCCCCTTTAGTCATTCCTACATCCTCGCATCCTGTAAAGGTCACCTGTTTCTGAGAGTTCACAGCTTGTGAAGGTTAACTGATGAGTGAGTTGTTCTTGAGAAATTAGCCCAAGCCCAGTTAGTCATTTCCAGCAGGGTAACTCAAGATAAGCATGGATTAGCAGAGTTTGTAGGCTTCTGATTTTGACCTGGTAGCATCTACCTTCTTACACTTGCAAACAGGTAGGCTTACCCTGGTTTTACTCACACTGTACAGCAGCCCAGTCCCTGGGGCGCCAGTTCATGTCTTATACTGGAAACCAGAAGCCAGTAGTGCTTCTGAGAGGCTCTCATAAGTACAGGCTGACTGTGTGGGATTTTTATTCCTCTGTGATATTGTGAAATGTTCTGTGTGAATGTCAGTGAAGGTAGTAAATACCTGTGATACTTTTCCTTTATTGTTTTGCTAATGTTCCCATGCTTTTGCAAGAGTAAACTCACTGACTGGAAGGAGGTTCTTGACTCAAAAAGCAGTGTGATGAATGTGTATATATGAGTGAGTGAGTGAGATGTGATCAGCTGTTTGACTGGTATTCTTCTCTATAATCGGCAGCTCTCACTGTGAGCCTCTGTGAGCACTGGCCAGCCTGTGGGCAGTGACACCAGGGAATTCCCTGGTGCACAGGGGCAGGAGGGACCATTGCTATCTCCCCTAGTAGTACCACTAGCTACAGCATCACCTTCAACTGGGTGAGGCACATAGTGCCAGTTCCCTTTCCTTGTGCCTCCTAAAGTGAACACTCCAGCCGTGATGTGCTCAAATCAGCCTATACAATATGCACACCTGGTCCTTGTGTCCTTAAGATGGGCAAAATACCTCCTGTATGCTGTGTTGTGCTGCCTGGTGAAGCGTGGCTGCTGTGGGTGCGGTGTGTGATTGCTCACCAGCAGTGATGGATGGACACAGTGTTTGTAGTGGTGTAGAAGAGTCAGTGCAAACCTGCATATGGGGGAAAGTGGTCTTTGTTCATGGAAATAAGGAACATCATCTCCTGGGAAGAGGTACTGTACACCGAGGCTAAAGATACGTGGACATAGAAGTCCTAAGATGTGATTATTTTTTTTTTCCTTTCTTTCCCTCAACCAGCTACTGAGAATGAGAACCAGCCAAGCAAACAAAACTGAGCAGCAGCAGCAGAACTTATTTCTTCAAACCATGTGTGAAGGTTTTTTTTCCTTTGCAAATGGATTTTCTTTCTGGGCTGCTTTTGTCCAGCACCTTCAAAGTCTTTCAGGTTAGCCTGGTGCTGGGGTCTGTTGTGCTTCAGCCAATCTCCACATCACATTGCTTCCCACACATTTTCTCCTATCGCAGTGAATATTTCTATCTGTTATGATCTTTATGAGCTGCTTGATCTTATCTTCAAACCAAGGCCAGGATGTGGTATCCCAGATAGACTAAAGGGTTTTGTAGCACCCAAACTTGAGAGCTTGTCTATGATACCAAGTCCTGGCTCAGTCACAGGGCACTTTTGGTGGCTTGAGCTATTGAGACCAAGCTTGGGGACCGCATCTTGGAGGATAACTGCAAGGTGGAGCAACCACCTTGAGTTCCTCAGGGCCCAAATACTGTCCACTGGAAATCCCATTTTATTTTCCCTGTGCTGAAGTGCTCCTTTCCTCCCTCCCCCAGCCTGAAGTTTGAATCCTGCCCTTGGAGCCTGCTGCAGGAGCAACAGCTGAAATGTAGTAAATTCATTTATTTATTTTCAATTATATTGAAATATATGTTCCATATATATATTTTTCAATATATTCCATATATATTCAATTATTTTCAATTATATTGAAAATAAATATATATTGAATATTATATATACATATTATTCAATTCATTCATGGACCGTTTCAGGGACATAGAAGAGCATTTAGGGTGACTCTCTTCCTTTTCAATAATAGTGCATGTTTCGTGTATATTGAGGAATGCTTTCTGCAAGAGGTTGAAACCACTGCTGACATCTCTGTCCTCTCTATTCTGATGCAGTGTTAAGATAACTCTCTCCACTCAAACCAGATTGCATCCTGAAAGAAAATCTCTCTGGGAATGAAGTTGGGCAGCTTGACTGTGTCATTTTATATTGTCATTTGAAAGAATCGTTTCTCTGCAGCTGGGGCCATTGCTCTAAAAGAAGTGAAGGTTATAATTTACTTAGCTCCAGCAGGGCAGGGGATGCTGCACAGCCGCACATTCTTATTGTTTTCACAGGATTGAGCAGAACCATCTTCTCAGACTCAGAGCCTAGGGTTTAATACAGCTTATGAGAAATGGCAGCTTTTGCAAGAAAATAGAGTAACAGTGTTAATCTGCATGCCTTTATAATTCCCACATGGAGTGAAAATTAGCCTCTTTCCACTTCGCAGGAAAAAAATTACCAAGAGGGGATCTGAAGAAAAGATTGCTTTATTTTTACTTAATATGCTATATTACATTTATGTGCTTGTTATCTAACTGAAACTGAACTGCAGTTGTCAAAATAGGTAGAGCACATCTGGCAGATGTGTAGAAGGGTGTCTGTGTATATAGTTAGTGCTTGGTCCAGAATGGTCATGATCACCTGCTCCTTCGGTCTTTTGGAACAGCATTCGTGGTCACTTGTGGTCTGAGCCAGCTTCTGGGTATGTCACTGAGAAAGCTCTTGTTGACTTCATTTGGAGCTGGCTTGGGCCCCATGCTTCAAGATGCTTTAGGGTTGTTTGCATGCAGAGAGGGAAGGGACCTAATACTCCATGCCGGAATGAGCTATTTTAGCTTGACATCCAAAGCCATGCTGCACACTTCATTCTTGAGGGTGATGGCAACTATTTTCTTACCGGCAGTGAACTGGGGCTGGGGGAACATTCCTGCCCATAGTGCAACAACTGGTGGAGGAAAGCACCTGCCAGGGATCCCATTGCCTGGTGTGCTGTTACTTCTGCTTTAGTCTGTCAGCTGTCGTAACAGGAGTTACATTTACTGGCTGCTGGTGCAGTGGAGTGGATATCAGATTGCTTCTTATGGGCTGGAAGACTTCAATGCATTGGTAGATTCTCCCATATATAGTGCTTTCTCTGCTTGATAGAGAAGTGTCTCGGCAAGGTTACCAAAATAGCACAAGAGCAGAAAGTACACAGCCAACTGCTGTCTCCATCCTAATGTGAAATGTGATGGCTCCGGAGATGAGCTCATCCTTGTCCCATTGGAAATGTCAATTAGAGGTCAAGAGAGATGGACCCAGGTATGAAGAGTTGGTAGTATATGCAGTGTACTGTAGCTCTGCAGGCCGGTCCTCTGGCCAGTGAAATGTGTTTTGATGGGCACACACAGAGGCTTGGCAGAAGTCAGGCAATGAATTAGGTAAGCCAGGAGCATGCTGTGGCCATTGGCAAAGCCTTGCTCCTTGCAGAACCTGTGACAACTGTTAGATCAAGAACTACGGCAGGAGCTAGGTAATACTTTTATTTCAGAATAAAGAATGTTGTACAGGTTTGCATTCAACAGGCTGATACGCTTAAAATCGGGTTACAAACAAAATTATTTTGCACTGAAAGATGAGACTGTTATGATTTGATTATTTCTTTTTTCTTCTTTTATACTTGGCACAATTTGGCTTTTGTATGTGATGACTGGGGACATTGCAAAGTGTTCTAAAAATACAGATATGTGTAAACGTAAGCATTCGTGATGATCCTATGTAAAGATACAGTCAAGACATGTGTGCATACTAATGTGTATAGGAACACATATTTTTGTAAATTTAGCAAATGGTAACAGCAAATTCTATGCATTATTTTAAAATATTGAACATTATCTCAATTTCCAACCAGTTGAATGCAGGGTTAGTTTTCCTTGCTGGACTGTTCTGGAAACTTAAGCCAAATATTTACACATATTGCTCATGCTACAAATGATACAATCCTGTTTCACAGCAGTTTAGTCATTGATACCAGGTTAGGTTCACAGAGATTAGATGATGCAAACGTAAATCAGCAGAAGCTGGGTTCCAGTGAGAGTTTAAGTTTTCAGAGCCCTGGAAGACACTCACAGTCACCTTAGTAAGGAAAACTAACACACAGACCATAAAAATGCTGAGTGCAGTGCTTTTCATGGTCATGAGCAAAGCACTTTTTTCCTTTTAAAGGAGCTATTTGTATATGTTTGTGCAGCATTTTATGTTGTCACTGCCAATCTAGCTTCCCTCGGTCCTCTTTCTCAGCCATTATACAGAAACCCACCTTTCTACTCCCCCATCTTCCCACTTACTCTTCTTGGGGAACCCAAATATCATTGTATTGTGCTTAGCAGAGGTAAATACCTGTTGGAAAACGAAGTGGCACCTTTGGAGACATGTTGTTCCATTGGAATTTACAGGACATACTTGCATGCTCTTCTGAGCATGTTTTGCACCACCTACCCATCTGGCTTTCCCCTCCTGTGGTTTCACAGCTCTTCAGCAGTAGCTACACATATCCCACGTACTCAGAGATGATTTATCTACTTCTTTTTCCTGTCCTTTCCAGTTGCAGCGCATTTGCCTGTATCGTTTTTCAAGGGTCGGCCTTTTAGTCTTGTTGGAGTAGGCTTGTCCCTATTCTTCCAAATTAAGTAAGCTTGGCCCATGCCATCATTGACACATTCTCAAATCAAACTTTGTAATCTCTTCATAAGCTGTTTTTTGACCAGGTCATGAAGTTTGCACTGCGTATAAAATCACTAGGCATTTGCCTGAATAAAAAACCCAGAATAAGGTGTTGTTTTCTTCTGGGTGAGCTTGTTACAGAATCACGGAATCCTTTAGGTTGGAAAGGATCTTTTAAGATCATATGGTACCAACTGTTAACCTAGCACTGCCAAGTCCACCACTAAACCATGTCCCTAAAGTGCCACATCTACACATCTTTTAAATATTTCCAGGAATGGTAACTCAGCCACTTCCCTGGGAAGCCTGTTCCAGTGCTTGACAACCCTTGGGGTGAAGAAGTTTTTCCTAATATGTGATCTAAACCTTCCCTGGCAAAACTTGAGGCTATTTCTTCTTATCCTATTGCTTATTACTTGGGAGAAGAGACTGACTTTGCTACAACCTCCTTTCAGGGAGTTGTAGAGCAAGAAGGTCTCCCCAAGCCTTCTTTTCTCCAGGCTGAACAACCCCAGTTCCCTCAGCATTTGGTCTCCAGACCATTCACCAGCTTCACCAATTTAAAGTTTGGTTTAAAGCTCTTTCAGTGAGCCCTGCTAACTCCTGTGCAAAGATCCTTTTCCCCTTTGGGACAGATGTACCTGGTCTGTTGCCAACAGGCCTGGTGTTGTGTAAACTGACCATGATCAAAACCACAAAATTCTGCCGGTGACAGGTATTGATCTGCTGGCTCTTCTCTCATCATTTCCTGAAACTGGAAGGGTGGAGGAGAAGAACACTCCCTGTGCTCCTGATCCAGTTGTGCCAAGGCCCTGAAGTTTCTCTTGATTGCCCTTGGACCTCATGTTGCAACTTCATTGCTGCGTACCTGAAGAATCAATAATGGATGATAACCTGAGGGCTGTACCAGGGTGGGAAGCTTTCTCTACACATGTTTAACCCAGGCCCCAGGGTGGCAGCAGACTTCCCTTAACAGTGGGTCCAGTGTGATTATTGGGCTGTCTGTTCCCTTCAGAAGAGAGGCTCCTATGACAATGACCCATCTTCTTTTCCTTATGGAAGCAGTTTTGACACAGGATGTAGACCAACTTAACAAGCTAGATGAACCATGGTCCTCATTGTTTGGTTCAACTAGCAGAGCCTTATGCCAGTTGTGCAAGGGCAACTGGGCAGGTGGGACAGTCACAGAGTACACATGCCTGCTTTGCTGGGTGGGAACTTGTTGCCATTCCCCCCTATCCCTTAAGCCACTGTGTTCAGTCAGGCAGAGAGAGGATACGGAATCCTCTGCATCACGTGTGGTCCAGTGGGGCCTGTTTCAGGGATGGTAGGGTGTGATTCCTGTAGTGTCTCTTTTGCTCCCTGGTATCCTTCAACCCCTTCACATCATCCCAGAGCTCTGTCACCAAGCAGAGGAGCTCCTGTGTGAGATGTGCTTACTACTGTTGTTTGATACAAGCCTAAGAGCGGGGTACACCCTGCAGCCTGACAGCTGGGTGGCACCATGTTCCTGCCTGGGCAGCTGCCTCAGTCATGGTGCATGAGAGCTTAGAGAGGCCATGGCTTTCTGCAACGTGGATACCGTGATCCCCAGTAAAGCTGGTGGAGCTTCAGCGCACTTCCTGCACACCCTTCCTTGCAAACTGCCATGCTCTGTTTGCCTTGCCTTGGTCAATGTGCTCCCTAAGGGCTGCATTTATCTCTCTCTGTGTGTGTGTGCGTGTGTGTGTGGCGGGTTGGTTGCCATTGCTCCTGGCCCCGTTCAGGTCCCATCAGCTGTTGTCTTATTAGCTGTGGGGTCCTGGGGTCTCCTTCAGGTTCCTCAAGAGGTTCCCCTTGGACGCAGATCATGCTGGCACCAGTGCTGCCTGTCTTGACGACCTTATGTTTGTGAGTTCAAGCCTTCCCTTTAAGACAGTGGTCATGCTTTGAATCGAGTGTTCATCCTTGCCTCCTACTGCTTTCTTTTTTTTTCTATCTCAAAGGCTTTTGGTTGGATCCAGACTGCTGGTCTTATCTGTGGCCATGAGGGTCGGTCTTGGTGCCTCCCATACCTAATGTCCTATAAACCAGTATATTTAATTCAGGACTTAAGACGTGGTATTTATCTGGCATAGCCTTTGGCTACTGAAGCAGCAGAACCTTCTCTTCAGAAACAGGAGGACAGCCCCTGCATCAAAGTGTGACTCTGTAAGGTAAATCATCGCCACTTCTTCACCATAGTACTCCAAAGAAGAGTAAGAGCACAGGCACGTGTCAGGGCAGGGACTGGGCTCTGTGTTGTAACCGTGTATTCTGGAGGCAAGCTTGTTAGGTGGGTGATCATCCTTTCCTCTCTCCTGTTTGCTTTTTGTTACTGTTTTGGTTTTCTGTGTGTGTGTTCGTATTGTTGCTGATTTTGGGGGTAAAATACTGGTACTTGTGAGCCAAAAGAATAGATGATGTGGTGTGTTACAACAATATGTAGCTCTGACAAAAGATGTAATTGTGCCAGGGCTTCTGGTGACCACATGAAATGCATGAGCAGGCTTTGGATGACTTCTCACCACATGCCCCAGATGGGAGGCGCTTCAACTGCACTGTTGTATTTGAAAAATAAACTGGTTGTACTTGCTTCAGCTCAGTTTTGCACTTCTTCCTTGTGGTTACCTCTGGAACCCTCTCCTTCCACCCAGGAGTGACTTCAATGTGTTCTGTTTTTAGTATCAGGAGCCAAACCTGTATGGTGTGAGTCTTCTCTTGTAGTATTTTCTGCCAGAGAATGCAGATGCAGGAAATGGTTGGAGGAACATTGCAGGTGGCAGTGGTGCAAGGTTCAGGGTGGTGGGGGGGTTGATTGTTGAGACCCTGCAGCAGTTTGCTGCTTGGTGTCTCTTCCTTTAGTGCCTTTTCTTTTCATGCCTGGTCAGACTTCACCTTGTTTGCAGCCCCAGTCACTGCAGAGAGGGCCGGGAGAAAGGGAAAGCACCCTAATCCCTGGGAGCCTCTTGGCCAGGTGTACTGTGCTGCTGGATCGACCTTCCCATGTTTCGTGTTGATCTTCCTTCCTCTGCTCTGTCACTTGAGGCTTTGTGGCTGCTGGTGTGAGTCTGCATGATGGGGCTAGTTAATGGAGTCCTTTCCTGTAGGTAGTGGGTTTATGCTCTTCTTGAATATTCAGCCTCAGTTGTGACCTGCAAGTTGGGTGGGTTGGTGTAGCAGTAGCTTGGCTGGGAGCAGCCCTGTATGCGGGACTTCCCCAGGCTGGTGGGCTCCTTTGTGGGATTTCCGATGAGGTCAGGGATGCAGGGGTGGGAGTTGGCCCTACCCCAGTTTACATGGATTTAATAGAAAGTGTGACTTCAAACCAGTTAAATTTGCATGAAAAAGTTCCTGGGCTGAAGACTGCCCAAGCCAGATGCTAGGGTGTTTCCTTTACTTGTTTCCTTGAATTTGGACACAAATTACATGTAAACCTTGTGATGGGAATGTACATGGGAGATTACGGTCCAAAGTGTTGGTTTCCATGGGACTTCCAAGTTAGTTCACCGAGCAGTAGGGTGGCCACAGCTTCTGTGTAGTACTTAACAGTGCTTATGACATTGATTGCCTTCACTTTTTGGTAGAGAGTGCCTGTTCAGAGGGAGTTACAGCAACTGTGAGCTGATACATACAGCTTTAACCAATAAATAGCAAATACCAGTCTGCATACGATCTGCACTGTGTTCCTTGGTTCAGAATGCCCATTTTTCTCCCCAGAGTCTACTGATTTGTAATGCTAGGTGTGAGACCCTCTCTGTAATGCTTCTTCCATGTCAGGAAAACATCCTAGTAAGCAGATGCCTGCTGTGCTTGGCTCCAGCAGCTGTTGGGCAGGCTGACAGCTAAAGATACGCTTTGCGTTTTCCGTGGGGAGTGTTTCATGTTAGTGAGCAATTAGCATTAATAATAATTAATGTTGGATGGAGAGAGTTTGTACCTCTACAATACATTTATTTTGAGAGACTCAAAATGCATGTAGTTGTGGGCTAGCAGCCTGGAATAAATCCTGATGCAGCTGGGGTTGATGGCTTTAACCCTGCTGTTCCCTAATGAAAAGTGTGGGAAAGCTGGAAATAAGAGCTTGAGGCCTCTGCTCCTCATCACTTGTGCAGCAACTTCTGGGCCGTACCCTTCCTACCCACACAGGGCCACTTGTGTTTCTTACGTGTATGCTTTATAGTAGTTCTTGCAAGCATCGGCAGAGATCCATTATGCTCCCTGTGGAGGTGATGGCAGCCCTGACCAGCCCCACTCTGCAGAAGCAGTGTGCCTGCCCTGGTGTGTGCCCCTGCCAGCAGACACTTCCAGCACCCCAGCTTGTGAACACGGAAGTTGGGTGCTGTTTGGTGAAACAGCAGCGAGAGGGATGGAAGCGAGTGGTGTGTGATGGTGTGGGGAGCTCGGGAAGCTGGCAGCAGTGGTGGTGATGGAGCCCGGCAGTGCCTGCTTCAGCAGGGACAAAGCTGGTGTGCTCAGCCACACGCCTGTCACGGGCTGTGGGTTGTAACCTTGGTGGAAGAGTACCCTGAGCAAAGCAGAGCTGTCACAACCTTGTTTTGTTTAATGAGTGAAGCCTTGCGAAGGCACAGCTTCATTTATTAGATCTGTTCCCTGTGCTTTTTCCAAGCACTTAGCAGTGCTTTACATGTTACTTGGAAGGCTGAAAAACAGGACCATGTCTATTTATTAATCTTTGCCTAAGAAAGATGACTACCAGATATGTTCTTTGGCCTTAACAAAGCGGTATAGTCAGTGATGAGATTAGATGTGACCCAAGAGGAGGTGCTTTGCTTAGGAAAGTATTCAGTGATGGCATATAATACAGCCTGTCTGAGGCACCACATCCTCCCTGGAGGCCTTGTCTCGAACTGAGCAGTGACCCTTCCTAGCACTTCAGTGCCATAGGGAATCTAGGAAGAATATTAACAATAAAGGGATAGAGAAAGCAAGCTTTGCCTCAGAGAAGACACCACCAACCTAAAATTATTCAGCAGAAGTTTAGTTGGCCAAGTTAATAATTTATGGTTCTGGCTGATAGCACCCCATGCAATAGCAGTGTGTTCAGCAGCCCCAGACCTGATTAAATATGCATGGACTCATTGGATGCAATTTCAGTGCAATTAGAGTATGAAGGCAGAGTATGGAGGCAGAAAGAGCTGTATCATTTCTGGAATTGTCCTAAAAGGCCCTGGTAGTTCTTCCATTGTCATGTTTTACAGGGTAGCAATTGTTCCACATCAGCTGTATTTAAGTACGCTGTTTTAAGGAGCGGCTGCCGGCCGTGTTATGTACGATATGAGAAGACAAGTACTCTGTGTGTCACTGGGCACAGAGACTGCTTGCAAATGTTAAGCTAGTGCACGACTAGAGAAAACTTGTTGCAGTAGAGCTTCTAGCCTCATGTGTGTCAGATGTGTATGTGCTGGCAGCGATGATGGCATGAGGGAAAGGTTAGACCTGAGAAGATGAAAAATCTCATTTGTACTTTTTTCTGTTTGCTGTGAAAACTTGCGTATTGTGCTCATCACTGAGGCTGTGGTGCAGGACCTTAAATCCTTGTAAACATGCTTTAAGTAAGAACAGGGAAAAAATGGTGTTGGATGTTCCACAGTCAACATTGTTGGCATTTAGGTGTGTCCTGGCTAAAACACCAGTCGCTCCAACAGCTTTCCTTTCTGGAGCCACACCACTGACTACTGTGTTTCTTCCATCCCCAGCATGGCCAGCTCTGCAGATGGAGGCGAGTCTGACCAGTTTATGCCAGCTGACAATCTGGCTTATTCTGTTCTGTGACCAAGGAAAATCCTTGCTCTTCTGTGCAGCTTCCTTCATTTTCTCCTCTCTCCTTTTGCTTCCTTGTTGCCCTCCCTTCTCCTCACTGTCTCTTTTTACCTTCCTCCTAGCTGTATGCTCTTTGGTCTGCTGCCCACTTATGAGCCACATTGCCTGAAGATGCTTCAGTGCCCTGGGTTTGTGTCACAGATGCTTTTATTCTCCAAAATCCATTATTTTACTGGCTTTTCACCTAATGAGATTTAAGACAACCCTCAGAAGGGTTGGATTGCCTTTACTTGTGGATCTCTTGGTGGAGAGTTGCCTGAATGAGTGATTCCCTGTAGAACCTAAGGGGAACAGAGGCTCAGCAGCTAAAGACTGGAAAGGAGCATGAAGGGAAGAGTGGGTGCATGGTTTGTAGCATCGCACTCTGAGTGTTGGAAACCACTGATGCCAAGAGCGGCTCAGTACTGTGGAGGAGAGGGACAGAGAAGAACTGGGGTTGGAACAGACTGCTGGAAAGCATCTAGTCCAACACCTGGCTGGAGGCAAGACTAATTTCAGATTTAGGTCACCTTGCTTGAGGGCTGTCCGGTCAAGGGTGTTAAACAGAAAGAGCAAGAAAAAGAACCTGTATTCCTGCTCTTCAAATAAATGCATAATCCACCTGTTTTGGCTGGTGCAGGTGAATTGTTCAGGCCATGTAAAGAGCTTTCATATTCTTGCTTTGGTTAAAATTCTGAAGATGTGCAACCTGTATTTACTGGTATGAGCTCATACAGGTGTCTGCTTACCTGGCTGTTTGATCTCGTTGCATTATTGTGTCTGTTCTGTGGGGACCTTGGGTTCGTGTTGGTTTTTGTAGCGTGATGGTGTAGAGAGGGAGGTAGTCCTGACTGCACGGCTGAGACGGTGGGCATCTCATTCTGAAGTTTGGTCCTTGCAACCCTGTGTTGTCCATACAACTGCAGCATTAGAGTTTTCAAAGGAGCTAAAGGGAAAGACAAAAGCAGGGTGAGAATTGGACACTGAGGATCATGTTGATGTTTAATTTCACTGGAGTGCCTGCAGCTGCCTTGGCTTTTACTCGCCCCTTCTGAGCTGCCCTCCAGATACCTCCAGGGCCATTGGTGTCTAGGCACAGGGAGCTGGGAATTTAGGGCAGCTCAATGCTGCCCTTAATGCCTCCAGGTCTCCTTGAATATTCAAGCCTCCAGCTCCCTTCCTTGGCTTCTCAGTCAGTAATTTGGGGATAACAGAGGTGTCTGCTTCTCAGAAGTGCTGACAGGATTAAAGAGTGTTTGGGAAGCAGCACTTCGAAGAGGAATGTGAGTAGTGGTGTTGCAGGGTGGCAGATTCGATTTGCTCTCTGCCTCCAGAGGAGAGTGACATGAGCCACCTCTGGCCAAAACTGCAGTACCTCCAATGTTTGTAGCATGTACAGAATAATCTGTGCCACCTCAAAATACACATGCACCCTGTTTTCCACACCTGTTACCAGCCTTGCAGATGAAAGCACGGCTCTGCTGACACAATCTCCTCTGCCTGCACCGCCCTTCTGCTGGATTGCAGACACCAGGCACAGGTTCAGATATATAGGTGCAAAACAGGTACTCTGTCTCGTTTCTGGAGCCCAGGGAAGGTAATGCTGTATGATGTCTATCAGCTGTCACACCTGCAAAACCCCAAGAAGTCGCTGTGTTGAGGATGCTTTGGAGGAAGGTCATGCAAATAGCTCATAGTAGCATTGACCTTTATCAAGCGCTTAGTGCTTTTCATCATGGAAGGTGTTACTCTCAACTGCAGAACAACCTTTTGAAAGAGGGAGGTGTTGTTAGCATGTGCTGTACAGATGTAGGGCTTGGGCATTAGGCAATCTCACACGTATTGCATGGGAAAAACCTGCAGGTGGCTGCCTGCTGGGCTCTTCATTGTTTAACCCTTGGCCCTAGGGCTTCATTGAGAGGCAGAAAACTGAGTGATCGATTGAGTCTGGCCTCTTTGGCTGTCAACTTTCAACATACAGTGATGGAGTTACAACAAGTGACTGATGGTACAGTGAGGATAGATTGAAGGAGAAGTTTGGAGCATAGAGAAGGCAGAAGGCCAAAGGAAGGCAAAAAGGAAGAGGCAATTATGGTGTAGGACTGAATGTCTTCTTCGTTATTTATGTCAGGAATGACCCATATAAATCCATGTGGAAGGACGTTGGCTGCTATTTACATCCTGGCTCTGTGAGGTGTATCTCAAAGAAGCAGGTAGAAGGAAAACTATGGCCTGATGAGGAGAAAGAATAAGATTTTTTGTCTGAAAGCTCATCTCCCCTCACCCCCTTTTCCCTCAAGAAACGGAGGCATCTTGAAAGTTTGGGCTAGAATATTTGTAATAATGAGTTTCTCCTATCTTTAAAAATGAAGTTTGTATTCATTGATTTCTTCTGTGTATGTATTTTGTACAGATTCTGAAAAAACTTTTCAACCCGTACATTATGAAAATCAGCAAGATTCAGCTTTACATCTGTCAATTTATTATTTTATTTTTTTTCCTTAAGAAAGGAGTTCCTATACTTTATTTTTTCCAGGCTGCTATTTCTGAAGGATCTGTTTTTTTCCAAAAATCAGCTATTTCACGTCTGGCTGTCAGTAGCAGTTGTGGTGTTGTTGGGTTCTCCCCAGTGCAGGGTTTTCCTTGGGTTCTGACCTAATAAAACCAATGTGAGTTTTGTGCATAAATCTACTTTACTGATCTTGCATATTCTGTTTGTTGGTTGTTTGTTTTTTTCTCTAAACCAGTACTTTAAGGTATCTGTACATTTCCAGAAAACTCCTTTCTTGAAGGGGAAATCATAAATAATAAGGTTTTTGTGGATGTTGAAAGGATGGAGACTCTCGAAGGAGAATCCTGTATAGAATTTCCTGGTTTTCCTCCTGCAGCAATAGTTCACTTTCTTTTCTGTAAAGTTGTGGAGGTTATAGAAATACATTGTCTAAAGGGGTGGGCAAGGAGTTAACCACTTCAATGCTTTACAAAGCATTTAGTAGCAATTTGGAAAGCTGAACAGTATTTCTCTTTGCAGGATTTCTCTGTGGTGAAGATAAAGGTAATGGCAAAATTCTCTGATCAAAAACGGCCTGAGAGTTTTGCAGATCATATCTATAAAAATAATTTATTGCAGTTATTCATTAGGGGAGGCATTCAGTAGCAGAATGAAGCATGTATGTGAGGAACAGATTATTGCCTTTAAGGCAAAGACACATTCATATTAAGTTTTGCATAAACATAAATTGATATATAATCAAGGAGACCAGTTCTGTTGAGGTTCTGCATATTCAGCAGCTCTGAATGAGGGATTGGTTCGTATCTTCCATCAGTCTTCAACAATGGAAGCATGCAGACTATTTTCCCATGAAAATTAGAGTTGCAGCATTGTCAGTGTGATTACTCAAAGCAACTTTTCTCAAAAGCAAGGATAAACCAAGGAGCTGGTAGTTAAATACTGGCCTTCAAAAACAAAACCAAAAAGCAGAGCTTTTCAGTGGAAAGCATTGGTTTTCCATGGGAACTGTTTATTTAATGATACAACTTTAATATAACTTTAATATAGTGGTGGTTTAAAAGAACTGGGTAGGAAGGATTTAAATAGCTGCTTTTTTTTTTTTTCTTTTGGTATTTCTAGAATATTAGCTGGTAGCTTGTATGTAAATAGAAGGATAGGAGTTCTTCATCTGCCCAAAGCAGGGTGATACCGTCACGTAACTAAAGTGGGGTTATTGTGGATTGCAAGCAGGAAAGCTGGATTCATAAAAGAAATTGCTGTTAGCATTTCTTTTTATCCCAAACCACAGGGTGGTTTTGATTAACCAGTTATTCCTGGCCTCTCAAGGGAGAGTTTGGAAATTCAGAGTAAGAAGAAATAGCATGACAAATGGAAGAGTTTGAGATTTTTCTGGCTCACATTAGCTAGGACGGTGCAGGGGACATAACTGGTGTAACCACAAAGTCAGTCTCTGTGGTTTTTAAACCTGCTTTTCTTTTTGGCAGCGGAAGCAGCATTGAAAGCATACTGCTGTTGGTATATAACTTACAGATTTTGTTTTTCTTTTTCAGTACTGTTTGTTTGTAGACTTCCAGTTTACTGAGGTCCGGATCTTGTTGCTGTTGTGCATCTCGAATAGCGACACTATTGCCAGTTTCTGTAAATTTAGTGCTAGTGTTCCAAGAACTGTTTCCTTACTCGTTGTAAAGCCAGCTACTACAGTGGGATTTCAGAAGAGTTGCTGTGTTCATTTAATTCTCCTCCTTCCCTCAAAACCGACCCCCACCGCACACATCAGTTTTTACATGCCGTGGCTGTGCAAAAGACCTCAAAAATAGGAAGCATGTGTGCTCCAGAGGCTCAGAAACCTGACAGCAAGTAAAAAGAATTATGGTTTGAAAATGTATACATTGGGCTTTTTCAGCCAGTTGCACATTAGGGGGGGAAGAGGGTGGCTGGCAGATGAAGTTTAAGCCTTTATTGGCTGATCTGAGCCCTTGAGCCCAGATACTGGTTATGGATTTGGTGCCTTGACCAGGCAAGTACAGCATGTTGGGAAAGGCATTGGAGAACATATTAAACATGAACTTTGCATTTTGCTGTAAATGCAGTTCAAACAGTGTTTTATTTAAATAATTAGCCTTAGCATCCCAATGCTGTTCCCGCAGTTGCTTCTAAAACATAAGCTTTGCCCAAGAATTAGCTGGTCAAAAATGTACTGGAGTATTATCTAGTTTATTCAAGTGGGTTATCCGGGAGAAAAAATATGAAGGGATATGGCAGGGCTTTTCTCCTTGTGATGTGACTGCTAAGTGGCTTTTAGGTTGGTCTCAATCTTGAGAAGCTGTCAAGGCCTTGCTGACTTCGGCAGGCTCAGTACTAGACCTGTACAGAAGCTTTCTTTCACATTGCCTGAAGATGCTGGGTTCCCGTTAACCCCCTCATATGCCAGCCATAAATTGATGCTTATGGAGACAGTTGACAGAAGGATTCATGTATCATTTAAGCTCTTATTTGAAATACCAAAACACAGCTTGGTCTTCTTGGTGTATATGGATGCATTTATCATGGACTCCCTTTCTCTCCCAAATCCTTATGAAGTAAGAAGCAGCAGTAGCTGGTAATCAAAGACATGAAACAAATAGATTTATTTTCCAGAGACTGACAACCTGCTATACAAACCAATGTCTTGGCTTTGCAAATACAGGGATCTTAACAGATGCTGAGATACAATGCAGCACTATAATTAAGTGCTTTTACCTGGGGCTTGTCCTTATTTAAAACAAACAAAACCTTGTTGGTGGTAAAAATGATGGAGAGTCTGCCAAAGGAGGCAAGCATTTTCTACCTGTCGCAGTTGCTAAAAATACACAAAGCAAGTTGTGAGAAAAGTGCATTTCAGCCAATTGAAATTCTGTTGAAAATTGTACTTTACCTACAGTGTTCATTTGGGGGGGAGACTCCATGATGGAAAATGTACCATAATACCTTTCTGGACTGCATTTCCTTTAGGCATTTTGATATTGAGAGCAAGCTTTGGCACTTTGAGTTTGCAAGTCTCAGGGTTGCTCCACAATGGTGTTGACATCCATGTCTGGTCATCCAAAGTTGCTGATTACTAGTGAGTAGCAGGCACGTTGGATGCAAAGCAGGGTAATGTATTATGCTCTGCTGCCATTACTGCTACCTGTGCTGTGTTATTTTTGGGTACCATTATTAATCTAAATGGATGTACTAGAAAATAGTCAGAGGGGATGAACAACAACAAAAAAAAAACCCACACAAAAACCAACCAAACAAAAGAAACAAACAAAAAAAAAAAACAACCCAAAACAAAACAACAGGGAAAGAAAAAAAAAAAAAAGCAAAGATTTGGAAGCAGAAAGCTTGTAATAGAAAAGCCTGAGGATGAGCTCTGTGCCAAGAGACAGACAACTAAGAAGAGACACAATATCTACAAATACACAAAGAACAGTTTCAGAGCAGGCAGGGATCAATTATATGCAGTCAGTTGGGACATAAATAGTGATGAAGGGGGAAAAATACGTGGAATTAATGGGGAAAAGGTGAAGATCGCTTTGGGAAGGGCCATGGGGTATCCACTGTGGATGCTGCAGGCTTCTGGTGGAAAGGACTACCTTTTGCAGGGAGATCGTGCCCTGCTGGATGTGCCTATTGGGCACCACCATGAGTGGCTCAGTGGCCAGAAGTAATTTTAAGCCCAGGTCCCGGTGCTGAGGAAACAGTTGAGCACCTCCTGGGTTTGAGCTGCATGCTGGAGTCCTGGTGGTGGCAGCAGGAGCTCAGTGCCTCCTTTCCTTCCATGACACCCCTCCAAAAATGTAACTCTTCAGCTTTTGAAATTCAGATGATTTCAAAGTGAGGTTTTAAATGGTGAAGTGAAGCCAGAGCACTGAAGGAGACATCTCCAGTGACAGTGGAAGCTGGAGCTTGAAGCGTTAGTTTCCAGGTCAGGAGCTGTGTCTTTAAAGACCCTCAAGCTGGGGTAATCTGATAGTGCAGGAGTGCAAGCTATTTGCAAGGGATTGGAAGTTGTTTCTGGTGTCTCCATAATGAGTCCTTGGGTGTTGTGGGTGTAAATAAATAGTTTCTGTGACATTGACTTGTTTGGTGGCGAGGAAAAAGCTAGTGACAGAGAGAAATTAATGGTTCCATTTATACTTTTTGACCACTTCTTTTTCTTCTGTAAGTGTGGCTCCCACAGACATGCCATGATGTGAAAGAACTAAAGAGGTCTTTATGGGCTGGGAACCAGAGGTAGGATCCATGCTCCCTGCAAACACCGACACAGATTTTTTTGGTGTTATTTATTTATGAAGTGCAGTCTACTGATGGAAATCAGTGTTGCTCCCTCAGAAACCTGTCCACCACCTCTTCCCACATAACTCTTGCCTCTTCATTGGGGAAACACAAAAACCGTTTAATGCTGCTAAACTAAAGTTGCCAATAAGGTAACAGTTGACTTCTCTTGAAGCTGGATGCACTCAGCTCTGGTAAGGACAGTTTTTGAGTAGGCAGCTGACATGAAAAGGTATTAGTTATCATCCTAAATATGAATTTGCTTGTTGGGTTGACTTATTTTGGTGGTACATGCTATGCTAAAAGTCCAGCGTGCTTGTGGAAGAGTTGTGAGCTTGTCCTGTGCTATGGTGTATGTTTGGAGCTTTCAGGAGGATTATGTCTTTAGGTGCCCTGGCACAAATGCATGTGTGTTTCAATGAACTAGCCCTCCTCAGACAAAGGTGACCTATTGCATGCTGCTCCTTCTTGGGGAGAAACCAAAGGGGTGAGAGATGGTAGTAATTCAGCTTCAGCAAGCACAAGAGTAGAGCATCTCACGTCAGAAACCATATGTAGATTGGTGCGGTCATCAGTGTTGACCCAGTATGGTCACAGCTACACCCAGGCTTCTTCTTACCTGTGGCAAACTTAGTATTTAAGCCAGTATTTGAAATATTGGGGGGGTGTGTGTGTGTGTGTGTGTGTGTGTGTGTGTGTGTGCAAAAGAACCTCCCAAACCATCAGTTTGTTTGTTTGTTTGCTTGCTGGGTTGTTTGTCTCCACTGGGTGCTGCTGCTAGAAATACTGCAACAGGCACCGAAAGGCAAAATGGGTTTCGGGAGACTTCCCAATTTAGCACTGTGATTCAGCAGGGTCCTGGAGCAGGAACCTTGGTGTGTGGTTTAATTAGGAGCTAAAATCAGGCAGAAGGAAAAAAACCTGCAGAGCCTCGGATGGAAAGAGAACAATTTGTGATACGTTGTTAAAAGCGGCTTTCTCAATGGGTTTGTGTATGCTTCTGTCACCCAAGCACAGAAATCCCAAATCCCCTCTCATCAGGCCCGCTGTGTCCCCCGTTTGTCCCTGTGTCCCCAGGCTCCTTCCAGCCCGCTCTCGTCCTCTGCACTGTGGGCAGGCGAGAGGCAGTGTGCCCCTGGCTTCTGCTGACCCTGTGTCTCATTGTCAATTTTGGTTCATTTTGGAAACCTCGTTCCCTCCCTCAGATGGGGTTGAGGGTTGCCATGGGCTCAAAAGGAAGTGACCCCAGGAGGCACCCTGCTCTGCGAGTGCAGGCTGCTGCAGAGGGGCACAGCCTGGGTAAAGAAGGGGAAAGAAATTCCTGTTTGGATGGAGAGGCAGTGATGAAGCTAACACAGTCAGCTAACCATATTGCATTTCTGAAAAGAAAATGGAAAATGGAAAAAAAAAAAAAAGAAGAACTTTTCAGTTCTGTATTATAAAATGTGGTACAGATTTGTAGACAATAAAACTTCACGTATGAGAGGACACCTAAGAATGGGAGATTTGTCTTATCAGTGCTGATTATGTTTTCATTTTCCATTCTCCTGAAATGATGTCTAATAACATTTTTAATTACCTTTTCAATGTTGTTCTTTATCACAATGGTTTTAATTTTGAGGCCATTCTGTATTTTCCACTTGAAAAATAATCTTTTCCTTGCATTTCCTCTCTTTCCCCATGCTTGTTAGATGCCATTGAGTCAAGTATCAGAATGATTATTTTATTTATATATGTTTAAAGGATTATATAATTTTATGTCAGATACTCGTTGTGCATATGAAAATAGAGCTAAGCAAATTTCGTGCTTCAGGATATAACTGCTTCTCTGGAGATGAGGAGAGATGGTTTGCCGCATTGCAAACTCACCTGGGTGCCTTGGTCCCGCAAATGGCCAAGGAAGCGTTGAGTATCTCTGGGCACCCTGTGAAGGCTGAGAGGGGGAAGACAGGAGCACCCAGCATCTTACAGGATTGCTTGGGACCTGGCAGCTTTGAAGCCTGAGACTTTCACCTTTTGTTGTATCATCAGATATTGCTCGCTGCTGGAAAAAGAAACATCAGTCTGGTGATTCGCGAAGTGCAAACTTCTCTGTACTTACTAGACAGCTCTTACTCTTGTGTTATAGCGGGGATCCCATCTCTGCTTCTGGAATTGTAAGATATAGTATGCAGTGCAGATAACCATCTCTGCAAATGGAGCCCTTTAGCTGACTTCTTGCCCTTTGGCATCAGCTGTTTGTCTTGTTGCCAAACTGTAAATCCCTGTGCTGAAACTTCCCAAGAAGGTCAGCAAAACTGATGCTTGTGCATATTTTAATTTTGGGGTGGGACGGAATGTCAACCAGAATAGCTCAGAGATTCCCAATAAATATGTTGTGTGGCCCAGGTGAGATATTTTTGGGAGCAAGGATTTGGGGCCTGGCAGAGAAGCTGCTTGGTGGCAGACATGCCTCCTCCCCATCCTCATAAGGATCTGCACCAAGTAGGCAAAGTGCAAAGCCTTGGATAAATGTCATGCTGGAAAAAGACCAATTTGTCTGCTGGCTTCTCCCCCTCCATCAGCATCCCCCTTTCCTCCCTGCTGCTGCACAGTGGCCATCCCCACTGGGGCAGCCCTCGCTGCTGGCCTCCTGGTACCCAATGCTGGAGCTGGCCCTGATGAGATTACCAGGCTGTTGCATTGTGCTCCAGTTCTCCCTGAACTTCAGCCACTGGGCTCTCACGAGTTTAACAGGTGTATGAAGGAGTGCACAGGCGATTTTGCATGCCTTTTTGAGACAAATTACTCAACGTAAATAACCTGAGATGCTGTTATTTATATCCACAACCCCTTCATACATTTCCTTGCTTCAGTGCATTTCTCAGTACAGAGCTTTCATTGGGCTCAGGAGGCTGGCATCTCTCCTCCAACTGCCACAAGCATGGCCAGCAGGACCAGGAGCTTCTCGTCCTGTTCCCCCAAGGTGCTTGCTTTGCCCTTGGCAGGATTCACAATCAAACAACAATTCTGCCTGCTAAGAAAGGGTATTTTCTGTTTTCAGCCTCCTCATGCAGCCTGCTCTCATACATGCCCTGTGGTCTCTGAGGGGATTGTGATAAGCATATTGCTTAGCCCCCTGCCAGGGCTGTGGCGTTCCCAGCTACCGCAGATCCCGTCACAGCAGTGGCTCTGCTGGATTAGTTTTCTTCCTTCAAGAGAGATCTCTGATAGGCGTCTGCTGCTATTTCATGCTCCTGTTCCCTTGTGCTGCAGTTCAGAAGTGCAGGTTTCTTGCTTCTACAATTTTCCAATAACTGAGCAATAGCTTGCGTTTGCTCCGCAGTAAATTCAATTTTTAGTGTACTGGCCTAGTTACATAAGTGATCCGAATCCCGCTGGATGTCTCTTGTGGTTGCTTTGTATTTACTACTCCCTTCAGTTTCATGTCATCAGCAATTTAGCAATTTTACGGCTAGTTTCTTCCAGTAATTTATAGACATTATCAACAGGGTGGAATAGATACTGAAAATTTGCTGCGTAGATCCCACTGACTTTAAATGAACTACTTTTGCAGGAGCAAGTGTAGTTGATGGGGTGGGGAGGTGATGGCAAATACTCACATCTCGGGCAGGCAATGTGCACACTGGTGATCGGGGAGGTAGTCTGGCCATAAATTCTAGTGCCAGCATTGAAGAGTTTGGGATTGATGCTTCTGAATTTTTCCAGCTGGGTAGCCATGCTGATATATATAACCTATTTCAGCTGCATTAACAGCAGACACTACTGTCAGCATCACCTTGAAGGATGCTTGCAGTGAGATACTGTCTTAATTCCTTCCCCTGGGAGATACAGGTATTTCTTGTGCCGCTCCTTTGGAAGAAGTGCTTAGGGCAAGGATGCTAAATCTCTGTGCTCTCCTCAAAATAAGAGATGAAGAAGAGATCCTAAGAAGAACCACACAGCTGAAAAGTCCTTAGTTTGGCAGCATGAGGAGTTAAAAAAGAGGTGGAGGGATATCTCTGCAGAACTGTTTGGATATGTCTCCAGTAGCTCGAGGAGCAGAAACTGCTGAGGACTAGGCTGCTCTTTGATAAGGTGCCATAGCTGCTGGCCCCTTAGAGAGTACATAGCAAGAGAAGGCTGCACCCCCTGGGGAAGTCCAATGTTGAGGCGTTTCATGTCGTTGTGCGTAAAACCCACGGCATTGCTGACCTCAAGGCTGTGATGGTGGACGTGAAACTGGGGAAATGACTCACTCCCTCTGGTAATTCAGGCTGAAAGCTAGCGTTCTCCAGCCTTTGTTTGACATTTAAGAGGTGTCCCCCTTCCCCTCTGAAGATAAGTGAGCTCAGAGTGCCCCAGTCAGTCTCACTATTGCTGTGTTGTGTTGAGGACTTTCTTTATGACCGCAGGCGCTGAGGACTGAATTAATCCAGTAAAATTAAAGCTGATGGTGGAAAATAGTGGGAGGGCAGGTCTCTGCCTAAGCTGGCTCACTCTTCCTCTTTGGGAAAGGAGGGGGTGACCCATGCTTAGGGAGTTGTTACCACAAACATTTATTCTGAAGGGCAACAAAACACATCCGTTCTCTTGGGGAATATTAAATGTTGACCTTTAGCAATAATTTAACGGGTGTTAGAAGTTTTTAGTGAATAATACATGGGCTTCCCCAAGAAGCCTTAGATTATCTAGGGAAAATGTCTCTTGCCTCTTCTCTGGTTGAGAGAGAGATGCATTGCGGGTGCTGCGTGCACCGATAGGGAACCACTGGGTGCATACCGATGGAGAGCAGCCTGCTGCCGTTTCCAATGGGAACATCACAAAAACTTGTTTTGAATATTTTCAGAATTTGTCTTGGCCCTGCCATCGTTTAATAAAAAATCAAATCAAACAAAGAAACCAGCCCTTTGATATTGGTTGGGTTATTAGATAGGTCTAATTGCTTTTCTCTGCAGTGCGGAAACAGTCCACTCCCTGCCAGACACACCTTTTATCACTGGTATTTTCTTTTTGCTTATCTGTGCATAACTGTGCTGTATTTTCGTGGTGACATTTCATACTTGGTTTTGATACTCTTTGTTTTGCTGCTTTTGCTTTGCTTCTCAAAAGGGATGAGAAAAATTCAGTCTTCCAAGGTACAAATAAAGCTCTTATCATCATAGTATCAAAAGGGTGATTAAGGAAGCATTTCAGGTCCATTTTTTTCTGGTTGTTTTTCAGGTCCTTTTCCAGTTTTCCATTTGCCAAGTAATTCCTTGATTCTAGAGTTAACTCACTTGATTTCTCAACTGATTGAGCACTGCTGACGCAAAGAGCAAGACTGGCAAAATTGGTCTCTGGAAAAGCACCCTGGTAATGTAATAAATAGCGTAGAGTGAGTGTTGTTTAATACCTACCACCCATTCAGTTCCTCATAGACTTCACACAGCCTGGTGATGGGTTCAGTAGTTTTGTCCAGGAAATTCAGGCACAGGCACAGTCAGCAGCAGCGGAGAGGGAAATGCCTATAAATGTATAAAACCACATTTATGTACTGTTGCCAATACTTTTAAGACAGCAAAGGCCTAATTTCTGAGGTTTCTCCTCGAAGTGCAGGCTCAATAGCCTGTCTTGCTGGGCACACACTGATTTATTTGCCCTATGTTCATTACTGCATCCTGTAAGTCATTAACGGTCTCCTCGGAGGTGCTGGAATGTCCTGTCTGAAGACCATTAGCAAGGTGCACACATATTTCTAGGCCTCACTCACTTGCTCATGCCTGAAATCTGCCCTGCAGCAACGCTGCCTCTACCATGTTGCCCATCAGCATCAAGCATGAGCATGGGACTTATTAATCTATAAAGCCTGTACCTCTAGTAGTGGTTCCCTTCTCTTACCCCTAGTTTTACCTGCCCCCAGGGAGGCTGAATGCAAACAGGACCAGACCTGCCACGGGTCAAAGGAGCGAGGCAATCAAGAAGGCAAAAGTATTCCCAAGGGGGGATGGACTTGCTGGCTGATGACTGGGATAATGAATCTGCTTGGGAGAAATGTCAGCTTAAATGAGTATGTTCAGAAAGCCGGTTATTGCAGCAGGACTAGTGGATCGTGGCCATTTGCAGGACAGCAGGCTGGTTTGGTCATGCCAATGGTTAGCTTGTAATGGTTGCAAGAGTGGCTGCTTGCCAGTGTGAATATTCAGCTGGGTAAACAAATGTATAGGAGAGCAACTGTGGATGTGAATAACTCACTCTTTATTCAAAGGATGTGAAAAAATGTGTAGCTCTAATCAAATCTGCTGTGGAAGCAACTGAGGAGGAGATTTGGGTGTGATGAGGAAATGGAAATGTTTGCCTGAAGGAGGAGAGAAGCTGAGCACTGTGGTGGGAGCACAGGGGCAGGAAACCCTGTGAGAGGGCATTGCCTCTATCTGTGGGCCCTTCATTGGCAGTAGCTAAGGGCTTTGAGGGCAGCTGTCCCCATGTTGCTTCGGGGGCTGAGGCTGTGGGGACAGAGCAATGGTTTTTGTGGCTTGACCCAGCTGGTGAACAAGTGAAGGGGTGGATTTTTCTTGTTTCCTTCCCCTGGGTGCCTGGTCAGCCTCCGTGCCAAGCTGCTGGGGTTGTGTGGAACTCCCTTCCGTTGCCTTCCTCACTGCTCGCCTACGAGGGTGATGTGGGGTGAAGCATCCTTCCTCTGTCAGGTTGGGATGCTTCTCTACGAGGCAGGGTGAAAATCAAGGGCAAGCTGAAGCTCAGCAGAAAACTGCAGTTTTGTGCTAAATATGTAGCCACTAGGAGTAAGGGTGCTTTAATTCAGTGAGTCATCACTTGTTCTTATTACAGAGTCTGTGGGGACGGCTTTTCTGGCACACTTGGCTGGGTTGAGGTACAGAGGGGAGCTGCTGTGATGTGTAGCCAAAGAGCCAGTCCCAAAGGCATTACCCCAGCTGAAGGAGCTTGGAAAGGCATTTTCTCACAAGAACTGATTGGTAGCCCATGACCAAACAAGAGAGACCTGGTGAGGAATGATGGTGCTCAGCTCAGGAGGGTTCTGTCTGAGAGGCTTGTGCAGGGAATGGAGCCATCCTAGCTGGGTACCCCATAGGGCAGAGCTGGGATGCCTCAGCTGTGGGATATGGAAACATGGGCAGGATGAATGTGCTGATGGGCCTGTGTGGGTCGAGTGAGAGGATACTTAATTTCTCGTCCAGTTTCCCTTGCTAAGACAGGAAAACACAGGATTCCAAATCAGAGCATGCTTTCTACTTGTTTCCCCAGCCCTTCCCTTGGCAAGGAGAAGCTTGTAGTCTAGAGTTTGTGCCTAAGAGTGTATAAATAGATGATGTCTGAAGGGAAGAGCTTTAGATAACGGTGATGTTAGCTGTGCTTTTCAAGAAGTTACCTTCTGTTGAAGTACCTGAAAGTATCTTATTGCAGTTAAAGGTTTTGAGGATGGGTAGCATTCTCCAGACTGCAGAAGTAGCATAAGATGTGCCGTGGGTCATGTTATCAGTCTCTTGCTGGTGGTGGTGCTTGTTTAGTGTGCAGCTTTGAAGAGAAACCTCTTTGAAATTGAGGTGCAGTTCCATAAGATCCAGTACAGCCGTAATGCAGAACACAGACCTTCTCCAAATAACTTATGCTGTTGATTTAATAAATGCCAGCAATGAGTCTCTTAATATAAAACCCATAGCATAGTTGTGATACAATAGAGTCTGAAATCTTATTGCCCATGTTGGCTGGTATTTTTGGTTTTGAGAGGATAGCCAAGAAAAATAACTGAGCAAAGTCCTTGGAAAAATTGGTGCCATCTGACTCTAAGATGTACTTGAGTTGTCCTGCTTCAGGTCTAGAGGTTTGGTAAGAGACGTCTTCAAATAGACATTTAATGCTGATAGTTAGAAATAAACTTAATTTTAGATGCATTCAGAATAAGCAAGTGGTTGCATGAGCACTAAGAAAAGCCATATTAGATGACTGAAAAGCAAGGTGCAGTGCTATGTAAGGCAATCAAAGAGGCATTCATAGTCTATCTTTTCATCCAGTAATGTTTTGCATAAAAATTAATTGCATGTAAATACATAAAAAAGTTAGACTGATGTTCACCTAATCTTCACTGCTAATTGGAACTCCAAATTACTGTGTTATGTTTGATAACAGATTGATTGACCTGATCAAGCAACGCTTGCTTATCTCTAGAATGGAGACAACTTGAACTAGCATTCAGAAAAATGCCAAGATGATTATATCATACCCCATACTTCATAGATGCTTTCTTCAATAGTATTGCCTTTAGTCTTCAATAGGTAGCACTGGGCCCAGTAGGAATGTTGCCATGATTATAATATGGCCTTTATGGAGGTAGGAATAGGTTCAGGAAGCACCATTCTGTACTGCCAGTCAGACTTGGAGGCGTGATCTCATCTGTCAGTGGGTAATGAAAACTTAAACTAAGTTAGCTGTCAAGCTTATGTAGAAAAAAGAGACATGCTGAGTTCATGTAAAAACTGGCACATATAACAGCAGCATCCATAAGAAGATGAACAGGAATGATGGAAAGCACAAACCTGTACATAAATGTCTTGGATTCAGTGTTTACTTGCAGCTGAGAGGAAGCATTGGGCCACAGGGCACAAAGCGCCCTATCTTTGTAGGTGATCCAGGTATGCAGTTTTCAGACAGGTACTCAGATGCTTTTTATTACTACTTTTCCTTTAGAAAAGTATTAAGATCTCAGGCACAAGGATAAAGAGCTCTGGAAGTTCCTGAGCAAAGGCAGCTGCAAGAGGATAATAGGACTGAGTCTAATTGGAGTATTTTTGGCACTTATCCTCTAAATAATTAATGATGCTGAAGCTGAGCCATTTTGCTCAGATGTTTTGATTTCAGGAGTGTTTTATTAGATTCCAAGATTCAAGATGGACTCCCTCATCTTTTACCACTTGGGAGGAGGTAGTGAGAGGTGTGTTGAGGTGGAGGGAAAGAAAGCAGAGGGGAATAAAAAATCTGCCCTGTTCAGTCTGTTGTGTCTCATGTTGAGTTTCCCTGCTACTAGTTGTGCCTGTAAAACCTCCAACTTACCAGGCACAGAGGGATCCCAAAAAGATAAACTGAATTTCATTCTGGGCTTGAAAAAGTTTTTGTTGTGGGAAAAACATTCCTAATGAGCAGCTGCTCCTTCTTACACATCTCAGAAACTTTGGGGCCTGCCCTGAAAGGTAGCATTGATGTCTCCATATTCAGAGGTTTGACAGGAAAATATCTTTTATCGCATTGGCAGGAGTGATCCCTTGGGTAGCAAGAGCTGATGTTAATATCTAAAGGGAATCCATGTTTTGTGGCTGTATCATATGGAATGCAGCATGTGGTAAAATCTTAGTAGGTTGGAGAAGGTTTTAGATAAAATATGTTGATGATTACTTGAGCAGCTAAAATAGGTAGGCAAATAACAGCTCTGTGGGCAATCTAGTGATTAAAATGTATTGAAGATGTCTTCAGACAGCTAGCATGCATGCTTATCAAGTGAGACATCAGAGGCTAATTCTCTAGGGATAAAAACAAGGCTGTATTCTGTACTCATTTGAGAGCTTGCTGCTGAAAGGTGGTGCTGAGGAATGAAGAACCTGAAAGCTGGATGCCTGCAAGGATGGTGGTCACATTGCATGTAACATCCAGGGAAAGCCTGTAACTGAGCATCATTGCTGTTAAGTTTTTGTCCCTTTAACAAACCAAATACATTTGTTTAGTGTGTCTTCAGCACAGTATAAATAAATCTTCTGGTGACAAGGCTTGTGCCTTGGAGTCATCTGAAAAGTCCACATGAGCAGGAAGCCATGGCTGGGAGCGAGTGACCCTGACTACTTACAGTGACTGGCTTTCAAAAGGTCTTGTTCTAAAGTGTTGCTAGTGTGCAGTGAGTGATTTTTAGTTCAACGTACTTGGTAAGCTTGGAAATGAGACTCAAGGAATAAATTTCCTTTTTGACTACTGTCAGAGAGTTTCAATAGTTAGTTTATCGAATCTGTACCAGCTCTTTGGTGAGCCTGAAAAATTACGGTTTGGGGTGTTATCTCCTTTCCCAAGCCTCCATGTGCACTGGAGCAGTATTGTCTTGTTTGCTGGAGACAGCAAATACACGAGCAAGTGCTTGGAGCAGATGCTACTGCAAAGGTAACTGCTGTGTCATTCCTTTCAGCTGGAAGTGTATTTGTAATTTTAAGATTAGATTTGGGTGGAAATGTTACTTATTTATAAATACACCCACATGGCAAATTCTTTTTTATGTCATCTAATACAAACCAGAGGGCAGGCAGTGTGGCTGAAACATTGCTTGTATCCTGGGTTTCCATGTTCATCAATGGTAACTTTCTAGTCTTCCAAATCCCCATTTTTAGTGGAAAAATCCAAGACACAGACATACGGATCTGGAAGCTAATGCAGTTCCAGAGCCTGCCAAGCTCCTGGCAGACACCTCAGGTCTTCTGTCAGATGATTTTGGACCCATTTTTTTTCCACCAGTGAGTTACTTCTCAGTCCTTTGGGGTCCTTGCTGTTCTTCAGTTTAGGGAAGATGCACTGTGACCTCGGGTAGTCATCGAGAAGTCAATGGATTTATATCAGCTGGAAATTTCATGGCAGTTAAAATAGTGCTGGGTTCTGGGAGGATGGGAAGACCTTGAACTCTTTGTCTGGGGTGTCTGTACCTCCCATCACCACAACCTGGCTGCAGGCAGAAGCCCATACTCTGTCTGCCTCACCTCTGTGTGTAAAGTGGGGATGCCAGCAGTGGGAGCCTGGTCGAAGTGCTTTGAGGACCTGAGATGGAAGGATCTACACCTTGTCCGTGTACTTGTCAAAACCTTGTTCATGTTCTTTCACCAATAATATCGCTGTGCTTAACACTAAACAAGCAATACGTGTGTGTTGTTGCTAACCATTTATGTAGTAACAAAGTCATTAGTTTACCATCTTGAGCTTGGTAGTGCCAGCCAAAAAGAGTTTTGAAAGCAAATGGTGTCCTTTCCCACTCCAGTGAGTGTTGTCCTTCCTCCTGTCCTCATCCAGAAATGGGAGGAACTCCTTATCTTTGTTCTTGATAATGCCTTTTACCATCTCTCAGTCCAGGACTCTATTATACACTCATAAGAATAGATCTGGGAATTATTTCAGGAGTCCACCCCCTTACACCCAGTAGGATATTTTTGGCTGAGTTCACCTATTCAGTTTGTAGAAGTCTTTAACATGGGAAATTCCACAGGCTCCCTAGGCAAACCTCTGCAGGGTTATCTTTACCATTGGAAAAGAGCCTTCCCTAATGCTTAAATTAGTACTTCATTGCTGAAGGTTAAGCCTGTAAGTTCCTGTTCTATGCACTATCAATGTGGAGAACAAATCAATTCATTTCTGTTTGCAGCAACCTTTGATGCGTTTGCTGACCTCAGAGAAAATCTGCTCACTAGTCTCTCACAGGTCCAGACCTTTGATTATTCTGTCCTTGTCAAAGTATTTCCTTCAGTTATCTGAATTTTTTGTTCCAAGTGCAGATGGTACAGATTTGGGGTTTTTTTTGGTGACAATACTTTGTTAGATATTTCAACTAAGGCACACGTTTGGTAGACTGAAGTAGCTCATGAGTCTTGAAAACTTTCTTTTATGTACTTGGTGCTATCAGTCAAGTTGCCATTCCATTGGTTTCTTATGTCCTTATTTTACAGTCTTGCAGCCCTAAGAAATCAAGTTCTTATTTTTGAAGGTTAAAGCTTCCAAGAGTATCAGTGATCACTTGTTTTGTTTCCTTTTGAGATAAATGCTATGTTTTCTTTCAAGTGTCAGATGACTGCAGGTGATCAGCAAGGGCATAACAATGCATGCATAGAAATCATTGGTGTGGGGAGGAAGTCTAAATGTCAAAACCAAGAAAATCACAATCCAGTAAACCCTTGACTCTCCTTTAATGTCCATGGTAGTTGGACATTATCTGATTTGTTCCCCATGGGATTTACTTGTATTGCTGCTTTGGTTCCAAGGCCTTTTGCACAGTGATTTTCTATCTCTATTTGGCAGTTTACAGTGGATTACCTGCAAGGTCTATTCAAAAACAAGTTTAAAAAAGCAAGCTCATTGAAATTAAACTGAAGGGTGTATTCACAGTCTTTTAGGGACTGAAGAGTTAAACCCACCCTTCCTTTTGGCCCCCAAGTCCCTCCCTTTTCTAAAGTAAATAATTGCTGTTCATATTCTGTAGCTTGTCTCTAAGCCCCTTTCCTGGAGAAGCACTTCTCTTCATCCTCAAAGTTTTAAGCAGAAAAACCCCCAAGATAGTTTAAGATAATTTCAATCGAGATCTGTCAGTTGGGATAATTACTGTTATTTAAGTTCTTCAAAATGGACAAGATCTGGTAACGTTTACTGTTAGATCTTTATGAAATGGGGTAGTAAGACCAAGAATATATTGAAAGATAAGATTTTTTGCACAGCGAATAATTACAAGTATTTTTTTCCCTTTATGTTTTTGCTTTTCTGAAAGTGAATGTTTTAACAATAATCATACATTTTTAAATAATACCACAAAGAGTACTGAGGTGTATGTGGAGTTGCTCTTAAGTCATTTGCCAGACTATGCTGGTTGTAAATGACTCCCCGTCAATTTAAAAAGCCGCTTTTCTACATCCTACAATAAAATAATTCACAAGGTCACAGAACATTTGCAAATACTCACGGGGCACCATTCATACAGATTGGCAGGTGAAGAACGAGCCATAAATAATTAGAGAGGCTTTTCTTTGCCTTTGGTGAGCTTGGGATCAGGACATGGTAGCTGGCTGGCAATTGAAAACTGAGCTAAAATTATTTGCATAAACGATCTGCTTCATGGCCATGAATGCTGAATACACTGGGAATCTTTATAGCCTCTTTGAAGACCATTTGAAGCATATACGGGTAAATTATTTAGGTAAATAATGTGCAGCTAGCAATTTGACAAGATTTAGGTTTTGCTGCTCTAAAAGGCAAGTGCTTAAGTATCTTTGTAATGTGCAGATGAAAAATCTTGACTTAGTTATCGCACAGTTTGGAAGAGTGAGGTTTGCTGAGCCTCTAGGAAGTCTTGCAAATCTTCTGTAATAGGGGCATGCCATGACACTAACAAAAAGACAGCGACATATCCAGGTGCATTTATGGAGTGCTTTTACAAGGACTGAGGTTTCACTTGACAGAAATGAGGGGGAGTTACTTGGGCAGAGGAGAACCAGTGGTTTTCTTCTTGTCTCCCTGTCAAAACACAACTAGGTCAGAGGCAACAGTTGAGTAAGCTTAGGGATGTCCAAAACCCAGTTGCATTGTCATAATTTACTTGCCTAATTTAGCTACAGCTAGTGGGTATTTTGGTGCTAGCATGGGAGAGGTGAAGGCTCTGAAACCCATGCAGGTTCCCAACCTCAGGAGCACAGCTGAATTTTAAGCATGAGGGAGGTGCCTTGCTGAATACCAGGGACTGGCAGTCCTGGCATATGGGGAGGTGACTTGGAAAGAGCTTTTGTAGCAGTGCTGAAAATGAGCGGCTGCTGTTTAGTCAGCATTTATCTGCCAACCTTGAAAAACTCTCATATTTATTCTGATTTTTCTTATTTTGAATCCTGCTTTTGCTAAGCTGATGGTTTTCAAGAGTGGTCAATAATAGATACATTGGTTAGAGGGCTGCTTTCTTTAATGCTTTTTAGGAATGATGAGAGTAAACAGATGGATATGAAGAAAGTTGTCTGTAAGCTTCAAAGTTCTGCTTAGTCTGTAAGAAGCAAATCTGCAGATTGGAGCTGGAATTAATCAGTGATTTTTTTAGTTCTTTTCTTGTGCGCAGTTCCCATAGGCAGACTGTTCTTGGCATGCAACAATGGCTCTGGTATTCCTTTGGGATAATTTTGTTGTTGTTGTTTGGGAATTAAATCTGCTGTACCAGTAATTCATTTCTAAATATGAAATTTCAAAGAATATCGTAAATTTCTTAGCCTGTTGCTATTGCAAGCTTGAAGAACGATTGAATGTGAAGTTTTATTAACTGTAGCCCTGGCAATTTCAAAGATACTGGTTGTGGTGAAAGCTTTTCTGACAGTTCTTATTCATAATGGCCTGAATATGTCCAAGACAGCGTGATCTGTAGCTTTTAATCAGCTAATGGATTGAGCCTCACAGTGAAACTTGGCTGTATTCAGGCAGGTTAGAACAGAAGGGATTTTGCAATTTTACCGTTTTTCAGACTGGGGCAAGTTTCTGAGGGAAGCAGCAGTGTTGTTCCTGGCTGCTGGTGAGTGACAAAGCAATGTTATACCTCAGAGTAAAAGGTTGTGTTTAGGTCAGCTTCCCTGGAGCCTTTGTAATGTCCTTTGCCGTTGTCCTGTTTTAGCATTTGGGATCTTTATATTGCTGTGTTTTGGTCTGGCTATGGGTAAGAGCAAGTAAAGCAGAGCAGAGGGAGATTACGACAATTCAAGGGTGTATTTCCACTGTAAAACTTTATAATCTGACCTTTTCCACCTGGATTGCAAGTTCAAATAGGTAAAGAAAAGGCCGTATAGAGATATAGGCAATGGTTGGGAGTGCCACATTTCGTCCTGCTTGTTGCTGCGGTGATGGGGAGGATGTGCTGTCAGGGTGGTCCATTGGTGGGGAGAAGCCAGGTGGCATGGCAAGGGATGAAACCTTCAAGTTCAAACCTAGACATGTGAGGTGTGTGTGTCCCCTGAGACCATTCAGGGAGAATCGCATATACATAGGAGGTCTGAAGTAGTTTACTGGAGTCTGGCAAGTTCCCTTGTCAAAATTCCTTTATGTGTTATCTAGGCAACCTGATCTAGTTGCAGATGTCCCTGCTTATTGCGGGGGAGTTGGACCAGATGACTTTTGAAGGTCCCTTCCAACCCAAGCTATTCTATGATTCTGTGTCTGAGAGCTTTTCACAGGTTGCACATTTCCATATTTAGTTCTTCTGTCAACTGCTTCCTTTTGTCTTTTAGTCCAAAAATCCAAGACTGGCAGGGGGGGGTGGAATCCAAGAAAGAAAAATCAGGTTGATTTATGTCTTGGGGAGTGGGAGTTGCTAAGGGATAGAGAGGAGGAGTCATTCTTATTTGAGCAGAGTTCGAAGATGAAAATTGCCCTTTGAATATGAATTCACCAACTTTAATGTGTGTGGTGAAGTTCCCAAGCACCGTGCCTGTAGTCACAAAGTCTGGTGAGACTTCCTTGATCTTCTGTTAGTTTTTTTATTATTTTTCCTCTTTCAAAAAATAAGAAGATAACTTCCTTCAGGATAGGCCCGCACTGCTGCAGGTATCACCACCTGGGTGCAGGTGGTGCAGTTTGCATCCACATTTACTCTAGTGTAGGTTGAAACTGGCTTGCCTGCCCTTCTGATTTCTGTGCCTGTAGGGTAAAACAGACTCTCTTCCCTTTAAACGGTCTCAGATTTCTTACATGTTAAGTATGTTATTCACACCTGGCATTGCACAATGAAGTCACTGTATTTTTGGTTAAAAAGAACAGGAGAGAAAGAGCCATTCCTTGGTGATGCTCTTCCCTGCTGCCCCCCAGAAAGAGAGGTTTGGGTTGGGTTTTTTGTTTTGTTTTGTTAAGAAGAGGTTTATCAGTCCCTGCAGAGTGGGGTGCTGAGATGACTGTTGCAAGCACAGGCCTGCAGAGCTGCCAGGCACCCAGACACCCCATTTGTGTTATAGGCAGTGATGTGGTGTCGCTGGTGGGGCTGGGAGCATCCCAGCCAGCTCCCCTTCCTGCCAAGAGCAAGGCACCTCTGTGCAGAAGCTCCCCATCCATCCCCATGTGCAAAGCAGGACCAAAGCTATCGGTAGGGCTCTGGCAGGGATGAAAGAAGAAGAACAGATTCACAGGGTCTCCCCTCTTCCTGGGGAGGCTGTGGCAGCACATGGTGGCCCCTAGGTGAAGCACACAGTGGTGGGTGCCTTGAGGGCAGTGCTGACCCCAAGCCCGCTCCCCGCCCTGCCCCACACACCCCTTCATTTCAGCAGGGTGATGCAGAAGAAGGGGTCGGTGTCTGGGAGGCACAGTGGTTCAGAGCTTCCCTCTCCCTTTCCTACCACTGCACTGGGGTAGGTACCGCAAGCGGGTGTTTAAGGGGATTACTTTACACGCTGTTACTACACAAGCTGGAACATGATTCAGCCCTTAATTAAGATGCCGTAGTTAGGAGCTGTCTGCAGACAGGCAGCACCATTTTCCCACATGCAGAAGGCTCGTACTTCACCTTTGCAGGGAGACTGCCCAGAACAACAGATTTTAAAGTGTCATGGAGAGCATGATCTGCAGCCAAAGGTAATCTGTGCTTGAGGACAGCAGCAGAGCTATACTGATCCTCACGTCTTACACTTGAAAGGTTTTTTTTTTGCAATGATGGGTGGAGGAGGAAAAAGAGGAGAAATAGTCTTGTTCCACACAGGGCAGGAGTGATTCACAGCCCACCTTTGTTATTGCTGTGACTTAGTGTTTGCCTTGCCCAGGAAGTATGTCGTACTGGGTTTGCCACATGCAGGCGTGAAGTGAAGTCAGTGTATCAAAGAGCTTCAGATTAAGTGGGATGAAAGGAAACTGGTGGGTGTCAGGAAGAAGGTGGTATTTCTTGTGGTTGCAAGTGGAGGTCCTGTGACCAGTGGGCGCACCAGTGTCACACTCAAAATCTGAGGCAGATCCGATGTGAGCCCTCTCTGCCTTCTGCAAAACTTGTCTGTAGAAGAGAAGAGTTTGACAAAGTGGCTGAGTTTGAATGAGAGTGAGCGAGAGTTTATTTTATGGAGCCATTTAAAAAATTGTCCCATGTCACATTCTCTTGGGTGCAATGGGTGTATCACTCATTTTGATGAGCTTCCATGGGAATAAGCCTTTGGTCCATTGCTTTTGGTGTAGAGATCATTACTGATCTCAAATGTGGTATGGACCAGGATTGGGTGACCTGTTCATGTCCCTTCAAATGGGAGAACTAGTATTCTGGGGCTACCTAGCCACCATGTTGGTGGTAAGCCATATGATGGAAAAGTTTTGACTTTGTTATCTTATTGCTTGTATCAGAAAACTGTACATCAGAAGCTCTGCAGAGTTTGGTGGTGATGGAGGTAGGGTGGCTGTGAGCCTGGGGATCCTCTTAATGATGGGAAGGTAGCTGGGGACCAGGTCACACCTTGGGTCCAAGGAAGTTCTGGTGCCCTCATATCAATGGTATGCACATGGTGCAACCCTGAGCTCAACCTACACATTGGTCTGTGGGTTGGAGAGCTGCAGGTTTGGGTAGGAAAGAGTCTGCTAAAATCCCACGTTGTGCAGTGTTGTAGCCACTGCACTCACACTGTGTGAGCATAAACGTCTGGCTGGGCACACAGCTGCTCCCAGCATCTGGGCCCCAGCTCCTTGTTTGTCGTTAGCAGGTCTCCCTCCCGTTCCGGATCCTCCCCAGCTCTGTGCGCTTCCCAGAGAGGAAGTAAATCTAGTGAACCAGGGAGCATCCTTGTAGTAGAGCCAAGTGGGATGGAGGGCTGCCAGGAAGCTGCATGGGTGCAGGCTGAGCCTAGCAGATGTGCTCCTGGCCCTTTGACAGTGGGGAGAAAGCTTACTCAGGCATCAGGCGGGCAGGTATCATCTGCAGCCACTGAGGCTGGTGGATATGGGGTTGTCTGTGCAGCCTGTCTTGTCTTCCATCTCTGTGCTACAGGCAGATGGACAATAAACCCGCATCCCTCAAGTGCAGTGTCTCTCCTCTCTTCACACATGGCACCTATGAGAGATCACACTGGCAGTCTTGAATATTTGCATTTGGTGGGAGAGGCAGGTGGGGTGTGAATCCTAAGATGCGTATCAAAGGGATTGCTCTTTCACATGATGTTTCCACAAGTGAATATTTCAGCAGACCTTCTCATGACTGGTTATGTTGGCTCCAATTGTCCACCAGCAGTTGATGGGAAATCCATTTGCCATGAGAATTAGCAGGGGTGGGATTTGTGCCAGGGCCATAGGAGATCCAGACTCTTCCTCACTGCTCCCAAAACTCCCTTAACACCAGGTGCTTCCCTTCATCAAGATAAATGAGATAGACAGTTTTCCTAGCTCTATTTTTTGCATATAGGGACCTCATTATTATCCTTCAGCAGCTGTGGGTATGTGTCTGTGTGCATGTGGTTTGCAGACCATCTGCCAGCAGGCAGAACAGTTTTTAGTCAGACTTTTCAGATCTGAGGTTCAGGTTCTGAACTGATGTAAGTGGGTAACCCACCAGCATTTATAATGGGAAGCTGATGCCTGAAATATCTAGGTGGAAACTGAGCTGCAGGTCAGGGGGGCCTGGGGAGGCCTCCAGGGAGTCACAGGGAAGCACCATGGATAAGCAGAGTCAAATGGCAAGTCTCTTTTGGGTAAGGGATAAGATTGGACTTGAGTTAGATGGCTGTGGGCTCATCCAAACTGCCCGCACAAACTCCGGTCAGACACCTAGGTTTGTCCCATTTTAAGTTCACACACTTGACCGCAGCTTTGGAAGAAGAAAGTGAATTTTCTGCCACTGATCTGTGAGAAGAAGGGAGGGTCAAGCCTACCTCTGGAGATGGACGTCTCTTTCCCTGGGTTTCAAGGGGAGCATGTGGAAAACCAGCACATTCCTCCAGCCATTGTCCTGCTCAGGCCATGGGGAGCATCTGTCTCCCAGAAGAAGGTGCTTTCTCAGGGAGCTGGGGATGTGGTGGAGCTGATGCCTTGGGGTTTCACCCACCGGTGGGAGAGGGGCTGTGGTGGGTGTGGGTTTTGTTAGCCTGCCCTCCCTGGGGACTCAGGAGGAAGATAGAAGCCTGAGCCTGATGGAGGAAGGAGGAGCAATTATTGGAAGTACAGTTAATCTTTCTTTAATTAGAAGACATGCTAAATTAAAAGACCCAGGAGTGATCCCACAGATGTCAGCTTACTGAAAGATAATAATTGGTGTGAGAATCTAATGTTTTGCTAAGCTTCATCTCTGCGTTTGATGGCATTGTTATGTATCTGCGTGCTTTGTTTAAACTGAGAGAAACTTGACCCAAATAGACAGCTCAAGCTTTGTGTTCTGTCTTCTTCAGGACTGGCATTGGACAGTTCTTCTTAAGCAATAATGCCCATGATGATTATAGCAATAATAAGCATCATAATTCTCTATTGTCTATAATCTTGGAGAAAATAGCAGCCAGCTTTAGAAACCTTTGGAGAACAAATGTTTTTACGATGGCAACTGTGGACTTCAGCTTTTGACAGCAGCAGTTGTGGGTAAACTCCCAGGAGGATAAACCTGAGTGGTGGGAGGCAGGACATTGCACAGAGCAGGCAGATCCTCACTTAGGGTATCACAGCAGAGATATCCTGGCGCTGCTCAGCAGCAGGTAGGAAAATCTGCCATCTCCTTTCCAAAGTACAGCAAGTTTTTCTCCTATTATTCTGCGTTGTTCTAGGAAATTCCCCGTTTGCTTTGGGAGTGGGGGCTGGCTGTTAAATCCAGGCTGTGTCAAATCCTCTGTCAGTCCTGCAGTCCCCATCCAGTTGCCCCTCCACATCCCTCGCTGTGAGACCCTGGCGTGGATCTGAGCTCATCCCATGTGAGTGCACAGCAAAAGGCAAGCACTGGGTCCTGGCCTGGGGTCTTGCCTTTTATATGTAAAATTTAAGCCATCAATTTCTGTGAGTGTAGCAAAGGATCTGTACTTTCCTTAGAGTTAATAGGAATCAGCAGCTCTTGCTTTATGGGACGTCAGTGTTGGTGAGGCTGTGCCTTAAGCAGGAAGAAATCCTCTTTCATGCACACAAAAGGAGGGTCCCTCTGAGTATCCTTAGAAAAAACAGGAGAAGCACTTCTACTTCTGTTGAGGGAAGAGCATGAGGGTAGAAAGATGAGGATGTTCATGCCTGAGGATTGCTCAGGGTGCTGGATAAGTTACAGCTGGTGATGCATTCAGCCTGAGTATTCTGCAGAAATAAAGGTTATGGCACATGAGAAGGAAGCTTATGGATTTTCATGGGCCTTTGCATTTTGACTTGAAAGCACTTTCTATTACAGTCTGAACCCGAGCAACAGCATTAGAGCAAATGAAAATAATCATGGCCACTTTATTGATACAGACCTAGTTACAAGGAAATAGACTGTTCTTTTGGAACGGGTTTTCCAATACAGTAACACAGTCAACCCAGTGCTTTTCTGACTTAAACCTATTTTATACTAATGTTTATATCAACTGTGATGGAATTATTCCCAGTTTACATTGGTAAGTGAGAGGAAAATCAATTGCAGGGTATCGACCTTGAAGTGCACTAATTACTTGCTGTGTGCCAAGCTGGGTGCAGCTAGGAGCTGCTCTCTGTGTCCCACAGAGCTTTCTTCCTTCCCTCTCCTCCTGCATGGTGGCTGGGGATGCCTGTGGTTTAACTGCTCAAACAGGCAGCAAAGTCTTCCTGCCCCTTCAGATAAGATCTCATTGGGATCCTGACTGTGGAGCCCTTTTGGCAGTCAGCACTGTAGCAGACAAAGGGCAGGAACTGCTTTCTCAGGCATTGGCATGGCCAGGCCCCACATCCCAGGGGAAAGAAAAGTCTAGGAGATGCTGTCGGTGTCTTCCGTTTGTTGTGCAGACCTGATGAGAGATGCTGGAAGATGCAGCCTCTGAGAAGAAAGTCCTGGCAGAGCCTAGAGCCAGGGCTGGAAGCTGATGAGTGGTCCCACAGCCACTGCACAGTGGCACTCAAAAACTGGGAGGCTCCCAGCACCTCATCCCGACCTCAGAAGTGCCACCCCATTGTACAGCTCTGGCCAGCGTATGCATGTTCCTCACCATCCCACTGCCCCCATCTGTATTGTTTTATTTTTCCCAGAGACAGGGAAAATAGCTGACATTTTTAGTGTTTTTTTTCTTAGGGTTGCTCTGAATCTCACCCCAGTGTGAAGTGAAACCTGAGGTTGTACCCAGTGTTACACAGATAGTTAACCCTGCTCTCACATGCCTGTTTTTGTGTGTGGCGTATCTTCAGGTTGCAGAAAGGTGTTTTTTCTCTCTGCACTCAGGAGTTTATGGTCTAGCTCAGACATAGGATTAGGTACAAGTAAAAAGAGATCAAGATATTGATTCAGCAAAGCACTGGCAGTTAATCCTGTGCCACCCCTTAATAACAATAATACTGATAGTGTGACTATAATCAGTATTTACCATCTGCAGTTTAAGTGCGTGCTTTTATGCTTGGCTGAATTGGAGCCCAGTTTTCCGTGTATGTAGCAGAAGGCGGGAGAGGAGTGCTGGTGAAGCAGCAAATAGTACAGATGCTCTCTTATCAGGACCTTTACATCCATGTGCTCACACTGATGTGGGTACACCTGCCTTACACCCAGGCAGTCGGGTGGCTCTCGCAGCAGCACATCATCCTGCTGAGGGTGACGGGGTGGTTTCAGGATGCTCTGCTCGGTGATGGGAATCATGCATCTTGCTGAGGGGGCTGCCCATTCTGCCTTCTGTGCTTGCAGAAGTGGTTTGCTTTGGCTTTTGCACTGCCACATGCTGTGGCTGTAGATCTGAGGCACAGAGCAAAAGCATTCCAGAAAATGAATGGCAGCATTTTTTTTACGAAAGCCTTCAAGAAAAACTGTTATCAGCCTTTAGAACAAGAGCTGCATTCACCTTGAGTTTATAGCAAAGGCTGCTCCACTGTCTGGAAGGTATGTCTTCCCTTTTCATTTCAAATGCAAGGAAGTCCTGTTCTGTGTGGCAGTTGAGAAAGAAAACCACAGAAGCTTCCTCTTCTCTCAGTGCACTCTGCCCAAAACACACTTTGAGGAAATACTTGTTCCTGCGTGAGAAAGGAGGCTGCTGGGTGCTCTGCAGTTCATAGCTGCAGCACAAAACACATGAAGCTAGATCATTTTGCAAGCTGTCCTAATGCAACCACCAGTAGTCATAAAATGAAGGAAATTAGGAGGCTAAATAATGTTGAATAGCTGATAATAGTAATTTAAAGAAGACATGCCAGTAAGCAACTTATTCTCTGAAACAGCTCATTAAGATACTGTTAATCCCGCTACTTTCAGGAGCATCAGCCTGCAACTTCTAGCTCTTCGTGTCATTCATTCAGCCTTGTCATATCGATTTAAAACATTGGTTACCTACTTAAAAGCATTCGCGTTGATGGCTTTTCCTCTCTTGCCCTTCCTTGGGAGAAGACTGTGGGTTTTCTGCTGAGCAAAACAAACTTTTAGGTTTTTACGTGTTTTGGGAGGCAGCTGCTGGCCTGGCTTTCACCAGCAGCACTGAACAAAAGAATTAATGGGTAAATTAGTCTATTTTGTCTAGTAGGCAAAGGCTGTTTAGCTGACTTTTGACTAGAGCACTGACTCACTGTCAATTTTATTTTCGTCTTTCAGCATTTCGCGTTCCGTGGAAAGTCCACTGTTAAATGACATAAACCCAACATCTCCTTTTTCAGTCAGCCATGCGATTTGATCAATTGTTTGTATGAGTTTTGTGCAAATGTCAACATTGTGAATTGATGGTGCTTGGCTTGTCCGTGACTGATGATGATTGATGTGTTTTGGCGCACCATATTTGTTCATAATTCATGAACTTGCCTTTCTGCCTGGGTTCATATGTGGCCAGAGCTTACAGCTGTGTAAATCAAGGCAGCACTTGAGCAGTCGCGGTCCCTGCTGACCTGAGAGTCTTTCTGTTAAAGGCGAGTTAAGATTGTCTCATCTCATTTTCAGATGTGATGTTTGCATCACCGTGGGGCAGGGAAAGGTGCTCATGGTGGAGACATGGTTTGTGATTGCTAACATCCTTGCATTTGAATGTGTACGCAGCCCAGCTGGCAGAGCAGTTGAAGGCCGTGTTGGACACAGATGAGAACAGGGACTGTGCTGCTTGTCTCTGCTCTCTGACAGACAGATCTGCAGCATGTTTTATACATAGGCTGTACACAAGGATGCTCGGCAGTGAAAGAAATACATGTTTCGGCATGACAGAGCCCATTTTTGCTCTCATTCTCATTGCAAGATCTGTGCCCATGGTAAGCTCTGGTTTTAGCAGCACTTTTTTGCTTTTGATCTAGCTAGTGACCTTCAGAGTGCCCTAATCCACACAGTATGGTCTCTGGACAATATTCTAGCCAAATTACTCATCATGGCCATACAGTCCCCGAAAGGCTTTAAATGATGCATTAAGCAATGTAGTAGCATCTGCCACATGTGGTTACTCCTCTTGGGGATGTTTGCACCCAGGCAGCTCTTTGTTTTGCTTTGTGCTTTGGGAGGACAGGGATATGTGTGTGCATGTGAGCAAGAGAAAAGTGCACGTTGATTGCGTTTGCATGGATAGATTTAAAGAGGTGTACCTGGTGTAAGACCTACAGCATTGACCTGGCAGAGCTTTTAAGCTTTATGAGGTGTGAATAATGTTGGAGAATTTAAGGAGGCACCTTAAGTGTCTTCCTGGACAACTGCCCAACTACTTAGCACCTTTTGGATTTTGGGTGCGGAGATCTGTGGGTGTTGGAAGCAGTGGAGGTAAAGGAGTGTTTCTTGTGTAGCCTCTAGCAAGCATAATCATGGCAAAAGGTTGATTGGATATTTGTAGCAAGGGCTCCATCCTACAGGTGTTTTATTCTGCAGGTAGCCCTGCTGGAGCCTGCTGGGCTGCTTGTTGGATGGGCCCAGGGCAGGAGGAGTGCAGTGCCCATGCTCCCCATGCCTCATAGAGGCGCATGCACACAGCTTTGCAGCCTGGCGCCGTATCTTGTTCATGGCAGAGTGGGGAAGGGGAAAGTAAAGCCGCTGAAACCATCTCAGCCAGGGTGAGCTTTTTCTGTCATGGCACACAAGTGTTGCTTGTGATGATGAAGGTTCTTTACCCTCCAGGTTCATGTCAAGGTGGTGGGACCACCTCCACGTCACATCGTGAAGGCTGAACTGGTATTGCTGCAGACTACGTGAAAGGGCTCTTGCAGTGCCTGGGGGGATGCAAGCACTTGTGCTGTGTAATATAAAAGCTACATGTGTATGCAGACAACTCAGTATAAATATGGAGTCTTGTATGCAACCACCTTTTTAAGCACCGTTACTACTAATTAGTAAGGAAGGTAATAGCACTGAGGGTGCTTGACCTGACAGAAAAGGATGGTGTGGTCTTCTGTACATTGGTAAATTCATGCAAAGATTACTGCAGAATTTAAACATGTCCGTAGTGACAGGGTTATATTTGTGAAGAGGAAGATTTGCCTTAGCAAAGTCACACCTGGAGCACAGATGGATTTTACTTGAACCATCATGCTGTGATAAATTGCTGTGGTTTTGAATTGTACCTGGGGAACAACACTGAAAATAGCCCATCTACCAACCGAACCTAGGTGCTACCATGACTGTTGATGATTTTAGTATAATATTATCCAGAAGGTACTGCTGTTGCTGGTTGCATTATGGTAGAAACATTTTTTGCACTGAGATAGACTAGCTCCTTTCCCGGCAATCCCCATATCCTGTGGGTAGATGTGGGGTGGGAGAACATTTGAGATTGGAAGTTCACACAGATGCCTTGTCCAAGGCCCCTTGAGGAGTTTCTAGAAGTGGACCCCAGTCTTCCCCATTTCAATCTGGTGCCTGAATACTGAGATGAAATTTGTTAATGACAAAGCAAAATTATCATGACTCAGGGAAAAGCGTGACGTCTCTAACACTGACAGATGCAATGTGGTGGTTGTCAGGATCCAGGGCTTGATATTTCCTTGAGTATAAAGAACCTGAGTGGGTCCCTTGCTGAGATTAACACCTCGAAATCAACCTGGTGTGCATCAGGAGAGAATACACAGATTGTCAATTATCCTTGCTGAGATTACACCTCTGAATGAATCTGGTGTACAGCAGGAAAAAATACATTGATTGCTAATTATTCTAGAATGGAGACAATATTTCAAATCCTATTTGGATTTGGAACAGTATCCAAATAATTAGTGGAATGTTTCTGGATCTCTGCAGTCCTCCTGGAGAGTGAGGAATAGCAAAACAACCCTCTGACAGGGTTCAAGATAGTACAAACCTCTGCACTGGTGTGTTTGGCTGGGCAGAAGCCTCAGTTTAGCCCTTTGTCTCTCCAGTAGCTGCAGTTCCAATGGCAGGGAATATGAGATACCTGTGGGAGATGCTGTCATGCAGAAAGGAGGGAGGCAAATAAGAGCTGAATTTCTTCTTTTTTATCTAAGGGAGAGGGAAATACTTTTTACAAGGTTATGCCACTTTCCTCAATATTTGAGTTTTCTTCCAAGAGAGTGAGTTTTGAAACTCAAGGTAGCTCGGTCAAGAGCTGGGAAATGTGGAGACGAAAGGAAAATTTTAACTTTCTATCTGAGTGTAGTTCTTTGCGTAGGGACCATCAGGATGACCTGCTTCCTTTCTCTGTCTTGGTGGGACAACTTGCTTGAGTGCAGGTGGCATTCCTGCTGAACTTCCTTCTCAGTATATGGTCCTTTGTAATATCATAATCTTGGGAAAAAAAAAAAAGAAGAAAAGAATGAAGATGGGGCAAAAACTGCTGGCTAATCCAGCCACAGTTAATGCACCACTGGAATTTGTGTCAACAAGCTGAGTGATTCTGAGGTTACGTTGTAGTCCGTTGTGGAGATATTTAAAACCTCGTCAGTGGCAATGCTGGGAGAAATAAATGGTTTAGAAAACAGAATATAGATTCATTTCACATGGAGTAGGTGCAAGCCATATGGAGTCCAGATGTTCCTGATGCCTTCCGAAAAGGTAACAATCCAAAGCCACTAAAGGAGGAATTTCAGACTAAACAAATGAGAAAAATATGTGGCTGAACACAACAGAGCTTTTCAGCACAGCAGTCTCTCCTGCCTCTCACCTCCTCACCATTGCCCTGTTTTCATTGCCTTCTGTGGGAATTTTTTAATGTAGAGTAGCAAAAAACACACCTTGATAGGCTGAATAGTGTCTCAGCATCTGTGTGCAGCCTGAAGTTAACCAACAAGGCATTTTGGGGGGATAGCAAATAGAAAATGTTTAATACGTGGAAATAAAGGGAATGAATAGAAAACATAAAACATTAAAATAAAATCTGTGATTTCCCCCCTTGTTTCTTTCAGCATAGACCTCAATATTTCCTCTTAAAATCCTGTGCTGAATTGTAACTTTTTATCAATAATACATAATTTGCATTTGCATCACATTACCTCATTTGCATTTTACTTGTCAAGCAACTTGAATACAAAGAGGTAGAGGCCCCAGCTCTGCAAACATCTATATGTATGAGTAACAGTTCAATTAAGCAAAGATATACATATGCATATGTTTTCAGGGCAGAAGCCTGTGTGTTCCTCCTGAGGTAATTTTGGAAGTTTAGGGTTTATTCAGGTTGAGAATTGAGTTCATGTCTCTCAATAGATAGAACACTAAAAGCCATTCTTCATGAAAATACAATGCCTTCCATGTGTTTGCAGGGAAGACAGGATTCCTGGTAATTTAAGTTGTTTTTCTGTACATGAAGAAGAAACAAAGGATGAGGGAAATATCTGTGACAGGTAGTGCTTAGACATTCAGGACTGTGTTCCTCAAAACTGTATGCCAATATTGCCTAGTCATGCACCAGCTGCATTTTCATCCTAAAATTATTAGATCCTTAAACTTTGTGTTACCTCTGCCTGGGATATCTATGCCAGCAGAAGACCCATGCAAGTGTGGACATAAAGGCAAATTGTGTCTGTTGTCAGGATAATTATTTTGCTTGAGGTGGACAAGAGGAAGAAAGAGAAGTTTAATTGTAAAATTGATCTGTAGTCGACTGAGATTGTCTTAAGTGTTAGGAAAAGCCCACTTTTGTAAGCTGCTTTTCTAGCTGTGTAGTAGGCAGATGTTCCCATTGCACACCTGCTCTAGGAGAGTGTATGGTGTGCAATTGTGCCTTGTAGCATGCCTCTCCTTCCCCTGACTTTCATCTGAGGGATGGATAAACCTCATCTGCAGAAAAAAGGGTGAGGTCTCCTTGTAAAAGAAGTAGCCCCAAGTATGAAGCCAGCAGCCTCCATCTCCCCTGAGTTTGTACAATACAGTGAGTATAACTGCAGTATGTTTTTCTCAGGTTCACTTTCTCCAAATTAAGCGAGGAAATTGGTTTTCTTGAGGCACACTCCTGGCGTTTACCCTCATTAAGACTTCCTGCTGATGTGATTGCTCAGCAGTATTTTGCCTTTGCAGATTACAAAGCTAATGGGTGAAGGCTGCAGCTAATGAATGACCTCCTCAGTCCTTCTGTGAGCTGAGAAAAACACTGCTCAACTTGGAGGATTTGGCCTCACTTGCAGCATTTTGCACTTCTGGATAGCTCTTGCTTTGGATGTTGAGGAAGCAGAGGTAACACAGACCAACCACATCCCTGGTGTAATGCCACATGTGGTCAGGAGGAAATGGCCTTGGACCAACAGACGCAGGCAGTCACAGCCAGCGTGGTAGCTACCTACTGAGAGGGTCAAGCCATCACCAAAGGCGCTTTCCCTGCACCAGCTGCCCTGATGCACCTTGCCGAAAATGACAGATGCCTGCAGAGCTATCAATAGCCTGGCTCATCTGCCTGCTCCCTGTCCCACTCTAGTTGCAGAGCCGGGCCATTTTCATGGCTGGGCAACCATCTCCAGCCACAGAGCTGCTGTAAGCAGATGGAGAGAGGCTGGTGTGTTTGGGTTGTTGGAGGCACAGCTGGAAACAGGAGAGGATGTGCGTCCCGCTGGTCTCAGACAGGGAAGGATAAAAAACATCTGGAGTATTCAGTCTTGCACACTGTCTAATGTGCAAAAAGACTAGAGATGGGGGCAATTCTCTCCAGCTCATGTTCCTTTTTGTTCTCTCTGAATGAGGTACAAAACAGCAGAAGAAAGTAAGGTAGCATAAAACATGCAGGTCAAAGTGCGTCATCTAGAAAACAAAATAAAGAGTTTTCAAAGAGATGCTTTCTGAGGTTTAAAATTGCTTTTTCGTTTGCTGCTTTATTAAGATGCTTTGAATTTCAAGCTGAAATTTAAGTTATGTTCCTCGTCTGCTTAAGCAAGGTGTTGTTTTGTTCCTACTTTCAAAGCTATTAGTGTCAGGTTTGGCTTATTTGATGTCCCCATCCACATGTGCCAGCATTGCAGCAGCACCTGGCTTTTTTTCTTTTACCCCAGGCCTTTAAATCAACAGTTTTTCTGACAATCAGGCTGTTTGTTTACTACATTCATGTTTCGAAAGCATCCGTAAGGGGGCTATTGTGGTCTAAGCAGTCTTGAACCCACCTCATTTTGGTCTGGAAGCATTTACCATCTTAAGGTTATGAAGCCTTAAATTTTCACTTGGTCTGTTTCTGGTATTGGCTGAGGGTGCCTTCCGCTACACATGGAAATACATGGAAGATGATTAGAAGGGCAGTTTGATATATCTGTCACCTTTGGGACTGTGAGTGGGGCCCTGTTTTCTGTGTTAGTGGCATTCGGGGAAAGAAATTCCATCATGACATTTTGTTTGTTTGTCTCGCACCTTCTCCCATTTTCGTGAGCTGTTCACCAGTTGTTTCACTGAGGTGAAGCTTACACTACTGATCATGTGGGAAGGTCAGAGGGAACTGAGGAATTGCCATTGAGGACACACATCAGTCTGGATTCAGTCACCCCTGCTTCTGACCTCAAATAAACACGAGATTTTGGGTGTATGCACCCATGTGCAGTTCTTCAGATGTTAAAAAATTACCGCAGCAGTGCCATAATGTTCATTACCCTGTACTGTTAGCGAACCTCACCCTTGAAATGTGGTGTGTTCTTTGTGCTTTGTAAAGCTCCTCTTAAATAACTTGTAATAAGGCAAAGATTTTAACCCGGGGTTAGGAGTGAGTAAGCTTCTCCAGAGGGTTTTAGCAGTAGGGCTGGGACAGGTGATTCAAGAAAATGAATTTATAGTTGTCAGACAGTGCTAATCATGGTGATAGTGAAAGACAGCACTTGCCCTTGGAGGTTTAGTGATGGAGAGAGCAAACTGAAGGCTCCCAACCTTCTTGCTGTCAGGGTCCTTAGAGACACCAGGCAAATCTTTGCTCAGTACAGCAAAAAAGAAGCTCTTGGTCATCAACCGTCCCGAGTTCATCTGGGTTTTGTGCTGCCTGTTAGAGAACAGAACCTGCGCAGAGGCCCAGATAGGCTTTTTAATGAGGTGTTCCTCTAATGAGGGGTTATCATTTTAAAGCTGAGCGAATAAAGGATGAGGTGTATTTTCAGATGCTTCCTTTTTGGGCTTTACTGGGTGTTCAGCTGTCCTACTTAAGGTAAACAAAACTCTAGCATTGCAGAGCAGCATTTCACAAAAGCAGATTTGTCCTGTGTTTCATTATTCTCTGGAATATTACCTGGTACAGATGGAAAAACTGGGTCGTCTTTCCTCCTCCCAGGAGAAGGTACTGCTATGTAGATGTTCAGCCAGAGAAAAGGTGGCTGACTGTACGTTGGCAACACATCAATGTGAAGCCATCCATCTCAGTGACAGGAGGACAAGGAAACGCAGCAGGTGTTTGGGTTTAGTTTTCTTTCCTTGTTATTGTTTCTCTCTAGAATCAGGGACTAATCACTGTAATCCTCTGTTATTTCTGCTTTCCTTCCAACTTTCCAGGTCTCTGTCAGTTTGGTAAAAAACCAACCTAGCAGTGGAATAAAACCGTGTGTGGTAGTGCAGATGTATAAGAGAACAAAATTGCAAGTGCAGCAGTAAATTTAATCTGGCAATCCCTAATTTTAGAATACTTGACTTTGTGACTTTAACTTTCCTTTGGTGTGGTTTGGGCATACAGTTAACTAAGCTGTTCCAAAGGACTGCTTTGGTATTTATTTAGTGCATATGTTAAAATTTGTTCAGTTTTTGTCAGCTGTGTAATGCTGGGCTGTGAGGTTTGATTTTAGTCCAGGTTGTGCTCACGCTGGTCACTTAAACCCTAGTGGATTGCTAGGAGATGCAGTATATTCTAAGGTATAGACTGCCTTTGCCATTTGAGGGGCTTTACATTGCTTTAAACATTCACTCCTTTTTTAAAATTGGCCTTCATAGTTTGCAGCCTTACAATAAAGACAGTATGTGCATGTAAAACATTTATAGAAACATTAAAATTGTAACAACAGAAAGCAGGAATCCCTTAATCACATTTCATTTCTAGTTAGTAAGTTCCTCTTAAGCTATGACTTTTAAGTACCCACCAGTTTTGTATCAGCTCTATAAAACCTTTAGTTCAGTGAAGATCAGTTATATGAGGGGACTGATTTATTGCTGATCCCCCGAGTGCTTGCTTTTGGGCAGTTTTGCTGTCAATATCATTTCCAAGGGTGCTGTATTTTTGCATGTGGAAGACCCAGCAGCAGCCTGCTCTTTCTGGAGACAAGGTGTAGCACAGGCTAAAGCTGTGTTGGTGCTGTGGAGTCCTGCTGGTGTGGCTGTCAGCAACGAGTTGCTTTCTCCAGCTGGTAAAGCCTAAACAGCAAAAAGCCCAGAGTCTAGATGGTGTTACACAAGCAAAATTACTGCCTTTTGGTGTCTGTATTGCTGCAGACAGGATCCAATGATGCTGCTTTTCAGCTGCCTGTGTAGCTGAAGAAGAGGAGAAACTACTCCAGAAAGCCACTTCTGCTTCCAAAACTTCCATTGTCAGCTCCACTCTTTCCAGTTTTTTTTTCCTCCTGTCTTCTTCGGGTCAAGTTGCATCCCTACCATGTTTTCCAGATGCTTCCACACCTTTTTCTGGGTAGCCCTATAGATAAGATACAGCTTTGGAGTAAATCCTTGCATCTCTTATCCACTCATTTTGTGTTATACCCAGGTTTTTCTGATCCATTTGTTTCTAACAGTGTTTGTCTATCTATACCCTTCATGGATTTACAGCTTTCCTGCCTTGATATACAGACAAGAGTAGTATTTTGAGTTGAAGACTTGTAGTCTTCAAGAGTTTGAGCCGTAGGCAATACTTTTAATGGACGAATCCTATTTAAGATGCTAATCACATATATCCTCTTTTCAGTTGGTGAAAATTATCCCAGTTGACTGTAATTTACAGACAATTACTGTATAAACTGCATCACTTCTGCTAAGATGGAAATTATGTTTTAAGTATATTTTTTCCTCTGTAGTAGGCTGCTAACTCCATCCAGTGCTGGATCCAACTGTTGGCCTTTGTCAGTCTTGTGTGTTGGGGAGGATACACTTGGAGGACTTAGGGACATCAGCAATGGCAGAATTTTGAAGGGGACTTTTGCTAAACCATATATTGTAGCATTCATATTGGTTTTCCCAGCAAAGTCGATTGCAGTGCCCAGCTACAGAAGTGAGTGAATTCTTGCTGATCTGACACCAGTCTTTATGTTGAACCCTATACTTCAATCTGCATTTGCTTTAAGTATTCAAGCTGCAGCTTGGTATAAAAGCTTGATGATGTCATTATTTTTGTTGCCAAGCCTAACACTTCAAGATGTTCCAGAGTGAATAGTGATGGAGTCTGTCAAGTGCTTTCTTGAAATCTCTGAAGTTTATGATGAGTGGATTTTGCCATTTGGTGCTTTCTTCAGTGATTAGTCTTACACTGAAAATCTGGTCAACACATGAGCTTTCAGGTCAAATTATTCACTCCCTTCTTTCAGATTTTCATGGATATTTTTTCTTTCATGTTTTTTATTAAAATGAGCTCACTAAACCAGAGTTTACTGAACTTGATGCAACGTTTACATAAAATGACAGAGAAAAGCATCTCTGACAAAAGTTACCAGCAAACTGTGTTAAGGCTTGCCATGGAAAATATTTCCAGTCTCTTTTGGGTGTTATCAGGAGTGCCCGTCGCAGAGGCTGCAGGGCTGGGTATGGCTGCCAAATGTTGTTTCCAGCAAATGCTAACAAACCCTACGATGAATTTTAGGTTGAATTGCTTGTAAATGCTTGTCGTCTGCATGTGTTTTCAGCTGTGGTGGCTAAACAAAGGCTTTGCAGAGATAAGTGTGTTCTGCCATAGAGCAAGAGGTCTTGTTTGGACGGGCTGTGTGCCTTCCGGATGGCTCCACTGCTTCCCGTTGGGATTTTGGAAGTGAGTGATTAGCAAGCTGCTGCTGAGATCTAGTTCTACCCAAAAAAGAAAGAGAAGGGGAACTGGATTTTCCTGAATGTTTTGTTCAGTGGTAGTCCCAGTGACTCTGTTGATGTTACTCCTCATTTTTTGCTGTAGTGATGGAGAGCTTAATCTGGTACATTATTTTTATGGTACGGTTTTAAAACAACAAAAAGCAGATGAGTTGGCAAATAAAAGTCCTGCTGTCTTTGATCTTTATTGTGCTGACGATAAAATTGGTATGAGCTTTGTGTTGTCTGAACCCTGTTTCCTATGGGCTTCATCTGGTTAAGAATATTCTGCTAAATCAGTGATCGGGTTAAAGTCATTTATCACTGTCCCTTGGCATTTCTTCTTAAGAATGCGAGAGAGTGGTGCTTTTAAGATCTTTAGAAAAAGCTGAAACCAAGGGAATGCTGTGCCATCCAAACCTCAATTTTGAAATCGTGACGCTTTATACTAAACGTGAAATCACCAATCATTAATTTATGTTAAGTTCCTTGCTGCATGCTTGCATCCAAAGCATGACCTTGATAGGGGTTTTGTCATTCTGCAGAGCACTTGGGCTCAGCAGTCCCATCAGCCAGCTCCAGCAGTGAGAAGTTGTGAGGCTGTGTTCTAGCCCTTGGCCTGCAGCCCTGGCGGCTGTGCCTCTGCCCCCAAACCTGCAGCGGTTTCTGTGTGTTAATACCAGTAAAGCTCAAAGTGCTGGAACAATTAGGAAACAATAATAAGGTAACAAGGACAGCTTACAAAAAAATGATTTCTTGTTCTGGGATTGTTGCATGAATTATATTTGTATTATTTCCTATTTTTATAAACTCTGTCAGTACAGATTCTTTTTCCTAGTGTGCTGGATTATTTTCACTGTCTTCTCTTTCCCTGGCAAATGCCATAAGCTTTTCTTGGGCATTCTTCTATATCTTTATTTCTTGCTTCCCTTCTTACCCCCCCCCCCCCCCAAGATGAAAGAAAAAGAGAAGGCTTTAGTTGATTTATTGCCTGTAAATCTATTAAAGGTGCTACTAAAACTCTCAGACTGAATGGCTGGGATACTGGTGAGGATCCAGTTAAGAACCGTGGCTGATATGATCAGTAAAGGTCTCTGCCTTTTTGATGGTTTTCCTAAAGCTCTCGGGATGCTGGGTTTTCTTGAGAACTTTTCCTCTGACATGAGGGAAAATGTAATTTCTGTTTTTGCTGTTTGAAGAAATAAGTTTGACAACATGACTAGAGCAGAGTGTGAGTTGAAAGCCATGGAAATAAAGCATTAAGTGAAAGAACTACAGTTTTACTCATAAAAATGTATTTATTTTTAAGCCAATTTCAGGATTTTTTGACATTTGGATTTCCTGATAGTGAAATATCTCAAAGCTGTGACTTTCCCAGGTAGGCTGTGCAGTTCAGTGAGCTCTAATGAATACAAAGGGTACTTTCCTCCTTGTATTTTTCTTTAGCACCATACCAGAGTTGACTTTGAAATGTATCTTTCAAGGGAGCAGAGCATGCACCCTTCAGCTACCAAGGGCCAGTTGTCTGCCTGTGTTTAAGTAAGTCACCGTGAACCTCCCATTTCCCATTTTCATTGTTTCTTTCGAGAACTGGTTTGTTGATAAACCTTCGGGGGGGGGGGGGGGGCTGTGTAGGTAGCATAGTGCTTCTCAGGGTGCTTTCTAGACATTACTGAAACAAGTAATGTTCTGTGGCATCACCAGTTTTACAGAGGGATATGCTGAGGTGTGCATAGGTCTGTGAGCTTTTGTGGAGTCCAAATTGCATCCATAGCAGACTGCAGCTGGAAACGAGAGTCCTGGATACCAGCTCATTATGGAGGTGTGCTATGGTGGGGGGCTTATGCTTGCTGTAGAAGATCCTTGGGCCTCCTCAGACTCAAGGTGTATGTTCCCCATGGGAGCAAAGCTTCTCTATACCCAACCCCACTGCCCCTGTGCAGTGTGCTCCTCTGGATATCTCTCTTCATCATGGTAAGTGTTTTTGTCTTGTAGTGAGGGCTGATTTGGGGCCAGTAGTGGTGTAAATAAGGGGCAGTGCCCCTAGTGTCAGGTGGGGTGAAGCCACTTTGTGTGGCATCAAGCTGGAACATCTAATGAATCTCCATTGAATCTCTGTGTTAAAATGTTCACTGTTTGCGTCGTTCATGCTGCATCCTCTTCGTGGTTGTGGTGATGAGCTTCATGTTGCTGGCTTTGACTGGGGAGTGTCTTGCCACCCAGCTTTACCCTTTTATAAGGAGGGTTTGGGCTGGCAGACCTCTGAGCTCTGGTTTCGTTGCAGATACCAGTACTTCTATCCCCATTCAGGGCAAGAAGGTTTGAAGCATTATACCTCAACTGCATAAACTAGAAGCCTAACTATACCTTCAAAGTCATGGAGGCCTGAGGAAAATTAATGTTCTAATATTAGTTAATTGTTTTGAAGATATATATTGAAAATAAAGGTCTGAGTATCTTCATAAAGGTTGTTTCCTTTATTACAGCAATGTATCTCATTTTATGGGAATCGTTTATAGTAGCAATCAGTCCGTGGTGATAAAGCAAACTCAGCAACGCGCTTTACAAACTCCTGCTGCGCAGGGGTGGTTTGCACTGATGGCTCTTCAAAGCCAGAGGATGCACACTGGTACACACAGCTACGTGAGCAAAAAAACCGAGCCTGTTTCCGTGCCTGCCTGCAACCACAGCATGCAAACCACAGCACCTACAGATGTCATGTACGTATCTTAACGGGATGAAGGAGGTCACCCCATTCTCACAGGCTGTGGTCTCTTGCAGAGCCCTCCTGAAGTGATGAGAAGCTAGCCCAACTTAGCAGCAGTGCTGGTTTCCCTGCTCTCAGGCTGACATTGGTGTGGCTGTGCCATCAACCCCTGTGCTGTTCCCCTGCTGCCCTTGCAGATTCCCAGCTTGAGGCTACAGCATGTGGGGATTTGATCGGTGGCCAAAATAAACCAACAGAGGGAGCTGAATAAAGAGCGGGTGTTGGCACATGTACAGATGTACCGGCAGGGAGCTGTCGCTGGAACAGGATTTCCATGGGCGGACAGCTCATTGGTGTTTGCCACCAGCCGAGCCCCGGCACAGCAGGCATCATGCATGCCTACAGAGTCACCTTTCACAGCCAAAAGACCCGCAGACCACTCAGCTTAGAGTCAGCTTTTCCAGCAATGTCTCATGGGCCTCTGGGTTTAATATCCAAACAGGATATTAGCCAAGTAAGTAGTTAGTAACAGCCAAACACTGTGCACCTCAACTGCAAGGTGATGGGACACCACAGGGCTGTTAGTTCTGGGGGAAGTGTGGTGGTGTAGGTGCTTGCAGGAGCCTGCATTGCTGAGATGATTTGCTGCACAAGCTGGGGCTTGCCAGGATCTGAAGGCTTCATGACGAGTAGGTGAACTGCCCTTTTCCAGCTGAGAGGTGACAAAAATGTATTTTTTTCCACCTGGTCTCAGTTCATCTCTAATAACATATTTATTGTCTTTAGGCAAGCCATTGTCTTGGTTTTTGTCCAGGATGTTGTCATTTTCGGATGAAGATCTGCATGTTCTAGCTGTCCCCCTAATGTATAAACTTTATCTTTGTTAGACATACATGTTTTGAATGTCTCTCTTTGCTTTGCTTTAGAGTAATTTCATGGTCAGTCTGCTTTTGAAGCACCTAAGTTAAGGTTTGCTGTACAGTTAAAATTAAGTGCAAACTGGTGTTTGCTTCAACAAGCTGGTGTTTGTTCTCAAATATTGCTGCTATGCACACCAGTCAGCTGCTGTTATATCATAAAAAGTAAGAGGATGGTATATCACATGAATGCTATTGCACGCTCAACTGCCAGTTCATTCCCCAAAAGCATGCAGAGTGGCTTAGTGTGAACGTTATTTTCCATCATTTATGTTTTTGTTTGCTTTGTCTATAGCTGCTTGCATTAATCTTTTATGTCCTGTCAATAAACCACAGTTCACGAGCTCCTTATCTCTCTTGTCTGCATCATATTGGTCTGTGCTGACTCTTGAGTTATGTGCCTAAGGACATTTGAATCGTACTTCCACTTGCACATGAAAGCCATTGCTTCATCCTGCATATTTCTGATGATTCTGGAGTCATCCCCAAAGTATTTTACTGGTTTTCCCCTTAGAGTTGCAAGGATTGTCTCTAGCAGTCATATTTTTCTTTGCCTCCACCATGATTTTCAGACCCCAGAATGTACTTTTTGCGGTGTGAACAAGTCAGATTGAATGTTTCAAAAGCACGTGAAGACCAACACTGTGGATCCTGAGAGATCAGTTCAGGGCAGTCTGTGTCTGCATCTTGTTTCTCTGTCTCAGAGTGTGCTAGGGAAAGCCACGCTGCTGGACTTGTCCTTTCTGAATCAGATCTCTTCTGAAATATTATTTTGTTTAAAAACTCCAGTGGGTGGGCTTTCAGTGATCAGTCCATAACCAAATCTGAAGGAGTTTTCAGTTCAATTTTCCAGCTCTATCTGAAGAAGAAAACCTTGTCCCCAGATTTCCAGTTGTCCCCTTTGTGATCAGGGCAAAGTCAAGGTTACTTGGGGATCCTTAAATTTGACCTGGTAGAATTATTAGTGTTTTGGGGCACTGTAGGATAAAACCTGAGTTCCCAGTGTTTGTTAATTTGAGAACTGCTCTTGAACGCTTTTGGGTTGCCACACTGTCATTGTTTTTGCTATGATTGTTATATTCATCCCTTTAAATCATTTGAGTTGGAGACCTGTCAGTTGACACTGAGGTTCATTGTGAATTCAAAGGTTCGAATAGTGGTTGTTTAAGCAGAGATGGGGAAGGCGGCTGTGATCATATGATTATTCAGTACTGGTGACTTGTACATGCACAGTTTATTTCAGAAACTAAATAAAAATGTGTCAAATTCCCTAGCTATGTTTAATGAACAAAGAATACCACCTGAGTGCTGAACAAAGATGCAGCTGTCTGAGGAAGGAACTTACAGGTGTATTAAATGAACAAGTTTCAGTGCAAAAATCAGCTCACCTCTTTTGTCAGAATTCCTCAGCATTAAATGCGGTCTTTCAGTTCTCGTACTGAAGGCTTTGCTCACTGCAGCCGTGTTCATGGTGACCTGTGTACTATGGAGTATTGCTGTTACCGTATTATACCCTTTCACTGTAAGAGATGGGGAGAAGGGAGATTGCTTCTACCTCTGCTACAGTAAGAAGCAACTTTCTTATTCAGTAGACTTTCTTGAGAGTCCACTAATCCACTGTTAGTCACCAGGAGAAGTGCTTAATGTGAGAAATTTGGACCAAAACAACGTTCTTCATTGAGCAAACCTTGTGTTCTTCATTGAGCAAACCTTGTGTCAGAAAAGACTATCCATGTTCATTGTGTTTTTCAAGTGTTGCAACTGTGTAACATACGTATAATGGTGCAAGAGAAAATGATACTGTTTCCCATTTAAATAAACAACTTAGCTCTGCCTATGTATATAGTCAATAGTTAGATAGTATATTTTTTGTCCCTGAATGCACTAGAACTTAGTTTAAAAGATGACAGCAGCGAGAGAAATTGCATCAATTTACTTAATACAGTATTTTCTTGCCACTTGTTGGTGCTTTGCAGCATGTTCAGGAGCTGCCAGGTGCCTGAACGGCAGCATCCTCAGCACTGTCCTGTGGCTTAGCTTTCATGCATAAATGGGTGCTAACTCTTGAGGTTAAGCAAATAAATAGATAAATACAGGACAGGCATAATGAGTAACTTCTTTTTTGCATGTTGTCTGTTGGATCCACCAAGAGTGGTATATGTGGAGGTGGCTTTCCAGGTACCTCTCTGCACGGTGAAGTCCGATGCGTATTCAGACTGTTAGCAGCAAGTTAATAATTGCTTTCTTGATTACATTGTCTGGGCAAACAAGCACTTTGCATTGAAAAGTGGAGATCTGTGTGCAAACGAGATGAGGGAAGACACAACATGAACAGGTGGCTGTTTGGGGACTGTACCTGAATGATGGAAGCTGAGTTTATCTGGCTGTTTGGATGAAGAGCCTACCTTGTATGGGTTTATTATGTGGGGGTTCTTTCCTGCCCGGGCTTTTGACTTGAATCAGTTTCCAAGATTTATATTTTATTTCTCTGTCTTTCATAGTGTGTATTGCTGCTTAGTCAGCTTGCCAGTTATGTAATGCTGTCCCACTGAAGCCACATCTGGAAGTTTCCAAATAGCATTTGGTTTATTTCAGACTGCTTGAAAGAGAAAAGGTTAAATAAAAGCAGCAGATGAGATGTAGCTGGCGAGGCAGTTAGCATGGCCTACTCTGATGGCTACCTGCTGATGATCATTATATGGCCCTGATTTCAGGTGCTTCTGATATGTTCCAGCAGCATTTAGTCTTTTCTAGGACAGTCACTTCCCCTCAAATGTTGTAAAAATACTTTTTTTTTCTAAATTTCAGCAGAGTTGGCTCAGCCATTTCCAAGATCAAGGCTATGAGGGAAAAACTGCTCCAGTTTGTTTCCCATCCTAGTTTTAGTACTTGAGTATTGCAGAAGGACTGGTGAAGCTGTGCTTGCTTGGAGCAGAAGCATCTCCGTGGGGTGGCTGAGGTACTGCTGGGGTGTGCCTCTGTCCCCAGGAGGGCGCCCATGGGAAAAGGTGAGGGGAATGGCACTGTGCTTTACTCGAAGCAGAGGATGCAGTCATGTCAAAGTCATGCCAAATACTTCACTGGATCATAAAGATAAAATAGTGAGCGTCTGTTTATTTATTAAGTACTGTCTATTCAGTGCACTGCAGAAAGATCTGACATAAAAGTAGTCATACTCCTTTATTACAGGGGTTTTGGTGTTTGTTGATCTGTCTGTAAAGGTCTAGGTGAAACAGTGGAGGAGATTAATAATGCATAGGTTCAAATCTGAAGATTATGCACAAATGAAAACTGGGTTTGACCCTTAACCACTGCGAGAATAAATGTGCAGTCATCTCTGTCTGGAAAAAGTAATAGAGGGCATCATTTTCAAAAAATGAATGAACTATTTTAGGAATAAAACCACATATCTTGATATAAAATTCAGAACGTACAAATGGGTACTCTGCAGGGATACAAAATATATTAAACTTACTTAAAGTAATTTTTTAAAGTCTTTTTCACTTTAACTAGTAGCCATGTATTAATCTCATACAGCTGACTACAGTATGTGTTGCAGTTGGGTGGGAAGAGGGTCTCCATCAGCTCTGTAAAACCTCAATAATTTGAAATGGGTTCAGCCAGCCAATCTGTAGGGCAAGCAGTCATAAAAGTATGCTAGCAACTTGGTCTAACGTCTCTTCTTGTAGATTTTTTCTCATTCTCTGTAATGATTTTACCATATATATATGTATATAGGTTAACCTTTACTGATCTGAGCTGATTTAATGTTGAGGTGTCTATATCAAAGGTCTGGATGGTGAAATATGTGCCATTAACAAGCCATTTCTATTTAGTAAGCCAAGTGGAATGTTTGAAGAATGTAAAGGTTACTTTTAGAAAGGACTGACATCTGGCCAGCATCCAGGGTTTCCAGGCAGTGAAATTTTTAGGCGAGTATTTGGTTTTAAATACGTGGCAGAAGCCCATTGCAGCACATGCTGAAGGCAGAGTTACTCCTTTACTGAGAGTCGGAGCTGGGTACCTTGGTCCCACACAGGTCACTGCTGTTGGTATCTGAGCTCAGGCGTGTGCAGGTGAGAACATCTTGCTTCCTAGGGATACCCCAAATGATGCAGCGAACATGGTTGAGGCCAGTATGCAGGAGACTGTAGAACAGGTCCTGCTCTGAGGTTGCCCTCAATTCAGGAGGTTGCTGTATGTCCTGTGCCTCATACTTTCAAGGGGAGGTGTTTTTTATCCTGCTGTGATAATCCCCTTTCTCAGTACCATCCTTAGCAGGGTTGAGAGGGAGTGTAGTAAATGCTCAGGGTGACGGGATACTGCCCTGAAGCCAGTAAATAACAGCTCGTGTTTCTAAAACATCTTATCATTCTTTATTTTCATTAAGCACAGGCTTTCATGGTGAGGGTGGAGTGGCTAATCTGATATTTATCTGTGCAAGCAGTTGAAAGGAAATTCTAATTGCTTAACCTTTACTGCGGGCTCCACACGTTCCAGTTTACCCAAAACACATTGCTTGGGGGTAAAATCCCGACCCTTATGAAGTCAGCAAGAGTTCTGCCAGAGCTGCCTGCTGTTTACCTGCTGAAGCATGGTAACATGTGGCAGCAGTGCAGCTGTGTTCACATGTCCATAGGTTCAGGGGCTTCCCTGCAGCCCCTGCATGTCATATGTTTGCAGATTTAATGCTCTGCCAACTGCAGACTACTAATTTTATTTATTATTTACTTATTTCTTTCAATTACATACCCACGTGCCTTCCCAGAAAGCTTTGGGCCTGATGTTTTAGTTGTTCAAAGTTGAAGGATGATGGTGGTTTTAGCTGCCCAAGGCTTTGGCACTGGTGGAAGATGACTTACAAAGCAAACCGTAAGCACCTGGCTCTAGCAAAAGGGATGTCATTCTTCAATCAGCTGGTCACTTCACCCTTGTTAGGTCAGGTGTTTCAGCAGTTTGAATTGCAAACCATCCTTACTTCTTTCTGTGTGTATAGTTTGCATAAGCTTTTGCATATGGAACTGGATCCCAAGTGCAAGGTGGTGATTGCTCCATAGACCACAGGTGCCTTGTCCTGCTCCCTTCAATCCCATTTCCTGCTGCTGCCCCCGTGCCCACCTGTGAAATGTGAAGCGTGCAGTTGGTAATGTCATGTGGTGGGAATTCTGTGGTGGGAATGTCCCGTGCTCAGTTTCAGCACTGAGTGTCTGCCCACTATGTCTTATTCATGGAGTTTTGCACAAGCTGATATTCCAAAGTGAAAGGAGGGATTTTGGCAAACAGCCCCTTCTCCTGTAAAAAGTATACTAATCTTCACAAATAATGAAGCAAATGGAGGTATTTTTTAAGGTATCCAAAATATTCTTGCCAAGTGTATTGCATAGTATTCAGTGCAACTGCTCAGAAATGTAAGTGCTTCAGTGTTTCTGAAATGATGCATCTGACCCTTGAAGGCATTTAATACGTGATGCCTATGCCAAAGGAATGGTGGCACACAGAGAAAGCAGTGGAAAAAATAGTCTTTTGGATCAAGCAGGTTGTACTTCTTTATATAACTGCAGTACCTGGTACTGAATCCTGTTTGGATAGTAGGTCTCACAAAAATGAGGGATTACGTGCTTGCATGGGATTTTAATTTCCAATTGAAATACTCAGTCCTTCTTCTCAAGAAGTCCAAAGCAGCTGGGTCCTGCATTTGGGCCACAATATTCCTATGCAATGCTCCAGGCTTGGGGAAGAGTGGCTGGAAAGCTGCTCAGTGGAAAAGGACCTGGGGGTGCTGATTGATGACCACTGAATATGAACCAGCTTGTGCCCAGGCAGCCAAGAAGGCCAACGGCATCCTGGCCTGTATCAGCAATAGTGTGGCAGCAGGGCCAGGGCAGTGATCGTCCCCCTGTACTGGGCATTGGTGAGACTGCACCTCGAATCCTGTGATCAGTTCTGGGCCCCTCACAACAAGAGAGACATTGAGGTGCTGGAGCAGGGCCAGAGCAGAGCGACAGAGCTGGCAAAGGATATGGAGCCAAGTGTGATGGGGAATGGCTGAGGGAACTGGGGGGGTTTAGTCTGAAGAAGAGAACTCTCAGGGGGACCGCATTGCTCTACAACTGCCTGAAAGGGGGCTGTAGTGAGGTGGGGTCAGTCTCTTCTCCCAGGTAACAAGTGACAGGACAAGAGGGAGCAGCCTCAAGCTGCACCGGGGAGGTTTAAATTGGATATGAGGAAAAAAATGTCTTCACCATGAGGGTGCTCAGACATTGGCACAGGCTGCCTAGGGCAGTGGTGGAATCACTGTCCCTGAAAGTGTTCAAAAACCGTGTAGATGAGGCCTTCAGTGACATGGTTTAGTGATGTTCTTGGCAGTGCTGCAGTAATGATTGGACTTGATCTTAAAGGTCTTTTCCAACCTATTTGGAAATACGATTTTATACAACAGTGCTTAATTAGCTGATGGTGTTTTGTTTAGGAAATACTGGAGGAGACTGGACTGGATTAGGAGAGAGATTCCTTATCAGCACCATTGGGCTTTCAGGCCGTGCCCATGTTATGGTTACTAAAGGGGAAGTCTGTTGCGGCTGGGCATTTTGTGGGGCCGACAGTAATGAATGAAAGAAATTAGAGGCCCTAGGAAAGCATATTAAGCTATGAATCACTGAATCCTCTTGTTCTGCTGCTATCAGCTGGCAGGCCTTTTTCCATAAAATAAAACCCATTAGTGCGTTCTCCATCACTTTCAGTGACTCAGAGGCTTAGATCTTCTGTGAACTCTTGGTCTAATAGGGAGTGTGCTTATTTTAAGCCAAACCCATTTTTGCATGAGTTAGTAACTCCTATGCACGTCTAGAATCCATGTTTATACCAGGGCACAGCCTTTACCCCTTGAGTATGTCTTCTATCTTGAGTACTTGCTAGTAGCTGCAAGAGACATCTCACAGTTAGACTGGGTACCATCAAATCCACATTTCTCTCAGCTTCTTCATTTACCATCACTGCCAATACATTCATTGTGCTCTTTTTGTCCATCAGTTTTACCCATGACTTCTCAACTTCTTGCATCTGTGGAGACAATTGAGGTCTGCATCTGTTGTATTTATTTGCATGTAGCAGAGAAGGAAGATGATAACTGGCATTTTTAAGTTTTATTTTCTGTATCTGGATGCCTCCTGTCAAGGAGTGTGATAAAAAACCTTTCTTCTCTGCATCGCTAGTTCCAGGGCAGCATAGCTTAGATCAGGGTGATCTCGAGCTGATGAGTACTCAGTGTGAAATAAATGCGCTGTGTCAGCTCTAACATCTCTCTGCCAAAAAAATCACAACTCGCACTGAAACTTTTATGGTCATGGTGACAGTGGAATAGTGCTGCTGAGCACAGGGTGCTGTTGTGCAGTGTTCCTGTTGTGAAGTCAAGAAAATGCTGCATCGTGGCCAGGGGGAAGAGTGGAGGTGAAAATCACAGGTAGGGGATGGTGTGTGGTGCACATCAGTCCCCTCACAAGGGAAAGGAAGGGAAATACAGCTATTGCATCAGCCGCAGTTCAGTATGCTGTCAGCACACGTGTTGTCTGTCCAGTCCATGGATGCACGCTGGCAGCCAGCTTCAGCTGCTGCTACTTGCCCAATGGCAGTACCAGAAAGACCACTTCGTGGAACAGGGAGGGACCTTGCGATAAGCATGAGAAGATTAATCTGCATCTCTTCTCTTGCTTGTGGACTGGCTTGCTTCACATTCATTGGTTTTGTTTGTTTGTTTGTTTTTTGTGGTTGTGGTGGTTTTGAGGATTTTGAAGTTTTGCAGTTGATTTTGGCAAGACCAGGATTTTGTTTTCTCTATATCCTAATAAAGTTAAATGTGAAGCTGTAGCTGGTTATTTGGGAGCCTAGTTTCTATTTTTAGTGGGATCTAGTCTTCTGATTCTTCTTTTTTTTTTATAATATATAGGCTAAACAATCAAATCCATCCGATGTTCCACTTGGTTGTGCACCACTTAACTGCTCTGTGCTAGCCGAATGTATTTAATTTAGTTGAATTGTTGTTCATTCTATGCCATTTTAAGCAGCAGTGATTGCCACACATTATCGTTAGGCTAAAGCGATTGCCTTTAGAAGGATCCTAATAAGGAGGATGTCCCAATTAAATAGAATGTGTTGTGCTAAGGAGCTCCTTAGAAGAGAAGGTGTCACAGTCACTTGTAATATAATTCTCTTGTCTTCCTGTAGCATCTGCTCTAATATCTCACAGAGGTACCTGCGTTGGATTATTTTGTTTAGGCTCTCAGTTCTTTCATTTAAAAGTGTTATTCATCTGCTCTTCTACTGATTTTTCCAGGAGAGAAAGGGTGATCTCTTGTGGTTAAACTGCATAACTAGAGGTCTTACGCTTTTTCCCTGGTTTTCTCTGGCATTGCTTATTTCACCTTGAATTGGCTACTGAGCTCTCTAATGCTTTACTTTCACTTTATCTATAAATTTGACATGAATATTGCCTTACCTGCTTAAGGCCAGTGTCTTGAGGCTAAGAGAAAAGCTGATAATGGTTATTTACATCTTTGGGTAGTAACAAAGACACAAAGTAGTGTCCCTTTATTCTCTTGCATCTGATTCCTGTGCCTGTTCCACCCTTCCTCATTTGGGCTGCTCTGCCTACTCTTAAGATTCCAATTCTGGAAACTTTATATCACCACCTAACTTTCCCAAGCGCTTTGCATTTTCTCCATGCAAAGGCACTCCTTGTTATTTAACCAGGCTGGAATGTGTGGAAGGAAGACTCTTTGCATTCTTTGCTTTGAATGCTTTCCAGTTCTTCCGTTAACTGAAAGCACTGGCTGATATGATTAGCTTTAAGGGTTTCCCTGTAGTCTCATTTCTGTAAGGAGAAGTCAAGATGTTTTCCATTTTGTCTTGTTGATCAGGTTGACAGGCTGAGCTTGGGAGTCATGGTGCACCGTTGCTTCAAACAAGAGACCCTGGAGATTCTTTCCAAGTCTTGAGTTTCAATGTAGTGGTTTATGTCACTTTGTATTTACCAGTTCCTGTGCATTGGTGTCAGGTTGCTGAACTCATGGTGCTGGTGTTCCTCCACTGTGCTCCAAAATCTGGTGTGTACCTGGATGGTGCCATCATCTCACATATTCATGGTTGCCACAATTGCAAAATGTGGGGTCAGGAGAGTTTTTCTTCATGTCAGAGTACCCACCCTGTGGGTTTACACCCAGTGAAATACTTTGTTATTGCTAAGGCAGCTTGCAATACTTTGTCCCTTTTATTTCTTCCCCATTGGCCTATGTGGATCTCAAGAATACTCTGTGGTGCTGGGAAATATTCTGGTACATGTGGAAGAAAGGTGATTTTTTTTTTTTGATTGGATGTTTTGTGAACTCTTGAACTTCACGTGATTGTTTATGAGAGCAGGACACTGGACTCAAAGACATTCTAGTCCCATGACAACTGAGTGGATTTCCTACTCCTAACCATAGTCGCCCTAGGTAAAGTCAGCATTTACTTGAGCAATGTAATGTGCAGCAGCACGTTTTGGGGACTGTTCATGGTTAGCTACCATTTTCAGGCTTCTTATGTACAGCAATTTGACAGATCTGTCGTGCACACTTAATTTCTATAAACTCTTAGTAGGATCCAGCTGTTCCTTGCAGTGGGAGTATAAGCTGTTTTCCAGATACGTACATTTGCATAAGATGTAATAGATAAAGAGGGAGGTCAAAGATACTTTGAATTATTTTCTCTTGAAAGCAAGAGCACTTAATTAAAGAAAATAGCAAGAGATGAGCAAAAAAAAATCTTACTTCCATCCAGACTCTAAATTAATACACATAAAGAAATCTGGCACTCTTTCCAAAGGAACAAATGGTGAAATGTGCAAAACATATTTTATAGTTTTCCCAGCACTTGTATTTTTAATCAAAACAAACACATTTGTGCTGAGTTTCTGCTAGATGCCTCAGCATGGATCGTTTGAATCCTATTGTCCAGTGGGCATTTTTATTAATGTCATTGGAAATTTGTTTTGGTTTAGACCATGGTGTTTGAATACTAATGACAGGTAGATGGCAAAGAATTGGAAACATGGATTGCATTAGGTATTGCAATGGAGACTTTTCCTTGCTTGCCTTGGTCTGTCACTTCTGTATACGCACATATATATATAACAAACTGAAATCAGTGATAGTTGAGGTATAATTTGGTCTCAGTGAATTTGCTGTATGCTCAAGCAATAGCTTGATTAAATTTCTTCAACTCCTTGACGTACAAATGAAAACTTCAAATATGGGAGGTGTATGGTGCTGGCTCATGTTTACAATAGATGAGAAGAGGAAGATTGGAGGAATTAACTTCAGACCTTCAGTAATGGGAACTGCAGGTTGAGGTTCTGTATCCCTCATTCTTTTTTTCCTCAGGTGGGCTCACAGTTACAAATGCGGCTTTAGGTGGCAAAGCTGATTTGGGATCAAACTATGAGATGGACGCAACAATGCAACACAGCCTTGCCCTGGACTTTACTGACCATTCCGAATAAACAGACTTGCTGTTTTCCTGCTTTCCACATTGCGTAGTCATTCATTGTGATATATAAAAGACTGCTTGTCTTATATTTTTGCTGTTTTGCCCTTTGATCTGCCTTTGCACAATGCAAATAGCTGTGCAGTGCCAAGAGCAATAGATGATCCAGATGATCCATGGAAAGCCAACAGCCTTCTATGCCTGAGAGAAAGTGCCGACTGCTGATCCCGGAAAATAGGCACTGAAGGTGCCAACACTCGAGGAATCGAATGTTTTGCAACAGCTGGTATATAAATAAGTGCAGATATCTGCCTAAGTAGAGAAACAGTGGAGAGGACTTAGATTTTTTTTACGATTCATCTGTATTTAGGTGAGATTTGGGCTACATCCCCTGTATTTTTCCTACCCTGAAAGCCAGAGGGGTCACATAACCGCTGTTGCATCAGATGTTGGAATTGCTCTGGTCCCTCAGGTCCTTCAGGCTGTTTTGCTGGGGAGATGCTGAGGAGAATGTTCAAGCTCTGACAGGGCTGCTGCCAGGTCCCGAATTTGGGATGTTTGCATTATCCATGCACGCTTCTGTCACGCTGCAAGGACAGCATAGACAGCTCCGTGGCAAGGTCTGAAATGAGTATGCAAGAATGTGTGTGTATTTGTGCCAAAATCTGCCTTGTAGTGGAGGGTGGTGCATCAACCAAGCCCAAGAGGTTGATATGTGCATGAGGAAACTGGAATAGAGGTACCATGTACCCTGGCTTTGGGTGAGTTTGCATGAAGGTTTAAAATAACTGCTGCTTTTATGTGTTTGGGCATTATCAGTCTTCACTTTGTTATTTTGTGCAATACTTGTTTGATTTGGGATTTTTTTAAGTCCTTGGGGACTGAGTTCTGGCTTGTGTTTCAGGTTAGCCCAAGGGGCAGGAAAAATGTGGAGTCTATTAATTGTACATCAGATTTTTCCTATGCTGTTGTTTGTCTCTAGAGATTCGGGAGGGGGAGCATTAGGAGCTTGTCACTGTGATTTTATTTTTTCTTGGCATCCTGCTGGTTTTCAGATGTATTCTCTGCATTTCTCTTCAGTCTTTTACCTACAGGCTGCAGGGTACCCTGAGGCCAAGGGCAAAGTGAATAAAACAATTTTGAGTATGGTCCATTCTGAATGTCTCCTTGCAGACAAGTCCTAGACAGATCCCTGCCCCAGGGAGGGTACAGACATGGGGAAGCAGTGAAAGAGGTGACAAAAATCCAAATACACTTGAACGCTTTGGTTGTCTTGCCTTGCTCCGGTGATTCACAGCAGTCACAGATGCAACGTATGGCTGCTGTAGATTGCTTGGTGGCACAGAGCAGCCAGGGGCGTATTGAGTGAGTCTGGCCCTATATTTGTTGGGCAGCAACTGGCTGCTTAATTTCCACTCTAGTGAATCAGAGAGAATAAGAGGGATAAAATAATGGGCAAAGAAGCGCACAAGCTTGAGTAACCGTGCAGAAAGGAAGGACATTGAACAGCGGAGGGAAAAGACAGATAACTGCCTTTCATTTCTGAAGATACTTCACAGACATCTTTGGTGTAAAATGACAGATAGCATCAGCAGTGACAGATGGGAAAGCAAGGGGTAAAACACCCTTTTCTTCAGGCCACTGGAAATTTGAAGTCCTCGTGTGTTTGTCTAGTTCAACGCAGGATGGCTGAAGACACTGCTGAAAAAGCAAGTGGATAATACTGATTGTCACAGAATTAAACTAAGGAAGTTGAACTGTAGCCAAGCCAGTGGAAGCTGGTGGTGGCTATTAAAACGTTTATATTTATAAAAAAGATATTTATAATCGCACAGTTCTTACCTTTTCCCCTTCCACTTTGATTTGGCATGCTATCTTCTTGCCAAGGAGCAATTCCCTGCCGTAGCCTTTCATTGGTGAATTTGAGCTTTACGTCAAACACTGATAAAAGAGAATGAGTTTTTTGCTCTAAAAAGCATTTCATTCACTGCTTTTTATTAATTTGGGGGGAAAACAGTTGAAGCTGGAAAATTGGCAGAGCTGCATGCCCAAACCGTAGAATTCCCTTTCTCCATACTGGCAAAACCCACATCTGATCCAGAACAGTCATGAGAACTGGTCACCTACTGTGGTCAATTATAGTTTTGAAGCTAGTGTATTAGGTATCAGATGTTTGGCTATTGCATGTCTTTAACCTCCAACCCAAGTAAACCCCTTTGGTGTGACATCCTATAATTTGTTAAGTTTTCTAACAGTGATAGATTTTACATTTCATTTTCACTTTTCATCCAAAAACCTGAGAATATTTTCCCCTCACTAAAGAACAGAGTAATTAATCATCAGGGCTGTTTGTAAGGAAAAGCCTGGCTGTGGGAAGAGTCGTAGACAAAGTAGAGATTAAATATGTCTATATGCCACTTCCTGGAGAAATCTCTGCATGAGATTAAAGCCATATGATTTAAGCCACTTGAATCTTACTATTAAAAAGGTATCTTAAGCAAATATTTTTTCCATGCTTAACGTGTGTTTTCATTGAAAAAGATTTTTTTCTTGGCTACTTGCTTTTTAAAGATGCCAGAAATGTGTTTGTGCTGTATTTCTTGGTTTCAGAAATGTCTTAAAATATATTAGGTCATTTACATATCTGTTTTCTGCAGGGAAGACTCTTCCAATTTGGTCTTAATTTCTATCCATTAAAATTATAAAGAATGATCTACATAAATGAGAAGGATTTCCGAGAGAGAATACTTACTACAATATATGATAAGGTCTGCATTTTAAATCCAGGTGTTGTATTCCTCAAGCTCTGTACCTTCCCAGAATATAAATGTTGATCAGTGCACCAAGTGTTTATGCGAGTCAGCCACTGAGCAATGGCAGGAGGATTTGGAGAGCTTGTTTGATAAGCTGTTGTCGCCTTTTATCCCTTACCTCTCTGTGTTTAATTTTCCTCCCTGTTGCTGTGTCAGATGTCCTGCTCTTTCTCTGCAGGCTGCTTCCTCACGGGTCGTGTTCCTCTCTCGTGACCTTCCACACATTAATATGGTTTTTCTGTAGTTGTTACAAGCCTGGGATCAGAGCCAGGGCTGGGATAGCGGCTGCTCCTGCTCTTCTATCTCTAGCATTTCAAATAGGCTATTAGGGAATTTGTTCTGGTGTTGCTGTTGTGCACAGAATCATAGAATCATACAATAGTTAGGGTTGGACAGGACCTTAAGATCATCAAGTTCCAATCCCCTGCCATCAGCAGGGACACCTCACACTAAACCATACCACCCAAGGCTCTGTCCAACCTGGCCTTGAACACCGCCAGGAGTGGATCATTCAGTACTTCTCTGGGCAACCCATTCCAGTGCCTCACCACCCTTACAGTAAAGAACATCCTCCTTATATCCAATCTAAACTTCCTCAGTTTAATTTTGAACCCGTTACCCCTTGTCCTGTCACTACAGTCACTGATGAAGAGTTCCTCCCCAGCGTCCTTGTAGGCCCCCTTCAGATACTGGAAGGCTGCTATGAGGTCTCCACACAGCCTTCTCTTCTCCAGGCTGAACAGCCCCAACTTCTCAGCCTATCTTCATATGGGAGGTGCTCCATTCCCCTGATCATCCTCGTGGCCCTCCTCTGGACTTGTTCCAACAGTTCCATGTCCTTTTTATGTTGAGGACACCAGAACTGCACACAATACTCCAAGTGAGGTCTCATGAGAGAGGAGCAGAGGGGCAGGATCACCTCCTTCGACCTGCTGGTCACGCTCCTTTTGATGCAGCCCAGGATACGGTTGGCTTTCTGGGCTGCGAGCGCTCACTGCCAGCTCATCAGATGATTCTGGTTTAGGTTGCTGTCTCATGGCCATGGTGGACAAGACAATTGGTCCAAATTTTCCCAGTGTATACACCTGCTTTTTGGTTTGAACATGCTTACTAAACCTGCATCACCTCACTCCTCTCAGGATGGGTGTTTTTAGGTCTGTGCTGCCAATAAAACTTTTAGGCTAAACTGTTTGCATGGAGGAGGTGTATGTGAGGAGGGAATCCAAAGCAGGTTTGGTGGAGCTAACAAGGTGTCTGAGAAGCATCCCCTCTCGGGTGCATTGCCTGGTCTTGCAGTGCTCCAAAGCAGTGAGGTTTGTGGAGCAGTTACATAACTGAGGTAAACAGGTTAAGGTAGCCATGCTCCACTGGACCTGAATGCTATATCTATTGGTAGAACCCTTGATTGGTAGAGTTAGATGCCATATATTTGCTGACCTGGCAAACTAAACAAGTTCTTCCCTCTGAAAAAAAAACCCACTAAACAGGTATCCCTTTCTTAACATATTTTGTAAAGTCTGCTTGGCCCATAAGGGCAGAACTTCTGCCCTGTGCTTAAAAGGTGGGAATAGAAAGAGCTAATGGAAAACATATTTTTCCTATTATGGCTTCTTTTCAATGGTATTTGTTGCATGTCATAGAATCAGAGATACAATGAAATTTAATCATCATGAAGAGGTACAGTTCCACTGCCTCCAGTGGGTCTCCACCTGTGTGTGTCCCAGAGGGATTGGGAAGGCAATGCTGTGAAGAGCATGGCCATAGCTGACTGTTCACAAACCTCAGGAAGGGAGGAGAGCTTACTCTCCAAGCTGGACTTCCATGTGTCTGTTACCCAAGGATGGTAATGCAGTGTTCGCTCTTGTAAATAAGTTCTGTTATTCAGCATGACAGTGATTTTGATTAATAAATGTGTGCCCTCTATCTACGCCTGAGGGTTTAGATATTGTGGTAGAAAGTGACTTTTGTGCCTGAATAATGTGTATGCAAATTATTATATGTCCGTAGCTTTATTTATGCCCTGCCCCACAAAAATTCACGGCTGTAAGGGCTTCTGCATAATGTGGTTTTGAAGCCCAAGCAGCTCAATTGTCAGGAGTTGTATTTACAGGAGAAATTCAATATGCCCATCAATGACACTGTGAGCATCTTGACACTGTCCATTATTTTGGCAATTGATGTAATTTCTCTTAGAGGAGAATCCTGTAACTGTGTCATCTGTCTTATAATTTTAAAGCCAATCTTTAAGAATTGTGTTGCTGAGATACCATTTTCTAATAAGTTTGTATTTACGAGTAGTTTCTAGGAGGCTTCTTTGGAATCCTCTTGATATTGTCCTTGGGCAATTCTCTAGGATTTTCCTTAGAATTATCACTAATTGACATTGTAAGTGACTTAAGGATATTCAGAAGAGCTAACAAGGGCTACTTCCAAGAACATGAGTCATCTAGGACATTGAGTTATAGATGTTGACTGTCCTTGAGCTCTGCACACATACTCTGTGTCTTGGAATGTCCCTAAAGTGATGTGGTGGTGGCAGCCAAGTCATCCATAGTGGCTGAAATGACAATGGATTTCTCCTTTCTTTTTATCCACTGTAGGTGTTCTCTGCCTGCCAGACAGCCTGAACCTTCACAAAGACCAGCAAAGGTCAAACAAGCCCGGGGAAGTGCAGATGTTCAGCCAGTCAGAGCTGAGGACCATCGAGCAGTCTTTACTTGCTACTCGTGTGGGGAGCATTGCTGAACTCAGTAAGTACAAGGCTGTTGATAATGTCTGGGTTTCCTTCCTCAAAGTAAAGCAAAGTCAATTGCATTGCCAGGTTATATGGAGAAGAGATGAGGGGGCACATGTGATGCTGAAGGAGACATTGAGGCTGTGTTTATGTTCCATGGCTAGTTTGGAAGCTGAAGCCATAGGAGGAAAGGAGTCTCGTGCAGTCTCATAACAACGCCTATGACTCGTTTGCATACACTGCTCTCACTTTTAAAGGTGGAAGATGCTTTATTTCATTCTCTTTCTGCTGTGTTTGAGAGCACCTCACAGCTTGGCCAGACTTACAAATGTCTGTTATATTGGTGTCCTATCTCGTTTCACTGGGATGCCTGTTTTGAGATGGGCAGGCAAAAAGCTGAAGGCTACAGTAAGTGAAGGAAATATTGCCACAGATTTAAAGTGGAGTTAGTTCCACCTGTGTTAAGATCCTTCACCCTGCCTTTCCTTCTCAGTTCTAGCACAGGAAAGAACCACAACTGAAATGTGCACCAAAGGAATTTGCCCTTGGAAGATAAATTATTTGCTATTAATCAAAATGCTTTTTAAGAAATGTGAGAATCTGTGATATCTGTCAAAATCCAAAAGCTTTGGTTTGAGCACAAAGGAGTTGTAGGAGGCAAAAGCCATGTGAATCCTCATGATGTGGAGAAGTGCCTTTTTTTAAACTTATTAAGAGAAAGCCTTCCAATCACATGTTTATGGTATGGTTAGAGATATGAAGCAATTTGTGGGGAAAAAAAGAAACATTCAGACAAAAATAGGGTGTTTTTTTTCTGAGGTCTGTCAGGAATAGTGTCAAGTATTTTTTTCCTGAGATCTGTTATGAGATTTTGGGGAGCAACTGAAAGGACTCAGAGCTATGAAGATACAGGCCACCCAGCTTACTGCTGTTCTTAATACTGAATCCCGTGTGTACCGTCATCATAAAGATCATGCACAGGGATCTCATGTTCATTTTCCTGGTGCTTTCTGTGGCAATGGGAGTCTTCTCTGTAGCTCCATCCTATTGGCAGGCCTCAGTTTGCTTGTTGCTCATGAGCCATGTGGGTGCATCATGGATGTTTGTCAGCAAGCCACAAAACGATTTTCTGTTTTCAGCTTGCTAATTTTTCTCTGCTTTCATGAAACATCAACAAGCCAAGAGCACTTACATGCCTTAGTGTGAAGGGTTGCACTGCCTCTGGTATCAGGTGTTTGGTGTTATTCAAATTAAGTAATTTATGCTTATTTACTTCACGCTCATGAAACACACAACACTGCAGTCTGTGTGCCAAACTAAATTATGTACGATACAGCTCTCTTTCTAGAAGTACGTATGGTTGTGTTTTAATAAATGAGTAAATCTAGGGATATTTCAGGATTACTTTTTAAAATTCATCCTGTATTTTTTTGAGCCTCTGTATGAAACCAGACTCCTTTACTACTCCCTCTCCCCCTTTTAAATTTGATTCCCAGAAATCTCTCATCCCTAAGTAGTCCTAGCTTAGATTCAAACACTTGGTTAGTAGGGTTTGTCTTCTGTGTATCTGTTGACTGCATACACAGGCAAAACACTCTTCAGGGTGGCCAACTCGAAGGAAAGAGCGCATCAGTAGGAGTTAGATGCAGCTGTCAGAGAGGTTGGCACCTCCAGCATGCTGGTAGGTCTCCAGAAAGCCCTCTGGACAACCGTCGAGAGTGCCTCCCCAGCTGCTGCAAGCAGACGCATGTCAGAGAAGAAGCAGTAGGAGGAGTGGTAATTGGCAAAGCTTGCAAGGTTTGATGCTCAGCTGAGTAGAAATCTTTGCTGCGGAGCAGTGCGGTGCAGAGTTCAAAGCTGAGTTGTGAAATGTGGAGGGAGGCGCAGCGTGTCGGTGCTCAAAACCCCATGAATCTGGGGAGAAGGTTGTGAAATGTAAGGAAAGTGGAGGGGTGGGAGGTACAAAGGGGTTTACTCCTGCTCAGTGCTTGTGTATCTGTCTCTGGCATCAGCAGAGGCTGTGACCCGGAGATTATAGCAGATCCTCTGCCATAGAGGGAGGCTGGAAAACCACAGCGCGGGGGCAGAAACCCTGAGTAGTGGGGAAAAGCCAGCGGGGAACACCTGGGGATTAGAGTACGTTGGTGGGGAGAGTGTAAGCAAAGGAGGATTTATCGTTAGCCCGGTGGTGTGAGGGGTATGGAGAGCTTTAGAAGTGGTGTTACTAAGAGGAAAAAGGATATGGCAAGCTCTGGTGTGGAGAATGTGGGGTATGAGGGAAGGGTTAGGTATCTAGAAGCCCCTGCTCATGCGGGGATGAATAAAGGTGATGAGGGAGACTCTCTGGGGATGGGAGGGAATTAAGAGGATAGCACTTGTGAAGAAGAGGAGGAGATAGCATCCAGGAGTGGGTGGCAAGGACAGAAGCTTGGACTACTGGACCAAGAGAGGAGGCAGTTCCTGGGTATGAGTCCTCAATGTTCCACCAGTTGCAATATCCCAGTGTCCTGGGTTCAGGAGCCAGGACTTCATTTCTGTTCTCTTCAAAAGAGTACAAAAAACAAGGGCAAAGAGTGATCTTGCAATAAAGCAATTTAATTTTGTCTCAGGAAAAAAAAAAAAAGACAAAAAGCCCCCAAAAAAGCAATTCTAATTGATATTTGTGATAGTTTATCAACATTAATAATTAAAGCATTGCAAGTACAGGGAACAGCTAGAATTAACAAGTGCCTGCATGCAGAGAAAAGGCTTCCCTTGCTCTCAGTTCTGCCCAGCATCCTCCATGCAGCGGCATAGCCGGCTGCTGACTTGCTGGAGGCTTTGAGAGCAGGAAATCAAATCTGTGCCCTGTAAGATGGCAGCTGGCAAATGGGCCCAGTTTACTGCCAGCACCTGGGTTTCAGCTCAAGTCTTCTTACGTTTCTTTGCACTATGGTCCGGACGGAAAATGGATTCACAAGATGAAAAGCCTTGCATCTTGTGGTGCCTTCATCTTGCCCTACATGTGGTGGCCCTCAGTTCTCAGCTCCCTTCGATTCTTCATGTATGATGTCTTCCTATTAGAAAAGACCATTTAGGTTAGCTGCATCTCCCTGAGCAGTGACAGAGGTTAGAGAAAACTGGGGGAAGTGGGATGCTGGATACAATCCTAGTGGGAGGGCAGCAGAAGAGGAGGTCAACCTAAGGTACCATTGAGGGGTCATCACAGCCAGGCAGGTACAACTGGACTGAGAGATGCTGCTGTGGTCCCCCAAAAACTCTGCTTCTGCTTTAATCTCCTAGGTTTGCCAGGCGGTGGTTGTCGCTGGAATGGCCCTGCCTTGCCTGCCAGCAGAGAGGGGAGGTAACATCACTGCACTACTGGCCCTGGGGCACTCTCCTGAAAACAGGAGGAAGAGGAGATGTTGCTGACTTAGGGGAGAAAAATCAAAGGAAGGTTTCATTGCCAGGACTTAGGAGGAGAATGTAAATAGAGACCTAATTCTGCAATGCAATTACAGTGTAATGCGTGATTCCAAAGAAAAGGCTTGAAAAATTAATGTGAAACCTTATTCATTAAAATATAATGAACACGGCACAAAGTTAAGGAACAACAATAAATCTGGCCCATGTTATATTGGCATTTAGTATTCAGGAATTGTAATAGCCTACTACAGTGTGTTTTAAAATAATTTAATTTCATTTGGAATGCTTATTATATAGAGAACATTGGGAAGAACTGAAGCACAGCAAAAATAATAGGATTTTAAACAGCAGCCTGACAGTATTTCACTGTTTAATCTTAAAGAAAATATTTCATGAGACTCTTCCCCCCCCCCCCCTGCAATTTTTCCTAAGTTTTCTGTTTTTTCCAGACCAGACCTAGAGGAGAAAGGGAATAGATTTGGTTTGGGGGAGGGGGGTGGTTCAGAAGGCTTTGGGGATTCTTCTAGATTTATAGTTCTTCTCTTTTATTTCATCCCCTTCAGAGGGGGAAAGATAAGTAGACTGAATATAAAAAGAGAGGAGTATTAGGGAGAGCTTTGGCCTTTGAGAGGTTGCATGATACTTCATGCAGACCTTTGCATATTTTTTCCAACTTCTTTATATGCACGAACATTAGGTTGTATTTAACAGCATAACACTCCAACAAACCTGTTCATCACCCATCTAAAAATGCTGCTGCCCAGATGCAGAAGGATGAGGCTCATAACTGGAGGTCACTGGTGTTTTGCTGGATGGAGGAGGACGCTCTTTCTCTTGCGTGTGCATGTAGATGGTAACAAGGAAGAGCAGGGGCTTAGTACCAATCCCAGCACCAAGAAATACTCCTTTCTTACTGCCTTGGAGTGAAGAATGTAAGGTGTTAGTGTATAGCTGAGCTCAGACAGCCATCCCATGCTGAGGCAAATGCATAGGGCTGCAGGAGGGCTGTGTTTCTTGAGCCTCATATAGGGATTAACTGTGGTTTAGGATGTCATCCAAAATGTGTCTTCACGCATGTCTTCAGGTTAGAACAGAAAACTGTTTGCTTTAAGTCCAAAGATGGCCAGTCTGCTATGGCTTTCCTGGTGAGAAGTTTGCCACCCAGAGTTGGAGAAACTGCAGTGATTGGTGGTGGTGGCATTGCTCTGGGTGTTAACCACAATGAGTAGCCATGTTTTGTTTTAAACTAGATAATCTGAAGATGTGGATGTGACTTAGCACTGCTGATCTCACAGCTTTTTGCCCTTTGAATGGTGTTTAAGTCAGCTGTGATGCTCAGGCTGGTACTTCTTCCACATCAGGTCTCAGCAACGTTTTCTTTTTGCCATTGGAAAAATGCTACCCTTCTCCATCATCCTCTCTTGGCCTCCACAATTCTGAATCTATATATTTCCAAATTAATGAGTAGATCTCAGCACACTTTTAGGGATGAAAGGAAGGATTACTGCTTAAGCATAATTTAGAATTTGATTGTACATAACAATACTGATTTTCATTTCTCCTCTCAGCCCCAGCTGAGGAGATGGTGAAAGTTGGCATCCTCCCTTTTGCCTTTTCATCCTCTGCAACCAACAGGAAGGAGCACTGCAGGAGCCATACAAACCAATTCACGTCCTGTAAACAAGAGGTTAAACCTAGGCTTAGGAGCAGATACCAGAGTAAAAGTGCTTGCTGGAAAAGTGGCACCTGAAGGAGGGTTGGTTTTAAGTGATCTACTTATTTACTGCCAGAACAAAAGCCTTATTTGTCAGATATTTTTCGCAGATTAATCAGCACTATAGAGAAAGGACAAAGCTTAGTCCCTGTGAACGATTTGGTTCATGCAGTGTACTGCTGAGCTAAGTGGAGGTACTAGTCAAAACCTGAACTCAGATCATAGTGCTCCCTTCAGTGTAGGGTTTGGCCATAGGCTAGCAACCTGTGTGGGCATTCTCCACCTGTGGTGATAGATCTATTTATGAGGGCCCTCCACTGGGTTATTGCACAAGATCTCCATGTCCTCGCTTTCCCACTGCTTTCTGGACCTTTTGTTTGAGGTTCCTCCTCGCTGCAATCCACACTTCATCTGCCCTGTGTGTAACAGATAAAAAAGAGAAGTTGTTGAGATGTCCCTTCAGTGAGCACATGACAGATTAATGCAGTGCTTAAAAGCTAAGTAGTTCCTTGCCTCCAAGTGCTAAGTGGTTGCAGGCTTTCCTAGCCTCTCTATTGCTCTTGCAGCTCCCTCCGAGTGATGGACCTGAGCCTCTATTCACTGTCTATGCATGAAAGGGATTATAGTTTCTAATTAGCCCCAAATGACCTCCTGCTTTTCCCCCCTTTCCCCTGAGATACCCCCTATCATAAACCATAAAGCAATACATCTATTTATCAGTGAAATGAAGCAGGGGGGAAGATAATTTGAAAATATGAGTCTCCAACCTGCTAAGGCTTTACCTTCCCTTTCACTGCCATGCTGACCATGGGGTTACAGGGGCTGAACAGAGGCAGCTGTCACTTTCCTGGTCGCCATCTGCTGTCAGCACTCCTTTGGGGGCTCCCTGGCTCCCCCACAGATAAGATTCAGACACCTTTGCCTTCCTGGGGGCCGGGCCAGAGTCTTATCCCCATGCAGGTGGTTTTCTTCCTCCAGGGCCTCTATCTGATGCATTTGAGCCCACTCAGGTTTGATGGTTAGAGGCAAAAGGCATCGCCTTGGTGGGTGGGGGATGCTGGAGCTCCAGTCCTCCATCAGCCTTCTGTGATACACCACTGTATTGGGACAGGACTCCCTCACGTACATCACCCTTGAGGTGCAGACTCCTCTTCACCCCTGAACTCCTGTACATAACATCACACTTGGTGTTAAAAGAGCATTTTCCTTTCCTTAGGTTTGCAGTCCTCTCTGTCTCTGCTGTGCAGAGCACAGACGATCAGATAGGCCAGGGTGAGCACTCTTCACCTGGCCTTTTCAGCCATGGAGGCTCTTAAATTCAGAGTTTGAGCACGTGGGTCTAGGTCAGGCCAAAGAAAATCTGGGGACGGTGGTCCATAAGACAGTAGCAGTCTCCAAAGGGAAGGCTCTGCGTTAGGTCAGGAGATGAATAGCTCATCCGAGTCAAAGCTTGTTTTGTTTGGAGTTGACGTGGTTTAAGAGGAATCAAACACAAACATCATTCTTGCCACATTGGATTGGAGATTTTGAAGGTAAGAGTGTTGTTATAATAGGTATGTGAACTTGAGAAGGTTTAATTATTATTGTGGCTTCTTCATGGAATGTATCCAGTCCCTAATTTCTCAGTCTTCAAAGGCTTTGCAAACACTAAATCACACACAAACGCTACTCTGTAATATAAATAGAAAGTTCTCGTGACTGTGGGATAAGGGGAGATAAAAGGTCAGTGATCTGTGGGAGGCCACAGGGAAGCCACTGTCAAGAAACGGTCTGCTTGTATCCTGGTCCTCTCTTTTGGCACTAAATTCAGAGTTTGGGACCACAGATCCTTCGTTTGCTCTTCTGTGGGTGAGACAGTTGGCTGTTAGGAAAAGAAAAGGTTGCTGGGAGCAGCAAATTCACATGGGGGCATAGTATGGGCAAGTGGAGATAGCAGAGATGGGGAGGTTTCTGCAAGATGAGCTCAGTGGTGAATCTGTTGCATGTGGGATGCTCCATTGACTGTGGGTTATGGCACCCCAAATGCACCCACAGCCTCAGGCAGCTGGCTCTTGAATCTGGAATATACTATGTGCCAAGAATAGCATAGCTTTATGTCGGAAGTCACTTTGTGCTAAGAGCATTGTGCACAGTGAAATATGTACTAAATGCTTTATAGTGTGCATCCACCTAGCTCTCTGTGCACTCCTTTCCAGGTATAGGTGGGTCATTTTGAGTTAACAATGCAAAGACGTCCAATAAATCATTTGAGGAGAAGTTTCAGTCGAGCAGTTTTTGCTCAGCCCACTTTTGAAACGTAAGAGATTGATGCAGCACCACAGGTACAGCAAAACAGGGAGGAACAGCGTAGCTGAAATCCAGAGTGTATGGATGGCTGGGGCAGTTGACTGAGTAGATGGCTGGAGGCAGTCTGCTGTGGTACAGGAGATACAGTTCAACTACTCGTGTTCACCCACATTCATGCACTTACAGGCATAGGCTGGCGTGAGATGTAGCAATGCATCTCTTCAGTGCAGACATCAGAGGAAACAGGGAGGTAGGAAGAGAAACGTAACTAAAGTTTGGGAAGGATGCAGGATGGCCATGGCTACCAGCTAGCAGTCAGATTGGACAGGCTGTAGTTTTATTATCAGGGTTATAAATCATGTTTTCAATATAGCCTCCCCAGAGCTAGTCATGAGCAAACACAAAGACCCAAGTCTTTTATACTTAGGTGTGAAATGAGTCCGTGTCAAGAAAGTTGAGTTTTACACCTTGCTCACATGCTTGTAAAGGACTAAACTTCGGAAACTGCTGGCCATGACATGGAGTTGACATCTGGATTGCAGTTCCCTGACCAGTTATCTTCCTTTTCATGGTCTGGGCAGGACAAAGGAGAACATTAAGGGCTCTGAAGGACAAGCACAACCCTAGTCTACAGCTCTGGCCCCCTCTTTGCTTGGGGATGATGTTCACTCAGGTAACACTGGTGCTGTCAACATGCAGGGCATGATTCCCGAGAGCAGGCTACACACACTGGAGTAATGGGCAGCTGGATGAATGATCAGACCAGCATTATCAGACTGAGGGGCACTACCTGCAGGATGCTGCCATGCTAGAAACAGCCTGCTGCTGCTTCACATGGTGTCCTAACAGGACGTGCTGTGGATGGTGGGCTGCGATAGAAAGAGAGATCCTTTTCCCTCCTGTGCTTTGGAGAAAAGACATGGGCCAAAGAACTGTGTGGCTTCTTTTCAGTGTGCAAAAGGATCATCATTAAATTATTCTTGCAGTTTTAGGATATGTTTTTGTAACAAGAAAAACTTGAGGTAGGTGTCATAGGGAGTGGCCATGTAAGAATAGGTCCATGACCTCAGGGTCGTAGTTGGCCAGTCACACCCCCTGCTGAATGTTGTATGCTGTGGAATTTTATCCCTCTGAAAGCAGTGAGTCTGCTCATAGGCAGGCACAATTGGACAATCAGGTCCATCATGACAGACCATAAAATCCCAAGGAAGCTTCTCAGAAGTAAGCGTTGGGCATCTGTCATTTCCTCTTTCTTCCTTCCCTTTGCTTTTCTTCTTCCCCCTCTCCTCCCCCATCACAAAACTGGAAACGAATGCACTATATTGTAAATATTTGGCTTTAAAATAATAAAAGCAGTGATAATAGCTTTTACTGAAGCCAAAAAGCCTTTGCTGGTGACTGTGGAGCAGGCTCCAGCTGTCCACTTGTGTGCTGCATGTTGTTGTATATAATATACCATCCCCATAAAGACAGAAGCAGCTTAACTTTCCCTGTCACATCACATCTTTGGCTTGAAGTCAGTGAAGCTGTTCCTTAAATATTCAGTATTGCCTTAAACCAGGCCTGTGTCACATCATGTGCATTACATAATATTTTCAAATTTTAAATCAAATGTATGTGGACCTTGCGCTCATAAACTGTGCTGAACTGACAGCAGCAGTGATGGGAAGTCCTGGCTTAGTTGCGGAGGGGGTGAAGTGTACAGAAAGCAGCTATAGTGGCTGCTTTCCACACACTGGGGTATGCTGATGGTTTCATGGGTCCATTGCTAGCCTGTGTGTGAGGCATGGTGATCCTCCCCTGGGCTGACAAGCTCCAGCATGGAGCTGCATTGCCAGAGCTCTTCCCCATTCCAATCCAGGGCTGCAAGGCAGTGCCACCCTGGGGCTTGCTGCTGCCTTTGCTACTCTCTGGGAGCCTGCTTTCCAGTTCTGGATTCCCAGCTTCAGCAATAAAAATATCCTCAGATATCCCCCACCTCGCTGTTCAGTTTGTTTTCTACGTGTCTACCCCATACAACGTGCTGTTTTCCTCTCCCTGTTGCTGCCAGCAGAGCAGTTTGTGCGTTGGCTTGTGTTGCATACATTACGGAAGTGTTTATTTGGCTTAAATTAAAAACAAAATAAAATTGGCAAGGCCTTTCGTCAGGCAGATCAGCTCCTCGGTCTGTTCCTCAGATGGGTTGCAGGTGGTGGTACAAGAGTGAGCATGAGCACAGGGGCAGTGAGGCAGGGATCCCCACCAAGACCTTTGTGTGATCCCACAATCCTCAGGAGCCAGGTCCATGGAGTTAAAAGATCAACTGGGATTTTCATTTGTTATGTTTTCTGGTTGTTGTTTTTTTTTTTTTTTTTGTGTAATTTATTTGCCTTTCATATGCACTTAGCAATGCTGTGAGCAGGTAACCTTCCCTTGCAGAGCATTGCTGGTGCTGACCGCATCTCTGAAGAGCAGAGATGGCTGACACAAACTGATGGAGGGGACTTGCGTTTCTGTGCTTAGCCACAAATTCAAGGTTGCCCTTTGTGTCCAGATATACCATAGGTTTTACAGCTGGCAATGAGAACTTGTGTAGGTTGAGCTTCCCAGATGAGACTTGTGGCTGACTGCTGGAGACAAGACCAGTGAGTCCCGTCATGGAGCTGGTTTCACATCCGTGGGCTTTGGGGTGCGCTGGCCATGATGAAAGAGTGTTCTCCTGGTATATTCTTTGGAAGAAAATGGAGAAGAAAAAACATATTAGCAAGGAAGAATAGAAGCAGCAAAATGTGGTAGGGTTTGAAAACAACACACGTGCATCTCAAACTAGATGTTGACACTATACTACATTTTACAGAGTATGAATAAATACTGCCCATACAGTGTGTGCGTGTATCTGTCAGCTTCCTCATCTGTTCTTGGCACTGATCCCAGTGCACAGTTTTTGCTCTGAAGAATTTGCACCATAACTGGAGGAGGGAAAGGGCACCAGGGCATACAGTGAATTGTCTGAGGTTGTACTGTGGAATAAAATAGCGAGCAGTGATTCCTATCCTGCCTCCAGTCCTCTGCCTGTTGGGTACCAAGATCATAATGCAGCCTTTTATGCTTACTTACAGCCAGCCCCCTGTGAAGTTCAGTGCTTTATAGGTATTCATTATTTAAGCTTTGAATTATCTCTGATAGAGGAATGTTATAATAATTGTTAATATAGATATTGTTTGAAATATAACCAGAGATAACATAGGAAAGGCAAAAGCAAGATCTAAGCCAATCAGTTCTTGGTATAATGTGATTAAATGAGGTTTAAACATGAAAGGCATTAATACAGCTTTAATGGCATGAATCGGTTTGGGTTTTTTAAGAAGCAGTTGAGGAAACAGCATAAAAGGGTGAACTCCTGGTCGTATTGAGATTGATGGGAGCTTTGCCACTGATTCGAGAGAGGCTTGAGTTCCTCTAGCCTTGCATCAGCAGTGCTGCTGAGCTGCCTGCCGTGCCAATGTCATTCTTGCTGATGCTTTCCATCCCTACTCACCGTGCAGCTTCCTCTGATGCTGGATGTGTCACTGAAGTTGTATTGCCCCAGTGCTTGGGGAAGAATGAAGATGAAGTAATGCTGCTGCCTGTATCTGGGCCTAAATGGCATCCTGATTTTTATTCATTGCTCAGTACAGGAGTCAGAGGTCCCTCTGTCTCAATCCACTTAAATAAGACTAGTCATGTGCTTAATTTCAACAACATGCTTTAGTGCTGTAGTGGTTTGGGTCTGAAGAGTCTGAATTTAGTGCAGCTCCTTTTTCTCTGCTTTTGCAATTATTGTTAAAGCTGGATCTTGCAGCCAGCACTTCTATGCTGTTGTTTTGCCTTTTGGAGAAAAAGAGAGGAATTTACTTTTGCTGTCAGCAGTGTTGCTGGCAGTTAGATTGGCCAGTGCCAGACTTGGCAGTGCACATCTGCTGTGACAGAGTGGGCCAAGTGAAGGGGATCCAGAACTCTCCTGCTGCTTCTAGGTGTCTGCAGTTAATTTGGGGCAAGATAGAGGAGTCACCTCTGAGGCACATCTGCTTCTGCTGTAGATCTGATCCTGCAGGCTTTCTGCATGCACAGCTTCTCCTGGAAATTATGAGAATGCAGGGCTACAAGATTGGTTCTATCGTGACAATTTCCTGGCAGAAAGAAAAGACAGAAACTATTTTTAAATGAAAGCTTTGAATCAGAAGAATATTGCAGAGTGCAGCAAAAAATCGCGTTAAACCCCTGAAATCATGGACTCGGCAGTTTTCTCATGCCAGCGGTTTTCTTCTCTCCATGGTTTTAAGGCTGTGATTTTCGAGGACTGGGCTGAGCATTTTTCAACGAGACATTTCTATTCTCTCTGGTGCACGTTATCACAGCAGCATCATCATTTTCTGCATGAGTCAGATTAGAGGGGGGTGATATGTGCTGTGGTGTGTTCACAGGAATGGGGCTTTGCAGAAAAACCTGTAGCTCTGCCTTGCGCACAGTCAAAATCATACCTCTGTAAGTTTGCCCAGGAGTTCATTATTGAGCTTTTATTTTTTTTCCCCCAGATTTGGTTTTATGTTCCTACCTTGGGTACATTTTTAACTTTTCCTTCCAAGTTTCACTGCTCAGTGGTCACCTGGGAAAAGCAAATAAGAGAAAGTGTGTGACTTCTTCTTAACACTGGGAAATTATGTCCTCTTTTCCCCATCACTCCGTTTTGTATAGCTTAAGAATGACCCAAAGGGCTCTTGCTCAGGTTTTCATTTAAAACAAACCATCTGATTTGATCTGAGATCATTATTTTCCCCTAAAGCACTCTCAGAGTGAGCTGAAAGTGTGAAAAAAGACAGTTTATAATCGCAATTGTTTCCTTGCCTTTGATAGAGTGGTCACTAGTCAACAGAGGTAAAATTCACTGCCTCGGAGGGAGGCACTTTAGTTAATTAGTTACCATCAGTACTGTGCTAAGAGACTTCACTGCTGCTTTCCCATATATATCTGCCTGCTCATCTCACTTGCTGGCTTTACTGATCCTGGTCTGCATACTGCCTGTGGTTTCCCATACCCACCCTGCGAGGAAGCACCCGGAACCATTTCAGTAGATGGGAGACAACAAGCTTCATTCTCTAGGGCCATTTTAGAATCATAGAATCACAGAATGGTTTAGGTTGGAGAGAATGCTTAAGATCATCCAGTTCCAACCCCCCTGCCATGGACAGGGACACCTTACACTAGACCAGGTTACTCAAGGCTCTGTCCAACCTGGCCTTGAACACTGCCAGGGATGCAGCGTTCACAGCTTCCCTGGGCAACCCATTCCAGTGCCTCACCACCCTCACAGTAAAAAGCTTCTTCATAATATCTAACCTGAACTTCCTCTCCTTCAGTTTTAACCCGTTACCCTTTTTCCTACCACTACAGACCCTAATGAAGAGTCCCTCCCCAGCATCCTTGTAGGCCCCCTTCAGATACTGGAAGGCTGCTATGAGGTCTCCATGCAGCCTTCTCTTCTCCAGGCTGAACAGCCCCAACTTTCTCAGCCTGTCTTCATATGGGAGGTGCTCCAGTCCCTGATCATTCTCGTGGCCCTCCTCTGGACTTGTTCCAACAGTTCCATGTCCTTTTTATGTTGAGGACACCAGAACTGCACACAATACTCCAGGTGAGGTCTCACGAGAGCAGAGTGAAGGGGCAGGATCACCTCCTTCGACCTGCTGGTCACGCTCCTTTTGATGCAGCCCAGGATACAGTTGGCTTTTTGGGCTGCAAGCGCACACTGAAGCCGGCTCATGTTCATTTTCTCATCGACCAGCACCCCCAAGTCCTTCTCTGCAGGGCTGCTCTGAATCTCTTCTCTGCCCAGCCTGTAGCTGTGCCTGGGATTGCTCCAACCCAGGTGTAGGACCTTGCACTTGGCATGGTTAAACTTCATGAGGTTGGCATCAGCCCACCTCACAAGCGTGTCAAGGTCCCTCTGGATGGCATTCCTTCCCTCCAGCGTATCAACCGAACCACACAGCTTGGTGTCATCGGCAAACTTGCTGAGGGTGCACTCAGTCCCATTTTCTGTGCTCTGGAAACCTTAGGGGCTGGGTGAGCCTACTTCACAGGTCTTGCTCTTCTGCTAACGTGAAGCTTTCCTGTGCTTTCAAATTGTAGTTTTGGTTGCATGTTTCTGGTGCTGTCTTTTAGGAATTCCCCCCCCCTTTTTTTGTTCACCCACATGCCCCTTTGCACTCTCCCTTAGTGCTCAGTGCGTTACCTGACTGCCTCCTTCCTCCTTTCAAGGGGCTGGATTTCCCTGCCACTCTCTAACCAGGAGCATGCAGCTTTTGGTGCCACTCTGCATTGTTCTCACTGGTCATTTCTGGGGGGCTGTGGATGAGGTAGCTGTGTCCCATGCCCTGGCGTACCATCTCTTCTGGAGTGCTGAAGATGGCATTGCATACACACCATGTTTGCAGGAAAACATCTTCTGCAAACCTTTGGGAACTTAGGGAACCAGCACCTTGGCTTTGTCACACCACACCATGTAAACCACCAGTTGAAGTCCATCCTGGTGATGAGCAATGCATCGGATCCTGTCCTACCCTTTGCCATTTGCATATGTGAGGTTAAACAGAAGGGATAACCAACCCAGCATGTCTTTTGGTTTGAAAACTCAGGGGAGAGGCAGCTGAAAAGCCTAGCATTCACCCAGCTTCTGCTTCTTTCCAGGCGACCTGGTGTCTCGAGCGATGCACCACCTCCAGCCTCTCAACGCCAAGCAGCACGGGAACGGGACACCAATGCACCAGAAGCAGGGATCGTTCTATTGGGAGCCAGAGGCTCTGTACACCCTCTGCTACTTCATGCACTGTCCACAGATGGAGTGGGAAAACCCTAATGTGGAGCCGTCAAAAGTCACGCTGCAGACCGAGAGGTAAGAGCACTTAAATGTCGTGGTGAAGACCTTTTGTTAATAAATCAGCTTGGCTAGGTAACTGCTAATTACAGCTGGCATGTGAGAGGCTGCGGAGCAGTCTGGTTTGGTTTAGGATCACCTCTTTGAAATCTGTTTCTCTCACCGAAGCGCTGCGTGGCTAAACCAATATATATCAAAAGTGACACCCAGTGGCTGCATACAGCAAATTGGTTCCAGATGTGCACTCGGGAGAGATTTCCTTTTCCTTTTGTTGTTGCTCAGCTATTCTGTGTTTTGGAAAAGAAAATGAGAACTTCTATTTCTGGCTTAGCAGGTTTGGGTTTAAATGTGTTTTTTCTGTGCGTTAATAGGGCTCAACAGCTGCGACTTGGGAAGTGGAAAATGAATAGAGTAGTGTGTGGAAAGGAGAGGTCATTAAAAGATGCTGGGCTCCAGCCACGCCGAGTACCCAGGCACAGGAGTAACCTGGGGAATGTCCTGGGCAGTGATGTGGCAGGCTCCAGTTGTGCTGCTGTTGTCCCCACTCCATGGATGGCCAGGGATGTTGAGGCATGCTTGAGGCCCCATCGGTCTCAGGGTTTGCTCTAAGTTGAGAAGAGTATGCAACTGAAGTCAGTGATGGGGTTACCAACACCAGCAGGCAGGCAATGTGCCCAGCACAGGGCAGCTCTTCACCCAAGTGCTGTAGAAAGCAACCAGGACAGCCTGCTGGCCTGGAAAATAAAGCCATCTCCTGTCAGAAGCCCAGCAAGCCCTCTGCTAATGCAAGCCTCTGCTTGTGTGCTGAGAGGCACAGGATCACAGAATAGTTTGGGTTGGAAGGGACTTTCAAAACTCATTTAGTCCAACCCCCTGCAATGAGCGGGGACATCTTCAGCTAGATCAGGTTGCCCACAACCACACTGATGCTGTGCTATTTCCCTGCCATGGTTCTCCCCAGCTCTAAACCAGGCTTCCCCAGTACCAAGATGAGAGGACCAGCAGGTGCTTGGGGAGTGCTGGGTATGCATTTTGAGGATGGGTATCATGGTGACGCAGATGGAAGCTGTTTTTTCAAACTGGGCTCCAGATTTACATCCCAGTACATACATTGCACTGTACATGTGTGCCAAACTGTCATCTGCATGTATGCCCTGAGAACTGCGCATATAGGGTTTGGTTATTGTTTCAGTATGAGGTCTGCATCTCAAAACCAGCATTTGAGAATCTAATCATATGTGTAATTATAAATGGTATATAATATGGTGTCTTCATTGAAATACTTTTGTTTTGATTCACAGAAAAGCATACAAGATGAAATTCTGGCATTAATGATGTTATTGGGAATTCTGCCATTTGCCTTTGGATAGCATTTTGTTTCTTTTCAAGTTTGGGTCGCTCCGTGGGCATGTTTGTTGCTTTTTGCTCTATTGTTCCCGAAGTATGAAAGAATCCAGAATTCTCTCTTTTTTCCAGATTATTTTTAATTTCATGGTTTGTCATGCAGCCTTGTTATTGCAGAAGGCAAAAATTTGTGTCCAAGAGTGGTCAGTATGCACAAAAGATAACCAAAATTAGAAAATGCCCTCATTTGATCTATAGTCCCCATCCAGTGGGAATATATATAAAAGTGAATAGTACTGAGGCTCTGGTTTTGTAAGATTTCAGCAGATTTCTCTGTGGAAAGTGAAAAGGGCAGGGGGATATTTGAAAAATCACTTTTAACATTTGCTTTAATAGGTTTTCCTTTCTCTGAGGTCACCTTTATGCATGTTCTCTTGGTTAGAGCAGTTGAACGGGTGACTAGTTAAAGTGATTGTTCTTCTTTCCTTTATTTTGAATACTCCATCTGGCAAGACGTCTTCCTTTGGCAGGGCACTTGAACAACTGCGGTGTGTGGTTAGGGCCAGAGCAAGTACTTGGTGTTATTGCCAAGAGCTTGTGGCCACTTTTGGAAGGAGCAGATATCTCTGCTGTTGCCTAATCAAGCATGCGTTAGTGCTGGAATGGGGGTGATGCAGGGTTAAGCATGAGCCTGGATATTTCCATGGGGTTGTGCTCTGGAGCTTTACCAGCTGGATGTAACCATCCTGTGCTGCAGAAAGGAGAGTGGTGAAGCTGACTTCTCTTTAGTGCTGTGAGGAGCATTCCTACCCATTTCCCATATTTATTGTTTTTTTACATGCAAGCATGCTTTGTGGTCCATTACTTATTTATGATGGTTTTGGTTTCCATAATAGTTTTTGTGCGTTGCAGGGAAGTGGGTTTGTTAAACATGACTTTTTCATATGCAGAATATTTGCCAACTTTGTGCCATAGCTATATGTTGTATTCTGTCCCTTCTTCTCCAGCTGTGTCAGTTGGTTTTATGTTGAAAGAAGCCCAGAAGGAAGCAAAGAGGTCCAGGCATCTTTCCCCACCCTTGGCCTCTCTGTATCCCTGCTGGTGCAGAGAAGCCAGGAATACACGGATCTGATTGTAGGCAGTATTCCCATGAAATGGGGATTGTTTGTGGCTTATATGAAGCCAAACTGGCTGCTGTCTTGGCTCCCTCCTCTCTGACCATGCATGCCCGGGGTTGAGAGTGTTGTGGGATGCAGCCAGAGAGCTTCCCCACTGCTTGCAGGGCTTGGCTGGCCCCATAAGAGCTGTTGCTGTATTTCCCACCCATTTCCAGCCCACTGGACTGCAGTTTTGAACGAGGTTGACTTAGGAGGCTGCAAAGGCTCTGCGTGTCCTTTGGTGGAGGCTGGATATGGGAGGGAAGCTGGTGTGGCAGTGATCCTGTCTGGCTTAGCACTTTCCAGCACAGAGAGTGGTGCCTCCTTCAAAGTCTTGGGGGACACATAAATGGGATGTTTGCATTTGAATAAATCTGGCTCTTTTTTTTTCTAGGGAGTGTTTCTTTGTGTTTGCTCTTCATGGAGGGAAAGAAATGAGGTTGCGGTGTATTTTTAATAGTGTTTGTCTTTACATAAAATGATAGGGAAAACTGATTATACACTGAGGCTCTTGCTTGGGGGGGCTCCTTTCATGGGAGGCAAAGGAGGTGGAAAGTGGCCAGGATTGCTCAGAAAACCTGGAAAATATTCTCTACTTCCTAAGTGCCAACAAACTCAACCATAAGATGGATGTGTGACATCCTGCTACCCAAAATTTATATTCTTCTTTCAATCTGGTCACTTTGGAAGAAACACTCTGATCTTTTGGTTGTGTTGCGGCACCAACACAAGGTAGTCCTGCTGGGGTGGGTTATCTAATGGCCCCAGGTACCATGTAGGTAGCTATTCTGGTAGCATGGAGTTACAGGCAGGGGTTTGGACCAGTCTGTGGAGAATGTAGACAGCTATTTTAGCAGGCATGAAGGTACAGGAGCGTGTGGGGTAGACTTGTTTGTGGGGTTCTCCTTTCCAGGCATGATGTGATGGAGGCATTTCTCTTTGTGCCAGGTATTGTCTGCAAAAGTGCTGCTCCCTCCACCTGCAGGCAGCTGTTTTCTTTATTCACTTTCCCTGGAATTAAAAATAAAGGAATTGTAGATGAAGCCACTTTTGCCAAGATATCTTTCTCGCTTGCTGCTTCTGGTTTAATAAAAGGATCTGTCTCGTGGTTGCGTTTTGCTTCCCAGCCTCTATAACACTTCCAAAATTATGGCAAGTAATTTCTTAAGGACCGGAAAGCGCAAATCTGTAGCTGCAGATTTGTGTGATGTTTTTTTCTGTAAGTGGTTCCTTACCCACTTTTATCCACAGCTATATTGACAGAGTCCTCATTACTTCCTAACTCTCCATGTTCCCCATTAACAACTCATTGAGAAGCAGCAGCTCAGCCGGTCCAGAACCACTCATTAATTCTGCACACAGGCAGCAAAGTTCCTTCTCCACCGCTTCCTCTGCTGCTCCACCTTGGAGGAGCATTAACTCCCTGTACTACTCCAGTGCTTCCTCTGCCACTCTGCTTTGGGGGAGCATTAACTCTCTGTACCACCCCACAGCTTTTAGCTTTTCTCCTCAAATCTTCATTGAGTTGATGGGGATGTGTCTGGTTCTAACCTTTGTTTCACTTTTCCCTCGCTACTTTTGCCTTTATGTGGAGCAATCCCTTAGGAAACTCCCATGGGCAATTGCTTGCTTTTTATTTTTGTGCCTGCCTTGCATCTGGACACACACAAAAATATACATGTCCCTTATGCATGCACGCATGCAAATTATAGCCTGTAGTCACTGATGATTAACGGGAAGGTTTGGGGTTACTGTCTGAATTTTGGTTCATGCTTTGGATACTTATTAGTGTACCTGGTTAATTAATGTGAGGAGTGTTCCACTACTATAAAATAACTTGAACCCTTTCAAAGCATCTTCATAACTGGTACATGTCTGTAGTACAGATTATACCCATAGATCAATTTCAATAAGAAGGTAACTAGGAAAATGCATCTTTGATTTAAATTATTATGTGGTATGAACTCCACGGATAGGGCAATCTCCAGCAAAGGCCCACAGAAGAGTGGAGGAAATGATGGGGAGTGCTGATGAAGAACAGGTAAAGCACTAGCACTGGGAATGTGGAAACCCTGCTATGAAACCTGAATGAACCTAGCAGCCTATAGCTGAAGAAGGGGTACTGCTTGATGTGTCAGTATGGCATAGTCCCATATAACCCTATATATTTTTACCCACTGTCTAATGGAAAATTTCACATGGTAAAACCATGACTTTGCTGAACTCAAAGTTACACTGGAGTTGATATGAATGGGAACTACTGAAAAGAAATCCCAGATCCATCTTTACATAAATCCTCTAAGTTTGCTTCCTAAATATCAAACTTACCACTCTTTAATGATACCTTCAGAAATGGTGTTGGCAGCTGCTTGCAGCATATGAGATAGCACATGTTACGAGAGATAGTTCAGGCAAGTATTCATAGCTCGACTGTCGAATGCCATATGCCCTTTCTGGGCTAGGACTGTATTCTGCATCTAGACTTACACTGACCATGGGATGGCTAGAGGATATTTTGAATAGAGAGAAATTGCCTGCAGCACTGCGAGAACAGCGCATTACTGGGGCCATTCTGCGCCATGCTCCCAATGCTGGCATCTCTTCAGGAATTTATGCCACAACCAGCCCTGTCAAATCTGATGTCAAAACTGGCTGTGAAATATTTCCCTGTTGTGGTTGCTGGCTGAGTCATCGCTTTGACTCGGTTGTGTTTCAAACTTTGGTCATTAATATTTTTAACACAGGAGAGGCAATAGCAATGGTGCATTCAAATGCTGGATGCAAGTTTAAAACCCATGACTTGCAGAATACCTTGTGCAGACTCTGGAGCACTGATGTCTTGTAGAATCATAGAATGGTTTGGTTTGGAAAGGACCTTAACGATCATCTAGTTGTCCTGGTACACAAAAGTATAAGGGTAAACCCTCCCCCTGCCTAGGCGAGTCTCATCAAGGCTTGTGCAAGAGCAATGAGATTTGTTCCTGGTTACCCTTAGCTGGGTTTCTGGGGCAGCAGAGGAGCTGCCTGGGGATAGCTGCATGGACTTGGATGGTACTCCCATTGGCACCGCTGGGTCCCTGGGTGGGATTGAGACTGGCAGCTTTTTGAAGGCATCAGGAAGTAATTGCTCTCTCTGAAGACAAGTAGCTTATGGTGTAAATATAAAATAGGAGTTTTGCAGCCCAGAAACCCATCTGAAATGTATGATAAACATTGGAAAAAACATGCTTTTCTATCCTCCAATAACACCAAAAGCAGACTAGAATTGCATATATGGTTTCATCATGTGCTCTAAATCAAAACTGTCGGAACTGAGGATGCTTTTCAATTTCTATATTGGAATTTTCTTTGAAAGCCATTCACGAAAACATAACTAATCAAACCAATGAAACATTTTTATGATATTAAAGTTGCTGACTCATATCTGCAAGCAGAAACATCTCTCTACCTTTGTTTAGATAGGCTTTTCCTTGTAAAAATGTCTTACATTTCTCAGGAGCACCTTAACTCTTTCTTGCTCGTTTTTCCAATTGTACACAGCAGTGACCTGCATGTAGCACTTTGGCTGCCATTGCCACGACGGTTTGCAGTCACCACTCTGTTGGAATGAGTGAAGAAACTCAAGACCCACCACAGCAGTAGCTAAAGGATTCTGCAAATAGAAATCATCCAAAGCAGTTGTTGTAATTGAACCATATAGAACGTGTTTAAGGCAGAGCAAAGTCAGATCTCTATAGCTGTATCCACAGCTGGTGAAACTGAGGGACGGACAGCAGAAGGCAGCTGTGGGAATTCACAGCTGAGTAGGATTAGCCCTCAGGAGTTTCTCCATTCCCGTCATGATGCAGACCATCAAGCTGGTCCTCTCTGTAAAAGTTGATTTAATATATTCATGAGCGTGGGGGGGAGAGAGGGGGGGGGAAGGGTTTGGCATCAGAAGAAGAGCAATGTGGAGTGCTGCTAGATACCCCCCATAACATCTGCATTCCCAATGAGCCATTTTGTATTTTGAAGTGCCCCAAAGGCATCAGACCTGAAAAAGACAAGATAGGTTTGATGTCCAGTTGGGCACGAAGGGGTTGTAGCCCCAATGAAGGGAGGGTGCCAGAGAGAGGCATGGGTGGAACCTGCCACATGTGAGGGTGATGTGGAGAAGGACAGAAGGATGTGTGATAGACTAGATGGGGGGGTAAGGCAAGCGGTTGTCCCTTGTGCAAGGTGCCAGCTGGGTATTGTCTGCAGATATCTGCACAACACAGGAACTCACGGCTCCCTAAGCTATCCCAAAATAGATGCAAGAAGGGCACTGGGCAGGAGGAAGGAGCAGGAAGGAATGCTGCATGGAGGGAGGAACCAGGGATGTGGGGGTTTATGGAGCACTCATAACTCTTTTCTATTCAAGTAGGGACCTGGGTAGGGCATGCTTCAAGAGGAGCTGTCTGTCCACTTGCTGAGGACTGGGGAGATAATGCCCGGAAGGGTCCAACCCTTTGGAATCTGCTTTTTGCTGGCTTCCCCCATCCTTCCTCCACTTCCCAGGTCTTTTGCGTGGGATGGAGATTGCTGTGTACAGAGGTCTCTCCTGCATCCTGATCTGGCATGTTTTTCCCGTTAGATGACAGCTCAGGAAAACAGAAGCCTGTGCCAAAACCCACCTTTTTTGGGATATTACTTCAGCTCATGCTTAACTTTGAACCTCAGTAAATTAAAGAGGATGGGAGCATGAGTTGAACATTAAGTGCAGGTATAGAGATGGGCTAGAGGCTCACTGACTCACACCCCAGTAAGGTGCTTCTGCAGCAGTCGGGCTGCTCCTGACTTCCTTCAGGCAGTCAAGCCCAGCACGTTCTTACCCTGGTTAGGTTAATTTAATTAAGATATGCACTTCCAAAGCACGTAACTGGTGGCTTATCTGCTGTGTGTCTGCTCTGGAACATGAAAGTACCAAACTCTGCCTTTGTACCAGAGATAAATCAGTGTATTGATGCGATGCATTAGCCCAACCCATTTTCACACAGTGTCATTTGAAAAGTGAAATGTTTCTTACTGATGTCACATTGTCCTGTGGGTTATCACACCCCTATAGCTTTGTGTTCCTGTTTCTTCTTTGGCACACAAACAGTATTTAAAAATGAAAAAAATCCCCTTCACGTGGTGCATAGACTCTTGGAGGGTATTTTTAACCTATTGCACTCAGCCATATTTGGTTCTCTTCTCAAAATACAAATTCCCTGACATGCTCAGATATGCAGTTGGGATTTTTTCCCCTTGGAAAAAGGTAGTATTGTGAATAAACCTCACATCTTCGTGTAGGGGCTGAAATTGGCCTTTAGAAAAAATTCCCCTGCCTCCTCAGAACACTGATCCTCTTCCCTTTGGGGACTTACTGCACCAAACAGCTACATTCGTTTCCATTTCTCTGTTGAATTTTGCAAGACGAGGAAAGGAAAAAAAATGCAGTTTTATAGTGCATTTATCACAGTTCCTGTAAATAATTTAGTTGCTCTGCTCCTCACTGTGGCGAGGGCAGATTTTGTGCTGGATGAGCTTCTGACCTGCGCAAGAGGAGGAGGAAGCATGAACCCCAACCCAAGACCCCTGTTCAGCCGTAACCCTCTGCTTTTCCCTTCACCCAACACACGTTATAGGAAGGTTCCATACAAGCCTATCTTAATTTCTCTGGTCCAGACCATGTTTGCTCTTGCAAACCATAACCTAGAATTGAATTTCCCTTTCCTTGCACCAGGTTCTGTAGGTAGCTATATGCATTTTTACACTTCTAGTGTGATTTGCAGCTCCCTTTCCACTGTTTGCTCAGCAAGTGATGAAAACAACTCCCACCGATCACTTGTCCCCAGCTACTTAACGCTGAGAGAGTGTCAATTCTGCTTTGATGACACATGTCACCGTTGACCTGGGAAGCAGGTCGCCTTCCAGGAGCAGATACACCCCTGCTTCTCCCTCCTCTGACTGCTGCTATCATCACGACAAATTAGGTGGGTTATGGAAGTCGTTTCACAGGAGCTGTGGGAGAAGATGCTCTGTCCTTATCTACCTTCTTATGTTGTCATGGCAGATCTGGGGAGAGCAAAAAGCCTTGGAAGGAAATGCAGCCTGGTCTTGAGGTGATGGATAGAATAATGATGAAAGTGGCAAGTCAGCTAAAAATGTCATATTTCAGAAAGAGGTTGCTCATTTAAGATCCCATGAGATTTGGGGGCCAGGCATCCTAGGGAAAGTTAGTGGCCTCAGGGCTTCTCTGTCCTCTGGCACTTTTGAAATATCCCTCCTCAAGCATATTAATATCAGCTGTGTAAAATCAAGTCTTCAAAAGAGAAATAAATGGCATAAAGAGCTATAAATAGGAAAAGGATATTCCAGAATCAACATCTTCTTAAATAATTTTTCTCCTTTTGTGGTAAAGTTATATATTTAAAATGTAAAGTATTTGCCTACTGGGCACCTAATCCAGAGTTTGTTTTTTTTCCCTTCTTCTATGAAAAAGGACTGCAGAAGGAAAGGTGAAAAAGAGAAAGCAGTGTTAACGAAAAGGATCAGGAGAAGGGAAGGGAGCAAAAGCAGGGAATGGTGCTGCACTAATAAGAACATTTCTGATATTAGAATGATATACTGAGCTAATAAACAGAAGGAATATGCAGTTAAAGAGGAGGGGAAAGGAAGCCACATAGGGAATGAGGCAAAAGAAAAAGATTCAGAAGGAGGTAAGAGCAGGTTAATTGCGGACATTCCTTGAGGACAGTAGTCATTTACTAGTTTCATATCTTTTTGTTCTTGTTAATGTTATATCAGTGTGTTAAAATACCAGTGTAGCCATGGTATTTACTTTACACTGTGGATAAAACAGTCTCATTGTGTCCACATAGTTTTCAGCAGTCCTTTCTAATCACAGGACTTTCAGCACGGTTTTCAAGTAACTCTTGGACAGATACACTGATTTTTAATGATTTTACGATTTTTAGCATTGTATAGTATATTGTTATAAAGAGGGGTTTCTCCTTTAAACCTTCCTACATACCTGCCCCACACAGACTTTGTTTCCTGTGTACAGCTGTGGAGGAGACACCTGTTTTGGACACCCCAGCTGGATGTTGAAGCAGACAAAAACCATGTTGAAGACAGAAGGGCAGTAGCTACAGCCTTCATTGCTCTGGGGATTTTATCCACCTTGATCTAGCAGGCAGTTATCTTCCAAGGTGTTCAGCTGCAGATGTTTCATTTGTTTTATCTCCAATCTAGGGCTAGTTTTTGTTTAAGATTTGGCTTTTTGCTCTTGGTCCCCGAATAGTTTTTAGCATAGATGAAACAAACTGTATGTTGTGTGTTTTATCTAAGGCTTGGGCAGCTCTTGCTGTCTAAGACTTGTGAAGGACCACATCTTTGATAGCATCCACGCTTTGCTCAAGTGGTGGCTGTGGCTCAGAGTCCCACCACCCACTTTGGGGTCAGTTCTGTGTATTTTTGCTCAAGTGTCAGAACAGTTGGTACCCAGAGGTATAGCAGTTTGGTGCCACTTAAAGTGAAACAAACCATTCTAATTTCTGATGCTGCTTGCAGGTAACTTCCACAGCACAGCTGCGAAGGTCCCTGCTTTCAGTGCTGAGCATGAGGTGCACATTGCGTTGGTAGTTGATGCTGGAGACTTCCTGGGGCATCACCTCTCCATCCCCGGCATTTCAGGGTGGGGCATCCGATCTCTCTACCCATCTTTGTTCTCCTGCCCCTATTGCAAAGTGGCAGGGGAGTGTACCCTGCCTGGCCCATCAGCTAGAGCAGGACATGGTCTTGTGCTCTCTTTTTGGAATACACTGAGTGAAGGATGGGGTGAAGGGAGGGCTTGCCAAGCAGGTGCACTGACCTCATAGGAGTACCATAAATGAATGTGGCTCATAAATTTCCCTCTTCAAATAATCCAGCTCCTGAGACAGGGTGAGACATTTTGATTTAGACCTGCTGGAAATTTGCTGAGCTGGTTTGCTCTCCCGTGCTTTCAGTTTGCTTGTTTCTTTCGCTGTCTCTCTGTATATATATATATTCTCACACACATGCACACACACGCACTCCGCTGCTCTCTTTACATACACCTTTTATTTTGATGCTAGGGTACTGTAGCACTCATGTCTGTGTGCTTTCCCAGGCCGTTCATTGTGCTGCCTCCCCTGATGGAATGGATACGGGTTGCTGTGGCTCACGCAGGGCACCGTCGCAGTTTCTCGGTGGACAGCGATGACGTACGGCAGGCAGCGAGGCTCTTACTGCCGGGAGTTGACTGCGAACCTCGACAGTTAAAGTAAGTCCACACAAAAAAATCAGCTGCTTTGTGCAAAACGTGTCTCTAGTCACAGCGAGCAGGCAGGCAGAGGGCTCTCTTTCTGCCTTGAGAGGTGCATGGATGCTCGGGCTCGTCGCCGTGCGCGTTGCAAAATCGGCTCCTGGTATTTATTTGCTCGCATCCGTAGATAAGCTGGTTGCATGGTAATGGGTGTCTGAATATATCACAGCTGGATCGAGCCCGTAATCTGCTCCTCAGAGCTCAGACGGGGTTCGGTTGGGGGTTTTTTTCCTCTTACTCTTAGGTTCTGCTTGCTAATGAGGGGCTGAAATCTTCTGCTAATTGTCTGCTTCACGTTGCTTTGCTATACAATACTGAACTGTAATTGGCAGGGCTGCAGATATTTTTCAGGGCTTTGTTTTCAGTATTAATGCTTAAAGGGCACATTTAAACTTACAGGTAAGACCACCTCTTGCAGTAGAATCATATTTTTCATGAGGATGTCAGTTCAAATTAGTTGGAAATGTCAGCCTAGATAATTCGACTTTTTCATGTATCAGTTGTGACCTTTTGGTTTTCTAATGAAGTCTTAAAGTATTTATTGCCAGGGTATGCTTTTAGTGTCTGTTTTGCCTTATTATTATGTACATGTATAAAAGCATGATCTAGGCCTGTTCTGGAGTCAAGAATATATTTGTGTTTGATTTTCGTATGGAAAGGAATTCTGAATCCGCAAAGCAGAAATTACTCCCTGCTATTGCTTCACAAATTTGTACATAAACCCCAGTTTTCAGCAGTCTTGCCTCTTCATACAGCAGTAGGTGCATTCTTTCTTGCAACACAGAAAGCAGAGGGATGATCTACATGATTAGCTGTGACAACATGCATCAGAGCAGCTGCTTCTGTTGACTCTGGCCTTAACGTGCTCTTTCACCAGAGAGTATAATACTTGGAGATTTGCATAGGCTTTTTATAGTCACAGCTATTCAATATCTAATTGAAGAAATATATTGAATTTCAAAAGGGAAATCTTGAGCGTTTCACATTTCAAATCTGTGCTGTAATTGCTTCCCTTCGGTATGACCATCTTGGCCCTCATTTCCAGGAGTGCAGCGTTCTGTGTCCCTACTGAAATGTCAGGACTTCAGAGATACTTACTTTCTGAAGACCCAGCACTTGGTTTTGAAAGAGCACAATTAACTTAATAGCTCTTCCAGTACTTAGGTAGGATTGCAAGTAAGGCAGTAATGTTTCTACTCTATATCCTCTATCTTAAAAATTAAGGTGGATAAAGTGAAATATCTATGGGTTAAAAAAGCACAGGATGTTATTCTTAAAGTTGTATTTTGTCTGTGTGTATATAAATATATATATATAATGCCATATATATATACACATTTATACATTTTATATCTATATAAAATGCCATCACTGGTTAGACAGTTTTCCAGGAGTTTCAAAGTAATTTGAAGTTGGGGAGAGCTGTGTTATGCTGCAGAAGAATTTATTAATTATGAGGAACAAATCAGCACTTAATTTAAAAGTTGCCATCAAGAATTCATTTCATAAAGAACAGAAGTGTTGTCCTGCTTGTCTTGCAAGTGGGAATGAGACTGAAGAGCACTGTCTGGGATTAATCAGGTGGGAACGAAAAGATAAATCATTACAGAGACAAACTGGATTTTAGAGAGACCAGACTTTGCAGTGTGCCCTTATTTGGTTGCAGGGTCCCGATTCATCCATGGATGTCCCAAAATGACAGTCTCACTCTACTGTGCTGGCAGAGGTCTGAAAATGAGTGTCTGCATACTTTAGGTTTTACTCTAAGGTCTGTGCCTACTGCCACTGTAGTGCAGCAGTTTCTTTGGATAGCTGCACAGAAGACCCTGTCTGCCTGTAATCCTGAGATCAAAGGAAGGGCCAGGCTTTTCTGAAGAATAATGTGAGGCATCAGGATGCCAATTTGAAACATTGCAGCTTGTAATTTTTTATTTGCATTCTGTGCAGACCCACAGCACTTCTCATTTCCACTAAGCCAAGCGCCAACTTTTAATGCTTCCCCATTATGGAGGGAGTGTTTCCAACTATCAACTCCTCAACAATCATTAATTCCGTAAATGCAAACACTGGGATGGGGAGAAAAATACCACAACTTTGGAGGGAATGGCTTTTCAAATAAGCTGTGTGATGGATGACAGCTGGAGGATTTTAAATGCAGTTAGCTTGATATATTTTGTGACTTTTATAGAAATGGCTTAAGAAGTAGAACCTTGAAATTGGTTCAGTTTAGGCTTTTCTTAGCAGTTGTCTTCAGTCCCTAAAATATAAGAGACCAGAACACAAAAGTTCCTGTGGTCCCATGTGATACTGCATCGTTCCATGGTGTTGATTCTCAACCTGTCATTGCAAACGCATAAAGCAAGATCAGCTTCTACGCTGGAAAAACACGCATCCAGGGGGAGGGAGAGATTGGCAGGATCTCAAAGGCTATGAAGCCAAGGATCAGTTCGGATAAAACCCAAATGTTCAGTTCCTTATCTGAACTACAGTGTGGACGTGTCCCAGCAGATTCTCCCAGCACAATCACATACTCCAGCAGTGAGGTTCCCAATATGAGGCTTTGTAAATTACCTCTACTTTCTTCCTGCCTTTCATTCCAATACTTCCTCTTTTTCTCCTCTCTTCTGATCCTTTTTAAAAAACCCATTGGCTTAATTTCTTGCAACGTTTTCATCTCCTGAAAGAGAAGCCGCTCTTGCTCTGGGTAGAGGAGTGAGAGAAGCTGTGATCAGTCAAGAACTGCTTGTCTCCTCCCTGGTCTGTTTTCATTTTACAGCAGCAGACGTGCCAGAACATTTCTTCCCTTTCACGGGCCTTGGGACTTTAGCAGGGATATAAATGTTCATTTTCCCCCAGGAGTGGACTCTTTTAGACAGATCAGTTTTCTCACTTTTTGCAAGGAGGCAGGTTTCACAGGTGGATGCACAACAGCTAGCTGAGATGGAAGCCCAAGTTGTGCCCAAGATATTCTTTGTCACAGTGAGAGGTCAGACTTCAATAAAGCCTCACCTGTACCTAGGGCCATGTTGGGCCACTTAAGGCAGCTCAAAGTAATCAGTAGAGACCTGCGTGCAAGGTAGCTTTCTGCGGGCATAGATCTGTTGAAGGTGGGTGCTCTGCTCCCTGCTGTAGACCTTTTATTAATGAAGGCATCAGGGATGAAGGTAGTTTGTTGCCAAAAAGCGTATGGTGATAAAAACTGTGTTGACCTGCCCTTCTGCTGCAGTAAGATAGTGTCACTTCTCAGTCTGCACTAGGTCTGGTTGGCTGCAAACAAATACCTGGTTTTGGCTGCTCCTCATCATCGCATCTGCAAGGGGTACTTCCCTTACCTAAGTACAAGAAGCTCTTTGCATGTTTTTCCTTCCTTCACTCTGGGGGACATTTGTTTAAAACAAAACCAATCCCTAATATGTTACACATTTGGTGGAGAGGATTGCTGATGGATGACTACGTCTGGGGACTGGAGGCTCATGGCAGAGAAGCTTAGCAAAGGAGGAGCATCCTGTATTATTCAGCACAAAAACACGTTGCCATGCTTTTAATCAGGGTCAGTGGCTGCAATTTTGGTTGCGATGTATCATGGCAATCTTGAAGGATGTAAAGATGCTGGAACAAACTGGCCCGAAAGAGGTGGTAATGTCTTTCAAAGAACTGTTACGTGGTCACTTCTCCACCTGGCTGGATAAAGAGCTATTTTCTGTCCAGTCAGAGATCAAAAGAAGGATATAGTCTAGCATGTGAGTGTGTGTGTGTGCATGTATATGTGCGTTCTGATATCCAGAAGCAGCAAAAAGTGAATAAAAGTTCACAGTCTTAGAGAAGTGAGTGCAATTCCACCCTACAAAGGGCAGTTCCCATGTGTTACTTGAAGTACTTTCTTCTACCCTCTTCATTGCCTCAGACTTCTTTGATTCCAAGTCATCCCCTGTCTGGTTTCTCTGGAAATCTGCTTTTTCCAGATATTTCTGGGTCTGGCAAGGAGCCCCTTTCCCCTGAGAAGGACTCTGTGCTCTGCTGAAGGGGATCAGCTGGGCAGCATTTTCACTCCTGGTACTTACAGTGATGCAGGAGGAGGTACTGCAGGAGATCCTGGCTTGCACTGTCCAAGACTGGGGTTCTGGCTCCTGAACCCAGAGCATCCCAGCTGGACATTTGATCCCCAGCTTGGCTGCAGAAGGAATGACCTGCAGGGTTGCTGACCTAGCCCACATCAAGGGGCCTTCCTTCATCTGGACGAAGAGGAATATCTCGTGTGTCCCCGTGGTACCAAGATCCTCCAGAAGCATTGCCCGCAAGACAGGGCATTTTTCTGCAGCCACTGGGGTATCTGAAAGCCCTCCCATGATCATTAGTCCTTTGTCCCCTTGCCCAGTAGGCTGCCAAGCTCCTGGCTGAAATTTGGAAGAGAAGCATTTAGTCATCTTGAGGAGTGGTTTCTTTTTATCATAGAATAAACCAGGTTGGAAGAGACCTTCAAGATCATCAAGTCTGACCTTTACCACAGCACTGCCAAGTCCACCACTAAACCATGTCACTGAGGGCCTCATCTGCACAGTGTTTGAACTCTTCCCGGGACTGTGGTCCCACCACTTCCTTGGGAAGCTGGTTCCAATGCCTGACCACCCTTTTGGTGAAGAAATTTTTCTTGCCTCTTCTCATATTGACATAAGCCCCAGAGACCCCCCAGGCTCTGATGGCACCATAAGAAGCATTACAGTCACGTGTTTGCAGTCAGTGTTGTTGGGGGGATGCTGGAGGACAGAGCTGGGCAGCAGGGTTTGCATGTCAACCCCGCTGGTGCAATCAGAGAGCCCCCCCTTATGTTCCACTCCAGTTCAGTTGGAGATAGCAGCATCGCTGCTGGTCAAGACAGAGCTGGTGAGAGTAGGAGACAGCACAACCAGTGCTTGTTCCTGTGCACAGATCCCCTTTAATCACTTGCTCATACACCTCAGAAGCATTTCAGAGTTACGGCTGGCATGCAGAGGTGGAATTTGTATCAATAACTGCTGGCCTTGAGGCACATGTGAGAGTTGTGCATCAGTGCCAACAGAGGCGATCACCCAAGCGCTTAGGGTGTATACTTTGCCTCTGGTTTGAGGAGGAAAATCCTGTGGGGGAAAGGAAAAATAAATACTAGCAATAAGGTTATGAAAATGGGAAAACATTAATCAAAAGGAGAGCAAATTATGCAGCTTAATGCATTCAAATTGGGGTGACCAGATAACCTCTATCCCAGCAATGAGAAAGCTGCCTCACAAAATCAGAGGGTCAAAGGGAAATATTTTTAACAAAGCCCACAATGGTGACTTGACTCTAAGGATTAATAATAGTAATGCCCAACATTTGAAAAAAATGGAAAACAAAGGGAGGAAAATTCCAGGCTGTTAGTGCAAGGCTTTTGAATGTTTTTTCCAGCAAAGACTGATTAAAGGCATGTTGTTGAAGGAAAAATGGAGTAAAATGTGACACAGATTTGCTAAAGATAGCTCTTGCCAGACTAATCTAATAACTTTCTCATAAAATGACTGATTTTCTACCAAAGTAAAATTCAGTAGATACGATCTATTTGGATGTGACTGAACAATTTGATGCATTCCATGCAAGGAGTTGACTGGAACAGGTTGCCCAGAGAGGTGGTGGCTGCACTATCACTGGAGACGTTCAAGGCCAGGCTGGATGTTGTTCTGGGCATCCTGATCTAGATGAAGGTGTCCATGCTCATTGCAGTGGGGTTGGACTAGATGGCCTTTGAAGGTCCCTTCCAACCAGAACATTCTGTGATTTTAAGACAGAGAAGATGTGGGTTAGTAAAGGAATTGGAAAGTGAGCAGGGATTGGATTCAAGAGATGTGGCAAGGGCTGGGTTGCTGTGATAGGGTTACAGAGATCTTCAGCTTTCACTCACTTTTAAGAGTTGGTCTGTTTTAATTTTCAGAAAGGGTTTTGGCACAAATCTTAGCAGTGTGCTTATGAAGTTAAAATTTGCTGATGCCACAATGTTAAGAGGCATTGTCCTGACAGAGGAAGTTTGGGAAATCATCCAGGAAAAAGTGGATGACCTTGAGGACTGGGACACAAAAGATGGGATGAAATGCAGTTTTCCACAAATGGAAGACAAACATTTGGAGATTAATTAGAATAATACATACTGCAGTGTATATGTAACTTACACACTATTTACGCAGTATAGTATATACTTATATATATATAGAGAGCTGAGTATTGGAAAGGTGGTGGTAAAGACTGTAAAGCAGTATTTCATCTCAGAATGATTGTAAACCACAAAAGTGGATTTTTCCTTAGCCTTGGAAAAAGCAAATGCACTTCAAAGATGTATGGGGAGAGGTATTTCCAGTAGAAGCAGGAAAATATTGGTGCCTCTGTACATGAAAGTGGTAGGAAGTGATGTGGAATCTCAAATCCTGTGCTTGGGTCAAGCAAATATTCACATTGGAGCAGGTAGAGAGAAATAGGCTGGGGTGATTGAGTTTTGACAAAATGGTCTCATGAAGGAAGACTAGAAGAAAAAGGCTGACTCAGCAGGGCTAAGTAGGTGCTGAGGAAGCATGTGACTCTTCTCCAGAAATACATCAGGGGTAAACACCACAGAAGGAAAAATACACTATTTAAAGGGCAGCATGGACACAGGAATATGTGAATATTAACAGATCATGTGTAAATTAAAACTGAAATTGCAGAGGGATCCAAGCCTTGTTGCAGTATAGGTCTGCATTTATTAACTCTCCAGTCTCACGTGCTCCCGCAGCCGCTGCCTCGTCACAGCCTCACCCAGGGCTCTGAGTTGCATTTACAGCTCCGATCCAGGAAGATCTCTGGGCAAAGACAGGATCTGAGTGCCTTTGAAAATGTGTCTTTAATTGAAAATCAGTTCTCATTTCCAATTAGCCTTGGCCTGATAATACCTAAGTCTGCTTTTCTGTCTGGGACCATCCCTCTTAATGAAGGTTCTCTAGGAAAATAAGATTACCAGCCTCAATGTTGAAGCCTCGATAATTGAAGCTTATTTAACATGAGGGCATCCTTGGCTCATTTTAAAGTGTTTTCTTAAGACTGTGGAAAAGGAAAAATACAGCAACATAAAGGGAAGATCTGTTATTTTGTTCTTTTAGAGCAGTCTATACCATTTGCCGTGTCATCTTAATACTGTACCACACATACGCAATTCTAACTTGAAAGAGGAAGAGTTGCATTTAATGTTTTATTTATGGAAATCCTGTGCTTGTACTAGAGCATGAAAATGTAAATAGAAATTTGAAGGCAGAAAAATATTTCCACTGCTCTTTGCTCTCTCTTAAAATGCGTGGGGTAAGGGGCTGAATTTCTGGACAGGGAGAGTGAGTAGAAAGTTGCTAAGAAAGTCTGCTATTTCATTAGATACAGCCACTTTTAAGTAGGGACAGTTGGTGTTTGCCTGGCTCCTTGAATGTCCTTCCACAAATTTTCACTAATCCTTTAACACCAGCCATGGCTATTGCTGTAATTAGACACAAAAATGCCAAACCAGTGAGTGGTAGCAAGCAAGCTACTTGACAAAATCCAGCAGTCCCTTAAGGCAGATGGTGCCAGTGGATGAAGGAGATTTTATTACTTAAAAGGTAGAGTACGGGTTTCCTGAGGTGAATCTCAACCTCTCCTGCCAAGTTCCTGCTTGAAGACAACAGCAATAAAAAGAAATTATTAAGGGGAGGACCTTGTCCTTATGTTCTCCTTCACTTTTAGGGCAGAACAAACTTGCATTTTTACAGGCTTTAGGATCCAGCTTTCTTGGGCTTTTCTCATTGTGAGCAAGTTCATTAGTGTTTCATATGTTCTGTCTCTATACACATTCCTGAATATAATAATCAGGATACAGAGAACATCTCATCTTCCACTCATTAGTGAAGACTTGTGCTACCTATTTATACGAAAGACAAATCTGTACCCAAATTTTCCTGTGACATAGTGGCTGTGTTCATAACCTGAAATCAGATTCAATTTTGAACATGGTTTCTGGCCTGTGTACATGGGATGTAATATTAAGAGCTCTGAAATACATATTTAGGTCTTGATTTGATAGTCACATCACTTTTTAAATTAATTTTCCAGTATCAATAGCCAATTTATTTTCAGGAGTTTGACAAGAATAAGAGGTTGGCTAATAAATAGCAGGAGTACTTCTATTTTTTTGTCTTAATTTGGCACCTGATTAAAGTAAATGGAAGCATTTTATGTCTGCATTGGAAGGTAGTGCTCTTCATCACTTTGTTCAACATGTTTGGGCTTAATGTTTCCCTCTCTCCAGAACTGAATATGCAAATAATTGTCTCAGTATAGTATTTACATTGCAGTCCCGTTAATATCAGCATTATAGACCCTTTTAAAGCACCATATTGGAAAAAAAGAGTGCTCACAAATTTAAATCTAATCATCTGCCGCTCCTGCTATTGCCTTTTGTGCCTGTAGTCTCACTGAAGAGCCGCAGGCAAGGAGCAGGACCCTTTTGTGCTACAGGCTGTGCATACCCAGATCAAAACTGTGATCTCTGACCCCAAGAAGTTCAGCATTGCAAATGCATGTATATTGCTGGCTAAAATATGACTCTTTCCAGACTTCAAACCAGCTGAACTATAATTTCTGACTTAAGACCTCATTCAGATTTAGGACAGACACAGGCTGAATAAACTCCATAGAGCTAAAAAGATGGACTTCATTAATAGATTATCATTCTCTTAATTGAAAGGGCTGGCAATCAAGTCCCAGGTGGACAAACAAGACTTCGGTGCTTGGCTATCAGGAGGATGATCTGTTCATTTCAGTGGAAGGAAATGATTATCCTGCCCCTCATCACAGTCTGCACCCCATTTCTTTTAAATCAGTTATTAGCATGCTATAGCTTAGAACACGATTAAGATGTTCGTCTTTTTTGGTAACATTTACAGAGCATTGCCTTTTCTTTCTTTTTTTTTAATTGTCCACTACTGATTACAGCCATAATCCACCCCAAAGAACAAATAATTAAAAAGCTATGCAATAAGAGAACTGCTGTGTCTACCAGTTACGATAGAAGGACTTTGCCTTTGAATCATCCATTTTCCCAAATGTATTCAATCCACGACTAACTCATTAAAGGTCCGCACAGATTCTTAGCCAGTCTAAATTAAAATGAAAAAAACCCCTAAAACTAAAACCAAAAAGCCAAAACCAATCCAACAAAATCAAACTCTTGCACTTAAACTGTTGCTATAGAAGTGCTGCATTGTGTTTTCACAATGTGAGTTTGGGAAAAGATAAAAATAATTTGCTGTACTGCTAGGATCCATTATAAAGGAAGATTATCTTTGACTCCTTTCAGAGGATTGAGTATTTCAGAGTATGACAGAGTGTCATCATGGTCACCATGCAGCATTTGACAGTGACCGTTTGCAAATAATTAATGTTACCATGGCATTCCCCATATAAAGCCATAGTAAAGTTAATTATGTGCAGTGGCAGCACTAATGATCTTGAAGATGACTGCCGTAGAAGCAGTATCTGTGAGGAATTGAAAGTGGACTCAGAGAAAATTGTTTTGCATTGTAAGTTGAAAAATACGGCCACAGCTTTGCTACAAATATAAAATCAGGAACAATTTCGCCAGTTTCTAATTTTCCTTTTATTTACAAAGGCAATTGTTTGCTTGATGCAAGGTGGGGAGGGGCCGTTTAGGGAGTTTACAGGCTGTGTGATTGAATCCCTGAATTAGAAGGGGGTTTGCTGTTGAGCACGAGGACCGTGATCAGTGTATGTTATTAATTCAGGTATACTACTTCTCAGTTGTGGGAGTGGGAGCATGTGTACAGGATGGTGGTGCCAAGGAGCCTGACGAGCCTCACGGGTTGCTCTGGAAAACCAGAGTGAGCTCAGTCTTTTGAGATAAGATAACCAGCCTCAAAGGATGCCTGTCAGTCCTATCTTTGCCACTGTATCACCTCTGGCAACCTCAGAGTTAGCCTCACCCAGCCAGCATCTGGGATGGTAATGTCCTGCCATCCTGAGACTCTCTCAGGGGAGAAGACAGGGAGAAGAACATTGGCAGCTCATAGTCTTCTGTTCCTCCTTCCTGTCAGCTTTCCCTGCCCCTTTGATGAAAAACACCTTTTATGCAGCATGAGGTCTTGGGGAAAGGATGACCCATGTTAATGCTGACAGCGGCAGAATCTGGCAACCAACCAAGGTGGCCTTGGAGGGGACACTGCACCGTCAGGCTGGTGTCAGCCTCCTGTGTGCTTGGAAAGATCACAAAGGCTTTTTGGCAAAAGGGCTGTGAACCGGCTCTGCAGCTGGGGAGGTTTCCAGCTCTGTGCTTACACTGGCTTCCCTTGCTTTGCAGGCACAGTTTCCTAACTCTAAAAAGTGACCCTACATATTTAGCTGACTTCACTGTTCCTTGTCAACCTTATTTTTCAAGCTTCTTCATGTCTCTTTCTCACCTCTTCCTAGCTTGTCAGTATATTTGTTGCAGTCCAAATATAAGAAGTCTTGAGTGAATCAAGCCTGGGTGCCTATTCCCTTCCTTCTTTTGTATCTTGCATCCTTTAACATTTGTGATTCTGGATAGTGTCTTTGATGGAGCAGCATCCCCTTATACAGTGTACTATGGAGCAGAGGCCCTCTGTTCCTTTTGGGATCAACATTATGTAGTTAATGGTATGAAAGAGGACTTAAAACAAATGCAGTGTTGTGGTGGCTTAGGGTTGGTTTTTTATGGATTTGGGGGGCTGGGTTTTTTGATTTTTCGGTTTTCATTTTGCAGTGGCACTGCTCAGTCTGTCTGCTGTACTGTCTTCCCAGTTGGCTTTTTCCAGTGTTAAAAGTGATGCTGTGTTCTCCTATTCTGTACTTGTAGTTCCTGATCATTTTTGATCTATCTCTATGCTGCTTTTAATCTGTACATGTTAAATCTCTTTTTCCTTAACTCATTCATCTCTCTGTCTTTTCGAGACGTTATGCTTTCTCTTCTGTTCCTTTCCCTTGCGTCATCCTCTTGTTTTATTAAACTTCTCAGTTTGATCACTATCCATTTTATTAGTCAACAGGTGACAGTGTTGGCACCGGCAATGATCATGTCAAATTTTGCCGTATAGTTTCCTTTTCTTTGTCCCATAAATCAGGGCTGTAGCTCACTCATGACAGTTCCTTTGTGGGGTATAAAAAGGCAGTGGGGCACTGGAAGCTGCACTAAGTTGTAGTTTATTGCTTTGTGGTATTTGGTCTAGGTGACATTTCATTAGTATTAGTGCTGGCATCCTAGCAGCTGTTCAACCCAGGTGTTCTGTTGCATCCATGTTACTATTGCAGAGTTTGTACATCTGTAGCATCCTGGAGCCCTTGGACCAAAACACACCCCCTCACTGATTGAGGAGTACTGATCTGCTGGTACCCAGTATCAGCAGTAATTAATGAGTCCCCTTCCTTGGCTATAGTATGCAGGTGGGCTGATAGGTTTTTAGGGGACCAGAGACAACTCATGGTTGAATTACTTAAGGAGAACTATGTAATTTCTGAACTTATGCCAGAGTAGTGATCTGGGCAGCCCATATAGGATGAGTGAGATTGGTCCTTGTTCCTCCTTCCTCCCTTGTGTGGGCGTGCAACCCAGGTCAAAATCTGGCTTCTTTTAAAGAGGAGATCATCAACTATCATTTTGCATGTACCGAGCTCGGCTTGACGTCAGTGAAAGCTCTGTCTCTTTCTGCCAGCTCTGAGTTTGACCCATTTTACTCAGAGCGTATGTTATATACCTCGGTACAAATGATGAAGCAGTGACTTCACATAGGCAGTGATTCATAGTAGCAGACACCTCTGCAGTCCTCAGAGGATGTCTGGATCTTTCCATAGCTGCATCTTGCTGGGAAGCCACCTTGTTTTCATCCCAGAGTCATCTGGAAATGGCCAGCTACAGCTGGGAGGGCTAGACTCTCTGTCTGTCCACCCAAAACCCCTACCACCTAACTTCTGAGCATGCTTTATCTTCGCCATACGTGTAAGGAGGGCACAGATGATCTCTGGCATCACATGCTATGGGGGTAACAAGTACCAAATGTTGCTCTAGCTCTTGTGTCAGAAATGTGCCATACGGTGTGAATGTGTTAAGCCGCAATTGGTCCCTTGGATCTTGGTGTTGTTGAGCTCAGCCCTGCAAGTCTGTGCTGGTTTTGCTTTTTCCTTAAACCCACTCAGAACCTACTCCAGAAACCTTGTTGTGCATTGCTTTCTTCATCTCTGTTGTAGGCATATTACTGCTGCAAAATTTGTTATTGCTGTTACGGTGTTTTCTTTGTGAGTGAGTGCTGTGTATTAATCTTGCAGCATACTGTTGTGATGAAGCACCATCCTTGTTCCCCTGAGTAACAATAGTCCAAGCACACCTTGTCTGCATTCTTAGGACAACTTTTTAGCAGTCTAAAGGCAAACTGAGCACATAGAATTAACATCATCATGTGTCTGTTGTCTTGCAGACTTGCTGTGGCCCAGCACAGCAGAGAGCAGGCTTGAGCTCAGATGCCAGTTTCAGTACTAAGTCCTGCAGAAGCTTTGATCAAAATACTTCGTATTTTCCATCTCCCTTTCCTTCCTCTGATGAAAGAGGAAAAGTGGTAGCTATTACTACATACCACTGCTTCTACATAAACAGCATATGTGTTCCATACTGCTGTTAAATATTAAGCAGTGTTATATATTTTATAAAGCTCTGATAAAGTACTTTGAAGAAAAAATCTAAATTACAATGATGTGCTGTTTATGTTTTTCTTTTCGTTTGCTGCATTTTTTTACATATGAAACAGAAAACAAATATTTGATGTATTTTTGTTTCTCTCACTTGTGATCTTTATTTTGTTTTCCATTCGTAAGTAGCCCCTTGTTTTCTGACCTAGCATTTTTGGACAGTGAAAGTGATGTTTTTCTAAACAGTTCTTTGTCTAAGTTCACACCAAAACCACTGGATTTGGACTCCAACCTCTGCCCCAGACACTCCTCAGCATGAAAGAAAAGCAAATCTGTCTTCTAATAAGATGAAGCCAAGCTGGATAAACATCAGATTTGAATTTCTGAGATTCACATCTTGGCTAAATAACTCTAAGCCCTTCTTCCATTTGAAATTGATGTCTTGAGAGTTTACCGTTTGGAAATCTTTTGCATAAGACCTTAATAGAGTGACATCTCATGTGTTAGACACAGCCAGCAGGGATTTGTGGTGCTTTGCCAACATTACCTGGCCCAATTGCCTTCTCCTTGATCGCATGATACGCTGACCTACAGGATATCATGGCCAGGGTAATTGGACCAGATGACCTCCAGAGGTCCTTTCCAACCTCAGCCAGTCTGGGATTCTGCACATTGTACTTTCTGTGCTAATAAAATCCTTGAAACTGCTTGAAGTGACATTATTGTCTCTTTGTTGTATTTTCAATGATTATACACCCATTTGATGTAAGTTCAAAGCTTATTGAAGCTGCTGAAACTTTTTCAGGGATCAGGGAGACTGGATCTTTCTGCCATGCAGAAAGAAAACGTGCAGTGAGAATTGGCTGTGCATTGCTTAAACAGGGAAACAGAATCAAGTGAAAGCTGTGCCTTTTTTCCCCATTTTTTTATAAAAACTGTAACTTGTCCCATGAAATATAGACCAAGGGCAATCTCCATTAGCTTGCATTAGCATTTCCCATTCATCGCTTCTCTGGAACATACAGGTCAAAGGAGAATGAATGTGTGCATGACCTACATCCTTCATACATAGGGCAAAGTATTATTTTCCTGGGGACAGTGAGGTCTGTCCTTTGACTGTCCTCTGAGGGAGTTTATTTCTCACATCCACAGAATCGACGACTGTTTTTGTGCATCTCGGAAACTGGATGCAGTTGCCACTGAAGCGAAGTTCAAGCAGGACCTGGGTTTCCGGATGCTCAACTGTGGCCGAACAGATCTGGTTAAACAAGCCATATCCTTGCTGGGGCCGGATGGGATTAACAGCATGAGTGAACAGGTAATGAGATAGAAATTTAAAGAACCAACTTTGAAATGCAAGAGTTTTGTCTGCTTATCACACAAAATGAGCCCCAGCTTTCACCTAAACATAGACAGGACCTTAGTGCTTTCTCTGCATTACTTTGCACTGAGTTAAAGCACTGCCAGGTGAACATCTACATTAAGTTGGATAGTTTTGAATTGCATTGATGTTTCAGTGGTACTGAGGTAACTCAGCATGAAGGCAGATGCATCCCCTGAAATCTTAACAGTGAACTGAACCATGTGAAGCCAGAGGATCCCAAGAGAGCTTAGTGTTGATCTGAATACTTAAAGCTGCTTCAGGGCCATGAACAGTGGTTTAGGGCAGGGCTTTTGAGGTGAACATCCTTCCACTGAACACTGCCCTTGGGTCTGCAGTGCATTTCATGTGCACCACCGAACCCCCAGCAGGAAACAATTAATTGCTGGCAGTCTTTAACTGAGCTCAGCCCAGTTTGAACTGACCTTCCAGATGTGATAAAGTGTCTCTGTTGCTCATCGCAGCCAACATACACCAATTTACAAAGCCCATATTTTTCTGGAGTTGCTCCTCCATTGAGGCGGTGGTTGTGGCTAGGGATAAGCTTGCCTCTGCAGCTGCCTACCAACAGCAGTCTGTTGGACTGTGATACTCACTGGGGTGTTTCCCCCTTCCCAGAGGGAAGTGATGGCCATGGATACTACTGTTCCCTTTTGAAACAGAGCCCCCTGAATTTTCTGATGCCCCTGATGGAAGTGTCACTGCGTATTCCTATAGCTGTGAGCATCTTCTTTGGCAGGAGGCAGGTGGCTGCTGCCCCCTGAGGTGGTTGCTTGGGTCAGGAGCTGGAGTCTTAGTAGGTTTAGGTCTTCTGAAATGAAAGCTGCTACAGGAATGTGAGTTATGTTGCTGTTCAATAGCTTTAGTCTGAGTCAATATTATGGATTTGTTCAAGAAAAGCTTTAGAAAAGGGAAGTATCCACCAAAAAAAAACCCACCCAAAACCCAAACCAGACTGTTCATTCCAAAGTTCATACGTTATACTTTTAAAAATTATTATTACTTTAAGTTAGTCTGAACCTGGAAACTTTTCACACCATATTTCCTCTTTCCTCCAGACGGAAACCTGGGAACACTCTGGCTTGATTCATCAAAGTACCTAATCATATGCTTAACACTGAACACATGCTTGCATCCTGTTTGAGTGAAAGTTAAGCTTGTGCTTAAACATCTCACATCTTGTAGGATCTCACATCTTGCAGAACAGAGCCCTAAGTGATACAAGGGTAAAAGAGAAAGGGTGATTTTTTTATTTTGCCAAAAGCCAAATGCTATTGTGTTGATTGTACAGGTAGCTGCTGCCTTGTGTGTGCATTGAACACTAATGATGGGCTCATTAAAAATCCATTCCTCCCACATGCAAAGAGAGTGGGGCTGAATGATGCTGTAGCAGAAGGCTGAGCTGCAGAGCAAGGCTGGGGATGCTGGCAGAGGCAGATGCAGCAGGGATAGCAGTGCAAGGGAAAGGGAGGTTAGAAACCTCATTAACTCCTTAAAACCCTGACACTGCAGCATGACACTCTGGGCCCCTTTTAAGTCCTTCAGTTTCATCAGGGCCAAAATACCCCCCTGTGGTCCCCAGGCAGACCTTTTGCCCTGAGTATTACTGCGGGGCGCTTTGCCATGGCTTTCCATGTGCTGCATCTTGCCGGGGGGGGACCCAGCACAGGGCTTTCAAATACTTCTCTTCAGATCTGATTAGACCCCTTATGCTAAACACTTGATTTAATTATGCGGTGATGCCACTTAGAGAAATTGAAAAAACAACTGAAGGAGCGTGTATTTAATTTTAAGCTGCCATCCCATCCCCATGTTTCAAGGCCCAAACACTATTTTTTGTAATTCTCATGGTTCCTGTAGCATTTCTTGACTGCCAAAGGAAACGTTTTGCCACTGACTATAGCTGAAGGAGTTTCAAATTCTCTTTGCAAGTAACTTGAAGTCACTAAAGAACTCTCCTTGCCTGGGGTGAGCTTGTTTCCTCTAATAATGGCATGAGACCCTAAACGCCTGTTCCCTTATTCTGTGCCTCCGTAAGTAGACGGCAGATTTGATCCTATGAAATGCTCAGTCTGTTGCAGGGGGCATGAAATACCTTACAAGGACAAACCTTAATTTACATTTTCTCTAGAAGAGCAGCCCTTCCATACATAAGCACCCACAACCTTTATCTCTGAATGCAATCAGAAAAATGAGGTAGTTCAGCAAAAGCGTGGTGCTGGTCTCTTGCTAAGAAGACCTCTGTGTTGTGGTGCTGTGTCTGGCCATGCTGGGCACCTCCAGTTTCTCTGGAAAACACTTAATGGCAGCACTCAGGTTGAGCAGCAGACAGGCTATCATCAGAAAGCAAATTTACCAGGAGAGCTCAAGGTAGGCTATAAAGATGCATCAGAGGTAGCTGCGTGCTGTGGTAGATCTGCTGCAAAACAACTGGTGGCTGTTGATTAACACCCCCTGACTGTATTTAATAAGCAGCTTTTTCTGTTATAATTTACAGTAGATTTAATGATTTTTTTTTCTCATGGTTTTCTCTGGACTCATTACCACAGCCACAGTAATACTTACCTTAAGGGAGAAATGTTGATGAGCCGTAGCAGGTATTTCAGATTAATACAAATTGCATTGTGTTGGTTCTGTAGCAAAGGGTCACTTAATCTGCTTTTTCTCCAAACAGGGCCATGTTTTCCTGGAACCCACAAGTTGCAACAATGCTGTCTGGCATTTCAGTTAAAATTAAGTCTTTGTTTGCTAGGGAGTGCTATACGAAGCCTTTACATTTCTACCTCCTTAAGCATATTCACTCTGAAAAGCTGTGCCCAAATTCAACCTACCTTAAGAGGAGCTTGGGATGTTTCTAAAGGGTCTTTTGGTAATTAAGAAGTTATATTTTATGAAACTGTTATTATAGAAAACTGAATAGAATTATTGTCTTTTTAAATACCAGTGGAAATTTGGTTGCTTTGATAAAAACATTTCTTTGCTGGGGCCCCAAAGACACAGATGTTCAGTTTATTATACAAAGATAGAGGTGAGGCAGACAAGCCCTAGTTTCACTCACCATGTTGAGGATGCTGAGAATAATGTGAAAAAGAAAAACCCAACCCAAAGCCAGTCAACATGACAACAAAAAATGGAGATTTTACAAAAATGGTTACCATGGTCTGAGGGGCATGTCTGTAATAGAGGTAATGGCTTTTGTTAAATGCGTACTGTTAGTCTTGATTATATATATTTAAATAATTGTTTTAAAAAATCAAACAGAGTTTTGTGTTAAAATTGTCAATTCCTTTGTTTTTTAACTCCAACAAATGACTAGGGCATGACTCCACTGATGTATGCTTGTGTCAGGGGTGATGAGGCTATGGTGCAGATGCTGCTAGATGCTGGAGCAGATCTGAATGCTGAGGTGAGGACTTTTGTTGGTTGTATCTTTGTTCTGTTATTTGTTTACATCTTAAACTACCCCCTGAAACCATACTGGAGGGAAAATCCCAAGAATTAAAAAGAAACGTGTCTTACCCTGGACAGCACCACTTGAAATGAATAGTGAAATCAAACTGCATTAGATTAACATTGGGATTCACTGCACAGAAGGGGTCAAGTCATCGTACATATCCCACAGGTAATATTGATTTAGTTGTGTTTGTGCACTGGAAATGAATGCAGGCGTTAGCACTAGCACGGAGCACGGCTCTAATGATATTGGAAGGACTCCCTGAATGTCAGCTGAATAAAAATGAAGAGGGTAAAAGAAATACCCATCTGATAATCTGCCAAAGCTTGAGCATTTCTGCACATTGGGATGTTCCAGCTAAGCATCCCCAGCACACAAGCACAATGTAGGTCCCACTGCTTTGACAAAGTGCCTCAGGCTACAAACTGTTGGATGAGGAGTTTGAAGCTTTCAGAATATCAGCGTCTCTGACGAATGCACATCACAAACTTACACAATCTGTCCACTTACACAATCTGTTGACTGTGGTCCAGCTCTGCGCAGTGCAGGTATGTACATTTTTAAAGAGCCATTTGAATATCCGCAGAAGAATTATTTATTTGTTAATGACTCCAGTTTCAATTTGTTGAGGTCATGAGTAAATTAAGCTGTCTGCTTCACTTATCTGTGTTCCATCTGTTCTGTTTGGACTTGAATGAGCTGATAAATTGTAGTCACTGCTTTCAGCCAGACGTTTTGCACTTCTGAAAAATCTAATTTAAAAGTAGAAATGGATGTCACCTGTAAGAGACTGATAGTCATTACTATCTGATTGCTGTTTGGTGGCTTATGTGAAATCAGCTGATGATTTCAGTTCCCGAAATTCAAGCATACCACCCTCAAGAGCTGGCAGTAACTGAAAACTTGAATCCCTGTTAGAACTCTCGATAGGCACACCAGATACTGCATGGGCCTGGAGACTGATCTCTCCTTTAACCCTGTCTGTGGCTCAGAGGTGAGTGGCATTATTTGGTTCCTAGGACAAGTTTCCATTAGGAGCAGTTCTCCCAATTGCTCCAGTAATCTTCCAGACTTCAATCAAATGCAAATTTAAACAGTTTTGTCTTCCTGAATCTGCTGACATCTGAGAGAACAGCTCCAGTGACGAATGTGAACCTCCCTGATTCATTTCTGTAGAGTGTTTGCTCTGAAATCAAATGAAAACACTTTGGGACAAGAACTGTGAATAATTATGGTGTGCAATTATAAGACGATTTGTGCACACCACAACCAACTGTGCAAATTGGGCAATTATGGGGGAAAAAAAGGCAAATCAACCACGAACAAAAATAAATACTCTGTCAGGTGCCTGCATCATTTTCCCCTTTCACTTTGCAAATCAGTGATATATATATATGTTTCCAAAAGTAGCCTCAAATGCTGGGTGCCTCCCTTTCTGATTGCCCATCTTTAGCAAAAAATGGACTCATTTCCAGATGTGCTGAGATGCTGCAGTTTGCTCTGGAGTCAGTGGGACCTGTAGCTGCTCAGCAAATCTCAGTGGAGGCCTTAAAAGCCTGGTCAACAACAGGTCTTTTGCAAACACCCTGTCAACTGGAAGGAGCTCTGACCCCAAAAAAGGAGCAAAGGAGTTAAAATGACTTCATTTTCTTTGCCGCTTTCCATGGGCTGCCCCGAACAGTGGTGGGAATCAGTGCTTGAGGAGGAGCTGGAATACATTTGCTAAACCCTGATCCTGCCCATCCTCACCCTCTGCTGCTCTTGCTCCCCAGGCTAAACCCCAAGGCTCGAGCTGCTCAGTCTTCTTCCTTCTGAACAAACCCAGACCTAAAGAAGCCTTTCTCAGAGGCCAGCACTCTTTTGTTGCACTTTGAGCTTTCTCTTTGGCACATCTCTGCGATAACACCCAGGTGCTGGTGCAGATCTGCTGCTCTGGCAAAATGCAGGATCTGCATGGGCTATTCAGATTTTGCCCTCATCCCTCTCCTTGGGGCTGAGGGCCTGGTCGTGTGCTTCTAGCAAAACACTGCATGTGGCGCTTGGAAATGTGAGCTGCTAACGCAACCGAGCATTTAATAACTGCTCCTGCTCCCCTACGTGGATAAACGTGCTTCAGACATCGTGGTGAAAGCATAGCTGGCTGATGAAACAGAGATGGTGCATCTTTTACTCTGATTTTAGTCCTCCTCTGAAGATGAATAATAAGGTGTTGAATTTTAGTGTCACACTCCATCTGAGTGTACAGCCTTGGACTGCAGACATTCATTAGATTTTACCATCACTGTGGACCTCATCAATATTAATACCCCCATCTTTAAGACAGGGAAACTGAAGCAAAGAGTGGTTATTTGTCTTCCCCAATGTCTACATTAGATGCATCAGGCACTAAGGCATAGAAAATGGAAGGAGCAGTTTGAAAAATACCATTTCGTTTTCCAAGGATGTAGTTTGCATCTCTTTTATGTGTCTCCACTCCGCTCTTTTAACTCAGACGGGAGAAGGCAGTAAAAGGAGTTTTCTTAAAACTTTCCTGAAGTGCCACTCTGCCCCATCACTTCTCAGGTGTCTTTTTTCCTCTGGTAACAGAGGAGGTTCCCAGAAGCACGCCTGTGAACTCTAGGGTAGGGCTTGTGATGTGTCTTTTATGACGGCAGTGACAAAGTGATAATGATTTACGTGGAAAGAATTTCTTTGGGCCTGGAGCAATCCCAAGACCCAGGGCTGTTGATACGTGGCCTGGACAAGTCAGTGGGAGCGGTCCTTAGCTGTAAGTGTCCTGATCCATCCCTGCTTCCCCAGTGTGTGCTGTTGTAACCAGCTGTGGATGTTTTTGACCTTGTGCAAAAGAATCCGGTGGCCAGTGGTTTAGATGGAGCTACAGTAGTTGGTAAAAAGACTTCATTTGGTATGAACTCTATTCAAGCTGTCAAATCAGCACAGATTTAATACTGAGAAAATTTCTGCAGGAAAAAAACGAAGCCAATAATTTTATAAAGCACCTTTCCCAGGTTTTCTTTCTCACTCCCTCACATGCCTGGCTTTCAGGCAGGTTGAATTTTATTACGTATAGCTCTTTAAAAAAAAAATAACTTTAATTTGTTTGTAGGTTGTCAGTACTGCTCATAAATACCCATCCGTCCACCCTGAGACCCGCCATTGGACAGCTCTGACATTTGCTGTGTTGCATGGACATATTCCTGTAGTTCAGGTATTATTGTATTTCCCTACCTGCATCTCATTCTTTTGTTTCTCCTTTTCAGTTCTAATTACATCCATCTCAAACCAGTATCCTTTTGTCATACTTATATTGGTTACTTCTGCTTCTTCCAGAGTGTACTGATATATAATAGACCTATTATATAGCAAATACAGTGTTCAAACCTTAACCAATATGAGGTTTAAACGGACAATTTTAAAGCAAAGTTGCACCAAAAAAAGTCTGACAACTCCTTGTGCTCCTTCCTGACCACTTGTTTTATATGTTTGTTTATTCATTCATTACACTTTCTTACACTATAATGTTCTAGCAAATACCAAACAGCTGCCTTGGTGGGGAAGAGGTCGACACCAGCCCTTGTGCTGTTCCAAATGGGGAGAATCACTCGCTCTCCTTACCCCATTGAGGTGTCACATGGGATATGCTGGTTCTGTGCTTTGGCATCTTGAAAGTTGAGAAGGTTTATTCTTCAAAACAGCTTGTCTATGGCACACTTAATGAAGCACCAAAACTGTGAAGGTCTCAAGACAGAAATGGCCAAGACAGGGCTGGAGCACAGGCTCCGTCCTGCTCAACTTGCCAGCTTTTGTTTTCTGCATTGTTGTTATGTATGTGCAAGTGTCCCTGATGGAGATCACAACTTTTGGACTGATTGCTGCAATTGGTTCTTAAGAATTGCCTTTCTTTTGGCCATGACTATATATAAAGATGGAGGAAATTGAAATCTGATCGATTTTAGGATGGTGCTGGGCTTCTAGAAGACCATGAAGGAAGGATTCCTGCTGGGTTAATTTTCAGTACTTTCATCTTCTATGCATCACTTCCTAACACTGACCTTACCCCATTTCCCATTCAGAAACACTGGGTTACACTTTTTTGGCTCTGAAGTTGGACACTACTGCTCCTGGTGTCCAGCAGCGTAAACTGAGCGAAAAAAGGAATGAATTTGCCTGTGTGAAACAATGGGCAGAATTTGCATGTCACTTGTCTCCATCATATCTGGTTTGCAGATAACAAGAAGCATTAGACTCTCATTCGTCCCTGTTCATGAATTCTGAAGACTGTGATACCCCCAGTTGCTCTAAACAGTGAATTTTCTTTCTAGCTGTTGCTGGATGCTGGAGCAAAAGTAGAAGGTTCCTTGGAGCATGGAGAAGAAAACTACTCTGAAACTCCTTTACAGTTGGCAGCAGCTGCTGGTAAGGACTTTCTCCTCCCACTGTAATAAATTCTTCAGTCAGAATCTGTGATTTAGATGAATAAACACTGGACTGTGAAAGAAGTAAAACTGACTCTCTTGACTTGCAGGAAATTTTGAACTGGTCAGTTTGCTGTTGGAGCGAGGAGCTGACCCCATGATAGGAACAATGTACAGGAACGGCATTTCCATGACTCCACAAGGTGACATGAACTCTTTCAGTCAGGCTGCTGCACATGGACACAGGTAGAGTGGGAACAAGTCTAGTGGCATCCTTCAAGTGCTTATTTTTTGCCTGGACATCCGGTTTGAGCAGATGGGTGCAAGTTCTGCATGAACAATTGAACATGCCACCAACTGAGCAGAGATGTAAGGCTTTTTGGTAGCATGTGATTTTAACCAGTTGGTAGTACAAGCTGCTTTTTGCTATCTGATTGAAACAAAAGAGGGAGGGCAGTCCTCATGCTGTGTCGCAATGCAATGGTTGTTAAATGGCAGCTGATGTGATGACTGAAAGGAATGCCAAGAGCATTCCTTCTGAATTTCTTGATATGTTTCTCAGGTTTGAGCGAATCATGTCTGTACTGCTGCAGCCCTAATTTTTGTTGAATACAGTTTCTGCATCTCTGTTTACCGTAAAGTCCTGTATGTCTTAATGTTGTATGTATGCTGTAAACCTAAAAAAAAAGGCAATGAAACGAGCACCTGGCATGCATGATCTTGCAACACTCAGGAGTTGACTGCAGTGTTAACGGATTAGTATTATGATCTTCACGTTCCTACTTTTCTGATTGTAGCCATCCAGAGGAACATAGATACAGGTTAGAGACAGTACCTACCGTCTGTTTGCTTAGAGATGAGCTGCCAGTCTAACAACTTGCTAATGGCATGTCAGGGTGGGTTTGCACAACATTGCCCATTTGGAGCCTGTGGGGGATCCCTGGGACAGAGAGGACAGTTTGGTTACTGGAGTCTCAACACTCAGCTGGTATGAGTGGGAGCCATGTGCCGGAGGAGGACCTGGGGCTCTCCTCGGCTTGGCTGCCAGCTGTGAATGTCTCAGGCCCTGGCTCTTACGTTCCTGTGTGTACAGTGCTCACACACACTCCCTCCTCCTTCCCTTTCTGCCCTAAATTTGTCTGGGACATGCCATGCTTTGCTGCCTCCCCGTGATGGGGACTGAGCAACTGAAGGGAGGACATTGGAGTACGAGCAAAGTGGGATGGGGCCCAGCCTGGTTTCTTTTCTCACAGCTGCAAAACCAAGTGACTCTGTTGAGACTGATGAGGTTAAACTGGTACAAACCTAAGGGCACCAAGTCTCTGAGTTTGGGCTTTGCTATTTGATGGCACTTTACCTTGCAGAGTGGTCTCAGATGTGCTCGAACCTGCCCTGACTGGCCTTGTTCAATGTCTAGTTGCTCCAGCTTTCCCAGACCGCTTTGTGTGTTAATCGAGTGGTGGTGCTTTCAGTAGCTCCAGGCAGCTCCTTTCTCAAGTGGCCTCCATGGTGGAAGTCCTGAGATCTTGTCCAGAGACACCTCAGCCTTCCCTGACTGTGGGAAGAAGTCTTGAGTCACATTTAGCTCATGGGTCTCTGTTCCCATGAGATGATGCCACTTGTGCAACATCTGTATGGTTCCTGTCACAACAGCAGACATGGCCCAGGCAGTGCAGGTGGGCTAGCAGGAGCTGTGCTTGTCTCTAGTCTGCTCTCAGCTGATTCTGCCATTAATTGGAGTAATATCCCGGATAGGTGTTCTAACTTGCCATGTTGCAGCAAGTATGCTGGGCACTACAAAAGCTTAGCCACTGACTCTGCTCTCCGGCCTTCTCCTTCCCTCTCTCCTGTCTGTCATGCTGTGATTGACAGGAACGTCTTTCGCAAGCTGCTTGCTCAGCCAGAGAAGGAGAAGAGCGATATTCTGTCACTGGAGGAGATCCTGGCTGAGGGGACGGACTTACCCGACTCAGCAGCAGCTCCGCTCTGTGCCAGCCGCAACAGCAAGGCCAAGCTGAAAGCCCTGAAGGAGGCCATGTACCACAGCGCTGAGCACGGCTACGTGGATGTGACCATTGACATACGGAGCATAGGTCAGTCCCAGCACCCTCTCCCCTCTCCCTCCGGGAAAGGATCACTGAAAGAAATGCATTTGTCAATGGACTGTTGCTTAAACCAAGCAGGGTTTCACCTTTCTCAGCTCTTGTGGAAGCAGGTGATGGGGGATTTGGCAGGTACGCAGCCCATTTCAGCTCTACAGCATGCCCCATTCAGGGGCTACTGGCACATTTCTGCAGGACAGAGTGATTTCTACTAGCAGCCATCTTCACTGCTGCATGGCAGAGCATTAGATAAGGCTCTGAGGCAGTGTTTGGCTCAGTGGTTGGGCCATCTCTGACAGCTCCTCTTTCATACTCTGCTGTAAGGCAGTCCACCATTAAAACATCTTTATTTTCTGGGATTTGTGAGCTTCTGAGGGTATGGGCAGGGAACTGCCTTCTTCTTGTGACAACTCTGCCAAAGCAGGGCTTGAACACCATACCAGCCTGCTGGGAATTGTTTCTGCCCGTGGGGAGGGTGGTTGGATAGCATGGAGGGGAATTGATCTGGACTGTGTATTTCCCATTGCCATTGATCTGCATTCGGAGAGACCCAAGTGCCTGGCATGCCTCTGCCTGGTGCGGTGCTCCAGCTCCGGGGATGTGTGGTGTGGGGCAGTCTGAGGAGTGGCTCACAGAGTGGGCTAAGCAGGCAAACCCTGGTGATGAACAGGAGGAGAGCAACAGGGCTGCTCTCCAGGCACTGGGCATTCGCTGAAATGGAAGGAAAAACCTTTTGCAGCCAAACAAGAGGCTTGCGTTTCCTCCCGCTTCGTTCTGCAAGAGCAGAAACTAGGTCACATCCAGCCTAATGCCTGCAGAGGTACATTAGCTCCATGTGCTTTCTTGCTCACTGTATGGGAGCAGTTCCCTTTAAGTTCCTGGAGAGTGGTTCTGCCACAACAAACTACTTGAAAAGGCTGATCTGCTGAACTCGCCCAGTGCTGTTTAGGGAAAATAGTAATGATCAGGAGAGGACATGGAGTAGCACTAAAGAAAGTTTTAATCTGGAGACCACCAGTCTGAATCCAGGTGGGTAGTGGCCAAAATTGGGGTTTTTTTACCATTTAATGGCTCTCCAGGGCTGCATTTGAACAAATGAGCTAGTGTAAATCTGGTTTCCAAAAGGCTTTCGCATCACAGAGCACCACAGCAATTACCACAAATTGGCAGTCTCAGCAGAGAAGCTGAAAGCTAGATGAGCAGAGAGACCACAGTCTTCTAGCATTTGGAGGAAAGCCTCTGTGTAATGTCCTGATAACCACCAGCCTTTTCAACCAGGGAAAAAATAGGAATATGATTTCTAGGGTTATTTGGCAGCTTTTACTTAACATCTTAGCATAAGTAAAGGTAAAAAAGCAGAAGGGCACTTTCTTCTCCAAAGCTGGGAACGAGCTTTGTCCTCTGTCCATAGGTGTTCCCTGGACACTGCACACATGGCTGGAGTCCTTGCGCACATCCTTCCAGCAGCACAGACGACCCCTCATCCAGTGTCTGCTAAAGGAATTCAAGTCCATCCAGGAAGAAGAGTACACAGAGGAGCTCATCACACAAGGGTTGCCTCTGATGTTTGAGATACTTAAAGCCAGCAAGGTAGGATAAGTTATGAGTTTTAAAGAAATCGGCTTCATTTCCATCCATTGCAACTTTGGTTTTGCACGGCTGTCCCAAAGGTTCTTTAGACTGTCTAGAATTCTTATTATTATTTGTATTATATATCTCAGGGTTTTTTCACAGTGGAAGCATGGGTTAAAAACAAGCTAATCATATCTCCTGCTAGAGCAGCTTAATACTGATGCTAACAATAAGCTGGAGAGACAACAGAAGCTGATGCGTAGTGGCGAAATTAACATCAAATGGGTCACTGCAGTATGGCAAGAGATGTTGATAACCAAACCAACCAAAGAGTAACTTTACCCAGCTTGTTTTACAGGACCGTACAACAAAGCTAATATTCATGTTTGCTTTGGATTTGTTTAACCTCACACGTGACTTTCCCTTCCCTTCATGTGGGATTTGGACTCTTAAACATGTGGGGTGACTGGTCTCTACAAGCACAGAACAGGATGGGGTTTTCTAATCTTTTGTGTGTTTGTACTTGCAGCCTTCCCAGATTTATTCTTAGCTGACATTTTCTTAGCCAGACAAATCAGACTAACAAAACCTTCTGAGGGAGGTACCACTGGGTATGAAGTATAACATCAAAGGGGATGATCATGGGTTGGGCAAGGAGAGGAAAATGTCTTACCTGGTGAAGGATGGACGCTTCCTTTTAAAACTTGTTGTAAGCATAATTCTCTTCACTACTGGTCCCCTGATAATCAGCTGCTCCCAAGGAATGCCCAGTCAACTTTACTGCTGCCAGAAAATCAGTTTAGTGAGGAAAAGCATCAAAAGGGTTTGATTGCTGTTCTTTTTCTCATGCATCGTGTTGCTATGGTTTTCTAATTGTTGAACTGGGAAATAAATAACATTTCTCACCCAACTCTGCATCTAACAGCAAAGAGCAAATAATTTTTAGCATCTGCAGCAATAGCCTAAATAATGTGAAAAGGGGAGATGTTCTGGTCTAAGCACTCAATATTAAAAGATTCCAGACTTAATATAGCTAGTAAAAGCCTACATGGATTTATTTCTTGTATCTTGCTGCAAAAGAGGGCTTGGACTACAGTCTGAGCAAATCCTCAGCATTTGTTCCAGCAATTGTTCTGATATTTGCTCCCACGAGTCTTCCCTTTGGGATTAGTTTGTATTGGATGGGTATTTATGGAGAATGTTTGAGACAGCTTTTAGGAAATCATTCCAAATCCTAGGATTTGTAGGTTCCTTGTTCTGAACTCACTTGTGTTAATGTTTGGTCATGCAGGAACTACCAGCAAGGTGCTGTTTGGTTTGAAAGTTGATATAAAATTAATCATATTGAAAACTTACTGGAGATTCAGTTTAAGCCTTGTTGTCTGGGTTGAGGGGTGTCATTAACTGCTCTTCTCCTGGGTGGCTGAAGCCAAGGCCAGTGATCACTATTAGAATAAGTGACTTACAGGATAAAGCATTTGGGACATGTTAGACTGTGTCTACTGAGTCTGTTTTAAGACACCTGGAAACAAATAAGACTGCTACCTTCTGCTCTGGGTTCACTTAAAACTTAAAATGTGGCAGAGTGAAAGAACTGAAGTACCAAAAAAACCCCTACATGACAAAGAAGAAATCTGTGCTGATCTTTATTCCTGCCGTTGGGCCTTAGGGGAGCTGCCTTTCTTCACTCTTCATGAGCATGCATATTCACAAACACACACACACTACTTCATATTCTTAGAAAAATAATTAATCATTCTGGGACACTGTAAGGGTTTACAAATTGTCTGCAAATGGCATGAATTATTGCGGTGGTCTTGTCCAAATGGCCTCTCACAAAGCTCTCCCAGACAGAAATGAGGACAGATTCCATGTAAACCCTTTGGAAGAAATCAAAATAGATTCATTTATAGGAGAATGAGCCAATAAAATTTCTCCCTGGTCACTCTGTAGAAAGAAGCTGAGATTCAATGCATCTTCTGTTCCCCTTCTCTTGAAGGGCTGAGAGCAGAGACTGTTCTTTATGTATACTCACAGACTGGAAATCTCCTTTAAGAGGTGCAGAAGGGCTGTAACTGTGGTTCACATCCCTCTTTTTCAACAGCAAACTGTAAAGCCCTGCCTTTTGTGGAGCTGTGGGGAGAGCAGCTGGATTTGCCCACATGGCCATCCTTTTCCCTGTGGGCTGGGAACTCCAAGAGAGATTACAACTCTTGCTAAACATCTCAGTCTTGGCTTAGTACCCTCCCTTAATGAGTTTTTCAGGGCAAAAAATATAAAATAAGCAACTAGGAAGCACAAAACCACTTTGCATTTCTTGGTTGATGTAAACCAAGATGTCCCATTTGCTACATATTGTGATGCTCAGTATATTTTAATAGCATGGCAACTTGCACCTAATAGAATTGGCATTTTGCGTTCCTGGAAATTGTTCCAACTATCCCATATTCTCAGAACAATTTGCAAATATTAATGAGTTGAGACACTGAGGAAGATCTTACCTCCCTCTGCCAACAGGGAAACTGAGGTAATTAAACAGGCATATTCTTAGTGTCTCATAAAGTGACAGTCCTGGCTTCAGAAGCTGTGTTGAACTGGGTAAGCCAGAGTAGGAAGCACACCTTCTGCCCCACCTTTTGCTTTGTGCTGTCAGATAAAATGTTCTTGTACGTCCAGATGGGAGAGTTTATATGGGAGCCCTGCACCAGCTAGCGCTGATGCTGGTGTCCTGCAGGGTGGCACTTTGTTCCCATTTATGTGCTGGAACACTGACAGTGGAAATAAAAGTAAAATTAGGAGAAGTCCTGATGCTGGAACACAGAACAGCAATAAAAATTGGCAAATCAGGCGAAAGTGGATGAGCTGAAGGCCATAGTTTCATTGTTTCTTTTCAAGCTGTGAAATAAGCAGGGAAGAACAGTGAATAGATGCACATTGGTTGTTCACTGCTGCACTAAAGCCCTGGAGGAAGACTTCCAAAAGCACAAATGAAGGTTCAATACCCAGCTCCTGGTGGCTTCCAGTGGGACAGTGTGCTTTCATTTCCTTTCATGCCTTTAAATGTCTTTATTAGCTGCACCTTTGAGAATTGGGTGGAGAGCAGAGAAGCGGCAATATTTCCATGCTGGTGAGGCAGAGCTGCAAGAACAGGCAGAGAATTGCTCTGCACTTGCTTCCTCCATGGTCCCTGCTGTTGTGCAGTGAGCTTGGGTCTTTACTAAACCAAAGACCAGAGACAAGGTACTTTGAAGAAAGCAGCATCAGTGGAAAGGACATGGAGAGCTCAGTTTAAGGCACTCCTAAAAGCAAGCAAAACTCAAACCAGAGAAGGTCTGACATTAAGAATGTCAATGATGTGGTGATGGATTTGTGCCACCAAATGAGGAGGAAAGGCACTGCCGTTTCAGGATGGATTGAATGTCTTTGGCAGGCAAGCACACAAACGCAGCCTGCTAGAAGTGGTTTGGACAGGGCTGCATGAGACGAAAGCTGGAAAGACACTTCTAAGAGTAAGTAGCCCTGAGCTAAACTTCAGCTGCTGCACAGAGCAGTTGAGTCCCTCAAAGCTAAGATGACACTGGAGATCTTGTTATAGAAGAGGGATAGGAAGATGCAGCTGATTTCCTGCCTTTTGCTATCTATGCTGTGCTCTTCATGGCCTGGAGGATGCCCCCCAGACCTCTCATAGGAAGCTGAGATTGATGTTGCATTTCCTGAGCTTGGCTCTGAGCTGGATTGACCCCTGCCTCATGTCAGAGGACTGTATTTGCCTGATGAGTGCATGTACCTGAGGGCTGGCCACCGGTCTGAGATTGCCCATTTCTTCCCCACTCCCCCCAGTAGACACTTTCAAAAGAGCTGTGTGGAGACTGCACCCAGATCTGTGTGCTTATAGTGCCTAAGGTGGGGGCTCACAGGTCAGCTCTTCTGTTTTTGCATGGAGATTCTCTTGAGAACAATGTGCTGATGAACATGCAGGGATGTTCCTTTGTCCTCTCTCTATGAAAATCCTGGAGCTGTTTCAGTTTGATCTTGACATTTCCACAATCTGAAAAGGGAGAGACTCAAAACCACAACCTTGGAAGTTAAACACATCTGGCCTTTAGAGGAGGTTGGTTTTAGATTTCCACTCTGGAGCTCTGCGTGAGCTTGAATTGTCATTAAAATCACACAGCTCCGTCCATGCAGATGAGCCAGCGCTGTTGCTGGTAGTATGAGGTTATGAGCCAGTGCCATCCTCTGCTTTTTCTGTGTGCAGCAATTTACATCAGATTGTCCTTGGCCTATTTTCTTGAGGAAAAAGAAAATACAATTTTTTAATTCCAAATAGTCTCTCTTACAACTTTCTCCCTTCCCTCCCCCCATGGCATGGGCGAGGAGCTGCTATTTGCCACTACTTTGGATCCTTTGTGGGCACACACCACCCAAGTGCATGTGATAGTCCCCATGTGCATTGAGTGCACGTGCTGAAGCTTTTTCTGAAGCTCTGCCTCACACTGGAAGTGTTTTGCACCAGAAAAACCTGGCTTAGGACTATGAGTATTCCTGCCAGTGTATTGTCCAAGACAAAATCACCTCAAAAAGTCATGGGAGAGCTCCTTCATCACCATGGCCTCCATTGCGTTCTGCAGCTTTCTCTTCATCCTTCCCATCAGTTTGTGTCAGTGACAAGGTCATTTATTTAAAACCTAGCCCATTAGTGAGGTGTTGATCACACTGTGCAGCCAGGCTTGTTGAAAGATGCAGGAAAACAACTTTGCAAAGATGTTTCCTCAGGATTTACAATTCCTGCAGAGTTTCCCAACCTCTACAGATGTATCTACAGGCAGCTGAAGGAACCCACAGGAGCGCACCACCTCTTTTGGAAGGCTAAGCTTTTTGAGTAATAGCCATCAGTCTGCTGTTGACAGTCGTTGAGAACAAATAACAATTCAGAAGAGTAATAACCAGGTTTTAAAACTCCAAGAGGCATGTGGGTATCTTGAGAAACCTAGCCTGGATAGTTTAAACGCTCGAGTACTCTTTCCAGCATTAACTTAGCCACTTGGAATCCAAAATATCTTAGAAAGTAAACTTGGGGGGGGGGGGGGTGTTAATACATCTTTTCACAAAGAGCAGCCAGTAGCCTCTGCCTTTCATGTCTCCAGCAAACAAAAGCAGCAGGAAAGGCTGAAACACCTGCCTGCTCTGCTGCAGCAGAATGTTCAGAAGCTGAGACTTGAGATGGGCATCCTGTTTCTTTATTGCTGTGGTCTTTCTGGATTTAATCCCTCTAAAACAAATGTCGGGAGAGGTTCCTCGGAGAATGTCAACAGACTCAGGTCATACATGGTGGTCGGCAAACATTAGCTTTCCCCCAGGGTCTGCATGTGACCTGGGAAGTGGCACTGGAAGCAGCTGGAAAATTCCCCTTTTTGTTCCTTGCTTCATGATGGGCTGAAATTAATAATTTAAGGTGGTCTTGAGTGAAGCTGTGTTTTGCTGTACGAAGCCAGACTACCCTGTTCTGCAGGAAGGGCTTAGGGGATTGCTGAACCCTGTATGGCACTTGGGCAGACACTGGGTTGTAATCAGCTCCTACAGGAAAGCCCTTTCCTAGGAGAGTGTTGTGTATGTTTCTTTTGCCAGGAGACAGACCAGGAAAGACCCCTCTATGCTGGGTGAAACTTTACTTCCTTGTTTAAGCTGCCTTTCAACAGAAAATTGAGGGTTTACTCTAATAACAGGTTTCATTAGAATGTTTGTTCTCCACATAACATTTTACCTTTCTTGAAAATATTAACACCTGAAAATTGAGTATTTTGGCTGATGACTGAAACACTTTAACTGAAGTAAAATGTGGGCTTCCCAGAGAGGAGACAGACACACCGAAACCTGCAGGAAAAAATAACCCTGAAGACATTCCAGGATGCTAAAATGCCTGCTTATGGGTTCCATGGAATGGCTAATGCCCTTCTGTGTGTCACCTAGTGCCCAGCTTGCGCTCAGTGATTGATCTTTTGGCTAGGACTTTGAGTGGTTTCAGAAGGCAGGTTTCACTGTTCTGAAGAAATTGCAGTGTTCTGTAACATTGCCCATTGTCATTTGTAGTACTTCTGTGTCTAAACAGTTCAGAATAACCAGGACGAAAGTTATCCACACATGTACATCGTGCATTCCCCATGTGAGATGCGAACGCCAGGTACCGAGTGGCATGTTAATAATAACTCTTAACCCCGTCTTGTGTTTTCATAACACAGATTCAGCTTTGTACTAACACAGGTTTGACTCTTTTTTTACCCTCTGTCTGCCTTCTAAAATGATTCCCTGCCAGAGGCAGGAGCGGTTTCTTCATTTACAGTAAATAAATGCCATGGATGTGACACCTGCCCTTTTCTGGGCTCTCACCCAGGGATTAGACTGTGCCTGGGGATCTGAGCTCTTTACATACAATGCACAGCTGTGATATAAAGAGCCTTTTGAAAGGGAGGCTTGGCAGCTTTCCCAGAAGCGAACTGAAGGGTCCATTTGTGCCTTACCTGTGATTAATTCTTTTCCGTTTGTATTTGCAGTGGAAGGACTTGAGCCTGGCACTAACAAAACCCATTTTGTTGTGCAGTTCACTGCCTCTAACTGTATCTCCAACCTCTGGGGCTTCCCTACCTTTGCAGCTGTTGACTAGTATTAATTATGTGTATGCTACTTAATCATCTAGGAGTGACCCTCTAAAGTGGCATTTAATGCGTTTTGAGGCAGCTGACAAAAGTGAGTTGTGCCAGAGGACTGTAGTGGAAACACCTGGGCAAGGATGGAAAAGGTTCAGGGGATGGTTTTGACAGCACCCCTGTTCTATGAACAGTGTGGCTTCTCTGCTTGCTGGGGACATGTGTATTAAGAGGCAGACACCAGGCCCAGAACAGTAAGTGTTTTACCTTTCTGCCTAATGTGGTGAGCTTTTGGTTTTGAGGCTTTGTGGTAGAGGAATTTGAGGGCCTGGCACACTTAGGTTAAAACAGCATTAATGGGGCGGAGCTGGTGAGGGTAACATCAATGGAAGGAAAACTCAAAGTACTGCTTGGGATTTGAGAAGCAAAGCAAAGCAGCCTGACTTGTTACCTCTGCAGAGGGCACCAACGTGGAGGTGGTGGGATATCTGTAAGCCAGTAAGGGGAACTAATGGGTATGGGTTTTGAGTGATCCAGAGAGATACGATGTGGGAGTGGGGAAGCCTATGACAAAGAGGCAAGTGAAGCACAGTGTGATCAGAGAAGAGTAAAAGCTTAGTCTAACTGGTGAATCCTACCAGACTTCTTCCTTTGAGTTTGGAGCATAGCCACCAAGATGACATGTACCTTCCAGAGGTACTGGACAGAGCTGGCTATGTATTTCCCAGCTGTGTCTCGTACCTTGTAGGTCCATGTCCCAGAATGGCTAGGCTGGGTTGAACTGGGTAAGCTGAAATGGAGCAAGCTCTCCCAGAGTATGTGCTGAAGTCTGGAGGAGCCTTTCCTGAGTCCTGCCACAGACTTTCATCAGATGGACATTCAAGAAAAAACAGCCCTGCACTCCCCATGGAGGTCTTCACCTCTTTTCAGATCAATCATCCACTCATCTCTGCTCCAGCAACTTGAAAACCTTCAGCTTTGCTGCAGAAGAATTCCCCTCACAGTTCAAGTGCATTCACCAGGAGCGGGGGAATTCCTTTAGATCTCTGCTGAAGAACGCTTTTAAGTCAGGAGACCGCTCGTATCTACAAAGCAAAGTTGCTTGCTCACCAACCAACCCTCTCCTGGAAGCACCATCTCCCTCAGAAGATTCACTGTTGTTCCCTGTTCCCTCTCGCCTATCTGTAAACTACCCCTATGGCTAGGTAAATACTGTTATTATATCCTATGCCAGGTTTTCTTCCCCCTCCTACAGCAGAATATGCGCATCAGCTCACTTTGTGTGTGAACGCCCATGTCTGAAAGGAACCTGGCTTTGCTCCAGATCTCAGCCTCTCACATCCTGGCACAGTGTTTTCCAACATCAAACTGTAGCAAGAAAACAAACTTTGGTGTTAATATCGCCACCCACAACTGCTGCAGCAAGCTCTTACAGCTGTTCTTTCACAGTCAGCTGGTAGGCTGATAGGATAAAAGAGGAGGAATTATTCAGCTCCGTGCTTAAACAGGATGGATGTGTTAACCAGGGCATCATCTGAGCTTCCCAGTGTGGGCACTGTGCAAAGGGGAAGGTTGAATAGGCTGGACATGTCATCCTCTCCGCTAGAGCAATGCTGGTGCTCCAGGTCATGGACTCATGCATTTGTTCCCAGTTACTTCATAGGCATCCCAGCTCAGCCTGTTCTAACAGCAGGATTTGGCTTTAAAAAGCCAGATTTTTCCCCAGCAATGTAGTGACAAGCAAAGCATTGCTTTCCTCTTTGCTGCCTCTTTCTGCCTGGTTTTTTGGTAAAACCCATCAGCGGCTCTCTGGGGAGCAGATCCAGAGCCACAGCCCTGTAAGCTTGGCTGCATGTGGGGTGGTGTGGGAGGCGAGCTTGCTGTGCTGTAATAGCTCACCACTCCCCTCCCTGTGTCTCAGGGAGAAAACTTGCTGCTGTTTGTTAGCGATGGCTCTAAATGAGCTTGCTAGACAAGCACACTTTTTAGCCTTTCAGTGGCATGCGTTGTAAGTATTTAATGTTATCGACACAAGCCAAAGGTCTCCAAACCTCCTCTCTGCCAAATGAGATCAGAGTCCTGCACTGGAGGTCTGAAGTTCCGCAGCGCATCGAGCCACTGTCTGCCTGATGGCCTCCCTTTCTTTGATGTGCCAGTCCTAAGGTCTCTTTTCTCGAGGTTTTTAAGCATCTCTTATGTGAGTGTATCACATCTTGAGATAATCTGAGCTGTCTGCACTGTGTTTTTCACAGACTTGTGGGCAGTCAGTGGCAAGGTGGCTTTATAATGGACTTTATAATGGGCTCGTGTCTGCACACCACAGGGTTCATGCCCTGATGGTGACCTAGGGAGCTGGCAGCACCTTGCTTACATAGGCAGGCTCCCATGGGGTTCATCACGTTGGTTGGAGTTGTGAGTAGGGATCTTCACCCACCTGGGTGACTGGGTTTTGCCCATTTTTCCCTGGTCTCGGTGCATCAGGACATCCTGGCACGTGGTGCCATAGCTCAGACTGGTGAGTGAGACCTCTGGCTCCTAATGAGGTGCTGGGAAGTCGATACCCAAGTACTCCATCAGTGCATTCCCACAGGCACCCCAGAAGGAGGAGATGGGTTGTCTTTATTGATGAATTTGTGCCTTTTTAAAAAGCTACTGCCCAAGCACAGCTGTGGCTGTGACTGGTGAGTTCATGGACCCACTAAAACCTCAGTGGCATAGACAGGACCTGTGCACCCTGGCGGTTTCGAGAGGGAGCTGCCAGTAGCTATCCTCTTCAGTGCAGTTACTCTGCTTTATTCACCACGGGTAAAGGTTAGCATTGCTCTTCCAATTACGCTTCTCCTCTCCAGAAGTGTCCCTCTGCTGTGAACCACAGAATTATCCCCATCCTTTCTTGCATTTACTGACTTCTTAGCATCTGCTGGATCCAACTGGGAGCTGCCCTGCTGGTAATCAACATCCCCCCAGACACACTCCTCCCTGACTGACTCAGTCAGCCACAGCGCTTCAGCACAGCCCTTCCAAGCAGAGAAGCAATTGCTCTTTCTGCCCTGTCTGTCTAGAGCTCTCCCAGCCAGCCCTCCTGGCAGCTGAGTCACTTCCTTCTTTAAATCTGGCCTTAAACCTTCCTTTTCTCTTTGCCCTGTGATTCATTCCCTTTGTGAAGCATTTTGCAGAGCTCCGGCTGGAAGATGCTGAACAGAGAGATGCCCCCAGAGTGAGACATCCTCCTTGTCTTGGAGCCACAGTGGTGAGACCCTCTCTGAGGGCTGGTCTCTGCACAGTGCTAAATGGTGTCTCTTAGTATCAGTGTTTCTCTTATCTTACCGTTTCTTTCAATGCTGCATTTTAGGAATAGGAGCCAACTCCCGCCTGCAGGCAAACGTGTGTAATTTCCTTTGACATCAGCCTGTGCCTGTGAGGACAAAGCTACCCTTTCCCACCCCATCTGATTAGACGTGGTGAGGGAGTCATTACAAGATCTCTGCTGCTCCTCCTTGTCTCTTGTGGGATTTAAGGAGAATCATCACTGTTAAAACTGAGCTGAAATGTGCTCAGAGAAGGGAAAGCTTCAATTTCTACTCTATAAGCATGGAGATATTTTTAGTATAACATCTACACTCCTCATATTTTTCTATTAAGATTTAGAATGTTTTGTCCCTCACCTGCTTATTTCCTTGGCTTTGAACCCTCTCATATCTACCTTTGCCTCTTCAATTTCCTGGTGTGGAACGGAATCACCGACCAAGAGCATAGTTAAAAGATGTCATCATGTGGCACCATTGAACTTGGCTAGACCTGCCTCTGTTATCAGCAAAGCATGAGGAAGAATTTGCCAAAGCTTTTAAATCCTGCTTTCAGCTGTGACTTTGGTAGTTAAGCACTAAATCCATTTCACTATCCTTGCAGCTTAGGCATATGAACACTCAAGTTGCTTAGCACTTAGCAAAGTGTCCCATGGGTGTACCCTTAGAGTCTTGGAACAAATGCACACAGTCAGGATCCAGACTTGGTTCTGTTATGGTCTCATGGCTTCCTTAGGACAGTGATGCCCAGGCTAGTGCTAGTGTTGTAAGAGCACATTAACGAAACATTTGGGAATGAATGAGGAGAGATGCAGTAGCAGACTGTGATGCTTTGGTCACTTTGTAGGGGAGGGTCTGTTTGTGAGATGGTTGCTTCTAGAAGTGCATGCAGGCTGGACAGCTGTATCTGTTTGTAGCTCTGGTTTTCTAAAACACAATCGATGACCATTTTCTAGAGAGTGACAAAAAGTCATTTTCCAGTACATCAAGCCTGCAAATAAAATGAAATCACTATTGTAAGGGAGATTTGTTTCTATGGAAGGAACAGGAGCTATGGAGCTCTTTAGAAATTAAGACCTCTGGTCCAAGGAGAGGACTTTCCATTTTAACTGATTCTCATAGGAGACACAGCAATCAAGTAAATGAGAATTGTCATTTCTAATAAATACTGATAATCCTAAGATCTGATTTTTAATAAAGCTTCAGCAATCACATTCTTCAGCCTCAAAACAGGCAATTCTTGAGAGCAATGTAACATGTCCTTGGCATACTGATGTTCCTTTGCACAATGAGCTTAAATTGCATATATCTGTTTTCTTTCGCTTAGAATGAAGTGATCAGCCAGCAGCTCTCTGTCATTTTCACTCATTGCTATGGACCCTACCCTATTCCGAAGCTTGTTGAAATTAAGCGCAAGCAGACCTCTCGCCTTGGTAAGCATAGCTTGAAAGTGCTTGTTGGTTCTCAAAGGAGAGCTGTGGGAAGTCTGTGTCCTGGCTGTGTGCCGGGTGGGCATGAGTCAAAGGAAAACCTGAATCTGAAAGGCAGAACTAGAAAAAGGGCCCCCGACTTAGCATGACCTGAAACTCCCACTGAAATCAAGAGGGTCATCAGATGTGTTAGAGTGGGACCATAAATCTGCAAAGATTTGTCTGTGTTGATAACTAGGCTGGAATCTAAGCTTGGAGCCAAATGTCTGCCCACATACAAAAATGCTGTGGCTGGCTGTGGGTGATGCCAGGCTAGTACAGCCCTCCTTGCCTGCAGACAGAGCCCAGGTCATTTTAATGTGACCAAGAGAAGACCGGAGAGGTTTTCCAGGACCCCTCCCCTGGGCAGAAGGACTTCCCCACACAGGGAGAGGGGTATAACGGTATAAATAACCATAGGGCCCTCCAGCATCCATTCAGCTGTAGTTTACTTTGGGTAGCAGAGCTGGGAGGCTGTGCCAGCTCCCCTTGGTGGGGATGGCTGGCTGTCAGCAAAGGTCCTCACAGACTTCAAAGCTTTGAATTCTCTTCATCTGAACTCCATGTGGCTGTCTGGGGTCTCAGGCTGTCCACAACAGCTTCATAGGCTTTACTCTTTAATTAAAAACAATATCTTGTCACGCTATTGTCATCTTTATCAAACCAGGATAATATTCTGTACATTCATGACCTCTTCAAACCAAAGTTATTGGCTTTTTTTTTTTTTTTTTATTCTTTTTGTGATTCTAGATCCCCATTTTCTTAACAACAAAGAGATGTCAGATGTTACATTTCTGGTGGAAGGAAGACCATTTTATGCACATAGAGTGTTGCTGTTTACTGCATCACCAAGGTAAAATAAAGAGGCATTTCTGATTTTGTAACGAAAAATCTAATTTTGTGGTTTGGTTTTGTTGGGGTGTTTGGGTTTCTTTTGTAGGTGGTTGGGGGGGGGGGGGTGTTGTTCTGTTTTGTTCTTTTATGTTAAGATTCTTTGAAGGTTAGTGGCCCAGCCTTCAAGTTTTTCCTACGAAGAACATCTCAACAGCTTGTTTCTTGTTGATCTACAGGGTGCTTAACAAGCCCTGCTATCACTTGGTTACTACCCAGTAAATCATCCATGCTTCTGGCCATGCATCTGACTTCATTCCACTGAGGCGCATTTGCATGGAGCTCGTTGCTGCATCCACCTCTTGATCGTAGAGGAGCCTCTTAATATTTTTATTGCTAATGATTTATCCTGTGGCTAAATCCTGCCTAAATCCTGCCTTGTGGCTAAATCCTGCCTTGCATCGGTGTAAGCAGTCTCCATCAAAAACTAACTCCTATCACTGCTTTCATTGACAGCATTTGACCCTTTTAAAATAAAACTGAGTAACTGTGAAACGTATCATACTGTATCCAAAGACAGTATTTATCGTCCGTTCCCTGTGCTCAGAAGGCGGGACATGGGATACCCAGCACAACCCAAACCTTATTTGTATGCAGCTTTATAATTAAAGGTGTGCTTTGAAACAACTTTAGCTGGTCCTCCATAGCAGCTTATTTCAAGATGTGGCAAGGACAAGCCACTGAGTTTGGGAGTTGAGCTACTGTGGGAACTGATGCTAGTCGTGCTGCCAACCCACACCACAGAGTAACGAGATCTGCAGAAAGCAACTGCATTATCTAACTCTGCCTTCTATTAAGAAATGGGTGTTTTGGTTTGGAGCTTATTTGTAGAGGTACAAACATGTTCCAAACTCCAGCTTTAAACCTACTAAACTGTGTTCATAATAGAGTTTGACACTAGTAAAAGCAAATCAATTGTTATCTGTATGTTAATTAACAAGATGCAGTCATGATGTGGAAAAGGTTACCATCCAGCAAATGCTGGTCTTGATAGATAAGCCAAGCTTTGCACTACTCTTGGAAGGTCAGGTGAATTACCAAAAAGAAGAAGTACAAGGGCAGATGTTTCTGACAGCATATTTCCTATTTTTGTCTTCTGATCAATGGGAATATCTGGTTTTGAGAAATAGATTGCTACATACAGATATGTCTCACATAAGTCTGCAATTATTAACTTAGAATGTGGGGTTTTCTCCAGAAACTTGTGTCTGAATTTCAGGTTTTGATAATCAGAGAACAGCAACTTGTCCAGTTTTCTCTCCTGCCTCTTACACAAGTGTACTGAGCCTACATATATGTAGCATGAAAAGTCTTAGTGTAGCTGCTTTAATATTTTTTTCCAAACCACTTTTTTTAAAGCAGCATAATGAACATAGGCCAAAATTTATGTCCTTCAAAGAAAGAAGGTGTGCTGTTTTTAAATGTTGCATGTCTTCCTAAAAGATCATGTTGCCTCCAAGGGGCGAGAGGGAAAGAAAACAATGGTTTTGGTTTTGTAATATGCACCATTAGAGAATCCAAATTTCTTATGTACATTTTATTTTGTTGTGGTATTAGATGTATTGTTCCAAAATCTCAGATTGAAATCTCCTGAAAGAGTGGCATCTTCCTTTTTGTTTGAACTTCATGTCAGTGTCTAAATCTTGATGTGTTTTAGTGACAAATCCATTCATTTCAGTGTACTGTATTTGTAAGAGCTGATGCTGTCCTTCCACTTCACTGTGCCTTTTCACAGAGATAATTGGGCTGGTATTTCAATCGTGCTCCTTTTTATCTAGGTTTAAAGCACTGCTGTCTAGCAAGCCTGCGTCTGATAGTACTTGTATTGAGATCAACTATGTGAAGTACCCCATCTTTCAGGTAAAGTCAGTTCTCACATTGAATTTGAATGGAACATGTAATAGGAACATTGTACATGCCCTGTCCAAATTAGTACGTATGTATTTAGAAAACACATAGCTCAGAGTAGTGGTTTCATGAGCACAGGTTTCACCTCTGTTTATGCTCTAAGCTGCCGAGTGCTACTGACTGCAAATGTTGTGCCCAACCAGATTCAACAGCATGTATATGGGCTGTGCAGACAAAGCAGAGCATATCAAGGTAAAGCACCTGACTCTTTTTTATCTTGCTGGCTCTTTCTGTATTTAATGGACAGACTTGCAAGAGAAGCAGTTTATTCTGTACCTTAGCAGTATTGTTCAGTCAATTTTTTGCCATGAAAATACAGAGCTTTCTTTCTGTAGCCAAAGCATATAAATGTATATGCTTCCCTCTATTTGAGTCAGAGCTCAGACAGTTCCGTGTATCGACTGCTGCTGCTGCAGATAATTCCCAGCTGTCTACAGTAACTTTAGGCTTGCTGGAAGCTCACTGCAGAGGGATCTTAGCTGGCTTGTATTACAATGCAGAGCCTCCCCCACTCTTTCTCATCATCCGTGCATGCCCACACACAGCTGGGTGAAGGTGGGGGTGACATTGCCAGGAAAGGAGTAAGGGAATAACCATTATATATGCTACGTTTTCCTGAATCAGTGATGTACTTCCAGAGAGAGAGTAACAAAATATATCTTGAAATCGGGAGGTTTGGGCTGGTTTTATTTACAAATCCTTGGTGGTGCTGGAGAGCCTTAGGTATTGCCTGCAATCTTTACATCACTCCCTATTCCCTGATGTCTTGGATTGCATTTTATAAACCCTTCCTTTGTTTTATTACAGCTGGTTATGCAGTATCTTTATTATGGAGGTGCAGAGTCACTCCTGATTAAAAATAATGAAATTATGGAGGTAAGAGACATTTATCTTAATTGAAGTGGGAGCAATGCTAAGTGATCTCTGTACCGTTCACCAAAGGGCATGTGGCCATTGGGCAAGACATGAACACTCCTGTTAGAGCCAGCAGTGCACAGGCTGTCTGGAGTCCTGCAGGAGACTCTCAGTCTCCTTCTCTGCCAGTCATCTGTTAATGGTAACTTTTACCAGTACGAAGTTGGCTGTCAGAGAACAGAGGGTATAAAAATTATGGTCATCAAGCCCCCCAAAGGTATCTGAAATAAAAATATATGGTTAGGTGCTTTGAGAAGCTCTTTCAAGGAAATGCAAAGCTGGTGTTACCACAATCTGGAATCAGCCCCCAACAGCATAGTATACCATCCTCTCTACCTTTCAGCCTAATAGGTGAGGTGCTCTGCTACAGCTGAGCCAGTCAGCTTCCCTCTGACACACTCTTGCTTTTATGTTTATTACCTCAGGCTTGCATGTCCAGACCCGTCTCAACAGCATAAAAGCATCCAGTTGGGTTCTTCACTCGGGAGAGTTCTTGGGCATGTACCAGGCTTTAACCATGCAAGAAAACCCACTGGAATCACAGTTCAGTTCAATTTCAAGCATGTGACTGTCAAGTTTTCTGAATAATACTTTAAGATGCTCCCTGAACTACAGAGACTTCTTTGCTCCTTTCTCGCTGGATTTAAAACATCCAGTGCCATTGTGCCCATTTGTGAAAGTCAAACCAAGCCAGCTGGACTGACTGAGCTGTCAATGTAGCCACACATCCGCAACCTCTACGGATGTTAAGTCATCCTCTTCCAAATACTGTATGCTGTCATTGCCAGCTATGATCAACCTAAGGACCTCAACTAAATTGAACTAAGAGATATTAGAGAAAATTCTTGATAGCCATTGAGGGAGTTTTCCTGTTGACAGTCACCAAATTATGGCAGCCAAAAATAATGCAGGACAGTAAATACTAAAATCTTGAACAGCTAGTGTACAGATTATAGTCTACCACGATGTTTTATTGTTGCTTACATTAGTTAGCCTGTCCCTGTGACACTGTTGCCTGGGGCATCTATGCAACACTTGGCTTTTACCAAAGTACTGCTAACCACAGATTGGGAGCAACTCTTTGGGGTACAAGTGGCCAGGGTGAATCAATTCTGATGGGTACAGGGACATCCGTACCAGCCCTCCTGGCAGTCAGAGGATGGAACTGGTCGGGACTGAAATTACCCCTTTCTGGGGCAGGTGGTGGATTTTCAACTAAGCATACCCACACTGACTTTCTGATCTTTATAGGACAAGGTCACTGATTCTCATACCTTGCATGAAATCTCGTACGATTTCACTTGTAGTTTTGACAGAAGCTCCTGAATTTCTTACCCTCCCTGGAATAAGGAGTCGTAGACGAGGCAGTGCAACAGCTTTATAGAGATGCCTGTGTTACCACCTAGACTGTTAAAAAAGCTTGTGCTGCAGTTCAGCTGGCAGCTTGCTCTACTTTTGTGACATCTCAAAACTTCTGTGACTCAAGAATGTATGACTGATTGATTGATCTGTTGATAACAAATCTAGCCACGGTTCCTCACAGTTTACAGTAATTGCAAACCAGCACGTGACTGCTTGAGCCACAGAGACAGCTGGAATAGGATTTGGCTTTATCTTTCAAAACTGCATTTAGCAACTTGCCTTATTACAAATAAGATAACAAGAAGCACCAGAAATACTCCACAGAAATCTTTGCTGCAATTCATAATTGGGGCCAGCTGGCTGCTGTCACATCAGCGCTGCAGATTTTGAACACTTGGATTTATTTATGGGATTAAAGCAGAGCTCAAGCAGACTGCATAGGAGAAGTTAGAGTAATGTCACAGAAGTTTCAGGGGTTTGTTCCCCAGTGCTTCTACCTAGTGGCATGAAAGCCCTTTTGGGATTCACAGGATAGCTTTTTGTCATGCAGTTATTGATGGGAAGGGCCATATAAATGCCTAAACACCTGAAAAGCTTGGCCTAAGAGACCTGGCTAGATTAGAGCAAGGTGTCAACAACGAAGAACCCCTGCTTTCTAAACCAGAGCAGGGAGCAAGAGGCAATGACCTAACATGGAAAGACAAAAAATGAAATCCTTTTTCCTTGCTGTGAAAGGACAGAAATGGAGCAATAGCAGAAACCTTGGCACTACTGGAATCAGTTGGAGAAATCAAAATTCAAGCTATTTTCACGCCACGGGTTCAGGTCATGCCCATAGATCCCAAGGCAGTACCAATCCAGGTAGTATATCCATAGGGTGGATGCAGGGATGAAGAGGGAGGTCAGCTTGAGTCCTGATGGCAGGAGAGTCATGGTAGTACAGCGATATAGACATGACACTAACACGAGTGTTAACTAGGCACTGCCTTGCACCAAGCTGGTTCCACCTTTGCACTGTATCCCACTGTGCACCCACTCCTTGGAGTAATGTGGAGTCAGCCAGTGTTTTAGTGGCCATGGCCTAGACGTGACCTTACTGCTGCTCACAAGCTAGAGCAAGGCGCATGTGGAGATCTGATTCCACTTCCTTGAGCCTGCTGAGGTGACAGATTTGAAGTTTATTGCCACTCTAGACTTTTAAGTCTGCTCAGAGTGGTCATCATCATCTGGTTTGAATTCCTCTGTCCTCTTGTCCTGGTCCTTCTGCTGAAATCCCCATACCCAGCCCAGGTGCCGTGTTTCAGCTACAGCTTGGGGAACGGTTGAACTGGGTTTTTTTTCCCTGGAATGTAATTGCAGATCTCTCCTTGCCAAGTCATGATTCAAAGTGACCAGAGACTCTCCAAGCTGCCGTTTCGTTTTTCTCTTTCCCCCCACCACTGCCCCTATTCCAAAGTTAGCACATGGGTCTGAGCAGCCTGTGGTGTTCTTCCCATGGACAGCTTCCCCCAGTGCGATCTAGAGGAGACTGCAAAGGGTTGAAGCAACCAAGCAACCTTCTCATTCTGACTGTCAGTACTTTCATGCTAACTGAAGTAGGGGCAGAGAAAGAAATATAATGAAACAGTAAAGAAGCAAGCTCTGATTCTGTATCGCTCAGCAGTTTTGACTGGTTTTTTTCCCTTCTTTTTTTTTTTAGCTTCTCTCTGCTGCTAAATTTTTCCAGCTTGAAGCTTTACAACGACACTGTGAGATCATTTGTGCAAAAAGCATTAATACAGAAAACTGTGTGGATATTTATAATCATGCCAAGGTAAAAATAACTGCATATGCTTGCATGTTATGTGTCTGTCCTCATATCCATAGGTCACTGGTAAGATAAGTGGTGATACATACATATATTGTATGCTTAGTATGTTTTTATGTATCTAAGATTTGTCATTCATTTACTGTGACTGAGTGGCCAGTAGGTACCTAGTATAGTGACAGTCCTAAATCATGTAGTGTAAGAGCATCAGTGGCAACTTCTCACCTCCTTCCCTATGCGGTTCAAATTCAATTTGAGTGTACCACCGTGTGGCAGATCTATCCCTTGTCATGGCAACCCAAACTGCTGCGTTATTCAACAGGAATCACCTAAGTGAGTAAGACACCTCTCTTTCACCTTCCAAGCCACATGGTTCTGTTACAACTCCTCTTTCCCTCCTGCGTGAAGCCCACTGGGGTGATATACTCCATGCTGGTGACAGCTTGTCAATATATAAAAATGCCATGCTGTCAAAGTACGTCTCAGAGCCATGCATGGATGGTAACAAGAATTTTGTGTCTCAGAGAGATTTGCAGCTTCCTAACTGGAATCAAATTATTTACTTAGCTTGTGAGGGGGCCTAAGCCATTAGGCATAAAAGCATGGCATTTTTTGACCTGGAAAACCTATTTTTGCTCATTGATGGAGGTGGTTGCCACATTGATTAGTTTCAGGTTTTTCTCCTCCTTTTGTGTACTTAGTAGTTAAGACTTTCATTCAGAAGACGAAAACAATACACAAATAGTTGTGACAAAATATTTTTAGAGCATTCCTTAGATTATTTTTCTAAACTTACATGGTCTATACGAATGATAAAATGGTGCAGCATGACATGGAGGTTTGATTGAAGACAATAATCCTGCAGATTGCTCCAAACCCCTGCAGACCTCTATTCACATTATCAGGTATTTCTTACAGAAAGTAGTAATGTTAAGTCTTGATGTACAGATAACATGCAATCAGTGTTTGAAATAGCATAAAGTTCCACCTATAAAATGAATAAGAAATGAGTTTTATCTGCAGATCCATTTATTGTAATAGAAAAATAAAATCAGCAGTGCAAGAATCTTTTGAAAAATACCTGATTTATCTTCTAGCTCATGTAGGAGCTTCTCAGTTTTTATTAGTTACTAAAAGTAAAAGAATGATTTTGGTTTAAAATCACATGTTTTCTTTGAATTGTGAAATGTAGCTGTTATTACATTCTGATTGAAGAAAGTTCTTACATGGAACTTTATACCTGTCTAAGGGACTTGAATACCACTGGTGATGGGACTGAACAAACCCAGTGATTAAATCCAGCTCCTTGTTTGCCTGCAAGGGCCCCAGCCTGCAAGGTTTTTTTGCCTGCATCTTCCAGTGGTGGCAGTAGAAATGGTGTCCTTGAGAGGCTTTCATGGCCGGGGTCATGTTAGCACTGATGTGGGTTGCGCATTGCCGAGACAGCCAAGCCAGCTGTGAATGAAATCTTGACTTCATTAAGCCACATCACCCTAGAGCTCTGCATGGGCTAGTTTACCTTGCTTCCAGTATATTACATGGGCTAAGCTTCATACTGCTATAGCTAGGTGTCCAGGACCTGAACCCACACATTTAAAGCTAGTTCGGATACCTCTCTATTATGCTGTCTGCAGAGAAGAGAAGGCACTCCATCTTTTGGTTCCCTGTCTGTGTGATGTGCAGGTGATTAGTCTGAGCACAGATTGTTCTGCCCAGAGTGCTCCTGTCACACAGTAGCTTCATTTGGTTATTATGTGAATATGAGATAATGGTATGTGGTGGAAGAGGCCAGATGGTTGTGATGAGCCAGAGGAGCTCACACGCAGTTTTAAGTGCAGCTTGCCAGCCAGCTGTCTGCTTTTCCATGTTGCTCTCTGAAGCATGGAAGAAACTCGTGTTAGACAGCAGTTAGGCTGCGAATAAGGTGAGCAGGCACTGAAGCCAGGAACCACCACATCAGCCAGGAGCAGGTTTTAAGTATCTTGCTCCTGCTGTAGGCACCGTTTCTAGTCTTTACAAGCTCAGCTGCATCTGCAGGCACTCAGGTGGTGCTGAGACCTGCCCTTCCAGAAGGAGATGTGCAGACAGGTTGGTCTAGAGACTCTTTACTCAGAGCTCAGACTTTGCAGGAGCTTACTTGGGTAGGAGGGTAGGCTGAGCACTACTCTCTGTATTTGTATGCTTATAATTACAGCTATAGTGGCATATCGTGGCTATACTCTTTGTATGACCACAGGATCTACAGATTTGAGCAACGTGGTCTAGTGGAAGGTGTCCCTGCCCATGGCAGGGGTTTGGAACTGGATGAGTTTTGAAGTCCTTTCCAATCCAAACCATTCTATGATTCTGTGACCAATACAGGTCACCCATCAAATGACCAGCGTGGGCCATTTAAGGTTTGCTCATACATTTTCACTCACACATTTAAGGTTTGCTCTACATGTGCTCTACAAACCTCCATTTCCCCTCTAAAGATTTCTTGAAGCAAGAAACTCTGCCTGAGAGGTTTCTGCAGTCATATGTCCCATCCTTACTAAGGATGGCATTCATGAAACTTGGTCTGTAGTACGTTTTCCCAGACATACATGTGTAAGCATTACTCTGCCTGTCTGCAAGGCTTAGCTTGTGTGTTTGTTTGTATGCAGCTCTTGTGCACTGTATTTGCTGAGCGGGTTTATCTTTCTCTAATTTCACTTCTTGTAGTTTCTCGGAGTCACAGAACTATCTTCCTATTGTGAAGGCTACTTTCTAAAAAATATGATGGTCCTCATTGAAAACGAAGCGTTCAAACAGCTGTTGTATGACAAGAATGGAGAAACGTCTGGTCAAAATGTACTACAGGACTTACAGAGGACGTTGGCCACAAGGATTCAGTCAATCCATTTGTCTTCTTCAAAGGGCTCCATTGTGTAAAGCTGTGGAAGACGGTAACGCTCTAATAAAGACCCTGCAAGTTAAGTCTGCTGTGGCAGTTGCCTAAACCCATTGCAGTTGCTTAAACGACTACGAAAAAAGCAATTAAAAAAATTCTACTTTGCATCCAAATAGTTCCGTGTTGGCCAAAGGTGCTGCGCAGGGGCCGCGGTCCCGTCTGGATGAGGGAGTGTGGAAGACAAAAGCTCCTCCATGTTTTTGAGCAAACAGGGTACCGGTGTATCCAGTGAATTGCTGTTGTACTGAATTTCTGAACACAAAGACACACACACACGCACATACATGTGGTTGTGGAGCTTGATGCCAACAAAAGCCAGAACTCGGTGAACACCAGAAGCCCCTGACTGAGCGGTGGTGCCGGGGAACACCAGAATTGACCAATTGATCACTTAAGGCAGATTTGTTCCTGTGTTACATACTTAAGAACTATATCTATCCCGGAAACCATTATCTCATGAATTTAAGAAATGTAAGAACTGTTACTGCTGTCAAGCAAAGATCAACTGTATTAGAGAGTGGGTAAGCCTGTTGCAGCTGAGGGAATATACTGACAGATTTTTAGGGGTGGGAACTTTTTAAATTGTTCATAAAAAATAACGGGGTGGCCTTGTAGTTTAAAAATGATTTCTTAAGCTTAAAATTTAATTTTCAACAGAGCTGTGTTTGAGGATCTATGTAACATGTTTTGGTTTTTTAAATGGTAAAAATGTACATTGTGTAAACATACATATGATCAAGTTTTGCTTGCATTCTTTCCTAGGGTGGTATAATCTTGCCTAACAGGCTACGATTACACCACAGAGGTACATTACCCAGACTATCTCTAATACAGTAGTTGGGGGGTGGGGGTGGGGGGGGCAGGAGAACTGCATGATACTCATGATTTGGGATTGAAAACAATGACAAACTCAACATGCATTTGCATGGTAACTGTACCTGTGAGATGTTACGTTCGTGCTTCGTTTTGCCAAGACAAATGCAGTGTTACTTCTTGTCAAACTTCATTTGTGAAATTAGCACATTTTTTCATTTGGTGCGACTGGTTGTGATACAATACCCCTGGAGACCCTTCTGGAGGTGATGATTTCTGTTTGTTACAGTGAAGTGATAATAACAGATCTTTACTTCAGTTATGTGTTGATACTTTGCTACTGGCCGGAGATTGTCTGAGTTAGACTTTTTTAAGTTATAATTAAATATGTCTGATAGAATGATTTCTCACTGTATCCTGAGAATGTATAGGTTATCTACAGTGCAGGGGTTGGTGGGGTGGGATGGGAGGTGTGATTTAATGTTAAAGCTTTGTTTATTTTGCAGCATACTGTTAGCAAAGCAAATCTGCTACGTGCCACAACGTCCCTGATGCTGTGTCTCTGAAAACCATAGCAAGAAGTAGGCAAAGAGATTGCCTTCTCCAAGCCAAATTGACATTAATGTATTTATTTTCTAGGATGCTGTTCAGAAACTGTGCCCAGTTCACAAACTTTAGAAGTTTTATTTTGACAGTGCATGTTAACCTCTTGTTCTTTTGTTGAGTTATCTACATTGAGTGCTCTTCCATGTTGGTAGCTTTTGGATTCTCAGTGAACACAGTTTTGGCTCTAGCTACCAACACGGTAGGAAGCTGGTTTATGAATCTGAGGTGTAAATCCTCCTGTGTGCTTGGTCTTTTAAAGCCTCTGCATCTTCTGCAACACATTAAAAAATGTCTAAACTGCCACTAATGTCACAGAGACTCAGCATGTCAGTCAATTAGACCTTTCCCCCCCCCCCCCCTGCATATAGTAGATGTTCACACAAGATGCTGTCTGGAACATTTGGGTAATGGCAACTTCTGTGTGAACATTGTGATCCTAGCGAGGCAAGACCATGGTTGACGCAGAGGAACATGCAGGGGTGCTTGCTGTCATTTGGTGTGTGTCCTTTTCTATGGAAACCCATCTTTCCATGCCAGTGCTAACTGGATAGAAGCAGACCTCACCCCACAGCTTCATGGTTTAAAATAGCAAAGTTTTCCAAACAATAATCATGATACTAAAATTCTTCTCTTGGGTACACATGTACTGCCCAACAAAACCATCAGGAGTTGTGTATGTGTATATCCATAGGCAAAATAGTTTTTTCTAGGCAACATGCCCACAGGTATACATATATATATATCAATCTGGCATCAAACACTATACACAGGTGCTGTACCCCTCTTTCTAACTCAAATACTATGTTTTGGTACAGGGATGTAGAGTCCTGTGCATACAGCCCGCCCCTTTGAAAGTGATGTCTTTTGAGCATTTGAATGAACCTGCCTGGAACCCATTAGGAAGGGAACACTGATAACTGTACAAGTTGTTCTGATGAGTTGAGAGTATCCGTGGTGACATTCACTGTTTTTCATTCAGAGATAAAGACCTTAATATCTCTTGGCTGTACGTGAACTGAGTGGTCACTATGTTTGGGCACTCAAAGGCCAACACAAGCCAAAGGCTCTAGCAGCAGAGTGCAGATGCCTCCAACCACACACTGTACAAGCCTGCCAGCACCAGCCCAAGCACTCCCGTATCCCTTTGCTCCTTTGGGTCCTTGTGAATATGGATTGCTGAGCACAACAGAAATCGTGGCACCCAGTGGTGCTGTGAGATCTGCTTTATTGGTGTCTGGCAAATGGTAGGAGAGAACAAGCCCCTAGAAGCTATCGTTCAAAGCTGTTACAGGCAGGGATTGCAGCTATTGATTTATAAAGGAGTAACTTTAGGCCTTCAAAACTCTGGTAATCCCGAAGTCACAGATGTATAGCTAAAGGGGACCTAAAGAAAAAAAGAACCGTTAACTTTCAATTCCATGCCAGATAGTGTGCAGCTTGCACACAGGGATAACAGGGATCCATGTCCTTCACCTCCCTCATAACCAGGTTTTCCTAAGAAACTGCAATTTACTGCAAATAGAGCCACTTTTCCTTCAAGCCCTGATTGAAAGGGAGAAGGGATGATCTTACAGGATCTTCTTATAAGCTTACTTTACGTATTAGATTAATCATCCTACTTTCCTCCCTGATATAATCTTTTCTAGTTCTTTTGCTGTTATTTTCCATGTCTCTAATTTTTGCTGTCATTCCTTTCATTACTCCCCGGTTTCCCCAAAACACAGCACTCCAGCAAGGGTTTTTATACAGTAGCAAGCAAAGCAGCTTTAACTGTCTCCTGTGGTTTATATAAAGCATATAGAAAATATATCCTGGAATACTTCCTACAAGGACACCCCATGGCTGACTTTGATCTAGTTTGTCTTCTCTTATAATTCCTGAGTGATTCGCTGCTGCTTTCCCAGGAGTTCCCATTTTGATTTGTGCATTAGTTTACTGCACCTTCCGCGGTATAACACTTTCAACTTGTCTTTATTAAATTTGTTCTGCTTTAATTGGGGCAATTTCCCCACTTCATCAAGATCAGTTGCAATTCTGATCCTCTCTTCTAGCCTGTTTCATAATCTCCAAGCTTTATTGTATGTGGCTTCATGCATGGATTCTTCATTCCATTAATCTGGGGCTAGGGGGAGGACTGTCTCTGTTGTCGGTTTAATCTAAAAAGCAGTGTGAGTTTCAGTGGGTGCCCATGAATACCATGCCTATCAGATAAGGCTCTTTCCAGCAGAGCTTTTTATTAGCATTTTTTAGAGAGGTGGTGTTACCATCTTGGAAAATAAAACACCTTCTGCTTCTTTAGTCTTTGTATGAGTTGTAGTAAGTTACAAATCTTGAGGGACGGTATTAGCTCCAACCTAGGTGAAATGGAAAAAAATACAACATCCTTAGAAAAACTTGTGATTTTCTTCTTTAATCATAACTTTCCCGCCTTTAATGAGTGAAGAGCTCTTTTGGTTCCTTTCCATCTGTCTTTTTTATACTAATTCAGTGCTGTAGTATTGGAGGACTTGCGGGCATTCTGCCCCTGCCTCATGGAAGATCTTTTCCTTCTGCCTCTCCACGAGGTCCTTCCTTAGTTTCCAGAATTTCCTCACTTTGCCTCACATTCTTCCAGTTGCCACACTTCCCAGGGTTGGTTTTCTTTTTACTCTAGAGCCCTACTGGATGCTTTCCCAAGCCCAGAAAGAATATCTGTGTTCTCCTGAATGGGCGGTTTTCCAATAATTGCCTTGAGAGCTGGGAAGAGAAAAGGATGGGAAATGTAGGAGGGCAAAGGTTTTGGACATCACAGAGTAAGGCTGGTATTATTTTCACGACAAAAGTCAGCACTGTCTACTTGTTTCTCAGATTTTCCCGTGATCTGTTCCTTCTGCCTGCTGTCCTCTAAACACAGCTGGTGGCCAGATGCCGTGTTCTGGGAAAGGGCCAGCTTTCTAACAGCTCAGACTTCTTTTCTTTTCTCCAGCTAAAAGTTTTGCCTGCTTGGTCTCAGCTTCAGAGTAGATTTGTGCAAATGTCTATTAAAGACATAGGAAACATCTTTAAAGAGGTGTGAAGGCTCAGTAGCCAGGCTGCTAATGGCATTAATGAGAGCTGCTTGCTGAATCCTCCACATGCTGCTTTCGAGACTCAGCCTTTTTGTGTTGAATACCCACTGGCTTCATACCAGACACTGCACAAGTTCTGGATGGGCTGCAGTGTGTGGTGTGCTGGGGGATTTCTGAAATTCTAGTTTTGTTTCAGAGTGCAGCAGCATGTGCTGCTCGTTGAAGATTAAAGGAAAAAGAAATCCTCAATTTGTGCTGAAATAAGCTGCTCTGAGGTGGTGCAGTGAGGAAAAAGAAAGGGCATCTCTTCTCACCCTCCCTGTACCTGTCTAAAATCAGGGGAGGGTTCTGTTATGGCATGCAATGCAACTAGGTCTCTGGGGACTCGGCATGCAGGACCATTTAAGTTGGGTTCTTATGTTCAAGAAGAATACAGGTGGTGTTGAAGTTCACATATCCACATACTCAAGGCAAAGCTCAGGCCATCCTAGGGAATAAGGATTCCTAGCACTCTTGTCTATGGGTTAAATCCTCGGGAAGCTGAGAACCTGCAGAACTTGTCATTGGTTGCAGGTGTTCAGTGTCCCCACAGGAGCTGGCTCTGTCTTGAAACTTGCTGAAAAATGACATCCCAAAGCCTGTGTTCACTAAAGCTGCCTCTGAAGTCAGTGGATGATATTTAATTTGGGGGATTGAATGAGAGTTACCTGAAGTCAAAGACTTTAAGTTAGTTTGTTTGACAAAGTGTCTTTCATGTGAGGCTGTGCAAGCGCTTTACAGAAGTGAAGGGCCTGATGTTGCTTTCATCCTCTGGCCCAGAGATGTTGAAATATATAAGCATTTAAAAAGCTGCTTGCAATTTGTCCTAATATTTAATAAACTAGCATGCAGAAAGTTAGCCTTGAAATAGCACCCATATCTGAAATGCCATAGATGAGAACATCACTAAATTTAGATGTCTACCTATACACACAACATTGCTATCTCTAACTCACAGCACTTCCAATCACATCTCCCATAGGTTTGTAACAAAAAATAATGTTTTGTTAGTTTTTAACCTGTTATTTATTTTAAGATAAAGCCTGTTATCCTCAGTAGGTGAAAACTGACCACTCTGACCAGATCATCACATTTCAAGTAGAATTGCATCTGACCTACCATTTGTAACTGTCCTCCATGGGCAAAAAATAGTGAAGCTGAGTCTTCAGCTGTGAGTCAATGATCCATGACTTCAGTGAGACTGCGGCTGAAAACACTGCAAATGTGGTACCCAAAGCAGAAGGAAAATATGGAAACCTGCAGAAGCTGATGGGTGCTTGTCACCTGCCTTCAGTGAGCCAAAGAACTGGGAGGAGAGCTCGCTGCAGATAGCAGGCGGGTATTCAGTTTCTTTTTGTTGCCATTAAACTGTCATTCTTTCAGGTTGGTTCAAGGCTTCTTGCATGGAAGTGCCATGGATGGCATACTGTGTATTTATCTTAGGCACTTGCAGAGGGCTCACAATGTGGTATCTCATGTTCTCAGGTCAGTAGTCCCGGTTAGACGATGCTTTGTGTGCTTTGCTTGGATTGCTTGTCACTAAAACAGCCAGGAGACATGGCAGCAAGTTACAAGAGAAGTTGCATTGGCTGGATAGGCTAAATTCTACAAACAACTTGTGTTTTGCAAGCTGTGCTGTTTAGCTGGCAAAATCTGTCCACCTGATTTTATGTGATGTACCAGAACAGCAATTTTGGTGCTTCTTTTCCTCTGGAGAGGCATTTTTTTTTCATCCTTCTTTCAGCTTACAGTTTTGATCTTTCATCCTGCAGTGGTGATGACACAGTGTGATTAGGCACAGGTTTCTGCCCATGTTGGATGGCACGCTAATGGATAGGTAAGGGAAGAGAATTAGGGACAAGGATTTTGATGTCTAGCCTCAGATCTTTGCCTTGGATTCCAGAGTTATAGTGTTCCTTATTTCCTGTTTCATATGTTCTCCAACTCAGGAGTTTCCATGAAATCAGAGGGGAGGGCAGAGCAGAAGACAGGTAGGTGAGGAGGAAGCAGCCCCATCTCGGCATTCCCAACCAGCCCATTTGGCTCTGGTCTCTTTAGTGCTCACAAAGAGGGTTTGCTTGGTCCCACTGCTCAGATATGACTCTGGATCTCTAGTATTTGGTAGCATTTCATTGTCCTTATAAATATATTGACTGCCACAGCTGCAGCAGTGGATTTGCCTGAGCCCCTTTGTGTGTGGTTAACTTCGGTCTTTTCACTTCCTGTCATCTCTGCTGCTGTGTTTTCATTAAATCTTCCATTACTTGGCTTTGCCCAGCTCAGTGAGAGGCAATCTTGTTTCTTATTGCCTTTCTAAAGCAAACAAAGACAGGGAAAAAAACTCTCTGAAATACCCAATCAGAAATCATTCATGGTTTAAAATAAGCCACATTAGAAAATGGAGATGCTCAGACACACAAAAAGACAGCCACTTTAGAAAAATCCAATGTGCTAGAAGGTCATTTTAATTAATTATGGTCAGAGCCTTAACACCTCACATGTTCTGGCAGGGATGGATTAACATGGCTCAAAACATCTGGACTTGTTCAAGCCACGCATTCAAGAGCGTCCAGCCTTACACTTTCCCCTTCCCAGCAGTGGATAAATTGACTATCCTATAGCTTACTACGTGAGAGGCTTTCAAATGAGTTTTTCCAAAGCCTGGTTCCCTCTGTTCTGCGTAGCTTTTGAAGAGCTCACAGCACATCTGTGGGCTGAGATCTGCTCCTGAAGACTGTTAAAAGTCCCCTGCACCCCAGCACTGGCTTTGCCTTACTGGGGCAGGAGGTAGAAAGGAGCATAGGAAGCCCCTGGAGCCTCATCAGAGAAAAAGCTGCTTCCCCAGTATCCAGGCATTCACTTGATCAAGTAACACTGCTTAACCTGCTCAAGCCTGTGTAGACTGCTGATAGACAAATTTGGGACAGCTGGTTAAATACCTTGGGAACTGATTTTTGCCTTGCTATTATTGAGACAGTGACTAATTGTGCCATTTGGGAACATGTAAAAATGTGCAGTCTTCCTGGAGTTGCAAGTTTATGTTTATCCATTGAAGAATACAAGGACCAAAGGAAAATACCTGAGAGCTTTTTGACCTTGTGTTCCTGGCTGAATTCCAATTAATACTAGAAAAAACTTGACTTATTTAAGTCACATCAATACATTTTGACCAGTATGTTGCTTCTTGTCCATATTTCTCTTGAGTATTGCAGCTGCTGTATGGCCATACGTGCTGTACCAGTGGGGAACAGAGGTGCCTGAGCATCACACTTAAATAAGTAAATCCCACTCTCTGCAATGCAGGGTATTTCTTCAGCTTGATCTCTTCAGTGTTATGTCAAGGTGAATTAAGCATCTCAGCTTTTTACAGCCCAAAGACAAGGTCAGTGGTCTTTTTCCAATGCTCTCTTCACTCTGCCAACTACCACACAGCCGAGGAATCTGGATCCTGCATTTTAAAAATCATAATGTAATTAAGAGCAGCAGAAATAAAACCCAACATGGGAAATCAAATATTCCCTCACCCCACTCCACTCCCCCACCAGTAATGGGTGGGCTACTCAAGTGTCCTTCAGTCCCTCTCATCTGAAAGCTTATTGTAATGCCATTTGTGCATTAGTTATCCTCAGAACTGGCTTTTGATTAGGTTGAAGTCTGGAAAGAATCTGAAGTCATTCAGGACAGAAGTGGCACGTAAATTAATTTGTTCTACATCATGTGAGCTGTGCGCTTTGTGCTTCTTTGTGGGTTTTGGTGTTGTATCAGTTGTTTGGGTTTTTTATTGGGAAGAAAAGGCTAAGAATGTGCAATGCTTTGGGGTTTCTTTCCATAGTTATCATTGTATGTTTGTATGTGAGAGATAGACAGTAACTAGATCTACAGGATATGTTATGAGGCGTGAAATCACGTTTGTAATGAGATTTCTTGTTAATGGCAGTCAGCTTTCCTTGATGCTAAGCATTAATGCAATATCCATTAGTGCAGCTAAACCTCCCTCCACTCCGCTTTCCCAAATGGGTTTCACTTTGTACCTAGTTTAGCATTTATAAATATTTGATACAAGGTTCAAGAAGTAATTTAAATGTTAAATGAAAGATAGATGAATGTTCTAGGAAAAATACAAGTTAGGAATCTACTATAACATCATTCACAAACCAAACATGAAAGCATGATGAAATTTGCCCCATGAAAATCGCTGGAAGCCTTTTCATTGATTTTTCTACTCTGTTTTCCATCTCTCTTTCATACTATGTTACCTTTGAAGTCTTTGCACATCTCGCATTTTCCAAGCTGAATGCCTATCTGTAATTAGAAAACACAATCTTGATCTTTAAATGGGGAAGTGATCCTTCCTCTGTCATTCACTTCTGAAGCTGGTTTTGTATCTTTATGTTCACCACTGAAAACAACAGCTGAATGGGGAAATGCCAGCACAAGCATCCTGAAAAAAAACACAAAAGAACTAGCACTGTCAGTGGGACAACTCTTTGCTTCCTTCCTGCCTCTTCTCATCCACTCCCACTTGTCCCTGAGATGTCTTTGAACTTAAAGCTAGAAAAGAAAAATGAAAACAAGAGGAAAGGATGTGATAGAAATAAGATGGGTTTCTAGAACAGTATGGAACCATCAAGTTAATCTGGATTTTTTTCAGGTTTTAGGCAGACTCCTAGTTTGGCTAGTATAAATTCAGGAATAGTCATGACTGGTTTGCATTTGTGGTTATTATTTTGGGTTTTTCTGGAGGAGTAGTTTTGTTTGCTGCCATCCATTGTTGGGGTTTTATGGGCAAGTTTTTACTGAGAAGCAAATGAAAAATCATCCAGCCTAACAGTAATTGTGAACAAATACACAGATATTGTCCTTCATCCCACAGATGTAGCTGAAATACTGTTTCATGGCTTCATAGGGATGTTTGAGGTCATCTGCAATTAACAACACGGGTGAAACCTTCTTCCCCTTTGCTTATCTATTTATAAGAGATAAAAAATAGCAGAGAATCAGAGTATAGACAATAGGATGGCAGATGTTTTTCAAAAGAGGACAGCTAAGAAATACAGATGTGTCTGGAGCCAAATCTTTTTCCTCAAAAAGACAGGTAGATATCTGTAGCTCGTTGAGAGATGTCAGTCTCTCAAGTCTATTAGATACTTTTGAAGAACTCATTTCATGCTGTTAATGTTCCAGAGCAGCCTGTTCCACCAAAGACTGAGGGCACTCTGGAACAAGGCAGAAGGGAATGTATTAACAGAGAGGAGCTCAGTTGTGATTTGAAGCGGCAGGTTTTGTCCACTGTGTCCACAACTTGAACATTATTTTAAAATGTGTGCTTGTATTTAATTTATTTTGATTTTTTTAATTACTGTTTTGAAAAGGAAAATAATTCTCCCTTGAGTATAATGTATTCAGTCAGCAGGATCAGAAACCTCAGTGTGTTTTATCACATAATCAGGTCTTTAGCATAAAAATTGGGAAAACTCTGAAAGCGTCTTCTCTAAGTGCACCTTAGGTTATCTTAAACCCCATTCTGTCTGATGCTGATCCTTTTAAGGTCTCCAGTGAGGTTATATTTCATTTGTCATTGATAGATGTCGTTATGTTAACAGTGTTCAAAGGCAAGGCAGCATGTGAAACCAGCAAGTTGGGGGGTTTTATTATTCCATAACTGTAGCAAAAAGAGGAAGACTAACCAGATCGTTGTTTCTAGCGTGAAATACTCCCCTTAGTTTGAGAGGACATGTTCAAAGCCTCTGCTCTGAATGCCTTGTTATAATCAAGTTACAAAATGGAGGAAAATGGTACTTGAGAAAGATTTTTGAGGAACTTAACTCCAGTGGGGCAGAACATGCACTTGTTAAAGCCTGTTTTCTCTGCCTGTCATGAAGTCAGTGGGAATCTTTAATAGGAGTTACTGCAAGGCTGTATGCTTTTTAATGCACTAGCAGATATAATTTCCCATCTAGTCATTTGCTCAGTTGTGGTCGGTACACCATGAAGGCTGAAGGCCAAATCCTGCTGGCATTGCACACAGCGGCTCTATTTCAGCAGGGATTGTAACTTAGGTTACACGAGTTAGCTGCACAATTTTGAGGTACTTGCTGAAAAGAAATGATGGGAGAGGGCATGCTTTCCTTCTGTTTGTTCATCACAGCCTTTGCATTTCCAATGACTTTATTAGAAGCATCATATATTTACATGATGCAGAATGAAGCCTGCATGGGACGGGAGAGATTTTTATGACTTTAGACCTAAGAAAACATCAACCATTCTAATTTTAGACAAGTTGCATTCCATGTCCATCTGTTTAGTGGATCAGTCTGATATTTACTGTTTAGTAAATTACATTTGGTCTCCTTTTTGTATGACTCTTCGAGGGCACTGCCTACCATCAGCTAGTGTAAAATGGTGCCAAGGACTTTCAGACATACCCTTAGGGACAAACTCTGCTAGCTTCACATACCACAATCCCATCAAAAGCAAAGAAAACTGGACTGGGCACAGGAACTGCAACCCCCCAATGTGCAGTTACATCTCCTGCCTCATTTCATAGAGATTGATGACTTCCTGGAAAGAAAAAACATATGCTGCCAATTCACCCCAGTTAAAAATATATTGAAGTCAAGGAAATTACATTAGATATGGCTGTAGTCTACCAAATCCAATCCTGTGCATAGGCAGAACTCTCAAGGGAAAGTAATGGGAGTTTCTGTCATGGTGTTTGTGGAATGAAGCCTATGTAATGAACTATAACAAAATGTCAACTTTGGGTCAACTCACCTGGTGACTCTGTATAAAGGTTTGTAGGAAATCTTCGTTGGAACACACCAGAGAATAATAAACTTGCACCTTGATAGAATAGCTTTATTTGTATATACTCTATGTAAATTTTAAACCAGAGGATACATGTCATTCCTTGTACATATCTGACTAGAATTGTGGCAGTGCTGTGCACTGCTGTTTAGGAGATCCAGCTTCTCTAGTCTTGGGTTTCCAACTGTAAAGGCTGCAGGAGACTGCTTGGGACCAGCCAAAACAGGATGGATAGATGCTCACCACCCACTGCTTAGGACTGACAGAGCAGGAACTGGAACAGATGTTGGCTACAGAGAAGACTGCTTGCCCCCACTCCTGGCTAAAGGACAAGTGCCTCCTTCACTGTCATCTCCAACAGAAGTGATTTACGATCAAAGAGTGTGGAGAACATTCAGAGCCCTATTTGGATCACTCTTTCATAGGGACCTGAGCTTAAAAGGAACCCACACTTTTGGTGTAACATGGGAAGGTCCATGAAAAAGCAGTGTGTATATACATCTACCTATCTGTCTGTCTGTTATCTAATATCACAGTGTTTCTGTATTGAATGGTTTCAGTAACCTGTAAACAAGTGATTGCTCCTGTTGTGTTACTGCTTCAAAATTCTTTGCATGCACTCTGGCATATAATTCTTTAAGAAAAGAAATTATACATATTATATATATATATTGTAGCTTGCAAAATATTCATGTTGAAGAGCCATGTTTTGTGCAAATTGTACATTTATGTTGTGAGCAATATTGCAATATGAACTTTTATTAGTTGTTGGCATTAAAACATGTTTTTATTGATAGTAAATTTGTCACATTATTTTTGAGCGTATGTATGTATCCCAAGCTTTCAAACTCAGGCTTTATGTCAACTACTGAAGGAGACTCTTTCTGTGCAGTAGAAATAGCACAGGCTTTCAGTAAATAGGCAGGTGTGCAAGTCCCATTGCAAGTTGCAAGGCTGATACTTCATGCAGTTTGTTAGGGAAATACTTCTGTCAGTGCTGGAATTCGTGTTTGGTATCAAGATGCTGTTGCCCTCATCTATGACAACTAAAACCCCAACCTTGCAAAACAAAGTACTTAACTCCTCCTGCCCTCTGTCTCTGCAGGTGCTTCAATATAAATACAGTGAGGACTTCAGAAACTTCCAATTTCCTGCCAGATAGCCAATGTTATATTTTCAAATGCTCATGCTGCATAGTTTTCAATTTAGGGGCTAGATAAAAAAAAGTAAAAGTAATACCAGTATGGCTTTAGGAAAGCTGCAGTGTTTGGAGCTTGACCCTGAAACTTCCCTGATTTCTGAACATCATTGGTGGCTTTGTTTGCTCAATGTTTACCTCTGGGAAGTGTATGCTGTTGATTTAAATGTTTAATATATTGACTGCCTTTTTTGTATATTTGTTATCATAACGGTTTGGTTTAAATGCTAACAACTGTGGTCTATTTTCAGACTTTAAATAACATATGGTTCTGTATTTGGAAGACAAAGTTATTAATGAATATAGCAATTTGGTATTTTATTCCTATTTTATACAGCTGCCCCCATAGGTTATTATCAGATGGCAATGACTATTGCTGAACAGCAGGTGGAATTCCTTTGAGCGTGTTTATGAGCCATCTCTGTTCAATAAAAATTCCATTGTTTTCTAGCCTAGGAAATGGCTGCTCCGAGTGTTTTTGTTGTTTCTCCTCCTCTTCAAGTGTTTCTCAATTTACTTCAGACAGCAACAGGACTGAGCTGCTTCAAAGAACCATCTCCCAGAAACCACACATGTTTGGGATTTTACAACCTGGAAGTCATGGTGATGTTTTCACCCATACACTGCTGTCAGTAATGGTTGCTGTGCATGTGAAGAAGTGACATGGAGTCTGTTCCCCAAAACTTTACTCTGAGCCTTGACCTGGCAAAAAATGGGCACGTAAGACCAGGGAACGGAGCTCTGTGGTGCTCGAAATTAAGCATCTGCAAATGCATTGTAGCCAGACAGTTTGGATGCAGAAATACCTGAAAGGCTGGAAACTTGCTTCATTGCACAACATCACTGCAAGTGCATACAAATAAGTTGCAAGTAGGTACCTCAAAGAGAAGTCAGAAGTAGAGGGAAATGATTAACTTTGGCATGAGTGTAAAAATCAGGTTTTGAAAAATCTTTGTATTTTGGTATATTTTTACTTTTTTAATTTTTAAGTTAATTTACAGTGTTCTGTATGTTTCAGTGGATTTGGAGTTGAGTCCTTTCTTCATAATGTACCAGATTATTAAGAAACAGATTGGTCCAGGAGGCACGAGGTGGTAACATCCTTTCAAGCATGGCCTGTATGTGAGTTGTGGGAGTGAGACACTGCTCACACCACACTAGATGTGCAGACCAGGACCATGTCTTTGTTGGGTCCCTTTGGGCTCTGCAAACTCTGCTGTCCAGGGGCAGAGTTTGAAAGGCAGAGCAATTTAAAAACCATAATTTCTGGGCATCGGAGTTAACTCTTCACTGAGAAAAATAGGGAAGTTCAGCTATAATTGTTAACACCGTTCTTCTGGGTTCACTGTAAACTCATCTGTGCTCTTGCTACATTCATTTCACTTTTCTTGAGTGTTTTTGGACTGTCTGAACATGTAGAGACTGAGAGCTGTGGCACATGTTCACTGGGCTAATTAAGGTTTAGGACAGACTTGCCCACTACTGTCTTTTCTTCTCAATGGGGCAGAAATGGGCAGCAGTGTCTAAGCCACCACTGCTACACTGTAGGGCTCACATTAGTGGAGCCTAAGGTTTTGTCCTGAAGCAAAAGCACTGTCAGAAGTGCTTGATGTAGATCTGCTGTTGGAATCAGTAGCAGAGACATCTGTGTAACATAAAAAAAAGATCATTATATGTCTCTGTTTGACTACTTTGAAAGCAACAGTAACATTTAAACCAGTCAGAAATAAGTTGGTTTTTTTTAATCTGCATAATACAGACATATTTCTTGCTGTGTAGCACTATCAGCTACATTTCTCCATGTCAACAAAGCCTTATATTTTAATGAACATTTCTGGAGTGGCTTTCATTTTATCTAATGAATGTTTCAAGGAAAATGTTTCAGAGAAGGCGTGTGGACTGGTTATCTCTTAAGCTTTGCAACAAAGATGTAAGGCTATGAGGTAAATGATGGCTGATAACCTGTGCACATATCCTTGCAGGCTGGGAGGCCCCCATGCCCAGCACAACCCTACTGCCTGGCAACCTTCCTAGAGCTTATCAGCTCCTCTGCTCTGCAAGCCCAGTGGCTTGTGTAAGGCGTTGGGAGTCTCCTCCTGGAATAGGCAAATCTTTGGAGAAACCAGTACTGAGCAATATAAGGCCAGGCTGAACAGGGCCTTGAGCAACCTAGTCTAGTGGGAGGTGTCGTTGCCATTGGCAGAGGGGTTGGAATTATATGATCTTAAGTTCCTTTCCAACACTAACCATTCTATGGTCCTATACATCTGTGTGCCACCAGTGAGACAAACACTGGCCCTAATGTCTGCCATCAGACCCATGGTGCCGGAGGGGTAAGAGTCCTCAGGTGTTTTGACACGTGCCCCTGGCTTCAGAGGCGTGATGTAGCCCTGCTGCACATGCCACTTCTCCCAGCACTCACCCAAGTGTATGCTGACACTGAGCCTCTGGTTAGCAAGGCCTGGAACTAGAGGCCGTAGCAAAGTCAGGGGAATGCACACAGACCCCGCTTCCCGCCTGCTGTGAGAACAAGCGTTACGGGGCACAACTCACATAGCTTGGCTGAGTCCCAGCACGTGGAGCACTGCCAGTTGTGTTTTTTTCCCATACCCATATGTTTAATGACTTTACTAGCAGATCTTTAGTATGTTGTATCATTTTATGCTTCTTTTCAATTTTATTTTCTCTGTGTAAGTTGGCCAGGAATTATGCTAGATCTTTCGTTTTGTCCTACTTTCATGTGCATCTTGGTTCTTCTTCTCCAGAACACCTCTTTTCCTCCCAGCTCCTGGTAGGCCAATGTATTTAAAATTACTTTTCTGTATTGGCTGTATGTGGCAAACATGACTCTTCTCCATACCCATCTATCCTTTCTCCAGCTTCCTGAGAGAGCACTGGCAATATTTCTTTCCCTTCCTTTATGTTAGTTCCAGCTCTGTCTGACAGCAATCATTGCAGGGATGATGGAATTCTCACTCCCAAGCTCTCTGCACACATTCTGGAGAAGCAGATGCTCTGTAAGCATGCCTCTCTGCCTTACCGTATCCCAGGAAGGATTTAATATCTTTAACATGTATCTGGTTCACATTGAGATCACACTTATTACTACACACCGTTAAAAGTGAAGTGACAGACCTAGTTTATTTCATAAAGTTAAGCAAAGAGCACCAAAAGCAACACATAAAATCTGGGAGAATAAGCCCTAGCTCAAAGAAGTTTTTTCTTTTAAAGTGAGGAGATTGGTGCTCTCCTAGGGAACTCCTTAAGGAGATCATGGATGAAAGAAAACCAAACCAGCCTTGTTTCAACTACCTGAGAACTTAACTTTATGCCTAGCTATCAGTTCAAGAGCTCTTCCCTCCAGGCTATGCTGCTGTGTGCAGAAAGGGTGTGTGGCTCCTTGACAAGATGCTGCCCTACTGAGGGATGATTTTCCTTTGGTTTCCTCCCACTATTCATGTTATGTGCTTTGCAGAAACACACAGGGAATGCAAATAGAGAATCAAAAGGTAACCTTGAGGACTTTTATGGCTGCCCTTAGTGTTTCAAAGCCACTCTTAAGTACTCTTTTCTTTCTTTCCTGAGTTAGAGAATTTCTTGATGTTGTGACTTTGGTTTTAGCTGTTCAGCATCTCTGGAACTGCAACACTAATATTTCACAGCTCATTTGAGAAAACAGAAAATGTTTTTTTTTGAGTAAGATGCCATGCTAATGTATCAATCCCTTTCCCCTCATCTGAAGAGTCAGCTGAACCACAGCCATAAACCTATAGCACAACTTCTCTCAAAACACGTAAAATTCCCTTTGTTTTCTTGCTTACACCCTGTATGATTTGCAGTAAGAACCTTTTCATGACCTTGTAGTACCTTCCAGCTGTTATACTAGCAATGTTTACAGTGTCTCTGACAGTTTCATGATTCAAGGTATGTCAAAGCCCTTCAGAGCCTTGGACACTGGAGCTCTTCAAGATTTCAAATACCAAAGCCTGCTGGTACCAGCTGCTTCAGCATCACTCTTTCATCAACCAGCTCTCTCCTCTCTTCCACCCTAACTCAGTGTGAAGAGGAATAATGTAGCTTTCTGGGAACTTCGACATGCCCTAAAAAAGGAGCTGGACCTTCTCTTTGGAGGAGCCATTGATTTTTCCCACTGAACCTGCTTTTCTTGACCTGGTAAATCCACACCAGAGGTTTGCTCTCTAACTTAATCCAGCTGAACTTTTGTGAATGTTTATGACAATGCCTTGAACAAGGCACAAGCAAACACTTCCTGTGGATGAGAACTCTCCAGCACTTGCATCCTCAGTTGAAAATCAGTAGGTTGAGATAGATCAAATGCAGAGCTAGAAACAGGAGCAATGTTTTAATGCTTTTCACTTCAGACAGGCAGAAGTTTCTGACACCAGAATTGATTACTAAGCTGAAACAATGAAAATCACTGCTGTTAGGTTTTATCTTAACTTTGCAGAGGTGCATTGGGATAAAAAGAAACTTAGCTCTGCTCATTGGAGGATAAGAAATGGGTCTAAGAGAGATTCCAGGCACAAACTAGTGCTGGAGGAGAAATACTGCTGTGTCTGGATTGATCTCTGATGATGGGGGGGGGGGGGGGAAATTAAGCCTTCAGTTTTAGAAGCTAGTTTTTAGAAAAGGCCCAAGGCCACCCCAGAATGGACTGTGATGAGAATGTTTGATGACAATGCTTCTGGTCAGAGACCCTTTATTTCCAATGGTCCCTTCCTGGGACAGCCATTGAAGTCCTCGTCTCCTGTTGTATGTATCTTTCTTCATGGCCATTTCTTCCACCTCACAGAGATGCAGAGAGACTTCTGTCAGCTACACAGACTCATTCCCAATTAGGACAGCTCTCTGAGTTCATCCCAAATTTCCTCCAACGGTTGTGTCAGAATTCCATCCAAATTAAGAAATGAACATCTGCTTTCTTCCCGAATCTTCACACCTCTGTGGCCAAGTCATCTTTGGACACTAAATATCAAGACCACTTTTTACTGGTGTGTTATCACCTATGAATAGTCCTGGCTGGTTCCTTGGGGTGAGTGGGCTGTACTGCACTAGCTCCCAGTTACTATACCAAGTGTCTCCAGGGAGCACCTTTTCAACCAGCTCTCTGTGATTCCCAAGGCACCCTGGAACAATAATATCTTTAACAGATTGGTATTTCTTTCCTTAAGACTTTAAGACTCAGCTCCACACCCCCAGCAAGTGTGTGACTGAGAAGTACTAGAATCACGCAGCATTTTGGACTGGGTCTTGAAAAAGAAGAAGATTTATTACTTCTAGCTGCAGTTCTCTAAGCTGTAGTATCCTACATCAACTGCACAGTTGATACCTATTTTCCTTCCTTCCTCCTTCTCTAACTCTCATTTTTTGGTACCTCTGTTGTTAAGCCTCACTGCAGTACGCTATTTTGTGATTATGTACACAACAGGAGGGAAGGTAGAGCATGTGTGCCCCCTTTGGGTATTGCTTCAGTAAAAGCAAGTCTGGCTCAAGTGTTTGCTGAGCAAACCTCCACACTGTAAATGTATATATCTGCAAAAACACATACCTAGGAACCACAGCCACTGGAAAGTAACCTTGCTTTCCTTGTCTTGGCTGCATAATGCTCCCCTCTGCTTGCACAAAACTGACAGGCAAACCATAGCCAGCTCATGTGTGGAAGGACAAACAGGATTTCTTGACGGCTGTAAGAGAAGGTGACCAGTAAAGCAAATAATAACAGCCCAGCAAAAAGGCAAGCATACCAAAATGCAAGACTGGTCATTATAGCCCCCAGGTAGGACTAAGATGCCTGTGCTACAGAGTAACACAAGGAATAGCTAGAAATAAGCAGCTTTTGCCTTAGTATGCTTGTGTCTACACTAAGACAAAACGTAGCAAATGGGTGAAATGCACAGGGTATTTTGACAGAAATGTATTTCTCTCTCAGGCCAGAACCACAGAATAATCAGGATAAAAATAATGAAATTGAATACAGTTGTGCTGCCTAGTGACATGTGGATGAAATAACACAGCCATCCTGTCTGCCAAGCTGAAGTTCAGTTGCCAAGTCCTTGAGCTTTACCATGAGAAATGCTCCTTCCCCTAACCTCAGCGGCCCATCCATGTAATTTGCAGTTATCCCCTGAATTAAGATCTTGGTGATGGAAACAACAGTGGTTTCTGCATGTTAGTAAGAGACTACCTTCCTGTGCATTCCAGTTGGCTTTCTATTCTCTGATTTAATAAGTTAGCTAGTATAGGAATCTGACACTTGGGAGGGCAAAAAGCAGCACCTCCCATGAAGACACTGGTCCCTCCAACTTCTGTAACTCCCTTTCACTGTTGACTGTGCACTGGTTTCATGGATCAATTTCAGGAATCAGTAAGAAGTTTCTAAACCTTTACTTTTGGTGGATCACTACTGGGGTGCTTCAGAGCCAAAGTGAAAGCCAATGTCAGCAGGGCAGGCTTCTCCCTGCAAGTGGGGAATGCCGGGGGGGAAATGGAGGACCTGAAAAGGCTGAAGATGGGGTTGTGCACTGATGTGACCTGAGCACCTTCAGCTGCACAAGGACCTATTGCATGGAAAAGCATTAATTTCTGTTACTAAGAGCCTCTTGGAGCTCCAGCTGGGCCCAGCCACAGCTAAAGATAGCAGGGTTACCATGTGGGCCAGCCTGGGCATGAATCATAAGACAGAATCAAGCAGGTTGGAAAAGACCTGTAAGATCATCGAGTCCAACCTTTACCCCAGGACTGCTAAGGTCACCACTAAACCATGTCACTGAGGGCTTCACCTACACGGTCTGTGAACACTTCCAGGGATGGTGATTCCACCACTGCCTTGTTCCAATGCCTGACCACCCTCTCGGTGAAGAAACCTTCCCTAATACCCAACCTAAACGGGATCGCCTCAGGGATGCCAACAGCCACCCGCCTGTCCTCAATGGCCGCGCAGGCCCCACCCCGCTGCCCCTCCCGCTGAGGCCCGGCCCCGCCGCTCCCCTCCCCTCCTTCCCGGTTCCCTCGGCGCTGGGTGATGACCTCACGCGGCTCCATCTCCGCCCGTTCCGTTTTCCTCCGGTGCTGCAGGCGGGGTCTCGTGTCAGACACGTCACTCGGGGCGCGCCGCGGCCTCTTGCACGTGTCTCTGCGCACCGCACCGCACCGCACCGCACCGCACCGCACCGCACCGCACCCCGCACCGCCATGAGCTGCCCGGTGACGTGCGCCGCCTGGGTGCGCTGCGGCGTTGCCAAGGAGACGCCGGAAAAGGTGAGGCCGGGGCTGGGCTGAGGGACCCCCGCTCGCTGTCGCCCCCCGCCATTGCCCTCACGCCTCTGTGTGTCTGCCCCGCAGGTGCAGCTCAGCCAGGAGGAGCTGAACGACCTTATCGGGGAGGCCCAGGACAGGATGAGGTGAGCCGGGGCAGCGGGCGCGCCCGTCTACCGGGACCGGTTGGAGCCTGCCGCGTCTCGTCCCCACTGACGGAGCAGGGAAAGGGAAGGGAGGAGGGGGGGCGGCGGCACAAAGCTGTCACACCTTAGGGTTTTGTACATAACAGAATGGTTTGGGTTGGAAAGGACCTTAAGATGATCTAGTTCTAATTCCTCTGTCATGGGCAGGGACAACTCACACTAGACCAGGTTTCTCAAGGCTCTGTCCAGCCTGGCCTTGAACACCACCAGGGATGGAGCATTCACAACTTCCCTGGGCAATCCATTCCAGTGCCCCACCACCCTCACAGTAAAGAACTTCCTCCTTATATCCAGTCTAAACTTCCCCTGTTTAAGTTTGAACCCGTTACCCCTTGTCCTGTCACTACAGTCTCTGATGAAGCGTTCCTCTCTGTCATCCTTGTAGGCCCCCTTCAGATACTGGAAGGCTGCTATGAGGTCTCCACGCAGCCTTCTCTTCTCCAGGCTGAACAGCCCCAACTTTCTCAGCCTATCTTCATACAGGAGGTGCTTCAGCCCCCTGATCATTCTCGTATCCCTCCTCTGGACTTGTTCCAACAGTTCCATGTCCTTTTTATGTTGAGGACACCAGAACTGCACACAATACTCCAAGTGAGGTCCCACAAGAGCAGAGTAAAGGGGCAGGATCACCTCTTTCAACCTGCTGGTCACGCTGCTTTTGATGCAGCCCAGGATACGGTTGGCTTTCTGGGCTGCAAGCGCACACTGAAGCCGGCTCATGTTCATTTTCTCATTGACCAGCACCCCCAAGTCCTTCTCCGCAGGGCTGCTCTGAATCTCTTCTCTGCCCAGCCTGTAGCTGTGCCTGGGATTGCTCTGACCCAGGTGTAGGACCTTGCACTTGGCATGGTTAAACTTCATGAGGTTGGCATCAGCCCACCTCACAAGCGTGTCAAGGTCCCTCTGGATGGCATTCCTTCCCTCCAGCGTATCAACCGAACCACACAGCTTGGTGTCATCGGTAAACTTGCTGAGGTCGCACTCAATCCCACTGTCCATGTCAGCGACGAAGATGTTGAACAAGACCAGTCCCAACACCAATCCCTGAGGGACACCACTCGTTACTGATCTCTAGCTGGACATTGAGCCATTGACCACAACTCTGTGTGTGGCAAATGAGAATTGTCTTTACTCATTGCTGCTTGGGAATCCTGAGGGCAGAAGGACAGAAGTACAGTGTATTCGGCAGGGATGAATTCCTCTGGATCACGTTCCATTGAAACATCTCAGATGCCTATTAGGCCCTCAATTAATCTTTAATGCACACTTCCTTTTGCTGAATTCCTTGCATGTGGAATTGTTCCACCTAAGTGCCAAGTTATTCAGATGTTGCATAGTTTACCCCATAAGAAATAACCCACAATATGTCCCTACCTAATGAATTTTATGTTGTTTTTTCTTCTAAGGTAAGTATGGGAAATATGAGCAAATAAGGTCTTGAAAATCTTGAAGAAATGCAAGAGTCATCACTCATGACCGGGCCTGTGAGTATGGGAGAAAAAAAGGAAGGAAGGAATTGGACACATGCAGATGCACACAAGTGAGGTTGAGAGCGTTGTATGCATAAAAAAATAAAAAGGTAAGAGAAAGGGATTTAGACACACAGATTATCTCTGACAACCAAAATGTGTGGCAGTTTGTCATGAAAACTTTCAAGGAAAGCTTTCTTTGGAAGCCTGTGTATAATGGTGCCATTTATTTTGGGAAAAGATAGGAAAGGAGTGGATGGATTTCCAAATTATTGGCATAAAGGCTACAGCAGGCAGGATTGGGTGCTGAAATCTTGTAAGCAGTCTCCTAAGCAGTTACCTGGAAGAATTCTAAATGCCTGCCTTAGTTTCTCAGGGATGTGTATCTTTCAACAGGGATGCTGCTGATGGTAGCGATGAAGGCCAGATGGCATCTGATGTGAACGTAGATGTTCCTGGCAGAGCTGAGTCTTCTCATGAAAATGAAGACCCACCTGATGATGAACTAGATGAATATGATTTGGAACACTATGATGAAGAGGAATGCACAGGTAACAAAAAATGTTAATATCAGATACACAATATAAGTGAAGAACCTTTTCATGTTTTCGTTGTATTTAAGGCATTTGTATCCTAAAACTTCACAGGTCTATGTTTCAAATGCTGAAAATCCACATTTTTAGTAATCTGTTTGTCCTGGTTTTGGAAATCGTTTAGTGAGTGAAGCCCTTCAGTGTTCCTCTCCCTAATGTTTTAACCAAGAGCATGTTGGAAAGATTATCACTCCCCTTGCTGTAGTGCTGGAGCAGAGCAGCAGAAGTCCCCAAAACCAGTAAGCAATGTAGCTTACTGAGGTTCTTATGTTTGGAGCTTGGAAGTTAATTTAGCCCACTCCTTTTTTACAATATAGGTAATCCAGGTATTGGTACAAGAGTTTCTAAATTCACCTGTCATTGAAACGTGTTAAAGATGTTCTGAAATTCCCACCTAGGTGAGCTAAAACTTGGAGACTCCTTGGCTACCCTAGCAGTATATGGGAATAATGATAATGATCCTTACATCACTCTAAAAACCACTGTAAGTATTATAAAAATGTTAAACATCTTAAACCATAAACTTAAAAATCAGTTAAATTTTCCATGCTGCCTCAGGGTCTGTAAGTGCTTGCAGTCCTTTTCCAGAGGTGTGCCAGATTTTTGATCAGATGGAACTCCTTTTATAGTTGCTTTGTGCAGGCCCCTCTACATGTGCTTTTTATGTTTGAGTCAGCTGTTATGTGAAACTGGCTCATTATCTAACCACACAGTTCTGTGTGTGGTGTGGTTCGTCATTTGTCCAGTAGGACACAGAAAATTCTTGGAAGAAGTAACAAATCTCAGGCCACTAATGACCCAAATATTAAAACTTCCCAGAGTACAAGACTTTTACACCTTCTGCCAGTTTGTGGAAGAAACCAAACTAAGGTAGACTCAGGTATGGCAAGAAGAAATATGTCCCTGTGAAGCATACATGCCCAGCATACTGTGTAGTTAACTGCTTCTGCCTCTGTTAGTTTCCATCAAGTATCAGATGGGAAGCATCTTTGCAGGAGCTGGCTTTGTAAGAGCTCTGCAGGGAGTGAAGAAGTCTCTGGCTGTAGTCTAACAAGCTGTGTCAGCAGTGCTGTCCTGTTATGCAGCCTGTTTGTCTTTCTCTAGTGAACATTGGTACTGCCACGGCTAGGATATTTGGTCCTCCTCAGAAAAGATAGGGAGCAATTCCAGAGACTATCCCACATTTTAGTTCAGAAGGATAGATTGCAAGTTGCGATTGACTTAATTGACACAGATCACTTAAATTAGTTGGAAGATGAGGTTGCAGGAGAAGATTCAATGTAACATAGAGCAATCAGGAGAGACTATGGTCATCTGGGTCAGGGTGAAGGTATAGGTGAATTTTTGGGACCTCTTGTAAGCATAAAATTTTTCTGGGTGCTGTTTAAAAACCTATTTTGGAGCCTTACAAAGCTAGTAAGAGCGAAAGAAAAGAGGAGTCATAGGTTTCTGCCACAACATCTAGTTTGTGTGTCAGGGGGCTTTATCAAATGTGTGGTCTTGGACAAGGAGTTGTTAATGTGACTTCATATACTTTAACAAAGCTCAAGGAGGAAGGCATACATCTTACTTTAAAATGAGGTCACTTTCTGTGTTCATTTTGAGACACTCTATGTTTTTTCTGTGTTCCACTGACTGCTGATGATTTTTCTTGTTCCTGTGTAGCAGTAGAGGAGAGAAATGCTTTCAAAGTGATTTTTATAGTCAAAGAGGTATTTGCACAGGGCTTCAGAGAGAATATGAGCTGCATATATTCTATGTCAGAAAAGCTAACATTCTTCCAGACAGAAGGAGTGAACATCTTTTTCTTGGGCCTTTCTTGCTACACTCAGGACCATTACTTAAATTCTGAAAGAGAGTATTTTTTAGTCTTTAATGTGCATTTTATATTGTCTTTTGGTATTTACTGCTAGTACTGTTGAAGGCTAAGTATTGTGTAACATGAAATTGATTAATTCAGAAAAGTGCAGGACTTGATAGAATTGAAATATTGAAAAGATGCTTGCAGTGAATAAAATAGGAATTAAAAAGCTTGCAGCAAGTCCAAAAAGTCTTGTATGTGTTGTATATTTGAAGGATGGTACTCTGTGTAAGACTATTGACTTTTATGTACAATTCTTAGTTTTCCAGTAGCAAAAATTCCCTGAATGCCTTCCATTCCTCAGTAACAATGAAAATTAGATGAGATGTTACATCTGTTCTGGTACAGCTGAATGCCCAGTATAGCTGTAGGCAGCACTTTTTGTGAGATATTTTCCATAAAGTAGACAATGCTTCAGTGCTCTTGGAATTGCTTCTTGGATGTGAGGAGCAGTTACAGTATGCTTATTGTGTAAAATGATGTTACACTATATAGATGCTCACGGCATGAGAGCACAAGGGAAATAAGCTGCATGTCTGGCCTCCTGGCAGTGATTTTCTTTTCAGCAATGGGCTGCATCAGGGTAGCCTCAAAATATGGTTTCATATTTGATAATTAAACATCTCTCTAAATCTACCTAGGTCCACATAAACAGTCCTTCAGTCTCTATAATAACTATCCAATTCCCCATGACTGAGTCTGGTTCCTGCCTTTCTTTGTTTACCACTGTAGGATGGCTTTAGGCAGGTGGGCAGCAGGGTGTTGGGTTTTTGAGTGTTTTCAGTTGCAGTTAAAAATTATTATGGATTCATGTGTAGTTTTATGCATTTATGTGCTCTGTTTAATATCCACTGATCTCCTTTTTGCTGTTCAGGATCAGTATGAAGAAGAAGACTTCTTGATTAAGCCCACTGACAATCTTGTCCTTTGTGGCAGAGTTGATAAAGACTACTGTAGTTTGGAGGTCCATGGTAAGTAACATAGGATTTGTTCTTTACAGTGAACTTAGGGAGTGTGTCTCGCCTAGCCTGTGCCATATGGCTCTGTAGAAGGGGGAGAGGGTTGGTTTTTGGAAGGTTCTTTTTCTCCTTGTCTTTCCTGTGTCATGGTGCTTTAGCCACTTTCTGGAACTTGAGTGTTTCATGTGGTGGTATTCTTATTTAGAGGGTAAAGTGTTTTTTCAGCTATATAGCATTTGCTTTTCTTACTTCATTTCTAATGGCACTTAGAAAATACTATGGCATTTTTATTCTCTGAACATATGATCTTTCTTCTAAATCATGCGAGCTTCCTCTACTGGCTTCATGCTAGGAGCAGAAGAATCAACACCTCTATCATCGTAGTTTTAGAAGAGATGATCCTTAATGAGGTCTGAATACCACTTGTTCTAGGGATGGTGTTTACAAATTTTATTAACTGTGTAATTTTCCCAGTATACACTTATAAAACAATAGCACAGGTTTCTGCTGTTTATAACGTAGGGTGGTCCTGTCTTAGTTAACTGCTAAGACTGCTTAGTTAACTGAAGACTTCAGTTACTATCTACATCTGCCACGTGCACTTAAAAATGGCACAGTGATTTTGTGTATGTGATGATACCATGTTATTAAAATAATTAATGGGTTTCTCTGCTATCCAGTTAGTAAATTCTTTTATTATAAGAAAAAAAATAGCTGGCCAAAGGGAATGCTGTATTTAGTATATGGTTGCTTTAGCAAAAGTCCTCCTGCAGCTCAGTCAAAACCTGCTAAAGGTAACTTCTGACTTCTTCAGCTTTCTCTAATTTGCAAACTGTTTGTCTTTTATCTTCATTTCCCCTTTGATTTCCTCTCAAATTGTTTCTGATTGTATCCTGATGTAGAGAGGGTTGGATATGGAACATCAATTTTGAAGTAGTAGAAACAAAGTAGTGTAGTATGCTCAGAGTCAAGTGTCTAAGCTTTGTTGAACTTGTCACTTCTTTGTCTAAAGTATGCGTGAGAATGTTTATTTGTTTTGTGTAATTCACAGGCCATAACATTAAGTAGGCATAATATTAGTAGTTGGAGGCACTGGCCTCTGCGCTAAACTCTGAATGTACTGAGTTTGTACTGGAATGTAAATTTACATTCTAGATCTCCTTGACAATTTAGCTTTTGCTACATCTCCCTTTTGCAGAAGTGAACTGTTCATAGTTGCTTACTTTTCTTCTTCACTGATGTCTTGTATGTCTTTAATTCTTTTTCAGTTTATAATCATGAAGAGACCTCATTTTATGTACATCATGATATTATCTTGCCTGCTTACCCTCTAAGTCTGGAGTGGCTGAATTTTGATCCTAATCCTGATGAATCAGTAGGTAAATTACAAAGGATATTGTAAATGTCCATTTTTTTGTTTGTTTTGGCGATACAATCATCTTAGTGATGCTGCCATAACAAGTGATTTTGCTGTAACACTGGCTTTATTACAGATAATTAAGTTATTGCCAGTTAGACCAAAGCAAGCTCTTCTCTAATTTGCTTTATTTTCCATTTGCAAATGAAAAGTTGCTTTTGTTCAAACTCATTATGGCAAATCCAGTTGATTAACTGTAAAACACAGCAAAATTTTTATGTATTTATGTATTCAGTAACTTTTTTCCTGTGTTTTACAGATTTTTTTTTCCAATAGTACAGGGAATGTGGGATTTTGTTTGTTTTTTCATCAAAAAATAAACCAAAACACGTGGAACTGTATACAGCTGCTTTGGGCAGTTACTTGTACTGAAGGAGGAGAGCAAGTAATCTTTAATCTTTTTTTCTGGCAACATCTGCTGTCAGTTGATTTTTTTTAAAATTGCTCCTAGTCAGTTATAAACATCAAATATGTTCAAATGGAAAATTCTGGCACATAAGTTTTACTTAATCAAAGAAAGAAACAACAGTTGGATTGCCAAATATGCTGTTTTGTAATTTTAAATAAATGTGGTCACATTTGTGTTTCTGCTTGTAGGAAATTATGTTGCAGTGGGTAACATGACCCCAGTTATTGATGTTTGGGACCTTGATGTAGTAGAATCCTTAGAACCAGTCTTTTCTCTTGGAGACAAGAAAGAGAAAAAGAAGAAAAAGAAAGGGAAGAAAGTAAGTATTGCAAAATTGTTTATCTAAATCGTAGATAATTGGATTTAATTCAGTCTGTCATGTTGAAAGATGGTATTTAGACAGGTTACGGAAGATAATGTCATGGTCATCTGCAGTAGGTTAAAATTGGTATTTTCCTGTGACTCGGAGTTGAAAAGGCATTGAGGAATAAAGGACAAAGTTTACACTACTAAAATACATTTACTCAGGATTCACCTTGTTAGCCTTATCTGTCTAAAATTTAAGCGTATTTCAAGATAGTCATAGAAATTGAGGTAAAGGCATAGAGGCACAACCTGCGAATGGCTCAGTTTCTCTTAGTGGACTACCGAGAAAACTTTAACCACCAAAGAGGAAGAGTGAGGTTGAGACTGGATGCTAAGTTATCTGAGATGAATGTGATCCTAATTGTATGCCAGAATGTGCTATGATTTATCCTAATCCTTTGGTATATGAAACAAGTCTGGAAGTTGACATCACTTAAATTTGCTAGATTTTGTGTGTAGTAGATGCTTCAGGAAGTGCTTAAAGACTCCCTAGAGTAAATAGGGAATGTGGATGCTAAATATATAGCTAATCTTGGCTTCCCAAACGAAGGAGCACTACAGTGTTAGCCAGATAAACAACCTTTTTATTAAAGAACTTTACTGTCATTGTGTAGGGGGTTGACTACTGCAGCTCTCAGACCTAGTAATTTTAAATATAATAGAGAAAATATCCTTGGAAGGGAAATTTGTTCTATGAAACTTGCTTCTGAAAATCCCTGGGTTATCAGAATTGCTGTTGAAGATACCATTCATAAATGTTACCTCAGATTGAAATGCTAATTGTTCTCTGCATGGATAATTAAAACCTGGAATTGAGAGGAATGGGGTGAGTTATGGGTGGTTTCCTGTTGCTGTCTTTGAAGCTTAACCATTTTAAGTTAGAAATTGTAGGAGCTGGCAGTTACAAGGACTTCAAGCTCAGTGAATTTGAAGGAGTGAGGGAACTGCCAGGAGTGTTTAGAGAGAAGCTGAAGAAGCTGCACATTAGCTGGAGACAATGAAATTCTGCTACTAGCCTGAAGGGAGTAACCAGTTCTATAAGTGCAGCAGCTGTGAATGAAGCGATCTGACATCTGGGATAGGAAGTGAGGTGCAGGTACTGAAGAAACACTTCTACCAAAAACCTTGTTGCAGCAAGTGAGAGTAATATAAAATATGAAGTTGCTTGTGAAGGTATTAAGAATTTCATACTAACGCGTTATAACGCTTGACTTCCATTGGAGCTGTAATTTTCAAAAGTCTTCTTTGTTTTGTATCTACATATAGAGCTTATCTTCAGGGGAGACAGTGAAAGGACATACTGATGCTGTGCTTGATCTTTCATGGAATAAACAAAGCAGGTAAAAGAATACTTGAATAACAATGGATGTTTACAAATTTGTGTGTTTAATTTGGCATGCATTTTTCACAGAAATCCAAAATATAATGTAGTATAACATTGAACTTGAAGGCAGTGCTGGAATGAATCATTTCTCAAAACTACACCTCCCTCCCCCCTTTTTTAACTGGAAGTCTTGATTATATATTTTTTAATTATTATTATTTTTAACCTACATATTGCTGCAAATCACTGTGTGTTTGCAGGTTGTGCAGGTGAGTGCAGGGCTAAGGTGGGTTTAAGCCATTTGTTAAATGAGCTCCGTTTAGGTCAGATGCACAGACAGAGAACCAGAGGGCTGCTGTCATCTGTGCTGATCTGCCAGTGACCTAAAACACCATTTCAGCAGATAGTAGTAGATTTGTAGAAGGAAAGTCCTTGCTATTCTCTTGGGGTTTTTTAACTGTGGCTTTTGCACCTGAACTGTGAGCAGAAAAGTTAGTGTAAAAGCCCTAATAGCACAGTTACAAAAATGCCTCTGACCTTTGGGTTATCCTAGACAGAGACAATTCTTTGTTGCCTGAACAAACTAGCAATCAAGTGCTCCTACTGAAGCAACACAAAGCTGGCCCATCTTGGGTGAGGGGTCAGGGGCAATGTGATGACTGAAGTACAGATGCTGCTGGTTTTATCAATTAAGGTAGTTGTTAACAGTTCAGCTGTCAGAGGATCCTCAGCGTGGGCCCTGAAATAACTTCTTCCTTATATCTAACCTGAACTTCCCTGTTTTAGTTTGAACCATTGCCCCTTGTCCTATTGCTACAGTCCCTGATGAAGAGTCCCTCTCTGGCATCCTTGTAGGCCTCCTTCAGATACTAGAAGGCTGCTGTGAGGTCTCCATGCAGCCTTCTCTTCTCCAGGCTGTAGTCAACTCTGTATAGTCCTAATGAGCAGGTGTAAGCCTTCATTTGTAATGACTTTTACCTAGATACTGAAGGAGGAAACATCCATATAGACATGCAATAAATGTACATAGATTGCACTCTTCATTTACAGCGCTTTGCTGTTGTTCCTAAATTATACACGTGTGCACAGTGTGGTAGTGATCTTTCTGTCTGTCTTACCAAAGAGTAGTTTTCACGTACATATCACATCTGGTGATAATATAGAGACAAGTCATAAAAATTAGAGCTACAATAATTAAGTGTTTGGAATGCATAATTCTGCAATGGGCTGAGTTACAGACTTATTGATACTGGTAGATTTTTCAGGAAATTAAACCAGCCTTGAAGTAGGAAGCTTATGGAGCAGCTTGTATTTAACTGTTTTGTTTGTTTTTTAAGCAAGATATACTGTGACAGCTCTCTATAAATAACTTTCTGCTTGTATGTCATAATGATGCTACTGTAAAATGTTTTCAGAGCCTTCACTATGCATTTTCTTAACTTTCCCTCACAACATTTGGAAGGACAGTGTTTCCAGGAGGATGTTAGCTCTTTCAGTCCATAATGCTTCATTAATACACAAAAAATAAGGTGATGGGGGAGCAGTTTTGATCAGAAACAACATGTTGAGGTAATAAATCAGGTTTTAAGAGCAATAGTAGTGGTACTGTGTATTTGACAGGCCTTTGGGAATGTTTTGAGGGGTTTTTTTCTGATTAAAATTCTAAATTGCATGTTTATTGCTCTTAACACAGTTGGCCAAATTTAAGTTGAAATAGGGGGTCTGTAAACTAACTAGTATGTTAGTGGTTCCTTTTAGCATTCTCAGAAGGGTGTACAGTGTTAAGTCTTCAGCAGGTAGATAAACACTCAGATATTAGAGATATAGAGAGCAAAGTTATTTTAAAACCAGGTTTGTCTGGCACTTGGCTGTATGTGTATGTAAGCAGGGCTAAGTTGCTAAGGAAATGAAATGCTTAAAAGCCTTTCTCACTTCATTTTGTTCAAGAAATCTTCCAATGAATGATATTTTAAGTGATGTCAGGGGGGAAATACAAGCAAAACTGTCAATGTTGTTACTGTAAGTGTTAAATAATGTAATATAGTCTGTTTGTAGTCTTGTAACTTAGAATTACCTTCAGGGAATTACCTGTCAGGCTTGAGAAATACAGTCTATAGTCCAGAGCATACTTGATCTCAGAATCGGGCTCTGTATGTATTTTGGACTTTTGACCATTTGTTTGTATCTGCATAAAAATACTTAAAACTTGTTTCTTGATCTGTTATCAGGAATGTTTTAGCAAGTGCATCTGCTGACAGTACTGTGATTTTGTGGGATATGTCTGTGGGTAAGCCAGCAGCCAACTTGATGCTACACACAGACAAGGTAAGTAACAACTGCTGTGTTTCTTCCACTGTAAAATACAGAGAAAAAATAAATGCAGTTTTTCATTAACTGCTTGGCGGTGAACCCTTACAACAACAATTCTGTAGTTGTTTAAGAACTGTGCAGAATTCTTTAAAGTTCTGAATTAGTTGCCTTTGCAAACAATATTGTATTTTCTTTTTAAAATGCTGTTTGACTTGTCCTTTAGGTAGTTTGTGAGGATTTGCAGCAGTTTTCTAAAATGCCATTTTTGTGAAAGCCCTAATGGTGGGAATCTGATAGTGCTGGAATAAGCTCCAAAAAATAGGTCTCTGAGAATAAGTCAAACTGTAATTCTCTCTGAGGAAACAGTGAGTGTCAGTTCTAGGTAAGAAAGGTTTAAAATAGATGATACTAAAATACCACAGTGGTGGGTACTTCAGAAATGAATTAATCTCATAGTAATTAAAATGTGGAAGTTAGTTATTAATAGCTGTAACCTTATTCTGCTGTTAACAAAGTCACTGCTCTTGGCCAACTCCTGATTTTCATTTTTTGCTAACATCTGTGTTTTTTCTATAACTGGAAGCAGCTCTTTTTTTATCTCCTCTGATTTTGGGGTCTTTTGGGGTTTTGTTTGGTTGGGGTTTTTTTTTTTTTTTTTTTTGATATCCAGGGCAGAAGGGGGCCATGTGGTTCTCTTCAGTTCATTTATATATATATACAAATATATATATATAAAACAAGGAAAGTACCTTGTTTCCACTGGGTGGGGGTGTTTCAGTAAAAACAATGTGCCTCTCTTGCACTGTTTAATGAAAAATCTGAGTATCAACAAGCTTAATAGGATCGACTTGGTGGGGGGAATGTGCTGTCTTTGGGAAGGAGGGCTTGTGCTCTTGTTTGTTCAAAGATAGATGATGTATGTGCGCATTGTATCTCAGTGCTTATTTTTAAATACAGAATTTTCTGTTATCTAGGTCCAGACATTGCAATTTCATCCATTTGAAACTCAGACCCTTATTTCTGGATCTTATGATAAGTATGTCAGGGTCAAATGTCATTTTCATTGTCAATTCTGGATCTTATGATAAGTATGTCAGTATGTCATTTTCAAATGTTACACATAGGGAGGGTATTAGTATTAAATAAAGGCTGTTAAGTTGCTTCATGTTTTCTTTTTCGTTTGCTTCTAACTGTGCCAAATTTGAATAATGCTATTTATTTTTTTCCAGCAAGCTAGCCAGGTTTGTATGTGGCCAAAATGTAGTTTTCCTTACCTCTTTCTCAGGACTAGCCAAATGCTTTAACCATCTGGACCAGCATTTTCTGTGCCAGGTGTCTATGCCAAACTGAATTTATTCCTTAATTTGGCCTTATGGCATTTTCTGCATTGAGAACGTGACACTGCGTATTCCTGTGAAAACCTGTGCAGGTCTTGCCAAGCTGTAGGACCAGGGTGGGTGCATGAGGGACCTTAACATCCCAGTCTGCTGCCTACAGCCTCTATTAACAGGAGTGCCATAGCCAATGTTTAATGGGCTACCTCCGGTGACAGCAGGCTGGAGATGCTGTGAAATGGGTTGTGTCTGCACGCTTTGACTAATGCTGTAACTGCCAGTAGCTTATAAGCCCTGCCAGCCCAAAAACTTCCCCTCTGTTCTCCCATCCCATAGGGGTAACTGTTTAATTTTGTTCTGTAACTGTGATTTTCTTATATTGACTTTTTTTTTTTTATTCTTTTAAGACTTTGTCCTTGTGGTATTTATAGACTTGTCAATCTTTAGCCAGGCCTTTATATTCTCTAGCTTCTATTGTGCTCTTGCTCCATCTGCTTAAGTGAAAGTAATGGAGAAAATCCTTTTATTGCTGTTAGGAGCTGCTCTGCCTGCTTTCCTCCCTCTTGACTTCCTTCAGTAGAAAGAAAAAAGTCCACACCCTGAGGCAAGCTACTCAATGCTATTTTAGCTAGCCCTTTGATACCATGGACACCTGTAAACCAGTTTACTGTCTATACACCACCTTTGTGGATTTTTTCCTATGAAGCCTTGCAGAAACACAGGCTATTCAGTGAATATTGGCAGATGCATTCATAACCTAAAAGTCAGACCATTAAAAATTGCATGTATGCTAAAACTGTTGTAAAATGCCAGGTAATAGAGATCTAGATCACATCTCTTTGGTTTTAATTATAGGATAAAGTAGGAGCTAGTTACACTGTGGATGCTGGTTGTGATGAGATGCTGCAAGAGTGACATCATCACACCTCTCTTGCATTCATACCCAGGAAATTTTTGGGTTGGGACACATTCTGCAACCACTGGTCTAAGCACATACCTGTAAAGAATCCCAGGGGACCCATTAACTTCCATCCACTATTTCTCCTTGTTGGAGCAGCGTTTCCCTAATCCCTTGTAAAGATTAATTTTGTATTTCTTAAAGCATATTTTTAAATGCTTGTTTATATATATGTATTCCACAAATGTGGAAGGTGTCCTTGCCCATGGCAGGGGGGTTGGAACTAGATGAGCTTTAAGGTTCCTTCCAACCCAAACCGTTCTGTGATTGAATCCTGAAATGGGTTTCCTAATTAGTGCAGTATTTTTGAAAGTCATTGCTTGACTTTACTGAAGTGTGTTCATAATTCAGTGATATATTTGCATAATTATGGTCTCCTGTGCGGTAAGTATCTTACGCATTGAGTAAATTCAAGCTCTATTTGCTTAGTTTCAGTAGAACAGCTGTTTGTAACCGAGATGAAACTTGGAAGGCATATGGGAAAGTCTTGTGATTTATCTGAGAAGTTTTCATCTATTGTTGAGTTGGAAGACAGTGAAGTTGTTTCTGTTTTAACTTTTGAATTGTAGTTTATGTGGGCCTTCTATAAATGCCAGTGGTAAAACAAAATTTGTAAGGTGTTCTACCCTGATTTTTCTTACTTATTTATTTCCTCTCCCTTTTTCGCATAGATCAGCTGTGCTGTATGACTGCAGAAACCCACAAGATAACCATCGCGTGTGGCGGTTTAGTGGTCAGGTTGAAAGAGTAACTTGGAATCATTTTTCACCTTGTAACTTCTTAGTGAGTACATGCTCTTCTATTCTCAGTTTGTAGACTGTTGCCATTTCATTTAGCCTGTATTTTTGTGTTCATAATGTTTCTGAATCAAATAATGGAGGTGATGGAGTTGGACTGTTGTTGTTCCTTATTTTTAAGATACAGTGCATGTGAGGATGGTTTTGGGTAATTTTTTCAACAAGTATATGAAGACCAGCTCTTTACCCAATACCTTTATTATGACAGTAGAAAAGCAATTGATACTGATGCTTTTTGACTCCAGAGGTGGCATCTTTGCCATGTTGTTATAGTGTTCAGTGGCTGGGATATATTTTCCCTTGCATAGTTGCTCTTGTGTTTCATGTAATGAAGCAATTGCAGCTGAGAAGTAGATAGAACTAAGATCCTGAATATTGTTTCAAATCAGCACTAGAGGGCATTGTCCACCCTGCTGGGGTACCTTGGGTTTGTGAAGATTTTTATAATACAAGTTTTAAACAGAAATTAAAAAGAAATAATTTTTATTACCTCAGTGGTTGCCTGGTTCTCTGTTGCTTTATATATACAGCCAAAAAAAAGCAGTTGCTCAGTTCTCTTGGGTTTGTGATACAGATCTCTCAGTGTTGTGTATGGCCATTATGTACTCAGTGGATAGCTCCAGAAGCTTTCAACTGCCAATTAGGAGACTAATGGCTCTGTATTTCATTGCCTACCATGACAGCCAAGTGTAGTAGTGTATCTTCAAAATAACAATTTGAGAAATTTGTATATGATTAAAGCTTCCATGTAAGTCAGTGCAGCATAATTTAGGTACATAGAACAGCTCAGGCACTAGCTGGATGGAGCTTTTTTTGCGGATGCAGATCCGTGTAGTATGACATGCCCTACCAAGAAGTGTAAGTCTGTCTCAAATCACAGGGGTTTACTAGAGGGTAGGTGTTACTTTGTAGGAGCTTTTTTCCAAATGAGTGACTATGGCTGTTTTCACAATCTTGTGTTTTCCTTAGGTGAGCACAGAGGATGGCTTTGTGTACTGTCTGGATGCTCGTTCTGATAAGCCACTGTTTACTCTGAAAGCCCATGATGAAGAGGTGTCAGGTAAACACTCTGTGTGTGTGTGTTGTTTGTCCCCAATGGCGAGGCACATCTGGAAGATGTCTTTAATGGCTATGACTGAGGTGGTAGCAATTCGTTGCTTAACAAGTTGAGGTTGTGCAAACTCACTATGGGTAACTAGCGAGTGAAACAAATCTGCTGAGAAGCTGTTGTAAGCAAAATATTTTAACAACAGTGAACTTTTCTCAGTGAATGTCATGAATAAACATGTCAAAGCAGATCTGTTCACTTCTGTTCACTTGGGACACATTCCCTGTGGGGTTTTTGGTGAGGAGGAACAAAAGCTATGGAATCTGGTCCAGGATCATGAACTATAATGTTTACCTCCTCTATCAGTAATTATTTTATACTGACATTCAAGCTGGAGATGATTCACGTATAGCACTTGGGAAAGTTTATACACTGCCTCCTTCAGGCTACTTTAATTACTTGATCAGTGTAAGAGCCCCTAAGAAGCAACTTGAAACACCTGATTAGGTGTCTGAAATGAAATTTATATATATGCCCCATTATCTTGGATAGCAAAAGAGTCCTTGGCAAATGAAACCAGAGAAGCCAGATTATGTGAAGAAAGAAGCATAACAATAGCATCCTTGCAGTGCTACAGTTGTTGGAGTGGGAAACAGAATAGGGTGGCATAGCATCAGTTTGTTGTCACTATGGGAAGCAGTGGCAGCATGAAACTTTATCACTTTGCTCCTTTTTGCTGGAACAATTTAGTGTGAGGAGAATATTTGATTTCTTGTGACTTTGCTTCAAAAAGGGTCCTCATCTCTGTGAAGTAGTGATTATTTGGTGCTATCACACTGCTGTATTCTTAATCTTCCAGGGCTACAGCTAAGCAGTCAGATCAAAGGATGCCTTGTGACATCATCTGCTGACAAACATGTGAAAATCTGGGATATCCTGGGGGACAGACCAAGTTTAGTCCATTCCAGAGATATGAAAATGGTAAGAGTAATATTATTTTAATTCCAGGAAGGTTTATATCTGCTTATTCATTTTTTGTCTAGCTTGAATCATGTTTTACCTAACATACTAACTTTTAGGGGAAAAAAGTCACACCTGTATATTCTGGGTAAATCACTGTCATTACAGTGCAGTATTCAATTCATCATCTAATTGGCAGACCTGAATATCAGATGCAGCATTCTGAGTAGAATTGTAGGTGCTCCAATATGTAACTTCCAGGTTCAAGACAAAGATGTAATTCACTGTTTGTAACTAGCAGCTCCTGAGTTTAATTTTGTGTCTTCACAAAATCAGTTTCAGGAAACTGTTGTGGTTTAAGCCCAGCTGGCAACCCAGAACCATGCAGCCACTTGCTCCCTCCCCTGCTTCTTCCCCTCAGCCCTGGGGTTGGGGAGGAGAATCGAAAGAATGTAACTCCTGTGGGTTGAGATACGAGCAGCCCAGTAACTAAGGTATAACACAGACCACTACTGCTACCACCAATAATGATAAGGGAAATAACAAGGGAAGAGAATACAACCGCTCACCACCTGCCGACCGATACCCAGCCCGACCCAAGCAGTGATCTCACCCTTCCAAGTAACTGCCTCCAGTTTATAGAGTGGGCATGATGTGCTGTGGTATGGAATACCTCTTTGGTTAGTTTGGGTCAGGTGTCCTGTCTCTGCTTCCTCCCAGCTTCCCCTCCTCCCTGGCAGAGCATGGGACTCACAAAGTCCTTGGTCAGAGTAAACATTACTGAGCAACAACTGAAAACATCAGTGTTATCAGCGCTGTTCCCAGGCTGAAAGTCAAAAACACAGCACTGCACCAGCTACTGAGAAGGAGAAAAATGACTGCTACTGCTGAACCCAGGACAGAAACTTAGAGAGATTATATTTCTTAAAACTTGCTTGGGATTTTCAGATGACAGATTCATTTTAGGATGGTGAGTTTTAAAGTCTCCTCTTGTTTTTTTCCCTTCCATCTTCCCAGGGTGTTCTCTTCTGCGCGGCCTGCTGTCCTGACCTCCCATTTGTTTTTGCCTTTGGAGGAGAGCGAGAAGGGCTGCGTGTTTGGGATATTAGCAAGATTTCTGCGGGTAAGATTCTCATTTCTTTGGATCTTGTGATGCTCCCCTTGCCCCCAGGGTGTATTTGTATATTCAGTGATGTACTGTGGCTCTGAGAGTAACTGTAGGTTAGTATTTTTAAATGCCCCAAGGCTGCAGGTGTGTCACATTTTCAGTTTAAAATAATGGGATTTTTTTCTAACTTGGAGACCTGTGTTTGCCATATGATTTTCTTGTAGCTGAAGTGTAATACCTGATTTCTTGTAATACCAGTGGTTTACTTTGTTCTTAATGTTCCTGGTGTAATCGAGTACCACATTCTTGAGTACACGTAGGCATAAAGGCAAGGACTGGGTTTGATTGGTGGTGGTAGCTACATGTAACTAAACGGTGTGAATTTCTGGAGGAGTCTCTTAAGAGCTTGGTGGAAACCAGAGAGACTAAAACCAGAAATAAATCATTTAAACATAATGTTTTGCACTACAAAACTCATCCATTTCACAGTACAGGCACAGGAATTATGCAGAGGGAAACCTCTAGAGATGCTTTGGAGGAGAACTAACAGGACTTGTAATTTAAATATCATATGTGGGAGATTGTTCTTTAGCTTTAACTCCCTACACAAAGGAAGGGGAAAAGCTTTGCAACTGCACCAAGTTAGGATTTCCATTCCATTCCATGATGCTCACCATGCTCCAGCTGCTGTACTTCTCTTGCCTTTGGGAGAATAGCATGTACCAATCCCCATCTGTTTTGCAGTGAATGAAGTTTTTGGAAACAGAGAGAGACTTGTTCTGGTAAATGCCAACTCTGTTGCCAGCAGTAGCAGCAACAATTCGGAGACAGCAATGGAATCGTGATGGACCAAACATCAAAAATCAAAGTAATTAATGGCACTACGACTAATGTGGATTCTACAAGTCCCCCCATTTGGTGAGAGTTCGTAGAAATTACTCTGGTGTCTTGCAATCTGCAGGCTTCTTCATCTTAAAGAAACACGGTGATGGGGTCAAGCTCTAAGTCAGCAGTTCTAAGTTCCTGCCTCTGTTACTAGCTTTGAAAGATTAAATGACTTGCTTTTTGCCTGAGATTATGATCCCTGTAGCAGGAGCTACTATGTGTAAAGTTGATACATAAACTGAAACAGGCACTAGAAGAGTATTTTGCTACTACCAGAAGTTTGAATACTACAAAGAAGATAAATATCTTCTAAAGGCATAAGGAAAAATACTTCAGCCAGCAGGTGTGTAAAAAAAAAAATGAATGAAATGACAAGTGTAAATAGATAATTTATACTTGATTTGAGGCTAGATTTACAGATTTCTAATACAGATTTTAACAGTTCTATGTAACTTCTCTAAGTCTTAGCATATTTCTTGGGCAGTTAAGTTAGGAGTCCCCGAGTAGGATCTTGAAATGCCTTTATAACACCTTAGTTCACCAGTATCAAACCAGAAACATCCCGTCTCCATCCCGTCAAGATCCAGGGGTTCTTTTTTGTGGTTCCACAGCAGCTGAAGCTTATTAATGTCGCATGTGAATTGGGTTTTTCTTCAAGCTCCAAATGTTACATATATATGAAGGCAATTTGAACTGAAGTAAGGGGTTACTACTCAGAAGAGAGCAAGAGGCTGTCAGGACACAAAACAAGGATGGGGATCTCAGCTGGTCACTGGCACTGGTGAAAGCTGACCATATTGTATGCTCGTGTTCCTAATTCCTCCCAGGCATTTCTGCCTGAAATCTGAAGGCACAAAGGAACGTTTTGAATATCATGAGCCTAACTGCTGACTTTTAATCGGAGGTCAGCATGGAAAGGACCTTAAGATCATCTAGTTCCAACCCCCCTGCCATGGGAATGTGACTTAAAACACCCAAGTGCCTTACCCCAGGCCAGTGATTCTTCTGTCCTCCTGGGATGTGTTTCCCTGTCTTCATAGTGGAAGGTATCTGTGTGTTAAGGTGGTACTGCTGCAAGAAGTCCCTGTGTGTCAAAGCAGCCATAGTGTTCGGGCTTGTTGTTGATGGGATCTTACCACCACTTCCCATCCCAGCTCACTGTAACTCCTGGTGAGGTGGTGAGGCAGATCGACTGTATCAATACAAAATGCAGATGGTGAAAAGGCAGGGCTGGCAGTTTCCTTCCCATCCCTTTAAGTTAAATGGCTGCTTCTAAGTCCAGTTTAGTTGCTTCTAGTCTGGTGGCATGTACCTAGCATGGCTCTGCAGGAACCAAGAATACTTTGGATGTGTTGGGATTCCTGCTGCAGTCCAAGCAGTAGTGAAGGACGTGATGCGAACGGTAAATGAACCACCACTTTTGTGAAACTGAAGAAGGTGAAGGCATCAAAACCACCTCTGTTAAGTGCTCTCCCTCTGTTAAGTGCTCTCCACTGAAAATCTGTAAGTTTTTCAAAGCTTTCCTTTGAAATAAACGCTTTGTGTTAAGCTCTTGGAGGGTAGTTGTTTCGGTTACCTGTACCTCTGGTACTAATTTGCACTGTAGCACTAGCTTTTGCTTTTTGTTTTGGGAAGAAATTGTGTTACTGCAAGCAACACATCTTTCCCTTGACTAGATAAAATCCCTCAACCTGTCTTTCTGGAGCTTTTTATTCACATCCTGATCTCGGAGGGCAAGTAACATGCATTTATCATGGGATTCTTTGGGATCTCCCTAGGAAATACAGCGTACAGGTGATGAAAAAGTGGTGTTACTTCTCTTAGCATCACTATCAGAAATGGGATCCTTTTTCTTAAGAATGTGTAAATACTAAAAAACCCCAAAACCATTAGAAAAGAGCCACATTTTTAATTTTTTCAAGGGAAAACCACCAAGTGAAAATACATCTTAATTCCATAAATAATGTTAGCAGCAAACCCTCCCATCATTCCAGGTGGTACAAGGTTTACAGCATGAGAAGTAATATATACTGTAAACACCATCTGAGCATCTGTAAGCCTTCTCCTTACTGAGTCTGTATAGTCTTTATGTCTTCACCTGCTGCCATGTTCTTGTGAACCAGAGCAAGAAGAGGCAGTAACTGTTCTCCGAAAGCCAATGTCCAATTTTCTGTACTGGGGTAATTGCTTTGTCTGCAAATGTGATTTTTGCTGATTTCATGGGCTTTTTTTTCCTTTAACCGAAGTTTTGTTTGAGGTTTTCTTTAAGAAGGAGACCTGAGCATTGCTAAGTCTTTGCTTTGTACCAAACCACATCTTTCAGTTAAAAAGTATTAAAAAGCAGAATACCTCACATGCCACCACCATTTTTTGTTCATTTCTCTCATTGTCATGGCTTTGGCAGCTAAGGACAGTTGGCTTACAGGTCACTGCAATCACTCAACTACATTTCTTCTGGTTTGTGGCTCTTTATTCAAAGGGCTATGCAAGTTGTGTCATGTATCCCGGCACTGGATGGATTAATCTGAGTGATTTTGAAGAGGAAGTATGCACAGCGTGTGTGAAAAAGTCTGCTTGCCTCACATTTCCTTCTTAGCAACTCTTTGACTTGTATGTGCATGATCCATTCTCATTCAGTGTTCTGGCTACAGTTTAATAAGCAGTGGTAGTGTGGAGACAAAAACAGAAGGAAAAATCCTCATTCAGCGTATGCTGTTGACTGGGAAAATGAAGAAGAGGGTGTTTTTCCTCAAGTTACAATATCCGAGGAAATTTCCCTCTCGCTTTTCTTCATTTGTGTCCAGAGAGGGCATCACCAGTTGAACAGACCCCATTGTTAATCCTACAGTCTTCAGTCCTTATAGAGTCTATTAATTCCTCCTCTGAATCGTCTTCTTCTTCCTCCTCTGGGGCTGACAAGCTGGATGCAGGGCCTTTACATATTTTTAAGTGGCGAGTGAGGTGATATTTGGTTAGATAAGCCTTGGAGCATTTTTCACAGACATAGTCCCTCTTTCCTTCATGTGAATTGAGATGCTTCTTCAGATGATTTGTCCTCAGAAACAGCTTGTCACACTTGGGGCACTTGATCTGCCGTTCTCTGTAAGACATGATAACGTTAGTTACAGTCTGCTCCTGCTATAAGGCAGCTGTTCCTGTATTAAATAGCGGGGTAGGTGGTGATAGGAAGAGTGAAAAGGTCAGTCTGACTCCAAAATCTTACTTTCAATATACCTGAAGGAGGAGCAGACCAGAAATAACAGTGCTACTAGTGTAAATACTGCTCAGTTTTCTCACACAGTACACACACAACCATCTTCCCTGAGGCAAAAGTCTGGCTTTTTAGGTTAACTGCTAGCTTGGGACCAATTGTTCTTTCCCAATGACGAACTGAAAAAGAAAGAATTCTACAAGGGTTTTGTTTGTTGAGTAAGACACAGCTCTGGTTGAGCTCCATGTTTTGGCATTTGGAAGAAATGTCGCCATGGTGGAAAGGCTGGTCTCCAGCCTTCCTACCCTCTCACCCTGCATAAATGGGTGCAGGGGGGCAGGGAAAGAACAATGAAGCAAACAAAACTGCTGAGTTTTAACAACCCTCTGTCTGTAAACGCCAAGCAGAGGCTTACCAGATTGCAGCAGTCAAATTCTGAAGACGACTCTGCAAAACACCTCCCAGCAGTAGTGCTCTGGGCATAAGAACAAGCAGCCAAGCAAGACTGTCTGTCTGCCTCTCACTCATGCTAGCTGTGCTATCCTGTCTCCTAGGCAGCATGACAGAAGCAACAATCAATTCCAAGTGAGTACAACAAACAGATGCTGAAAACAAAGTAAGCAAAATGTATGGCTTTGGGTGAACAGCCTTTAAGGGAAGACCTTGTCTTGGGAGTAACAAAGCAGGATGGAAAAATCTCACAGCAGAAGGAAAGATCTGGCCTGGCAGAGAGCTGATGGGCAGGGGAAGACCTGTAGGTCTGGAGTAGGAGGACCTGTGGGTAGGGGTCTGCCCTGACCATGGACATCTCCCTGGAGGAGGAGCAGGAGACCAGGTGCATGTATGAGACCTGGGGGGAGGTAAAAGCTGGGAATGGCTGCACCCCACCCCAGGTGCAAACAGAGAGGAAGACTTCACTAACCAGTTACTCAGGATAACATTGAGGAGTTTTACAATTTTGATTTATATGATCTATGATTGGGGCCATGTTCTCAGCAGAGAACTAAATGTAAATCAACTAACCCCCTCTCTCTCCAAAATGATGAACACTCCAAAATGCCGTTTCATGGGACAACGTGCATGTCTGGAATTTACTGTCATTAAAATACTGTGAAGACCAGAATTAGGACAACTTCAGCCAGTAACAAGAAATTTGTCCATCTTCACTTCTCTGTCATTTCAGAGGATGAGCCTATACTCCATAGGCCAAACTATCTGCAAACTTGAGATTCTCTCTCAGACTGTCCAGCTTCATTATATATTGCACTGGCCAGCCCAATGCATCCTGTGGGATCACTTACTGTGTGTGAGTGAGTACATGCTGCTTGAGGTCCTGCCTCCGCATAAACAGCTTTTCACAGTAATCGCACTTGAGGTTCTTCTCTCCGGTGTGGATGACCATGTGCGATTCCAGGTGAGCCTTCTGGGTGAACGACTTGTCGCAGAGGCTACAGCGGTAATTCTTCTGCCCTAGGATTGCATATGTACACCCACAAACTGACAGTCAGTGTCCCAAGAAATACAGTAAGCAAACAAGCCTGACCACTTCCCAGAAATACATTTTACCCTGCAAAAAGCAGATTCGTTGTGAACAGGACCTGTTTCCTCCTGCAGTTCTTTTAGATTTACCATACAGTCTAGATTTAGCTATGCAAAACCCAGGCATGGAATCACAGAATGGTTTAGTCTGGAAGGGACTTTCAAACTCATTTAGGTCCAAGCACCTGCCACAGGCAGGGACACCTTCCACTAGACCAGGCTGCTCCAGGCCCCATCCAACCTGGCTGTGGAGCTGCCAAGGATGGGGCAGCAACAGCTTCTGTGGGCAACCTGTTACCATTATTGCCAGTGTCCAGTGCATCTGACTTCAGCATTCCCAAAGCTTTTCATGCCCTAGCCCATGCCCCCAAGCCAAAAGCCCCACTTGATGCTACTGTTTCAAACCACTGAGCCCTTCATGAGATGCAGTTATGCATCCTTATTGGTCCTTCTAAACACTGATTCCTCCAGTGCATGTGGTCAGCCAGCCTTTCCGATTCTTGCCTACACCATCTGTGCCTCCCTGAGGCATGTTCTGCATAACAAAACATAACCAGCAAGCTTGTAATTTTTCCAGCAAAGAGACTGAGGCAAGCACCTAAAAAGACCAGGGTTATCCAAGATGAATTCTTGAGGAAAAATAATGGTAGCCTCCCTTTTAATAGTAGCCATGGTAGCCATCTAGTTACTGTACAGTAGTACATCCCTATCTCCACTGATTACCCACTGGAACAGCATCTGATGCCTTAGTGGAGCCCAACAACATTTGATGTGCTGTACTGCCTTTGTCTAGAAAAACAAGTTCTCTTATGTAACAAACACAGGTACAAAGCTCATTGGCTCTCTGGTAACTTACGTGTTTTATCCCATTTTCCCACTTACCTGTAGTTCTTCCATTATTCTTTGCCAGAAAACCCCTACACACCACTGCATTCATACTCAGTTTGAATATCACTAGACTCCCTCTCCCACTGAGTATTCCGTGGTTGTGTATACCACATTTGATCAGTTTATTAAAACTCCTCTCTGCTGTGCCTACAGCTTCCTGTGCTTGACTCAAGTGCACTGAACTCCCAGTTTTATTTTGTTTCCAGCTCTGTGATTTGCAGTCTGCCATTCCCAATAGCTGTTTCAACCATACTGAAAAAAGGAGGCAAAAATGCACACTATTGCTAGCCTGTACTTGACCTTCACCTTCTCCCTATCCTCACACTGTGCTATATCCATGCTTTTTGTATTTCTTCTTACACAGATGAAAAATCTTTCACTTTTTAAGCTCTTTTAATGCTCATTCACTGATCTGCTGGCAACTCTGCCTTTATCCCCAAAGGCTCTAGAGATACCCAAATGCCCACAGAAGTCAACAGCATGTTCCAACCAATTTCAGTCTTGTGCCATTACCTTAAGATGAAAAACAGTTCAGGTAGGAAAGAGGGGAAAGATCTCAGACTTTATACCAAGGCCTGTAATGACAGGACAAGGGGCAATGGTTTTAAACAGATAAATTTAGATTTGACATACAGAAGACTTTTTTTCAGTGAGGGTGATGAGACACTGGAAGAGGTTGCCCAGAGAAGCTGTGGCTGCCCCATCCCTGGCAGTGTTCAAGGCCAGGTTGGACAGCGCTTGGAACAACTTGGTCTAGTGGAAGGTGTCTCTGCATAGGCAGGAGATTTGGACTACATGATTTTTAAAGGTCCCTTCCAACCCGAACCATTCTACAATTTTATGTTTCTTACAGCTTAGATTTATAGGCACAAGATATGCCCTGACAACTGGCCAAAGGATCAGAAAGAACAAACCCTGCCCCAGTGTTTTACTAGCAGACGCATCTATTTAAAGTCCCCAGCCCTTACCTGTGTGTATCTTGAGGTGTGTCCGTAAGTTGCTAGGATCACTGAAAGCTTTGCTACAGAAATCACACTTGTGTGGCTTCATGCCCATGTGCCCCATGAAATGGACATGGAGCTTGGACGGGGAGATGAAAGCCTGGGGACACATGGAGCACTTCCACTTCCTTTCCTTGCCATGGCCTGCTCCATGGCTGCTGCTGTGCCCCTGACTGGGGAGGTGGCTGTGAATATGGCTGCTCAAATGGGCCTTGAAGTCCGTATAGGAGGCGCATTCCTTTCCACAGTGGCAGATGTGCACGTCTGGATGTTCAGGTACACCTTTGGGCACAAAAGCACCACTGTTAATGAGGCACAGCAAGGCCTAACAGGGTGTGATCCATGTTAACACTTAGTCTGTGGTAACAAAACCACCTACAGAGATTTTCAGCCCTGTTCCTCTCAGCTCTGATGCTTGCTTTTCAGCACTTTTAGGTAGGCCATTACTAATGTTTTGGGGGACCAAACTTTGGAATGGTTTTGAGCACAGCTCCACCAAACCTACATTATCATAAGCACACATACAGGAGGATGGGAAAATCTTCAGCTAGCAAAACTCCTTTAGCACCAGATGGATGAACAGAAGAAGAACCCTTTTTCTTTGAAACAGCAATCTTTTACTCCTATCAGTGGAATTAGACAGTGAAATATTTCTTTCAGATGATGATACTCCTGTAGTCATGGAATATAAAAGGAAACTATGATGTGCATCACTAGGAACTGAAAAGGAACATAAGGTACTCCCAAGTCACGGTGCCCAGAGATGGCACGAAAAGGGAACTCAAGCCAAGTACTCCCTGCAAAGCCAACAAAGATGAGTGCTTACTTACCAAGCTGTCGTGCATAGTCCCGACTGTAATAAAAGAGAAGCTCGTGTTCAGGTGGGATGTCCCGAGAGGTGCAAAAGTAAATCTTTCCATCATGAGGATAAGCTACGAGATTCTGCTCTTCCCGGTTCCTGTGGGAATAATGAGTGTTATGAAAAAAAACCCTCCAGAAATAATGACTTGCAGAGAAAAAAAAAAAAGGAAATTCCTACAAACAGGTAATAAGAGAACCTCAGTGCTTGTCAGGACATAAACCCCTTCATGTCTGTCACTTCTGTCCTTGCTTATTAAAGGAAAGTAAAAGAAAACTGGACCTTGAGAGCCAATCTGCTTCACTAAATGATGTATTTTTCACAGCACTTTGGTATCTTGCTGAGAAAATTATTAATACACACTGGAGTGGGTTGAGAAAGGAGAGTTTATGATCTCTTAAGGAACTACAAAAATATATATATAAAACTCCCTTAACAAACAGATAACGCATGAGGGAGAAATAAATATCAGTAAAGCCTTAAAGCAAAATTATCTTCAAAAATAACTCTTGAAAAGCATTTCCAAGATGTGGTAACTCATCTTCTGAAGCAATTTTTTGCACATATTTGTTCCCAGTACCGGAAACCAGCAAAGCTGTACCCCACTGCAACGGGAGATCAAGCATTAAGTTCTTGACTCCTACATATAGCAGCAATGAAATTAATTGCAGGGAAAACCTACTCGAGTCACAGAACAAGAAGAAAGCCTTCCCAGTGGACTATGTATGGAGCAATGCTGGATAGGTTTCACTGCAGGCTCCAGAAAGACTGAAAAGGACAGTTCTTGTGAGCTGTAAGAGCCTGGAACTTGGCCAAAAGAACCCAGGAACACTTTGTTGATATATTATTAAAATCAAAAATACAATCAATATAAACTTCACAGATGTATCCAAAAGGACTGGGACAGAGTGAAGGCAGCAAACAAGCTAATACACAGAAAGCCAGTATAAAAAGAAGCTGGTTTAACGCTTTAGAACAAGAGAACAGAAGTTCGTGGACAGGTTTGGGGCTGTTTTACTACAGCATGTGTACTGGCTCCCCTGTAACATTCTCCACTGGATGCTCTGTTTCAGTCCAAGATGCCTGCATGACTCCTGAAGGGAAAGTCCCCTGGTCCCAAGCTCATTACCCTTCTGGGCAGTCAGTGCAGCAGTGTACATTCTCCAGTACATCCTCCTATGAGACCACAGCTCAGACTCAGAGATATTCAGCACAGTACAGGTAGTTCTCACCTGGCTTTGTGTACAAACATCATCCAGTTACATTCATTTTCATCAGTTGTAATGATGCAGAACTCCAGGACACCATTGTGGTAGATCTACCAGGAAAAAACAAATGCAATGTTAGGACAAAACACAGCAGGAAATGCAGTGAAAGCCAGCTTCTTTCTTTAAGAGAGGATATGTTTATCTAGAACAAGCAAAGAGGTCTCCATTGCAATTGCAAAGACCACAGCCCTGTGCTCACTTTCCCTTCCCACAGGAATCTTGACCTCTCTGCTGTCCAGGAGGTTAGAAAAACTTTATCAGCATCCTTCCTACACACCACCTTTAGCTCCAGCAGAAATGCATTTGGCTGCTTTTCTTACAAGCAAAGTCTTGTGAATGGTAGTATCTGAGCAAACAGTACATGTTTTATTTATATAGATCAATTTTACTTTCTGAACATGAAATGATGGGGGAAAGAAAAGCTTTAAAGCAGCTTTCCTAAAACAAATCATTCATCACCTGGGGGAACTTTCAATAAACAAGGATACAAAACAAACAAGCACTACCCAGTAATTCATATTCAATCTCTACTGCAAATGCACACAAATACTGGAAACCACATACAGCCTTTTAAAAGAAAAGATGTTTATTGTCTTTCAGAATTGATTACCAGTGTATTACACGGTATACAACTCTGCTATGCTGATGCAAAGTATTAAACAATCAGACTGCATTAATTTTGATTCTTGACAAGGAAGATAATGTTAAATCTGATGTGTCATGTGGTGACTTTCATGAGATAAAGGCATGTCTGCAGGCTCTATGAGATGCAACATCTGCTGACCTTCCAGATGTGACTAGCTGCTTTGTCTGTCCAGTCTGCCACCTCCAGAGAATGGCTCTGCTGCCCGATCAAAGGTCCAAAACAAGTCCTTACAGGAATGGTTTCTCGTGTCCACACACCTATCAGTAGAAAACCAAAATCTGCAGAAATCAATTATTTAAACAACTCATCATGCATAACAAGGAGGTAGGAGGTTTATGAGATAATGCTCCAGGGGTAATATCTAGGCATAAGATCATCAAAGCTTCTACTTCACATGTAAAACACACCTAAGGCAGAGACAAGAACCACCACCACCACATGACACTATTGGGAGCCGCTTTGTTCTAATTACAAATGTTTATTTTGTTTGTCAAAAGCAAGTAATTTACTTTTCAGTAAACTATAAAACTAAGATCCTAGCCACTGGTACCAACTCAAGTTTTCATGGCACTTTCTGCAGAAGCAGAAAATACTAGTTTCAGTAACTACATTTCGCCTACCTAATCCCCAGGAATTTCCAGAATTGTTGCTGGGCATTGTTAAGCAGCTTCTGCATTTCTCCCCAGAGGCAGCTGTATTTCTGTCATGGGCAGAGGGATTCCTGCGTGTATATTATTTATTATTAAACATTTATATATATATATGTCGGTCTACATGAATACACTGAATAGCTTTTAGGAATAAACTGGAAACTAGTGCATCTTGAAAAGATGTAATCTACTCTCAACAAGCAGCATCACTAAGCAAGCCAATAATCACATTCTCCTCTAGGCTTCAGATCCTTAGGGTATTGCACTGTACTCTTCGATTTCCAGGTGACAGTGGCGTGAAATACAGTAACAAGGTCCACATCCAATGACAAGGTCACAGTCTACATGCCAAATGTAAATAAGGGGAGAAAAAGAAAACAAACAAACAAAAAGAGGCACTTGTGATCAATACTACAATGAGAGCATCCAGAAGACCCCCAGGCAGCAATCCAGGCTGTTGAACAAGCAGACAGAAATCTCCTCCATTATTTATAACTGTTATCTTCCCCCAAACTGCAACTGCTGTAATGTTTGCTCATCAAAGCTGTGCCCAGGCTGCTTAGTGTGATAAAAATAAACACTGTACCTTGCTTGTGCTTGACCTTATGAAGTATTTCAGTAACTGTGGTAGCACGCTTAGAGTCTAGCTGAAGTCCAAGCAGTAATGAGAGGACAAGAATGTCTTCACGATGTAAGTAAGGGCAATTAGAGAAGAGGGAACCACCTCTCTATTTCAGTGTTTCTTTCCCACATTAAAATCCCTCTAGTTTTGGATTTCAGGCAATAAGTGTATTTTAAACGGCTGCATAGAAATACAGAGTAATTTGATTCTTACCCGCTTCAGCTCCCATGATGGACTGCCGGAGGACGAGCTGCTTAGGGAGAGAAAGCCTGGCTCGGCTCTCTATTGGGGTGTCAGGGACAAAGGTGACGGGCCCATGATCTGGGCAGTCTGATGGATACGCCTTGTCACACAGTGTGCACCCTGCAGGGAGGGGAAGGGACAACAGGGATTAAAAAGATGCAACAACCCTGACAGTGCAGTCAGGTTCCTCCCGTTCAGCTTATCAGTATCTTCGGCTATGCTCCTGCCAAAGGCTGGTTCCATGTGGTTTAACTTGTCAGCTATACTAGTGTAAAACCAGTAAACCAGGACGGACTAGCTTTTACTCAGAAGATACAGATGGGCACTAACAGACATGTCACCCATGTCATTGTTCCTATCCAGTTCAGATAGGTGAGGATCTCCACCGACTTTCCCAATGGCAGATTAATCACCTCTATTCTCAGTTATCCCTACCTGGGGCAATCTAGCAATGGGAGAGAGTTCACACTTCATAAAAACTATGGTAAAGTGTATGGTAGTCTCCCAAGAATTGGCAGTAGTGCTGATGATAAAAGAGCCACTTTCCCATCACAAGCAAAATGACCTTTATTTGCAAAAAAATCCAAGCCAAACACTTTCTATCTGGTTATGGTTTTGGAATTTACCAGGCACACACAAGTTTTCTTGCATGTAGAACCTCAAGGATATTCCTGCAAAGGGACAGTAAAGTCTTCCTGCTAAACTTCGTCCGTCTAATTTGAATGTACAAATCCCCTTATCTCCATTTAAATTCAGACGAAGTGCAAATCTTCATGGCAGCAAAAACTTATCTCAGTGCTGCTTCTGAAGGACTCACTGCACTAAACTCATACAGTATACCTCTGAGGGATGCCACTGAATAGAACAAAAACAAAAGCCGAAGAAAAATCACTTTCCAATCTATCACTTAGCAATAAGTACTCCTGAAAATCTTCTAATAGATCTAATAAATTCAGGAAAAAGCACAGCATAAAATGCTCTCATCTAGAAAAACTATGCCATTTTAATTCTCTATGAATGGAGCAACCAACACCTGTTCAGCAACCACCCTCCTGATAAATCATTCTTCTTCTGAGGAAAGATGCTCAGCTAATTAAGCAAGATCTCAACAAAGACCTCCTTCAGCCTCTTGATGCTCCAACTTCAGTATAAAGACCTATCACAGAAGTAGCCTTCAGCGAGCAGAAACAGCAGCTCCATTATTATTTGTTCAAAGAGCTTTTGGGGACAATCCCTTAATACATCAGAGTACCAGAATCTGTCCCCATACAATGCACAGTTTGAACAACTACACAGTTACAGATAGGAAGGTACTCAGAAAATCATTAGGAAGGGCTTACACAAGCATTGCTTCATGTGCATAGATGACATGTAGGAGTACAGTAACAACAGCTAGACCTCACTAATGAGAAACACTACCTGGACCAGCTGTTTTAAACACTGCCTAGTACACACCACTACAGCTCTGTGGAGAGGTCTAGCCCCAGAGAGAGGCAAAGCGAGTTTCAGGCATCTGACCCCTCCTGATAGAAAGTTTTAAGGATTCATACATTTTTAATAAGTTGAAAAAGAAAAAAATCCTACATTTTACAGGAAGCAAAACACACCATTTCCTTTCCACTTCTGCCCTTGACAAACAGTAAATAAAAATAAATTAAAAAAAGAAATCACAGTGATTACTTCTCTGATTTGGGTGCACAGAACTCTAAGCAAAGATCAAAGAAAGGGCTACTTAAAAGTTTCAGAAACATTCAGGACTGTAGCAAAGGCACACTGTTTCCTTCCTGCTTAGGAACAGTGTAAAATACTTTCTGAAAAGGGCCATGACTCCTGCCTTCTTAATAAAGAAAAACCAACAAAAGGCTCTAAAACAACTCCTCCTCCATGCTGTCACTTGTCTGGACACAAATTCATGTTTTATTCAGGAGAAGTTTAAAACTAACAACAAAAAGTTAAAATGTAAACCTTTCCAAGTCAAAGACCTATTTTGCAAATCCCATGAAAGCAGCAGGCATGCAACAGCTGCTATAACATCCCACCAATGGGGACCATCATCTGGGAAAGAAGACTGTTTTAAGCATAGTGACAACAGGCTGGCAAATCGAATCTCACTTAGGTAAAAAAAAGTGATTTCCTCATGAGCATGTTGGATATCATAGTATTTTGACCATTATTTGTTCAACATGCAAAAGATGTATGTAAGAATTTTGGAGTGCATCAACTGTAAAACTCTTCCTCTAGGAATCCCACAGAATACAAGTTTTAATTCAAATTCAATTTGCACTAAACTGCACCTCACCCACTGCTAACCAAGACACGCTTTCTTTCCATTCCATAAGAAATGTTCTTCAGGCAAAGCTTGTCACAATGCTCAGCACTCAGCAGTGCCACCATAATTAACAAAACTGAATATAAAAGCTGGCCTTATGCAGTCTCTTCTCTCAAGTAACAAGCAATAGGACAAAGGTAACGACCTCAAGGTGGGCCAGGGGAGGTTCAGACTGGATACTAGGAAACATTTCTTCACCAAGAGAATGATCAAGTATTGGAACAGGCTTCCCAGGGCAGTAGTAGAATCACTGTTCCTGGGAAGTGTTTAAAACCATGTAGGTGAGGCCCCCAGTGACATGGTTTAGTGGTGGCCTTGGCAGTGCTGTGGTAAAGGTTGGACTCGATGATCTTAAAGGTCTTTTCCAACCTAGCTGATTCTATGATTCAGTGGCAGGAAGCCAGACACACCATGGGTGGAAGTTTAAGTCTCTGTCCCACCAAATGAGAACTCTGTAGTTCTCCAGCACCACTCTTTGAATGATGTCAGGACTGAGCGAGTGTAATGTCCAGTGTTCCTCTCTTCTTAGATCAACTAACCTCTGGACTGAAGTCTTTTGATAAGAATAACTGGAAATATCTAAACTTCCCTTCCTCTCTGCAATTTTTCCCAGCAGGTCCTGTTGACAACATCATTTTCATGATGATTGTTCACAGTTCAATAATAACATCATACTCAACAACTATACCAACTTGATGAAATGTGTGGCTTTTGGTGGCATTTATTTTGTTTTTTTTCAATGGAGCAAGAAGAGTCATTTGTGATGTGACTTAAAAGACTTACTGCAAAGGGTAATATCAGCATACCACAAAAAGCTAGAGGTTCATAAAAAACTCAGCTTCCAACCTCAAGGCAATATGGGAGATGGATACAGAAAGAATGACACTAAAACATCCTATTATGTCCACTTCCAAATACTGTTGTTTCAGCACAGTTAATCTGCCACTGCAGATGTTCCAAGTTTCATGAACTTGCTAAATAACTAAATTTCTTCAACCAGAGATCTTTCATACTAGCAGCAAGAGTCATGTCATCCCACCAGACAACAGCTACGTAACAAACCCCACCCCAAAAAGCAGGAAATGCCCACTCACATATGGTAAACAAGGTTGCCATGTTCTCCTTGTTCGAATTGGAGTCTTCCATTTGCAGAGAGGATGGTACGAAGGCAAGATTGTCTGCAGACACATCCACGTGACTTGGGCCCATGGCTACTTCCTGATTCATGGAAGAGACCGCCACCGGCTCAAGGCTGAGGCCCACTTCGTGCAAGGCTACCGAGTCCAGAGAAGCTAGGTTGTGTGAGGTAGAGAGCGCCACACTCACAGAGTTGGTGCTCATGGCCACAGTATGAATGGAGTCATTTAGTGTGCTGTCCGGTATTCCTGCCACCCGCCCAGCCATGTGGTCGGGCTCCATGACGACAGGGAGTTCCAAAGTGCTACCGTGAATGGGAATGACACCGCCGTGTCCCACAGGGTCCGATGTCAAATTACTCCCCACCGTGTCTACGGTTAAAGGTTCATGGCTCCGGGAGCCATTTGGGATCTGTGAATGATCCCCAGCTACGTCATCCATGGTAAGTTCCTCTGCTATCCCATCTGTAGAGATGGGGCTGGTGACCCTCGATACACTCTCCATAGTGATTGTAGTATCCAGAGCTACCTCGTGGCTGTCACTAGGGTGCAGATTTTGAGCACCATGGGTGTTCACTGTGCGGGAGTCCATGGAGACAATCCCTGGTTCCAGCCCCACAGTTCCACTGGGCTGGTAGGGATCTAGGGCTGAGGGATTGCTGGGGACTGACAGTGCTGGATTGCTATCCACATTTATAGTGTTGGGATGGATGTACTGAGGCGGAGGTCTGTCAGCCAAGTAAGATAAAATACCTGACAGAACGAGAGGAGGAAAGAGAAGAGAGTGAGATAACATCAGTTTTCAAATCTTGAACAAAAATACCCCATCATCGCAGAGTAGTATTTTAAGAACTAGTTCCTTTAAGAAATGTTCTTTACATTGTGCCCAATTAAAAACAACTAATTCTAAAACATGGCTCACAAACATATGCCAACCCAACACTCCTGTCAAAGTATCATTTGAAACAAATACAGAGCTTCCATGCAACACGGCAAGTCTCTAGTTATTTGTGAAACCCTGAAGAGCCAAGCTTCTGGCAGCATTTAACCCCAGGCTCTTCAGTCCAAAGACTGAATTAGAAAGAAGTTGTTCACATTTTAGGCATAATTTTTCATTCTTAAGAAATAGCTCACGAAGGATGAAGGACTGCTATAGGAATCTAATATTTGATAATCTTAGGTTCACCTTTGCTAGAAATAGAAAGAGTTCTCCATGATACATCCTTTTTTGCTTAGGTATTTAACAATGACTGCTTCCTTCCTCTAAGACTAAAGTGCTACAACTGTCCATCTCAGAGATCATCAACTACAATTCTGAAGGACCAAGGTAAGGTCTCTCAAAGGTATTGTGAGTAATCTGCTGTCTTTCCTTATATGAAAAGTATGCTATTTCTCCTGAAACAACAGACCAGTTAAATTTAAATCAGAAACCCTATCATCTTTTCTCAAATTCTGCAAAGCTGCTCAGCATCAACCAACCTTAGAACTGAAGATACAAAGATATGCTAAGCTATATTTACATGCTACCAACTTCTCTTGTTGGATAAAGCTGGGAAAAAAAATAAATCTTTGGAAGAAATACATCAGCACATTCAAGTAAACAGCAGTGGCAGAGATGGATTTTGCAGATTCTGCAAGATCTGAGTCAGCACATTTCTTTCTGGCCTTGAACTCTATTTGTTATGTAAAACCATTTGTTATGTAAAAGTTTTCCATTCAAATATGTCCATTATTACAAGGATGCAAGCATGGATACTCCTTCTACAGCATCATCCCATTAAAAGTGGCTAAGCCAAGAAACCGACAGTTGAATTTAACCAGCTACATGAACCATTTCTGCATGCAATGCTGCCTTGTGCCTTGAACAAGGAGCATCCTTGACAGCAGCAAGATGACTGACAGAAAAGCCCAAAACACACTTCTGCATAAATTATTCCAGCTCAGAAGAATAGCAGATACCTTTGGTCCCTAAATGCACTGTCACCTCTTCTACACTTTGCCCACAAAATGGGCTGGCATGTAATGCAGTAGGAAAGGTTACTCCTAAACAGCTGCTGAGTTCAGCCACTAGTTAACACTAGTTGGATGAAATCTGGGCTGCTATATTTCTTTTCCTAACCTAGGTTGAACTAACAACACTCACTGGGTGACCTTGAAGAGATTTATCTACTCCCTTCCACCCTGTCAATCGTAGCCACAAAACAAAATAAGGACTACATTTAAAGCTCAGACTTCTGTCTTCACAGAAATAAAATTCTACATTTATACTCTAAAGCACATGTGAGACAGGACTCAAGAGAGAAATCAGTGTGGTAGGCCTTTGAAAATCAACCTTGACCAAAAATAAAGAGAACTATGTCATAGGTTAAACAGGAGGGAAAACACCCTAACTCCTCAGCTGATGGCTTGCTCTTTTTCACCTCTGAACTACTGCAACCTACTATTATGCACATATGGAGTATGGCTTCAGGCTACAGGAGGAAAAAAAAAAAAAGAAAAAGAAACAGCTTTCAAACTACAAGCCATCTGAGGTACAAAACAGGCATGCTTTGGTTTTTGTTAATCTTTAAAACAAAGCAGCAGGAGGAGTGATAAGAGGTCAGATATAAGTAAAAAATTACCTACAATTCATACACATGTATACTAATAGAGACCTGAAAATAAAGGTGTGTAAATGACACAACAGACTCCACACAAACTCAGGGAATTTACAGCTCTGCAAAATAATCAGTCTCACCTGTTTCAGGACAGAAACAGGTAGCTCTTAATTATATAGCTCTTCCCACCCATCAGCATCGCACTACTTACCAGGTAGAATGTGTCTGAAATAGCTGCTCTCCAGGTGAGGGTATGGTGGTGGAGGTAGGGTGTAGTTTCTCTCTGGTATACCACACATAACTCCTCGATCTCCAATACCCATTGGGAGCATCAGAGACAGAGCAGAGGGCAAGGAACTCAAGGAGGGGCCCAAGTTTGGAATTGCAACAGGCAAGCCTGCAAAAGAAAATGCCTATTTAAATTCAGTGGAAGCACTTGAATTTATGAACACACAAGCTAACAAAGAGGTTACTAATTCCTCGGGAGCTCCCTATGGATGTACAGTACGGTACTGTCAAAGTAAGGTAGCAAGCTTTGAAGAAAGGATCACAGTTATCACAACACCGAGGGACATCCCTTGGTGTTGTGCCTGAATGTGGCTAGATAATTTTTTTGGTACATTACGTAGGGCCTGCTTCTACTTCACAGCTGTAATGGACTTTTGTCTCTGTAGCCCCCTGAAGAAAAGAGCTAGGAAAGCAGTTCTGCTTTACAGGTGAAAAATCATTATTTTCACTTGACTGAAGTCAGACCTAGATGGGGGCAGTCTGTATTTCAAAGAATTATACTACTACCCACACAGAGTGCAAACTGCCACATTAGAACAGAACAAGACTCCCATTAAGGCATAAATCTGGTAAGCATACATCCCTTTTGCTTTGCCCACCAGTGTTTTATGGTTTACCCTTTTCCATATCACCTCATTTCCTGCCACAAAGACATGACTTGCTATCAGAGCAAGCATTGCTACCTAGTTACGAACACTCGTGTGACAATCAAACACTGAGCATGAGCTGCAGTACCCTCTGTGGGAGCTTTCCCCATTACCTGGTGCTGGTATGGCGTTGTGAGTGGGTGACGCTGCCAACCCCAAGTGACTCCCCGAGACCGGCAGGGCATTGCTCACAGAGGATGAGGTCAGCTGGTCCATCCCTACAGTACTCAAGTTCATTTCGTTCATTCTGAGGGCAGGGAACAGAGAGGGGAGGGGAAAAAGAGAAAGAGAAGCAAGAGCATTCCTGATTACTGACTGTACTGTGCTGAGGAAGGGCTGAGTAAACAAACTAAAAATCAGATACTGACAAGTTAAAAACTCTGCCTTAGAAAGCTAAGAATAAAGTACATCAGCCACACACACTGTGATCACATCATAATAAATACATATTGATCATATCAGATAGCAATAACAGGATTGAAAAGCCAGTTCAAAAAGACACATCAGACCCTAACTTTTTCCTTGCCATCCAGAAAGTTTCACTCCTAGTAGTCAAAGCTACTGTGATTGAAGTATTGTGAACACAGATCTATTTGCAAGCTGAACATCACAACTATTTGGGCAGCAGCATCTGATTTATATTTCATGACTGCTGGACACCACATTCATGTTCAAAAAACAAACCTTAGGGGAGAGGAGGGGGAAACATCACTTAACATTTGTAATAGACACAAACCCTCTAATTCGAACCACCAGTTCAAACCAGGCCAGTAGTGACAAGAGTCACCGCTGCAGAGTTTTAACAGGCTGCCTCAGTCTGGTTCTGCAGACATATCGCATGCTCCTACCACATCAAAAATTGGCACTATGGATGACACTGTATTTCAGAGCGACCAACCAGTCTTTCTTGAGTGCCTGTGACCTCTTAAGCTACTCAAGTGGGCATACACCTCATGCATGGCTCTAATGCTGCAGAAAATCCCAGGCTGCCCAATAGCCCAAATCCCCAGCCTTGGCAGAAACCATGCCGGCTCAGGGCACATCTGTCCCCTGGGGTGTCAAGCTGCACATGCAGCCTGAACGAGTCCACGGGGACGAGGCCATTGAGGAGACACAGTCCCCTCTCACCTGTCAAAGCTTTGCAAGCTTTGCCTGGCCTTAGCTCTGCTCACCCAGGTGCTCCTGCCCACACACCAGCACCTCCTCGGGCCACAAAGGCCGGCTGCCCTCACTGCGGTCACAAACCCAGCAGCAAAACCCCACACTGACTGCACCTCTCACATGCCCCTTGCAATCAGCAGGCCCAAGCTCTGCAGTACCGACAGAGAGCTGGAACTTGGGTTGCCCCTCAGGCAAGGAAAGGTATCGCTCCCCCTGGAGAAACAGCCAATTACACCAAACTCACGCAAGTTAACCCAAAGGTCTGAGCCACACAAACGGAGTCACCGACTTTCATGTCGCTTCTGCCCAGTTTTCGCATCGCAAAGCCTGCCCTTGTCAACCGCGCCACTCTATCCAGGACAGCTTTACAAGGACGTCGCCGAGGGGTCCTGCTATCCGGCGGGGCAGGCACGTACCCCCACCCCTGGCCCAAACGGCTGCTGAGGGTGGTGATACCCGTGGGAAAGACCCGGAACCAAGCTTCGGGGCCTGCGGGCGGGCTAAACGCTCTAGGGACCCCCTTCCCTCCTCGTTCCTCGGCCGGAGTGCTCGCCGCCGTCGCAAGGCCCGAGGTGCCCGGTATCCGCCCAGCCCACCTCCCCCGGCTCCCCGGCGGACGCTCACCTGGGGTGCATGGGGCCCGGCACCTCTCCCGGCGGCGGAGCAGCCGCAGCCGCAGCCGCATCAGGGCCCTCAGCCCCGGCCCGCCGCCGCCCCTCGGGCAGGCGCCTGCCCCCGGCCCGGCCGCAACCACCGCCACCGCCGTCGCCGCCTCATGGGCGGGGCCCCGACTGGCGCGGGCCCGGCCGCCGGTGAGGGGGGGAGCGGGGCGGAGGAGGCGGGAGAGGGAGGCGGTGATGGCGGAGGCGGCGGGAGGGGGACGGTGGCCGCTTCCGCCGCCGAGAGCCACATCCAGGAAGCGGCGCCACCGCCCCGGAGTTCGGGCGCTTCCCGAGGGCCGCCGCCTCCGGCGAGGCACCGTCACGGGTGGGGAAAGGATGCCTGCGGGGCCCGCCCGGCTCCGTGTCATCCCTGGCAGCCGCCGGCCCACCCCTGCCCGGGCCGGCTTGCCTGGCAGCCGCCGCAGGGCTCGGCACCAGCCACAGTGCTGGAGGCAGGGCAGGCCTGCCTTCGGTGTACCTCAGCAGCGCTTCGGCCCCTTCCACCCGCCTTATCTCCAGATTGCTCCCAGGACTGGGGCGGGAGCCGCCCAGGTTCACGGTAGTTCTCCCTTCCCGGAGGAGCAGCTCGGTTGGCACTGCCCAGGCATAAAGCGTTATCCACGGCCTGCTCGGCTGACTAAAACCCCCTGCCCTTGTTACATGCACTAGCTCTCTCAGAAGGGTGCGATGCTAACTCTTGGTTTTCCACACAATAGTCGTATCTCTCTCACTGCTTTCTCATTACGCCCTCGTGTCTGCTGTCATTAGAGGGTTGTGGTTCATATCCTCTGGTACCGTAAGCCCGCATGTCCCCAGCTGCCTTCTGCACGCCAGCCGTTGTTCAATTATTTAGGATTTATGGTTGGTACAATTCCTGCTAAGGCTACATTGCAAAGGGATGTCTTGATATGTGCAAGTGGTTTTGTAGCTCGCTTTCTCACCTGTGACACAAGGATATTCATCACATACACTGCCCAAATCAACTGCAAGTTCCGTAAGTGCCGGGGTGGACAGCTGTTTCCTGAAACACCGTAATGTGTTTCTGTAGTCTGATCATGCCTGGCGCTTACAATGCCTTATTAAATGAGACATCTCTTGATAGGATGTCAGCACAGGAGGAGACTATTTTTCTGCCCACTACCTTTTGATTTAAAGAACTTAAATGTAGAATCTGGAAGGGTCATTCCACTTCAGTACAAACCCATTGGTTCTTCTAAGGGTAGAAATATGCTCTCCTAATTTGGCTTTAGCTTTCAGGAAGTAAGACACCTTGCATAGGCTAGGTCTTCAGGCTGTTTCAGTAGGTCAAGGAGAGAAATAGGCTGCTGCTTAGAGTGCTTCATCCTACCCTGAGCTGGATGTCTGAGACGGGTGAGAAGAATTTGGAGCTGTGGCTATGGCCTGTAACTGGGACCTGTGCATTTAGTTTAGCCTATCACTTATAAAGAACTACATTTAGGCAATGTAAATACAGGTCTCTGCCATTCATGACCAAAACAATGACCTTATTTAGTTTACCACATACCCTGTAACATCTCCTTCACTAAGCCAGGTAATCCTTCCTCTAACCATGACTGAGTATATCTGGTTTGGCTCACAAACATATTTCATCAAGTCAGGAAAGAATTCATCAAGTCCTCAGGTTTTTAGGGACTGCTAAGCTTGTGATGGGGGGGTTAATCTGTGCTTCATTTTTATGTGTATAGTACCACATATTCACATGGTTGGTGCTAATACTTCACATCTTAGAAACTCCAGCAAATGATTACAAGCCTAAAAGTCTCTCTCTTCACATTGCATTCCTCAGTATGTAGGAGATGACTGGAGACCTTCCATTTTCAGTTGTCATCCTTTCAACTTCACAGTTATACTCAGTACATCTGAATTCTGTCCTGAAATGCTAGGTTATCCCAAGCTCTCAGCTTGCCTTAATGCCAATTATGATAGTTCTAATGCAGAACTGCCCTGGTGCTGAAATCCTGATGCTATTTCAACTGTCTGAGCTGAAAGCAATACTTTGAGCCTAGGAGACAGATTGGATATTATCGTACACAGATAAGAGTGTGTTTTCCTACTGTCATACATGAGTCCTCTGAGATTCCAGCTTTTTCTGTAGTCACTTTACTCCCTTGAACGAGTGATATCTTAACTACCAGTCTAAAGCAGAAGTATCAAAGGAAGCCAGCGATAATATAAAGTGTCAGTGAATGAGAAATTAATCTGTGTCTACAGAGATGTATGCTGCACGCCCAAGGTATTGTGATAAAACACATTTTAGAACTTTTTTTCTGCAAGGGAAGATATTTCTTTAATATAACAAACACTTTCATTGTATGTGAAGTGTTTTGATAAGACAACTGCACTATGTCCCCTGAAAGCTTAGTTTATTGACATTTATAGCCGTACTTGCTGTGTGAGGAACAAATTGCAGAGCTATTTTTCAAGTAGTCTTCAGATCCTGGAGATGTACTGAAAGATAAGGGAGACTTATAAAACCACGGGGGAAAGAGATGCAGTAAGCACACTTCAGTCCTCTTTAGTGTGAGCTGAAATCCCTGCTGGACCATGCCCACATCTCAATACAGTCAGTTCTCTTCTGCTGTTCCAAACCTGCTTTTGGGTTCCTTCTCAGGGTGAGCAGGATTACACTGAACGAAGATTATGCAAAAAGCCAAGATTGACGCCAACCATTTTAACATCAAAAATCCAGATTTCTCACCATCTTTATTGGCTAGTCAGTGCTTTGTAGGTGTGTATTTTGGTGATAGTCACAGCATGAAAGCTGGGTAGTTTAGGTGCAGCTCTCTCTGCTACCTATAGAGCTGGAAAGGGATGGCTTATGCTTAAGGATAAAACAGGATTAGAGAGGCACAGAACTACTCAACCGTGTATTCCTGGATCTCAGTCTAAATTGCAGTTATTACTCTAATTCTGTGGTATGCAGTTAACACGAGAAACTGCTAATTTCACAATTTCATATCTGTTAATGAATTGCAGCAGCGCAGACTAACTATAATATGTATTGTAAATACTAGAATTTGGTATAGTTATAGCACAGTAAAATATAACAAATCATAGAATGGTTTGGGTTGGAAGGGACCTTAAAGTTCATTCAGTTCCAACTCCCTGCCATGGGCAGGGACACCTTCCACTAGACCAGGTTGCTTAAAGCCCCTTCCAACCTGGCCTTGAACACTGTCAGGAATGGGGCACCTACAGCTTCTCTGGGTAACTTGTTCCGGTGACTCAGAACACTCACAGTAAAGAACTTATTCCTAATATCTAGTCTAAATCTACCCTCTTCCAGTTTAATTCCATCCCGCCTTCTCCTATCAGTATATACCCTTGAAAAAAGTCCCTCTCCATCTTTCTTGTAGGCCCCCTTTTAGGTACTGGAAGGCTGCTATAATGTCTCCTTGGAGACTTTTCCAGGCTGAGCAAGCCCAACACTCTCAGCCTTTTTTCATAGTGGAGGTGCTCCAGCCCTCTGAGTATCTCTGTGGCCTCCTCTGGACTCACTCAAGCAGGTCCACATCCCTCTTGTGTTGGGGGCCCAAGAGCTGAATGAACTACTGCAGGTGGGGTCTTACCATAGTGGAGTAGGGGGGGACAATCACTTCCCCCAACCTGCTGGTCATAGTGGTGAACAATGTTGTGAGGGTTTCTTTTTAAGCTCCTGATGTAATTTCTTTTTCTGTCCCAGTAATGTGTTCACAGGTAATATAGTTGAGACATCATCTATTGAGAAATAGGTGGACTCAGCTGACACTTGTGTTTCTACTACAGTATTCCCATGGATGACTTTCTTTTCAGACACAGAGGGACACAGTGTCAAGAAGAATCTGTTGCTTTGAGTAATTCAAAGTAATGCAAAGCAATCACTGTGTGGTGTCAGTAGTGTTATTCATGATTCTTGTGGGAGTGTGAATGAGTTGAGGGTTCTTTTGTACAAAGGTTACTACATTCTTGTAGATACTGTGTTAGGATATATGCAATTAAAACCACAACGAAGTTAGATCTGGAAGGAAGATGCCTCAATGTTTTGTTTTTAGGCATGTCAGAAATATTTTCCATTAATTTTGGCTGTGTAATTAGGTGAAGTAAAAGGAAGGAAAGAAGGAAGGGAACCTCTTTGAATGCCACAGTCAGTGGAGTATGTAAGGAGTCTTCCAGCATCCCAATTTAAACTTTGTATTCAAAAAAAGCAAACAAAACAAATAAAAAAAAAAACAACCCCCAAACAAACAAAAACAAAAGCAAAGCAAAACATACAATATATATAGAAACAGTGCAACTTCTGTCATTGCCGAGCAGTGAATGACACCTGGTTTGTACCACCTGGAAAGCAAACCAAGCCATCTGCTTTGTATCAGCATGAAGGATATTGCATTCTGGAGTAAAAGCATCATCCAGGCAGAGGTGTGAAGAGGAGTTCATTGGAGAAACCGTGTAAGAAAGAAGATCAAAGGTTTGCCTTAGAAGAGGCAAGAGTCTTAACCTACTCTTAAAATTAAAAGGAATGTGTATTAGCCTGTCACTTTGGTGGGCCAGTCCTGCTACTTTCACTGAGCCTGCATGTGCAGACACGTTGAGAAAGGTCTGCTTTGTGCAGAAGTCGGTATGGGAATGATACGTTGCTTTAATCCTACTTGTGCTCTCAACAAGGACCTTCAGGGGGATGTAAGGTGCATTGGCCTTGTATGGCTCCCTGGCCAAGGGCAAATCCCTTTCTGAGCAAGTGGCATTATAGTGTCAACAATGATACAACAAAAGCCTTTGGCATATATTCTTATTTCCCTTGCACACAGACAAAACCAGACTACAGAGTCCATTTGGTATGAGATCAGCTTCAATCATTCAGATTCATAAGTAACATTTACCTGTAGCTTTTCTTCATCTATTTCTCTAAAGGTTTAACAGTGTGGATTTTCCTGTAGGAAGAACAGACGTCTGTTTAGTACACATGCAATTCTGACACTCTGGGAAGTGCCAGTGACCTGCATTTACAGTAAACATAGAAAAGAGGTGTGGTGGCAGGGAATAGTGCATTTGCATGGCAGACTGAAATGTAACCCTGCCTTTTGAACCTGGCTAGTCTTCGGGCAAGGTCATGGAGATCTGTGAAATGATCTGGCATCTGAGACCCCCAAGAGGCATGCTTCCATTTCCTCACAGGAATATTGCTAGGGAGCAGCATTTTAAGTGTAATGATGACACAAATTATATGGCCTTTTCCTACTTCAGGTATCTGGCTAGAGGCTGACATCCTCTTTGTTTTAAGAAAACTCTTAAGTCCTGGTCTCCCTTAGTGCTACAGTGAATGAGTTATTTTCATTTCTAAGCATTTAATGAATAAGCATTCATTTCTGAGAACATTTGGACTGGACAACAGAGTTTATAGTGAAGTGAAAAGCCTGGACTGTTCAACTTTTCCAAGGTTGGGGTTTTTTTTAAGGCAGAAAAGCTCTCATAATCATTTGATCTGAAATGAGTTGTGCATACCATGGGGTGTTCCCCAGTAATTCTTCCCTCACACCCATGCCTGCTATATGAGCTATGGCACATGTTTTAGAAATACATTTATTTGTGACCAGAAAAGATCACAACCCCTCATGGAATGCATTAGCTAACTCTTAGGTAATGCTACAAAACCTCCAGCTTCAAACACCACCTCTTGCTAGGCTATGTTGGTGGTGGAGGCAAAAGTAGATGGACAGTTGCCCTGTCTTATGAGCCATTTTGATGCTGACCCTGCCCCTGGCATAAACTAGAGTCCAGGGTTGTTCTCAGTCACGTCTGTCTAGAATGGTCTGCCTGTATGTTCTTCATACTTTGAAGATTATCGTTGTTTTTTGAAGCTGCAGGATAAGCCAGCAAAGATACAAAGGCTGACTTGAAAATGAATGCTGATGTGATTGCTGCTGGTTTCTGACTCAGCAGAGACATAGATGTGTTTCTCGGAGTGGAGGATGTAGTTTCAGTTACGCTTCTGAGGTAGTTTGGCATGAAAGGCTGAACAGGGTGGAAACTTTCACTTTGAGCAAAAGAACGGTTCTAATGGAGTCTACGTGCTTGTACTTTTTCATGTCTGTCCCTTCCCACAGCTCTCCCAGACCAAACATTCAACTCCCCAAACTGATGGTGGCAAAAAAAAAAAAAAAAGAAATTCAATTAACTGTGAAGATGTGTTTTCAGAAAAAAAATATAACTATGAAGCCCTTGAACACAATGTGGGGAAATGTCAAAGACCCTTCATTTGCTGCAGAAAGAGATCCCAGCACAACTAGGTTAAGTTAGAGGAAACGCACAGATAAGGACATTATGCCCCTACAAACTGCCAAAAGTCCTTTTCTTTTGTTCGCCTCTTCTCCTCATCAAAGCTGATGGCAAACTGGAGGATGCAGCACAGATCTAGCACAGTCAAGAAGGATTTTCAGCTCCCCAGGTAAAGCACTGGGTAGGGTCCATCAGGTAAGCCAATGCCCATGTAGACATCTAGTAATAGCTACACAGGAGGCAATCAGGGCATCACCTTTGTTTTTGTTTATCTGAGGCAGGTGCTCATAGTGGTGATCAGAACTTCCCTGCAATAAGAAGAAACATGCAAAATGGTGAAGATTTTTTGAAAATCCTCATGTTCAATTTGTGAAACTCACTTTTATTAAAAAAGCCTCTTTGGGTGAAGAGGGCAGTTTTTCTGTTACGCTTGCACGTGTGCATTCTTGATCTGACATGACTTGCAACCACAAGAGAGCACTCTTTCCTTTGAAGATTTCTCAGTTTCCCCAGAAAGCTAGAGACGAGCCATATAAGTTTGCAAACAGCTTGTAAGCTGTTTCAGTTAGACCAGAGCAGCCGAAACAACAAAGCTTGCAGTTGTCTTTTGGATTTCGTTGTGAAAAGCCTTTGGGTAGTTTTCAGATGACAGAAGATCCTTGGTTCCTGAGAGGGAGGAGTTCTGCCAAAACTTTGAAGATCCCTGTAAACTTTGCAAATTACCCATCTTTTGGAGACAATTATATCAAACGATATCATGGATTACAATACATGAGAAGTATTCAGAGCCTGGAAGATTATTTATGTTTGGCATTAGCTCTTATGGTCATAATTTCAAGCAGAGAGAAAAGGAATACACAGGAACCCTCTTATTATCTTTTGAAATATGAAGATCAGAGGAAAAGAAGGGTTTAAAGTGTGGAGTGATGGTCCTCAAAACCTGTCTGTAAATTAGCTGGTATCCAACTTCTATAAAAACAACAAGGCTTAGAGCTGACTTCCACGCACAGAGTGGACCTCATGAATTCTTAGCAGTGTTTTGAGATCTGAGTTTTCATACACTGCAGGAGGAAATCGCAGCCACTGGGGCAGAGTACCTCTACAAATGTTTCCTCCTTCCTTGGACTGATACAAGATTTGGAAGCCAAATTCAGGAACTGACATTCCACCGGCTGGGAATAAAAAAAGAAGCATGGACAGCAGTAAAGATGATGATGGACTACTGAACAGGATTGCATTTCCAGGACCTATGTCCCTGGCTAACAGCCATGTGCATCCCCATAGGGTCCCCCTAAGAGAGCCCTTTGGGGTTCCCTTCCATCTGGACCCATCTTACTGGGAGCAAGCCTATAGCGGGCACACGGGTCGCATCTCCTACATCCCATTCCCTGGCTACGTGGGCATCTATGACTATTCCTTTGAGCCTGCCTTCATTCGAAAGAGGAATGAGAGGGAAAGACAGCGGGTGCGCTGCGTGAACGAGGGCTACACACGCCTGAGAGAGCACCTGCCCAAGGAATTTGCTGACAAGCGCCTCAGCAAAGTGGAGACTCTGAGAGCTGCAATAAGCTACATCAAACACCTACAGAGCTTGCTGGACTGTCATCCCTTAGGGTCGAACAGTAAAGAAACGCTGTCTGCCAAGGAACTCCCAGAAGCTCCCAGTCTTGGTCCCCCACGGGAGTGCAACAGTGATGGAGAGTCCAAAACCTCATCAGCTTCATCCCCCTACAGTGAATTTGAGGAGACGGGCAGCTAGGTAACAGCCTCTCTGGAGACAGAAAGCTGAAAACCAAATCTAAAACCCTGGGGATTTTTCTACAGATGAAAATGAATACCAGGAAAAGGAAAAGCAGCTAGGGAAAAACAGAAAAGGTATTTTCGATCTGTCAAAGGACTAACTGTTGTCTGTACAAAACCTGAAGATGATTTGTAAGCAAACAGATATATCTCAGGTTGCTTCAGCCGTGTTACTAAACTTCCTTTGGACTGTTAAAACTGAAGCGATGTTTGCATTCTATTTTTCATTCAGCTTTTATTCTATTCCTCTATTTTCTTTTGCCTTTCACTTGATGAGACAGCAAAACGAGATGAATGCATTTAAGGAAATTCCCCTTCCCTTTCTCCTGCTTCCTCCTGTAAGTTTTATTGGTTGGTTTTCCTGACTGCTAACCTGAGATAAACTGGCTTGCAAAAGCATGGACTGGGAAAGGTAAGATTTAGATAAAATGCCTTTCCCTAAAATTTTTAGGAAACTCACAGAAATACTCATGTTTCTGAAAAGACAATTAAAAAATATAAATAAGGCTGTATTTGGGAAATAATTTATCTTATGGCATCTTTGAAAGTGAAAGAAGAAACTCATTCATTGGACACTGGCTATCTGGTGATTATTTGAAAGATAATTTTCAGGAAAAGGAAATCTGACACTTTCATTTTAATCAATATGAAAAAGAGGAAACAAAGTTGTGTAAAGCTGCACCTTCAAAAGCAAAGCTCTGCTCATTATACTGAAAAAAATGTTGCCAGTCTTTTTCTTCCTTTTCTGAAAATTGAGTTTGTGGACAAAACAGTCTTGACTGTGTCTTTTTGGCAGGTCTGATAGAAATATGCTGTGGTTAGATATATAGTGGTTAGATACCAGTGTGTACAAAAAGGGTAACACTGAATATGTCAGTTTACATCTACATGAAAATCTAGGTATTTTTAATTTCGTTTAGAATATTGTAATACTTTTTCAAAGAATACGCCTTATAAAATTAGTATCTCAAGTTCTGTGGGCTACCTTTAATGTGGACCATGTCTACTTAAAATGAGAATTTGTCTCCAAACTGCCCGAAAATCTTCCTTTCTCCAAGGCCAGACTTAAATAACATTTGGTTAGTTTTAAATGCCATGCTGAATATGGGATAAACGCCTTCTTACCCATACACTTTCAAAGAGACTCTTCAAAATTCTGCTTTTTTTGCCCTATGTTGGTGAAATGGATCTGTACCTTTTTGTCTTCATGTCATGCTGACTCAACACCTGAAAAAATGCTCTTGTATAAATAAGAACAAATACTGATGAAATACCTCAAACTGTGTCTATAAATTTCATTTAAATAAAAAATTGAATTATTCCTGCCTGTGTTCTTTTTCACTTTTCAGTTGCTAACAAATGGGACAGCACTGTTTGCTGGAGTAATGAATTTTCAGGAAAGAAGAAAGAAACTAGATAAGTAAATAGGAACTGCTACCTATTAAACAACATTTTAATCTAGATTTTTAAATCTAGATAAAGAGCAGGTTTGTGCTAATAAAAATTATTGGGTATAAAACCTGCTGATTTCTAGCAGATCATTCTGAACATTTGTACTTTTAGATATTGTGTCCATTGCAGCCACAGGCTTCATTCTTTATTCTTTATATGGTAAACAGTTTCCTTTTCTAATGTCTATTTTGTTTTTCTTGCTACTTTTGCAGGGTCTGTTTCCCATACCCAAAGAGTAGAGGTCCAGTTACCTGGACAATTCAGATCCAGAGCCAAAGCACTCATTTCTGAGTGCGTGTTGTATTTGTTATCCAAGAAAGGGGAGGGGAGCAAGGTAGTGGTCTGAATGTCTGGTTGGGAACCATTATCTCATGTCCTTTTTTCTTTCCTTTGTGTTTGCTGACAGAGATTCAACCTCTCTCTGCCTCAGTTTTTTGATTTCTAGAAATACGGTGGTGCTGCTGGTAACCTTGTCAGTAAGCCTCAATTGCACTGTTCTGTCAGAGCAGAGGTTAAATCTTTGCTACCTGCGAAAACCATACACTTCCTCAGAATATCTGAGACAAGTTCTGTGAAACATAGTTGTTTGTAAAGCACTCTGAAGGTTAAAAGTGGTTAATGTGCACGTAGTGACAATTCATAACCAGATCAAACTGAATCAACATAAAAATTACCAGAATGACCGTTACTTCCTGGGCAGGCACATCAGATAACGCTCCAAATAGTTTTTTAGGTCAGATGGTTATCACGGAGGCTTGGTCCCTACAGAGATATAAGTAGGAGCCACAATCCTTTGATTTCAAATGCTAGAGCTAGTTAGGCCATCCAGAGAAATGAACTAGGCTGTGGCTCTGCCCCCTTTCAGCTTCATCTCAAATGGGATGGTCCTCAAAGGGAGTCTAACTGAGTGACAATCATCACAACCTGTGCCTGTGCTTGGCTGTCACTGCTGTAGAATGTCTCTTCCCCTGTGAGATGCAGGCTGATCAGCTGCACATCTAGATAGGACTGGTTTATTTGTTGCAGATCCTAAATATCCTGCAGTCAGAACCAAACCTGGACTTTGTGAAATAATATTCTGGAAAATGCCTCTGGACTTCAAGGAGACTGGTTAAAATCTACATTTAATAAAACTATAGCTCCTTTTATGTATATATTGTACATCTCTGGGGATGTCCCTAAAATACCCCCAATCGGACCTTAATGCTGAAGTTGTAAAAGCTAGAATGTCATGTGTAGCTTAATTTAATTTTAAAGGAAAACTGATTTCTGGATGAAGAGGAAATTCTGTGTGGGAAAGACTGTCACAGGTTGAAGTACTCTCCTTAGGAAAGTTTTACCTTTCTATTTCTCACAGTTCCTGTTGTCACGCAAATCCCTTGCACATTTTTAGCACAAGGAAGTAGAAAACAGCTCAAGATTTCCCAAAGATGGATCAATGCTTCCTACAGACGTCAACAAAGGTTTAAAGTGAACGCTACGTTTCAAAAGCTTTCTTAAGCTGTGTCTGTCTAGACAAAGGTTTTCTTCAAAGCTTCTAAAGTGTATCATTATCAGACTTTGAAAGCAGACAATGATCCAGCTTGTCACCATGAGAATCAAAGTTTCAATAAAAATGTTGACCAGGGAATTCTCTCCATGTGGCACAATTACTGTTTACAAGAAAGGTGAACACTGCTATCTGTAGGCAACCATGCTACAGATCTATCGAACTCCTGCACACCAAATGCAGACACTTTAATCTTTGTATCAAATGTGAAAGAAACCCCACACATCTGAATTCTTCCCTCTTCTGACATTAAATTACAAATCCATTTGCTCTTTGATATTATCAGCAGTTTAAAGATGTGTAATCCTGGCCATGGAATTGCTTTTAATCCCCTAATAGCTATTTAGCTGATTTCTTTGTAAAAGCCCATCCACACTCCTTTCATGTTATATTACCCAGTGTCAATAACATGGCCAAAGAAAACCAGAGGCACTATAGAAAAGTCATGTTCAGGCAGTAAAGCCATCAGAGCCAGTTTATCTCACTGGAGTAAATGAAAAGGGAATGTCCACACAGAAAAGAAAGACTGAAAACATTTGACACCAGCATACTTGCAAAGGAGACAAAACAAGATCCAAAACATTTTGAGGAGAGGCTTGCAAGTTGTACCAACAGGAGGGCCCTGCTGAAGTTAGCTCAGGTCAATCACTATAGCTGAGCAAGGTCTTAGTAAATCTCTTGAGAACAGAGTCTAAGCAAATATGACTTCAGCAGGTGCTCCTCACCATAACCCTCAGGGTATAGATAAATGGCTGCATCCAGTGGTGCACTGGGTGGCACTGGGGTTCTGGAGAGGCAGATGTTGGCAGGGTGGGTGTGAGAACGGCTGTTGCTACTCTTAGAAGAAGTTGGGGAGTGAGGTGGGAGCTACTGCTCCCTAAGAGCAGGAGTCAACAGGCCCTGTACTAGCAGTACTACACTTCAGTAGCCTTTACCTATTGTACCACTCAAAAGATTCTTATTTAAAAAGCCAAGTCAAAAAGCAGGCCTGGAAAAAGACAGGGGAGCTTTAAAGGAGTAAGTCTGTCACTGAAATCAAATGAGCTTTTCTCACTTGATAAAGCTCTGTGTGGAAGTCACCTGGTGTCACACCTGAGCTGGGTTGTCACCCTTGTTAGAACTTGTTCTCCATGGTCTGAGCATGCAGTATGAACACAGGCAAGGTACAACCAGCACCAGGGCAAGTACTTGAGCATATGAAGGGTGTGGATATCTGCTTCTACCAGGCTGAAGCTAAGCTCTAGCCTGGCAGTGAGGTGCAGCCTTAGAAGACAGAACCTTTGCATGGTTGCGAATCAAGTAGAAAAGTGAACAACAACTGAAGTCCAACTTAGGAATAGATAGCATGAGTATGTGCAGAGGCTGGATTTCTTGGATATACTTCAGAGAAAAAGCACAAGAAAACGTTGGTTTAATTGGTTTCCCTTTATTTGTCATGGCTTACACAAGAACCATTCTTCCCTAAGCAACACAATAGCTGCATGTGTGTGAGCTGGAAAGGCTGGGGTACCCATGACCCAGCTCTGGAGCAGTGTTCTGCCACTCTGTTTTTTGCTTTTCCTGGGGAGAACAGGAACTTCATGCAGTCTCACACCTTACAAACCCAAGGCAAAGCCCATTAGCAGGTTTTTGTCTGCTTTCCAATGAAAACAAAGCTCATGTGAGACATCCCGTCTCCAAAAGCTTCTGAATCTCTGACTGATTTTCAGCCAACCCCAATGGGGAGAACATCTCAAAATGCAAATCAAATTTCTTCCCCCTCACCACCAAAAGAGGGGTTGGGCAGAGGTGGGGAGCTCAGCTTACTGCTTATGGTGATGAGCTGTGGTGCTTCATGCTGGGTCATCCTGTGATGCTCAACTGCTGGAGGCCACAACCCCTGGGCCAGACACAGAAAACAGGCAATTCATTTGCTCTTCAGCCACTTCCAGTCATAACTCGGTATATTATTGTAAACTGAGGGGGTTTGTCAGGGTTAAAACACCCATTTGTGAAGCTGAGCAGCTGAAGACTCTGATTCATTACATCCCTGTCTTTAGCTATGCCTGAACGGGCAAATACCCCCAAAACTGTGGGTTACAGGGATAGGGAGCAGCCAGGAAGCCTCTATCTCACTGTGAGTCCCCTCAGTCTTTTTCAAAAGCTTTGAAGCCAGGCTCATGGAACTCACTGTCATTGGGGAACGGTTTTGTATTTGATGAAGCACCAAGATGGAAGTTTGTTAAGCTGGTCCTTAGTTTATCAGTTATGTTTTTGCAGCTGCAGGGAATTAAAAGATATATTGGTATGGATCATGGCTTTTAACCAAGCTAAAAGAAGTCCATATATCTCTCTGCTAGTCTACCCCATGCAAATTTTGGACACCCCTCAGCTTATTTCAGGTATGACTGGTGGTAAGGGTTTCAAAGACATGAAATTGCTACGCGGTCCATGAACACTGGTGGCATCAGAGTAGAAAAACGTGCCAAATTATAGTCCTGGGAGTGTACAATACCAATCCAAGCCAAGCTGCATTTGCTGTGCTACTCACAAAGCACCTTACTTGTCCCCATGATTTTATTTGGATGTGTTGTGGTTCTGGGCATATACAGCAGATTTTTGTCTTCCAGGGCTGTTAGCAATCGGTACTGAACCCAAACCAATCTCTTCCATCTGCACTGAGATTACAAAGAGAACAAGTAGTTACAAATAAATTGAATTTGCACATCTTTTAATGCATTTGTTTTACTGCCAGAATTATGCTATATTAGGCTGCTCTCTAGATGTAGCTTTTTGAAATTAAGAAGCATTGAAGAAGTCTCAGGCTCAGCTGCAGAGGGTTTGTCCCAGGGGAACACTCATGAGGAGGTGATGTGTGCATCCCGGAGGTGTTAAAGCTCAGTGGTGCTTAATGAATTGAACTGATAATAAACAAGGTAATGTATAAATGAAAAAAGCCAGATGTATAAACACAGGAGTGTGTGTTGTGGTGTCTGTGCATGGGAAAAAGAGGAAGGGTGGCAGAGGGGAGGGAGAAAAGAGTGCTATTGAAGTGTGGCATACTGCTTGATAACAAACCAGCCGTGTGGCTGAGACAAGGGAAATAGCAACCAAGTAGATAAGATACTTTTTGGGGAGGATTAAATCCTTACAAAAAATAAAAATACTTAATATATTTGCAGGCAAACCCTGTGAAGATATAAAAAGGCTGTGAGATTTGAATAGCAGAAATGCAAATGACAGCAAGCAAAGCAGCAACTCTCATGAGACCAGGATTTAGAGGGAGCCATAGACAGGACTGGAGAGAGATATGACTCCTTCCCTGCCACAACCATCAGCCAGTGTGAGTGTTTTCCACCATTTAAAGTGTTTTCCTCCTTCCCATGGCATACTTACTCTCCTCCACTGGAAGGGAGGAGTGCTCCTGCCCTCTGGGCATTTTTAGCCCTGGGGACCCATGAGTTTAGAGAGGACTTTGCTCACTTGAGGCATCCCTGACAAGGCTGGCTAGATCAGCTGGATCTGCTCTCTGTTATGAGGCTGAAAATGAGAGGGGAGCAGGCTGGGGCTGAGCTACAGGGTGGGCCCTAATCCTGAAGGAGCAAAACAGAATAGTGGGGAGAGTAAGAGAAGCCAAGCACCATGATGAGGAGTCTGGAGCATGAACAAAAGCCAAGCACAGGAGGTGTCTCTCCTAAAGGAGGAGTTGCACCACTGGCATTATTCTGTCTCCCTCCTCCTCCATCCCCCAGGCTGGGAGTCAGGAGTGCTGCTGGAAACCATGGGGACATTGTGGTGGGCATCTCAGGGCAAAAGGAGAGCACTGGTTCTGTGAATGGGGGTGAGGGGACAGGGGCAAAATCTGTACTGTGTATGTCCAACCTAGTGCAGTAACACATCTTCTAGGAAGAGGAACAAGATAGCTGTAGGCTAGGCATGGTCATGTAAAAGCCTCGCAAAGCTGAGAACTGTAGCAAGGGATGTTCACTGCTGTTACTGTTTTATTTTAGAGGGTGGATATAGGTTTACATCATGGTGATAATGCCCCCACTTTCTTTACATTCTGCTATTCAACATCAATCCCTATTGTTTTCCTCCTCTCCCAGCCCCTGTAGCTGTGGCTCCTGCTATAGAGGCAAGGGTATAGAAGCATCCCCTGGCTGTGTATTTTGTGTTCTTCTCATACAGCAGCCTGATTCTAGCATTCCTTCTTGCTAACACCTCTCTGCTGATCACACTATGTGCAGCCCTTGATGAAAATGGACAAGCCTTGCAGTAGCTGGGCAGGGAGCTTCTTAATAAGCAAAATTTAAATCAAAATAAAATGTCCAACCCCTATCGGAAAAGCAGCAGCTATATGATTTTACCACCAGCCATTGTGCAAAAATGGCTGAAACCACACTGTTTGCATGAGGATGAGTCTGTCTGCCTGCACCTCAGACACACCACATTTATCTGCCTACCATCGCTTCTCCTTCATCTTTTCCTGTTCATCATTGCAAAATACCTCCAAGTGTATTTCTTATCAAAGTGCTGAGCAGTTGTGAGCAGGCTTGTGCTCTAGCTGGGGAGCTCAGCCCACCTGCCATCAGGAGCTGAGTGATAAACCCAGGTTACTTCAGCCCTGGATTTTCTTTCTGTTTCAGTAACAGTGTGGCCCTCTTGCCACTTGTCCCTGTGCTGAGAGCGCCAGTAGATCCTGCTCCATCTCACTGCAAAATATGGACCAGGCTGTCCCTGTCACACTTTACCAGGAGCTGGTTGAAGCCATGGCTCTGCCAGGAGCTAACGGGGCTGTTTGTTCCCTGTGTGAGTGGAATCTCACAAATAAATTTGCCCTTGCACATTACCCACATCTGGTATCACAGAGCTGGCATCTGCATCTGCATCTGTTCTACTCTAATCAACTGTACTCTGATTTACTCTCTATTCTCTTCCATTCCATTCCATTATGATCTATTCTGTTCCTGTGCATTACAGTTATAGTGAGGGTGGCAGGGACAAGGGCAAGGAAGTCTCTCTGCCAGTCTGTCATGCCAGTGATGCCACCAGCATCCTCCTTGCTATGAGCACCCTTATTGCTGACTAATGCAAAAAATTGCCAAAGCCAGGCAAAAAGCCATAAAAAGCCCTGCCCAGTTCTACTACCACATCCCTCAGCACCCTGGCCCCAGCCATATCCTCCCAACACAGCTGGATAATGCTGCACTTCTGGTTCGCAGGGGCGATGCCCCGTGCAAGCAGTGGTGGCACATCTGCAGAGGCCTGTTAGATCAAAGCTGAGCACCTGCAGCATGTCATGCTGACAAATGCAAGGCATTTACCTCTGTTTATGTGCAGAGTGCTCTGTAGCTTTGCATTTTGCAGTGCTATGAAAGCTTCAAAAGTTCCATTTACGTTAACAAGCCCATAAAGGATAGCGTTATTAAATGGTGTTTATAGTATGCTGTCTGTGAAGCTAATTTAGTTACCATCTGGCTCAATTTTTACTAAATGTGAGTTCCATCAGAGTGCCAAGTTGTAGCTTTGTCGGGAGAGTTTGTGCTGAAAGGACAAGAAAAACAATGGCAATGCCATCCCCAAGCAATGGCTGAATTACTCTGTAGTAGGAGTGGTCAGTGTTTTCAGAGATGAATATGTTGGCTTTCTGACTGAAAAAAAGAATATTGTGTTTAAGCATTTTTAAAACTATTTTTGGTAAAACTTTTTTTTTGTTGCTATTTTCTGCAGACTTCACTGGAATTTGACTGAGGTCACAGTTTAGGTCATTTCATCATCCAGTAATCACCACAAAACAGGGTATCAGAAGCTGTGGCTGGGCAGGAGATGGTCATGCAGAGTGAGGATTAGGTGACAGCAACACGGCCAATGAGGCATTGTATGGAGTAGGCATTTGCAAAGAGAGGCTGAACAGGAAGGGCTGGAAAAAAAGAGTTAAAGGAGATGCATCTTGACGTGTTTGGGTAGGATCCCAAGGCTTCATCCACATGGGCGTGCTGAGAAGGTGACACTAAGCACATTCACAGTCTCAGGGTTGTTTTATTTGCTTCCAAGGAGGAAGTCTGAAGTGGGGTCTCAGGCCAGACTTCCCATGGCTTAAGGACGGGGTAGGAAAAGCACCTGTAGGAAAGTCACTGCTGAGTTTTCTTCACAGTTCTTAATTGCAAGAGAGAAAGAGTTTGGCAGTTAAGGCAGCAGCCAAATGAGCAAGTTGCTCAGGTGTGACTACAGCAGCAGCAACCTGTTTCCAGGAATCATCAGGATTGTGTGTTTTATTTTATACCTGAAATAAGTTTTACAGATAAGAGAATGTTTATTCTGAAGGGCATTTTCAGTTTGCAAGATACAGTTGAAAACACCGTAAAAATCTATTTGTATTGAACCATGCCTGCAAAACAGAGGCAGTGTTGGTTTTACTTTTTCATGAAAGCACTTCTCTCTTTCCAGCTCGCCCCAACTTTTAATACTGAGAACAAAACCCACAAGCTTATGCTTAAATATTGATGGTGACTTAATCACAATTAGGGAAGTAACTTGGCAGATGTGAAGGTTTTAGGCATTCACACCATGAAAGGTGCGAATGGAAATCCAATGGACTTAGAATTTACCTGGAGAGGTGTAAGGAAAGGCAGTTTGTAGGGTAGAGTAAAAAAGCTCTAAAGCTTTGGTGAGTCAGTGTGATCCCTGGAAGATCAGATGCTGTATTTTTATGGGACTCCTTGGGATGGACTCTTTGGAGAACAGGTTTTGTAGAGAAATTTCCAGTACCTCTTTGTTTCAGCCAGGTTAGATAGATAAAAGTATTACAACACAGATGCTCCAAAGGTTAAGCGTGTATAAACCGGGTTATCAGACAACACTGGAGTATATTCTACCTGGCATGTTATGGATGTGAGATATATAGGTGAGACAACACCTATATGGTTAAATTATATCCCTTCTCTTTATTTTTTAAGCCTAGTTTCAGTGGGACAAACTCATCCCCTCATGAAAGATCTGGCAGCTCCCTCCAAGTCCTGAATGCTATCCAAGTGATAATTACACCTGTTTGAAATCTAGGAGCTGAGGAGTAGCCTCCAGCCACTCAACAAAGGCTCCTCCAGTGCTCCGAGGAAGTGGTGCCGACACTTCCCTTCTCCTGCTGAAACACATTTGCAGAGTTTCCTGAAGCCTCTAAGGCTTTTGCAGAGATCTGGTGGAACCAGAACTGCTATCTCATGAAGTATCATCACATGTAAAGACAAAGAAACACCCCCACAGGCATAGTTAATGCAGATAAACTTTAATGGCTTCCCTCCCCCCCCCCCCCCTTCTTTTCCCTCCAGTTGTAAATGTATAATTAATCTCAGTTCAAATTTACATGTTTGATCTGATTCTGTTAGTCTTCAGATGTCTTTGAAGGAAGGGGAAGACCCTGTGATTTGATCTGCAGTGTGTAGGATACACTCAGTGTTTACGTGGACAGATACCCCATGCCCAGTGCAGGTTGGATGTGGAGCACTCCTGGCTTTCAGACATGGGGTGGGATGACAGGGGCTGAGGTGCTCAGCATCCCTTCATCCCAAGCCACCATTTCTCCAGGGCTTCCACGGACAATGAGTGCATCTATATCCTAGTGATGGAAATGTTCTGCAGACAAGGGCCACGGCAGGAGCTAATCTGTTCTGCTGCAAACAGACCCTCTGTGTTCTCACTTACACAGTGCAGAAGAAATGAAAGGTGTAGAGATGAAAAACATATCCACTTCAAACAGGGGTATTTCCATTTGAAGTACCGTCTTGAGTCAAATCCTTCCCAGCAGCAGCACTTCTTTCCCCCTCAGTAGTGTGTGTATCAATTTCTTCTGACAACAGCTCTGGGGTAAACCAGCCCAGCTCCATCAGTATTATATTTTACAACTACAGACAGACCATGGAGATTAAAATTCCTTGGCCAAGTCACCAAAGATGGGGAGAAAGGAGGCAGGTCTGCCAGGCGCTGTGAAAGGCGACATGAACCCAAACCACACTGAATCCAGCCTTTCATCCTCTGCTGCACCAGGGAGAAGGCAGATGCAGGCAATGAGTGACAAGGGCAGACCTAAAGGGACACCATCACAAGGGTGTCATCCCTGTGTGCTGTGGAGGTGGATTCCTGTCCTCAGGGCTGACTGAGGGTTGGGGAGGCTTCAGGGCTCTTCAGTCCTTATGGCACAATATTAATTGCTTGTTTCCTTGGCAAGCATGAGTAGCTGAAGAAGAAAATCATTTCTGGTTGATCCACAAGGGTTTTGGTTTGGTTTTGTTTTCCCACTGGAACCAACAGCCTCCCTTTGTGTTTTCTTCCCCGAAGTGCAACATTTTGGTTTGATCTCCAGATTTTTGAAGTCCTTCAGAAAGTAAAGTGAAGGAGAACCCCATGTTTCCTGCTGCAAGTGTCAGCCAAATGCTGTCCCTTTCCCTGGTCCACCTTCCTTTCCCTCCATCCCAAGTAAACCCACTGATGAATTTGATGTGAAGTCTAGATGAGTCAAATAGGCTTTACCCGTAAAGATAAATCTGTTGGAAGCCACAGGTGGCAGCTGGGGCTGCGCTCCGCAAAGGGGTACTGTATTGTTCACCAGCACTCATAGGTGCAGAAGGAGACAGTTCATGAATCTGAGCTTGGTATTTAAATAGGATAATTATATATATATATTTTAAAAAACCCTAACAGATAAGAAGTGAAAGTAAAGAAAGTGATTTTTATCCCCATTTGAAGGTAGGGCACCAAGACATAGGAAGATGAAGTGACTTGGTAGAGGCTGGACAAGTCTGTGGTGGATAAGAGCACAGAAAGCTGTTCTCTAGAGATGTACCCAAATGCCGTATGCCACAGTGTTCACTCCAGGACCCAGTCTGTGAAGGAAGATTCACATTCTCCCAGAAGAGCAAGGGGGACAGGAGACAGCAGTGATGCTGTTGGCTGCTATTGGTAATCATCAAGCTCCTGCCTGAGGGACAAGGAAACAAATACTTGTCTCATAAACAAGGCTTCATGTTTCTCAATCCAGATAAAACTTCTGCCTCATCCACTGACCATTAATGGCAGAGCCTGTGGGGCCTGGCAGGAAGACCAGCCAGAAGCCTGTCTGTCTCCTGAACTAACGGGATTTGTGGAGGCTTTGCTCAGGTCACCTGGACCTGAGGCAGGGCGGGGTGGGGGGGAACAGGAGAGACAGAACCTCTCCAGAGTAGTGCACAGCTCCTGGCACACCAGGTGCCTGTGAGCAAGGGTGTCCCTCCCTTCCCACTGTTCCAAGTGCCTTACAAGCACTACCATCTCCTGAGACCCCTTCCCTGGGGAAGATTCTGTGCTATGGAGGTGCCCACTGAGGCTTGACAGCACCCAGCACAACACTGCCTGCACTCGAAGGCACCCCCTTGCCAGCACAGCACAATGTCTTGGGCTGGGCAAAGAGCTTTCCATGGGTGGAGAGGTTCCTGCTCCACTGCCAGGCTCAGGCTCCAGCCCTACAGACACACATAAGCTTTTGTCGAGAACGAGACAAAGTCCTTTGGGAGCTAGACTCAAAATACAGATTCCCAGAATATGCAAAATGGAGAATAAAGTGCTTGTCATGGACCTTTCTGTATCTGCCTGACAAAAACCACTCCTATGGGAGTGAATGGAGAAAATCCCTTTGGCAGCAGCTACGGTACAAATACCCTCCAGGGGGAAAAGAATAATAATTTACAGTGATACCTTTTTCTTCCTCATCCAAGAGGTGGTTAAGGATTTGGCAGGGAAACAGTGGAGGAACTGATCAGCCTACCTGTGATATTAAAGTGTGATAACTTGTGTGTGAATGCCTCCAATTTATAGCCCAACGATATTAAGCTTTATTTAAAAATAAAACAACCAGCTTGCCTTTTTTTGTTATAAGATTAAAAGCACAAACAGGGTACAATTCTTAAAAGCCAAGATGATTTATCAGCAAGGCATTCCTCCAGCAGGGAAATCTTCCCTGCTTCCTTCTGCCTGGAACGGCACAAAGGGTAACAAAGTTATGAAATTACATTTCAACTATGTTTGCTTGCTTTTTGTCTCCCTCATTTCCCCCTTAAATTTAGTCTTAAACCCTCATGCCATGTTCTCAGGTGGGTATATTCACAACCACCGGCAGGCTGCTGTTCTCCCTGGGCGGTTCTTCCCTATGAGGGTGCCCAGGTGTGATAATCTCCTGCCACTTAATTGACTCAGGTAATAGGCTGCTGCTCTAATGCATCAGGGTTTAGACCTTATCGCACACACACCCACCGCTGCCACATCTTCCCCTGAGGGAGATGCACCCTTCCCTCCCCTTGGGTGCCCGCAGGGGCTCCCTCCCCATCTATTTCTTCCTCCTCTCCTGACACGTGGCAGGGGAACAGGTTTGCCAGGTTTCCGATTCACAGGGAACAGCAGAAAGCCTGACCTACCCGACTTCGTACCCCATGGGTCTGAGAACAGAGAGGGGAAGAGCCTGGGCTCCCACTTCGCTTTCCTGATGCGAGGCAGTTGTGCAGAGGGGAAAAGGGGTTGGTGCCTCAGTTTCCTCAGGCACTGAGGGAGGGGAGAAGGGAGGAAAGTGTTTTCACTCCCTTGCAATAACCTGTGGGGCAAAGCCTGAGCCTAAGCAGAGAGCCAGGTGCTGGCTGTAGCTCAGATGGGTGGGAGAATGGGGAGAAACAACCCAGGCTGTCCCTGGCACCTCTGTTTAGGAACAGGCTCCATCACAAGGCTGACTCAAATTCTCAGTATGTGAGGGCAGCCCAGCCCCTTCATGTCTTTTGCTAAGCTAGTAAATGTTAGATTAAGTGCTGGCAGATGACTCCACTTCCCTTTCCTGGTCCTAATCTCTGCAATTAAGACTAGTGATTATTTTGGTTTCGGAACTTTATATACAGCATGACCTGAAAGTGGTCTCCTGGGTCTGGGGAATGAGGGTGCAGCACAACGGGGATGTGCTCAGCACCAGGAAAGACAGAAGCAACAGCTCAGGCTGGGGATTGCTTGGTCGGTGCCTGAGGAAGCTGAGTTGCCCGTGTCTAGAGGAGATGAGAGGCTTTTCTGTGCCCTCTGCCCTCCCATCTCTCTCACACATTGCTCCACACTGCAGCAAATGACCCCCACCCTCCTGTTACAGGAATTAAAAACCAAAGCCCCCAGCAGAAACCACATCATTATTGGTGTTCTGTGGGTGACATCTTCCTCTCCCTCCCACAGTGCAGGGACCTGGCTGTGGAGCTCCTGTGTCTCTGCCGTACACCTCCCACTGCCACCTCTCCAGGCAGAACCAGAGATGCTGGTGATCAAAACCCCTCGCTAGGACAGACTAAAGAGAGCAAAGTGAATGCAAGGTACAGGCAGGGCCCGTTCTTTGAAGCCTTCCTCTGCAAGCAAGGGAGCATGTTGGCACATGCCGCAGGAGGAATACTGCTGTGTCTGATCGCTTTGAAGACCGGGGGGTGGAGGGAGAAGAGGCCAGTTAAGTGTGTTTATGTTTGAGAGGAACAAAGGAGAGTGGAGGAGAGAGTAGGGGGTGCCTGCAGCCAAAGATGTGTCAGAGATCACTTACTCCTCCTGGGCCAGAACAGCAGCCTGGGACCACCAGCAGAGGAGCGAGGAAGCGGTGTGTGCAGAGCCCTGTTCAAAGCAGGGAGAGGAAAGTTAAAGCAGAGGAGAAAGAAAACTCCCAATAGACTTAGGATGGTGATAATCAAGACACAGGTTAGACACTGGGGTGTGTGAAACAGTACAAGTATACCACAGCAGATAGCACTGTACCTTGCTTGGTCTTGGTGTCCCTTGCGGAAGGCTGAGTACATGAAGTTTAACCAAGTCAAAGAGAAGGAGTCCTCCACTCCACCCCAGCTGTGCCATCCTTTACAGCAAATGAAATGCGGGTCTCCCTGTTTGCAACACTGCCTGGAGTATTGCAAACACTCCTTTCCTAGGGGGTTCCAAGCATTGCCCTGTCAGCCTTACACTGCACCCCAGCAAACGACAGGGGATACAGTTAGAGGTATTTATGGAAGAGCCACCCACCAGCAGCAAAAAACCCTAAGTGCTTCTGTATTTGCTGTTTAATGCTGTGATGGGAACATCACCTGCACAAGCCCCTGAGTGCACTGCTAACAGTCAGTTCCCGGCAAGAGAGAAAGCACTTGCCCACGGTCACTGCCATTGCACAGCACCAGTCCCTGAAGCAAGCCCTGTGAGCACACAGAAGGAAGGTGCCACTCAGGCTGCCACCAGAGATGATACCTTCTACTTCCCAGAGGCATTAGCTCTGTTTCAACAGGTCCAATCTATAAGTTAAACAATCCTGTTGCCAAGCAGAAAGCAAGATAAATGCAGTGAGCTATTTGTTCTTACCAAAAAGAAGCCTGCATTCAAGGACTGGTTTTATTGCACTGGCTGAAGGCAGACTTTATGCAGACACCCTGTGCCAGCCCCAGGGCCAGAAAACCTCTGCTGCAGGTCACTAGTGAATTAACCACACTTAGGCAGGGAACAGCTGAGTGCCTGTGGCCAACAGAGGTGTGGAACAGCTCCGGGGGTGTGGTGTAGCCACAGATCTACCTGCAGTTTCCCTCCAAAAAAAAAACAGAAGAAAAAAGACCCTAAATGATCATACACCAAAGCTCTTTTGGTCTGCTGAGGGAGGGAGGGAGGGCAGGAAGCACATCATACACTAACAGGTATTTCCAAGTTCTCAGTAACCATCCATGGAAGCAGAGATGGTTCAGTAACTAAGTTCTCTTTGGTGTTGCCAAAATGCTTCTGCAGATCCACCTGTATTGCAGCATGTGAACTTTAATACCGTGTGCCTTCCCTACCTTCCAATTTTTAAAATTCACTTTTAAAATGCAGATTAAAAAAAGCCCCCAAACTAGTGGACAGCCCTCTTTGGAGAAAAAAAAGCCAAACTTGAATGAGAAAAACATCCAGGTTTAAACAAAGACCTGGGAGACAACATTTTCCCTCCTTTTTTAGGTGGTTAGGAAACCAGCACTCTTCTCCATACAGCACAACATATAACCAAAACAAGTACTAGCTTTGCAACAGGAAACCAAAACTGGCAATACTTCTTGTGTTCTTGAATGCTAATGCATAAATACTGATGACGAGACTTAAGGCATACATAAGAGACCCACCTCCATGGTACCTGTGATTTCTGCCTGTAAGAAACTTAAATTCTTCTCTTGATGGCAATGGTAGGTAAAGGCTGAAAGGAGAACTGTATCTGAGACCCCCACGGATTCACAGCACTGACTATAACTGCAGCGCTGCTTCTGAACCTCCAGCAAATACGGTATTTGAACTTAAGAAACCAGTAAGCACAAAGCAGTTAAGCAGTAAAATACTATTATGCCTGAGAGCAACAGTTTTCAGCTAAGATCCTAAACTTAAAGGGATGTTTTATCAAAAGGTATTCGAGTCCCATCAATCACTACCTGCTCCTTTTACAAGAGTCCCTGGCAAGGCTTCACTCCTGCTTTCAGATTTTCCTCCAGCCGCCCTCTTGTGTCTGCATATAGACTTACAGGCAAGCCCCATCCCCTCTCCCGTGAGGTGGACCCAGGAGGCCCCAAGGAAGACAAATCGTAGCCATTATAAGCTTATCATAACCAAGCTGAGAAAACAGCACTGTGTTGCCCTTCTCTTATTATAGCCTGCAAGCAGTTATGCCATCTGCACGTTTCTTTGCAAGATCCATCAGCTGAAGTCACAAAATGATGGGTTTCAAGCTCATGTACATACTTAAAAGCGGGAAACGGACATTTTAGCCACAGAACAAACATGACAAACAAACACTGCTGTGTCCATCTTCCCATTTTATTTGTAAACTCCAAAATGATCCAGTGGGAATGGTCAGCTTCCCCTCGAGTCTTGGTTAATGAAAGCAAAAGACACATCAGAAGTTACATCATACTGCGCCTGAACCTGCAATTGGACTTTCAGGACACAGTGAGCAATATTATCCAACTCAACTTTTACATACAAATTTGCAAAATGCTGGATTAGCACATCTACAATTGTGAAGTCACAACTTTTACTGGGCAAACAAAACTTCTGAGAAAGCAACATACTCAGTCCTACTGTCATTTCCAGAAAGACCATGGAACACCTTCTTGTACTGAGGCAAGTACACCAGGTGCTGCGTTAAATGGGAGAGGGTACAGGCAGAGGGAAGGACTGTGCCTGGAGCCTAGCTAGTCCCTCTCAACTCAAGCAGAAGACCACTCCCAACTCCAGATTTCTTACCCATTTGCCACAAAACATGGAACAACAGAGACCGTGCATAAAGGTATCTGCAAACAGAGCAACCTCTTCCTCCCCAGGACTGCTATACCCTGCCTAACAGAGTACTTCCATATGCTGAAAGAGCATCAGGCACTCAGGTGTGGAGACAGCAGGTCTGATTCATATGCTGTCTTCACTGATGGAGGTGATCTTGCAGCACAGCAGTCAGTGACAACTCAGGCAAGCCTGAAGTCCTGCCTGTGGAATCATCAGACAAATGGAGGAAGAACTGCATATAGAAATCAAGACTTACTTATTTCTTTGCCCTTTCCTCACAAGAAAAGAACACCGTATAAGGAGAGGGCCATTAATTATGCCTAGGAGTGGTTAAAAATAGGAGTATCCTCAACTGTTGTGTTTCCAGAACAGGACTGTGATATCTGAGTGTCCTACAGAGTCCAAGAAGCATGGGAAGACGACGGTCCTAGTCAGTTTTGTAAGGCCTGGAGATGTCGGTGATTTTCTGATGCCTTGACAGTTCCTAACCTTTTATAACAGCAATAGGTCTCAGTTTAATGGCTTTTTTGCTGATGCCAGCTGCATGGCAGGTATTAACCACATCTGTCACATTCTTATAAGACTCTGGTGCCTGGAGGAGGAAGAGAGAAGAGAGTAAAACAAAAGACAAAACTATAAACAACCCAAAGTCACAGGAAGCTAGATGTAGGCTTTTGAGAGCCCCTCTTCACAAAAACAGAGTCAGATGTATTGAGGTGAACAGATTGAGAATCTGGCTGCCTTACATACCTGAGAAATCTATGAGACATTTAGGTTTCCAAATCAGCTTTCACCATATTTCAAATAAAATACCAGCTATGCTGGTTCAGCTTTCCCTATATTCTCAGATAATCCAGTCCACTAGCACGTGAGAATGTCAGGCCTCATTATCTGGCAGGAACTGACTCCAGCTTCCTCCTTACAGATAGCCTTTAAGATTTATCTTCACTGTCCCTTAGTGACAGGAATCAGGGCTCCCCCTCCAGCATTTTGACAGGGAAGCTGCTCTTAAAGAGAGACTTTAACACCAACAGTGCTAATAGCATACTTCCAAATGATTAACATGCTTCTATGAATGAGGTTGTGAACAGAAAAGACATTCTGCAGAGGAACTGGAAGTCACACTATTCAAAGTATCTAGCATTAAGAGTTCTCTTCTTCTTGACCAAATACAGAAATTCATCTTAAAAGAGGCAGATCTCTTATAACTATTTTCATGATGCTCACACAAAGACTTCTCAGGGTCAATTAGTAACTACCCTACTGCCAGGCAGAAGAGGAAAAAGACATACCCCCAAAACCTGTCAAACAGGCATCTCCCCTTTCAGCAGGATTTTAAGGACAGGGAATACACCTTATTTTCAAAAAGTTAAAACAGCTCATGCTCTATATTTAGGGTACTAGCAATCACATAGCCCTGCTAAAAAATGAATAAGGGATGGGCATTAAGCCAAAGAGCAAGATCTCCTTTTTCCTCTCAGATAATGAAGTATTAAACTTACTTCCTCCATGACCAGTTTAGGAGAAGCCACACGGATGGCAATGCCCATGTCAGCCAGCTTGTCCAATACATCCTGGAAGTCCAAGTTACGTCGAGATTTGGCTCGGGACAGCGCGCGACCCTAAGACACCAGTTTTGTCAGTTACAATTGTTTTTACTGGTTTGCAAAACCAGAACTCTTCCTTATTAAAGAAAAATGTGATTACATTATAAGTAAACACAGAATGGCTGAGAGCATAGACCACAGTAAGCCGCAAAACAAGAAATTATTTTAGATTTTAGGTGATGGGCTCCTGCAGAATTACACATCTGATATGGTGGCCAGGAAAGCTCCATGTGTTTAACATACTAGTCTGCAAGTGTCTTTCTACCTACACCACTTGTCAGACAGTGTTCAGAAGTCAAAATCTTACTCGAAGCTATTTCTCTTCCTCAGTCATCCTCTCACACTGTAAATTGTAGGAAAGGAAATACCTTATTCTAACTACTGAGGAGTTTTATATGCCTCAGCACAATTAATCCTTCTTGTTAGCTCACAGATGCCAGAATCTGGTAAAAGGAGCTCATTCTCCACATCTTCATCCACATCATTCATTTGCTTTGCCCCCTAAATTTTCTGCAGTAGTCAAAACTACTCAGTAACATAAAGGACTTCCAGCCTGCAGTCCTCCTGGGCTGGGATTACTGTGGCAAGGTTACTCTCTAGCGATATGACTAAAGGATGAATCACACATTGTATGACCCTTGAACAACCCTGTTCTCTGAATGATAGTCCCATTCCAATCCCTTCCTATCACTTTTTGACTTACAGCTCCATGGCAAGTAGTTCCGAAGGTCTCAGTCATGCCTTGCTCTGTGCCAGTAAGAACATAGCTACAGGTGCCCATAGTCCCGCCGATCAAAACAGGCTGTCCAGTCAGCTGTGGATGCAAAGTTTTAAGTCACAAGAAAAAGCCTTAAACTCATTCCTAATAAAAGTCTGAAAGGAACCATGTCTCCAGAAAAGGAAGTCAGATTCACATTCCCCCAGAGCATTCCTGCTTGCCTTGGGTGGTTGGTATCAAGGATTCTGGAGAACTAACTGCCTTTGTTGGGTGTGGAGCAGAAGAGAGAGCTCAGTGCCCTAATCTAACACTCAGACAAGCAGAATATTGCCATCCCACTAGGGTTCCAGTGCTGTTAGCTCAAAAAAAGGAACTCACAGCGTTAGATCTCTGTCAGGGAGAGAGATGAATTGTCTGATCCCTCCAGAACTGTCTTCCAATTTACTTCTCCCACAGTTAAACTTACTTGATAATCAACAGCAATAAGAGGATGGTGAGGAGGGAAGGCTCTGGTTGATCCCTTTCTGTGCACAAGCAGAGTCCGCTCCTTTCCATCCACTACATGTTGCTCTACTTTGGCAATGTTGTGAGACACATCATAGATAACATGCATATCAAGGTCATCTGGGGTTGTGTTGAAGACTTTGGCAAAGGCCTAAAAAGAGAGCAAAACAGGATGTGAACTACAAAAAGATAACTGCTATGTGTATGTGGAAGAGTTAAAATCTGTTTAGAATTAAAAGGAAGAAATTTGCTTGAAATCATTTTATATGGTAAGTCAGTGACCTAAACACTTGGCATGGCACATATGAAACGTCAGTTGAATTCAGCCAGAATGGCATTCAGTACAACAAATGTGTGTGACAGAATTGGACTATCTAAATTGTTTATCTGCCCATTGGCAGCTTTAATGCTGGAATTCAGCCAGATACTGACAAGATAAATTCCTGCAACTCTGAAAAGATGGCTTTAGCAGTGTAAAAACAATTTCCTTGCATCCTCTTCTTCCAGTTGAAGGCATTTTAAAAAATATTGCTTAAGGGGCTTCTGCAAGTACAATCCAGTGGTGGTGAGAGGATTTATACAGACTGTAATGACTGCAGCTTTGTGTAAGTCTCTCCAGAAAACATAGTTTAAGAAGCACAAAAATGAAAATCACATTAAACACAGCAGCTGCTCTGTGTTCTGTATGCCTGGGATAAAGCAGGAGATTCATATCAAAATCTCTGTATCAGAGACAACTCTGGTCCTACCTGTCTTGTTAGAAAAGTCATAGAAGAGCGGTTGACCCAGGCATAGTTTCCAGCAGCTGCCATTCCCTTCAAGTAATCCTGCCCCTCCGCAGAAGAAATCCTGGCACATGCCAGCTGGCGATCATTCACTATGATTTTGTCCCGTTTCATAGCTTTTTCCATAGCCACCAATGCATCTGGGGAATAAACACAGTATGACCAAGTGACTTCTTAATTTTGTTTCAATCTGTTGAGATGGATGTCTATAATTTATATTCTAAAATTAAGCTCATCTGTCCGAGGGTCAAACCTATGGTGTCTTCTCAAATGCAAAAGCTAATCTGTGGCAGAACCTTATCAATTGTTTGCAAATATACAACCCCTGTCAAGGCAATTCAGAGTAGACTCGGCAATTGCACTCTAAGAAATGCTCTTTGGTGCTACAGTTTACTGCCAAGGACATGATCACACTGAATAGTTTGCTTCACTCCAGTTCCCTCTGCCAGTCAGATCATACCTGTAGCAACTTGGTGGCCCAGACCTCTGCTGCCACTGTGGATCATCACGCACACCTGCCCTTTGTGGTCAATGCCCATCTTCCTGGCAGCATATTCATTGTAAATGTCATCCACAACCTGGATCTCCGCATAATGATTTCCAGCTCCCAGGGTCCCCAGCTGCCAACCAGAACACACTGATTAGAACTGCCAGTAAAGCAGCCTCTGGGAGCAGAAGCGTGAGCTACGGGAATGGGGGCAGTAGGGCAAATTTCTACACCAAGGTTTTGATTTTAGAAGTTTTTCTAGGAAAAAAACTGCACAAATCCCCATATAAACTGAAAGGAAGTAGAACACAGAAGCATCATGACTGTCCTCTTTGTTCAGATTTATAACTATTTTTACCATTAGGAACAAGACTGCGATTAAACAGAAGGAGCAGGATCTACAGCCTCTGCCACCACTTTTTTCCAACTGACTCAGGCTTAGTTGAAAGATGGGAAGAGTACAGAGTATTGGGAATTTATCTTCAATTTGTATAGGGAAGGCAGACATATAGCCTTATCCTTGTGGAGTTGTAACCAAGTAAGTTACAACATCCTGTTAATTATGTACTTTGAACCTTTCAGTATATTAAAGCAAGATATTCAATTTCCAAGACCAAATTTTTTCAACTCCGTAACAGATGATAATTTACTTGCAAGGCAAATGTGAAAACTGAGGATGGAAGATTACTGTCAGGTCAGAATGTTACAATCTTGAAGTACCACAGCTCATAAAACTCATCAGATAAAAGAAAGCTTTACAAATGTATCATTAGTATAGCCATCTCAAAAGTGTCCCACACAGAGCAATGAGATCCTATGTATAGAAATGAAATCCTGCCCTTGAACTGCAATTGAAAGTTACAAGCTAGTTCTATTTATTATTGTATCCTTCTTCAGCATGCTATTAACTTGCTGAGCAAACAAGAAAAGTTGCAGAGTAACTTGCCCACTTCTGAAAAACAAAACTCCAGCTGGATGGGGAAATGCCACTGAACATGAATTCCAGTCCCAGGTGTTAATTGATGAAAAATGGCCTCAGGGACCTTGGGTATGTCCAGTATCACTTCCCTATGTTTAAATTCTGTCAAGAATTATTCAGAAACAGCTGCAATATCTCACCTTTCTCCCTAACCAGAAACGCTAGGCAGAATTTAAAGAAAGACACAAAATTAGAGAACTACTTGCTAACCTTTATAATTGAACCCTGGGAGTCCTTACAGCCCTCCAGAAAAACAGTATTACCTGAGGCAGGCCCCTCTTCTTTGCTCTTGAGGAGACCTTGTTGGGATCAGCCTGCAGCATCCTTCCATATTCCTCACAGTGCTCCTTGTCCTCTGCCCAGGCATAGCCCTCCCGGAGAGACCAGTCCACACCCATCTCTAGTGCCTCTTCCAAATCCCTTCAATTATCAAACACACACATAAGGTGGTTATCCTTGGATATACTCAAAACACCACTGGATATGGCCCTGATAAACCTGATGTAACTTCATTTTTTTGACCTGCCTTCAGAGTTAGCTCTCCTTCATGCAAGGAGTTGTAAGAGATGACCTCAAGAGATCCCATCCAAACTAAATAATTCTGTGACCTTACGATGAGCCCCTAATTTCTAGTAAGAAGTTCAACATCTTAATAGTTCATGAAAACGCTCTACAAATATATTAAATATATTAACTTCAGATGGGTCATTACTTTGTCCTCTTTGTTGTGTGGGGAATTGCCTATTTTCTCTCTTACCCGTTTAAAAAAAATACCTTAAGGTTCATGGAGGTTTTCTGTCAGAATAAATAAGAACCTTTCAAGAACTTTTAGTTATTACAGGGTTTTAAATGGGGGAATAAACACCTGACTTAGTGCACTGATGATTGTACCAGTCCTCCTGGAGAAGCACATATGCAGAAAGACTGGAAAGAGTTTTCTGGAAAGAGTTATTTTTTTCTTTCTTAAAGTCTCCCACTGATGAATCTGTCATTAAAATAAACACCAGAGAAGTCCCCTCCAGTAATGTGTGCACAATGTCAGTCTCTTACTTGGCATTCATGGGGATGACACCTTTGGAGCCAACACCAACAGGAATATGGTCAAACATAGCCTGGGCAAGCTGCTCTTTCACAGGCTGCACATCGCTTTCATCCAAATTTGTACGCAGTAAGCGGACACCACAGTTGATGTCAAAGCCGACACCACCTAGAAGCGTGGAAAAAGCCATGAGGTTAATAAAGAAATCATTCTGATGGTGTGCACTTGCTGAATATTCATCTTAAATCAGTGTCCCTCTGACAGGGAGCAGCGCTGAACACCGCGCTCTTACACCTTCTTTCTGACACAATACTGCAAAAAAAAGCAGAACTCAGTAAGCATTATCTTAATAGAATCACATGGAGCCTCAGATTTCAAGACAGTCAAAAATGTAGTCTTGAAAAGAACTTGAAAACTCTTAAAAAACCCTCAGTTTTTCAGTCTCAAGCATATGCTCCGCAGACATAGCTGTACATTTACCTACAGAGCTCTGCATCTAGCAAGTTGCTCCAGCAAGCTGACAAAGTAGACACAATTATAAAATATCCTGTCACAGAAAGTAGAGAGGATGTTCCTGTTCTTCTGCCTAAGGTCAGAAGTGACAGATATTAGCATGGCTCCCTGCTGTAAGATGTTCTCAAAAGCAAGTCCTTTCTGAATCTTCACTGGAATAATAATAACTACCTATAATAAGTGATAAATACTTACAAGGAATATTAAACTTCAGTGCTTAGTATTTTGCTTAACTTTTACTATTTAATAAAAATAAATACTGCAGAGCAACGCCTAATGTGAAAGATCACTCATGCCACCTTTAGTATGAAGGTTCTGGTATTAACTAGTGTCAGAGATGGGGATACCAGACTAACAGATCTTGGGTTTGAGTCAATCAGAAACACTGGAACTGACTGAAGCAAACCTGAAACATGAATATCATATTTCATGCAACCACAAAAGCATCTCCAGACCATCAGTAATTAAAGACCCCGGTGTTGATTAAAAAGACAGATGTATTTTAAAGTCATATTTTTAATCAAGAGTAGAAATATTCTCAATAGAATTCTCAAACATTGCTCAAGGAAAATAATGAGGTTTTTATCAACCTGGTGAAGCCCAAGTTGAAAGCCTTGACCTCTCCCTTCAAAACTGAGGGATATCATGAGCCCAAGCCACAAACACAAGGCTTTACTGTTTAGATGTTTTCAGTGTAATCATCTGCTCCATAAAGAATAAGGATTCTGAATGCAAGAATTAGGCATCTTTTAACTCCCTATTTTTTTTTTGGCTTTGGTTCTGTATCTGAAGTAAAGACCTGTCATTTCATAAAGTGGTTTTGTGCCATCCCAGACATTTCTCAGTGAAGATGAAGTCAGTCATCCTTACCTGGTGAAACCACTGCTTCAGGATCATTCATATCGAAGGCAGCCATGTTGCCAATGGCAAACCCATAGCCAGAGTGGACATCAGGAAGACCTATAGATCTCTGAAAGAGGATGAAAGGCATTGTAATGTTGTATGAAACTCTACGCTGCACGGTGTTGTCTTGGTTATGTTTTGCCTTGTGGCACCGGTTGTCGCATTAGTAAACAAATACACAAAAAAGACAATGGATGTTCAGATGCAGATGAGATAAACACACTGGTTCAGGTAAAGTAAGTATCTACACTTCTGCAGTTACAGGACAGTCAAATAAAACAGAGTACAGATCTCACTCTGAAGCAAACACCCAGGGGCCAGTCATCTGAGAAGCCTTCTTGGCACTGCTGACCAGATCTCAAGAAAACCTAAGGGGAACTTAAGCCCTTAAACGTAGAAATTGTGATCTCAAGATGAATTCTAACCTAGCTTTTTCTTGGACTAAAGTGTCCTTGCATTCAAAATTTATGCAGGCAATAGCTTACTGGTAGCATAAAGCAGAGACATAAAAGTGAGGATGAGTTCATCTTTACCAAGTTCCACCTGGAGGCATCTGCAATATTTAAATACTGCAAATGTAACAAGGGAAGAGTTCAGTGCTATGGAATAGAATCATAAAACAGTCAGCATTTTCTCTTCCTATCTGTCACTGAACAATGACCAAAGACTGCACCCTATAGGCAGGAAAAAGTAATCCTTTTCAGGATGATATCCTGAGAGGACAGGACAAGAAAAGAATTATTTTCAAGGAATCTCTTCATATCATTACTAAGTAGAGAAAGTAAGAATATACTTCTACACAAGTCCAAAGGATATTTAAACTTGCCAGGCTAGATTAGGATGCCACAAACAGCATTCCACAATCTATTTGAGCAAACAAACATAACGCCCCAAGTACACAGAAACCTGTAAGAAATTGGAACTTTTCAATGTGTATTAAACAGTCACCATACAGTACCTTTCATTGGGATATGTGCTTCTTTTACCTATTCTTGCTATCACCAAGAAATCTCTTGGTTTGGAAATAAAATCCCTGGCAAATAGAAACTGAAGAAAGAACAAATTTTAAGAGCAGTTACTCACGTGAACAATGCCAGGTAACGCAGCCACATTCCCAATCTGTTTCATAGCAGGCAAAAAACCACCTGCACCTGAAGAAGAATAAAAAACAAAAGGTTAAGTTATCTGATGATTTACCGCAATAATCACAATGGAGCACTTCATAAACAAGTTGCTCAAAACACCGGAAAGTCAGAAGTCAGCTACCAGCAAGTATTGCAATCTGGCATAAAGCACCTACCATTATTCACGATCTGCAGCTTAATTAAACGAGGTATTACGCTAACGTCCTCCTGCTGTGTTAGTATCACCGCAGACCGATCCATGCTCACAACAGAAGCATGCTACCTGCCACACACAGTTAGTGCCATGCCAGCTGTCATATCTGGATCCACCCCTGCACTTCAGCTCCACACAGAGCAGACAAGCCTAAGTTATAGCCCCACTAAAGCAAATTCTGACAGCAGGCATTCACGAATGCTCTGGAGCACAGACAGCAACCACCAAGTCTGTGCCTACACATCCGATCCGGGCACACGACATGCCACAGCTGTGGGTGAGATGCCTGGCACGAAGTGGTTGGCAAAGTGAGAGAACTCATCCCCGTTTGCTGTCCCTCCCCACGTGCCACGCGGGACATACACCCGGCCCACCCCACTGTCTCTGCTACACTCTGGCTCCCTCAGGACGCACAGGCAGCTGGATGTGATCCCAGGCGCTCAGAGAGGCCACAGCAAGGAGCGTGTGAGCGTAGTCCCGGGGCAGAGGCCCCGCACTCTCTCCTCCTACTACACTCACCTCCTCCGCGGCAGGCATTGCGCAGCTCCTCAAACATCAGCTTCTCCAGCGGGTCGTTCACGTAGAAAACACCCTCCACCTGCGGGGAGAGCTGTCAGGAATGGCGACCGGCACCAGGCCGGGGCACCCAAACCGCGTCCCAGTCCCCCCAGGGTTGGGTCCCCCCACCCTCACGCACATGCATGTTGGGCACGAAGCCCTTCTTGATCCGCCAGCAATTCTTGTCGATCTTGTCCAGGTACTGCAGCTCATCGTTGTAGCTCCGGCTCATGGCGGCGCCGCTCCCGCCAGCTGCTCCCCGTCAGCACTGCCACCACCACCGCGCCGAAGCACGAACGGCCGATGGCGGCCGCCGAGGGTCAGACCGGGACGCGCAGGGGACGGGAACTGCCGAGGGTCAAACTTCCTGCAGAGCTGCAGGCCGCCGGCGCCCCCTGGTGGCAGCCGCCTTTCTTCGGAGGACTCCCGGTAAACGCTCGAGGTGCAGCTGCGGGCTCGCCGCGTCAGGGCAGGGACGCGCTAGGCGAGGCCGCCCGCTTGTTGCATTCAACTCTGTGGCCGGCCCGAGGCCGCCCGGTTTACTCAGGCACTGTGTCTCCCTCAGGGCTTGACTGTCACTTGTTACTTGGGGGAAGAGACCGACGCTCTAGGGCAGGGCAGTGTCAGCCTGCGGGTGTTTAGCTCCTGCTCTGCTGCAGGTGGGTGGGTGAGGTTTGCTCAGCTACAGGCAAGCAAAGCCGGCTTGCACCCCATCAGCAATTGCGTTTCTCAGCATGAGGGACTCAACTTTTTGCTGCTCAGTCCTGGCTTGAAAAGGACTCCGGTTAAGAAGCGAGAGGAGTGTGCCAGTGCACAGGTGGAGTCTTAGGTGGCCACGAAAGGGTGGATTGCCATGCTGGTGGCACTGTTCCGGAGGTCACCATGCGTAGGTGATGTCCATCGCTGGGTTTCTGTCCTGAGCGCTTTGGTTTAGGTGCAAGGCTGGATGTTTGCACTATGCGAGGTGGTTTGTGGGCTGCCTGAGAGCACTGCTCTAAGTGCAGTGTGTGGATGGAGTTTTAGGTGGCAAAGGAAAGGTGGATTGCTGTGTTGGTGGCATGTCCGGAGGTCACCATGTGTAGGTGATGCCCTCTGGGGAGTTATGAGTTTGATGGGGATGAGGACACAGCCTGCTCAGCTCTAGGTTTACTCACATGCAATGGGGAGGACGGACTGTTCTTTTAGGTGGGTAGCACTCTGTGATACTGCCTTACAGGATGGGGCACCACCCAGCTTTGGGGTGCTGATCATGGGATGCCTGGAGCTGGCTTCAATCTTGCTTTGGTTCTTCAACATTCCCTAGCTACTGCAGGGCTGTACTATCTTTCTTCTGACATTTATTAGAGAGAGAACATTCATCCTGGTCATTTGGCTTAAGTGTACAGGGACACACATCATGGCGAAAAGACCTTGGAGTGCTGAGACATTTTGGGAATCATTACTCAAAGGAAAGGAAACTGTACTACATGGAGCCATAAACTAACTTTTCCCCAGCTATCTAAAAGCAACTAGTCCTTGGCCTTGGGGTAAATATAGCTGGTCAGGGATACAGTGACTATTTTTGTGTGGTCGTAATAGTGTTTGTTAGCAAACTTGCTTTAAAAAGCCACACCTCTCACTGTGCCACAAACTGAAATAAGTATTAACTCAAGGTCACTCTTTTGGGTTACAGGAGAACCTAAAAATAAGGGCCTGTGGCATTGTGACATGGTACAAGAGAGCTGTGTAATTGAGAAGTCTGCAGTCTGGGCCATGAGTGAGCTAATGCTGGGAAAGACATAGGAGAGAAGGCCTCTATAAAATGAATTTTAACTATATTTTGCACCAAAAAGACAAAGGAAGTATAAAGCTGAGCTTACTGTTTTTTTTTCTGATGTGGAGACAATATTAGTCTGAAGTGTAAGTAAAAACATGGGCTCCACTTGCAATGAGGACATTTTCTGTGCTACCCGCATCACAAAGCTACAGAAGCTGAGATGCTCCGAGATGAATCAGAGTGGAAGCTCCTTCAGCTCATAGGTCACTGCAACTGTGCAACCATATTTTGAAATTTCTTCTTGTCTTCCTCTGATTGCTATCTGGATGGAAATTGGGAGTTTTCAGCATTGTCTGGGGATGCTGAAGCTGTTACAGTCTGACCAGCCTCCCAGTGAATCTCAAATGCTTGCACGTGGATGGGCTGTGTACTCATCACTTGTACACTATACAAGGGAGAATACATTGTTCTCCCAAGATATTCTGGTCCCAAATAAGGCACAAAGGTTTGTGTGCCACAAAATTTTTTGAGTGAGAAACCTAGGGAATTATTTGATGTTTTGTATTTAAGGTTTCAGACTGGGGGAGTGCCAAACAAGGAGAAAAGTTGTTAATTTCTATGAAGGATACAATCCTTAGTCATACTTACCTAGAGAGAAGCAAAAAGATTGTATCAGCATACATCGCAGTCATGACTCATTTCTCTTTTTAACAGTACCAGCTTGGTAAGGCTATTGAGTGTTGGTGCTGCACTTGGAGCACAGAAAGAATGGGATGTTTTATGGTCCTAAATTTGATTCATGGTTGAATGTCTCAAGTAATGGAAACTTTTACCACACCACTTGAGAGACCATTGTATTGTCTGCTAGATTTCATAAACAAGGAGTTTTATTTTTTATTTAGGTGAGCTGCTTGCTTCTTTCTGAAGAAATAAATGGCCAAATGAAAATCAAATCTGAAAACCTCCCCTACTGAGACTTTCAGTTGTTGCTGTTTTCTTCACATTTTCCTCCTTAAAATGCATTAGTTTCCAGTTGAAGGAACCTGAAGAAAATATGATTATTACCAAGAAATTTGCAAATTAGCACAGCTCAAAACACCCCCACAGCAGTGTTCTAGTAAAATGAGTGAGGCTGGGCTAAAACCTCTATATATTTATTTGGATCATTCTATATTTGGATTTAGCAATCCTATTACTGAGCTGAAATTTAGGACTCTTTAGATGCATTTGTCCTGGAAATAGCAGTGGTAAATTATTAGCTCTGATAGGTGGGAGGAGGAGGATAGCATCAAAGTTCAAACAAGGAGAAAAGCAATAGACATTTTTCCTTTTCTATTAAGTGTGTTTGCATATTTTCACCACATTCAGAAAATGAATAGTTTCTCTGGATGGACAAAATTAGTGGTTAAAGAGAAGCAGAATGCACTGAGTATGGGATGTGGGATATTGCAGTGCTATTATACAAATCGATGTTATGCCTCCAGCAAGAGTTTTCAGTTCAGTTTAGATCACCTCCAAGGAGGAGGAGACAGCAGCTGAGTCAGACCACCAGCATGTCTCTATGCATGGAAAAACTCCCATATAAAGAAAGGTTGTAACATTAGTGAAGAGATGGAGAAAGGAAGTGATGGGAAACATACATGTCATATAAGGTGCAGTGCTGGAGCAGATGTGACCATTAATCTCTTTTCTTTTATGAAACAAGAAGAAAGGAGAGTTTAGTCATGATGAAAGACAGGTAAAAGGAAGCTTTCTTCCATATGGCTGCTTTTTGTTTCTTGGAGTCCAGGAGTTTAGTTCAGCTCTAAACAAGGGTGGAAATTTCTGTGTTAACTCCAGTGTAATTACTGTAGTTGCAAATGCATTTTTATTTCAACGTGCCATTCTGGAAAGCAGAGCCCTGCCATATTCCAGAACAGAAGTCAAATTTGGATTCTGAGAATTTGTCAAGAAATGCTCCTGGGAGACAAATGATCACATAAATGTCAACTGCAGCATTTCTTAAATGTTTCTGCTCCAGTAATTGCCAGGAGTAATGTTTCAGCAGTATCTTTTGGGCTGAACGTGGACCTACACAACATTATGTTCATTATTCTCTGAAGACATGCAGCACTGAATTTTTCACCGTATTCCTGTCTTTACCACGGCTAAGTTTGCAGTTTATGTAAGTATTATCCTGCGCTGCTAAACTCATGCTACCTGCCAAGATTTGCAGCATCTCTCCTTAAGCTCAAATGACTACAAAAATCACCAGGTGGCAGCAGAGTTATATCTGGTCTCTTATCCTGAGCTGGTCACAGCTGCTTGCTCTGGCGTGCTCCTTGTAACCACAGTTCCCAGTTTTGCAGGGTATGCAAAGGCAGGTATACCTAGTGAGAAAGTACTTTCCTCTTCATCAGCAAAGGTTTTATGTTCTCCATTTGGTGCTTTCATGAAGGCTGGGTTTTAAGGGATGATTTCTTCAGATTTTTCTCCAGACTCCTTGGTTTTGTCCAGAATTGCCCCAGTTTGTAGCTTACAGATCCTAGTATATACACACAATAGTGTCTGCGTTTTTATGGTGTATGCTGCAAAGGTAATGCAAGGTAACTAACTTAACTTTGGCCAAGAGCAGAGAATGTCTCTGGAACTAGCAGAGGTTGGCTCCTTGGCTCAGGGATGAAACTGGCTAATAGGAATCTTATTAATGGCTCTGCTGTTGTTCCACTGTTGTGGTTGGTTTTGCTCAATAGCATGCTAAAAGCAGAATGCTGAGAGGAGACAAATACCCCAAAGGATTACAAAATTCAGACTAATTTTGGCCTGGAACAATCCTTAAGTTTGCTGGTTCTGGAATTTCACATAAAAAGGAGTATTTCCCAGACACAACCATTAGACATTGAGGCTCCATAGTAGTAAGTAGTCAGGTGGTCAGGATCTGATCTTTGTGGGTCCAATAGTTCCTTCCCTGCATGCTTCAATGACAAACTGAGCTCTGGAAAAGGGAAAGGAGGGAAAGGTTATTATGATTCTTATGGATTGCTTCTTCTAACAGAAAAAAAGAAAACCCCAAATCAACACACATTTTTATTCATCCAAAAAGAGATCTTTTCAGTGGAGTTTTAGGTCTCAAAGTGGATCAAGGGGCACCTGTATTCAAACCTACTGCAAAAGACATGCAAAATCACCTTTGCCAAGCTCTTGCAAAAGCAAAAGATGCTGATATGGAGTCTTCTAAAACTGAAACCTCCACTGAGGTGGAGGCCTCTAAACTCAGGGTCACCAAACATGGCCCTGGATAGACACTCTTAAAGGTTACCTCTTATGGAGCCTGTAAAATTACTGAATTTTATTTATCATTTTTTAATTGCTACCTGGGGGTTGGTGTGTCTGTAAATTTTCACAAGATTAAGGACTTAATTCTTATTCCCACAAGTGTCCCTGTGGTGGAAGAGATTCCTCAAAGTGGTGCTGTTCCACCCATTTTTAAAGCCTTTCTTACATAGCTGGGGTTCTGGAAAGGTAGAATGAAAGAAAAAGAGACTATTTTATGTATTTGCACATCCAGGCACTCATGCATTTAGGGCTGCAAACTTTCATTTCTTCTTTCTCCCTCCTACTTAACATTCTTTGTGCTGTCTGCCAGCAGGGGTTGGAAGTTTGAAATGGACTTAAAGCAAAAATGCATACTCTATTATGAGCATATTTCAAGGGTAAAATGGATTATAGTTTTATTGGACTGAATGCATTCAATTGCAGAAACTTCCATTATTTCAAAACAAAGTTCTGTTATTCAAACAAAAGGGTGTTACCCACTATGACAACTCTAAGCATTTTCCTGTAGCTCATTTTTAAAATAGCCTTTAGGACTTACTTGACTAAATCAAACCTCAAGAAGGAGAAGCTTGGCATGGGGGAGAGGCAGAAATCACAGCATTAGAGGTGATAAAATGAGAAATGAGAGAGATGAACATCAGTGCAAACTCATCAGCATTAGAATAAACTCAGAAATAGACATTTTACATTTCCATAATGCTGTCAGCTGCCACTACAGAGACAGGGATCTATTACCTCTGTTTATACTGCTGCTAACTTAATTTATAGCAATTTCTTCTATAAAAGTAGACAGGAACTTGACTGCATGAGAAAAAAAATCCCTTTGAGCTGAAAATAAAAATGATAATGCACATAATAGATTTCTGGAAGTGATTTGAATGGCCAGTTAAAATGCAAGGTGAGTTAGACATATTTTTAGTAAATCTCAGCACGAATTACCTACTTTCATTGCACATTTGTAGATGGATCGACAAAGGGCAGACATGGGACATTTGCTTAATAAGGTTGGATGGGACCAGGTTAGCTTACCACTCCCAGGCTTCTTTATTTTGCTGGATTGCATGGGAGGAGGAAGTGAGAGCAGAAGTGGGCACAGTGCCCTCGGGGCTGTAATCGGGTGCCTTTTCATAATCATTATGTGAGAAAGGGATCTGGTACAGGTTTGTCCTGGCAACAATGAGCAGCTCATGTCAGTTCTGTCCAGATGGCCAAGAAGATAAGAAACATCAAGCTTTCCACAGCTTTCAGTCAAAGAAGGAGTCTGTAAGATATTTTGCAGGCATACATCAGTATGTTCTGCTTTTGCTCCAAACCAGCTGACACAAGCCACTAACTGGAGGCTTGTACTCATGCCCATCCCTCAGCATGGTGTTTTAGCTTGAACTCAGCCCTGTGCTCGAAACCACTGCTCCACGTTGGTTCTGGAGCTGATTGCATCCTATCAGATTGGCTCCAGAACCAGTTATCATCAGTTTGCAAGATACCACAAAGACATACCTAGAGATGTTGGGATCTCAGTCCTTTGAAGTTGCATCCCAGCTTGTTAAAGCTCATGGCCTGGCTCAGTCATACCTATTCTGCTTTCAGGCAGTGGTCCTCGATCTCTTCATTTCCTGAGCAGGAGTCTGGACCTTCTCCATAGCAAAGCAAGCCTCTTGGTGAGAAGCTTGCTCTTCTTAAGTACCTTTCAGCCCCCCTTAGAAGTAGTTCATGAGCCTCTAGGGAACCATGAACCAGAGGCAGAAAAGCACTGCTCTGGAAAGTCTAAGGAATATAATCATCAGCCTCCAGGTAAACGTGCTTAAATGCTTTGCTGATCAGAGACAGACTGCCGGACCTGGAGCTTGGAAGCTGCCTTATGATCACAGTTATTCCTTCTATGACAAGAAGTTGATCTTCAAATTGAGGTGAAGCATTTTCCTGTTGCAACATAACGTGTTTTCGCAGGGGGAAGGAAAGGGAGGAGAGGACTGGCAATAGGTTGGGGCAATCTTTGCTCAGAATTTGCTCAAAATTAGGAGTACTGTCACTGCTATGCGGATACCACCAGGTTTGAATAAAACAGGGGATGAGGTAGCTGAGAACCGAGTTGCATCCACCAAGCCACAACAGGAGAAGCGTAACACAGAAACAGCAAAGTCTGGCATACCTGATAATGATTCTGGGTGGAGAGAGGCACAGGACTGTTGCTTGGTACCTGTCTGCCAGCTTTCTGGATCCAGAGAGTGCTGGTCCAGAAGAATCTGACATATCATGACAATGCCATGAGCAAAAAAAAAATCTCTATCACATTTTGTACCACACTTGTCCCACTGACTCAGTGGCATCCCCAGTGTTTCCAGGGTTAATGGGTGAGATTGCCCTCCTGCTGACTGTTGTTTCAGAGCTGAGGACTCCCATGTTTCTTAGCTCAGCTTTGCCTATGCCTCCCACCTCTTGGAGGCCTCTACTGTGCTTTCCCCTGAGCATCTAGCTGCATGTTGGCACTACATCCTCACCACTTGTGGGTGTGGAAATTGCTGAGGTCATTCTAAGTGAGAGTTAAATTAAGAAAAATAAGTTGTTCATTCATTGGCTCAGGTCTTCAGTTGTGCAAACAAGCAGGGCATTGATTTACAATATGTGAGAGTCTGGTAGCCCACATCATGAATAAGCATACAAAAGGCTTTATAGGAGTGTAAAAGGATAGTGTTTCTGCTCCTTATTAGTTTTTAGCTGCTTTAATACCACCCATTTTGGTGGGTGTCAGAGGATTAATGACTTTGAGGATCTGCCATCTTGCATATCATTTAAAATCTCCTAGTGGGGTAAGAGGGCACAGATGAATTATCTTTCCAAATTCATACAGTCAAGCAGACAACACTGGCATATGCAACAGTGTTAGGTGAAGGAAGGGAAATCTCAATGTGCAAGGTAAGAGATGACAGGTCTCAGTCACAGTGCCTTATGAAGCAGGACGCCAGGTTGGCTGTGGGAACAGGGAACTAGACAGGGGGTGAGGAGTGATGCTGAAGTAGTGAGTGTTGAGATGTGAAGGAGCAATATGCATGGCAAGTTGAAGACTTCTCAGTGTACAATATGTACCAAAAAGAAAAAAAATCCTTGTTTAGGATCTCAAGCCTAATTGCTGCTCCTTGAGGGCCTCAGTATAACAGTTTATTATCGATGTGAAAGCAAGGGATTGCTAGGAAACACAGTTAATAAAGTTTTGAACTGTAAAAGCTTTGATCATAGGGCTGATATATGTCCACTTCAACCGTACTTAATGTAAAGAATAGCTCATGACAGCATTTTTCATAGTAATCATATATAAAACTGGATTTTACTGTGTTTGACCACCTATCAAAGAGAAATTAAGAGTCAGTTAGCAGTGCAATATAATGCATTCAAACACAACACACAGGCAGCCACAATGCAGGTTATAAACAGCATCACACATTGCATTCGAATAGCTGCATTGTCAGGTCCATGGAACTCCATGAGGTTTGCCTTCAAGTACTGTTCTGCTCTGAAAAGCAGGCTCTGAAAAGCTCACTGTGTGGCTCCATGTTTATTGCATTGCTTCAGTCCTTATCAGATCACACTGCTTAAAAGAAGATGCTTTCTTCCTTCTATTTGCCAGCTCAGCGTGGGATCAGAGAAAAAAGATGACTTGTTCTTCCATGTCAGTTTAGAGGATAAGTGATATATGAATGATTTCATCCCATTATGTTTTCCACTGTGCTTGGGCAGCCCTCGTTGATCTCACCTAATAACACTGCTGCTGGAACATCCACCTCAGTATTTGCTTTTTACAGAAGCCAGCTTTGCCTTCCCTGCCCAGTGTCATTTAGGTTAAGACAATTAGTCCTGGAATGGCTGCAGAGCTGTAGGCTGTGTTTCAAGGTAAGGCAGCTTGCAGATCAGTTGGTCGGCTAAGAAGCTGTGGTATGGCCTCCTTCTTTTGATGTCTGTTCTCAAACGTCTGTCCAGCCTCAGACTCCTGGGGCTGGGTGAAAAGCACCGTCAGACACCAAAGGGTGCACACCTGCTCATGGTTCCATAAATCAAAATCCCTTGCTAGCAGATGAGAGGGGAGCCAAATGAAGTGAGACACGGGGTATTGAACACATCTGTCAGTAACGTCTGGTGAGAAAAGCTGAGTACCATTTCACTGCGGTGCGAGGCAATGCTCGTTCCTTTTCAGTAGTTGCCAACTGAGCCTTCTGGGTCTCATCTAGTTTTCCTAAGTACCTGCCTCCTACCCTTCCTCTTCTGCTCTCTTTATCCTTCTTTTATGCAGTTTTTCCCCTTGGCTCAGCAGTGGGGCATGAATGGACATATATGCTGAGACTTTGGCTCTGGTCTCAAAAGAGGGATTTCCAGGAGGTAGGGGACAGAAGGAACTGGGCAAGAGGAAAAGCACCAGGAGGTGTGACCACCAACCCAGCACAGTGTCCTTGGGGTTTGTGCTTTATGGGATAGTAAGTTCTACTTCAATGTCTTATGAATGTGGTATCCTCAGGTTTCTCTTCCTTATGGATCCTCTCACCTCTGTGCTCACTCTTGAAAGCTGTTTTTCAGCTGTGCTATTCAAGAGTCTCTCTCCACTACTCAGACAGCTTTTGTTCACTGACTTGTCAGGACAGAGCAGTCTCTGACCCTCTTTATTTAACCTGGCTGGTATCACAGTCAGCCTCTTCAGAAGTCACTTGTGTGAAGTTGGGGACTGGAACTTGATGGTTTTATTAGCCTTTTATATTAGCCTTGTTTCCATGGGAAAGCAAGGTAACAAGTGCAGATCCAATGAGTTTTCCACCAACTAACGATATATAAGGGTAAGGTTTATAATACTGACACATCTGGTTTCTTCTGGCCTGCCTGTGGGTCTTTTGGTCTACTCTGTAGACAGTCTGCTAGGAAATGTTGGTGAGCAATCTTTGCTTTTCCCAAGTTTCTCCCCAGCATGCTTGTTTGTTTTCTTTCTAATCCACCTTGCAGAGAGGCCATGATCTCATGTGGGGTCTTATCTTAACATAAACAACAACACTTCCTGCTTTAATTAACAGTGAGCTTGGCCCTCCCTTTCAAAACTGCAGGCTGAATTTCCCTTAGCTGTAGCTGCATAGCTTTTGCTGACATAAAGATCAGAGAGGTGCATGATAGGAAGCAGCCAGCCTCCTTCAGGGTTCCCACATGTATCACCATGGGGAGAGTCTTCCTTGCTTTTTGCTGAGAATGAACTGCTCAAATTCCTCCATAACCTCTAAGGGAAGGACTTAACTCAGAAATAAACACTGCCTTCAGATACAAGCTGCTTATCTGAGTACTGAGCAGGGGCTTTGTACAGGAACTCCTTAGGAGATACTCCATCACATGCTTCCCCTCTAAAGCAAGTAGGCAAGTGGTGGACCCTCCAGCAAGAGACAGTGATACAGCTTAAACTAACCTGCTTAGCCACCCCAGCAGCCTTAAGCAGGTTCCCCTGCCTTTGCTGTGTTGCCTCACATCCACAACCCTGATGGTCAGGTGGGGTTCAAGGACTGTTGCCTTTGCTAGCATTCCCAGCTGTGTGTGCTTGGGTTTTGGTGGTGATGCTCCCCTACCTCTGCGCTGGCTGTTCAGTCCATTAATGGCCCTTGATGATCTCCATTGCTGTACTTGGGCCTTGAAAAGGTCTCATCCTTGTGAATGGCAGTGGATTAGCAGATTTGTAGTAACCTAGTAAAAGAGAAGTAACATGTGAGGTAATAGTCACAAAGAAAATTCCCTCACTTATGGGCAGTTTAGAGGAAGGTGGGAGCAAAGAATAGTTTTCTCCTTTTATCTCATTACAAGAGAAGCAGAGAAAACAGAGCCCCTGCTCTGCCTAAGCAGGCAGAGGGGCAAGTGGATGGAGGGGGGGGACACGAACAATTCTCTTCTTCCCCATCCTCATTCCCTGTTAAGGACAGAAAAGAGGGAGGAGAGTCAGAGCCCAGAGAGGACAATGGGTGTTGAAAACCTGCTGGAAGTCTGTGAGAGACACAAGAGGAAAGATGTGAATAGTCAATGATGAGTGGAGCTAATGAGGCCTGGTTTCAGTATTTTTTTGTCTCACAATCGATTGTCAGTCCAACTGAATCTTTTCCTGTAGTTGGGGTATTTATAAGGCTTCTTGTCCGTGTGGGATGTCTTGAGCCTAATAAGCTGTGAGTTCAGCTGCAGACTTTCCATCATTCGGGACACAGGGACTCTGTCTTCTACCCAGACATCCTCTTTTTTTATGAAAACCCTTCATTTATGCCTGTTAGGCCAGTGAATTTCAGCTAAAATTGCATAATGGCCTCGAAAGACTGAAGGAAAGAAAGGCAGACAACTGAATGGACAGACACACATGCATTAACACCTCTGCACAAACAGCATAGTTGTGTGAATCCCATTTCCTTAGAAAATCTGGATCAAATGTCTGATTTTTCAGCAAGTGGAAAGTGGATTAAAACACCCTGAGAGCCTTGGGGAAGTGAAGGGCCTTGCAAATGGGATGCTCAGTTTTTATTGTCCAAGTTCCGTCATTGTTCTAGAGAAGGAGAAATGCCACACATGATGTCTTGAAATCTTCACCCAGCATCTACTTCCAGCTTCTCCCCTGCAATTACCTTTTAAATGGAAGGAAATTGTTTTCTGCTCTCTATCTCTCACTGCTGCTTTCTTCTTGTCTTTTTTTTTTTTTTTTCATGAACAACATGAAATCATCACTTGAAAAGAGGCAGTGAGGGAGAGATTAATTAAGAAGCTTGTATTTCAGTTTAAGGCTTTCTCTGATAATCAGAAACTGCTTGAGTTGCGCTTTCAGGGGTTTGTAATATGAACAGAATCTCTGGATAGGGAGACAGGCTGTAATTAATTTCTCTCTCCAGGACGATTACAGATATAAATAGTAAAACAAAGACAGGCAAGTATCAGCAGAGGTGCCCACGTTGCATATACTCCATTATAATGTTGCTCAATAGCAGATTATTTTCTACTCAAGGTCAGTGGTTCACAGAATGAAAAGGATATGGCACTGGATTTCCAGGAGGTCACTCTTCCTGGCTCTTGAGCACAAGATCTGATAATCATTGCTTTCAGCCACTTTTCCAAGTGTCAGGCATGGCAAAGAGACTTTCGCTTCTTATCCCATCCTTGCACTAGCAGAGACCTGTCCTGTGGAGGGCTGGCAGCAGAAGCTAGTTAAGCTGAGGTAGTCTGAGCATTAATGAAGTAGTATTGTGGGAAGCAGGAAGCTTTAGCAGGAGGTGGAAGGATTAGCAGAAACCTCTAGCTGCTTTTCAGCATCTCAGGGTTTATGGGAAAAAGTAAGTGCCTTGCTGCCAGGGCTCTGCAGCAAATTTCAATAGAAAGAGCAAGTCTGGTGTTGCAACACGGAGCAAGTTTGCAGACAGCCTGCAAAAGCAGCTGTGGTATACAAATGATGTGGATTTGTTTCACTAGGTGCCGTCTCCACAGACAGTGATGACACTTTCAGTGTCTTCAACATGGAATGTTTTGTTGCTGAACAAAGCCTGTAAAGAAGCAGGAGAAGGCAGAGTTTGCAAAGGTTTGTTTGTTCTTCTCAGACAGACCAGTGGCCTGGGCCATGCTTTGTGCTATATGACATAAGGCTGTGGAGGGTGGGGCTGGGGAAAAGCATGGCCTTGCTTGTGTGTCACATGAGGATGGAGAGATGTGGCTCCTCTGTGTGCCCCTTAGTCCAAAGCTAAGGGAAAACTGGTGAGATAACAGCTAGCTATTTCCTAGAGGTCTTCATTAGCAGTCATCAGTGTTTCTTTTCAAAGCAGGGCAACAGCATCATTGACTGTTATAGAAAGGGACAATGAGGCATGAGAATACACAGAGCAATGTGCTCACAATTTCTGCTAGCAGCAGATACTGTGTTTTCTATGACCCGTATTGTGCCTGACCCAAACCCCATAGCTTCCTTTAAGAGCATATAAGCTCAAAAGAGCTACACCAGAAGCAGCTTCCAAAGCAAGTCGATGCCATAGCAATGAAAACTGCTCCTGTTGTTCTCTCCAGGCTTGTCAACCGCAGTTTCAGGTTCCAGCTCTGCATGTATGTTAGTACCAGGAATGAGGGGATAACTCACTTTGAAAGCTTCCTCCTGGGGTTTATGTTGAGATTTTGTCAACTTGTTCTCGCACTGACAATCTGCCTAAAGGACTTTGCTTTGAAAAACAGGGACTCGAGTTTCTACTTTTAAATAAGCAGCAAGGAAGCAGTAGTCAGGCACTGGCTGAATAATGCAGCAGACTCCCTTCCAGAGTAGGGCAGGAAGGATGGATCTCATGGTGGGTCAAAAATCATTGTTTGTCAGGTGAAGAAAAATGAAGGTGATATGGAAAGGTCCAGAGAAGGTCAGTGAAGATTAAAGTGTCATTGAATTTATAGATGAGAGATCACAGGGACTCTTTAGGCAGAAATGATGACTAGTTAGAGGATGACTTGTCTGAGACATTCACAATGATTAAAGATGGAAAGTGAAATTGATTGTTCCTTCCTTTCTTTCCTTTTTTATTTTTTCCAGGCTCTGTCCTGCAACATGGGAACAAGGGGTCACTTACTAAAATTAAAGGGCAGCAGCTTTAGAAGTGATAAAAAGAAATCTCTTCTTTTAAAAATGCTGCATGTAGTTTACCTGTGGAATTTAGTTGTCACTCCCCCTGAGGTTGTGGAGGCAAAGGCTGTGGCTGGATTTTAAAGAGGTGAGCTGATTTCACAACCCTTTGCAACATTTGTGGCTACCTGAGGCAAGGCAAAAATGGCAGGTATTGACTACACGTGCTTTGGGGCAAAACCCTAATCCTAAGGCAGGATAGACAACTTGTCAAGAGCATGGCACAATGTCCATCCTCTAGGCATCTGGAGCGAGTTTAAACATTCACACTCATGTGCACCACTCTTTGCGAGGGGTTTCTGCCTTGTCTGTGGAGCATTTGAAGGGATCATGAGCTTAAACTCGGCTTCTCTCATGCCTGGGGTGGGATCTTAACAAAACCTCACCTTTACAGCTGTCCTAAGCCATGAACTGGTGCACCCTGTGTAAGTTTCAGCAGAGGGTGGCAAAGGAAAGCCCTTCTTTAACCTGATACAACTCCATCAGGTAGAGCTTATTTGTTAGAGTTATCTTGAGCACTATTATTTATCCAGTGACTCTTCCCTTACCTGTCCTCTGGCGCAGCGAGGGCAGGGTGTTGAAACATTAGGGACACCAGTGCTCAGTTCCATCGCTGCCAGCCTCATGCTGCCAGAGCAGAAGATGGCTGCAGAGGCAGTGGAGTGGGATTTGTGCAGCCAGGGAGTCAGGGTGGAAGGCTGGGTGCATCATGTTTTGTTCTTTGGAAAGAGATGGCTTCATTATTCATTGCCCATGACACTCCATCTGCTTGGGAAAACAGTGCACAACGGACAGGTAAAGCTGCAAATCGGCTGTGACATGAGTCCCGGGGCGATTCTGCCAAGGATGAAGAAATCACCATTTCAACAGCTGTACGCGAAAGATAAAATTACAGCCTTCTAATGTGTTGTAGGTACCTCACGCAGAGTGAAATGTGAGCTCGCCTCTCACTTTTTGGGGCTGGGATTCAGTTTTGCTTGCAATTTTGTCTTCAAATGAAAATGGTTGTGGAACGTGTGGTTGTTTGAAAGAGAACTTGTTCTCTGGCAAAACACAGGTTAGAGAAGTTTATTGGTACTGGCGTTCTCACTGGAAACATCAGTTTTCACATCCCTGTATCCTGGAGAACCATCAGCCTTTTCCAGTGTTAAGGGAAACACAGTGCTCTTGGTGCTCTTTCCCAGTATTTTCTGAAGTAGGGGTTACATGTCAGTGCCCCTAACACTTTGTTTCATACCAGTGGTCATCTGGCTAGTCTTTTTTTTTTTCTTCCAACAGCAGCCATGACTAATAGCTGAGGTTCTTTATTGCTGTGTTCTGCCACCAGACATAGGTTTTCCCACCTCACCAGTCAGGAATCATGGGATAATGTCATCCTCTTGGCAAAGCTGTCAGCTCACCAAAATGTTGCATGATGTCCTCCCAGTGACCATTTTGGCTGGGCAAAGCTCTTACCTGTCTGGTTTCCTGCACAATTTTGGGGTAAAATCCCCATTTGACTGCACACTCTTCACATACTGATCTTAAAGGATAGCTTCCTGATAAGTGCCATTTAAATGTGTAAGCCATTCTCCTCCCTGTCATCCCATCCTTCAGCTGTATTGTGCAGAGCCAGTTGGAGAGGATGCTTTAAGTAGTGGTGGGCTGTTCCTCAAACTGACATAGTAGGGCAGACTTCTTGTGAATTGTCCCCAACTCTCCAGACGATGCCCTCCACTGAGATTGCTGATGATCAGGCGGAGCTCTTTTCCATCTGGGCTACAAACATACACATACACACAGAGGAAGGATTATTAATAACGTAGCAGTGACTGTGATGAACCATGGTAGGTGGTGACAGAAAGTGGGAGATGAATACATTCAAATCAGTGTGCTTGGCAGGTATATGAAATATTATTGTGTTAGAGATGGGACCTTTAGCACTGTAACGCCAGTACCCCATGCAAGAGATCCAGCACTGATGCTGTCAGTCACATTTGGTTTTCTCTATGTTCCTCTCACCCATCACTATGGTGTAGGAGCACCTTTTATCAGGCAGTATCGCTGATGTCTGTCACAGTTGTCTCTTTCCACCTTTTCTGGCTCCAGGAGAAAGAGAGCAAAATTAAAACAGGCAAATGGAGAGGAGGAGAGTGGGTGAATGTGTGGGAGCTGTGTTACAAAGCGGACTGCAGGCCACTGCAAGCCGTTTAATAGCTGTAGCCAGACACCCAATCTGAAAGCAATTAGTAGATGTGAAAGGCAGGAAGAAAGAGATTCAACTGCAAAGAGGATCACCCTCATGTATGCAAGTGCGATTACTTTTTGAGACCATAAGGAGAATATGAAAGGCAAAGTTTTCCAATCAGCCCATCAATCAGATGTACACCTTTCCCAATCCTTTTGTCAGGAAGGGATGAAAATATTTCTGAATTTGAACTTTGCCTTCACAGTCTGAGGCCATACTTAATCTCATGGAAAAGCAAAATATCCCATGATCTTTTACGCTTGTCTTCTCCTCTGATCCTTCTTCCTGGGAACTGTTCCCCTTTTTCAGCCTGAAGAAATGAAGGCTGAAAAGAGCAGTGTGGTTCAGAGGTCACTTGGCAGTCTGTGAATTTTGAACTCTTGAATGAAGGTCACACCGAATGATTTCTGGATGATCCATGTGCAGTTAAACATGTTTGCACAAAAAGCTCATCAAGTAATTCTGAATAATGAGTGCAGGTGCTAAAATCCTGATATGCTTGCAGGCGTTTTATGATCAGAAGTAAGAGCTTAAAATTTGCCAGCTTAAGTTGTTCGTGACAGAATAATCAGCATGCTCTACCATGCACTGTGGTTGCACCCTCTGTTGGTTGTCAAGCTGGTCAGCCCTTTTGTCCTTGTGGTAAAATACAGGCATGGGGATAAATGTCTTTGCTTGAACTACTGTAGCACCTATACCAGTGCTGCTCAGTAACTATGCAACAATCTAAAGTAGCTGCATCTCTCTCTGATGGACAGGATGAGACTCCCTGAGAGGGCAGCTTCTGTTTCCTGGATTGAATCTGTTCTGTTCAAAAACAGAGGACTGCAGTCTTTAGAGCTATTGACTTGGCATATTATGAGGGTCCTATATGCAAATGTAATTATACATATAAAAAACCCCTGAGAAAAATCCAAATAATTCTTAAATTGGCACAAAGACTATACTGCTGCTGATTTTGAGGTGGTCAGCCTGCTGGCCATTGCATTTCAATTACCTTTATATTCATTTGGCACCACTGAAGTGAAGTAATTTTCACTGATTAATGCCAAGAACCAACAGATATGTTCTTCCCTTTTGTTTGCTCCTTTTCAGAATTGAATTTAGTGCTGATGAGCAGTGCCAAAATGACAGCTCTGCAGCCTGCGGTGTTACATTCAACCAGGGAACTAGTTCTAACACAGTATGAGAAGGAATGATTTGCTTAGGGATGGATGCACTGAAGAAACTCTCAGCTACATGAGGCACATTTTTACTTTCCTGGTAAAAGGCACAATTTTTGGACTAGAGGGAGTAAATGGAAAGGGTTCCTACACTTGTGTAGTGCCCAGACACCGTTGTCTTGTGCCTAAAGTTGGTAATTCAGTGTGCATATGGTGTGCAGTGGAATCAAGAGAACCTCTTTCCTTCTCTCAGAGCCAGCATTTGTTTGAGCTCCCTACATCCATGTAGCACAAATTGTCTCCAGGGGTTTAGATCATGGAAGCGGTGTAGCCCAGCTAGCAAGGATCTGTGCCTGCCTGCATAAGGGCTGCTCCTTTGTGCCTCAGGCTGCATTATAGAATCATAGATTGATTTAGGTTGGGAAAGACCCTTAAGATCATCGAGTCCAACTCAATGTTAACCTAACACTACCAAGTCCACCACTAAACCGTGTTCCTATTGCTCGGATGGGAATTTTCTGGGGCTGATGTCTCCTTGGTGCACTGTCATGGACCATGTAGATGAGCCCTCCCATGTCTCCAGACAACGGGACTTGCAGAAATCAGGTTGCACAAACCACAAAGCAACAGGCAAGGTAACAGTGGTCTTGAGTCATCTGTCATGGACATGGGTATATTGACACACAAGACTAGGCTGTGGTCCCCACTGTGCCCTTAAAGGCAGGGGGAAACAGCAACTTCAAGTCTAAGCTGAGCTTCTTGTCCTACTTATAGCACAGCCAAGCAATGTACTAGATGCAGGGTCTTTGGGACAGGCCAAATGTTCCCATGGGGAATGAACTCGCAATGCTTCTGTACCACAGCACTTCCCATTGCCATGAAGCTGTTTAACACATACTAATCAATGACAAGGCCCAGTTACCCCAGTCAACAGGGATGTCAGTCAACAGGGATGTCAGTCAACCTTGATGTCTGTGTTTCAATCCCTTCTCCCCACCCAGCCACCTCTTTTCCTAGAGTCCTAAGAAGGAACAGGAGGAAGGAGGATATGTATGTGTATCTCAAGGAGATAAAAGAGAAGCAACTATGCTAGAAAGTCACTAGAAGGCATGCTTTTATTGTGACATTTTTAAATCATAATTATTATTTCAGATGCCTTTGGAGTATAATCAACAGTTGTCTCCCCATGAATGTGCTTAGTAAAAATGTCTCAAATGCACAAGAGAATCCATTTATTGCTTCTCAGTTGCAGGAAGCTGAAATTACTGCTTAAATAACCTCTCAGCTCAAGTGAGGGTAAATCAATGCTGACTGCGGAGAACAAACAGTGCAGATTTTACTCTTGTGACCCAAAGCTGCGCACCATCACAATTCATCTGATCTTGTCAAATGAAAATGAAGGTGAATTATCTGTCTTTTTCCAGCTGGTATTCCTATGATGTGGACAGAAGCTGCGTTATTAGACTAGCTTAGGGATTTCCCCCCCTTGACTTTGGTTGCTTGCCTGTACATTAAAAAGGGAATATGAAAAGCCATGATGTTGCCCTGTTTAATGTGCTTTGTAAATTGTCTCTTGCTTAAGGTTTCCTCCAAGGAGTCATTTAAAATCTTACTAAGCATCTGCTTTGTCTGTTAAATATCTAGTGTGATTATGGACTGAGTATTGCTTTCAGCTTTGCCTGAGCCATCTTCTTAAGTCTGAGGGGTTATGGGGTGGTAAATGAGGTTAAGCCCTTGTCTTCTCAGTTTTCATCACATGTGAGGAGCTGAATTTTCCACCTACTCCTCTGGCTTGCTCTAACCCTGACAGAAGCAGTGCAAATATAGGATTGCTTGTATTACAGCTTCGTGGCCAACAGAGTGCTGGTGTCTCTTCAGATTCATTTTGACAGAAAGTGGCAGAAATTAGTCTGGGATGTTGAATTTTCTGGGTTCCACTTTTCTACATTTATATTCATCTCAGGTTTACCATCTCATGCTCTTTTAGGTCCCTGGATTTTACTTACTTTTTGAGCCACTTGTCTAGCCATGAAGCTTAGCAAATATTTACACACAGATTTAACTCTTAAGGCTGGAACATGCTAGAGAGATTTTTCCTCTTTTCTGAAAATATGTTCTAGGGATATTCCAGCACCCAGAGGTTGCCTGTGAATAAATCTAGCTTCCAGCTGTTTTCTCTGGCTTCATAAGGTTTCCAGGCATTTCATAAGGTTCTTCAAATTGCTAAAGAGTCCTTGAAGTTGTTAGTGGGATGATGAGCTGAGGAAGCTCATCATCTTCCAGGCAAGGACCTTTTCTATAAGAAGCATTTTAATCCTATTGCGTATTGGTGCAAGAAGTGAAGGGTGAAATTTATGGTCTCTCATGTGCATGAGTGAGATTAATGAATCTTAATAGTCTCTTTTGTGGCTTTAAATTCAATTTTCCTTTTATTTTTCGTGAAAGTTGGATTGCAGTGATTTTAGTACTCGCCTAAGGAAGGGGTTGAAAATGTGGCTTATGATCAGGTGAAGAGGGTATTTGGAAAAGCTATTAAATCAGCAAAAATTTCCTCAGTGTGATCCAGACAGTTGGATCTCACTTGTTTGTGACCAAAGAAGGGGCCACAGAGAGGTTTCTCACTGCTTGTGCTCTGGAATGTGGTGTCTTTGGTCATCACTGCTCTGACAGCAGAGCTACGGGCAGAGGAAAATCTACAAGACAGAGAGCTTTCAGCCACCTCCAATTTAGTTTAAAGACAAAATCAGTCTCTGTGGTTACCATCTACATATCCCCCCCATGAATCCTGAGTTAGCAAAAGCTGTCTCCAGGCTGTTGGATGATCTTAATTAAACTAAATTAATTATTTATTCAAATAAAATAAGACTTGCCAGGACTCTCCAGGGAGGCTGTAAGGGAAATAATGCCTCTTAGTAGAAAAACGTGTCAATAGCTCACACAAGCTGGGGCCATTTTATTATTATGAGATCCTGTTTTTTTAAACTCTTCAGGATGTAATGAATTTCCATTTGCATATGGTAGGAGCCCTCCACCCCTCTCTTACCATCTCCCTCTTGCTGTTTTGTGTTGTGGACCTGCAAATACTAGACTGATATCTCTCTTCCCAAGAAACTTCTGTCAGCCTTCACCTGAACTTTTAAGCTCATTTATACAGACCGGAAACTAGCAATGCCAAGAAGATACTTGTTTTCCATGACACATTGTGAGTGATTCTTGCACAAAATTGCCAAGTACTTGACAAAGCCATAATCACTAGCTAATGATCCATAATGCAATTGCTGTAATTAGTAGCGTTATTGATATTACCTTACTAGAGTAATTGGACTCACTTAACCTTTGTTTCTAGCAAGAGGAATAGGGATATAGATGCTGACAGGGGCTGGCATCAAGTGGACAATAAACAGTCTGTGCAGCAGTTATTTGATGACATGCCTGCAGCTTGGCCTCTGCTCCTCACCACAGCTATGTGGTTGGTTTGGAGCTGCAGGAATTTGGAGCAGTGGAGAGTCTTTTTTCCACTCAGGTCTGCTATGCCTTGACTGAAAGGTTAAGCATGCTCATGCCTCTAGATGAAGCAGGGAGAGGAGCAGGAGGTGGTGGGTGAAATGACAGATGATGGCCATGTGGCGTATGGTGTGATCTAGTTTGGGTTTAAGTATTGTAGTAAAACCTTTGGGGAAATCAACATCTTTCTCTTTTTATTGTGACACATTACATTGTCCTCCCATGGGTTGTTTTAAGAGGAAATATCCACCAAACAGGCTGTTGTCCCTGAAGGCTGGCGGTGAGGAAGACCATCACCTATGTTGCAACTTCCTGTTGCAGGCATACTGAATAATCATGATGTTCCTTTTGGCTTTGTAACTGTGCACTTCATGGCTTGAATAATATTAATAGTAACAACAACAATAAAAAATATACTATTATAATGATAGTAATAACAATAATAATATCTGAAGAAAGAAACTATGTTGTTTATGTCTGCATGGAGCTCTTATCCTCCTGGTGGAGCCCCATTTTGAAGTGTGCAGTGGGAAGAAAGGGCACAAATGTTGAGAAGGGTTGCTGTAGAGAGCTGCTTTTCACCTTAGCAGAGCCATCCCTCCCACCGTTTCTCCCCAGAGCATGTTAGGGAGGTTTCCCCACTGCAGGGCAGCACCATCCCACAGAGCCTTGGCAGGTCTGGGCGAGGGCCAGCATGATGGCTCTTTCTTCCTTGTCAGGCTAGCTACCTTGGAGTTGTTCCAAAGTTATTTCCTAATAGACCTTCATACAAGCCTTAGATTTCCAAAAGCCTACTGGGTTTTGAAAAATTCATTTTTTTTTCCTCAGATGAGGTGCATTCAGATGAGTTTCAGCTTACTGGAGCCAACAATCTCAGTCCCTTAAGTGTACAAGTGGATACTTAACTGGACTGTTCTCTTCGTCACAGGGAAAACCTGCTACATGCTAAAAAAGAATAGAATTTGCTGATCTTTATGAAATCTATTCATAACAAAATCTACAAAGGTGAAATTAGATTGAAAACTGACTCCAGACACCACTTAGTAAGAATTATTTCATGCCAGTATGTGTTCAATATCTATTCCATTCATGCGGTGTAGCCTATTATAATGAACAGCATCTAAAATATGCATTTCTGCATGCAGTTACCTCCGTCTATTCTTGATGGATCTATTACTGCTGAAGGATACAAATTTCTTCTGACTGTGAGAGAGTTCATGGCCATTTGATGGTGGAAAAGAAAAAGGGGGGGGAAGAGTTGAAGGCATAAAGTACCTCAGCCTAAAAATAGCAGTGAGAACTAACCAGCAGGAGACACACATCAGAGCGATATATAGGCTGTCTGTGGCTTTTCTTGTCCCAGAGCCTGACTGCCACATCACTGATAACAGATGGTTATCGTGAGCATTTTCCACGCATAGGGAAGCATTTTACCAGGACTGTCTCAGGAGGTGCTGGAGCTGGGGTGCTCTCATCAGCCTTCAAAACCATCCCAAACCATGAGGGCTTAGTTTTACTTGAGCCAACAGGTGAGCTTCCTCCACAAATCCAACCACTTCTTTATAACACCAGCCCCATACCAGCTCTGCCCCTAGGACCCCTCCATCAGCTGGCACCTCTCTGCCTCCATCCCTGACAACGTCTGTGTCCAGGTCTTTTTAGTCCCCTCCTGAAATAAAGCTGTCCCCACTTTTTGCTCCTGCAGCCTGATCCCCAGGTGTCTGTCCAGCACAGGGAACTATGCACCCAGCTTTTTGTTTCTCACACCATCCAGCCACTTAAAATGTCTATGTCCCAGGGACTATACTGAGTGTGTAATGGGCTCCCAAGGGGAAGCCACTGTAAAAGCTGCAGCAGTAAACATAGTCCAGAGTCCAAGAAAGCAAAACAGAATAACTGGGTATGCTGGCTGATTTAAATGGGCCATCTTGACTTCTCTGTCTACACACATTTTCACTTTTCTAACATTCTTGCCTCCACCTCTGATGTTTTACTATATTTAGCTGCATTTCCAGTAACCTTGAAAGCATTTTCAGCTAAATGAGCATGGAACATCCTACCAGCAATAGCATGAGGTTAGTTTGTGTTACATGTAAGCTTATTTTTCTGCCATTTTCCCTGCAGGGGTGGAAATGCTTAAGACATGTATGTGCCTGGTGGTTTTAGAGTGCTGTCCAAATGTTAATTGCTTGTGTGAGGTAATTAATGACTTCTGTTAGCTTAAATAAGAGGGGAATGATGAAGCTGATGGGGAAAGAGACTTGCAAAGAGTCAGAAGAGAGTTCATGGCTAAGCAGAGGTTGAAACCACAGATGCTGATGGGTGCTAAGTCTGGTAAATCAAAGCTCTCATTAGTACTGTATGCCTGCCCTGACTTACGTGATCACAGATTTTGCATCCCTGCCTTTCTGGTGCATGCTGAATCCCTGACTTCAGCAAATCAAGTGCTTCTCCATGGGTAATAAAACCAAATATATTCCATTTGCCATCATTGGAAAAATAGGTGAGGGATGTGATGTTTACAGCTGGGTTATGATACCTGACATCTGTTACACCAGTCAGCAACAGCCAAAGATGTGCTGTATGCTGAAGCAGACCTTTGTGAATTGACTCAAAGAGACAATCCAGAAGTTCTAGCCCCATGAATTAGGGCTTCCACAAAAGGCTGGGTAAGGATGTAAACCAGTGTGTCAGTCCAGCACCAGAGATGTCTTTAAAAGGAGTAATTTTTCCCAGGGTTAAATCTTCCCAATCAAAGGCCTTTATTTGGAGCCTGGCTTTGTCATACAAGAGTAATTGACAAACCTCTGTGCTATAATATTATCCCTGTTACCCTGGTGAAATACAAAAGTAATGCTGGCTTCTATAAATCACCCTGATCTTAAAAAGTAAAGTTAAATGAGCATCGCATTATAAACCACAAAGCACATTCATCACTCTGCTACAAACCATAAATATGACAAGTACATCCATCAATTCAGCACCTTTCTTTCAGGTCTGCGTACATGGACATTAGTAACTTAATGGCTTCAGAAAGCTTCACCTTCTTAAGTACACTGCGAGTCTGATCTCTCATTAGCTGCTGTTACCAGTGGGAGAGCTCAGCTATCTATAGCTATGTTCCTGTGCTGAGAGCTCCTGGAAGGGAAAAATCCACCTCTTTGGAGGCTGCTCCTAGAGTAAACCCTTTGCAAAGGTTACTCCCATGCTCCTCCATTGCTAGTGCTTTGACTGTACAAGGTGTGGCAACAGTAGGATGTCTGTCTACTATGGCCATCAGGCTACACAAACTAGAAAACAGTCTACCAGAAACTCTATCTATAAACAGATACAAAGATAAGTTTGCAGTGATTTGCTGTCAGACTGCGAAGATTTATTGAGTGGGTAATCTGGGTCTCCTGTAATACTTTGGTTTCATTACCAGCCATGTGGATGGGCTAGGGAATTATTAAATCTGCAGATAAGGAACTCTACACACATCTAGAAAGCAGGATTTGAAATGGTTGATGGGAAAGGTGACCCTGGAAAATAGTATGTGGTTCAAGAAGGACAACCACCAGTTGGAAGACTGCTAGGTCCTCTTTTGGACATGGTATCATGACACTTCAAGAGAGGTCTGAGCCAACTAGCGTAGTGACAGACTGAGAGTAGAGAGAATGGAAAACATGCCAGGCGAGGCAAGAGCAAAAGAAGTGGGCTTGACCAAGAGAAGAAGTGACTGAAGGCAGACATGGCAGCGATCTCTAAACACACAAAAAGACACAGTAAGTACAGGAATACTTTCTGCCTGCTGTGACAAGGGAAAGAAATACTGTCCTTAAGTTGGAGAGAGATTTAGGTTTGGCATTAGAACAAATCTTCCTGATAGGAACAGCAGATAAAGCAGTTGGAGGAGGTTGCCTAGGAAGGCAGTGACATCTCCATTGCAGAAGGCTTTGAAGAACTGACAAGGCAAGCAGTAAATGGCATCTTGTGGAAATGGGGTGAACAAGATATTGCTTGTGTCCCTGCAGCTCTATTTTCTATAATCTGTAGTGTGTTTGATTAGCATCAGGGATGTTAGTCCTACAGGCCATAACAATCCATGCTCTGCCTGCCCATTTTCCCATGTGCAGTTAGATTTTGGAGGAAGCATACCTAGCAGTTTCCCACTTGGATCTTTCCTACCTCCTGCTGAAGAACAGGTCCAGACAAATCATCACATCTCTTGTTTCATTTGATCCTTTTGGGTGAACAGCAGTAGAGCTCAGCCCAACCCTGCTATGCTGAGGGGAATAGACAGACTTCAGAAGCAGCACATGTGCAAACCCTGATGGAAGCATTGCCACCAGAGCACTATGCATCCCCAGAAAGAAGCTTTTAAATGTCAAATCCCAGGTGCTTTTAGACAGAACAGCTGACAACCTAAAGGCTGGCTGCAAAACATCTTATCCTCTAAAGAGGGTTGCAGTAAAGCTATCAAAGGCTGTGCTAAGCACAGTGGACAAGGATTCTTCCATGGCTAGCACTCTGTGGGAAGGGAGTGGTGGTTTGGGGTGGGTGGAAGGACCACTAGAAGAGGTTTGGGGAGAGAAAAATCAAGATTCCACATCTTGTACTTGCTTCCTATGGTTGTGAGGGTCTATGCCTAATGCTGTGGGGCTGGGACCCTACGACATTGGTGCTGACTGCCACCTCCACTCATTCTGTCTAGAGATGTTGATGCTCTTCCATCCTAGAAGCCCCCTCCCGCTATGCCACAGAGTGCAAGAGTAGCCATTGTTCCCCACGCCATGGTACCACTTGTCCGGTGCTCCTGGCATGGTCAACAGCAAGACAGTACCTTCATGATCCTAGCTGGGAAAGGGTGCAGAGTGAGGTCAATCCTGCTTGCCTAGGTCCCACATCCTGCTGGCTGGCCCTGCAGCCAATGACCCATTTCAGTGTGTTTTTTTCTGCCTCACCCAGAAAGTATCTTTTGTACTCATCAGCAAATGAGTTTGCCTGGAAAAAAAGCCCCAAACAAAAGGCAGCAGCTTTCCCTCCCCTCAACAAACCTTGGCTATAAGCAGGTACCTGGGGAAGAATAAGAACAGAGCAAGTGTATGTGCTGCTTCTTCTTCTAATAAACTTGCCCTGTTAAATAATTTAGGTCAAATCAATACACAGAAATCACAGCAGCTGAATTAAGTAGCTGCTGAGAAAGCTGCAGGTTTACTCTGTTGTGTTCAGTGTTGCATTTGAAGACCAGGTAAATTTGTTAGGGCAAATCTCAGGTGTTGGTGCCTATCCAGGCAATGGGCAGTGCTTCAGATAAGGAGCTGGTGATCACCTGAAGTGGAGCTGACTCCAGGGACAGACAGGACCTCGCTGCTGACCTGTTACATCCTTTAGCTTGCAGGTGGATTTGGGTGGGTGTGAGAAAGGTGCTATTTGTATGTTTCATGTGCTTGCTCATATGCTATCCTTTTAGCCTCCCCTAAGACTACTAGATATCCAAGTACTTCTGGTGCACGTATTTCATTTGCATATGTGCATCTTTAAAGCAGATTAGCTCATGCACAGGCTTTAGACTACCAAAAGCTTCGGGGATAGTGGACTGGCCTGATAAGATCTTTGCCCCTCTATGAAAAACAGCACACCAAGTATACACTCAGCATGTTAAGCCAAACACCCCAAATGCTGAAAATATAAGAATTAAAGATCTGTTTCCAAGCTTAATCCTGACCCTTCATTCCAGTTCATTATGGTGCACTCACTGATTACATGATCATATGCTATTTTTTTCAGATGCCCCCATGCATCATTTCTCATGACTAAATTTAGTAACCAGCTGCTAGTGAGTTCTGCAGAGGAAAACACAGATGGGAAAGATTGATATTAAACTGGCTTTAAGAGGCCAAATCTGAGCAGATTCAGCTGGATGCAGCAGATGCTGCTGCTTGAACTTCCCTCCTGCAACATTTCCAGTCTGTGGCTTTTTAACAATGGAGAGAGATGGGAAATTTCAATAAGGGTATTGTGGGTAGATGTAGATGAAATAGCTACGTGAATATGGAGAAGGAAAAGGGAGTGTCATACAGCTGCTCTTCTTTCCTTTGACCAGGAGTACCCTGTTGCATCAGGCAGTACCTAAAGTGGAAGAAAGAGACTAAATCCTTCCCAGAGGTACAGCACTTTGCATTAGGCTCAAGCTGAAAGCCTTGGCTCAAAACAAATCTGAACACAAGGAAGTTTAGTCACTAGAGTCAAAATTTATGGCTAGCACACAGCTCTTGAGTAAATAATGATACCAAAGCATATTCTTTTCCTTTTAAATAAAGTCCAGATAATTATGGAGGTCTGTCTTTTAGAAAAATTGCCCAACCTTAGCATATCTTAATTAGCTTCCATCCCAAAGGAAAAAATTGAACGAGATGGTGTACTGCTTAATTCACCTTGCCAGAAAGGAACATCTTTGAATGCCTAACCTGTAACACTTGGTAACTTTTACCATAACTCAGCCTGGCTTAACACATCCTGACAGGATATAATAACCTGGTGTGGCATGTTAAGAAGAAATAGTCATCCTTTTTGGACTGGGCTTTAGAACCAATAATACTGATACAGAAAAAATACGGGCAAGGGGGAAGGAGGGGGGCAGGGGAAGAAACCCTTACAAGTGGATTCTAGGAATGAGATGTATTACATCAGCTATTTCTCAGGTGGTATAAACTGATGGTCCCAGTGGTCAGTGGTGTTGTATTTTCCAATAGTGGTGAAACTCCTGTCAGTCTTCAGTCATTGCTGTTCCTGAAGTGTGAGAGGTTAGGACACTTGAATAGTTAAAATGGACAAAGTCTAGCAACTCTCAAAACTCCACACAAGTGATTCTTTGCCGTTTGTTGGTGCAATAGGGATTTCATAGTGATTATAAAATGATCAGGATTTTGGAAGGCCACAAAGTTGTGGAATTAAGAGACAAACCTGTCTAAGAGTTTGTGGAATTAAGAGACAATCCCCTCTAAGAGTCATGCCAGAGGTCTTACCTGGCTTTAGCCATCTAAAGGATGTGCACGTGGTATTTGGTGGTTGATATAGAACAGGTTGACAGTCTCAGTCCAAACCACAATGGTGGCCAGGTGTCCACAGTGGAGCAATGAAGGCTTGGAGGAGAAATGAATTTGGGGTGTCCTGTGTCAAGGTGGGTTGCAGATCCTCCTAAGACGGCAGTGAGCAAGCTTGGAAGTTACCTGTGCTGCTTTCACTGCCTGCAAAGTCCTGCATCAGTCCTGTGCAGTCCTAGTGGACTGCAACCAGATAGGGATGAAAAGATCCATTCTTACCTCCACCCTCACTTGGGCTAGAAATATGTTTAGTATTTTTATTGTACCATGGAGGAAAATAACAACATGAGTTCTTTGGCCTTTTACGACCCAAATCTTAGCTCTACTTGCAGGACTTCATAGTTTCGCCTTCATCATGGTCTGCAAAATAGGCTATCCCCAGTTTATAGCTGGGAGATCTCAGGAAGAAGGAAAGTCAGGTGCGACATCCAAGGGTCCCCAGGAAGCCAGTGGTGGGATTTAGAGGTGAGGAGACCATACTCATGTCCCATGCAATGCAGATAAAGGCCCATTAGTCATTAACTGGAGCTTACTGCAGCTGATGGCTCTGCTGCATCTTCTTCACCAGGAGCTTGCAAAGCCTACTGGTGCCGTTGGAAAGGCTGCTACGCACGTGATGGGCTTCTGGCCAGTTCTCTGTGCTCTACTGCCAAACGCTAGTTTGCAAGTGAAGTTTACAATTTCCTCTCTCTTTACTTGCCCCCATCAAGGGCTCGGCTGAATACAGCAATAAGGAAGCAAGGAGGGTCAAGTTTATAAATGACTGTGGGAAGGTTGGTTTCCATGGCTGCCAGCAATTACTGTGCAGACTCAGATGAGTGGAGATTACAGCCCAGGGCTGCTATTTTGTGCGCTGGGAAGACACAATAACAAATGACAAACTTAATTCATTGCTGCAGCAGGGAGGAGGCATCTCACTCTGCAAACCTGGGGCTTATCTTACAGGAGAAGCAGCTCTAAGTGGATTTCTCCTTTTTCTGGCTGTGCTGATGCCAGCTAATGCATATTCTTCAGTCACTAGCATCACCTCACCTCAGAGATCTTAAGTCTATTAGTCACCCATCCTATCTATTTCAGGCCGTGGGAAATGTTAAGCAAATAAGAAAATCCAGCCCCCAAGTGGGCTTAAAGGTCAGTCTTTTTTTATTCCCCCTCCCCCCCCCAAGGATCTGATGAGTTCTTTGCTAATTGAAATACAAAATAAATAGTTGGTCTGCTAAGACGCTAAGCTTGCATTCACAGGGGCTGGGAGCTCACCTCTCTCCAGAACATTTCCACATGCTGCCTACCATCAGTGCAGATGCAGGGACTTTATAAGATTACAAGTCTACTCTATGGAGCCATTTATTACTATTTGCAAGCAATTAATAATGCACAGCCATCTGTGCTAGCTCAACCTAGTATCGTGATTTAAAACACGGTAAAGGATATGCACTTAAGCAGCGCATGGTGCATGTTCAAGCAGGAAGGTTTTGTGAGAGCCTCTGAGGCAAAAGAAGCCATTTGGGGCAACAAGGAAATTTTGCAGTCTGCTGTTTGCTGAGAGGACACAAGAATTAAGTATGCAACTATATAGTGAGTACACACGAAGCAGCACTTTTCAACTGTTATCTTGGTTGTTGTTCCAACGTCTGGACACAGTGGACAAGTAATGTTGCTTTCCAACAGACACAGGTGATAAATGCTGGGAGTAGAGTTGTGTGTGCATCAAGGACCAGCTTCAGAGGCAAGTATCAGTCAGCAAGTAGCTTCTTCACCGAAATCAACAGCACTGATGTCTTCCTCTCTGTTGGATGCCAAAAGATGGTGGTCAGATCACCCCTGCAGCCAGCACTTTGGTAAACTGGAGTCCTGCCTTAGAAGGCAGGTTTACAAGTCCCAGGACCATTGTCCTTGAATCTTCTCTGGAGCATCTCCAACTCATCATCTTGAGCTGAGCAGTCTGGGTTCCTGCTGTGGTTGCGCCAATTTTAAAGAACTGATGAAATTATCTCCTTGTTGCCCTGAGAGGTGGACCCAATCATTGTGTTTTATCAGATGTTTTGACAGCAGTATCACACTGAATATTTGTGCTTGGCTGTTCCCTGTCCTGTAGATGCCACCTATATGTTTCGTTCCTAGATGTTTACTTCACATAGGACTGAACTGAAATGCATACAATTCTGACATACTTGTTTCTGTCAAGTTCACCAAGAAATTGCAAAGTTATTGCATCAGTGACCTCTCCTTACAATTTTCCACCCTTCCAGTGTTAGCATGACAGATTTTAGTAAAAGATTTTAGTAGATCACAGGTATGAATGTAAAATATCATTATGCCACCCACCTCACCTTGTGGGATCCAACCCCACAACTGCAGGATGACAGCTTTCTGTGTTCAATTGTATTTTCAGTCATCAGTCACTTTAATCCATTTAGTGCATACTCTGTTGGCTTTGTATTGTTCTAGGATTTAAATCCAGCTGATGTGTGGTGCCAAGCTGAATGCTTCGAAAAATCTTAAGTGTTTTTTTCATCAACACCATTGACTTCATCAGCTAAACTTGCAATCGAGGCAAAGAAAGATATTAAGTTCATTTGACAGGGTCTGTTTTCCATAAACCCCTCCTGATGGGTATGAATTATATTCCCCCTATTAGTTGCTCCATTATTTTACCTGAGATCGATGTCAGCCTGACAGGCCTATAATTACCTGGGTTGTCTCCTTTACCCTTTTAAAACATTAGCTCAACACAAGCTTTCTTTCAGTCCTGTGGAAATTCCCTGCTGCTCCATGTGTTGTGGAAAATTAACCTTCGTGGTACAGAGACCTGTAGACAAAGCAGCATAGTGCAGGACAAGGCTGTCTTCTCTCACTTGCTGTCACCTGTCATACTCAGAAGTTGCCCCCAGCCTCCCTGGTATCATTGCACATACTCAAGAAAGTTGGACTTTGGCTACTTGCCCTGTTTCAACTAGGCTAGGTCACCCTTTCCTCCCAGCACCACTACACAATGACTTTCTTATTCTCCATACCATGGTCTTAACTGCCACAGTGTGGGTTTTTGGGGCCATACTCCCTGGGCAGAGCATCCCATCTGTGGATGGAAGAAGCTAAGGACTTCTCAATTGTGGAGGCTGGGTTGCTGGAGCACTGGGCTGCTGGGACCCAGGTGGTGGGATGCCTGGCAGCTCTGCCTCTTGCCTGAGAAACAGCTCTGAACAAGTGTTTCCCCTTGCAATGCTGAGTCTCCTGTCAGGTAAAATTAGGGTGACTGTTTCTTGGCAGGGAGCTTTGTGGTCTGTGCATAGAGGAGGTAAATGTTAATGTTTTCTTCTTTTTTTACTTTTTGTTATTCCTTCTCCCCCCCACCCCGCTACCCTTCTCCACAATCTTTTCTCTGCTTCTGCCTGCTTCTTAATCCTTGTCTTTGTCTGGGCTTCTGCTGCTCTTATCAGACCCAGGCAGGGTCTGACTAAAACAAATGCCTGTGCATGTAGGCACAAGAATCCACAGTGTGTCGTAGCACAAGAGGAGTGCTGTGGCTTTCACGCTCTGGAGTTGTGCTTGTATGTGCGGACTGCACTTTTAACTGATGTCAAGGTCCCCTGGGTAAGAGACAGACATCTTTTAATGTGTAACTGAAAATCAGCATGAATAGTTATAACTTATGTAAACAGGCAAGCAGACTTATGTGCAGGAAAGAGTTCATAATCAATAATATCTAGAGCAAATACACAAGCTCCTGCTGTCCCCATTCATATAAGCACAAACAAGGTCAGCACATACACACAGAGCATAAAGGTACTGAAAAGGACTGTCAAGCCAGGTTAGATGTAACCCATAGTTTAGTACTGTTTGTCAGTTTAGCTGATTCTTTTCTAGGTATGTATCTTAGCACCTTCTTCTGATCTATGCCTTTGGGTGGGCTGCACCATCTCATCCCAAAACCAATAAATTTTTGTTGAAAGGAGCTCGATGGACCCCTTATGCTGACCTCATTCAACTTTTTCTCTAGTCTTCTGAGAAAAAAAAAGGTCTTGTCTTGAAGAAAAAAATCTCTTTGCTTCCAAAAGTGCTCTGAGTTAGGCAGGGAGAAAGGGTTAAAAAAAAAAGAAAGTTATAAATGAAGAAATTAGGAAAGATATATGTCAATGTAGAATTTTTCCTCATGGGCTATTGGCAAGGGACACAGCCAGTGCAGTAGCAGGGAATGATCATCCTGTCAGGTCAATGAGATGGAAGAGACATAGAGAACTCACTCAAATTTATGAGAACCCATGTAAGATGCTAAGCACGGCTTCCATTTGGATATTACTTTACAGGCAAGTGATGTTTCTCTTCCCAACACAAGCCCCGTAGAATAGTAATAAGGGAACGTTAAGGACTGGAACCAACTCAGGGTTATTTTATTAGTGTATGTGGTTATCAGGCAAAGCCTAGCACTGGGGAACCTGTTACACACCACTGCTTCCTAGTCATTACTCCAACCTTATGAAAGGAGCATGTTTCCCTCCTGGGGGAATCCAGATAATTGTTGATTTGGAGAGTGAAGATGAATGGCAATGCTGAACCACACACACACACAAAACGTCAGACTTCACTCCCCGTACTGTAATGTAGATGCTTCAGGAAGAGGCTGAGTCATTGATTTCCTTCTCTGGGGTGAACCCTAAAGAATAGGTGTGCACTGACACACAATTTGTTTCTCTTTCTTTCTGATAGCAAATAAATGAAGTGGCACTGAGAGTAGCACTGAAGCCACTCATCGACCATAAAGCACCCACCATAGCATATAGCCAAGATCACTGGGATAATTATGCAGTGCACCCTTGGGGAAGGTGGTATTGTAGTATTAACTCTTGCTTGCCTACAGGAAAACAAGCTTGAGCTGGAACTGGAGTCACTTAGTAACTTCCAGCCTGAGCTGAGGGTGCTGGTGTTTACTGGAGACACTGGAAGGCAGCAGTGTTTAAGACCTAACACACGTCTTTGCCAGCATTGCTTAGAGAGGAAGAAGCCATGTTTAAAACTCAACCAAACCCTTGCTGAGCTTATTTGTAGCTCCCACTGTAGAGCAGACTCCAGGAAAAGTTCCCATAGGTACAGAGCTGGTATGAAAAGTCTGCAGTTCTTCATCTATGCAGACTCCAGAGGCACAGACAAGTGTATGCATGTAGCTCATTGGATTTATGGAAGTCACCTCAAACAAGACATTTTATTTCCTTTCTGGACTGAGCCAAGAGCACCTGAGCTCAGTCAGTTATGGCAACTTGGGCCATGAGTGATATTTCCAATTCTGGTGGACACTCTGTCACAGAGGTATTGCAGGTACAGTGATCATCCCAGCACTGCTTTAGAGGAGAGGAAATCAGGATGTTTGAAAGAAAGAAGGGAATAAGAAACCTTTCTTGGTGCCCGCAATCCCTGTGGGCAGTAGGGTGCTGGCTCGTTGGTGGTTTTTCACTGGGAGAGGGAGCAGCATCTTTCACCTCTAATTAGATGATAATTCTCAGTCCAAAGAGAAGTATCTGATTGTAAGAAATTTGGAGAAGCCATTTCCTCCTATGGCAGGAGGTTCCTTATATTAAACCTCCACTTACGGACATCAAAGCAGCAATGACATTTTTCTGTCACTAACACATTCCAGCATATCCAGGGACTACTTTGGCCCTCAATGAAAGTGAAGTCAGCTCTAAGTATGCTCCAGGCAGGCTCCAGGAAATTCATATGTTGCCAAGGCTACACAGCTACTGGTGTCCAAAATAGCTGAAGTCTGTCTGCTAAGCAGTGGTACCTGCAGCACAGACATCTCCAGAAGGATAGGGCCCATCTTGCCCATGGCAATTTTATGTCAGGGTTAACTCCCATTGGAATAATACTGACGTATGCTGCAATGTCTGCATACATGACTGTGTGTGACCCTAGTTGTATGAGTGGTTCTTGTAAAATGCACAGGCAAGGGCAAGTCCTTTGTTTCTCAGATTCAGCACAAGCCATTTTACACTTGTGGAGTGTGTTGAAAACATGAAGTCAAGCAGGATATTCACTTCTATCACTGCTTCTGGCAATGTAGCCCTGTGTGTTGATGTGTGCAGAGCCCTGGCAGGTCTTGCTGCTCCACTGAGGGAGAGTAGGAGTGATTCCTGCTGGTCCACCACAGCCAGCGCCTCTTTAGTGATGCGGGCATGAAGGGGCAAGGTGAGGGGGAGGATTTCTCACCACCCTAATTCGAACAGCAAAATAAAACTAGAAAACTGTGAAAATCCTTTCACATCTTGTCTTTAATTACAGGGCATCAGCCCTATGTATTAACCTGGACTGAGCAAGGTGCTCCTTCTGGGGAACAAGTGTCTCTTACTCTCCATGCTGTTTGTCCTAGAGCTGGAAGGGATGCCAATGAGTCATCAGTAAATACCATGTTCTTACAGACCCAGAAGTGTCTTTATTTCCATAATAATATTGTTTTCTTCTCTTAATTATTGATAGTCTTCCTAGATGAATATAGTCTTTAAAAATGTATTAGGCAGAGCTGTTCTGCCCTGAAAGAAAGAGTAATAGTAAGCCTTTGTCTTGTAGCTGTCTGGAGGCTTTCTCCCACAGCAAGATGTTTCAAGGAGAAAGAATAGCCTAACAAATAAGGTATCGGAGAGAGACTTCAGGAGCTTCACTTCTGTTCTTGATTATTCCTCGGGTGTCCATTGTCACCCCTACTCCCTCCTTGCTAACTGTGATGCAGAGCAAGATGTATTTCCCTGGTGTGTGCTTTACTTTGAGGCTTTAATTTCCTTGCTTCTTACTCTGCGGAGGAGCTAGTGGTCCAGGGGATTGGTGTCATATGGGGGAATTTAACTGGTGTTGAAATACATGCAGTAATGTAGGGAGCATTGTTGCGACTAGGAGAGGGTCTAGGAAACAGATGTAACTGCATTGTGGGAGTTTTCTGGTCATTTTTCAGGTGGTGCTGGCTGTCACCACTCTCTAAGGCAATGTTCCAATGCTGTCATAAAAATAAAACCTTAGCTCTAAAGGTAAAAAATCAATGTGTCTTAGCTGTGGTCTCAGACCTGCTCAGGGTATGCCCCAAGGGACACAGTATCTGACATCAGTCTTCTCCCTGGCTATCCTCTACAAGTCCTGTAATGCCAAGATCCAGGTGAGGCATCGAGATCAAGCACAAAGGTTAAGGGAATTCTGAGCTGGTGTCCAAACCAGTAACATGGTAGTTAGGCTTCATACTCCCTCCAAAATGTCATCTGCATGGTTCAAGTAGGGAAAGTGAGGCAAAAAGCTCAAGCAATTTATCCCAGAGAGCACATGGGCCAGAAGCAGAGCAGAATCAGTGCTCAGATAGACCTGGGTACATCAACTTCTCTGTGCTGACTGCTTGGCAGCCCAGTTTGTCCCCCTAAGGAGAGCAGAATCCCCACTGGGATTGCTTAAACTTACTTTGCAAAACTCATCTATTCCAAATGACTACCCAAAGTAATAATTTACACGCAATGGAGTGTTGTCTCAGAAGTAATTTACTACTGATTACTTTTACAATGTGCATGCTAGTCATATGCAGCTGCACAGCACTGCATAATAATCAACCTTGCACTTCAGAGGGAAAAGCTGAGTGGCCCAGCATAATCCAGTGAGAAATAATCTGGTGATACTATAAGAATACAGTTTTTACTCTAAAGTTCTGATCCCGTTTCACTCAAGGACGTCCGTCATCCCAACATGAGTGGAGCAGACCACTAGGTGGAAGTGTTGGCTGAGCAAGCTCAGGAGAGGACAGGCTAAGTATGAGAGGAGAAAGTCCCAGGTTCCTGGCTTGCTTTCCCTTTAGGAACATCTGTGCTAGCAGCCCGGACTCAGACTCAGCTTGTTCGAGGAAGGAACCATTGGAGAAGGTGCGCTGTCATGTTGCTGATGCACTGTTTTTTGAGTTGCTGTTGATTAAAAAACAGAGAGAAATTACAACTGAAATTGAGGTGGGAAACACCTAACCGATTCCAGAAACACTGTCAGCTGCAGAATTCCTGCTGACCCCAACAAGACAAATACGGCTATTCATTCAAGTGTCTTAAAAATATAGCAATAAGCAACATAACCCCTTGGCTTTAGGGACCAGCCTGGGACATTCTTGACCTGCTATATTGTCCTGGCACCTCCTTATGCCCTGTTTTGCTTCAAGTTAAAAATTCTGGGTAAAACAAGCTTTTGCCTGATGATCAGACAGTTTTGGATAGAGAAGAGCTGGCACTGCGATCAGAAGAGCTGCAGAGGTGCCTCCCTGGGCCCCCAGCCCTGCTGAGCTGAAAGGGGTGACCTGGGGGTCCATGCTGCCTGCAGCAGTGGGAGGAAGATGATCACAACAGGGAGACTGAGCACAGTGAGTGACGGGGGCTTGTTGCATCAGAGACAGGGACTCATAGGCAATGGGGCAGCTTGGCTGCTCCTCCCTCAAGACACTGAAGAGTGCTGTTAAATCTGCGTGCCATGAAGATTTCTTCCTGCAGCATGATTGAGGCTTCTCACTTCTCTTAAAACATGAAGGAGGGGAGCAGCGGGAGTTTCTTTGCAGCCAGGTTTACCAGTGGAGGGAGGTGTTCCTGCGTGGGAAGCTGCTGCTTTACTTCTGTATTTACTCTCACAACAGTTCCCACTTAATTAAAGCACTCCTGCAACAATAAATACTTGGGTGCGCAGTCTCGCTCATTAGCTGCCTTACAGAGCGGGGCTCACAGGGCTGCTGTGTTTCTGTGCTCTGCGGTGGCTGCGTGGCACTCGCCATACTCACTGCTTCTCTTGGCTGCCTTTTTAGTTTGCCTGAGCATAGCGAGTTTATACCTAAAGGGGGCATAGGCGAATCTCAAAAGGATGGAGGATTAATTCGGAGAACGTGGCACATCTCAGTGTACACAGGTATGAACACTGTACAACCTAGCAAAGGTGGAGGATGGGATGCTGAGAGTTAAACACTGGCTTTCTGGCAAAAGCATCTCATTGCACGCTTGAGAGGTGGGGATGGTGAAAATAAGTGAATGCCTTTTAATAGCACTCTTCTTGGAGCTGTAAGGAAGAACAGGGGCAAACTGTTTAGACTCAGTCATATAAACCTTAACAGGACTCATACAAGAAGGAACTTACTGGGTTCCCCTGTGGCAGGCGGGGACAACCCCACTGCTTCCATTACCTTAAGGGTTGCTGTCTTTTGGGTAGCACTTTCAAGAAAGCTTTTCGGGGGATTGGCTGGCCCTGTCACTGTGATGTCCCAGCCTCCCAGGCACTGTAGCTAAGCCAGGAGATCACGACAGCCAGTTTTAGGAGATTGCAGCCTTTGGGCTGCTTCTCAGAGCAGATGGATTGTGCTGTTTCGTACAACAGAGAAATTATGGGTTGGGACGCAGCTGCCAGCTGATAGTGACATAGCCATGTAGCATTTTGGATTAGTGCTCCTTCTTCTACATGCTTCTGTAAGTCAAAGCAGTGCAACCTGAGCTTAGTCCCTTCAGTGTACACATTAGGAGCATTAGAGGACACTCATTATTTCATATTAATATACCCGTTTCCAAACATGTTTTCCCCATGCCCTTTGCGTTTTCATAACATGGTCCTTGGTGGATCTTACAACGCATTCATTGCAGCTTCAGAGCACAATGAAAGACCGTTAACTCTCAGATCTCCCATCTTTCCTTTGTTCTGTTGAGAAATGCCCTGTCTTGACAAATATGACACAATGTGAGGAGAGCTAGTGAAAGATTTGCAAAACTTATGTGCTATTATTTGCACATAAGCCCTGAGTCCGGCAACCCAAACTTGGTTTGTGAAGCCCCAGACCTCCATATAGAAAATGAAATCCCAGCTACTGCAGGCATCAGTTAGGGGCTGAGACCATGTATTCACATGATGCCTTTGGAGCCATGGAGATCCTGGAAGCTGGAAGGTACAGAGGCTAACGTATCCCAGCACTGGATGTACTAAATAATATAACAGACCATTATGGTAGGAAAAAGGTCTTGCTCCTACAGTGGCCTTATCAAAGCCTCATCACTGAGGGCCTTGTGGATATAACTATGATCCAAGAGGAAGGCAAGGGTCCTGCAAAAGATGAAAAGTTGGCCCAGTCAGGGAGCTAGCACCAATTTATTCCAGCTGAAGATCCACCCCAAATGCATGTGCTTAGTATGCTTTTTCTGCTCCACCAAAGCAAATATCCTTGTTTTCTGAAACAGCAAGATTAATACTTAGCACTTGCTAACCACTTTACATGTTCAGTGTGCTATACAAATATTAACTAATGAATCTCATCATGACATAATTAAATCTTATTTTACAGTAATTGAATGTTATCTTGCACTTTGTACAATATTGTAATTACAAAGATAGGAAAAAATAGCCAAATAAATTAAATGATAGAACCGAGAGGGAGAATGATTGACAGTTTTATGGTTTCTTTTCCCCCCCTTCCTTATACCCAAGACGACTGAAGAATCCAGTACATTTATTTGAGGTCCTGGGAGAAAATTAGTTCAGAAGAGGAGCAGGTCCCAAACCCTTTGATGGTTGGTTCTTTGAGAGGGTCTTTTCAATACTTGCCTTTTCTCATGTGCCTGAGATATAAACACCAGTCTGATCCCTGGGTCTCCCATTGCTTTCTGAAGGAACCAAAACTAAACACAGGCACCAAAGGATACTCCTGACCCTGTTCCATCAGTACGTTTGCTGACTAATACCAAGGAGAGCACAAATCCATCCCAGCATACAGACTTCTTGGTTCCCTGTTCACATTGCTGTGTATCAGACAGCCCACTGCCCTTCCCTCCAGGACTCCCCATGGAGTATGCACATCCACAGGACTTGGCCCTGTGGCTACTGCCCTGCCTGTCCTGACAGCCCTGGAATGCTGAATGCCTGCAGTTTGATGGAGCAGGGCACTCACCCACCCAAGGTGGTGGCAGCAGCGTGTGTTTGCAGACACTCTCCTGCCTGCTGCTCCCCAGGCTGGGGTGACAAAGAAGCTGTGAGACAGGGAGCAGAGATGGTGCATGAGAGGAAAGTAAGGACTGCTACTGAAACATGGGATCACCCTGTGTGATCGCAGCCTCCTCTGTGGTACGTGCTGTCATAACAAGAACTTTTGACTCTCAGGGGCTGTTTATGTGAAACTTACTTTCCAAAGGGAATGGCGTCCTCCCTTATCTCTCCTGCCTTGTTTGCCAGGAGTAAAGCTCATCTGAAGCTCCCCTCAGGACACAAGGATTGCTCTGTTGGCACAGAGCAGGTGGGGCCAAACTGCTGTTGCCAGGGCAGGATATTTGCTCCGAGATGTGCCGAGTTTGAAATATGGGGATGGGCTGCAAGCTTGTTTCACCAGGGCAGCAAAACTGGGAGGCTCCTTGCAAGTAAAGCAATCCCACAGGGCCAGTGGGGCCAAGTTCTGCTCAGCACAGGATGCAAGGAAGGGAGTACCTGGCTCCAGACCACAATGTGGATAGGCAGTAAGCTGCTCTGCCATGCCTCGAATATCCAGCACTCCCAGCAGAGGCAGGCATTTTAAGGATGCTGAGGGGTGGTGTGACTTGGCAGTGCTTTTAGTGACCCTTGACTCTGTGTTGGCAGATGTTCTGTAGTGGGCAAAAACGTGCAGCAGTAAATCAGATAGGCAATGTTAGCCACAAAGGTGAAAGAAGGACACAGGTGCTTGTAGAAGGGCAGCAAGACTATTTCTGTGTATGACAAGGATGCTGCTATAGGAAAAGCTTCAGTATGGAAGACAAAGAGGATGATGGGGTCATCAAATAGGTGTAGAAGCAACAAAGTGGTGAGGAGCTGACCCCAACATTTGCTCATGCAAAACACGGTCTGAGATTTCAGTGGGAAACAGGTGACAAGCAGGACAAGCAGGCAGACAAGCCCTGGATGGGTTTCTTCAGCCCTGCTCTGCAGGGTGTGCAGACAGCTGTGGTGAGTGTGGTCAGTTTTGGTCCCTGGAGCCCTCCAGCTGTGGCTGGTGCAGGCAGCAGGGGACAGTGCCCAGTGGGTCTGGTTTAAAACTGAGAGTGATCCAGCTGCATCCCAGTGTCACCTGCAGGGAAAGAGTGTGAGTAGGTCAGTAAGGAGCTAATGCTAATGCAGCTGCCCTGCTGCTAGGAGCAGACCAAGCCCCATTCAGGGCTTGCCTATCCCCATGTGCCTTAGCATTGGTTAGGTTTCCTGCTGTGTTTCTTCATCAGTGAAGACACAGTGGCAGTGTTCCTGGTATGGAAAGGGGTGAAGTTGCTTGCAGTACTACCCAAGAGGTTGAATCAAAATTCCTCTCCCTCTATCTAGGAATGAAGTCCATAAAACACTCAGCATTTTAGCATGCCTGTTCTTCCGTGGATTAGTGCTGCCAAAGCTTTCGTTATTCCTGGCAGGGTTTGGTTTCTTTTTGTGGGTGTTTCTTTTTTTGTTTTTGTTTCTAAATGATGTTCCTTTAGCCATTAATATTTGATTTGTGTCCATTAATACCTGAGTTGGCTTTTGTGTGACCTGTTAGCCAGATGCAAGCCTCTCACACCTCACCTGGAGTTGCTCCTATTGCTTTATAGGAGGCGGCGCAGTCACTAGGGACAGTGGGTGCCTCTCAGCAGGTGACCAGTCTGGCAGCAAAGGTGACAGCAGAGATGAAACTGGCTGAGGCTGTCAGGGAGAGCCCTGTGAGTTCAGGTGAATTCCTGTCCTGGCTTTTTGGAACAGACTATATGCATAAATCATAAAATACCTTGCTCTGGGCAAGTGACCACTGAGCTGCTCCATCAGGCAAAGTGTAGCACCCCTAAGGAATACAGCAAACCTGGACAGATCTGGCTGGTTATGCAGAAAGGTTATGCAGGCTGGGTCACACTCAGAGTCACCCATACCTCTCCTGAAAGGATAATAGTTAGAGAAAAGCATGAGGAGCAAAGGAGAGCTGGTGCTGGCTAGTAATCCACTAGACCAGCTTCTATGGGCCCTTTTATCCTCTCATTTCTCAGGCATTCTGATTTCTCCTCCTCCTTTCTGAAGGACTGCCTTCCAGTTGGCAAAGGGAGCTTTAAGTGATTTTGGTTCATTCATGGTCTCCCAGGAGGTATAAATGGATCCTGTGGTGCCACCACAGCTGCCAACTGCATGGTAGCTCTCTCCCCTTTGTGCAGGGGCTGCCTCTGTCCCCCACTTTGCTTCTTTTAGTCTGTGACCACGCTGGGTCTTGATTCTGGTATAAGAGGACTGCACAGAAGGGACTGTCACCATGAATCATGGTGGCTTTGCTCTGTGTGCTTCTCTCAGGTAGAGGCCATTAGACATCTTTTAGGCAGGGTTCAGCTGCCCAGGAGGCAATAGAAACTGTGAGGTCTCTTTCTGCCAGTTTTTAAGCCACATTGGGCCACAGTGCTGTAACTGGGATAGCGTCCCTCTCTTCCAGACCTGGCTGCCAGGGCTGCTCTGTTAGCTGTTCCTGCAGCCTTCAGGGCTGGCTGGGTGTCGTGGTTTAACCCACAGCCAGACAGCTTGTTACCCACTCCCCCCCCCTTCTTGCCCTCCCCCTACTCCTGGGGGAACGGAGAGGAGAATCAAAAAGAAATGCAACTCCCCCGGGTTGAGATAAGAACAGTTTAGTAACTAAAGGTATAACACAAATCACTACTGCTAATGATAAATGAAATAACAAGGGAAGAGAATACAACACCCCATCACCAGCCGACCGATAACTTGCCCCCCAGTCCGATTAAGCACCGACCGATACCTCCTCCAACCCTGCAGTCAACCCAGCCCTTCCGGCTAACTCCCAGTTACCTCCTGGGCATGACGTGCTGTGGTATGGAATACCTCTTTGGTCAGTTTGGGTCAGGTGTCCTGTCTCTGCTTCCTCCCAGCTTCCCTCCTCCCTGGCAGAGCATGAGGCCCACAAAGTCCTTGGCCAAACCAAAACATCAGTGTTTTTCAGCTCTGTTCCCAGCTGAAAGTCAAAACACAGCACTGCACCAGCTACCAAGAAAGAGAAAAAATGACTGCCACTGCTAAACCCAGGACACTGGGGTTGCCTCATTATTGCTGGGCTGTGTTTCTGCCTCTGGCCTGTCAGGCACATCAGACATTGTCCCTGGCACACATTGAGATGAGGGAGTGTCATCAGGGCATTTCTATTTCTTCTTCTTATGGACTGACGAACAGACCAGGAGCTGCTGCAAACCCTGTGGAGGACATTGTCCACAGGGGGGATGCATTTGGCATGAGTAGTGCTGCTTTGAGCACCTTTTTCACAGCCTGTAAACCAGGTTATGAAAGCCACTGGCCACACTGATTATCTGGACTGTTCAGCTGGGACCAGGTGGGAGCCACTGAGAGGAGAGCTGAGGACACTTGGCCCCACAGCAGACCCTGAGCTCACACTGCTGCCTCATCAGGCCAGACAAGGGTCGATCTGGGTTCAACGCCATCCAGCCCACCATCAGGGATCTGTGCTCAGCCCTTCCCATACACAGCCTGACTGCTATGCTCCTCTGCTGGTCTAGCTCTGGTCTCTTGCCCACCTCACATGTGCCTTCAGGCACTGTGCTAACATTGTGTGGCTTAGTATTAACCCACAGTGTTGCACAGTGTGGCAGGGAGTGTGTCTGAGCTGAGGCATCCTCTAGCTATGCATGGGGTTGTGCTCGCAGGCTGTGTGTGAGCAGTGAGAATCCACATGCAACGGTGACCTGGAGGTGGTCCTCCAGATGTACTGTAGACACAGCTGGAGCACCAGATGAATAAGTAGTCCATGGCACAAGCAGAAGGCACGCAAGTCACGAACCTGCTGCATTTAAGACTGTTTGAGTCCATCCTTAATGTTGCAGCACAAGCACAACCATTCCTGCTTGATCTCTTGTCAGGAGGTGAGTTTCTGTTGTTGCCTTGAGATAATGGGGAAATAATGCTTGAAGAGGCAAGAGATACCACTCAAGTCTGCAGGTTCAGGGACACAAATAGGAGGTCTGTGTGCTCTATTTCACATGGTTTTCTCCCTGGGTCCCTCTTCCTTCCCCCCAAAAAGCTCTGCATAGTTATGAAACTGTAACAGCAGAGAAAAAACCCTGGCTGAGGGAAAGAAGCACAGTGGGAAGCCACATATTATCACAGTTAAACCCTTCTAGTTTTTCTCTGGTGACTATTTGTGGCTATCAAATACAGTTAAAAATCACCCCAGGCTGCTTGTGGGGTGCAGAGGGGCCATCAGTTTGGTTAAGACCAGCATTGTTTTTCCAATCAGGATCATGCTGTAATGCCTAATAAAGAACATGATAGTAGCTCCGGCATGGATTAGCTGCAGCCCCTCTGTTAACCTGTGCTATCCCACTGAGATGATACCGCAATAAATAATCAAACACATCAGTGCATAAACATGCTGTCTCTGATCTCCCCAGGTCTTATTCCAGAGGAGCGAGCATTGTGTATTCCACACCAGGCGAATCATGGGGAGGAAATTTGCTGCGGACTGGAATCTCATCAAAGCAAACAACAGCAATCTCAATGAATTGCAGCGACCCAAGTGTCTGCTTTAATCACTCACTCATGTGTTTCCTTTAGTAAAATAAAAGAAAACACAACACATGTAAACTTGATTGCTCTTAAACGAACAGTTAAATCCTGGCACGGCTGTTGCTTGTCTAAAGAAGGAAGGAGATTGTCTTTACAAGGCAGCCTTCCAGATGCTGCGGCACTGAAGCGCATGGTGCATGATAGAGGGTAAAAAGATAATAAAGCAAGGGAGGTCAGTGATGCTAGGTAAAAATCTGCTATGAAGGAGCTAAGAAATAAGTCATACTCTTAAGTAAGATGGACTAGACAAGCGCTTTGGAAATCAGGGAGCGTGTTACTGATGCCACAGTGGACAAGTTCAATGGCTCATAGCAATTGCAGGCCTGGGTAATGTTGAGGGGTCATCAACCTTTTCCTCCTGGAAGGGACAATTTAGGCTGTTATGGTGAGAGGTATTTAAAGACAACAGAAGCTGGCTACCAGCTCCTCAGGCGAAAGATAGGCTGCATCAAAAGTACTTCATTAGGCTAACTATGCTTTGAAATCTGCTCTTCCTACCACTGGTGTGAATTGGATGACTTCTGTCGAAACAGAACTTGTATTTTTTGACCCATGGAGCTTTGGTTGTATTACACACATTTATGTGGTGGTGCAGGTCAGCTCATTTCAGGAATAAATGAACAAATCTGTTCCATCACTCTCTCCCCTCCCCACAGCAGAAATTCAGAGCATCTCCATTTTAAGCAAGTGGAAGCTGGACTTTTTCTTTCAACAGTCTATAATAGACCCATACATTATTTCATTTGCTATTTTGTCTCACTTAGCCATCATTCCTCACTTTCAACAACCCTGAAAATTATTTGGTTTGATTCAGGATTGTGTTAATAGATTTACCTCTGGGCACTGGCATTGACTCCAGTGGTATAATACGTGATTTATGTCCTGTGCAAGATCAGAACCAAGCATGCCACCTCTAATCCTAAATCATTTTCTCACTTTCATATGGTAATATTGATCTGTCCATTTCAAAGCAGTCCAGGCATTCGTCTTCTTATCAGATTCTCACAGAAAGCAAAAAGCTATGTTCAGCCAATGATTTCTCAATAAATGCTCTATTTTTAAACAAAGAAAAAAAGCCCAAAACAGACAAACAAAAAGAATTAATCCTTAGATTTGACTACAAAACAAAGCTAAGTTAATAAACTGTAAAATTGAGTGGAGCAATGGGCTAGATTTCCCTATATTCATGTTGTTTTTAATTAGTGATTTACCCTGGGAAAAGCCCTGAACTCAGAAGAGCTTGCTGCTAAATAAGATGTTATTGAGCAATAGAGGCCTGACTTCCCACCATGAAGCTTTCTGTGCAGATCAGCATATATGTCCCTTGGCCACTCATATTACAGAATGAGGAATGTGGACTTAGGGAGAGTGATTGCTATGCTGGTCTACCCAAAGAATCACTCCTCTTTTAAACCTGGAGCCCTCACGATCCCACTGACTTCAAAGATCATTAGTCTAGGGCTAAGCATTTCAGGCTGAAGCAACCCAATGCAGGTGTTGAGTCTTGTTATGGGCATCTGGTTGGAAAGAAGGACCCAGGGGCATGCAGAGGCACCTGACGCAATGTACCCAGGGAAGTTTGCCACCGATTTCAGGGAACTGAGATTGCTTCTCCCTGCTGGTGCTCAGCATCATGTGTGCTATTAGGCCATTTGCATTGAAACATGGGAATGCAGCACCCTCTTCCCAACCGTATCATGACCGATGCAGCAATACCTAGTACATGGTGGGTTTAACATGCTGGTAGCTTCTCTCTCCTCCTCACTTCTGGCTTTTCTTGTGTGTTTAATCAAGAAGGATTACAGAACCCTGCTAGTGGTGGTAGGGGACTGTGGCTTGCAGGTAATTTTTTCATCAGTCCTTCCAGTCAAAGAGAAGGAGTTTGAAAGGGCCAGATGAATCTGGTGAATCAAGAAATAGTTACAGGATTGGTACCACAGCCAGGGGTTCAACTAGTTAGACCATGGGACTCGCTTTGAGAAACCTGGTCTACTGGGGCTGATGGGGTTTATCTGTCAGAGAAAGGGAAGAGCTTCTCTGGTCATAGACTTGCAAGCTGATAAAAAGGACTTTAAGCTAAATTTGCTGGGGAAGAGGAGCCTCCATCCATCCCACTCCTGCCAATTCGATGCCAGTGCCAGCAACAGATGCTCACAGTCTGTAGAGGGATCACAGGTCAGTAGAAGAGCACCTGAAGAGCAGCACAAAGAAATTCCAGCCACTGCAGCCAGTAAATTGGCTTTATCAGGGACCCAACTTAAATATCTCTATGCAAACGCATGTAGCATGGGGAGCTACAGATGTGCACATGCCTGCAGGGATATGATTTTGACATCTCTGAGATATGGCAGGATGGCTCCTATGACTGGAGTGTTTGAATGGAAAGATACAAGATCCTTAGGAAGGCCAGGAAGGGGAGATGAGGAGGGGGTGTCACCATCTATGTCAATGTTTCACAGACCATTCCCAAGAGGCAGTCTGCATATGGCCACCCTGCTCTGGATGCAGGCTGAGCCTGAGGCAGCTGCTGGTTGCTCTGTGGTGCTTGGCATAGGGATATTCCCAAACCCTGATTTGCTAGTACCAGAAGTGACCCCTTCACTTTCACAATCACCCCATCTCCCTTCTATATGGATAGCTGTAGGAAAGAGCCATGTTTGTGGAAGGTTCCATTCCAGCACGGAAAAAAGAGCTGCTTATGTTTCCAACACAACACTTGACCCAGAGGCCATGTCTTGCTGTAGTCAGGTCATGCAGTTACACTGGGATTGCCTGGACTCATATGCCTGAGGGCTGACCTGAGCACCAGAATCAGGGAAGAGTTAATACTGGGTTCAACAGAAACAGCAAGAAGTGCCTAGGCAGCTGGAGCATAGTCATTATACTGGGAATGAGGTGTTGAAACTAGAAGAAGGTATTGCAGGATCTTTGTTAAGATCCTGACCTTATGGACACTAAATCCCTTTAGAAAGGCAGAATCTTCCATTACACAGCCCCCTTTATGACATCAAGCCACATTGTTGTGTCTCCAGGGAAAGGATGCATCAGACAGTAATGACTATATGATCCATCAGCTGTAAATGCTGCAACAGGCTGGGAAGGGTATTAAAACTTAACTGTGGTGAAAGGTTGATATTGCTCACTGAGGTACTGCTGCTTACTTCTTGGCCACCCTATGCTTGTCCTTCCTGAACTTCTAGTCCTGCTCCATCCATGTCACTGTTGAGATGTACAACCTCATGAAACCATGCTGGTAGTATCCTGGACTGCTGGTCCCCTGTAGAGCTCCTAGTATAAATAAACATGGCTGTCCACAGGTATTCATCATCTCTTTTTCCTAAGGAACACAAGAAGTCCACTAGCATAGCAAAGAAAAGAAACATTCAGACAGAAAAGCAGTATTTATAAATAGCTTCAGAAAATTGATCACATTTGGGTGGTCTAAATTTCAGCACAGTTCTTACGCATCTCACAGGGTAGAGTTAGGTACTTCTGAAGATACCTAAGAAATCATTCTGTGGGCTTAAATAAGGTATGGAGTGAGATCATACTCCGAGCCAACATGAAGGGCTAACTGCAGGGAAGTATGTACCATTTAAGCCATCTGCCTATAGCCAAGTGTTGCCATAAGGTATCTCCTAGCCACCAGTTCAAACTCGGAGATGGCCAAGGCAGTCATTTAGCATGGGATGCAACACATCTTCTCAAGCAAAAGGCTGAATGAACAGAAAGGTTTCCCTTGCACTTGTGTGTCAACAAATTGTTTATCAAGGCTTCATGCAAATCTCAGAGCCAGAGCCTGTTCAGAAATGCAAGGACTGTAATTTCCATTTCTTCAGTCTGAGTGAGTCTGATTTTGTGTCACATTTCCTTTTTACATGCTGCAGATTTAATTTTAAATACCTGTGCCATTTACTTTGTACTACAGGCTACAGGGTGTGGGAAAGCAGGTTATTTTGCTGGCAGTTTTGAGAATGCTGTCGTTACAACAATGCTCCCATCTGAGTAGCACCTAGTGAATAGGGTACAATATATGATCAAACAGCTTTAGCAATCCCTTTTCATTAGTGGAAGTAAATGCTTGGCACTGCATCAATCTTCTCCCTCTCCTCTTCCTCTAGGAGTGCCAAGTCATTTTAAAGACACATTAAATTGCCAGAAGACTCCCAAACAAAGCCAGTCAGCCTGCTGCTCGTTTGGATAAAGTTAATTACAGTGAAGATTAAAATCTGCGGTGCTTGATTGGTGTTGTTGAGACTTACAGAAACACATTGTCTTTGGGGAGCTGCTTGCCAGCTCTCCTCCCTCCTTCTTCCTCTGTGCGTGTGCCTTTCCTTTGTTGTTCTTCATAATTGTTTTGTTGTCTTCTTTGTGGTGTACCCGGCAAGGACCTGGGGACCAGGGGCTGAGCTGCCCGGGGTGTGATGTGCTGCTGCCTCATGCTGCAGGCAGGGCTTGTCTGCCCAAGAGTAGTGTGGAGGTGCCCAAATTTCATCACCATTGGCATTGCGTTTTCTCCCATCTGCTGCCTTGGATAAGGAAAGGGGGGGTTTTCCAAGCAGAGGGAATATTCCTGGGACCGATGGAAGTGCATGGAGGGGGAAGGAAGGGCATCCTGCATAGCCATCTGGTGCTGCTTATGAGGTCCTCCTGAGTAGGTGGCTTCTGGCCAGTCCCATGAGCACTCTTGAAAAGTGGTGTAGCTACAGCCTTCAGGGTACCTCTTGTGTTTCTCATTATGGTACCTAACACCTGCATTTCCCAGTCAAGATTTTGGTTCACAAGGACAAAATCTGTAAGAAAAATAATGGGTAATAAGAAGGATTTATGATACCAAAGAATGCAGGGTGTGCTCCATCACTGGTGGTTTATTTTTTGCACGTCTTCCAGAAAGAATTGAAGGGTTTTTGGGAAATGCTTGGAGGAGACGAGAGGAAAGAAGCTTACCCTCTGCTAACATGGTGCCCTCATCTCCTTCCCTGACTGCTGAGGCCAGTGAGCTCAGCATCAGGGTGCTTTAGGAAATGGCCGCTGTGAGAAGTGTCAGAAAGAAGAAAACTATACAGTGCTAGAGAGAGAAGGGCCATACATTTGTGTCTAATGCTGAGCCTTAATAATCATAGAATCATAGAATAGCTTGGGTTGGAAGGGACCCTCAAAGGTCATCTTGTCCAACCCCATGAAATGAGCAGGGACATCTTCAACAAGATGAGGTTGCCCAGAACCAGATGAGTGTTTATCAAGTGGAGAATACTAGAACACAGTCACAAATGTATTTTGGCTTAGTTGGGTAAAAGAGGATTAATGACTTTTTTTTATTAAACAGCAACAATATTTGATTAAAAAAAAACAACAACCAGCCAAACATAAACCATTCAAAACATCTGGACCAAAGTTTTCTGCAAAATTAATACCTGGGCCTGTCCCTTGAAACCCTCGACAAGGATTAGCTGGTGTAGGAGCATATGGGATTTGGTATCCTACCTGTGGAGTATAGGATACTGGGTCATATGGAGACAATATGGATGAGTATGCTGGCACATATGTGACATATCTGGTGGTTTTACATATTCTGTAAAAGTTAATTTAAAGTATACTCTTGACTTAATACAGCCATTGCCCAGAAGTGCTGTTCTTCCTACTTACAGGTATTGCATTGAGGTTCCATGCACAGTTTAGCTGCCTGCAAGCTCTTTATCTATCTCTGCATTTCTCTCAGCTGTACTTAAACTCTGACTCTTATGAGGTGACTACTTGCCATGAAGGCAAAGCTTGTGCCTCAATATGTTTGTGTACAAGAGGGGGGTTGCTCAGGGTCCAGGTGGTAAAAGGGAGAGAATGAGGAAATAATGCAAAATGCAGTGTCAGTTTCATGCTGCCTAAAGCCATGCTTGTTCTTTGATGGATAAGAACATATCAGGGATGCAGGGTAATTATTTGGCATGTATGTCTACCCTATAGCTAAAGGAAGAACTGCTCAGAATCACTGTATTAGACATTTTCAAAGGGAAAAGCGATGTCTGAAAGTGCAGGGAGAAAGAGCAATGCAAGGGTACCAGCACAAAAGGAAGAACTTAGTCTAAAAGCAGTTTCCCCTGCCAACTGGTTTGCTCTTTTCTCCTTGAAGTTCTATTCAGAGTCTTAGGAGTTGCAACTGATATTTTGCAGGACATCTCTATTCCCCTTCTCTCCTGCCCTGGCCCTCCCTTGTGCATTAGACCGTATAAGCATTAAACTGCCACAAAAAAATAGTATCTTGAGCAGTTTCCAGGCACTTGAGGTGCTGTATCCTGACACAATGACTTTAAGCTGTGTGTAGTGAAGGGAGGAAACAATGAGGCAGTGATGAAAAGCACTGGAATAGGAATTCTGAATCTGCTGATTCAGAAATGATTTTGTGCGTGCAGTGACAGAGGGGACAGCCAGAAATGCTACACGGACTTGGCTGAGTGGACACTCCAGACCTGGAGAAGGGTGTTTTTGCTAAGTCTGCTTGTTCATCTTGGTATTTGGCTTCAAGCATCTGATTCTATAGTCTTCACAGACTGCTTAGTCTAACTGAAAGTCTTCCTGGATTAAAGCCATTTAATGACCCTCTGCCTGGCTGCTTTGCTCCTTTCCCTCAGAAGATGTCTCACTGGGTTCACACCCTGAACGGACTAAAACTGAGCAGTTATCCACTTCACCAAGCGCCTCTGAGAGGCAGCATATCTGCTGAGCCCAGCATCCTGCGTAGCACACTTTGCTCCTGCTTTGCTGGAGATGACCCAGTGTCTGCTGACAGAAGCTATGTAGAGTATTCCTCATCTTCTCCAGGTAGGATAACCCACATAGATAGCAATGTGTTGGGCATAGATAGCAATGTATTGGGCCTGGATTCAAGAGGGTCCTTGGTACCTAGACCTTTCCCTTCATTTCAGGTGTGGCTGTAGGGGATTTAAAATCGAAGCTTCCCTAAGCAGTGAAGCTAGCTTGTAAACAGGAGAGGAGCCTTTCACTCTGTGCTTCCTCTCTCTCCGTGCTGGAGTGAAGATGATAATAAAATGTGAACATCAAGCCTTGTTTTGCAGAGTTCTTTGATCCACAGATGGAAGGTTATATAAATGCAAAGCACCATCATTATTTATAAAGAACACAGTCTACAGCTCCTTGCAATCTGGTGTAGTGGAAATAAACAGGAAGGCACAAATTTAGCACAGTGACTTCACTGCTGGATCTAATAAGATGCAAAGATAGGCTGGGAAGACATGAGTTTGTTTGAACACATGATGCTGTTTTACCGGTAATTGGCAAATACAGGAATAATTATGGAAAAAACTGATGAAAAAAGAACCTGATGTGCCAGATTCACAAGTGATGACAACTGATCTGACCCCTCAGTGCAGCAATCTCCAAGCATTCACATCAGTTTAATTTCCCCTATTATCAAAGCCTTACTTCCAAATAAATGTATGTTTTAGAAGCTGACTGCTTTCCTTCCAGGTATGAATTAATCCAGCAAAGTTGACTCCCTTACACCAGTGCTGACTTACGGTGTTTTGTGCAGTTGCAATGGGAATGCAGGCTGACAGCCTCAGAAACTGAAATCAGGAGTTATGCTTCAGAGGAACAGGTGGGAAGACAGCTGCTCCTCTTCTGCTAAGAATGAAAGAGCAAATCCCTTTGCTTCTGCCTGGCTTTGGGGAGCAGCTCTCCCCCTCCTGTCTCTCTTCCTGGGAGAGATTCTTCTTTTCCTTCTTTTGACCTTTTCATGTTCACAGCGAGTAGGTGCAGTACAGACAGGGAAATACAAGCTCTCTGGCAACGTGGCTTAACTCTTCCCTGGGGAGATCCTGGGCTGGTGGAGAAGGGGATCTCACGAAGGCTTGCTCACCTCTTGACTCCCCTGGGACTCAGATGCTGCTGAGATTTCTCATACTAGGGGACGTGTAACTTGGTGCAGATGCTGAAGGGTGAAGACTGTGGGGCCCTTTGGTGGCTTTGCCTTGGGTACTGAGAGAACCCTGTTGTGCAACAGGGAAAGCACTGCTCCTCATGGTGCTCTGCTGCCCACCTTTCCCCCTGCTTACTGCTCCAGACAGAACTGCTCCCAGCAGTGCAACACAGACCTCTCAAATCACCAGCGAGGCACCTACTGAGGGTTTCCTCTCCCTTCATCACTCTTCCTTACCCCCAAACTAGACTAAAACAAAACCCTGTTTGCTCAGTGCTGCTGGGTAGTAGGGAGCTGCATGGGCTGGTTTTGGAGCTACAAGTGGCTTTTGGTGGCTGCTGTGAGCTGATCTGATTATGGGTTTGTCAGCGCAATTGCACCAAGCCCATTTGGATCCTGCTTCCCCCTGGCCCATCCACCCTTCTAAATGGAGGTGCAGGAACAAGTTTTTATGTTGGGATCCCACAGGTGAGAGAAAGAGTAGGAAGTGCAGTGTAACTTTGCCTGCTGTCATCAATACAGGGTACACTAAGATAGGGGATGTGTCCAGAGATAGACAGAACAATGCATTTGTTCCAGGAATACAGACATAGATAAAGAACGAGGTATTTCTCAGACCCTGAGGAGCACTTGGTCTCAGGGTATTGAAGGACTTCTGACCAGTCCCATATATCTTCTGGGTACGTACCATGGCCTGTCACCTCAGGGGATATGAGGTGATATGCTTAATTAATACTTTTGGACTGTACTTGAGCTGGATGCATACTATAGGTTTGTGAAGAGATGCTCTTGTCTTTCATGAGAGTACACATTCTCTAGATTTTGTGTTGTGCTCTGGAGGAATGAGTCAGTCATATTCAGAAAAGAGATACTTTGCCAAGTGCTTTGATGCATGGTGTTAGGGCGATATGTGAAAAAAGCTTGTCTGATCTTTTGATGCTCATTCTTTCTCCCTCTGTGCCCTCTGTTCAGTGAATAAGTACTAATACTTTTCCTCAGTATAGGACTAGCTGCTAGTGTTTTATACATTACATGCTTTGTACTGTACATATGCTGTATTTCCTGTGAAGGTGTTCTTGCTTCTTATAGCCCCTTGGATAGACAGATCCAATAATTTCAGCGAAACATCAGCTCTTGCCTCTTATGGCCTTTGGATGGCTTCCAAAGTCATGTCTATTCACAGACACTGCTCTGGTTAACTTCTGTGCTTCCCTTGGCTGTGAATTGTGCCACAGTGCTTGGGCTGGGATAGGCAGCTACAGCAGCCTAGAGATATCTCTGTGTTCAACAGGAGGGATCTGCCAAAAGGTCCTTCCTCATTAAGAGCTGGGTGTCTGCTACGGGTGAGGGATAAGTCAGGCTCTGTCTATTATATATTGTCCCCAGTATCCGTAATCCCCTGTTTCCATCTCAGTGTTCTCAACCAACAATGTGCTCTTTCAGAAGTAGAGAGGATATAGAAAACTCAATGGGCAAAATCACAAATGTCACTGTTGTTCCACGAGAGCTGTGATGTGACTGGAAAGCATGTAGGAAGTGAATATCACATCTCTCTCCTGCTGTTAGGCTTTTCTTTGCTGTTCAGTTGGACTGAAACCTGGGAGCATCATCAAGCAGAGAAGGGTGGAGATGTCACAGAAGGGATTTCCACACCCCGCTGTGCCTCGGCTCGTGGAGAAGCACCTGTGGGAAGTGGTATCCAGCATGCATTTGCCTGCCTCCTCTTGCCAACAAGCAGCAAGCTGGAATGAGCAGCTTGTTGCTAGTAAGCAGGCCCAGCAACTGAGGAAAAAATTCAATACATCTCCATGTCCTCTGGCATAGACAACAGTTGAAAATGCAGCAGGGTATATAAATCCATGGAACAGTTTTTGCATCATTGTTCTTACACCTGGGCAAACTACCATGCTAAGGGCAGGTTCATAGACACAGCATCAGCTGTAGCAGCTTACACTGGGGCTATCTAACCCAGAATGCCACAAGCTCCTCCTGAAACATGTTCTGGGCAATTTCTCCCCTGGAGTCCAGGTGTCTCAACAAGCCATTTCTGCAGTGGGATGAAAACTGTAAGGTTACTAGTACTGGCACAGTCAGAGGAGGGATGCATTTTACTGCTGCTACTTTATGTCGCTGCCACTGTCATGCAGGCTGAATCCCTGTTCTGGTGAAGCCAGTGGCTTTACTGCAATCCCCATAATGTCTATTCAGAGGAGTAATGACCCTTTTCCTCTGTTGGGAGGTTGCACCCTTGTTTAGAGGCTGTGCGGGCAGGGAAGCATGGCAGCCTGCCTGCATCTGATGGGAATGATAGCAGCACATCTATGTCAGACAGGACCAGTGGTTGCGTTCTCTGGCTCTGTAAACATCTCTGGTTGAGATCCTCAGTCTGGGTCATTCTCAGCTTGCTACTACTAATGAAAGCCTCTTTGTCAAGCAGCAGTGCCCCTTCCCCTCCCCACAAACCTTCTTCTCCACCTGCCAGATGCCCCTTTGTTGACTACATCCATCCAGCCTTTTTCAGTTACCTGCTAATCTCCTCAGAGTCACTCCTGAGCCAAGCTAAACATGTGCTCTTTTATTTTTCCCTTGTAAATCAAATCCCCTGCCCCTTTCATCATGTTTTACTGCTCTCCTCTGAACTCTGCTCACTTCAGGCACATGTTTCTGACTGTTAGATGCTGAAAGTAGAATATAACCCTTCAGCTTTGGGTGTTGCCTGGCTGGAAAGGGCTATTACTTCCTGCAGCACCTCGGGGACAGGAAGAAAGTGCTATTGGAGCTGCAAACTGCTGCTTCTCACCGGCTGCTGCAAACCAGGCAGTAGCCTTCTTCCTCCTGGGCTAGCCAGGGCCGTCATCCTAAGAGGTCTCCTTTAACCAGGTGTGGCATGCTGCCACAGACAGAGCAAAGCTGCCTTGCCCATTGCTGCTGCACAAGGGTTTCACCACACTTGTCCAGTGCTCAGCCCTGTCCCACTGCCCGTGCTAGTGAGGGAGGCAGGAGGAGGGGAGGATGAGCCCACGTTTGCTAGCAGCCACTTGTTGACTTTGCAACAGCAGTGACCTGGCTGCACGGGGAGAGCATCCCCAGCTTCTTGTTGTGTCATGTTTCATGGCCAGCTTGCATAGCCTAACCCCCCCATTTCCCTTCTATTTTCATCTAAGAGGGAACTGGTTTCTTTTTCATTCCACATCACAGTCTCTCTAGGTCTGCTCATCTTTCTTCTTTCTCCTGTGTGTCTGCTACTTTCAGCAGCCTAAAGGGCCTAAAGGTCAGAGGCATAAATAAGCAAGGGAGAATGCCCAGGACAGCAGTAAGACATAGACAAAGTAATGAAACTTAAAGATTGGCTTTGTTGTACAACAGGCGGCATTAGTACAGTGCACAGCCTTGGCTCCTGAGGTACCATCACGGTCTGTTGATGATGTAATTGTAATGATGTCTCTTTCTGTGGGGCTGCTCAGCTGTAGCTTGTCTGTTTAAGCTCTGTGAAATGTTTTTCTTCATAAAATAAATGTTTCTAGTTAAAGGCTGTTGTGAGAGGACATACAAATTCCACAAGGTCAGGCCTGCAGCTGCACAGTTGGAACCATATCTATAGAAAAATCAAGCTGCAGAAGGTGGAGATGCTGGGCAGTTGTTTGAAAGCTTAGAAATTTTTTTTACTAAATTCGTCTGCCACTAATGTTTTGACAGCTTTCAAAACAAGGTGGCATTTGCTAATAACCGCGTCTCTTAATCCAAAAGCTGTATGGATGGCTGTATCTCAAGGAAATATTCCCTGCAGGTTATGGCTGCAAATGACTGCTGGTTTGTGAAACTCACGCCCCTGATAAAAAGTGGTGGGGCGCTTTCAAGTCTTTCTGCCTGGCAACTTGAAGCTATTCATTTTGTACTCCAAATGTTTGTCCCTGAGCCATCTGCTTAGCTTCCAATCCTGCATTCCAGCTGCATTCCTGCTGACACCAGCAACCACACCAGTGCCTCCTGGTCCCAAGGTCTCCCAACTAACCTGAAAGACACCATGCCTGCTGCCTGACAGGGTTTCGGTTGTACTGCTAGACAGGTGACACCATGCCTGAGACACAGAGGGTGGCTGTCCTGTGGGGAGGGGACAATACAGCCACCTTTGCAACCAGGATGTCTCCAAGCCAGTGCCATGGTCAGCAAGGTGATGAAATGAAAGATGAACAGTACCTAAATACAGTGGCATAGTGGGGAAAGCAGGAAGAGCTGCTTATTGACTGTCACAGCAGCTGTCATGTGTCACACACAGGACTGAGCTGCATAGGCCAGAGTACATTGTAGTATTACTGTGAAGTACAGTGAGGTTATCTTTTAACTAGTGTCCTGTTGCGGGGCTCTCAGTCCCTTGGCAGGCCCTCACTGACAATGTAAATGCTCATGCAAAATTACACATGTGCAAAATGATGATGCATGCTTACGTGAGGCAGGCTGACTTATCAGTTTGTTCATGGAAAGTAGAGGTCTCTGTCCCTCTATTCCATGATACATCAAAGAGGTGTCTGGAAAGCTTGGATGACTTGATACTCTTCTGTGACCTTTAAGGATTTGTGTCATGTAAGTTGCTTGCCTTGGTGAGTGATGGAGTACAGGGTAGGCTTTGTGGGAAGATTGATCTGGGCTGCAGAGCCTGTGCACGATGGCATATGTTACAGCTTCTGATGCTCCAACTTTCCTATGCATTTTTTAAAAGGTGAAATGAGTCTTTCAGATTTCATCAAAGCAATACGTAAAGAGTCAAGATGGGGGTACATTTTGTGTTTTGTGGGTCTACACTAATTATTTGCTACTTATTTGCAATGCTGGCAGTGGGTGTTTGCTATTGTCCCAGGTATTCTTCAAAGACAGCATCAAAGATGGGACCCAGCCATCAAAGCACCAGCACATCGTTGAAGTGGTCCCCCCATTTATCTGATAATGATTTTGTGTATTAGATCATGTGTTGTACCCACAGTCCTATTAGCGGAACAGGTCTGAATTTGTTTCTCTTTGAGCAAATCAGAGCTACCTTAAGAGCGCCAGATTTAATGCTAAGTTAATGCCGAAATCCCCCTCTGCCAATGATAGAGCACCCTGTTGCCACTGAATTTCCAGACAAAGATGAAAAATAAAAGGGGGAGGGAAAAAAGAAAAGACCAAGAGAAAAGGAAACGTAGCTCATGTTTACTGCAGGACAGCTCAAATCACTGCATATGGAAAAATAAGTCTACGCACTATGAAAATGCGCAGCCTCCTGTGAAATGGCAGGGAAGTCATGTGGCTCCAGGTTCTTGAGTAGGTTTAAGAGATTTCTCTTTAGCAGCAGTGCTTAGCACGGGTTGGTAGCAGGTTAGTCATGTCCTATCCTTTCAGAATTGGAGCTGTCTGGGGAAGACTGAATGGAATAATTGATTTTTTTTATCAGACACAATAATTGAGGAATAATGGAAAAGGAGAGCTCAGAGGAAGAAGGGCCTGGGAATTACAATACAAAAAGAGAGGGATCCCTTGGGGGCAGATCATATCAACTGAAGTGGAAGAAGTATATAGGCTTTTCTGTCCTTCTGGCCTCCTGTAATAGCAAAATGATGAGGAGAGCAGGAAGTATGAAAAATAAAGCCAGCTTCTGCTCTCATTCACTCCACTTTTGGATTAACCCTCTGCTGTCGCGTGTAACTGAGAGTAAAATGGGATATCCTTCCACTCTAATTCATGGGCTGAGGAACTGTAATGCTGCTGAAAAAAGAGCAGTTCAGCAGGTACAAGGCTGATGGTGAAGAGGCAGGCCTGGCAGGTTTGGAAGAGGCCACTTGCAGTGTGGCTAACAGGAATAAGCTCATTCCTCCTTCTGAGAAGCTTTTGAAGTGTGGATGGTCTGCATCAAGTAAAATACCCATAAGCCTAGTGAAATGTCTGCAAAACATAAGGAAAACTTAGGAGAAACAACTATCAGTTAGTTTCCTTATTTCCTGGTCCCTACAAAACACTTTCAGTGATTTATGGCGCTTTTCAATATCACAGGTCAAAAAGATGTGCTGCCTTCCCTTGGGGAAACCTGTTAGACAGAGTAACACACTCTCATTGCCTGGTAAAATTTCCTGAGACTTTATAAATTAATTTATTTCTTTATCACTTGTTATGCTTCTCTTCCTTCCAGGAATTTCACTGTCCCTCTTTTATATCTGCCTACTTGTCAGCAATTATCCTATTTATTTTTAGTCATTGCTTGGTGAACAGATATCAACTTTGTTTTTTCCACCTTTCCTGGTAACTAGATGTCTCTATTCTGGTAATCAATGTATATTGCTCTGTCAATAGCTTATGGAAGTGCCTAGAACAGAAAACAATAGCTTAGTGTGGCATTCATAGAGAAAGAAGAGCAGGGCTTGCTGCTACATAATATATATAGGACCTCTGTTCCCAGACAAGGGTGTTTCATTGCCTTGCTGAAGACATGCAATTTGCCCTTTATTAGAACTCTTATTTTTCTGGTGTTTTAGCTCTGTCTTTCCCATTAAGCACCTGTGGTTTGGGTTCTTTTTCTCCTCCCTCCCTGATCTCCTCAGATACATTTTTTTTTCCAAGCTTAATGTTTCACTTTGGGTAATTTCTTTCTGTTGCTTCAGCTTCTCCAGCTCCCAGTTTTTGCTTCTCCTCCTTAGCTGCCTTTGAAAGAAGGTTCTCACATCCTCTCCGCTCATTTGTCCAAAGTGTTCCAGATCTTTAATGAAGACATTAATGAAACAGAATAAATAGTGGAGCCATAACAGGATCACTGCAACACCCCCCCTGACACTCCCCTTACTGTGCACGTACTACCAACAATGGCCTGCTGCCACATTCACACTCTATCATGTCCACATCTATGTGCCCTTATGAATTTGTTTTGCCACTGTAAGAAGCCACAAGTTGCTCTACAAAATGCCCTCTTTACCAAGTGGGAAGATCCGCTTCTGGTGCATTTCTTCATCATCATAATTCCAGTGAGTGTGTCAGAAAAGCAAGCCAGTGTGCCATGATTTGCTTAATCATTTCCCATCACTCCTTTGTGCGTGTGACTGCACAAGTGCTCCTTTGCACTCCTCACTTGGCAGCCCACCTGCTTTGCTTGTGCTCCTCACCTTTGCTTCACAGCATATATCTCCAAAATGTTTATCAATTCCACATGCACCAATATACATCCTTAACCTGTGGTCTATGCAGCCCTTCAAGGTTCCCCTCCAAGCTCATTGCAGTTTATAGGACCAGAGCCTCAGCTGCTATAAATTGTCGTAGTGCCACAGAAATCAATTGAGCTATGTGATTTGTTCACCAGCTGGGCATATAGCTTGGATATTATGAAAGGCCATTTGCCTTCACTACAAATAGGGCACTAAACATCCCAAGGGCCAATGAGCTTGGGGAATGAGGGAGAAAAAAACCCAGAAACTGCAGAAGAAGCCAGCTCTAGCAGCCAAAGGACCTGGAAGAGGGCCAGACAAGGCAGAAAACCATCAGCATGGACTTCCGTACTTTGAAAATGCCAACTAGTGTCCTCTCTGCAGATGTCGCTCTGCTCCTTATTGTGATGGTCCACCTAGTCCTTACACAAGCTCTTTCCCTTAGTATCAGTTTGCTTGTATTACCAAAATATCTCTGCTCAAGTAGCAAGACTCTTGCTGTGCATGGTCCTGTACATGCACAAAAAGACCGAGAACTCCATAGAAACCTGGACGCCACCTGCAACAGCTGGATGCAGGTTGGAAGCAGAGCATTACTATCAAAAAAGAGCATGGGCAGCTTGATAGGCCGTGATAATGGCCCTTAAATGCTGGGACGCTTGCCTCTCTGGGCTCCTTCCTCTACCTGCTTCTCTCCCTTCCTCAGGTCCCACCTTTTCATGTTGCCCTTTCTCTTTTAGTGAATGTCCCTCTGAAAACAGCAAATCTGCTGGGATTTATTGCTCAGAATGGTACAGTAAAGATACTACAGTGGTGCCAATCTGGCATCTGCTGCGACTAGCTTGCTTCCCTCCTGTGTGTGTGTGTTCTTCCTGGTTAGCCCTGCCCTTCACCTGCCTGCTCTGACGGGATCTTTAGGCAGAAGCAGTACCTTCAGAGGCTTGGTGTGAACCATGTTCAGCATGAATTACCTGCTACTTTGGGTTTGTATAGCAGCTACCAAGAGAACAACTCACTATTCAACTGGCTCATAGGTGCAGCTGGAATACATATAAGCCATAATTAAACAAGCCTCAAACTGAATAAGCAAGCGAAAAAGAGTCAGGATATTTTAACACTTCTGGAAGGCAAGGCTGCACAGCAATGGCGCTCTTCCATGATTTGTCATCACCCTTAATCAAGGTGTTTCCAAAGGGCTGGCCAGACTTCATTTATCCTTTTAAGTTTAGCTAGCACAGAGGAAGATAGTAATAAGCTTGCCTTGTGACTGTGACTATCGCTTTGTGTCCTCCTGTTTTGGGGAGGAAAATCAGAAGCAGAGAAGCAGACCAAAGGGAAAACACCCTGAGATGTCAGGGCTGCCTGGTGCATAAACCTAGCTGCTGTTATGAAACCTCATGGCCGCTATCCTAGAGATGTGGCAATCATCCATGTTGTCCTAGCTGAGCCACAGTAACTCCCTGCATGTCTTCCCTCAGCTCCAGACTAAGCGCCCCTGCTGAGCCCTTGCACACAGAGGTTTGAGCATTGCTTGGTGCTCTCTGGATTGCTGCCAGTCCCATGTGCCCTCGGGCAGCTGCTGGTGACCCTGAGCAGGCACACTCTTGCTCTGGAAAGGGGCCTTTGCTGCTCACCTCGAACAAACAGTTTGTACTTGAGATGGAGAAAAGCGGAGGCTTCTGGCAGTCATTAGGAAAGCACTGAGGCATATAAGCTGTTGGGTTGTTGGTCATTTGGGCAGTCCCCAAGAGGCATTTGTGTGGATGGGAGGGTGAGAAATGTGTCTTACACAACGTATGTAAATGGCAACCAATTTTTCTTGTTTTTTTTTTTCTTCTCCTGAGTGCAAAAGGCCTATAAAACAATTAGAGCTTAAAATTGGACTCCTGGCAGAGAACGAGAGAGGGAGTTTATGCCTTGTTAAGTGTAATCAGTCTGGTGATAAGGGGACAATTTCAGCTGTGTGAGATATAATTACATCATAAACTCCACATTACAAACAGGGCAAGCAGAGGTGAAAAGGTAAAGAGGGAATAAGTGATGATGCCCTTTGGGGGACGTGGCAGAGGAGACTTTTCTGGACTCCGTTTCCCAGAGAAACTTTCCCAGCTGGAATGGGAGTTGTGAACATGCAGGGAAGACATGCTGGAACTTCAGGAAGGCTGGATGGGGTGCCTTGCCACAGCCACACTGGGGGTTCACATCTGCCAGCTGAAGTGGAGTGTTAGTTTGGGCAAGTTAGATATTAATCTTGTTTCAGAAAACAGACAAACTTTTCTCTGTGGCCTGAAGCTGGAGGAGAGGGTCTGCAGCCATGCTGCCAGCTGCAAAGACAAAGGAGACACAAATAACACTCCCAGGTGCTGGTGGCACACCTAGGGCTGAGGATGCACAACCTGTTTGCAGGGGCAGGGCAGCACCGTGCTGCAGAAGACGTGGATGCCTGCACACATGTGGAATGCTGATCTAGAGCTGACTGCACACAGGTCCTGAACCTCAAACAGGACCCTCAGGATGTCCCACCAAAGTGGTGGTGGTGCAGAGCTAAGCCACTCTCCCAGGATACCTGTGGTCACAGTGAGAAAGGGTCTTCTCCCTTTGTATAGGACACCCCACCATACACGTGAATGGGGCTGGCCTGCCCTGAGGCACACATCTAGGGACACATCTCAGAAATGCTGCTTAGAGTACATGTGGCTCCTTGGGTTTTACCAGGAAAAATGAGAAACAAATACCTGAGGAGGGGGGTTGGTGTTTGCTACTTTAGGTAAATAATTTTAGACATGATATTTGAAATGAGGGAAACTTAGGAAAGAAAGAGAAGCAGCACACTGAGGGACAGTGGGTTTTTGTTTGAGAACAGTTTTTGGAAAACCAAGATTTCTCAGCTCAGGGACTTAAATTGTTGACAAAAGATTAAAATAATCTTGGGAAATGAATTTATAGTTTTCTGTAAAAAATAGATGGGAATTTTTTAAATAGTTGTTTCGGAAATTCCAGTCCCCGTTTCTGCTTTTGCTGCTAAAGCCCTGCCTTAGAGAACTGCGTCTGGTTCTGGGATCAAGAGTTCTAGTCTTTCCTTGTCACTGACATGCTGCATGGTATTAGATAAATCACTTAACCTTTCTGTGACATACTTCCCCATCTGTAAAATGAGTTTGATAATCATATTTGCTTACTTCACAAAAGTGTTAGAAGAATGAATTATCGCTGGTTTTATAACCATTTATATCTCTCTCTGGGGCAAAGACTGCCTTTTTTTTTCTGTGCTCATGCAACAGCACAGAAGTTCTGCTCTGTAATGGATGGTTCTGAAGTGCTGTTATGATACAGAAAGATAAAAATTAAATGTAGCCTTTGACAGTGCAGCAAACAGGGTTTGCAAGTATGGCAAATACAGTGGGTTAGATTAAAAGAGTAGGGACATCATCTATCGGGGTGCTGAAGAAAGGAGCAATTAAGTATAGTGATAACATCCTGAGATATAACCCTGCTCCAAAGTGGGCAGTGTAACCCTCCTTTGGCAACCACTCTTCTGTAAAGGACAGACAAAAAAGATTAATATTTATACAGCTCCGTGAATGGATTATTAGATTAGAGTGCTTGGAGGCTTTGGATAAGATCAAGTTGCATTAAAAGCTTTGCAAGCCTAAGGCTGGAGATGGACCTCTGGAGAACTTGCTGTCAAGGGAAGTAGAGACACATCTATCTAAGGACACACAACAGGTTGCTGCCAGAGATGGGGATTCCCAGGCTGATGTTATTTCAAGTCATTCATGTCACTGCCTCCGCATGACAATTGCTCATGTGCTGTCCTTGTGCTGCAGGTCACCTTTATTCATACAGGCTTGGTGTTTTCATTAGGAACAGGCAGGAAAATTCAGACTGGCCAATCTGGAGACTAGGTGACTATGCAGGCAACTGAGGAAGGAGGGAGTTGGGGAAGCTTGGACTGGCTTGTGGAGCGGGGACTATCACCAGCAATAGTCAGTGCAACCTTGGCTGCAACCCTGATGATGCTTTCATGGGAGAGACTTCCATGCATCTCTCAGGACCAATTCAGTCATGAGTACGGAGCTCAGCACTCACTGACATATTACATTTTAAAAGACTAATTAGTCTCTGGTGTTGCCTACAAGGAGAGACTTAAGCTGCAAGTAGCTTAATGCGGCTTCACACGATGGCAATGAAGCAGCCTGGATTGAGCCCTGCTGTGAATAATTACTGCCACAGCTGCAGCATCATATCGGATTGATCACAAATACTCAGCATGCAGTCTGGAGCTGACATCATTAGGCATCTACTTGAGGCATCCCCCTTACGACTGACTTAGTCTTTCATATTCATGCACGTCTTTTTAGTCCAGCAGAGAGGGAGGAAGAAATGTGCATAGTTTATGGACAGAAAACTGCAGCAAGGGTAGGTTGTGGCTCTGCCTATGCTTTGGGGTGTAGAAGTGGTTCCCAGATCCTGCCTGTAGTTTGGGGTGAGACCCTAAATATATACACAGCCTCCCCACCGCAGTTGGTTCCCACTGGTGGGGAGCCCTGAACAGGAAAGAAGCCATAGTCTCCTGACTGGATTCCTGCAGGGCCATAGCTCTAAGGAAGGGCACTCACCCCCGTATCTGAATGTGACCTTGGAGAATTCCCCAAAGACATATTAGGAACACACAGGTGTGCTACTCTGATGTCTGGGCCACCTTTGTCACCCTCCCTTGCATTAAGGAGGATAGGTTTTGTCATTTTCCTGAAACAGCAGGGCCGTGATTTCCAGTTTTAAGGACCCTTCTCAATATGACTTCCCAGAGTGTTTAAGGAAGATTAATACCCTGGAGAATGGGCCTCCTGCCAAAATCGCCAGGGATGGTAGGGAAGGGATGGAGATGAACAGCTGAGGTTGTGAGGAGAAACACTAACCAGACAAGACCTCATGAAGCACTGGGCAAGCCTTTTCCAGTCTGAATGCTATCACCTCTGGCCTGTAAGCTGTAGTGAGACCTGAAGGAAATTCCTTGGTACTTGTTTGATAGACAGCCAAACCCCCTTGGCCAGCCTTGCAGTAATCTGCTACCCACCATCAGCATTTCATGGCTAGAGAAATGAAAGAAGAGAGCAGGCTCAGAGGTCAATAACAAGCACCGTTAGGGCTGCCTGGTTTGGGCTGCATTGTCTGTGAAGGAGAGCAAGCAGTCCTCAGCATCACCACTGCTGTCAGCATCGCAGCTGCATCCTGCTCTGCCTCAGCCCCAGACACAACACTGGGGCAGCCTGTGGGATCTCATCGCTGGAATCACTGCAGAGGACCTGGTGACTGCAGGAGAATATAGCCTCGACCAGAGCATGATCAACCCTGCTCCTGTCTTTCATTGTCAGCAGGAGGGTGTGGGGTTTTAAGCGAAGTATGAGGCTATGATGGGAGGAGTGGAGGCAGTGAGCAGTGATGTGCAGGTTAGCTGCAGTGCTGCCTGACCCCGGGGCAGATTCCAGCTGCCAGATGAAGAGGAAGGTGCTGCAGGACTGCACGTGTTCTCCAGTCATGCCACCCATGTATAAGTACACCCATATGTGGAAAATTTAGAGGGAAACATTAAAAATAATAAAAGAAATAACCCAAAACTAAAGCCAGTGAAAGTGCACAGTATTTGTGTCACCCATAGTGATCTCCCTGGGACCATGCTTGCATCAGGACTGGAGACTCCTGCTGCCCATACTCCCTGTGCTGTCCTTGTCCTTTTAAACAGAAATGTATTTAAAAAACAAAGAAGCTGGATAAGAGCCCAAAAAGTTGAAATCCGGCCTCAGCATGGGAAAGGAACAAAGAGAGAAATTATGGCATGCAGTCCTGACACGGCTCTTTCTTGGCAGGAGATGAGTGCCTGTGTGTCTCAGATAACTTCCCAGAGAAAGTAAGCACTATCAGAACTCAGTGGAGAGGAGCAAGAAGGTTGGAGACAAAGGACCCCATCCTTGTGCTGATCCCTGAGGGAAAACTGATGTCTTTGTCACCCAGACTGGCACATCTGACCAGAATGCCTCCCTATGCTTTCCAAACTTCCCCAGCAGTGAATGGGGGGCTCTGTCTCTCCACCCTGCTGTCTAAGACAAAATCAGTGGTGCAGGAGGCAATGACTCCAGGAACAGAACTGATTTTGACAGTAATGCCATCACTTTGCTCCCTGCACTGCTATGTGATGTTGAGAATTCACAGGCCGGTATGATCAATCCCAGGAGGACTTGCAGCCCTACAGTTGGCTTTTCCTAAGTGCTTAGTAACATTATCTGAGCATACTTAGTGATGTGCCCAGGCCTTTTTCATCCTTGGGCAAGGAAAAAGCTGATATATTGCTTTGACTGTAACTGTTAAAAGGAGTCTGCCTTTGGGCTGAAACAAAACCTCAGGAAATCCTTAAAAAATACTCCCAGCAGTCCCAGAAAAGTAATAAGAGGCTGAAACAAGGGCTTTATAATGGAGTGACGATTCCAATCAATTGGTGTGAGTTAATTAATTAATTGCTGCAGTTGCAATGACATTCCCTCTGGCTGAGTAATCAGGAAATCAGCCACCTGAGGCTCTTAGGGAGTTAATTGCCTTAAACTTTGCTAAAAGAGTGATAATACCATTTAAAATAATGCTATTTATGCACATTTCTCGTCTTTTGGGATCTTGCAAACCAATTCTTCATTTTGCAGAGCAAAACCTTTGAAGTTTTACTTGGACAACTGAGTAATGGAGACAGATGAGGTGGATAAGCAGGGAGCGAACTGTGAAATACAAGTTCTGTATCATCTGAAAGAGATTTGAAATATGCCAAAGCACTCCAAACTTTGTGTCCATCCAGACTCCTATCCTTTCTTAAGTGTTTTTTGTCCAGCAGGGAGTGGAGTTTCCCTGCATTTGAGTTACTCTTTTATGCCTCATATGGAAACCCTTTTCTTTTGTTCAACCTGATTTTCTCTTAAAGAAGTGTTGCCTGAAATGAGAGAACTATTCTGGAAAGAGCAGAAAGCTTTCTTCCCTTTCACAGCTACCTACTTCTCAGGCTGAAGCTGAGCTTCTCTGTGCTTTAGACCCAAATGAGCTCTCTGAGACCTTTGGAGGACACTTGGTCCTCAGTAGAACTAGGTATTTTTCACTAGAGCCCCTGCAGGCATCCTTTAAAGGAGGCAAAGCAGAGGTCTTTGAAAGATGCCAAGCCATTCTGAGCAAAGCTAGCCTTGTCCCAGCAGTGGCAAAAATCACTGTCAGATGAGCAAAGGCTAAATCTGTTGTGCATCCGGCTGGCTGTCTCTCACGCTGTCCATTTCTTGTGCTTTCCCTGCACACCCTTGCTTGTTTGTCTGCAGCTGCAGCACCACAGTTTGCTTCAGGCAGCCACGTTCACTTCTTCTACCCAGGGCTTCCATCTGTACCCTGCAAGGTTTTGACTTCCTGCCAAGTGACAGAGTGGCGGGGGGGGGAAATTCCCGCTTGGACTTCAGAAGCACTCTGATGACTCCCTAGCCAGAGCTTGCTAGAAAACTTCACCTTTTCTTGACATTTTTAATTGAAACAACGTACAAAAAATAAGCTGGAATAAAGAAACCAAATGAAGGAGGGAGACTTGTCCCTCCAAATTTCATCATATGAGAGATAGTGAGTGCATATAAAAGAAATGGGCATTGAGGACTTGATGGTATTGATTTCCATCATTTTATCACAGTTATTTTAAAGCCTTAGCCCTTTGAGCTGCAATTATAGCATAATCTCAGGGTTTGTTAAAAATGAAAAGAGGCTCTAGCCCTTCAGATGATGGAGGATAGCTTGCAGTTGTTAGCCCTACAGCCTCAGATAAGAGAATAAACCCAAAAGACTAATGTTTTAAATGACACCTTTAAACATTCCAGAGATTTTATAGGTCCAGATTCATAATTTTCTTATTGCTTGAGGGTGGCAAAACTGGTATTTCCTTTCTTTACCAGCATGAAGTGTTCCTAGACTCCAAGGGCCTTTTGGGGAGGTGACATGGGGTTGGGAGTCTCAGATCTCCCCGCTGCAACCCTGCCATGGGCTCCCACGAAGGATGCCGCAGTTCTCATATGCAAACTGCCGTTTGTCCCTTCTATCTTATCTATCATTCACTTCGTGTGTGAGTGCATACACATATTATTAAATATAAACACAAACCCCAGGCACACATTTTTATCCTTAAGTAATAAAATCTAATGGAAGAATTTACAGTCATGGGTTATAAAGCAATAATAGTTGTAAAATCATTTAGCAGGGTTCAAATACAGGTGAAGGGAGAAGTTCAGAAGTTCAGCATTTGAATATGCTTCCTGGCAGTTTCCTATGACAAACAGCAAATCTCCTATTGACATGGTACCAGTAACAAAAGCCCAGAACTGTTCTCAGCTGCTCCATTTGTATTTTCGAATTCACGGTTTGTTTAGTTTTATTACTTTTTTAAGAGCACTTTCTACAGGTCTGGTTATTCAGAGGGGTAGTAGTGAGGCCGGACTGAAAAAGACTGCATAAACAACAAGAATTCAAATCTTTGTATAGTGCCCCTGCACCCCCATGGAGAGGGAATTAGCTTTCTACTTAAAGCATAATGTACAGAGTACATCATAGATGGAGACCACTGGCATTACCTGGAGGGAAATGGTTGGTGGAAGCAGGCCGGAGCAGTACTTTTCTTGGCAACTAGTGCCCTTCCAAGAAGACTCAGATGATGTTACCATGAAAATGCTTATGTACATATGGCTTATATGCAGTGCCTGCCATTTCTAGCAAGTAGCACTTTCTAGCAAATACTGCTTACTACACGTAGCCATTCATAGCTGAGCAACAGCTTTGCTAAAAGTCTTCACCATGCCAAAGCATAAAATACCAAGCTCTGTCATTAAGAGATTGAGACTGTCTTGTCCTCTGTTGCTTATTGTCTTAAGAGTGAAAACAACTAAAATCTATCCCCCAGAAATTGCATGAGGCATGCCAAAGGGCTAACTGTAAACTCCAGGCCCCTCTTGCCATGTGGTGCCAGCTCAAAGCGCTGGGACTGGAACCACGTAGGAACCCAACAGCTGCTGTTAGCTCTGCTTCTGCTGCTGCATTACTTAACATCCCACCTGAACTTTGTCCTAATGATGGAGGCAGATAATAAGTTATAAGGTTGCTCACTGGATAAGAACATAACTTTGCCCTATGCTTCATTTCGTAATTAGATTTTTAAAGAAGAATTTATAAGAAGGTGTGTGAGAGAGTGTACTTTCAATGAAAGAAGGACTCAGTTTCTTCAGGGAACATTTGTCAGTGGGCTAACAGAAAGGAGAGAGCTATGATATGTGCAACACAAGAACTTTAGCGTATCGTGGTGCTTGACACTTTTTTAGCTTAATTAACCTTGGCAATCTCAACGACTTGCAGGGAATCAAGGCTGTGCTCCCAACCGAGTCCCAGTTATTGGTGTATCTGAAGAAATATTGCCGCTTCCTCAAGACCTCAAATACTTACGTTTTTCCAGAGAATTTAAGAAGTTCCCTGTCATTATAGTGTGCTTAAAACTTATCTAAATGGCCTATTCTGTTATTGAAACAGGCTGCCATTTTGTTGTTGTGATATTTTCAAGCTCCGGGATGCCTGCTGTGCTGAAGCAGGCAGCCAAACAGCTAATCTCCCAGCAAACATCCAATTAGTCCTTCTGTGCATACAAATGCATTATTGTTTCCTATGTCGTCCTGTGTATTAATGCAGTGGTGGGGATCTGATTTCTGAGGGACTGCCTGGGGGGTGTTAGAGGAGGCCAAGCAGTGGCTCTGAAAGGTGTTGAAAACTTTCACTGGCATAAGTAAGGACGGCATCCCTGTTCTGCTTAGGGGAGGTTAGGAGCAGACGATGGATATCTCACATGGCCAGGTTGTCCTTCTTGGGTTTGTGTGGAAAAACATCAGATAAAGCTTCAATTCTGGAGGCTGTTAACACACCGGCAGATTTACTTTCTTTTGCCTGCTTTGCTCCCTCTGCCTTTTCTCTTTCTTACACTCTGTGCTGTTTATTTCTTCTTTTTGTCCTAACTCCTGGTGCGAGTTGTTTTTTCTCAGCTCTTTCCTCAAGGACAGGTCACATAAAGTAAGTACAGGGTTACTGGCTGGAGCAAAACGGTGTCTCTGTGGATTTCCCCAGTGCTGCACTCAACAGAGACCTCTTCTGAGAGTTTATGCAGTCTTGCCTGCAGAGAAATAGCACTAGACACAGAGTAAGCTTGCAAGGCCAGTTCTTTGGAAGGCAGGGAGAGTCGGCATTTTGGCTGCCTGGAGGGCTTTGGTCCCTCCCTCTGCATACTGTCCTCCCTTCCATGCCTATGCTGCTGGCTGCAGCACCACCAAGCCTTGTTTGAAGATCATCAGCTGAGAAGCGCACAGACCAAGGGTCACTTCCTGCCTGGGAGAGGAGGTCAACGAGTTTGGCTTCTGGTGCAGCAGGGTAAATCTAGACAGGACAGTTTCCAAGTTTCCAGATCCCAAGTCCAGTTTTCAGGGGCTGAAAGCAATTTTGTGCTGGTGCTGACAGAACTGTGCTCTTGCGGAGCAATGGAGAGCTTGGTCTTGCATTCATCAGGGATCTGATGAGCCCCATAATGGTTTGCTTCCTGATCCTGACCTAGTTGATGTCCCTGCTTATTGCAGGGGAGTTGGACTAGATGGCCTTCGAAGGTTCCATCCAACCCAAGGTATTCTGTGATTCTATGATTGTCTACATGTGGTTTTGCTCTTTTTTCCTCATGTATGTCTTCACCCTCTTTCAGTAAAATCTTCCAGTTGGCTATAAGATTTCTCAGTGCAATCTGTACCACGGAGAAGACAAGCAAAGCCATCCACAGTTTTCATCCCCTGCCCTGGGATCAACAGATAGCCTCCTTTCCATGTGGAAACAGCTCCAATCTCTAAGCACTACTGTATGAGGCAACTGGGACAAAACAGCTCCAGCAGCTTCATAAACAGCAAAAAAATAAGCACCACACACACAATGGCTCATGCACTCAGGGCAAATGTTTATAGAACAAATTTAGCACTGACTCAAGCAGATTAACAATTGGTTGCACCATTTTATCCACATCCTCACTGTCCCCCAGGACATTATGAACCAGTGAGCGAGCTGTTGACAGCACAAGAGATCAAACCTTACCAGCTCAGCAATAGTTCTTATCATTGTGGTTGTCAGAATCTGCAGGTGGAGATTGGTGGTGTGCATCAGTGCTACTGACGTTGTTGTAGGGGCTTGTGGGGGCTTCGCTTCCTAGCCTGGCAGATGTCAGATATAGGTGGACAACATACTGGCAAGGAAAAAACTGGAATGTGTTATGGCTGGGAGAGCAGATATCTAATCGCTTCATATGCAAGACACTTAGTGGTGGATTACCAGGGAAGCAATTTGCAATGGGCCAGTTTAGCCTGTAAAAATTATCTCCCCCTGCAATCAGGTAAGACTCTGTATGCTGTCATTTAGAACAACTAAATGCAGCCCATGTCTTTGTAAGACCTGTTAAGAGAGTCTGAAGTTGTATCTAATTTGTGAGGTTGAGTGCCAGCTACAGCTCCTCCAAGGGTCTTGGTGTCCCAATACTTTAAAAATACCAGGTAGATGAATACAAACAGCATCATGCTTACAGAAATATTAAGAATGCACTATACAGTGCTGCTTCTTAGGGAATTCAAAACTTTACCCCTTTCTTCATTAAGGAGGACAAGATAACTTTTATTGTATAGACACAGAAGCAGAAGTTGGAAAAGTTGGTCAGCTGCTCATGCTATATTTTTTGGTCTGGAAAGGGGGTAAGTGTGATAATGTTTCTCACCACTAAAATGGTATAACAGTGGTTCCCTTTGAGTCACTTGAGGGTTAAACCTTTATATGGGCCACCTTATTTTTCCTTATTTAGCTCCATGATCAACCCTGCCAACAACCCAACTGGTTTACAACCTCCCTCAAATAGTATCCTGGAACTCCAGAGGTGTTAGGAGCCATCCTACAACTGAAAATAAGCTGCTTGGGAGTCTATTTGATGCTAAATGACTCAATTGCAGGTGTGAAGCCAGGTTCTAAGGTAGGGTCACAGTGGTAGTGCCTCTGGAACATAAAAGCAAGGACTGGTGGAGTGTGCATCACACATAATACTGTTCCTTTGCACCATACTTCTCCAATGGCTGGCAGTCCCCTGTAAGTGTTCTGCCTCACCAGCTGAGACATTTACAAACAGCATCTGTCAAGAGCTCGGATCACTCTGGGCCTGATATGTGAGAAGGCACAAATGTATTGTATACAGTTTCTGAGGGGCAGATACCAGACTGAATGGCCTTTCACATGGCAGGAAAGTCAAGAGGTAGGGGAATGCACGGTAAAATATTTATTAAGCAAAGGAAAATTTCAGCAGTCAGAAGACCATGTTTTTTTTTTTTTTAATTTGTCCACGGTATTTTCAACTGGTATGTCACAATTTTGTCACAAAGAGAAAAAAATTGATGTAAAAAGTAAAATAATACTTTCATCTGTAATAGAATAAATGGGGCAATGCTTAGATTTAACCATATTACTGAAGCAGCATTGATTCTAGGTGGGAATACTGCATGCAGTTACAGAGCTCAGCAATAAGAAGGAAGCTGTGATGCCTTTGGTTAATGAACACATTCCTGCTGTCACCAGCCCAGGCACTGCCTTTACACTACACAACTAATAAGGGAGTACAAGGTTGCTTTGAGTTTTCAGTATAGTTCCTACCTAATGTGTTGCTTCCATCTGAGTTCTGCTTTGAACACCAGGTATTTTTCTAGCCTCAGAAAAAATCTCTGGGGTTTTGAAGCCATTCCTGTTTGCGGAAAAGAAGCCATTAGCAAAGTCGTGCAGGAGTTAGCATGCACACAGGGTGGTGGCGTTCTGCTCATTGTGATGCTGTGAGATGTGGCAAGATAAATCATTTTAATCACAGAGCCATCGGAGAATGTTGCTTTCTCCCCTCAGATTTCCAGATGACCCAGGTGTAACAATGAAATAAATACTCCCTGGAAAGGACGTGTAGCTGCTTCAGCAGCACGATTTAATACACCATAGGATGGAAATATATGGGAAGCATCTGTCAATGTGTCAGTGTTTTAAAACAAGGAGAGGAGAAAAAAAACAAACCCAACCCAAAACAACCAACAAAGAAAATCCCAGTGGACAAAATGGAATCTGGCTGAGAAACACCATCCAGAAAGGACATTGCTTTGCTTTTGCTTACATTAATCAAGCCGTAAACTTGCTTTGTTGTCCATGTGTTCTGTGTTAGCTCCTCAGTACTCCCAGGAGGCTATGCCTGAAATGTCAGGGCAATTCCAGGAGGCTTTGTAGGAGACCTTGAAAGCACTGTGGTGGGTTTCAGGTACTTGGGTTATTTTCCTAAGTGAGGCAGCTGTCTGTGGAGAAAAGCTGAGCTGAAGCAGCACAAGGCAAGGAGGCACAGAGGGATGGGTGGTAGCCCATGTCTGATGTGCCCTGCAAAGGCGGGAAATGAGATTGCCAGAAAGAGAACCCAGCATCCAATCTGTGTGCGATGCTTCCAAGGTGTAGGTGGTTGACTTCCTTGGTGAATGTGGACTGCCTGTGAGTGGGAAAGAGGTGGTGGGGTGAAACCCTTCCCAGCATGCCCACAGCTCCTTCCTGCCTTGAGCTTGGCTCTCTGGTGAAAGGCATCCTTGAATAAGGGGTTACTCGTTAAGAAGAAGTAGAACAATAGACCACAGTAGAGCCAGTTACTTCTCCTTGGGGTACATGCAGAGTAACTTGCAATGCTGTAGTATCGATATAGCAGCTACTCATCTTTTGGACATGGTGGCTGCTGGCATTTGTGGAGAAATTTTCCTTTTCCTAAGTTCATTTAGATGATTTCTTCTCAATCTTCATGCATGGGCAGGATGCAGGTGACCAGGCTGGTGGCTGAGAAACTAGATCTTTCAGAGATCAGCCAAGGAAAAGGTCTTTGGCTTCTGCTCAGAAATTAGTGTGGTCTAGATACTACCAGAAGATTTGCTGTTTGTGTTGCATTTAGGCAGCAAAACTCATCACTGTTAACAGAGAGACTCTGAGGCCTGCTTGACCTGCCTAGAGTTTTTTCAAGTTAAACTTTATTGGTACATAGATCTCAAAATTGATGGCCTGCGCAGGGAGGGATTTTATTCAGTTCAAGTACAGGCAAGAGGGAAGTAAGAAAGGATGTATGTGTGACACAGCAATGCACAGGCAGTGTCCAGGGAACCGTCTGTGAGCCACCTGAGCCAAGGGGAGGATCTCTTAGCTCAGATGCAGCTCCTGGGCTAGTGTGCCTAAATGGCTTGTAGGCTGACCCTGGCTGGTGTCTCGCTAGGTTATTATAGAATCATAGCATAGTTAAGATTGGAAAGGACCTTAAGATCATCCAGTTCCAACCCCCCTGCCATGGGTAGGGACATCTCGCACTAAACCATATCACCCAAGGCTCTATCCAACCTGGCCTTGAACACCGCCAGGGATGGAGAATTCACAACTTCCCTGGGCAACCTATTCCAGTGCCTCACCACCCTAACAGGAAAGAATTTCCTCCTTATATCCAATCTAAATTGCTCTGCATTGGCCAAAACTAAGCATACCTTGACTGTGATGTCAGCTTACTGTGAGGTGACATTTAGCACAACTGGTGCCTATGCTCCATGCTACCTACTAGTCTCAGCATGCCGTTTGGCTTTTTCGGAGCTGGAGGAGCAGGTCTTATCCCTAGGAGATGTAATCTATTTGATTTATTTAGCACCTGTGCTCCTGCTTTTAATTTTCCTGACATGAGTTTAGTGAGTTAAAATCAGATTTTCAAGGGTGGCTTTTCACTGCCAGTGAAAGAGGGGAAAAAATATTCATCAAGAGTTTCTTGTCTACTGCTAGAAAATGCTTTCCATCACCCCTAGGGAACTGTGCCTGCTGGAGACTGTGAGTGATTCTGGAAGCAGCAGGCAGGCAAATCACCTACTTTATTAGCTATATTTTGCAGTCCAGTATGTTTGTACAGTAAATAATATTTTGCATAAAGTCAATGGCTGATGCTGTGCTTTTTATCATGGACTGCTGTTTTTTACAGCTGCTCTTTTAAGTGTCAGCACTGAGCATTTGTTGGTGTCATCATCCACACTTTATGTTGCTATGCAAGGCGATATAACCGTTGCAAAGCTTTGTACTGTGACAGGGGTGTCACAGTTATTTGGGAAAGATGCAACCACACTTTGAACATTTTTCACTCTTTGCATGGCCACGTTTATGGCGTTTGTAAAATTCTGTGTGATTTTATGGCAGCTGGGAAATGCTGTGATTTCAGTGAAAAATGGACTACACTGGTTTCAGTAGGAGAGTTTTCCAGTGCCACTGAGAGACAAAAAACACACCCAAACTTTCTGAGCACAGCAGAAAACTCTTCTGAGGACAGCAGCAATTAAAGTGTTTTCTGCCTTTGGCATGTAAGTGATTATTCTTTTTCTGGTAAACAGTATTTGCTGCTTTGCACCATATGTATGAGAAAAGAGTGCTGGAAGAAAACCTCTGTAGTTACGAATTTGAATAAAGCAGAACCTCAAGGAAATTATGTATTTATAGTCACACACATATGTAAAGGAGTAATCATATTCAAAGGCTGCCAACTCCCTTATGTCAATAATGTCAAAATTTAGTTCTGTGCAAAGGGACGGAGAAGGGGCTTTGGGGCTTGTCTCTGTTTAGGATCCTCCACATTAATTTGTCCCTATTTGCAGGATGTTAACGCTCTTGATTGTCAGAATTAAACAGGAGCATTGTTAAATCCTGCAGTCATTTTTATTCTTTGCAGCTGTGTAACCTTCAATAACTATGGTCTCACCTCTGCTTCTTGCAGGCTTTACTGTTAGCCATAATTGGAGAAAAATCCAGCAAGGAGCTGGAGGTGAGGTTTGCTAAGGCTGCTAATTAGCTGATGCCATCACATCAGAATTACAACCCAATTCCTTGGAGGACTCCAGAGCCTCTTCTCTCCAGCTCTGAGATACATGCCGAATTTACCCTTAGAAAACAGGGGCAGATGGTTAGTGCTGACACCCTCCAGTTCCCTCGCCGAATGGCCTGGCACAGGGCGGTTGGTTTAAGTGCCTTGGCTGGAAATAGAGTTTTCTTCCAAGTTGGTTTGTGGGGGCTTTTTTGTGTTTGTTTGTTGGGTGGTTTTGGGTTTTTTAATTATTATTTTTAGTTTTTATTAACAAGATTCCCAGACTAATTCAACTGAATGTGAAATTTGATGAGGTAAATTTCCTTTCCAGAGCTTCTAATTTTGGGAGGAAAGTCAAAAGAGCAGGAGCAGATCTTCTGACAATGAAACTCAACTGCCATTGATTGTTTTGACTTCATTTGTGTCTATCTTTCAATTAAGCTATCCTCATCTGATTTTTCATTTTTTATTTACCATGGTGGATGTTGAAGACAGCCTTCTAAGAAGATAAGTATTGCTAAAATATACATGTTACATTGAAGACAGTATCCAGACCATGCCTGATATAGGCATTGTGGAGCCATAGTTATTGGCTGTGTTTGGGCTGCTTGAATTACATAGTCTCCCTGTAGACTCTGTGGAGAGATTTAGGCATGCTTGAAATCCAGAAGGCACTGACACTTACCGTGGTACCCAATTTGTCTTGGAGGTGGGAGCAGCCAACACAGCTGAGGGTATGCGCCACAACCAGTGCTGAAGGTGTGATTTTGTCACTGCTGCAACTCCCAGGTAAAAAGCCATGGCAAGACCTCAGACCTATTGGTTACAGGTTTTACGCACCAGGATGTGCTCCCTAAGTTTTCTCTGCCTTGAGGATGATCGGATGCACAGCTCTGGTATGGGGCAAAAGGGTAATTCCTTTACAGGCTGTGTCATTACAAATGACAGCAGGAATACAAATGCTGTGAGGCTAGAAGGAGAGGAAATATCAAAGTGCCCAAACAAGACCTAGTAGTCATGGTAGTTTGATGGGAGAAGCAGGACTGGGGTTTGTCTCCCTGATTCCATCCTCCCCATGGAAAACAAAAGCACAAGATTAATTTTCTAGTAAATTTTTACACTAAGAACCAGTTACTAAATAACAGTGTGAAAAAACATTTTCTGGGCTAGTGCCTTCCGTGTGCCGTAAAAGATCGTACAAGAGCTGAGAAGCCTTGGCTTCCAAGAAGAGGAGGAGCTAACTCTCACAGTTCCTTCAGCACTATCGTTCATTGTAACATGAGTACAAATTCAACTTTATTAAAGCAGGATTTCTAAGGTAGCTCAGTTAAACACAGAAAATATGAGACACCATCACACACTGTTGTTTTCATAAGAACAGCAGCTTTAATATTGGAGAGCAATAAATTGCCTGGAATGATATTAAGCCCTGGAATGCTGTGCTATGCTGGTCTGAACTCCTAGTGCAACATCAATAGGCCTCGGGCTGTAGTTTTGTTCAATGAGTAGGTGTTAGAGGTTTTTTTTTTTTCCAGTATACACCAATATGTGGTTCTGCCAAAGATGATGGATGTTTTCCTGTTTTTCTACTGGTAACAACAGGGACTGAACCAGACTCCCACAGCCAAACTCACCATCCTTCCCAGAGCTGCCCCTAGCACTGAGTTACAAAGAGCTGAACAGTGGATTTTTGCCAGGTATAGATCAGAAGGCAGTGTTTTCCACATAGGCCCCTGCTTGTTTTGTGACTAGTCATAGAAAATTGTTTTCTGTGTAATTTAGGGGTTTCAAGAGTCAACAGAAGCTCATGAGACATGGGGAACATTTTGGATATTTGGGGGTTGAAAATGGATCTGCTTTTTGCTTAAGACACCTCGCCGACTTCAGACTTCAGTCAGTCCTCAACAAGTCTGGATGAAAACTGGGTGCACTGTGACTACCCAGGGAGGCAGGTGCTTGTGCAGGGTGGGGAGATATTATGGGTAGGGTTTTTGTTTGGAAATAGATACAGGCAGTAGGCTGTGACTGAATGTTTTTCACAGAGGAGGAAAAGGATAGTCTTGGTCATGGAGGTTTTCTGGTGGCTGGAGAGACACCACAACTGTCTCACTTAACACAACCCTCATAACAAGGTGATGTCAAGGACAGAGAGGCTGCCATTGAGAACTGACAGCATACTGGGTTGTTTGCTTGAGCTGGGTGCATGCACAGGAATAACCTGATGCACGCAACACAACATGAAATAGCACACGCTGAGAATATCCAGTGTTGATCACCTGGGCGCTGTCTGGTACTGGGCTGGGAGTTCATTTGGGGTTTGCTATAATGTGGCTTGTTTTATGTTCTTTCACTCCCAGTTTCTATAAAATAAGCAGTTTTATCAGTGAGATTTGCCAGCAGACTCTAAATTGTGTCATTCAAGAAATGCACACATACATACACATCCATGTTTAAAACACACATACATTCATCAGGGTGTTTATTATTCCATATATTATTCTATCACTGCTTTTTAGTAATGAATGATATAATAGACACTAAAATACCTGCTAGTTTGGTCAATTTTTTTCTATCAGTCAACAAGAGCTTTCTGCTCTGTATGGCACAAAGGATTCTTACTCTCCTCACCATTCAGTCTCTCCAGTGATGCTCTGCACAGCACCACAGGCAAAAGCTGAGTAAAGAAAAAGCTATCAAGGTAGATAAATCACGCACTGAAAAGGGTAGAAAACCCCAAGAGGGTGGAGTGAATCTTCAGCTCTGCCCCTTTTTGTGTTTGGATTGTGTCAGTCCTTAATTCCTTAATTAAATGATTACACAATGCTTTTTTTCCTTTGGGACCAGACTTCATTGAATGCACAAGATGGAAGGATTTACTGAAAAACAGGCCTTAGGTAGGATTTGTTTTAGTTTTCCTTATTATTAATAATGAGCTTTCATGCCTTAGCTGCTGCTCTGATGTTAGAAGTATTCCCAGCTCACTAGGTTCTCTGCAGTGATATACTTTGGGGGTGTGAGCCCCACAAACTCATGTCCTTCAATGATATGCAACCCCTGTATTGCAGACAGGACCTGGAACACAGGCTGGCAAAGGCTGGGAGCACTTCTGAGCTTGGCATGCCACTGTCAGAGTGTGGGGATCTTATATTTCCAGGCAGGCAGTGCCAAACAGGGTTGTAGTGTGATGCAGCTGAACCAGGCATATAGAAAAGAAGTCTTGTATATGTGAAACCTGAAGTTCAAGCCACTAGCTGAGCATCACATAGGAACAGGTAGGGCCAAACCTGCCCCTCGCCCTGCCTCAGATCAGCTCTTTGTCCCTGTGCAGTCCACTGCTACCTGCCCATCCTGGCTTCATGAACCCACAGGCATCACCTCTGGTAACACATTCCCAGCAAAGACTCCTCTGCCTATGCCAGTCTTTGTCCTATATTTCCTCTCCAGCCACAGCCCCTCCTTGCCACCCCACCTTCTTTGGTATTGCGCTCCTGCTATTAGGCTTGAGGAGGTTGCTCCATCATTGTGGTCCTGCAGTTGAGGTGATGGGGCATTTAGAAACCAGGGGGAAAAGGCTCTGGTTGCTATCATGACAGTCCGGGCCATGCATAGGTTCACAGCAAACTAAGAACTGAGCTTGTGGGAAGTTGTGCTGAGGCCTCAGAATAAGCATTGCTAGGGAGCATTAACTCCACAAGGAATGTAATTGCTATAATCTGAAGGTTACAAAATAAACCTGTGCAAAATTATACTTTTCAAAGACTGATACTTTGGCCCGATGTCAGTAGCTGGCAAATGAGCACAATTAACAGAAAAGGCCACATCCATGCCAGATTTCAAGCTTCTGCTCTAAGTGCTGTTCTAAAACTGGGACCAGAATTTTGTCATCATGAGCAAAAGAATGCACTTTCCCCAGCCTCAAGGATGGAATTGCTTAGATTTAAGACATCAGCATGAGGCAGACAGATAACACAGAAAAAAACATTAAATTTTAAAAGTTAAAATTTGGTAAAATTCAAAGTGTCAGAAAATAGAGGAATTGCACTGAGGAGCGCTGTGGAAAGCCATCAATAAAAGATTGCTCAAACACCTGTGATGCAGGCTGAGATTCAAGACCCCTGGGTGGGGACATACTTTTCCTTAACTATAAGGATAACCCTGGGAATAATATGGTAGACCCTGGACACTGAATCCTTATCTATTTCTCCTCCATGCAAGAAGAGGAGAAAGCCTCTCCTGAGTAGTTCCCTACACCAGCAACCGTTTCATAGCAGTGAGGAAGTCTTGCACTAATTGGTGCCTGTGAAAGTGTGTGCACCTATTGATGCTGGGAAATCCTGGTAGCATTGTCCGGGACAGCCCTAAGTTCAGAGCAGCAAAAAGAGGTTAGCCAAGGGAATAAAGCAAAAGTAGCAATAGCATTTGTTCTGCTAATATGTGGGGAGACAAAAGAAAAGAGCTGGGGAATAGCAAGTCTTCAGAGAGTGGAAAATTATTGACAGGCATGGTTGATATTGCTGAGAGCTCTAAACATATTCCTAGCTTCAGCAGTCACAAACAAAGCAAAGGGTGCCATCCTAGAGTCAGGAACATGCTTCCTGCAGAGAAGGAAAGAAAAGTGTTAAATTGGCTTTTCCTATTGTTGAGTAGCAGACGAAATGGCTCTTTTCTGCTATTGGAAGCTTTCTAAATATTAAAAGCTTGACAAGGCCTGGGGTCGGTTAGGCTGTAAATAGCAACATCTATCTTTAATTGAAGATTATGAAGGATTCAGTGAATTTCTGTCCTGTAAGCTCTACATCATCTGTGTGACAAAGACAAGGAAGGCAATGGCAAAGAATGCGACTATGAGAGTTTTGAAATGCAGAAGAAGGGGCAGCTTCTATGAATTCCTGGCACACAATTTCTGGCTGTTAGTCTTTAATTCTATAACAGGCTGCAGATCATTCAGGTGGCCAACACATATTGCTTGATATGCTGGTCCCAGAAACTGTCACAGTGCCAATGCAACCTACCCCATTAGGGGACATCCTCTCCGTGAAATGCCTCTGAAAACGGCTGTCAGAGTAATGAATCGTTTGCTACTTTGAGACACAGATTTTTTGTTTTCTTTGAGCTTATTGGAAAAAAAATAAATATCTGTTTGGGTTTCCTTTTAAAGCATTTAATCTAAACCCCCTTTGTGGCTTTGACAGCAGGTTCACTTTTGATCAAACTCCAGAGCCCTTTCAGAAGCTCTGAAGAGCTGGAATGAAAGGCGTTTTCCTTTCCCATCCTCCTCATTCTGCTGGGCTTCAGGAGGTCAGGGGGTGAGTTTTTATTGCTAACCACTTGAAAATAAAATTAGTCTGTGGAGTTATCTTTGGATAGACACTGTAAATGATGGATTTCAGCAAAAGCAAGAACATGTCATGGAAATGGGGTAAAAACTAGCTCAGGAACAGAGCAGGTTTTCATAAAGACTCAAGCAAGGAAAAAGTGCCACAAGAGGCATTCTTGAAATAATCATGCTCTCCTGGTTGGATAAAAACCCCACTGAATTATTGCACTAACCAGTATATTTTGAATTACACCCTTATTTACACCCAGTCTTTCTGGTTGATCTCCCTGAGATACCCAGATGTGGGCTAGAAGTGACAGCATTTTCTCATAACACAAAAATGCATGAAGCTACCAAAGGGCAAAAAGGGAGCAGAACAAGAAAACAGAAGTAGACACTTTAGTGAGACCTAAGGCTAACGGGAGACATGAGGTAACAGAGGAAGGACACTTACAGTCACTTAGCAGAGTTAGATCAGAGCAAGAAAAGGGCAGAGAGCTTGGTCAACAAGCATGAAGAACCAGATGTTTGGCTGCTTTCAATAATAGCCTTTTTTTGACCAAAGGTGTAGTGTGTACCTGTTTGGAGTTGCAGAGCAGGCAGCGCCTTCTCTGCATGCTTGGTTGTGACTGTGATCAGAGCATGGGGTAATCACAGGGGCAAACAAACAAATAAACAAAATAAAAAATAAGAACCCTTTAGAAGTAAGGAACCCTTCTCAAGACCCAGCTCTTTTTCTGGCCACCCCCACAAACCAACAGCAGCAACAAAAACACAAAAGCTTTATAGACGCCCCTGTACTCTCTTACTGTCATACAGTTAAAAGCTGGCCCATCTGAAAACTCCAGTTAAGAGTAAAAAAAAACCCAAAATGAGTTTTTGATCAGAAGAGCAACCATTGCACATGTGTTTTCTTGCTTCCCCGCTGATGTACCTTTCAGTCTGATATGCACCAAGTTTTCCATATTAAATTGTTTAAGTAAGAATCAGGTAGCCTCATCATCCATTTTTCGTGTGTGGTCCCTTTTAAGCCCAGTTTTCCTTCTGTACAGTCATGCCCTATTCCCCTTCAGTAACACAGGGCCCCTTCTCCCAGGTAGCTGATACATGGGCAAAGCTGGTCCCAACCCTGCCAACTTGTTATGCTCCCCATCACCTTCTCTCCGATGCATATTTACCACCCCTTCGGACTTTGTCCCAGTCTCCACCCTCTTGATTGGTGCTAATTAACATTGGTTCTCGGACCTTGGTCATCCATCTAATTGTTTTCAATCCAATTGAGAATTTTGCCCTCAATATCTATGTCCCAGAGGGATTTACAAGGAAAGATTAAGGACACCAGATAGCTAGGTGAGCTAAAGAACAAGCTAAGGAAGTCTGAGGGCTCAGAGGTGTCTGTGGTGCACAAACAGCATCAGCAGGATCATGTCTTCCTTGTGCTGAAGAGGACTAATTGCCCTGAAATCGGTGGCCTGGCTTACTGAGGAAAGTCATTGTAAAAATGGAAATCAAGACTATAAGCCAGAAGGAGGAATTGTTCAGGTTACAAGGGGTTTTGTGGGGGATTGAAGGATGAAACTGTCACATGAATAATGTAAGCAAAATGTCATGGAGAGCTGTGACACTGCAGTGGGGTCTTCCCCGAGGGGGCTGTAAGCCCTGTCACTTGAGTCACTTGAAATCAGGTGAGGCAAAACCTCTAAGCATCTACCAGAAATAATGGCCCTTCATTTTTGTCAGTGACTAGGATAAGATCGGTCTCTCCTGTCACTCATTTCTGAGTTGCTACTAGGTTAATGTGACCTGAACCAGCAGACTGTGGCAGCAGCCTTCCAGGATGGCCATAGATGAAGAACGCAAGGATCCACGTTGTCATCTCTCATTGCCAATGCCTTGGAGAATTGATTGTGATCTGCTGAGGGAACAAAATATTATCACGACTGGATTTGAGCCCAAGCTCTATGCCAGGCCCTTTGTATAGAGATGACAGCCATACAGTTTTGTTTGACAAGTAGGATGAGTCTGTTGCGAGATGGTCAAAGTGTTTCTGGCTGGGACAAGGTTGGGACATGTTCTGGGAGGTCACTTTGAGACAGTACAGCCAGAGCCATACACCAGTGGTGAGAAATCTGATTGTTCTTTTTCCACTCACATGCTCAGGGAATACCACAAACTATTACTCTGAAGTTAGGATGAAACTACAACTGCATTACTGTATGCAGGTCTTGCTATTGTGTGACTAGCTTCCTTGAATGACTTGCGCTAGCAACCCTTTGGCAGTTTTAAGATGCATTTATGCCCAAAGCAGTCCTATATGTCTGAAGGGCAGTGGAGTTTAGGGTGTCACAAAGACTGGTGTGCCCAACCTGGCGTTTTCTGAAACATCAGAGCAAAAAGAAATGCAGAAAGCATCAGTGCAAAGACAGCATCCTGAAAACCATCAAAGCCATGAAACAAGTGGACTTTCTTGCATGGAAGATAGGTAGAGGGTGCAGAGGGAGGGTGTCATGGTTTAAGCCCAGCCGTAACTCAGACCCACGCAGTCCCTTTCGCACTCCCCCGCTTCCCACCCTCCCCCCCTCCCTGCTCCAGGAGGGATGGGGAGGAGAACTGAAAGAATGTAACTCCCTGGGTTTGAGATAAGAGCAGTCCAGTAACTAAGGCATAACACAAACCACTACTGCTACCACCAATAATAGTAATGATAAGGGAAATAACAAGGGAAGCGAATAGAACCGCTCACCACTCACCGACCGATACCCAGCCCGACTGAGCAGTGATCTAGCCCTTCTGGGTAACTGCCCCCAGTTTATACAGTGGGCATGATGTGCTGTGGTATGGAATACCTCTTTGGTTAGTTTGGGTCAGGTGTCCTGTCTCTGCTTCCTCTGCGCTTCTCCTCCTCCCTGGCGGAGCATGAGACTGAGAAAGTCCTTGGTCAGAGTAAACATTACTGAGCAACAACTGAAAACATCGGTGTTATCAGAGCTGCTCCCAGGATGAAAGTCAAAAACACAGGACTGCACCAGCTGCTGAGAAGGAGAAAAATGACTGCTACTGCTGAACCCAGGACAGAGGGAAATCTGCCACTATTGGATGAGACGGGATGAAAACTGGAAGACTAGGAGGCGTTGGGTTTCAATAAGATGCCAGTGCCAGAAACTGCCCCACTATATGTCCATTTGTTCTGGCTGCATCGCAAAATAAAATAATGAAATTGGTGAAAAAGAGGTAATAGTATTAGCTCTCACTGGCATTTGAACAGCTGCATGTGGATGGAGATGTTACACGTATCCTGAAACCTAGATTCGCTGTTCAGTGGGAAATTCTGAAACTTCATAAATACGCAAGAAAGCTCAAGCAAAATTGTTCTATGTCAAAACAACCCCCCTGAGTAGTGAACTTACTAGCAAAAAAAGAATTCTAAGGCTTTGATTTTTCAAAACGAAGTTGATGGAATTTGCTCATGACATGGAGCAGAGTTTCCAGATTCTGGGCAGGCAGCATGGCCAGGCAATTATCAGACAGAACATCAAGAAGACAGAAAGTAAGCAATAACCCTAGAAAGTTGTTTGGTTTCTATTAAAAGACTGGTGAAATTAAACCACTACATATACTGACGAAGAAAAACTGTCACATGATAATCCCAGAATCATCCTCTGTGCTACACAAATACTCCCACAGGATGATAAGCTGTCCCCATGTGGGTGCTGGCTTGCAGCCCTGGTCTACTTGGGCTAAGAATCACGGCCCCTTAGCATTAGATGATTACAATGCCAGTGTTTATATTCAAGCTAATCATTGCACAGGGACAATTCACTCCCTGGAAACTGCACGAATGCACAGACTTCATCTAACCCAGAAACCTTACCATGAATGCTTTTACTTCTTTAAAGTGAGCCCAGGATTCTTAATCCAGGTGTCTGTAGCTGCAGTGCAGTCACCTAAAGTTGTATGAGATGAGTACCATTGATAATCCCCGTTGACTTTAATCAGTTAGGTGCTTAAATCCCTTTGTTGGAGCTGAAGTTTAGTCCTGTATCTAACTGGACTGCCCTTCAGATGACATAAAATGATAGGGATGACCCTATAGAGATCCAAGCAGGGGTGGGAAAAGTCCTGTTTAATACCTATAAGAGGAGGGACACAGTATATCTGACTTCTGCTGAATAGTTGTGGCCTGGAGAAATGAACCCATATGGGGTAGGATTTATCCTTTCTTTTCCCTGCAACAGTCACCTACTGCCTAGCATACAAGACTCTCAAACCTGAAGTACATGGAAAGCTGGTACCAGCCAGACAGGAAAGCTATTGACTCAGTGTGATCCACTATGTAACTAACAATTAGCAGCTAGAAGGAGGCTGAAGACCTGGCAGCTGCAGTCTGGCTGGAGGATTTCTTAAGTAAGCAACCTATTCAGAGTCATTAACCTACCTGCACTCCCATGTGCACAGGGCAGCCTTCCCAGCAAGCCTTTGGGTCACAATTTGCATTGCTTTTGGACTCTGTCACGAATGGCCACCCTTACAAGTGGTATGTCTGGGAGGGAGACTACATTTTAATGGCTTTGCTCAGTAGCTTGCCCTGTCAGTGTGCAGTATGTGCTGTGACTGCAAGACAAAAGATTGTTCAACCCTTTCAACAGTGCTTTCCAACAGTGCTTCTCATGAAAGTCAGTGCAGACATTAGTGGAAGTAGGATTGGACTCTGAATAAGCAGGGGGAAAAAGAGCGCCATATGTTGGAAGGAGATTAATATTATATAAATAATAACCCATAGAGTCATCTTGTAAGTGGGCAGGCTGATCTCATTATTGATCTACAATTAAACCGAACTGTGGGGTCAAACCATCCTATTATGTCTAGCAGATTAAGACTGTCTCTTTTCATTATTGTTTCTGAGAGAGTTTTGGAGCTTTCTTAATTTGGGTCAAAAATGAGAGGCTTCCTAATAAGCATTTTAATTAACCAGCTGAAAAATTCTATTGCCCCCAGAGACTACCAAATCCAGAGCTCAGCACTGCTATACCTCTCAGACTATTGTATTTCAGCTCAAATTGTGTTCGTGTCCCTTTATTCAAGTCACAAACACAGCAAATCAAGCCCACCCCCCTCCTGCATTGACAATTTTGGGAAAAAAAATGTATCTTCAAAGTCTGATTTTTGACCTAAGCATGTTCTTTGCTCTCCCCAGCGCATGAGGACCAGCATATATGAGGAAAGCAACATAAACCTGAGGAGAAAAGCCCCTTTGGCTGGACCGTGGGGCTATGAACACCTTGGCAGGCATCTTGCCTGCTTCAATCCACCAATGGAACAGGGTCATCCAGCACTGTCTCAGGGCTGAGTAAAACCCCAGTTCTTTTGCAGGGCTGCTCCATGCACCATTCCCCCAGGAAGAGGCTATCAGTTGAGTGGCTGGGTTTCTGCAGAGCATGCTGCTCCTCTAGCAGATGGGGAATTCCTTCCTGGTCCATGGTGGCTCTTCCCCATGCTTGCTAGGCTGCGGTTACTCATGGCGGCACTTCTGCAGCAAGCTGACTTTGCACCACAGGCCACCCATTGTCCCAGGAGTCTTGTTCAAGGAAATGAACTGCACACTCCCAAATTAGTCATGGGTGAGAAAAACATGCCCCAGACTTCCCCTGCTCCCCCGCATTCTTCTCTATGTGGAACTGGTGCAGATACTGCTCCTTTCCAACTTGTGGGGTAGTGGCACACCATAAGTGGGGAGGACATTGAAGAGCAAGTATGGTTTTGGGAAGGGCAGCAGCTCCAAGTGGTGGGGGACGAAGGAGAGAGTGCTGGGCAGCCAGGCAGTGGTCAGCTGCCCTTGCAGCTGTGAGTAGTACCCCGCAGCAGGGATGGTAGCAGCGAGCTTTCTTGGCATCAAGCTTGGAGCCTTTCAAGAGTAAAAATGAAGTTTTAGGTGAATCAATGCAGACTTTTAGTTAAATACAATTTACAATCAACCTTAATTGTTTCCCTGGTGCTCAGTAATTAAGAAGAAAAGTTTAAGAGGAATAGACTCCCTAAACCTGGTGGTGTGCTGTCACCCAAGTATCAAGGCAAAATACCCTTTTTCTAGCCATAGAAAAACTCCTGAGAGGGAAAGCGCATGTGCCAGCCTAGATCATATTAACTGTCCTGAACTTGGCAAGGATGTAAGTCAGAGGCAAAAATTGATGGTCAACCTAACAAGGCTGGACGCTGTAAAGAGACACTGCCTATAAGGAAACGTGGCTTTGTCCCTGAAAATGTCATATTCCTTCCTGTTTAGGAAATTTCTGATGGTAAAGATATTTTCAATCAAAATATAATTTACAGGGAAGTGATTCAGAAGTAAAAGGGGAAGGACCATCCTGCAAGAGTTACCTCACATCATATTTACAAGGCAGAATTAATTTAATGAAGAAATGTGTTATTTAACCATGTTTGGCGGTATTTCTCTTAATCATATTGCCATGTTTGTCTTTTCCAGTCCTTCTTCACTGGTATAGTCCCATGTGAAGAGATGACCTGGTGAATGATAGCTGTCTCTCCCTTAGTGGCTTTTTATGTAGCCTCTGATACTCACTGTGATATACGACTTGGGAGCAGGGATGAAATCAACTTCTGTCAGATGCTGAAGGCCACCAAAATTGCCAAATTTTTCATGCTTCCTCCACTTGGCTCGCTGGTTCTGGAACCAGATCTGAATACAGGCAAGAAAGCAAAGGTACAGAAATGAACAGGAGATGAAGGAGGATCTGCTCACATCCAACTAATTTCCCTGTTCTCTAAGTGAACATCAGAAAACGTTGACCTCCAGCTCAGCAGAACCAGTGACTGAATCTAAAGGAAAACATCGGATTTGACACAGAAGCTTTCACACTTCACATGGCATGTGGGATGTGGGATGACATCCTTTTTGCTCTCACAACTCACAGAAGAGCTAAGATCTACCTATGAAAGGGCTAGGATCTACTGGATGGACAGTGTCATAGGGAGGAGCATGCCTTTCAGGGCTCTCCTGGGGAAGCAGATCCTTTTGCGGTCAAAGCTTTGCAGCAGTCAAGGCAAATGGCATTCTGTTTTCCTTAGGAGGTGTGATTTATTGCATGACATGGCTTTTTCACCCTGCTCCCAATTCCCAAATGAATAGACTGGGAAAAGACCCACTTAGATGTTTTGCTGGGCTGCAGTAAAAATGTGTCGCCAGTGGAGATGTAGTAGCAGGGTTCTTTCTATATTTAACTGGTAACATTTTGAAGTTCACATAAGAGAACTAAGAGCAGAACCAAGGGGATCACTCAGCAGTCTGTTACCTGACATCTCTTTCTCACTGGAAAGCAGACAGCTAATTTTCTGAGGGGAGTTTCTTTCATCTGATCAGTCTGGTTGCTGGTGGGGGTACACAAGTAGTTACTGTGCAAGCCACAGTAGTGCATCTTGCTGCATTGCTGTGAAAGGTTGAATCCCCCTTCATTGTAGTTTCTAGCTGGCTTAGGAACTTGCTGTTTGGATGTAAGCAAGCGTTTCACACAAACACAAGGTGTTAGTGATCAGAACCAGATGCTACTGGATGTAAACATATATGTATTTTAAATCAAATAATGAGCAGCTCAATAATTTCTGCATCTCTTGCCCAAGAAGCAATGGGAATGTCAGGAGCCCTCTGCTATATTGCTGATAGTTAGCAGTATCTGAGGTTACTGAAAGGACAGTTTTGTTTATCTGGGTTTGCATGTGTTTGAAAACTGCTTAGTTTGTATAAACTGCTATATTCCCTTTCTACCATGCAGGAGTTATATGGTGAAACAGCACCATAAAAATGACTCCTCTTTAACAGCGACAAAGTGATTGAGGGCAGACGGGGGACTGAAGCCAAAATTCAACCTCTGAAGTGCTCCTTCCAAAGTATGCACATGGGATAAAGTCCTCACTTCAGGATTTTTTTTTTTTAATTTATTTTTTATTTCATAAAGGCAAAACAGTATTCACAGACCAAGCGGCTCTTTTTTTGTCCATCCAGCTCTCCAATACTCTTACCCTTAAAATGACTTTTTGTCTTCTTGTGTTCCAGGACTGTTAAATATCAACACTGATGACCCGAAGTGCTTCTCAAGCAACTTTTTAAGAACTACTGGAGGTAAGTCACCTAGATATCTGGATTTAAAAATACCTGTCTGTAGCAGCTGCTGTTCCACATTGTCCTTATGGATAAGTGTTTCATCATCGTGTGATACTGTCACCTTACCTGACATTTCCAAGGATAGAGCAGAAATTATGACTGAATATCTTTGCCATTTCTACATTATCCCTGGCAGTCCCACAGTTTCTAGAAAGTAGCAGATCAATATAATTGTTGACTTGATTGTTTGGTTTTTAATTTTTAATGGACTTTTATTGAGTTTCTAACGATCCTTAATTTTCCCAACCAAAGCTTTGGCCTGTATCCTTCTGCTTTGCTTATTAATTTTTAATAATTTCTTTCTTCTAATATTTACTCATACAGCATTCTTCACTTTGTGTTGCAGGTAGGCATGCACACATGCAGGGTTATAATTCCATCTATCCACTTAAACTGTTTCACAGCAATCATACCTTTGTTTCTTGATTGGAGGACACAAGGTTTTTCACAGTTACGAAACGCTTCACTTGGTTACCCAATAGTTCCTCACCTGTTTTTTTGTTTCCAGTTAAATTATCTTTCTGATGTGATTTGGCTTATTCTGCTTTTAGGTTTGTCAAAACTATTATTTCAAAGTACAAGAGCATGTACAAACTCTCTGCATGCTGTTTTGTTTATATGCGACAAATACAATCAATCAAAATTATAACAACTTGTAACTTGTGCCTAAGATACTGCTTATTTTTAGTCCCGTGGCTGGTTTTCCCTTGATCCCTTGGTTGACCTTGATTCCCAAGATGAGGTCAAGCACAGAATTTCCTGTGTCATGTATAACACTGTGTAAATTGGAATTTGCCATCTGCCATTCATACATGAGGGGCTTTTTCTTCTTTTGCCTACGTCTCAGGTTGATGTTTCCCATGATAACTGTTCTTTATTTTCCAGCCTACAGATTATAAATATTTTCTAAACAGAAGATTGCCTTGTTCTTTCATGTGATTTGCTGTTCTGTTGGGAGCACTGACTAGTAGCCCGGCTTGTGCTTTATACCATTGGAAATGCATTGTGGGTACAATGATATCGTTAATGGGCATATTATGGCTATGCTGTTCCAATTCTCCCTGTCACCTAACTATAAAGCAATGTCATCATGGTTAGTCAATAGTCCCAGACATGTCATAATCAATAAACTGCTTGGTGTTGAACTTTAATTGTTACAGTTGAATATGAGCATGGAAGTACACTGATGATTCTCGCCTTATGGCAAGTACAGAAACTGACTCATGCAAAAATCATCACAACAGTGCCTGGTAAACAACACCAAATTCCAATACACAGTGGAATGTATATTTTAATGTAGCAGATTTCATATGCAGTAAACATTTGGGGTCAGTTTTAAGCACAGTCAGCAAGACTACATTACAGCTGGGGGGGGAACTGAATTAGTTTTCATGCACTGAAATTACAGCCAGGGCATTTATAGCCTGTGATATCAAAATAGAGAACATTAGGAAAGCATTTTCATTTGGGCAGTTATTTTTATTTTCTTGAAACCCTGTGGAAGATGGATGTGGATGACAGTTTGTACTGGATGTACATTAGTCTATAAAAGGTTGAAAAATGATTAATAATTATTTTCATAAATGGCCCTTCTGTCAGTACAGAGTCCAACAGGTTGCTCATAACCATCTGTAACTCCTATTTGCTATGCATTTAGTATGCTTAGAGCTCCTGTTAACCCTTTGATTAATCCCATTTGGTTAGTACTAGCTGAGTGACAAATACTTTTTTCCCTATTTGTAAAAGGAGAGCAGTGATACTGGCCTTTTCTGTAAGGTAACATAGAGGTCACGTATTTCATTAGTGTTGTCAGCCAGGCATAAACTATTAAGAATGTACTCTGAATAAAGAATTGCTGCAGTGAGCATAGCCTTTCGGAGACAAATGTACCTGAACTCTGGCTTCTGGGAGGTTTATCTTTGCTGCCAGTTGATTGCGAATATGGACATCTGGGTAGTGAGTCACTTGGAAAATCTTCTCCAGTTCCTGGAGCTGCTCGGCTGTGAATGTTGTCCGGATTCTCCGCTTCCCTTTTCTCTCAACTGTGTAAACAAGAAAAGTTGTATTGCATTTTATAGGAAAATGCCACAGGGCCACAAGAAGATTCAGAAATCCAGCAATCTCTGTAAATTGCTATGCAGGTGGGATGGCACCTCCAGCACCTTCTAGAAATATGCTTACCATAGGTGACTGTCTCCTGACCCAGCAGTGAATGTGAATGAATTCCTTTGTCGTTCAAAGAGTCAAAGGAGCCCATTTGCAGTGCTAATTCCATGGATCCACTGCACGTAAAAGGCTAGAAACCCCTATGTATTTTAACCACACTAGCCCTGGATTTGCTATGAAATTCCATTAGTCACATGCACACATCTGTTGCTAATATGCAATCCTGTATTAACTATTTGTGAAGAAACCCTTAATGTAAACAGAATGAAAGAGTAGAAGCTGTATTTTGTCTTGGTGCTGTTCTCATGCCTGTAACAAATCACCATCTTTCAGCTCATAAATTTTCCATCCCTATTTTTTCCCATCATACTGATCTTAACTTGCTTTCCTCAAGCTGTGAGGTATTATTTTATTCCATTGTCACTCTACTGATTATGATAAATTTTCTCATCCTGCAATATCAGAGTACTCAAAATGTGTGAATGCTGTAGAGAGAAGTCAACCATTCCAAACTGACTGATGTTTTCTTCCCATACCGTTCCCCTGGCAGTATTTAGGCATAGCCAGCATTTTCACTTCAGCGTGACGGTGTCATTAAAAATGTTACCTTACAAAGAAAATTCATGGTATTCTCCTCATTGCACTATTGTGGTGTGGGGACTTTCTAAACAAGCTTCACCTTAAGAACTGCAAGGCCTTAAAAACCATGGAGCACCCTACAGGGAACTTTGGCTGCTGTGAATTCCTAAAGGGACTCCCAGGCTGCTCTATTCCTTCACCTGCGGTAGTGGGACCACACTAAACACTTTCCTCAGCACTCCTGCACATGTGCTCGTACACCAGAGTGCATTATTCAAATTATGAACTCAGTATGCCACATGGTGTAAACCTGAATGTAGTCTAGGTTGTTCTGAAATGATACTTGAAGGGCTGATATCTTGCAAGGATGAGGAGAAAGGAGCAACAGAAGTGAGTTCTAAGGCAGATGAGCTGCAGAACGTGGAGTTCTGCCTCATCCCAAAGCTGGAATCCTCTCTGATGCACAAATGGCACTGGAAGTATCTTCCAGCTGATATTGCTTGACCAGTGTAGAAAACTATCCCCTAAATGTTGTGAGTCACAGATTTTTTTTCTGCTGAGCTTGGAAAACTGCAGCCTGATAGGAGCATAAAAATTCTAATATGATAAGTTTGCTACTCAGGGACCTGAAGTAATTGGCAATGACACCACATTGCTTGAGGATAATTACCTTTTTGAATAACTGCTTTGGTCTTACATGGTCTCATGATAACTACGAATTCATACTATGTAACTAGATGCAATACAGTTCCTAAAGGGAGCGGTTAACCAGAGAAGTCTGCCTTAGTCCCTTCAAAGAGACTTTTTGCTTTATGTGCCCCTTTTGCTCAACCATTGGCATAAACTTTTCCTTTTGGATGCTAAAACAGTGAAAAAAGGTAACTAAATACCTTGGTCAATATAACCTGAGCTCTGTGCCAATCAGAAAATGACATTTTTCATTCTGTAATTGAAACCTCATTGTAACTCTGTTGAGACAGAATATAAGGGATTAAAAAAATCTGTCCACCTTAGTAGGAAGGTGCCTAGGACACAATACCTGGGGATCAGTAAAGAGAATACATTCCATTGTATTTCATCTTTACTAAAACCTCTTGGGTACTTTGAAAAGAAATCAGACATGTAAGAATAACAGAGGAGCATCATTTATCATAAATAACTGTCAATACTCATGTATCTCAGAAGCAGCCTAATGAAGATGATGTCCAACACAGTTAAATCTGTGTCATTAGACTTCACTGGGCTGTGAAAGTATTACTCATTAGACTGCAGTGCTGGCTTCAGCCCCAAGAGAAGAATGGTATTTACACTGAATCTTGCTGGCACTACTGGGAGAGAGATCTGAAATTAGAAATAATTTTGTGCGTTTATGCTGACGATAGCAATGGGCACCCTCTCCTAAGATGCCCTGACTACAAAGCTGCATCTATTAGACCCTTCCCCCAAAAAGGCTGTAAGGGGGATTTATTGCTATATAGATTAAAAGGAAAATATCAGTGTTGATAATATATATTTTCAGGGCACTGTATGCCCCCTGTAGATATGAAAGAGCTAACAGTTCATAATGGTGTCTCTTGTCTGGAAGATTTTCACCTCATACCTCTCTGGTATGAGGCTGGCCTCCATATCGTTCTGGGAGATACTGCGGAGAGGTAAGTTTGAGTACCAAACTTATATTTTGTCAAGCACATCATGTTCTGTCATATGGTAATAAATCTCTCAGCTGTGCGTGTATCATGACAACATACGGTATTTAGATTTCTCTAGCACAAGGCATTTCATATAGCAGATCTTGACAGCAAGTGAAATTTGCCTCAACCTTGTCATGGTCTCAGCAATTTGAGGCCTCCCTGAGATGTCCTTTATGTATCCCTGAACACTGAGCTGAGCTCCTGCTTCTATGCAAGGTAGAAGAGTGGCTCCACAAACCTGGGAGAAGCTGCAGTCTACCTCCATCACTTCAAGAGTGGAGCAAGAGATCCAAGCTCAAACTGTGACCACCTCCTGGTTCCTGTGGTCTCCACTGTACATAAACACCTGGGATGCTGGAAGGGTTCTTGTCCTGCCAGGTTTTGTATACCCTGGCAGCCTACTCAAGCAATCAGAAAGCCTTCACGAGAAAGAGAACAAACCTGCCCAGCTCCTGAAAAATTTCTGAACTAACAAAAAATCCCAGTGTTCCTTTTAAAAAAAGTATTAATGAACTGAAATACAATTTCATGACTAAGCAAATTAAGAACCGTCTACATTTGAAAACCTAAAATGTCACATCAAGTAATAAGTAAAAAAGGCAGATTTTAGTATTGAATCAGAATGCATCAGCCAACTCTATCAGCCCTCATTGTAGCAGACACCATACAAACAGCATTCATTAGTTCTTGCCTGTAAGCACATATGATGACAGCTATCTTCTCCTCTTCCTAATAGGGAAACAAGGCTAAGGCAAGACTTTTAGTGCCCAAACCAGGAACTACTACCTGAGCTAGAAAGGAATGGTTTACACTATTAGACCATGCTAGCTGGAGGACTTCTCCATAGAGTATGTTCATACACACCAGAGACAATTATGTCACTATCTGTCCTTGGTTACCACCTTAAGAACTTGTGGGTGCTGGCAGGGCATTTGGTACAGAGCTCATTGGATTAATCAACCTAGATGATTTCAAGAAATCAGCTGCTACAAGCAATGGAATACCATCTCCACAGGGCCAAGGTGTGGAACAAACTCAGTACTGAAGATCATGAGTTTAGAAGGAGCTACAAAGTTTACCCTACAAAGAATATACAAGAATGAGATAACAAAGGCTGTGCATAGCTAGTGTAGGTTTGAGAAGAAACTTTTAGTTGAGCTTCAACATCTTACGGTACCTAGGAGGCAGATCCATTGCCTTGAACCACACAGTATTTTAAACTGTGCTGGAGATGGGATGGGAAATTGATCTGTCAGATAATCTTTTACAGTATTCTGTCCCACCGGTAGCTAAGAAGAGTCCAGAACTAGAGCGCATAGCTTCAGAGAGAACAGGTTTGTTAGTTTCTGGTGTCTCGTAACACCTTTTTTGGTATGAAAATGACCCAGATAACTTAGTGACAGGCAAAAGAAACTCCCTATCAGTTCACTCTTACATTCTCCACATCTTTCCTTCTTGAAAGGTGAACTTTTTTACAGATAAGACTCTTATGTAAGGGAAAGGTCTACACAATGCTCAGAAGTGTCAATCCTTCTGAAACCAGATTTTTCAAAGCTGAAACTCATCAGATTAAACAAAATACAATAACATGACATGAGCTATGGGCCAGTAGAGACTGAAAGACAGGATTTGATTTCAGCTGGAAATTAAATTGCTAACAAAATAGACTCCTGTGAACTAATCAAGGCTTTTGACAGGAGGAAATCTAGAAAAGTGCATTTTTTTCTGTCGTTCTATTTTTGTTTATTATAAAACAACCCCTATAAAAATACAAAAAATCTGGGGCTATATGTTAACATTTTTTCTTGCAAGATAAAACTTTTTCTGACTGTAGTGTTGATACTTCTCTTTGCCTTGGGACCTTAGCTTAGAGATCCCACAGCAAACAACTGCATTCAGAATTACAGTCTAATAAAGAACGTGGGTGGAAGATATAAGGCTAGAAAGTGTTGGAAGTGTAACATTGGCTTTACAAACGTGGCTCTAGAGTCTCTGGGGAAATAAGATTCTGTCTGAGTTTCCTGAACTATTTTCTATGTAAAAGCTGGGGCTATTCAAGTGTGGTTTTATGCTCTCTTGAAAGTCACTTGCAGGTTAGCTGAAACCAAGCCTGAAAATATCAAGCAGCTAAATATGTCAGCATTTGCAGACACTTTGAGATACAGCTGTCTACACATTGCCTTGGCAATTGGAAAATTGGCATTGGAAGGACCAAGATTCTCTACACTGATAAAGCAGCATAGATCCTTTAAATTCAGTAACAGGCTCCATTTGTCCCTGTAGATCTGGCTTTATTACTAGGTCAGACTTGGAGCAAGTTGAAACATCTGATCTTCATAGAAATACAGATTCTTCTTGAAGGTGAGTGCTGAAAGGATGAGATCAATGGGTAAAAATCGCAGCAAATAAAATTCTGGTTGCACAACAGGATGGTTTCCACCATGAAGGTGGTCTGACATGGGACTGGAGAGGCTGAGAAGTCTCAGTCCTTGGAGATACTCTAAAATTGACTGGACAAAGGTCTAAGTAACCTGATTTAAGCTGGCTGTGCTTCGAGCTGGGGTTGGGCAAGGTGGTCTTCAGAGGTCCCTCCCAACTTACTTCATTATCTGATCTCTGACCTCCAAATATCCACATGGAATGAAGCCTCACCCCTCATCATTCCTTTCCTAATGAGTAAGGGAATTTAAGGCTCTGATACTATGCATAACTCAAGGAGTCTGATTTGCAATTGCTTGTTTACACAGTTTTAGCTTAGTGTATTACACCTTATTTTCACTGTCTAGTATAACACAGTCACAAGATATTAGAGGTATGAACAAACCAGTACTGAAGACTACTGCTTGTACCTGAGTTTGCTAAGTAAAAGATGTGCAGGTGCAGCAATGCCATGCTTGGGCAAATTCATTCTGGACTATAGTCTATAGTTGGCATATAGCCTATGGTACACCTTGTAGTGCTGTTTCTCAGCTGCTCTGTGTTCCTGAACCAGACAGATAAATGCTACTTCAGGGAGATCTTTGCAATTGCATTTCCCATTTGCATTTAGCCCATTAGCAGTCTAAGACTGCCATATCAAGACTACTTGGTCTTATTACAAGGGTGCATACTTATCGCCTGTAGGGATAAGAAATTAAAAACCCAAGAGGAAGGCTGGAAGTCAGTGGTGGCACATATCTGCTTTGGAGTACATAATGTAGGTAGATGAAAGCTGGTGGGATCAGTTTATCTTGTTGCAATACTCTTTGTCATTTCTGGACAGATACCCTCTCATGGTATGCAATAACCAGATCCAAAGATTTTGCTGCTTCTTTGACAAAAAGAGAGAATGTAGTCACATAATCAAGAAAGTAGCTTTAGTTGCATATTCTCAGAAATATGTTTTTCTTTATGTCATAAAGTTGTATCATTTGTTTCTCAAAAAGAAACTCGAGCACTGAAAAAGGGCTTCATTATACCTGGTTAAGTTCTATTTTTCCTTTTTAGACCCTTTAAAAGGTGTTCCTCTGTCTCTTCTTTTTAATTCATCCAATTACACATATGTGGGTTTTCCAGCCAATTCCTTCATGTGGCTTTTCTGAATGTTGCCTCTTGTAGTGACACCCTGCCACAAAGCCCATAGCAAAAAAACCCAAACCCAATTGCTATTCGATCAGAGTTATTAGAGGGTGCTGATGGCATCAGGACAAAATGTGCTCGCCTGTGTACAGAGATGTGCCCATTGTAGTCCCTCTCCTAGTTAAGGAGGTGGCTTGTGGCTTTCAAAAGAGCTTACTTCAATATTTAAGTGGGAGTACGGCAGCGTGGTAATCTTTATTAAAGTGGCTTTTCTGCCTTTGTTAAGAAGGACTGGTATAGCCAGTGATACTGATCCTAATTGGATAGGTACAATGTGCTCTGGATAGATCCTCCTGCTAGCAAAATGCAGCATTTAGGATCCAGCTGCTGGCCGTTTAGGCACTGCCAAAGATAAGACAGAGCAGCACGACTTGAACTTGCATGACTTCTTCCCTTCAATCCACAACTCTTCAATGGAGAGTTGCTTCCACCCTGGCACTAAGTTCAGTGCCTGATCACCCAGAGCATGGCTGGAATGCAGACAGGTACAGACTTCAGGTGGAATGAGCAGGGATTCTAAAAATATCAGGGTAATGGTGATCACATGAGCTTCTCAGTCTGCTTGTCAGAGTAGATGCTATGCATGAAACCATTCACTTGGAAGTTGGTGGTGGAGGATGGTGCCCGTCATCAACTTGAGCCCCTGGTGAGTTTAACCCTTCCCATCTGCCTGAAAAATTAGGACAGTGTGTACAAATGCTGCTGCCCTGAAAAGGTGTTGTGTGTAACTCTGGCACAGCCAGCAGTCAGTGATGTATCTGGAGGAAGAAGCATGGAGGCCATGGTATGAGGGACCACAACTGACAGGAGTGTGTGTTCAAATCTGTACTTAGGCTAAATGACCTGCATCTTCATGAACTCCTTCAGATTCAAATGGATTTGTGGTAGGTATATATGTAGTTTCTCCATTCAGCTAAATATCAAGCTTGAAATATACTTTCTGTGAAGGTTCAGCAGTTGTCAAACTTTACCTTAGAAGCAGTGGCCAGCCTCATCTGATAGTGGTTCTCACTGGGGAAAACAGGTTCCCCACTACTATCCCCACAGTGTTTGATCAATTGCTTTTGTTAGAAAACAGCCATCTGCCCATGGAGAAAGCTGAGCTTATTGCAGGTTGCAGGCAGCCTGTTTTCGGCTGTTCTTTGTGGTTATTTGTACCTGCAAACCTCTAGACATCAATCAGACATGCTTGTTTACATCCCTGGCTCAGAGTCTGCACTCCCTAGTTTCCCATTTCAGCATAAAACACTTGCTAATACAGTAGGTAAAGGCTTGCCCTCAATTTCAAAGAACAGTAATTAAAAGTACCAAATCCTGGAGATGTAATGAAAAATTCTCAGACAAATCTCAGGAGTGGTGCATCCCAGCAAGGAGAAAGTCAGGCAAAGATGCCAGGAGGCCTGTATAGATGAACCACAAGCTCCCGGAGAAATTCCAACACAAAAAGAAAACCTACAGAGGGTAGAAACAGGGAGAGGATTACAGAGAAATTGTCCAAACAGCCAGGGATCAAGTTAGGAAACCTTAAGTCCTGGCAAAAATAAATCTGGTCAGGGACACAAAGGGCAACAAGGAAAGCTTCTACAGGTATGTCGATGGTGAAAGGAAGACTTGAAAAATGTGATCCCTCTCTGGAAGGAAATAGGAGATCTGGTTACCTGGGATATGGAGAAGGCTGAGATATTCAGCAACATTTTTGTCTCAGTCTTCATCGGCAAGTGCTCCAGCCACATCGCCCAAGTTGCAGAAGGCAAAGGCAGGGACTGGGAGAATGAAGAATCACCCGCTGTCAGAGGAGATCAGGACCATCTAAGGAACCTGAAGGTGCACAAGTCCCTGTGACCTCCTGAGATACGTCTGCACGTCCTGAGGGAACTGGTGGATGAAGTGGATAAGCCACTATCCATCATATTTGAGATGCTGTTGCAATCCGGTGAAGTTCCCACAGACTGGAACAAGGGAAACATAAACCCTGTTTTTAAGAAGGGAAAAAAAAGGAAGACCCAGGGAACTACAGGCCAGTCAGTGTCACCTCAATGCCTGTCAACTTCATGGAGCAAATCCTCCTGGAAATTATGCTGAGGTACATCGAAAATAAGGAGGTGATTGGTGCCAACTAGCATGGCTTCACAATCATGTCTGACAAATTTGGTGGCCTTCCATGATGGGGTTACAGCATTGGTGTATGTGGGTTAGGGCAATCCCAAGCACAAATAGAGGCTGGGCAGAGAATGGATTGAGAGCATCCCTGAGGAGAAGGACCTGGGGGTGTTGACTGGTGAGAATCTCAACATGAGCCACTTCAGTGTGTGCTTGAGCCCAGAGACCAGCCATATCCTGGGGTCCATCAAGAGGAGCATGACCAGCAGGTTGAGGGAGATTTTGCCCCTCTGCTCCACTCTGCTGGGATCTGGTAACTGCAGTAATGCATCCAGCTGTAGGAACCCCAACATAAGAAGGAAGTCGACCTATTGGAGTGAGTCCAGGGGAGGTCCATGAAGATGATCAGAGAGCTGGAGCACCTCTCCTATGGAGACAGGCTGACAGAGTTGGGCTTGTTCAGCCTGGAGAAGAGAAGGCTCCAGGGAGTCCTTACTGCAGCCATTCAGTACCTAAAGGGACCTACAAGAAAGCTGGAGAGGACATGTAGTGACAGGACAAGGGGGAATGGCTTCAAGCTGGAAGAGGGTAGATTTAGATTGGCTATTAGGAAGAAATTCTTCACTATGATGGTGGTGAGGCACTGGCACAGGTTGTCCAGAGAATCTGTGGCTGCCGCACCCCTGGCAGTGTTCAAGGACAGGTTGAAGGGGGCTCAAAGCAACCTGGTCTAGTGGAAAGGTGTCCATGCCTTCCACTAGAAGGTGTCGCAGGGGGTTGGAAGTGAATGAGCTTTAAGGTCCCTTCCAATGCAAACCATTCTATGATTCCATGATACTAATTTAGGAGAAGCTAAATAAGTACTCATAAGACCTTTGAAATAAGCTTATCGAGGTGTGCAATCAGCTTTACAAATGGTCACATTACACAGATTTGACTAGCAGGAACAAATTAATCTCTGGGTCCTGTGTAATACACCCTTCAGACCCAGAGTTCCCAGGACAGCAGAGGCTGATAGAGGAAAGCATTGAATGCTAACATTTGCTCTAAGTAAACAAAAACAAATACAAAACAACCCCAAACCACAAACTCACAAAGAAACAATACAAGCAGTATTTATTATAGTCCTCCAACTGCTGACAGCTTTGCTTTCTTCTGTGCTCACTTGTATCAGTGAGACTTCTATGTGAACAGAATCTGAAGGGTGGGAGTAAAGGATTCAGGTGTGATTGTAAACAGTCAGTCTTCAAAGAGGGAGAAAAGCAAAGAACCAGCCTTCAACAATGCCTCAGGTAAACGCACCAAAACAAGGTCAATGGTCTGCTGCATTTCTAAATGTATATAGGAATACTGCACTTCAGAGACACATGGGTGCAGGGTCTATTCATGCTGATAAACAGAAGACTGGTAAGACAGCTAATGGTAGCCAAATTATATATATAGGCATTTATTTTTTCCTCCTGCTTTTCCTTTTCATTTAGAATTGCTTCCTTTTGTTCTGCAGGATAATGGGATGCTTATGCCCTTTCTTGCAGTCCCTTTGGCATATTCTGGACAGCTGATATTTATCTGGGATTGTGATTACACAATGCTTCATAGTCTCTTGGCTGCTTTATAAAGGCATTAAGATAAGCCAGCATATTGGGGAAAAGACTGTTCTGCAAGAGATAAACCATGGTGTTTCACACGGGTACATGGATTTAACCATATTGTCCACAAGTGAACAGTACAAATTAATTTATGGAGTTAGAGAGAACATTAACACTAAGGTAAAGATGCATGCAACTGACATCAATTACAGAGGGGACATGAATTACACTGGAAGTTCTCCAGAACTGAGATCATCTCTAAATTTCCTATTGCATTTATTGCCACAAGAATTTGTCAGTATGCTTTGGGATCAAAGATACTATCATAATAATAAAATAATTTGATTAATAAAAATTAATAAAAAGATCCCTGGGCTTCCAGTCAGCAATGTGCAGAGGATATCTGCTATGGAAATATTTGGGTGACATTGACTCATTATGGCATCCTCCTCTACAGTGAATAAAGAAGACATGAGCTGAAGGAAATAACACATTCCAGTTTTTCCAATGGCCTGAAACCTTCAATTTCTGCTGGAATTAGGAGTCAGCTCCATTTACTGAGGCCTGTTCTACCTATTATTTCTCAGAGAAGAAATCTAACAAGACTGGGCATCTGCCAGTGTCTTAAGGTGATGTTGCTATCTGTCTGGCTTCTCTGAAGTATGGACTGCTCCCTCTCTGGAGTAAAGGACTGCATCTATTGCCTATGTGCAGTGCTGAGCACACTCGTTTGGATGTAGTTAGAGCACACACGCTTGGATGTATGCAACCAGACCCAGCATGTGTAGAACACATTGCAAAAGAATTGCCCATAAGGATGTGAAGTAGGCTGGGATTTTGTATGTGGCAGTCTCCAGCAATTCACACAGGCATGTGGGCAGGTAATCCTCTCAGGTTCCAGTGCTTGGCTGTCGTGAGCTGGTCAGGTTTCAGGGGTGTCATGTAGGGCAGAGAGAAGGAATTAAATGGAAAGTGGGAGCTCACACCTTGGGGCGTGTTGTTGGGATGCTGACTGACCTTCCCAAGAGCTTGCCCTCCTTGTTCTTAAGTTTTGAGGACCCTAGCAATGATGGTTGTACACAGCAAACCAGCAGCAATTAATCATTTCACAGGGAGCTGGCCCAAGCACAGTCTGTACCCAGCTCCAAAGTAAAGGCCTCTCTCAGAGTGGTCTCCTAAACCAGATTTTATAAGCACTGCTCTCAGGAATGAGTTTTTCTGAACAGGTTCTGCTGAGTTTTTCATGCAGAAGACTACAGGCGAGAGCACCCAACATTCAGAGCAAAGGCTTCCAAATTCAAATAGGAGCTTAGCAAAACTAAATGTCACTGCCAGCATGTCTCCTGCATGTGAGGGCTTTTATCTTTCTTTTGCTTACAATGCAGCCTCTAAGTTCAAAGTGCAAGAGGCATTGCTTCCTGTAAATGGTTTGTGATAAGGGCATAAATCTGTTAAGTTTAGAAGACACTGCATTTCTAAGCCACTTTGCCACAGAAGGCATTTTTTGGGAGAAACAAATTTTTAGGAACACTACAGAGTTACAGAGTTTGCTGGAAATACCCTCCAAATTCACAGTCATGACACAGCTGGGGTGCTGTTGCTATCTCAGACTACCTGCCCATGAAGGGCATAATGTCACAGCCTTCTCCCCATCTTTCTCTTCCTATCCAAAAAAGCACCAGACAAACCCCAGTTCTCCTGCCACCAAGGTGATTGCATAGCCCTCTTGATTTCTTCTGCTCCCTGACACTGTACAGATGTGTGTTCTTAGCCAGAGCCTACTGCCCTTCCTCACAAATTATGCAGGTATTTTATAGAGATAGAGGTGGGCTGTGAGGAAGAGGAAAAGGAATGTCCAGCCAAGGACTTCTGGTGTCTTTCACATCAGAAAGTTCTCCTGGTGCATAGGGTTAGTGCCATTGCCCTGACCACTTGTTGGCATCCTCAGTGCAGATGTGAGGGAAGTCCTAGGGACACCTCCATGGCACATGCTATGGGCATTTGGCACTGCCCTTGTGCCTTGTTAGGTGACCGATAATCAGACTATAGTTACCATGCCAAGAGTGTGTCTGAAGCACCACAGAGTTGATAGGCATTGAAAGGGAAGTTAATTTGCTATCAGCACAAAATGTAAGGATTAGAGGCTGTTTTCAAGGGTGGTGCAGTCTACCTCTCCTGCAGGAAATGCTACTGACCTTGGCTGGCAAAGATGACTCATGCCACAGCCAGAGGCAGGAGAAAAAGAGCCGCCAGCTCTTCTCCCCTAATGTAAAGTAGAGAAAGGAGGCTGAAGCTTATGATGCTGGAAAGGATTTTAAGCCCAGGCCTCCAGCTCTCTGCTAAGAATGACACAGTGCATGAACGGTATATGAAACATCACTGTGCACTGCAGGGAAAATGCCAATCCAGTGCTTCAGGATCTTCCCCTCCTCCTTGAGCCAGTTTCCATCAAAGGCTCAGCAACTGCAGGAACCATTAGCCTAGAAAATGGCAGATCATTAAACCTCTGCTTGGTTTCAAAACCCCACTGCCACCAGGGAACAGAGGGATTTTGTTTCAAATGCCTTTAAAATATGTTTCCATTGAAAGGGCCTGCTCAGATTGGCTTGGCTTTGTGCAGATAATTACACCCTCCCCAGCCTGCTTTGCTGATGAGGCTGGTACCAACCACTGTGCTGGTCAATGAGGCTAAGTGCTGAGTTGGGATAGTTGCCTCCCTCCTCTATCACCCTGGGAAAGCCACCAACCAGCTCCGGTGTGATTACTGTGGCTGGGGACTCCCTCCTGCATGAAATATATTCCTTTCTAGCCGTCATGCGCAACTCCAAATACCAGGTACCTACAGCCCTAGCTCTTCTGTGAGGAACTTGATTTTGCCCTGCTGCCATCAGCTGCATGCAGCTTACAGGACAGAGATAGGCTAAAATATCCAGTTATCTTACAAGGCTTCTGTCTGTGTCAAGACAGATGCTGTCTCATGCAGGAGAAGGAGGTGACAGCAGCTCATCACAAGACTCGTGTATACCATAGCAGCAGCAGCAGGAACAAGTCTTTTCTTTCAAATGTATTTCACAGAGAGAAATGTTTCCTTTGGCAACTTGCAGAGTATGGGCTGAGGAAGATGTGTGAATCTCAGTGAAGCCAGCTGAACAACTGCATCTGTGGTCACATGAGCTCCATTAGGAGTCTTCCATGGCCTTAATTGGAATTGCCTTTTTTTTTTTTTTTCTTTCAGAAAGGAGTGAATAATAACAAACTATGCAGGAAACACCTTATTGCTGCTACTGAGTTGTTTTCTCAGTTAGTATGATAATCTGTATTAATCTTTCCTAAAACCCAAAGAACTTAAAGCACTTTTTTGCCACAAGCTCCAAATAAACTTCAGTCTGTCTGTTAGGAACTTGTCTTGTTCAGGTACCATGCATCCTACTTAGTTTAAAGCCTCTGTGCAACATATTGGCAAAATATATTTGTATTACCCTTTTCTTTGGTTAAGAGACATACTGCTGTTCACCAGGTCTCACAACTAAAGAGATTACCAGACCTGCCAACGTAGCCAGGCTTGACTCTGCCTGGCCCATCCTGCATGCCAGACCTACTGCACATGGACAGTTTGCCTGTGTGCATGCTGATGACCTCATTGTCTGTGCAGTGGGTCCAAGGTGTATGGAACACATGGAGCTGATTTGTCATGTTCAGTAGCCTTGTTCCCCACGTTGTGCAATGCCCATTTGCCAGGAAATAGGCGTTGCACAACCCGGGAAGAGATGCTGCTGAACACGGTAACTGTAGATTGCCACCCCAACTAGAAGGGTAATAAACACCCCAAGCAGTCCCTATCACTAAAATTGGTAGGGTTGGCAGGCCAGGTTTAGATCTTTAGCTCAAAGGGTGAGTCTCCATGTTTTCGGTGGCAACACTGAAGAATCACCCCTGTGACTCAGCCATATTTGTGACATCTGTTACTAGGTATTGCCATGTACATCACTGTAAGATAGTAGCTATGGTTTTGGGTACTGTGGGAGAAAGTCTGGATGTAGAAGCACTCACCATGAAGTGGATGGCCCACTGGAAAATCACATATCTGATCTTCCTCTTCCTCGTGTTTTCTTTTGCCTTTCAGGTGTTGATGTCGTGCATCCTCGCCCAGGAGGGAAGCTGGGCTGTCAGTAGGTCTTCTGCAATAAGCTGCCTGCATGTTCTTTGCCCTGGCTATGGGTGTAGTACACATGGCAGGGAGAAGCATTTTGGCTGAATATAAGTCACAGCCTAACTGACTCCTGCTGCTGGAATCTGTGAAGGACATAGCACAAAATAGCTTTGAATAAACCAGCCATTGTTCAGTGCATCTTCCAGTTTGTGTGAAAAAATAGAAGCATGGATGTGGGCTAAATATTTTAGCATTCAAACCTGATAATATTTAAAATGGCCTTGATCCTTCTGTGCTGTGCATCAATGCCAAGATGAACCCATGTTGCGGAGGTATGATCCTGGTGAATTTGACCCTAAAATCCAGCCTGTTCTCTGCTTCTTTCCACCTTAAAACTTTCAATGGTCCTTGTGGAATATTTTCAAGAAGGGATTGTTGAAATAAGGAGGCACACCCAGTGTCAAGAAAGCTGAGCTTCCTTGTCAGTACCCAAATCAGTGGCTGCCTTTTCTAACAACTAGGAAGTGCAGTAGATATGGAGTGCTCTGAAAATCTGTCAGCAAGATCACTATGGAATTTGCTGTATGTCAAATGCTTTTAAAAATTGTTCGTTTCTTAAATGTCCCTGTAGGTACATCTACCCTACAGGAAAATGAGCCAGAATAAGCTAAAGGTCATTGTCTTCCCTGATTTAGGTCCATTCGTCCTTTCTTCTACATCTGGGCTGCCTGCCTCTCAGATTTTGGCATTGGATAATTCTAGAAGCAGCCTTTGCCCATGACGTCAACAGTATCCATCTGCCTTTGTGATAGGTGACACTGGTGATATCTAGGAAGGTACTGACAGCTAACTCATCTTCATGAAATCCCCTGCATGCTCTTGTTGACAGGACAAACATAAGAGAAGTGCATATTGGCCCATTTTCAGGAAGTGCAGCCATATGGTTATGTTAGATTTGAGCATGGGCACTACAAACAGTGACTGTCGGAGCTGAAGGTAACCGCAGTAGTAGTCAGTGGTGACATGTGCTAGGTGATGAAATTGGTCACAGAAGCCATAATCTTTCTTCTGCCTCATTACAAGCACTATCAGCTCTGTGTGTACAGGGGTACTGCAAATATCTTTCAAATTAGTTTTCTGCCCTTGTAGATGTAGTGAGTGCTTACTCTTCTTTAAGAGTAAGTGGAGCTCGGAAGGACATACACTGAAGTATAATATGCTGGGAAGCTGCATTGCTCAGGCTGGGTCTGTTGGTGGCTCTTAGTATCGCAAGAGAGGATGCTAGACCAAATACTCCCACTCTTTTACCTCCTTTCTTCTACACTACAGCCTCACCATAATCCCTGGTTCCTAGTGCTTTATGTGCTGCCCTTGGTAGATGCAATCAAGGCTTGACTCTTCAGAGACAAGATAACCATGTGTGTGCTGTTTTAATGTCAAACCTAGAATTTGATCTAGTTTTCCTCCATGCCTGGATTTCTTTGCTGGGACAGGCAGAGGAAGAGGCAACTCATAACCATAATGGACCCATTAGGTTCCATGTTTAACATAACACTGAAGTGAATGTGGCAGCACAGGTTTGGCTGCTGTTACCACCAAAGAACTTTAAAATCTTAATGCATTAATGGACTGCAAGCGTCTTTTTATCGAGCAGTTACCCATACCTAGGTTCTGGGGTTTGCAGCACCTGTGGCTGTTCCCCTCTTATATCTAAATAACAGCATGCATGAACCCCAACAGTTTATACTGGAAGAAACTCCATTATTTTAATACATATTTTACTGCTGGTGCATTGGCAAAGCATCTAACTTTTTAGACTTGTCAAGAACTTTATTTTCTGAACAAATAACAGTTCTATTTGTGATCAGCCTTGGAACAATGATAATTATAACATCCAGAGACAAAGTGCCCCTTTTTGCCCTCGGTGAGAGCCCACATGAGGAATTTTACAGAGAGCTGACAGTGACATGAAGAAAATGCAGTTACAAGAGCACTGGAAATTAGCCAAAGCCTCATGTCAATAAAGGATGACTGTTCAAATGTTATCTTTTCAAATTATCACCAATCTTTGGGTAAACTTCCAAACACAATTTCCTGCGAACCTTAAAAACCTGGTATGAGGTCCACCTCTGTGTTTGAGGAGTATTGTGCAAAATGAGATTAATTTAATTCCTTTTGGATCAACTAGGTTTGAGTTTTCTGGTAAGAAAACAGGTGAGGTTTTGAACAATATTTGTGGAATGAAGGAGAAGGATAGACCTGGCAGTGGTCACTGGCTCGTGGCTGGTATTAAATGATTTATTCAATAACTCAGAGAAAATTAGTGTTGGCATAGGTTTTTTATATCTCAATCCCCCATCCCTAAATCGAGGACTAGATGCACTCCTTTGCTAGATGTGATGCTGAGAAAATGGGTATGCTACAGAATCAGTGGTGCTTATATCCTACAGTAATGAAGAATGTAACAGTACCTGAGCAAGATGCTTTTACGAGCAGTGATTAAAGCTTTCTGAGAATGACACTGCCATTTTCTAAGTTATAGAAGACTTTTCATGCATCTTCATCCTTCATACACAACTTTCCTCCCTCTGATTGTTTTTCTGAGATGTTTACATACTCCAGTGATGAGCACAACTTTTGTGTGTGCATGGATAGAATAATTATAGACTGAAGAGGAGAAAACAGGGAGGGAATGGAAGACTGTCCTCGGCAGATGGGAAAATACCAATGTCGCTGTGAACTGGTGAAAAGGAGTGGGAGGATCGGTTGTTTGAGATAGAAGCGTAAATTAGAATGCTATGAACCCTAAAGAGAGTCAGAAAAGATCAAGAAGTTTTCTGGAGGATAAGATTAAAGGTAGATGATATTGAGCTTAAAACACATATCTGAGACTTAGGAGCCCTAAAGTCTAGTTCTGTTTGCATTGCAACCTTCTCTGGTACCTGTTGTCCTGAACAAGCAAGAAGACTGTCTAAAGTGATATTTCTTTAGGCCAGCCAGTATTTCTTAGTGTCTATTCATGTCACTCCAGCAGAGAGCTATGAAAATACCTACAAATTGGCATGGGGTGAAATTTCCTCCAATTGATTTTCTTTTCTTTTCTTTTCTTTTCTTTTCTTTTCTTTTCTTTTCTTTTCTTTTCTTTTCTTTTCTTTTCTTTTCTTTTCTTTTCTTTTCTTTTCTTTTCTTTTCTTTTCTTTTCTTTTCTTTTCTTTTCTTTTCTTTTCTTTTCTTTTCTTTTCTTTTCTTTTCTTTTCTTTTCTTTTCTTTTCTTTCTTTCCTTTTTTTTTTCCTTTCTTTCTTTTTTTTTTTTTTTTTTTTTTTTTTTTTTTTTTTTTTTTTTTTTTTTTTTTTTTTTTTTTTTTTTTTTTTTTTTTTTTTTTTTTTTTTTTTTTTTTTTTTTTTTTTTTTTTTTTTTTTTTTTTTTTTTTTTTTTTTTTTTCTTTTCTTTTTTTTTTTTTTTTTTTCTTTTCTTTTCTTTTCTTTCCCCTTTCCCTTTTCTTTTCTTTCCCCTTTCCCTTTTCTCTTCTTTCCCCTTTCCCTTTTCTCTTCTCTTCTCTTCTCTTCTCTTCTCTTCTCTTCTCTTTTCTCTTCTCTTCTCTTCTCTTCTCTTCTCTTCTCTTCTCTTCTCTTCTCTTCTCTTCTCTTCTCTTCTCTTCTCTTCTCTTCTCTTCTCTTCTCTTCTTTCTTCTCTCTCTTCTCTTCTCTCTTCTCTCTTCTCTCTTCTCTCTTCTCTCTTCTCTCTTCTCTCTTCTTCTCTCTTCTCTCTTTTTTCTTGCCTTTTCTTTTTCTATTTTTTTTCTTTTCTTTTCAGGGATGGCTACGACATTTCAGCCTGGCACAACATGAGACACTTTATACTGTCATGCACAGAAATTACTTTGACTTGTGGCTCAAAATGGTCTTTTTAGCTTAAATTTCAATTGCATAGGAAAGGATAGGAAATATCTTGCAAGATAGTAAGATTTCCTTTTGGAAGTGGGAGGTTATTTCAGATGGCCTAAGTTCCATCTAAGCCTTTCTGTGTAATTACTGGAGAGAAAGACTTGTTGTAGGCATAGGGCTTATGACTTTAAGATCTTACTACAGCTGTGAACAGAAAAGCCTGTCACTGAGATATGGAAGCATCTTTTTATTGTGCTGTTTTTCTCTTGCTTCTTTGCCTTTTTTTTAAGGTGGATTGTTTTGCCTTGTAAATGGTGGGATGAACTGGTGATATTGGCCAGGTGGTATCTGTTCAGTTTTATTCCTTCAGCTTGTTTCCTCTTTTGCAATAAAGCTGGGTGGAGTGTTGCTAAGGGTGAAGTAAACAATCACCATATTGATATTTGTGTGTGAAGCAACAGTTGTATTCCTATTAATTTGCATGTCCTTAACATAATGGGGCATAACAGGCAGAATGACAAAACTGCTCTATCTGTTACTACTTTTACTATTAATTTTCCAGGTGTAACGTACTCATCCCAAACTCTCCTTGATTTGATAAAGAACCTCCTGCTGGTGGAACTTCAGTGGTGGTGGAGTAATGAACAATTATTTCAGATGTAGTTTCAAGCACATTGAAATCAAGTTCCCAGGGATTTCAGAAGAAGGATTTCTTCTGAAATAAGCCTTCTAGTCTTTTTTGTTTAAAATGAAAGATTTGGCACTAGGGAGGAGAGCAGCACTTGGCGGATGCTTATTTGTGTCACTTGCAAAGGCCATGGTTACCCTTTTGAGGCATCGTGACTAAAAGAAGAGATGGAAAGCGCAGACTGAATACTAAAATGTCTTCTTGTTCACTGTTCCTTTTTTAACTTAGTAAGAGTCTTTCAGTAGATGTCAGATCAACAGATGCAGTTTCAGGCCACCTAGTAGTTGTGTTTGTATGCAGTAAGCTCACTAAAACTGGAAAGTCACACACTCCTGGGAACTCTGCACAGTCCTTATTCCAAGTGCCACAGGAATTACACTCAGCAAAACCTGCAAACTTCAAAGTCAGGCCCAGAGATCTTCTCATACATCATCAAGTCCTGCCCCAGCTTTCCATAAGAGGCTGCAACTGTAAATCACAACATCCTTTTTGTTAAAGAATCACAGAATTATTTAGGTTAGGAGCAACCTCTAGAAGCCATCTGATCTAGCACTCCCAGGTTTTCTTGGGAACTTACTCCAGGGCAAACTTTGTCTGTGTCCCTAATTTCTGACATTCTGCATCTTCTGGTTCTCTGGTATTACCCATCTCCTCAGCTCTTAATTCTATATTTAGACAAGTGTGATCTCAGTACCTAGGCTGCCTAGATTAGCAGATGGGGTGGATGATAATTTCTGGCCCTGGTATTTACCTTTTGGTAGCCATGAGTATGTGTGTGGTGCCAGCTCGCTCTCATACGGATCGTGGCTTGGTTCAGATACATACCATATGGGATATGGGAAATGTTCCTAAAATCCATAGTAAGGTATAACTCAGGTCTGACCTGTAATACTTCCTTCTTTGCTGAACAGTGTTGAATTGTTCTGGGAAAGGAGCTGGATGTGTGTCCCCTCCTGGAATTTCCAACAAGTTCCCTTGCGCATTTCAGTGCCCTGACCTTGGCCAGCACTGAGGCAAATTACATATAGCTGACTATTTACACAACTTGTTTAATGGCAGTTATATGGCATGAAGTTGAATGACTGATGAAATACAGCAATTATCCCAAGATGTACAGCATAGGGTATTGCACTTCTGAAATAAATAAACCTTATCTGCAAAAATCGGCAGTTCTGCTGGGAAAACAAAGGGTAATAAGCCTAAGTATCAATTTGGTGTTAGTGAGAAACCAACAGTGAAAAAGATTCATTTTCAGGATTTTTTTTTTTTTTAAACACTCTTGGTCAATAGCAAAAGCAATGTACAACAACAGTTTGGAATATCTCTACAGCTTTCCTGTTTGCTTAGCTCCAGTGACAGCTAAATGAATCTACTATTTTCATAAGTTAACATTTCACATTGCCTTAAGTGTATTAATCCAACCTGGCTTTCTATCAGGGGAGAAAAGAGTTACTATTCTCCCTTGGTACAGCTACAATCTCTCACTTGGCTAGGTGATGAAGCGAAGTCAGTGACGAGGCCTGGCTTTTCTGCCTGCGTTGCTTTCAAGGTGAAAAACTGACTGTACTCTCAGGTGGAGCAATTTGGGATGAGACAGTGCTGGCAGTGCAGTAATGCAGTCCTAGGAACCCATCATGTCCTGCATACAGATTTGTCAGACCTTGCACTTGGAGCAGCACGCTTAGCTGAAGCATACAACAAAATAGGGCTTCAACATATTGATCACAAAACAGACTTAATATAAAAAGGTCCTGTCTCTGACACGCTTCTCTGTTCTCAGAGAAGAGTTTCATGCTGTTAAAATGCAGTTCTATGGTCCATGTTATGAACAGCGCTGACTCCATTTTCAGTGGTGTTATCTGTCTCACTTTGGATCCAGTGGCACAGGAACTGCCCTCTGGAAAGGACTTTGAGTTCACAAAATCTCCCCCCATAGAGCCCACACCAGCATTTCTACCCCTTCACAATGTAGCACCTGGGCTCCTTCGGCACTCAAGCTCTATTATGCTTGCTCCAGCAAGCATAATATCCAGGACACTGGATGAATCACCAGCAAGCACAATATGTTGTCCACTCCTACAAAATACCAAGCTCTTACTTGTTTCAGGGCCATATTTAAAACATGACCTGGGCCTGCTGTTGTTCCAGTCCAATCTGCACTGGCAGCCTTAGGAGGCCTCTAAATGCTGCAGTCCTCCAACAGCACCAGTAGTGAAACAGCCAAGCAACTCTCACTGTGGCAGCTTCAAAGATAGACAACCTTGTCTGTCTTCAAAGCTGTCCTTTCTTTGCGCAGCAGGCTGGACTTCCACATGACCTCAATAACTCCCACCCAATGTCAGTTATCCTATGTTCTGGGAAAACCCAGCAGCATGCTGTCCTTCTTCCCCACACATAGGTTTCTGTGGAAAGGCGCGGGTACTGGCGCAAAGACAGCGGTTGCGTACTCAGCCCCATGCTTGGGGCTCCCAGATCTGTAAGGTGTCTTGTGGGCTTGTCTCTGCCCCATGGTTAGGAAACAAGTTCTGTGCAGAGTGAATGAAATTACCCTGTGTCAGAGCTGAGCGACAAAGGGCAAATCTTGTGCAAAGCATGGCTGAGAGGCAGCGTTAGTGGGACTGGTGACTAACATTACAATAGTAAGTGAGGTGTTCACTTCATTGTAGTTTCCTTCCCAATTTAGGTCTTGTTTTCTTTCTAGTCCAGGTCAGTATCCACTTACGGACATAAAAAGAGCTGAAGCTATGCAAATAAACAATGATTACTTGGACTGCCAGGGTTTGGAGAAAGTCTCTCCCTTACTGCTGGGTGATTCATCCAGTGTCCTGGGAAATGGGGACCTGAACCCATGAAAGAACGTCTGTGTGTTACAAAAATTGAAGTGGAGCCTTAAGCTTTGTTAAAAGCAGTTGAGCGAGAGGTGAGTGAAACTTTTCTGTCAAAACTACAGGTCATTTTCAAGTTAAGTGGATGTGTTTGTATGCTTAAAACATCTCCATTTCATGGATGATGTAAATTAAAAAAGAAGGAATACTAAATCCTGAAAATTCTGGCCATTGGTCTTTGTTTAAGGAAAATAAAAGAGAGAATTTCTGGGGGGTAAAAGTTCACTCAAGGCCAAAGTAACTAAGCTGAGGAAACTGAAGTTAAAAAGGCTAATGCACTGCTGGTTTGGTAAGATTGAAGTCATGCTAGTTTTCTACTAGCTGGCTTTCTTTAGTTTATGAAAAAACCTAATGTCCCTGATGATAAGGAGAAATGATTAAACACAAATGCTTTCTCTTTTCTTGTTCCAGCAATTGAGTTCTAACACTCCTTAGCTAGCATTACCTTTGCAGATCAATTCTCCTGCTTGAGGATGAGTAGTCAAATTTATCAGAGAATGGTACTAATGTGAGATTTGGCTGTAATTCCAGACAACAGTCAGCTCTTGATTTAAGTGAAACTGCAACAACTTCAGTATGTTTCAGCAATTTTAGGTAACTTCCTGAATTTGAATGGCTGTCCTTCCTTATGGCAGGGGATTTTTTTATTTTAATAACAAGAATATTGTTTTCTAAAGGGAAAGACACTGGGACGGTGTTGTATTTGTTTACTATAAACAATTCTCACTGTTACTGAAGAGAGCTACTTGCAGTAACTGTTCAGGTTGCATACCCACCTCTCCAACGACACTGGGACTTCATAATGTATAAAATCCCACCAAAGCCTGGGAACAGAGCCCAGTCTACTGCAAAGTTGAAAGCAAATAATTTTTTTTAAGGATCATTTCTGTATATACAATTAATGATTTGTACCTGATTCAGGAAATCCTAGATTCCTACAAAAGCTAAAGAATAAAAATTCTACATAATCATAGAATCACAGAATGGTTTGGGTTGGAAAGGACCTTAAGATCATCTAGTTCTGCCCCCCTGCATCAAATGTGATAGCTCTAGGGGTTAAAAAGAAAGGAGCATTTTCATTAAGTGGTATAATTGGTACTTACCAAAGGCCAGTGGTGACACTGCTTTTAGGGATGGTGGTCTCTCTGCGTAGCTACTTCTGTTCCTGGTTTCCCTACTTAGGGCAGTGCTGGCAGAAGGTTTCTTTAAGATCTCCTCTATGGAAAAGGACAGGCTGGGCTTCCTCTGGCCAGCACACCCCTGGGGGTCTGTCATCTTCTTGCCAAAGTGGCTACTGGGCAGAGAGTGTTCTCCTGCTCTCCTGGCTCTCGGTGTGCACCAAGACGCATGTGCCTGTCTCTCTTCACCCGTGCCCAGCCGACCTGCAGCAGCGCTCGGAGGAAAAACAAAGGCCACTCAGAGTGAGCACATGCGCCTGCTCCTCACTGCTGATCAGCTTGGGACCAAGACATACGCTCCTGTGTCTGGGGAAGGCAGCATTACAAGTGGGGGTGTAAAGTCTTGCCCATCCTACCCACTGCCCTGCATCCCCCAGCCAGTGCAGATTACAGAGCTCCGAACCTCCTGGGAAGATGTGTGCTCCTCACAGACCCAGGTGGAAAATGCTCTGGGAAGGATTACTTCTTGTTGGTAAATCCTGTTGGTGGGGCAGTTATCCTCCTTTTCTGCTTTCAGGCTGAAATCTTTGGCAAACCCATTGGATTTGTACTATTACAGAGTTAACCAGCAGGATGAATACTTGTCCCTTGAGTGTTTTACTAGTAAGAGAGAAACCTTGTGAACTTCTCTTGCATACAAGAGAGAAACCTCCCTCGCTTGCAGTTCCCAGGTTAGCCTTCAGCTATGTCCCCCACCCATCAGCTTTAGTTCAGATTCTCTTTTCTACAATTTTGGAAACCCTTTGAACTTTCCAAACAGGTGCTTTTCAACATCATCCAATCTTATCAGTCACAAGAGAAAAAGTGATGGCCTCTGCAACATGCTTAGGAATAGGAATTAGTGCCCTCTGCCCCCCACCTATAATCCTAAAGATAAAACATTTTTTTTTCCCCTTCTGAGCTATGAGGGAAGCTAGCTTGGTAATTATCCCAACAGTTGCTTGTGTCTCCCAGGCTGGCATCCACCGAAGGGGAGAAGATTTCCTGGATAATGAGAATGGATGCCAGTGATTCCTTTCCTGAGCCTTTTCTGTCTTGTTAATTCTTATTGTGGGGAGAATGTGTGGTTAAATGCACTCCTGTTCCTTCCCTTTCCCTGCCCCCACTGGCATTTCTTGCCTTCTTCTGGGATTGCCCCTCACCTTTTAAATTGCTATGGTTGTGTCTCCTTCTCCTGCTGATTCTTCTCTGTGTCTTCCTTATCAGGCTCTTATAATTGTATTGGCAGGCCCTGCCTTATTTGTCCAATGAACTGACAATTCTTGTGCTGATATCCCATCATATGACCTCTCCAAGGAGTGGAGACCAAAATTACTGTGTAACCAGGGGGCAATAAACCACACCTGATAAGATGAAAGGCTTTTGGCTTATTCCAGATTCAAGATACTGGTAAAGCAGTGGGGGTGGTGGGGAAAAGAACAATGAAAGAGGTAAAAAATGGTGCAGCCAGTGGTGATGAAGAATACTTAATTGTCTGATTTTATTAGTCAAGCTTCTCCCCAGATGACAGGGTAGACAAGAGAGTGTCTTTCACACTAATGAAATGCATGGGATAGAGAGTGGGAAGTGCTTTTCTTTGTTCCCTTTTCATCCCTCTGCCTGGTGGCTCAGTGGAGCTGTCTGTGTAAAGGAGGATCTCATTCCTCCCTGGTTCTGTGATGAGGTGGCTCCGTAAGCAGAGGACACCTTGCCATTTCAATTGATACACATAGGAGGATACTGTTCTAGGCAAGCCATCCTCTGCTGCATTTCTGCCAGTGCCTGTAACTCTGGCTGGGGACACAAAGAGGGATGTCTTCCTCTAGAGTGGGTAATTTTATGGGCTGAGAAGAGGTGAGCGTGTCATCTGTATGGAGAAGGAATGGAAAGAAAGATGCTCTGAATCTACACCCTTCATGAAAACTGTTTATTTAACGACAGAGTCGCCCTTTTCCCTCATGATTTCTGATTCAAGACCCATGAAAAAGCACAAGGAAAAACCTGGTGCATTCTTTTACAAATGCCTTGCTTTCCTTACTCAGCTTGCCTAAAGCACTAAAACCAGGCCACTCTTCTTGCTTTTACCAGCTTTCCATAGAGCAGTGGCTTCCAACTGTACTTCCCAGATGTCATGAATTGTATGTCCAGCCTTCAGTGTATTAATTCAGCACACATGAAAGTGTTTGAACTCTCTGATTTTACTGGGCTACCATTTATTTAAAAGAAGCTTTCAGGCACAGGGCCACCACCTGTAGGGACTTGGATCCTCTGTTTTTTAAGCCTCCCCTGCTGTTAATTTTTCCAAAGGCTCTGTGTAGGTGAAGGAGTGAAGCCCATGGATTTGTCTGTTCCAGTTGCCAAGTGAAGGCCAAGAAAGGATACGCTTTCCATTGCTGTGGAAATGTTTAGCTTTGATTTGTTATTAAAGTCTCTTTGTGTTCAAGGAGCTAATTTTTTGTTGCAGGGGGAGGAGGATTTCACAGGAAAGTCTGACAGGTCCCATACTCCTTATAAGAGCCCTCTCTTTGGGGGTCACTGACTGGGTAGATTAGCCTAAAGTATCTCAGGGGAAAAAAAACATACTTTGTCTTTCCTCTTTGCTCCAGCTCTGTTTTAGCGGAGTTAAATACACACCATTTTGAAAGGAAGAAACATAGCCTTTTGGCAGTTATGTCTCTATGAACGCTCACACCAGCTTCCAAAGAAATATGTGAGCCTCTGTGTTAGAACGTTTCTGAAGAAGAGAGAGGTGAGGCAGGCACACTCCAAGTTTCATTTCAGTGAAATACCTTTATTCAATGATCACGCTGACAACACGTACCAAGTGAAACCGGAGTATCTCTGTGTTCAGAGTATGCGCTGCCTATCTACACTGCCACCAACTCGCTCTGGGTAGGTACCTGCTGAGATAACACTGTAGTCCAATGTCTCAAAATCAAATTGTGTCTGTTTGTATAACTATTCTGTCTTAGTCTGCAACTTTAAACTCCCTGCTGCTCGCAGGGACAAGTTGATTTTCTATGTGTGCTTAAATGAGATGCTCTCATGCAAATTTACAACTTGAAAGCTTCCTTGTGAAGGCTTTATTTTTGTTCTGTCTTATTGTATTGTTCTTTTTATTGTAACTGAAAACAATGCCAACTTAGAAATATATTTTTGTTCTATATAGAAAAAACAGCAAGCACCGGAGTAGGAAACAGGATGAATAAGTGACAGCTCTTGAGAGGGGATTAGAAAACAGCAGTGTAATGGTGTATAAATCCCATGTTTTGTGTATAAAAGTTTCTTCAGAAAAAAATGTAGATTTGATATCAAAACGTTTAAGTAATACCAAAAGACTTGAACATGTTAATATTTTTAAATAAATAAAGGAAAAATAGTGATAAATACTATTTCATTAAACTAAAAAAATACTTTATTGGGATAACTGAATTCCTTTGCTTTGTATTAGGTTAAAATAAAGATGACTGGCAAAAAATAGAACTTGAAATGCATTTTTGCTAATTAAAATAGTTAAGTTGACCCCCTTTTTCAAATGATAGAGTTGCTGAAATGTAACAAATTATTTATGTTCAAACCAAGAAATAATATACTTTAAAATTACCAAAGAATGAAGAAATTATTTTTCTGCCAAGTTCTAATGTGATGGATTTTGAAGGCTGTTTTGGGGATATTTTTTCATTTATGCTTGACCTGGAAATGCATATGACTCTCATTCATGACAATTATCGTGCTACCTTTCTAATTTAGTCTATAAATTCCTTGAGGCAGGAAACATCTTCTTTTAGGGTTGCTGAGCTCTGAAGGCAACTCTTTAAACCAGAAGGCAGCTGTCTAGAACAAAATCATGCTGTATTGATTTTCTTAACCCACCCTCCCTGTGCCTGGCAAATCTAGAGGCTCACAAAGCCTTTAAAAATATGATTTTTAAAATACGATGTGTTTTCAGAAAGTGAAGAATCCTGGATGTACAGACTCAAAATCAACTGGGGATCAATTCTTGGGAGTTTTCTGTCCTATATTGCCTGTCTCAAAGAGGAAGAAGAATTGTATTTATGATGTTAGTAGGGAAGCACAACTGTTCCAGCCCCACTGGTCTCTTCCTCTGGATAAAGATGATAACAGGACAATATCCTACACGACATCTCTGAAACATCTTAAACCCTTAAGTTTTAAGGTGTTTAAGGAAGTCACACTTCTTTATATGACTCAGTGTCAGAGCTGTCCAATGTTTATGCACAGCATGAATGCTGCAGCTCACAACATTTCTCCTCTATGGGCTTGTGCTCAATCAGCTGTACAGAGCAAGCCTACAAGCTCAGGCAGTCAGAGGCACCAGTGCATAGGTGCACTGGCAGCTGCCACGGACGATGCAGCTGCAAATTGCCCACATTACCTCTGGAGCCTTCTGTCCTTGTATGTTTGTCTTCCATCCTTTACACCTTACTGGACTCTGACAACTTCCCCAGTGACAGCCAAGCTGCTCTGCTCTTCTCAAAGTTCAACAGCTGCCTATGATCTAGCAGAAAGCCTATGCATGCTACCTTCTGCAGTCCTTTTAGCCTCAGATTTATTAGTCCTGCTGTCTCCATAGATTTCTCAACAAGCTCATATATTAGAAATATTAATAAAAGGGACACCATAGGTTTAAACTGATAACATTTTTTTTAATGGCACAATTATTATCAATTGACATTTAAAATGGCATCATAATCCATCAAGGTGAAATGGACTCAGAAAGATATTTCTCCCAGGCAAAAAATAATAACAGCAGCAGCAGCAGGACTGAAAGAGAGGAAGCACAAAACCATTTTTAGTCAGGTCACTGATTACAGTCTGGAGGTGTTTTTTAGCAACCCCACCCTCAGTTTAATCCATTCCTGTATTTCATAATGCTTATTCTTTCCTGCCAGGCCCCTCGAGCCCTTCGTAGAGGTATTTCTAGCAAAAATCTTTAGTTAATCCATGATGGGGAGCTCTTTGCTTGAAATAGAGCAGGACTTGTTATATGTGGGAAGGGCTGGAGAGATCAAAGGTTGTCCTTTTCACAGCAATTCAGGCCTCTGAGCAGCAATTGCCATGGAGTACTGTCCGGCATGGCTATAAACTGGCTTTGATCTGTCTGCTTTTTAGCTGATGGAAAGTTAAAAATAATGAAGGAATGTACTTAACATAGCCCATCCTTGCAAACTTGGGAAGAACAATTCTCTCTCCAACTGCTGAAGATGGCTACAGAGGCTGCATGTAGAGAAATAACAACATTTCTCCAGGAAAAAAGAAAAAAAGCTCCAGGAATTGATAACAGAGCAAAACAGAAAGTCCATGACCTCTAGATCATCATTTCAAATAGGCTGCAGTTCGGTGGTGAATAAATGTCCATAGTGATGTATGAAAATGAACTTCCTGTGTTCCAGAATGGTTCTTCATCACCAGATGTGGAGAAGGCACTGAATCCTTTAATGAATCACTAGTGCTGTGCTGGACTGCTGCTGTTTTGTAAAGGTATCTGCAATTAAAGAATTAGGCCTTCCCAATTCCCATTGTGGAGATAGCCAGCAGAAGATAATCTTTTAAACAGTGCCATGGCAATCTGTCTCAATCACCAGTGGGGAGGAGAATGGCACTTCCAAATCATAGAATCATGGACAACTCGAGCTACCCCCAGGTCAGTGTCTGAAAGGTGCTCCTAACCTCCTTCAGGAGGCACTTGTTATCTACGTTTTCAACAGAGAAAGTCTCAAGAAGTACTTTAGATTCATTATCTAGAAGTTAGGTGTCTAGAGTGTGGTTAAACACACACACACACACACACACACACACACACACACACACACACACACACCCCATCAAATAGGTCATGCAATGCAATACAGATGGGAGTGTAAGATTGACCTTCTTTGTCCTGTGCTATTAACGATGTGTGCACTGGATTGTTTGTTTTGGTAGACAGCTTTTTCAATGTGCTTCTATGAGAAAAAGTGCACACAAACAAAGTGAGCCTAGCAGTAGGCATAAGTCAATGAGATTGAGCTGACTATCAGTGTCTGTATGGGAAATGTTTATGCTGTTCTAATGGGGTGGAGCTGCTAGATACTGTCTCATTCTTGAGAAGACTGGTGTAGAGTCATTTACCTCCTAGGTACAGTTTCATGAGAAGTAGCCTTCTCATGCTGGGAGTATTTTGAGATTTCAAGAGATGCACTTATTCCAAATCAGAACAAAAAGTCAAACTCTCAAGGACTCAAAAACACTTCCAGTTCATGAGTCTCAGCTCAATAAAAACTCTTCATTTTGATAATAATAAAATGTTTTGTGTTGCTGCTGAACTTTCAATTATTTATTTTCACCACAATTAATTTATTTTTAAACAAAGGAGTAATCTCAAACACAGAAAAACAACCTTTTAAAAAACTATTGGAACAAGTTTAAGCAATTTGAAGTATTTTAATAATACTTTTTTTATTTAATTAACAGTGAATCCAAGCACCACCAGCCTGGTGGTGTAACGCTCTGTGTCTGCAAAACAAATCTGTTTGCCACTGACCTAGTGCACTGACCTAGCTCTCCTAGATGTAATGGGAAAATCAGCGGTTTGCCAGAAACCACTCAGAAGTATATTATTTATGCTTTTTCTAAGGCTGCTACCTGTCTCAATTAAGATGTGGTGTAGTTAATTATCAACCCCCTTTTTTAAAAGGCTTTTCCTCTGGTTCCATAGATGTTTTTCTCAAATCCAGCAGTGTGAGGCATCCTAGAAAGTAGCTGTTGCAGAGATAATTTATGTTGGGAATAAATAAATTCTATATTGCCTTGAATAACAGGGCATTTATCTGTCTGGAACAGTCACAGATTTCAGTGTATAAAAGTTTGCCACCCTTACCTTTCTCTGAAACTGTTCTGATTTCGACAAGAAAAAAAGCAATACTGTGTCATAAAGATCCCAACTGGCTCTGACACCCTGCATGGATTTTAATCAGTCAATACCCTCCACGTGATAGGATTTGCAAACAGTATTTTAAAACAGTGCTCTAGTTACCAGTTCAATGTTCTGGCTGAGCCAGTATCAGGCGATGACTTCTTGAACCATTTCTGCTTCTCAAAGCCAAGCAGGAGAGGGCAGCATGTCCCGTGGGACAGCACACTGGGGCTGCAACAGCCCAGGAAAAGAAGTGAAAATTGTCTTACATCCTTGTTTTCCACTTTAAGTTGAGTCATTTCCACAGTGAAAAGATGTCCCAGAATGCAAAGAAGTGATACTCTTATCCACCTTATTTCCATGCAAAGGTTCTCTTTCAGTTACTTGACATAGTAAGCCCCAAGCCAAAAACAGCCTTGATTTTTTACATGTATGGGCTTCCGCAGCTTTGCAGGGTAGGAAAGAATTACAGAAATGATTGGAACAGAACAGGACAGGACAGAGCTAGAGCAGAACAGAACAGGACTGTTTCAGTTGGAAGGGATATACAACAATCATGTAGCACAACTGTTTGACCAATGCAGGGCTTACCAAGTAAAGCATGTTATTAATGGCATTGTCCAAATGCCTCTTAAATACTGACAGGCATGGGGCATCAACCAGGAAGCCCGTTACAGTGTTCAACCACCCTCTCAGTAAACCAGTGCTTCCTAATGTCCAGCCTAAACCTCCCCTAGTGCCTCTTTGAACCATTCCCACATGCCTTATCACTGGATAGTTAGCAGTGGGAAGAAATCAGTGCCTCCCTTTTCACTTCCCCTCCTCAGGAAGCTGTAGAGAGCACACTATCTATAAAGAAAGCTAGTAAATTAAAAATCAATAAAGGCTGGTCACTAAAGCCATTTTTTTTCCGGTTGACTTATTCTCGAAAGCACAAGGGAAGCTGAGAGCTGTCCTGTCTTTTTTAAACTTCAGAATTCCCAGCACTTAGACATGCAGTTTTAAAGAAATTAATAATGGGAAACGTGACAATCACGATTTTCCTGTCAAATACCCCAAACTCTTTTTATCCAAGAAAGAATAGGGAGTGAACTGATCCTGATCCAGCCTGCTGGGCCAAACAGCCTTTTGCCTGATGAGACTTTAACTATTATCTCAGGATAAGCTGGGAGCTAGAATGGTTTGTATTATCAAATTTCTCTTAGGCCTAGAGCAGGAATGGCAGGAGGGCAGGAAAAGGTATTCTCAGAGCCATGCAAAGGGGGTCCTGAGGGGAGAATAAACTCTTTGCTGATGGAGGAGTGAGAGCAGTAAACAAAAAGGTATTGATAGCAGGAGAAGATACTGAGCAGGAGCAAGATACATCAGCAGAGCAGACTGAGAAATATCCTTGCAACCTGTCCTGTCAATACAGTTCTCATCAGTGCTAAATTCAGGTCAAATTCCATGAAGAAAGAGTGAAAGAGATTGCACTGTACTGATTCATTAGTTCTGCTTACAAAACCCGGGGAAAATGTCACTTCCAAATTTAGACAATACATCGAGATTTCAACTTCCGCCAGGGACTGTCGTGTTAGGCTGGCCAGATGGCAGAATGGCAAAACGAGTAAGAAGTCCATTGAGGCCCTGCAAAATCTTGGGAGAGCACAAGATATCTGTGTACAGACTAGAGAAGGAAAAGTATCACCTGCAGGCACACAAAGGAGACGTTCATCCACTTACTGATGAAACATGAGACTCTCTCATCTGGCACTGCTCTCCCTTCCTAAGCCAGCCCTCTCTGAGGCTCCTTCACTTTGGTAGCATTGCAACTTTCACTGCCCTCTCCCTGGGGATACTGGAAAAATGATAGAGTGCACAATATTCCTATGCTTTCAGCATTTTATTTTGTTTAATGGGCTCCAGTGGGAGCTCCTATTAATTCACTCTAGAGAGAAGACCTTTTTTGTTGTCGCTGCTGCCGTTGTTGTTTGTCCCCTTCTGCCTGAGGCAGGTCATGAATTATGTGCCTGATGTTCTTCCTCACTCCTGGACTTCTCTGTGATATCCCTCAGGGGCCCATTAAAAGCTTCCTTGCTGCATCCCTCCAGAGAAAGGCCAGGTGCTGAAGTGGCACAGGAAGGGGTAGAGAGAGGCTCTTGTGGCTCTGGGAATGACAGGATTTTTGGAGGGGTGCAGCAAGCCCACTTCAGGCTTTGGATAAAGGCATGACATCTGTAAAGCTACATAGGCACGTAGGGGTCTGCTGGAGGGGTTGAGTTGCATACTGGAATAAGTAGTCCGATTACAGGGCAAAAGTATGTTTTGGGTGGTTTTCCTAAGATACTCTCTGAGACATGGTATTTCCACTCCTATAGTGGCACAAGAACTTCAGCTTCAGGGAAAAACACACTTCTTGCCTGATGGCTGCAAGTCCTTCTATGGTCTGGCCCACAAACCACACACACTCGAGCCAAAGGTTACCTCCAGCTGCTAAAGCTGCCTATACCTTTGGGTCAGAAAAGCCCTAGTTTGATTCCCCTGGAGGGCACCTAATGTAGCATATACTTCAAATAAATTTCCTGCAAGAAGCCATCCTGTGTTTTTATAACCATGGATGTTTTAAACATCCTCCTGTATTTTGTGATATGCTGCTGTCACAGGCTGTGAAAACTGTTTGGGCTATATAGTTGTCTCTTGTTCTTTTTCTTCCCCTTGCAGTTTTTAGCAGGAAAACAACCTTTCTGTAGTTGTGTGCTAACCTGGCCTCTCTTCAAGTGCACTCTCTGCTTTTTATCCCTAAAATCACACTCCAAAAAGTCCATCTAAAGAGCATTATTAGCTGAGGCTGCAGAATCAAGTACTGGAAAGCTAAGGCAATGCCAGACTTGAGAGTGCTTCTGCTAATACATTAAGAGACAGATGCATCAAGACATCCTAAAAGCTCTTTTATATGGTCAGACTCCTGCAGATGGTGGGAGGATCTGTCTCACAGGCAGGACTGATGAATTACCTGAAAAGAGACTCATTTGCATGAACTTTTTGTTCCTCAGCCCTGGCCCCCAAGCCCCTTCCCTCTGCTCATTTTGATCTACTGTGTCCTTCACAACTCCAACTAGGTACTAAAACCAGGGGGGCTGTAAGAACTTCACTGCAGACCAGGAAAGACGAGAAGGAGGCAGAAGGTGAAGACTGTCTGGTTCAAACATCCTTGGAGGGATGAAAGGGCATTTTTCAGTCCTGAATGCAACAGACAGGCGCTGCTGGGTAGATTAAACCCTTTCTGTGGTTTATCCCTGGCTCATTCAGCCTCCTTTGGTGAAGGTCATTGGTGCCAGTCATTGGTAAGGCACTGAAAAGTGCTACAAAAGTAGTGCTATTTTCTGATCCACTGAAAGTTTCCATGGCTCATTCTGGGAAGAGAATGAAAATTTACCCCCACCACATGTCAACAGACTGTAGCTGGGCTGTACATGGGCAAAACAAAGCACCAAGAAGCCCCCTTGCATAGCCAAAGAGAAAGCTGGTCAAGGATGGTTGAGCACTGTTAGGGGCAACTAGTGCAGGTTCTCTGCCTCTGCCTACATTAATGTTAGTGTAAGAGGGCAGTGAGTTTCCTTCCTGACTGAATACTGAAGCTTATTCACAATTTGGGTTGCCAAAAATAAAACTATTTGGCTGAAATGTTCTATTTAGTTGTATTTCTACGGCAGTAAGGCTTGAAAAATTAAAACATATTCAGATTGTCAGTGCTCTTTTACAAAATTTATAAAAAGAGCATTTTAAAAAATGAAAAATCTCTTCTGTCTTCTTTATTTATTTAGGGGGAAAAAAAAAGTCCCTGTAATTTCCCTTTAGCTTTAGGTACAGCCCTTCCCTCTGCTGGACGCTGGCAGCAGATTTAAGTGCGTGTTGCTCTATCCGTGACATGCAGGTTGCCATTTCCAGGTTTTCTTCATGTCCAGGAGGGGTAAAAGCATTTCTCAATAATGCAAACAGAGATGTCATTGTCATCAAAGCAGAGCTGGAGCCCCAGGCACATGCCTGTGCATTAATCTGTTCCAGGCATCACATAGATTTGTTCCTCAGGCTCTGCAAAGGCAGGTACAGCCTTGTATGTGCTTTATATACAGCAACTTCCCTGCAGACACCACATACTAATTGCCACCCCTATGCTGTTGACATGACTAGGTGAATACACAAGACAGTCACTGTCAGCTTTGACAAGTTTTTTGTAAACACTTTTCTTAAGTTTTGTTTACATGCTAGTACACTAATAGTAGAGGTGAGATGAGGTTATGAATCAGTTTATAATTATATCTCACTTCCTATTTTAAATAATAAGGGTGGTGGGTCTTTTTTTTCACTCCTTGGAAGAACTATGAAGAATATGGAGTGCAAACTCACATGATTTTTACATATCCAAATCTGTCACCTTTAAACCAGTCCTTGGTTAATAATACTTGGCTAACAATAGTGACACAAGCAGTAAGTCTAGATCCCATTTCATATTCTAGCATTGGTTATTTAGAAACTGTGTTAAATAAACAAAGCTGTACTGCCAAGGTATTTGAATGCTGCATTCAGGCATTCTTCTGCTTATACCTGAAGATCTATAGTTTCACTTAAACATTTAAAACGAAATTTGAAACATTGTGTTTTCAGGGCTCAACTTAGCTCTCATAAAAGTCAGATAAATAGTTCCTTTGATTGAAATGGTGGCTGGATCAAGCTTGCAGCCTGTCGGTGCGTTTTCATTAATACCCAAGTGTTAGAACTAACAAATGCATCTGAAATATTAATTTTCTGAGACCGCATGTATTTTGAATTCAAGAGTTCTGAAGATGCACATTTTGGACTTTGGGGCTTGTAGCTTATTACAGAAATATTGCATTCCAATGAAAATCCACCTCAGGCATAACAAGCTAAATGGCTAAATATTCATTTGGCTCCACCTTAATACATCACAGAGCTAGAGAGCACTAAAAAAATTGCACACACACACATAAACAGAGAGTCATACGCAGCCAAGGACTTTTTTTATCTTGATAATGCAAGCCAATAGTGATACAGATGGCATAACACAATCCAGAAAAAGCAGTAAGACAGCTGCACTGAATGCATTTGAAATAAGGTAGAGATGCAATAGAGAAGAGGATGCAGTTAAGAGACCATATCCGAGCAGACGTCGTCAAGGCAATGTCCAGCAGAGACAATGTCTGACTTTGAACCATGCCAGTGTCCTCTGTGGATATGGAAATAGCATATCTGTTCAAGTGGAGCACCCACAGGTGACTGCACAGTTAATATCCAACCTGCATAATGGGCATACAGAGAATCAAGGAGAGACTTTTTATCTCCTGCTTCACCCTCAAAAAAGACAGTCTTTGCTTTACACAAAAACCTTTCCATTAAGAACTTTCCACCGTATGTAACTGAGCTAATCAAACTCAGGATACTTCAGCCTAAAGAGAATGCAATGTGCTTAGGCCATGAACACCGCCAGAATCCACTTTTTTATAACAATGATTAATCCAGCTTGCATATCTCTTCTATTTGCAGCTGGAGCAGGGACTTAACGTGACTCATGCCATCCCAGTTTGAAGTTGCTCTTTAGTGCTAATGGTCAGCTTCATCTACAGCTTTTGTCTCCACAGTGAATCGTTGACGAATCTTCCCAGTGATTTTTTAGAAGACCAAATACATAAAGTGTTTTAAAGACATGGAGAGAGAGAAAGAATTTCCACAGGCATGTGTCTGTGATGAGGAAGCTGTGATGAATATAGCTTGAGAGTATTCTTTGCTTCCTGAGAGAAAAAGAGAACAATACACATTTGCTTAGTTACCTTCTGCTTGACAAAACATGCCCAGCAAGTGATCTGTGTACTCTTTATGACCATGCAGTCAAGATTCCTGCTTGGGGTGCTGGCTGAGTATCCCTGGACCACAGCTCACATACTGGACTTCCAGTGCACTAGAAACTTCATAACGCAGAGGAAATAAGGTTTATGCACTTTCTGCATTGCTCATATAGACTTACCTCAAGGCTGAGAAAAGCACTAGGGTTTGGCTCACACTGGCATAATGCAGTGGGAGCATTTGGAGGAACACAGACAAAAGGAGTGAAGCCATTTGCAGTTTGTGCAGTGTACCTGATTCATGTGTTGGCTGGCCTGAAATATTGATCAGGTTTTTGGCTTAGTCACAACTGTTACAAAGCTTTCTGACTGAGGATGCTTTAATGCCTCATTTGGCACCTGAAGTTTCACCCAGGCCAAACAGAATATGTACTAGGCCAGAGGAAAACATAATGGCTCTGTGTCCTGGGTTTAGCAGTAGCAGTCATTTTTCTCCTTCTTGGTAGCTGGGGCAGTGCTGTGTTTTGAATTTCAGCCTGGGAAAAGAGCTGATAACAATGATGTTTTGGTTTGGCCAACGACTTTGTGAGTCTCATGCTTTGCCAGGAAAGGAGGGGAAGCCGGGAGGAAGCAGAGACAGGACACCTGACCCAAACTGACCAAAGAGGTATTCCTTACCACAGCACGTCATGCCCAGGATGTAACGGAGAGTTACCCGGAAGGGCTAGGTGGACTGCAGGGTTGGAGGAGGTATCGGTCGGTGCTTGGTCAGGCTGGGGGGGCAAGTTATCGGTCGGCTGGTGCTGAGGTGTTGTATTCTCTTCCCTCGTTATTTCCTTTATCATTACTATTATTGGTGGTAGCAGCAGTGATTTGTGTTATACCTTAGTTACTAAACTGTTCTTATCTCAACCCGTGGGAGTTGCATTCTTTTCAATTCTCCTCTCCATCCCTCTGGGAATAGGGGGAGGGCAAGAAGGGGGGGAGTGAGTGAAAAGCTGTCTGGCTGGGTTCAAACCACGACACTCTGTGTGGTCACAGATGCTCCTGGACATCGTGGCTGCATTCAGCCTTGCAGTGTATCCTCTTCACGAAGAGTCCAAGCATGTAGCCTTCAGACCAATACCCTGAGGTCACAAACAGAGATTGGAAGCTATCAGCTTGGAAAGATGCTCCAAACTGTTTTGGTTTTCTATTAACGTGTGGAATGTGGTCATATTCACTGAGTTTGCATTCTGTGTTTTTTTAACTATCTGAAATGCAGCTTCTACCTGGACTTCTCAAGGCACTGGACTGAGTTTACAGCTCACATTTAGTACCTAAGAACCTTGTCTGTAGTTGGTGCTGTAAAAGGAGACACTTGGGTGTGCGAGATGAGAGGTGACAAAATAATGCAGTGATCTTATGAAAACAAAAATGTTACAAAAATCTTGTATCTTCATGTTGCTCTTGGTGGAATGGGCTGTACTGAGCTAAACCATGGGCTTAGTTTAAGCATTTGTATCTGAACTTCCTTCCAGGTGCACCAGGGCATGTCAGCACCATGCAACGCAGAGATTCTATGTATGAGCCAGTTTCAAACCTGCTGGTTCCTCCGGGGGGGGGATTGTGCTGAACTTTGGTGTACTGAGGTGCTGCTTCTAAGACCAGTGGAACTGTCTCAGTTAATACAGAGTTCTAAACAGGCTACTTAGTTCCATTCTATGTTGTGAGCCTGATGAAGCAATTATCTTTTACAGCACTGTCTTTTACATCAGCACACTGTTGCCCAGAGTGACAGAGGTGAACCCTCCATTCCCAGTGCCCTCTCTGTGAGCAAGTGAAGAATTAACTGGAAATTCACTTCTTTCTCAGCTTCTCTCAGTCTGCACTGTACAGCACAGACAGCTAGTCTGCCAGCAGTTAGTAGTATGCTAGAGAAAGCACTGAACTCTGAGTTATGGCAGGTAAGTTCCCAGGTAAGAACTACTCTGGCAGGGTCCCTGGCTCCCTGTTCATCAGCTATTCCTCTTTGGAATCTTCAGTTTAATTTCCTTCTCCCGTCTCCCTTTGGGGAAGATATGAACAGAACAGCAAAGAGGATTTGTATTTCCCCACCCCCCCTGTAAAAACATTCATCTCCCATTGTTGCTGAGACCCGCAAAAGTTCTAAACCGCTGTGACAGTGCCATGGCTTGGGAACAACTACGGCAGGGAATGACTGACATTGCTAGTAAGGATCTGAGACCATAGCAGCAACAACCTTTCTCCAAAAGCTTCAAACGTCAAGCTCCGAAGTGCTTCCTTCACTGCCCATGCGATCTCGGACATCTACCATTGAGGCTGGCTGCTTCCCTACCCGTCCCTGCAGAGCAGCCCTTTTGCTGCTCGCTCTGTCGGGTGGCGCGGAGGCGCCTCAGGGATGCCCACTATCCTCACCCAGCTGAGGGTCCAGCCGGGGCGCCATGCCGGTCGCGGCCGCCAGAGGGAGCCATGCGCCGATGGGCTGGTCTGGCCAAGCCGCGAAGGAGAAAGGCACCGCAGGCTTGGAGGTCGCGGAGGGGTGCTTCCGCGCCCTGGGCGCAAGGGGGTACTTCGGCGTGCCTGGGCGGGGAGTAACCTATAATTATGCTCCTCGCTGGGCTGCAGCTAGGAGGCCTGGCTCTGGGAATGGCCAAAGGGAGTTTTAGTATGAGGAGACGTTGTGGTAAGGGTATCTAGAAGGAAAAGGGAAAAACCACATCACCTGGGTACCTGAAGATAGAGGGTAGTTTGAAGCGTGTCACTTTGGAGACCTTAGAAAATAGGGGCAGTTTCACAGAAGAGGGAGGGGTTTGGTGTGGTCCCATAGTATTTAGAGGTGAATAGTAAATTGTCATAGCCAGCTGCTGTCATCAAGTTATCTACAGCAGTCAGAGCTAAAACTGTGAAGGCTTGCAGAAGGAGCTCGAGAAACTGGGTGATTGGGTAATAAAATAGCAGCTGAATTCAGTGTCAATAAATGCAAAGTAATGCACACAGAAAAAAAAAAAACAGCCTTAACTGTACGTTCACAGTGATGGACTCTAAATGAGCTATTACCACTCCGAAGACAGATTTGGGAATCATTACACGTAATTCTTCGAAAGCATCATCTCAAAGTGGTCAAAAAGACAAATGGAATATTAGAAGAAAGAAATAAGCAACATGATGAAACCATATGTTTTGTTACCATGCAAACTTGTGCTGTGCTCACATCTTGAATGCTACCTGCAGTTCTGATCTCCTGGTAGAATGAAAAAAAGAATGAGGTAGGTATGGAAATATAGAACTAGAAATTTCATTAAGAAAATGACAAGGTTCACTGGAGGGAGGGAACAATTTATTAGGCAGCAGGTTTAAAAGAAGCACTGTAAGAATTCAGGAGCATATTCAAGTATTCAGGTATTCCACAGCACTGTGGAACTCAGGATATTCTGAAAGCCCAAATGCATAGAAATTAAGCCACCAACAATTAAATAAAACTGTTGGCACTAGGCCAAAAAAAGGTTGTATTTTTTGAGCGATATACACACAACTACAAGCTCAGGAAACAGCATTGTTTCTAGCTGCTGGAAAGGCGTATGGGAATAGGGAACAATCACTCTGTTCCAGCCTTGCTTCTAACACTTTTGTTTATCTGTTGGGCTGCACAGACCTTTGCTTTTAACCAGCAAGGCCATACTTATATCCTTATGCTAAAGGTAAAGAAATATTTTAGTCCTAAGGAAAATCAATGGCAAAATTCATTGATTTAAAGAACAGGGAAATCAGTTCTGCCTCTAGCTGGGTCATGTCTCACTGTTTGAGGTGTTGCATTGATTAAAGCGAGACTGCTGGCACAGCATGAGCAGCTTATAACAGGTAGCTTTGAGCTATCCAGAAAGTAGCAGTGACTATGAGTGGGATTCATTTCAGCTAACTTTAGCTGGTGTTGAGAACTAGGTGAGAACTAGGTGCTTATTCTTTAGGCAACTGAGGTATGTGTTCCTGTCACAGTGTGTCTACAGCGGTACCAAGTTTGCCAGAGGAAACAAGGACAAAATACATATCATGTTCCCAGATTAAAAAAAGAACAACTAAAGCATCAAGAGCATAAGTCACCTTGCCTGTTCTCTGGCACCTGAAATAGGAAATGAAGATGGTGGTGTTCGGGTACCTTGGGGTAAAGACATGAGTGGAGAAATTAATTTTCCCGAGGAAAATAAATGTGATAGTGTTTGCCTTTGGGATGTAACATAGTACCCATTCTTTTCAGTGTCTCAGTGACAGAACGAGTGAGCAAAACCCAGAAACAGTATTTGCATTAGAAGCATGAATATTTCTTTTTGGAGCAGGATTATGGAATAGGGATCTCACTTTAGGTTATTAGTGAATTGTTGCAGAGCTGTAATTGCTTTGCCTAGCCAGGATTTCATCGTCTTCTAGGGAAGAAAGGCCTTCTGACAGTGAGGAAGTAGCATTCCTCAGAATTAGGTTAGGTTAGCAAGAGTTAGCAAGTTAACTTGAGTGAAAGTGTTTTAGATTGATAACAGGCAGAGCCAAAGCAGAATACTGCAGAAGGTAATGCAAATGCACGAATACTTTAACCTGTATGTTCTAGGCAGGAAGGAGGGGACCAGCTCTGTGTGAATCTGTTCCAGGGATACAGATTATTTCCCTCCTTTTCTTCTTTTTTTCTTTTCTTTTTAATTACTTCTGTAGCAGCTGATCTCCTTCCCTTTGCACTGAGTCTTTTTCTGTTTTCAACAGAAAAGCTTAATGGATCAGAGACTTGAGCGGTAATGAATACTGAGTATGTTTGTTCCAGAAATAATTAAAGAAATGGAAGACACCATTTCAAAATCCTGGAAATGTCATGGTTTAAGAACATTCCTTTCATTCTCTCCCGCTCTTAAGCCTTATATATGTTATATACCTTTTTTAATGGTCAATCACTAATGTTTTTCTGTGGAAAAGAAATATGTATATACACTTATGTATATATTTATAAGCAGAGAGAAAAACAAAGGGCTAATCATCTTTTCAGAAGTCAGTACATAGGGCCTGCTAGTCAGCTGGTTTCTTTGGTATACACAATTAATTCATATTAATTATCATGTATTGCAGTTGTGCTTGGCAGCTGCTGCTGAAATTGAAGCTTCCTTATGCTGTATCTGCAAAACACTAAGGAAGAGTCCTAGCCTTGAAGCTCTCAGATGAGAAGATGTGGCAAGAAAGAGCAGACATCTCCCCTGTTTAATTTCTCTGACTATCCTTGTAATTCCTAAAGAACTTTTACACAAAGCAGTTCTTGGTTAGATATCCCTGACCAAGCTAGTGCCTTGAACTGTCCCACAGTAATACTGTGCAGACAGTAGCCTAGAGCAAGTCCTGGACCCAGAAAAGCCTCACAGATAGGATGCTGTGCTTGTACCAGAGACCCTCCTTTGATGTGGGATTGCTCCACAGCAAGTCTGTGGAGCACTGTCAGCAGAGCCATCACCCATTTTGCCTTCAGTGACAAATGCACCTAGTGGCTTAGCTGAGGGCACACAGAGGGCCAGTGCTAGAATTGCAGACCTGCCTATATCTTCCAGATGAAGAGCTCCCAATCCAGCAAACCTTATCCACAAGTTTGGTCACATCTAAATTCGTGCTTTTCACTATACTGTGCATGGCACATCATCTCTGGGGAAAGAAAAAATAAATATGTTTTTGCAGTGTAAATCAGTTTTGGCTACACCTCCTGTTTCAGTATAGATCCTGGGCACTGCCTTTTATTTGCTAAAATACAGAAGAGTTGCCATTAGTGCTCTGTGTTATTTTAATATTATGGTAACACATGCATTAAAAATGCATAGGTAGATTAGATATTTAGCATTCAGTTGGAGTTCTGGCACAGTCTGAGGGCGTGAACTGTAGCCAAGAATATATGGATTCTTGAAACTGTTTCCTGTGCTAAATCTCAGCATCAGCCTGTCCATAAGTAATGAGGAGAAGGATGATGTAAAATAATTGCATTGTTAAAATAGTGTCAAGTCCCCCTCCCCCACTTTTTTTTTTTAAAGAAATATTGCAAAAAATTCATAATGCACCTGGCCATCTTGTTCATGTCTTTCTTTCTTTCTTCCTCATCCTGATGGAATCAGTGCTGTGTATTACTCCTTAGATTCAAGAGATTATGACAATCTTCTCTGCTTTTTCATTAGTTGAGCTGATTCTGTGCAAAAGCTGTTTAAGATTCATGACTGATTTTGCCTCTGCAAAGAATAGGAATGCAGCTGAAGAAAAAAAATTAATAAAAAAGGAGAGGTTTCCAATATTCTAGTCTGACCATGGGATGCTGATGAGAAATACGCACACAATTAACATGAAATAAAATGCAACTATATCTTCCTTTAGGGCTGTCTTCATAAACTGAAGTGTGCTTTGCTTACTGCATCCTTCCTCTTGTGCAGACTGATGTTATACAGGCATGCTTCTGCTTTACTGTGTCTCTGCAGAGCCATAATCTCCCAACAACTATCACAGATTTTGCTCAGTCTCAGAACCTTGAGGTCTGTGGTTTCTGTGGCCAGACCCCATTGCTTCAGGCCAAAGTTTCTTATTTTCTCACACCAGAAGGCTTGCAGAATCAGGCAGATCAGGGCATCAGATTCTATTGATCAATGGTCCTGAGAAGCTAGAGAGAGAAGAATCCCTTCTCTGCCCACAGATCAATTACCTACACCATGGGTAGGGGCATGCTGTATGCTGTTCTGGCATGAACAAACTGCCAGATCTGGTCAAATGGTGAATTTGGGATTAGATAATTACTAGGCTCCACATCTGTAGTTCCCACTTCACACCTCTCAGTGGATGCAGGGATCATTTTAACTGAGTGATTTTAGGCTGAGTGTCATAGAACTCACGGGAAGAAAAGCAGAACTAGTAACAGGATCCCTGCTCCAGTGAGTTTAACGTGCTTAGAGGTTCCAGCTGCAGCAATCCAATGTAGTGCAGTTTACTGCAATGGTTTTGTGCTTCCTGATCTTCCAATTAAGGAGACTGATGTGTGTGATTTACATACCCTGGATGTGCTCAGGAGACCACTGCTCCTGGTGCTGTGTAAGCACTTCCACACTGGGATCTGTTTGTCAAAAGTGTTTGCAAATAACACCCACCTCCCCTTCCTCCTGGCTTTCCCATCCTGTTTCTGCAAGGTACTCAGAGCAGGAGCATGGCACTGAACATGAGATAGTCTGAAGAATTACCTCCAGGCTTATTTTAGGCACACTTGCCTCATTACTATCTTGGATCAGGGCCTTAGCAATCTGCAGACACCAAGAGAACAACCCTAATGTGAAGCCAGAGCCAACTTTGAGTGCCTAAGCAACAGAACTGGCACATTGTATTGCTGCTCTCTTCTTCATTAAGAAAGATGATTCAAATATCATTATTTCTTGAAAAGCATCCAGCCTGTGAAAAGATTCAGACACTGTTGATCAAGTTACCATGGATTTCTTTTGAGACATTCAAGCTATTAAGAGCAGGAATGTTTTGTCTGAAATGCTATACAGAAACCTACTGATAGAAATAATCACTTGCTAGCTGTTACCTTTCATCTTTTGTACACGAGTAGAAGTTTACCATGTTCCTAATTACAGTGAATTAGATTAATTTGCCTTAGAAAATCAGGCCATTCAGAGTATGAATGTTTTCTGGAAAGGGAAGAGCAAAAAAGACTTCAAAGGGTCAGTCCAGAAGAAAAGATTGTGAAGACAGGCATACATGAGTCATAAAGGAGGGATACTGTAGGTGTCCTTCATACCTCTGCATGATGTTTCTTCTTCTTGTACAAAGGAAATTGATAACGTTGGACACAGACAGCAGAACATCTTCATTTGAGGACATAATTTATTGGAGCTTTTTAAGGAGCCACTCATTATTTCATAATGCACATACACATTTTGTCAGCCACAAGATCATTTCTACTAACTAATCTCACTGTAGAAAGTTTCCAAGAGGAACTGTGCAACACATCTGTAACTGTAAGGATAACATTTTTCACTACCTGTTGTAAAACAAAGCAAAAGAGGAACTGATCAAGAAAAAAAGTATATTGCTTTGTGTTCTCATTTACAGAAAGGTCTTTTTACAACTTTTGGTAGTGTCGAGGTGACTGGAATATGACCACAATCTAAGAAACTGCAGAAGAGGAGCAGCTGCTTTCCAACCTGCAGCTAAGAGGATACATGGCATCCAGTATATGCTGTAAGCAGAGCTATAGCTCCATCAACCCTTCTCCCTACAAGTCTGTCTCTGCTGTAACAGCAAGGAAGAATTGTGCAAAATAATATTTACCTTCATCTTATGGTCCATTGTAAGGGGAGTGGAAGTGAGAATCAGTGTCTGTATACATAGAAGTGTATACATACTTGTTATTGTAAGCCATTGATTGCCCTGTCTTCCTCAGGGTTACAAGGTGTAACTGTGCCTAGTAGCGCAACTCCAGAATGTCTCTCTGAAGCTGTCTGAGGTTTCAAATTGTTTAAATCCTTCCCCAGTTTACGAGGAAAGTTAACACAAATATGTCCCCTCTAATTTTTAATCCAGAGGACACTGAAACTGAGAGAAGGCCAGATTTTGCTCACCCCTCTGAATGCAGCTAGCTCTGAGGCAGAATACAGCCACTACTTAAAAGTCTATCACAACTGCATAATTTGGCTGAGGCAGGACAGGAGGTGACAATGTAAGAATAGCTCCTTGGTGGATGTTCCTTCCCCTTCTGGGTTTTAGGGAAGAATCTGCAAATTCACTGCTATTCCTTGGAAATCAAACAGCTGCGGAGGACAATCTGAGGAGCAGAAAGAGGTGTCACATCCCACAAAGGAGACTTTGAGATCTGTTATTTAAGGTCCTATGTTCCCACTGGGATGCAAGGAGGATTATGACCTGTCCTCACTGAGAGCAAGGTGGTTATAATTACTATCTTGATCTGGTTTCCCATGGATTGCCATTCCTTCCCATGCCCTAGGTCTCCAGCCCGGCCTGCTGATTTGGATGGGGATTCCCAACTTCTCTGCAGCTGAGCTTCACTTGATGAGAAAGCTGCTGGTGTGCTTCATACACCACTGGGCACAGCTCCCCAAATACAAGGGTAAGCAGACTGAGCTGTCTCTCACACAGGTGCTACTGTCACCGTTTTAACACGTTAGTATCTTTAGCAAACACTGCAATATCAGCATCTTCAAACACCTCAGGTTGGGCAAAGGGAAGAGAGGAGGAAGTCAGGCTGAGTCATCTACATGTGAAGGGCTACAAGATCTGCTGTTCAGAGCCACTGACTGAAAGAGAACATGTGTTGCAAGTGCAAATGCTGTGTCCCCAAACATAGTACAGCTGGTGGTTTTGGGACCAGTCAAGCTTTCTAGGTTATATTTGCCATCCAGGTAATGCTGCCACATTTCTGAATGGGATTTCCTGGATGGGAAGCACACCACATATGGGGAGCTAGACACTCCCTGACTGCATCACAGCTAGCTGCTCAGTGTGTAACTTGGGGTGCAGCAAATCCTGTCTGGACTGATTGTGCCAAGTGACAATTCTTGACTAGCAATGTTTGCCTGATTCCCTGAAAAATATTGAATAACAAATGATCTGAAAGGTCACTGGTACAGCATTTACAAGCAGAGGAATAAAGGATGTAGCTATACTGGAACAGTGTATTTCATTCGTGGCAGGTGGGACACCTCAAATCATGGGAGAGCCTGGAAAACCAGATATACAGGATGGCATGAGATAAGGAGGTCCCACCTAAGGGAGCAACCAGTGCAGATAATCCTGCTTCTCCCTCCCCGCACGCACCCAATCACCACTAAAGGATTAAATAGCTCTGAATTGGTACTCTACCTTTGTTCTGCACCTGAGCTTCTTACTTCTCTTCATGAGCTCCCAGGCTGCTCATGGCTTGCCATTTATCCTTGCCTTGCTGTCCAAAATTTGGTGCCTTTCAAGGCTACAGTCACTACTGCCACCCATTTAAACTGATTAAACTAACATGGATGAATTTACTTGGCACAAATAAAGGAATGCTGATACAAACTGCTGTGCAGGCTGGTTCTAAAGGGTGCTTAGCACTAGGGGAGGGAAGGGATGGGAAGGGATGGGATCTCCAGCAGCACAGCTGGATCTGAAGGAGATTGTCTACAGCCCCTGAAAACAATTAAACTGGAGCCTTGAGTGGTCTGGTACATCTCAGAATAAATGCTACTTATTTAGTTAACTAGGTAGAGATTTGGATATTTGTCCTTATTTCCAGATTGTAACATTCCTAGGCTTGTGTGTACTGCGTAAACATTGAAGATGTGGCTGCTGTAATTACAGGTGGCAGCTCCTCCATTAAATGTTGTGTAACACATGAGAAGACAATGATGCCTATTTCTAATATGAAGTAAGAGGAAGGGGAGTTCTGCCGTGACTTCCATCAATCCACGAAGTGCCTTTTGTTCCAAATCAGGCTGTCTAAACTCAAGAAGACACAAAATTTCTGAACAATTCAGCTTTGGAACCTGTTGGGTTTTTTTGTTTGTTTGGGTTTTTTGTTTGTTTTGTTTTGTTTGTTTTGGTTTTGTTTGTTTTTTATTAATTTCTTTCATATTTCTGCATTATCCTTGCTTTGCTGAGGTGCCCTTGACTGTTGTATTCAAGAACATTCATCTCAGGACATCCATGTGAAGTGCAGCAGCCTAAGATAGTCATCTTTCAAATGCTTCTATACACAGTGAATTGTACTATGATGAATTGTTCCTTCACCATCTAAGTGCATAGTCCCTTATCCAGCTTTGTAACTTTTCATTATTTTCTTTTTATGTTATTTATTTTTGAGAAATTTATTTTTGATGTAAATGTCAAAGTTTGGAAAATACTGCTCAGAACTGGAGAATATTACTTCAGTTGTCTTTTAGGAAATAGTAATTTACTAAAATCAAAGTATTTTATTTTTTAGGGTTTATCCATTTCATCAACATCACCTTGTGTGAAATTATCCTAGCACAATGGAAATGTTTTGGTTAAGCATTGTCGAAAGAGTTTTTAGGTCAGTCTGATATCTAAGCTGCACTGTTTTGGCTTCTCATATTGAAAGTTCATCTGAGCCTGCCATATAAAATTAAAACGATACAGCCAAAATGGCACTATTTATATGTAAATAGGATCCTTTTCTTGTTTACCTGCAGCTGTGGTTACACTGTCCAAGGGATCTGGATTGCTTTTCTCAGAAGCGAACGTGTCAATTAACTGCACCAGCTGAACATCCTGCCACTGTTTTGAACACTGATGTCAGACCTGACCAATGGGTTACATCTAAAATATACCAAACCAAGGTATGCAAGAAAATTTCTTGCAGGTTCCTTAATACCCTTGAAAAAGGGATATTAGTTTCCTGCTGGTCAGTACAGACTTCACTGGTATTTCTTCAAAGCTGCTATGTATGATATTTTCAGCACTGTGTCTGGTCCCACCAAGACGTGTTTCTTCCACATCTTTAGGCATGGTGATGTGACATCACCCAGCCCAGCAGGCACCCATGAGAAGTTTCATTGAAAAGTGATTAAGCAATCCCCTTACAGCATGTAGCAAGACTTACTGGAGGCCTGTAGAAAGCTTGACCATGCAGGGAAACCTGTCCTCCCACTGCCTCACTGCCTGTGACCATTTCTGTCTTACCCCCATCACAAGGCCAAAGGGCCGATGCTATACATCCTCTTAAGAATTAAAAATGGTCAATGTTATTGATAATTATAACATTTTAAGCTATTTTTATCGTTTACTATGCAGCTACAGCAAATGATTTAATTGTGTGCTACCCCTTTGCCCCTCACAGTGAGCACATAACACTTATTAGCTTCAGTAGGAATTATGTGCACATAACTATGTAAGAAATGAATATACCCTTTTGATTACAATAAGGTTATAAGCAGCAGGAGTCCATTATGATTAGCAGTAAAATGAAGATTTTTTTTTAGAAATCATGAATGTTACTTTATAATTTCCATTTCTCCTTCTCCTTTTTCTCTGTATGCATCTACACATTTATGTTTTGTCTTAATTCAGGTATCTTGCAGTCATCCCATAAACTGTTACTCATTATAATCCAAAATGAATTTGCTGAATCTTTCTTTTTTAATTTCCAAAGGATCAATTACACCAGCAAGAAAGTAAAAAAAATAAAAAAAAGAGGAAAAAATACCAAGAACAACAAATGTATTAAAATCAGTCAATATTTTTCTGAATTTAATTTCTGCTTCCCTGCCCTAGGGCTAGATGTGACTTGAACGTCACTTTGCATCTTTGCAGTCTGTCATATCCAAAACTCCTCATGCTCCCAAATGGTAACAAAGGTTCCAATAGCATCACCTTAGCCACTCCAAAGCAGTACAAAGTCTAGTGGGGAGGAAGAAAATGCTAATGGCAGCTCTACAGTTACAGCTGCTACCACGGTATCTGCCTCAGGTGGTACAGTGTGAACTTCTGTTCTGAAAAGGTATTTTCCCTGCCATTCTGTCACCTAGGAGAGATTCTGGGAGGCCACAGTTTGTGCAGCATAAATGAGGGATGTGTCTTTCATACAGGCAGGGTGTAAGATCCCTGATGACAGTGAAAGCTTTGAGGCAGTGTTGGAAGAAAGTTGCAATGGTTCTGAGGTGAGGGTGGGATTAGGGCTCTCTTTTAGATATAACTGCATCCATAGCTGTTGGAGGTAGGACAGTGGACTAGGCAGTCTGCAGTTCTACTGTGTCAGCTTCTGTGTTTCACACATACCTGCAGGAAATTGTAATTCAGGCCAGTGCATATGCTATGTAAATAGCCAAGAATTACATCCTTCTTTGGCATTACAGAACACATTTATTCTGAGAGAACAGGGAATAAAAAATCAACAATCTCTGGCACTTTAGGTGGAGTTACGTATCTCAACAAAGAATGTGGCATTTGTCTTCTGACAAGCAAAACAAATGAAGGCAAGTTGTATTTCGCAGGAGCAGATTTAGAGTTATATCCTCTGGTACTGCATACTGACCAGTCATTAGAAAGGACTGGCAAGCTTATTGCCATTTCTGATGTTTTTCTATAGCTGCTTTGGTCCTGGCTGAGGAATTGTATCTGGCAGAAGCCAGAGTTTGTGTGTGGTTCTGGAAAGTGGCTATCCTATCTTTACAAAGGACCAAGCCTTCCTATGTAGCATGTCTGCTGCCCCAAGGAATCATACTGTGTATTCCATTAAAAATAAAGAAGAATTCCTACCAAATGCTGTATGGGCTCACAGCAAGTATCAGGCACAACATTAACTTGAAATAGAGGCGTTGTCATGACAAGAGGGCTAAAAGGTATGTTCAGCTACATGTATACAGACATATGGAGATAACCTCAGGATACCACAGTGAGCCAAATCCTGCTGCGATTAACAGTGGCTGTGACATGTGTGAACAACATATCTGTCCACATATTGCTGCCATTTTGCACCATTTATCTTATCATCCCAAGTGTTCTCTGTAAGACTGACCACTTCCCATTCAGCTGGGAGGAGGTTTTCCAATGACTTCAGCAAGTGTTAAGTCTTGTGACTAAGAAAATAATTCAGTTGAAACACTGCAGCCTTAATCATCATCATCATCTCGGAGTTAACCAGATGAATATCTGGATATTTGCTTTCTGTAGTGGTAGGGTCTTCTTTCTGAGAGGTGGAAAGGTAGCTTTCCTTCTGGAGTTTAAGGTGTTGGCTTTTTGCTTTGCTGCTATAGTTGATCTTCCAAAGAAGCTCTTGCAACACAGCAGAGGCTTGTGCTCAAGTTGGAGAATTTGGATTGTGATGATGGGATCTCTTGTTTAGCGTAGGAAAAAACATGAGAAACTCCTTTACGTTTATCACTCAAAAATCCTTGCAAGATTATAGCAGAATGATTCCTTTGTAAAACCAAGTAAGCCAATGTCTTACCAGTTCTTCCAATGCCTAGGAACACTAATATTTTTACACTTCTTGTGCTTCAAAAGTGAATGGAAAAAAAACCCCGATTTTTTGGTCACATTTCTTCAGATGTTGTTAGTTTCTTCTTGCTAGAACTCTTAAAAGCCTAGAATCAAGGCATTATATGCAAACCAAAATGTTATTTGTATATTTATAAAACTGTATTACCAGGTATTAAGGTAAGTTACAGCTAGCTCTATATTTAAGACGGAAAATTTGGTTTCATTATGAAACCATGTTTTTCAGTAGTTGCAGCTTGTGAAACACCCACATTCTAGGCTGAAGTTTGCCATGATTGCTGAATAGTTTACAAAATTTTACATATGAGGCATTCAGACCATTTTCAAGTGACAATGCGAAGCAGAATATATTTCTCCAATTGTATCTTGTGACCCATTTCAACAATTCACATGGGCAAAATAGCTGGCAGTTAAAAACTATGATTTGCCATAGAAATAGCAATGCCTAAGTCACAATGCACAGCCTTATTATGAAGGAAATAGATTTTTATTTAACTAACATTTGAATGTTTGAAAATCCCATACCAGCGATGTGTTGTAAAGGCGCTTTCTTCTTCCCTTTATTTTTTTCCTTCCTGATTTTGCCTTATAATGCTGATCTTGGAGAGACTTGTACAAATGCTTAACTTTGCATGCTCTGAGCAGTTCCCTTGGCTCCAATAGAATGACCAAAACACATACAGCGTGTGTGGGGAGCGGGTCTTTATAAAATAGGGTTACAGGCTTATTTTTTTTTAACTACCAATATGCCCTGTAACCTTAATCTTAATGCATAATGACCTGGCTATGTTTCAAATGCTTTAGAACTTTAAAGAGATTTACAGGATGCAGACTTTCAGAAAAACAAACACTCTTAGCACACACAGACTTCTCTCCTGCTGTTGTGGTCTACAGGAAAGAGACAGAGGACAGGGAAGAAAAATACTCCTGAACTTTATTCTTATCTTTTTTTTTGTGATTGGACTTCATAGTTTTTGGTTATTTATGGCCTCTGCTGCACTTTGAACATGGGTGCAACCTAAAATGTGGGAGCCCCAAAGCTGTAGCTCAGGATGCATGCTGGCTTCACTAAACATCCATCCCTCTCCTTGTTCCTTAAGAAGCACTTGGCAGTTGATCAAAAGACGAACATTTGCAATTCCTGCACTGAAGCTGTAATAGCGAGACTTTGGGAAGCCTAGTTAAAACACTAAAAAAAGAGGTCCAATCCCACAGCTATTAAAGGTGACAGGGAATCTGCCTACTGCAGGAAAAAGCTGGGAAACTCTTTCTACCGAGCATTGCCTTCTAGTCTTTGAGCAGCTCTTGCAGGCATCTGCAAAAGGAGGTGGAGACAAGAGGCAATACGTTAGCAACAGACTTTGAAAGGTAGGTAATAAACAAGGATTTGCTTAACAGGGCATGGCTGAAAAGCTTACGAATGACGTTAGTACATATTTTTTATAAAAGCTCTAGAAGCATATATCAGAGGGTCTGCCAGAGCATTGGCACTCATCTGGGGAATCTGAGCAAATCAAAAGCATATTTGGTTTCCATACATGCTCTGTCCTCTGCTGTTGTATGACTCTTCCTTTAGCAATGATGGACTTGCCCAGAGGCATCGAGGCCAGCCATTTGCCATCTGGGTCTCTCCACAATGCAGCATTGCATTGGGATATAAACTCCAGTTTAAAGGCGTTCAAATCATATTAATGTGGCCAAGCTAATAAGCTCTGCCTCGGGAAACTGTTACCTAATGCATCAACAACTGTTTAGAGTAAAATGCCAAATTCAGATATTCTCTCTGCCCAGGCAAATGCTCTGATCAGCAGAGTAGAGAGCAACAGTCCCCTGTACTTTCTTGCTGCCTGACCTGATGATTGACCATTCCCATCTGTTTCGTAGCCCATGCTGGATGAGGGTTGGGAAAGCCTAAAAGATGAACAGGTTGTTAAGTGACTCGAATGCTGAGAAAGATAGGTATGAGTCTGTCCTTACTAGGCAGGGAAGTTAATTTGGGTTTTCCACTAGGAAAAGAGTGCCCCAAACCCACCACTGGATAGGGCCAAACCTTCTACTCTCCAGCTTTGGAAAGAGAGACTGGGAGCATATCCCTGTAGTGCTGAAGAGAGCACTCCTACTCTCCTAAAAGACAGGAGAGCCCAGTGCTAAGCCTTGCTCATTATATTGCTTGGTGCCATATTCAGGCTACTCTGACATACTGACCCTCTTTCCATGAAAGACAGGGTTTGTGAGCCCTTAGCACAGCTTTTGAGTGCTAGTCTGAGGATACCACATCAAAAGTCTGGTGCTGTATCTGCTATGACTTCTCCCAGTTCTGGCGTCTAGGGACATCAGGGCCACAAGACAGAGCTGAGCATGGAGAGCCTTGTGTGGGTTATCCCACTCCTGAGTGACTTAACAGCTCCTAGGAAGGGAGGGAGAGAGTGAGGCAGATGAGCAGGGATGTGTGGAGATGGAGCAGGTGCATGATAGCACTGTGCTGATCACAAATAAGGCACATTTTTCATGATTTGCAAATGTCCATTCGTGATCCATCTCTCAGCACTTAAGTGGAAGGAAGAGAGTGGGTGCATTACAACATGTTGTCTCTCAGCTTGCAGCAGGGCAAATATCAACCATTCCTCCTTATTACAGTCAATCAGAGGGTTTACTGGTAATAAAGCCAGCTTATCTAAACAAAGAGGCAATTGTGTATTACACACATATAATTTTATCCAGGGCCTATGATGACTCAAGCTTCCTTTCTTTGAGCTGATTGCATCATTAGAAGGTTTCTGCTCGGGATTAGGAACCTTTGAAGGAATAAGAGCCTCATGATTCATAGCCTCCTGTTATTTATTTGCTTTAGAAATTACTTGATCCCATTGTAGAAACACCAGGGTGAGACTGGGTATAGTGCAGGGGCTGCCAACAAGCATTAAGCCACTGGACTGACAGCGGCTTGTGCATGAACACATACTGGGCTGCCTCTTTGGGGTAAACTTTAAGCTTTGGCAGCTTTGTTTTGGGGAACTTACTACCTGCACCTCTTACTGGTATACATTTTTCTCCAACTTTAAAGAATGGTGAGATGAGGTGGCCTCACTCCAGTTGAATTTAATCACTCATAGCTCCTCTAATATTTCCTAGGCTCAGTGGGTTGTAGAAAACTGTCATTAAACATGCAAAAGCAACACTGACGTTTACTCTGCAAAGAGGAGAGAACATATGGAGTGAGCCCACGCTTCGTGCACTGCAGCGCTTCAGAGACTGGATTAGCATCTCTTTTTTCAGTTGGTAGTCTGGCCTGGAAGGTTTGCTAATTGACTAGTGTTGTTAGCATGGCAAAAACATCAGTGTGTTATCCTGAATGCAGCTGCAAGCAGGATCCTAATGCAATTTTATACCTTCTGATGCTTGATTTCTAGCAAATTTCAGTAGATTATCACCAATATTTGGCTCCTGACATAAAAAATGAGGTCACACCTGTTACCAAGATGGTTCTTTCTTGGTATCTCTCAGTTTTTTATCACTGAAACCTTCCTTTGCTCCCCACCAACACCCAGTGATTGTGTGATAGAGTATTTGGTTTTGTGGCCTTACTCCATGCTGTATAACTGGGGCCAAGAGATAAATATCACCTACAAAGGCTCCAGAAATGATAATATTTTTTTTCACTGAAAATTCAATGAACATTTCAAAAACAGTTCACAATAAATGCTTCTAGGAATTCCATTCTGAGCAAAATGGGAGCACCTTCCTTTAACCTCAGTTCTGTGCTTGCAGTTTGATATTTCCTGTTTGAAGTGAGGATGCAAGTAGTAAATAATGATTCTCTGCTAGAGGGAATTACTGCAACAAGTATTTTAGAACTGGAGCTTAAGGCCTATTTTGCACTATAAATGGAAAAAATGGTAGGGGAAAAACAGAAGGGAAAAAAAGTCAGCTGTAAATTCCTCATGGATTTTGCAGTTTCTTAGCTCTCTTTCTTTACAAATATATACATACATGTGTGTATATTTAATGTACTGAATTATTGCTACTTCATGGCTCCCTCTATGCCTTACAACACTAGAAGGGTTTAAAAAAATGGTGTAAGCATCCTGATATTAGGAAAGCTGCAGGAGAATCTCAGGCTTGCATCTAAACTTTACAGTTGCAATCTCTTACAGAGCTGTTCCTGGGGCAATAGAAATGATGCAGGTATAGTGACAGTGCTTTTGGAAATAGCTCTGGAACTGTATTTGATGTTAAAATTAGGTTGGAGTTGGGTGGGTTAGACTTCATCTGCATCTCTAATCTTCAGTCCTCATCTGTGCAATTCCCTTATTCAGCACTCATTTCCAGAGTGCAAGAAATTAGGGTTATTTCTTTGACAGCTGACCTAGAAACTCAGGGTCAAGTTCTCCTGCTTTTCTGTAGAGTTTTATATCTCATCCATCACCGCAGCCTCCAAGCAGTTTTTCATGTAGAAAGAAGTCACTAGTCCCACATAGATTTCATGGGGGCTCTGGCAGTTTCCCTTTTTTGTGGTCAGCACTCTGCATGGATGTCTGCTTTCTTTGGATGGAATGAGGGAATGAGAGCATGAGGTGGGGAGAAGAGAGGTTTTTGTACTGTTAGTGTCAGTGATGGCAGTAAAGTTGTCTTCAAGGAAAGCCTAGTGACATCCCTTAGAGGCTCCCAATCTTGGGAATACACTTGTTCCCCACTTGAATAATTTCCACAGAGATTCCCTTTGATCAGAGCTGTTGTGTTGTCCTTTCCTCTCGGGAGGCATTGGCTCGGAGGAGCCCAGCTGCCAACGGGGACCACAGATTGAAATTTGGACCTTCATGTAACAGGGATTCAATCCCTCAGTTTGTTTGAAAAGCGACTTTGAATTTATGGCAGAGGTTATCTACAAGCTAGGGAAGGGACTACAGCAGAAGCTCTTCATGTCTGCTGTGTTTTCAGCCACAGAGAGCACAGCATTTTGTACCAGCTGTAGTTGAGTGGCAGCTTTAAAGTGAGGTCCAGATATGGTTGTTCCTAATACTCCACGCTGTGCTGAAAAATGCATAGGTTACATTAGCCATGTCCCACTCCTGGGCAGAAGACATAAAGTTGCCTTGAAAGCTGAAGACAAAAGAAAAAAAAAAGGCATTTTTAGTAACTAATGTGAGTTGATTGCCCAGGCTTAGTGAGGATTCTGATGGGGCTCTGGAGCTTTGCACAATTCCTGACAAATGGGTTTCACCAATGGAGCCATCCTCAAAACATTTTTGACCCTGAATGGCAGGCAGGTTATTTCTATTACAAAGCTGTATTAATCCATTGAAACCTTCTGCCTCCAGACTGGCACGGGCTCTTCACGTTACAGGTGCTCCAGCTGTGGTAATGAATATACTACCAAAGAAGCAGTGTGTGTGGTTTGGCTATAAAACGGGGAAGAACTGGTAGTCTGCTGGGGTGGGAAGGGGCAGGCAGAACAGAGGCAGAAAAGACATTTCCCCAGGGCCAAATGCTACAAGGTATGTGGGAGGACAAGGGGAACTCTTCCTGGGAAGCCCCTTCTTGGATCTGAGTGTCCTGCAGAGAATAGCTGCCACTGCAGGAAGTGTCTCATGAGGGAAGCATGGGTGGCCTGGAAGTGGGAGCAGATAGTGACAGATTTTGTCCTGGAGCTCCTTGCCCCGGTTCGTTTGCTGCTCAGTAGCACAAACAGCTTTTGTAGGGATGCATGTAGTGAAACAGAGCAGGCTGTAAGGAGCAAAGTGGGGAGATGTCACAGTGTGATGTGGGGAAATTAAGGGCAGGGGTCCAGGCCATGGAGAGGATGGACATCAGGACCAGCAAAAGGTTGGGCATCCAAGCCTTTTTCCCAGCACTGGCTGTGGAAGAAGCAGCAGAAAAAGTTAAGGTGGGAATATTAACGTGGGAAAATGTTGTTATTGGTGTGGGGCTGAGGGAGATGCAGAGAAGATGCTGAGGGAAAGTGGATGTGAGATGAAAGAAGAATCCAAAACTGGTCTGGTGCAACACAGGCCACAGGTTTTCCTAGGGAATGTCCCTATGGAGTCTGGCATCTCATGTTGCAAGCAGGTCTTACAGAGAGGTATTCGACCTGACTACAGAGAAGGAGAAACCACTGTTTCCCTTGGTATTTTTTTTCCAGTGATTAATCATCTGTGCTCCTAAAAATTTGTGCCCCATTACTCCTTTAGATTTGCTGGTCTTCACCTTCTGGTAATTAGTTCTTTTTATGTCTCTCTTTGCTAGATTAAAGATCCCTTTTGTAGCCAGTATTTTCTCCCCATGTGGGTAATTATACCCTGTAGCCACACCGCTTCTCAATCTTATTTTTGATTAACTAAATCAGATTGAGCTCCTTAAGTCTTTCCGTGCAAGGCACCAGGCTCTTTTGCTCTTTCTCAACCCCCAGTGTTTGAATTACATTTTGTCACTCTTCCCTCCATCCTGTCCAGTTTTGTGACACCTTTCTAACAAATGGATGGTAGAACACGATTCAGTATTCTTCTGTCAGCAACGCTCATAGTGGGTCATCAACCATGTCAAAATCTTTAATTTCAGTATTTTAATAGTAAATAATATGCCATCATGTTCTAAAAACCCCAAGCAAACAACAAAACCAACACACCGAACAACTCTCTGCTCTCTGAGCTCCTGCAGATACTCAGACACTAGCTGCTCCAGGCTTCTGAGCTCCTGCTGGTGTGGGGCAGAGATGACTTGAAAGCTGCTCCCATGCCAGCAGGCAAGGATTTGCTGCAGTGTAGGACTCCCTGTTTTTCAGTGCCTCAGTGCCTCAGCAGGAAACGTGAAAGCCTGCCTCACCTGGAGTTGGTGTGAACTGTGTTTCTCCCCAGGGAAAGGTAGTAGTTTCCATATTCAGAACATACTTCTGCTTCAAGCCTCCTGTCTCACTACCCGAGCACAGGAGTTGAAGTCTTTTCCATGCATGATTTACTATTCATTTACAGTTATACACCAAAACTACTTTAGCTCTGCTGGTGCCAAAGAGCTCATGCTGAACCCTTTGTCTTTATTAATGTTGCTAATTTTGAGAGGTTTTTTTTTCACCTGACACATACTTTATAAGCTTCTGTGTTGGCTTTTGCATGGCAAGGTTGCACTTTTGCATGGCAAGGTTGCAATAGCAGGAATCTACAGGGGTGGCTTTTGTAAAAAGCTGCTAGAAGCTTCCCCCATGTCCAATAGAGCCAATGTCAGCCAAGACAGAACAGCTGCTGATCAAGGCTGAGCCCATCAGTGACAGTGGTAGCACCTCTGGGATAACGTATTTAAGAAGGGGGACAAAACCCAACTGTGCAACACCAGCAGTACTCAAAAGAGAAGGGCTGCACCCCATGGAAGGGACCCACAGTGGAGCAGTCTGTTTCTGAAGGACTGCACCCATGGAAGGGACCCATGGTGGACCAGTCTCTTCCTGAAAGATGCACCCCATGTAAGGGACCCACGCTGGAGCAGTTCAGGAAGAACTGCAGCCCATGGGAAGGGCTCATGTTGCAGAAGTTCATGTGGGCTGTCTCCAGTGGGAGGGACCCCATGCTGCAGCAGGGGAAGAGTGTGAGGAGTCCTCCCCTGAGGGGGAACTAGCAACAGAGACAATGTGTGATGAACTGACCGCAGCCTCATTCCCTGTCCCTCTGTGCTGCTTGAGGGGAGGAGGGAGAGAAAATCAAGACGGAAGCTGAAGCTGGGAAGAAGGAAGGGGAGGAGGAAGATGTTCTAAGGTTTGGTTTTGTTTCTCATTATTTTGATTTGATTGGTATAAATTAAATTAACTTTTCCCCGAGTAGAGTCTGTTTTGCCTGTGATGGTAATTGCTGAGTGATCTCCCTGTCCTTAACTCAACTTATGAGCCTTTCATTGTATTTTCTCTCCCCTGGCCAGCTGAGGAGGGAAGTAACAGAGTGGCTGTGGTGGGCACCGTGCATCCAGGCAAGGTCAACCAGTCACAGCTTCACAGGCAAACCAGGGCTAGTTCTTTTTGTTTGTGTCAATAATTTAGCCTTTAGGTTGTGATATGGAATAACTCCAGCATCAGACAAGAAGTTCACTTCACAATATTAACAAGGGTATGAGCACATTAACTGTTTCCCATTCCAGACTCATTTGTTATACATAAAAGTGTCATCTTCTAGCTGTTGCTAATACATTACCATCAAATATAGAGGATGTCTAGGTGCAGATCAGTTGCTGTTGCAGACACATCATTATTTTTCAGGATATCTTGCCTTTGGAGTAATGGATTTCAAGACCTTAATGTTGTGCCAAGCCAAAAGGCTTATGCTAAGGTATGAAAATAAAGTCATCAAAGTGGATGTTCTTCAGGTAAACCTTATCTACAGCAGTAATAACTTAATTCTGTTATAATTAAAAATAGACAGGAAGCTAGTCAGAGAAAAATATTCTAACAGATCGTTTGTCGATGACATGCTGAGCGAATAAATCAGAATAAATGGATTTAAGCATGGTTAGGAGCTTAGATTGTATATTATTTCTTCCTGTTTATAACACAAAAGGAAGGGTTCACTCTGCCAAGCTTGTCTGATTGCTTGTGATGAGATTTGGAGAGATGCCTTTAGAACAAATGGAGGTTTTTCTCTTCAGTGATCCCAGTCTGGGTGCTTCAACTGGGCATCAGTGAAATGTGACACAAAGCTCCCTTGATCACAGAGAAGGCTTCTGAAGGAGGATGAGATGCACAGTTCTGAGACAGGACGGGGGGGGCACTTCCGCACTAAGGAAAAACCATGCTGTGCTGTACACTACCTATTCCTTATGTGCTATGAAGTGCATTGGGAGCTGGGGTTATTTGTGTCAGTGTGATGACCAGTCCATCCAGGCATGTCTCCAGAGAGGGGGCACAGAGAGATGGGAACCTGCTGTGAGGTGCAGGGTGTGAGTCATTTTTGGGCTGAGTCAGGTGAGCACAGGTCAGAGCTGGAGGTAGCACCTTGTCGTAAGAGATGCCCATAGGAGGATGGAGCGAGCAGCATTACTTCCCAGCTGTACAGATGGAGAGCTGACACAGAGATGGCACTGGATGAAAAAAACGCAAGAAACAGCAAATAAAAAGGTTATGGTCAAGCAGGGCTTGAATATGGATCTTCAAAGTCCCATGCAGGGGTGCTGGAGGGGTGTGAGCAGGGTGTCGAGAGTAGGGAGAGAGGACTCTCCCTTCAGGACATTCACCCAACACAGGTGAATGTCCTGAAGGAGAGAAAACAATCAGCAGTCAGAAGGGACTGAAGGCACACAGACCAAAGCTATGCTGTACTTAATCAGCTCAGATGCTCCCTTTGCTGCAAACCAACATCAGGGTATGTAAGACCAGCATAATCCTACCCACCAGCCTTATGAAGGCTTTTACAACCACAGTCAACTTCCCTAGACCATCAGACACAGTTGTCTGGAATAATCAGGCAGTAAAGAGGGCAAGGAATGAAAAAGAAGGAAACAAAGAAAGGGAATGAGAAAGCTCTTTGATCAAAAGCTTCTACAGATCTATTATTATTATTATTATTATTATTATTAATTATTATTATAATAATACATTGTAGCACAGCAGTGGGACTTTCTCAGGCAGGAGATGCCAGCTGGGACAAAAGAGGTGCAAATCTGGTTCACTTTGCAACATGGATTCTTGCCGAGTAGGATGAACTCCAGCCATCACATGCATTTCAACTGGAGTCTCTCTGAAATATCAGACAACTCTGTGATTCAGCCAGCTATGCCTATCTTCCAGGTAGACCCTTTTCCTCTGTGAGTCTGAGCAGGCTGTGCCAGGACCCACTTCCTCCCTGTGACTTCCATAAGAAGAGGATTTGGGGAGGGAAGTACAAACAAAAGAAGGTTTCAGCAGAATGGCTTTAGAAGGGGAGCACACCCAACCCTGCCTCCCCAAACACCTCCCTCTAACATAGGAAACATTTCTATGCTTTACTTTAGTAAGATGAAAAGCAAGATTAAGCTTTCACGGCCCTCTCCAAAGACCATGACACCCCACTTTCTTTGGGTCTGACAGAGGACGTTGCTGAGGTGGATTCCTGGAAATTGATTCAAATTTGGTCAGCACAAACTATCTCATAACAGGGGGAAGATTGTCATCAATATTGCTTCTGCTGGAGGCTGGTGGCAGGAGGGAGACCATTGCCTCAGCACTTTTCCAACAGTCAGGAAAGTGACCGTCAACTACACCAACATGAGGCATGAAGCAGCAGAGTCCCGGATGTAGGGAAACAGCAGCTGGGTTTCATGGGGTGTAAGAGATTCAAGTGATCCCACAGAGCGAAGGGCAACAAGCTGGTGGGTGACAGCAGCAAAATCAGCAAAACAAACTCTCATCAGCTGACCTTACCTTCCTATCTGCATTATCTTTTGTAGCTGAGTGATGCCTTCCCACCGAGGGAGGGCAGGAGAAGGAGGAGGGCAGAAGCATCCAGGTCTGCAGACTGTGCCTGACTCAGACGTCAGCCTGACTCAGGCTGAGACGATGCTGCTTCTTCTCCTGGTGAGAAAAAGGTATTCTTATTTTGCAAAGGGCAATTTTAAATAGCTTTCCTTTAGAGATGGACCAAACTCCAGCTACTGCTGAAATAGGCAGTAGCTTCCACTTGCCTTTTACTGCACACTTCGATCATTATTATTAAATAATACTATTAAGGGAAAACCTAGATGCCCTGGCTGTGACAGGAGATCCATTATGTTGCATTGTCCAGTAAGTTTATGACAAGAGCTATAATCATTTAAGGGCTAAGTGGGTACAAAGGAAAAAAGAAAAAATGATGTATTTTTATAAAAGGCTAGCTAAGGAATGTCCTGCCTAAAAATAGTTTTTGCATAACTGAAATTTTGCCATGAGAAATTGCAAGTTTGACAATGAATTCCAATTTTCCTCTGAGAAAATGTGGATGACAGCTTTAGAGCTGCCCGCCTGACAGGCATTTGTCAACTTTGTTTTCTGTCTTCAGGGAGTCAGTGGAATCAACAAGAACCATTTTAATGGGCAGAAAATCACCAAGCTGAACAATAAGATAATACATCCTGGTTTAACTTTTCTAAAGACCATAAGTGTGGGGGATTCTTACCTGGAATTTCACTTCTACAGAAAGCATTTGTATATAATTCCTCACTTTCAAGTATTTGGGGAGCAGAGGTTTTGACAGGTTAGCAGAGAAATGTCACCATAATTCACTCTTTGCACTGTGGCATAAATCTATGAAATGTCAGTCTCTTCATGGTGTGCATTTTTGGCCAAATTTGTACAAAACCACCATGGTGGTTTGCTGGGATTGAGCATGCCAGCCTTTTCTCGGTAGCCAACTGTTGGTTTACCCGTGACTCCAGCAACAACATACAGGGAAGTGAAGGTAAAAAAAGGAAAACCACAGGATTGTCAGAACTGCTGAGCAAATGTGTAGCTGATCAGAGCCAGTAAGGGTTTTAATAAGTGGAACATTTTGTAACGTGTGATAATTAGCGCAGGAGCAGTGAAGGGGAATGTCCTAAAGACAGAGTGGTCAGGGCCATATATGCAACATACCATGCTCTCACACTCTTTCTCCCTTTCTCCCTTCCTCTCTATGTCCCCAAAGACAACTCTAACCTAGTGTTTGCAGAGGAGCACTGCCAGCAGAGACCCCCAAAAGAACAAGCCAAACCAGCACATCCCTGGAGTATCCTGAATACTCTCCCATGGTTTTTTGCTAGGCTGAATGAGAGAGCAATCCATTATTTAATCTTGCTGTCACTCCGAGATTGTTCCCTGCAGTATATTACAGTGCTTTGTCCGAGCTGGTTTTAAAACATCAAAGTGATGAGACTTCCACTAGTTTACTTGGGGGAGCTATTTTACAGGCTAAAAGACATCACCATTAATACTGTTTCTTGTCACATGCATCAACAGCTCTCCCATAAATAATTACTAATACTACAGCTATTCTACAGGCCCAGGGAAGAAGATGAAGGAATACGATCAGGGAGTCAATATTCAGGTGAATAAAGTAATGAAAATATAATGCAAATGTCTGGTTCCTTCAGGAACATATGGCATTTGGTTGGGTAATGGACACTTGAATACTTGGCAGAGAGGTAACCGGTTACCTCCGCACTCATCCCTGAAGAAATGTGAGGTAATCTGGGAGAGCTCAAGCACAGGGGGAAACCGGCCTGCTCAGGCTGCTGAGTTCAGCTATGCCAGGATCTAACAGAGTTGGCTACAGATGCCTTCATTCCCCTGTAAGACGACTCCTAAGTAAATTACCTCACGTGTATCAGAGTTACTGCAGGGCACCTTAGAATGTTCCCTGTTACTGCTATTGCACCTAAGGAAACAGACATATGACCAAGTGAGTGATGTCTTTAATGTATCTTAAATTCTTTTATTGAAAACCTATTTCCTGCTCTTCTTCTCCATCTGCAGAGGTCGGTTATGTGGTGTAACAACCTGTATGAAGTGTTCTGCATAAATGAAAAAAACCCATCCCTCCTGGCCCCTGATTGCAAATCATCACCTTTGATAAGCAGCAGGGTACTCTGCATGGCTACTAATTCAGCACTGGTAATGGTTGTGACACCAGCAGATGCTTTTCAACATTCCTCACCGCAGCATTTCACTCAAGGTCCCCCTTTGGCAAGTAATTCAATAGCTTTAGTGTAACATACTGGGCAATGCTATCTCTGTTTCCTTTGTTCCTTATTATGTGTCCATGTATCTCAGCTCTACAATAAAAAAACCCTGCTGAACACATCCTGCAGACAGCATTTCTCTTATAATACAGCCTCCCCCTGAAACAATTAGCAGGCTGGTGCATATAGCACTGGTGATAATCTCACTGATACACACCACAACAGCTTTAAAGACTAAATGATGTCTCTCTCAGAAAAAAACAGCAGCAAGCTCTTTAGGGAAAATTCAGCAGATACAGAACAGCCTATCATTTCTGGCTCTAGAGAGAGGCTATCTGACCTCAGGAGTCTGTTCCCTCTTTTGATCAATGTAGAATGATTGCTTAACTGCTTTCTTGTAATGGGACAAGTATAGTTTAAGTGGTCCTGAAGCAGTACTTCCCCAGGAGTCCTCTTCCACACATTACTAGAAAGGAAAAAGTTTTTCTTAACATTCAAACTTCACAAGTTTTCCTTCCCTAAAGTTCAACCTATTTTGCAATGCCCCATTGCACTAAGCCTGAACGAAGTCTCTCTTGGGATTTTCCTTGAATTTATTTGGAGGTGATTATCATATCTCCTTTTAGTTGTCACTTTGCCAAGATGTACATAGCTTGCTCTTTTAATCTTTCCATATCAATCAAGCCTTCCTGCTACCTACTAATAATTGTGCCTCCTCTCTGAATTTCCTTCAGCTTTTCAATATCTTTCCAGTGGCATAGCGCTTGAGCAGCATAGGAGATGCCAGCTGTGTTTGCAGCTGTGTAGACAAGGTGCTCAGTTCATCTGCTCTGCTGCAGAACATGTTAAAAAGTTTGCTTACCTGTCCTATCACCTATCCTTGCAGCACTTCCAAGAGCCAAGGGAAAGCAGATTTCAGTGCTGGGGAACTGTCAAACTAATGGAAGGTTCCTCTGGATACATTATACTGTTTTCCCCCTAAGAAATGGTACTACACCCCTCAAGGAGCATGTGCTACCTATTTCTGAGAGGGTACTGACAACATCATTCTGAATATGGGTTAGTTGCTGCTTCTTTGCTTTGGTCAAACTTTCTGTTTTCACATCAGAGCCGTGAACAGTCAGTGATGTGAAGTGTTTGTGCAAAAAAACAAAAATTGTTTTGGCTTTTTTTAAAAGCTGTAAACTACATTATGAAATCTTTTCTGATTTACTTAGTATGTAACTGAATAAGAAATAAGTTTGTGATTCATACTTCAGTCAAAGCATTCAATTACCAACTCCTGAAAACCTAAGTATGTGCTCAGTTTAGCATCAAAATGCATTTGGTATTATAGGAAGAGCTATCAAAAAGAACATACAAACATGTATTATTATACTTCTACCACAATTTAACAAGCAGTTTTCTATTAGGGCTGAGAGAACAACAGACGTCTTTGGCATCTGCAAGGTTTGTAATCTATCAAGTAGTTGATCTATCCAAGAAGTGGATTCTCTGTCACTAGTTGCAGATTGTATCAGAAAAAGAGAATCACAAACAGAAGTCATAGGCAAATGATAAAGAGAAGAGAAAAATGAGAGAATGACAAAAGAAAAATATGAAAAGACCCCTCAGGCTTGCTGAGGTTTAAACATGCAGAAAGGAGGAGATAGAAGAAAATATCTGAGAAGCAGCACAGGCAATGTTTAAAGTTGGGTTCAGAGTTCTCTGTCTTCACAGTGCTGACACTACCAGATGCAGACAGTTGCCACAACACAGGTAATATAATACTTTGCCTAATGACTGATTACACAGTGCTGTAGCTATAGTCAATAAACCAATTCTGCTGGGTCAGTTTGCTTTTTTCAGGTTTGCTTTCAAACTGTTAACAAACAATTAGCATTCATCACCTGAAGTCTGTCAGGCTGGATGCATTTCTGAGCGATACCTTTTCACACAATTGAGAACACCTGGCTTCATAGGGGAATCGAATTGTGCCTGTATTGTGAAGGGAATGAAACTAAATGGACAGTATGGCAACTTCTGGCTTTAAGATCCAAATCAGTTTTACTTTCTCAATATTTTCCCCCAAAATACTGCAAGTAAGATCTATTAGTTGCATCACTTCTTTAAAAAAAAAAAAAAATTCTCTGCCCTTGCACCTCACTTTTCACTGGAGTTTTTGTTTTTACTTTTCATTCATTCCTACTAGGATTTGAAACTCCCCCCGATTCAGCATTGAATGTGAATTTCATTAAGTGCTGTTTATTTTTATTCCAGACCAATTAATGAGGATGATAAATGAGATAGGACATATCACCAATCACTGTGGCACCCCAGTAGCTACCTCCCCCAAATTAAAACACTGCCATTTATCATTACCATTTGCTAATGTGCTTTCCGCCAATTTGTAGACCCTGTGGCAGTACTCCTACTGAAGCCAATCTCAATTAATTTTTCAAGTGCATTCATGGGAGATGCAATATCAAATACTTTATGGAAACCCAAAATGCCGTATGCCAACTGAATTTCCAGTAGGCACTACTACTTTAATTCTTTTAAAGCTTTTTATATCTCTTTGCAAAGATTTATTCTTTTATTATTTGTATTTTATTGGCGCCTGAAGAATCCAACTAGGCTGAAGACCCATTGTTGTGTTTATTACTAAGATTTTATCTATAGATGTTTATTGATTCTCTTTCCTTATTCTGTCTCTCACATTTGCTTCATTTTCACCCCAAGGATAGAATGTAAATTAATGGAACTGTAATTGCCAGGATCACTGAAAATTCCTTTCCTTTTTTTTTTTTTTTTTTTTAGGAAATCAGGTGCATTTTCTATATTTTGCATATTTGCTGTTTCTACTTTGTCTCTTTCAAAAAACATTTTATTATGAGTCATGTTTGCATGAAAACAGGCTTCTCTCTCTCTTTTTCTACCACGCATCTGCTCCTGCTGTACATTCCTCACTGGGGTCTGTGTTGCTGATAATCCTGTGCCTGAGCAGTCTCAGTAAGTTACATAGAGATGACTGATGTCACACTTGGAGGATTAAGTAGGGAATAAGCAGCAAGAGCACATCATGTTTCAAGAAACTGAGACCCCATTTTGTCTCTGCTGGAAAATGCCAGAGACAGATATTTTAAAAGATGCCATGGTGCCTCTTGATACAAGAAAGAAAGCCTCTACATGCCAGACTGAAAGGACACTGATTCAAAAGGAGAAGGAGAGCAATGGGTATTTGAACAAGCCTGGTTACATCCTGAGTCCAAGGAAGATAAGCTGTGTGAACAGACGTCTTGTGCCAGCTTTGGTCTTCGGGAGACTCACAAGCAGGCACTTTGCCTGTAAGCTAACAATTTCCTTGTGTTCCACACACAACCCTCCCTCCCTTTTTGCTTTCAAATAAAAGATAATAGGTTCTTCATAATCTTCCCTGTATTCCCTTTTCTGGAACAACCTGGTAACAGTGTCTGACATACTCCACTTTCCCTTTCACTCAGGAAAGAGTGCACTTCAGGCTGGAGAATATTTCAAGGAAACACTGCAGAATCTTACTTTTGGTCAGAAAGCAAAGCTTGAAGGAAATTTTTTTCCCCTATGCCCTAAACCCATGGGATCTACCTGACCAAATTATTTTTACCCTCCCATTCACTTCAATAACAGTCTTCCCAGTGCAACTGGAAGAGTCCCATCTCACTGTTTTGAGAAAGTGATTTCATTGTCTTAAAAAGTCAAAAATCAGCTTTCTCTGAAGATCCTGAAGATCTAAAGATCCCTTAACTGTCACAGAACAAGGAAACAAAGGTTCCCAGTCCCACTGTGTTCCTACAGATGCTATGGAGTTGCTTCCTTAAACAAGGTACTTACTGCTGTGATGGCATGCTCCTTTATCCTACTTGAGGAAACTTGGCTACTCAGCAGCATCTTGCCTGAGTTAGAGCTCTGGTCTAGTGCTGGGGTGGGAATGAGACCTCAGCTTTAACCCATCCTGACTCCTGAAATGGCTTGTTACTACCTCTATTACTCCTCCAATATAAGGGGAAATATTTAGTACCCCTTCATTTTAACCAACAACTGCCTTTGATTTCCCATCTGCTGACAATTATGTGCAGGCTACTGGCCAAAGGAGGTTACACCTTATTTTATGCTCTATACCCAATAAGTAGACTTGGGCTTCTGCATCTAAAACTGAATTAATACCATCACATCTCAACAAAGCTGTGGATGTTCCATCCCTGGAAGTGTTCAAGTTCAGGTTGGATGGGACTTTGAACGATGTGGCCTAGTGAAATATGCCCTTGTCCACAGCAGGCACGTTGGACTATATGCTCTCTAAAGGCCCCTTTCAACCCAAACCAGTCTATGACTGTGATTCACTTCAGGTTTGTTTTCTGTAGAGGGAACCAAAATAGGAGCATCTTAGTGTGAGCTACAGCTGAGAAAAGCTCTTAACTTTTTCCCAACTAAAGCATGCAGTTACAGTTAAGCCTATTCCTTTTGATGCTGTAAGCGGGCTGTTTACCCAGAGGGGTTCAAAGCTAGTTTCAGCCTGCTTCTCCCAAACCCTGGTATTATTCAGGAGTCAATAATTCAATTCAAAACAATGCAGTGACAATGAAGGGGAATTGCTTTAATGGTGTTTACTTGTTCTTAATGATGTGCTGTATCCCTGTCTTCCTGTTATGGATAGAAACAGATGATAAAGAAGGGAGAAACTACACAGTAATGCAGATAGGTAGTAAAATCAAAGAAGAGACACTCCTGTTGAGATGAAAGAGAGACTCCTGCTAGTTTCTGACAACTCACAAATGTAGAATTCTTACTGCCACAGTTGAGGTCTTTCTGCTAACAAGTACCTAACTGTAAAACCAGAGAAAAATTCCCCAGTTCAGAGCAGTTTTTAATAAAACCATTCTACCCCCTAAAGAAAGTACCTGTGGCCAAACCAGGATAATTCTCTGCCTCCTGTCTCCTTTTTTTCCTCATTTCTTCCTGTTTTTCTCATTTCTTCCAGATTTTATATTCCCAAATGTGACATATTTTCCCCCTCTGTCTGAGAAAATAACTGAAAAGGGAAATGTATTTATGCTCATTACCTCGGGAGAAAAGGCAAAGAAGGAAAGGGGCACAAAATTGGTCTGTACAATGATTTACGCAAGTCTTGAAGATATGTCAGTTTAAGCAGCTCAGCAGGGCATATGCGAAGGCCCAGGATGTCCTCACAGCCCCACCATACCCTTTCCTCCAAGTCTGTGAGGAGAAACAGAACAGTACTTACTGCAAGACAGAATGTGATTCTACCTTTCAATTTCTGTAAACATGCAGCATTAATATAGTATCCATATGGTGTAACAACAGCTTCTGAAGAACACAAGAGAGCCTGCCATCTCAGAGACTTGTGGCCAGCTGTAAGACCACTATGACTGTCACTGTTGCCTCTCCATTTTCATGCTGTATTCATTATTTGTCTGTCATTGCTCCTGCACAGCCTCTATATGCCTTGTGTATGAGAGACCGGAGTGGGCAGCTGTGTTGTGGTTATTAATTATGAAATGTATAGCTGTCTGGGCTTGTGGTTCCAGCAAACATTGCTGCTTTGCCTGTAGGCTGAGAAGTAAGCAACAGGTCTCACAATGTTTTTGCTAGGTTTCTAGAAAGTGCTGGGAAGGAGCTAGCGGCCACCATCCCTGTGAATGCCCGTGATGTAAGGGGAGAGGTTTTGGAGGCAAAATTGCAGGATCTCCTTGACAACTTTCCCAAAAATAGTCCTGGTAACATATGCTGGGCCAGGCAGACATGAAGAGGTAATGCTGTTGGGAAAATTATATATCTAAGAGAGTTCAAACCCATCAAGACTAGAAAGGTGTCTAGAAGAGAGGGAGCTTGCCCAAGGGAATTCCAGCTGCCAACTCTGCCCAGGATGGTGCTCACGTGAGGATGATGAGGAGTATGGGGGTTTAGAGGACACACACCCAGACATTACAAGAGCTGCTCATCCTCAGGTGAAGCACAGGACAAAAACTAGAAATTACCAAGTTACAAACAAATGCACAATGGCACAGATAGATGGAAGAAGCTAAAAGTAATTTTATGTATATATGTACCTGAATATTAGAAGTCTAGGGAGATAGGAGTATTTGATTTAAATGAATATAAAGGCATAAAAGACACATTGGAAATTTGGTGGAAGGAGAAGCAAATGGGCAGTGTAATACTGGTTTGAAACATTATACTGGAAAGGCAAAATGGTCTCTAAAGATGTAGGGGTAGTGCTATAACCTAAAAGACCCTTTGAGTCAAATCAGATAGATAAACAATCGAGCAAACCTTGTCAACAAGTAATAGAAACCCTTTGAATCAAATTCCAGTCCCATGTAGGAAAAATGCAGCAATAAGGCTGCATTACAGACTGCCCGATGAAGATGGTAATAGAGATTGACATACTGAGGGAGATCAAGGAAGGCAGGAATGAATAATGAAAGAAGACTACAATTGCACTCATTTGCTGGGTAAACATTTCTGTTGAGTCTGATGTGTGGGCTGAACTTTTGAACACTGCCGATTTCTTTCTTATGGAAGTACTAGACAGGGAAATGAGAAAAGAAGTCCTGACCAATGTGAAGGACTTGGTGACTGTCACAGTCTGTTGGAAACAGTGGCAGTACTGTATTTAAGTCAAATCCAATGTCCTTATTCTTCTTGCAAGAGCTAAGAGGTCCACTAGTGAAGTGATTATTTAAAAGAGAAACTACACAAAAACGAAGGGGGCTTGTTACAAAGAAGCTAAAATCAGTGGTTTAAGTACAAAACCCTTTTTTTGGACAGTACTAAGCCTGTTCAAAGATATCATGCTGAATGACCAGAGCAAACACATATTTCCTATCAATAAATGTTTGAGAAAGACCAAAAGATAGCAGGCTTAAAGAAGTGTAAGGGAGCTTGCTTAGGAATAAAAAGATGTCATTCAAAAAAACAACAAAAAACCCTCCAATCCAAACCCCAAAGGAACAATAGGCCAAGTATGCTGATCTTCAGGAAGGAAGGCAAAAAAACTGAACTGTGCTTTAACTTACAAATAAGCAGAGATGCTAATTATAAATCATGTTGCTATATCTAGGGGCTAGGAGACCTATAGAGTGTCTATAAGGCCACGGAAAAATCAAGGAGCAGGAGGCTTCAAAGACAACAGAAGTGTAGCAGAAAAAAGTGAAATCTGGCTGACCTCACTAAACATGAAGAACTTTGGTAAACTTCCACAACAGAACTTTTCTTTTAGGGTTCATCTTTCCATGTTGTGGTGGCAGTTGATACCTGGTGGCTATAGTTCACGTATGCTTCTGAAAGTCATTCTACAAGGTCCTCAGTGACAAAAAACATAAGTTGTTATGGGATAAGAGCAAATGTCCTCATGCAGGAATGTAACTAGTCTTAAAACAGGAAAGAGAGGGTAAAAGTAAATAAATCTTGTGGAGAAGCTGGTTGTCAGTGGAGCTTCACACACTTCTATGTTCAGACCCATGCTATTCATGACTGCGTAAATGATCTAGAAAAAGTATTAACTGTGGGATGTTTGCTATGTTATTGTGAGAACATGGATACTGAGCTTGTCTCAAACACTGCTTACATTCCATAGTGTGAGTTAGAGACTTGAAACCGAGCTTATCTCAGGCACCATTTGCATTTGACCATGGGAGGCCTTGAGCACCATTTGTATTTGACCATGGGAGGCCTTGAGTGTAACCGAAGCAAATAACAAGGACTATGGCTATTGATACTGCATAGGTAGGATTATTCTGGCCCCTTTGTTCAAAGCTGATAAACCTCCACTGTGAAAGGATGACTCAAGGATGAGCTGACTCAGAAGATGTAGTTGAAAAGCAGACACCGTAATATGAGGGACAACCACCACCTGGAGGTTCCACACTGGGGAACCCCAGCTTTGGAGCTGCGCAGTTGCTCACTAACCTGTGCCCACCATTATCATAGTAATGCCTCTCTATGCAAATTATGGATAACACCCCAAAAGAATATGAACATAAAATCACAGGGCTCAGGTCAGAGGGAGAGCTCCACTGCCAATGATACCCTGGATGAAGAAGACCAATGATACATCGCTAGATATACAGCTGGTGACACCTCTGTCTCCTTCTCTCCCTTTCTTTCCCTCTCTCTTCTCCCTCTTCTCTTTTTCATTGAATATTGACTAGATTTAAGTCAAAACGTGTTGCACATGGCTTGCTGATCCAGTTAAAGTAATTATTGTTGAGTTTTATCTAGCCATATGCTTTGTATTTTGTATTAGTAAATCATAAATGGTTGATTGGTGTCATTTCATAGAATCATAGAATAGTTAGGGTTGGAAAGGACCTTAAGATCATCAAGTTCCAACCCCCCTACCATGGGCAGGGACACCTCGCTCTAAACCATATCACCCAAGGCCTCGTCCAATTTCACCTTAATTCAGTACAGAAGTATCACAAACTTGGTAGCTGGTCCTAAGCGGAGGGACATAGTCCTAAATATCTTTCGGATCACAAGAGCTATATCATTCTAAGTAACAAAAAACATGACTGGGAAAAACACTGTATAAGCCCCTCACTACAGCAAGCAACTGGGTGTAAAGTGACAGTATTTGAAACAATGCATACTTGGAAAAAAGTCCTAATTTTACATATCTAATGATGGGTTCTGAGCTATCTATTACTATTTGGAATGAGATCTTCAGGTAATAATAGCACTACAGAATGTCAGTTCTGGGTACAGCAGTACCCAAAAGCAATCAAGATGTTAGAAATTTTGAGGATGGGATAGAAATCACAACAGGAAATATCTTCATGACTCTAGAACGTCCATTCTTCACCTGTACTTTAGAGACTTAGAGCAGCCTGGTCTCTTGATCTCAGAAAGAACATAGCAGAATCTATGAGAAAGAGAAGAGAAGGTGCCACAAAAGTCAGCAAAATAATGAAAGGCATCAAATAGCTTTCCTTATGAGCTATACAAAAGGTGCTAGGACTCTTCAACCTAGAAAAGAGACAGTAGTGGTATAGCGTGCTGTAGATTTGTTAAACAAAGGAAGCATGGAGAAGTCCTGACCATTTATTGACAACGAGCTTATGAACTGTAGAAAGCAAACAAGTATTACAACTTATGATGCAATCTTTCCAACTTGGTGCATATCAGCTCTTCACTGAACTTACAAAAAAGTCCAGTAATAAAATCATTGCAATAGAATTGACATGAAATATTGCAGAACCACTTGGGATGAAAACATTGTATATGCCTAGGAGCCATGATTTGATACCATAAAAGCAGACAAATTACTTAGTAAGTTCCTACACATGTCTATATATGCAGTAAATTGGACTGCCTACCTGGGAGGAATTACAGAGTGAAATGACATTCAGCAACACTGTAGGAAGAGGTGATATATTGCACTGGCTTAGTTCACAGGCTGAATCCCTGGAAGTCCAGCCAAGCTGAGCGGAAAACTTTCTAGGTTGCCAGTTTAAACTTAAGGCCCATGTTACACTAGTTAGTTTAATATTACTTTGCATTACAGAGCTTCGTATTGCAGTGTAAGTTGAGGAAAGATAGCAGATGCCTGTACAGTTCATTGCATGGTTTTGCAAGTGTACAGCTTGAAATGGCCTCTTCAGATATTAAAAATTCAGTGACCAAGTCTAGTAAACAAGACCATTTGCTATACTTGTTTATAGGGGATTGAGAATCCAGTTAAAGTTTCCACAGAAAAATGTACCTCTGCACATGCACACACACGCAAGTGCAAACACACACATGCACTGAAACAGAGGAAGTCTGGGGGTTTTCTGATTCCTGGGATGAATTTGCTATATGCCTCTTGTGGTCAAATAGCAGGTAGGTTATATAGGGCATGCACACAAATGCAGTTCCAGCTAAACTAAACCCTTTAAGGTACTTGAAAATATGAATGATATCTGCAAGAGCATTTTCAATGGCTTAAGGCAAGGGAGCTGGAGTGGTGAGCTTATGAAAAATAGACATGAGGAGGCTGGGGTCAGTCTGCCCTAAAGTAGTGACTCCCACAAGGTAGATGTTACTGGAATCCATGTTTTAAACCCATCGTTTTATAGGTAGAGGAATGCATGTTAGGGGAAGTCATTATGCCGCTGCTGGTTACCACTGCAACAACTTATGCCAATGAAATTGACTTGGTATCCTGCAGCAGGAAAGAAGAGCTCCAGGGTCCATGATTCAAGTACTGTCTGTGGACTTTCCATCTGTGCTAGAAGAGCTTGTCAACCTTTCCCAAAGTACTACTTATGGGTACTCCACATTCTCCCAGCCGTAATTGCTTGTTCAGCCCTCTGGAAATATCTGTAAATCCAGCACAGGCATTGTTATTAACTCATCATATGCCTTTTCCATCTTTGTCTTTCTGTATGAAATATCCAACAAAGCCTGGTACAGAACCTGCTCTTTCTCCAAGTCCTCAATTATTCAGTACGAGCTAAGCTGAATGCACGTGCAACTCCAACTGCTGAGAGACAATTCTATATGTGGGGATAGATAAAAGAGGTTTCCAGTGCTTACACAGAGCATTTTAAATGAAATATGATCTTCAGGCAACTGACCTACTAACTGTAAAGGCTTCATCTGACTCAGGGTTTGGACTCACACTGGAACCCTAACTCCTTGGTTGACAATATTTACTTACAGGCAACTTGCTCTGTAGGTAAGAAATGCAGGCAAAGCTCAAGAGTGCTCCAGCCCCCTAACCTTACATCTTTAAATGCAGTACTGACATGGGTGCCTCAAGACATTTGACTTCACACAGCTGTTAAAGCTTATAAAAGCCACCATGCCCTTTTCTTCAGAGAGCTGTTCCTAAGGTCAAAGTCTTATACTGGTGGTCACAAGTGGGTGACCAAAGTAAATAAAACCTGTCTTAAAGAACACTGAAGAGAAGATTCAGAAGAACAGTCCCAGACACGGCTACAGGTTGGGCAGAGAAGAGATTCAGAGCAGGCCTGTGGAGAAGGACTTGGGGGTGCTGGTTGATGAGAAAATGAACATGAGCCGGCTTCAGTGTGCGCTTGCAGCCCAGAAAGCCAACCGTATCCTGGGCTGCATCAAAAGGAGCGTGACCAGCAGGTCGAAGGAGGTGATCCTGCTCCTTTACTCTGCTCTCGTGAGACCTCACTTGAGTATTGTGTGCAGTTCTGGTGTCCTCAACATAAAAAGGACATGGAACTGTTGGAATAAGTCCAGAGGAGGGCCACAAGGATGACCAGGGGACTGGAGCACCTCCTGTATGAAGATAGGCTGAGCAAGTTGGGGCTGTTCAGCCTGGAGAAGAGAAGGCTGCGTGGAGACCTCATAGCAGCCTTCCAGTATCTGAAGAGGGCCTATAGGGATGCTAGTGAGGGACTCTTCATTAGGGACTGTAGTGATAGGACAAGGGTTAATGGGTTCAAACTTTAGATTGGATATAAGGAGGAAGTTCTTCACTGTGAGGGTGGTGAGGTCCTGGAATGGGTTGCCCAAGGAAGTTGTGAATGCTCCATCCCTTGCAGTGTTCAAGGCCAGGTTGGACAGAGCCTTGGGTGGCATGGTTAGTGTGAGGTGTGCCTGACCATGGCAGAGGGGTTGGAACTAGATGATCTTAAGGTCCTTTCCAACCCTAACTATTCTATGATTCTATAACAGGAATAACCTGTGAATACTGTCATTTAGCATGGTAGTGCCCAGCAGTCCTAGGAGAGGCTGTGTACTTGGCCCCTTGAGTTTATATGTACAAAAGGCTTTGCAGGTAGTTGAGAAAAGAAGGAATGTGAGCTTCATATGATACAAATTTAAATGAGATTATTATGGAGAGAATACTTGAATGCAACACTAAGGTCACTTATCCAGAGGTGTCTGAGGTAGAATAGAGAAGGCTACAAGTAAGAACTGTGTGTTTAAAATACTATAACTGCAAATGTACTTCAGCCCAAGGCTTTACAGCAAAGCTGTAAAAAGTAAAATCAATTTTAATCTTTAAGGGCACTTTGCTACATTCTTCTTCTTCAAGGCTAAATCCAACTAGGTCAGTCCAGGTAGGAGTTGAAAAAATATGAGCTCTTTCTTCCTGAGCAATAAATACTATCTTCAGTGCCAAAAGCTGGATTGCTACCATGTGCACTGCATGGCTCTTTGGGGAAGCTCAGTCCTGGGTCTGAGCATCTATCAATCAGAGCTGAATAAAAGCATCCAGTGTGGGGGGAAACTGTGCTAGATCAATAGAAAAGAAAATCCTTCACCCATGACCTTTGATAATTATCAGGTAGCAGTAACAGTTGCTGCTTTCTTAGTCTTAATGTGGGTCCATTTACTTTTGCTGTGGATGTATCCTAGGGTAGAAGGGTTGCTTATGTGAAACTTGGGTCTTGGGGTTCTCCCTCTTCAGAGGCCGACTGGGGAAGTCTCTCTTGATTTGAATTGATACTAATTCTGCAATTACACACTGAAAACTTGCTAGCCCCTTGTACAAAACCCTCTTGCAGGATCACTGCTACAGTGAGGGTCACAAAGATGAGCTCATAGTTCAGTACTTTCTCTGTCCTTGTTTTACACTGGGGGAGAGGGGATGGGAATGCAGGCATAATTAAACTTCAGTCCTCCTGCACTACTTTCATGTGTAGTAGCTTTCATCACATCTGAAAATTGGCATGTTGCTATGGTTTCAGGAATAAAGAATGGACATCCTTATTCCCTCTTGCTACTGCTTCTGTCTTCCTTTACTCCACTACAAAGTAAAAATGAGTTCTTGAGATAAAAAGATCATATTTCATCACAATAAGTATTTTATGAGAGATAAGCAAAAAGTCTTCTCAGAAATCTCAAACATGTTATTTGGGCCTCCAGTGACCATTTAAGAATACACTTGCTGGTAACTCAGTATTATTGAAGTTAGTTGAATATTCTAAGGATAATTTATTTGACAAATGTTACCATTTTAAAAACCAAATTGCTCATCTATTTTAAAAAATATAATTCACAAAGATACCGGACAGAGTGAGTTATTAAATATATGCATCAGATAAGTTGCTTGAGTTTTGCAATATATCTGTATAAATTACTCAGCTTATTCATTATTTAGTGAGTTCTGATTATTATATAAGCACTTATATAGCAACATTAGTGAACTGGTGTAAGTAGTCAGTGACAAAAATGACAGAAGACAAATGTCTTCTGACGGATCTGTGATATAATAGACTGGACTAAGGCATGGGAAAAATGGACTTCACCCCTACTGAGTATACTGAGTACTATTAATTTGATGAGTTTTGGATTAGAGATGACGGATTTGTGTTTATGCTCCTAGTTCCTGAAATCAAAGAACTCCAGCAGTCTTTTTCTCTGTATGACTGAGATAAGGACCTTGTTGAAATTCAACACTTCAGTGCTGGGTCCTGCACTTGGGCCACAACAAACCCATGCAACGCTACAGGCTTGAGGAACAGTGGCTGGAAAGCTGCTTGGCAGAAAAGAACCTGGGGGTGCTGACTAATGGCTGAACATGAGCCAGCTTTTTACCAGGCAGCCAAGAAAGACAACAACATCCTGGCCTGTATCAGCAATAGTGTGGCAGCAGGGCCAGGGCAGTGATCATTCCCTTGTACTCGGCACTGGTGAGGCTGCACCACGAATCCTGTGTTCATTTCTGGGCCCCTCACTACAAGAGACACAGTGAGATGCTGGAGCAGGTCCAGAGAAGGGCAACAGAGCTAGTGAAGGGTCTGGAGAACAAGTGTGATGTGGAACAGCTGAAGGAACTGGTGTTTAGTCTGGAGAAGAGAAGGCTCAGGGGAGACCTTATTGGTCTCTACAACTCCCTGAAAAGAGGTTGTAGCAAAGTGGGTGTCAATCTCTTTTCCCAAGTAACAAGAGAGAACAAGAGGAAATGGCCTCAAGTTGTGCCAGGGGAGGTTTAGATTGGATATTAGGAACAATTTCTTCGCCAAAAGGGCTGTGAACTGTTGAAACAGGCTGACCAGGGAAGTGGTTGGGTCACCATCCCAGGAGGTATTTAAAAAGCATGTATATGTGGCATTTAGGGTCATGGTTTAGTGGTGGACTTGCAATGCTAGTTTAATGGCTGGACCCAATGATCTTGAAGGTCTTTTCCAATCAGAATGATTCTATGATTCCATGAAAATTAGAACTGGCATAGCAATGTCAACCTGTATACACTGGCATCCTAAACCAGCAACCTGGAAGACTCTGAACTTAGCTGTTAGAATGTAATGACAACCCTACAGCTTTAGGGGCAGATGGGAGAACTTTGTTAATCTTAATTACATGGGAATGTTACTGCAAATGAAATCCCATCATAGTCTGTTTCTTTCAAGGGATGGACTGCTGCAAGTAAGAGGATTCAGCCACAGCCTGCTTAGTCAGAGGCATCACAGCATGGTGAGCACTGAGGTCTCACTAAAGGGTCTAGTACCTGGCTCCTCAAAGGGCTATGGGAAGAGTGGGTGGTAATACAACATACCTGCTCATCCAAAAAATATCAAGGTTTCTTTTCTAAAAAGAAAGCTCTTCTTTCAAAGAGCTGATGAGCTACGCTTTGCTGTGTACTTCTAAAATGCTTTTCCACTCTTTCAGTGGGGAGGCAAACCAATATACAGAAATTGCCATGACATACCCTCTAAATGGACCTTTATCACAGGGAGACTAAAATTCTTCCTAAGGCTCATCTTTGAAACCAGTACCAGATAAGATTCAGTCTGGCTCTCTTCAGGTTTCTGAAAAGAGGGGCAGTTCTTCTGTTGGAACTAGATAATCTTAAGGTCCTTTCCAACCCTAACCATTCCATGATTCTATGAAAGGACAGTGTAGTTCAGAACCTAGTAAATTTGAGTGGAATAGACAAAACATATTGTTGCAAATGCCCAGTTTTATTTTTGAAGGCAATCGTCCTTCTTTTTTTCCTAACATTGTGGGTCAGCATTTTTTTCTACTTTTCTCTGTCAGAAACTAGGACATGTACATGTATGTGAACATAACGTCTTCTTTTCAGTCTTCCCTATTTTTCACTTTTGCTATTAATTGAATGAAACAGCATCTGATGTTGGTGAAGTAAGAAACTTTTTGGCACAAAGGAGGCTTAAAAAGTTATTTTTCAACGACATGAAGCATATCTGAAAAGTCCAAGTTGTCGTTTTTTGGGTAATGCCTTGTGGAATAGTTTGTATTAAGTGAAGCTGTCTCCATGGCCCATCACATCTCAACTATGTACTGACTGGGGATAGGTCTTATTATAACCCTGAATACAGAAGGCAATTTACTTGAGAGTAGACTGGAAACCTAAAAATGCATCAGGGAGGTGCATCCACAAATACACTCACAAAATGCAAACTCTATAGCATCATGAGGGGGGAGTCAGTCCTCCCTGTATATAATTATTTATTTTCTGGCCTGAAAGCTTCTTGCTAAACATGAAGGCAATCTTTGAGCACTGAACTGTAACTTTGCTGGGCTGCTTTTTTGTTGATAAAACTTGAAAAAGCAATTTACTCTCTTGGGCCTGTTTGAGAATTTACAGTGAAGCAAGGGGAGGGGTGGAAAGACAAGCCGCATCCTCTTACCTCTCCTAAATTCCTGTTTTTTAAGCAATGAGATGAAAGGGGGCAGAAGTGACACACACACATGCATCAATGTATGCACCGCCAGCCTCTCAAGGGAATGAAAATGTTTCCATTCCCCCTGCATTGTCTTCCTGTCCTTATTTTAGAGGAACACTTCCAGCTATCACTTTACTCTCCAAGGCGAGAAGCAGAGCAAACACCAGAGCCTGCCCAAGCTGTCTGCTTTTATTCTAGACACCTGATTTTCCCAGAAAAGCGTGCCTAGGAAAGCAATATATGTTATCCAAGCAATATATGTTCAATCTGCATCTAACCCAGTAAGTACACTTCCTTTCCCCAAACAGGCTGGTTTTGTGTGCAGATGGTGGGAAGTGGCACAGAGGGGCTGTGCCTGTGTGGAACGATGGGAATTGGCACGACTGCAGATGGAGAGCCAGCCTGTAGGGGAAACAATGATTCATGGCTCTGCTTCACACTGAGTGCATCTTTAAGATTTACTTTTCAATATCATTGCAGCCAGGATATATATACATATATATATATATATAATGGAAACACTGAAACCCTGAGAGAGATTCATTGAGCAGCTTAAGTGCACAGCTTAGCAGGAAATGCTACAAGTGTTCTTTAATCCTTTCTATTATTTGCTCTTAATTAAGGAACATGGGTGGAGAAGGAACTTTACTTGTGCTATAATAAACTCTTCTGAAGTAATTGTCCTACAAGGATAAAGATTCCCCTGCAGGGTTTCTTTAGGACCTAGGTTTTAAAAACAAAAGGAAAGCTCGAGTCTTGTGGCAATGGCATCAATACAAAGCCCTTGTGATTTATAGGGTTAATCTCAAATGGCAGGAATTGCCACCTGAGGACCAAGGTCTTGCCTCCCATTTATACTGGCTATTGATATCACATGATCAGACTGGAGGCAGTGTTTTGGGATATGTCCTTCAGTCCTCCTGCTTAAGGTTGCTTTTCCTTCTGGCAGACCTGCCTGAAGCCTGAGACACTAGGGTACCTTCTAAAAAAGCAGCATAAATGTTCTGGCTTGCACCTTTCACCTTCATGAAACAAGTGCTAAAAGCTCCGGGAGAGAGACTGCTTACAGGCAACTGAGCTGGCTAGCACAGTAACCCTGTGAGTACTCTGTATCTTAGAAGTGCTTTGGAAAAAAACCTTCAGTAAATAAAAAGACTACAGAAGGTGAAATCCTCTCTTTGTATCCCAGCCCTCACAAGTAGGGGAGAAGCTGTTTATTATTAAGTAATGCTGGCAGGCTCCATGCTGAGGAGTACAAGAAACTGTTTTATGAACTGACAGCGTTGCAAATATATTTCAAGAAAAGCTCTGTCTGGAGTCAAACTGAATGCCTGGTCCTTTGGGCTGACAAGTGGCACATGAGTTATGGCAACTAAAAATAAAAGGTGATCTAGGGGAAGAGGTGGGGTGAAGAGGAGGTTGATGATGAAGGCGCTCTCCAGCTTCCCTTTTTCACCTTCCTGAGCATGACAAGCTCTGCTTGATCTACAGGTCCAGGACTCCAATTCTTATTAGTTCCTTCTGCTTCAGCATCTTCCCAGACCCTGGCACCTAGTCGCTGCTTTGGTATGGCACAATTATAGCCTTCCTCCCCTGCTGCATGCTAAAACTTAGCTTGCAAAGACTCTGGGAGCTTCATATCCCATCCAGCCTCAAACTAAGTATCATGCAAGGCCTCCCCCCACTGTAATTTCATCATACCTTGATGTGCTGCCAAGCCACTTTTCTTTCCTTCTTCAGGTGTTATCTCTGCCTCAGCTAGGATATGGGCTTACTCTGATGTGGGGTCCGTGTAGCTTAAAATTGCGTCTTTGTCCATCATGTCAGCAATTCATGAGTCATTGTGTGTTTATTTTGGCCTGATGAACCTCGAATAAGCTTGGGCTTTAAAGGAAACATTTTATACATTTGAAATACTGACTAAAGGCATTCTTCATAAAACAGCATTCAAAAGTAGATGAGCCAAAGCAAAACTGTTCAACAGAAAGGATATTAAATTACTGCTGAGTGTTCACATTAGAATTATGAACACCAGGAAATGCAATACTTAGGCTGAAACAACGTTCTGAAGCAGCAGCCAGACCTGGGGAGAGCGGGATGATATGCCAGCTCATGATTGACTTCTATGGAGATGTAAAAGGCACAGAGATGACAGCTGCTCATATCTAAACACCAATTAGCTGCAGCAGTGCTGAAAATAGTAGCAAAGAGAAAACTGCCTCTACCTTCCTTCTCAGCTCCATCATTCCCTCCATTTCTTCCCTCTCAAATGAAGAACTTTGCATGCTTATACCCATACACTGTGCAGGACGTGGTGAACATGCCACATAACATGTCACACTCTGCTTCTCAAACAGCAGTCATGCACGTTTGTGCACATCATCTCTAAATATTAACTTGCCCTACCTCATCTAGCATTTGTGAATTTTACTGTGGTTTGGCTTCCTTCTCTGACTCAGGGTATACTCCTGAATCAGAAGAAAGGTGGGTCCAGAGGCCACACTAACACAGGCAAAGATGCCACTTCCAGGAAGGCTGTAACCTCATGCTGCCCAGAATTTTATGTGCTTTCTGAAAAGGCTTATTTTTCTAGAAATACTTCATTACAAGTTTCAGCATTTTTTTATAACTACTAGGAGACAATATATATTTTAGTCATTCTATTGCTTTCTGCTAACATTGAGACATCTGTAGGTGTTGCTAGATCATACTCCGTTTTTAGGATGTCTGGGATCTATTCTTCTAAAGCTTAGAGCTCACATAGCAAAGGATTCACCTGGCAAATGAAGAGATGAGCTTTAGACTTTTTGGAAAAAGTAGTTCTTTGTGCTACATCCCAGATGAATGTCCAACTAAAGGTATTACTGGGTTGCTCTCTGTTTGTATAGTCTCACCCACCTAATGAATATAGCTTTAATCGTAGATTTAAGTCTTTCCAGAAGGAACTTTTGTCAAAGCAATACATTTCCTTGAAGTTTAAGTTCCACAAATCAGTGTTTGCAAGCAAGAAGCAACAAAGTATTTTGCTGGGTGGCTGTTGGAGCCAAAAGGTAAACACCCACACTAACATTCAGAAAGCATTTGTCATTTCTGTGAATAAGTTAGTAAAAAAATCAAGGACTTGGATGGGAGGATCCTATGAATAAAAGCAGAGAGAATTTGCATATTTGTTTTGGACTATCTGAAAAAGGAGGCTGAAAAGCCTCTCTCGGTATAACTCAATCAGCTCAAATAACCTCTCTAAAGAATGCTTCCTCTGTCAACCATACCAGAGAAGCGGCTAGATAATTTTGCATGGCTGTGCTATTGAACTGAGCTTCACATTGTTGTTAGAAAGTGGAAACAAAAAAAAAGCGAAAACAAAAAATAAAATAAAAAAATAAGACCAAAAAAAAAAACAAAAAACCAAACCCAACCCCAAAACCCAAACCAAAAGCATGAACAAAAAAAAAGAAACAAAAAGTGGGAGGTTTGGCAAAAGTATCTGTGTGAAAAGTATCTGTGCACATGGAATCAAAATGACTGCAAGGTGATGCTGTGTACTGCAGAGAAACACTGGTAGGGTAGCATGCAGTGGGTTACAATAAATAAGAAAAGGCACATGGCAAAAGGCACTACATGCAGAAATGAAACTCAGTTCTTTTCTGCATGTCTGCAGGACACAAGTCAGGGGTGTACATGGAGTGCATGTGCTGAACTCTAAGATTATGCACAGCAGTCCAGTAGCATATTTGCTCTGCTGCCTGCTGGTATGGATCACAACCTGACGATGTGAGTTTCCAGCCCTAACATCATCCATGCATTTACCATGGCTTATATGCCTGATATTTCTTTCCAATAATAACTTCCCTTTAGGCACGGTTATTAAGACCTCCGCCACTGTGAAATAGCTTGTGTTCAGTGAGACAGTCTTTTAATGGGGTGTGATGCTGTATAGCAGAGTTTCATCTACTACATTCAGGAAGGTAAATGATAGATTGTTTACTCCCCTAATCCATCTAATTATGGCATCTTACAGAAAATTGCAGAAAAGGAATTTGTGCCGTAGGTGATGCTGAGAGAGATCTGAGAGCATGTTGATTTAAAAGGCCATAAAGGAATCATCTAAAACATATACACAGTAGCTTGTTGATCTCACTATAAGAGATAGCACTGATAATTCAATCCCCTGTGGGAGATGGCCTGTTACCAGAGACTGTAAAAAATTCCAGCCTCTTTTGTCTTCCTTTGAAGGGTTTGAAGCTCAAGAGGGAAGCTGTAGAGATGTTTTTATAAAGCTGCATCCAGCTATGGAAAGAAGGTGTGGAAGAGGAGTTACTGCAATAAAAGCAGAGTCACAGGGCTGGGGCAAGCCTGGGGAGCAGCACAGAGGTCGTGCCTCCCATCTGCTGCCACATAAGCCTTCTCCTGTGCCTGTGCCCTGGCAGCAGCACCACAGTAATGCAGGGAATACAGCACCCATGTGGGGGAGCATGGTCTTTGATGCCCCACTAACATCTCCTGGTCACACTGCACTTCACAGAGCTGGAGGAGGAGGACTGGTGCTTCTTTCCTTCCTGTGAGCAAAGAGAATGTGTTGTTCTTGGAGCTCTGGTGCCAGTAAAGCATCATGTCTGTAACGGTATCTTTCCTTGGCCACTGACTTTGGTGTTTAAGGAGGTACAGAGTCTGCCTAAAGCTTTTTGCCAGGTGTCCCATGAACACTCATCTCCATGTGGATTGTCTGGGGTTTCAGCTCACAGGACACAAAAGGGTCTCTGTCTCAGATTCTAAGGGAGATGATCTTGGGTACAGAGGAACCTATTTCAGTGAAACTGGTTGGCACCTCCATCAAACTGGGCCAAAATTCAGCACTGTATTCAGAATCTATTGGGAAGTGGAAGAGGAGAGGATGCTTGCATAAAGCACAGCAATGAAAATTTCTAATACAAAACCAGACCAAAATGCAGTCTTATATTAGTTTGCTGTGATGTAAACTGTTGAAATTTAGGACACACATCTTTTTTTCTAGAATGGTATCTCTTACTTTCTATATTACTATTTTATATTACTTTCTATACTACTACCATTGGCAAATCTGCTAATTTGTGGGTTTATTTGCTTACTGTTGTTGCTTTTTAAACATTTTTAAAAGGCTCCTTTCTTCTCCTGCCCCCCTCCCACTGCCCCCACTTATTAAGGTCAGAGTCATTTAGAGCTAACTGCATCCAATTATCTACAAAATGATTAATATTTATAATAGAAGCTGCCTGTGTTAGTTTTCACTGGGGTGCAGGATAGCAACAAGGTAAAGGCTTTGACAATTAGAGTTTCATTATTATGTTCTCCCGTTTACATTCTCTGTTTGATAAATCCTTCATAGCAGAAATGGATAGACCAGAGCTCATTTGAAATGAATATCGTGAAGAGCTCAAGATTGATTTTTCATCTGTTTTGCAGTCTTGACAAGACAGGGACAGGGAATAAGCCTAATTTGAAAAATTAGGGAAAGTAGTAATATAGGAAGGATTCTTTCTTCTTGCAACCTGCTTGCCAGATGGCCTGACAGGCACAGATACCAGGCTGAGAGAAAGAATTGTTATATGTTCTTATAATTCAGAGTTCAATAATATGTAATCTGTGGCGTGTATGTGTAAGAGTTTCCATTTTGGTTATCAGGGATTGAAACAAGGGCTTCCAGAAATACAAGCAGGAAGGGCTCCAGTATGTACTGCCATGACATGTGGCTCTCAAACCCTAAAAAGAAAACTCCTGCTAAGTGTGTAGCTAGTGGAATGTGCAGATATTGTTTTTCTTATTCTGATATTGCAAGAGACCAACATATCATTGCATATCTTGCAAGGCAGTTGCAGTCATTCCCAGTGCTTGTGAACAGGGATGGGGTGCAGGAAAGTTTTGCTTTTAGGCAGAGCTATTAACTGGGTTAGAAAACAGTATATCTTGTGCAGCTATAGTAGTTTACAGCTGGGTGCAGAACACCTTTAGCTTCATGTCTGAACTTAACTATATTTGCAGAATGTGATGGCCTTTCTTCCCCTTCCCCTTGCCCTCAGTCGAAGGTGCTTGGGTGCTCTGCAAAGGCCCAGTTCAGGAGGCATTAATCCTGCGGACAGTAAAGCCTATATTCCCTGTCTTGATGATGCTGTATCATCATACAGTCTCCTTCAACCTGAAGGCTTTGTCCCTTCAGACATAAATAAACTGTAAGCTAGCTATCCATGAGGAAATAGTGTCAGAGAGGAAATAAAGAAACTTGCTGAAGTTCATCTTTACAAAGGCATTTAGATGCCCAATTGTATTGATAGGCTATGCGATTGCAGTCCTTAGAATCCAGCTTCCAAATAAACCTCATTGCCTAGACTTCGGAAAAGGCAAGTCCCACTGAAGAGAGATGTAAGGGGTTTAAATGAAAGTGCTAAGCAGGAAATCATCTAAGGCAGCCTAGAGAAGACATCAGCTAAGGATATTGCATGAAATTCAGTCTGTCTGTAAGTGTTCTAGTGAGTTGTGGTCTCACTCTCATTCTAGAACAGTAAGCATAGGGAGTAGGGAAGTGGAGACACTCATAAGAACAAGAGTGTTTATTTCTTCCCAGCTACCTATAGAAAAACCAATATGAGGGGAAGAAAGAGTCACAGTTCACTGTGAGGTTAATGGGAAGGTGAGAGGAAAGCGAATGTGTTGATGGAAGAGCTCACTGTCAGCTACAAATCCCAGCTGCTCACCTTCTTCTTTCCCTCTAGTTCCTGAGCAGTGGGAGTAAACATAGTAAAAATCATGGACTATTTTGCAAGGCAACAGCGCTGAGCAGAATTCTTCCCTCCATATTTTACAATTTATCTGAAGGCTTCAGACATCTGTTTGGATGGCCAAGGGGAAAAAAAGCATGAGGGATTTGGGCTAAATTCAGCACCGCTTAGGAAAGATGCACCTGGCCTGCCATTTGTTATGCTCTCTCCTCTCTGCTGTATGATTTATATTTTATAAATCCTTTCCATTGCTGCTCTCCCTGCTCTCCTCCTTCTGTTCCAGTTTGATCAGATTGTAAAGGTTCAAAGTGCACTCCTGTTACTTTAATTAAAGTCATTTCCCTCTGCCCTCCCTGTTGGAACAGATGTATTGAAAATCCCTAGGTGCCCCCTCCGCAGGCGAAATTGGGCACTAAAATGTAAAGCTGCATTAAGGCAAATTCCCTGTGCTAATTGCTTTTCTCTGTACAGCAGGGATATGCAGGAAAGCAGGCATTTCTGCATGCTAGCAGGTCTGTTCTACCTCTGTAATGAACTCAGTGGCTACCTGAATTCCTTCTCACACCATCTTGCCAACGACTCAAGACAATAGAAGTTATAAGACATATCTGGCACAATTTGGTACCTTTACTGCCTGTCCCACGTCTATCCTGGGGATCTCATGTCACTGGCTGTTTTCTGAATTTGCCACTCAATTTTCAGTGGGGAATTGTGTCTACCACATGGAGATTATTTAGGCACTCAACTAGGTTTAAGGCTCAGAGTAGGAGAATATAGCTTGAGGTAAAAACAGACTTGCAGTAATAAGTCACAGGATGAGGCAGGAGAATAAATTTCTATGACTATGCATAAGAGAAAAGTGCCAGCTCTTGCATTTTAGCCAGCTAGTGGAGTAGCTAATTAGCCAATATGAGCTTGTCCTGGGGAGCATTTAGAGCTGTATCTTTCCTGCTATTGAACTCAGCTGCCCCCTTAGCTTTCCCCATCCTCCTTTAACCTTGCCTAATAGAGATTTATTCTCCATATGTTGTTTATAATCCTGCATTCAGGCTTGTTGCAAATTTCACTCTCTTTCAGCATCTTTAAAACACTGCAGATATTATCCTGTATGCGCTTTTCTCATCTGCTCTAAAAGGATAGCTCTTACAGGAGAAAAAAAATCCACATCTCTACAGAGGGTCATTTCATCCTGGCTAGAACATGTCAAAAGGTCTAAGCACAAATACTGACCAACCCAGGCAACAAACCAGCAGATTACTTCAGCCACTCAGAGCATCGTTGTCAGGCTGTAGAGGACAGCAAAGAGCTGTGTGGCAAGAAATGTGAAGCTCTGCTGGTTTGGAGGGAGTAAAGCCTGGTTATGTGCAGAGGCAAAAAGTACAAGATCATGGATTTTGTTCTTGCATGAAGGTATATACTGTGCCTATACTGGCCTGTCCCGGAGCCCCAGTTGTGCTACTCAGGTGATATTCCCAACCTGTGCACACTCAGAATCTGTATGCATGCTAGTCTGTATGTTACTGAAACCTTGGAAATGCCCAGCCCTAGCAGCAGTCTCCAGCAAACACTGTGCTTTATGTGTAAGTAGGTCTGCTCTTAGTTCATAGACAAGTACTACTGCAGGAAGGTACATCCTTTTTAGCACTATTGGATCCCAGAACCAAACTTCTCCTCAGCCCTCTACCTCCTCAGAAATGCAGAGCAATGTAACTTCATCTTCTCCCACAGAAGCCTATGCAGATTTACAGTGAAAAGAAGGACAACATAGCATAACAAAGACCTTTCTCCCTTCTCCACACATTCTTTTCTAGAGACAGTTTTCATCTCTAATTTTACATGACACACTGGGACTTACCATCTGTTTCAGAGAGCCCTCAGATGAGCAAAAAACAGTCCGAGTCTTACAGCAGAAGAGGAAATCTTTGAGCATCACGCAGACTTCTGACAGAGCAAGGTTTTAGTTAACATTTTAATTTAACATTATAAACAGTTCCCACAGAAAAGGCAAATTTTGCACTGTCAATTCCCAAACCCAACTCCTGCTTCTCAAAGGATAGCAAGTCTCTCATTCTTGGGAAATCTCCCATTTCCTTTTCATTCCTGGCTTTTCTGATGGAAATATTAATTACACACCAGTTACCCACCTACATGCTGCAGTCAGACAGTCATAAACACCTAGATTCCCAACCTTCCCATGACATCTTTAGTCAATGCACCATTCTTCAAAGGTCCTAAAAATTTCAAGATTGTGCCTAAATCCCTTTAAAGTCTTCCCATCTTATTGTTAAAGGGAGCTCAGACTGGACTGATCTATGGTCCCTAAAGTCAACATGCCCAGCACCCAGTTGATACATTTGGAAATTTAAGTAAATTCAAGGAAATTCAGACTCTCCATCAAGCTTATGTATTTCGTGTTTAAAACATCTGTATTTGTAAACAAGTATCCAGGACAGCATACAAAGCAATAATTTTTACTTAAGACTTATAAATCAATAATATTATTCAAATATTGAAATCCAATAGCCTGAAGATGGCTGCTATACTGATGCATAAATACAGGCAAAAATCCAGTCATACATGATATAAGAAAGTGAACTCAATGAGAAAAGGTAGTGAACAGGCAAGTGCAATGACCACCTGATGGATAGACATTATATAGGATTCCAACAACAAACAAAATGTGCTTTCTAAAAGAATGTAAAGACAGAAGACAATAAAGAATGCACTTGAGTATGATATTTTCATTAGAGATCTCTTAGGCTAAAATTAATAAACATTTCACTGCTGCTGAAAATTCCTTAACTATTCCATGTTACACCTATGACTCCAGGTCAATAACATCAGGCTGGAAAAACTCATTGTTGAACATGGGCAAATCTGTGTGTGCTTTTTTCTAATCTGGAAAATATCTGCAAGTAAATGTTAATTTTCTTCTCATGCCAATCGTCATTCTAGGAGAAGGGGAGCACATTCAGAAGTGTGTGTTTAGCAGAGAAGGGAATACAGATGGGGGTGAGTTCTGAAGCAAGCACTGTTGACAGATTTACAGGATAACTGATGAGGTTTTGAAAAGCTGCTTGCACATGATACAAAGGACACCTTGCGCCTGTGAGGGCTGTGAGCACTGATGCGTATGCTGACAAGGTTTGCACAGCTTGCTTGTGTGTACATTTGCCTTTGCACACTATACTGGAGGTGAGAAGAGCCTGAGCTGGCATGAAGACATGCAGCTTAAATATGACACAAAAGAGACTTAGTGATTGTATATTTGCTAGAGGATACTACAAGCTTTGGGCATTTCTGGGGCTTTTCAAGCTAATTTAATTGCTATTTCGTATTAATTTATCCTTGCATTATTTTTTCCTTTGGCTTTGATTCATGCTTGGATCAAAGGGATCACAGGGAGATCCTTCCTTTTTTAAAGTACAAAACAAACACAATAAATTGGAGTTCTCTGAGTAATGAAGGTATCTAGGGGCTGTATTTGATAAAAAGATAAGTCTTAGTGGGAAGAGGAAGAAAAAAATGCACTTGCACAGTGTGTGGGTGTGCAGGGCAGTCACAGTATTTGTTCTTTTGGGGCTTTCTTTGGGATTTACCACCTCCTTGAGAAATGTTTTGTGCCAAGAGAAGGACTGCATACCATATTGGTTTTACTTGCCTGGCATTGTATTGGTAAAGATCATATGGAATAATCAAAACCTGTGCTTTCTATTTTAATGCAAATACCACAGGAGTGAATGATGCTTCTGAAAAGCACAGCTTCTGGGGCTGAGAGAATATCTGCCTTGACATTTTTGGCTGGGTCAGCAGTGATGGGCAGAGGCAGAACTTACATCAGTCAGTGGTGCTAGTGGCAGCAGGAGCCCCAGCTCTCGAGGGCTCTGTCTTCCTCAGAACTGCTCCTTACTGTCATTCCTGCCCATGCTGAAGAATGTAGACAACAAATTCTCAGCCACTCTAAAATTCAGGTTTTCTTACTCTGCTGGAAGCCATTTAGTTAAAGCCTTTGACTGTGCACTATGCAAAGCACATTCCTTTACTATGGCACAAGTGTTGTAAGCATCTATCTGAATCGACGTAGCAGAAGCTAGTCTTCCCAATCACAGCACTTCACCCTCCTGCTATCAACCCTAAATAATCCCTTTAAAACACGGTTTCCTTCTGAGAGTTCTTACAATGCCATGTGCACTTAAAAGCTTCTTTTTAGAAATACACTTTCATGAAGCCTAGTTTCAATCTGTAATGTAGGAAAGAGCAGATAGAACTCAAGAATTAAAGTCCAGAGAGTGCCATGTTTATCTAGAGAAAGCAACAGAAGAGACTCCAGTAAAGAAAAAGAGACCCACTTACTTCTTTGTTACTTTGAGGATAATGATTTAAAGTTATGTTTTTTCTTCACCAGAGTACCCACCTTAAGTAAACTGTAATAGTTCTTGGGACTTACGGTTCTTGGGACTTTCAGTTCTTGGGACTTTCAAGATTTTGCAGCTGTTTTGGGGATACGGATTAGATAGTGCTCCTAAAGCCCATAAGTGAATTTTGGAAAATCTCATCTATTTATTCACTGTTACTATGCATCAAAACTGCTCTTTCTGGAATTCAGATGGTCTATACTTATTTTTTGACAAATGAGTAGGGAAAAGAGAATGTGAAATGTGCCTCAAAAGTGAAAATCCTGTTGATTCTTATCATGTTTTGCACATTCTTTGTGTCAGGGGACCATGCTTTCCTGTCGTGTTTATACAACATGATCACCTCACTACATTTCCATGTCATGTGCTGCTGGTTATGCAAGCAGTAAGCACAGAAATGGGAATCAAGTTCTTAATGGAAAACAGTCCATTAGAAAACCATTTTTGCCCCGGTTAGAGAAAGTGGTTTCTCTAGGCTGGGAGCTGAAGGAACTAGCTGATACTGCATGAGGATCAGAGGGAGTATCATGTATTTCTCTTGAATTTCCTTAGCAGAGTGGAGGTTAGAAAGGAAGCAGCCACTTGGATTGTCTAGTCTGCTCTGCATTCATCACTAGGAACCAGGCCATAATTCCTTTTTATAGACTCAATGGTCAAGTACCAACTTTCTTAGTTGTTGACTTTTTTCCTTTCCCCTATCATACTGTTGTCTAGGGACCATCTTCTAAATTAATTTGGTATTGTATTGACACTTTTTAGATTGGTCAGACAGTAGTCTCCCTTCCTACAATATTTATCCACATGGTGTATTGCTATGCAGCAATCACAATAACCATTTGCCCTAAATAAGAGCTAAATAAGCCAAGCTGTCTTACCCAGGGGAAGGTTTGAGTGTTCCTCTTGTGTTTAAGCAAACTGATTTTATGCCTATTCCAACTTAAATTAAATCATCCTTACCATGACTTTAACATGTGACTTTGTATCTTATACTATTCTTCCCGGTGACTTTAACTTCAACAGGTTCTCTCTGATTCATACTTTCCTTTTTATTTTTTAAGTTTATTGCATGCAATGTTTCCCCACCTTTTCTATGTATCTGTCCTCCGCAAAATATGTGTCCTGTGACAAACAACAACGGGGAGCTCTTAGGATGGAGATAAGAAATCTAGAGAAAGACCTTCTGGGTCCCAGAAGATCTATATCCTCCCGTGAGAGAAAAATCAGAGCCAATTTGTTGGCTTTTGCTAATTCACATTTGTTTCAACACATGATTTATCACCAGGGTCTCCTCTCACGTCTCTGAAACAAATGCCAGATCCTTTCCATGCTTGCTTATTTCTCCAGCCACTTCAGATTCAGCCATCATCAATTCCAATATCTCAGGGAGGGCCGTATTTGTGCAGCCTGACAATAAAATCTATATCTTTATTCATAGCATTTAGTGAATTCATAAAATGAGGTCGATGGCATCCTAGTGGTTATTTCATCTCTGGGTCATTTTTAAGCAGATCCTCAGAATACAGATGGATGCAAGCCCTAGGGAAGCCAAGACCCTATCACTGTGGTGGCACAGTGAAGAAGTGGCATGCAAATTAGCAAAGTGAGCAAGGAAGCATGTGATGTGTAAGCACTGATTTTGACTCTCCCATAAAGAAGTGGAAAGAAGAAAGAGGGCTCAGCAAGCCTTACTGAGTTTTACTGTATAAAGGTAGAAGGTAATGGAGCAGACTGTGATGGGGCTCAGAGTCATTCTGAATTTCCCCAAAGGGAGAAGGCAGAACCATGATTTTGGCTATGAATTTGCCCTCCTTCCCCATTGATGGAACATGGTAAATATGTACCCTTTAGAAGGAGAGACTGAGATGATGAGTTTCTAGGGATGACAGTAGGGGACTGGGAGGACTTTTGTTGTGTCCCTTTCAGGACTTATCATGCTGGTGTGCCTCTGACGCTCTGCAGTCAAAGTGGGTTGCCAGACTTCCCCTGGGTCCCAAAGCATTCTGTGCTGGCTGCTGAAGTACTACTGCTGCAGGGGCAGCTTCCTGAGCTGAGCTGCAGTCAGATCTCCTGACTACTCTTGCACTGAAAGATGCAGGTTTGAGGTGTAAGGAAAGAAAGGAACCTAAGGAAAAAATAAAACCCACCAGGGGGTGAGGGCAGATAAAGATAATTTCAATTGTATAAAGACTCCTTATAACGATTCCTACATGCTTCCTTTGTGCTATTGATCTCATGGCACATCTTGTGTGCTATTTTAAAAAAAAGAAATCATCAAACATAACATTGATTTTTTGAGGGAATATAGGAAGGAAAAGCAAAAGGCAATACATCAAAACAGACAGTCACTCCTGAAGGAAAGACCTCCAGAAGGCAAGTGTCAGGCACCCTTGCACTTTGGCCACAGTTTTGAATGGAGTGAACAAATCAACATAGGAAAAATCCTACAATGGCATTACTAATTTATCAGTCCTTTCATTGTGGGAGATGACAGTGTGCCAAGCTACAGGCCATGAAAGCACACTAGGTGCAAGGTAGCAAGTGGGGAACTTCTAGCAGGGTGTCATTAAGCACAGTCTCTACTATTCCACATCTTCAGTCACCCACTGTCCTCTTTAGGTCACTCTCCCCATGTTTGACTACTGTCATTCCATCAGGAGTTTTTTCCCAGTGTCTAACCAGAATTTCCTTTGTTGCCTCACAGTTCTGAAGAGAGCTGAAAGATCTCGTCCCTTAACCTGCAGGCTACACTTGCTAATGCAGTTCAGTGTCAGGTTGACCTTTTCTGTAAGGAAACACAACTGACTTGTGCTCAACTTGTCCATTGGGATGCCCACAACTCCCTCCTTAAACCAGAACTGAGTATCTCAGAAAAAGCAGGAGGTCTTACCATGTGGGATACTCATCTCTGTGAAGGGAACAAGGAAAGAATGAATGGGTGATAACCACCTCTCTCAAGTATGCCCTGTGGATTTTAACCCAGGCCCCACAAAAGAGAATTCCTGTGCTCTGTGTGCCATGAAGAAACCTTTCAAGAAACTTTGTTATGTTGCTTCCCTTACAGATCCCCACAATTAATGATTTTATGCAGGGGGGAAGAAAAATAAGCATCATTAGCATATTTTTAAAGACACTGGAGTGCTTTTTCATCTCCATTACTGAGAAATTGAGTCATCTTTACTCTGTATAAATTCTGTCTCTGAGAGCTTTTGTTAAAACAATGTTTGCTACTTAACAAAACTTGATTTACTGAAGGGGTATGCATAGAAGATATGGAAAGGAAATATTAGCATTTCATAAAAAAATTTAATATAAGTAGTAAGTGGAACCAAAACCCAGACAAGTCAGTGCTTTTACTGACTTAGACTCCTAGGCACTAAATGTTGTTCTTCTGCTGTTGCTCCTTCTTTTCCTGCTTTCCTACTATAGCTCTACACATCACGCCCATCCTCTCCTGTGTGGGATCTCTAAATGATATCGTAGTTTATTTTTTCCATAGTACCTATACTGGTACTGGATTTATGGATAATGTGGTGTCCATAAAGAAATGAAAGACAAATAGCTATGACTACCTCCAAGCAGAAAGCAGGTGAGCCTTTCCTATATGGATGTAGTAGGATGGTGTGCACTATGTTGACAAAATGTGAAACTGTCACTGAGCCTAAATCAAGGTAAACTCTGTTACTTGTGCTTCTGTTCTTAGACCTTCATGCAGTCTTGTTGGTCCTGGCTTCCAGTAAGGATGACAGCCAAAGGTTTCTTTTCATCTTTATGTGTCAAAAGGGTCACCCAAGAACACACCTCCTTTGCAAAGAGCACAATGAATTAGTGAAGCCAAAGGAGAATGGTTTTGGGAATGTTCTGATCATTGCTTTAATCCTGGTGACCACATCTTGGTTGACATCAGATTAGATGTGTGGAACTTCTCTGAGCAATTCTGGTTTGAACTGAGGCAAAAAAATAATGATTTTTTTTAAATTGACAGAAGTTAAGAAATTGCCATCAGCTTTTGTCACTGCTCCCAGCTGATAATGACCCTCAATCTTCCAAACTACCATCTTATTTTCATCCCGACTGTACCCACACCTTGCTTCCCAGCCACCAGAATTTGATATTTCTGTATGACAATTGTTGAGAAGTCCCTATGCAGTTATTTCCTTTTTCTCTCCAAGTTTCTGGGAAGAAAACAAAACAAAAAAAGCACCCTCTGCTCTTTGTTAGTCCCTTCTGAATTATTCCTTGCAGGTCTGTCAGGACTTAAGATAAATTCTTCATTGATTGTGCCCTTGATCCATTGATCTTTACAGCAGGCTCACCCAGAATCTGTTGCTGTCACTGGTAAGCAGTCACACAGCTGAATAATGCATTTACACCACTGACAAAACACAGCTGAGTAACTACTCCTGAGGGAGACTGTGATTCAATGTTTGATACAATGGAGGAGGATATTCCACTTGCAAATATTTTCCAGCTGTTCATTTAGATGTGTACGCTAAACACCACCAAAATTGAAAAGATGAAATGTAAAAGTATTATATAAAAGTATTGCCATTAAAAAAAAAAAAAAGAAAAAAGTGGTAATTAAATAAAAAATAATCAGGACTATTGCCACACATTCTTTGCAAGTGATGCTTCTCTGAGAAGAAAAAAAACCAAAACACACAAAAAAACCAAATTATTAAGAAGACTGAAAGAAAGAGTTAACAGGTTCAGCCCTGTTCTCCGGTGCTATATAATTCTCCATCACTCACTATCACTGTATTTACACCTCCCACACAGCCTTTCCCTAGCCTCTTGTTTTGTGCTGTAGTGGAAATGCACTGTTGGGTTTCTACTGTTGACTTTATACATTGTTTATTAAGTGTGCAGGACATATTTTGAAAGAAACGTGTCCCAGGGTACATCAAGCTATGTCAGACTGTGATAGGTTTTATCACAGTGTGCTGAGCTGGTGAAGAACTTGTTTATGGTGAGGACTAAAATGAGTATTTGAAATGTGTTGATTATAGGGTGTTGTAGGCTTATGTAGGTGTATGGGCAACTTTCCAGTTAATATTTCCCTGTATTGTATAGTAGCTACCATAAGCAAGATGAATATTTTTAGCATGCACAATAATGTATGTTTGCACTTCAGCATGGTAAAATCCCCTATTTCCTGTTTAAGAAATAGATCTATTTCTAGTTTCCTACCAATATACACATATTTTTTAGAAAAAAATTTGAAAACTAATGCATGATAATTGTACTTCAGAGGTGAAATAAAGATCAGATGGGAAAGAAAACATTTTTAAGGCATTATGAAATGCAGCTAATTAACCCTTAACTTCTTTCCGCTTAACTTATTAAATACTTACCCCTAAAGTATTTATAAATGAAATATGGTAGAGTCTCTGATGATCTGCCAACTTTAAATCGCACTCAAAAGCCTTTCTAAGAAGTACCCTCCAGATAATCAAGTAGCTATGGACTTGCTGTAGGAATTGCAAGGAGAAATTTCATAGTTAAGTAGGAGATTGGGAGATCAAATAACATTCTCCGTAATTCTACCATTCAAAGCTTTCACAGAATCAAAGAACTTTCTACTGCAACTCTTCAAAAAACCTGAATACATTAAATTTAATCATGAATACATATCCTCCTCTTTCTCATCTGGACAAGCTAAGTCTCAGTACAGTTACAGAGCTGGTGTTTTTAGAAGTGTACTGGAATGCTGGGTGCTATCTGCATGCCTTTCATGGGGGATTAGACATCTCATGCAATGCTGCCTGAGCAACTGTGTTCTACCTGCATGGTGGAAGAACGCATGACATCTTTACATCATCCTTCTCCCTTTTATCCTTTTCCTGCAGTGATACACAGAGCTTAGCTCATTATTCCATGTGTTGGCAGCTATGATTCCAGATGACCAGTGTACTTCTCAGACCTTTGAAAAGAAAGACTGTGTTGAATGTGTGGATCTAAAGTTCATCCAGTAGACTGAGGAAAGCCACAGAGAGACAGGAAAAGTAGAAGTGCCTGCCCCTCTACTTTGCTCTCCTGCCCCTCTACTCTGCTCTCCTGCCCCTCTACTCTGCTCCTGTGAGACCTCACTTGGAGTATTGTGTGCAGTTCTGGTGTCCTCAACATAAAAAGGACATGGAACTGTTGGAACAAGTCCAGAGGAGGGCCACAAGGATGATCAGGGGACTGGAGCACCTCCCATGTGAAAATAGGATGAGAAAGTTGGGGCTGTTCAGTCTGGAGAAGAGAAGGCTGTGTGGAGACCTCGTATCAGCCTTCCAGTATCTGAAGGGGGCCTATAGGGATGCTGGGGAGGGACTCTTCATCAGGGACTGTAGTGATAGGATGAGGGGTAATGGGCTCAAACTTAGACAGGGGAAGTTTAGATAGGGTATAAGGGGGAAATTCTTTCCTGTTAGGGTGGTAATGCACTGGAATGGTTTGCCCAGGGAGGTTGTGAATGCTCCATCCCTGGCACTGTTCAAGGCCAGGCTGGACGAAGCCTTAGGTGATATGGTTTAGTGTGAGATGTCCCTGCCCATGGCAGGGGGGCTGGAACTTGATGATCTTAAGGTCCTTTCCAACCCTAACTATTCTATGATTCTAAGTGTATTGTAAGGTGCCAAAAACATTGCTTCTAGTGCAAATACCTAAGACAATCTCCCCTCCTTGACTTTTACCCAAGAACAATGCACGTCTGTAAGATTGCCAGACTGTGACAATCATCAACCACAAATCTCTAAAAACACAGAAAAATAACATTTCAGCTTGAATCCCTGTCCAGTCCTGTGCTTTGGCCTCAGCGTGTTTCACAGTGCTGTCCCCAAGCACAGGCATAAATAGGATGCCTGCGTAACATTTTTGGCCTTCTCCCCTAAGTAGCTGTTCTGGCCAAGTTTTCTAATAAGTGATCAATGATCATCAGACCAGCAAATGGGACATGCACACCCAGCAGCAGATGGCAGTGACTGTACTCAAGAGTGACAACTGCATGCAGAGCTGGCTGCAGAGGGAAGCAGACTGTTCAGGCCACCTAGATACAATTCTCCCTCTGCTCTAAGCCCCAAGTAGAAATTATTTGCTACCTGCTAAGACATCTGAACATCCGGCCGAATGTCTGCAGAATTCTTTGCTGTATGGTAGGAATGTGCCTGGGAAGCAAAAGAGTTTCTCTGGCTTCTGTTTTCTGGGACTTCATAGAAAGCCTTTCAGTTGGGTGAACCCATAGTGTTCAGAGTATGTGAACAAGAAAAATGGAAGCCTGGCCTCTGTAGTCTTATCCCCTATTCAGCCCAGAGACAGTAGTCAGGAGAAGTAGCCATATCTGTGTTTCTAGAGGAAATACTATTCTTTGAAGGACCCTAAGGATTTGAGAGTTGCCAAAGGCTGTTTATATACTAACAGTCTCCTATATTTCCGTATATACCACTTCCAAAACCTCCTGGAAATTCCCAAGAACCATCTTCAACATTTGCCTCTACATTTCTCTGAAGGGGGATAATTGAGCTCACTGCTAAGGGAACTGTTCTTTATCATTATATTAGGACATTTTGAGAATCATCCAGCCCCATTTTGTCTAATCATACTCGTTTTGAATGTGGTGGATAATTTCTCCTCGGCTAATACTTAATAGCTGTGAATATAGAGGAAGCATTTTTGTCTGTTTGTTTATATTGGGTAGCAGCTTCAGTTATGGGCTAGAGCCCCATTATGCAGGGAGTTGTAAAAACAGCATTCACAATTAGCTTGTAGACAGTTATCATATCCCTCAGGCATTTGGCATGTTTTTCTTCAAGTGGAGGAGAGTTTGAAGGCAGATCAAATTAATCTGTTTTGTATTTCATACATTTATATCATTTTGATTCTCTCCCATAATAATAAAGTTCCAGAGCATCCCCATGAAAACAGACTGAAACAACTTGTCTGCATCCACCCTGTAAGAGGTCTAGAACAGTAGTCAGTATTCCCAGTATATTCCCAGTATACTCTCAGCAGCACCTCAGCAGAGGTTTCAAGTTCTGTCCTTCAACACAGCATCTCTGGTTGTGCTGCCCAGTGTTCGCACAGGTCTTTCTGACATTAACAAATGAGATATGAGCTTGTATTACAAAGGCTGATGTAAATTTCATGAGTATGCTGTCACTTTCTCATAACTGCTGAAGACATGTAAGCACACTGCATAGCCACGTTATGTAAATAAGTATGTTGTCATTTGTCATTAACTTTTCCTTTCAGATCCAGCATTGCTCTGTTCAAAATCTATTTAAATCAGTTTTGTGCATGAGCTTTCCAAAAGCAGCAAACTGTAGTGTTAGGACAAGGGGTAATGGGTTCAAACTTAAACAGGGGAAGTTTAGATTAGATAAGGCAGAAGTTCTTTACTGTGAGGGTGGTGGGGCACTGGAATGGGTTGCCTAAGGGAGTTGTGAATGCTCCATCCCTGGCAGTGTTCAAGGTTGAGTTGGGCAGAGCCTTGGGTGACACAATTTAGTGTGAGGTGTCCCTCCCCATGGCAGGGGGGTTGGAACTTGATGATCTTAAGGTCCTTTCCAACCGTAACTATTCTATGATTCTGTGAATATTCTATGATTCTGTAAAAAGCAAGCAAAAATATTTGTATAGTTCATCTCCTCATGGGCCTAAATTCATTATGACCGAGAAACTGGTGCTACGTGAGGTGTTTACAACACAGCATTTGGAAACCCTGGAGGAAGAAGGTGGAATTGTGGAGAAATTTTAGGAACTTGAAATGGCCCTGTGCTTTACATATTGTCAAGTGGAATTGAAGACCTAGGGAATGCCGGTTTGACTGAAGATGAGTGTGAGGCATATTGCAAAGCAGGTATGGTCTTGTGGTACTGACACTCTCTAAGACCAGTAAGTAGACCAGAGAGGCATGTCTTCTAGCTGGAATTCAGTGTCTTAGCATCTGCCTTCAAAGAGCTTATTTTAAAAAAATATACATCTCCTTATACAGCACTTCCTATGACATCTATAGAGGAAGTTATTAGGACCCACTGCAACAGAAGCAATCATCCATCTGCAAAACAGGAACATAGTACAGAACAGACTGACAATCCCTCCTGTAGAATAAACTGAATTGGATGCAAACCCTTTTCTTTTTTTGTCTGCATAAAGCACTCAAAGTTAGGGTTTTTTTTGTGATCCATCTGTATTATATGTAGCAGTAGTGTGTTATTCAAATGTAGATTAAGTTAAATTTCCCCTCCTCTCAAGTGGCCATCCCTTATGACTAGAAAACAATCCTAAAGTTAAGGGAATTGAATGTAAGAGTTACTGCTCACATTTAGACCATAGTTTTAACTTTTGTGCAAGCAGTAATAGAGAATGATTAAATTGCAGAACTGAAACATACATTTTTTGCAGAGACACTCTTCCATTTTAGAGGAAAAAAAATGTCTTCAAAAGGAACTTTAATAACAAAGCTTATTGGCCGACATTTAAAGTAGACTGTCAAAGGAATTATAAACAGCTATAACACTGCCATTATCAGAGTATGTAAATTACAGTAGTATGTAAGAGCTCAAGTTGCACCTACAGTCCTAGATATGCTAAAAACAAACAGTGGAGATGCTCACTTACCAGAGTCTACACTTCAGTGTCTTTCTCTGATGGAGTGTCTAGCTGATGATTTGGGACACCTCAGAATTACCTGGTCAGTATCTTAGGCTGGAGTAAATTGAGTGGTTTAATATTCCTGCATGATTGACCTAGATCTCATCCAAACATGAAAATCTAGACCCAGACTCCTTCTGTTTCCACCAGGAGGAATAGAGAGATGATCTATACTTCTTAGCAGAACACCTAGCTGCTTATCAAAACAGAAACAATACCCAAGAGATGAAAAAGCAAAGCCATCAGTCAATGTCTTATCTCAGTTCTAAAATTGCTTTCAAAATTTGTATTTTTGGTCTCCCAGAAATATTTTAGAAGTGGAGAGGAGAAACAAAAAATGCAGTTGAAATGTCCATCTTAACAACTCTCAGACCTTGGGAAAACATCTTCTTTTGACTCTGAAGTAATTTCACTATTCCTGTTAAGATGGTCTTTAACAATGTGTTTTTACTAATACTGTAACGGGGTTCCAGTTGTAAGCCATGGTCCTGATATCATGTCCTTTTGAAAGCTACTGTGTTAAATATTTACTTCCAAATAATTGATACTTCTTTCAGCCTTCTCCTGACAAACTACCCCTGCATAATCCTCCTCGTTTTGGCTTTGTAGAAATAGTATGCACACTTTTTCCTAGCTTGCTTGTTCGATCCCTAGGTCACTTTTGCTGTCAGAATCCATTTATTGAATAAAACTGATTTTTTCCCTTCTCAAGATATAGTGAAAAATGTGCAAGAGCTCCCAGTAAAGGGATGTTGGTTACTAGGAAACACATTCTCCAGAGAGCAGAGTAGGAGCACAAGCCTTGGACTACAAAGATTTATTTTAGGGAGGATCCTTCAACAAGGCTTGGAATTAAAATCATAGTAATCTAAAAAAAAGTCTTTCCTGAAGGACAAGTTTAAAGACAGAAGTGGGTATCTATCTGTAAGAGTCTTAACAGTCTTCTCCTCTTGTCCTAAGAAATGTTTAATGTAATGGTCCAGACTCTGTGGATTTCTCTCAAGAAAGAAATTTAAAACACTTTTGAGTGGAAAATAAGAGATCCAGGGATTCCACTGAGTACTGTTCTGTTCCTCGGCAGTAAAAACTCTGCTACTCAGATCTGTGCACAGCTGCTCAGATCTCTGACACATATGAGACTGCTTTCTCTACATGGGCTTGTGCTAATACCTCAATCTTAAGTGCTGAATGGGTGCTTGAGTATGGCTTTTTGACATGACCTTTGTCAACGTTTGTGATTTTCTTATTTATTGTCAGCTAATTGGCAAAATAAAACCACTAGGATAGAGGACTTTTAAACAAACCAAACCAAACCAACCAAACACAAAACATCCAAAAAACAACACCCAAAAGAAAACCCATCCAAGAACGGTGACAGTATTGTGTTCAATGTACCAAATGCTTGCATTTTATTCCCACTCAAATATGGAAATGTAAGTTAGGTGAAGCCTTCTGGGACGAGAGACAACACCTCACCTTTCAGGAAAGGGATGCTTTAGAAAAGGGTGTGTGGTAGAAAAAGAAAATAAGGATCATAGGAAAGAGTTCATGGTGAGACAGTGGGACAGCTGAGAGGAACATGGGGAAGATGCACAACCAGGACTTAGACATGATGGAAGGAGACTTTTCCCAGGGACCAGAAAATACTGCAGAATTATATGTTGATGCAGAAGTTATTGTGCAGATTGAAACCAAGCACTGAAGCAAGCTCCTGGCTGCAAAACCACAGTGGTCAGGGAGCCAGTTGTATATAAGCGTTATTTCTACCCTGTTTTTCCTACTTCACTGAATTAACAACTCAACTGTTTTAATTAATAGCATAATAAAATCCAACTTTGAGTTTAAAAGATTTTTTGGTGTTCTTTGGGCTGGCTTCCGACAAAGAAACATTATGGGCACAGTTGCACCTGCAGGACTAGGAGCACTGTCTCAATTATACATTTGAGATACATTATCCAAAGCTTTTCCCAAATGACTCCCTGTCTCTTGTAAGAGGGAAGCCCACAACACCCAGTGGGTTATATTGGCTGAAATTTTCTCGATGTGGCCTGGCAAATAAGCAAAATACGAAATGATCCAGCCAGGAGTCACTGAAGAGAAACTTAATCCAAAACATTTAAAGTATTGGAGCAAGGCCCAAAGTACCGGTGTTTCTGTATTACTTACTTAGATTGACATATTTTAGGAAGAGAGTTGTAGGGGAAAGGCTTCTCTTTTAGCCTCTTGTAGATTCATCCATCTGTCACCAAATAGCATGATGCATATGCCAAGGAGATTTGAAGCAAATAAAGAGTCCCATGTTCAAGTGCCATGAATGCTATCACAGGAATAACTAAATCCCTCTTGGACCATTCTTAGAGAGGCTGTTAGATGATAACCCATTAAGTGTGGCCTGCAAGGACCATGTGAAAAAGCACTGTTTCTGGTGATTTGTCTTATGTGTAATTAGTACATGTGTGTGGATGCTCTCATGTTCCAAAACACAGAGTGGAGGTAACTGCAAGAGCCATCTGGAGTCTAGCCCTGTGAAGTTGGTGCCAGCCAGTTTGAAACAAACACCAGTCTTTCCCACCCAGCAGTTTGCAGTGCTGAATGCATCAAAGGCAGGCAGGCAGCCAGAAGCAAACTCATGGAGGTATACACATACGATATAATGTGCTAGGTACCAGAAGAGGAGGTACTCTTAATTTTGATGTGTTGTTCTAAATTGAACAGAAGAATAACAAGCTGTCCTACTCTCAGTTCAAACCAAAACCAAAACCAAAGAAGACAGTGGATAAAAGAAAGCAAAGATGGGGTTTTTAGGTCTGTGAGCACCAAGAAAACAGTTCTGAAAATATTCATACCCTCTGTTAGGACTAGAGCTTTGAAGTCTACAGTCTAGGAAGGCCTAATGCACCACTTCATGCTTAGGAGACTGAAATGCCTCCAGAATGACAAGTGCTGCTCTTGGACTCTGACTTCACAAGAGAATGTCTGGAGGAGTTGTCCAGGTCACAGAGAAGGTGTGCTTCTACATAGCCTTGAAAACTGGTGATCCACCCCCCACAGTAAAAAGCTTCTGAACAAAGTCCAGCACAAAAAGGAAGCTTACAGAGGCTGGAAGGAAGGACACGTAGCCTGAGAGGGATACAAAGAAGTTGCCTGAGCTGCCAGGGATGAGGTTATCCGTGATACCAGTGTTATTTAATATGTAACCATAAAAAATTTTAAGAAAAACTTTGGTGAGCCTTGGAGAAGCCATCATTAAAAGCAGGATTATCCACCCAGACAAAAAGAAACCAAGGACTACTTCCAGTTCATCCAGAGAATTTCAGAGGGAGTGGCCTTAACAGATTGGAAATAACCATAAAAACCTGGGGAACATTCTGACGCAGAGGTGCAAGTTAGGCATAGGTAAGTTATCATCAAAGATTTAGGTTAGTTGTAAGTGATCAAGGCCTGAAACCAAGACAAGAGGACCCATGTAGGGGAGCTGACAGGAACCTGCTTTTCTGAATGCGCTGTGCTTCTCTTCTAAGTTTTTAAAATGTACCTGGGCTGCCCACTAGCTGAGTCACGGTAATTGTTCATGCATATTCCTGCCCTGTGGTAAATGTGAGTTAATGTGTGATCTCTCAGCCTTCCCATATTGAGGCAAAGCTCAACTTACCTTTCATTGTCTGCAAGATAAGCATGCACACAGACCATGGCAAGGGATCATCTAATGATATTACCTTCTTCATGGGACTGAAAATTTCCACTCAGGCACTTAAAAATAAAGGCAAGCTGACAACTGTCAACAGTCATCAGTAAGTACTTTTTCAGGGATAATGATGAGGGAAGGATGACAAATGTTACAGTAGAGAAGTCTCAAGTGAGCCACTGGTTTGGATAAATCGTCAAAAAGTGGATGAAAACTACCTTTTTGAAACTGAGCTGCTTACAGATACCTGAATCTATGAAATTCCTTGTAAGTGCCCAGATATGAAATAGTTTGGACTTTGGAAAAGGTTGTTGAGGTTTCCAGGTGTCTCCAAACCTCTCAAATAAGAGATCACCACTATCTCCTCCTGTACCTTTGGTACCCATGCCAAGAAAAGGAAGAGGTTTTGAAAATGTTGCCTAGTTGATTGCTTACTGAACCTTGTGAGCTCCTAGCAAGACCAGAACAGGATGAGGCACTGGCATCATAGCTCCCTTACAAGCCAACAAAACTACATATTTAAGCAGTGATAAACTGAGCATGCCCTGAAGATCACTTTAAACTGGGCTTGGTGAGACCATTAGCAAATACCAGCTGAGTCCTTAAGCTTACCATTGCCTTGTCCTTCTAGGAAATGGACATGGATGATGCTTTGTCAAGTAGGGTCAAATTCTGCCTGATTCATATCCTGAGAATATTGGACATTTCTTAAGCAAGGCTGAAGCATATTTTACATAAGGCTATTGTTGCAGAATACTCCCTCCAAACACACTTGTCTTACTTGCCATGTTAGCTCTGTTCCAGGAAAGGGGGATATTTTGGTGGACAGAGCTGGGACAACAAGTGTGAAGATAGTCCTCATTTGAAACAAGCAGTTTCCCTGTGCATTGCTGATCACTGGCTACTGCAATAGCCTTCTGATTGCTGCAGTGTGATAGAGTAGCCTTTGTAATTTCCACTTACAAGAGGCTGTCTGTGCCTACACACTGTCTGATGTTTAGAGAAGAATCCTTTCTACCTTTTCCTCTTTCCTTCCCAATATGCTCCATGCCTCTCAGCCACAGTCATGCCAATGGGGACCCTCTCTCCAGGTGGAAAATCTGTAGGGACTGGCTGTAAGCACATAAATCATCAAACAAACATTACGTAGAATGGAGTATCATTTCTACCAGAAGCAATCCAGTGTGTGTGTATACATATGTGTGTGTACATCTATGTGTGTGTATGTGTCAAGAAGAGCACAGCTGATTGGACAATCTCTTCTGCTCCATAAATCTGTGGAGGAGAAACCATCAACTTTCCTTTCCCTAGCAACCCCATCTTTTTTATGACAGCAATGAATCAATAAGGAAATGGATCCTTTAAACATCATACCCTTGCACATTTTAATCTCTCTCCTCCAGTCCTTTCCCTGCTTGCTTCAGCCAGGAAGCCCAACCAGGGCTCAGATGCTGCTTCAAATACATTCATGAATTTTTCACCAAGGACAAGAACTCTGGCAGGTGAATTATTTTTCTTCATCATCTGTTTTCACCAAAGGCTCATTGGAAGTGCAGCTTCCATATCGATGATACAATGGTTCAAGCCTGCTCAGCTGACTTAAAAGACAGTGGGGCTTGCAGAGTTGACCATTACAGAGAGACTTTTGAGGAACACTGGAACTAGACAAGTCTTCAGATTGCAATGATGGTTCTCTGTTCTGCATTGTTATTCCCTGCTGCACCTAGGGATAGAATGGTCATATGCAAAAGCTGTATTTCCCAGAAGCATCAAGCAAAACACAGCAGTCTCCCTGTAGATCATCTTCACTCAGGCCTAGAAACTGCAAAAAGCTGCCAGAGTTTAAAGGTGGCAGACCTTTAAACATCTAGAGCTTTAAACTAGGCTTGAAGCAGGAGGGGGATAATATCAGGCTTGCCCATGACAAGTGGTGAGATGACATGACAAGGTTAGAGGGATGGGGTGCTAGCGAGGACTCTCAGCTTGTTGCTCTGAGACATGTTGAGTAAACTGCAGCACACTGCAAGTGTTACGGAGATGAGGCAGGGGCTCCTGAGGTAGTCAGAGCCAATAGGGAAACATCAGTTAAATCCCTCAAAGGAACTAAAGGGTTTCCTCTAAAATGGTGACATGGCCAAGAGACCAGTTGAAGTGCCTCTACACCAATGCATGCAGCATGGGAAACAAACAGAAGGAGCTGGAGCCATCATGCTGCTAGAAAGTTATGACCTAGTTACCATTACTGAAATTTGGCAGGATGGTTCCTGTATCTGGCTTGTGATTATCAATAGCTACAGGGTGTCATAAGGGACAGGCAAGGAAGGAGGGGTGTAGGGATTGCACTCTACATCAAGTAATGATTTAACTGGAAACTTTTGAGGTCAGGCTGGATTAGGCTCTCAGCAACCTGATCAAGTTGCAGATATCCCTGCCCATTGCAGGGGTGTTGGACTAGATGGGCTTTAAAGGTCCCTTCCAGCCCAAACTATTCTGTGATTCTATAACTCTGAGATAAGTAAGTATGGTTCTTCAACTGGGACCTCCTCGGCAGTATCGGAGCATGAACTGGATATTTGTCATCAGGGTCCCATAAGTGAGCTTTCTAGCATGGGAAGCTGGGGTTCAGTAGGGACTCCAAAGACTGCTGTGTTAAAAACAACAGAAGCAGCTGCCAGCTGTCTCTCTGTTTTGGAAGTGGGAATGAGTTAGTACAGCTACAAAGGAAGACACCATCCAAAACCAGGTGCTCAAAGAGCTTTAAGACTGCCTTTTAATTTCAGCTGACTGAGATGCTGTTCAAACTCAGTTCGCTTCGCAGACATTTTAGCTTCTTTCAAACTTCATTCGTATTATTCATTGCCTGAATTACTTGGGAGAAAACAGTCAGAAACAGTTCATGTTTGTGGGGTTTCTTTTTCCAGCCCTTGGAGGATCCTAACTCTTTGTGACAGTTATTCTGAAAAAAATAAAGTTTTCACTTCTTTTCTTTTCTTTTTTTCTTTTTTTCCTAAAGGAGAAACTTATCCTCTTATGGCAAAACAATTCTGAAGAAACATGGCCTTATTAATGTAGTCCACCAGCCCTATTATAATCTTATCTCACCCATGTAGGTCCTTCCCCCAGGACATCATGGTGAACAACTGTTAATCAGCTTCAAGTATTTCTTTGACATGTGAAAAAGCAAGTCATTCTTGTGTGCTTACTTATGCCACTGCTAATCTAAAGCAACCCATTTCTGTGAATTTCAGCTTTTCTCCAGACTTTATCACTGAAGTTTGATATTGACTGCATGAAGGCAATTTAAAGGATGAAGTCAGTAACTGGCTGAGAAACTAGTCTTAATGCAAACTTGACAAATGTGTGAAACTTTTTAGCACTAATATTCTTTATGCACTAACCAGTACAACTTCTGGGTCTTCTATTTCACAGGAGTTTATGCCTGTGTTGAGGGGCAAAGTTAATCTAAAGGCAGGCTATGATTCTTCTTTATATGGGGAGTCCTTTATGGGATTTACAGTCTTCCTAGTTCATCCACGGCAGGGACATGGCTGGGGAAAGAGTGGAGCCACCAATGTACGGGAAGAACAGCCGCAAGAGTTTTGCTGAGTGGGATGAAGACTGAGGAGAGCTCCGAAGCTGATCCAAGCCATGGGAGTGCTGTTATTTCCATTTGCTGGTGACAGAGAAAGAAGATATCACAAATATTTCAAAACAGAGGAGACTGGCAGCTGCTTTAAAGTGTCAGCGAGCCTACCTCCTGAAGGGGGGAGCAAGCCACATCCACACTGAGAAATGGCTTCTGCCACACAGCAGTTAGACAGAGTTGTGTCTCCCTGAGCCATCTCTATCAGAGCCACCTCACTCAGCCACCTCCCTCCAGAAGAAGGGATTGTGCTAAAAGAAGACAGCAGCATCAGCTCAGGACTCTCCAAGAAAGGGTAAATATCCATTAATGGAAATTCAGGAATTTTCTGGAACGGGTAAGATCTGAGCCAAGGAGTCTAAATTCACAAGTAAACAATCAGAATAAGGTCGTGTTTTGGCAAAGAAAATGCATCTTCCACCTTACCTGTGTATTAATCAACCAGTCCTTTTACTTTAGGGAATAAAATATTGGCCTTTGCTGTTTACAGCTCTTTCTGCTAACCCAGTCTCTTTGTATATCCTGAACTCATTGAACAACCAAAGCTTTAAACTGACTGCTAATTTTCTGTTGGGTTAAATTAATTTTGAAACCAGGTTAATCAAAGCAGATGAAGCTTTGTTTATCCATTATTCATGAAGTTTGTTGGAAAGGGTGAGTACATTATCTTTATTTAGGATATTACTTTGCTTTAATGAACTCTTTTTCACCTCTTCAAGCCCCTTTTGCGCAGTTCTTGTTTTTTCTTCCACTTTGGTTGTCTAGTGCAAACAATGTAATTAGTAGGCTTTCTTGCTCAAGAAAAGCTGACAATCTTCAGCAGGGACTGCCTCTCACCATGATTCTGCAAAGGAAGAGGGGAGCACGTGCATGTGCTGAGCAAAATCTCGTGCTCATCCTCTCCTGCTGCAGATGGAGGCTGCAGAGACGTGTGGATAGGCTCAGTAGGCACCAGAGCCAGAAAATCCGCTGACAGTCAGAAGAAGCTGCTGAATAAATAAACTAGAACCACCTAATGGGGAGTGTTTGAGTGTCACTGTGGATGATCTAGTGAAGAGTTCTTTTCCCAACAGAGCAGTGATTTATAAAAGCCAAGCTAGACATGAGGGTGTGTGAAGTGCCGAATGGAAAATATTACTGGAGCTATTACAGTGCTCTTTCTTTGCACAAATGGTGTATTCCGCTCTGGACATGGTTTAGTTCTAGTAGCTCTGCCTGAAACGATGTATTGAGACCTGAGATACTACTTGTCTCAGAAACTAATGGCATTTAGGAGCAAGTGGAAGACTGGAACTCCTCAGCTTTGCTCAAAACTTTCAGTAACATTTTTATGTGTAAATAAAGCTAAGCAAATGTAAGTTTAAACAAAGGAAAGGTTGTTGGTTGTCTTCACAAAGTGGATTGGACTAAACTAAACAAAAGATGCCAAGTAAATGAGATACAAAGATAGGACTCTGTACAAAGATAGAGGGATACTTTGCAAATTTGGAAGGTAAATCATTTAACATTGCTAAAGCCCAAGTCTTCTTCCTGCAGAACACAAAACCAATCGATAGATTTCATTGCTACAGGATGTGAATGAGAACTGATGAAATTAAAGACAGAAGTGTTTACCCTTATAGCTTAGGAAAACATCCAGGTTTTACACCAAGAACACTGTAAGGGATCCAAACTTGTATTTCAGGTCATGAAACAACAACAAAAAATTAGGATGAAGCTTTCATAGGAAAAAATATGTATTTTCCTCTTAAATAGTTTGTCTGAAGAATATGGTATTAGCCAGTGGAAAAAAAAAAAAAAGAACACAATAATAAATCACACATAGTAATCGCTTGATCCCCTTTACTGCAGTATCTGTGTTTATCCTCACAATCCACTCATGGATGTGGGAAAATGGTTTGTGTTTTAAGAACGAGGAATAGAGCAGAAAAAACCTAAGGCTGTGATCCTCAGAAGTGTTTAGGGACCTAGCTACTGTGGTTTCCCACAAAGCTGCAAGAATGAAGAACTGATTTTTGTACCCAAAGTCTATTCCCCTGGTCATTGTTTTGTACTCTTTTTAAGATCAGGTAGTCCAAATTGACTATTATAGCAGTTATTTTTTGTGTCTATCAACAAGAAAAGTATTTTTCATTTGCTTCTGAAGAGAAGGATGGTTGCTAAGCAAAAGAGTACCCAGGAAGGGGAATGTGAAGTAGTTAGAGAGATCAAGGCAAGAAACCAGGATGATGAAGTGAGAGCTTATGCTCGCTTTATTCATGACACTTTTATTAGTGCTGTATTTTTAGATAACTAAAGTGCTGTTGTAACATCACCACAGAAAGTGCTAGGATCTAGAGAAAGGTCAGGAAAGAATAAAAGTCTATAAAGTACTGAAGAGGAAGGATAAAACTTACACTGAAGCTGATAGATAGATTCTTGGATGTAGAAGACTAAACCTCATGTAATGGGGCTATTCATCTGTTTTAGTTATTGTTATGGTCAATGTTGTCCAATAAACTTCTATTAAGTAGATCAGTACCGGAGGATATACTTCCTGGTTATGTGCTGGTAATTACTACATCTTGAGCTAAATAAACCTGGAACCTGAAGGCTGAAATTTTTATGGGAAATAAATTCCTTCAGCCTTGGCATTTGTTAGCTCAGGGTATGATGAAACTAAGCTAAACAGGGAACACCACTGTACGTATACAAAGATATGCTCACATGGCTGCACCAGCACAGCTCTGCTCACTATCACACTGTTTCCGAGCACTGGCACACAAAAAGGCTAGAAACAAGCCAGTTTTATTTAGGAAGTTTTTTGAACTTCCCTTTGCATAAGTTGCAACAATATTTTTCACCTGACAGAACAGGATTTAAGGGATGCAGCCCTCAGCTCGGCAGGGTGTTCATCTACACTGCTTGGAGACAAGAAAGGGTGAGGATGCTGATGGCTGTTTGACTGCCCAAAGAGGGACTATTTTTAACAAGCTTTAAAGCTAGTTGAAGGGAATTAACTTTGAAACAAGTCAGACCCACTATATACATTCAACAAAAGTGAATCAAAGCCACTGCTTAACAGGTCTACATTTCATCTATGTCAAGGCCCATTTTGGTCAAACCATCTTGTATCATTTAAGAATGGGATGAAACCTGAGGTGAAGTGTTGGCTCTTCTGAAGTCATGGGGAGTTTCACTGCTGATTTTAGTGGACATGAGGGTTAACTCAGTGTGTATGGCTGGGAGAATTATAATCAAGCAGTGGCCTGGCTGGCATGGGCATCATGCAGGACCAGAATAAACAGAACCTTCATAACAGTGAGAAATAACTGCATTATCTCTGTATAAATCCCAGCACTTTGATTGGCTGATGGCTATAAATAGCAAATTAGGCTGCACATGTTTGCAGGTTAATAAATAGCTATTCCACTGTGGCTAAACTGCATAGCAATCCTCAGTGTGTCTCACTGAGAATATTCCACTGCTGCTGACTTTAATTGTTATTAGTTTGCCTTATATGTTAAATAGGGGAATATTTTAATGTAATAGCTGTAAGCACTAAAGCTGAGTGAATAATTCATAGCAAATAAATTTAGCCTCTTTTACTCTTCAATTTTTCAGGAGCAAGTTTATTATTTTCTCAAAAGAGTGGTTATTATTCAGAATTACTTTCTAATCACTTTATCAGAATGTTTCTTGCTCTGCAGATCCTCTGGGTAGACAAATTTTTACTAAATCAGCAAACCACACAGCACCATTGCCTCCCTTGTTTTGATGTTTGTTACCCTTTTGCAGAAGTTTCCAGTCAGGACTTAGGTTTAACCAAAGGCAACCCAGCTCCCCTTGCTCTCAGTGTCCTTGAAGGAAGGTATGACACATCCTCCCACAACTTTTACTGTCTAGGAAGGCTGGCCTAGGAAAGTGGTCAATGCTCTGAAGATTGAGGCAAATTTAGAGAATTTCTGCTACTGTGCTGAAACATATAAATAATTATCCCACCCCCCCGCTTTCAGGCAGTGGGTGCTGAGTATTAGAGATGCAGTATTGCTTGCTTCAGGATCCAGAACTAGCATGAAAAATCATTATAAACTCTCCACTGATAAATGCCGTCTGTCTCCCTGTCAGAGGACTCCAAAACAAAACATGTGCTGTTGGTTTTATTTGTTTGATTTTTATTAGGTTACAGCTAAAGATAACAGGAGAGAACACCCCTTCCCACACATAACTGCATAAAGCTGCCCTCTGTTCACCTCTCCTGTCTCTACACTTCAGAGTGAACAGGTTATAGCTGTGTGTTTTACACTGTGCTATCTTCCCTTGAGCCTATTTGCAGCAATCACAGAATGGTTGAAGTTGGAGGGGACCACCAGGGGTCATCTAGTCCAATCTTCCTCCTCAGGCAGGGTCACTGAGAGCACAGTGCTCAGGACTGTATCTGGACAGCTCTTGAATATCTCCAGGGAAGGAGACTCCACAGCCTCTTTGGTTGTAATTTTACCGCAGCCATTCGTGCCTCAGATCTGCATCTCATGCCAAGTGTCTGCCTCAGCTATTTGCACATGCACATGAGACCGAAGAGCAGAACTAATCAGTGAGCCTTGATAATTAATAATCCTTGCAATCTCATAACATTTTGCATTGCTCCCTTGTCTTCGGCCCAGTTTCCCAGGGATTGCTCCTACTTCTCCTGTGAGATGTGCTCCACTTCATGTGCTCTGGCTCAGATCAGCCCCTCTGTTACTCACAGCTCTGTAAGGTAGCACCGCATCCCTCTTCTTTCCAGTTACTGGGTGGTCATCAGCATAATGCTGTTTGTCATCAGTACAGGGGGTTCTACTGTTTACTGAAGACCAAGTGGGAAAGCAAACAGTTTGGCTAAGCGCTGCTGACAGTAGAGTACAGCCTTATTTAGTCGGATTTGTTTCATACAAATAGGCATCCCAAGGTACTTATGGAAGTTAAACAATATATAATAGCAGAGGGAGAGAGAAATTAAGAGGCACAGGCATGGGAGTAGATATATTTTCAGATGAGATTTGAAAATAGGTTAGAGAAGCTGTGAGGCAAAAAGAAACAACAGAAAAAATACGTTTTAGATGGTAGGAGATAGAAGAGGGAAAAGCTTTCACAACAGCTGTCGCTTGAGCGTAATTAGGCACAGAGAGATGACCAATGTCATTTGGAGAAAAAAATAGGAACAGAGGAGAAAGAAGAAGAGTTCCAGGAGACGGTCTGGGATAATGTCACAAAAGGCAAATACATAAATTAATAGGGAGTTGTGGGAGCTCCCTCTGTAAGTGTCATGGTGGAGATTTGGAAAGCCAATGCACCTGAAAAAGGGCTGGTGTGTACAGAATGGCTGAAGACAAGAAGAATTTCTTTTATCCAATAACCCATGAGAATTAGCTAAGCTGTTGCTAAAGATATAGTTGATCATGGTAGTCACATGAATGAGGTATTTGCTATCCCCTGTGACCTGAAGTTGTCTCCATTTTGCCAGGTGGAAGAAATAGCAAGTCAAGGTACACATATCTAATACTAATATAGAAAAGAAAGGAATGTTTATAGAAAGAAAAGTCACTCTGGTGGCCAGGCTCCTTCTGCCTGACAGTTCATGAGACAAGGCTATACTATGACTAGAGTGGATTGTGACACAAGAAATTAAACACTAATCTTCCCTGTCCATAGTTTGATTTGTTGTTTGTTTATTTAATTTCCATCTTCCTCCATCCGGCAGAACTGAGATCTGTAGAGAAAGGTGAAAGGTCTAATCTAGCTCTCCAAATGCTGTTTGAAGACCAGATGAAGAACAGGATAAAATTGGCCTGTAACTGCTAGTTCCTCAGGAAGTCAGAATGAGGAAAGCAAAGACAGAAGTGCATCTGAATGTAAAGAGCAAGGCAAGTCAGTCCATCGTTGTCACAGAGGCATCCACTCATGTCAGCAGAAGACCTTTTAAACGAGGAGGGGGGGAAGGAATTCCCTAGTTAGGCCAAGAATTCAGTACATGGATGTTGGTCTGGGAGGAAAGGTCACAAATCCATCAGGAGAAAGAACATGCTGGGAAGAGACCTAAAACTTTGAAGCCTCTTCATGTGTAGCCCTAACCTCTGCAGGGGATCCTGGTGGTCTCTCTCCTCACATTCCCGTTAAAGCTATCAAAGCTCAGAACACAGAAGGAAGCCACAGCCTTGACAGTGAGGTTATTGCTCCAGTAGCCCCTCTAGGAGCCTGTCAAGAGAGAAGCTACAGAGAAGCTTCAGGCTTTGGTCCTAATGCAGGGCATAGCAGTGTCTTTTTTAAAACTTGTTTCAAGCTTTTGCTATGTGTACCCTCTGTGCCTGAAAATCAGAGGTCAACAAAAAGGCCACAGAAATGAAAGAGTGAAGGGAAAGGAGATAACTGTTTTTCCAGAACAGGAATGAGACAGCTTCCCCCTTAGGACATGTCTGGTATCAAAGTATAGAGGGAAGCAGCTGTGTAGACTTCTGTACTGATTTATTTTTTCAGTGCAGAATTCCCAGTAAGAAATAATGTTGTATTCAAAGATTGTCAGAAGGACTTATATGTATTTTTTCACAGGTAGAGAGACTTCCAGTAACATTCATATTTAGGACAAATAATTATAACAATAGTTAAGGTACCCCAAATCTTCCTCACTGTGTCTTACAGTAACAATCTGGTCTATGATGTTGCCATGTAACATGCAAGAACTTGCAAGAACAATTGTTTTTGTTCTACTCTTGTAGAAAATTGCTGTGGTATGCTGGGAACAAGGCAGAATGGTGGGGAAACTTGTAAGGTGATGGGCCACAAACGGAGGAAAATGGAGAAGCTGGCGTTGAGTGATCATTCCATACGCACCTGACTACCACACTTAAGATGCCTTAGAACTGTATTAGATGATATTGGGCAGCATCTTCTCAACCCACTACACCCACCACTTTAGTAAGGAAAAGTATAAACCATGGAGCATGGAGAAAGATACATTTTTGTCTGGGGCTAAGGCCTCTTCCTTCTTAGAGGTTTTTGAGCTGATCAGACTTCCAGCTTCCATGCTTAGGACAAGTGTGTGAATGATATGTAGTAAAAAGAAACATGAGAAATCCTTTTGTCTCCAGCTCCTTTAAAATGTGAAGTTGGCTCTCGGTTTTTGAACAGCCTGTGTTTCTTGGATTTGAAGAATAAATAGCATACTGTTGGTGCAGAAAATTTATGTGCCAATAAGCCAATTCCTGTAATTATCAGGGCAGCCCACTTTGCTAGGAGGTATTAATATTTTATTTAAAACTCTTTATTAAAGAGTTTGCATTTTGTTTACTTTATTAAATAGCATCAATAAAAAGCTTGATTCCTCACTCAGCAGCGCTGATAAATGAGAAAAGAAAAGGTTGTGCAGCTGGGCTAAAACCATTAGACATTAAATGATTTTGTTTTGCTTTTCACCAAACCATAGCAGAAATAATTTCCCTACATACTTTCTTAAATGAAGAATTTTTCACTTGCTTACATCCTTCCGTGCTGCTAAGAGTGAAACTGAGACAGTGCTCCTAAATGCTTACACTGATGGCTACAGAGCATTAAATGAAACATCCTGTATGCAAGACAGACATGCCAATACACAGCCCACCTTCCCCAGCCTCACCAGTGACCACTTGGATCCTTGTAATCCCATGCATTCCTCAGCACTCTCACACAACTGCTGAGACTTCCCACCATTGGAAGCCCCAGTAAAAAGCATCACCAGGTACATAGCAAATAGCTGCCCTGTCCATCTGTGAAGCAGAAGCTACTACCCACAAAAAATGATGGGTTACATTGGATACAGGAAAGTCTTAAGCCTTATGAATACTTGCAAGAAGCATACTCATGTTGATCATTCTCATGCTGTCAATAATAAAGGGCTGTTTCCTTGGTCATGGTCTTGTCAGGTTCAGTCACACTGGGACAGTTTCATAAAGATCTCCGTGGAATTCTTCACAGTCTGTGGTAGCTCAGGACATACCTGCTTGCGGGTCAGTGTTACAAAGCTGTTTGCCACGGCCTAAGGGTCACGCTTCACTGTTTATGTTAGTGAAGAACTGAAAACAGCAGGAAGGGGCAAAGCTTTGGTGAGAGGCAGATGAATCAGGAATAACAGATGAGCGAAGAAAACATTGGATAAGGTATAGCTAGCACAATTTCCAGAGTGCTTCGATGCCTCTATAGAATGGACACATGGCACAAGGTGGCATAGAAATTGTCTGGCTTTGTTAAAGTAGTTTAAACAGAGTATTACTGAAACCGCATGGCACTTTTAGGAACAGATACGTTCATGCAGACAGCTAACCTGGTCAGTAAGGATGAGTGTGATGTCCTGATGACACTACTTGGTCAAGCTTCAGAGTGGAAGAAAGTCACAGGCAGACCTCAGAAGGGACTAAAAGTGAGAAGAAGTAGGACATGGGCTCCCCTGTTTTCCTAACATGCAATTAGTGCGTGATCTGCTAGCTTTAGTATTTTTTATCCTTCCTGTCTCCAGCTTATTCCAAGCTCTCCAGCCCCATTAAGGCTTTTCCCAGCAAGACTGAGCTGCGACTGAGTGTCTGTCTCTGAGCTTCTCCTTGTCCTGATGTGAAGAAGAGAATAAAGAGCTTTCTCTTTTACCTCTGTTTATTTGTTTTGTGACTGCTTTGTTTTGCTTCATTCACAATCCTCCTTAAATTACAAGCACTGCTTCCTTTCCATTTATGTGCAGGAGGCAGCAGCTGCCTGTCTTTGGGCACAATTACACTCCAATAGCTAAGGCTGGGAGTCAGTGGCAGCCTCATTCTCCCCCCAGCTTTCATGAGGAAAAATTCATTTAGCAGCTCAGCATGGAGGACTCTGCACAGACTCCCACTTCCCTGTGAAGAAAGAGACATTTGAAATGGCACGAAGAAGAATCTGCACATGCATTTCAGCTGTTTCCTCTTTCAGTTACTTCTATCTGGGTTCTCCCATACTCTTCACAAACACTATTTCCCCCATCCGCGTGCACTCCCCCTGCACACAGGTGGCTGGAAATGAATAGACATATATTTTGTTGTTTGTTAGGCACTTTATATCCTGTTGGGTTACTTTTATTTGCCCTTAGTTTTCTAGGAGGGACTGGTTAATCAGGGGACCTGTACTGTGTGACTCACTTGGTCACAGAATCAAAGAATCATAGAACGATTTGGGTTCGAAGGGACTACAAAGATCATCCAGTTGCAACCCCTTACATGGGCAGGGGCACCTTCCACTAGACCAGGTTGCTCAAAGCCCCATCCAGCCTGACCTGGAACACTTCCAACCTGACCTGGAACACTTCCAGAGACAGGGAATCTGCAGTTTCTCTGAGTAATCAATCAGTTTCATAGTCACCAGACATCATGTTGCTCAGTGAGAACTCAAAGCCAAAGAAACCAACCAAAGTCTGTTGCATTTGACACAAACTGCTTGAAATACAAGACCCAAGTAGCTTGTTTAATCATCTGATGAAAAGGCATGGATGGCTCTACGATTGATCCTTTTCCAACCAAACCTATCTGTCAATCAAACAGGAAAGTAACATTGTAGAACTCATTACAAATCTATTAACCATACTAACCACAGAAGCTTAGGTGTCTTCATAGTGCCATTTATGATCACTGGAGCTTGGGAGTTTCTCCTGAGGCATTCACATTACAGTTGTCGCTGGTGCTGGCTGTGTTAACCATTACACTTGCTGTAGCATACCAGTGTCTTTTTCCCCAAACTAAACACTACCTATCTTCTGCCTTTCCAGAAAGAGAAGGATCATGTTCTTTCACATGCGTGTGCCTGTCTAGGATGGAGTGACAATCTTCTGTGACTGCTGAGGTACCTCTCACCCTCACAACCATTCAGGAAAGACGTTTCCTGTAGTGGACGTGCAATCCTTTTAAGATCAAGGATCCCATATTATGTTAAGTTTCTTGTGCTATTTAACCTGTCTCTCATTAAAAGTACCTGCAGTACCTAATGACATTTGACAAATGCCTAAAAATTGTAACACCTGGTTTTTTTAAGAAATCAGATGTTACCACATGATAACTCACAGTACCAAACTCATTTCTGTAATCTCAAATTTAGATGCAGATCAACTGATTTTCAGCCTTTTCAACAGGCTACTATTTTGACACATTTTTCCACCACCTTATCATATTTGAAAAAAATAGGAGACACAGTCACATGAAAAGACTGTTTCAGTTCAAACTGTTTAAACTCATGCTGTTGATCAGTGGTTCACCATCAGATGTCTGGAGCAGATATACCAGGGCACATAAAATAACTCAAGCCTCTCTTCTATATCTTGCAGATTGAAAAGGTGTCTTAAATTGTGCTGCACGCAGTGTAACCAGAGGGTGGTTCTTACTGTCTCTTGGACACAAGACAAGCCACCCTTCCAGCCTGAACTGATGCAGGATGACTGTCTCCAGATTTGGGGCACTTGTGCTAGTACTGTGTGAGTGCTTGAGCAGGTTTCTACAAAGGGGTTCGGGCAGCACTCTCTGCAAAAAGGATGAGGGACAGGGGGAAACAATGGGCTTTGCTTAGCATATCACGGGACTGGCATGAAAATATGAGACTGGGAACATTCCCTGTTGGGCTTGAGCCTGCTGCCTGGATTGCAGGTAAAGAACTGGAAATGCGCATGTTCAGAGCGAGTAAGTTGCCAATACAGTTTTATCTGGCCCTTGGCAGTTTAGAAAACACCAGAAAAAGTTAAATCTATAGCTGAACTGGCAGCCATGCACCATAGACTCTAGGAGCCTGGCACAAATGACACAGGTGAGGTTTTGCTAGAGGGATCATGGTGAGAATGGGCCAAGTCCTGTGAGGGAAAGCAGTCTTATCATGCGGTTGTATGCTGTTGAGCTGTGATTCTGATTGGGAATTCTAGGAGTGCTGATAACCGCAACAACAAGCTCCTCACAAATTTACTCACACTGTACAGTCGTCTGTAATCTGTTCTGTAAAGAAAGCTTTATGGATCTCTGCCAGCATGGAGAGGACTGAAAGGCAGCCTGGGTCCCTTAAGCTAAAGCTTCAGGGAAGCAGAAAAGTTTTCGAATATCTATTCTGTTGGTTTTTAGGGGGGGGGTTGGTGCAATTCAGTTACACTGTTATGCTAAAAACTCATCTGGGGAAAGGGAAGGGAACAGAGCAGGACATATCCTATTTTCTGACTGAAATTGCTAATCTGATCAGAACTTCTGAAAGATAACAAAACGGACAAAACAAATGTACTGAATCTTATTAGGCCATGGACATCAATCATGTGGTCTCTCTGAATATTTGTACTGACAAGTAAGATATCCCCCGTCAATCATGAGAGACTGTGCAGTGGAATAGCATTATAATGGAGTGGCATTTGGTCCATGCTCAGGTTTGTGCTGAGGTCTGGGAATCAGGTGGGAAAACAGTGCCCTTGTCAGGTTTGTTATAAAGAACCTTCCTCTGTCCCTGGAGGCTACCATGAAATGGTTTTGCCTCCTGCTGTCAGCAAACAGAAAATACACAGAGTGCTGCAGTGTTTCTCTTTGTTATGTAAGGAAATATATAAGTACTTTAAGTACTTTAATGGTACTCTATTCAGTGCATGGCAACAATGACAGAGACTGAAGAGTACAATTCAGTGCATATGCAAGAAAGGGTACCAAATGCCTGCTATTACCCTTTCTTCATGCCTCCACAGGAGACAAAAAAAATCGGTCTATGACCCTCATGATGTAGCTTTACAAGGTCAGTTTCACATTAATCAGGCCAAAGGAGGTGAATTTTCCCCATGGGTAATGAGCTGGGCTACCAAGGAAAGGCTGTGAAGAGGCACTGAGGCAGGATGAACACAGCCCTGCTCACCCCCATCCCATCAGTTCTATCTCCAGTTCATCTCCCATCTCACTGTTTCTGACAAGGTCTGTGCAGACTTGTCGTGGTCCTGGCTTGCCTAGCAGTGCAGGAAAACCACAGCACAAGAGATCTACTGTGGCATATGCTTTCCCATGGTATATAAACAAACTGGAATGCAAACGCCTTTGTAAGCAAGCAGAAGTTTGCATGGAGACCCTTATGTAAAAGACATCCTACATATTCCAGTGTTGTAGAGATGTGGATATTTTGATAGAGGACAGCTTGATTAAAAAACATATCTATATATAAAATTTTTCGTGCCTTAGAATGTATAAACAACCATTAAATGCCTACATTTACAGGGACAAATCACACCTTATCATACAGTTTACAGGAAGACTCATTGGGATCTTTGTAGTCTCTGCTGAGTATACTACAAAACCATCATGCATATAGCAAAGAATATATAGTAAAATATTTGAGGGAGCCACATTTTACAGTGACATATCTAGCTCTTTCATGGCTGAATTTAACAGGATAAAGCTGAGCTTTTTATGAATATCCTTGTGTAGGATCACAAAGCTACTTTTACTTTCTTTTTTTTTTTTTTAAGAAATTCTAAAACTTCTTATGGCTGAAGCCATTTCAGTACAAAGTCATGCAAATCTACAGAATCAGTTTTATTCTGTTGAAATGAGTAGAATAGCTGTATCACAGGCACCGGACATGAAGTCCACTGTTCATGGACAAATGTGTTTGAATCTTTGATATATGTAGGCTATTAGTATCAGAATAGAAGTCTCTTCTGATGCAAAAGACCTTCCTTTCAGCCTCTTATCATTAATATTCATACATAAGATGTAACCATATACACAGCCAATTCAGCCTTCCACTTCTCATACACATTGAGTCAATTTTTAATAATGATGGAAGTTCTCTCTGGATATACTATCTCTATACTAAACTATCTCTTACTTTGTTCTCCTTCAACTCTATTTCGTTGCAAATATCCAGTATCAGCATGGCCAACTGCCTTTAGCTGTTTATTGTCTGCCACTTTATCTAAGTACAAGGATGGATGGCTTGAGAAAGTTCTTCTTTGTGTTCTCTTCTGGAGAACTGACAGCATAAGTCTCTTCTTCAAAGGCCCCTTTGAGTTGAGCAGATAGGCAGCTCAGGCTCAGCATTCTGGTCTTTTATGAAGACAGATCGAAGCCAAAGCAAATGACTTCTCCTATGCCTTTTAAAAGGAAAGAGGCAATCTTCCACATTTGACCTTATTTCTAGGCATGTTAGATTTGCCTTCTGATTTCACTAAAACAATCTTTAAACAGTGTCTAATGAGCACAGTGTGGCTCTGCTGTCTTGTAATGCACGATTAGTTTGCTAACAACTTGTTTGTGTAGGCATGTATGTTGCTTCATGGCTTTAAGATTTTGCCTGAGCAGGAATTAAAAGAAAAAAAATCACAATTCTCCTCCTGTTACTCCTATTCTAGGCTTCCTCTGGAGCATTCTCTCTCTCTTATGTCCGTCTTAATTAAATCATGCCGGTCTTAATTTGAGAATGCAGATTTTAAGCAGGGAGAGAGGAAGGAATCACACAGACAATATACGAATTCTAGACAGAGATAAATGTGTCTTTTTCCATAAGGGAGAGAGATGGAAGGAAAACAAAGGGAAAATAAAAAAATTAAACCCAACAACAATGACGATGAAACCCACCAGAAACAACAAAAAGACTGCTGATGGAACTGAAAATTGTATGTTGTATCTGACATGGTGATTCTGTGAGTAGCAGGAAATTGAGCTGGAGAAAAGCCTACAGCTGAGACTGCCTTCAGTTACCAGCCTTAATGGCCTTCTAGCTATTCTTGCTCAAACTATACTGCAGCATAGTATTGCATATTTCCATTCAAATATGCACCAAACATTTTTATTGCAGTGAGAAGCTACAGGAAAAAAGAGCATGTGTTTAGAATCTACACCTTCTCCCCTGCCCATCCATACTAAAGCTTGATGTTACCTGTGGCTATTGTCTTCTAAAGGATTTCTCCAGTGTAAACAGTTGTATGTGTGTTTAGAGTCAACACAAAGTTCAGAGTTCCAGACTGTAAAGATTCTTTTGTGTAAGCATGGATTTAGAGGACAATGCCTAGCACACTCTGGATATAAACAACATCTCCCCACCAAGCAGACTTTTGTTACAGCCTGGGGAAAGGGGAAAACCCTTAGAGTGATAGATAAGAATTTGTGTCAGGCCTTGAATTGGTTTTGAATAACTCCATTGTATGACTGTGCGCATGACAAAGGATATTTAAGATGTGAAATGATTGCTGTTTATTACTGTAAATTATTTATGTTTTTCTTTCTCAAGCTGCCTCCCTGTCCTGGTATAAATTATGCATGTGTGGAATTTGAAGCTGAGAAATACACAAACAAAGGAGATTATAGTTCAGTCCCCCAAAATTATTCGTGCTTCAGATTCACTTTGCATTTTTGCACCTTGTCTCTCATCATGGAATTATCAGCTCTGAGGTAGAATATTGGAGAGGGACTTTTTGCTAGGGTGTGTAGTTATAGGACAAGGAGGAATGGCTTTAAATTGAAAGAATGGATATTTAGATTAGATATCAGGAAGAAATTCTTTACTATGAGGGTGCTGAGGCCCTGGCACAGGTTGCCCAGAGAAACTGTGGCTGCCCCATCCCTTGCAGTGTTCAAGGCCAGGTTGGATGGGGCTTGGAGCAACCTGCTCTAGTGGAAGGTGTCCCTGTCTGTGACAAGGGGGTTGGAACTGGATGAGCTTTAAGGTGCCTTCCAACCCAAACCATTCTGTGATTCTGTGATACTCCATGCTGACAAATCTGGCAAATATTTGGAGATGGAGTTGCAGTCCAGCTTATTAATAAGAGAAATGACATACAGGAACATTTCTGAAAGTCCATTTTTTGTAGGTTACCTATGCAGAATAAATGGGACTGGTGAGGGGCATTAATAGATGTATGTCTAATTTTGTATATCCGATTTTGGTGATCTGATCTGACTTCCCCTGTTTTTGATAGCAGTCTTGTCCTTGTCCTCAGACAAATTATCTAGCTGCCTAGTATGAAGCATTGGACAGGTGATGTCTGCTTTTGCTCAGGTCAAAGAAAAAGCTGTACAGGAGAGTCTACTTGGTCCAAAGAGCATTGTCATAAGCACCAAAAATAGGTGCATATGGGTGGATAGTGCCTTGTCACAGGAGTGACAGAGTGTGCAATGTGGATCTTTGTCGAAATGCTGTGGTGCTGTCACATGCAAGCACAGGCACATGTGAGGTACACAGGCTAGGGACAGACACCTTGCAGTGTGGCTGTGGTCAGTGCACTGCAGCTGGAGCTAGTCCTTAGTGACATTAACATAGGCCTCCTAGCACTGCTTGGGTTTATGTCAGGAATCCTTTGCAGTGAATGCAAATGGGAGGCTGGAGGTAATTTAAGAGAAGTGATAGGTAAGGTAGAAATACTGTTCTGTGGACCAACAGGTTCCTGATTTCTCTCTTTGCTTTTCTTCTATTTAAAGAAGATGGCATTACTGTTCACCCCAAACTGAGCTGACACAGTGAAGACACAATGGAATAAAAGTGAATTTCAGCAACTTACATGGTAATTTGCAAAAGTTCAGCCCATGGTTAAAGCACCCTGCCAGGGACTCAGTGGTAGATTCTCTGGAGGCCATTGCACAGCCAGGAGTAGCTGGGTCACAGCAGACCCTGCAGTGCTGGCAATTTTCTTTAGGGAAGTAGTTAAATCAGGCTTCTTTTGAACCGCAGGAGTTGTGTGAAGGGGCTACAGCAGAAAATGGTTCAAGGGTGTTCATCTGGCTTTTCTTATACTTCAATTCATAGTTTAGCAGACTCATCAACTTCCCAGGTAGCAGCGGTTGCTTATGCCATTGGTAAGGAGCAAATGACCTCTCCTCTGTGCCTCAGACCTTTCTGCAGCTGCCTGTACCCTTCTCACACCCTGAGAACAGACCAGCATAACACCCTCTGCATGGCACTTCACCTCTGAGGTCACTTCCAAATATGAGTTGTCTGCTCATTAAATAAAGGTACTCTCAAATTACATATTACAATCACAGAGGTCAGAACTTCGAAAGTAAAAGCAAGCCCCAATGCACTTTCTCAGGGGTTTGCAGTTTTCTTGTTGGAAGGTTGTTATGTATCAAGCAAGAACAATTTCAATGCTCTCAACAAAGTCCATTATAAAAGCTGTTTATACAGCAGATCATCCAAAAAGGAGGAAGGGAGAAAGGGAGGGAGGAGTGGAAGGAAAGAAGGTCATAAAGGGAAAGACAACATTTATGTTTTCCTCCTCCTTTCTCCTTTTTGTGGGTTTTCAGCAGCTCATTTGCAAACTCTTGCAATTTGTCTCATACCAAGACAACAACCTTCTTTGTACTCAAATTATAATGCTTTTGAAACAGAAGGTTTTCCCTCACTTTGACAAAACAGTGGCCAGGAACTGACTTTTTAAGATACCATAGAGGGCTTGAACTAAACAGATCAGTTTTGTATAAAGTCTCCCAGGCGTGCAAGGTCAGGAGATGATTAGAACTCAAAAGCAAAATGGTAGAAGATATTTAGAAAATAGGACAGAATGGGGTCCTGGCTGTGGTGTTGCAGAGCCTGATAGAAAAATAACATTACAGGTGTGGCCTGTGCCAACCTGGTGTCCCAATCTGTATCTTCTGTCCAGGACCAGCTAGAAGTCATTGCTTCAGTGTGTGGACTATATTGCACCACTTCTTGACTATGCCTATAGTAACAATAGTAAACTGGCTTCTAAAAGTAACCCTCAGTGATCTGGCATGGACCCTAGATTCCCATCCTCTAAAGCACTGAAGGACCGCTCCTTGCATCATTTATTCTGACCTCTGAAATACTCAAGCTTTCTTCCTTCCCTCAAAGTAGATGAGAAAAAAACAAATAGGACATCTTTCTAAAATGTATCAAATCTACCTTGAAAGAGTCCAAGCAAAGACAATCCCGTTTCTTTGCCCAGTAAGTTACTTTAATGTTTAGCTGACCTCATTGCTAGAAAATGGCAAGGTTACTTTCAACCTCTGAAGTTAATCTATTCCAGATGGTACTTCCTATTTAGCTTCATCATGAGAACTTTTTTACATGCATGAACACCTTTATGTGATGATCCTAGGAACCTGTCATTGAGCACTGCCACTCTTGGGTATATGAAAGAAAAGGTGGAGTTACTGGATAAACCATTATCCTTCTCCTAGTATATCACCTCAATTTTGTGTGACAAGGTGTGAAGGGATTTCCCAGGTGGGAAGCTGCTTCTGGACCTTTGCCTTCTCATTCTATGGCTTTCTTTAAGGGACTTCTGACATTTGCATCATCCTTTCGTGAAGAGCGTCCACAAAGGCAACAATGCTATTCCATTGTGAAATAATCTTGGAAAAAGTGGAAAGAGGCTCTATGGCAGACCACAGAAACACTGTCCTTCTACTTCTGAAACTAAAACTACATAAGTGATGAGGCACTGGGACTCAGACCCCACTGACTGAAAATCAAAAGCAAAGCTGTAGGCCTGAAATGCTCTCAAAAAGCAAGTGAAATATGTTAAATTTCTGGACCTGTCAGTTCCTTTGCTTGGAGTATGCAAGCACTATGAAAGACCTGGTGACTCCTGCCAATTTTATTTCTGACAGGCACTTTCTGTAAGAGAATTGGACTCACAGTGGGTTTTCTGACTTCTATTTTGGGTACTATTATATGGGCTGTTTCACCATGACTCAGCTGAGTCCACATTTTACAGGTGTAAAAGCTAGTTATCCTTATCGTGCTTTTAGTTTTGCCATGTGCTTTTGGCTTAAAGCACACTGTACTAAAACAAATGAAACAAAACACACCTAGCAAGACTGCACTATTGCCTTTGTTTTCCTTCCAAAGCTGAAAAGTGTCCTTGCACTCTGTTTTACCCTCCTCTATCCTCTTCCTAAGGAATAAGCTGCAAATGAGCTTCAAACTTCTCTGATCTGTGCTGAAATCTGCCTCTCTTAACGAGCAGCCTTCTGATTCTTCTAAACACACCACAGCTTGGCCCCTGTTTTCCTTGACACTTTGCCAAGCCTATTACACGTCAGAGCAGCCAGTGAAATAGAAGAGTTAGATTTCCATTTGGCTTAGTCTAATTTTCATTGGCTTTGAAATACAGCAACTGCTTTTCTTTTGTTTTATTTTTCCTTGTAATTTTGATTGTTTCCTTTTCTTTTTCTCTTTCCCTGAGAAAAACTGAACAATAGAAAATTGCTAAAATGAAATGCCTTTCTCCTATGCTGTTTTGGGATTTTTTTGTTTGCTTGTTTGTTTGTTTAGTTTTGGTTTTGTTTTGGTTTGGTTTGTTATTTTTTTTTTGTTTTTTTTTTTTTTTCATAAAATAACCACTTATTTGTTCCAGAACAAGATTTCACTATCTGAAGAGATTTTCTTGCAGGAAGAAGTGTGCTAATGAGGTCATATGTAACCAGAACATATGGAATTGCCTTACCATTATCCCCATTTGAACTGCTTTGGAAGTAGGGTGACAGCAAGGTGTGTGTACGTGTGAAAGAAGGCAGTAGCCAGGGCTAGTAGAGCATTCGTATACCATGTGAGCAGGAAAGCATTTTTCTCTGAAGCAAAAGCATTTGCTTTTCAGAAGGGCTTATGCAGGCTGGAGGAATAAGCCAACAGGAATATGAAGAAATTCAATGAGAACAAATGCAAAGTCCTGCATCCAAAAAGGAATAATGTCTTGTGACAATACAGTCTGGGAACTGACTAGCTGAGGAGCAACTTGGCATGTGCTTAGAGGGGAACATTGCTGCAGACAAGCAACTGAGGAAATTTCTGGAATTGCTAGGGATGATTTATTCGTGGGCATGTTGGACAAGCCAACAGGAAAGATGCTCTGCTTTGTATCCTACTCAAGGGTAGAGAACAAATGATTGGGAAAATGAAAGCAGTTTTACAATGAAAGTTGTAATAAGATGATAAGGTGATAATGTGCAGCTTGCCAAGTGATGTGAAGGTAAGCAGCAACATTACCACCCTGCACTTCATGAAAGCGTACTTCATCTTCCTCAGGGAACTGATAGAAAGATTGCTTGTGGGGCAGCCTACCAGGGTGAACAGCCCTGAGATAGCTGTCTGGTCTTCCAAGACAGATTCTTAAAGCCAAAGAACGATCCATTCCAATTCAAAGGAAAAAGGGCAGGAAGTGTGGCAGGAAGGTGGCCTGATAGCAGTGAGAATTTCTGACTGAGCCAAACTAGAAAAGGAAACATATGGAAGGTGAAAATGGAGACACACAATCCAGGAAGGATACAAAAAGCGGCGTGCAGGGAGGATGAGGAAGGGTAAAACTTGCCAGAAACTTAAATTGTCAATGTATCTGGAGAACCCCATTTTACTGGAAAATTCTTCTTTGAGTTTTCCCAGAGAGCTGGGCCCAAGGCAGTCTGGGGAGGAAGAAGTAGGAGTAGCATTATTCAAAGCAGAGGGAGACTGAGATAGGGGCCCTGTAAGTGAAGTGAGCATACACAGGCTGGGGGTCCTGATGGTGTACCTCCAAGGTTGCCGAGCAGGCTGACTGATGTCTTTTTCAAGGCTACCATCTAAAGGATCATGGTGATAAAATAAGTTCTTTAAGATTGCAAAAAGGCAAGCAAAACACCTGGGGTTTTAAGAAAAAGGAGGAAAAAGATCTAGGAAATTGAATCTCTGTCCTCAGTCTCTGGAAAGATCATGGAGTAAACCACCCTGGAAGCCACCACCATGCACAGGAAAACAAGGTCACTGGGAACAGCCAGCACAGATTTACCAACGACATGTTATCCCAATAAAACTGTTTTCTCTGAAGATATATAACTGACCATAAATGAAGGAAGAGCATAGATTTTAGTCACCTTTACTTTAGTGAGGATTTTGACAGTTTTCAACAACATCTTTATAGAGAAATATGGTTCATATGGATGACTTAAAAACCATGTTAAAAGCCACCTAGATTGCTGAGTTCAGTTTAGGTGTCAATTATTCAAAGACTATATGACAGCCGGTTACCAGCTATGATCCTTGAGGGTCTATAATGGGTCAGATGTGTAGTATTTTCATTAATGACCTCAACAATAGGTCAGAATGCACGCTTGCTGAGTTTGCAGATGATGGCAAATTGTGTAGAGCACTTGAAACACTGAAGAAGAGAGCTGTCATTCGAAAGGACCTTCATAAACTGCAAGAATGGTCAGACAGAAGCTTCCTGAAGTTCAGCAAGAGCAAGTGCTTCATTCTGCATTTGAAACATGACAGCCTGATGCAACAGCACAGGCTGGGGACTGACCAGCTGAGTTCTTTTCAGCCTTGCAGAAAAGAACTTGGTCCTGATGGACAGCAAGGATAAAGTAAAGCCAGCAACACATGGTAAAGGAAGGCAACCACTTCATATGTAAGATTGTAACGAGCCTGTTTTCTTTAGCTGGGAGAAGAGGAAGTGCAATTTGAAGTCTTTCATTAACTAAAATGGGATTGTAAGCTGGACTCTTCTCAGAGGTGCCCAAGAATTTGACAAAAACCAAGTTGTAATAGGGCTAATTCCAGCTGATCTGATCTAAGTACTGTCATACTCTGACAGACTAATAGCTGGCTAAAAGTTATTCCTCTAAGAAACTATGGCTGCTTTTGCTTTAGCAAAGAGTTTGGTACAATAAAACTGGATGAGCAGATTGATGCAGTTAGTGCTCAGGCTTCTTATCTCCACTACATGCAGTATGAAGCTCCCCTGGTCTGAAATTTGACCTGAAGTTTGAGGTCCTCAGGCATGAACTAGTGCTAAGTCTTCTTTAACATTGGAATTAATTTTGTGAGTCTGTAGCTGCATTACAGAGGGACAGTTGCCCTGTGGAGTCAACAGTTAACTCTTTCCGATGGAATAATTTGGCGTAAGCATGACTATCACAGGCAGAAAGGTGACTAACCATGACTTCAGGGATATTCTTCAAGTCACTTTTTTCAAGTGAGTGAGAAACATCAACAAGACTATTCAGTAATTTAGTCAGGTGCAGTTACCTGAGTCAAATGCAGATGAGTACAGACGATGTTTTGAACATTAAGTGACATTCATCCTTTTGGAGTGATATAACCAGATACCCAAAACAGGTGGTGGTAGTGCTGTTTCTGCTTTACTAAGGGGTTGTCCTGTTACAAGGACAGATACTGCTTTTGTGGTGACCATAAATGTTGAAAAAAAAAAAAAAAAAAAGAAAAGAGAGAGAATCATAAATAAAGATCCTGGTCATTGGGCCATGCTATCAGGAGGAGCATAGCAGATCCCAAGCGTGCAGTCTAATCCTATTGCTACAGTGGCAAGTGAGAAGTTCATGTTTGGGAAGGATATGGGACTACTACTCTACTATTAGCGAGCAGAAGCCATATGAGGTCACTGGTGAAGTATCAGTGGCTAGAAAATCATTTGACTCTCACTGGGGCACTGCAGATGGACTTCAGGTGACTGTCAGCAAGCCAAATGTGTAAGCCCTCTAGAAGGAGATGAAGGATTTAAATATCTCCTGATGGCTTCTGACAGATTGTTTGTAACTTACCAAGTGTGCAAATACTCTGCCTCAATCAGGAAAATAACAGGGGGCATTTGTGGACCAATCTTATGCCCCAATGTCTCTATGAGAAACTCACCAACCCATGATGCAGACAATGTCCACCTTGGGATTCCATGTTAGTTAAGAGTCAAACCACATACTGGAATGGGCTGCTTGCCTGAGAGTACAAGCTGGTGCTGCTGTGCACCCTTAAGTAGGTGAGATGGTGTGATAAAGAATTAAGACTGGGGGAGAAGAAACAGCCAGACAGGCAACCTTTACTAGAAAGTAAACTTGCAGGTCATTTATTAACTACTCCTGTTTTTTTAATGTATGTGTGGAGCTGGTGGGTGTTCTGTGTGTGAAAGTGCTGCTGTGCCACAACTTGCTACAAATTAAAATTCACCAAAATTATACGAAAAAAGGAAGAGAAATCAACCTGTTCTTAGAAAGATTTTTTTTTTATTCAACTTCATCCTAGGCAATTAACTTCTTGTAAAGAAGAGACCTATTTTGCTCTGCAAGGGAGAGAAAAAATATCCATGCCATAAAATATAGTAAAGGCTAAAGGAAATTGAGCTGAATTCACAAAACAGTCAAGCAAAGGGGTCAAGTGAAATTGCTGCATAAAGTGTTCATTTCTAGACTTTCTGTAGAGCTTCAACTAGCACAGCAAAAGCTCTGATGCCCCATTACCCATGTTTCAAATTCTCTCTCCTCAGCAGCTCAGTTCCCACAATGGTGACAGGAAGCTTTTCTCAACAATTTTATATATAAAAAGAGCAAAATCCAACAGTCAGATCCTGAAACTTGTCCAGTTCAATCCAGCCTATCCAAGAGCAAACAAACCCAAGCTTTTTTCTATTTCTGCTTCACAGGGAGCACCATTTCAGAGCTAAAGATTTTCTTCTGAAACAGAACAAAGCAAAGAGTGTATGTGATGCTCCATTTTCTATCTTTTTCTCTCCAATTATTTAAAAAGCAAAACAAATCAACACAGCTGCCTTTCCTAGATACCATAGACATACTCTGCCAAGATAAGCAGCCCTTTTTGTACCTGAGCAAATAGCATTTAATTCACTACAATCCAAAGTCTAGAATCAAAGGTTGAAGCTGCAAATAGGGACTTGAAATCCTTTCTTCCCTGTAAAAGGGGTCATTTCTTGACTGTAAGACTGGAGTTTCTGTGCCCAGTATGTAGAAACATTGAGAGTTAGAACATGTGGAAGGTGTCCCTGCCCATGGCAGGGGGTTGGATCTAGATGAGCTTTAAAGTCCCTTCCAACCCAAACTATTCTGTGGTTCTATGTCAGGCTGAACTGTCTTAAATACATCTCTGAACAGCAAGCCTGGGGACTTACTGTGGCTATTTTTTCTTCCCAGCTGCAGTAACTTACAGTCATCTAATAACTTACTATTCAGAGAACACCTTTAATAGTTTTATCCATTTTTATTAAAGTCAGGAAAATGCCATAGTTCATGTCTGTATCTATGGATATTCACTTCTCTCACAAGGCCCCTTTTGTAACACAGAAAAAGTTTATCAGCAAGCACAAATGAGGTATTCATACAGAAAATACGGGGGATAACAGGCCCAGTAAGACCTGGGAAGAGTGTCTTGTCAAAGTTAGTAATTCAGGTAAACCTGTGAGGCAGGGATGAGCTGCCTGCAACTGGAGAGCTTAGAGCTGGATGGAGTAACCTTCTTTTTAGACTTCTGAGGGTAAAAACTTTAGGCAAAAGAATGCTTTAGATACGGCATTACATTTTAAATACATAAGATTTCTTCCTTGTTTTGAATATGGCAAGGTCCAAAAAAGAGATACATTTTCTACAAGTTTCCTGTCTCCAGTGTAGATACGGAAGTGTGCATGGCAATGTCCGCAGTGAAGAGAACATGAAGAAAATGGGTGCAGAGATGTTTTCTCTGAATTGGTACCACCAGCAACAAGGTCTATGTGTTAAATCCAAACCACAGTATGTTGACTCTCGATTTACAGCTCATGAACACTGGACTTTGGAAGTTAGGTTTTATTTGTCACTTCATGAAGATAGTCCAAGAGCTGATGTTCAAAAGGTGCAAGATTTAAATTTAAGGTCCAGTTCTGGATGGTGAAGCTGGGCTGTGGCATACAGACCTGGGGTTACAGTTTACCTCTGATGCTCATAGGTGTTAGTTAAGCTACTCTAAATGCCCTACCACTGTCTAATTAATAAAGTTAATAGAGTCATGTAATAACTTACATTTGAAGAGACTTATGAAGGTCATATGATCCAATCCCCACTTAAAGCACTGCCAACTTTGACCAGGTTGCTCAAGGCCCTGCCCAGACTAGTTCTAAGTACCTTCAAGGGAGTGTAAGAAAGGAAGGGTAGATCCATGATGGGGATATGAATTCACATTTCAGAATCTGTGTCTGGGAGAGCAGGGGAAGGAATAGAGGGCATGAGCAAGGAAAAAAACCCAAGCATGATTTTGAAAAAATAATTGTTTGATAGATGCAAAAGATGAGGTTGGTTTTGTTTGCCTAATGGGGATGTAGCTTTTTGAAATCTGGGAGACCATTTTTGTGGCAAATATCACTAAGCATAAATAAAGCCTCAGGTCAGCATACAGCTGGCTTTTTTTTTGCCATGTCTTCTTAATACCATTGTGTAAGAGAAAGGAGAAAAAAACCACACTTTGATAAAATAATAGATTTTGAGTTCTTCTTATTTTTGCCTGCTTGAGTGATTTCATCTGTTGGGGCTGTGGGAGGTTGGTGTTCTCAAATATTTTCTCCAAGAGAAGTCTAAACATAAAGCAGAAAACAATGTTTTGTCACAAGTGGCTTCAATATGGTCCTGCAATGTTTTTCTCAGGATATCAGTGCTCATCTCATAGCTGGTGGTGACACTGAGGATTCAAGTTCTTTAGTGCTGACACTTTGCAAGAAGCATTAGATAGGATGCTATATATATTAAGATTAACATAAAATTTCAAACAACAGGCAGAATCAGAGGTATGGTAGAGGATCTATCCAGAAGTGTGCCAAAGCAGTCATTTAAGTTGTTTCATCCAGCAGGCAACAACTTTTTCTACAGGCATCATTCTAAATTAGACTGACCTACATTTTAGCTCATGTATAGTTCAGTCGGGGGTGCAAGAAACTTCCGCAGGCTTTCAGAGTTGGATAGGAGGGTTCAGCACAGCAAAGTAGCTACAGAACAAAGAGTATTCAAAAGAGGGTTAAATTCAGAGGAGGCTGAGCTATAGAAAGGGCTTTGCTTTCCAAGTGCTTTCACTCATTATCAATAGAAACATTGATTTTAACTGGATAGCTTTCAATACAGGAACAGGCTTAAATCTTCACCACAATTTGTCTCACAGTATTCAAGCCTCTCCCATCTCCTCCTGTAACTGATTACAAATCAAACTTTAGCATAGTTGAAAGAATAACTATAAAACATTGACTGTTTTCATTATGGGATGTAGGAGAAGTTGAAAGGATTGCAAGTTTATACTCAAGAATTTTTCTAACCTCCCATTACGTCATTCACCTCTAGTCTATTCCTCCAGCAAGTGTTAACTACAGAGATGATCCATGTATGCCACTGTGCTCGTTTCCTGTTTGCCTTGTAATGCATTTGTCTCTGCTTGCTAACAACAGGTCTCCTAGCATTTCAAGGAACTGACAATGGGAAAACTGAGGGCAAAGGTTAAAACTGTGACCGTTCAGTTCATCACTCGGGAGACTAAAACTAAAAACACAACCCACACATCAGAAAAGTGATCCTTAACAAAAATAGACAAAAAAAAAAAAACAACCCCAGCAGCTGTTAAAAGCTCCAAACTTTTGCTGAAAAAATCAGATCTACAGGTACACTCTGCTTCCATGGTTTTCTTCCAAAGAAAATGTCAGAAGTAACTAGCAAGTATTGAAAACTGTCTTCCAAATTTATTTTCACCCTAATCCTTTTGGGTACTAGTTCATATTTCTGCCAGTAATTACTTGTAAACCTTCCAAGATGGAAGGGCTATAAAGAAGAAACAGGTATGAGAAGAAGTCATAATGGTAAAAAGCTTACTTGGCCCACCTTGGATTTAGAAATTAAATTTTCCCTAATCATAGCATGCAGTGAAGTCACTGTTTTCTTATTCCAACTGCAACAACCAGAGAGATTGCATAGCTTTATCCAGACCTTATTCATATCCAGTGGTTGTGGTGGATTTGTTGTTTCAATTATGCATGCACTGAGAGTAGAAAGCTGAATTCATAATGAACTTCCAATGCCATCAAGGAGAAAATCTGCTTCATGTGCTGAAATAATGTACAGAGTATTTTTGCCTTATGCCTTCCTACAGAACCATTCCCAAAGACAGCAGGAGGGAGATAAGTCTCATATGTATAGAAAAATAACAGTACACTTACTGTCTCTCATACACATCCGTTGCCGCAAATTGCCACTATAAAACACACTCCTCCACCTTGCTGAATAGCCAGCTCATAACCTTCCTTCTCAGTGGGTAACCTAACCAGCTCCCCCACTTCTTCACTAGTTAATCATGGAGGCTCAGTAGCTCCAAAATGCACTCTAGAGATATGAATCACTTCCAGAATATGGTGTTCAAATGTATCTAGCAGAGATACTAGTTTTAGCCTCCACTTAAGACAGAAAGATTTTCCATCTTTTAAATAAATTGGAAAGGTATCATCTTCTGATTATATCCCACTCTTTTTTGAGCCCCACTTTCCCTCTGGTATGGTTCCCCCTACTCCTCTTATTCACCTTCAGTGCTAAGCATAATCCCAATTACTCCACTGCACTGGAACTGACTGAGTGATGGAAAAGTATAAACTAACTATATGAGGTCGAAGTGAAATCTAAGGTTATTTCATTTTCCAGACAAAAATCCATTTTCACAACCGAGGTTATTGACAGCACACATGATCTACCAAAGAAATGAATGTAGATCCTTACTAAACTAGATAAATAACTGCAGCCACATCTCTTCTAATAGGCCCATTTATAGTGCAAACTTGTGAACTTGAAAAAAACTACTGTTACGTGTTCAAAATATGATTCATGTTTGTCCTAGAGTTTGTTATTAGGGGGGAGAGGGCATGAAAAGGCATTTTCAAAATGCTTTCCATTCATGAAGACATTTTCCATTGTGTTATTCATTCAGCAAGGCCTACAGTATTTTCTTCCTTTTTATCCAGTAAAAATAACTCATCACTTCTCATTTTTCTCTGGAAGTTTTATTGGCCAGGAATATGACAGTTTTATGAGGTATTTTGGACAGCCATTATGCTGCTGACAGATGAAAAATCACAGTACATTATAGAAGTAAAGTACCAAAATAATGTGAATTAATTAGCTAACTTCAATTACCACTACATATTCCTGAATTTGGGGAGTACCCCTTTGTTTCCCCATCCTACTGAAGAAGGAACAGCAGCACAAGAGCTGAAACCTCCTGACCCAAAGCCATAACAAATCTGAAATACAGCCTGAATTTGAATTCAGGATTCTGATGTGACTGCCACACTTTGAAATACATGGTTCCCCTAGGGGAAAGAAGAAAAATTTTTAAAATCCAATTCAGTAGGTTACTAGGAAATCAAGCTAAAAGGCTTCCTGGCACCATAAGGAGAGGACTGAATAGCAACATGTCCATAAAGCCTTTTGTTTTCGCACTGTAAACTTTGATTCTCAGCTTGGTCAGTCGGATGGCAAGCAAAAGCCCATTTCTCTTTAACAATTGCTTGGTGACCTGCACAAAACAAATTGGTTGTTATCTTTAGCTTACACGGAATGGAAATTGAACAAGATAACCATTACAGCTGTGAGAATAACTTACTGTGATTTATATATTCAGTGAATCAAAGTGTTTTTCTCCTTGCAAAAAAAAGTCAAGGCTTGCACTAAAGAGGGATCCATTGGAATGGAATATACCCCCTTCTTTCTCAAATGCAGACCTTTTGTTTAGGTGTGTGAAGATTTATTGCTATACAATGCTGTATAAGCATAAGCAATGCAAAATTTGATACCCGCTTTGGAGGGGAACAAAGAGCTTATACTAATTTCATTACAGCCTGAAATTAGGCATCCAATAAGAATTATTCTGACAGCATTGATATTCAGTATTTCATGACTGATCAAAGATGTCAAAAGGATAAAGGGAGTCTCCTGAAGATCCGTGGGTAAAGTTTGTTCCTTCAAAAGCATGATATTAAAGCATCAAGATTAAAGTGACAGGTGTTTACATTTTACCCAAAGTTCTGCAAAGCACCTTGAAATATTTGTGCTTCCTTCCTGTAACTGGAGCTGAGATAAGCTTTCAAGTCTTGAAATTGAATTTCCATCCTCTGGAGGGCTTTAGAGCACCATCCATTTTTCTCACTGTAAAGAGAGGGTGCTTGTGTCAATCCATTTTTAATAGTTGTGACTAGTTGTGTTTCTTGATTCAACAAATATAATTCATTCCATTTGGAAAAAAGGAACAAGAAAGGGTAAAGAATATGTGCTAAGAAATCTTTAAGCCTTTCATGGGCTACATGACCCTTGCCTCAGCATGGCTTTTAGTCTCCCAGCACCTTCATTTTCTATAGATGGAATGAAGGTGCTCAATGCTTTTATGGGCTACTTCCCAAAGGAGAAATTATGTGCTTTGGTGTGCAAGAAGAGCCAGCCTTCTTTCTTTTCTGCCTGACTCTAGTCTCCGTTGAAGAAATCCTGCCTGCTGTTATGTTAGGGCTATAATAGTATGTTCAAGTACGCCCAGGAATGGTCAGTGTTCCAGAGAGCATATGTCTATGACAATAAATGGTCAAGCAAGCCAGTCCCTGGCAAGCCTTGGCTGTGCAGCTGGTTCCCAGCTATGGTTGTTCTGACTCTAGCCAGACCCCTTGTAAAGGAAGTAAAACCTGGAAGCAGTATCCTACGAAATTTGAGTGTATCATACCTTGGTGAAAAAGGTACAGATGCTTCATACTGGGCAACTCACAGTCCATTTGTATGTGTTCATAAACCTTGGATTTAGATGGATTTGGTCAGTTGCTGTTTGCAAAGATGTGAAAGTCTGAGAGTTTAAAACAGTAGGTGAAAAATGTTTTTTCCCAATAATAAATAAGTCGCTTAGCCTACTCAATTTAATTTTTTCTTTTGAGTTACCATTTTCTAAGTGTAATGCAATGAAGAGGTGGTAAAATTAAGGTTTGATGCTTGTCTAAAAGTGGTCAGACTAACATTTTAGAAAAAAAAAGAGATATTAGCTTCCTATGAGAGATGATTGCAGTGGCGTAAGGCCTTCAGGTCACAGAAACGCAAGACTGAAATTGCCAGTTCTATTTCATTTATCTTTTAGTAGCCTTGGCCATCCAAAGAGTAAATAGCTTCCAGTTAACCAAATGTATTCCTTCTTTATCAGTCATCAGCACAATGAAAGGAAGGATGAAATGATTTGTCTGCCAAAGCAGACATACTGATCCTGAGGCACATGCAACACAACCCAAGGGCAAGTCCCAGGCTTAGCAATGTAAAAAGATAGCAATCACAGCCTTCCACTTCCGCTCTCCAAGAAATCTGTGGTGACTACCTGTTGACAAATTGGAAAGGATTCAGAGAAAAAAATGCAAGTCTATTTCAATAACAGGAAATGTTGCTTTCTGGTAAAGGGCTTACCTGAGGCATTAAACGAGTTGCAAGATCATGACCCAAAACTACCTGATGGGGGAATGAGAAAAGGCTGTGACAGTGAGAGGTAAAGTCATGTTTCCAGATATCTGCTCCAGTTTTGGCTGAGGTAGGGTTAATTTTCTTCATAGTAGCTGGTATGGGGCTATGTTTGGGATTTGCGCTGAAAACAGTGTTGGTAATACAGAGATGTTTTTGCTATTGCTGAGCAGTGCTTACCTGGTGTCAAGGCCTTAACTGCTTCTCATACCATCCCACAAACAAGTAGGCTGGGGGTGTGCATGAAGCTGAGAGAGGACACAGCAGGGACAGCTGAGTGATGGAGCCCTGCTTTCCTGGACATGGCTGCACACTTGATTGCCCATGGAAAGAGGTGGATGAATTCCTTGTTTTGCTTTGCTTTCTTGCACAGCTTTTACTTTACCTATTGAACTCTCTGTATCTCAACCTACAAGGTTTCTCATTTTTACCCTTCTGGTTCTCTCACCCACCCCAGTGTGGGGGTGGGTGGGTGGGAAATAAGCAAGCACCTGTGTGCTGCTTAGTTGCTGGCTGGGGTTAAACCATGACACTGACTAAAGCTAGAAAGATTCACACAAGACATCAGGTATCCTTTTAGAACATTGTGATAAGGAGAATAATTTAGTGAAGGAGGTATGGATAATCTATTAGATGAAATAGCTTTAAAGATAAAAGCTAGGTCAGTCAGACACAACTATTCTGATGCACATATTTCTAGACAGAATCATAGAATCATTTAGGTAGGGATCATTGAGTCTGGCTGTAGAACTAATATTGCTGAGTCCACCACTAAACCATGTCCCTAAGCACCACATCTACACATCCTTTAAACACCGACCTAGTATTTTCTTCAATCCTGCTGATGAAGGAGAAAGAGAAATGTAGGAGCAGGTATTTTGCAAGTCAATAACTGGTAGTAGAGCTCGGATTGCAGGCAGGGTTTCAGCTTTTGTGAGTACAGGACTCTCCAGTGAGAACAAAGGACAAAGAGACAAGGAATACACCTGACAAAGCAGGATGAGAACATCTTTGCCAACAGCTTTTCTAACCTAGCAAGGAAAACTAAGGCAGATTCATTGGAGAATGAATTGCAAAGAGAAGAAGAGGTGAAGGTAAGTGCCTATAAGGGAGTGCTCAAGGCACTGTATGATACAGTAAAAAGGATCTCTTTCAAGAAAAATCAGGGTGACAGCGGGACAATTAAAATGACTATGCACAAATGCACACAGCATGGAGCAAAGGCTTTGTTTGCATACAGAAATAATTCTGTGTCATACATAACCCCTCCATACACAAAATGGGCTTACTTTTCCATGGACTTTGTGTTCTTCGTGAGTCTTTGCTGACGGAATAATACTTGTTTGGACATCTTTTTGTACAGATATGAGTAATAACTACTGTAGTTATGAGAGAAAAGCATGTAGAGAAGTACTGGGGGAGGGCAGGCAAGAAGCATACTTGCTATTTGCATCCAAGTTGTGTGTTCTGTGCAAGTTTTCCTGCTGAAAGCATCTTTGAACTGAATCACTAGGTCTGTCTCCATACAATACCTTCCTTGGAGCAACTGGGAAACTGAATTCCTTATAAAAGCTTCAGGCTTCTACTTTGGAAAACACACTGCTTATGCAGAGATATGTAACTTGGGCTAGCTGACTCATGCCTTTAAAAACACTTAGTTGAAATGCAGATGAATTGAAATTTAATCCAAATTACAGAATTACTTGCTCTGGTAAGCCTTCATGTTAAGAGTGGTGATACAGCTCAGTCTCTCCTAGGCTTCTGGCTTTGCCAGAATTTAAGCAGTCACCTTATATGAATATATGATATAATGAAAAGTAATAGGCACAAGGTTAGCTTAAAGACAGTAGCATTATTTCCCTTAATTCCTGCCTACCAACCTTAGCTTGGAGGCAGGAATTTCCAACTGCAATTGTCCTGGCACTGGTACTGGCAGTGATAACTACAACAACTCCAAGCTGGCCATGCACGTATATGGAAAAGTGTTAGGAAAATTATTCAGACAACATCTGTGTCCTACTTTGAAGTAGCTTGAATAGAGCTCTGCACACATCTGTTTAGGAACCTCTCCTAAAGGCATTTTCATCTTTTTCTGTTCATTAGAGAAAGAAAAAGTTCTTCCCAGATGCTTTCTTCTCTCAGTGTTCTTGTAGCTTCTTCTACATTTCCCTTAATATCAATTTGTCTACAGCACCATACTGAGTCTTGAACATTGTATTTTTCTGAAATAAAATATGAAAGGCAATTACTACTGCTTTTGATTTACTTGAAGAGAACCTGCAGGATGGTTTTTTTTTCTTCAACTGACAGCTTCTGAACTGTTAAAAATAATAGAGCTCTTTGAACAGTGTTTGAGATCAAAGAAATACAGAAATAAAGAATCAATAACAAAAACTTGGTCTGCACTACTTTCGTGATGTCAAATCAACAGGCACTAATGCCTGCTCAGACAACTTTTTCTTGGGATCTGAAAATTTGAGTGGAGGAGAAAGGTCACAGGTTGAAGACATAAAGGAATGTTTCACTTCAGTATACATACTCATGTGCCCATTTTTGGAGCTTTGTATTCCTAACAATCCCAGTTTACTAAGGTACTTCTCTAGAAAACCACAGGCATCAGAAATCCAGTGGGTGATTCTACATTCAGACATTTATTTAGATGCAGGTGGCTATAATTTCTGCCTTGGACAGCTACTGTGCTTGCCGTGCAATATGTCCGCCTTGCAGAACAGAGATCCCTGACCAACCACAAGTACAACCAGGACTAAAGCAGCCTAATGATTAAGGGAGGAGAAATACATTCACAGCTAAATGCAGTATTACCTCTTCCATCAGCAGTCATCCTGAAGCACTGACTTTGATACAAATGTCACAGTCCAGAAACATGAATTACCTCTTAACAGTTTTGCTTGACTGTGGGCCTGATATGGCCATCTTTCAGTCTATTTGATTGCTGAAAAAACTAAGTGGAATCAAGCTACTAGCAGCAATCAGTCACAGACTGAGATAGTAGGATTACAGTTGCCTTATTTTCTTCTCAGTTAAAAACCTCCAGTCTATCTCCTGACAATTCCTGCAATAGGTTCTGTATTATGAAGAAAGAAAAACCTGCAAGTATAAGGGGAAAAATTAAATGAATGAAAAATAAATTGCATTTAACATCAAAGCAAATTCAAGGGCTGCTGCACAATGTGTATTATTCATATTCATATTTAATTCATTAAACTTCATCTTTTTTAAATATAAATAAACCTTAGACTGTCTATTTTGCCCACTGGCCCAGAGCACTGCAGGTATTCCAGATATGTCAGAAAACTTACTCACACTTTGCTGCTCTGTACAAAGGCCCTTGAAAAGTCACACACAATTGCATATACACAGAGGCATGAAATATGCATATTTTCATGCATTTTAGAGAGAGTGATGAGAAAGTACTGTCCCTTTATTACTTTTAATATTGTTTTTCTCATTTTATTTCTCCTTCCTTGCCCAGAATTTCTTTCCTGCTACCATCTGCTACATCTCCTCTGGTTTTCCCCACAACCCTTCCCTCGCTTACGTTGTTCTATATTTAATTCAGATTACAAATTTTCCAGGGTCTAGAAAGCAATATCCCCTCTGGAAAAATAACCACTCAACCCCTCGCTCCCTAAGGTTGCTTCCTCCTTACTTTTTTTCTCCTCTTTCATAAGCCCTTCCCTGAATTTTTCCCCATGCTTATTCCTTACCACAATTGCCCTTGATTCTTCTTCAGCAGTAAAGCTTAAATCTCTAAGCCTCTGCCAGTGCAGTTAAAAAAAAACCCTGTTATCATTATCTTAGTATATAAGGTGTCCATGCTAAAAATAGCATTAGTTGATTGAAAAGAAAAGATAACTGAGGTGCTCATCCATAGATTTAGTGTTTTGAGAGTAGGCAGGATCAACATAAGGTAGACAATAATCCATCCCAGAGTTTCAGTATTACTGTTGCAGAAAATGTGATTAAGTGAGACTATATTAAGTTCCTTTTGACAGTACAATCAAAAAGGAGGAAGATCTGTGGAGGGAATGGTCATCTTGGAAGGCAAGGTGCACATGCTGTGCTGTTTCTCTAGTACACAGATTGAAAGAGATATGCTATGCTGTCTCAAGTTAAAATCTACAAGGCTTTTTAGGAAGACGGACACCCATGAAGATCCAGTCATCCTGTCTCTAATGTACTTTCTGTCTTGGGAGAGGTAAATCCCCACTGACACAATTAAAGGCTGAAAAAATGCTGAACACATCCTTGGTGCCAGGTACAAATTCATGATGTGGTTCACCATTTCCTAGAGGATTTCTTGCAGATTTTTTTCTGTGGTGTATTGTTAAAAGCACTTCCCACACACAAGGCCAAACAGTTCAGGTCTTCCCACCTCATCTGCAAAGCTACAGCACAGCTTTCTCCTCCTTTTCAGCAATAATTTAACAATGGTTATTGTAAGTGCACTCCCTGGTTACAGTGAAAAACCGAAGCCAGGAACCCTTCAAGTTTTAAAATGAATGAAGTGTCAACAGATGGCTGTCTACTGAACTGTACCAGTAGACAAGGACCTAACAGACTAGAAATGAACTACTGTCCAATCTGGGAAGCTATCTGACTCCTGTAGCAGTCATCACCAAAAAGAGGTAAATCAGCCCCAAAGGATGAGCATAACCTACTTTCTCCACAGAAGACTTGGTTGAGTTTGGACACCCAGGTACAGAACATCCTTTAATTTCCCACCACCCCCAAAACTGCTCCAGGTCCGAAACTCTTAGGAAAGTGAGTGTTATGTAAGTCAACCTTTTCAAGATAGGTTTAATAGCAAGGACTGTGAATCGACAGATTCATCTTCATACAGTTCCCACTACACTGCATGCTAAACAGAACAGGTTTACCCATTGCTGAAGACTTAAGGTGACTCAGGGAGGAAAGGAAAAAGTCATGAGCATTCCTTGAAAGAACAGCTTTGGAAACAAGGAGGGAGAAGACAAGCATTTTCATCCCTCAATATGTCATGTAGAAGGTCATAAGGGGGTTAAAGGAAACACAAGTGCCTCCTCCCTGCTTCCTCAATGGCATCAGTTCAGTGGATTGGGCTCCTGTACTGCCCAAAATAGGGAAGCACTGGGTTGAAAAGTGTGCTGTCATACGGAAAAGGGAAAAAGCTGTTTTTCACCACAGAAAATAACACATTGAATAAAGCCTTTCAACTAGCTCTTAGGTTCAGTCATCCTTGGAAATAGCCAATAGTCTGGTAAATACCATCCAAACAAGCACAGTGATCAGTGACCTTTGCCAGGTGTTTTCTGAAGGTGCCATTACCACAGTTCCTGACCCTTTAGCAATAACAACATTTCAACAAGCCACAGACACTTTTCTTTGTAGCACCCATTGCAACTCATACGTATATAAAAGCTGCCAAAGAAATCCATGGTCACAAGCATCACAAGACAAGTCTGGGGACTAGAAGGAAGCCTTCTGTAAGTCACAAGTTGAGAGTTAGGAGCAACAATATTCTTTGCTGTCTTTTTTCTTTCTACTGACTTTGAAAAGGAGGGGAGCTTTTATTAATGTGGCTTTGGAAAATTCTAGACAGGAGATCTCAGAAGGACAGACAAGCTCTGCATTTTTTTAGAGGGGTATGGTATCATAAAAGCCCTCTTCCTCTTCAGACAAGCCCCTTTTAACAAGACCTTCCCTTTAGCAAGGATAAGGGAAAAGCTATCTTTCTGTAATTACAGAAATTATCATCTCATATTTTGTTTTTCTTCATGTTTACCACTCATAACAACAAAACCATGAGCTGCAATTGAAGTTTTGCACTTGGGACATGAAGATCTGCCCCACAGTGCTTCTGAGGCCAGGTTATGCTTGACCTCCCAGCCCCCCTGCAGTCAAGTAGCTTCCAGGGTCTGCTGCAAGCAAGTATATGTGGAAAACCTGGTATGGAACTAGCTCTTTATGACCTCTGGAATCACCAAAGCTGGTGACAGCTGTCAACACATTACCAGAATTATTAGATAAGGACACACCTGAAGACCTATGCTAATTTGAGCCACCAAATCTAATCCCAAGAACAAACCAGGCCTAAAAACAACCCAAAGGGAGAATAATCATACAGCTATAATTCCTGCCCTTCATATTTTCAGTTGTTCCCTCCTTCACCAGACCACAAATCACTCTGAACAGAGTGTAGTATATTTATCTACTATGCCTTCTTCAGTTTTGTATTATTCATGCAATGTATGGAGCTCAGGAGCAGAATCCCACCCAGAGACCTGAGCCCAAGACATTTGTTTCCATCTCTATCTTATCAGAGGAAAACTGCTGCAAAGGTCTCTCATCCCAGCTATTTCAGGATTCTAGTTATCTAGACCATAGACATCTCACCTTTCATTTCCCCATAAATCATCTATTTAGTTCATAGTGCAATAAAAATGGTGGAAACAACATGTTTTCTCATACATTTCTTCATTCACACAGGAGGAGAGGACCATCAACTCAAAGTTTATATTGTGTCTTTAAAGGACTAGAGAAGCAGGGAAGTATTCTGGAATACACTTTCAGTTAAAACCTAGGAGGGTTTCCCCAGCTTCGCCAGAGAATTAGGATTGCTCAGAGCCTCTCCAGCCATAAAAATATCATACACGTAGCTGCCTACACCAGTCTGCTTTCAGTTAAGAGTTAATTTTTGGAAGACATCGCAACTGGAAAAAAACACCAAAACAAAACAAACCCCTAACAACTAAGAAAGTCTCTAATAGCTTGCTTCCTGCTATCCATAGCTTAGCCTACAATCCCTCACCAACCTTCTGCCCATAAAACATGCTTGAGGGCCAGCAGCTGCTTTTACACTATGTCTTAGCATTGCTGACGAGGACTTTAAACTCCACCTTGGTTTGGGACTCTAACACCTATGGTTGCAAGAGACCTCAGCAGGGACTTAACTCTTTGATGGAGGTGCTGCTTTCTCTTTCTCTGGAAATAGCCATTCTTTGCTGTGACTGCTTTATGTATGTATGCATGCATGCATGCATGCATTTATTTATTTATTTATCTATCTAGTTATTTATTTATCTATCTGTTTATTTATTTATTTATTTTACCGTGGCTTTGTGTTTAGTATGCTCACAAGTGTCTCTTAATAAGGTGGAAACCTGAACAACAAATTCGTTTAAAGAAGTATCTTTTTAAAAGCTGTATGTTTCTGGTACAGACGGCATCAATCAGACCACCTGATAAATGTAGAGAAATTAATGTAAATAAAGTTTAGCCCAGAGCACTGGACTAGAAATCTGGAACATTTTTCTCAGTTTTTGCCCAATAAATGAAGTTGTATGCATTGCTGTTGCCTTTATGCATCAGTTTCCCCATACTTAAAAGAGTAATGTACTATTAAACTCACTTCCAAAGTACTTTGAAGGCATTACCTATCGTGTAAAAAGCTTGGTGTTACTGAAGCAGAGGGAATTTTTAAAATTGAGAGTCTTGTGTTTAAAGGCTTGTAGAGAATTGAAAGATGCTGGAATTCCTTCCATTTGTGTGGATCTCATTTGCTAGAAGATGAAAGAAAGAGACAGAAAAGTAATCAGCCATGTACAGTAGGCTGGGCTGGGGAAGTGGTGGGGAGCAGGTGCCTGCATTGCTTTAACAATTGGGTGAGGATTAAGAGTAACCTTTATGTGTATCAGGTTTTCTAAGCAGAGGAAAATGCAGTGAATTTCTTACAGCTGACATGAGCTCCCATCAACCATGTGCTCTACTGCATTCCAAACCCGATTTCCCACAGTATTTATACACCTAAAAATACACACTACTGCCTAATGGTGCTATCAAAACTGCAAATGAAGTGCTTACATCCCACTGAAATCACCTATCTCTTTAGATGGTGTACAAAACCCCATTAAGTGCTTACATTCACCTGCAGACACCTAAAACGTTTAGGAAATGAGGTGTTAAGTCAGTTAGGAGTCTGAATCCCACCCAGATTGTCAAGACTATAGGGGCCATATATAGGCTGCCTAAAGTTATGGTCAAAGAGGGATTGAGATGCTTGCTGTGGGGTCTTAGCTTGAAGCAGAAGTGGAGCAGGGGCTACTCCCAGACCTCTTACTGTAAGACCGTCCTGTTATGGGCATGAGTGCTGCTCTCATAGCACATGCAGGGGTCTCACAGCTCTGAACAGCTCGAGACGTCTCACTAATCACTGTCATGGTTAGGAGTGGCAGGCTAGGTTTGCAGCAGGTTGAATTTCCAGGGGACAGACAGCAGATGGACAAACCAGCTTCACCTGATGTGCGATCAGGGCTCTGACTATCTCCGAACATGGAGCATGGGCTTTATATACTTGTTCACATTTCTTGAGACAGAAGAGCCAGACAAATAGGAAGAACCAGTTCTGTGTGAAAGTTTCCTGCTCCAGCTCCACACAGAAATGTTCCTGAGGAGGCTGACTGAATCTCTGTTGTCACTTTTGAGGGCGCTATGCAGAAATGCACATGGACTGGGTGGCTTTTCCTCATCTGCCTTTTCACAGGCAGACTTATGCTTTCCACCCCTCCACCCTGCTCTCACCGGCTTTCAGTTCCCTCCACCAATCCTGCCAATTGCTTTGTGGAGTTTAGGAACTCGCTAGAAAGAAAAACCCTATTTTCTTATAAATTCGAATGCTGTATGCAGCTGAAATCAGTGTCCATTCAGAGCATGTTTATGAAGAATGTTGTTTGATTTGTAGCTTGTGTAAGCATGCATCACCCTTGCAAAATAGAAAAGATTGCTTATTGTTCTACATGTGTAGAGCAAGACTGCAAGACAACTTCATCCTGTGCATGTACAAAACAAAAAAATATATGTGAGCTCAATTAATTTTTTTTTTTCATTCTATATTATTATTGAGTATTTGTGTTATGGATTTGAAAATAAAGTAAGCAGTTTCCAGACCCTTTCGAGAAGATTTAATCTCTATTCCAGTCTGTGGTGTTTATTTTTGACAGTTTTCTCTGGCGGGACAATGAAAATATGCTTGGCAGTTTCAAGCTTAATTTATAAATCATTATAGAACTTCCTTATGCAATCTAACAGGAAATTATAATTTTCCTGTATGCCTTGGGATCACTCTGTAGAAGATGCTAATGCACAGTTGCTCTGCTGTGTTAGTCTGTTGGATGATTGAATGAACTTGCATAAATAAAGGTCTGTATCTTTGATGTAGCTACTGAATCAATGCATAGGGAGCTTTACACCAATTTTGCAGCTTCCTGATTCTTGGGACATTCAGCTTCTGGGAAGATTCTGTTGGAAAGTTAAGACTGCCAATGACCAACCTAATCACAGCAGCCTCCCATTCTCTCCTTCTGTGCGGTGAAAAATTAAAATTGCAAGCAACCTGTGTATCAGCTGTTTTTTCACAGAAAGGGTAGCAAGCAGTGGGGTTATTCATGGGAGTTAACAATGGATGCTTAAAGACTGCACAAGCTGAGAATGCAGTGAGATCCTGGAAACAGAAAGCATATTCTGAGGAAAAGCTTTTATGTAGTTAGGTGGTTGTTACAATCGCCCCTTGGGACCTGCTGTTGACTACTTTTAGTGGTAATATAGCCTTTGATCTGACTTGGCAAGGATGTTCTTGTGAAGAAGAAAAACTTCCTAGAAGAAATTATGAAATACTTGCTGCAAGCTTTTGTGAGTTCAATGCAGCAGTGCTCAGTGGGAGGGAATATGACATCTTCCTAATTAATGGGCCGTATTGTCAAGTAACTCTATGCTCTCAATGGGCTAGTCAACTCCATTAATCAGCTCAACCCTGCATGGGTCTCCTCTAATACTGCTGTTAGTGCCACAGTGTATTAATAATAAAAAGTCCAATTAAATGACACTTTGCAAGCTTGTCTTTCCCATGTGCAAATGAAACCTCAAGTCACAGTGGTTGTTGTCTCTCTTGTATAGGATTTTGTGGTTATTGTTCTTTAACACCTGTTTTGAAGTAGAGTTTATTTGCTCAAAATCTCATTATAATCTACAACATGCAGCAAACACAGTTGTCCTATTGTTTTATTTTAATTGATTTTTATATAATGAGCATAACAATTAAAAAGACACCATATTGATGAGTGCTCAGGCCTCTTTCAACATCCGTGAATTTAATCTCCAGGTGTTGTCAGAATCTTTCTTTTCACTTGAAATCTGAAACTCAAAAAGACGCTCATTTAAAAACAGCACAGTCAGCCCAGCTTGTAAATTGTGCAATCCGTTTTCAAGAGGCAGAGAAAACAAAGAGGAAGAGAGGGGAGAGGAGGACTAAGTTCATTTTCAGACCGCCTGCAAATTTGATTAAAAGTCATCACCTGAAAATTGGATTGTGTCTACAAGTCCAAGGCACAGCCTGAATTTTTGGTTTATGTACTGTAGGGGTGAGATTTTGATGGGAATATCTTAATCAAAGCCCTCTGCCTCCACATCCTTCAGGAGTAGTTGACCAGTAGCTGAAATCTGAGTCTCTCAAATGATATTTGAATCTTTAAGGACATTACCAAGAGCCTTGTTCTGCCCTGTGTAACCCCAGAATCTTTCTAACAAGACTCCTTTGACTCTTTCATACAGCCACATCTTGGCACAGAAGAAGGCAAGACATTCACATCTTAGACTATTCCTCTCAGAATCTTTCCTCTAATATTCATAAATTAATTGCTGTATATGAAAGTTCTGTCTTAATTATGATTCTGGCTCAGACTACTCAGTAACAAAACTTCATGGTGTGGATTTAAGAAATATAGTAATTTCCTTTGACTGAGATTAAATATAATAGTCACTGTTCTTTTTTTAAAATGTCTTCATGCTCTTTCACTGGCTCTGATTTGTTATGTGCATTCCTTAGCTATGAGCTGCCTGGGATTGAGAATGTATTTTGCTGTTTGTGTCCAAAGTGTTCTCCACCATGCAGTTTGTATTTACAGGGAAGTACTGGGGTATATGTCCATGAAAACTCTGGGGAAGTTATTAGTGAAATCAGCAGCATTCTGTAAATGTTGCTTGTTTTGTGGTCGTATAACCACTCTCTCACATGGCCAGGATCATTCCCTCAGTCGCCAGAGGTCTCTGAAGCCAGTCAGCTAGGCAGAGAGCACTACATCCAGTCTTTGCCAGATATCACCCATACCTGCCCACTATTGTGGAAACCAGAGAATTAGCAGAGGTGTATCCATCTGAGTTCAGGACTGATCACTGCACAAGGGGAAATGCTTTCATGAAGCCCAGAAGAGGAGAGGATCTAAAGAATGCAAGCAGCAGAAAATGAGAGCAAATCATTGGGTCAGTCAGGCTGGTTCTGTACTGTAGCTGTGGAATTCAAGTAATTCGTGTAACTTCTGCTGATTTCAGAAGCACAGAATGGGACATTTTCTCTTTTCATAAGGAAATGGGGGAAAAAGAGAAACCTACACTAACCACAGCAATACTACAACTGCATGAAGTTCTGAAATGCCATATGGTTTGCTTCATAAGGAGAGGCAAAATCTGAAGCCACCCTCTGTCCAACACATTTAGCTCCACAGTGACTAGGCGTTTGTATTAGCCTTGCAGTCAATTCTTTTCTGTGCCCCCTGACATGCCAGCACCTTTGCCAGCTGTGGACTCCATGCCTGCAGGAGCTCAAAGCGGTTCCCAAGTTCACCTGCCTCACTGGCTGTTTACAAGATTGCCCTGCAACATGGCCTCTGGTCAAGATGCAGAAATGGAGACAAGGGGCAGATTCAGGAGTTTCTCTTCAAACATATGGTCTCCCAGCAGATCAGGACCACAGGACAACATCTTCCATAACATACTTTACCAGTAAGTTTCTGCAACCTGTTGTTTATGTTCCTTAAGAACAGTGTGGCTTTGAGATCAAACTTCGGTCAGGTTACTACTGGCAGCAGGGCCAAAAAGTAGATGAGTCACGGATTGCTAGTGCAGATATGGTTCCTGGTGCAGGCATGGAGCAAGCAAAAAGTGAGAGTGAGTGTCACTAAGGGACTGCAGGAAGAGGGGAAAATACCCTTGAAGAACACCCCACAAACATACCCACAGGGAAACACTTTTACACCCTGGTTCTACCCTCAGCCTCCTAACCACAGCTAGTCTCTCCAGTCATCTTTCTCCTATGTGTGTGAATAGCTTTTCAGGAAGCAAACATGGCCTGGAAATATGGATACCTCCTTCTGTCCTGGCAAATCATGTATAAACCAAGTCTTAATCTGAATCTAGTTTCTTCTGCTTTCACAGTACCAGTCACTTCCTCGCTTTGAGATTCTGCTGGTTGCTGATGTTGCTACTACTGTACTGGCTCTTCCATCAGGATGGTCCCACAACTGCAGTGCAGACCCCAGTGTTGGTAAGGCTGGATCAGCCTGCCAGAACAAAGTTCTCAACCAAATCCATTGGTATAAATGGAAAGAAAGACCTGCTGAGTTCCATAAACTTTGGGGAAGAATAAAATTCTGTTGCCCTTGAGCTCTTCAAATAGCTTCACTCATTGCAAGGTGAAAAGGAACAAGTAAGATGACAGAGTCTGATCAACAGCCTAATACTGCCCTGAGTTAATCCGTGTTTGAGCTAGAGCACATCTTTAAGAAGGCACCAGTTTTGATTTAGATATCGGATCCTACAAGCCCACAGCATGGAATCAAAGGAGAATATTAGCTCCAAAGAGGAAGGAGAATTATGGAGTGGAATAAAAAAATACATGAAGAATTCACATATCATGTGTCACATCTTCAACTAAAATAAAACAACATAGAATCTCTGAAGCCAAAGGAACTATACTGATTTATACATTGTAGGAATCTGAGACTTCTTTGTTTTTATCAAAAGTTTTGTGCTTCATTGGAATGCTGTTGTTGAAGGAACTGGTTGGGGGTTACCTTCATGGAGCTGTGATGAAGTGTGCTGTAGTTTGTACCTGATAAGAATAATGTGTTTATTTATTAGGTGGGTAGAAGATTTATGTCCTTACTGACGCATTTCCCCTGCTTTTATGTATTTGGTGTTTTGCAAATGACAACTTTGTAACTAATTCAACTTTGCTTAATTACAGCCCATTTTCTTCAAACCCTGTAGGGATATGAGTTTTCAAGGGGACTTTTCTTCATGGAAAACCTGAAGGGATAAATAAGAACAAAGAAATGGTAGTAAAAAACAAATTGGAAGAATGTTGGATGTCAAATCATCTGCTGTTTTTGCGGTAGAGGGACCGATTCCCCTCAGTGATTTTGAAGGAGAAAGGGTTATTACTGCAATTAATGAAATTTTTTTTCACTTAAAAATTCAGCTGACAATCCAAAGACATTAGACATGGTACAGTTTATTAATCTGGATTAAACATGCATTTTCTAGGATTTGTGGTATTCCAAATACATTCAAAATCTGAACAGGCAGTATAAAAGCACTAAGCAAGCTAACTGGTTGAGTGCAGTTAGCAAGTTAATCACACTAACACAGGCTTCACCATAGGTGACCAAAAGCTAAAGTCTGGTGGGTGAAACACATGCTTTACTGCTCAAATACCTAAAAGAGTTACTTAAAAGTGAGCCGAACTGTCTCCACAGTACTGGCTCAGAGTTCTGAATTGCAGAGAACACAGCCTCCATAAGAAGCAGACCATCCAAGGATGCAGAGGAAAAATACACAAGGACATTTGAGAGAAATTTGAGTTATGCTCAAGTAAACTTGTTTCACTATAAATGTCACTGCAGATGACGCTCTTCAGAAGCGGTGCAAGAGTAGACAGAACCTGGGGGATGAGATCTGTGTGGGCAGGATACATCATTTGAACAAACCTATTGTGATGGTTTCAAGTGGTATTCATTTAGGTCAGCTGGTGAATTGCTGGCAAGACAGAGAGGTTGTGTGGGTTTCTTACAGAGGAGGAAGTGTCTTCACACTGCACAGCCCAGTTGGAGCATGAATTTCATCCATAAACCCACAGACAGCAAGTGGTGTGCTGATGCTTTTGTTCTCTTTCCCTCTTTTGGCAGAAACAGTTAGAAGGCATTTTTCTTGACATTACTCTCTGTCAAGAATCACACAGTCTTATGGAAAACACTGTATCATTTTGGACATTGAAATACAGCAACAAGGCTTGATAGATAGAAAAACAACAACTGGTACATGATTAAATTATTCAAATCTATCATGTTAAGGGATCGGAGACAGTGCTGGCTAGCTCTTATCTGATGCATGTCAATACAGCTCTGTTTGAGCTAGGCTTTTATTAACATGAAGATCCCCCTTCACTCTCCTGACAGTGTCAAGTAACACAGCATTGGCAGTGTAAGGAGGTCTACGAAGACTCTGGGGTCTGTCCCTCTAGTAGAGGTGCTTTGGTGCTCCTAGTGTGGGGGGTTGTAAATTTTCTTCCACAGTTTCCATTAAAGCCTTCCTCCTGGAAGCTGTGATTGTGGTCCTGAAATTCACTTGTCATGCTAAGTTTTCCATGCTTTGTCTCTGACCAAAGATAAATCTTTATCTGGTTCCTAAAATGTATTACAGAATACTCAAATCTACAGTTCTTTTAATCAACATTAGAGATATATTTGGTTACTTTAATTAAAAACTGTTTTTATGTGGCACTTAGGCATTTAACTAGAGCACTTCATCATGCTGGAGTGATTATTCAGAGTTGTCATCCAGATTGTCTAGAATAGGTATTGTATTATTCATATTATAGCTAATCACCTTCTGGCAAGAATAAAACCTCACATTTGCTAACACTGTGATGCTAACACTAACTCCGCAAGAAGCTTCTACTAGATGCTCTCTTTGTGACTACAGAATTCTCAAGGGTCACGAGGGAGAGCAAGGGAGTGAGGTTTTGTCTAGACTACTGTGTAGGCATACACTACTATGTACTGACATTTGCCTGTACACTGACCTAGGAAGATACAAGTCAGCTCTGATTCACAGACTGCAAGCATGTTACTAGGACCCCAGACCTGAGATCATTTTGCACGCCTCTTACAAAGATGCATTAGTTGGAGGGCAGCAGACTGCTAAGGTGCTGTGGCTGTCAGCAAATTAATATGGTACCACCACCGAGTGATGATCCTTCAAAGAGCAATGCCGTTGTCTCTGGAGCACACTGGGTTTGGTAGGTTAAACATGCAGCTCTCACAGGCGGGCTCTGCGCTTGCGAAGTTTCTCACCAGGCACAAGTGAAGGAAGATGTGGACAATAACAGGGAGTGGATGTCACCTATCCAGGAACCCTCTCTGACCACAAGAGAATCATTTAAATCCTGGGGAACCCCTGTTCATACTTAGGACTCTGGTTAGCAGCCAGGCACTGCTGCCTAAGAATGAAAAATCCATGTGAGTCACGGAGAGGAAAAGTTAATGTAATATTAAAACTGGAAATATCCATTCTGTCAAGTGTAATGCCCTGCTGTTTGATCCCATTTACTGGAGGTAAGGCTTGGGTTCTAAATTATATGTCAGATAGATATAATTTTGCACTGTAGACATGAAATGCGGACCGTCCTTTAAGGGAAGGAAAGAGCAGCTCAGCTCAAAGTGGCTGGCTTACAGTCACTTGCATAACGGTTACAAATCTGGCAGCTAGCCATAGCTGAGAATGGGTGTTTGGAAAGCAGCCACAAACAGTGACAGCAAAGTGCCATCCGGTGCTGATTTGGGTATCTCCATTTCCCTGGGAAGGTATCACTGCTTTGTAGTGGATTCTGTCAGGAGGACCCAGAAAGTAGAGCACCTCTGCACTTCCTTTAGGATTGCATGACAGCACCTGCAGTGGGTGTATTTCAGGGAGCGACTGCAGTGCCTGTGCAGGAAAGGACTTCTGCTTTTCGTACACATTGAAATAGGAACCAAGTGACCACACCTCATCATGGGTTTTCTGAGTTAGAATCATAGAATAGTTACGGTTGGAAAGAACCTTCAGATCATCAAGTTCCAACCCCCCTGCCATGGGCAGGGACACCTCACACTAAACCATCTCACTTTTATCGTATTACTTCAAAAATCACCAGTCTGTGAACATAATATCTCAAAACCATGGCTCCTTTCCTTTCTTGTGGAACAACACTTATGAATACTTATTCAAACTTACTTCAAGAGGCAGTCTTCCTTTTACAAACTATCTGTCTACCTTATTTTTTTGACCAGTCTTATTATATCTTTTCTAAGAGTGACTGTTGGGATGTGAAGGCAGCATTGGAGCCTGTGTTTCTATTGTACTTTCTGTCTCTGCCTGAATTTTAATGCTAGAAGAAATGTTAAGGGTGATTATCTACCTTACTGATGTGATGGGAAGATTCATTCATCCTGTTCTTTAAAATAGAAGCCTTCAACACCTAGTATTGAAAGTAGTCCCCATGGGCAATTTTTAATTAATTTTTCTCTCGTTGGTTTTCTTCTGTACCACATTAATGTCTAGGGGTCTCAAGGCAGATCTGGGCTGCATTGTGCAAGGTGCTGTAGGAATCTGGGGAAAGTGATTTATCTTACTAAAATCTCTGATTTTAGCCATCTGAAAGTGGTGCCCCTGTGCTAAGCTGGTTGAAAGGGTTCTCTCTACAGCATAAAAGACAACAGAAAGCCAACCTGTTCTGGGAGGCATATTTCAGAAAGATGGGATGTGCCTTCTAAGAGTGCCTCTGTCCATTAACTGTAGCAACCTAAACAAGAACCTTGGTTTGGGTGCCTTTGGTCTCAGGGTGCCCAGGTGAGAATCAGCCCTAGTGTGTGGCCTTTTTCACCTCAGGAGAAGTCAGCCTTTTGCCCTAATAGAGAGGGCAAAGGTCTACTTAGCCCTAGTAGAAAGGCAAGAACTCAGACTTCCTGTTCCCTTACCCCAGCATTGAGTCACCAACTCAACTGGAGATTCAAACAATATATCCCTTGATTAGTGAATATGAAAGCTAGTTTACTCAGGCTGAGGTGGGATCCCAAAGGCCATGATTTGCAAAGGGTTCTGGGCAATTGTGTCTTACCTTCGTCATGAAGGAGGCAGAACTTGAAGGAAGCCTTGCAGAACTTTGCTAAGATCTCCGATTCTCTCCCTTCAGGAAGCTCTTCACACCAAAATTACTTTTTGGCATGTTGCTCTCCATGTGATCATCCAAATGAAGACTGATTTTGTCAGAGTCTGAAATCTGCACCAGGTACTCCATCCTCAAGAGCCTGTCCTTGACGGCTTTTTAATCAGATGAATGGTCAATTACAGACTTAGATTGAGTGAGTTAAGCACAATAGATCATTTTTTTCATTTTTACTCTCTCTTTCTATTTACAGATTGTCTGGGAATGGATGAGGATTTCCTCAAATGTTGTGTTATTTGAAATGATTCATACATTTTGCTAGCAAATAATTCTTCGCCTGTAGATTGTTCACCAGTAATTTGTCGAGGATATTTGGAATGCATGCAATGTTGGTTAGATACATAATTCAGCTCATATTGTTACTGTGCCCTGATTGTATAATTTATATAACAAAATACAAGGCAAATTATGAATTTTACAATTGCTTGCACGATGAGAAATTTGCTCTCAGTGAATATTTGCAGATTCAGTCTCAACATTCATTTTTCATGAGCATTCATTCTGGCAGAGCTACTTTGCTAAAATATTTCTGGAAAGCAAACACCAAAAGAATCTTAAACACAGACAAAAGGGTGGGGAGAAACAAACAAGCATTCAATGGAAAGCAGTTGGTGGATTCATCCAGAAGTGCTGCTGTGTTGTTTTGCCCAGTCCTTCATCCCATTGCTGGTCTGAAGATTCAAAGTGAATGTCAGTGGAAAAGGAAGAGAGTGATAAAAAAATGAATGTCAGTGTAAGCCCACCACTGGCTTAGTGATTCAGGACTCCAAGTCATGCAGAGGATGGCTGAAACAGACTGTCCACAGCTATCTTCTCTGTCTTTCTGAAGGGTCACCCCTCCACATTATCCTTGTTTTTTCTATTCATTTACCCAACATATAAATCCACCCTTCTTTTATTTTTGTGTTAATTTATCCACTCATACCTTTCAATAATGACAGCTGGGCCCAGGCCATCACAGGAACACCATGGCTGCCTTTGGGCTCTCTGAAGATGCAGGAGACAATTCTCTGCCTGCACAGGCTCCATGCTTAGGAAGGCTTCAAGAAAGAAAGGGAGAGGCATCTGACTCCCTGCCATTACTGAGTGAACCTCTAAACACAATGGGACAGCCAGCAAATCAGAGCCACACCACACTGCTAAGTCTAGCGCAGCCCTGACAGCTTTGGAGCAATCCCTTGAGATATTGGAGGCTGCTGGCTTGGGATTCATTTCTTTAATTCCAGCACAGTTGAGCTCTACTGAGTTGCTCAAGCGAAGTATGGCAAAGCTTCAAAGCCCTGGACACATGATTTATTTATTTTTACAAATCCTGCAAGTAAGCCAGTTCAGTTGGTTTGGGGTTGGTTTATAATCTTGGAGAATTTTTGCTGTATTTTTCACTCCTTTTACCTGGAGAGTCCTTTGGTTCTAAGCCTCAGAGTAGCCTAGGTAACATGGTGGCTAAAAATCACAGCATTCACTTGAAACAATAAGTTCTTACACCTGCTGCTGGTCTCCTGCTCACTTGTAGAAAGGCAGAGTGGAAAGGCTGGGAGAGCTATTTATTGATACACCAGTAAACTAGAGTCAAGACTGTCAATCAAACTTCTGACATTTGTCTGTGTATGTGTGAACATACATGTCCATCAAAAGCACTGGCCTGATGCTGAGCTACCAAAAAAAAAAAAGCATGCCATATCGTCCATCTATAGTTAAACCCCAGTGCAGCTAATTCTGAGCTCATCACCAGCTGATGCTCTAGAAACCTGGTCCTTCCCTGCTGCTTCCTCCAGCTTCTGGATTCTTTCCTGCTGCAGAGCTGGTGGTGTGAATCCAGCTTTTTTTTTTTCCAAACAATCCATTTTTACTGTGAGCAATGAAGCCTTGCTTGACACTCTCTTCCCACAGTGCAGATATTCTGGGCTATATTCTCCTTTAGTGTAACAGTACCAAAATTGAAGGAATTGCATGAGCATTGTAGTTGACCGTATTTGCCCATCTGGATGACTGTAACATATATCATGTGCCTTTATGAGCTTACCACCACACACAGGGCTTCACACTTGCATTGCACATGCCCTTGCATCAGTGATACTCCCTCTGTGGCAGAACACGTGCCGCCAGTGATGAGGTAGTTGGTGCAGAAACTGATTTTCACCTCCTTAGTGGAGGTATATGAACATGTCTGCTCCAGACATGGCAGTGAAAGAGGACAAAACCTCTCTGCCAGCTTACATGGAGCAGTGGCAGCCTCCCTGTGCAGTGGCTTCTCTCTCTATACACGCCTGGCTGCAGACTTTAATTAACTTCTCTGACTGAGCAGAGCCGTTGCTAATGAAGCGGCTAATTCTGAGAGCAGGGGGCATGTTCCATCATTTAGTGCATTTGTGTGATTCCAGCATCCCATAATACCCCATTTTCCTCATCAGTTAGTGCCTTTTCTTTCTTTTTTTTTTTTTTTTCTTATATTTATAACTCTAGCTCTCTCCTTTCCCACATGGGTGTCTCTGCTCTGGCTCCAATTACATTTCTGCAAAAATCTATCTATCTGAGCTGGAGAGAAAGCTCCAGTTCAAGATTTACCAATATCTAACCTCAGGAGAAAAGTGCCATGTGAAATACAAAACCCCAAACTGGATTTATGTGCTCTCTCGGAATTAACACAAGCCTCAGAATGAGATTTCTCTCCTTCTTCAGAATGGATTCTGTCCATAACTACTCTGATGAAAAGAAAATAAACTAGCTTTTTTTTTCTTGTTGTTCGCCATTTGCTATTGTCAAGACACCACTATTTTCGCCAGGGAGCAAAGGTGGTGCATCTGACTGGAGGTTTAATATCTGATACAGCCTCTGGCTGAGTCTCCAAATAGATGTAAACCTCACCAATGTGGCATCCTGATTTCTTTTTCCATTGCATTGTGGGGTTTTTTTAACTACATCTTATCCTCAAGCCAGCTTGTCCTAGAAACTTCAGATGAAGTTTAGTTGAAAGGTCTTGGAATCAATTTTGAGAGAAGGAAAAGCTCAGAGGGAACATATTTCTTGGGAACTCAGAAACTTCAAAATGACAGTCCAGAAGATATTGAATGAGTGAGCAAGGGCTGAAGGAAGCCTGTAGTTCCAACTGAAAAGACGTGGTTCATGTGTTGTCTTTCACCCAAAGAGCAACAAACTTTCTCCCAGGCAATCCCACCACTTCCATTGCTCCTTCTTGCACTCTGTCAGCCATTGCTTCTCACAGGCAGCTCTGAGAAGCTCCTCACTGTTACTAATAGTGTGGGACCATTCAGTTCAATGTCCAGTTTTTGGGAGCTTGGGCAAAAAAGAGGACCTTACCACTCACCCTGCTTGGGCATCAGAGGTGAAAGAGACAGCAGGGACCAAGTCAGGAGAACGGATTACATATTTCAGCACCCAGCAACAGGCATTAAGGTGGCTTCTTGGAAGCCACAGACTGTGAAACCACTTGTAGGAACCTTATGGGCCATGGTCTTGAGAAAAACTTCTGCAGACCCCTTACCCTTCCTTATGATGGCATCAGCTTACAGCCAGGGTAGAGAGCAAGGAGAAGAAAACTGCTATAAGGCCAAGGGAATAGAAATGTTTCGGTCACCAAGGGAAGGGACTGAGAAAAAGCTGCAGTTGGTTGAGAGGAAAAAGCTGGATCCCAAGGCAAGGAAAGAAGAGAAGCCTGAGTTTGAGGAGGTCTGCAGGCAGGAGTGAGGCAGTAATAGAGCTATCTATTTGCTCCATTAATTATCATTTGTTTAATTTGTAATTTAGAAATGAAATGATTTTTTGTGATTCATTCAGGGGAAATTTCCCGAGGTGCTGAGTGCAGTTTGCTAAAATGAAAGATGATATCTTGTGATTAGAAAGATGATTATTGCACTCTGGGCTGAGGGGGTTGTTATGGCAAGGAGCAGCTTAGCAGTATTCTAGTCTCTCTAGTCTTAAACCCTACCTACTTAGCCTTCAGTGTTATACGTGCTGCTGGAGGGGAGTTGGCTGGGGTTGCTCCCCTGACATTTGCTGGGTTGTGTGAGACGAACATCTCCATGCTTTCTGAAGCAATGTCCTGACTCTTCCTGTCTGATTTTTGAAGGTGAACACACTTCATGAGAGAGCAGAAAAGACAGGAAAAGTGCGAAATGTGAAAAAACGTGACAAAAATGAGGAGGAGGCAAACAGAAGGTGAAGCAGCCAAGGCTGTGGCAGGGAAGAGCTTCTCTGTGCTGGAGGCAGAGGAGGGGGCAAGCATTGTGTCCATCACAGCTGCCAGACAGGGATGAAGGCTCTATATGAAACAGTTGATGACTTTTTGCAAGCTAGAATCATCCTTCAGACAGGTGATCAACAGATGAATAGGACGAGGGAGTCAAAAAACATGATTTGAGGAATGTCTTTTGTATGTTGTGATTTAGGGCTCAATGTCACTATTACTGTTGTTGGTTTTGGTGGTGGTGGTATTATTAAATAAAAGAGGAAGACCTAACTCGGGAAATGTTAATGATCTGTTATCAAGAATTGAGGGAGACCTGGGAAGAAAAAGAACCTACACAAGAGCTAAAAAAGCTGGATCCTGATACCGGTTTTGGTTTAAAGCTTAGTGATGCTAAAGAAATAAAAAGTGCCAGTAATGAAATGAAAACAAACATGAAATGCTGTGTCATCTTATTAGCCATTACCCAAACTGCATTTTTTTACTTTTAACTGTGCATTGATTATATTGATCTCAGCCTTCTTTAAAGTAGTACTCTGTTCAAAGACACCTATGTACTTTACCAGTTCCTCATTAGAGGAACAACATACTGAAAGCAATTATTGCCTCTGGTCTATATGGAAGTTAAAGCACATACTGCAAGCTTGTGGTTTTGTCCTGCACATTTTAATGCAGAGGGAGAAGCATTGCTGCGAAGCCAGAAAGAGAGTTATTTTTAGCTGCTGAATATTAATAAATCATTGAGTTCCCTATCTTTCATGAAACCATGAAGAATATAGGAGTATCAGGCTGTATTAAAAGGACATAGCTGTTAAAAAATAGCTGTAGGAATAGAAAATATTAGCAGATCCTACTCCGTTTGAGCTTCAGCTTTGTCTCACTTGTAGACCAGGGGTGTTCTTTGAGCTGGATCGCACAGAGTCCTCTAGTGACTATATACTGCAAGTGCATGTAGGATCCTGGGGATTTCAAAGTCATTCCTGATCAGAAAACAGCCAAGGTCATGATTATTGTAGAAGAAATAGGCTAGTCAGTAACTTTCAGAAATTGACTGACATCCTTAGGCACAATTCTGAGTGCCCATTTTCCTCCTGGGATAAAGAATAATTTGGTGGCAATAATCCTGCACTCTGTTTCAGAGCACTGTTTGCACCTGGATAGAATAATTTTTTACTCACATTTTAAGTGAATTTAGCTCAGCATCAGGAACTACACAGGGGAAGGCAGAGGCAAGCTGAACCCATTATTATTTACTGCTAACATTATTACACTTCAAAGCTGAAGTAAATTGAGAGATCAGGGTTTCATCTGGCTAGGCACTGGACAAACACAAAGACGCAATATGTTCCTGTCTCTGTCCCTCCCTTTTCCCCACACCCATTAACGCTCCTTCTGGGAAATACATAGGGTAACAACCAAAAGCCCTATCTCCAATTTCTATGAAGTCAGGATTCTTTGATCTTGCATAAGGCATTGTCGGAGCAATCCTAGACACATCTACAGGCTGGGCAGAGAAGAGATTCAGAGCAGCCCTGCGGAGAAGGACTTGGGGGTGCTGTTCGATGAGAAAATGAACGTGATCTGGCTTCAGTGTGCGCTTGCAGCCCAGAAAGCCAACCGTATCCTGGGCTGCAACAAAAGGAGCGTGACCAGCAGGTCGAGGGAGGTGATCCTGCCCCTTTACTCTGCTCTCGTGAGACCTCACTTGGAGTATTGTGTGCAGTTCTGGTGTCTTCAACATAAAAAGGACATGGAACTGTTGGAACAAGTCCAGAGGAGGGCCACGAGGATGATCAGGGGACTGGAGCACCTCCCGTATGAAGATCGGCTGAGAAAGTTGGGGCTGCTCAGCCTGGAGAAGAGGAGGCTGCGTGGAGACCTCATAGCAGCCTTCCAGTATCTGAAGGGGGCCTATAGGGATGCTGGGGAGGGACTGTTCATTAGGAACTGTAGTGAAAGTACAAGGGGTAATGGGTTAAAACTTAAACAGGGGAAGTTTTGATTGGATATAAGGAGGAAATTCTTTCCTGTTAGGGTGGTAAGGCACTGGAATAGGTTGCCCAGGGAGGTAGTGAATGTTCCATCCCTGGCAGTGTTCAAGGCCAGGTTGGAGAGGCCTTGGGTGATATGGTTTAGAGCGAGGTGTCTCTGCCCATGGCAGGGGGGTTGGAACTTGATGATCTTAAGGTCCTTTCCAACCCTAACTATTCTATGATTCTAAGGCTGGTAGACCTTCGAAAGCTAAAGCTCTGGACTTCACCAAATGAAGAGAGCTAAAAGTGCCTGTGAGTAACATTACTCACAGCATGGGAAAAATAGTGTAAGGTTTTTGAGGGAATGTGTATCTACCTATCCTAGCGATTTTTGGCTGGGAGACATGGGCACAACAGCTACAGCCACTCACTTGCAACATGGATTCCAGTCTTTCCAGTGCTGATGCTTTTAATTCTCAATGTTCTTAATCACTCCCCACACAAAAGGACACAAATTTCTCTTCAAGGTATGAAAGAAACTTAGAGGGCCAATATACACTTCACACAAGGTAGGAACATCTTAGAAGAACGAAAGAAGACCTAGGCTGGGTCTGAGCAACACTGAGCCTGGTTGAGCCTCTTTTATCTGATGTGCCCTTGATGCACAGGATAAAAGAAACAGAGCCAGTACACAGTGATGCTCACATATGTTAGTGAATGTGTTGTGACTTCCTAAGGCAGATGTTACTCCCAGATAATTGTCTTAAATGGCCATTAGTAGACCTGCACTATGCAGAGGACACAGTTGTATCCCAGACCAAATTCTGACTCCTTTACTAGGCAAAGTTTCCACTCTTCAGTTGTACTTGTGCCTCTGAAAACTTTTCTTAACACCAAGATAAATGGGAGACAATAAAGCTCAGCTTTTATAGCACTCTTCATGCAAAATGGACCCTTAAGCACTTTACTGAGTTAAATCACACAGTTACAGACTTAAATAATGTAAATTTAATTTTTTCAGCTTCAATGCATTACTCCTTGTTTTATTGCTACTGTCCAATTTGAGTAATTCTTTCACTTCTCTTTTAGTGCTATTATTTAATATTTGTATAACAGTGCTGGTAAGAGGTCTCAATACAACCACTGAGTAGTCACGTTATGCTCCTCAACAGCAGATGCTACAAATTTTGCAGTTACTGATATCAGTAGCAAAACTTTGATCAGTTTCACAGAAGTCCTTAGAGGGACCTCGTCCAAGCATGGATACTTGATCCTGTCATCCATAGTCTGACCACAGGTAGGATGCTTGTAGTTTTAAATAGACCAAGATGATTTTATAGCTGCTGTACCTGGAGTTACAGCAATTCTTGGCTTGTGCTCAAGGCACAAGCATAGCAACAAGGTCTTTGGTGTACTCTGTGCCAAAGAGCAGAGTTCTGCTGAAGATCTGGCCAAGGAGATAGGGATGAGGTCTTTGAAAGTCTGATGAGGATGGTGTGGGTGAAGGAGTTTAAAAAATTATGGTCTCAGTGACTGCAGAGCCCTGGAAGAAAGGTGTCAAGGGTCAAATAATGAGCACTGAAATGTTCAGCTTCTGTGTAGCTAAGTGGCCAGAGGCATGGAGATATGTGGAGATCTGCTTTCTGGGGATTGGGCACCAGTATTTGGTGGAGTGACTAGCTCTGATTCAGACATTAAACTTGTTGGGGCGACAGGGCTCACATGCGCAAGCCTCAATGCTTGAATCAATCCCATGATTTAATCCCATAATCATTTCTGGAGTGATAACTTTTGACTCCCTACAGTTTTCTAGCAGAGCTGCAGACTCGTGAAAAATCACTTTGAGCTTACTGACCTTTCTATTCTGAGCCAGCTTTCACCAGCCCCTTAGAAACAGTAGTGAGCCCCAGGGAACCACAGCCCACAGGCTTCAAACAGCTGCCTTAGTTACTCCTTGAGCTCTTTCGAGGTGCCAGCTTCCCCAGGGGTGCAGAAAACCTGACCTTATCACAACCTTTCTGGAGAGGCAGACCCAGACAGGAAAGAAACCTTTTGGATGGCTCGAGTTGAAGGAACCTTTCATCAGCAGTTGCTTGTAGCCAAGAGACAATATATTGAACATCAGATCAGCTTTCTTACAGTAGAAGCTCCTCTCCATTTATTTCATCTTATCATATGACAGATAACAGCCAAGTCCTATACCCAGTGGCCTTTCACAGACCTCTTCTTCCTCGTATCATCAAAAACTGGCCAGAAGTTTTTCAGCAGAATATTGTTTGCTTGCTTTTTGTCCATCTAATAAAATAAAAGTGCGTCAGGAGACTGTATTGATTTTTTAACAGTCTGAAGGAAAACTGGTTTCCTGTCAACTTCCTTTTCTTCTGGCCACCCACCCATGAAATGCTGCAGGACCAAGCATCTGCTAGCTCTGGGAATTTCAAAGGGAAAATGCTCAGGCCAGGCAGAGCTCTCCAGGCACCTCAAAACCCCGATGTTCAAGTAGTAAGTTGTTCATAGTAATACAGCAAGATTTCAGGAGTCCTGTTCTCATCCAACTTTTCTTAGTAATATTATTGCCTCCCTGAGGCACTGTATAAAACCTCCTCTGACTGCCTGGAGCTGAAGAAGAGTGGGACAAAACTGTGTCCAGAGCTATGGAGCATGTGCTGTGGGGAAACCTCAGTAGGAGAAGCAGTCTTTCAGGCTGCTCTGTTATACATGGAGGTTTGTCTCAGTCCCTTGACCTGAGTGCACAGCATCTCTCCCTGCTCACTAAGCTGCAGATTGTGGCTGTACATGGAGTCCTGGGTTGCGAAAGAGGCCAAAATAGTGCAAAAGAAAGGTCAACTGTATGAATTGTCCCATGGCACGCGTGGCTTGGCATAGCTGCAGGAAACAGATGCAGCATGCGCTAGCTGGTCCTTTCTGTGTGTGTGGTTCCTCCTGGGCCATATCTTTGTTCCAAGCTTCTCAAGAGAGGCTCAGATGCACTGTTTCTAGTATTTCAGGCTTTCCAGTTCACAGTGTTGTTGCTCTGACTGCTAAGTCAAGAAATGTCTTCATATCTAATTTCCTTTCCATTATAGCCTATAGCAGGGCAATACCGTCGTTCTCCCACACTCTCAGGCGCATATACTATTTGGTGTGTGGGGAACAAAGACATAATGACATCTCTGATTTGGTTGCCTTCTCTCCTTAATACTTTAATAGATGCTTAATGTAGCTTTTATGTTCATAAAGAGTTAATTAGTTTACAAATTAGCAGCCTAAAGTGAATTATTCTACCACTGAGTGACTTTCCATTTGTAGCAGTAGGTCCTTTTGGATTTCTTCAAATTTTGGGGTTTTTTTTTAAGATTAGTGTTTATGAGTATAAATGACATGAATCACTCAGCTACACAAACTTTTGTGGCACCCATGATCTTTTCTTTCTCTCATAGCCTGTTCTTCCACCCACACCTCCCACCACTTTGCAACATTAAACCTACCCCACGGTTCTCCCTTCAACCAGGAGAAAATGTATCTTTTATTATAGGAAATTATTTGGGCTTGGGGAACAAACCAATGGTGATACTGCACACTTTGAGAAAAGCTCAGCAGCTGCTTCTATAGTCTATATAATTGCTGAGAGTCTTAAGTGATTTGGAAAGTGTGAGGTTAAAAGATCAATGTCTCCAGCCTCCTCAGGTGTGAAAAGATAGCCTAAAACCTGAATGCCTAGGAGAAACTTAAAGGAAGTAGATTAAATTAAAAATACAAATTTAATGAGATAAATCTAAGCATTTGCCTGGATTATAGGCACCAGTTTGATATTGCTGACAGCCCATCTTCAGGTTTCATTCATGTACTGAGAGTTTAATTAGTGTTATGAATTCCATTGCTATCCACAGAAGAAACTCAGGTAAGGATGACAAACTACAGAAAAGTGTTCTATGAAAAGAAATGGGAAAGTTACAACAAATTTCAGCAATTTGGCCATAATGTCTTCCCAGTAATTCTTTTTTTTCTGAGTAATAAAATGGAACAAATAAGGCAGAAGAACTATCCAAGGCAGCAAAAGGGTAAGGGCAAAAGGTGCATTGCTTGGTTAAGTGTGTTCTCAGACCAGACCTGCTTCAGTGACACACCATGTCAGCAGTTTGCTGTAATGAAACAGAGTATGTCAATTCTGCACCTTCCTTCATAACATGAAGGGTGCCAGATGTCAACCTTGTGTAAGCACTGGCACTGGAAATGTTTGAGCGAGATGTATGGTAAAAATCTTCCAATTTTCACCTAATTAAAATGACTGCTTTCTTACACCTGCCAAACCTCTTTTCTTTCCTGGTCTCAGCGGGTCAGGTTTTCAGTTTCTGTGGCACACGCAGGCTTCTTTTGCTGGTTTGAATGGCAACACATAAAATCGTCCCTCCCCACCTCTGGAGAAACACAGAAGTAATAGTGTCCCTGTGGTGGGCAGAAATGAGGCTTCATGACACAGACTTCCCATCCTGAGAGGTTGATACTGTGTATTTCCAGCTCCATGGAATGTGCTTTGGCAATCCTGGGAAACAGAAGAGACAAAGGGACCATTTGGGATGTCTAGGGGTTATCTCACCTCTGCTTAACTGTAAGGTAGGTCTCCACCCTTCCGTACTCATGAGGGAGTGATCACCACCTCCCACCATTTGCAAAGTCCTCCCTGTGCCCTCCATAGCTGTTGCATCCAGGAATGAAATGTCTTCAGAAAGTGGGAGCACTGTAACGTACTATCAGAGGGAACGGGGTGACTTCTGGAGTGTGCATGAGTGTGACTTTGTAGCTCTGTATGCCTCAGGGATGTTGCAGGCAGGAATCGAAAGATGATGTGACTTCAACTGAGTAACAGTTCCCTGGAAATTCATGGTTTATCAGTCCTTGCTTCAAGATTAGCAAAAGAGAGGTTTGTTTGTTCAATTGTTCTTTCTGTTCAGAAGTCAAAGTGTAGATCTGGGGCAAGACACCAGTAAAATGTCACTCCACTCTCTATGGGAGGCTTTTCTATGGTAGTCCTTGAGTTTGAAAGTAGTAGATGAACCTGTAGCAGGCAAAGTGCAGATGTAGCTATCCTGCTCTTGAAGTCTCCCTGATATCCATTTCTAGGCACTGTTACAAACAGTATATACACTAAACAATCAATATTTTGATCCAGCAGGTACAGTCATGTTTACATATAGGTGCATCTGGCATTTAGTGCATGCATACTCTTGCCGCATATTTCCTGCAAATAGCAAAATAAAAGCTACTTATGGCCTGGTTATGCACCATCCCTCAGGAAAGCTTCAAACTTTGGATGTAGCATCTCCCTAATGTGGCTCTATGGCTCTTTAGTCAGACCAGTTTTGTGTCAAGCCAGACTAAAGGGAACATAACATGTCTGTGACTTACAGACATTGCTACAGGCATACCTTACAATAATCAATTTTAACATTTCTGGGTTTCTTTTATCTAGAAATTTTGTTTGAAATAGAACATGTTAGACTAAGGAAATGTGACACGCATGCTAAATACTAGGAAATGTTTTCTTACAGTAAAACCAGTAAGGAACGTAGTGCCAAGGAGTAGTGAAGTAGGGACCAAGATACTGCCTTTTGAAGCTGTATGGTGCTCAGCACAGGGCATTTTTAAAGCAGACTAGGTATTGAGGTATCATCCATCAAAAAGTTGCTTTGGTCCTAGGAATAAATCCTGAATGGGCAAGACAGCTTTTAGAGGCCCTTCCTAAGCTTGTTTTTTTCTGGATATATTCTAAATTGTTCTTTCATAAATTATATAATTGTTATAAAGTGGTTGAGTTTGTCTACTCAGTGGAGAGTTGCAAGCACCTTGATAGACAGAGATGCGATGATGAGGTTGTTGACAAACGTAAGAGCTGATGTGAAATCAGCAAGTGTAAATCAGTAAAGTCATAGGAAAGGAAAGCTGATGGATAGCAAAACAAAATGGGGAATAATTGTGTAGGCAGTAGGGCAGCAAGGAAGTATGAAAGCTCTTTAGTGGCTCTTAAGATAATTGTAAGTGTAGAGACTGGTGTATTTGATCGTTGAATAGGCTTCCTCTCTGAAAAAAAGTGCTTAAAAGAAGCATTAACAACGTCAGTGGTCCAGAAGGCCATTTGCACTAGAGGTAGGGAGAGTTAATAAGCTGGAGCATGCAGAGAAGCTGCTTTGCCGACAATAATGAGAAATAGGAAATATGTAGCAATCCTTGAAAACAAGGAGGAGCTGATGTAGTCAGAGATGAGGCGATGAATAAATCTTTCAGCATGCAGAGAGCTGTTAAGAAGGTGATACGAGAGAGGGACAGACAAGAGAATTATAAGAGTGAAGGGTGAAAATTGGTTTTCCTCATACTTGCACACATGCTTAGTTGCTGGGCTCCTAGCAAGGGAGCTGTGTACCTTTCCCTTTCTGGAAGCTTTCTCATGTTCTCACAGTACAACAAAGCATGTCAATATGCCATGAATAAGGTGAGAAGGGGCTCTAAACTTTCTCTTAGGAAGCTTAATTGTCAAGTGGGACCCTGGAAATACTGAACCTATCTTTTCTCTATGCTGCTTCCTTCCTAGCATCTCTGAAGGTGCTGAGGATGAAATGGTGGCAGTCAGGAGGTGCCAGCTCTGTGGTGTCCACAGCTGACCACCCACCCACTACAATGGTAAGAAAAAGAGATGTATAGCTCAATCATATCTCACCCTGCCTCGAATGAGAAGTTGTTGGGTCTTGCAGTGCTGGGTAGTGGGGTACACATTTGGAAGCTGACAATATGCAGCTGCAGGGGACTCTCTTGTTAAGCAGCACTTACCAAAACAGGGTAGCTATTTATAAGGGTGTGTCTGAGCTATGCATGAGACAAAAATAGTGAAGCTTTCCAAGCCCATTGCTCAGGAAGCCATGAAGTGCAGGCTGTCTTTCTCTTCCTCCTTGAGGCATACCATGCATGCCTCAAAGCAGCATTTGTTGTGAGCAGATGCCTAGCTCTTAGGTGACCTGAACATAACCCCTTAGTATGTAGTTTTGCTCCTTCTGATCTATTATTTGCTGATTATTTCCCCATGAAAACCTATTGGTTCCTACAAAGGCTATTCATGTGAACCAGCCAAGAAGGAGCTTCATTGAGAAACTCTAAGCAAGGGCTTGCATTTTCCTATGAATCTTCGCCCAGCATAACCAAGTCTATTAATGTCTCTTCCTAAATATATTTTAAAAATATTTTTAGGTGAAGATAATCTGTTTGGCCTGAAAGCAGTAGGATAGTGCATAATATCCACTTATGCTGTACTTAGCACCTTGTACCAAAATAATTTTGCCCATCTTCTGCCTAGAAGTGTGATTTCTGGAGGAAGAACTGATTACATAGGAGACATATGGAGGGAAATCTTTCTTGCTTATCCCAGTAGCTAAACACAGCTCTGAAATCTGCACAGGTATTTCTCTCTCACCAAAGATTTAATTATTGTCTCTTCCGTGCGACTTCAGCAGTGACATGGCTCTGTCAAAGCATCTAAGCAGTTGCTGATATGCAGCTGCCCATGTGAAAGATGTAGCTGACACTGTCTAGCCCCCATGCAATCTCTGATCTCATGTTTGAGCATCCCATATCAAGCATGTCTTACTTTTACACAGGCCCTTCAGCCATAAAAGATTTTCAGAGCTCAAAAGTGATAAGAACTCTTTGTGACTTAGTGAATAAATGTATCAAAGCTTTGGGGATGGGATAGGACTTAAAAGTGACAAAGATCATGTATACCAACCGCCCTTCAGCAGAGTTTAAAAACACAGACCCAGGCTGGAGTTAATGCAGTTTCCATACCACAACAGGACATGTGTTTCTATTCCACGTTTTAAGCTCTATGCTGTCATACCTGCATTACTAGCAGCACCTGGCCTGGTTTTTAGCTAGCCCAAGCACAAATAGCAGCACAGACCAACCCCTTGTGTGTCTCTGTCCTCTGATGCAACCAGAACGCAGGCCAGTAATGGAGGAAATGTGGGATTTACTCCTTCAGCTCTCCTCAGAGGGGATAAGCAATTGAAGTAGTCTCTCCTGCACAACACCTGTGGCAGCCAGCCCACTTACTGTGTGCATGTCTGTATGTCGTGGGGAGGGAGAATGAGGACCAGGACCCCACCATGTACTCAGCTGCAGTCCTGAAGAAATCCTCACTCGTCTATCCTCAAAGGAGTACCTCATTTATAATTAGGAGTATTCATATATGCCATTTTAAAGCATTAAAATCTTAATTCATCTTCTTTAAATTTATTCCTTTAAAACCATGGTAAAAAGGTAAATATTATAACTGGCAGATTTCATGGCTCACGGACATGCTGTCAGCAGCTGATCTCCCAGATAAGGCTGAAGGTTCAGGCAGTTAAGCTGGCTTGACTATACATGGGTAACTCAGCACATAACACTGGGCATCCAGCCTGAGGGTAGGAAGTACCGTGTCACTGGAGCTCTTGGTGTTATGAAGATAAAATCATGGAGCAGCACAGAACTGAACACAGGAATACCATGCTGTTTGTGAGAAGAAATATGCATGTATATGTACTAGAAATGGTAGACATCTTCCTTTCACTCCCAAGGCTTTCAAGATTTATTGATACCTTGGCTATGACTACTCTTACACTCCCTCCCATTCAGCTGATCAAATAAACACTTTATATCTGTTTGCTGCCACAACAGAGGAATACCTAGAGCAGTAAGGGGTTATCACTGGTTAAAGCTGGGAGGCCATCCCTAAACCTCAACACCTGAAAAAGCTTGGGAAACTTCTCCTAGTCTGACCATAGTGCTGAGGCCATATATAGGTATGACACTGAACCAAAGTGAGTCTTCAGCTTGGGTCCTGGACAGACTGGGCTGCTCCTGGTGCCAGAGCTAGCTGCTTCAGGGCATGCCTAGGTACGCTTAGTGTGGCATCATGCCAGGTAGGCTTACCTAAGGAAGGATGATTTAATTCCCCAGTCGGCTATAGCTGTGTTTCTAGTCACCTGTATGCCAAAGGCTGCCAAATGCGGTAGCCATTAACACTTCCTGCAAATACAGTAACACCTCCTCCTTTTTAAACTGCACCTTTCCGACACAGATCTAAACATGCTTGTGACAAGGTGAAAACCCTCAGCACCTTGCCAGGCAGGAAACATTAGTTCTGCTGCACAGAGAAGCAGAGAGCAAAGACTAACAAAAAGCCAGGTCTGAGAAGCTTTACAGTGTCTAACAAGCACTTAAGCACCTTCTCTCATTCACTGCAGTTGAGATAGGTGTGAAAATCCCTGGTGCCTGTTGATTTCCTATAGACATCTTGAAACTCTTGAAAGTCTAGCTTATAACTTCCAAGTGACTTTACAAATTCACACATAATGGAAGTGGCAACTCCAGACAGAAAACTGGGGTGACAGAGTGCCTGGTTCTGTGCTTCAGGCCTCTGCAACACTATCTTGTTAAAGATATGGATGGTAGTACCCACAGCAATGGTGTTCATTAGACTTGATGTCCTGCCTGAGGTTCACCTTGGGGAAATTATGTTCTGGACAGTCAGAATACCTTCCGTCTTCTTTAACAAATAGGTGCAGTATCATTATGTTGTTATTAGGTAATGATTTATAAAGCGCCTTTCACATACATCATGGTGCTGTATGATCTAATTATGAAACACCTGAGACTGAGTAAGAAGTATCCAGGTAAGAAAATTGCTCGAAGCTTGACATTTGCACTAAAAGAACCAAAGGTTTGGAGTGAGTAGGAGACCCAAGATGAAGAAATCCATCCATCTTGACTGTATATAGGAACGAGAGCCTAGGTGCTAAAACGCTGGGCAATTAGTTAGTGGCCAGGTGGAAAACTTATGAATAAAATTGAGAAGCTTTCATTAATCACTGCCTCCTCCACACCTCAAAGCCTATGGAAATCAAGGGGAACAGTGCTTGTGACTTTACTGGGACCTCTGATGTTCGCACGATGGATAATATGGGTTCCTGGTACAAAAGTCCTTCTGTGTCACATTTCAAATTGGGTGTGTGTCCAATGATTGCTATCCCTATACCTCTGCAACCAGTTTGAGCAAGAATAATAGAATCATAGAATGGTTTGGGTTGGAAGGGACCTTAAAGCTAATTTAGTCCCAACCCCTGCTATGGGCAGGGTTACTTTCCAATAAACCAGGTAACTCCAAGCCCCATCCAACATGGCCTTGAACACTGGCAGGAAGGGGCAGCCACAGCTTCTCTGGGCAACCTGTGCCAGTGCCTCACCACCCTCACTGCAAAGATCTTCTTCCTTATATCTAGCCTAAATCTCCTCTCATTTTAAAGCCATTACCTCTTGTCCTCTCACTACATGTCCCTGTAAAAAGTCCATCTCCATCTTTCTTTTCAGCCCCCTTTAGGCACTGGAAGCTGCTCTAAGCTCTCCCCTGCACTTTTTCTCCGGACTGAACAATCCCAGCTTTCTCAGCCTGTCTCCATAGGAGAGGTACTCCAGCCCTCTGAGCATCTTTGTGGCCATCCTCTGAACTTGCTCCAACAGATCCACATATAGTTCAAGTACTATATTTTTATTTTGGCTGGATTTTTATTTCTGTCTTAATTCTGAAGATCAGAATTTTCTTTCCTGAAGTCATCTCTTCAATCTGTACAATTAAAGCTCATTTAAATATTTTGGTCACTTCCATGAACTAATTATAGTGACTTATGGTTGAGAAGGTACTTTCATCTTAAGCCTCTATTTGCAGGTGCTTAGAATTTTTGGAAAATAATAACCTCTGGGCTTAAAACTTATGTTTGCAGAGATCAAAGCTGACCCAGAGGTGGAAAACAATTGTATACAAGGTCTTTCCCACCCTTTTTTGACATGCAAAAAAATATGAAATAATAATTTTCCTCCTGCTTCTTTCCTTATTACCTTCACAATTATTTGGACTATATCACATTATGTCTACCGATGTCTAGGGAAGGCTTCTCAGATGACTGAAGAGGTGAGGAGCATATCTCATCAGTAATAAATGTGCTGTGCTTTTTGTTTTTTTACAGTTATTGGAATACAGTTATTTTTTTCTCAGAGCTTGAGGCATTTAAACAGTAACAAACCTACAACAAACAAAAAGTGAACTTTATGCAGAATGACTAGAAGGGTTCGATTCTTTACCACCACAAAAGCTTCATCATTTTGGTCTTGGATCAACGACTGGCAATCTTGTGGACTTTTTTTATGGTTGATTTCAGCAAGCCTCAGATCCTATGTCATGAGTAGACTGCTTAACCCAAATTCTGAGTCAATGGGACTAGGTGAAATTGTCTGTCTTTTTAGGACAAAGTAGATTCAAAGCCATGTTGTATTAGTTCTCTCATTCTATAGAGGGGCCTCCAGAAAAATTAAGGAGCTTCAGGATGGGTACTTCTAATCATAAAGACCAAATGATGGCCTATGCTTCCAAGGATCAGCTGGAATCTCATCTTTTCTTTGAGATCTGGTGGTGTTCAGCACAAGAACCTAGCTCACTGACTTTATATTACTGCATTTAGAAAATGGCTCTGGAGGAAGAAATCTGCTGGAAAACTAACGGGGGTGCACATAGCTTCAGTTCCAGTAGGGTCCATAAAATGCCTTTTATGTCAGTGAAACAAAACTGCAGACTATCTTGAAGCCTTTTAAACAGCCTCTGCTCAGATCCAGAGCTGCAGCCTCAGATCAGCTTATCCCAGATGTCCCATCCATTTCCTCCACTCCCCAGGAAGAGATGAAGAGCGGCTTTCTGAACAACAGGTGATTTATTGCAGTGCCTGTTTCCTAGCCCCCAAGCTCAGTAGCATCTCAACCAAACTGAAGAACTGCCTTGGGTATCTGCCTTTGTTGTTTGAGCTGCCTGAACTATCCTTACGTGTCCCTTTTAATTAAATAACCCTTGACTTGGTTTAGTACAGATAATAAAAGACGATGAGGATAGTACAGGGTATCTTTACCTTGCCAGGCTGATTTGGAGAAGCTGCAAATCCAATCTGTGTGTCTAAAACCCACTTCTGTTTGGGAGCTGGAGGGGAAAAGCCATCTTTGTCTTTCCTAATATTCTCTAGGGAAAATTAACAGTGCCTAGGGTTTTCTCTGTTCACCCTCTGCCATCCCATCTTTCACTTTCTGGCTTCTTTAACGTCCAATCTCCTTTAAATTGCGTTAAAGGAATAGGAGAAACCATTGCTTTTCTCTTTTCTCCTTGGAGCTAAAAGCTTTCTCTTTTCTTCACAGTGCTTGGTAAATGCAATAGACAGAGTGAAAGCTTCATAAATCATAAACAAGCAGAGGACCTAAATAAAAGTCACTGCAAACTGAGGAAAACAGAGGCCCCAGCGTGCACATTAGGTCTAAGATCACAGTGTTTATTTTAAACTACACTAGCAGAAGGCAGAGGGCATGGCTGTTTTGTGTCCAACTCAGGAACCAAAAGAAAAGACAGTGGGCCATACAAATCAGAAATTAAGAAATTGCTTTGCAGTGTTAACAGACACAGACAGATGCAGATTTTTGCTCTCCAGTTTTGCCTGTTCCTTTACAATAACCAGCTCCTTTTCTCTCTATTGTTCCTTATAGCATGGAAAAGTTCCTCCATTATCAAGTGGTAACTTGCTCTAGACTCTGCTGAGTGCAGCAGCAGCAGCCTCCAGAGCACTCCAGCAGTAAGAAATGCTGGACCATGATGCTAGTGGATTCCACTGTGCTCAGCATTAGAGAAAGGATGTTGGGATTATGGCAGGGAAAAAGTTTGTTTCAGAGCATCCTTCTTTTCCACATGCCTGTTTACAAAGCTATGAGATATATGAGTGGGTGATAGAAAAAAAGGGAAAAGCAGTCCTCATTCCCTCAAAGGAAATCACTTACTGGTGATCAGGAAGCAGAGCAAGTTAATACAGGAATCAGAAGAACAGCTCTCATACACCCCACTGGTGTGGCCCAGCCTTTCTGTGGTCAATCTCTGCTCTGTAGGAGACTGGGCTCTGTAAGCAATTGGCCTCCACTCCTGCATGTCCCAGAGCAAGTCTTCACAAAGAAGGGAAGAGTCAGCCCCTGCCCACCGCAGCTTGAGCAGGGCTGGCACATTGTGTCAGTCAAGAAAGTATGTAATGAGTACATCGGTGTTCTTACTTCTGTTTTAGGAATGCAGGTTCTGGTGATCATGTATTTCTGAAAAGACTTCTCTTTGTAAGCAACTCTTTCTTGAAGTCAATAGAACATATTTCTTCACTGATGTAGATTAAATTCAGGTTTGCCCTCAGGATGCTCCTTCTCCTCACTTTGAAGTGGGACTTATTCTTTCATTCATGGTGCTCCTGGAGGTGGGAGCTTTCCAGCTTTGGGTCTGGGAAATGCCTTGTCAGGAATAGGCACTACAACAGTCTCAGGGATTAATGAAGGTACTGTCTGCTTGTTCCAACTTTTTTTCCTTGCAATTAGTCTTTAAATCTATGACAGCTTTCCATTCATGGTGTGGTTATCAAGCTTCTTAAATTACCCTACTGTGAGCAGTTTTATCATTCTGGGGGGAATGGTTTCTATCTTTTTATCAATCTACCATTATCCATTCTATTGTTCACTTTTATACAGTATTCTAGTAAGCTAAACATGATGGATTTACATTGACAGAAGTCACATTGCTTTGTTCCTACTGTCATCATCTAGGCATATTTATATTTTTAGCCACAATAATTAAGCTATCATCTAATGCAGTAAGGCACATCTGCCTAAAATTTCTTGGATCTCATTGAGTTGTTTTTGAGAAAACAAAACCAAATTTGAGGTCATATGTCTGTCAATTTTCCTGGAGTTCAGGAAAACAGTTTTTTTAAAAGAAATGGTACCTTTTATTAGCAAGCACACCAACAAAATTTTGTGTTCTTTCAGCAGTGTTTGAATCAGATTCTAAGTTAATTTAGTACAATTTAAAATTTGGGGTTAATGGGTAGGCAATGTCGTTCCTCGGTCTGATAACTTTTTCTGCTGGTTCTTTGCTTTTACCACCTACAAAGACAGACCACAGGGCAGCTCTCTTTTCCAATCACATCCTGGGGCAACAGCTGGAGAAGAAACATTTAATCCTTTGCAGTCAGTTTCCCTTTGCCTTCCCTCTTCATCCTTTTGCAATTTTAACAAACCTGCTTTCTCCCCCACAGGCTGCCTATTTCAGATAAACTCTAGAAATTGTGTGCCTCAGTTTTGCTCCTAGAAATCTTAAAAAATGCTGCTCCTTCCTGGCATTCAGTACAACCTTTAGTAACTGACAAGAGGGGTTAACCTTTGGTCTGGGGAGTACAAAGTTATAAATCAGTTGCTGTTCCAAAAAGCTGAGTTTGAATCAGGTGTTTTACATTTTCTTCTTTGGAAAATAAACCCCAAACAAACATAGAGAAACAAAACCAAACCAGAACAGATAATCTAATACAGTTGTGGCTGGGAGGAAGCAAGACATTTGTAACAGCTTTTAAAGTATTAAAAAGGAAACATGCTAGGAACAAATACTGTGTTTGTGTTCTGAGGTTAAAACATGACAGTTCTGAAGGAAGAGATTTACTAAATCAGGTTTGATGCCTTGAAATAATGAGAGGGTATGAACTTCCAGGGGAGGAGGGGAACAGACTTAGGGTATGTGGCCTCATTTAGAGAAAACATAAATGTGCACAGAACAGAAAGGAATTGAACATTTGCACCTTAGTTTATTTTCATGGAGGAAAAAGCTCTGTAATGTTAAACATTTATCAGAAAAGCCCTTCCTGATGTGGTCATGCTGAGCCCAGAAGAGGCTTGGGTTCAGAGGCTTTAGTCAGGGCAGCAGGATGCTGAATTGCTCCCTTCAGGAAGAAAGAGCACAGCCTCCCAGGGAAAAGCAGGAAGGACAGCAGCAGCATAGGAGGGAGGAAGAAGAAGAGGGAAGCATGCTCAGTGCCAGCAGAAGCAGAGGCTCTAACTGGGGCTTGGACCGGGCACAAGGACACCGTGCAAAATTCATTTATGTGTCTCGGATCAGGCTAGGCGAAGGCTCTGCCCCAGCCTTTAGGCTCTACAGCCCCTTCTATCTGAAATGCTTTGCTAATGCCTGTACCCAAGTCAATTTTGTCCTCAGATTCCTGGAGATAACCAACAGCAAACTGGGGAACAAAGGCAGGAATATCATTACATGGGGAACCTGCATCTGACTTAAGTTTTCCTGGAAATGAAATAAAATGTGATTTTGGGGAGAGGGTTTTGAGGGTTTTGTAAGAGTTTAAGATTTTTCTTTTTCCGTTTCTGAGCACTTCCTTGTGTTGATCTCCATAACAAAGAATGCAGTGATGCTCTACACAGAAATTACGTGATACATGTTCACTTCTTTTGTTTAGTACTGGTAATCTTGACCCATATCTCCTTTACTGTGATCTTACCAGCGTAAGCATCTTTTTGCCTTTGTCAACAAGGATATTTGGAGAGGCAAAGGGCTTGCCAGGGTTGCTGTTCAGATGTGCCATCTCAGTCCTGGCACACACGATATTTTCACATATTTTGTAAGGCCACAAAATACTCATAGTTTGGTAAGAAACAGAAATTGCCGAAAGGAATGGTGGATAAGCACTGGCAGACTCTGGTCTTCCAGAAGCAGAGAGTCATTCATCCATGGATAATGACCACAGCACAGACGACAAGATAAACACTGCATATGAGTCTGAAGTAGACACAGCATTTAAAAACATCATCCCAGCAATGCTAGCTGCTACATTCATTCATCAAACAGTGACAAAAATGTTATTTAAGACAGGTAAAAAGCAAATTGGAGCTAAATGACCATACACAACTGTCTCATGCATCTACACGCTATCACACATGCTGCTACATTTATACATATTATCCTGTATATTATTTACGCCCCTGCTCTTGCTAAGATAAAAGCATGCCTTGTAGACACATGCATACGTCTCCCACAGAACTTAATTTAACACAGCACACTTGTATGTTCAGCACACATAGACTTTTCTCTTGACATTGCTGGGTGAAGTTGAGGCAGTGGGAGCTAAACTCACAAGAGTAAACTACATAAATACATTCAGTAGTTAAATGCAAGGTATATTCCTAGAGCCAGAAGTGACTTAGCTGTGAAGATCAGTGCAAGTGGTGCCCCCTCAAGGGTCCCTACTAGGACCAGTACTGTTTAATATCTTCATCAGTGAAATAAACAGTGGGATTGAGTGCACCCTCAGCAAGCTTGCTGATGACATCAAGCTGTGTGGTGCTGTCAACATGCTGGAGGGAAGGGATGCCATCCAGAGGGAACTTGACACGTTTCAGAGGTGGGCCAATGCCAACCTCATGAAGTTCAACAAGGCCAAGAGCAAGGTCCTACAGCTGGGTTGGGGTCATCCCAAGCACAAATACAGGCTGTGCAGAGAATGGATTGAGTGTAGCCCTGAGGAGAAGGACTTGAGGATGTTGGTTGATGAGAAGCATAATGTGACCCAGCAGTGTGCACTCACAGTCCAGAAACCAATCGTGTGCTGGGCTGCATCAAAAGGAGTGTGGCCAGGCCAAGGGAAGTGATTCTTTCCCCTCTGTTGTACTCTGGTGAGACCTCACTGAGTGTATGAAAAATATCCTGGAGTAGTTGTGTTCCACTCTTGTTTTAGATGGAAGTAGCCAATTTGTTGTTTCCATATAAACACTGTCTATTTCTCGCTCTTGGTAGAGTCATGCAATTCATATTCTGCCTCCAAAACAGATAATTTTCATTATTTTACAGGAATGATTTCAATATTACCTGTACTAAAGGTATTCCTTGGTACTATTTCCAAAAAAACACACACCAAACCTCTCCTTTAGTATCCTAGGCCAAAAATTTCTTAATTTTCCTTTATATGCTGGATAGATAAGTGATTTGCTGATGGCAAAAAGATGTCTTCCATCATCTAACTATATGGAATAGCCCTGTTCCTCTGGTCTAGGTTTGGAGCAGCTTTGCTCAGAATGAGTTAGCTAGTTTGTTTTTCTACTGCTGGGACTTGAGTGATCACAGCAGAAGAGGATAGCTTGGATAGCTAATCAGTTGTCACACACAGTGTTTAGATAGTACCCCTTTTAGGTGAAGAGCAGCTCCAGAACACAGTCTGGAGAAGCAAGTATAAAGGGGGGAACAAAACCAAAAACTGCCTCTATCTGATAGCAAGGAATGAACTTAGATTCCAGGTGATCTGAATATAGCTTGAAGTTTACTGGAGAGATGCAATATTCAGCTTGCATATTATCAAAGCTGCTAAACCCTGCATAGTCAGTGGAGAGAAGCTGGAATTGTTCTCATGGTTGTGAGCTCTGCTAGTTGCCTACAGCCCTTTGCCATTTGTATTGTGACAACATATTACTATATTAACCATTGTTATATCTCAGCTGGAAGCTATTTGGCTTAATAGCATTTACTTTACTACAAGACAGACAAGGTAAAATCATATCTGTGGTTCACGTGATGGTAGCAGTGTAAGGTGATTCTGTATATCTTTAAATCTGTCAGGATGCTCCTAAAAGAACACCAGATCTTCCAAATCCAGGATATGAGGATTTTTGGGTACCATCCATGTCTGAACATAGAAGTCCTGTTCAGACAGTGACAGCTCTGTCTGTTCAACAGGAGAATACACTGACACTCAACTCACAAACAAGATGTTTGCCAGTAAACATTCAGTCTTGGCTGGATATACGCCTTCAAGAATACATTAAGACTTTGTGTCTTTTTCCTTGGACTAGAATTCTAAGAAAAAGAAGTCCATGAACATCATAACTAGCTATTCCCCTTGTACTGTTGCTATTCACAACCCATGCAACCATATGGTGAGGAAGTTGTCTCTCTTGCTGTTGTCTGTCTGTTCTAGCATACAAAAAGTTGCCATTTTGTAGGACCATAGGATAATTCAGGTTGGAAGACATCTGAGTAAGCTTCTAGTCCAACCTTCTCTTCAAAGCATCATGGTCAGCTCTAAGGTCAAACCAGATATCTCGTGTCTGTTCCCCTTCAGGCCTTCAAAACCTCCAAGGATGAGGAATTAGATGCACAGTCCCTCTGGATAGCCTGTTCCACTGCTCAGCTGTCCTCAGTGTGGCAGGTTTTTCCTTATATGTGAGCTGAACCTCTCTTGTTTCAATTTATATCATCTAGTGTGCTTCCTTCTTCCATACACCACTGTGAAGAGTCTGTTTCTGTTTTCTTGATATAGAGAAATACTGGTAAAGAAGACTTGGCTGTATTTTCTGTTTGTGGTTGACATAAATAAGCAGAGAATGAAGCTGTGCTGTGGAAAATGCAATCAAAAAAAACCCTGGTGCTTTTTGTATTGATTGTAGATGATGTTAGTGAACATAAGAAAGCTTTCAGCTCTTGTTTCTTAGGAAAACAGTATGTGCATATATTGCTGATCAAAAGCATGCCGTGAGTTGTGCAATCCAACAGGGATGATATACTCATGTATTCCAGGCATAAAGACAATATATACTATATATAAAGACAATGCTACTGCACGACTGCAGTAGTATCAATCAGGAAGAAATCACAGCATGTTTTAGTCTGCTTTTCAAACACAACAGGAGTACCTCAGACTTTGCTTGTTTCCAATGCTGTCCTGCCAAGGACAATTTTTTTCTCAGTTTTAATCTAATAGAAAACAGAGCTGGATGTCCCATCGTTTGTGTCGTTACTCTAAGAACAGGAGGTGTACACAATATTTTATGAGATGCCCTGGACAGAGAATGTATTGTGATCTAGCTCTGACACATACTGCAATTTAGTACTACTTCAAGAGTGAAATGTGCCTGAGCCTTCCTAGCCAAAGGCATTGCTCTTGTAGCTTTGTTCGTTGTTCCTGAATGAACTACATCTTTGAGAAATACCTAGACCCACTCAGTGGAGAAAGCCTTATTGTCTCTGAGAAGTGATTCAGAGGATCTGAGGAAGACACTGAGAGGAGAGCAGCCTAAAGGCAGTCAAACAAAGCACTAGTCCCAGGACCTGGTTGAACATATTAGGGCATCAGCATGCAGCCTTCAATCTATATTTGTCCACTCAAATGAGTGGCTTGAGGACTCAATTATTTTCTGTATGAACAATATTTATGTTCATAAGAGGAAAAGGACTCCCGAGGCAAAGTGTGTACCTTGATCACAGGGTGTTTTGTGGTGGCTAGAAGGCAAATAAGAGGCAGCAAAAACACTCTATGAATCTGTGCTTGACAGACAAGTTCCTTGTCCTCTAATTGCTTTTTGCAGCAGTACAGACACCTGAGGCAGCTGTGGAAAAGTCACAAGGATGAGAAAGGCTTTTATGTTGTACAAGGGCATTCAGAGAAGCATTCAGCTTGTGTTTTTAGGTGCAAAGTCTAAAATAAATAAGAAGCTTATTTTGAGCACGCTAATGGGGGTAGCATGAATCCAAAGAAGGAGCTGTAATTTCCAGTCTGTCTGTGACTGACAGCTCTGATGAGGGCCAGACACACAGTCCAGGCAAGTGTCTTCCGTGCAGTGATGTGACACAGAACATGCTTTCAGCATCCATGACAAAGACAATGTAAGTTTGCTCTGCTCTCTTTAAACTTAAATAACTGCTATGGCAGCTTAAGTCAAGAAGAAAAATTTATTTTCTCAGATCAGCTTTAATTTTTTTGCACTTTCTCCAGTTACCAGGCTAGGGCTGAGGCAAATGAGTTTCAGGTCCCTGCCCTAGAAAATGCTGTGTGAAATCACTCCATGCCTCACTTTCTCAACCTGTACAATGGGGAATGCTATCTGAATAAAATCCTTGATGGAAGAGATTTATGATGGAAGCAAGTTTTTATTATTCAGTTTTTCAATGCATTATGACATTCTTATTTTCTTTATTTCTTCAGATGGCACTCAGGTTTGAACAGCAACAGAGCTGTTCAGTGCCTTCATTGAGCTGCATCGATGAAAGGCTACTGATTCATGTAGCCTTTGTCTGACACATACATAGGAATCTCCAAGGACTGCTTAGAGAAGAGAGAGAGGTGTTTTCTGTATTCAACTTGCACTGCTTAGAGAACTGGACCGGGCCTCAGGCAATGTAAAAGCGGGCTCCGAGGTGAGCCAAGTGAGTAACTCCTTTGTATAACTGCTCAGAGCAACAGGTTGCCTGAAATTTCTGGTCAGATGCTTGGAGAGCATGGGTTGGGATCTCCAGGATGTTTACATATCTCATTCCATTAATTTTGACAGAAGATGAAGAAAAAGGATACCCATTACTGGGGGAAAAGAGCTGCACAAAAAGTAGAATAACTGAGCTTGGAAAAGGCATGTGAAGGTCTCTAGCCTCACTCTGTAACTAAAGCTAACTAAAGCCAAATTCCAGTTGGATTAGGTTGCTCAATGTCTTGTGTGGTTAAATTTTGCAGATTTGCCAGAATGGGGATTGCACAACCTGTCAATAAACCTGTTCTGGTGCTTAACCATCACTTCAAAGTTAACAATTGTTAACCTTTTTCCTCTTATATCTACTTGCACACTTATTTAGTCGCTATCAGGTGGCATATTCAGAGTGACAGGACTGCCAGTTATGTTTGAAAATCAGGACTTTAGCAGTGTTTTCTTCCTCACCACATGTCTGTGCACTTCCTGTCACTGGGAAGTCACATGTGTATAGGGCAGAAGAGTGTTGCATAAGCCAAAGCTGGTCAGGCGCCAGGACTCCAGATTCATCATGGATTCATCAGTGAGGTGGTCTGTAGCTAGTAGTGACCACTGCCTTGTATGAAAAGAGTAAGAAAAGGTTGTGATGAGTTACCTTGACCTATAACAAGTTCTCTCTGAATCCGTCTGCTTTCCACAGTGTTCCTGTGTTGCTCTGGGTCATATTGCTGACCTGTTTCTTCTTGCACCAGTAGAGAAATGGGGTTTCCCTCTACTTTCTCTTCTACTCTTCTTTCCCACCTACTTGACATAAACAATTTTTTTTTACAAATATTTCATTTCTGACATTTTTCTTCAATGTTTTCAAACTATTGATTGAAACGCTGGAAATCCATTCAGTTTTCAATGGCCAAATGATGGAAGTTTTCAGGTTTCTAGTTTGTTAATTTGCAAACACATGTGGAGGAAAGAAATCAGCAGAGAAAAGAACTTGTATTGCAACATGCCTGACCATCCATAGGAAGAAAATTTAGGCTGAGCTTATTCAAGTTCGTCTGTGAGTGAATGAGCAAGAACACTGACAGGAAAATTAAAAGTACCTCATACTCGTTTGATGGTTTGTACACAATCTCCACTCACCCCTTCAACAGCTTGCAGTCTGCGGAAGATTCTGTTGATTCCCTAATCGACTGTGCTAGCTTTATCTTTGCATATACCATTCTTCCAACATGACCAAGGCCCTGATTCTTCAAACTAGCTCTCTTCCCTTTCATAAAATGGGAAAATGTCATTGCAAATATGAAAGTGCTTGTGTATGTATTGCTTTTGCGCTTGTGGGCTTAACTGAGGACTTAATGCTATGACAACCAAAAACTTGGGGTAACGAAAGAATGAAATTAGGAAAACCAGATGTGTATGGTAACAGAGTATTTTAAAATACATGCCACTTGGACTTAATCAGAAAATCATTTAATCAGGACACCTCTTGAAGCAAACCTAATTTAAGCCTAATGACATTTAATAGTGATAACTATGGCTTGGTGGGGATGGTAATTCCATTTAATTGGGATGCCTCCAGGTGATGCAATGGTGCTTGAGTGTGTGTGACAACTGCAGGCTGGTTCTGACTGCTTATGTACCCAGCAGCAGCCTTCAGTCTCTGTCCAGCTGCCAAGCACCAAGACAGCCCAAGAAAAAGAGTTTGAAAGTCCTTCACTGCTGCCTGAATTTGACAGGAACCGTAATGTATTCACTCCATGCCAGCAATGTTAGTTGGTTTCTTGGCTTCTATCTCCATATCTGCCACCTCCAAGAGGGTTCTCTTCCCGTCCACCTTCACAGCATCCTTCCCTAATTTTCCAGGACCTATCCCATGCATGTAGGTTTGCTGTACAGCTTCCTACAGAGTACCATACATATTGCAGTGGCACCTGGTGTCAGATGAAAACTCAGGCTTATGAGGATGAAGGTCATCCACAGGGGTGTCCCAGAGAAGGGACTATGAAGGCAGGCTGCCAGCAGTATCCCTTTTGGTAATAGGGACTTCAACCTCCATAGGTCTTTTGGAGCTATTGCTGCTGAATTAACAATTTCTGTGTTTGTCTGTGCAGTCTGTGTAACACCAGCATTCAGCTTATTACTGAAAAGCTCTTTGGAATACCTTGAATAGGAAAGTGTCCAGGAAAGCCAAATTTCAATCTTTTAAAGCTCCTTTTTCAGTCCCAACGGGTGTGATTGTGAGAAAAAAAATGTCCATTTCAATTCACTCTGTAGAACTCACTACATCCACAAAAGACTAATACTTAGGTCTTGTCTACACACAAAAGTGGCATTGATTTAAATAATCAGGTTTACAATGAATTTAACTGAATGGGTGCAACCTTTTACATGGACTTTAAGTCAATTTAAGAGATACTTTTATTCTTATTGCTCAAAGGTAGAGTCAAATAGTCGTAAGAGATTGAGTTAAAGTGTATGAGGAAGTTATGGTATTTTCAGATGAAGGCTACTGTCCTTTCTATGGGAAATTTCGCACCCTACACCCCACTACCTCAGATGGAATTGAGCCTCTCAGCCCATCACACACCAGCATTTTGCAGGTATCTCAGTTTACTACATAGAAACTAAAAAGGAAAAGTAATGGCTCTTCCATCACTGACTCCATGGCTTGCTGGCCTCTGCGGTGAATTGACATCAAAAAGAGTAGTGGGAAGGGGTTTCAGCCCAAGTAGCTTGGAGGGCAGAAGTAGGAAAAGGCACCTTTAGGAAAAAAAAAAAAAAAAGATAAAACAGAGCATATAAAAAAAAAATCTCAATAGTGTTATAAAGAATTGCAGGTGTCTTAATTATAGTCAACTTTAACCTGTTTGTATCGGTAGGGAATTTGGTATTGAAACCTTCAACATATCCCACATGAAGTACATGGAGAGAGGAATCCAAGACAAAACCAGATGCATCCAAAAGTGCACATGCATGTTCTGTGGCTGCTTTTTTTCCTCCAAAACATGGAGTGCCTTTTCAGAGGCGATATAATGCCTGTGCCCTTGGATTATGGTTGAAAATACTGCTGCATACAGCACAGAACTTCTGCAGAGAGGAAGGAAACATAGGCAGAAGAGCACTGTGACTAGAAAGACACATTCAGTTGGGTAAAGGAAGAATTTTAACAACATCACGAGAGCTGGTAAGAGGGGTTAAGAAGGATCCCATCTCAAGTGAGGATACTGATATTTTAGTTTTCCACATGCTCAGTTGGATGGGTGAACTGGCCTCTCCCGAATATTTCAAAATACCACATTTGTAAACAGATATGTTTATTTTTCTTGGCTTTAAGCTAGAATTTATTTTCTTTTCTAAAACAGAAAGGTCATTCTGACCTCTCAGATAAAACATTTTAATTGAAAAGAAGCCAACGTGTAATGCCAAAGGAAAATGCTAGAGGAGCTAGCCTTTTTCGGCAAAAAGCTTCATTTTGATGAATCAGCATCTCCTGACAACAAGTATTTAGTCAAAATATTCCTGTTCTGCTCCAGGCCTGAATACTGGTTCTTTAATGTGGGTTCTTCAAAGCTAATACAGCAGATTATATGCAGCTTGCTGGATGCATTGGCTGGTTGCTGACTATGTCCTCCTGTAATAAAGCATGTAAGAAGGGTGGGCTTGCACAACCTACTGTATGGTTGAACATGAATTTGAAATATAAGGGAACACATGATTTCAGTCACATAAGGAATACAGAAAAAAACTAACAAAGTGGTTCTACAAACGTTCATTGTCAGCTAGGAGACACCTCTGTTTTAAGCTTTCAGACAGCATTTTTGCAGGTTGAGAACACGCTGCACGTATGCATATATATACACACACACATGCGTATACATATGTATACATGCATCCATATGGGTATATGTGGATGGATTAGGCTGTCTCTGGATTTGTAGCATAGTGGCTGAGAATGATGGAACCACCTTCATTTTTGCTTAAATTTACCTGGCCAAAAGGAACACATACATTCCCACCCCACTTTAGGAAACACCAGAACTCCTAAAGGCTATCTCTGCCAGACTTTAAAGAATAACCTGCTAACACTGAGGAACTTTTCAGAGGATGTAATGTCTCCTACACTCAGCAACTCTGCCACAGCAATGTTTCATTGCTACATTATTATGCACGAAAGTGCACACTCAAGCCATTTCTGTTTGCTCAGAATAGTGTTTACTGAAATATGTTCTGCAGTTTACCGTTCCTTATGGAAGATAATATTGTATATACAAGAGCAAATTGAATATATGTAGTGCAGTAATTGCCATCATGCCCAACAAGTTGATATATTTGAATACTCAAGATAGATAAGGTTTCTCTAAGGATTATCCCTCAACACATTCACCGAATTTAATTTTGTATTGTTACTTACAATTCCTTGGAACATGTTACTTATAATATAAAAAAAAAAATGTGCTGTGAATACTTTCTTTGAGAAAACATTGCACATGCTTCCCACAGTCTCCACCCTTGGGATCTTTAGAAAGCAGTTTTGCTTTTCCTCCATGCAGTAAGGGGCTCCTTCAATGAAGAGCTATCCAGGGCCATTATTCCAGGGTTTGGGAGAAGCTGAATACTGACTATGCAGATCCATGCCCCTCATGTGTTTTTAATGCCCTGATGTATTTGTTCAGTATTTGGTATCGCAATTAGATGGTGAAAAACCTGACCTAGTTATCAGGTACTGTTGGGAAGGAATTTGTAGAGCAGTAAGCATTTAAATGAAGATGTTAAGGTGTACCTACAAGAAAGGAAAGGTTTAGGAAAGAGAAAGAGGAGACAGTATTTCTCTTTTAGTGATTCATATGGGATTCTGCTACAGCATAGCAGGAAGCAGAGACTGGAACAAGATGTAATAAAAAAAAATATAGGCAAGCTTGTCCAAGCAAGGGTTATGTTCCAGCCCTGGTGAGAGAGCACTTGCTATGCATGCACATGTACAGATCCCCCACAGCATCACTCACTGTTTCCCCATGGCAATACATGTATTCCTCCTTCAATGCGCCTAACACTTTGTTGGCACTCCACTTCTGTTGTTTCTGCCTTTTCATGCAGCCCTCCACCTCTCTGGATCCCCATCCTGGATTCCCAGTTTCACCAAATGAGTTAGCAATATGAACAAGTAGACGTTATGGAATTATATCAACCAAATAACCTCTATTTCCTTCCCCCCCCCCCCCAAAAAAAAAATAAATGGGTAAATCTGAAAGTTAGCTGATTGCAGCACTGTAGATGTCATGTCCATGTAAAGCACAAAATTTAGCAGCACAACAAAAATATTCCAAAATAATACAGTATGCTCAGTATGAACCCTTTTGTTCTGGAGAGAATGGATGAAGAGCAAACTGCAGATACCAGACATTCGTCATGTCATCTGATGGGCATGCATCTGAAGGAAGGATTTGTATATTGCTGTTCAGAGGGATGTTAAGACCTGTATGTCCCTAGGATTTTGACCCCACTAAACCAGACAGTTCTTGTTCCACTGCTTCATTATCAGGAGGTCCTGTTTGAGCCTGCTCCATCCAGGGCATTAAGACAGCAAGTGAGCTTCTATCTCCTGCCCTCCCTTTCTTTCCTGATTCAAGCAAATCTACTTTCATTTTCCCTCTCATTTTGGCTACTGGCTTTGAAGTCCCCTTCTCTCTCTTTCACCCTCCCCTCTCCCTCCTCCTGAGTCTTCCTGACAAGAAGAAGAGAAGCAGAATTTTGCAATAAACAGCAAGAGTTTTGTGGCACTAATCAGCATTTGCAAACGAAGATTAACAAAGTGCAAACAAGCCTACGCGATAACTCCACAGCCTGACCTAATCTTAATGAAATCTACAAGATCTATTTATACAAATAATAATGAATTTTCTTGCTTTCAACATGGACCAATTTGCACATGTAGATTACAAGTGACATACGCAATTGTTTTGCCTGCATAAGTTCCCCAACTTTAAAGAGCTTACTGACAGCTCCCTGCAAAGAGAAGACATGCAGCTGACAGAGCTGTCTCAACTTTATTCAGATCCAGCAGGAGCACTCCCTTGCTTTTCTTTAGAAAATACATTCCATTTAATTTCTTACTTCCCTGAAGACATTGAGAAACACTGAATGCTGAGAGGAGGGGGATCCTGATGACATGCAGTGAAACAAGGACAGAAAAGGATAACTTTGCCTGGAGAGCTTTGGAACTCTCCATAGGGAAGTGTGACTTAGGCTCACAGTTTTTTGCATAACACCAACAACTGGAAATGTATATTTAACTTGAAAGTATTCAAATGGGAAATCTAGCAAAGCACTGGAACACCAGACACACAAAAAGCAGAAGGACCACAGGGGAGGAGCTCATAGCTAAATTAGGAGACATCAGCTCTAGGTCAGTTTCAACTGCCTTCTGACAGCAGTTCCCATTGCATGTTGTAGGAAACTTGTGTATTACAGGTGTCCATCTACCCAAAACTATATATAATAAAGGTAAACGGAGAAAAAAGGCTCCAAACTGAGGACAAGGAAGTCTCTGATGACCAGCACATATATGTAACTGCACAATTCTTTATGTTGCTATTCCTCACAGTCCCTCCACAGCCTTAAGATAGCCAGGCTTCTGTGGGCACTTTATCTCCATTCCACATGTTGTGTTACAACTTCAAGTATAGTCTACTTATCAGAGACTAAAAATAGTGCTTAAAAGTGTTCTTTAAGACCTATGGATAAAAAAGAAGAGCCCTTGCCCTTTCCTCAGGCATTTCACAACTGACAGGTACCAACAAATTAAGTGGGAAAGAGACTGAGGAGTAAATAAGGCTTTTGTAAACTTCCCCAGCAGTTGCTTTTGGCAGCTGACAACTTAATATCTTATGAACTATCAAACAGAGGTCAAGGGGAAGGAGAGAATTGTAAGAATACCATGGAAGGCAATGATTTTACTGCAGATATTTTAGCATCTTGCCTGCTGTTCTGCCTGCTCATACGTGGCAGACTTCCGCTAATTTGGTTTGACAATAAACTTTGAAAGCTGTCAAGTGCTGAGGTATCTCTGCATATCTGCATTCATGTTTGCTTATTGTAACCCGTCAGATAACTTTCCATCCCATAGGTGAACAAAGAGAAGAAGTAGTGCTGGATAGTTTTCCACCAAGCATTGCCCTTGCATCATTCATGATGGGCTTTCATGGCAAATTAAATTTTGAAGAGCCACAAGTAATTTACCACTGCATTTACCCATCTTTCATAGACAACTACTGCTTATTGCTGTGAGCTAGGCATCTGTTTCTCTGGAGGTCTACCTGACATATATTTTTGCCCTATCAACATTTGCAATATTTATGCTTACCATTTTTGTGCATTTGTTTACCTATTTCTATTCCCTCCACTTTTTCTTGTGCATGTGTGTTTATGTAAGGAAGGAGCTGCACGTCACTACCTGTCTTCACACATGAACAAAATCAAATCAGTTACTTTAGGTTAGAAACACCAACACACATGCAGCCTTGGAACTTATAGGTACACACTAGTCATACAGTGCATCCAAACATTCCTTACAGAGACCAGCTGTGGCTCCCAAGGGAAACCAGGTGTCCAGGTGGCATTGTGTTGCAGGGTCTCTGACTCTTGCTCTGAAAACCCCAGGGGCCTTAAAACCTCTGTCAGTGAAGAGAAATGCAAGCACATCCCTGCATTGTCTCATGAGAAGGTGGAAGCAAAAGACACAGTTGGACAGGGCCAACCCAGCACAGCAAGGTGCAGAGGAGACACTTCTATCCAGGTCTTTCGTGAGGGGTATTTCTTCTATCTTTTGCCTGTAGGAATTACAAAGCAAGCAAAAAGCTAATTTGCATGCTCACATAAGCTGCCCCTCAAAATAGCAGAAGATGATTTTAAGTGGGGGAGATTAAATAGGATGAGGCCATGGTCCTTTGGAAGAGATAAGAGAAATTGTCTGGTTCTATTGGCCTGCTTGAAGGAAAGTAAGGAAGGAGGCAAACTAGTTGGTATCAGAAGAAAAGGGATTATTCATGAGCTTTTGCCTTGGTTTTTGGTTGCATCCTGGGGCAGTTTACATGAAGCTATTTAGACCTACAGATGGTACCTTCTACTCATCCACTTCCTCAGATACTGTGTTCTTCAAGCTATGTATTTGTGATCCCTAAATGAATCTGGATAATGCCTCTGTACAGGGAACGTAAAACTTGGTTATTCACCTAAAAATAGGCCCAACATCACAGACTACAGATTGAGAGCTACTACACAAATACTTACGTATACTATTCATCATTACTAGTTTCAGAAATAAATGTGTGTTAACCCCCTTCCTGACAGCTCTGCAAAGTGAAAAGAAAGCATTTAATTCTTGCTTTCAAGTTTTCAAGAAATGGAAGGTAGATTTGGAAGACATAGTAAGCAGCTATTTCAATGCAAACTCAGAAGAAATCTGTTACAGGAAAATTGCAAGTTGTTGCCTAGGGCTCAAGAATCTGACATACCAGTCCCCAGAAATAAAAACACGCTCCTGAGAATTCAAGCTTTCTGTGAAACATATGTAGTGAGATTTTAGCTAGGATTACCAGCACTTTTTTAAGCTTAATGCATAACCAAAATAATCACTGGCCTTATAAAGAGAATTTACACAAATTCACTTCCAGGTCACTTCCCACTAATTCACTACCATAGATGCTGTTTTGTATCAGTTGACACTCAGTGGAATACAAATATATAACATCAATGTAAAATTAGTGATTAACTGCTTCAAACAGCACTTACTGCCCATTTCTGAACAGTGGTGGCTGTCCTTTCACTTAACAATTGGTGTGTAATTTGAGGCTTTCAAAACATACCTGCACATCAGCAGATTCACAGAACCATTAAGTGGGACAGAAAAGAGTAATAACGTCCCTTTCTTTCACTCAGGAGTAGAAAAAATTAACTCCAGTGTGGTTCATTTACTGGCAGTTTCAACACCTCCAGGTTGCTGGATGGAAGCGTGATTATACATAAGTTAAGACTGATGATGCTTTGTCTTCTCTTCAAATCTCACATCAAATAAAAACTTGGGAAAACTTCTTTGTGCCTCCTATTTTTTTATCATTGAAATGAAGCTCGTGAGGCTTGGTTATATTCTGGACCAGACAAGAGTAAAAATTCTTCTAAAAATGCAAAGGGGTAAAAATCCTCATGTTTTTCTTTAGGAATGGGGATGAAAATTCAAAAGCCAAAGTAGTTTAGCGCAAAACCAAACAATAAGATTTTTCAATACTGTTTTTGCCAAGTAACCTGACAGTTGGTTTCAGTCTTTCTTTGATCTCTCTGGCTTCTGCGCAGCAAGATCACATATCTAGTGTTTGTAGTTGTGGAAGTGTGGAAGCTCTACTTCTTCTGCAAACTTGTTTTATGAATAAAGTACAGCATGAAATATCATAGCAAACTTTCCAAGCAAAGTATGAGAGAACTCAAATTTAAAGGTATTTCATACACATACCTGGCACACTCCCAGAAGCAGAAGTAAGCATTCTTAAAATTGGAGCTCCCATTTTTTTGCAGAAAAAACATTTTGAGATACAATTTCTGACCATGAGTTTCAACCACTGAAATGAGTCATCCCTCTCATACACAAAGATCTGTTCATATTCAAATTGCTAGGACAATTTGAAATGCGAATGAGCTGGGATACATGTAACAAGCTTGTATTTACTTTTGGAGTAGAGTGCAGAGGATAGAACTATGAAGGCAAAAGCATTACTGTCTGTCTGGGGAGTTTTCAAATTATTTCTCTGTTTTTTTGAGTGGGGAGGGAGTAAATTCTGCTTTAACGCTGTTCTCCACCCAGGATATTTTTAAAAAGCTTTTTTGAATAATATTTGCTCTTCAAATTTTCAATATACATTCGCAAATATAAGCACATCAGATTTCTTGTTGTAATAATGTACTTAATTTAATAACCATTGTATGAAATTCACGTGTCCAGCCTGCAACATAAAGCTCTGTAGTTATCTGAGAGATACTTTTCAGATTTCATTGTGTACTCTTGGTTGACAAAGCTGCAATTTTTTATTGTCACTGCTATGCTGTTTGCTTTGTTGCAGTAAGTTTTTTAATCCTGGATGGACTCAACAGCAACGTGGTCATGGTAGAAAATACAACATAAGCAAAAAATACTTTTCTTCACTCCTAAATGTTTCTTGCATGCTCTCATGATGATATGAGACTGGAAGACTAAAGAGAATCAACAAGAAAATTATTGTGTGTCTCAAGGCACCATTGTTTATGGAGCTAACAGAGGGGTCACAGAATTACAAACTCCATGCAACAGTGCTGTTTGTGTGTGATGGTGATAGTAGTATTAATAGTCCCTATATATTAATACTTAGTGTGTTACTAAAAGAACAGCTGGATGCAAGGAGACTGAAGCTCCCTTTCCAACAGCAAAACAGACTGCTTCTGTCCGTTCTTTTATTTTGTGACTTCAGAAGCCTGTAGTGTTGGTGACAAACTCAATAAGCTATTTCAGATCCCATCAGGCTGCTGTCCTGTTTCCAGTTTCCAGGAGATAGCTTCCAAGTTCACCAGCCCCCTCCATTTTTTTGTGCAGAGTAGGAGGGATCAGGACCATTTGAATAAATCATATTTGAAGTTTCTAGGCCAAACCATTCATGAGCTATCGCATGACAGCTGAGCAAGAATCACTTCGAATTATTACAGATAAGATTTACACCAAATTTTACAAACACCGTTTTTTATTAGCTACTTCTTTGTTTTTCCTAGAGTGTACCCACAAATAAATTATCCCCTCCTGCAGATGACACACGTGACAAACTTTTCAGGATATGAAATGACTGAGACAAAGTATAATTTCTCAGATATTCTCCCGGTGAGTGCTGTGGAGGATCATTCACTGTTACTACTTCATTTACACCCATTTTTATTACGTTCACGTTACTCACATTTACACACATTTACTACTTCAGCTTTTATCTAATTAACCGACTTTTACTTTTAAATTAAACAGGCTTTGAATAAATAAATTCTGTCTGTAATTTTAATTATGCAGAGCTTACTTCTTTCCACTAATCAAAATCTTGACTGAAGCCCAAGTATTCACAATAGGTCATCATGATCTGAATCAGTGAGTTGTCACAGGTGGGATGCTAAATTGTCCTTCCTTCATTACATTTAATGAAAATGTGTATGCCAAGGAAATTGCTTTGAATAGAAATGAACAATTAAGAGAACCAAATGTACATAGCGAAGGGGGGAGGGAAAAGCGTTCCTGCTGAATGCTGTTGGATGTGATTAGCAAGCTTCGCATTTCAAAGAAAAATTCCTCTGTTGCCTTGTTTTCTAGATTGTCACCTCAGAGCAAAAGCAATTCTGCTGAGCTAGGAACCTCCAGGGAGGAAATTATAAGACATTCCCAAGAGAAAAACTGGAGTAGGAACAGGGAGAAAGAAATGCAGTAAAAACGTAGGAACTATGAAACAAAAAATTAGAAGAGACAGCTAACTTCTGTGGGGAGGAAAGATGGGGGGGGGGGAATGATATTGAAGAGTCATAGAATGATTGCAGTTTCAGCTGGTTGAATTGGGAACTTCATTCTTTTTCCTTATGTACACAGTATACATACAGTCAGCCTGCCTGTGTGACTTTGAATCCCTTCCCCCCCAGTGACTGTTGAACCTGCTGCCTGATTTCAATCCAATTTAATAGAAATGAAAGAGATGTAGAAGTTAATTAAGCTCCTAATTTCTATTGCAAATGGGTGGCTAGGAAGAAGAAAATTTGAGTGCAATAGATGTGAGAAGAACTGGAAGAGGAGCCTGCTTTGTATAAGAGACCAGGGAATTCATGTGGAATCTGTCCTGGATTGATTCCCCAAACACAGAGAATGCTTCAATCAGAAATTGCAGTTGAGCACACTACACAAATCCATAAAAATCTGGGCTTTGTTTATTCTGGTGTTAATTTCTTTGTTATCATCAATGACAGCTCCAGTAGCCTAGCTGGATTTTGAAACGATGTTAATAGAAGGTCTATATTTTTCAGTGTCACAGGCCTTGCAGTTGCTATGTAGCTCGAGAATTCTCCCTCCAACACAGAAATTACTTTCTTACCTTTTTGCGAAAAGAAGTTCCACATATCTGCATTTAGGACTGCCAAAGAAAATGTCTTCTGAAAAAATATAAAATGTGTAAACAGCAAAATAACACCAGAAGTAACATACCTTTAAACATATTGTACCTGTTAATTCCAACTAAGTTATATTATACATATTTGCAATAAAACCTGTAAATTTCAGCCTACTGCTACCTGATCATAAGATGACACAAACCTTGCACTATGTTGTTTTTCATTTTACATTGTTAGAAGATTTTTAAGCACCCTGGATGAGATTCTGAGCTAGTGAAAACCACTGATTCTCTGCTGGTTTTCATTAGCAAAGACAATTAACACTAGCAGAGAAGCTACCTCCTTTTGCTGATTCTCTGTGTGCAGATGAGGGACTTCATTATCCCTCATCACAGCTCCTATGGTGGATATACCCTTTTAAATAATATTCAGTTCATACAAAACAAGAAGAAAACCACATACTCACCAGATGCATTTCTTTCCCTCTGCTGTCTATCCAATTTTACTTTTCAAAAAAGAAATAAACTATCAAACCCTGAACAAAGTTAGAGCTTTCTGCAAATAAAACACTGCTAGAAGTATACTGTACAATTGCTAGATAATTCATATAAACTCTGAAGGCCACAAAAGTATATTGGTCCTTTAGCTCCAAAAAACATAGTTCATCATTCTCTCCTTCCTTAATTTATAATGCCATTAATCCATTTCCCCCCCTCTATAGGTTTCAAAATATGTTTGTAATTGCTACTCAAGTTCCTTTCCAATTTCTAGTATATTGTGTTTAGGGTTTTAAAGTCATGAGGGACTTAGACACATGACTCTGTTAGGCTGCTTTGAAACTTCAGTTTGTAGCATTAAGAGATTATTTATTATGCAGTGCGTACATTCATCCCATATAGGCTCGTAAAAACCATGTTAAACACAAAATTCCATACACGAGGTCTCCCTAGATTATATAATCTACACATTTCATATCACAAATGGATTGATCACTCTGATCCTAAAGGCTGAAATGTTCTGCTTCACCACATAATAATGGTACAAGATTTTACCATGCTGGGGCATAACCAAAATAAACCTGGGATTATAGTCTGTTCAAAATCCTTTACAGCACATTTGAGAAAACTGTATTTAAATCTGCAGTATAAATTCGATGGTGTATTTCTATCAGAACCAAAGAGCAGAAGGAAACTTAGAAAAACAAGAAACTGTGATGGCAAATGATGGAGGGTTGTGTAGTGGTGGGGAATATGTTGGCAGACTATTAACAGCTCATCTTCAGCCATTCCTGTTTTGAGAAGCAGAACTTTTGTAATGGTTTTCTGATCATTAGCTGGACTGTAGCAAAATGCATTTCACCCATAACTCTCTTCTAAAGAAGCTTTTTGTTTGGGAATAATGCAAATTATCCTCATTACAATCAGATGGGATGGTTGTTAATATCTTTGCATAATTAGAAGCTATTTTCCTTAAATACAGTTTATGCATGAACTTTCCAAGGAGATCTATCTACTGGGGTAAGACTGAGTAATTTTCATCTGGAAGCACACGCTGAAGGTTACACAAGTCAACATTTAAAATTAGTTTTAAAGTTGAACCAACTCACACCCTACATATGGTAAGAATTCTGGTCTCACTTCCAGGTATGTGCTAAGGGCGCTTTGTGAAATTCAAGTGCCTAAATGGTTCCAAAGGACAAAAATGCCTAAATGAATTTCAAGGCCATGAACCTAGCAGAAATTGTCCCCCTTCACTGCAATATCAAAGTGCTTCCTATGCAAATGAGATTGCATAATAAAGTGTCAGATGGAGGCATTTTCTTACTTTGCCAATAAGCCCCCTTTGCCTTCAGAATAAATCACTTTTAGAAATATCTATGAAGAATAAGAACTTATTGATGAGAGAGTATCTTAACAGCTTTGATCTGACCTTAGCTAAAATAATCCTGTGCCATGTGTCATGTTCACTCTAGGCCCAGCAAAGCCAGTGACACTAAAATAGTCTCAAGGACCTGTCAACAACTTACTGTCCCTATTCTGCATCCAAGCAAGACCTAGGGCCAAAATTTGCACATCAATTCCCTGCTTGTTTTGGCTATAACCAGTCATTATGATTTTTGAGCAGAAAAGCACAGTTCTTCCTGGAGCCCCATAAATGCCAAGACCTAAAGAGAAGGTCCACATTCAAGTAGGTATACCAACTTCAGCGATGCTTCTAGTTAGATAAAACAAAATGGTGTTCACTGCTCTGTAACAGATAAGATGGGAGAGGAAGAAAGCTTCTGGATTGAAAAGGGGCATGTGGTTTAGTATAAAATGAGAAATCCCTTAGCACAGGCTAGGTGAAAAGAAAAACTTTTAAGAGGAATGTGAAGTTCTTTACTACGAGAGTGGTGAGGCACTGGAATAGGTTGCCCAAAGAGCTGATAAATGCTCCATCCCTGGCAGTGTTTAAGGCCAGGTTGGACAGAGCCTTGGGTGACAAGGTCTAGTGTGAGGCATCCCTGCCCATGGTAGAGGGGTTGGAACTAGGTGATCTTAAGGTCCTTTCAAGCCCAAACCATTCAATGAGTCTACGATTCTACGATCTGAGTAGAAAGTCAAGCTGTGACAACAGACAATGCTGGGGAGAAATTCCATTTGCCCCTACTACTGGTCTTAAGTTCTGAAAGCAGCATTTCTCAGCCACACTGGCAAGTCCCATCACAGCCAGGACTAACAAGATGACTGTGGTTTTCATTGGTTTTGCATTTGTTTTGTAGTTGTTGGGTGTTTTTTTTTTTTCTTTCTCAGACAAATGGCTTCAACTTTCCATCAGACTGTGATTATTGTTATTTGTTAGATCCGTGCACAGCTTGTGCCTAAGTACTTTTAAGGACAAAAGAATGTCTACCATAAGGCAGGAAGATAAAACAAAATGGTGTTCACTGGTCTATAAAATAACAGAAAAAGCTTGAAATAGTGCTTGAAATCTCATGTGAGAGCATCGACCTAAACTGTGAACCCTGCAATAAAGTATGCTCTTGATAAGGGTGGCAGGCACAATGTATGGTTGTAAAGGAGGGCTGGCCTGCCTGCTGACCAGAGAAGTGCCTTGGGTGAATGAACAAGCTGCTGCAGCAAGTACCAAATGTTGTTTGAAATGTGACAACTAACCATTTCTAGGAAACAAAATGTCCTAACCTGAGCCGCAGAGGAAGAGGTTTCCCTTTGTAGTGGACCAAGAACAGGCAGAGAAGCTTAGCTGAGGCACAGTAATTCTTTGCACTCTGTCATGAGCCCTGCCAAGAGAAAAATACTGTCTTCTTTTTCCTTTTTAAATTATTTTTACTTTCTCAAGAGTTGAAAAAGGTAAGAAAAATAGGGAAATGAGAGCAGCTGAGAAGGTCATACTACTTCAGGAATGTAGAAGGAGGAAATTACCTGAAAGGAGACTCTTAAGAGATCCTGATGTAGTACCTACCTTAGGAATGGATTGGCTGCAGACCTGAGGGCAGCTTTTAAGACACTTTTCCCAGTCACTTTCTTGAGCTCACTAATGCCCCTATGTTTGGCAGCATAGTGCCAAGTACAGTATGCGCTGCTTTCATTTTTGAGAACAAATTTTGCCACTGCCTGTCCATCACTTGAGGGAGGTGGGCTTTGTCACTGGCAATTTCCCCACAAGGGTCTTAGCAGGCGGATTCTGATGAGGGGATTTCTGCTTCAGGGAGGAAGCCATGTCCCATCCCTTCCTCTGCAGTGATGCGGGTGGGGATGAAACACTTCATGGGAGCAAGAGCATCTGTGGTATTACAGGACCACTGAAAGTGCTAGGAGCTCCTGCCTTTTCTTTGAGCATTTGAAGGCACAAAGATGGAATCCAGATGTGGGAGAGGGAAGAATCGCTCTCACAGAGTTCACAAGCGTAATTTTCCCAGTGGTCCTAAAGGGAAATTTGAGCTTCCTGAGCTGGAACATTAATTGCCAGCACTGGGTCTGGGTAGGATAAAGAAGCAGCACCGTATATTAAAGACTTTTTTTTTTCATATCTCTCTGGACATAATGTGACTTGACATCACATTGTCATCCAACAGAACATCTTGAGATGCCAACGGAAATAGCTTGCACAAGCAAGCGGACATGCTGAAACCCGTAAGTGTGTCAGAGGCTCAGCAAGGGAAAGGACAGCTCGAACTCCCAGCACAAGCCTTGCTCACAGCTGAAGTGAGATTAAGCTGCCTTGTGAAGATGTCTCACAGGGTCATGAGGTATCACTAACAGAAATCAAGAGACCTTGAAAAATGTTCCTACTGCTACCAAAAGCATTGCATGGAGTTCTGATCCTTTAAGAGTCAGCCATGTCCTTTTGACACACAAATTATTTGGAGTTGCTGGCAGCTACAAAGGTCCCTGTGGTATAGCAGGAGCTGGAACTGGGGTCGGACAATATAGGAATGAATGGTTAGGGTTCATGTCACTGCTTCAAGACCTGCCACCATATCTTCAGTCTGACTGACTCTGGTGGGACGTCAGGCAGCCTTGCTCCCTCACCTCCTTATCCTACTGTTACTACCACAGAGCACGAAGTTCATCCAAAAGAAGGAAAACCAAATATTTTGCCCCAACCTTGGGGTATGAGAAAAGAGACAGGGGGATTAGCCTTTTGTGAGTTTATCTCACCACTGTACACATGTAATTGGTCTGCCCTCTGAGGTATAGCGTGTGGCTGTAGCTTTGATGTGTCTGCAGAAATGGACAATTGTGTAATGGGAATTGAAGGGAAAAGCTCATGTTGTTTAAACTAGATCAATACTGAAGCAGTCTATCATTTTACTTAATGGCATGTAATTAAGTGCCAATCAGTCAACTATACATTCAGGATCAATAAACAATACAAGGGATAAAAACCAAGACCAGACGCTTAAAAAATATTACTGTACACTGAAAGATTTAGCAACATCCTGTTACAACTATTGCAAATTTTTGAATCCGACATTCACAAGTAGGATTCCACATCACACAAAGACTGTGCAAGTTCCCCTTCTCTGTGGGAGCTGTGAGTGCTTGGAGTTTAGGTGTACCCACATCCCTCCTTAAAACCCACTAGTGTTTATGCCATGAGAAAGCCCCTCATGAGGCCACACACCAATGCATCCCATAGCGGGCTGCTTAGGGGATGCAGTGAGGATGCAGCCCTTTCTGACATGGGCTGAGGTCACAATGCCACAGGGCCAATTGCTTGCAGGGTCAGCTTAAGTTGTTTTCCTATCAACTACACATTGTATTTGTTGTTTAAGTACGGTGAATATGTAAAGTGATTTAATGTGTTTCATTTGCTGGCTTGTTTTTCTCAACTAGTCTGCAGGCGTTTGCACTTAGTTGTTTTGCATGGGCAGTTGGAAAGTCTAATAAGGAAAAGCTCACTCGGCTGCTTGTGTTCTCTCCCTGTCTCTGACCGAGAGTGCAGTGTGCGTGTGAGGGGACAAATTCATGTGGAAGAGAGAGAGAAAGCTTCTTTTACATCAGAGAAGGGGTTCTCTAAATCTTGGTAGTGTTTTCAGTGCCTGGAAGAAAAAATGCTTCTTTCTGTTACTATTCTTCTTTCATATGAATGTAAATACTTCATTCCTCAAAAGCTCAGTACCCGTTTCTTAAATGCTATTTTAATAAAAAGATATTTTCTTCCAAGCGAGTTGTTTAGTGGGAAGTTGAATGGATGGAATACAGAAAATAGTAGGGTAATGTTTTTTAAATAGTCTTATCAAACCAGTTATTGCTCTGAGGTGTTATTTATAAATGAAAATGGTCTGACTGTTTGATGATAATGTTTGCTCTCATCTTACTCTAACTGCTAAAGGTTTCTCTGACTTGAAATCACACTTGTATTTACCTGTACTCTTCTTATAACCATTTGTGGCCCCTGGCTCAGGAAAGCAAATAAACACACACTTACAGGAAAGCATGCACTTAAAATGCCCAAATCAGGGAATTTTTATGAGCAGAAGCAAAATAGAAGGGGCTCTATTGACAATAGAGATAAACACTTCAGGGTATATGCAGGCTTCAGATGAAATACCGTGTTCCCCATATTTCCACGATCACACTCCCCATTGAAGCCCCACAGCAAAGTCTGATTTCACAAACACAGGTAGTCCTGGACAAAGAGGGAAGAAGTGCTATTAGTAGTAACCGTGTTTCCTGAGTCACTGAGTCAAAAACTGCCTTTTAGCTACCCAAGGGGGTAGCTACAGATGCAGCGCATGGAGTGGTGTTCTGCTGCTTATGATGCTGTCCTGGGCCCAGGGGCTGGGGATGTGTTGAATAGGCTTGCAATAGGCATCTCTGAAAGCCAAGATGCAATCACTTTGTTAAATAAAAGCTATTTTCCTCCACTGTTAAAGACAATGTATGCGATCACTGTCACCAAGTGATTATGTTTAAAGTCAAAGGATGCAGAGGGAATGCCAATTCTTTTGGTCTATATTCAGCTACAGCTGTGAGGGATTAAGGGTTGTTTAAAAATCTCTTAAATGCCTGCCAAAAGTTACCAGTCATTAGAACCAATAGGTGCTTATCATTCCAGGCATTGTTTGAGATATTGGAAATTACACAGCCACAGATGACCACATCCCTCACACAAAAGGAGTGTGTGGGAAGTTAGGAAGAAAGGATTTGGGCTCCTTCCATCCACTTTCAGTATATTCATTGCTGGAAGCCTTTTCATCTGTATCTTCAAGCATCTCCACCCCAAATTTCAATCCAAATCACTCAGTTGTTGGACCCAGCAATCCTCCCAAGCCCTATAGTTTAACCTGTAAAAATCTACTCAGAAAGCAAAGAGCAGTCATTAGTGTCCCTTTCCCTTCACTCCTGTATATATGAGTATGTGTGTGCTGCAGCACTGTCATGTTTTCTTCATAACTCATATTCCAAAATGTGCAGTTTTCAAGCAGACCATCAGTTTTCTTTGCAAAACTATTTTTCAGAGGTAGAAATTAAGTTTCTTCTTTTCAGCAAGATGAAGTGAAAATTGGTAGTTTTGCAAAGTAGATTAGAGAAGTAAAGATACACAGCACCTGAGTAGCTGGCTCTACTGAGTAGAAATTACAGGGTCCATGTGAAGTCAAACACCAGACTTCAGGTTTCAGAAGAGTTTCCATTTCACCTCTCTTTTCACTTGGTTAGTGCTTTCCACGACAAGCTGGATTTTCAGGTGAAGATGCTTTTCCACTTCATTGTTAGCTGACAGATGTGTTTTTGTGAGAATGCTTGAGGGAAATCTGCTCAATCTCCAGGAGCAGAGCCGTATTTACTCATCTCACAGGGTTTTGTGTTGCTTCCTGCAGCAGGCTGAAAAGAACTCCCCTCAGCACGGAAAGAAAATAGCAGTTTCTTTTTCTCCCTACACACAGATAATTAAAAAGCTTCTAAATCTGCAGCTCAGGGTATCTGTTGTGAGGTTGCATAAGGCACGCCTCCATGTTCAGCCTGCAGAGAACACGTTAGATAAGGGAGTCTGAAAGACTTAAATGTCACTCACAGTCAATCAGCATCAACCAGGAATTTCGGCAGACCTAATCGACCTTTTGTGACACCACAATGAATTTACTCTCTGCCCAAAATAGCTGCCTCTGGGACAATTTGCATGAGAGATATGGACGCATTCACATCAGTCTGAGGAGCTTCATGCAGAGAAGCTTAAAAGCTCAAGTGGTGAAACTTTTAATAACTCATCTCAGCTCCCTGCCCCCAATTTTCCCATTAATATTCCCACATTCTCTCCCCTTTAAATAGGAACATTAGTGCAGATAAATAAAACATTAGGTTGATGAAATTACTTATATTGTGGTAGCAGCTGGAGGCCCTGATAAATACCTCGTGATTCTAGGTCCTGTACAAATGGACAGCACTGAGACAGTGTCGGCTGCAGAGACAGAAAGCCGCAGTTTCTGACAAAATGCAAACAGACAATGGGAATGAGGTGAAGAAAGATATAAGGGAACAGGCAGTTGTATTTGCTTCAATTAGTAAACATCAAACACTTCAGGAGTTGTCGTTTTATGTTCTTTATTTGTGTAGGTAGACATAAGCTATTATTTATTGCACTACATGCTGTAATTGAAGGTGCTTTGAGCATGTTTAGTTTTGTGAAAAAATGATTTTTCAGAAGTACAGTGTGAGCACCAGAAGCTTGTTACTACTTTGGACTCCTGTTTGTTATTTGTCAACGGCGGAAAGATTATAAGCTTGGCTGTTCTAAAAGGCCATTAACATAACCTTCAGACTGTGTTTTTAATTACTCAAGCAGAATTTGCATGAGCAAGCTTGAGAATAGAGTGAAAAAAAAATGTTCACTGTAGCATGGGTCACAGCACTGCAGCAAGAGGCACAGTTACAAGTGTTCCAAGATGCTGGCATCAGGCAGACAGTGCTGGTCACAAAATCTAGCAAATTGTATGTGTGCCCCCAAGTTGTGTTCAAAAACAGAGGGAAAAGAAAACATTTGGGTTTCACTCCATTTGCTGATCCTGGTTGGAGCATCCCAGTCTTTGCAAACTCTCTTAACTGAACAGGTTGCATGAGGAGCCTTCCAATATATAGCCACTGAGAAAACTATATATAGGCTGGTGACTAGAGTAGAAAGTATCTGCCCTTTTGTGTAAGACAGACACCACAGACAAACTAAATGGAATAATGTATTACTGGTACTGCCACTCAACAATTGCTATTCCTATTTGTCCAATTTTAACTTGCAAATAAACTTGCATCAATCTTTGTCCTGCTTTCTTAAATAAATCTTTCTGATCACTCCATCAGTCCATTCATTTCCAGAAATTTCAGAGCCATTTTCTCTAAATGCATCCAACTTTGAAAGAAAAGAGAGGTCTCAGTTTGTTTTGTTCCTGTAAACCTCACAAAAATACATGTCCAGAAAGATCTTTTCAGTGTCCCTTATGAGAAAATCTGCCACGTGAGTCCCACTCGCAGAAACGCACCCTTATTCATGCCCTCCAGGGCAGCAAAGGCTTCAACTGGAGCTTTCATCTTGTTAAATTCCTGGAAATCCAGTCACAAGACATAAATCAATGGAAACCCAGGCTTTGTCAACCCTACTGCTCATGGGGGAAATTTGATTTTTAATATGAGGATCAAGAAAAGCTATTAAAAGCCTAATGCTATACTCTGAAATTGTTTCTTTTCTGTGCTGTGTGAAAATTTGCATGTGGTTATGCTAATCTGGGCTTCCCAGTATGGGAGCTGAATATCCTCCTTAATGGTAACCATACTTAAGAACAAGACTCTGAATGGGATCTCTTTAGTACTGAACCCTTTTGGAAGAAAATGCAGACATTTACTGGGAACTTGATAAAGAATTGGAAGCCAAACTACAGGCACTTTTTTGTGCAGATCTTTGTCCATCATATATCTGTTATAACCCCACTCTGGAGCTCTGTGCCTGTGCTGTCAGGGTATTGAATGTAGGCACTATGCATGGCTTTTCATGCACGGTCCCCTTGATATAGTTTCTCCAGAAGGAATCTAATGGCCCAACTGGAATTAAAATACAGGCGTTCTAGAGCAATGTGTCTGCCCCAGGGCACTCTGCTGCACTTCTGCTCCTTGGAGCTCAAAGAGCACCATCTGCAGGAACCCTGCCTCCTCATGCAGTGACTCCTCAGTCTGGCAAAAAGGGCATCCCACAAACTTATTCAACCCTTCTGGCTGGATTTCACTTTTGTGCATAGGCACTTCTGGGCTGATCTCTATGCTTCAGCATGCTCTAAGCAGAGTGGCAGCTGAACTACTGAACTGCCACATAAGTCCTCTTAAGGAAACCTGCCCCTCTTTCCCTGCAATTCTTTCTGACCAGAGCAATACTCCATAGTTCAAGTGATACTGTGAAGCTTGTCACTTTCATGTATTGCCTCCTCTTTAAGTTGCAATAAGAGAAAATGGTGCTATTATTAGAAGCCTATCCATTAAAAGAACAGTAGAAGGGTCACTTTGGAAAACTATAAAAAAAGATATAGATTTTTTTTCCTTTTCAAGTGAGTTAAACTGTGATTCTAAAATATCAATAAAAAGCTGAGGCACAGACAAAACATTAGAGCAGGTCCATTCCCTCGGTTCGTTGCTGATGTTGAAAATAATACTCCAGGGCATAAAGCCTTTTGTAGGCAAGATTCCCCTTCTGTCTGCAAAGCTAAATATTTCTCTACCTCAGTGCATGTTACAGCAGCATATCTTATTGGTGGGATGGCAGAATAGCTGGGACCAGCCAGCTGATTTCTGAAGATTCTGTTGAAGCCTTGTAACATTGCTTATAGCAAGCATCACAAGTGAAGTATTTGGGCCTTACCTGGTTTGCAAGTTCTACTGTTTAAGTAGTGCAGTGACTTGGGGTAAGAAGTTGCAGCATCCCTAGCTCACACACCATGTTTGTGAAAGATCACCTCACAAAGTAAGAAGCAACCTGAATGCTCTGAGTGAATTTTGCAGGCATTCAACAATGGTGTAGAGCAGTGTAAAGATCCCTGCCACAGAAGCAGATACTGGGAAGTGCCTTTTTAGAGGCATTGCACCAGAAGCGCCAAGGACTGCTACCCTGAAGAAATAAAGTTCTGATTTTAAACCAGTACTGAGAAGCTTGCTCAGCCTTGAAAGTCATCTGTGTCAGAAGAGAGCAATAAGCTTGGAGAGTGAACAGAAAACATTGAGATATCTGCTACTTGCAATTCTCTTATAAATAATGGGGAACAGGGAGACTGAAGTCCTGCCCTGGCAATAAATCTTGAACTGTGGATGGGTGAAAAAAAAAAGGAAACTAATAAGGAAAAAGAAATTTTTGCAAGCAAAGCAAAATGAAAAAAACCAAAGCAAACCCCTTAGAGGAAAAGAGAAAAAATAAAATCAAGAGTAACTCCCAAGTTCTGACTTGGTGGTTCTCCAAGCTCCTAATATGCCAAGACTTGGTCAATGAATATCAGAAATCAGGAGAAAGGGGTCCTGCAACCAGTAATATTAGGGTGGATAGAATCATAGGGTGGGTAGAATCATAGAATGGTTTGGTTTGAAAGGGACCTTAAAGAACGTGTAGTTCCACCCCCCCTGCCATGGGCAGGGACACCTTCCACTAGACCAGATTTCTCCAAGCCTTGTCCAACCTTGCCTTGAAGAAGGGGGTTATTTAATATGTTGCCTGTGATACTAAGCAATGAGGCTCTCAATGAACCAGTGCTAAGGTCCAAATACCCTGGTGGTGATACCTCCCTCTCTTAGTTATCTCCCTTTCATTTAGGAAAACAGGAGCATATCAGCTCACAAGAACAGTTTCAGAGATATTTTCCCTAAAACAGAGCTTCTACCTTAAAAGGACTTAGTGCTTTAGCTGGAAGATGGCCCTCACCAGAGAACACTTCATATTGAAAAAGGTAATGAATTTCTAATATACCTTACTAGTGGAGGGAAGCTGTAATTCAGCTGACACCCAATGAATTACAGTATATTGTTCCAGACTGTTCCAGCACAAAATTAGCTCTGTGTTTTGAAGTAACTAATTGCTTTCCTACAGGTGAAACAACTTTGCCACTTGGTTTCATTAGATGTACTCTTCCCCATCACTCTCCACTGAGCTGTTCTGCAGTTACTCCACTCAGCAGGACATGCTGTGAAGTCCTTTCTCTATCATGATCTCAGTGAAACTGCCAACTGAAAACAGCTGAAGCTGAAGCAACAACTTCAGTTGAAGCTGAAGCAACAACTCACTAAAGCTGAGTTACCACACTTTCTCTTTCCCTGCTCATCATTCATGTGAATGACTGTTTCTAGAAGTCAGTGAGGAAAAATAAATGATGCAAAGGCTGAGAGAATGAATTGGAGGAGTAAAGAGAACAAGATTTACATTTTGGAAGGAAGATAGTTGTTATTCAAAGGAACTGACTAGTTGAAAACTCCTTTCTGCCAGATTTCACACTCATCTGCTGCTTTAAAGAAAGATGTAAAGTGCATTTAAGCTATTTTACGAGCACTAAGCTGGCAGCACTGGAGGCCAAGGCTTTCAATTTAACTCTTTAGCTCAGAACAGGCTGTGGCTCTGCAGCCTGTCCCTTGTTCTTCCAAATTGTCTTTCCAGGTCCCTCTCCTCCGTACCACTCATAACATTTAGTGATGGCTTGCAAATGTAAGGTTTGGCTGCTGTGGAATTTGTGTCTAGTTGGCAGCTTCTCTTTTCCCTGGCCTTTTCTGTTGCAACAGTGGCTGTTATGACCATTTGTGATGTTAGTAAATACAAAGATTCAAAAGAATGAGATATGGGATTTTCTTGACAGTTTTTCAATGGAAAATTGTATTTCCAATTCTCTGTGCATAATCTTGTGTCATGTGTCTTCCTAATAAGCAGAGGATGGAAAGTATTAGTATTCTGAAGATTTTAAGTGCAAACAGACTTCTTCAACTCCAAAACATCCATGTTGACTTGAGGTAGATGTAATTCAGGAGCCCATGCTCTGTATTACTCCTCTAGGCTGGCTCAGATGAACCATTTCCCATTTTCTGCTAGAATGATGCAATTGATGCAAGGCTTCACTAGCTCCTACCAAGTGAGACATCATCATGCATTCTATAAGATGTCATTGCAGTAGGAAAACTCAGTGTAAAGTGAGAATGGGGAAGCAGGAGGCACCTGAACTACAGCTGCAGTAGCATTTCATACAAAAAATGTTTGAATTTTCAAAAGATATATTTTAGGTCTTGATATATTGGAGTGCAAAGCATTAAATCTCTACATGTTTCTGACAAAGAAGAATTGTTTGTGTTCTTGTCAAATTTTCCTGTGCTGTTTTCCACTCAGGCCTGGCAAAAGGCAGGCCATGAGCACTTTTCATGTAATCTGGAAAAATCCCAAAAACTCTCAAGAAAGAGCAAGCAGGTCAAAGTAGACAACAGATTTTTCCTGTTCTTGAAAAAGTTGCCATTGAAATGTGTACAAAATAATTACCATGCTCAACAAAAGGACACTTTTTTAAAAAGATTAACTGTCATGGAACAGCTGCAAGAGACTTCATCTAGGAATGTCTATTTGGGCAATTTGCAGAGAGCTTTTTGTGCAGAGAATGGTAATTCAAACCACTCCGCTTTTGGCTTTTCCTTATCCTTCACGGTTCAATCCTCATTCACATGCGTACGCCCATACACGCACTCATAAACTGTCTTTAGATGTGGACGTGCTTTAATTTGGGTCCTGATTCACTTCCCAACATGAAACTGATTAAAGAAAAGCTGGGATGTGGAGACCATGAGTCGAATGAGTAGGTCAGGCTTTGTTCATTTCTTTGTCTTTACTCTGTGACAAGTCTTTTCTTCTAAGAAGCAGTGACCAAGCCAGAAGCAGGGTTTCATTTTATGTTCTTCCATGATCATGAAGCACAAGCTTCATCTGCCATAGAACTTAAACTTGAGAAGAAACTTCTTCTCAGTGAGGGTGACGGAACACTGGAACAGGCTGCCCAGGGAGGTTGTCGAGTCTCCTTCTCTGGAGACATTCAAAACCCACCTGGACACATTCCTGTGTAAACTTATCTAGGTGTTCCTGCTCCAGCAGGGGGATTGGACTAGATGATCTTTCGAGGTCCCTTCCAATCTCTAGCATACTGTGATACTGTGATACTGTTGAAAGAATTGGGTCTTCTTCTAAAGATCAGGAAAACGGGCAGAGCTCCCAGTTATGCCTCCACTGTCCTGTCTTACAGGCACAGTGCCAGTATTCACATGGCTAGGGGCAAGAGGGGACCTGGGACTCATTTTCAGAATCAGCTGGGTGCCCACATGTTCAATGACTATGACACCTTTCCTACTTGCCCCAAGTGTGAAATCAGTGGTGGATCGCACAAGGATGAAAAGAATCACAGGATCAGGATCTATGATACAAGGTCAGATCCCAAAACCCATACCCTTAAGCAGTTTAGAAAATGGATAGAAAAATACATGGGATGCCTGTCTCCGGAGTAAAGACCAGTACATGGGATATCCCCTGTCTTAAGCATGCCAGAATCATTGGATTAGTATGCTCTCTTTTCCTTCCTTACTTGCTTCTGGTGCAGTGAGCCTCTGGATTGCACATTTACTTGGCATCAGTGGAAGAAGTGATGAATTTGTCACTTCCCCATTCAGCTCAATCCAGAACAGCCAGAAGCCTCATGGTTAGACATAGTTAGAAAGGTTCAATTCCAATTTCTGTTCAAGTTCCTTGCTCTAAGGAATCCAGTGAGGTTGAAAAGGTTATGAAAATATTATCTGCAGTAGAACAGATGCAAAGAGGGTGCAAATTTTAGGATGCCTCTGTCCCCAGTATTACCTGGGACCAAAGTTTAAGTGTGAGCAATACGGGCTTAGGTTGACATGGTCAGCAAACCAGTTCTTCCATTTTGATTTGACTCTTTCTCTCCGTGAGATGTTTTGGATCCAAGGGTCAGAAATGTAAAGGCTAATCTTTTCAAGATTCTGAGTCCATATTTGTGTCCCTAAATCCTTTCATACAGAGTATGGGGATTAACATTTGTCCTTTTTTACCCAGTACACAGGAAAACCTTTTCCCAGCATTCATTTAGTGCACCATGAATAAAATGCAACATTACAAATCATGAACCTCCAAATTCAGATGAGGACTCTTTCAGTTTCAGGACTGCATAGGTGGGCATGAGTAGGCACTGAGCAAAAAGGACACCTGCGTAACGTGCCTTTGCTCTTTTTGATCCTGCGAACCAGTAATTAGGACTCTCGAATAAAACACACCAGAATTATGAGTCACCAGTGTAGCACAACACAGACATCATCCATGAGAAATTTGCTTGCTCTCTGGCAACCTGAATTAAACAAGAAGCATTGGGGAGCTATTCTTGTTTTGTGGCTTTTGTATAAAGTGAGGTTATGCTGAGGAAAGTGGTGATAAAAATGACACTTCATGCACTAGGTCTCCTTGCCTTAACAGCAGCCCTTATTTTTACTGACACAAATAAAATCTTACTAGTGTCAGCACTGTAGTCAGGCAAAAGTCAGGCAAAAAACTCTGTTCCATGTTGCCATATCCATCATGAAAACACACACTTCCTCCTCCTTTCTGAACTTAGAATCATTGTTAGTGATGGTGTGTGAAACAGAAAGAACATAACTTGATAGTGAGATATTGCTTTGAACTTGGATTTGCTGGCAGGTGAAAGTCTTAGTTTTGATATTTAAATGATGCATGTTTGGGATGGAAGTCACTGAGAGGGAATAAACAGGGAACACTACGAATGCATTTTACAGACTCACTTTTCAGACCGTAACAATACTTACAAGAGGAAAATGGACTGAATTTAAATGCTGACAAAAGGCCCTGGACTTACAGTACTGTGGGATAAAGTTCTTAGACACTGTACCCATTGTTTCTGCTACAGTATGAGTTTCTTGCTTATTACCAGTCAGTTTGAGGGCTATGTTTCCCCTTCCTCCAGGCTCCGAGTTCATGTCAGAATGCCATACTCAGCACTGTGAAGTCCAGAAGTGGTGGCAGGCAAGGCCAAATCACTGTAAATGGGTGTGTTAACCTATCTGTCATGTGCACTTGTGATGCAGTGGCTTCTAGGTAATAACAACAGCAATCTGTGCCTTTCCAAAATGTCCATATGAGCTGACAGGTGTACTCAGTGTTAGTGCAACCACGTCTTGCTCTGATCAGCACCCTGTTGCTAGTCAGCTTGTTGATCCAATAACTGTATGTTGAAAGAAGCAGAGCAATCACTGCATTTTCATCCTATTTTCCCTCTTTGTCCTGATGGCTTTCTTCCAGGAGAAAGGGGAACAAACGTAAAGCTTTGCAGAGTTTACAGAGAGCAGCCTCTCAAGAGGCTTCAAGAAAGGCATTGCTGCCAACCCTTGTGGGTGAGTTGCAGGAGAGCTGAGCTTGCTGACTACTTAGAGATGATCTCTGTCTGGATGAGTCGTGCAGGTGACATCCTTTGCATTAACAAAAAAAGACAACATGCAGCTGAGTATCATCTAGGACGTTACTATCAAAACAGGCACAAGTCTACAGAATAAATGTGCACCTGCAGGAGGAAGGGAGCCAGGGAAGGTAATTTTCAGTAGAATTTGCTTTCATTGGGTGGTTTGGGGTTCTTTTTAAATGGAATTTCTTTTATCTCCATGTAAACTTACAGTATTTCTTTTCTCCTTAGGTTGCTTGTCCCACTGAAGTGCTGGTGATGATGTCATCACCACTTGATCCCAAACTGAGCTATAGGCAGCTGGCATTGTAAAGAGAAGTTTTTGTTTGGATGCCACTCCTTCTTCTGCCTACTTATTTTCTGAAACTTGGAGGTGATATTTTTGAAGTCTCTGTCCCTCTCCCCAATGCAGTAAAATCCACTGATGGCTCCAAAGTGGCACACACCTGTAGCCCAAATGACCACATTAACCTTCTTCCACTGAAAATCAGACTAAAATATGGCATTCCCTCTACTCTGTGAACCACTACTAGTCAATGCCACAGTGAAAGAGAGTGATATGAGGACAGAAGGCATGCCCTAAATTCCACCACGTCTATTTACAGCTTCATTGTTCTGACTGCTGTTACATGAAATGGTGCTGGCATGATGCTCTCACATGTGGGCACACACTCTTGTCAAAGCTTAAAAGGTGCAGGTTCCTAAGGAATCTATCAAAACTGTGGGATATGTGGTACTTCAAACACAGGCAGCTAACCAGCTGATCTGGGACTTAATCCTTCTGACCCTTCCAATGTAATTATATGTTGCTGCATAGTATTGCCCTTTTTACCTTCTTTCTGTTTTTCCCTAGGTTTAACAAACACACTTTGTGAATTTTGGATGATAGTTGCTTCTCTTATTCTCTGCTAGTCTAAGGAAGTATAATTTTCATGTGTTTTCACATTTTGTAGACTGGTGGGAAAAAGAAAAAAAAAAAGAGAAATTAACTCTTCCTCTTTTTCCTTATGATTTATATGGCTTGTCTCCTTTGTGTTCTAGCTGTGCATTATGCCTCTCATTTTCCACGTCTAGTTTATGACCACTGAGTCTTTTCAGCAAGTATATGCCTTACATTCGTATATTATAGCACACAGAGGTCTGCTAGTGCTGTGAATCTGCATGGGGATCTGTGTCATCCTACAGTCTTCTGTGTTTACAGGCTCTTCTCAAAGATTTGCATTTTCGTCTGCTGCCTGGGGATCATGAGGGCTTTTCAGAACTGTTGATATTCTGACACACCGTACAGTGCCGTCATAGAAGTGAATAGATGATGTCTCATTTGGATGTAACCCTTGTTAGTGTAGTCCAATGATACCCAAAGATCAATTGCTCTGAGATTTTGCATATGGCTTTGGAAGCTGAAAAATTGAGGCTAATAGGAAAGAGCAAAGTACAGTGCTGCCTAGGGTATTCTCAGAGTCAATGTAGGACCATGAGGCAGGGTCTCATGAAAGCTCATAGAGCTTTGACATAAAGAATATATCCACTGCTTTCCTTGGTGTGCGAGCCCCATCATTTTTTTTTCTTTCAGTATATTCAGTATCTCAGAAGACTGAATCTGCTCGAAAGTGCAAGTGTTCCAGCAGCTTAACACTAGCCCAAAACCTCCTGAGGTTTTCACTGGGGACTTAAGAACATTCAGGTTGTTTTCCACATTAAACCACACAGACAGAACCCACACTTGACCCATTTGTAAACTATGACTGAATTATCTTGGTTTTCAGCAGGGAGACAGGGTGAAATCTAAAAACAAAAGGGTGACTGTACTTAAGAAGAAATGGTAGAAGTTCTGGTTTTAGAGCAGGAGCTGTTCCAGGTTAACTAGCAAGTAATTCTTAGCTAAATCAAAGAAATGCAAGTTGAAATTACATGTTGATCTTTTTTTTTTTTTAATAAGCTTTTAAATTTCAGTTTTTATCCTATTTGTATGTCTCCTATTGCATTCAAACACCATCATGGCTCTGCCCACTAATTCGATTTTCTAGCAGAAAGAAGAACCAGATGGAGCCTATTTAAGAAGGTCTGTGAAGAGGAAAGTAACTTCCCCATTTTGTGGTAAGTGGAGGGAGGTTAAAACCTTGTTAATGATATCTGTAAGGTGAAGGTGTTGTCCATGTTTCATTTTCCAGGAAGAAAACTGATTTCACGTATATTAATTATGTTGTTAGCAGCTACAGACGGTTTCATTCTTCTTTTTGTAGTAGTCACAAGGAACAGGTTTTTGAAGGAAAAGGACAGGATAGTCAGCTTATGTAGCTATTACTACAAGTACCTGTATAATTACTTTGCTTGAGAGTATCTCTGATTGAATATATTGGGCAAATTAATCTGCTGCACCGCATTTCTGAAGCATGCTAGGGCTGAAGTTTTAGCATAAATAAATCTAGTGTTTATTCAGCCCCACATTTCAAAAGCTGTTTGAGATGTTGTTGACATCACATAACTTTCAGTTTTAATTTGTAGAAGTTGCCCTTTTGTTCCTGTAATACATCATGGTGTCAAAGAAGACATGACAGTCATTACTGGTCTTTTCAAGTTTGTTCTTTTTCTCATGAAGCTCGGCATTTTTCTTTTGAATTGAAATTCTTGTTTCACAGACATCCTTCAGGTATTCTGTCTAGATTTGTCCATTCTAGATCTTTCTCCATAAATGAAGAAACTCTCCACAGACAACTTATGCTGCTGCAGGATATTCAGTGTTGCAAGTTTGATAATGTAGGGTTGTATCTCATTATAATTTGGGGAAAAAATATATTCAGGCGGAATATAATTGCTCCAATTGTATTTGGGGGAACATCTTAAGCTATTTTTTTTTCACTCACAAAACGGATATTCTCAGTAGCAATGTATTTTTCATTGGAAATATAATAATTTTCATTGGAAATACAAGAGTCACTCATTACTACTCTCACTACTGAGTGAGAAACACTATAAAAATAACTGCAAGACCTTTTTTTCTTATACTTCTATGTAGTGATTTTGAAAGTTCCTGACTTCAACATTAGAAGTCAGAGAAAAAAAAAGAGAAAGATGTCAAAAAATCACAGAAGAATTTTCATTTGTGCATGAAATACTTTTGTTTGTTGTTTAAACTGGCAGGCTACGTTTATTTCTGAATATGTTTTTACCTTTTACCCAGCTTAACGAAGAAATGGTCTTAATAATATATGTCCTCTCCTTTGTGCCATCTCCCAGACTGGTTCCCCTCTTTTGCTTGGAAGTTTATGTCTCATGTTCTTCCAAATGTTCCTCTTTATAAAATTGTGCAGTGAGAAAACAACATCAGGAAAACACATTAGGGAATGACAGATGTGCAGGCAAGTGGTAAAGCAACACATCGTAAACTGCTCTGACAACTCTCTTCAGTAAGTACTTGGGAAAGAGTTTTACAGTTAAGATTAATGTTGCCCAAATTGTGTCCCAAAGTTCAGATCTGGCACTGAATAATTCTGTCTGGGTCATCATCTTTCTTTTCCTCCATCTTGCAGTGCTGTGCACAGCAAAGGCGGGGGGGGAGGGGAGTTTGCCTTCATGTGAATTCAGAAATACCTACTGAATGGGCAACAGAATCAAAGAATAGAAAAGGATAGATCACTGGTTAAGTCCAGTGCACAAATCAAGCAAATGTTGCCTGTGTTCTTGCAGGAGGTTCATACCAACATTAGTAATATTTGTAAATTTTTGCTGACAAAAATGCTACTTTGGATAACAATAAACATAAAAATTTATTGCTCTATCCATCTGTAGGTACAGACATGGGCCCATTTCTAGATTCGCCAAGAAACTCCAGTAAAGCAGAGCATAAAGGTCCCAGGAAATGCACATCAAAGCACTGCCCAGCTTGTTTGCACATCTGTGTGTTCAGAACTGCCAGAATAACCAGTTAAAGCTTCTTGTAGCTATGATGATGCAAACACAGATTCTTAGTGAAACCTGAGAGGACTCTGCTATGACCAGATAGCATTTGCTGAGGCTGCAGTTCACTTGTAGGCTGAAAAGAGCCTGGCCACACCAGGGAAATAAAGCTCCATTGATATTTTCCTGCTGGGACCATTTGCTACCCCTTAGAGCTGCTGAACTCCAGAGTTATTTCTCTCTGATCCTGTAATAGCCATCTGTTAATAGCGTGTTTAGCACATTGCACTGCAAACAAGAGGGTGATGGGGTGGTAGCTGAAATATATATATGAGGAACACAGCAGAATCATGTGCTTCCTGCTCTCCAGAGCCTGATAACAAAACAAAACAAAAATGCCATTGAGAGCTGTTGTTGCAGTGGAACAAAGCCTAATAAAAGCTCTTCAAAGAGCCATCTGGACTGTGCTAAGGATGCTGCTCCATGCTAAATACTCATCCTTTGGCAAGTCTGTGTTATAATCAACATCTAGGGTTCCTCTATCTATTCCAGCAGTCTCAGGCTAGAGAGCTGCATGAGTTGACAAAACTCTGACATCCTTGGAGACTGGTTTTCAAACTCTGCTGAACAGCTCATGCCTGGTCTGAGATGAAAAAGAATGTCCTTGACATCTTTTAACATATGTACTTTTGCTTTTTGTTTTTTGAAGAAAAGCTGTAACCTCTTCTTTTTTCTATCCACACAACTGGGTTTGGAACTGAGGTATGGTCTTGGGAAGGGTTCAGCAGTTTGTATCACCATTGGATGACTGAGAAACTTTATTCAGTGCAGCACTGAAGATCTCATTGCAATGAAGTAAAGGTTTTACCTCTATTTGTAAAGGTTAGCAGAAAGACCAATAGCAATAAAGAATAAATCATCTTATGGTTTTGTTTTTCTTTCAGTGATGAAATACAGTTATTCTGTAGTCCATGTATGCTGAAAAGTGACTGAAAAGAAACATCACTGCTCTTTCTCTGTCTTGAAATCAATTGTGTTAAGCATTTGTTGACAGTTCTATTCCCAACAGCAAAAGTAAAATATTAAATTATATTCAAAGTCATTACCCTTTTACCTCCAGCTAACCCATCTTCCCCCTGTACTTGCTGGCAAGCATTCAGTGTTGTGGATCCAGTCCTCAATGCTGTAGAGTTAGCTGCCTCATTCCTTCAGCTTGCCTCCTCACCATGGAGAACAAACAGATGAAGAGGTTGGAGAGGCTGCTATATCCCTACATCACAGCAGTTCTTGCCCTACACACAGATTCATTGGAGCTACTGGCAGCTGATGTAGGCTGCAATGTTGTCCTAGACTTTCCAAGGGAATCTGCGTACAGGGCAAAGAAATCTCAGGGTGAAGAATATTTGAGGAAATGTTTGTGCCTTTGAAAAACATATTCCTTGGACGGTTCTCCATGTGTGACAGATGTAGTTCAGTGTTAGCCCAAATAAGGATATGTTGCCTGTAAGGCAAGATAAGACTTTGATGGCAATAATTTACATGAAGTCTCCTGGATGTGTACAGCTAGGAGTGGAATGTGTACAGTGTCAGCTGCCAAGTGTGACAAAAAAAGCAAGCAGGTTGCCTCTAAGATCTTTTTCTTGAGTTTGTGACATAGACAGAAAGACAAATATTTTCTCTTTTGTTCTCTTTTTAACTAAGTGAAGCTGATCTACAAATCATGCAATTACTGCCATCTTTTTTTTTTACTGCCACCTCTCTGACAGAGCCCACCTTAAAGGGCTCCATTCTATTTGCTGCTTTGGAAGCCAAATATTGGTTAGGAAGAGAATACAGTAAGTTAAAAACATTATTAACATGAGAATTAATAAGCCTAGAGCTTTTATTAGGTCTGTCTGACATCCAGAAACCCAAAGGGTATTTGCACTGATAGGAGTCAGTGACCTGAAAAGATTAAGCATTGCCAGCTAATTATGATATCCTTATAGCAGGGATTCTTTCATTAATACTGAGATATTTTTTAATATACAGCTTTTGAGGACCATCAGCGCTACAATCTGCAAGCGTACAGCTAGTGTCTTTTCTATTCACTGATACATTACATCCCTGTGCCGATGATAGTAATTGCCTGTATGGGAAAGTACTATTATGAGATCACTTAAATGTATTTGTAACTATTTCTAACTCATCTGTAGCTGCTGGAAACGAAGAGAAGAAGCCAGAGCCATGTGAGCAGGCAGCTGCTGTTGGCAACCAGTCCCATGTGCTCTGTGAGACATGTCTAAGAACCTCTGTGTTGGAGCAAGGCAGCTTTTGAGCACAAGTTGCAGCTGCAGAGCTGTGCCCACTGAGGTGATGCTAGAGGAAAAGTCATGAAAAGCTTTATGACTGGGTTTTTCCTTATTGCTCAGTTGTACACCTTCAGATGTCCTGAAGCTTTAGTCCAGGCCCTTCTTTTCATCACAGTTAAGTGATATTTTCTAAGAAGTCCACTGTAATGAATCCTCTCTTGGACAGCTGGCAAATTTGATAATTAAAAAAACTGCTGGGTTGGAACAGACTGAGCAAAGATTTCTCTGGCAGAGGATCTTACCTCCAGTATTGCCCTGTTATGGATGGAAAGAATAGGAGCAACAGGACACGCAGAAGGTGATCCTTCATCCTGACATACCCCTCAGTCTTCTAGAGAAAGAAAGTTTAGGAGCTTGAAAAGTCAGCTGTTAAAATCCACCACAAGCACACCTTTGGTTTGGGTTCAACTCCATTGCTGGCAGCAGCTATTTCCTCCACTGTCATTCAGTTATACTGAAAAATGTCAATTTTGATTAAATCTCTTGTTCCATTCTGGAAAGCCTTGCCCTAATCCCAGAATGTTTATATAAACTTCTGTGATGCTGCTGTTCCAGTTGGAATGCCACAGCACTCCCTCTCTAGGTTAGTCTAATGGATATGCTTGCTGGCACTTCCCCTTTCAGCAGGACTTGTAGGGTTAGTCACACATCCTTGTCGCTAACACCAGGCAACCCTACCACTACTTCTTTTACAGTAGTGGTTGAAACAGCCCAATAGGAGGAACTTGAGCCAAATAGGCCATCCACTGCTTTTTAGTAGGAACTTCGCTGGAGCAGGGCAGGTGTATGCGAACACAAGCATCACAGTTCCTGCAGATCACTCTCAGAAATTCATTTGGGTACTGAATGAGAGAGGGAAAAATCAACTTGGTAATAAGAACTTATTCACTGCTCCAGGTGAGGAATTAAATTAAGATGACACAGACATAGGTAGGATGAAAATTATCTTCTTAGGTATATCTGGAGGACCATCCAACCAGTGCAAAACTAAAATGAAATTAATGATATTCAGTTTTCTTCAAAATAATATTTTTCTTTTAGCATGAACAAAACCCAGCCCTCCAGCTCCCTGAAGATACCACGCTTGCACAGTACTATGTTCCCCTGATTTGTTCTGGTTCATCCACACTCAGTAAACCTGACGCCACTTCATTGTTCCAAGGAAGTGTCATCACCGCATGGAAAGGATATTTATTTCATGGTTGCAGTAACTTTGCACTGGATCCCAAACCCTTAAGGCTTCTTCAGGGAGCAATGAAAAAGTTCAGAAGAATCAAGACACCTTTAAAGAATCTTCAAATTAAAAATGGCTGGTATCAGGAGTGGATTAGAATTGGAATTGGCCCAGCAGACGAATGCACAACAGAAGCTGCAAATGTTACACCAATGTGAAGACTGTTCTAAATAGTGGTGGGAAGACAGAGTGGGTTTCTCAATGTCCCTTGTACTCCCCTCCTAACCGTGGACTTTACCTGATGATATATGTAGCCTGTGATCTGGGCCCCTTTTGAAAATACTGGAGTTGTTCCTAGAAGGCATTAACAGCCTGTGCAAGGAGTGCTCAGCTAAATTCTGTCTTGAAAATGGCTGGGGTGGGGGTGCAGTGAGAATGAGAATTCTCTTTCCATGAAGTTTCCTAGAAGCTCTTCGAGAGCTGGGAGGGGATGGGAACACTAACCAAGTAGAACAAGATTATAGATCAGTTGTCAGATGGGCGAAGAAATCTTTCCTTTTTTTGGACAGATTGCTTGCTGAGGATCATCAACTATTTAGGACATATTCTTTTTTTCTCCTTCCCTTAATTTTTTATTGTTGCAATTCCTCTCAGACCTAGTGATATAAATATGAAACACCATTATGACAAAATAATATCCCATTTGTTTTCTGAAGCCAGTCTTTCAGTTCTGATTAGAGAGAAGAGGTATCTTGTTGAAATTAATATATTCACTGACTCTGAGAGTAGGCTGCTCAAGATCTCAGTAAACAAACAGAAATGTAAACAGTGAAACTCTAAGCCAGCTTCACATTTCCAGGCAAGGGTGCTCTCAGTCTCAGCAAAGGAATGAAAAGGAAAGAGGGATCCCTCTCTTCTTCAGTGGAATCTCTCCTGATCTTGGAGATAGGCTCGGTGTTGTGAGTACATTTAAGTGCTCATTTTCTCCTTGGTGCAGGTGGATGCCAAGTGATCAAAATAGAGCCATCATTTCTACCACCCACCTATTAGTCCTGTATTCTGTGTCAGTAATGATTTAGTTATATTTGCTTGTGAATGTCATTCTTCCCACTCAATTACTACAGTAATGCAGTCCCTAGAATGAACAAGCCTATAATGATGCTCTGAAATGCAGTAGGTTTATTCCTATCTGCATAAAAGATGGGCATCTAGAAAGCGATATATCTGTACCTCCATAAGGGAAGTGATACAATTGTGCTGATTTTGAGAAGAGCTAAGTTGCCTAAAAGTGGGCATCTATCCCTCTCAGATGTCTAAAATGGTATCTAATACCATTGCAAGGGGGTGGAAAGTATGCCAGAAGTTCCCCAGGGAGAATCACAGCTTTCTGGACCCATGGCTGGAAAGCAGGTGGACTTTGGCAGCTTTGGAAACTTGAAGCAAAGGAAAAAAAAAAATAAATAAATAAAATGTCACAAGGCAAAGTCCCACCACTGAGTAAGGGCACTGAAGGAGATGCTGGGTGACACAAGAAAACTGAGAGGAGAGGATGAGCAGGAGAAGGGAAAAACTGCGAAAATGGAAAATCACTGTTGTCTTGAATGTAAAGAGAAGTGTGTATGAAAGTCAATGAATCACAGCCATCAATATGCAGGAGCAAGAATGAGGGCTGATTGGAAAACTGCTTTTTTTATCCATATATTTTCTGGTAGAAAATTAACAAACTCAGACTGAAGATCATTGTTTGGGGTCTTAACTGAAAAAACTAACCACCTACCATATCTAAACAAGTGCTGTCTTTCACTATTGACAAGCAATAAATGAAAACTGAAAAAGCAACTGCCCCCGTTTCCCTCCGAGATTCAGAATCATAGGATCAGATAGGTTGGAAAAGGCCTTTAAAATTATCAAGTCAGCCATCACCAACCATTACCCAAGGACTGCCAAGACCACCACTAAATCATGTAATTTGATGGGAAATAGACTTTTCCACAAAAATGTCCATGCTAATAGAAAAAGCCAGGACACAAGAAGAGAAAACAGTGCATTAAAAATTTCAGACACTTTTGAGATTTTCTTTTTGTGGCACTTCCTGAAGTTGGATCAGCTTTTGCCTAATCCTTGCTGAGATCAGCACCCAGGATACCGTCTGGGCATTAGCGAACAACCCTAGTGATGCTTTTTGTGCCCCTGCACTGGATGAGCACAGCATGTGTGTTCCATGGGTATTGTGCAGGCCTTCAGGAGCTTCATGAGCCCTCTGAAACCCACAGCACAGCCAAAGGTGCCTCAAAACTGAAATGTTGCTGAGCCTAGCAAAGGTATGATCGATCGTTTGCCAGTGATGCCTTTGGTAATTAAAGATCACATCTTCCTGTTATAAACCTTCCAGAAACAGGATGTCTTTCTCAATTCTCTCAATTTTCTTACCATTAATATGAGATGAGAACCTCAAGAGAGGGTTGCACCATCTGTGAGCAAGTTTCTAAGATGAGCAGCAAGAAAGCCCTGTTAAGAAGCCTCGACATAGTTTGCACAGCAAAACTTTGAGGTTACTCCTGCCGTCAATGTTAAGTCCTTGCATTGTCACAGTTCATAGCCTGCAGGAGTCCAAACCATCCTTCCCTGCTTCTGCACTCCACTACATGCCCTCACTACAGACCAGGCCATTGGCTATCCCTGTAGATAAATTGTCGTTCTACTCCCTCTATGCTGAATGTCCCAGTTCACCCATGCGGGTTGGATTTGGAAATATCCATGTTTCTCTTCTGACTTCCTGAATCAGAATTGACCTCCATATTTTTCTGAAGAAGGAAGATTAAGTGCTGTACTTGCTACACACAACTGGTGCATGCTGTATTCCTGCTGAACCTTTGCTTCAAAGTGACCCTTTGGCCTGGAAGCATTAGGTCTGAAATGCATCCTCACTAGCTTCCATATCCCTCGGGAGGGTAAAAATCCAGCCCTACCACCAACAGTAAGAAGAACAGCTGCAGCTTTGAAGCAAGAATCTACCTGCATAGGAAGAATAAGCAGTTTTCCGCTATGTCAATAGGATGCAGAAATTTATGTTTTCCAGCTAAAAGCAAAAAATAAGAGGATACTGCTTAGCTGCAAATGGGTCATGCATCCTGAGAGCACCACTGGTGCACTGGGCAGATAGAATGGGAAGCAACAACCACCCATGCTCCCCACTCTCCCAGTACATCTGTGACCAGCATACAGGTAAAGCAACAGAAGGCATTGGGCCCTAATTTTCCTCTCACAGCAGCTTTACAGGATGATGAAGATATTCTTGGTGCAGTAAGCAAAAAATGTAATGATCCTGTGGCTTGTGACTGAGGAGCACCCTGCAAGGATTCTCTTTTTTATCACTTTATTGTTAATGGGGTGTTTCCAGGTGTTCTTATACACAGTGGCTGAAGCCTCGTTATATCTTTAAGTTCAGTTACTGGCTTGGTTCCATTTTCACACAATATCTGTCCTCAGCACTGCATTTTCCCCACTCTGTTTTCTTGCATTTGATGAGTGAAATTGGAAAAAAGGCCAGATTTGCTAATAAATGTATGAGCCCTTCAGAGCTCAAAATTCCTGTAACTTTAGCTTCATCCCTGCCAGGTGCAAAACTGCTTGTTATCTCAGGTTGAGCACAACCTCAGGAGAATGGGGGTAAAAAGAAAGAACCAGGAGAGATGGAAAAAGTAATGAGGGAAAAGGTGACACAGACTGATTGGTACTTGAGTTAAAACAAGATTGAGGAATATATATATATCTATACATATTTTTTCCCAGGGGAATCTCATGATTTTAAGACAAATCTTGTGGCTTCTGCACACGAGTGTGTTTCTAAATTAGCATTTCAGGAAGAAAAGCAGTTTTAAAGTAGTAGAAATGTTAAAGAACAGCAAACTTGTAAATTGACAAGACTGAGATAAACCCATCATTTTTTGCTTTATGTTTGCTCCTTGTCTTAAGTAAAATATACTCTATAATCACAGGAGTTAAACTCTGAGCAATACACAATATATAATAGAACACGATTTTCTCTGGCATATGGCTGAAAAGGAGAGGCCCCAGCCACACCTGAGTCCGGAGTCCCAGCAATGTTTACCAGACATGCAATTCCAGACTCTTTAGAATTAAAAGGTTGCTATAACAACATGACGCATATATTCTTATATAGCTTTCCATTGCTTATTTTTTATAATAACTTTTTGGAATATCAGTTGCAATAACAACAGAACATAGTATTTTAAATGCCACCTTTCATGTATATTTATGCAACATAACTAAAGGTATAGGGTATGAGACCTAGGCAAGTTTGGGTTGGATTAATTCACACTTTTCACATGGAACACTCCAACGCTATCACTAGAAGTAAGAGTGAATTCAGGTAGGACCAGCTTTGTGGTGATACTGCCTCTTGCAGCTGTAAATATACTTAATTTTGCTATGCTTGCATTGTTGATTGTTCATGAGTCTTCTAAGTTATAAGCTACCAGCATGGCTCACTCTTTGGATCTTTTTCTAAGCTGTGATTTCTATTAATCACAGTTGCGTTTCTGTTCTTATTAGCTAAGCTTGTGACTCTCAGAGGAATATGTGACTTTCTTGAGCTGAGCAGACAGTTGAGACATCCAGTCTGCTATCCTGTCTTTCAAATGAGACTGGCAGGCAGATTTTTGGCTGTGTATACCACTTTTTCCAGCACTGTAGTGGTGTGACCTAAAATCAGTTTGGAGAAGTAATGATGTCTCCCCATGCAGAAGGGTATATGCCCCTGAATCTTCCTTCGACACAGTAGGAATATGCAGAGAAAAAGATGCAGACAAGCTGGGGCAGAAGACCAAGCTTCCCACATGCTGCTGTGCTGGATGCAGTTGATGTGAGAGCAGCACCAGGGCATTTGCACTCAGGAAGTATATTTGTTGCTGGGGTCAGCTCCACCCTCCATGGGGATACATGGGCCATATCCAGTCTGCACCTTTTGGAGTGTGAAGTCACCAAATTCGTAAGTGATAATGTTTTCAACAGTATGACACAGCACTGACATTTCTGTAAGTTCCTGTGCTTGTGCTAATGTTCTTACACACTTGTTTGCTGTTTCTCCTGCTTCTGTGAAGTTTCTTTCCACTTTCAAACTGGGTGCTAAATCTTTGGGGTCTTTAGTGCTTGTTGTGGGCAGAGGCTCTATCCCAGCTCTGAAAAACAAGAGAAGTCTTTTGGGTATACAGCTAGCTAGCAATAGGAGGGCACTAACATCAATGGTACTCTCTGGAGAGAATGTTCTTGGCAATATAATTCATCAGGGAATTAAAATCGTGAGCTCTACCATCCCACCTCAGGGAGGTTAGCAGTGCTGTATGTACATCTACCCAACCAAACATGTAGACAGTCTACAAGGAATATTAAAGGAAAAAAACCACAAAGTTGTGTATTTGCTCTCCAGGAGCTCAGAGGAACTGGGGCTATCCAAAGACCAGAAGAGGCTGGCTCCCATGACTCCTTTATGTGCCCAATGTGTCTTCCTCGGCAGGGCACTAGGATCATACTGAGGAAGGATGCTAGGAGTGAGCCCAGTCCTGAAAGTCATCAATGATCCTGCTTGACAGGTGAATTCTCCAGAGACACACTGCATGGCAGACCTAGAAAAAGACTCAGAAATGGATAGCACAGGGGCAAGCAAGGAAGGCACTGAAATAATTTTATCTTTTATTATTACTGGGTGGACAGTTTCTATGGGAGCAAAGAAGGAATTTCTGCTTTATGGCCAATAGCAATATTTTCTATGGAGAATATCATATGATGTCCTGAGTTTCAGTACACTGCAAAAGCTATATGAAAAATGAGGTATGAAAATGATCTCTCTGACCTCTATGCTAACTGTATGAGCATGACAATAACCACAGAGGAGAGGAATAGTAAAAAAGATAGAAGTACTGGTACTTTCAATTTCATTCTTTTTGCATTGACACAGTCATAAGTGTAAATTACTGCAATCACTGTTCTGAGTGACTAGGTCAGGTTGATGCCACACTCTTCACAGAGTGAAGTACTTCTTTAGAGAGAACTGTGCTCTGGATACTACAGATTATAAGGCACCACAGGCTATCAGCTCTCTGCATGCTTATCAGAGAGATTGAGAGTGGTGCAAAAACCCAGCTAGAGTATTCTGTGATTATCAAGTTGCAAAGGATTGGTCTCCATTATTCCTATTCTGCTCTTACTCAGTAAACCGGTAGGGTTTTGGCAGAGGTAAGCCAAGTATCCACTGCTACCAGCCTTTCAATCCCTGCTTCAGCAATTTTCAGTGCTCCCCTTGACACCTGCAAGTTTCCCAGGAAGCTGCAGTTTCAACTGTTTAGCAAGGAGAACAGGCAGCGGCACAGCTGCCCTTAGGAGCACTCTTGCTCTCTTCATTCAGCCATAACATGCTGCTCTGCCATACTCAAGCTGGTCCTAACATGGGCAGCACTTCGAGGGGTGAGATAATCCTCTGGACTCCTGTCATGTAGGCATTTTTCAGACACTTAGGACCTATTAGGCCTCCTACCAGACTGTATACAAAAATGTAGGAACACTTCTAAAATACCTATTTGTCACACAATACTGGGGCTGTCATGCTTTAGTGGGTAGGTCAACACTTCAGACTACAGTACGAACTTGGTGCCTTCTTGAAGACAACCCAGGTCAGCTTTTAAGAGGTAACTTGGAAAGCCACGAAGCATTTACATCTCACTGCATTGGGCTGTTGGCAAGAACTCTCTCAGCAGCAGATTCCCTAAACAAGACAGATGGATATATCCATTAATATAATGGTTACAGATCTGTGGTTTCTTATTAATAATCTAAATAACATGGGTAATATCCTGTTCTTCTTCCCCCACACTCTGGTTGCCAAGATCCAATGCTCTTTCATCACTCTGGCTAGTCCTTCGGCATCTGTCAGACTGAACTTGATCCTAGAGGTTATTAACAAAGGAAGCAGCTGATGTAATAAGGTTATGCACTGATGATCTATGGCCAGACATGACTAATATATGGTTGTATGCATGCACTGGAAAAGTAAGGAGTTCAAAGATTTCTAGGGGGAGACAGAGTCTGATAGTCTGATATCAGAGTTTGATAGTCCGAGCCCCTGACTGGGTTGCAGCAGGACTATGTGGTTGCAGAGCTGCAGTACAATGTGCTGTTCACTGAGAACTGCTCTACCAAATGTGCTTCATTCTGACCACACAAGCTTTGAGTATTTGTGTGTGTCTTTGACATAAGGTCATCTCTGCACTTTCAATGTAGTCCATGTCAAACATGAGCAGGTCTTGAAGAGAAGGGGAGCCAGGAGTGGGGATAGCATGGCAGGACAGACAGTGGCCTCACTGCAAGATCATGACCGCTGGCAAGAAGTCTGAGGGATAGAGAAATTGTATGTTCATATGCTTGTGTGGTCTATACTTATAGGCAAAGAACTTCATATATATATGTATCCATATGCATATATGCATATATAGCTTATATGTCCAAGGAGGTCATAGTATTTGTTATTCAGTTTGAAGGGGCTTCAGAAGGTCCTCTAGTCCACCCTCAAAGTGGGGTTAGCACTGAATTGAGACCAGGCTGTAATATACCGTCTGCTTTCCATTGGCAGGCTTGTAAGAAAGCAGGTAAATATATTTCACCTGCCAGCTCTCTAAAGTTTGCATTATCAGACACCGTTCATTCAGTGCAACCCCTTGGTCACCTGTAGAACCCAAAACAAACAACAGAGCAGTTGCTATTCAGAAAAGCAAAGTTAAACTCTCTTCAGCAACAGAAGTGCCATCCCTGGAACCTGCTGTGTGTTGTAGAAATGTTACCTGTCATTCAAATTGTCCTGTACTCCTGAGCTTGTGCAGAGAAGGAGAAGTGAAGGTGGGGAGGAAGGTGCCAGGCTGTGAGTTAGGGCTGATGAGATGAAAATGACCTTGTTGTCATCTGGATTCTGCTTTGAGCAGTGCTGCGTATCCCTTGGAAGTGGATTAGGTTTCCATTGACAGGCTCTGGGAGATAGAATTTCCATTAAAATTAGGGGAAGAATATCTATTAGATAGATACAGGTCCTTATCTGCACTTTGTCTCCTTCTCAAATTGTCTGCATGCTATCTCTCCTTCTCCTTGCCTGCTCTCACTGTTTCTCTGCTCGTCAGATTTGTCTTGCTCTCTTCACCTCTCCCTGGGCTCTTCTTGCAAAGATAAAAAAAGTTGCTTTTGCCAGACTTGAAGTGCCGTTGCTTGTCCTTCACTTTCTAACTTCAACTTCCAAACTAGGGCCTTCTCCTGCTGTAAAATGACTAGACCAAGCAGTATGCAGGCTATGCAAACCCACAGCACACCTCTTTTCCCAGTGAAGCTTCTTATCCTCTCTGCTCTCTACCCACCACTATTAAGACTTCTTCAAATGAGGCCAAGAGGTAAATGCAATGAACTTGTACTTTGATATCACACAGAGGACCCCTTGTTGTACAAGGTCACCTACTAACATTTAAGCAGAAGACTCCTTGAATCCTAAAGGTTTTTGCATTGTAGCTGAGAGTTATACTGGAACAAGAATGGCTGCAAGTGCTTATATGACCATCACACGAGTCTATGTCCTTATTCCTGTGATGTGTTTTTATTTTACCAGTGGGCTGGGTGGTCAGAACAGATAGCTCTGGAATCACTTCTTTCCAATCACCACTCCTTAAGGATAACTGTGTGGGAAAATGGTACAAAAACAAAACCAAAAGATCACAGAATATTGGTGCATTTGGTATTACAGGCTACGGTTATGCATGCTTTAGAGCAGAATGTGAAGTGGGATGGATTCTAGGAAAGGGAAAGAGAGGATATAACAGATTTATCAGGAGGCAAAGCTCTGCTGACCATCTGTTTTGCTTGATCCTTGGCAGGGTTGGGAATAGCAGGCAAAGTCTGCAAAGGATCCCACAGTGCCTAATGGAAGTTTGAATCAAATCCACTCTTCCTGCTCAGGGAGACTTTTACCAGATAGAATAACAGAGGCTCTACTCAGCCTCAAATGGTGTTTTAATTTCTGGTGAAAATTAAAAATTGCCACATCAACTTGTATCTCATTTGCAATGGCTTTTCCCAGCATGTCAGTAGATACCTCTGCAAACCATAACCATAGCCTGGTTTAATTAGCTACATATAATATCCATGGAGAGGGATGTTGAGAGGCCCGGAATCTACACAGGACTTACATGCTAGATTTTAGATTAGGACATCAGTGTTGGACCTGCATACTCATAAACATTTATTTCTCTGTTGGACTCTTTTCACTAGGAATATTCCTTGCGCACTGAATATGTTTTCCAACTCGGAGCATTCTGTTAGCACCAAACCCAGGAAATCCTGTGATTTTAGAACAATACCCACACTGAAAGTGAATGACTTAACCTTCAGACTTTCATGGAAAACAAACGATATTGGTTTTACTTCACAGAAAGCAAAGTCCCAGTGAAAATGACACCATTGGACTCTAGTCCTGACTTTTGTAAAAGGTCACTAATTGCAAAGAAAAATAATACCAATGGAAAATTTTAATCTTCACTCAGGAAAGGACAAGGAGAAAAATTCAAACATTTTTGAAAAAAAAGAAATTTCCTCTAAATTTAACCACTTCCTGAAACTTTTAGCTCTTGATCACTCAGCATTTCCAAAAGAAAAAGAATTCTGGCAGAACGTTTGGTGTCAGTCCTCCTAGAAATTGTTCTTCTGAGCAGGATGACATCTGCACTTGTGTCCCCATGGAAGTCAGAGTGCATTCTTGACTGCCATTGAGTGACACTGTGAATTCCAAGACCTGTTTAAAAGACAAGCACCATAGACAAGTTTGTACCTTCATCTCCTTCCTACATGCACAGGACCTCTATAAAGAAGTGGTTTACAGAATAGCAAATAACATCAACATTACTTGAAAATGCAACATTTTTTGAAGCTTTCCTACAGGGATTGGGAACTCTAAGCACAGCAATGTTTTTCCTATGTGTATTCGTGGATATTCATGCATGGTTATTCTGACAAGCTCAAGAATTGTTTTGCACATGTGTTCTCCAGCCAGTGGCAAAATAATGCCTACCCTTTCTCACATCCACATGTTTTTCATGACAGTCCCTCAACTCTGATTCCACACTGGTCTCTCAGAGCTGTTGTCTTTTGAGGAAAATAGTATTCTGAAGGAGTTGCGATGATGCAAAAAGATGGAAACTTGAAGGCAAAAATATGTTCACCTGAGAAAGAACATTCAGGCAGTTCTGTTATGAAAGGGGGTGCTGCATTAAACACATGGTATTAAAGCCTTCTTTCCAAATAGAAACCGTATCACCTTGCTTTGTCCTTTGCACAACAATGTTCAAAATTCATCAAAGTTTTCAGCTGGGAATGCTTACTGGCTTCTTTCTCCTTTACATGCATTCCCCACCTCTGTTTCTCCAAAACAAGCATTGCTATCTTGGGCTTAATATTTGGCCCTCATGTCCTTGGAACCTTTTCTGTCAATAAGACACAATTCAGGATGTCTGCTCACCCTGCCTTCCAAAGGGAAGCTAGCAACACTGATGACAGTATTACAAGTCATGTTGATCAGCTGCATGGATTGAAGCAAATGCCACAGAAAAAAAACATCCACCAGGTCATTTGTGCTGTAGACACGTGAATGTAGACATAAGTTGCAAGTATGGGTATTTTATGACACTTGCTTTAACTGTAATGTTATTCCCCCTTTCCCTAAAGTCTGATTGATAGCACAAGTTAATGGCTTATTTGGGAGGAAAAGCACTATAATACTGTTTTTTAAATACATGTAAATCCCTACTTGGAAATGCATCAGACAAAGAAGAAAATTGAGACATTATACAAATGCTGGAGAGTGCATCATTAAACTCCCGGGCAGACCTTATAAATGAAGCAGAAGTCATAGCTGTGACTATAAGAAGGCATATCTGCCAGCAGACAGGCTGAGAAGATACCTGTTTCAAGATGCATTTATTGTTTTATTTTTGTGCTCAGAGAAGCAGGTGGCTCCACTGTGCCTGTTAGCTAATTTTGTTGCTTTGAAATCTAGGGGATGACGTGTACGCTTAGAGCTGTCCACCTGGAGAAGGAATGCAAGAACATACAGTGTTTGTAGGGTTTTAGTGGGCAATGATAATAGAAAGGACATCTCTGGAGTATTTTGTACTCTGTAGAATTCAAGATCCCAAAGGCTGAGGTGGTTCCCCCGATAGGATTCCTTATGCATGGAAGAGCCATGCAGTAGAGGTCAGTCTTCCTCATCTTCTTCTGCCACCTCTGAAGCTGTGTGATTAAGGTGATGCATGTTGCATTATTTACTTTTAACTTGTTAAACTTTGCTTTCATTTCAACAGACTAGGAAAGCTCCTCAAGGCTCTTGGAGCACAGAATGGTGTAATATATTTTTCATGGGTAAGGGTAGAAAGGCTGAACCAGTCCTTTAGACTGCCTTAAGTAATGCCAGGCAAAACAGTCTGGCTCAGTCAGCTGATTAAAATGCCAGTCTCTCAAATGTATTGTTATCCTGCAGAATTTCCCCAGAATTCAAAATACATCGTAGTAGGCAGACCTGCAAGAGAGGGTCTGCCAGTTCTGAGAGATGAAAGTGCTCAGCTAAAAAGCGGTATCAAAAATTGTGGCCTAACATTAAAGTAGAAGCTAAAGCAACACTGGGAACATGTCCTTTCTCAAGGAAAGAAGTAATTCAAAGGACAAGATACGCGCATTATATCAGAGCGAAAGGAAGTTGAAAGGTATAACCCAGCCCCCTAAATTGCTGTTTTTAAAAAGATCTTTGAGAGCTCCTGTTGTTCTTGGGTCTTGGTTAGAAGTGTTTCAACATGCAGGATACCTCTGAAAATGCACAGATACTTTCCTTACAATATACCATGAAGATGAGGAAGAGCTAAATGTTCTGCCCCCACTACCAACTCCAGGTTTTAGCCATTGAATAGTGAAATAAAACAGAGTACCAGGGTACCACATCTTTGTCAAATACTTTAGGTACACAAGATCCCCAGTGCATGGAGGGGTAATCACTGGACCTGAACCTCTTTAATTTGGCAAGTGTCCCTTAGGAACATGCTTATTAGGGCTTATCAATTCCATCATCACTAAAAGTTGATAATATTTTTACACTCTTCTCTCAGTATTTGTAAATCATGGTTCCTATTAACTGTATCTTTTTGGCAGTGTAAAACAACTATAAATTTGGTTTAACCGGCCAGACAACTTCAGCTTAGAGTTTGTTGCTTACAGAAACAGCTCAAAGCAGCCAGAGGACACTAAAGAATCTGGCCTTATATGTCAACTGAAAGGGATGATTTAAGGTCTATGCTTAGCACAAACACCAGTGCTCTTAGATCCTGGTACCCTAAGGTCTTAGAGAGACCAAGGCCTCCTTGCTGCTGGGACAGGTCATCATCTCTTGTTCAAGTGCTAATTATCAGGTGGAAATTTAACAGAGAAAGCACTGAGGCCTCTGAATTCTCATCAATGGTTTGTGAAAAATCCACACTGCTATCTGTGCATAGAATTAGCCCAGCAAATCACAGTGCATGAAAGCATGTGTTGTATTTTAGAAATACAGTTTAGCTCAGTTCAGTTCAATCATCCTGGTCAAAACCAGACTGCTTTATGTAGAAGCCTAATGTGATGATTTATTTTATCCATTACTGTACTACAGACTGGAGTTTACATTTTGGGATCTGCTTTATACTATCTTTACAGACCCTGACCCAGGATGCTATCAGGTTAAGATCACATTAGTATAAATCAACCTCAGGCTTAGTTAAGATTCATCTTATTATACTAACATAGGACAACGTCAGATAGAAAATAGCATTCTCCCTGTCTTCTTTAGCACAGCCTTTTCTGCTTGCAAATGCCAATAAGCTAAGGAAGGTGTTGGGGGAGGAGGAGCCTGGCCAGCTGCCCAGCAGCTGGTAGCTGCAAGCCATGTACAGGCTAACAGTGATGTACATTCTGTGCTACAGGGTCTGTGCAGTACCCAACAAATGATACCAGGGTTTCAAGACCTAACAGAAGACAAAAGACTGAGGTAAAAGTGACCCACTATGCTTCTTCAAAGAGCTCATGTTTCTGACTGCAGCCAGCCAGGATCTACTGTCGGTTTTACTTAATTTCCATAGGCAGAGAATTTTGTATTAGATATAAAATTTTAAAAAAGTAAACCCAATCTACACAATTCAGATTATTTCGGGCGTTAATGTCTGAAGTGTTAAGAGTTGTGCAAGTAAAGCAAGCAAATCTTGTCTAATCCACCAATAATTCCAATGACTATATTTTGTTTGAAGAAGCTCTGTTGGCAAATTTCACTGATAACAAATCATAGAATCATAGAATAATAGAATAGAATAGTTAGGGTTGGAAATGACCTTAAGATCATCAAGTTCCAACCCCCCTGCCATGGGCAGGGATACCTCACACTAAACCATATCACCCAACGCCTTGTCCAACCTGGACGTGAACACTGCCAGGGATGGAGCATTCACAACCTCCCTGGGCAACCTAGTCCAGTGCCTCACCACCCTAACAGGAAAGAATTTCTTCCTTGTACCCAATCTAAACTTCCCCTGCTTAAGTTTTAACCCATTGCCCCTTGTCCTATCACTACAGTCCCTGATGAAGAGTCCCTCCCCAGCATTCCTATAGACCCCTTCAGATACTGGGAGGCTGCTATGAGGTCTCCACACAGCCTCCTCTTCTCCAGGCTGAACAGCCCCAACTTTCTCAGCCTGTCTTCATATGGGAGGTGCTCCAGTCCCCTGATCATTCTCGTGGCCCTTCTCTGGACTTGGTCCAACAGATCCATGTCCTTTTTATGTTGAGGACACCAGAACTGCACACAATACTCCAAGTGAGGTCTCACAAGAGCAGAGAAGAGGGGCAGAACCACCTCCTTCGACCTGCTGGTCACCCTCCTTTTCATGCAGCCCAGGATACAGTTGGCTTTCTGGGCTGCAGGCGCACACTGAAGCCAGCTCATGTTCATTTTCTCATCGACCAGCACCCCCAAGTCCTTCTCCACAGGGCTGCTCTGAATCTCTTCTCTGCCCAGCCTGTAGCTGTGCCTGGGATTGCTCCAACCCAAGTGTAGGACCTTGCACTTGGCATGGTTAAACTTCATGAGGTTGGCATCAGCCCACCTCACAAGCGTGTCAAGGTCCCTCTGGATGGCATTCCTTCCCTCCAGCGTATCAACCGAACTACACAGCTTGGTGTCATTGGCAAACTTGCTGAGGGCGCACTCAATCCCACTGTCCATGTCAGCAACAAAGTTGCTGAACAAGACTTGTCCCAACACCGATCCCTGAGGGACACCACTCATTACTGGTCTCCAGATGGACACTGAGCCATTGACCACAACTCTTTGTGTGTGCCCATCCAGCCAGTTCTTTATCCACCGAGTGGTCCATTCATCAAATTAATGTCTCTCCAATTTAGAGATATGGATGTCGTGTGGGACAGTGTCGAACACTTTACACAAATCCAGGTAGATGACGTCAACTGCTCTACCCCTGTCCATCAGTTCTGTAGCCCCATCATAGAAGGCCACCAAATTGGTCAGGCAGGATTTCCCCTTAGTGAAGCCATGCTGGCTGTCACCAAGCACCTTGTTGTTTTTCATGTGCCTTAGCATGCCTTCCAGGAGAATCTGCTCCAAGATTTTGCCAGGCACAGAGGTGAGACTGACTGGTCTGTAATTCCCCAGGTCATCCATTTTCCCCTTCTTGAAAATGGGGGTTATATTTCCTTTTCCAGTCATTGGGAGCTTCACCTGACTGCCATGATTTTTCAAATATGATGGCCAGCGGCTTAGCAACTTCATTCACCAGTTCCTTCAGGACCCGCGGATGGATTTCATCAGGACCCATGGACTTGTGCATGTTCAGATTTTTAAGACGGTCTCGAGCAAATTCCTCTCCTACAGTGGGCCCAAGGTCTTCATTCTCACAGTCCCTGCGTCTGCCTTCCAAGACTTGGGTGTTGCGGTCAGAGCCTTTGCCAGTGAAGAGCGAGGCAAAGAAGTCATTCAGAACCTCAGCCTTCTCCAAATCCTGTGTAGCCAGTTCTCCCGAGAGCTTCCTGAGGGGACTTACGTTGTCCCTAGTCTCTTTTTTATTTGCTATGTACCTGTAGAATCCCTTCCTGTTATCCTTAATATCCCTAGCCAAATTTAATTCTAACTGGGCCTTAGCTTTCCTAACCTGGTCCCTAGCTTCCCGGACAACATCCCAGTACTCTTCCCAGGCCGCCTGTCCTTGCTTCCACTAAGACTCTTTTTCATTTGAATTTTTCTCAGCAGCTCCTTATCCATCCAAGGAGGTTTCCTGGCCCTCCTGCTGCACTTGCTTCTAGTTGGGAAGTGATAAACTAGATCAACTAGATGATGATCAAGAGTAAAATTATCTGCGCCACAAGATACTTCACAAGATTTTGTGGTGTTTGCTTCTTTGTTTGCTTAAAGTTAAGGAAACCAACAACATTTAAAATGCTATATAAAACAAATTCAGTGCTTTTATTTTTGCTTAGTCAAAGCTTTTCTCAATATCATTAGAAGGTTTTATTTTTCATGCTGACTATTTTTAAACTTGAATATAGCAAGCTTATGATTAATTTAAAAAATGCAACAATTAAATGGTGTAAACCTATTTTATCTTTATCACAGCTTAAATTTCTAATCAAAATAATAAGCAATATGAAAGTTGTTTTAAAATGAATCATTGGAGTGTTACTGTACACGCCTTTTTAAATAGAATTTTTTACCTTATGGAAATATTTTCCTCCCCTTCTCCCCCCTACCCTGTTTTTTCCTATGCCCCATTAGATGATATTCATATCTGTATTTTCTAATGAGAAAATGTTGGATCACAAAATTCCTGCTCAGTTCTGCTAATTAGACTTCTGTGCACATTGTTCAGTTTTGTCATTTGGAAACTAAGATGTTTACCCACTTCTGCTGTTCAGTTTTATCTTTCTGGGGAGATTGAAGAAGTGCAATGAGTTAGACGGGCAAGAGACGGAGGAGTGGAAATAATTAAATATAGCCCTACCAATTTAACCCTATTTGCATTGGGTTTTGAAATTCCAGTTCAGTACAGAATCACGTACGTTTTAGGAACATGTGTCCCAGTAAAAATATGAATTAATTTATCTACCCAGTCTCTGCTTTTCCTTTCTTTTTATTTACATAAATAGGAATAAAAATTGACAAGATTAAAGCATGCTCAAACAAAATGCACTGGACAAAATATTAGTAGTGAGCTTGCATGTGGCAATATTTCCATATTATACATTGCAGCCTTTTGGAAATTAAACCATCTTTTTGATATATGTCCTTAAGCAGCAGAGCAGGAAAATGTTATATTAACCAGTGCTTGTAGAAGCATGAAAGATTGGTGGGGCAGCTGGGGGCATCAGGCAATGGATAGTGCTGAATTTCGCTGAATAAAGTTGTAGAAAGGCGGCTACATTGTGCGGAAGCCTCCTGTGTAATCACTTTTAGCATCAGTTAACTTTTCCATTATCATCACTTCCAAACATCCTTTCAACGTCTTTCTTCTAGACACAGAACTTCCTTTTGTTTCCAATCCACAGCAATTTTACGTCGTGCTGTTGCAAACAAATGTGAAATCAATTCTGCGTTTTTCAGCTTGCACTCTCCTTTTTCTTGCGCATCAGCAAAACTAACGTCAATGACAGTGTGGGTCACCCTTATTTAAAATATGTACCACTTAGAAACCACTAAGCTCTGTAAAAGAGGTAGAGAATGTTAGCCTGCAGGTGCTAAACATATTTGAGCATCATCTAAGTGCAGTTAAGTAGGACTATTAGTTCAGAAGTCACTCCACACCAGACCAGACCAGACCAGATCAGGAGAATTAATACAATGAACAAAAGACTGCCTCCGAAGTCCCTATAGACCTAAATAGGTTAAAATACAGTGTGAAGAGGTAGATATTTATGATAGTTACTGTCACTTGCAAACCTACATGGTATTTGTCCTTGGCTTTTAGACACTTTCCTGGACAACAACAGCCAGTTAACGGCATGGGAGAAGATGCAGCAATGAGTGCCTTTCTAGTGATAACAAGGGAGCAGGGCACCTTTCAACAACCTTATAACAAACCCTATCTATCCCAGCTGGTCTAGCTGAAATTTGGTTTATTAAGAAAGAGATGCCAGCATGCAAAGTTTATGTGGGATACAGCCAGCCATAAACATTATATGTGAGAATGTTAGATTGTTCAGGTGCACTCAGTTTATTGTGAAGAAGATGCCTAGCATCTTCTAAAATAGAAGGAAGAACTCTTCTGGCTTTTTTCTTTTTTTCCTTTTCAAGCCCTTTTGGCAGTTTCTGCGAGGTCCATTAGTGAGTTTCATCCTTCCTATTATTAGGTCTTGATTTTCCATTTTACTTTCTATATTCATAGTTTAACTTTTATTGACATGCAGAGCTCTGAGTGATTGTTACCCTCTCCAGATACTCCTTTTGCCTCTCTAACAGACACACACATGCCTCTTTTATACATTTTACTTCTACACTGAGACTCCCATCACATAGCATGCAATACTGAGTTCCTCTGCAGAGCTTTGATTTCAATTACCTTTTTTTTTTTTTTGATTCCTCCTTTTTTCCAACTCTGAAATCCCATTCCTGAGAAGGCCACAGACTAAGAACCTTCAACCTTCTGTCGTTTTTCTTCCTATGTAAGAGGCAATCTTCTTGATGGGCCAGTCAACACTTTCCTAACTCCAGCTAAGGGAGCTACCAAATTCAACTCCATTCTTAGGAGGCAGGTTTACATTTCTCAGCTCCTCATTAAATTTATTTTACTTTACGCTGAGCACGTGCTATTAGTGGACATCATGTTTACTATAGAATAGTAAAAAAGAGAAAACACTCTTCTATGATTTACAGGATATTAAATATACCTGAAATTTAATCAAGAACACATTTGTAATGGGGCTGAAAATGGCCTGTCAAATACTGGCTGATTATTTTTTAATTAAAAACAATGATAAATCTTCCATTGGATAGGTAAGAATATTTTATTAATATATCAGTGTGGGATTACATAGAATACATAAAAAAAAGTTATCAAGCTAAAAAACAAACAAACAAAAAAACAAAAAAAAATCAAAACCCAGAAAAAAACCTCATCTTCATTCTAGTTTTTAAAACATGCAGGAATACCATTTGAAAGCCACAACCAGTACATTGGAATGACTACCCAATAAATTGCTGAACAATTATTACTATTCCTGGGCTGATGCTTACTGCTAGAGCTCAGCTTTTGTATTTCTTGCCTTGCTCCAGCAATATGCATGATCAGTGGCAGCCCTTCTTTTACAGCTATTGACTTAGTCCATTTAAAAGGAAAGTTTTCCTAAAACTTTCCCAAAGCCTGAAAATCTCAGTACAGTGCAAACTACTTAATCCAGGCAAGAAAAAAAGACAAGTAGCTTGCACCAGTCTTTTCATGCTGTCCATGGAACTTGTCACAAGTTTTAATGCTGTAGTTTAACCTAAGTAGGCAGCTACTTACTCACTATCACCCGGTGGGATGGGTAAGAGAATTAGAAGGGTAAGAGTGTGAAAACCCATGGGTTGACATAAAGACTGTTTGATAGGTAAAGGAAAAGCTGCATGTACAAGCAAAGCGAAACAAGGAATTCAGCACTTCCCATCAGCAGGCAAGTGTTCAGCCATCTCCAGGAAAGAAGGGCTCTATCACTCATAACAGTTACTTGGGAAGACAAACGTTATCACTCTGAACATCCCCCTTCCTTCTTTTTCCCACCACCTTTTATTGTTGAGCACGATGTCGTATGGTGTGGGATATTTCTTTGATCTGTTCAGGTCAGTTTTCCTGGCTGTTTCAGATGACAACTTCTTGTGCAGACGAAGTCTGCTCAGTGGCAGGGCAGTATGAGAAACTGAAAAGGCCTTGACTCTGTGTAAGCACTGTTTAGCTTTGTGTGTCTTATCAGTACTGTTTTCATCACAAATAAAGAACACAGCACCACACAAGCTACTAGGAAATTAACTCTAACCCAGCCAAACCCAGTATAATAAATTAGTTTTTATCCTTGAACCCAATAGATCACAATGCTACTTGTTTATCTTTCCCACAGATATCTGCTCAAAGTACACACATTTTCCCAAAGGAAAAATGCCTAGTTTTCAGTATACTTGCCATACAAATCTAATCTGGGCCCCATTGGGACTGTTCTGTTCCACAAGCAAACCCGCAATATACAGATAGGATTTGTCATACACAGACGATTGAAATTTACAGCTACCATAGAGCTCCCACAGAGCTCCCACAAGTATGGGCTGTGCATGTCAAAACAAGACTCCCCAGTCCCTCTGTCTCCTCAACCATGCCGTATACTATTCATAAAGGGTAAGGATTGCTAGCTTCCATTTTGAGTGGTCTTCTAGACTATAGCATAGCTTGCAGCACCCAGGAGCTTTTTTTGAGTATATCCCCAGATGCCTCCAAACACCACATAGGAGTAAGGCTGGGGGCATAAACATCTCCTTACCTCTGTGTCGCGATTTCTGTGGGAAAGAAATACACCCATGTTGTTCAAATGAAAGCTGTGATGCACACCAGACAGCTCTCCAAGCTGGATGATGAGGATACTGGGATCTCAGGACATAGCTCAGTTGCCATTCCCTGCAGAGCCTTCTTATTTTATTACTTATTCTTTGAAGGTAGAGACTACCTTGGACATAGCCAGATGGCAGAGGAGAGCATTCTCTCCCCTTTTACTTGGCAGTCCAGAATCTGCATCTAAAGCACTGTGTTCAGTACTGGATCCCCTGTTTCAAGGGAAAGAAAGAAAACTAGAACAAGTTTAGCAGAGTGTTATGAAGATGGCTAGATGGCTGGAAAACATATTGTATGAGGAGAGAGGGGTGTAGCTGAGTTTCTTCAGCCATGAGAAGGAATGGTGAAAAGGGATTTAATTGCTGCCTGCTACAACTGAAAGTGGATTTGTGGGAAAGATGGAGCCCATCTGACATGTACGGCAAAACTAAAAGAATCAGTTATCAAATCTCAGCAAAAGTAAATCTATCAGAATATAGGAAAAAAATCTGGTTAAGGACTGGAATGGGGGCCGAGAGAGGCTATGGACTCTCCATAACCAAGCTGGAGAGCTATGAACTGGGCAAATCAATGGTGAGAAGGTGGAAAACTGTCTGGATTCAGACAATGGCAATCAGCAATAACAAGTCCAGCTGGCAGACTCTTACTGGTGGCATCCCTCAGGATCTAATACTGGGCCAATATCATTTATCAGGGTTGTTAGCAAGCAGGATGACGAGACCCAGCTCAATCCTGGCAAGGCTACAGATGGTACCAAACCAGGGGGAACAGCTGCCATGCTGGAGGTTATGACTGCTACTCAGAGGCACCTAGACAGGCAGTAAAAATGGGCTGAGAGGACCATGAGATTCTAGAGTGGCAAATGCCAAGTCCCCCACCAAGGAACGGAATAACCCTATGTAACACCCCATGCAACAGTGCAGGTAAGGGACTGATTGCATGAACAACAGCTTTGCATGAAAAGAATGAGTGGTACTGCTCAAAAAGAATACACAGAATCATAGAATCACAGAACAGTTTGTGTTGGAAGGGACTTACCGATCATCTGGTTCCAATCCCCCTGACAAGGGCAGGGACACCATCCACTAGACCAGGTTGTTCCAAGCCCTGTCCAGCCTTTCCTTGAACACTTCCAGGGACGGGGCAGCCACAGCTTCTCTGGGCAACCTGTGCCAGTGCTTCACCACCTTCACAGGAAGCAATTTCATCCTAACACCTAATGCGAATCTCCTCTCTTTCAGTTTAAAGTGATTTCCCCTTGTCCTATCACTACATGACCTTGTAAAAAGTCGCTCTCCAGATTTCTTGTAGGTCCCTTTTAGGTACTGGAAAGCTGCTGTAAGGTAGCCCCTGGGTCTTCTCCAGACTGGACAAGCCAAACTCTCTCAGACTGTTTTCATGGAAGAGGTGCTCCAGCCTCCTGATCAGCTTCATGGCCGTCCTCTGGACTCACCTGAGCAGGTCCACACCATAATTAGGGCACTATTTAACTTTCTCTTCCTTTAAATGATGATGAATGGTTGTAGAGACACTCTTGAAATAACTCTTGCACTGAAAATACACAATAGAAAATTTTCAAGCAGTATGTGAACAGTTCAGAAGCTCAAATGCAGAAATTGTCTCTATTGTTACTTTAACTAAGAAATGGACATGACTCAGCAGTGTGTCCTGGTAGCAAGCAAGGCCAAACAAATACTGGGCTATACTAATAAAAGGTTAGCCAGCAGGTTGAAGGAAGTGATTATTCCCCTGTGCCTGGCACTTCTGAGATTGCATATGGAGTTTTGTGTTCCCCACTACAAGAGATAATGACATACGGGAAAAATTCAAAACTTTGCTTGGCAAAGCCCTGAGCAACCTGTCCTAGATAACATCATATGAGTAGAAGGTTGGAAGAGGTCATCTCCAAATGTCCCTTGCAATCTGTATGTCTCCATGCTTCTATTTCTTGAGGTACACAAAACTCTGATAAATAAACTTTAATTTGATCTAATTTTGAAATTGGCCCTGCTCTGAAGTAGCAGTTGGACTAGTCCAGAGATCCTGCTAATTTATGTTAGCCTTTGACTTATGATTCTAGTGAACAACATATTTGCTCATTCAACTGCACAAATCCAGCACCATTCAAAATAAGTCTGCTAACAGGACATAAAAATGAATTGATTCATAAGCAAGTATTTTTGCTCCTGACCTCCAGTGGTTGACACCATTTATACTGAAAGAAGGCCAAAATATATCCATAAAACATTATTTTCATTTTGACTACTGTAAAATATTCTGCAAGACTTTCAGCTGTTCTTCCAGAAGGACACAGCTCTCCTGGACCTTCTTTGCCTATTTGCCAGCTCTGAGCAGACTTCCTGAACAGCTGCAAGCACAATGACAGCACCAGAAGGCTATGTTTAAGGCTTAAACTGAACTCTAAGCACCTTAAGTTTGAGAAGATGTTGAGCACCTCCCTGTTGACTTACTAGGTGTTACAAGCCAGGCCAGTTACTCAGACTGAGGGCCCACTGCCTCAGGAAGAACCAATTTAATCAAAAAGAAGTTTCCTGGGTTTTCTCAGTTTCTGCTGGGCAAACCTTTCAGAAGTACCTCAAGCACTCAGGAGTGTCAGCTCCACTGCCTTTCAATTGGATGTACCCCTTAAGATGCTTAGGGAATTCTGAAGTTGTTGCATTTTGGAAGGAAATTAAACATCTGTGCAAGACAAGCCAAAAAAATCCCCAAATGACATGTTGAATCCACTCCTTGCCCACTTCTTCTAACAGTGCTTGTTCAAACAGTGGTAAAAAAGGTTCTGTGCCCTCTTCAGCTAAACTGCTTGTGACCTTAGCTCATTGGAGTAAGGACGTACTCTTGTTGACCAGGAATAATTCTACTCTTGACATAGACCTGTACTGATAAATTTCATTCTTCACAGAAGAAAATCTGAAGGTGAGACAAGGAGGGAAGATGAGTGACTGGGCTGAAAAGGGCTATAAAATTTTTCAGATGGCTCCTGGGGAAGCAGGCACTTTATAAAACCCAAAAGACTGCACGAAATGGCAAACTGAGAGGGCTCTTTAATTTCTTACACTGCATTCTCTTACATGCAGCAACTATTTACCCACATTTGACATGCAGACCTGAAAAGCAAGTCTGAGCTATAATTTCTAAAGCTACATGCTGCTTCCAAATCATTTATACAAAGAGAGTTTATAAATATCCAGAGATGTCACTCCTCTGCTATGCACTAAGAACAGATCTGTTTAAAGCACCTAATGCGCCTCAGGAGAGGCAAAGATACAGAAGTGCAATAAAACTCGAAGACTGCCAACATTTAACAAACTATATAATAAAATAATAATATATTAGACAGGGAGGAGGGAGTCCAAAACAATGACAGAAAAAAATGCTGTAAATAAGCATTTAATTGCATCACACATAAAAAGGAGCCTGCCACATGACTCACTGGTGCTTTAAAATCCTCTTTTTTGCAAGTCCTGCATGACTTTGTGTTTTTTCTCCCATGAGCAACTTAAGCACAGAACAGGGAATGAAACCCTCCATAGAATCTTTTCTAACATCAGTTATGGTGTTGTTATCCCCTCTGCAGGTGAATGTATACCTCCTTGGAAAGCCTGCACTCCAGTACCTCATAGCCCTGCAAGAGAGGTATTGGTGCACTCAGATGGATTAGAGCCCTGCTTTTGAGTGTTTGAAAGTCAGGATTGTGCTCTGAGGCACCGAGGCAGGGAAGTTGTTGTATTTGGGAGGGAAAAGCTGGATTTACAGATTTTCAAGGGGACACAAATCACCATATTTTTTTGTGTTTCTCTCTCATGTCTCTGCACTCCAGTAAAAAAAAAAAACAAAACAACCAAACAAAAAAGCAACGACAAACCAAATAAAATAAAAATACATTTATAAATAGAAAGACCACCCATAACAGCAAGAGATGTTACATTCTGGAGCTGCAAACCAAAGCTTAGCTGGAGCAGAGGCTCAAATCACCACTTTCCATTTTAATGCAAGTCCCACAGATGACTCTTGAGAAAAAGCTGTCTGGCTTCTGCACTTTCGTAAGCTATGTAAGCACAGTAAGTAAGAGCTACAGTGAAGGGCACACACAAAAAGTGAGAGCCTACACAGAAATGCCCAGCTGTGTAATCCAATATGCAAAGGTCCCAGAAGGAAAACATTGCTCAGGGATCTCTGTAGCCAAGAGCAACTGGGAAAGAAGCTTCGTTTGCCTTAAATGTCTTTGCATTCAACCCCTGAAGTGGCTCGATGGCAGTCACCATAAATGTGCAAGGATTCTAGTTTGATAATGTAGTAGGACTGGACAGAAGGATGAAATAAGGGCAGAAGGACTGAGAAGAGGCAGAAAATGCTTTTATTTTGTGTCAATTAATTAATGCTGTAGAGCTTTGATTCCCTGAAATAGACACCTTTCAAAAAGTTGGCCAAAAGACAGCTCCAAAGAGAGGGTGTCAACAGAGCAACCTTTCCTGTGAGCTGCATCAGGCAAAAGCGGAATGAACTGCAGTGAGCAAGGACATCTACCACAAATAAAGGGAGTGTAATTTCAGAGAGGAAGGTGGGGGAGTCTCAGGACAGATCCAGGCACTACTTCTTCCATCTCTTCCAGAGATAGCCCTAGCTGAATATCTACCATGTGGACTGGTAGCAACTCAGAAGATGATAAAAGCTTGCTTTCCTACAATGTGTTCAGGACGCTGCTACATTTTCCTTAGTTCTTTATCTTCCTCTGACTTCTTCCTTGGGGTCTCCATGCCAGCAAACCAGGAAACTTAGCTTACAAATGGAGCAAAAAAGAAATTTGGCTTGTCCTGTCTTTTGACAGGGTTTTTAGGCTAAGGAGGCCAGGGTACATTCCCAGGTGCTGCCAGCTCTAGCAGGATAGTGACTTCAGAGGAGTATCCACAGGCATGTGAAGCTCAGTACACTTGGCCTCTACCAGGGTCCTGCCCTTACAAAGAGAAGGGACGAAGTCCTGACACAGCTAACATTGGTAGCAGAAACAGATACCCAAGGATGGAAAAGGGAGAAATCTGCACTCTTCCAAGCTTCTCTCCCTCTGCTTCCACACACCTCAATATTTGCTTTTTGTTTTACCTTGGCCCCACTGTCACTGCTTTTTTCTTGTGGTGGGGGCTGTGGTGTAGCAACCCAGGGTGCAAGCTGTAATCTCCCCGGCTGATGCACACAGCAGATCTTACAGAAACATCCTATATGTCTTATTTCCCCTGCTCCCCACTGCCTTTCACTAGATTATCACAACTTGACATTATTTTAACAGTGTTTTGGAAACAGAGGATAGGATGCATTTAATTATACTTTATATTTGTAGGCTGTGAGGCTGACAGCTTGTTTTTAATAACCAAGCACTTGGTGATAATCAAACAAACCTTTTGAGTTGAGATGACAAAGTGCCAGCCAGGAGAAACACAGCAATTCAGAAGATGCAGGGACTTGTGCAGGCACAGAAAAAACACCTAGCCACCAGGCTGGCTGCAAGGCAGGGACCCCAGTGCTTCACTGCCCAGCAAGCTCAACAGCCAAAGCTGTACCCTGAAGCAGAGCTCTAAGACAACTGCCTACCAAAGGACTGTAAGTAAGCTGTAGGTTTTGGAAACTTCATCTTGAGAAATAACTGAGATAAAATACCTCTGCTTCTTTTCCTTTGTTTTTTTTTCATGACCTCCCATGAGTGGCATCCATATTCCCCTACCCCCCTTTCAACATCCAAATATTCTCACTGCTGTTTTTCACCTGGTAAAGACTGAGAAAAGACTATCATGTGAACCATCCACAATGATCAAAGGATTCTTAAAGAGTATGACAGAGAAGCAACAGTTCTCTCTAAGGTGATATTTCACTTTTATATGTTTGTCAATCTCAGATAAATCCCACACTAGGGTTTCTTTCCCAGCTAGCTCTGAATTTACTCACCCTTCTACATTGCAGTGCTTATAAAAGTAGTCCTGCTTTTTCTTTTTTGTTATTTATTTGCCCAGAGTGAAAATCATAAACCCTGCATCCTTTCCAGAACACAAACCAAAACTTTTCTGTACCTCCTAAGAACTTTCAGAACATTCCCAGTGCTTTTTTGCAGCCCGCATCAACTTTTCCTCTCTTCTGGACAAATGCTGGCTGCAAAACCTCAAGACCTTTCTGCAGGTACCCTTTACCTCCACTGACAGTCAAAGCTCCAGGTATAACCACCTTCATGTAAAGACCTTCGAGTTTTTAAAGTGGCTTTGATTCTGTGTATACACCTTCATAGCACATGTCCAGAGACCTCTCTTGTATGGCCTGGATTTGAAATGTTCTTCTGGGATCCATCTAGCACTGCCAGTACCAAAATTATTTGTTCTGCTTTATGTAAAAAGAAAAACCCAAAGACGCAATACAATACTGTCCTGTATGGATATTAAGACTCTTTTAAAACCCTCCCTGGACCTGCCATCTCTCTCAAGGATCATTTCCTTGTTTAGTCCAGATGGACTAGCTTTCCCATGCCATTGAATTTCACTCTTTCCTTCTGTCAGAGGACAACACTCCAGGATGACTTTTCCCTGCTTAAAGTCCTGATGAGCAGCCAACTGATAGGTCGCTGAGTCTTAATAGGAAGTCAGAGGATGCGAAATCCTACTCTGTCTCTCCCCCTCCTTTTTCTGTGTTATACATAAAGGGACAACCTTTTGGCCAACACTTTTGCCCAATACTTTTGCCCAAAATTTGGATCAGGGTCTCCATTGGATGACTCATTGGGAAGTCATCTCTTTTTCCAGTTTTCCCACTGTTCAGGCTTGGAGTTGTGATAAACATGCAACTATAGAATGAATAAGGTACAAAAATAGCAAAAGTAAAAAGCAGTGTTCCAATGACAGATCCACTTTCAGGGGAGAGGAAGTAAGTTAAGACTTTGGTACATGTCTCATGCTTATCTTATAATTTGCCAGCATAGTCCTATTTGCAATGCAGCTGTGACAATATTTAAATATAGTAATTTTGAATCTGAATTATAGATGATGTTTTGTACTTTAACAGAACTCACTGGCTAAATATTTATCTTTTCCTCTTTCAGGTGTCTCCTTTTGTTGGCAAATTTCCAGTTCCCTCTCCCTTGCTTCTCTGCTTTGGAAATACTGCACTGAATAAGGATTTTTATTCTTTAGAACTTGGCTCCTCTTTCACCTGGCTCCTGTGGTGAAAGTAATTAAGAGCAATTGGTTGCTATAGAAATATTAATATTTATTATTGATACTGCAATAATATCCTGAAGCTTTAGCAGCTGTGATGTAAATATATGAGAGAGTAATAACTGTGACAGTGTCAGCTGAGGATTATTACTTTGACCACAAGGTCAAGAACCCTGCCATCATGTAGACATACTTTGAAAACAGTGAAGTAGGGAATCTTCTAGAAAAAAAGTAAACCACAGTTGCAATCATTTGCATGCAATACAAATGCAATCATTGTAAGCCCCATTTCTCTTGAGAGGATCTCTGGGAACTGATAACTGCAAATTGGTCTTTTGAGAAGTTGAGGAATAAGAGTTGAAAGAAAAAAAATCATCCATTTAAACTTCTTTACCACAGGTTATCTTGCCTTCTGCAGTTCTGCCACGTGCTCAACTCTGCTGAAAGTTAACTGCAGTCATCAGAAAATGTTGTCATGACATAAGCACAGCAAAGGAGCATTTTGCCTTGGTCTGCCTAGCCAACCAAACTACCGTGCTAGACCATTAAATGCTAATATTCTTTGTGAAGTGTATCAGCCCCACAAAAGGCTAATATATTCCTTTTTAGGCAGAAAGTAAAGGTGAAAACTGATAGGTTCCATCCTACCATGCTACACTGCAGTATCACTGATACTGGCAAAGAGTGAAGCAACTTTAAATGCCCCCCCACCAACTGTTATTTTGTCCAGAAAGACCCAGCAAGAAAATCATATTGCAGTAGGTCCATTACAGTAGCTGATACACTTTCAAAACATCACAACAGAAAGGCTGTAAGTAAAATCAACACCTTAAAAAATAGTATTTTTGCTGTGTCTGGTTTTGTTTGGTTTTTTTTCAAATCACATAACATTTTGAAAAACATGAGGCATTGTTTCATGAAAATTCCACTGCCTTAAAAAGGCTGTTTGTCATGCAGAATCACTATGGAGAAAAATTTCACACACTTTAGTGCATTAGCTTATTCCTACTTGTGTACACACAGATTAAGAGGATATACACAGTGCATATGTGTCTGAGTGCATTTCTAACAGCTTTATATATTTACCAATGAGTCAAGATGATTATAGTGAGATCATGGGAGGAAAAGATAATGCACTTTAAATGTTTAAAGAGATTTTATGGAAGTGACAGGGGCCAATCATTCTACTTAGCCAACAAAGAGAGAACAAGACATAATACGATTAAAGGGACACTGTCAAGCTACATTTCAGAAGCCATCTAATTGCAATAATTCCATATTCTGACAACTTTCACTTTTAATAACATTTCCTGGTTTTAAGATTATTTAAAATTCTCTTAGAAGGGAAATTTTCATTGTCAGTTTGCTTTTGAAGGAAAGAAGAAATGTGAAAAATAGTTCCTGTACACAGAGGTCATCGTAGGAGATAATACATTAAACAGTTTACTGGGTGTTACATAAATAAGATAGAGAAAAATAGCTTCTGTTAATCTACCAGCTACAGCTAAATATTCAATTTACTTCCATTCAAACATACAAGTTTTCTTTAAAAGCTGTGGTATTTTCCAGATAGGAAAAGAGAAATACAAGGGTACTGTTTATGTTTCACTGTACCTGCTGGGCTACTGCCTGTGTCCCACTGATACAATTTGGGACATGTTCTAAAAAAGAAATGTTGATTCTGGGCATCTCCTTCTGCAATCTCCAATTTGAGACAGGTAAAACCATCTACTTTTCAAACTTGCACTACTTAGTTCTCTCTGAAAATGAGGTTCCAGCTCAATGTCTCAGAAAATGAAGGCCCCTAAAAGGAATGGTGGTTTGGAAAAAAAATCTGTTATTTTTTAAATTGCATAAGCTCTTCCAGAAGTGATATGTCGGGGAGTTAAGAAGAAATATTCTCTCTCTATTGGTGTTTGCCTTCAAATGTGTAGCTTGGTCACAGTAATTCTCCTGAGGAATGATGGACTAACTGTGGTATACTAACACAATTGTAAACACGCTTTTTTTCTTTTTTCCTGCACAGATACAGATCTAGTTTTAAAATTTTGTTATATAAGTGTATTAGCTAGTCTGCCCCAAAACCATAGCTGACAGCTGGAAATGTCCTAGTTCACTTTTTCAGCGACAATTTTTGTGAATGATTTCCTTTTCCACTACATATTTTTCTTTTATTTTTTCTTTTAATGCCACAGAAATATTCCACATTTTCAGTTAAGAACAAAGATAGGTTATGAATTAATTTACTTCTTTTTTTTTTTTCTTACAGGAAAAATACCTGATGCTTCCTAACCAGCTGAAATGCTTTCCTAGAATAGACTTGCCATAGGATGATGTTAGGTACTGATGAGAACTGTTTTCCATTCCATGTATTTCTATTAAAAAAAAACCATGTTGTTGACAAATATGAAGGTGTGCAAGTAAAAGTAATAGACACCAGTTATGCTTAGATAATGAGAGCTAGGGCTGAGAGCAAGGACAGCAATGAGAGCTAAGGGTCACATTAGGTAACTGAATGACTAGATTAACTGGTTTATGAAGAAAGATGAAGGAAGCTAGGCACAGCTAGATTGTCTAAACATAAGTGAATTGTCAATGGCACAATACACTACACATTCATAATAATGAACAAATAATAGAGAGGGGTTACTGTTTATGGCGGCATAACTTGACTGTTGCCATAGCCTGATGATCTTGACAACATAAGAGGCACTGTAAGGTAAACTTCCTGACAATGAGATCTTCAGGACATTCAAAATTACAAAGCAGGTGAAGGAAGTCCTATTGCCTCAGGCTAGACTGGGCAATAGTCCAGCCTGCTGAGTACATATTTTAAGTTTCTTGAAAGGCATATCAGGAAGTTCCAAGGAATGTTTCAGATGGCAAAGACAAGGTGTAAACAAAGACGTGCTTCAGAGTTAAAATTACTGTCCCTGTTCCACTAAAGCTCTGTAGAGAACTTTCAAGAAAGGACTTTACTGTGATTCTTAACTCCTGTCACATGTACAAGTACAGACTGCAGGTATCAAGCCCTTAGAGGTAAGATAAGCTAGGTGATGCAAAAGATCTTTTCCATCACTAATTTTCATGAATGCATAAATATTCATGCCTGGTAACATTAATCACTATTGGGTAGAGGTCAAAATCACAGAAGAGAAATAATGTTTTGTGTATGCCCAGCACACAATGTTCTAATGTTTATAACTATGTAATTTCCAAACCAAATTTCTTCAAACAAGGTAATGCATCATTCAGGAGTACATTCACTTTCAAGAGTGATGTTTCAAAATAAAGTTTGAGTTACTGGGGATGAAAAGCACATGAAAAATACCTTAAGTGGTGAAAATCAGTTTTCCCTCCACCTGATTGGATAATGTTGAAAAAAAATACAAACAGCTAGGTTGATTTTTATGGAAGTTTCTAAAACCAATTCAGTCTTGGACGGAGACTGAGCATGAAAAATTTGAGCCCCAAAGGTAGCATTTTTCTGAGAAAGTTATAAATGACTGTGATTTAGAATTGAAGTGCCATTTTCAAGCTTGGCAATCTCATCACAACCATAATGTTACATTAACTTGTGTTGTACAAACTGTAGTGATAAAAGAAACCAAAATTCTCCTGATTTCAACAGTTCTCCAGCAAGTTACTCTGTCAGGGAATCTGTCACACAAAGAGAAAGCAGGGAGTAAGAAAGAGAAGGGGATGAGTAGGACTAGAGAAGAGAACAAGCAAAAAAAATGACAAACAGTGAAAGATAAAGGGGAGACTGGAAAACAAAGCAAAACAAAACCAAACAAACCCAAAAGGTAGACTCGTACAGTCTCTCTTATCAAGACTCTGGCTTTCCAAGGGTTCCTCAGTATAAAGGACCTCAGAATACACGGGTACAGAGGGATGAAATTATCCAAATTTAGCAGCTTTTCTTATATTTGTTAACAAACTGAATTGTCCTGCCAGGCATTCTGCATAAATATGCCTCTTAAAGATCCTTTCTGAAATTTCTATAGATCCTCAAAACTTCAGTAGTAGTCCTGGTTGTAGACCCTGCTCTGGAAGAGCTAGCTCAAATGCATTTCAGGCATCAGTCTTTGATTGAGGCTTGCTTTTGCCTTTTGAGCATAGACCTGGAGTCTGATCAGCTTTCCTTTGTTGCTATTTTCACTCCTGTCAGGTGTGAAACACATCCTGTGTTCTTCATCTTCTGCTTGTCTCCACGGATTATTCAGTGAAGGACTCCCCCATGAGTTTCAGTCATAGGCCTATCTTTTACCATCTTCCAAATCACCCCCAGGAGTTGAGCATCATTCAAAGCTTTTCCTGTATAAAGCAGTTGTCTCATTACAAACATCCATTCTGCTTATGACTGGCTAGTGAAAACTGAACTGTTTGCTGCTTTGCGTCCATAACCTGACATGGACAGACAACAGCAAGAAACATCAGCCTCTCCTTCTGACTATAGGTATTTTCTTTCCCTTTCATACTCTAATTTTAAACTAGCCATCCTTGCTGCTCTGTACCCAACAGCAAAAACAGTTCAGTGACTCATCTCACCCATTCTGGTCTTGCTGACATTTAGAAACAAATGTCAGGTTGATGCTTACTTGAGAGACAAGAGAAGGGCATTGTCCTCTCTATTAAAAAAACCTTGGTACAATATTTGTAACTTTTTTTCGATACTCTACATATTGTATACCTTAAAATGTATGAACAATATAAAATTTCACCTTTATGTTTAGCAAATCATGAGCAAAAAGTAAAATATATGGCACAGTAACAGTCTAGATAATAAAGCTGATAAGAGTACTTTGATCCATAGTTTCTTACCTATTGGGAACATATTTGTATATTAGCTTTAGTACCATCTTATATGACACATGAGAAGCTTTACTTATACCTAAAGGTTTGTTCTGCCTCTTCCAAAGTGTGTCAGAGATTGGACCCCACAATCAAACCTTTGGTACAGTGAGAAGGTGGCTAAAGCTAGGTGTTTGCCAGTACCATTTCAAAACTCAGCTATCTGAAAAAAAATCTGTTGGGACTGTTTTCCAAAGGTAAATATCATTGACAAATGTGTGCACATAAATATTTTGATCTGGAAAAATGCTGATTCTGCAGAAAAACAAAGTTCCTTAAAGATAATCTATAAAGCTCTATCTGTAGTTATGTCGAGACACTATTTTTTTGTGATGTCATACATCAATAACCATAAAAATGGATTGGGAAAAAGAGAGTTTGGTTGCTTGAAGTTTATATTCTGCATATTATTTGAAGTTCCATGGAAAAAAAATTATTTTAAGTGATATAAGAGACTGTGATGCATTCTACAGTCAAGTATTTATATTATACCTTATGTTGTGCCAACTGTGGTATGGCTCTATTTAATGCATCTCTGAGCCCAATGCTTTTTAAACCAAAATATGTTTTTTATTTTTTCACATATACTTAGCAACTTACTTCAGGGAGCAAAAATAATTTTCAGCTTGATTCCTTAGAAAATAATAATGATTCATGTAGTTGCATGCTAATACACGGGAGTTTTCAGCAATAAGGATGCTTATTATAAAAACTGGGCTGGGGAATACTCTGTACTACTAAACAGAATGGATAACAGGGCAGAAAACTTCACAGGACTCTGGTACTCGTTGCCTCACTGGAATGAAAAAACAGTGAGAACTCTCTTTGTAGTGTAACTCATTCTTGTAACATAGCTTTGTTATTTTTAGGACAGCAAAAAAATCTAAGCATGCTTTATACCGAGAGATATTTAAGGCTAGGTTGGAATTTCATCTTGAGGGAAGCTTTTAAGGGCAATTAAATCAGATCTGACATAATTTGGTTGAATGGCCTAGGCAGGCAATTAGAAATGTATCCCAAGCTCAACAGCTCTATGACAAAACATCCAAAGACAAAGTAAACTTAATTCCTACTTCTTCCATATTCAAAATTCTTCCAGAAATGAAGGGTAAAAAACATTAAATAATTTGTCCAAAATGTCTACAAAGACAGAAACACAGGCACAATAACTGATATGGATTTTCTAAGAAAAATACTGTATGCAAAATAGATGTGCCTTCCGTGTATTGATCACAAAGGCTCAATTCTGCCTTGATCAAAGCCAGGATCTGATCATAGAATTAAAACTGACAGCCTCATATTTAAAAGATTTGAAGACCGAACATTTAAAAGTTACAATGGTTGTCTACAGGAGTGGGATCTACTTATCTTAGAATTTAAACAGGGTCTGTAATGACATCTAGTCACTTCTGGTTTTAGTGAAAACCAAAATCATCATCATAGAATCATAGAATGGTTTAGGTTGGAAGGGACCTTAAAGCTCACCTAGTTCTAAACCCTCTGTCAGAATTCTCAAAGCTCCATCCGACCTGGCCTTGAACACTGCCAGGGATAGGACAATGTTCAACTTCTCTGAGCAGCTGGTTCCATTGTCTCACCACCCTTACAGTAACCAATTTCTTCCTAATATCTAATCTAAATCTACCCCTTTTCAGTTTAAAGTGATTCCCCTTTGTTCCATCACTACATGACCTTGTCAAAAGTCCCTCTCCAGATTTCTTGTATGCTCCCTTTAGGTACTGGAAACTGCTTTAAGGTCTCCCCAAGACTCCTCCAGACAGACCAAGCACAACTCTCTCAGCCTGTCCTCATAGGAAAGGTGCTTCAGCCCCCTGATCATCTTCATGGTCCTTCGGATTTGTTCCAAGAGATCCACATTCTTCTTATGTTGGGGGACCCAGAGTTGAACACAATACTCCAGGTAGGACCTCACAACAACAGAGCAGAGGGGGAGAATCACCTCCTTTGACCTGCTGGTCACATTTCTTTTGGTGCAACCCAGGCTGCGAGCACACACTGCCATGTCATGCTGAGCTTCTCAATGATCAAGACCACTGAGTCTTTCTGCTCAGGGCCACTCCTAATCCATTCTCTGTCCAGCCTTTATTTGTGCTTGAGATTGCCGTAACCCACATGCAGGACACAGCTAATGCTAACCTTTCTCTTCAAATGGGTGCATACACCCATAATCACATTTAAAACAAAAAGGGAAAAAGAATGTAAAATACATTTTTTTTTTTAATTGTCATCCAATTGAAACTTCAATTTGGGCTGATTTTGGCTGAAGCATGTATCAAGTTACAGGCTGTTTGTTAGCTGACAGCATTGTACATTTTCAATTCTGGTGTTTACTAAGTCAAATGTTTTTTCTAGAGAGGCAGGAAAGATCAGAGAAAATGTTCTGGAAATACTCAGAGTAATGTTTCATTACTGGTGGCCTTCATCAAGAGATTGATTAAGATCTTTCTGCCTTCAACTTGCTTCCCTTCCTCCCTCATTCCAGGTGCTTTTCTAGTGCTTGCAAGCCAGTGGTTTACTCCAAATTGTATCTGGGGTTATAATCTTTAGAAGAAAGCAACCTCTTATGTGGACTTTTGGGGTAAAACCACAAAGACTTTTCTCTCTCTCTGTGGTGTGTGTGTGTTAGATGATTTTCCGTATCTTTAGACCAAGCCCACACAAATAGAAAATGGGTGGAATTGAAGGAGTAACTTTTGGCAGGAGATAAATCACTTAAAGTAGCTCTATCATGAAAGGATTCACAACATGAAAAAGCATATTTGTAGCACTGCTCACAAATAGATTAGCATTTTCCAGTCTTGCACAAAGCATCTTTCCACACAGACTGGTGGATTCTCATTGAGTGTTCTGACTGTTCTGTTTTATCACTACAGGCAAGCAACAAAGCTATGAGCGCTTTAATTGTCTGTCAGGTACTATGGCAGTCTTTCAGGTCGCTTTGTACTACACCATTTTTAATTAATAGGTTATGGACCTGCTCACACCCCTAAGACTCCATTAAATGCAGCTGAATGGTATGTAACACTGAATTCCAGCAAAAAAAAATTGTTTGCCTGCGAATGCACAGACAAGCTTCACATTCAGCTAAAATTCAATGAAAAACTTAATGAAGCTGGTCACCTTGTCTAATAAAGAATACTACTACTCTGTACAAAGCTGAAAAGCACAGAAAATTTTGTCACAGTCATTTTGTTAGACATGATGAGCAGTGAAGACCAAGCTGAAGTACAGACTAAAAACAATTGCTTTTCATTTGATCTAGTCATGCTCCTCTCTTAAACAAATTGAGAAAACAGTGGGTAGTATATATGAAAGCTGAAAGACTGTAGTAAAGTAGGAGAGAGAAGGAAGGAGGTAGCTTGCATTATGGAAAAGACAGTTCAGCAAGAGGTAAAATTAAAGGAGACTGCTGGTGAACATCTGGTGGGTCCATAAGCTGTGAGTCTTAGCACACGAATACTTTTTAGTGACCAGAGTTGGGATGGCTGTTTTGTTAGAAACATCCTCCTGTTCATAACCAAGTTCTTCTGGCTGTGTGGGAATCCATTGTGCTGTGGGGTGTTCATTCAGCTTCACTTGTGTGGTTTTCATTTCAGTTTGAAGAAGGCAAGGATTCGCGTATTTCAGTGTGTCTATTGTAGGACCCTTAACAATCCTACAAATATACAAAACTGGTTATTCTTTGCATTTGCTTGCCTAGTGTAAGCCAGTGCTATTTAATGCTATTTGCCACACTCACTTGGTGTTCTTTACAGTTGCGTGTTTTCTGGAGGAATACGTGGTTCTGCTAGGGGTTTTGAACATCTCTGTTGTAAAATACATTTATTTTGTAATGTTGACCATGACACCTAGAAAGTTGAGGTTGGTGAAAAACATGAACGTTTTAATGGACAAGTGGTTGTTAATAAATTGGTGATGAAAATTGCCATAGGATTCTACAGTTTCAGGTCAGGTAAAGAAGTCATCCTTATACAAAACAGATGTCCTGTTATAAGCAGCTCCTTGTAAACTTCATAAGGCAAGATTTTTCTCTGATTGTTATCCCTTCAAGAGTAACTGCTGGTATGTGTGCACAGGAATTGGTGAAGCTACCAGGGAATGAGAAATAAATGAACTATTCTGCAGTATGGCTGGCTTTAAGATCTGAATGCTGTCATGTTCTTTGAGGTGAGACTGTGATGGCGTAGGATCCTGATATAATAGATGAAGATACTCAGAATGATGAAAGAGGGTTTATGCTGAGAAGTTTTTGAGGCATGGTTCGAGAAAAAAAAAAAAGCTTTCTAAGTGGAAAGACAGTTCCAACTTTTATTAGAACGGTAGTTATATCTGATGTGTCTACCTGGCATCCTGTATTCATCATTACTAGGGAAGGTACAGAAAGCTCTGGGGAACAGAGATGGAAATAAGAAAGCTGATAGCACAGCATTTTCTTGGGTTCTCTGAGAAGACACTCAATAGTATCTTTGAGATTAAAGACAGAAAAGCATGTCTTCTTTCCTTGAGTTCCTTTTTGTCCTGATTATCAGTAAATCACCGTCTTGTCTTGCTGATGCAGTCTTGGATGGTGTACCGTTTCTGTGCCTCTTCCTGAAATTAAAGATTCTCATTGTTTTCAGTGAGAGGTAACATACAACTTGAATGGAGATTATTGGTTACTGTCATTCATCTACATGAAAATCAGGTCACATTTCTGGCTTTCAAATGTGTGATTTCCAAAGCAATCTAATTTAGAGCTTGATATGATGCAGAGTGCTTAAAAGCAGAAAATATTATTTCAGGGAAAGAAGTTATTGATATTTAGATGGGAGAGCAGTCTAAAATCTGCTTTACCATGTAAGTTCCACCAGTGGGGCTGGCAGTCACACACCATGAGGACTATCAGGTCATCTGGCCTAATTTGTTCTCTTTCTTTCCTATCAGTAGCTAACTCCAGAGTAAGGAGCATCTGAGATGAGACAGGGGGCACAGACTCAGCGGAAACTCTCCATCTGTCCAGCCCATGTAAACAACAGAAGATATGTCAGAGATGCAAGAACAAAAGGGAGAGAGGTGGGATGGTCAGTTCCACTTCATTTCCCCTCAGTCCACCATTCTCTAGCCTTCACAGGAAACAGTCACTACCAGTGAAACACTTGAACATCATTGTTCAAGTGTAAATGTAGAAAAAAGAGAGGTTATACAGAAGGAAAAAAAAAAAAAAGGAACAGAAGGAGAACAAAACAGCAAGAGAAATATTGACATTTGTTACACTGTGGCATGGCCTGGAGGTCCAACTTTATGTTTGTGTACCACTCTGCTAGATTTTATTTCAAACATTACAAAAATATAGCCATTACTCTGGGAGTGTAAAAATAAACAAATCCTGCAAGAAACAGGAGAATCAGTTTTACTGGGGCAGCTCTGAAAATGCTAGTAACAACAATAAATGTTTTAAGGGATGTTTATCATAAAAGAGGACTGTACAGCTTCTTAGTCAAACCTACTTAGACTTCAACAACACCCAAGTCCTGCCAGACATCTTTCAACCTCATCAAAAGCCAGGGAGAAAACTTGTCCTGGCTAAAAATAACCTTCAACATGCTCGATGGCACAAGAAAGCTTCTAGTGGCTGGGACCCAACCTGAAAAACCTGATTGAAGAATTTGAAAATGTTTTCAGGCATCAGCAACAGTAAAAGAATAAATCTGGTTAGCCTAGGGGAGGTAAGTGACCAGTGTGGGAAATACCAGCACGACAAATTCAAAACTGGGCAGCTTCCTCTGAATGAGCAGAACGAAGAAGATTCTGAAACAAATGCTCCTCCTTGGGTTTTTGTCCCCCACCTCCTTGAGATCTTGGCTTCTGGCATTATATACCTAGGGAATATGTGTGCAGCTGCTGGGTTAGAGGCTTCATTCAGCTGGATACCAGCCTTTGGGGAAAAGGCAGGAGGAACGACAGTATCTGCCGGCAGCCATGCAAGGATCACATCACAGGCAGCACTTTGGTCACTTCAAGCAACTGGTCGGAGTTCAGCTCCACTTGCTACCTCTTTGAAAAATAACAATTGTGCTTGCTCACTGGAATTTTTAAGTGTCTTTGCAGGAACATTTAGCCCTTATATGCAAACACATTCATCTGACAAGCCATAGGAAACCTCTTATTTGCTGAGAAAACTCTGGCAAGTTTTTTAATGCCTCTGTTAGAATCTCTAGGGAAAAAAAAAAAAGAAAAAGAAAAAAGAGGAAAAAAACTGAAAGAGGAAATAACAGCTGATTCTAAGATTCAACAAGTAATGGGAAAACTGGTGCACAGTGCAGGTACTAATGCCTTTCTAGTGACAGTAATATAATTATATAACAGCCAGAGAGCCCAGTAGTGCTCATTGCTAAACATTAAGTATGAGGTTCTATCCTAAGTCTAAATTTTATTTCAGGTTTGGGTTTGTGTTTTTTTTTTAAATCAACAGACTCTATCCATATGAAATAAAACATGACAATTGCATATTTTCTGTAATTACAGCAAAAAGAAGATTCAACATTTAAAAGGAAGACACTAAGGCGAAAGAGTCTATTCCTCTGTTTTTCATTAAAGGAATATTATATTATATTATACTATATTATTATATTATATTATACTATATTATATTATAATTTTTTAACAGGTCTTTTAATACCTGCATACTTTGCAAAAAAGACGTACCCTTTTTTTGCTAAGGGAAGCTGGGAAAGAAAGAAAAGCTTTTTGTTATGACTGACAAAATCTAAGTGCATTTTGTAAACTGGAATTTTTACATTCTCACTAGAAAAACTTTAGAACTACCAAATGATTTTTACATGTTCCCCATGTGTTGTGCATTTTCTAGACTCCCCCAAAAGACCTCTTCTGTGCTTTTTTGACTGTCATAACATTAAACCTTACCCTCAGAAACATGGAGCAGGATGCAGTAGTCTGAGCTTCCATAATGCTGGCACTTCCAGCAAATAGTTTTAGGTCACAGCAGTGAAATGTGTGTCATCTTCTTCTCCTGTACTTAGTTCACATAGACAATGAGAGCCTACTAATATCAGTTACTGCATTAATTGATAAAACAGAGGCTCACACTGACACCCAACTTCCCAAGGAAGGAAAGCGATCTGTTCCACGAGACTGTTTTGGTGTGGGAGTCAGCATGCAAATCCAAGGAAGATATGTGCCAGAATGCCAGTATTAAAAGTTTGCAAAGTCAAATTCTGAAGCTGAGGAAATGTCAACATTGTACTCAGCAAGCATGCATTGCTTTCCCTCCCAGGATTCTTGTCTTGCCCAGTACACAGAATGAGCAATGAATGAGGCAGAAGCTGGGAAGAGCAGAAGGGATGTTATAAAAACTGGTGTGGGACCTAGGGTGACTGTGGTTTATTCCAAATTCAGCTGCCATCTTTCTACAGGATGTTGGACAAAAGTGTAAGAGTAGTTAATGTATGAGGAAAGGTGGATTATGTTGTGCAATTCACCTTAAATCCGCTATGTCTTGATTGTCATTTCAATCTTAACCTTCTTTTAATGCATTTTCTCCAGACCCATTTGATACATGTTGAAATGGATCTATTTCTCATACCCAGCAAACCCTGTTAGCAGGTTGTTCAATGCAAATTTTTTGTATACAAAGGGCTCAATTATTCATTCTGCTGCAGCCTTGTCCTCAGGAGCCCTGACACCCCAGTGGCTCGCCTTAAACTGAAGCATATTGATATGCATCTTGATGACCATGTGGAGGTGTTCATGAGCTAGCAGAAATCAAGCAGGTTTTAAGCCACTGTAGCCTATGTTAAGATTTGAATCTGCTCCTGGCTGGCTCTTAACCAGAAGAATTATGAAAGTGTTATGATATCTGAGACCTTTATCACCCATCTGAGACCTTAGATAAACAGTTTGGTCAGGAACAAGTGCAACCAGGGTATGTGATTGTAGTGTTTAGGGGAGTATACATGTGCATATATGCACAATATATACAGGCTCATGACATAGCCTTTTGCAAGAGCACTGCACAAGAACTTGCTGCATGTTTTACTTTGCAGTTGACTGCATCTTGCTATTTTGCAGTTTTAGCAGAGAGGAACACACATTTTTCTTGATTCTTCTTCCCCTTGTATTTGTGTGAACACTGGAATCCTCACTGATCTGTGCCTAATGGGAACCACTAGCCAAAATGCTACAGATGAAGTGAATGACCTTTGCCAATACTGAATTCATCTTGCAAAAACCAATGGACAGGGAAAGAGCAAGAGAGCAAGAGACAGCTCCGACAGTAATGGGCTGTAATTGAGTTCTCAGCCTTGCTTTAAGTGCCTTGGTGCGATTGCCTGTGAAAGTTGCTTCGTTTTATGCTCTTTGTTAGGTTCTGTCAAGCCCCATTTAAAATAATGAGGCCCCTTCACTCACTTTCTCTCCTTTGAGTTCTGAGCAGAGGAGAACTTTCAAAGGAAGAACAAAAACTCATCTGCAGAGAAGAGGGGGACATTGTAAATTACTGATACCCAGGACTCTTACAGAGAGTTACCCAGGTGTGACCTTGACAAAGGACAAATCAAACACACGTTATCCAGCTCTTTCAGACAACGCCTTCTGTTCACAGGAGGTGCAAACTCACACTGGATGCCCAACAAAGCTGCTGCTCTCTAGCAGCTGATCCTTCTCTTTCATCAAGTGAGGGAATCCACAACACACATCACAGAAGCAGGGTGGATAGGAACACTAATGGATCATAGAAGACCCTTAATGAAAGTCATGCTTGAATTGGGAGCGAAGGCCATGTGTAGAGAGGTGACAAACACTCCTAATGGTGCATCTCTCCAGTGAAGATGTAATACCCACAGTAGCCTTTGCTTATGGCACAGCTCTACCATGAAGTCATTGATCTCATCACCAGGTGTGTGCTGTAACCATCCACAACTGCTTAGGGTGCCATAACCTGAATGCCATACAATATCAGTTCCAGCAGATCTAATGAAAGGACATTTTGCCCTGACAGACTCCTTTTAATCTCCCTTAAAAAGAATCTAGGATATGAAACAGAAGGTTTTAGAGATATTCAATAATATCCAAGTGGTTTTGAAAAAGCTTTTAGAAGAATACATTGTAAAAAAAGTGAAAAATACTTTCCACACTGAAAATATCAATAATTACCTTCTTAGTAAAAAGATTAAATCTAAAAAAAATCTATTTAGTTTAATGTCATTTTTCTTATTAAAATCATCTCGCTAACTTTACTGCTGTACTGCACTCTGAGAGTGCACTGTTAGGATAAAATTGTCTCTTGAACATGAGAGTTCCCATTGTGTTGCTGGAGGCAAAATACTTCTGAAAAGAAGGTTCAGTCTGAAAATGCTGGAAATAGCTCAAAAAATTTTGGAGAAAACTTATTTTCTTTTACATCTACCTGGCTTGAGATCTGTATTCTCTTCAACACAGCTTACTTGTCAGTAGAGAAGGGAAGCTGGAGAAATCAAGTGAGATGAGTACATGCCTTTCCAGGATGTCACTCAGCTGAAACCTCTCCTTGGATTCCAGTTTCAAAAAAGACTTACATCACCATAAGATGGCCCACAGAACATTCTGTGATTTGTGGGAACGTCCATTAGAAACAAGGCCGTCCAATGAATGAATCCACAGGAGCTGACTCTAGCCCTTTTTAGTATGGGGAGGACAGTAAGGGAAGAAAATAATTCTTGATACAAACAGAAATGAGAAAACCAAGTCTGGACCGAGGAGCCACCAATGCCTGAGTTCTTTTTGTTGCCTTTGATAGACACCCCTCATGTAACACAAAGCCCTACACGTGTACTGCATTTATCACTAGTGTGAGAAGACATGTACTGTTGGGATTATGTTAGTTTTTCCCAGACAGATTTTTTGAATGGCTCAAAAGCATTGTTCTGAGACAAAGGTGGGCATAAGTTTAATTAGTTCTTCTTTTCCTTGTACTAAGAGGATGGAAAACAGACACAAGTCCAGCTGACATCAGTATCCTTACTGATCAAAGTAGGGGCTCCCAACTTGAGAGTGGAGTGGTCTAGTACCTCTGGGCTGAGGAAGGCAGTTGATTTATCACGGCAGCAACCAACCTCAGCGTCTCTCACTTTATAACCCTGTCTTCTCAGGAATGGGAAGCCAAAAGAAATGAGATGATAGACTGAAAACCTTGTAGAAAAGACATAAATACCTGGCAAACACAGGCCTAGAAGAATTAATCACATGACATCAATTTTAGCACTGGTCTTGCTTGCAATGTATTAACAAACCATTAGATGTCCCTTTGTGCCTTGCAAAGCTCCAGATGAGACACAGTTGCTGGGAAAAAAAAGGGCAAACAAAGCTGGAGCTCAATCTGTGCAGAAACCTTTCTGCCTTTTTTCTTGCCTCTGTTGAGGTGATATTTAGCAAATTCCACCTGTTAAGGAAGCAACATTGAATTTGCAGTTCATGATACCAACAAACTACTGACAGTACACACTCTGTCTTAGGCAAGTCCTTCCGTGTATGCTGGCCAATGTTAAACTCTGAGGCTGTTGGATTAGTATGTGGTGAGATAGGTAGACAAGCAGCATGTTCTTGCAATGTTTACAAAAGAGGTCCAGCTTTGGGGTGACTTTTCCTTTACCCACCTGCAGTAGGAAATGACATCCTAAAATACTGATCCAACAGCAACAAGTGAGGCTGCCAGAAAACATGGCAGGCAGTATGTAGCTGGGATAGTTTTTGGAGTTGCTGTAGTCTGTGGTAGGGACCCTCTGTAAGGTAGTAAACACCATCATTTCCTCCCAGGAAGCAAGAAGCTGAGTTGTGTCTGTTCTGGATGCTTGCCTCTTAAGCCATCTTCTCCTGTATTATCAGCAGTTTACCACACTGAGCATTTCCCTAGGGTAGACAGGAAGTACAGTTTATTATTCAGTCAGAAGTGTAGTTTTATGATCTCTTAATTGGTGAAGAGACAATAATTGCTATCCCAGCTCCGACCACATGCTGCTGCAGAAAGAGAATGAAAGCTGAGTCTGCAAGAAACCTTATGATAAGTCATGATAGCAATCCCCAGAGCTACTGCTTTTCTTCCACACTATTGCTTTTCATGACTCATTATGCTTTCTTCCTTCTTCCCTTTCTCACGCTTTCCTTTTGCCATTTCACAAAGATCCCATTGCCAGTTCTCCCACCTTGCTTCTCGCTATCTCAGAATCTGATCACATACTTTTATGTGTTTTTCTCCCCTTGTTCTCTCCATAGCTTTGTTCTTCTGTGTGTGAGAGGGCATAGACAAAACACTGTGAACTCCAGCCTTTAGTATGATGTTTATTTGCCTTCTGGATGATTTTATCCTTACAGATAATTATTAGCTGTTTTCATTCCTTGGCATTTCTCAGTGTTGGCATTCAGCTTCCTTTATTGTACACACCAGTCAGTGAAATTTATATTCACTGCCCTCTCATAATAATAATAAAAGGGAGGGAACATCTCTCCCTATGTTGTGTGCCTTGTGCATTTATTAGCAGCTTGGAAGGTCTCTTCGGCAGTGGTGTTGCTAACAGAGTTCTGGAGCTATCATATATGAGATGGAAAATAGTATTTGTCCCGCAATGACAAAGACGTTACATTCCTCATCTTGATGACTATCACATTGTCAATTGCTTGGTTGCTTTTTATTAAGACAGTGTTTTGTGCTATTATTTTTTATTTCACTTATATTGCTCATGAACATTTAAAACTGCTATTCATCTTGCTGCCTGGGGTTTTCTGCAGCACAAGACATACATGAACTATGACTTAAAGATGTCTACGGAAGAACTGGAGAGGTGAGAAATATATGTGCACATAGCATCATCCATTAAATTTTAGGAACTTGGGTTGAATGGTAGTGTAAAACTAGAAAAAAATAATGTGCTAGTGGTACATGCTGTGCATGCATTTGCCCATGACGCAGAACAACACAACAGGGGCCGCCAGCCAAGCGAAGACCCCAAGCTAAATGAAAAACAACCCATATAGAATAGTCAGAGGGAATTCTTGCAACACCATCAGTGCCACACAAGTAGTTTAACAGTTATGTTGCCAAAATGCTGTCCAGGAACTGACGTGAGGTTAACAATTCCATTTTACCTGAACCACACCTTGACTTGCTCTGCTATGAGTCTTTGACATAATCCTCAGTGTGAATGTTCAGTGCCGTAGCTAGGCAGGAACTAGGAGGCTTAACATACCTGTTTGCTGCATAATCTCCTAGGGGAGAGATCTGATACCATGTTACCGCTATTGGACTCCACTTAAGAGGGACTTTTGTCTCCCTACGGTCAATTATTTCTCAGACATAGCTTGACTTTGGCCATGCAAGAACCAATCTATAGAAGACTTATTAGCATTGTAACCGCAGATGGATTGCAACTTTGTCATTCCTTCCTTAAAGTTTTATTCTGTGAAGAGGGAGGTTTGAATTTTAAAATGCAAAATATAAACCAAACAAATAAACAATGATCATAGAATCATAGAATAGTTAGGGTTGGAAAGGACCTTAAGATCATCCAGTTCCAACCCCCCTGCCATGGGCAGGGACACCTCACTCTAAACCATATCATCCAAGGCCTCATCCAACCTGGCCTTGAACACTGCCAGGAATGGAGCATTCACAACCTCCCTGGGCAACCCATTCCAGTGCCTCACCACCCTAACAGGAAAGAATTTCTTCCTTGTATCCAATCTAAACTTCCCCTGTTTAAGTTTTAACCCGTTACCCCTTGTCCTACCGGTAGAGTTCCTAATGAAGAGTCCCTCCCCGGCATCCCTATATACCCCCTTCAGATACTGGAAGGCTGCTATGAGGTCTCCACACAGCCTCCTCTTCTCCAGGCTGAACAGCCCCAACTTTCTCAGCCAATCTTCATATGGGAGGTGCTCCAGTGCCCTGATCATTCTCGTGGCCCTCCTCTGGACTTGTTCCAACAGTTCCATGTCGTTTTTGTGTTGACGACACCAGAACTGCACACAATACTCCAAGTGAGGTCTCACAAGAGCAGAGTAGAGAGGCAGGATCACCTCCTTTGACCTGCTGGTCACGCTCCTTTTGATTCAGCCCAGGATACGGTTGGCTTTCTGGGCTGCAAGCGCACATTGAAGCTGGCTCATGTTCATTTTCTCATTGACCAGCACCCCCAAGTCTTTCTCCACAGGGCTGCTCTGAATCTCTCCTCTGCCCAGCCTGTAGCTGTGCCTGGGATTGCTCCGACCCAGGTGTAGGACCTTGCACTTGGCATGGTTAAACTTCATGAGGTTGGCATCAGCCCACCTCACAAGCATGTCAAGGTCCCTCTGGATGGCATTCCTTCCCTCCAGCGTATCAACCGAACCACACAGCTTGATGTCATCGGCAAACTTGCTGAGGGCGCACTCAATCCCACTGTCCATGTCAGCAACAAAGATGTTAAACAAGACCGGTCCCAACACCGATCCCTGAGGGACACCACTTGTTACAGGTCTCCAGATGGACATTGAGCCATCGATCACAACTCTTTGTGGGTGGCCATCCAGCCAGTTCTTTATCCACCGAGTGGTCCATTCATCAAATTGATGTCTCTCCAATTTAGAGACAAGGATATCGTGCAGAACAGTGTCGAACACTTTACACAAATCCAGGTAGATGACATCAACTGCTCTACCGCTGTCCATCAGTTCTGTAGCCCCATCATAGAAGGCCACAAAATTGGTCAGGCAGGATTACCCCTTGGTGAAGCCATGCTGGCTGTCACCAAGCACCTGGTTGTTTTTCATGTGCCTTAGCATGCTTTCCAGGAGAATTTGCTCCAAGATTTTTCCAGGCACAGAGGTGAGACTGACTGGTCTGTAATCCCCTGGCTCATCCATTTTCCCCTTCTTGAAAATGGGGGTTATATTTCCCCTTTTCCAGTCGTCGGGAACTTCACCTGACTGCCATGATTTCTCAAATACGATGGCCAACGACTTAACAATTTCGTTCTCCAGCTCCTTCGGGACCCATGGATGGATTTTATCAGGACCCATGGACTTGTGCATGTTCAGATTTTTAAGATGTTCTCAAACCAGTTCCTCTCCTACAGAGGTCCCAAGGTCTTCATTCTCACAGTCCCTGCATCTGCCTTTCAAGACTTGGGTGGTGCGGTCAGAGCCTTTGCCACTGAAGACTGAGGCAAAGAAGTCATTCAGAACCTCAGCCTTCTCCAAATCCAGTGTAGCTAGTTCTCCCGAGAGCTTTATAAGGAGGCCTATGTTCTCCGTAGTCTGTTTTTTATTTGCTACGTATCTGTAGAATCCCTTCCTGTTATCCTTAATATCCCTAGCCAAGTTTAATTCTAACTGGGCCTTAGCTTTCCTAACCTGGTCCCTGGCTTCCTGGAGAACATCCCTGTACTCTTCCAATGCCTCCTGTCCTTGCTTCCACTTTCTATAAGACTCCTTTTTCATTTGAATTTTCCTCAGCAGCTCCTTATCCATCCAAGGAGGTCTCCTGGCCCTCCTGCTGTACTTATTTCTAGTTGGGATGCAACACTCCTGAGCTTGTAGCAGGTGATCCTTGAAGACCAACCAAGAGTCTTGGGCCCCCCTGCCCTCAAGGGCTATATCCCATGGAACCTTACTAAACAGGTTCCTGAAGAGGCCTAAGTCTGCCCTTTTGAAGTCCAGGGCAGTGAGCTTGCTGCACGCTCTTCTCACTGTCCGGAGGATCTCAAATTCGACCATCTCGTGATCGCTGCATCCAAGGCTGCCCTGGAGTGTCACATTTCCAACGAGCCCTTCCCTGTTGGTGAGCACGAGGTCAAGCATGGCACCTCTCCTTGTCAGCTCCTCTATTACTTGCAGAAGGAAGTTGTCTTCCACACAGTCGAGGAGCCTCCTGGATTGCTTGTGCCGGGCCGTACCGTCATTCCAACAGATGTCAGGGTGGTTGAAGTCACCCATGAGAACGAGGGCCTGTGAGCGTGAGGCTTTTCCTATCTGCCTATAGAGTGCTTCATCCGCAGATTCCTCTTGATCAGGAGGTCTGTAACAGATCCCCTCAGTAATGTCCCCCACCTCTGTTTTCCCTTTAACCCTGACCCACTAACTCTCTGTTATCTGCTCACCTGTCCCCAGACAGAGTTCCATACTCTCCAGCCTATCCCTAACATAAAGGGCAACTTCCCCTCCCTGCCTGCCGGGCCTGGCTTTTCTAAAGAGCCTGTAACCTTCCATTCCAACACTCCAGTCATAGGAGCCATCCCACCATGTCTCTGCAATGCCTATTATATCATACCCCCGTAGACGTGCACACATTTCTAATTCCTCTTGTTTGTTCCCCATGCTACGTGCGTTTGCACAGGGGCACCTGAGCCGAGCTCCAAATGAAGCCGGCTCATTGGCTGGAATATCTCTACATTGCTCCGAGCATTTATTATAGGTGCTGACAACTGACTGGGTTTGTTGGGATGGAATGATACCCCCCTCCTCCAACACATCTAGTTTAAAGCGTCCTTGACCAGTCTGGCAAGCCTCCTACGAAAACTGCTCAGACCAGCTCCACCAGCCCCTGCTAAACCTAGCCTACAAACTTGGGTCCCATGTTCAAGACACCCAAGACACATGATATTTGTTTAACCAAATAAAACGATACTTGGGATCATCGTCTCTCCTTTACTCTAGCCAAATCAGTAACCAGAAAACAGAAGTAAGGTGACAGGTCCATGTTAGTAATAGAATATCATTTACAGAAATATGAAATCCATGCTAAGCTCTGCATCTCAGCTCCTGACACAAGGGAAGTCTCTGCTGATGGTCTGCAGGCTTGGCTCAATATTACGGCTCAGACTGGAGCGTCCAGATTTATAACCTGTCACTTGAACTGATTTTCTGACTTGTGAAGTAGTGCGGTCTCCAGACAGATATTGGGTCACAAGCCTGCTGTGCCAGCAGCATAGCTGCAGAAACACCACGGTGCTGTACTGTGTCACTATATGACAAGTGTGGAAGGAGTAGCAAGGGAGTCCAGTTTCTTGCAAAACTGATTGTTCTGAAGTTACAAGGAAATTTCCTTCCTGTGATCTGCCCAAGACTGCAGGAAGTCAGTCCCACCTTAGGATTTAGGGGGAAAGGGATTGTCAGTGTATAAAGAGCTGCCACTGTAAGAAAGGGGACTTCTATAGATAGGTATCAAAAGAAGTTGGCTAGCTCCCCTTGAGCTGGTTTGAATTCAGTGAGTTTGGCAAAGATCTGGGAAGCTAAAAGAATATGGGGAAGAAATATTTATGAGGAATTCCACTTAGTCTTTAACTGAAATATGGGTTTCAGTTTGTTTGACTTGGGAGAGACATGAAAAGAACATTTGAGTTCCCAACAGCAAAACCTGGGAAGCAGAAAATATCCAGGGGAAAGACTTTCTTTTATTGTGCTATGAATCACTTGACACAATCTCTCATGCCTGTCTCTCATGCCCCTGATCCCAGTTTTAATTAAACTCTGCTCAAAACTGAGTCCCAGTGGTCCTCACGAGAGGCAATGAGGCAGCTGCAATAGTGATTCAGGAGAGAGGTGAGGAGCAGGAGACTGGTGGAAGTCTTGCTTCTATCTGGGTTATTTTTATACTGCTCTCATCAGCACAGTACCAGTATGCCTTCCGCTAGCACAACAAGCTGCACAATTAGCATCTTGTAACTGTGCCTCTTCCTCCTCCCTTCCGCCCCCCTGTGCACAGGGGGGTTTTCTTTTTAGTTAAAGATTATATATGCAGAACTATATAGATCTTCATTAGCAGCTACTGAAGATGGCGGGTTACTAGTGGTTAAGCCAGAAGCATTCTGGCAAGGTAACGTAACGTAATGTAACATGAGGATTCTTCACATGTAACACCTATTTCTTATTTGAAAAGAATGTATATATACACATACATATCGAAAGCTATCAATGTAGTCAGTGTCATCAGGGAAGATACAGCGCCCATTTCCTAAGGAAGAGCCAGAGTCAGTATTCTAGGTGAGTGGTAAAGGCCGATAGGTGTTTCTGATGAGTGATAGAGGCAACTCGTCTCCCATGTTCCTCATGTCAGTAAGGCAGGTAGGAAGTGAAGCTGAAATATAGCAAAATGAGAAGTGAGACTACAATGTACAACTAAGCAGACTTTTTTTCCTGGGCTGTGAACAGGAGGAATACTGTAGATCTCACATGTCTGTCTTCTTCAGTGCCATTTGATCTCTAATTGCTACAGCAGCTTTGATGGGCTATGATCCCCACTGTGGCTTTGAGACAAAGTAAAATATGGGTAAAGTAGGAACTCATCGATTCTGGTACATAATTCATAAAACTTTCATGTAAGGGATCCAGTTCATGAATTCCAATTTGATGAAATATTCAAAGGAATATAAATATATTTGCAGCTATTAGACTCCCTGGCACTTAAAATCTCTCAGGACATCATGCCAGAGAGTTCCCAGTCATGTTAATCACACTGTGCTGTGAGTAACCTGCTGCAGAGTGCACACTCTGCCAGCCGAGGAGAGCTGGAAGAGCAGGCAGCCAAAGAGCCATGCTTCTAGGTCCTGCTACCCTCAGCTCCCAGGGACATCACCTCTGACATCCCAGAGCCATCATGTTGTCAGCACCGCTTGCTCCCACAAAGCATCATCACTGAAGACACAGACACATAGTTTCTCTTTTCAGGGAAACATTTAAGGCCTTGCTATGACAATCAGGTCTGTTTGACCTCATAAATCAGAAGATTGTATCAGTGTTTAGAAAGTGCCTACCTGCTGAAAGATGAGGAGTTTCATAGACCTAGTGACTACTATTTTTTATGTTGGGTTAGGTGGTCTCATTCTGTGAGCTGGGGGAGGTGTGCTGTGCCCCCTTTCCAAAACTCTGGTGGGACAACTGGCCAACCATTGTTGAGAGCTCTTTTGCATATTTTCTAAACAGGAAAGTCAGGCATAAGGAAGGGAAGAGCAGAGGCCATTGGGCTGCGGCCACTGAGGAGCTTGAAAGTCATATGTCCAAGAAGTGTTCTAGGTCCGATGATCCAAGGACTTCTTGGTGTCCTTCAGTATATGAACTACCCTATGCTCAGAGATGTGTAAGAAAGAAAAATTTAGATTTTCCTGTGCCTCGAATAAAGGTTCTTTCCCTTATCCAATTTTTATATTTATTTTAAACTCTTTTTTTTTTTTTTTTTAACTCAGTTTCTCAAGATTTTGCTTATAGCTGTTTTCTGATTGCATTTTTAGGATGGGACTCAAAACTTAGGAATATATGGTGTCAAAATGCAAGGACCTCAATGCAGGAATATCCTAATGGTTATAATAAGCATGAACTTCTTAGGAGCTCTGTGAGTGACTGAGAAAACAGGAATCACAAAACAGAAACAATGGGGATTCAGCAACACTGGAAGAGAAAAATAGTTGAAGACACTTTGAAAAGGTATCTTCACTGGGAATCATCACTGTTTGGTAGTTTGTCCCAGTTACACTTAAGGAATTGCTTCTTTGTAAGTTTTCATGCTAGTGCTGAAATGGCTTTCCACTGGAACTCTGGGCAGAAATCCACTGAAGCCTTGGAAAGGTGTCCATACAAGGCTTAGCAGTCATAGGTGTATATATATAACTATAAAGCTGAAAGAAACACATTTGGTGAGCCAAGGAAGACATGCTCCTTCTCTGAGCCACCCATGCCCAGAGTGACGGGAGTCAGGTTATCTTTTCATCTCCATATTAGCAAAGGCTGAACCAGCTGATATTTGGTATAGAAATGGGATGAATTTCCAGTAAATTCACTGCTGATGGGGAAGATTGTAAAACTTCTACAAACTCAATTTTCTACATATGTTTTTTCAAGTGTGTTTTTTTTTTAGTTAAAATTCTCATTAAACTTATTTTAAATGTCAACCTTCTCTAATCTTCAGATTCCTCGGGAGAGGAAAAGCTTTCATAAGGTCAAAATTAGCTGTAACAGAATTGCAATCAATGTCTTCAGGAAGACAAAGATTGTCTCAGTTGCTATTTTCTCCTCTTTCATTATTAATGCAGCTGATGGACCTTGGGTAAAGACAAATATGAGCAGAAAATATTGTTGCCAAGCACCTTAAAAGGTTTTCATCTGAAGCGCTGAGAGTTATTACATTTCCAGAGAACAGAGAATAATGTTTATCTCTTCAGTAGTTATACTCTTTCATTCAATGCTGTTGCAAGTTGGTTTATATTATTATACTAGTGCCAACAGATCCATAGAGAGACTATTTACTTTCAGAATGTAGTAACCTATGTGTGTACATTAAGATATTAGCATGCAGACTGCAGGGTACTCCTGAAGGCTAACGTAGGTAAAAATAAAGGAAATAAGTCTGCTCAGACTTTTTCCATAGTCAGTGAAGGGAGAGAGCTCTTCTAAGCAGGCCAGCCTATGGCATTTTAACATTTAAGTATAACCATTGTCTCTTTACAGTCTGTAAAATGAGACTGTCCTGCCCCATATTAGCATTATTCTTGTAAATAACCCCATGAATAGAGCATTCGTTGACAGAGTGACACTGAGGAAGGTTAAATCCAGCTTTAACAACCAAGTGCATTTATAATGCATTAGTTAAACTGCATTAAATCCTTGCACAGCCTCTGGAAAATGGAAGTGAGTAAGCTGAACTGAATAAAGGCTACATTTATTCTGAAGAAGCATCCATCACCAGCTCTGAATGCAGTCAAACAGGCTTTAAAAACAAACACAGACTTATTTTTTCTGATTTTTTCTGATCATTTTTTCTGCCGACTGTATGGTCAATATTCTTATAAGCATCAGCACAAGGTAGATTGACTGCTGTAAGTTTATACCCTGCTTTACCTACTACTACTTTTTCCACAGACAGATCTTAGCAGTCTAAAGAGTCCCCCCTGGAATTGCTGATATCATATCTACAGAGCTCTAGCTATTGCGGTGGAAATTGAAGAGGATCTCATTTGCCAGACATTGCTGACTAGCCTAGTGAGAGCCAGAGAGGTTAACCAGTTATCAAGGGAAAGTGGTTTGTGTTTTTTTTTTACCTCTCCTGTTTGACATACTGTGTCAGACGATGTTTGTCTGCATTTACCTCAGGAAATCGATTTTACTTAAGCAAAACTTTTCCTTTATTGGTCTTCATATCTGGCCTGGAAGCATTCAGTAAGTGGAGTCAACAGTTATCTCAATATTTCACTTGTGACTTTATAAGACTTATGGCTAATTTGACAAAAAGTGCAAATAAAATAAAGAATATCAAACATCAAAGAACACTTCAGATGGTGCAAGGAGAAAGCTGGTTTTGGAGCAGACCTGAGCTGGTACAATTGCAGAGGTTTTCCCAGGTTAGAAATCATATGCATCATCAGAGCCATGAGGCATTGTTATTGTTACAGACATGGAAAAGGAAGTGAAGTGCTGGTCACTGCCAGATTATGGTCACAGTTGCTTGCTCACAGTTTGCTCAATGATATTCATCCCTTATCTTTCCTTCCTTTGGCAATCTGGCTATAAAGGAGCATACAGATGTTCACTGTAATATTTACAGAAGCATTTTTGCTAATCTTAATCTTTTTTGAAAGCTCGCTAAATTGCTGTGAAGAGGAAAAAAGAAAGCTATTTGAAAGAAAACTGATTTAGGATGCCATAAGGTAGACTTTCTTCCTAGTACATTCCACATCCTTTCATTCATCATAAAAATGTGGTCCATGGGTAAAACACAGAAAATACTCCTGCTCACAGAGTAGGATTTTGATAGAAGAGATTTAACTGCACAAGATTGCAGGTGGAAAGGATCTCCTCAGAGTTGAGAAACAACAGTCAGGAAACTTCTATAATATTTAGTGCTGTTGTCTGTCTCACACTTGAACTGGACTTGATATTAGTGGCCAGCATCTCACACACAGATATGCAAAATGCATCTCACATTGCGGATCACTCACTATTGCAGATCTGGACTTCAGAACAGAGAGGGTTCTCTCTGTTTTGCTTCCAGTGCTTTAATTCTGTGAAGGGCAAAAAACAAGGATTAGGACAGGACTGTCAATATGACACCATGGGAGACAAAGGAAGACTGAAGTCAGTATGTTTGAATAAAGAGCTACAGCATCAATGGCCCACACTGCATCAAAGGCCAGCTTTTGAAGGAGATTTTCTGAGGTTAGCAAAGTTTCATGAAATGGAGCACTGATCAGTTGAATGCAGATAAATAAAGCAGCAAAACTTCTTTCAAAAAAAAAGAAAAGAGAGACTGGTAACATGATAAAATATTCAAGAAAGCAAACAGAAGGAGTTCTAAAGTGGAGAAGGAAAATCATTTCATGAATGGTACTGCACCAGCTCAGCTTTCATTTCCACACCAAAGATGACTACCTCATTAGGAAAAGGCAGAAGGTTGTATCTATAGAGTCTGGAGGAAAACGTATTTAATAGAAATTGAAGTGAGAAGAAAAAGTGTGCCTGATTAACTATGAGGTTAGATAGAAAAATATTTTTTCTCATGAAAGATAATATCAGTGGATCTAACAGTTTAATAACTTGCCCCTCTCCACATTATGGCCCAGATCTCCATACTCTCTTCCATTTTCTGTCACAACCACAAGAGTGGCTGTGCAGAAATAGCTAGATTCACAGACAATGTAGAAATTACACAAAAGAATCAAATAGGGCCTTAGCTTTTGTGCCAGACCTGATGATGTGTTTGCGTTTTCATAGTGGCTTTGTTATAACTTGGTGAATGTCATGCTACTTCTAATTCCAAACAGGATCAAGATGAGCTGTCAGTTTCCACCACAAGACACTGTGAATAGCTTTAGAGGGAAGAAGTTCCCACTGCAAATTTGGAAGACCAGCCAAGCACAAAATCTGCTGGTTTATACCTAAATACTGGGGAAGGAGACATTTTAGAAGGATTCATCTCACCTAACTTCCATTTGATTAAAGAGCAGTGTCTATAATGCAGTTGTATATCTGACTCAATGGCCTTGGCTCACTTTCCTAGCTAATAAAGACATGGTCAGTACAGCTAATGGAGACTAGATAGCAATTCTCTCTTCCCGCTTTTTCACAGAATGTTTTCCAGTAGTTCCAGAAGCCTCTGCCATGAGGAATATTGGCCATTCTAAAAAGGCATAATGCCTTGTCCCAGAGAATTTCTACTTCAGTTAGTCAAGACATAAAAAACTGGGAGAAATGCATTATTATCATGTACTACAACTGTGTTGTTTCTTTCCCCTTGTTACTAAGTGACACAAACTGCATACAAATTAACTTCCAACCAGCAAGAGTCAGGAGGATGTGAAATAGCATTATTTGGAACAGTTCTGAAGGAAAGTGTGCAATGTATCACTAACAGTGGAGAGATACAGCTAGACCTTCAGCTCACCTTTCTTCTAGGGGCAAGCATGCAGCTTCTTGATGAAAAAATGTAGTACAGTTCTTTTTGGAAAAACAGATTGATAGTTCATGGAAAGGATCACATTTCTGCATCGTAAAAATACTGTGGCATGGCAGATGCCATAAAGGTCCACACTTGCACACTTAAGCTTATTGCACTAAATGCAATGAAACTAGACCGAGATCCATTATGGTGTTGCATTTTACATAAGGTAAGGACTTTCGTACAGAGAGTTAGAGATGACTGACAACTCAGTAGGCCAGCAGAAGTTTATCATCTGTCTGAAAGCTGAGATTTCTGAGGAATCTAATTTTTCCACTCTAATTGTGCCTATTGCCATAACTTTGCACAGAGTAGGTCTTACTCCATGAGTGATCCCATCAGGCTTCAGTGCAAATTTTGCCTCATTAGAGGAAAACAGGCAAAATATAAGCAGAACAATGAACAAAAGAAAACATGTTGCTGGGGTCCTGTGGAGCAAGTAAAATTGCTTACACAGAAGATTAAGACAAGATGTCCTGATGATTCCTTAATGGCCTTATAAGCCATGAGACCTGAACATATGAGAGGGATAAGTAAGATGAAAATCAAAAAGAAATGTAGGACTTTGCTTATTAGTCTTGGTAAGTTTAATCTGCCTTTAAATTTGGATGATAATAACCTCCCATGTGGCCATCAGATACAACCCACTAACGTAGTATTATTTGCTACAGTGAAGGTTGGATGTAGCTTAGAGTATCTTGTCTGAACTCTGGCAGTAAAAGTGTCAAACTGACATTTTTTCCAGCACATTTTATAAAAGGCAGCAAACAGCAGTGGGAACAAGAGTAAATATGGCAATCCCACCTTCCTTGGTCTACAGACAAATCTAGTTTTTCATGAGTTTCTTACTGATAGAGGCGAGCTTAAGGAAAATAATTTTTACTATTTACATTCATAGTAATAAGCTCAAGTTCCAGAGATCTAGCATGAAAAATGTTAACAATTGAAAACACTTATGGGTATTTATTTTTTTAAGTATATATATGTCTGTGTGTATATATATTATTGGAATTAGGGGTAGGTTCTTTCTGGAAGAGTGCACAATTAGACCCAAACACCATAACCTTAGATGGTGCTTTTGAGAAGACTGTACTTATTTCTAGGATGAGTCTTTGTTAAGTTCAGATGAGCCATAATTATATAGAAGAAGATATTAAAAAGTAAAGACAAGAGGTGCATTTCTTCACTCCTTGAATTTATGGCTTATGAATCAACTAAAACAAATCTTTATAAAACGTTGCAGCATATCAGCATAAACATTATAACCTGGATATATTTACCAAGAGAATGCAGGAACCTGTGTTCCATTGGCTCTCAATAAAGTTTAATTTCTTAAGCACCTGTTATTTTGAAAATGGGACTTAACTCCAGATCCACTAAGATATTTAGTCCTGTAACTCCTATTTATTTGAGTGGAAATACCTTTGAGGACATGAACTCTAAATCTAAGCAAGCACATGTGAAAAGGTTATTTTAAATATCGAGCATCAGGGACATATTTCCCTGAAAGTTAATTCAGATTAAAAATGTTATTTTAAATATCTGGCACTGGGGACATATTTCCCTGAAAATTAATTCAGATTAAATTACCATGTAGAATAGGAAATATTCTAGAATAAATCTGTGAATGCAAGCAATGATTCACTACCAGCAACCTGTGGTAATTTAACAAGTCACTGAATTCTGGTCAAGACACACTAAACCTCTGGTGGGGCAGTTTGTGCTCTTGCTGCTTGTAAGGTAATGAGGCTTAATATCGAGCATCAGATAATGATATAAAAATTTGTGGTTTTCTGCCCATAACCTGTGTGTAGACATGATTTTGCTTTATTTCCATTCAACTAAATCCATTGCCTGAACAGATTACATGAAAATGAAGCAAGGCACTGTTACTCTTGAGTAGGGCCATAGTCTTTCAGGTAAAACCAGGCAGTTCAGCTAGGCATCTAGGCTAACTTAGGTTCCTCTTATAGACTGTAAACATAGTGGGGAGATACAACCGTGACCAAAGGTAATTCATCGTTCTAAGACACCTAAGAGAGTCACTATCAGTTAGAGAGCAAATCTAAACAAGCAGGCTGAAGAAACCACTCACTGTTTAGAAGGTGAAGGTAAGAAAGATTAATCCTGTCTCAGATGTCCGAATACAAAGCTAATTAAAAATTGTGGAATAGGTTTTCCTGAATAATTCCATGCACAGGGTAGCTTTAAATCTTCATAAAGTAACCACCGTCATATGTGGAACACCAGAAATGATGTCCAGTGCATTTGGTTTAAACCATTGAAAGAAAAAAAAAAAAAAGAAAACAAAAGGGAACTACTATGGTGCTCTTGCCTACTGTGTAATAAATCAGGAATGAAAATAACTGAAATTATTTAAAATTTGACAGTTCAGATTCTAAAGATTATTTCCAGGAAAGTTCAACATTTATCTCATAATGCAAATATTAGGATGGGGGAGGTGAGGCATGTTAGGTTTATCTCTTCACAGTTTTCTTGCATGTTAAAACACTGCATTATGGGGTAGAGTTTCTGAAATGGTGGCTGAAAATATCATCATGCAAAATCATCTACTTAAGATCTTTTCTCATTTACATAATGTTGTGTCTCCTGCTTCAGTCTATGAGTCTACAAATGGATTTGAACAAGTAAATTTATTTTACTGAAATGCCTAGCCCATGTCACCTTTTTATCATGGGGTATTTCATACATACTAGTTACCCAACTGAAAAGTATGTCCTTCATTAATGTTTAAGAAAGGTTAAAAGCTCTAGAGTTAAGGTCTTTGTTTATGGGGTCAAACAAATACTTACACTCTAACCACAGTTCATTACAGCCTCTGTCTTTTTGCTACCATGTGAGAAACAAGAGCTAGTTCTTTCAAATTCTATTTATCTACATACCATACAGGAAGGAATTTATCTTATTTTCTTCTTTTTGTCACTAAAAAATCACCACTGTGTAATGTTATGGGACTGCACTGAATTTCACAGTGACCCAATAGCTTCTGTCACACAGTCCTGGAGCAGTTAGGAAGCAATATAATGCATTTGGCCAGTTGCACTGTGCTTTGTACGAAAGGCCAGAACCCTTCCTGACCCTGTGCCGATGAGATTCAACCTTCCTTTTATTGGGTTAATAAACCCATAAATATTGTCAATGGCCTTAAAAGCATTCATTCCTTTTTAAAGTCCACTCACTGCATTTGGTTTGATTACCTTGTTTGGCAATAAACTAACTCTACAGATTATTAACTATTATTAGGAAATGCTTGTACGTGATTTCAAAGGTGTGAATAATGCCTCACAGCTAGGAAGAAACCAAGGCAAAAGATTCTGGCCCTGTGATTTCTATTGTTTCTTTCTTTCCTGCCATTCTGTAGAAATACCTGGAGGGAGGGAGACAATATCCATTTACTCTTCACAGTGTTAGCTCCCATAACTCTAGTTTGGGGAAAGCACCTGCCTCTGTGGGCATGTTAGGGGCACACATGGTGATTGCTGCAGAGGCCAGCACAAACTATGCTGGCTCCACTTGCAGTGGCAATTTAAGGCTGTTTAGCTTATACTAAGGGACAAGTGCTAGCTCATTACCCACCAGAGGTAGGTGAGTAGATACAGGATGCAACTGGCTGTGCTGGCTGGTAGGGATCCATATTAGGCCAGGCTAAGTGAGAGGAGCAACAAGACCGTGGTCTCATTCAGCAGACTTCACAGAAGCATGGAGATGGCAAGCCACCTCTGCTGGAGGCTGTGTGGAAAAGTCAAGCCACCTTTATAAGGCGAGGCGGCACACATTAAAGACCTGGGAACTCTTAAAATTGCACAGTCCCTTTTTGTGTAGAGCGGGCTTCCTGTCTAACCATGCTGCATGCTCTTCAGCATCTCCTGGGATCATCAACTTTTCCCACTAAACAGACATGCATCAAGGGATCCTCTGGGCTAGTGGTGGTCATCAGGCCACTGTGTGGCTTTTCTTCATTGTACTTTCCCAAGCCAAGCTGAGGAAGCCTATGCTGAAGAACCTAACTAAGACTCTGGTGTGCAAGGATTTTCACTGGGGTACTGGGTACTCTGTGGTTAGGCGAGGAACTGGCCTATATGGTTCACATCATCTCTTGGATGAGATCACCCTGATACTATGCAGTTACCTTAAAGTCACCCTCAGCTCAAAATTGGTCTTGAAGGCAAAAGCAAATAAAAATAATATTTATTTACAAAATCCAAAATAGACACTATAGTTACAAAGATTTATAAAGACACAGGCAAAAAAAATGGAAAGAAAACTACATTTAATCTACTTATCCTGAGATTAAATCTAAAGGTTAGTCTCTTCCCTTGTATCTAGCCGACAAGCTGTTAGACACTTATTTAACCCATGTGGCTAGGGAATCAATCCTTGGGGACAATCTACATCTTTATTCACATTTATAGGAGGTACCCCTAAGATACAAAAGTTAGATTTTATAACTATTCCATTCAGGTTTCCTTGGGGGTACATGTAGATTCTTAACTCCTATTCTCTCTTCATTTCCTCCCCTCAAGGATTATCGATTCTTAACTTATTTCATTTCATACAAATATGCGAAATGACATCTGCATTTTATACAAACAGACTTTTTTTATTCCTTATTGAGCCTAGACATAAGATTACCCAATTATAGAGAGGTGCTGGCAAATCTGGATGATTGATGTCCACCTCTTTTATGGGCTAAGGAATAGACTCACTTTCTTCATGAATCTTCTGATGGTTGGGATAGAACAGTAGTGCCTTTCTTTTGGTTCACTTCATGGGAAAAATAGAGTTTGTACCTACTGTATCCCTGTGAATGTGACCTACAAGTTCGTGTCCAATTCACTTCATGCAGAATGAATGCCCACCACTGCTGCTCAACACATGGTTACCCTCTTGTGCACCTTTCCCCTGGCTCTAGGCTGCAGTAGTCCTCTAGAATGACTGTGAGCTTAACATTACAAATTACATGCTTGTTCACAATGTTGCCATAGGGAATGTAAAGAGCTGTGCCTACAGAATCGCCCCTGGTTTAGGTATTACCTATTACGATATGACCTGGAGAATTATATATGAATTTCCTTTCTCTCAGTGAGCTAAAGGATATTGTTCCTTTGGTTTGGAAGTAGTTAGAGGCATATTAGTTGCCATATGTAGAGAAGAGAGTAGGGAAGTAAAATAGTGTATGTCAATTCATTGTACAGAAGCCTCCAATGCAGCGTAAGGAGGAAAGGCTCCAGGGCTCTGTTCATTTCTCTCACTGCAGGCATCTAAAACCATCTGGGATGCCCTACAGTATTCTGCCTCTCTTCCAGCTGCTGCTTCAGTGTCCCACAGGTTCTGTGCTATGTCTGACAGCCCTCTGTGAATGTTTCAGATACTCCCAGGGCATTTCAGATGTTCCTGAATGCTTATGCTCAGGGGGAGTGAATTAGGTGTTCAATATCTATCATCACATGCACTTACTTGGAGCAATGTCTTTTATTACCTGTATGCAATTCTCATCTCCGTTGTTCTGCTGTTAGCCAAGGACCTTCACCAAAATAAGAGTCTGTGTGTGCCAGGAGGTCTGCACAAAACTCATGAGAAACACTCCCTAGCCCAAAAGTATGGGGAAAAAAATGAAGATGTCATGCCTGAAATCATGCAAGGGATCTCTTGCGGAAAAAAGAACTGAATTCACATCTGAATCCAGACAATAGCTACCCATTCCAGACTGTCCTTTTGTATGGACCATTTGCAGTATCTGCTTTATCTTGTCTGCAAGAAATCTAACACTTTGTGACCCAGCAGGGCTGGTAAAGGGGGGTTGAGTCTGAGTCTGTAAAATATAAGCTGAATTAAGATAAAATCAGTCCTGAAATGCAATTATCCCTTTTCTGTTCCTTGAAATATCTCCACTTTCCCTGTCTTTTCCTACCTTCATTTCATGCCACTTGGAGTAAGACTTATTTTCAAGCAGAAGTGGTGAATTATGGTCATGGTGCTGCAACCTCTCAGACCCTATATATCACAGAAAGCTCTTTGCCAGCGATGTGTTGCTAAGAGTATTTTTGCACCAGCTTTAGCTACGTAGCTACTCCATGGGGATTTCTTTACATACACACAATGCAAGGAGCAGTTCAATGTTATGATGCTTCTGTACGTATGTATCTCTTCTCCTTGTTTCTGCTTGTCCTGTTCAGACTGGAGTATGTATTTCTGGGACTTTACGGGTGTCAAACAAGAGTGGTCTTTTTGGAAATAACTCATAATCCCTGCCAAGCATGAATTTAGAACAGAAAGATCTTTTTTCTACTCAGAACCACTGAGAAAGCAGCCCAATTTGGAGAGTCCCTCTTGGATGCCCCCGATGTGTCTTTGTGCCTTGCTTAAGGCAGAACTCCTGCTGGTTCACTTCCCAGTTTCAAAAGGGAAAAAAGACCATGTACGCATAGGATACTGCCCTGCTGGGGAGTTGTGACGTGCAGGTCTAGTGCTGTGACAGTCAGGGTTGCCTACCTGCTGGCAACAACTTTGCCCTGCATTATCTGGCTTTAGTGGCACAGAAGATAAAGCTCAAGAAAGAGTGGCTCTCTGCAAAGGTTGCCACACATTAGATCAGGTACTTGAATGAACTGGCAGCAGCAGCTGAGCACTGCAGGCTAAGTAAGGGCCTTACCTGGCAGAAACATTCCTGCTACTCAAACCCATTGCCATAGAGCATACTACAGAGGTGAACATAGATGGACACAGGCATTTCATCTTGTTGACTTTTCTCCTGAGTGATGGAGGTAAGCCTCCTGCGGAATTCCACTGACAGCAGTGCTGGCCAGACAGCTGCATGCTGAGCTTAGATGGCACAACCTTAGTGCAAGAGCAAGCCTTAACCCTTCCCTTGTCAATGCTGAAGCTCCACATGCTTCCATTTCCATTTCCCTCTCAAACTATAGGCTCAGAGACATGGCCTTTGTCTTCTGCTCACTCATGACTGGGAGATGTTCATTCGCAGGTCTAGCCACCCAGCATATGCAGCAAGCCACTGCTTCCTTAGTGAGAAGAGGATAGAAAAGAGAAGGGAACAGAATTAGTTTATTGGGGTAATCGTACCCTGAGTTGCTAGCTACTACCAACTAACCAAGCACATAGATTCATTTCAGTTTAACTAGCAGGACTTTATGAAATGTTGTGAAAGGTTTGTTTCCCCATATCGAGAATAAACAAAGGCAGGGTATAACTTAGGGAGTAGCAATATAAAGACAAACCTTTTACCTCCACTTTTTTGTGGTTTAACACCACTTTAAACCATCTCAGTACTTCAAAGACTAGGAGTCAATGATAGTTGCACACTGGTTTGCATTGCCCTAGCCAAACCTGTAACAGAAAAGCATTGTTACGACAAAAGGCTATCATACGGATTGCACTTGTGCTGAGTTCTTGGCAAAAGGAACAAGCTGGTTTTGAAGCCTTTTATTCCGAGAGATGGTCTAATCAATCAGATATTGCTGGGGAGTGCTGACAAAGGCATAATGGAAAGTACTCTATGAACACAGCAATTAGTTTGACATCTTCACCATCAGATAGCTGTCTAGAAAGCACATTTCCAGATGAGTTTGGCTGCCTGCTCACTGTAATGTTGTGAAGTTCTGGATATTTGTTGTAGTACTTCAGTGGAAAGATAACCTACTTTGGAAAAAAATCTGGTACTAAAGATTTTGCCCTTCGAGTATTTGATTCTGGCTCTCAGAAATATCTGTATGTAAAAAAAGGAAGGGAAAAGTTGTTTGTCTGATGATGCTGTGTATCCGATGAATGCTCAGCAGGGAGTAATAGAAAGATGCAAATAAAAATATATTAAAACAACAAAAACACAAAACCAACCCAAAACCAACACCCCACAACAACTCAAAAGAAAGATATTAATAATTGCAAAACAACCTCAAAAAGATGAATTGAAAAATCAACCAACTGTAAATCAATTGCATAAAAATAGATAGAGCAAAGACAGAAGGATAGTGGTTGACTGGTTGGTTTGTTTTGCTTTACTGAGTCCTGTCACAGTGGATATGACATGCACATTAGCCCCAGATGAATTCATAATGATCAAAAAAGTCATTACATGACATGACAAATGAATTATTAATGACAGAAAAGAGAGTAGAAAGTGTCACCTGAGCTAAGGGGTAGGCAAGGGGTTTAGCACAATGCATTGCCAGGAGGGAACAGGGGTTCAGTTACTGATCCCAGCCTTTTCCTCCCCAGAGATCAGGAGGTAGGCTGACCCAGTGTTGCATAGTTAGTGTCTGCAATGAAGGCATCTCTTGCCACCATTTCGTTAGTCTTTCTGACTAACTGAAGATGGACATTTTGTGGTTTCACCTAGTGTTTGCATTGTCATGATTCATCAAAATGCCTTTTAATTGTACAGTGTCACACAGAGGAAAATGATGGGACAGGAGTCTGGGCTCATTAGTAGACACACAGCACACCAGGAAAGACAACCCAAGCAAAGATAAATGGATATCACAATCTGAAAGAAAAGTAAACATTTTGAAATGAGCAGCTGGTTACCTCCTGCAGTGACCAACGTCCTCCACTGGATACAAGAGCTAAGATAGCTCCTACCTGCTCTTCCAAACCAGGTATACCACATCTCCTAAGCTGGCTGCTGCCAGCTGGATTCATGGGGCTTGGAGCTCTGCTTTCACTGATCCCTACCACCATCTGTGGGATGCAAGAATTTTGTATTGTGGGACTGACTTCTAGTGGCTCTAGAGTTATCTCAGGAAATGTTCCCAAAACCCGTAAGGCAACAAATAACAGCTCCATTTTCAAAACAAGCTGAGGCAGCAAAGGCAATTCTGGGAGTTCTATTTAGATCCAGACACCATTGTGTCTTCTTCCTGGGATGAAACCTTCCTCCTTGCCTTTCCTAAGAGAAAAACTTGAGGCTGTTTGGAAAACAGTGGGGAGAGTTGGCTACTTCAGAGTTGTTTCTTTGTTGAAGAAGTTTCTGCTGGGGCATCTCCTCTGCTTTCAACAGTGGTTATATAAAGCAAGGAAAATAGAGACTCTATTATCCCACAGTTCCCCTCCCTTCTGTGCATCGGACTTCCTAGAGCTGTGTCAGGAAACAGTTGGGGGCAATTTGTTTAATTTATATCTCATCTTGTAGTTCTCTAAGGACTCCTGAGGTTTAGGTTTCCTGCTTTCTCAGAGAGCAAATTATTGTTCTGGCTTGTTCTGTTTTCCCATTAGATTTCAAAACAACAAAAAAAAAAACCAAAATAAAAGAAGATAAAATTCATTGTGACTCTAATGAATGGCTTTCAATAGGTAACAAAGGCAGGGATTTGAATTTCCTTTTTTAGCCAAAAAAAAAAAAAAAAGAAGGATGATGGATGATGCTGTGCAAGGGCACTAGGACTGATCTGGGAAATTGCAAGAAAGGGGAAAAACCTGGAGGGCTCAGGAAGAGAAAGGGAGAACTAAACCCACATGGGGGAAAAGGGAAAGGCAAGGCCTGGGGGTAGGAATGCAGGCTGGACTGTGGGGGAGCAGGGCTGCTTCTGTGGCTCCAAGTCCTAAATGAAGGGACTCACATGTTTCACTTAAATGGAAGAAAACACCAGTTCTGTTGCCAGTTAACTCAATACAGACATACTGTCAAAGGAATATTTGTACTCATGGAAAAAAAAAACAGTGATGGTTGCAGCTGCATTTTTAAACAGGGCTCTGTTTCATCAGCGTGAAGGCTGGACTCCGCATGGAGGGATGGCATAGGCAGGGAGGATTAAATTCGAAGGATGAGTTGTTCCCCATTCCCTCTCTGACTTGGGCCTGGCTTAACCTGCATGCAGTGCTATGGCCTGGGATCACAGGCAACTGTCACTGTTATTACCCCATATGGGAGTCCTGCATCACAGAGATTTAGAGCTCAGCAATGAGCAGCTTCCCTTTGTTTAATTTGCACCCCACTGACATTAACAAGGGCATAATTTGCATAGAGCGTTTGCCTTGCTGGCCTCCAAACTGTCTCTGGGGCCAAGGCACATGATGTGCATTGGGAATCACACAACCCCTGGTATCCCAGAAGGCAGCATAGACAGCATAAGCAGCAGGTGGGTGAAATCCAAACAGGGAGGGAAACGGGCAGCGCTCTTCCAGTGGAGATGGCTCTGATGTAGCTGCCATAGATTTCAGGTCAGAAGAACAGGTTTGGTGAGAGAGGAGAGCAAGCAATGTGCAGCTACTCCCTTGCCTCTATACCCCATGCGACCAGAAAACTTCACACCCTTTCACAAATCCAACCTGATGCATGATTTCTTTTGCATGTGGAATCAGCAGCCTGATTCTGTGATCTTTCTTTACTGTGATCTTTCCCCTGGCTTTTATACACCCTGCACGTGGGCCAAAGGTATTACTAAACCACTTAACTCTTTTCTGACTGCACTTCCACCTCCACTCATTAACAGGAAAAGGCAGGGCTGGAGCAGCAGTGACCAGGCAGATTTGAGACCCAAATGCTGAGAGCTTTCCTGGGAGCCACATGAGCATTTGACAGGGTCTCATAGCTCACATCTCACACACAGTATATTTTTCTAAGAAGAAAGACTTCAGACACAAGCATTTATAAGATGTACTGGATGTCTCAGGATACTTCAGGAGATGTGAAATGTCGCCTTTCATTTCTATCCTCAATACCGCTTCTGTTGTTCTTTGGTACCATCTTGCAAGGACGAGCTGGCTCTGGCTCAGTTATCCTACATGATTGAAGGAGCAGACCAGGAAGGTGACAAGGACAAAATAGATGAGACCCCCTCAGTCTTTGAATGGCAGCTACAACCCTTTCAAGTCAGGGAGGGTGAGACAGGAGCTGCGTCATGCCCACAGTGTTCCTGGGAAAGCCCAGGGGGACACCCCTGTGTCATCTTCTGTCTCCAAATCTAAGAAACCTGCTGCAGCCATGTCTCCTGGCCAGACCTGGAGGAGTTAAAAGGATCCAGCAGGGCACAGAGAGGAGTCCCGCTTTACAGCAGCAACCAATCCTGCAAGCCAGGGCCACAGGATAAACTCAGAGTTGCTGCCAGTCAGTTCAAGAGGGAGCAGCAGGCAACTATTTTACTGCCTTTCATCTGGAGCTGTTTTGGTATTTGTATTTCTTTGTGTCTTTCTCCCCGTTAAAGTAAAAGGAGAAGAAAAAGGAAGGGGATGAAAGGAAATTCCACTAAACTTGATGGTAAGGGAATCAGGATGCAAATTACCAATAACACATCAAAACAAAGGTGATAACATCTAGTTAGGGCTGTTAAATTGTTCCTTCAGCTCTGGGGTTAAGAGAGGAGTGTGGCAGTTCAGGAGGCTGAAAAGGAGCAAAGATTTTTATTTAACATACAACTAAACAGCAGGAGAAATAAATATTCAGGAGACACTTAACTGCACCACTGGAACATATGTTAAGGGCTTGAGCTCAGGTAGCAACAGGAAGGGCTGAGGGATGCCTCAGAGAGGACTTTCTGTAAGTGCCCTCTCTTCTCCCACAGGTAGAGACAGAGAAGGGAATGTGATTGTTTATTGTTCACACTTTCAATAGCAATAGGAAAACCTCATAAATCTAGTAAGGGTATTTCACCCTGTGTGAGCTCTAGTTATGGTTCCCATCCCTCCATCACTATGTTGTTCAGCCTGTGTGGGATGCATTGATCAGGGCTTCAGGTGCTGACAAATGATCACTCTGCCATACCCAGCTCTCAGCTGCTGGCTGCTGCAGTGCTGAGGCTCTCTCATTATTGAACTCTTTCTAGGTGCTCGGGGATGGCTGAGTTGCCTACTGCACCATTATGAAATCCACAGATTGAGAATCATTATTATGCTGAGCCATTTTTCTGTCCTTTAAGACCTGTTTTCTCTGTTTCTATCTGTCAGTTACTTCTGCTACTACTCAGTTGCCGGTACACTGTCTCTTCCCTGTCAGAGATAATCTGCATTCTTATGGAATTGCCTGTTTCTTGCCATTTCTCATTCATCACTTTCACAGGTGCATGGCCAGCAAGAGAAATGTTTCCATGCCCAATGTCTAAAGCAGCAGTTTTCAGCTCTTTGCCTTATAGATCCTTAGCAGTTCTCCAGTAGGTACACAAACTGCTTAGAAGTTTAATTAATGTCCATGTCCTTCACATTTTTCTTTTCAGTGTGAAACAGTCTACAGAAGACAGAGATTTTGCAAAATATAGATGAAAGACACCTCTCCAGAAAGACCCAAATCCTCTTTAGGCTTCTATATTTTACATGTTCCCTTTTCCTTCTCATTTTCCTCCCTTTTCTATTTTTCCTCCTTCCTCCACCTGGTTCTGTTTCTTTTCTTTCTCCCACACCTTTTCCATACCTACTAATATCTATCTTTTCTTTTGAGCTCCACTGTCAAAATGGTAGTAAAAAATCCTCTGAGGCTCTATTACTTTTCTGGTGAGTGTCTTCATCCATTGTCATGTCAGGAGTGCTCCTGCTGCTCTGAATACGTTTTTTCCATGCTGTAAAGAGAGATTAGTAACATATGCTAAGCCTTTGTGCCTAAAGCATCCCAGATCACACTAAGCACCGTTGGCCTTGGAAGTGCAATAACTCACACTATCACTGTGCAGAAATTGGCCAAGCAAAAGGTCTTATATTTGGGTAGGAATTTTTGATAGGGATATTGTTTTTCCTGACCATAATGCTAAATATTTGTGGGATTTCAGTAAGCCCAAAAGCGAGACATGTGTGAGAAGAAGGATTTAAATGGAGAATCTGATTGCTACTGAAGTTTTCCCTGAAAGACTCATGTGCATTAATATTGCACAGCATTCAGTTTATCTGGCTGGGAAAATGTATATCTGGCTTGAGGTCCCTAGGGATTTCAAGCTAGGAACTTAATAGTGGGAAAGGCTAATCTAGGTGTAATGTTCCTAAAAATCACATTGGTCCCACAAAACCATGAGGGGAAGCTTAAAAAAACCCTCACATCTGAAAACTTAATAATTTTCTGGTGTCTGTTCCTTTGAATCACAGGCAGGAAGTAGGAAGAAACCTCAGACATCTTTCCAACAGGACTGGGAGTGAATGGGAGAGGCTCAGCAAATCTGCAAGTGAATTGCCTCCCACAGAGGAAGGATGGAAAAAGGGATTTGGCACCCAAACCCCAACACTGTACTTGGCTGACACCCCACGTGTCAGCTAAAAGTTCTATACAGGCTATGACCACAGAGGTAGATGTATGTGAGTATTTCCTGTAATGAGTGGTGTCTCTCAGGGATCGGTGTTGGGACCGGTCTTGTTTAACATCTTTGGCAGTGACATGGACAGTGGGATTGAGTGCGCCCTCAGCAAATTTGCCGATGACACCAAGCTGTGTGGTTCGGTTGATAACGCTGGAGGGAAGGAATGCCATCCAGAGGGACCTTGACACGCTTGTGAGCTCAGCTGATGCCAACCTCATGAAGTTTAACCATGCCAAGTGCAAGGTCCTACACCTGGGTCAGAGCAATCCCAGGCACAGCTACAGGCTGGGCAGAGAAGAGATTCAGAGCAGCCCTGTGGAGAAGGACTTGGGGGTGTTGGTCGATGAGAAACTGAGCATGAGCCAGCTTCAGTGTGCGCTTGCAGCGCAGAAAGCCAACCTATCCTGGGCTGAATTAAAAGGAGCTTGACCAGCAGGTCGAAGGAGGTGATTCTGCTCTTGTGAGACCTCACTTGGAGTATTGTGTACAGTTCTGGTGTCCTCAACATGAAAAGGACATGGAACTGTTGGAACAAGTCCAGAGGAGGGCCACGAGAATGATCAGGGGACTGGAGCACCTCCCGTATGAAGATTGGCTGAGAAAGTTGGGACTGTTCAGCCTGGAGAAGAGAAGGCTGCGTGGAGACCTCATAGCAGCCTCCCAGTATCTGAAGGGGGTATATAGGGATGCTGGGGAGGGACTCTTCATTAGGGACTGCAGTGATAGGGCAAGGGGTAATGGGTTAAAACTTAAACAGGGGAAGTTTAGATTGGATATAAGGAGGAAATTCTTTCCTGTGAGGGTGGTGAGGCACTGGAATAGGTTGCCCAGGGAGGTTGTGAATGCTCCATCCCTGGCAGTGTTCACGTCCAGGTTGGACAAGGCGTTGGGTGGTATGGTTTATAGTGAGGTGTCCCTGCCCATGGCAGGGGGGTTGGAACTTGATGATCTTAGGGTCCTTTCCAACCCTAAGTATTCTATGATTCTATATGAGGTCAAGCCTGGAGCCTCGTTAATACAGCCATGTAGTTTCCAAACTGGCTGTAGGATGCATTCACACTTTTGTGCATGGACAGCTGAGCCTCTCACAGATGTCCCCAGTGACGCTTACACTCGTTCAGCCATCCCATATGGAATATTGGCAACCCTTCCTTTCTTGCCAGCTGTGGGAAATGTTCTCATGTGCTTCACTCCTGCCTTCTCCCTCCTTCGTATATTTTCTGTTCATCTCTATCTTTTTATCATTAGGTAGTCCGTGGCATCCAAAGTGATTTTGTTTGCTGCAGGAGAGCTCCAAATAGACCCAGAGATCCACAGCAAATGGAATTTCATAACACTGCAGCACTTAGCCCATGACTTGTCAAAGACTTACCTGTGTGTATTTAACTTCAGGCACTCTGAAGGCACACTTCAGGCAGCACTGAAGTAAACTGAACTCCTCACAGAGCACAAAGTACAGTGCATGCCGAATGCATTGAATGATTGGAGCCCGAGGCTATAGACACTCTGGGGCAGGACTTTTCTACTTGCAGTTACTTCTATCAGAACGATATCCCACTCACGCTATGTGTTTCTCCTGTCCCTAAAGCACTTTACAAAGGAAATCACTACCAGCCACATTTTGCAACAGAAGAAGCAGAGGGGCAGGAAAAGCATGGGATACTAATGAGTCTTCTTACGCGTTTGCCATCTAAGTGCTGTCCTTGCAAAGTGCCTTGAAATTTGGAGGTAAAAGGTGCTGTAACAGGTTGCCATACTTCCAGTCTCCCTTGTTAAAGTGATAGATGCACTACAGCAAAACATGGTCTTTCAGGACATGAAATGCTGTTTTATTCTGTGCGTGATCCAGCTTGAGAAGCAGACCAGTGGTCTGGGATGCTGTGCCTTTGATTCTGCCAGCATTACACATCATGTCACTGCAAAATGTTCTCTGCTGCTGCCAAAGCTCAATAATGTCTGTGGTAATTTAAAAGTAAATTAATAAATAAAATTATTACAGTACCTTTCACAGCCTGTCCAGGAGACAAATGTTTCTTACCTGGTTCGGGTTTGGGGTTTTTTCCTTTGTTGGTATGTGTGGTTTTTTTAACTGAACAACCCTACATCTGCACTCAGCAGAAGTTCTATGTTTTTAGAACTGCTGTACAAATTGATAACTCATTTCCTCCACATCCACCCCCAAGATGACTTAAATTAAAAAAGAATTAATGCAGGAGTCAGAGGTCTTCCCTAGACATATAAGAGCAAAGACTGCTTTTTCCGTTGCAATTCTGAGCAGGTGGTATCACTTGAATGTACAAATCAGAATTACTATGCACTTTATTAAAATGTACATCTAGTCTGTGAATAAATTTTGCATAAAATTTGCCATTTTCCTGAAACCTCGGGAATTAGTAAAAATTCACTTGCTGATGCCAAACAAACAGTTATTATAGTGGGGACCATGGTCTTGTAGTGAAATGCCTGGTAAGATAAAAGAACAAAAACACCACAAACAGAAACAGCATGACCAGCAGGGCCAGGGCAGTGATCATCCCCCTGTACTGGGCACTGGTGAGGCCACACCTTGAATTCTGTGCTCGGTTCCTGGCCCCTCACTGCAAGAGAGACATTGAGGTGCTGGAGCAGGTCCAGAGAAGGGCAGTGAAGCTGGTAAAGGGTCTGGAGCACAAGTGTGATGAAGAACAGCTGAGGGAACTGGGGAGTGTTTAGTCTGGAGATAAGGAGGCTGAGAGGAGGCCTTATCACTGTTTAGGGCTACCTGAAAGGAGGCTGTAATGAGGTGGATGTCATCTTCTCTCCAGGTAACAAGCAATGGGACAAGAGGAAATGGCCTCGGGTTGCGCCGGGGTAGTTTAGATTGGATATTACAAAAAGTTTCTTCACCAAAAGGGTTGTCAAGCACTGGAACAGGCTGCCCAGGGAAGTAACCATCCCTGGTTGACTTAAAAGACATGTAGATGTGGTGCACAGGGACATGGTCTAGTGGTGGACGTGGCAGAGCTAGGTTGACGGTTAGACTCGATGGTCTTGAAAGGTTTTTCCACAGTCCTGGGCACCCTGCTCTAAGAGGCCCTACTTTAGTAGTGGGGTTGGACCAGATGACCCGTAGAGATCCCTTCCAACCTCTGACTCTCAGCTTCACATTTTATTTTCTCAGGATATGTTTGCTGGTATTCATGCAGCATATAGGGCCTCCTTCATGCAGCATATAGGGCCATCCTTTTGTGAACAAAAGACACCTGCTTACAGAGGCCAAACCTGTGTAACTGTCTTTTGATGCATCTTAGAGTATGCACTGATATATTATAAACTCCTAACTGTTCTGGGTACACTTGTGCCAGGGAAGAATCTTTGTTAGTGCCAGTTTTCCTGTTGCAATAAGAACAGTACTTTTCTTCATAGTTTTTAAAATTCTAACTTCTCTGCCCCTTTTGTATAAAGTAAAAAGTAACACACTCGTTATTCCAAGACATTCTCAATTATGCCAGCACTCACAGCCCCAGTTTCTTAATCAAGACTGTAAGTTCCAACCAGTTTTGAAGCAACTAGAATGAACTGGAGGATGGGAGTTGAAATAGTGCAGCACTAAAAAAAAACAAAAAAACTCATAGTATTACTAATAGATAAAAAAGTAATACTGTATGAACACTGATGCAGTGCAGGGTCTATTAGCTGTAATCCCAGACTCAATCAAACAGCTCTCAGAGACAGACTGATTTTACAGTCATCTTTGTCAGCTCTAGGTAGATGTTGATACATATTCAATCCCATGGTCACACATTAAAAGAAATGAACAAAATTATAAGGGGTCTGGTTTGATCCTAGTCAGAGAATAACTCAGGTTTACTCAAGATTTATGCTACAGGGAAAGTTGGAAAGTTGAATAGTGCTGTCTGAGCTGAGATACACTTAATTATCTGTGTCCTAGAAAACGAGACTATTGGGTGTTACAGAAAGCACATTGCTTTCTTACGGACATACCTCTCATTGCTGTCAGCAGACTGCAATTACACATAATTTTTGTGTGCTGTTCATCTACTTTTTATAAGAGAATAATTCTACCAGAGTCAAGAAAGTACTCCAGAGAATCCACAGGTAGGACTGCGACATGTGAAAATCAGACCTGCCTGTAACCTCTGCGTTACAGACCTGTCTGTAATCTCTATCCTACAGGCTTTTCCAGGAATTGTGAAGACAAGCATAACAATTACAGTACACTGAGAAGAACTGGCAAGGGAAGATTAATTTTAAAGACGAAACCTGAAAATAGGTTTAGAAACCCATGCTGAAGCCCAGACTGATTACATACAGGCAGTGGAGTCCTTATGGAGTCCTGTGGCAGCACTGTCCATAGGGAAAATGTTTCAGAGGGCTTATTGGCCCTGGGAGATGGAACTCCCAGGAGTGGATGGAGTCCAGCTCTCCTCTTTCCTGGTTTTCCCTTCCTCCCCTACTCTAGCTTTCGACTCCAATTGAAACTAACCTAAAGATGGCAGAAAACCTGTTGAGAAAAAAAGAAAGTAATTAACCTTCTGTCAGTTCACCGAGGTTAATCAGCTTGCTGATGGCTTTGAGGAGAGCTGGAAAAGGGCACAAGGGAAAAGAATGGCCAGGGATGAGTGGGATCATCTCTTTGGCAAAAGCTGTAGGGTCAGCATAGCCATTTTTGCCAGCTACATCTTCATTACAGATTATTTACATGCAACCCCGACTGCACCGATACCAAGGTACTATCAGTGCGTATTTCTAAGGCACCCATCACTAACAATTGGTTCGGATTACCTATTACCTAACCAATAGACAGACTTATCCTCTTATCCCCACCACTGTGCTTAATGGAAGGTAATTACTTCAAGTGCCATTTGCCTTGCTTGACAATTCACTGTCCTGGCAGGCTGACGGATTATGGAGAGCCCAGGTTTGGTCAGATACTGAGCTTCCAAGCTCCAAAACCTCCAGGTTCCTTGCTTCTGTCTGTCACAAAGAGTTTAGACTTTCTTTGCTCCTGGGCTTTAGGCATGCTGGGTTGTAGTTTAGCAGGGGAGCTGACAAGGAACCGGGAACCTAGAAACCCTGAAATTGGCAGTTTCCAAGCTCTGAGTTTTCTTGTTCAGAAGATGCTATGGATAATTTTTTGTTGCTTCAGATTCAGTAGAAATGGGATCATTCTGGTTCCTGATCCACTCACTCACCTCGCAAATTTGAAAATCTTTGACTTTATATGTTTAAAATTAAAACAGCACCCAAACCAGCATCCAAACACTGACATACTATTTCTGTGTAGAGTTCTACCTACTAGTATCCTATGTAACTCAACAATACAAAAATACAAACCCCCAGAGCACCCCTTGGGCAGAAATCTCCAACGTATCAGTGATTTTTTTTGTAAGAGCATTACAGTACCCCAATAATAATAATAACTATAATAATTATAATCTGTTTAAAGAAGACACAGGATTCCTTTCAGAATCTTCAGCTATTTTCCCAATAACTGACTCATTGTGTGTCCTGCAATGACAATATTTTGCATTCACTTTTGTCAAAGCACAATACTATTTATTGCAATTGCCTGACAGGAAAAAAGCCACAGGCTTTCCAGTTACTTATGGGCTTATTTTATTTTTTTTACCTTCCTTTTATTTGATGTCACTGTGCTGTTAACATGAATATAGTGTTATTACAGCTTAAGCAAGAGTCCTTTCCACAATTCAGTTAGCAATAGCAGACAGCTCAGATGTATCTAGAGAGTATTTTACCCTAAATACTGAAAAGCTATCCTTATATGAAAATCAAAAAGATCAGAGCTCAACATGTGCAACCTGAGCAGTCTCCTGCTTGACACATGTTACGGTATCATCTGTATCATGCAGACATATGTTTGTTCTGTAGTGGAAGCACCGTTCTCAATTCTTTGATCTGCACCTAGAAAAGTTTGATCAGATGAACATACAATCCCAATACAAACCTAATAAAACAGCTGAACCAAGAAAGACTTTGTTATTTCTATTCCATCCCATGCCAGTAGCTCCTAAGACACCTGGATCCATGGACAAGTCAAGAATTCCAGCCTAGCCATTATCACTGCTTGCGTGAAGTTGATTGCTCAAGATATCTTCAGAGACAGAGATGGCTGCCATGCATATCAATCATGTAGTGACAACCCAAGTTGTCTTTGACAGCAAATGTTTCAATATAAAAGGATACTGAGGCGTAATGTAGACTTGTGGTCAATGGTGCAGAATCTAGCTGGAGGTCTGTGACTAGTGGAGTACCTCAGGGGTCGGTGCTGGGACCAGTGCTGTTTATATTTTCATCAACGACCTGGATGAGGGAACTGAGTGTGCCCTCAGCAAGTTTGCTGATGACACTAAACTGGGAGGAGTGGCTGACACACCAGAAGGCTGTGCTGCCATTCAGTGAGACCTGGACAGGCTGGAGAGTTGGGCGGGGAGAAATTTGATGAAATTCAACAAGGGCAAGTGTAGAGTCCTGCATCTGGGCAGGAACAACCCCAGGTTCCAGTATAGGTTGGAGACTGACCTGCTGGAAAGTAGTGAAGGGGAAAGGGGCCTGGGGTCCCTGGTGGACAGGAGGATGACCATGAGCCAGCAATGTGCCTTTGTGGCCAAGAAGGCCAATGGCATCCTAGGGTGTATTAGAAAGGGTGTGGTTAGTAGGTCAAGATAGGTTCTCCTCCCCCTCTATTCTGCCTTGGTGAGGCCACATCTGGAATATTGTGTCCAGTTCTGGGCCCCTCAGTTCAAGAAGGACAGGGAATTGCTTGAAAGAGTCCAGCGCAGAACCACAAAGATGATTAAGGGAGTGGAACATCCCTGTTATGAGGAGAGGCTGAGGGAACTGGGTCTCTTTAGCTTGGAGGAGACTGAGGGGTGACCTCATCAATGTTTACAAATATGTAAAGGGTGAGTGTCAGGATGATGGAGCTAGGTTATTTTCAGTGATGTCCAGTGACAGGACAAGGGGCAATGGGTGTAAACTGGAGCATAGGAGGTTCCATGTGAACATCAGGACAAACTTTTTTACTGTGGGTGTGACAGAGCACTGGAACAGGTTGCCCAGGGGGGTTGTGGAGTCTCCTACGTTGGAGATATTCAAAGCCCACCTGAACAAGTTCCTGTGTGATGTACTCTAGGTTACCCTGCTCTTGCAGGGGGGTTGGACTAGATGATCTTTTGAGGTCCCTTCCAACCCTTGGGATTCTGTGATTCTGTGATTTGAGAAGACTGAGTTTCAACATGGGGCTGACAGTAAAAGTTTTTAATGGAACTAAATTGTAGATCAGATACAACACATCAGAAATCTTTGCACTGTAAGGACAGAGCAGCCTCAAAAAGTCCTTCTTCTGGGTCTGAGAACAATTTTGTCTTTGCCATCGCTTCCCCTTGTAAAGAAAACTTTCCTTCAGACTTTACACCATGAGCCAGAGTAACAGATTCTTCATTCTGGTGCCTTAATTCTTTTTCTTTTTTTTTTTTCCATCCCTGTCTAAGCTTTGGTTTTCACTGTCACATCAGCTTTATCCTTTAAGAAGATGTAGGTCAAGTGTACCATGTAGAGACATACCACTGTCTCCCAAGACAGAGATTTCCGTACTGTGTTCCATTCTCTGATACATGTTAAGCATCCTGGGTCCATTACACAGAAGATAATGCCAGAAGACAGATTATTCCATTGACTCCGGGAATTCACTGGAAAGGGTGAAGACCAATCTGAGGGGCTGACATCGGCCTCTGTCACATTCAACTCCAGTGACACGTGCTACTGTAATTTGTTACAAACTCAGCAAAATTATCTCTTTTCTGACTAGCACCCATTTATCTGAGCCAACATGCAAGAACTGTTTGAATATATGGTAAAGACTTAACCTGGGCAATGTGTGGTAATGTGATCATAAGTATTACTAGTGGAAGAAATACCTGCAACCTGGTGGCACCTGAGTCTGCCCCACATGACCACCAAATGTCTGCAAGTGGAGGTGAGAAGCAACAAAGACAGTTGACATCTGTGGTACCTCTGCCCACTGAGTATGAATCTATCAATGGAGAGAAGCAGCACTGTGGCAAAATCCAGTGATTTTATGTCCATCACAGAGGCCAGTAACCATTGAATAAAAATAAGGAATAAGGACCACTGGTGATAAAGAAATGAAGCTGAATCATTTTTGCAGCAAGTTCTATACTGGAGCTGCTTCTAACTGTTCCGCAGAAAAATGGTGATTTGCAGAAAAATATTTCTTTGCTGAAAAAGAAGCTTCCATTGTAAAAACACCAGTTCCTATGAAAGTTTTATCAGGAAGGTTTCTTAAGGCCTGGGTAGAATTTTAAGTCAGAGACAGAGCCAAAAGCCAGTAGTTGCATCCTGATGCAGATGAGGAACAGAACATGCATCTTTGATATTTTATGTTCTTTTATGACTGAGTTTCCAACTCACTTTTGCTAATGAATTTTTAGTGTATACATAAAGTGGATGACAGAAAAAAGCAGAAACTGACTTCATACTCTCATTAGCTGTCCAGTTTCACATCCCTATTCTGAACTGGGTGAAAGCAGAGGACTTTACTGTTGGTGTTCAGGTTCTTGGTGTCTTTGAGGAAATTCTAGTTCTCGATATTTTCTGAGGGGCAGCCAAAACAGTGATGGACTGCTTTGAGCACCACCACTTTCTCCTGGATAAAACCAGAACTGCACAAACAGCATTTATAAACACAGTTTTGTTAATTGCAAATTAACTGCATTTTAAGGACTTTGATCTTGGGATCACATCCCAAAGGTGAGCTATGAAAGCTCTGAGAAACATGACATTAACGACAATTTTTAATTCCTTACTGGAAAACTTACTTCATAAACCCTGTAAACATTAGCCAATGACTATATGAAACAGCTATAATACTTTTATTATTTTAAAAGAGAACATCATACTTCTTTGTTGTCTCCTATCACATAAGCTGAGAAGGACTCGTTGCCATTCAGATCCAAATGCCAGAGCAGATACAGTCTGAGAACAGTGTTCGGGTCCGTAAGCTAAATCTGCCTAGCTTGACCTAAATCCTCAGTTATAAATGATTTGCTCAGATACATAAGTCTGCAGACTACATATAGAAGGTTTTTCCACTGCTTTGTCTTGTTAAGTGAAGAGTAACTATGTTTTTGTCTCCAGGCAAACAAAAACCAGGTTTCTGTTGTCACCAAGGACTGGAGGTACTTGGCTCCTTAGAGACACCCTTACAGTGTCCACTCCAGCTCCTCCAGTGTGGTTGTCTGGGGACTGTCTAATCTGTTACACCAGCACTGACACTTTCTTCTGTGGAGACTTGCTCACAGGCAACTGATTTATGTTCTCACCTCCTCTTCAGCAGCTGGAGTTCATCATCTCTGCTATTTCATCCTCATTAGTATTACCTTTGGTTAACCTTGGAGATATAAATTTGATAAGGCTTCAGGAAGATGCTATGTCACAGATATGATAAAAACTTGGACAAAGCTTATCAGCTATTAAAAATACTAAGTCTTCCTCATGCTGCTTGCTGTGCTCTGTGCATAAAATTTGCCCAGAGCTTGGCCTCAGACTGGGATAGATGATATTCTCTACTGACACCAGAGTCGGCCTGTTTCGTCTCATAACTGTGGCGGCTGCCAAGAATCCTTTATTCATAGGGTTATATTTCTCTCCCCTTTGATACCCCTGGGCTGTGTCTTCATAAACTATAAAAGTAAAATGTGTCTTGATCCCCAGAAAAGGTTTAAAGGAGAGATTCATGGCTTATTGTTATTTATCACACAAAGGAAAGTTGACTCTGTGGCAAGTTATTGCAGTGTGGGTCATAGCTGAGCAGTAGCATGTGGACCATGCATAGGCCTTCTTGTGAGCATCCCTCTGCTCTCCAGGTCCAGGAAGGACTGTGATGTTGCTGGAGCTGCCTTATTTTCCCTCCTAAAAAACAAAGGGTGCCAGGTCAGCACATGGGTCTCCTCTCTCTGGGTCCTCTGACAGGAGGAGCTGTCACTGGTGTCTTGGTCTCTCTGATTCTGTTCATGGGTTTCTTGGCTTTTCAGCACTGTTCCCTTGAAGTTTAAGCCTATGTTTTCTTGGCAAAGAAACTGTTTCCAATGAAGGTTATGCCTAGTATCTTGTTAGAATAATGAATGGACTAAACAATGATATGTAAGTTATACAAGGGGGTTGTTATGTCAGTTTGAGGAAACAAAGGAAAGCCTCAAGTGTGTGGCCTCTCAAACTAATAAATCTTTAGATCTTTCCTGTTGTTTTCTTTAAATATATATTATGAATTAATTTTTTCATCTCTTAAAGAGGCTGTCCTTTGAAAATCTGCACCTCTGTATCCATTCCAGGAAATGGGTGACTTATAATTCATAAGATCTTTGATTCCTATAAATACTAATTCTGTGTGATATAATGAGGTCCTGACTGGTTATTTACATAAATCCCAGTTCTGCCTTTTGGCACCTCTGTGCAGTAGTTTACATTAATGGTAATGTAAGCCCTTCACATCCATTCAAGACCTTAATATAGCCCTAGGTAGTATCACATCATTTCATGGTAAATTATTTCTGTCTTTTAAGGCACAGAGCAAATTGCAGGTAAATTATTAATAATAATGATACTTAGATCTTATCTTCAAAGGATTTTGCTAACATTAATTAATTCTTGCACTCCTCTGAGGTAGGTAGCTGCATTATCAGTTACATTCTTTACAAGAGTGGAAATTAAGACAAAGCAGGATGAGATATGCCTGCGGCTGCTGCTGGCTATGAGATGCAGAGTACCAGGTGGAGGCAGGCAAGCATCCAAGACCAGCTAAAGTGCTTTGCCTAAAGCTATTTGCTATCTTCTCCTCCTGCAGGTCATTGCTTCTGCCTCAGACCGAATGACAGGGTGCAATAAGAGACCCTGCTCCAGCCGCTTCTTTATCAAGTCTGGCACCTTTAGTTACAGATACAAGTAAAATGTATTGGGGAAAAGAATAAGAGGGTTAAGCTAAGTTCGTTGAGACTTGCTCTGAGGATGGTTAGCACCAGCAGAAAGAAGACAGCTGTGCCACCACAGTTTTAAACCATTACAGTCAGGTATTTTGGAGGTTACTTACCTGCAGGTTCAATTTCAAATACGAAAGTAGAAATCCAATCAAAAGAGGAAAAAAATGGACTTTCATAAAAAAATTGATTTTGATATTTTTTTTACCCTTCCAATATTCCTCACCTTTCTTTCAAACAAAAATCTGAATTTTATGTAGGTTTTAAAAATAATTTTATACTGTTAACACTATATAACATTCTTACTACTATCAGTATATAAAAGTAAGACAGCAAGCTGTCATTGAAATATCCTGGTATTTGTCCATTTTCAATTATTAAGGACAAGTACACTGAGCTAATTAGAACATCTCTTTTTGTGGATCAGATTTACTCCTGGTTTCACTGATATCCAACAGACTATTTAATTGTGCTAAAATTAAAATGAGAACATTTCAACAGTGATGTATGAAAGAATGCATACACAAACCAGAAATATGAAAAATGCGTAGGAAAGTACAGATATAATTTTCATGTTTCAAACAGAAATTTTGAAATGGGCTCCTAAATCCCTTTTTGTTTTACAAATGTTTTCTCCTGCAGGAAATCCATAGAACTTGATACGGTTTTGCAAAAACCAAAAATGAGCTTAAATATAAAGACTTTTTTTCCTAATGAAGACCGTCTGAGAAACGTTATCCTGACTACAGAGAGCTGTCAGGATTCTGCTTGCACCTCTACAGCAAGCTTTGTTCTCCTTTGAAATTACATGGCTCTGTATCACTTCCTCCTGTAATGAAGCCTCTCTTTAAAAGCCTCAGGAAAGGAAATCTACACAGCAGTGCCCTCAGAGAATTTTAATATGCCCACAACTCACAGATAATCTGCTGGTGGGGCTGGACTTGTACTCCCAAAATTCATCTATCAGCAGTCACAGAATGAGAGCTGCTGTGTTCTGCAGTCAGTAGTGCTGCTGCATCTGTTGCCCTCTGTGGTCCAGTTTGCTTAGATCCAGACCATGGGATGGAGACACCTAGCTTTGTTCTTTGACAATGAAAAAAGACTAGGACAACTTTGGTGTCCCAGTTAAGTGTCTAAAGTTGGGGCGGCTTCACTGTAGTAGCTGTGCAACTCAAACCATGGGGGGAATTTGGAAAGCCTCCCTGAACTAACAATGAACGTGGCCCACATGTGTAAAGGGCTCAGAAGAGTGTTCCAGAGAGTTTAATTGCTGATAGATATCTGCTAATTAGTTATGTTTCTGAGCAAACTCAGCCAAAATGAATGGAGACGTTCCAACTGGAATACCAGTAATTAAGGAATTAGAGAGTAGCTTTTTTCAGGTATTATTGCTTTGCTGAGTATGATCTGCTAGTTGTTCTAGCTCCAACTAGCTAGTACTGAGGGAAAGTATTGAGCACATGCCTAAATGCATCCCCCTCCAGGTCAGCCTGCAGTCCATGCCCAAAAAGTGAAGGGCTATCTGTTTGGAAGGAGGCACAACAAGCAAAGCCAGCCTGGTCCAGACATCATCCCAGGGCTGAAGACTGATCACTTTCAGCAGTGAAAATCCAGGGATCTGGGGTCAGGCCACGACACCTTCTGTCCCATCTACCTGCATCCCAGAAACAACCTTGTAGCACAACAGACAGAGCTGTGCCTGATTCCTCAGCAGTTACTCCACTCCCTGTTCCACTGGAGTCCGGGCTGCAAGCCATGAAGACAATACAGCCCTGTTGTTATCCTAAGCTTTTTTTTTTTTTCATTTTATTTTTTACTCTTTAAGTTTTTATGCACCAGGAGACCTTCCCATACTTTTTATTCCCTCATTATAAAGAGAGAGCATGCGACTGTGCCTGCACATATACTCAGTGCCTACAACTACCACTGGGAAAGAGCCAGGAAGAAGAAGAAAAAAAAATCCCACAAATTTTTAGTTTCCTCACACTCTCAAGCACACTTTAAAAAGTGTTTTTATATGGCAGAATTTAGGACTGTTTAAAGCCATCAGCTACAGACTGTCAAACAATGGTAGTGAAATTTCAGATTCCTCATGTGTCCTGCTCAGGCCTCTGTTCCAGCAGTGGGAGGGCAGCTGCCTGCACAAGACACTTTATATCCTTGTCCAACTAGGTGATTCAGATACCAAATCAACGTAGTTTTGGTGTCACCATCTTTCACAAGCTTTAAGTTTAGTTTCATTACATACTTTTTTTGCTGGTGTCTACAGCTAATCACACCTTTGTTATCTCCTTCCCCTTTCCAACAGTTTTTAAGGTAAGGAATATGTGTTTGCTTGGTAGTTGCACAAACAGGATGATTAAATGCTGCTCCGAATACTGAACAGGATTGTTAAGTTCTGGGCTTCTCATAAAAACAATAGCTGGAATGAAAATTGAGCTTGGTAATGTATAGTTCCGAATTCATTTTTGTTTGCCCAATAGCTTTAAGACTGTGTACAAAATCCATACCAAATCATATTTACTTCTGTGTGGGTGCCAAGCTTCTTATGAGTGTGACAGATCCCAGCCAAACAACCCCAAAGCCTGACTAGCGTCTACCTACTAACTCTAAGATTTTTATAGGGACAAATAAAGAAAGAAAGACATCCATCTATATTGAAGCTGAGGCTATGTAAAAAGCTTTATGAATCTGTATAGCTATCCCTCAGAGTCACTTCAAATTTAGTAGTACCCGAGGTATTAAAAAACAGATTGGTACGTTGAGTCTCAGACAAGCCAGCAAAAGATAAATTGCTGAGATGTGAATCCATATAATCTCCATTTGATGCCCAGCATGTGGGCTGCTCTTGCATGGCATTGCAAAGAGAAATAACAGTCATGAGAGAGAGAAAAAAGTAAAAGGCACACGGTACAATGGAAAGAAAGCATCATCCCAAGCCATGCTTCAGCCTTACATTTATGTTTTGGGAGTCCATATGGAAACAAGTCTGCTTGGAAAAGGCCCTATTCCTGATCAGCCCTTTTTTCGTAGCAGCTGTCCTAAAGAGCTGTTCAGTGTCGGTCATCCCGTATTACAAGCCATAGTCAGAACTCTGATTAATCTCCCATTCCAAATCTCAGTCTAGGCTTGAGTGCCCTCTGTCTTGCACAGGGCACATCATAAACCTCTCAGGTCAGACCTACTTCCGCAGATGAGGGTGTGCAGGGGGAGGGTGAGGGAAGAGAGGGCAGCAAGGCCAGGCTTCCACCACACTCAGGCAGGATGCTCGGTACCACTTCCCAGGAGCTGAGATCAGATTGGGCAAACTAACATGGTGTGTGGAGCCAAAGCCCAAGGCTCAAGCCTAGGATGAAAATACAGTGTGAATATAACCATTCAGATCTGCTGAGCATCTGGTTTGCTTGAGAAATGCCAACGGCACTCCAGTGCACAGTGCACAAAATCTCTGAGTGCAAGTATTGGAAATATTTCAGGGGTATTAACTGTGTTCACGCTGAAAATCAGGGAAAATTAGGTCAATCTGGAATGAGTGTCAAAGCCAGTATAGCCACTTCTGAACTACACTATGCTGTGCTACATGGTGGTTTCAATATTTTATTGTCTTGATGAAGATGCAACATCATGCTAGCAGCCCACCAAACCTAGAAAGGGCAGTGCGTCAAAGAATGAAACTCCTCAAAGGCACCTTAGGAATAGTCCTTTTCCAGCGTATAGGCTACAGGACTTCCATCTCTGAGTGTTATAAAAGATTCCTTCAAGTGATCAGGAAGAAAAAGAGCCATGCAGTGTCTATCAGTTTAGCTACGTTAAAATAAATATTTGAATACATGTGACCAGGCATCATTAGTCCTTCCCACACAAGCTTGAATCCAATATTTTTATCGGAGTACTGTACTATAATAAAATACAGACTAAAAAAAAAAAAAAATAAAAGTAGGTTATTCCCACTAGCCCCACTTTAAGGCAAGTAAATGAGACAAAGATTGATGACATGACTTGGCCCAGGTCACCCTGCAGGCTGGTGACAAAGCTGAAAGCAAAGCTGTGTTCTCCTCAGTTTCAGTCAGATCTGTCAAACCACAGCATCACAATGTACAAGGCAAAGTATTAATCTTGTTTAAACTAGGAAGACAGGCTCAAGTCAAATGGCCAAATACTCTGTCTTGACAAGAAAATAAACAAATTAAAAAAAAAAGAGAAGGAAATAAAAGCAGTTGTTTCAAAGCCTAGAAGAAGAGAACCATCCTATAATAACAAAATAATTAACTTTCCCAGCAGGCATGTCTTTCCCAGAGTCACTGTCCCCCTCCAATCCTTCACATGCCTGATCAAGATTACAGCCTTCCCTCCCTCTTTCTTCCTTTGTACTTCCATTCATATAAATATTCCTCTCGACTGTCTTACATCAGAACTTCTTTTTTAGCTCAAGCAAGGTTCTACTTTCAATCATATCTAGGTCCTTTCACCACCATAAAAACATTCTGATCAGAGAGACATTAATAAAGCTACCTTCCTTTGCTTTATTTGCTTTTTTCTACTGGCTCAACAGGGTGCATCGAGCTACATGATAAACATTTACGGCCAACATTAGAAAAGAAATGAGCACTGTAATAGAGTCTTGCTTTTTGTCTTTCACCCACATTTAAGACTGCTGCAAATATAATCCAAGCTGCAGGAAACAGAAAACAGGATACCTTGGTGGACTGGGTCCCCAGCTCACCTTTACTCAGTCTCTAGATAAGGTCAGCCCCATGCTATACCTCCAGTGATATAGAATCTCTCACCTTCATTTCTAAAGCTATACGGAGGTGGGAGAGACCTTGTAGGCAATGAGTAAAGTGAGGGATAGAAATCCAGTTCCCACCTCTGTTACATGCTAACTTTATTCTTCTCTTCAATTCATCCACCTCTATTGCCACCTGCTCTTCAAGGACATTTCTTATGTTCCTGAATTGCCCTTAATACCCAGATTTTGTTTCAGGACAGCCTCTAATGTAAAAGAGAATTAATAATGACACATCTGTGACATGTACAGCTGATATCAATGTCTGTAATGTAAACAACAAAGAGGACATGCAATAGCAGAAGGTAATGGTGGCAGATACTGGCAGTGCTTTCTGAATGGCAGCTGGCAAAGAGTCAATGATAGTTTTCCCGATGCTCAGCACCCTCATTGTCTCTTTCTTCAGTTCCTAGGAGGTGTGAAGGGTCAGGAAATGAAGGGAGGAAGGAGATCGTAGCCAGGGCAAACTATAAAAGCAGTTTCTGTAGCTTCCTAGTAGATCTAGCTCTGAGATTATAATGATTATGTCTAGCAGTTTATAAAGCTGGAAAAGGGAATTAAGTCATCTCCAAATACATCCCTATGCTTTATGTGAAAGGAGCTTCATTCAAGGTGGCTCTGTATGTTTTCTTTTCTTACTGCTGTCAGATTAGGAGCCTCAGTATTTGCCAGAGAAGATTAGTCAAAAAATAACATGATTAGATCTGACTTTGGGATACTCAAGTGATGATGGTAGGGCAGAGAATCATATGGGATGTTGGAAAAGTATTGAAGACAAGAAATCAGAGAAACAACAATGCCAAGTGAAGTTTAGAAGGGATAGGGGGCTGGGGATGTGGGCACTTAGAGGTGCTGATGGACCACAAGGTACTCATGGTAAAGTAGGAAAAGGCTCTGTACTGGGACCAGGTCTGGTGCTGTTAATAGATAACATTTGTTGTCCCCCAGGTTAGCTGGGCACCCTGCATCTGAGAAGAGAGCCTAGTATTGGTTCTCTGTTTCAAAACCAGCCTTTCACTGGTGGGGTACTACATTCACTTTGACAGACTATCTTATCTCCTTCATTCAGTGGTAGAACTGGAAAGTCTGTCCTGACCATGAAAGAACTGCATGATTCAGTAACAGAAAAAAAACCCACAACAAAACAACAACAACAAAAAAATTTACAAAGATCTTAAAGTAGGAAATATCTGAGAAGAGACAGAAGATCACACATAAAGCACAAGGTCTCTTTACCATTAATGTCCCCTAGCAGAAACTGGGAAGAAATTGTACCTGTACTGAAGGCCAGGAACATCATATTATGACTTTTTTTTTTTTTTATTGTGAGGAAATGATGAAGAAAATGGTTGAAACCCTATCACTTGGAACTCCTTGAATAAAGTATTAGTTAATGAACCAAGAACAACCCTACATTAAGATGTACTGGGTTATTATTTAGTTTCTTACATCTGTCTTTTACAAACTGCTTGAACACATCTGTTTGTTCTTTAATGTCTTGGTTCTACAGAATCGCCTCTCCACCTGTTTTAAACTGCCATAGGATTATTGACTTCAGTGAAACTAGCCCAGTTTTACCAACTGGATTGGCCCATGACTGCTTTTGAAAAAGGACTTCTTGTCTTAAAGAAAAAAGAAAATTCAACCCAGTGTTAGCTTCCAAAAGTATCACATATATACCAGATTCATGTGCCACTCTCACACTGACAAAGGGCAAGGATGAGAAACAAGTCTGCATATGCACAGTTAAATCAGAGTGTTACAACATAAGGGGCAAAATCAAGAGTGGAATAATAGCAGAATCCTATTCTCATACAGTTAAAGACAGAGAAACAACAAAGATATTCTTAGACCCGTATCTGTGACAGCTGTGCAGTAAGAGACTGCTCTCAGGCACATTTGCAACTGAAGGTGGTCAAATGATGGGTGATGTGTGTCCATTAACTTGGCAAGTGTCCTGACCCTTAAGTACAAGTCATTGGCTATTCTTCACCTGACCACTTGATTTCTTTTAAACCCTGTGGAAGGTGGGGTGATGGTCAGCACTGAGACAAGGATGTGATGAATTCAGGCAGAGATCAAGAGGAGGAAGGTTTCTGCAGGCACACTTTCAGTGACACCCAAGGGAGGTGTGAGGGCAGACTGTGCAGCTGCTCCATGTACAGCAGTTCCCTGTTTACCCTTGAGAATGGTTAAAGCCCATCAGACACTTGCATACTGCTACCTTTACATTATTTAGGAATAGAGCCCTCTTGGCACACAACATCAATGGGAGACTGAAATAAGGAGAGTCTAAAGGTATGCTTAGAGTCTTAAAGGGCTATATGAAGTCCTGAAGACGGATTCCCTATGGAGAAACACTCTTCAGGCATTGCTCTGACATCCGGTCTAGTAACTTCCTCAAATTTCCCAGTTTTCTGTAGTGAACTTGTCTTCCTGGAAAACCTTGCTGGGAAAAGGCAAGATGCAAACAGTGCAAACTGACCCCTGACAGCCCCAGAGAGGGCATAGGAAGCTACACAACAGTAACTAGCAAAGCATAAAGCATACTTTGAGTTCATACATACCAATCCAGCTAGCATTACCCTCTCCTCCAGAAAGCAAAGGGAGGGGAAAAAAATGAGAGGAAGCAGAAATAGCTCTCTTTACTGAAAATAAAAATCCCAGCACTTGAAAAGGTTTCAAAACCGTCTTAGAGACACAAAAGAACCCCTCTGAAATTTCAAAGGAGGGATGTCTCTAGGCTGGCACCTGTTATTTACGTGTAGTAGCTGCACATCCCATTAATGCAGATAGTGGAAATTCAGTGTATGATATTTTGTCACAAAGCAGAAGAGGCAGTAGGTTTGAAATTCTTTAAGCCAGCCATAAAAGTGGAAAATTGGCAGCTGGAAATAGAATATTTCCATAACTGCATCACTGCTTGCAAAGAATTGGTGGCTCTTTGTCCAGTGCTTGGAAGACCAAAGATGATATGCACCACAGAAACCCCCACCATTGTGGAGCTAAACCCTGTTGGGATTTTCTTTGGGAATCACACACAGCAAAGGGAACCTGCACACAGTATCAGACATGCAGGAGAAATAAAATTGCAAAGGTAATTCAGAGCACTCTCTGCTCTGGGTCCTGTCTTCTCCCATCCACACATTTGCTTTCTGTGCTATCAATCTCCTCCAGTCCATAAGAATATCAAAGAAAAACTTTCTATTATATCTATCTACAGAACAGACTGAATCAGTTTAGGACTTCATAAATGCAGTGAGAAAATATTTTTGCTGCATTTACTTTAATAGAGACCTGTCCTGGGTTCAGCAGTAGCAGTCATTTTTCTCTTTCTTGATAGCTGGTGTAGTGCTGTGTTTTGACTTTCGGGCTGGGAACAGAGCTGATAAAAATGATGTTTTGGTTTGGCCAAGGACTTTGTGAGCCTCATGCTCTGCCAGGGAGGAGGGAAGCCGGGAGGAAGCAGAGACAGGACACCTGACCCAAACTGACCAAAGAGGTATTCCATACCACAGCACGTCATGCTGAGGAGGTAACTGGGCGTTACCTGGAAGGGCTAGGGGACTGCAGGGTTGGAGGAGGTATCGGTCGGTGCTTGGTTGGGCTGGGGGGGTGAGTTATCGGTCGCCTGGTGATGAGGTGTTGTATTCTCTTCCTTTGTTACTTCCTTTATCATTACTATTATTGGTGGTAGCAGTAGTGGTTTGCGTTATACCTTAGTTACTAAACTGCTCTTATCTCAGCCATGGGAGTTGCATTCTTTCTGATTCTCCTCTCCGTCCCTCCAGGAGTAGGGGGAGGGCAAGAAGAGGGGGAGTGGGTGAGCAAGATGTCTGGCTGGGGTTAAACCATGACAAGGCCCCAGATATTGCATGGGTTACGGGGATTTCGTTTCCCAATTGTCCTCTGATGGGCAATGGAATAAAGATAAGACATAAGAGATTTTATTGTCCTTTGTAGAGAAATAATTCTCTGGGACTATTAAAATAGCACTGGAAGCAAATTCACCATTTCATAAAATTAGCTTTTTTATATCCATCTTGTAGTCACCTTTACAGATGGTAAGGATATACAGAGGAAGTAACTGAAACTGTGTTTTCAAAAGAGGGGCCATATTCAGCCAAGCCGGCATCCCAGCCTACCCTTCCCCTATCTCTCAAGCTCTGAACACACTCCCAGGACTTCTGAGAGACCAATATGCTCAGGCACACTGCTATTTTCCCACACCACAGAATCTGAGAATCATAGAATCATAGGAGCATTTAGATTGGAGAAGACTTTGAAGATCACTGATTCCAACCATAACTCCAACACTGCCATGCATCAGTGCAATTTGAGTGATCTGGACAGTGTGGTGGCTGGAGAAAGCTGTGACAATAGCAGCTGAGGAATTTCATACCTGGGACTCCCACCTCTGTGGCAGCAGAAGCGAGATAGGCAGGGTGGGTAAGCTCTTACAGGTACCTCTCAGCACCCTGCACATGCTCCTCAGGCCTTTGGCTCTCCTCAATCATATGGGAGCAGGCTGACCTTGCCCTCAAATATTCTAAACCCTGTGATACAGTTGATAGTATTATTAAGTTGTTTCAACACTGGGGAGGTGAGAACTTCAATTCAGACCTGAACCCTGATGCACTGTGGGACAACTCTCCCAGGATTCATTATTCATGTTTCTTTTCCAGGTTTTGCTGTGCAAGTTCCCATGCCAGGTCAAACATGTGAACTCAGGAATCTCACGAGAACCTCTACTGTAATATGCACATTTCTTATTCTGCCTCCACAGTTGAAATTAATGCACCATTTAAAGTTCTCGTTGGGCTTATGACCAAACAGGCTCAAACAGCCTCATCATCAGATTAAGGAGTTTCTTCTTTTTTTCTCCTGGGTCATTGCAAAGAGGGGATTGACAGGTAGATGCAATCTTCTAAATAGCTCCTTTACCCTTTTCTACCCTGCTGGCCAATTTCAGGTCTTTTCTGAATGACCTATCCTTCCCCAAGTAGCCAGAGCAACCTCTTGGAAGGTCTCTTTGTAATTGTGGCTGGCACTGAAGAGGTTAAACAGATCAACAGGGAGGTGGCCAGGTTTGACTGAGACTCTGAGGCAGAAACCAGTAAAGAGGTCTAGCACCAGGACCGAAGTGAAAATCTATTTTAAGATGCTGTTTTTAAACTGCTGTTGTTCGAACAGATGTGCATTTTAGTAAAGCTGAAATTGGTTATGAAGTCATACAGACAGGGAAGGGCGAAAGAATTATTTATTTCCTTCAATGCAAGAAAATACATATCTGCAGCATTTTCTGACTTTGCACTCTGTCATGTGGGGGTTGTGTCTACAATATAATTTGTTGGGTAACAGGGTTCCTCGAAGTGGACACAACACAGTTGTCTCCACCACTTAGGTTTACCTGGAAGAGTGAATTGCCACAGTTCTGTAGGCATGTGTGCATGAGCATTTGGGTGCATTACAGAGCAGCGCTTTGTGCTGTGCAATCGCACTCTTGCTCATTTCTTTCTTCTTTCACTGTAACATACAACCCTGCAACTCCTCCCAGTGAGCTGCCCATGAGGACTGAATTGGGAACTACCATGAGAAAAAATCATGTCATGAGCGAATTTTTACTGAGTGTGCTTCTGGGGTTAACATTAATCTTCTGTTTGTCACCTGTGGAAAAAGGCAAAGACCTTCCCTATGCAGTAGCACCACCTCAGGGACCCAATTATTTAGATTCTTTTATAGACACTCGTGTATGCTCACTTAGTCTAATGGAAGTCAAAGAGAAATCAAATCACTGGGAAAGTGATGCACAGCTATCCACAGAAGGAGCGGCATCATCAGTCTCATTTCTGCTAATGCACTGCTGGAATCTGTTCAACAGTCACATCTATGTTTCACCAGTGGGGTGGAATTTTCTCTTTGCTCTGTTCCCCACTTATTCCCCACTCTTTCGAATGCTCCTCTTTAATCAGGAAAAACTAATCTCTACTGTGTCAAATGCTCAGTACAGCCCACTGGCTGGTGGAGCAGTTAACACACCAGCCTGTAATTACATACCTTTCAAAGCCTTGCTTTTCCTTCTGTTCCTTTCCCATCCCTCCCTGATAAACCCACTATCTCCTTGCACACTGAGGGGGACCAGAGCTGTCCTCCGGGCATGCATTACTTCCCACTAGTGTCAGTGGGAGTCACAAGAGCACATCAGGGGAAGAACAAACACTTAAGGGAAAAACCGCTTTGATGAAATCCAGCCACCCCATCCTAGGACTATGTATGAATTCTAAGTTAGATCTAAAGGAAATGAGGGCATATTTGCCCAAGAACTTCTCTGAAATCCAGAAATGTCTGTTTTACTGTGTTGGCTCTGTATATGAAGAAAACTTCAGATAAGGCTTGTTTATGAGCAGTATGCAGCAAAATAGCAACCTTACCCTACTGCTAAAAACTACTGAGAATATAAAAGACACAGTTCATCCCTTTTCTGGGGTTTTGAGTTATTACCAAACTTAAAGAATAGTTGAAGTTCTTATCTGAACCACCTTGCAGTCTCACCTGTTTTTATGGTTACTCTAATACCCTGTCTGTGTACTAGGGTCTATTTTCCTCACCCAGACAATGATTTCCCACTGCTATAGCCAGAATAAAGTGTCCTGGTCCCACCAAGTCAGCAAGTGATAAGCTGTGGCCTTTTCCGGTTTTGACTCCAACACCTGATGGAGGTCAGGTCATAGAAGACTGAAACAAGCTAACATTGCACTAATGGAGAAATATGTATATGTTAACAGTCAGAGCAATTCCACTGAAATTTGTAATTCATTTTGGAATAGGAAAAGGTTCCTTAAAGTGAATACGTTGAGTGCACCCTCAGTAAGTTTGCAGATGACACGAAGTAAGGTTGGTGTTGATCTGCTTGAGGGTAGGAAAGCTCTACAGAAGGACCTGGACAGGCTGGATCAATGGGCTGAGGCAAATTGCATGAGCTTCAACAAGACAGAATGCCTGGTCCTGCACTTGTGTCACAAGAACCTCATGCAACATTACAGGCTTGGGGAAGATTGGCTGGGAAGTTTCCTGGATCAAAAGGACCTGAAGGTGCTGATTGACAGATATGAACATGAGTCAGCTTGTGCCCAGGCAGCCAAGAAGGCCAACAACATCCTGGCCTGTATCAGCAAGTGTGGCAGCAGGTCCAGGGCAGTGATCGTCCCCTGGAACTGGGCACTGGTGAGGCTGCATCTCGAATCCTGTGTTCAGTTCTGGGCCCCTCCCTACAACAGACACATTGACACATTGGGGTTTTTTTCAGCATATGGAAGTCCAAGTTCTGCACCCTGGTGACATGGCCAGACTTGTGTAGGCAACATCAGCCTAATTAACAGCCTGATTTGTATCTGAGTCAAACATTCACTTTCTCGATTTACGTATGTTACTAAGAGAACACTGAAGTAATCCCATTCACCTAATTACTTACTGGTTCCCACCTAACAGAAGAGTAACAAGCTTTGTATGGAATGACATGGAAATGAGGGTTTCTTACTTGATACCCTATAGGAAGGGGCTAGTGATCCAGTCAAGAGAACTTTGTTAGATAAACTACATGTTAGTGTTCAGTCACAGGCAGGGACCAAAGGGAAATGACCTCATAGTGTCCCCCCTGGAAAGATAAATCAGACAGTACTTTGTGGGTTTCCTTATTGCATTGCATCTCTGTCATGTTATGCTGGAGACTGGGTCACTCCCTTGACTTCTTTGGAGTTCTTCTAGATTTGCATCACACAGCTTTGGATCTTAGCACCCATTTTCTGTATTAAATGGAACAACACTCCTGAAATTCATTAATTTCTTTCATTAGAAGAGGATAGCTTTGTTGTGTAATTTACATGCCAATAATTTAAGATTCCAAGATGATGTACTAATTTCTCTCTCACACACACACTCTTTCAAACTGTTATCGGCAGTAATTGCATTAACATCTTTTCTTTTCCTGTTCCCTTTGGGAATTTATTAGGCTTTCATTTAGTCTTTTTCTCATTTCACAAAAATATAAATATTTTCTTTGCTCCTCTGAAAATTTGCTACAGAGTTGGAAACTTTGAGCAGCTTGACTCCCTTCTCCCCCCTCTCCTCTGCTAACATCGGGGAATCTTCAGTGCCCTTCATTTTCAAACTCTTTGAAACAGAAGGTGAAAACTTGCAAGTGATGCTGTATGTATTTTTCCACAGATATAAATCCAGATAATTCTTGTGATAGCAGAATCATTCGTGCAGATAAATCAAGTCAGCTGAAATTGAGATGGATTTTGAACAGTGGATTATCATCATGGAACTCTAAGCAAGTTTTTAAAACATGCTAAGAACAGTTCATTGCTTGCTGAGCACTTCTTTTTAGTGACCTCAGATCAAGCTGATAGAGCACTGTAAAATTACTGATAGCTTTTTTCCAATGTGATGAAATGCATAAAAGAGGATAAATTAGGAAACAGCAGAGGATGCTTCATCTTAGTTTTTATTAATTTTCTATTATTTCTTTGGCTTTGTAAAATATTTTGTTTCAAGATGAAAATTTTAGGTCTGTGGTTGAAAGTTACCATGAAGAGTTTAATCTGAGTTACCACTGGGTTGGAGGGCTAAACCATAAACCTGGGATTTTTGTATTCAGTCATACAACAGTAGTCCTCCAACCTGGTGCCCATGCAGCAGCAGTGCTGCTTTATTTACAAGTCTCAAGCAACACAGTAATTTGCTTTCATTGCTGGTTTTAGCGTTCTCTCTTTTCCAGCTGTAACACATGCTTAGGACAGCTACATTAGGGATCCAGCCCTGGTAAATCCTTGGTGGGCAGTTGAGTACCCTCCTCTAAGCTCATTAAGATGTAGCCTCACTTTGTTTCATGCAGTTTTAGTATGTGTTAGTCACTTAAAAAACAGCCCTAGTTTCTGAGCTGAAATATTAATAGTGTTGCCCTACTGCCCCTGCTTTTTGTGGGGGTCAGCTGTGAGTAGAGAGGAAAAAACATCCTCCAGACATTGAATCATAATCCTGACTCAGGTATTGACCTTGACCTGCAACTTCAGCTTGTCCAAAGACAATTCCCAGTTATGCCTGAGACTGAAAATAATAGCTAACCATTCATCACCACACCCTGACAAGAGTACTCATTCTTTTTTTCCTATCCCTTCACTTTCTGCTGCATTTTATCTTTCATCTGCATTTATTAGCCTGTCTCTCTTTGTCTGGGGAAAACAAATTTGCTGAAATCTATGACTATAGTAGTAAAATTACAGTGTTTGGTTGCAAGCCAACTTGATGCTGCTTAAATGATAAAAAGGGCTAGGAAAGAAACAGCTAGGTTTGTAGCTCCCTTATGTGCATAAGTTTAAAAAGGAGTAAATCTGCCTGGTTTTCTTCCTCTTCTGTGACTTTAAATTGAGCCTGGGACCACAAAACTGGTCCCTGCCTATGTTCCAGGCAAAAAGGAAGGAAGAAAGAACATCCAAAGGCTGCTGTCACTGCCAGAGCAAACCCAAGATTCTGTTTCTGGAAAATGAGATTTTGCAGTATGGCTGGAAGGCCAAACTTGAGGCAGCTGCAGCTTTAGATCTTTGCTGAGAATGCCTACCCTGTACAGTGTGGGGGAACATAGACATTTCCAAGCTATTTCAGGGTTGGAAGTGGTCCAGCTGTGGTAGCACAGAGCTCCTGGCAGACTAATACATGCTAAATATTATGTCTGTGCTCTATGTAGGAAATAACTTACGCAGTGGTAAATGTGCATTACACAAATATTTATGCAAACTATTTCAAGTGGTTGGGCAGTAATAAATTGCTGTCATTTGGTTTGCTAACGCTTGATGAACAGCCTGTTTTGTTCTGGGTTGTTTATTTTGTCAAGCTAGGTAGCAGGTACTGTGGCAAACAAGAAATATAAACCAAAAGTTCTTCTTGCCCATGTTGCCCAATGGAGAAAAACCTTTCCACTTCCACTGATAGGCTGCAGTAGGATACTAAACCTCTATTTGGTTGCTCCTTTTCCAGTCCCAAGGGTTTCATGTTCAGCAGTAGGCTGATTTCCTTGGGAGGGTTGAAGGATGGGACACATAGTGTCAAAATATTATCGTAACTGAGCCACACAAGGTGCCTTTAACTGGAGGCAAAAATAAATTCTGGGTCATGGGAAAACCCCCAAATTGGTATAAAAAAGCTGGATACTTCAAAGGCACATATAGTTTGTCACAGAGTATTAACCTATTAGTACTGTAATCTGTCTGTCATGTATTTTGGGTGGCTGAGAGTGACTCTTCATCAGGGACTGCAGCAATAGGACAAGGGGTAATGGGTTTAAACTAAAACAGGGGAAGTTCAGGTTAGATATAAAGAAGAAGTTCTTTACTGTGAGGGTGGTGAAAATGCTCCATCCCTGGCAGTGTTCAAGGTCAGGTTGGACAGAGCCTCGGGTGACATAGTCTAGGGTCAGGCACCCCTGTTCATGGCAGGGCATTGGAAATAGATGATCTTAAGGTCCTTTCAAACCTAAACCATTCTAAGATCCTTTTTATGATGGTTATCCAGGAGTAAGACTCTCCATGGGGTCCAGTCAATTGAAATAAATACTGTATGTAGGACAGGGTGTCTGTCTGCTGAAGCAGAGAGTAGGAAGGCAGTCTATGAAGAAAGCATATGGGATTTTTAGTCTGAATGGAAAAGGTAACCCATTGCCTTTTCAGCATCCTTATTTTGTTTACTTTTATGCAAAGCACAGTGTGCCCTCCATTAATCTGATAGGCATCGGAGATTTCCATGGAAACAGCAGGACTCCATTTCATCTGATGCCCAATTTTCTTGTCAAGTGGAAATCAATGTGTTGGTAACAGGAGAAGCGTTCATAGTATCACTTAGAGATGTTCCCTGTGCAGAGACGTCTCTGGAGCAGTGCAGTGATCTGTCCTAGCCATCACTGTTCACCTGAACATAAGCCACCACTCCACAATTCTTCTTTTCTTCCTTTCTTCCGTTTAGTCAGTACTGTTCTCACTTTCACTGCCTACCTTATCCACCTGACCTCACATACAATTATTATTCTCCCTGTCTGTGGGTTTATACACAAAGAGATTTTATGTACAAATTGACAGTGCCTAGATAAGTGCTTCAGGATTCTACTCTTCACCCAGAATCACGAGCATTTGTGTTACTGGGAAGTGAGGATTAAATTAAAAAATCATAGAACCATAGAATCATAGAATAGTTAGGGTTGGAAAGGACCTTAAGATCATCAATTCCAACCCCCCTGACATGGGCAGGGACACCTCGCTCTAAACCATATCACCCAAGGCCTCGTCCAACCTGGCCTTGAACACTGCCAGGGATGAAGCATTCACAACCTCCCTGGGCAACCTATTCCAGTGCCTCACCACCCTAACAGGAAAGAATTTCATCTTTATATCCAATCTAAACTTCACCTGCTTAAGTTTTAACCCATTACCCCTTGTCCTGTCACTACAGTCCCTAATGAAGAGTCCCTCCCCACATAATGGCCCCCTTCAGATACTGGGAAGCTGCTATGAGGTCTCCACGCATCCTTCTCTTCTCCAGGCTGAACAGCCCCAACTTTCTCAGCTGATCTTCATATGGGAGGTGCTCCAGTTCACTGATCATCCTCTTGGCCCTCCTCTGGACTTGTTCTAACAGTTCCATGTCCTTTTTATGTTGAGGACACCAGAACTGCACACAATACTCCAAGTGAGGTCTCACAAGAGCAGAGTAGAGAGGCAGGATCATCTCCTTCGACCTGCTGGTCACGTTCCTTTTGATTCAGCCCAGGATACGGTTGGCTTTCTGGGCTGCAAGCGCACACTGAAGCTGGCTCATGCTCAGTTTCTCATCGACCAACACCCCCAAGTCCTTCTCCGCAGGGCTGCTCTGAATCTCTTCTCTGCCCAGCCTGTAGCTGTGCCTGGGATTGCTCCAACCCAAGTGTAGGACCTTGCACTTGGCATGGTTAAACTTCATGAGGTTGGCACCAGTCCACCTCACAAGCGTGTCAAGGTCCCTCTGGATGGCGTTCCTTCCCTCCAGCGTTATCAACCGAACCACACAGCTTGGTGTCATCGGCAAACTTGCTGAGGGCGCACTCAATCCCACTGTCCATGTCATCGATGAAGATGTTGAACAAGACCGGTCCCAACACCGATCCCTGAGGGCCACCACTCGTTACTGGTCTCCAGACGCACATTGAGCCATTGACCACAACTCTTTGTGTGTGCCCATCCAGCCAGTTCTTTATCCACCGAGAGGTCCATCCATCAAATTGATGTCTCTCCAATTTAGAGACAAGGATATCGTGCAGAACAGTGTCGAACACTTTACACAAATCCAGGTAGATGACATCAACTGCTCTACCCCTGTCCATCAGTTCCGTAGCCCCATCATAGAAGGCCACCAAATTGGTCAGGCAGGATTTCCCCTTGGTGAAGCCATGCTGGCTGTCACCAAGCACCTTGTTGTTTTTCATGTGCCTTAGCATGCCTTCCAGGAGAATCTGCTCCAAGATTTTGCCAGGCACAGAGGTGAGACTGACTGGTCTGTAATTCCCCGGGTCATCCATTTTCCCCTTCTTCAAAATGGGGGTTACATTTCTCTTTTCCCAGTCATCGCGAACTTCACCTGACTGCCATGATTTTTCAAATATGATGGCCAGCGGCTTAACAACTTCATTCACCAGTTCCTTCAGGACCCGCGGATGGATTTCATCAGGACCCATGGACTTGTGCACGTTCAGATTTTTAAGATGGTCTTGAACCAGTTCTTCTCCTACAGTGAGCTCAAGGTCTTCATTCTCACAGTCCCTACGTCTGCCTTCCAAGACTTGGGTGGTGCGGTCAGAGCCTTTGCCAGATAAGACCGAGGCAAAGAAGCCATTCAGAACCTCAGCCTTCTCCAAATCCTGTGTAGCCAGTTCTCCTGAGAGCTTCCTGAGGGGGCCTATGTTCTTCCTGGTCTGTTTTTTATTTGCTATGTACCTGTAGAATCCCTTCCTGTTATCCTTAATATCCCTAGCCAAGTTTAATTCTAACTGGGCCTTAGCTTTCCTAACCTGGTCCCTAGCTTCCTGGACAACATCCCTGTACTCTTCCAAGGACGCCTGTCCTTGCTTCCACTTTTTATAAGCCTCTTTTTTCATTTGAATTTTCCTCAGCAGCTCCTTATCCATCCAAGGAGGTCTCCTGGCCCTCCTGCTGCGCTTCCTTCTGGTTGGGATGCAACACTCCTGAGCTTGTAGCAGGTGATCCTTAAACATCAACGAAGAGTCTTGGGCCCCCCTGCCTGCTAGGGCTATTTCCCATGGAACCTTACTAAGCAGGTTGCTGAAGAGGCCAAAGTCTGCTCTTTTGAAGTCCAAGGCAGTGAGCTTGCTGCACACTCTTCTCACTGTCCGGAGGATCTCAAATTCGACCATCTTGTGATCGCTGCATCCAAGGCTGCCCTGCAGTGCCACATTTCCAACGAGCCCTTCCCTGTTGGTGAGCACAAGGTCAAGCATGGCACCTCTCCTTGTCAGCTCCTCTATTACTTGAAGAAGGAAGTTGTCTTCCACACAATCGAGGAACCTCCCGGATTGCTTGTGCCGGGCCGTACCATAACTCCAATGGATGTCAGGGTGGTTGAAGTCACCATGAGAACGAGGGCCTGAGGGCGTGAGGCTTTTCCTACCTGTCTATAGAGTGCTTCATCCGCAGGTTCTCCTTGATCAGGCGGTCTGTAACAGATCCCCTCAGTAATGTCTCCCAAAGCTATTTTCCTTTTAACCCTGACCCACAAACTCTCTGCTAGCTGCTCACCTGCCCCCAGAGTTCCATACTCTCCAGCCTGTCCCTAACATAAAAGGCAACTTCATTAAAAAAAAAGTTCTAAAAAACTGTGAGAAGCAGTCAAAATTATTTAGTGAGACACTTTCTCAGCTCATTTCTCAGTTTATCTTCTCACATGCCTTAAGCACCTATCTTTTTTGCCCAGCAAGAACTGATCAAGACCTTTAGGGGTCTTTCTATGGAGCCCACCTGGTAAAGGTTTACATGGTTCTCAGTGTGTTCCACCACAATGCACAGGCAGACTGACAGAACATTGCTTCTACACCTTTCCTCAGCTGCCCACCGCGCAGTGAGGCACTGGAACATGACCAGCCCTCTCCAGCCCTTCTACCCACCTCCATGTATCAAGGTTGAGCCTCACTCCTGTTTCTCTGTCTCCAAGGTATGCTCCAAAGCTAGAAGGGGCCAAGGAAGTAACAGAAGCAGAACTGTGTTGGTGTAAGAATGGGAAGGGGCTGTGAGACAGGTCTGGTGAACACATTAATATTCTACAAGATGAAAAGGTCCCTTCTTTAAGATGACCTCTGGACTCTGCAAAACCGATGCCATACAAAGCAGCACGTTTTGGCCTTCAAAGCCTTTGAGGCCAAGGTTAATCACTTAGAAAGGCTTCCAGAGTGATACTGGGGTTTGATATTCAGAGTGTGAACATTTCAGTAATGCAATTTATCCAGACCTTGTCATCAGCTTTTCTTTTTCTTTTTTCTGGGCTCTTTCCAGTCTGTAATATATTTTTAAGTGCAGCCATCAGAGGAAGGCATAAGTAATTCAGGCAGTGGTAGCAGAAAGGGAGATGTTTTACTGGGAAAGGGGACAAAGAATGAGAGATGCATTGGGAGGTTAAAGGATACACCCTAAATTAAAGTAATTCAAGTATAGATGAGTGTAGCACCCTGGAGTCTTGCGTTCCCTGTGCTGGCCTTTAATCACTGAATATTCTCTCTTCTCTTAAACTTGAAGCAAATCTTAGGCTGCAGATAAGGCTTCAAACTAATTATAAATTACTGTCAATGCTTCCCCTTTGGCTGGGTTAATGGTACAAGTACTCACACCATAAGCTTCCTAAAGGCTTTTTTGGAAAGTTGTTTGCTATTTAAAACCTTGTTCATCTTCTCTGCGTATGTGTCTTGTATTTTTCTTCGGCTGCTGGCTAGTGGAACCTCATTCTAACTGCTCTGACTGCATACTGTGGGAAAAGAAAAAGGTTCTTCTTCTTGCATAGCTGAAACAATGGAGAAGCCAGAGCAATTTATCTTTAACATTGTTGCAAAGCAAAAAAAATCAGACTCCTAGTTTATTCCTGTCAACTTCACTTCAACATTACAAATTACACTTTCTGCCCAAACTGTCAATCAGGAGCCGTAATACATACGGGAAGGTGCTTTCTCCTGATGAACAAACATTTCCAGGGTGGGAGGAAGCGTGAAGAACCTGACCAGCCTTACAATCAGGCTGAGAAGATTTTACCTGACGAGAAAGTCATCACCCCAAAACGCTGCAGTGCCAAGGGCAGCCAGAAACAGAAGAACAAACTGGAGATAATGCTGAAGAAAACCACTGCTACCACTGCTAGAATCCAGCTCTGCTTTGCATTACAGAAGACCACTGCTTTTTGCTTACTGTGACTGCCTGCAGCACTTCTAGGGAAAGCCAGGGTGACCTTTGCATGCCCTCTGCAATCTCCTTGCCCCACCACTGCCCTGTGCAGCTCCCTGAATCTGCTCCCAGCAGTGGCATTTCCTGCACTGGGGAATGTGCCTCTGAGTATTTTTCTGCCTTTTGACATACCTCAGTTGCATCAAGTTGTACAGAGAGACCATTGCAGCCTTTCAGACGAAATCAGCTAAGCCCTATTCTATCATGAGTCACATTTATCTTCCATAGAGGAAGGGGAAGCCTTTATGTAATACAATAGGACCCAGTGGGTCTCCAGTGTCATTACTGAGAACAGCAGAACCTCTTGCTGCTTGCAGGAGCTTTTGCTAATACTGCCCCTTTACAATAAAATCTGAGCTATTCATTAATTAACCACTGTGATTATGTATCTTTTTTTCATACACATTTTAATCAGTTAGAGTAAGGGGACCTACCTGGGATCAGGACTTTCTGTTCTGGAGGCTGTGCTGGAAGGCAGAGACAGGTCTGTGCCTAGGAAACTGCTTAAAAATCAAAGGGTGTACAGGGAAAATCCCACGTTTTGGTGCTGACAAAAGGTAATACTTTCCCTGAAATTTACCTATGTCAAAATGCAGCTTGAAACAAGCACTTCATTGTCAGGAAACAGTTCAGTGGGTCTCTATATCAGCAACTGCCATTGACAGAATTGCTGTCTTTAGCACCAGCATTTTGCTAGCTCTGCATTTTGAAGTAATTTTTGAGCTGAGGCTTTTGTAAGGTAGAATAAGTGGCATCTATCAATAGAGCCCTGATCTGAAATATTAAAAGATTTATAAATTCTCTGTCTGATGGGATGGATTTCTGTTTCCCCTGTGATTTACCAAACGATGCTGCTGAATTCAGAAGCATCTCATTTCGATTTGTTAAGAAACTGGTGAGCAGGAGTTATGAGGAAGTGGGATGAGCTACATCACCTCTTCTGAAAATAAGAATCTTGTTTCTGTTCCCCAGCCACTGAAACTGTGTGAGCTGTTGACATCACATAACTTTTGTTTGTGTTTCCTCTGCTTTCCCAGGCAGCCACAAGAAGTGGGCAGATACCCTACAATAGGCAGGATCATCAGACCTGGCATCTGGTTAATCTGGTTAAGAAAAGTTATGAGTATTAAACACGTAGTTCAAGGAAACTGCTGCATGATTCTCTGAATAATGTGCTAGCTTCTTGAAGCTAGAGCATCAAAGGCACGGAAACCATATTGCTTAAACAGAAAATGTTTCGAGGAGTTGTATTTTTGTGATCTTCCTCTTGGGGAAATTCTAGCATCAATCTCAGTAAAAGAAGACTTGTGACACTTGATGATGCTTGCTCTCAGGGTGTGCACATGTGTGTGTGTGCAAGTAGTCCAGAGATTTTCCTGTTAATGGCAGCTAACTAATAGACTCTGAACACGTAAGGCATCCCTAAACCAAATGGCTGCTTTCCAGAATCATGCATGCATGAAATTTCAGATTGGGAATGTTATGTGATTAATCCTGAAAGTATTTCTCTGTACATTTCCATTTGAATTTTGCATGCAACAAGCTGCATTGTTTTGACATGCACCAGGATGATTTTATGTGACCCTCCTTGGCAAAGCAGAAATATTAGCTACTAACTGACCATCTGTAATTTAAACAGACTATCTTAATGAACATCAGCATCACCTTTGATCTGAAAGTGACTGGCACCTTGCTATATCTGGCACTCAGATGGAATAAGATGTTCCAGCAGGTGCTGATAATGCTGTTGTGCTTATGGCTGGCAGCTAACTGCCCTTTATCAGTGTGCTAGATAAAGCTCATAAAGGTGTTGATTTATTAATAAAGGTTTAATTAACCTTATAATTAGATTAATTGTTTTTGTTTATATCAAAGTACATTAAAAAAAATTGGGTTAATTTTTATTTTATGTTACGCTTTTGCTTAATTAGTTGATTTAGCAATTAAAGTGCATGAAAGTTGACAACTGGAAGGCTGGAGGATGAGATTTTTTCTCTCTGGAAATCTGGACCAAGTCTCCGAGGAGTTCTGGAGTAGATAAGATCAAGCAATTGTGCGTGGTAATGACTACAGACACATCGAGTCATTGCCACAATACCTGTGAAACCCACCTAACAGAAGAAAAAAGGGCCAGTTTTGTAAAGATGCTTTGGTAGCTAGCACTGCATAATGAAATTCAGTTTCATCTTTGAAAACTATGAACACTTTTCTGCACCTTTAGGCTCATTTAAGGTGCAAAACACCTTTAAAGCTCTAGGCCAAAAACCATCTAAGAATGTTGGAAAGCCTGGGACAGAAATAGTTAGGAAAGAACAGTGTTTCCCAATTAGAGGAGATAAAATTTGTCACATCTTCATTGACATTTTTAATTTTGAAAGGGGAAAAAAATCTTTCAACATTTCCAAATGTGATGGTTTGGCAACTCTTCTTTTTTCCTTTCTAGTTTATATCAGTTGCCAAATAGGCTGAATTTTCAGTGTTGATTCCTGGGGGGAAAAAGAAGCCTGTTTATATTCTCAGCCAGCTTTGATGCAATCCCACTGGCACAAGCATGCAGGTCTGTTATACTTCAGATTTGCAAATGCCCCCCTCCTCCTGATAATATTATTGGTGTGGGGCTATATACAGATGTATATATGCTGATATAGAGGCTCTTTTATATATGTAGATGTGGATGTCTAAAAGTACACAGTGATGTGTTCCACAGCAGGCACAAAGGAGATCAAAGAAAGCCAAGAGGAGTGAAGGAGGAACACTTGTTCAGCAGCTCCATCGTTAACAGCTGACATTTCCCATCACACCAATGTGCTCATCCTTACCACCCCTCAGCAGTCAGAAATACCACTTTTGTCAGGGGTTAGGGTGACCCAAAGCACTGGAGGAGCTGATGGGATGCTACAGACAGAGCTCGTGGCAGCGCCAAGAGCAGGGCTTATGTTCTTGGCTTTGGGTTTGTGCCCTGTCTTCCCAAAGCTGGATAAATGATGCTCCACAACAAAATAAAAAAAAAACACAAGCAACCCTGCAAGTGGTAAATGAATGTTGTATGACCCTGCAGGTATATGCTCTGCTTGCTTTCCAGATACGTTCTGGTGATCTAGCAGAAATGTTCTGCCAGATGGCTGCAAGGGAATATCACGTAATGGTTATGAAAAATGAATTTTGAGCTCTCTGGAGACCTTCATACCGGAGCTATATTTGCCCAGCACAGGAACAGAAGTACCGCCCCGGTAACCAATCAATATTTCTGTGAGTCCCTCCGTGACACACGTGCACAGCTGCTGCTGCAGCAGCAGAGGAAATGGTTTTGGAGAAAAACAAGTGGACATTTCATCTCCAGCTCTCTCCTTCCCTCTTGTTTGCCCCTGAGGTTAATTAGGGATGGGTGGTGTTTGGTCCTTTGCCTAGGTTTAGACAGAGGTCAAGGAGGGGACTTGCATGTGTGCCTAGCCAGTGATCGGGCTGCAGCTGGGGAGGAGTTTGATCACATCAGGCTGAAGCCCAGGTATGAGTGCAGCTCTGCTGAGAGCTCAAGGCCAGCCAAGGGGTCTCAACCTGCACAGAAGCCAAAGAATTTGGGCCTCCCGGGAGTACCAGGTACCAATGTCCTGGCTTACAGACTGGATTCCACACAGCAAATACACGGTGCATCTGTCATGCAGCTTTGAGTTTGAAAGCTCCCCAGGGGACTGCCCAAGAATAAGCTACACACAGAGCATCTTTCACAGGAAATATTCCGGGAATAATGTATGACTGAAAGGAACACTTGATCGGTTCTCAGACATCTTGAGAGTACGGAGGAGAGGAGAAATTTTGGCAAGTGAGTTATTCATCATAAAACGTATTCTCCCTTCCCCCCCTGCAACACACACCACAGTTTATCCAGAAGGTGGCTTTTGCATGTGCAAGAGAGATGGAGGTTCTAAAGCCTTTCAGCAGCACAGGGCTGGCTTATTGAGTCATCCTCATGATGAATGCTTGAAGCCTACATGAAAGTGCAGTGCTATTACTGCTGAGTAATATCAGCAGGTGGAGCTTTTCAGCTCCAGCTGGGATGTAAGAGGCGATGATGGTAAATCAATCAGTGTGGAAGAGACCTTGGTTTGGGAGGATGGGGGAATGTGGGGGAGAGTTTTTCTTTGAGTAGCCCCTGAGTTTAGGAAAGAGAGCGCTTAAATCTGTTAAAAGCATTATGGGTGACTGGAGTTAAATTTATTGTTCACTAAAGCTGCACCTGAAAGGAAATATATCTGAGCTCTTTGGAGCAAAGTGGTAACGATACCTGAGTAAACAAGGAGGGGATAAAAGCTCTGACAGGGCAAAGGGAAAAAGTAAAAGAGAATTGGGTGTAGATTCTAGAATAACCCCAAGTAATTACAGCAAGGCCATTGCAATCTGCTGGTCTTTCCAACAGCGCTGTGACTTTTTGGAAGGCTGCTTTGGGTGGCACAAGCTCTGTCAAGGTGCCAGATAATGTTGAAGACTTGGCCCTGATTTTGTTTCAGTCAGGACAGTATTGGATGTTGTGTGCTGTTTTCTGCTTGTTGAAAACATGCCTTAGCTGCTTAATCTCTGAAAGCTTGCCACAGCATATGATAAAAAAGGCTTGGTTTTCAAGGCTTGGCTGGTACCTTCATGATGAAGTATTGCTCAGCTGTGACCCATACAGATGTACCAGGGAAGAAAGACAATTAAACCTTTGCAGTTTGGGGCATCAGGAAGGATTTTTATTGTATGCTTTAGCTAAGCACAAGAGTTCAGCCAAAGGAGTGGCTGAAGCCCAGCCTGCAGAGGTCAGTATGTTACCCATACTCCCCTCCAACCCCACAGCCCCTTCTAGAGAGAAGGAGCAGAGGAGGGCTTGGACTAGTGGGCTGAAACAACTCCAGAGCTGCGTGCTCTGCTGGAAGAACAGCATGTCCCTGTTTTGCTGTAAACTGGCATACCGTGTGCTGGACAGAGTAGGCTGGAGACTGATAGAAAGCTTGTCAAAGTCAGATGCTGAGGTAAAGGATGAAAACAAGGGAAGAGGGAAGGAGAGAGACCATGGATAAAATTGATGCCAGGACTTACCAATCTTCTGCTTGAAAGTGACAGGTAATGCCTCTGAAACTTACTTAAAGTTCCTTTGTGTCATATGGAATATTTTTCCAGAATCTTGAAAAAAATTGGACAATTATATATTTAAACCAGATTCTGTTTCTGGTCACCTGTGGTTTAGATGTCTGAGCCATGCATGTTAGATGATATGTCAGAAAGAAGCAGCAATTGGCTTATTTATTTCCCTGCAAGGAAAAGGCTTGACCAAAAGCAGTAGTCTCCCCTGCTATGATCACTTTGCCTGGCAGTGGGCTGCCTTAAGGAAGGTGTCCCTGTTCATAAAGTACCAGTTTTGGAGCCTAGAGGCTTGTGCCTCAATACTGAGTTATGCCACAGACTATGAATAACTTCAGGAAAGTTGCGTCAGTGCTCTGTGTCACTGCTTTTCTGTATGTAAAAGAGAAGAACTGATAACTAACTGCTTCAGAAGGTTATTCCAAGGATAGGCTGGTGGTAGCGCATCACTTCAGTACCTTACGATAAGTTACTATAGAAATTATTATTATCATAAACTCAGTCTTCTGCAAAGGTTGGTACTGGCAAGATACAGGGAATTTGCCATCAAGAATGAGAATGTGCAAATTTAGGCAGAGCCTACTGAAAAATGAGGCTTGCATCTTGCATTAATTTTTCATTATTTTTCTTTTTCCTTTTTCTTTTGTTAATAGGGACAAGTAAGAGGTGAAGGAACAACCAGTTCACTGCCTTCTTCACTTGCTCCTCTCTTCACTGCCAGTCTGTTCCCTAAGAAAAGATGTGCACAATGACCTATTTTAGAGCATATATTCTTACTGTGGGGAAGATGCATAAAACAGCAGGAATACAGGAGCTCTCTAAAGTAATTTCAAGCAAGGCATGAACTTGCTTAGAATGGTGCAACTAGCGCATGTGCAGGAAACCAGTTATTAAGCACTAATGATTCCCTTTCTTGCTAAGCATGTAAATAAGCCAGATAAGCATTAATAAAGGGATAGGTGAGAGAACAGGCCAGATGGAAAAACTGGAATTGAAATGGTTCACAGCACAGCTGGCTCTGACTGACTGGAAAGACTCCTTAGTTTTTGTGCTGACACTGAGAATGCAAAGGAGCTTTCCTCATAGCAAAAATGTGCTATAAAACCCCCCAGAAGATCCATGATAATAACAAAGTTTGAATTGCATGGTCTCTCTTAAAGGCAACACAGACCCTAAATCACTGCCCTTTATCTCCAACCTGCCCAGAAGCAGAAAGGCTTATTCTGCCTGGACCAAGAGGTCTGCAGTGGTAGAGGAAACCTGAGAGTCTCACAGTCTGGCATTTTTGTGAAATTCCCCATTGACTACTATCTTCCTGGGGAAAATGAGACCAAAAAGACTCTGATCTTCAGTGCTCTCCTTGATGTGCACTGAAAAAAAAAAAAGATATCCTTTGCAAGTCTGTGTGTATTTTGTTCCTATATTAATACCCTTTGCAGGAACGGATAGAAGAGGATTAACAGCAGCTATGCTCTCATCAATCTAATCTCCTATTGACTGATAAACATTACATAGGGATGTCTTGGAGGAATTAACACAAATCCCTCTAAAATTCTTCAGTGCCTTCTTCCTTCCCTTCCCAGGTCCCCAAACCCTGCTCTCTGTCCCCCGTGCTGAATTTGTAGCAGAGGATGTGCCAAGGAGGATCATGGGTAATCAATTACTATGCAGACTTTTACCATTTGAGATGTGTTATCGTGGTCCCACATCCTGAAACACAAACTCTATCTATTGCATTGCAAATGAGTTCAAAGTGGAAGATTAAAGAGGCAGAGAAGCACACAGTCTCACCATATAATTCATTTAAAAAAAAGAAGGAAGCAAAAAACATGAAAGCAGGAACAACAGAGAGAAAGCTGGCTCATCTGTAGCCAAACTTTACCCTTCACCCTTCCAATAAGTCAGATCAGCCAGGATAGTTTGGAGTAGTCTGAACCACGGCTTGTGTGTAAATAATGGCAGGTTTGTCAACTTGAGATGGGATGAAAGTTCTTTCACACAAAGACGCTTCTCTGTTTTCTCTTTAGCCACCCCAAAAAAATGTCTCAGGACCAAATGGATTGAGTGCAGGTGTATTAATTTTTCATCTGTGGTCATTCCAGGCGAGCAAAGCACTTCACCTCAGTCAGGCCAGGATGTGCACCAGGTAACTACGAACATTCAGTCCATGAGTTTCTGAAGTACAAACTCAGAACTCCACAGTACTTCTCCAAGGTGAGCCGGTGCATGTACATGCTTTTTCTGCCTTGTTGGCTTTATTCTCATTGTCCCCTTATCCTCCTATAAAGGCTGAGATTAGGATCTTTCCCATCCTGTTCAGCACTCCTCAAAAAGCACTGGCATGAAGAGTAGTAAAAATTAGAAGTTTTCAATTACGCAAGGCCTTTCCTTCTCCTCTCTCAACGTTTTCCATATTTTTGTCAGAAATCTTTGTGTTTGATACGAATACAGTAAAAGCATAAAGAATTGGGATGAAAACAGAATTCATTCCATTTAAAACAGAACCACTTATAGGCATCATCAATATTAGCCAACCCACAAGTAAGAGCTCACTGATCACATTCCCATTTATATACTTGCTCCAAGGGAATACTGAAATTCTCAGTGTGAGAATCAAAGTCCACATAAGTTTAAAGGCAGGGAATGAAGCTGAAGTCATCTTTTGGATGAGCTTTATCAACTCCAACAAGGGCTTTGACTCCTACCCTGGAAAACCTCTGTCTGCTAAAACATTTCTGTCATTTCTGTCTTTCCCTATAATAAGCATAAGGAGCTGTGGTGGGTCTGCCAAAGAACGGCACTAATTACACAACTGCCAGAAACATATGTGTCCTCTTTCTTTAAAATTAAATTGTCATGTAAACCCTACCATTGGGAGCCTTCATGTGTCACAACCTACAGCGGTTGAGGCACCAGAGGGAAATATGACTGCTAGATTCATTCGCTTCCCATTTGTTTGCTCACAGAGAGCTGGTTAAGGAACCCTTCTAGCAGAGATAGGAGACAGATGCACATAGAAGGTAACGAGGACACGTTGTGGATTCTTTATCAATCAGCCATGGCTCAATTTCAGATTTATTTTAGTGCTGGGATTAATTTGATGCTCATGAAAAGGACAGGCTGTCAGCACTGACAAAAGCTTGCCTGACAGTCAGGGAGGCACTGGGTGAGTTTTATATACACGCATTTGCGTTCACCCCTCATTTCTGGTGTGCAGCACTACCTGCCCTGGTCTCTGCCCCACAGCCATATGGCTAGCACCAATCCTGACCTCCACACAAGGCAACAGGCACAGCCATGCAGTGCTCTTACCCAACTCACTGTGCCAACACGGCCTATGAACTGGGACCAACTTACAGATATAGTAGGGGCACCACAAAGAAAAGGAAAAAATTTGGAGAAACCAAAAGCTAAACTACTTTATTAACTCTTTTTTTCATTTCCTAACATTTTCAGTTAGAAATTCACTTAACCTTTATTGATGGAAAGAGTGGAAGAGGAAAAGAAATTAAAGGAAAGAATTCTACAATCTGGAAATGGAAACAGTTCTGAGCTGCCAAGGAAGTTCAGCAGTCCCAGTGCCTTTACCAGGACTCCCCAGTTTACTGGCAGGCTGAGCTATCAGTCATTGCAGGCAGCATAACACCATAACAAGAAATACTTTGTTTTTCTGGGGCTCTCACTTAGAAAGTGATGCTGACTTTCTGGGACAAGCCCTTCTGAAAGAAGGTGCTGAAGAAAAGCATCTGCGTACGTGCTGTCTGAACTATGAAGTTATTTTTGTTTTCCACTTCTGTGGTAAGTAAATATTTCTACGCTGTGGAGGGCAAAACGTTTTCGTTGACTTTTTGTAAAAGCAATTTCTCATGTAATTCTGTTTCAGAAAGCTTAAAACGCTTCATCAGGCAGCTCTAAGTTTAACCATTTTAGAATGGATTTAAAGAGCTTGCAACCTTCCAAAGCAAACACAGTGCTCAAAATTAGCCTGAAATATTGTACTTCATGTAATCCACTTTGGAAAGCTCATTCATTACTATAAGAAATGGCAGATTGTCACAGCCTCTAGGGGCATATGCAAAATCTTAAACAATGCACATCATGTAATGACAAACAGCCATTTATAGAGACCTCAATCCGAACGTCAGCTCTTATTCCTCACTAGCATTCCCCCAAGGACTGATGCCTGATTTTACCACTTTTATTTGTGAAGAGGGCAGAAAAGATGCCCAGCGGCTACCCCTATCAATAGTGACTTATGGATTAGGAACCTGCGAGGAAAGACCGTCTTCCCTTCCCTTTCTGATTCAGCCCCAGTAGATTAAAAAGAGAAATATACAGTGGTTTTCCACAATTTTTTGCTCAACTTTAAAAAATACTACAGAAACATGTAGAAGATTATAATCCACTGTGTTTTTATTTAAAAACTGTTGTCAAGTGAAACATGTTTTGTTTAATAGTGAATAAACTTAAGTCAACAAAACCCATTAAACATTAACTGTTTCTGTTCTGTAACTACTTAGGCTGAGATCTTGACTGTGGATCTTGGTGGGGGGAGAATATATTTACTCTGCCTCAGCAAAGCAAGAGAGGAAATTCTACTGCAAAACTCTCAGCATAATCCATCTTTTTGCATCTGCAGTGATGAGTTTCTTTAAAATGAGAGCAATTCATACGCTGGGCCAGATGTAGCCTGATGTGGAGGCACTGGCTGCGTGGCGGTGCGACACCTCTCCTGCCTAACAAACAGGAGTTCACATATTTCATCAGGCAGCACTAATGAGGAAAGCAGGACTACATCCCATTTTTATTTTCCCCTGTGAATCTATTCCCAGGAATACTGATGACCCTTCACAACTCTGAAAGAAGCATTTTCTGGCAAACTAAAAGAGGAAAAACATATGGGAATAAAAACCACGTTAAAGAAGGAATTACAAGCTTGAAATGCATCAAACCCCTGCCACACTAGTACACAAGGACATGCTGACTGCAAGGCTCTGTTTTCCTGTGATGGAAACTACAGAGCAATGGAGTTTGGGTTTCTACCTGCTGCTGGATGCATTTCAAAAACAATACCCTAGCACTTTGCTTTCTCAAGGAGGTCTTCACACACCTGATATCCTTCCATCATCTCAGAAGTGGAGACAGAAGTAAAAGAATTGCAGGATAAATGTTCATGTCAATCCAGGCCTGAGCATGCAGATTGATAGTTAGACACAGAACTACACAATACATAAAGCTGAAAAGCACCTACAGAGAACACAGTGATGTGTTCCTTTACTTTTCTCACCCCTTCCTTATGCATGTATCTCCTGCTAGTCATATATCACCTCATGAAAGCAGGTGTGTTAGAAGGATCTTATCCCTACCAAAGCTTATATTACAAAAGCTTCAACATCCCATGCTGGCTCAATCTATCATTGTCCTGGCTTCAGCTGGGATAGAGTTAACTTTCTTCGTAGTAGCTGGTGCAGTGCTGTGTTTTGGCTTTAGTCTGAGAACAATGCTGATAACACACCGATGTTTTAGCTGTTGCTAAGTAGCATTTACCCTGATCAAGGACTTTTCAGTTTCCTGGGGCACAAAAAGCCAGGAGGGAGCACTGCCAGGACAGCTGACCCAAAATGGCCCAAGGGATATTCCATACCACAGCAAATCATACTCACTGTAGAAACTGGGGGGAGTTGACCAAGGGGGAGATGGGCTGAGCATCTGTCAGCAAGTGGTGGACAGCTGTATTGTGCATCACTTGTGTTTCTTGGGGTTTATTTCTCTCTGTATATTCATTATTATTATTATTATTATTTACATTATTATTAATATTATTACTAACATTATTATTAACTTTATTTCAATTACTAAACTGTTCTAATCTCAACCTGTGGGTTTTACTTTTCCTGTCATCCCCATCCCACTGGAGAAGAGCTGGGAGTGAGCGAGTGTCTGTGTGGCACTAAGTAAGTTGCTGGCTGGGCTTAAGTCATGATGAGCATTCCCCTCAACATGTAAAATATTTTGCTTCTTGAATACCCAACTGCCTGGTTAATTCAGAGGCCAATCTTTAAAAAAAAACAAACAAAACCCAAAACCAAACAAAAGAAAAAACCCACAACAACAAAACCCCAACAAAACAACCAAACATCAACAACAAAAGGAAGAAAATTAGCTTGGAAATTCAAAATACTGCAGAGATTTGTGTTGGCATTTTGAAGAAAAAGAATACCCAGACGTTGGCCATTAGTTTAAGAAAGGCTGGGAATAATGCCACCGGCATGCTGAAAACACACACGTGTATGCGGAGACATCATACTGAGACATTCAGTAATTCAGCTGCTTCAAAAAGCCTGCTTCTAATTTAATTTTGAAAAGAAAATGCTTCAAACTAACTGACTTCTGTAAAAAGTTGGAGCTACTGAGATGGGATGATTACTTTCCTTTCAGAGATTTTAGATGTCATGTGTCCTGCAGAGATGACTGGAAGGTCTGCTGTACCAGATAGGTAAATAACTGTGAAAGGATGCCTCCACACCTCCTCCCCAGCCTCTTACTATAACTGGTCATGTATCCTCCTGCTCCTTCTTCTGTCTTTTGGCTTTCACACCCATGTTTTTTACTGCCTGGCCAAGGAAAACCCTTCCTTTAGTCAGCTTGACACCCCCGCCCTCTTGCTGCTGGGCAAGTCAAGGTAGCCATAGTAACTTAGAAATAGCTACCAATGACCCATTTCAGCTACAAAAAAAACCCCAAAAAACAGTTACTTAAAAAAAAAAAACAACCCTCAACCAACCAAATGAAAAAGGAACATAACACAAAAGGACAAAAACATGCCAAATAAAACTGGCTGGTTTTAAAGCTAGAAGAGCATCTAAAACTGTAATGGTGCCAAGCAACTTTAACACCTTTAAAAAATAGTTGAGTGGTCATTTCTCAAGCCTGGGCTTCCTGAGATGGCTTGCTATCACATTTTAGACACATCTTTTTGCTGACTGAGAAGTCCTAGAGAGCATCTCACAAAGCCAGATGTCTCTTGCTGATGAGAAAACTCATCCATCCTACTTACATCTGGCAGCACATATTTCTTTTTATGAAAAGGGTCTACCCTTTCACACCTCCTCCTGCAAAGTTATCACCTCCCCACGGTGTTAAATGCTTCCCTTACAAAATAACCTTATTTCCCAGCCTCAGCAATCACTCCAAAACATCGGGGTCTTGGAGGTTATTGTCAGGAAAAGAAACATTTGGATGATGGAGGCCCACGCCTTTGAACACACTCTTGTAACTACAGTAGGATGCATCACAGTCCTGCTGCTTTAGAGGCAGGAGGGAGCAAACCCTCAGAGTTTATCTGCTCACTGCACCAGTGCCATTCGGCTGTGTGCCTTCTCAAAGCCCATCCTGTGCTCCCACCCTCTTCCCTTTCACCCTTTCTGTAGACAGTTTTTGCCTGTTCTTTAGATACATTTTTTATACCAAGTGATTTTGTTTTCCTGATTTCTCTCTTCTTGAGCTGTTCCTCCCAATTATGCATATGTACCTGTCCTCTAAGCAAAAAATTTCAAGGTTGCTAACTGCTTTGCATTTTCCCCCACTCTGGATGTGACAATATGTGCTTGCCTTTCTGGCTCGGAGATTGCAATCATTGCCAAAGCTCCCTGCTTCACAAGAAGGTTTAGGGATCCTCTCAAGCAAATAATTAACCAGTTAGACGAAAATTTGGTAGATATAACACCCAATTGTGATAATATTTTCCATTTTAAGTTTCCAAGGGATTTAGTCAGCCTAAATAGGTTTATAATCCCTGTGTCTTTCATGATCCTAAATTGAGTAGAATGCATATTTGTATGGGGAATTAATGAAACAAAAGGACCAGCAACTGTATTCTGCTCCAAGCCTAGAAAGAATAATATCCATTTAATGGCACTTTCAAAGTTTCCACACAGGCATGCTTTAGAAATGAAAAAGATTGAAGATTTCTACAGAGAAAATGTACGCATTCCACTTTAAAAATTGAGATCAAATGTATTTATAAAGAAACAGATATTTTATTGTCAGAAAGTTATCGCCACTTTCTCCTTCTGAAAAACAAGAAAAATTGTAATCTTATTAATTATTTTTTTTAACGGGGGAATTTATTAAAAATAAAAAATCCTTGGTTTGGTCCAAAAATCACTTTTTGTTGGAAAAAGCTTCACAATGAAAACCCACTAATCCAATTTACATTTTAAAATAAGGAATATGAATATAAATCCATTATTAGTTACAGCAGGCTACTCAGGACAAACCAGTTCTCAGGGCCAAATTTAACCCTATTATGAACTATGGAATTTAATGGAGTGCACTGAAAATAAACATGGAAGTTGTCTTTGTTTTGCTGCAAGAAAAAGGGCATGAATTTGTAACTGGCTGTCAGCAAGAAACACAGAAAGACTGGAAGCACTGGATTTTATTTTTACCTGTATTTTGCAGCAAGGGGGCAAGCACTATTTTTAATCATAATTTCTCCCACAGTGCTTCCTTTTTTCCTCCTTTAGAAAGGACTGACATTTTCCACTGCAGCCCCTCTATCCAGATAGCTGCAGGACACTTCAGGCCAAGAGTTCAAACATGCCACAGGCTGTGCAGTGACCAGCTAAATGAATGCGCGCCACCCACAGAGCCAGCACCTTTAAAAGCACACATGAGACCTCTGACAATTCAGTGCTTCAGACTGCGCAGCTTCTTCAACATTTGCAAAGCTGGGTCTGTAATAGGATTTTTTCAGAGTTTTTGTAAATAGCCTATTGACCTTTCCCAAGTATTTTCCTAGCTTCCCTGACACGGTGTGAAATAAAACCTTTCCTTGTAGGTTCTGCAGCCCCTGGCTCAGGGGGGGATTAGAGAGCATGTGGATCCTCTCTGGACATGGACCTGCACGGTGCTGATGTACCAACACAAGCTGTGATAACTTATGCTTTTAGGTGCAGTGATTCCCTGGTTCAGTTTGCAGTGTGTTGATCGAGATGGCAGTTGTCATGGGAGACAGGACTTCCCCTGAAGACATGCTGATTTGAGACAGCAACAGGGACCCAGGGGTAGGGCTTTGTGTTTCAGTTCCATAATGAACACAGAATAAATAGGTTTTCTGAGCAGGGATTCAGCTTCATTATAGCTTCAAACAAAGACAGGCTTTGCAGTGCCATCTGTGTTTCCTTGCTAGTGGCTGCCCACTGGTGCCTATGATTAAGATACAACTAGACCTTTGAACCTGTCAGCCCAGGACAGCAGTGTTAAAAATGTAGCATGCCTCTATTGAATGGCAATGACTAGGTACCTGCCAGCTGCAGTGCTTCCTCAGAAAGTCTGCTTTTTCTCATTACATGTATTAAGCAAACTTTTTGCCTTTCTTTTCCCCCGTTATAGGAAAATTGGTCACATGAATTATGTACCACACAGTTTCAACTGCCTTCGGAATATGTGTCGTTTGAAATGCTTAAATCAATAACTTTGGTCTCAAGAAGAGACTTCTGTCACTGAATTGTTAAAAAAGCAGTTTCTTTCTCCAGGGAACAGCTATTATACAGGGATTTGGCTCACAGGTAGTAAATTAACTGATAATTTGCTAGGCAGCAGGAGGATATTGGAGATTAGGAGTAATGGGTTTACCCGGGGCATGGAAGGGAAGTATGGTGTAAAACTTACAGCCCAGACTGAGAACATCACACTTGATTTGAAAGGCAGTGACTGACACTACCTAAAGCAATCTATAAGGTGAAGGATCTACACTGAACGTCAAATACAACCTGAACTGACTTTATCCTAAATGACTTTATCCTAAAATGACTTTACAGGAGAAAGAAAACAAATAGGGCCTGATGGTTGGTCAGGCTTGGAGATGCAAGATTTTGGGCTGCAAAGGGCATGGAAATAAAAGGACTGATCATGCAGGTATTAACTACACAACACAAGACATGCTTATTACAGCATTCTGAATGGGAGCTCTCATTCTGCTCGATTGTAAAGCACTGCCAGCCATACTGATGCTGCAGGATAAACAAGTTCAGCAGTCAGTCTGTGGTCCCTTGGGCAAAACTCAAATGCATGTGAGGGCATTTGTCATCCAGACACTTTCCCAGCAGTTACAAGAGATTTATGACAGCATTCATGCAACTGACGTACTTCTATGCCTGCATAATGTGAATTCCCATACTATGTTCACACAATTGCAACACTCACTTGAGTTTGATAAGTCTCTTGTAGTCTAGTGTAATGTGGTGAGGTTACTCTAGCTAGCCCCTTTTGCCTTCCCATCACCTTTGCTATATTTTCCACTTCAAAAGCCAACAGTCTATAGTTGTACATTTGTACAGCTGGGCCTCATGCTATTGTACAGTGCTAACAAACATGGGCATTTGGCTCCTACTGTGTCCAAAGGGCTCACTCTCATGCTCTTTGAGGGAAAGAAGCAATACCTCCACTCAATTCTCTCCTTGGCAGAAAGCAACAAGCTCTGAAAAAGCTGTGGCAGGCTCACAGTGCCTGGGCAGTGAGCCTCATCCACAGGCCACGAGGAAGCCCACTCCCATGCCTCTCCCCACACTACTGTGTCAATCCTCAGGAAAAAACACCAAAGAGAACCGAGTGCTGGTTCTGGGCAGTGGTCAAAGGACTTTTAGGACCATCACCTGCCCGGAAAAGATGGTTCAGATTTATTGCACATTTTTTGTTTTCTTCTCCTTTGAAAGATGACCTTACCAGCTTGCTGAACTTTTCAGCCTTTCAGATGTTCTATGTGGTGTTTTCAATAATACTCTTATCAAACACAATTTAATTACAACTTCTCAACTGTATTCAGAAATAACTCAATAGGCTTCCACATATTGAAGAAGGGTTCAGCTGAATCTAGGAAAAACAACTGGCATTAATAAAACAGGAATTTTTCTTATTTTTCAGATGTCTGCACTTTTAAAGGAAAGGTATGAGTACCAGGAACGTCTTATTTTCTCCAAAGCAATTAACATAAAGATACAGTATGACTGGACATTGATTTCGATGAGAAGCTTTAAAGAATTTCTATATTTAACATCAGCATGAAGGTCCTGATTTTTCAGGCATGCAATTATTTCTCCTACTGCCATTTTGCCATGGGCTAAATTTTACTTCCAATAAATTTCACCTGTTAACTATCATAGGCTTAAAATATACAATTAACTATTCAACTGTCAGGCAGTTTCGACTGGAAATGCACACAGCCTTTCCCTTGTCTTAGCAGACTGAGATCAAATACTCTAATCTGAGAAAAAACAAATTGTGCATGGTATCTTCAGTTGAGCTCCCTACTCACAGATAATTGATCACCAGAAAACCCCATCGAATTCTGAAAGATTTTCAATGGCTAAACACAGGGAACAGAGACAAACACAGTTTAGCTGGTGATGAAAGGCCAGTGAGTCAAAGGAAGGCTACTTCAGAGATGAAGAATGAAAACATGAAATTGTGTTTTATGTCTGCCAGGAACACCAATGGGGCTCTGGGAGGAAGGACAGAGAGAGCACGTGGGTTGTCAGAAAGGCAGTGAACCCACCCATGTACCCCAACACAGCAGAGATACAGCCTCTCAAACTGCTATGCTGCTTGCTTCATTTAGGACTTTTGGTGTAAAATGGACATTATAAGGCTGCTTATCTCATTTCTGGTCTGCAGAGAAATGGGCCACTATTTTCTTTGTATGTGGCCAAATCATGGGGAGGATGATTCACACAACTGCAGGGCTACTCCTGCAATTTCTTTTCTGTCACTGTTTCACTTCAAGCGATGTGCAGTGCCACATCCATATCACATCAAGCTTGGGATCAAAATTCAAAACTGAGGTTTACTTTTCCCTTTCCTTTTCTAGCCCTCTACTTTGTCATCAGTGTCTGATTACACAGGCGTTTTTGTGTTCTGCCTGTAAGTTCTTACAGACAAGTGAGAGTAATACAGTAAAAAAGGGGTATATATTTTTTCCAGCCCCCACAAAACTATGTTGACTTTACTCCATAGATCTTTCTCTTTTTTCAGAGGTGCTCACTGTGGGCTGTCTTTGAGCTGACAGATATTTCTTATTCACATGAAAAGGCTTTGTTTCTTCAGTGTAACAGATTTTGAGCCCCTCATAAAGATATCTTTAGCCCTTTTCTTGAACAGTTTTCTGGTAAACAATGTGTATAACTCCTTGTAGTCATGGGCAATTCTGTATGACCTTAGGAATCAACAGTGGGATATGTGTATTCCACCTCTACAAGCTGCCTCTCACGCTGGTGGAAGAAACAGGATACACCTTGTTCTAGGCTTCTTATTCTAATAGCCATACTTCCTTTCTCCAGGATTTCATCCTGAGCAGCAGTGACGGCAATCACAGTCTGCCTTTCATCTGCCACCAAACAGATTTTAGGCAGCTTTCTGAAGTGAAAAAACAACCATACTTACGCAAGCACACTCTGAATGTCGACTTGTTTATTCTCTCTATGCATTTAGAATTGCTAACTTTCAAACTTTCTGGTTGATTTCAGTTAAATTAATGGATAATCACTCAACTGAAATATTTTAAGCCCATTTAAACTTCTGTTGATAGTCCTGAAGAAAGATACTGTTAGTATCCAGACAGGAGAGAAACATGAAGGCAGTCACCTCTAAAGAGGAAAAGTCAATTGACCTTCACACCTTCAGAAACTGATGCACAAGGTTTCATGTGTAACCAAACTGTCTTTGATCTGCTGCTTACAGAAAAACTTGCTGAAGGCATATTTGCCTTTGTCCCACCATGGGGGTATGGGATACGGACCCTAGATAATTCACCTTCTCCAGTTCCCCTCTTTCCCCCTTACGTTTGCATCTCTAGTCTATTGTGCATATATACATAGCAATACTCTCAAATTGCTGATTCACATAGCTAGGATAAAGATGAGTTTCCCCATGGCAACTGCCTCACCCAAGGGTCTTCCTACCTCTTCTGTCCTTCCAGGCTTGCAGGTGATGTTTTCAAACTACCTGTACATCTCACTACTTCAGCTTTCCTCTAAGGCTAAAGGTCTGTGGAAAGCCTCCCTCTTTTCTAGTTAATTCAGGATCTTCTAGGCAGCTGTAGCCAGAAGCTCTGGCTCTCTCTGAAGCTGCCAAAGGCCCCTGGCCATGCTTTTCTGCTGTTTTTCCTCAGATCTAAATGTTATCAGTGTGGAACAGCTTTTACTGGAGACTCTGTTTCCCAGGGAAATGCCCTGGGTGCCCAACACATGCCAACTGTTAGTTTGCCAAAACCATACCCTAAGGCAAGAATTAAATGTAGGCAAACGTAAGTACCCTGAGAAATTCAGGCCAGAAACAGAGCTGATACAGCAAGCAGACAAGAAAATGTTTTATGCAACCAAGAAAAAATGATCTCAAAGTAATAGGAAGTGTTTCCATTTTAATGAAAACTTGTATTATACGCAGATATAAATCCCCAAGAATAGGCTTACTCTTCCCTTGGCTGGCATGTGGATACAGCCCTTCTGTCAGCACTTCTGCTCACCTGAATTTAAAACACTTCCAGGATAATTTGGCTTTACAGGAGGAGAAAAAATAGTCTCAAGAGTAATAATGATGGAGCACTTGGGATCCTTTAGCTCTCACCTTTGCTCAGAGAGTCTCTGTGCCCTGAAGACATCTTCATGTGTAACCATTCTGGCCTCCTGCCCTTGCCAGTATGATTGTTCATACATTTATCCCTGTTGTTCGATAATCGCCATCTGGTATCTTAACAGAAACATCATTAATTCCCAGAAATTGTAAAAATAGCTCTCTGACCCTGGATCCTATTGAGATCTTTCTCCTGTTGCTTGTATTTTGAGGTGAAAAATATAATATGTAATGAAAAATATATAATACAGCAACCATGTAATTTTTATCAGCTTTCATCCATCACTTTATGTAAAGCGAAGCAGAATTCTAGCTTGTTGCACCTTTCATCTGTGAACCCAGTATTTTAGCACTGTAGTGATTTTACCTATTTCACTTCACAAAGAACACATGTCCATTTTGTTTCAGTGTGGTATTCAGCTATCCCTCTGCACTGAGTCTTTGGACAGTTCTGCCACTGTTCTAGGAAAGCCCTGTGATCTGTGTACCCGTTTTCGAAGCTTGTCAGAAATTAAGTTTCTTCTTAAACTCGAATGTACTTTTTTTTTCCTGCCAAGGTCCTTTTAAAAACAGAGTACCCCCATCAGAGTCATCCCCTTCCTTGCTTTTGCAAAAACTATGAAGCATTCCCCACCAATGATGCCTTTCAGTCTTTCTCCTTGCTAGGTAAAAAGAAGTCCTGGGAACAGTAATCCCCTGACTTTCTTCATTTTTTCAGGTAGCTCAGTAGTCTTTAAACTCTCTATGTCAGCATTTCCAGTTACCTGAGGCAAGAGTTTTCATGCTGTCATCTTCCAAAGTAATGGCTAAGGAAATCTAAGGTCTTTTTCGGCTTTGGATTTGTGATGACGAAAGGAGAGAAACTGAAGTGTTTCATTGTGCTTTTTTCTGTCTCCCTAGACTACTTCTACCTTTTCCTTTGGTCAAGCCTTATATCCACAATCTTCTTGAATTTGTTCTGACCATACTGACAAATAGCATCTCAGGGATCTTTTCCTTTTTATTCCCCAAGCTCTTATGTGCCCTCTGCACCATAGCTCTTCTAGCACTCTCCATAGCTCCTATTTCAGGAGTGGATGATCTCTTCCCCATGCTTCCTGTTCCTTAACCAAGCCCACAAACAGTAGCTCACAGGGTTGTCTCCCAAGGATACTTTCCATTTTCACCAGCCCACCACCACCTTTATCTTGAAGCACCTCTCTCCAGTGGTTCCCTCCACTTTTCTGGGTACCTAAATAAAGTAGGAATTCCCTCAAGGTGCAGCCATGTTATACCACCAGCTTCTGACAAGTCTTTAATTTACCGCTCAGCTCCACAATTCGCCTTCATATAAGCCAGCAAGTATCACTCCTTTTTTCATCACTCCAGAAAGTTCAAAAACATCTAATCTAGCAGACAGACCTGTGTGTTGACACCAGTGAGTTGATCCTTGACCATCCTGCCAGCAAAGGAACCATTCTGCCACTATTAGCATTGAGCAGTGAGGAGGCACCCCCAGTTAAACACTGAAAAACTAATATTGGGCTTTCAGAAACCACCTCTTAATGATCTTTCACAACCCTCCAGAAAAATCTCATTAGCAGCAGCAGAAACCCTGGAGCTGTGCAGAACACATCCAGCATGTGCCAAAGGAGACCATTAGTTTGCCTCCTGATGAAAGAGGCCCATGTGTCACAGATCAGGAGTCACTTGGGGGCCAGCAGAGATTCTGAACATAGTGCAAAAGGACATCTAAGCAGTTTAAGTGGAAACCCAGCAGCAATAAGGAAGTTGCAAACAGGGTAGCCGTAGACATTCCAAACTGAGAACAAACAAGCAGAGTGTCAGGTTTAATATTTTTCAGCTTTTGAGGCAGAATGCCAGTTTAAGTTAATTTGTAGGAAATATCAGCATGCAGCTCAAAATGATCTCTGCTACAGAGATCTCTTTGCAGAGGAGAGTTCAGCACCTTTAGTATGAACTTGGCCAGAACTTGTTCAAAGTTACTCTCTTTTGTAAAAGCAATGATTTTACTTTTCCAGTGAGCAAAGTTCAAGCAGGAATTATTCTGCCCTCATCCCCTCAGTGCAAAACTAAAACACCCGAATAAATGGATGTTAAAATGTCTGGAATGCCGCAAACACTTTTTTAATTCTTCTGTCTCGTAGTTAGAGATGCTGCACCAAGAAACTGGCTTTTACCTCTGAAAAATCACAACTGAAGTTTTAACCTAGGTGTCTTTCACATTTACAGTCCTCAGGCACCCTTATTTTTAATGGTCCTCAGGAACATTTAAGAGATTCATCTTCTGTGTCTCTCCATTCTCACCTTCTACTTTCCTGTCAGAGTCAGTCTTCATCTTTTCCAGGGAACCGGTTCTTGAGAAGTGCCAGGTATGCTCAGCTGACATTTAACTGAACAGAAATAGGGGCTGCTCAGCCTCCTGAAATATCTGCTGAGATTTTTTTTTTTTTTTTAGGGCTTGCCAGATGTACTGATTTATGATGTGGACTAATTGGAACTGGAAAAATCCTCATGTTGATTTTGTTTAAGCTGAGTTGGAACAAGATCCAAATTCTTCAGAGAAACCTCAGCTATCTTGAGGCTCCTTACTGAAAATTCTCCCAGTATCCAATTCCTTTTTTTTTTTTTTTTTTAAACATAAAGCCCACCTTGTCTTCAGCCAAAAGAGTAAAGTTAGGGCTGAATATTGCACTGCTCAGTGTCAGGATTCTATAGAAGTCTCACATTCTGATTTCTTGTCATGTTAACTAGCTTTCAAACAAGAGAATTAAAAACATTATGCTTATTACGAAATCTGAATGCCAGAAAAGCAAATGAAAGGAAGATATTATGTTCACAAAATCCAGCTGCAAAGTGTTCAAAGAGCATTTAGAACTAGTGGTATCTGCTGGCCTTCCCTAGCTGTCTCCTTGTGGAGTTTGTCTCCTGTAAACGAGCAATAATCTCACAGATTCACTAAGTTATCCATGGTCATTTATAAAGTGGTCTTCACCGCCCAGACCAGCCTATTTGTGGATGCAGAAAGTGAAAGAAGAAGATACGCACAACAGCAGCAGAATGTTAACTAAACCACAAGTGCGTACTTTAGATAGTCCCTGCCCTCTTCATCTGAAGAGGAGAGCATAGGACACAAACCTGATGTGTACCTTTGACTGTTCTCATTCTGAGAAGCTATTTGAAAGTCCAAAGAAGGGGCTTAAACCTGACAATGGTAATTAAACATTTTCTGATCCCATATGCATATCGAGCTATGCCTGTGTATATTTCATATTAGAAAGTTGTTGCAAACACTAGTGGAGCTCTCCCTTCCACAGGGAGACTGAGTCCACAACCTCTTTTGTTTGCCTCTATGTATTTTAGGATGAGTGGGTCAGACCCCGGAATGCCATGAACACAGCTATGCACTTAACAGGCTGTCAAGAGAACAAAGGTCTGTTAAAACCCTAAATATGGAATGAGGCAGGCTGGGGTAAAATAAGAAAGTAGCCACTATCAGACTATGAGGCTTCATTTTTCCCACTCACACAGCATGTGCCTGAGGGAAAGCAGAGAATAATGAGCATAGCAACCTTGGTTTAAGGTGGGATTTTTTTTTTTTTCCTTTTTAAACATAAATTAAAAGGCAAAATAAATCCTTGTTAAATGTTGGATGTTGCACATCACTCTGCATTTATTTTCTGAAAACTTGGAATGTCCTGTGGGAGCTTTTGAAGCTCCCCCTTAAGTGGGAAAGAGAGGAAAAGGAAAAGAAAGTCACAGAAGTCACAGTGCTCCAGGAATTAGATGCCAAATACTCATGAAACAACCACAGCATCAAGGCTCAGAAGAGCAAGATACATAAATTTCTCTGTGGATCACCTGATTCTACTCAAGCATTGTCTGTCTCACCAGGTTCTGGAATTTCCCCATGCTCCATCCTCTCCTCCATGAAGTATCACAAACACAGATGGCTCTATCTACCCATGGCATTCCTAATCAAGGACTCTTTCCCAGGGTTGGATCCACTACAGCACAAATGCAAGTTACAAGAGCTCTTCAAGACAATGCTTGCCATGTTGCCACTTCTTGTACTGGATTGGTGAATCTATACAAACTCTTTGGCAAAAAGAAACTTACTACACGTGGCTTCCATGTATACAAATCCTAGCTTTGTGCAGATAAGCAATAATAAGTAAATGCTGAACATGTAGGGATTTGCATGATAAGACAAAGGGAGAATGCTGTGAAAAACAGATGTGAGCATCTCAGTCTGTGACTTCTGTGCAGTTACTGAATGTTTTAATAGGGCAGAAGAAAGCATGGGCAGGACCAAATGAGAAACAATGAGGGGGCAGGCTGCTCACCAGCATGAGACAGAGCTTGACACTGAGAAGCATGTTAGCACAGAAGCTGAAGACGGGAAGCACACCAGTCTGCCACAAAAGGGAGAAGAGGGTGCAGAGAGGCAGAACAGGACATAGCACTGCAGAGGTTTGCAGAGTTTGGGAAGTGACAGTGTCATTAGACTGGAAGTAAAAATAGAAAAATTGAAATTCATAGAAGCAGTGTGAACACTTCATTAGAAGTACAGGAAGTCTGTGGTACACATTTAAGCAGACAAGAGGAAAAACAGTGTACAGTACTGGTAAGGTATGTGAATATATGTAGACATTTCCTGAAAACTAGACCAGACAGGGATGGCAGAATCAATGAATGGAAATTACAGTCAGCATGAGGAGAAAGCATTGTGGTCTAGATATTATTTATATGCTGTTCTGAATACAGTCATACCTAAACACATTCTGAAGTGTTTCAGCAAAATAAGATTAAAACATTGCCATTGTCTATGCAAAGAGATTCTGCAGTAAGAGCTGTAATCCCAGGATACCACATAAGCATGGAAAATTTTCTGCCTCTTCTTCTGGATCATATTTCTTTAAAAAAAGTTGCTCAGATGAGTTTAATTTACATGTCACAGACAACCTGATCTATATTCAGAAAGAACATTATGTCCTCCTCAGATGTCTAAATAATTTTATCTTTCAACCTGGGTTGGAGTCAGACATAAAGGATGCAATGCATGTGGCTCCCATTAAAGTGTTAATCTCTAACACCTGCTGTTCACAGAAGTTTCTATACTGTGAAATAAACTGAAACTTTCCTTTCCCATTCCACTGTTGTGCAGTGCTTACTTGCAAATTGTTTTTCTAACTTGGCTTCCAACTTTGAAGGAAGAAAAATGTAATTTAGACTTGCTACCTGGGAAGCTTAATTCAATTTCCTGCTCCATCACAGATTCCCTGTGTGTCTCTAAGGAAGCCACAGAGATTGAGATTTAAGAGATAGGTTGAAAATGCTTCCCTTGAAAATGCTTTGTAGACCTGGCCTTAGTCTCTATGACTATCTATAATATATATGCAGTGATATAGAAATATAGTACCCTTGGAAGTGGAATACAATACCCAAGCAGAAGCTTGTAGTGGATTGAGATTTTTCTGCCTTCCAGCTACTCATTACAGGCCTTCTCTTGTCTTTGTAACCAACCTGCATTATGAGGTTGTATGAGCATTTATAGTCTGCTTCAGTACAAAACCATCTAGTTTAGCCTGAATTGTTACTGAAGGTAGCATGGGCTATTGACATAGCTCAGGGAGCTGAGGGAGAAATAATGCCTGGAAGATGGCCAATTCAATAATAATAATAAAAAAAAAAAACAAAAAACAAAAAAAAAAAACCCAAACAGAATGGGGCAATCTGCCCTAAATATTTTGGGTATTAGGAATTCAATTTTGGGTGTATCTGAGATGCCTCTTACACACTTCTGACATTTTAGTTACGCCTTCCCCTCATTTCCAAGATGTGTTTGGCATCACAGATTTCAAGCAGGTGGCCTGCTCCTGCTGACAAATCTGACTTCCAATGAACTCTCATACTAATAAGCTGTGTTTTCTTTAATGAGGTCCTTACACCAAGCATAGGGACTGCATTTGAAAAGTGCTTTTAATGAGGTCAGTATTACCACTCAGCATTTGGTTGACCCTGTGGGAATGCAAGAATGAGCTCTAGTGCTGCACTAATAGCAGATCTCTCATCACAAGTGTCATGAAACCTGGTGTCCCACTTCATTCTGGAGCTTCTGGACGTTTGTGACTATTTTGAAATTCTAATTCTCATTAAAAATAAACCAGTTATGATGCTGCAGAACCAATAATGACTAGGTTTCTACTTATTTACACCCTACATCTACTCCTCTTTCTACCTGCTCCTGCTACAATTATCTCAGTTATTCCTCTGCACACCCCCAACTTCCTCCCATTTCCCCTAACTTCAGGGCTGTAACGGTATGCTCCATAACAACTGTGGTTAGTTCAGCCCATGCTGATATCTCTTGTGCTGAAGCTTTTGCCTCAATGACGGCATCAATCTGTAGATTCCTTTTTTTCAGAGCTATTTTTGTGAAACTTGTCAGACATTTGTAACTTCAAGATCTTTTGCCCTTTTGATGACTCTGGTAGGAGGGTGAAGCAGGCAGAGACCCATGGACATAGACCTCAGTCACATTTCCTTAAAAAGCCAAGCCTTTGGTGAGCCATTATGGTCATCAAAGAATGTTCGTAAGATCCCTAAAACCTAAAAATTAAGTTGCCAAAAAGGCATCTCAAAGATGTTTTATAATATCTAATGGTTCTCTGGACAAGTTTCATTACATATTTCAGCTTCAAGTCTATATAAGCTATATATCTTTGTGACCTCTTTTAGCCTTTGAGATGGCTAGCTTTCTGCTGGCACTTATCTTTCTCTGAGAGATGTGACTGATGTCAGTGAAATCCCATTTCTGTTAATTTGTTTCTAAATTATTTTCCTAAAACTGAGGAAAAAGAAAGCACTTTTCCTTCTGCAATTCCATAGGCTGCACAGTGCATAAAGGCTACTAGTCCCTAACTGTCTAGAAATCTGTGCAATGCAATTTTACTCCTCTCAACAGAAGGTAAAATGGAATAGGTTTTCCTCCATGAAATTGCCTTTATTCTAAGGGGTTTAATCTTCCAGGTTTGAAGGTGTTCTCCGTTGTTCCCTCTTTTATAGTCAGCATTGTGCATTGATGTTTAGCTTTGTTCTCCCTGCCACTTCCATTTGTGCATTAGTGCTTGCATTTGAAATAAAGACATCACTGAGAAACTCCCCCTGAAAGGGCAGCTGACTTTTCCCACAGACACAGCTAGGGACATGCCACTCATTACCCTGACTGCCTCTCACATGCTGGCGTGCATGAGAGGAGGGAGGCACAGCAGCTCATCATGCCCTGGAGGATGCTCACATTGACGCCAGGGGCTATCTGAACCAGAAACAGTGTGTGAGCAGTTTATAACCACCCCAGTGGGACAGCAGGAAAGTGAGCCCAAGCACTTTGCTACCACTGGAAGAGCTTCCCTTAGTGTTGCCTTCACAGTTGTCAGTGCTCTCCCCGGGAAAGCTGCTGTCCCCCACAGTGTGGGAGACCCCCAGCAGCTGGTATACAGCCTGCTTGATGTTCCCTTGCTTCTGCCCCTTCATGCTGCATAGGAACCCACAAGCATGCCTGCATAGAGTATTTAGCTCAATCTCTGATTTAGTCACTGGTGTGAGCTGGAGGTAGCAGGGGCAGCTCAATAAGCTTGCAAGCAAAACCGTCTCCTCTTCCTTGAGACACCAGACTGAAGCTTCAAATACCACTCCTACCAGCCCAGTGTCTGTGATTTCTTCAGACACATTGCACCCTGATTTTATGAATGAGTTTCTCCTCTACACTTTTGCTGTGGGAGCAATCTCTGCCTACCAGGAAATCAAGCACTGCTTGTACTACTAGCTTGTAGCTCTGTGAGCCAAGCCCCAGAAAAACAGCAAGTGTTAGGATTCCTCACCCACCCAAAGAAAGCAGTGACTTTGCCTGTGCAGAGTCCTGTCAGGTACATACCAGCCATGAACCAGAAACAGTGTCTTCTCCAGTGCCTGTTAAATTAGTTTGAGTCTCGTATACAACATCTGTCCAATTCCATCTGCCAGTCCTGTAAATCAGAAAACCCCACACATTAAAATGACATGGTTACCTTATAAATCCTGATTTGCTTTTTAAACCTTTTGAGTTGACTTATGTTCTTGGACTTTGTGGGGTACACTGACATTATGGTTTTCAGCTTCTCTCCACAATATAAAATCACAAGGAGCCCTGTGCCAGTGACACTGGAGGGGCTGCCAAGGTTTCTGCTCTTGGTTGGCACAATGGGTAACTGGGCTTCTCCTGTCATTAACAGGCACAGCCTCGAGCCTGATATTTTATGGCAAAGCAAAATCAAGCTGTAAACTGCAAAGGTCTGGGATAAGCTTCACAAGCACTTCAGCAGGAATTGGGGGTAGTAAGATGTAACCTCAGCAGCAGCCTGAAGGAAAACTTTCCTTTTCATTATGTCTTAATTCACTAAAACTGGGGAGGGGGGGTTTGGAAACCAAGCAATCGCAAAATTTAAGAAGCTAATATAAGGGTATAAAATAGCTTCAGACAGTTAAATGATTTTAAGATTCACAGTACGCTTTCAATTTTAAATCCCTTACTATAGTCATGCCTCCCACCTCCCTGATGCCTGAGAACCACCTCCAGCCAGGAATCAGGATAGGGTTATTCAGATAACACAGTGTTTGAAGTGTCACACAATGCTACTGCCTACTGAAGATTTTCCATAAGATGTCTATGCATGAACTTTCATCATTCATTTTGACCTGTATATGTGATACGTCTGCCTTGAAAAACTAACAAAAAGAGAGGTGGGTTTTTTTGTTGACCAGAAAAAGAACATCAGAAGCAAGAAGCCAGCAGAAGAGTCATTTCCAAAGCATTACAGCAAAAAGAGAAGAAAATTAAAAATAATTTTACTGAAAAGCTAATAATGGGCATGTTACTCCTCGATGTTCATATTCTGCCAAGTGTCATGTTTGGGCTCCTTGAAGAAGAGATCTCCCTTTCTCATTTTTAATAGTGTATGTACCTAGAAGTATAAAATAGATCGGTAGGTGAATTGCCGATTGCCTTGAGGGTCTTTGTATTGTGCTGGAAATAGAAACATGTCCTCAGAAGGAGTGGAAATGGCATGTTTCCTTGAAAAGGGAGCGAACTCAAAGCAGAGCAGAAGCCTTGCTGTACCTTAGTATCACAGTAATACAAGAGAACACATCTCCTCTCTGGTTCACAGGCCTGCTTCTGTGGATCCTGCTTCTCTGAGGCTTACCCTCTCTTGTGCCTTCTGAACTGGGCAGGACACAGGAAATCAGAACAGGAACATTTCACATCACATCGTGGATGTGATTGGCACTGGGGTAAGAGTGCACGTAAGGGCTGCTACCTTAGTCAGTATGTCTCAGGCTGATCCAGGGGGTTTCACAGCTAAAACCAAGAGCTGGTAAAAGCTGGTAAAGTCAAGTATAGTGAAGTCCAGAAAATTTAACATCTTCCCTAGGGTTTAAAGGTCTATTAAGACTTACACATGCTGCAAATGGCTTCTATTACCCGGTGCCTGGCATCAGCTTCTTAACAAATGAGGTATGACCTGGTGATCTGTAACAAGATAACATGCGCATGTCTGAGGACAAAGAGGCAGAAAGATGCTGCAGGAGGTTTCCACCACTCTTCATGTGATTACTGTCTTTTTTACACATTCTGCCTACAAACACCTGTGTGATGTATTTTCTTGTCAGGCTTGGAGTTCTAGAGGCAATTAGGAAAACGTTACTTTATTCTGCTGTTTATAGGATATTTCTTTTTTTATTGTGCTACTCTGTATCTTCACTTGGTACTGACTCCATGACTGTCTTTAGCTTCCTTACTTCATATGCTAAAGCCAAGTCAGAGAGCAACTTAACTGGAGTTAAGCAAGTACTTAACTATTCCCTCAGGAATTGGATCTTTTAATGTTAAAAACAAAAAGGATGAATAGTAATGATTTGAAGCTCCTCTGTTTCTCAGTGCCCTTCTTGAAACACCTAAAGTAGGCTTGACTTTTTTTTTACTGTAAAACTTCAAACCACTAAGCCTAAATTAGCACATATATAAATCCCCACAGAATCATAGAATAGTTAGGGTTGGAAAGGACCTTAAGATCATCAAGTTCCGACCCCCCTGCCATAGTCAGGGACACCTCGCTCTAAACCATATCACCCAAGGCCTCATCCAACCTGGCCTTGAACACTGCCAGGGATGGAGCATTCACAGCCTCCCTCGGCAACCTATTCAAGTGCCTCACCACCCTAACAGGAAAGAATTTCCTCCTTATATCCAATCTAAACTTCACCTGCTTAAGTTTTAACCCATTACCCCTTGTCCTATCACTACAGTCCCTAATGAAGAGTCCATCCCCAGCATCCCTATAGGCCCGCTTCAGATACTGGGAGGCTGTTATGAGGTCTCCACGCAGCCTTCTCTTCTCCAGGCTGAACAGCCCCACTTTCTCAGCCTATCTTCATATGGGAGGTGCTCCAGTCCCCTGATCATCCTCGTGGCCCTCCTCTGGACTTGTTCCAACAGTTCCATGTCCTTTTTACATTGAGGACACCAGAACTGCACACAACACTCCAGGTGAGCTCTCACGAGAGCAGAGTAAAGGGGTAGGTTCACCTCCTTTGACCTGCTGGTCACACCCCCTTTGATGCAGCCCAGGATACGGTCGGCTTTCTGGGCTGCAAGCGCACACTGCTGGCTCATGTTCAATTTCGCATCGACCAGCACCCCCTTATTCCTCTGCAGGGCTGCTCTGAATCTCTTCTCTGCCCAGCCTGTAGCTGTGCCTGGGATTGCTCCGACCCAGGTGTAGGACCTTGCACTTGGCATGGTTAAACTTCATGAGGTTGGCATCAGCCCACCTCACAAGCGTGTCAAGGTCCCTCTGGATGGCATTCCTTCCCTCCAGCGTATCAACCGAACCACACAGCTTGGTGTCATCGGCAAACTTGCTGAGGGTGCACTCAATCCCACTGTCCATGTCAGCGACAAAGATGTTAAACCAAGACGGTCCCAACACTGATCCCTGAGGGACACCACTCGTTACTGGTCTCCAGCCGGACACTGAGCCATTGACCACAACTCTTTGTGTGCGGCCATCCAGCCAGTTCTTTATCCACCGAGTGGTCCATTCATCAAATTGATGTCTCTCCAATTTAGAGACAAGGATGTTGTGTGGGACAGTGTCGAATGCTTTACACAAATCCAGGTAGATGACATCAACTGCTTTACCGCTGTCCATCAGTTCTGTAGCCCCATCATAGAAGGCCACCAAATTGGTCAGGCAGGATTTCCCCTTAGTGAAGCCATGCTGGCTGTCACCAAGCACCTTGTTGTTTTTCATGTGCCTTAGCATGCCTTCCAGGAGACTCCAAGATTTTGCCAGGCACAGAGGTGAGACTGACTGGTCTGTAATTCCCCGGGTCATCCATTTTCCCCTTCTTGAAAATGGGGGTTATATTTCCCTTTTTCCAGTCATCGGGAACTTCACCTGACTGCCATGATTTTTCAAATATGATGGCCAGCGGCTTAGCAACTTCATTCGCCAGCTCCTTCAGGACCCACGGATGGATTTCATCAGGACCCATGGACTTGTGCACGTTCAGATTTTTAAGATGGTCTCGAACCAATTCCTCTCCTACAGTGGGCCCAAGGTCTTCATTCTCACAGTCCCTGCGTCTGCCTTCCAAGACTTGGGTGGTGCGGTCAGAGCCTTTGCCAGAGAAGACCGAGGCAAAGAAGTCATTCAGAACCTCAGCCTTCTCCAAATCCTGTGTAGCTAGTTCTCCCGAGAGCTTCCTGAGGGGGCCTATGTTCTCCCTAGTCTGTTTTTTATTTGCTATGTACCTGTAGAATCCCTTCCTGTTATCCTTAATATCCCTAGCCAAGTTTAATTCTAACTGGGCCTTAGCTTTCCTAACCTGGTCCCTAGCTTCCTGGACAACATCCCTGTGCTCTTCCCAGGCTGCCTGTTCTTGCTTCCACTTTCTATAAAGCTCTTTTTTCATCTGAATTTTCCTCAGCAGCTCCTTATCCATCCAAGGAGGTCTCCTGGCCCTCCTGCTGCACTTCCTTCTGGTTGGGATGCAACACTCCTGAGCTTGTAGCAGGTGATCCTTGAAGACCAACCAAGGGTCTTGGGCCCTCCTGCCCTCTAGGGCTATATCCCATGGAACCTTACTAAGCAGGTTCCTGAAGAGGCCAAAGTCTGCTCTGTTGAAGTCTAGGGCAGTGAGCTTGCTGCACGCTCTTCTCACTGTCCTGAGGATCTCAAATTCAACCATCTCGTGGTCGCTGCATTCAAGGCTGCCCTGCAGTGCCGTATTTCCAACGAGCCCTTCCCTGTTGGTGAGCACGAGGTCAAGCATGGCACCTCTCCTTGTCGGTTCCCCTATTACTTGCAGGAGGAAGTTGTCTTCCACACAATCGAGGAACCTCCCGGATTGCTTGTGCCGGGCCGTACTGTCATTCCAACAGATGTCAGGGTGGTTGAAGTCACCCATGAGAATGAGGGCATGTGAGCGTGAGGCTTTTCCTATCTGCCTATGGAGTGCTTCATCCACAGATTCCTCTTGATCAGGCCATCTATAACATATCCCCACAGTAATGTCTCCCATTGCTGTTTTCCCTTTAACCCTGACCCACAAGCTCTCTGTTACCTGCTCACCTGTCCCCAGACAGAGTTCCATACACTCCAGCCTATCCCTAACATAAAGGGCAACTCCCCCTTCGCGCCTGCCGGGCCTGTCTTTTCTAAAGAGTCTGTAACTTTCCATTCCAACACTCCAGTCATAGGAGCCATCCCACCATGTTTCTGCAATGACTATTATATCATACCCCCGTAGACGTGCACACATTTCTAATTCCTCTTGTTTGTTCCCCATGCTATGGGGATTTGTATAGAGGCATCTGAGCCGAGCTCCAAATGAAGCCGGCTCGTTGGCTGGAGCAGCCAGAATATTTCTGCATTGGTCCAAGCATTTATTATAGGTGCTGGCAACTGACTGGGAGTCTTGGGATGGAATGATGCCCCCCTCCTGCAACACATATAGTTTAAAGCCTCCAAACATCTAGTTTAAAGCCTCCACATCTAGTTTAAAGCCTCCAGTGCTCAGTTCTTCCTCAGGAATGCTTTAGGATGTTTTATATTCACTACTCACTTCTGAAAATACAATTGCAGATTCCAGGATTCAGTCTTCCTCATTCAGGGATTAGGAATTATTTTAAAAGCATTTGCATTTCCCAAGTCTCAATACCTAAAGTTAAAGGCCTGGTTAACATTAATATTTCAACATCTTAGTAAGTTTAAGTTGCCTAGTCCACAGATTGCCTAGTTCACAAAGTCTTCAAGTAGATCTGGAATGCTTCTCCCCCAAAATGGCCCCAAGAGACCATACTAGAAATAAGGACTTTACAGTTTCTCTGTGTAATACATGTGTGACATCAAGAGTGCATGTGTGGCTTCAAGAGTCCATTTCATGGATGCAAATGAGAACAGAGATGTCATGTCAACTCTACAAACACCACTGAATGCATTTTGCCCCCCACTCCCTTCCTTCCTTTCTCCCTCTCTTCCTCCCTTCCTTAATTTCTTCCTTCTCGCCTGCCTCCCTGCCTTTGCTTTTTTTCTTCCTTTCTCTCTTTCTTTTCCTTTATGTCTGCCTCTCTCTCATTTTTCAGGATCAGCTCTCCGCTGAAAAGTTGCTTTGTAGTCACTGAACTAATGATAATTTTCTTTTTTTAAAGGCAAAATATCAAGACCCTGAGGAATCTCGTAATGAATGAGACTTGAAACAGTATTTTGTCAGGCTAATTGCATGCTGTAAAAGATTTCAGGTTAAATCTGAAAATATATGTGGCTCGAGGTTGCAGTGTTATGGATGAAACACTAAGAATGACCTTCTTCACTATTACCTGGCTTATTTCTTTGAGCAAATAATAATAGTCTAATCATTGCCCTTGCATATATGAATACAAGTCATTCTGAAAACAACAGGACTTTTGCATGCATATCCCAGGGCAAAGTTTTACCCTGTATTTTCAGTGGTAAAGAGTAGTTTAAGCCCATTTGTAATTAATAGTTCACCAAGAATTTTTTTTTTCTTTCTTGTATGTAAATTAGTAAAAATTTCTAATGTAATAGAGGAATATGTCATTCTGGCTGGCAGCAAGGCCAGTTTAACAGAAGTAACAGACTGTTGTTGCATTTCTCATTCATTATGAACATGATTTTGCATGCCATTCATGCTGGCTTATGGCATGTGCACAATGTGATGATATCCTGCTGGAATTTTGTTTGTTCCTTGAGTATGTAAGAAAACTGAAAGATTCCAATTGTATGTAATGAAGTTATAATTTCAAGGGTATAAGGGACTGAAATCCCCTGTTATTCACTGCATTACTTGTCTATCTTTGGAGTATTTTCTACAGGGCACTTGCTGAGGTTTTGATCAACTTAATTTTAAATGTCCCAAGTCATAGAACATTGAGACTGCCCTTTTTCTTTAACTGTTCCACAGTGTAAGCGATCCTAGTGTCAGGAACTTTCACTGATATAAAAGAACATGCTTTTTTTTCTTTTCCTTTATCTGATAGTGCTACATGTATATACAATACTATAAAGCTCTATTACCTATGTTTAAGAGTGGGTACTCTTCAAGTGCTTATAGGCTGTAACCATACCATAACCTACCCCCAAACACAGCTTGCTATCTATCTTCTTCAAGTGCTCACCCTTGCCCATGACTCATCCCTGACCCTTCGATGGTGTCTAGTGCCTGGAGCTGGGGCTGCCCTATGCCCTGCTCCCTAGTTGAAGCTGTGGAATGGGCCCTGGCTGCCAAGCCCTGTCCTGCCTTATGACTGTGCCACCTACAGGACTCTTCATTTCCTATATTCATCCATCTCTGTATGTTCTTGTCCTATTATTAATGCTAAATGTAAGGAATAAGTTAATTACTATATTGGGGATAAAGCTCTTACATGGGTTTGTTTGCCTCATTTGATCTTCACAAAAGATAATGAGAAGACAATTACAGTTGGACAGAGTCCTGCTGAGGGTCAAAGATTACAGAAGCAGATCAGAAACCCTGGGTTGTCAACACTATCAAGCAATGGCAAAACACGGAGAGACCAGGACTGCTGTAACTGCTGCATGTTCCCTTACACTCAAAGCCCAGAGGGACATCTGCTCCTGGGCAGCAGAACTGCTCCAGGGTGGTGCTGTTCTGAATTTCATTAAGATAATGCAGAAGCAGCTCAATTAAGGGAGGAAATTAATTAGAGTATTGCCCTGTAATTAGACTTCCCGAGACAGCTGCACTCCCTTTGCATGGCTACAGCCATTCCTTCACCTTCTGGGGTGGCAGAAAAGATGGTTTAATTTCTCACACCACCTTCAAACAGGCCTTCATATCATGCATTGATCAAGGCACATGGGAAATGAATCTGTTCCACTGTGTTAATATTAAATAGTAAGAAGAGAGGATGACCAAAGCAAACTGCAGTATTTTCTAGTGGAACAAAATCTTTCAGTGGAGATGAGAAATTCTGAGAAGACCTATTGAACGAGAAAAATTGACAACAGAAGAGCAGATTAGATTCATTTTGTACAAGTGCAAGGTAACGAACACTGGAAGGAGCAGTTTAAGCAACCGATACATACTGATGGATTCAGAATTAGCTGTTAGTTCTGAGGAAAAGAGTTTTAGGCATCATTATGGACCATTCAATGAAGACATCTGCTATGCATGCAGAAGCAGAAAATAAGATGCTTGGCTGCATGGTAAAGGAAATAGTAAATAGCATGAACAAAATGATACAATGCCATTGTATAAAACCTATTCTGCAGCATGTCCTTACTTAGAATACTGCATTTAATTTTGGTCATCTCAGCTCAAAGGTGCCATGAGAGAAATCAGAAGAGATTGAGAAAGGCAAGTGAAAATTATTAGAATCACAGGAGGATATTTCAAATAGGAAAAAAAATAATGAAGGAATCAGGTACATTAATCTGGTTAGGAGAAAAGCAAGATGTGGTAGGAGAGAGCTCTCTAAAATATTACATGGTGTGGAAAGAAAGCAAAGCATATATTACTGCCTCCATTTTGTGATAATGTAGGTATGCTCAAAGAATGGTCTGTGAAGAACAGCAGGTTCTAAAAGGACATAGTGAAATATCATTGCATGCAGAGTAAAATAGCCTGTGATGCCCTGGGATGCAAGATGAAATTGCAGCAAGAGTGTTCAGGCCCTTATTAGCCATTAAGGTAGTAACTATCATTTACAGGAGGGTGACACAACCACTGAAAGTGCCTCCCTATAAATAAGAGTAAGTCACTTGTAAGAAAAGGTGACAAGACAGATTGGGCTAAAATTTCCGAAGTTCAGATAAAATGTCAAGATCTGTAATACCTGCGTGGCTCAGGGCACTTGTGCTAACCCACTGCTGCTGACAAAATAGGATGATGCCAGAACACACAAGATCTTAGAGTTTTGTTAATGTAAAATTTTAGTCTGCAGTCCTGAGCATCAGCCATCCCTGCTAGACTATCTCCTGGATCTACACCGATATCACCAAGTAGCCCATAGAACCCCTTCACTACCATGAATAGTGCCCACTAATCTTTCACTGTGGGACACCTTTCCACTGAGAATCAGCTTCATGCTCTGTATTTTAATACACAACTGAATTCAGACTTCTCGCCCTTCCCAAAAAACTATCAGTGAGGCTGAGGACAGATGGGAATGAACGTCTGGGACTTCACAGAAACAGGGGAGCAAAAATAAAAGACATGTGTGCGTGTGATGAGAAACGGAGAAGTAAAAGCAAAAATCCTCAAAGGAATGATACAGGGAGAAAAGGGTGAAACCTTTGAGAGACAGGAGAATACAATGAAACAAAAGAAGGGTGAAGGCAAAATGCAACAGAAAGAGATTGAAAGGAAAAGTGGTCAATGGAAATATTATAGCACAGATTTTCTGAGGCCAAAAGGTATAGCAAATATAAAGGTGTATAAATTGGAGGGGAAAGGAAGGTGGGCAAGTACAGAAGGAGCAGAGAGAAAAGATACAAGGAAAGAAGACCTAAAGGGGCGGGGTGTGTGTGTGGGGGGGAACGTAATAAGTAAGAAAGACTGTTCCCATAGAAATTAAAATCTCAGCAAAGGATGCTGAAAGGTATCTGAAGACAGAAAATGGATAGAGTGAATCAAGGATGTATGGAAGGTGGAACTGGAGAGAAAACACCATGCAGATGCATTATCAATGTGCTACCTATGTCTTCCAATGCAGGACAGAGAATGAATTCTGCCCCAGAAGCTACCTTTGACTGAGAATTTCTTCTGGGATAGTATAAGATACATGAAAATGCAATACAATAAAAATATCTTAGTGATGTAAATGCTGGATGATTCATAACACAATGGAACGAAGGGCAAATTCTGTTAACCATCTTAGAAGAAATCACATGTTTTCTGTATACTTTTGTTAATCCCAGGCAAAAGTGTACATTTTGCAGAAATACTAGAAAGAATAGCCCAGGCCATGATTTGTGTCCTTCCACAAAAATGGAAACTAACGGTCTTGTTAAAGTAGGTTCTATTGCACTGATGTCTGTGAAGTAAAATTACCACCATTTGAGACAACTCTCAAAATTCTTTTACAAAAGCTTTTCTGTACCTAATAATGTTCTGATTTTAGAACATGACTGTTACTCAGAGCATGAGAAAAAGTTCTGTAATATCACTGGATTTCCACTCCTTCTCAGCATGTGGTTTTACAATGCAATTCCAAAACTGGATGTCATCCACTCTGACTATTTCATACCCACACGGAAATGACATACAAAGACAAGTAAGCCTGATATCTGTCCTCCTGTTGTTTGGATGAGGCAAGCAGGCTGGTAGAGCAACAGGTCTTCAGTAGTAGGTCTTGGAACTTTAGCCACATTCATAGATGATATCACTGAATTCTGTGATCTTTCACAATTGTCAGTATCAGTGTTTTGTCCCTGCCTTTTTTTTTTTTTTTTGCCCATTTAGATAGATAATAAACAGTTCAATGCAAGACAATCTACAGTGTCCAGAGTATAAAGACTTCAGGCCATACTATAAGGAAAGGATAATTATCTATTAAACATAGTTACTGCACTGTCCTAGACTGTTACCTGCAACCCACTTAGGTATTCATTGCACTCACTACACATCTCTGTCCTGGTACCATAGAATCGTAAACATGAATTACTAATTATTTTCTATGCATTTAACCTAAAAGAATAAGCATTTGCATTTTTTCCTTCTCTCTTAGTGAGCTTGTGATGGACACTAATACTGCAAACAGGATGTAGCTAACAATTTGCTGTGAGTGTTTCGGCTTTCCATTTTCTTGCAGGTTCAGTCACTGCCAAAATCTCACTTGCTAGAGATTATTCTTTGGTTTCTGAAGAGAATTCAGTCATCTCTACAGTCTTATTTATTTTGCTTCATTTAAAATTTCAAGTAATTTTCAGACTGGAACAATGAATAAACTTAGGACTAGAGGAAGGGTAGTAAGGGTTAAGAGGCTTTTTTACTCCTACCTGATCTCCTTTCTATTCTGATAAACTTTTAGAAGTAGCATCTCCCCTTTAACTTTCTAGTGTTGATGAAAAAGATTAACAGTGAAGGATGGAAGACACAGAAGGATGGGAGAGTTGGTTTGAAATTTGCATTAGGAATAAAGTGCTACCTATAATTTAGTATTAGTATTTAGTCTTTCTGCTCACAAATTTGGGAGAGTGATTTGGCCTAGGCAATCTCTTATAAACATTTGTCTGTGATGTAGGGGGCCTATAGGGATGCTGGGGATGGACTCTTCATTAGGGACTGTAGTGATAGGACAAGGGGTAATGAGTTAAAACTTAAACAGGGGAAGTATAGATTGGGTATCAGGAGGTAATTCTTTCCTGTTAGGGTGGTGAGGCACTGGAATGGGTTGCCCAGGGACGTTGTGAATGCTCCATCCCTGGCAGTGTTCAAGGCCAGGTTGGGCGAGGCCTTGGGTGATATGGTTTAGAGCGAGGTGTCCCTGCCCATGGCCGGGGGGTTGGAACTTGGTGATCTTAAGGTCCTTTCCAACCCTAACTATTCTATGACTCTATGATTCTATGTCAGACTCAGGACTTGACTTCACTGCAGCTTGTCCATTTCATCTCGAGCTGCTTCTACTTCCCTACTTTCTACATCCTCTGCATTTACAGTAACTCTGCATCCCTCATTCTGTTCCCAAACCTTGGCAGAGCAACATTTAATGTAAATAGAAGTGATAATGTGATTTCTCTCCCCAACAATATTTATTTACCAATGAGACCCACAGCCAGGCTTATCTCCCTGGGCTTCCCCTCAGTTACCCTTGACCATTCAGGCTGAACTTTTGGATACCTGTCACCACAGAGGTGCATACTATATTCAGCTTAGAAAGGGATTTCTGTTTTTGCTATGAGCAGTGGGGTATCTGATGCCCTGTGAGCTCTGAATCATGCTTACCAGTGAGGTGGGAGGCCTAGGTCAAAGCAAATCCTAGCTGAGGACAAATTCATATTCACTGAAGTTAGCAGAGCTCCATTAGTGCTTAAAACTTCCTATCCTTTGTTTGCACTCCACTCACAGCATTATTACAACTGGTTTTGTGGCTCATTTTATATATGCTTGTTTATCACTCCCAGGAACAGTTTGATTTCATTCTTTTAAGACCACTCTCATGGCATTTTCCCATTCAGATTAGCCATTTAGTACTTATGGCTTCAGTTCAGCAAAGCACTTAACCACATGCTGAAGCAAATGCATTTTAAACATGAAGTGACGTATGTTGCTGATATATCATTAGGACTTAATATTTATATGGAAACAGTGCCTAGCAACCCAGCCCTGTTCCAGGAGTTCTGCTGCTGCTGCATGTTGTACACAACAGAAAGACAAATATTGTTCCCAGAAGCTACCAGTCCTGAGCTTTATATAGTGTACATTCCTTGAATGTGTTACGAATATTAACCTGTGTAACCACTGCATTATGCTGAGGGTTGGATGAGCTAAGGTAGCTCCCATTTGCTGATAAGGAAAATTAATCAGCAAAACAATTGTCTCTGTCAGCTTTCCTACACCAGCCCTGGCAGCTTATCCCATTACCCCTCATGGGCTTCATGCTAGCCTAGATGTACTTTATATTCCCCCATTCTCCTGGGTTTAGGTTTTGGCAACTATACCAAAGCCCTGCTTCTAGGGCTAGACATGTAAATTGAACAATTTGTCGATCAAAAAAACACCCCACCTTATCTATATGCTATATTGATTATAAGAGCAAAGAGGATTTGCAAGCTCATACATACATGCAAGAACAGATAACAAACCAGTGTTACAGAAGAAGACAAACCACTGTATTAAAACAGCCATTTTCATCATAACATAGTTTTATTCTTAAAGGGTTTGATCTACTATGGATTTCTACTACCATTTTATCAGTCTCTTCTGTGTTTGACAGTCACTCTGGAAATCTTTAGTTTTGACACAAGATGGGTTGAAAAGGTCATATTTCTGTTTTGCAAATCTTCACGAACTGGACTTTAGAGATGCAAAATTAAAACCAGTGTGTTTCATGTATGTTGTTCCAAGGTATAACAATGAAAAGACAGAGAAATACTTTTAGATGCAAGATGTAGGCTGAGTTCTTCCTCTCTCCTTCCTTCCCAGGTTATAATTTTTAAATGGGCATGGTTCTGCAGGACTATTATTTTAGGACAGCTCTGCTCCTAATTCACTGTGTACAAATTGCCCCATACACTCCAGCATTACATCTGTTGATAGCTGTTTGAAAGTAGGGTGATATCAAGAAGATATTCTGCCTACTCTGGAGACCTCCAAACATCTCTCTGAGGTCATTATTAGAAGCCCATTAGCAAATTAGCAGGTTTATGTATTTACTCTGCTGTGTAAAACCCCTTATTCAACTGTGAAGATTTGATCATGCCTAATCTGATGTGATAATCTCCGATCTATTGAACACCCATTGTTTTTCAGTACAAAGAAGTACTTGGACTACCAGGGCCCTTGGCTAATTATGGTAGGGACCCCTTTCTGTTCCAGAGGTCAGGGTAAATCTTCTTGGTTTAGCTTGACCTGAAGATATTTTTTAGCAGATCTACTCAAAATATTGCCTGTATCTTTATGTACACCATGACACACACAAGGAAATACTTCATTAGGGTACTTAAGAAGAATACACGCCTCTGTGCCTAACTGAAGGATAGTGTTGTGGGCTCTCTACCTCTCTTTGCTCCAGGTGAGCTTTAATGCTTCCAAGAGAGAGACTGCTCCCAAATCTCTACTTTCAGAACACCTAGCACTGCTTGCAGACACAACAGCCTTCCTGCATCACATACGGCACACACAATAAATCATAATGCTGGTTCTCTTAGGCTAGCTCACACATGAAGGGCAGGCAATTAGTTCTCTCTCTGTTCCAGGGATGAATTCCGCACTGCCACTTTCCCCACTAGCACAATGGACAGAAGCTGTTTCTTTCACATCACACTCCTCAATCCTACCTGCATTTGTAGATTCTGATTATTTTTTAATCAAATGCCTAAACTCATAAGCAATCCTTGCTCTCTGCAAACATGTGCCTCTGTGCCTAAGTTAGAAGTTAAAGCAAGACAATCACTATGTGCAAGTAACATTTAAGCTGAATACTTCTGTCTTGCCACCACTGTTTTTCCATGATACCTCAGGGTTTGTTTCCTTTTTATCCTTTAAAAAAGGCCACCAGATACTTTCTTTTTTTTTTAGTGCTGACACAAATGAAAGGAACTGGTGGGCTGTGAAAACAGAATCAGCAAGGAACCCTAAGAACAGAGTCTGGCATTCAACACAAAAGGGAATGTGCTACAAGAAGTGTAAGAACATCCAATTCGCCAAAAGACTTATCCTTCCCATTTTCTTTCATCCTGAAGTAGCCAGTAAAGGCAGAATAGCAAAGAAGACCCAGAGAAGTATACTGACTACAGCAGCCAAGAATACCAAGGAAAGATTTTTGTCAGAAATAAAGATTAATTTGGTGTCTCCTTTTTAGATTTTCTTTACAATTCCTGAGCCACAGGCATTTCTCAAATGGATAATTATCTGTTAAATAAAAATGCAGTTTGAAAATGACTCAAGCTATTTGTAAATTCAAGTTGGAGTTACAGACTGCTTTAGCCAAAATGAATAAAAGAAACATGTAAGGGGGAGGGTGGGTAAAGCTGAAATGTTTGACTTCAACATTTTCTCAAAAAAACATTTTGCTTTCTTTTCACATCTTGAAGACTGCTTCAAGTAGAATTCATTTTATTTCCCCATTTTCACTTTCAATTTTAAATAAAATTATAATTATTGAATGTTTTCTCTTGGTGGAGAGGAAAGCTATGAGTATATTTTGGCAAGAACATTTTCATTGTTAATTTCAAGTTATCATCCTTAGTAAAGTAGTTTCCTTCCTTCTTTCATCTATAGTAACAGAAATTTGTACTTGAACACACCACAAAATAATTTTGTGCACATCTTCTTTGGCAAAGACAGAAGACTGGAATAGAAGAGGGGAAGGTATTTACTGATAAGAGGTCTCTGGGCTACAGTTATTTCTGCGACTTTAACGTAGGGAGGTTCAGAAACAGTGGTACACACAGGAGAGACACAAGACCAGCACAGCATAAGCAACTGTATATCAGAAAGGGAACTGTGCACTAAATCAGAGGCAGGCATAACAAAAGTGGTTCTGGCATTCAGGATTAAGATGAACTGACAAAGCTGAAACAGATCAGCTGGTATAAAACCCAGAGAAAATCAAAAGTAATTACCTGTGGTTAAAAATCCCAAACATAACAAACCTAATATTACTTCTTTCTAACTTGCTCAAGGACTGCACAGGTTTCATGAGAGGGGGGAGCCAGTGCCACCAGCTTCTTGCTTGTCTGGCACCTTAGCAAGTTTGATTGCTCCCTGAAACCTGCTGAGATGTTTGGCCCACAGCAGCAGTTTTGCTCCTTTTTGTACAGTTAATAACTAGCTCCCATGGCATCAGCATTAGCTGTCAGTGTCTTCAAATGGCAATAAAAATCTTGGTCTAAGAGTTGTTCTAGAACAATTACTTGTGCCCTGGCAGGGAAGGTTTCAGACGCCACACTTTGAAGCCTCTCTGATGGATTTTATGTTTTGAGTCTTGATCTTCACCTAACAGGACATGTTTTCAAAGTCTTTGTGCCTCCTTCCAGGGCTTGAGGAGAAGTAGCTACAGGAGTTAAAAGAGAGGAAGGGAACTGCGTGATACAGAAGAGACTCCTGAGGCACATGTTTCCACATTTCCCAGGCACTGGCTAGGACAGCTGGCTAACACAGTCTGTTGCTTTGAATTCAACCAGTAGATCATGAGCAGTAGTAAGATTTCACACAGTATTGGAAATTTCAGCAGATAAACCCTTCTATGTCACTTCATGTTTGCTACAATGCTAGGATGACTCTAGAGCCAACACATCACACCGCAGTCTCTCTGTGTTCAGCATCTCTGATTGTCCAGACCTGCACCCAGATTGCCATCTCCAGGGACACCTCTTCAGGGAATAGTGCAAAGAGCATCCTGTGAATGAATGCACTTCATGCCCCTGTTTAGGAGTCTCAAGTCCTTGTAGGTTTTACCCCCAGTGATTGCTTTTTCCAGCTTAGGCAAAGAGAAACCTCTTTGAGTTAAATATTCATATGACTTGAGTGGGACTTGAGTTGCTGCTCTTTGTATACATTAGGCTCATCTTTTCAATAAAGAATGGAAAAAAAAGTGCTCAAAATCTATAAATGACTTGCCTTAATGCCTTTACCCCTGTTAACACATGCAGAACATAAAGATTCAAAGATTCACAGATCCTTTTTCAAAATATATGTAGGTTGTTCCTGATTTTCTCTAAGAAGGACCACTCGAGGGAAAGTGTATAATAACTCTGGTGGGAAGTCTGTATACTTAAACAAAAAACCCAACAAAACATAAGAAAGAAGCCTTACATCTTCAGCTTAGCAGATTCACTAGCTTACCTGTGTGGCTGCATGTAACACTTTGATATAAACGTTGTAATAGAACAAGTACATGAAAAACTCAAGCTCTGTTCTGCAGATCCTGCGTACCATTCAGTTGTAGCTCAGTGACTATGATTTTACTTCAGATCCTTGTTGGGACACTGAAGATGAAAAAGCAAGCTTTGCTTGAGAAAAGAAAAAGGAGGAAAAAAGTAGAGTGGAGAAAAGCAAAGGGAGGAAAGGAAGACAGCAGGGAAAAAATGGTTGTGCTGCATTTGTTTAATTTAAAAGGGTAGAAAAGATGTGCAAAAAAACATTCTTTCCTTATCCTGAAAGGCTGGGGGAACTGAAGATGTGATTGTAGCTGGGGAGGAAGAATATGATTCCAGGATTCTTCAGGGTTCAAGGACAAAGAGAAAACCTGCTTCATGCAATCCAAGTAGCTCCTGGTGCTGGTCAGAGCACCTCTGTTAGCAGGTCCTATATGCAACTAAGGTCCTGCTGGATTTACCAGAACTTGGGATACCATCTAGGTTTATTAGCCTAAGCTGCTGAGCTGGTGATACACTAGAACCACATCCTTCCGACCCTTCCAGACAGACCACACTAGAAGCAGTGGATCCTTTACATCAGCCAAGATGCTAATTTCTTTGATTAAAAATAGTATGAAAGGCACACCGTGAGAGGGAGACAGAGTGCCATGTGAAGTGTGTGTAGTTCCAGCATTGTTTTTCTTTTATTTTTAATATGAACCCAGAAATTTCCCTGCATGCTTGCTTACTGTTATTGTTTTGACTGCGTAACTGACATTCAACTGCCAGAGTCCTATTTCAAATTAGGAGATAATGTTTGCTTTGCTGTTACCTTTCAGGCTGCCAGTAATATGTCCAGATCAACTTGTCATCAAGAAAATGGGCTCCAGTATTCCACAACTCATGTAATTGCTTCCCTTCCTTCCCTTTTTATATCTCTCTTTCTAAGGTATCTCCACTCTTTTTCTTTTTTCATTTTGTTTTCCTTTATAGTATATCCAGGAAGAATGGAGAAGCATAAAGGAGTTGATGACGATGAATTAATATGCGGCTATGTGCTTGCTTGCCTCTGATGATGATGAGATACAGGAAAAATCATTTACGTGTAGCAAACCTGACAGCAGTAGAAGTCAGCTAAGCTTTCCCGAAATCATCTAGGTCTTCATTTGGCCTATCAACATTAGCTTTTGGGAAAGGAAGTGCATCTTTGCATTTAAATTAAGGGTAGAACATGAGTGGCATTTATTTGCACCACTGATGTTTAGTAAGTCAGTCTCAATGCTGGTGCATCCATGGGTGGAGAAGCCCAATATTCATGATGTTCCCATCTGGCAAATGCCATCTAGGGACCTCTCTGTAGTACAAGGCAGTGATTGCTAGGGAGAAGTGTTCAGATAGTCACTTAGCAGACTGGTGATGGGGCAAATGTAAGTTTGTAAGTCCAAGGAGGCATGGAAGTGCTACTGCTCCCCATAGGAGACAGCTGGTGCCTGCTAGATGAGTACAAGAACAGTTTAGCAGTTTAGACTACAGTGTCATCCAGCTCTGAGCTCTGCTTTGACTCTTTTCCTTCCCACTTGTGGTTTACAACTGCTCACAGCCAGGCTGACATTTCTTCTCACTGCTGCTGGTGTCTGCCTTCCTTGCTGTTTGGAAACCCCAAAAGGCATTATGACTGAGACATGTCAGTGTGATTGACAGGTTTGTACACACAGCAGGCTGGGGCATCCAAGAAGCACTGATGACAGCTCACAGACATGTGAAGGCAAGAGAGCAAGTGGATTTGGCAGCCTGAGGAGCAAGTAAACAGGCATTGGCTTCAGCCCATGAGCTCTGGGGAGGCAATGGGACCACTTCAGAGACTGAATTTGGTGCATGAGGTTATGGAGATGCATGAAGAGGAGATGCAAAGAAGGATGAACAAATGAACAGCTATTGGAAAAGAGGGACATTAGATAAGGGGGATGACAGAAGGGAAGAGGAAGAAGATAAAGAACCCAGAAAACAGAAATAAGAAAATTATATCTCCTTCATCGAAGATGCTTGCCATGAGACTTTGCTTTTCCCTCCTACCCCACCTCAGGGAAGAAGTTACATTTGTTTTTCAAGCTGTTATCACTAGCCTCTCCATAAGGAAGAACAGCCTGTTGAGTTTGCATGTTCACAGATCAAATCTCTTTTCTGGCTCCATCAGGAGATTCATATCACTCTTGATAATCTTCCCAATAGAACAGTTTTTATATAGGTCTTATATTTACAGCAGGTCTTCCTGCAAGTACAAACAGGAGGCCCTGTCCAGCAGTCCAAGTGTCCACTGACTTGACACTATCCCACAAAGTCAACGGGTAACATGACTGACTCTGAAATTAAGTCATTGCATTACTAATTCAGGATAGTCTGAGTACTTAAATCTTCCAAAGACCATACAAAACCTGACAACACTTCATTTTAAAATTCCATTGTAAAATGGAAAACAATCATAACTGCTTTCTTCCTTAATTTGGTGGGGCCCTGTACATAGGTAGGACCAAATGACGCAACTGCTCCTCCTCCAGATCTGAACCTGTGGAATGGAAACCAGAAATTTTGCAATGGCTGTTGAAGGGTAGCCATGGAACTAGCCTGGCCAAATGGTTTCTCTCAGTGGGAGCAAACACTGAAGAGGCAGCCCAGAGAGAAGACTTTTGGTCCATCTATCTAATTAGGCTGTAACCTCTTGGAGGAAGGGACAGGCTACTAGTATGGGTTTTACATGTTAGGGAATTATCTTAGTTTTCTTTCTCCTCTCTATTAACCTTTTCTCCTCCTTCTTGGCCCAAGAGCTGCCATTGTGGATTTCACAATACTTTGTCAGCAGCTTCCTTTGCTAGGTTTTTTTGTCTGTTTTGGTTTTTTCTTTGTCATCAGCAACATCTGAAGACTCATCTAAAGTCTTTAGATGCACCTTAAAATTTTCTCACATTGCAGTTGCCTTACAAATGGTCTTTTATCAAGGTCAGACCTGAGAAAGGATTGTGATTTGTCTTCTCTCATACGCAAGCTTTGTCATTTTGCCATTTGTCTGGGCTGTTCACTGAGTTTCACTAAAAACTTCAAGCTCTCTCTCCCTTCTTAGCACGGATAATGAATGTGGCAATGAAAAAAATGTACTTTCTTTTCAGCTAGGTGTCTATATCTGATTTACTTCTTTGTGTAGACCTGCTTTTGCCACCAGATTCAGCAGAGCCCTTGAAGATGTAGACATGGGTAACATTAAACTGACTATGAGTCACCCCAGATAGGAACACCCCAAAAGATCCATAAGTCTGTTTGTCCAACTTTTAGAGCACCTTCAATGCCAGCATGTGAGAAAATGCTGTGTTGGACCAAGTGATTAGAGAGGGTGTCTGTGCCTAGGCTGGGAATGAAGGCACCACCACAGCCATGCTTACGTTTGCCTGTAGTGACATGGGATTGAAAATCAGGGCAGCAGCCACAGCACTGCACTGTGCATGATTGAAATATATGTGTGTTTATGGCAAAGGGAAGCAGAAGCCTTTAAGGCTGGTGTTTGGTCTAGCCCTCCTCTACCTTGGACTCTTGCTCTTCCTTGAGTGGGATGTTGGATCAGGTGACATTCAAGAGTACCTTCTGGCCTAGATTGTTCCCTGATCCTCGTATTGCATGTGTCACAGTGGGACAGGCTGTAGCATGCAGAATACCAGATAGCCCTCATTTGCTCCACTGCACTTTTTTTACAGAGAAAATCTAGGAGATCCAAAAGTCAGTGATTGAAGTTTGGCTCTCACATTCCAGTGAAGATAACTAAATAAATAGATCACGTACAACATAACCATCTGTTACTGGAGAAGTGAATCAAGGCCACTTATCTATTTCAGTTTAACAAACTAGTTTGAAAGTCTCAGCATCCTTGAATACAAGTATTATCTGTTGACACAGCTGCTACTCTCTTGCTATTGTCTCTTTCTTTCAACCTGAAGCAATGCCAAAATACAGCTGAAGGCATTGCTTGCAATAGCACATGAGCAGTCTCATCTCCTTTCTTCCCGTGCATTCAGAGTCCAGGTAATTGCTAGGCATGAATTTATGATGCTCCCTGTTAACGAACTGTGGCTTGAGAACAGGTGGGTAGTAGATTCACAAAGACTGTAGCTTCTGCTTTAGACTTCCTTATTTAAATATGTGCATTGAAGTAATTTTGAATCCACATCCATATTCAAAGCTTCAGATGTACTTGGGTCCAGGTATCTCCTTTTTAAGCCATTTGGATCCAAACTAAACTTCCTCCAAACTTCACAGCTGACTAGATTTATGTAGTAAATAGTGAGGGAGAGGGTGTGGAAAGAGTCTGAGAGACTATAAATTGTGGAGGCAGAATTATAGCTCCAAATAGGATGTCTTTTATAGTGTAGCATGGACCCCTTCAGGGGTGATAAAGTTCAGATCTGTGTGTTCAAGGAGAGCCACAGTTTGATGACACTGCCAGTGATACTCCTCTTCTGCTTCCATACCCTATGAAGCAAACCTCCATTTGTTGTCCAACTAGAAAATTACTAATGGACCTTTTACCGTGAGAAAGAAGAGAGCACTGGCTTGGACAGCAGAAGAAGGGTGGAGAGAGAAAGAGAAGGCAGTTTCAATTTTGCAATAAAAATAGAAATAATTATGCTAAAAGGGACCTTTTTTTTTTTTTTTTTTTTAAAAAAACACTGGAAGAGGCTTTACTCTCTGCTCCTTGATGACATTTCCCTATTCCTGCAGGAATTCCTATTTAGCCTAATTAGGCTCTGTTTCTCCTTCATTTGGGCTCCATAACTCATTAGCTTCCAGCTGGGCAACTCATGATTCTAGGATGTCTAATTACCTTCTTCTAGCAGATATCCTGATTGCCTCTGGTCAAAAAACGCTGATCCAGTCCCTTTAGCTGATTTGAACTGATCTCACAATGAGTTGTGTCATTAGCCCCTTCTAATTTCATCCATTCTTTCTACTTATTCCCCTTGGTCAATATCAACATCACATATGACCTGGTGTGGCAGAGAACCAAGAATATAATACAGTCAGTATCTTAAAGAGGAACACTCACTAACTATTGGTCTGCATCATTTTGATAATATCAAGAACTTTGGTTTGAAGTTCCTGAGGCACACAGATGAATAAGTATCTTCATCTGTTTCAGCTAACCACAGAGGTCTTTTTCTCTTCTTTCCAAGGGTGACATTAAATCCATTTTAATCAGGTATGAAACTCTAATTCAATTTTGACTCTTTGCTGGGACTGTATCCAAAGCTAATTTGTCACAGTCACATTCAAGTTTACCGCAGTCAGATTCAAAGCAGAGTTTATAATATTCTTGTAAATTTGGATAAATGCATCAACGCAGATCCAGGCTTCAGTAAAAGGTTTGTTCCATTGTTTTTGTGGTTCAGTTTATTCAGATTTATTTGACTGGTTTTCTTAAAAAAACAAAGAAAAAGAAGAACATGTTCAGTTGCAAGGGCTGACCCTGATTTAGTGGTCTACACAGATTATATTTTTTGTGTATAAATGCCCCAGTCACAAATGTTCTGCTGTAGCACAGAAGAATTGCACAGTTTGCATTGTTAAAGCAGATCAGGATTGAAGTGTTTTGTTGATTTATTAATGACAGGTAGGTAAATGCCAGTCAGCAAAACATATGTTCAGGATATAATGTCAGCAATATAATAGAAAAAAAAAATGTAAGACCAAACCCTCACAAAACATTGTTGTACACTTACAAATTTCTGAACAACTTTTTACAACTAGTCCAAAATTTCTAATCCCATAGATATGTGCTCACAGAATTCATTTTCCAAGAGTGGGCTGTGTAGGTACCACACTCAAATACCAGAGAGCAAGTTTATCAGTAGTTGGGAATATATGGGTGAGTTACCTACAACCTGACCTCTAATATTTGTTTTAAATTGTACTAAATCGTCTCTTTCCAGTAGCTCCTTCCAGTCTCTTTTTCTTTATATTACGATTTCACTTGGGCTGCAGAGAATTTTGAAGACACTCCATAGAGTCAGTTCCTTATTTATCACTGCTGTAGGCTATTGTTCCCAGATTAAAGACTTCAGCTAAAGTGTCATATTCCTATGTGAAAACAAGAGAGACATTCTCTCCCTAGAACAAGAGCATCTGCCTATTGTCTGCCATCAATAAAGGCTGCTTTATTCTATTATATTTCACTGATTACCAAAAAAGTTTCTGTGTTGATATTCTGCCACTCTCACCACCAGTGTGCAGCACACTCTGGTACTTCAGACACCTGGAAATAATGGGCATTGTGCTTCAGCTGTAATTGAGACAGTTCTTCTAAATCACTGCTCTGTAGTAGGTCACGCTGAGTACTAAGTTGTTACCACAGCCCCAAAATCCCTATTCTGATTGAGGCGCTTATGGATTCAAGAAGTTGAAAGAGTGGGTTGTGTTGTCGTTACCGGAGTAGCATTAGTATTTCAGGCAGAGCACTGATAACTTCAGTATGCCAGGGACACAGCGGTGAATTCATGTTTGTGGTGTCACCACAATCACATCAAATCCACTTTTCAGGTGTGAAAGTTGATACCTGGAAAGGTGACTTGCTAAAAGTCACACAAACTAGGAAAAAGAAGGAATTAGACACTGGAAAATGTGTTTAACCCAAGCGACTATGCTATTTTTCTTGTCAGGATTCTGGTTTCCAAAAAGAGATACATTGAATGGATGAAGTTTAAATTAAAGCAGTGGGGTGATGTTAATTTTGAAAGATTTCCATACAGAGGACAGTTTACTGACTTCATTTTCTCATTACTTCACCAAATACTTTGATATGTGATTGGGAAATCGAGTTTTCTTTGAGCTGTTACATTTCCCCATGAAGTGATACTTTTTCACCTGTCATTAAAAGGCATGTCATGAAGACCCTGTTCATGGCATACAAAGAAGACACTGTTCTGAGGATAAAATATTTTGCTTTTGCAACAACACTGTTGTCAAAAAGCATTTTTTTCCTTTTGTAATACATTTGATGGAACATCTGGTTTGACTGTTTATTATAACCTATGCCTTTGGGGTTTATGTTTTTAGTGGAGATGGTTACCTCCTTGGCTGGGGCATTTTGACCACTTTATGTAAAAGCACACGAGTTTGTCAGATGAGCAACATATAAAGTACTTTTCCTGAGATAGAGGCAACATGGTGCTTTTCCCCATAAGTAAAATGACAGATTCTGCTGTTAAAAGGATCAACTGATGTAACATACTTTATAATTTTATAAGAATAATCACTTCATAAAAATAAATGTCTCTCCAAGAAGTCAGGCTGCCTCTGTAGGTGCATGTAATTTGCTCCCTCCTCCTCTCACTCCAAAACTGTGTTAGCTGATATTTTGCCCTGATGTGCCAACAATAGGATAATATGATAGATTAAGCCAAGGCAGTCCCAATTAATTCCTAAACAGTTTTAATTTAATTTTCCTCTTTAAATAAACCCAATTTACCTCTATGGAGGTGTGACACATCTGATTACACACAAAGACATTGGGAGCAGCCATGCTTGGAGAGCGAGAGAGAGGGAGTGAGAGACAAGAGTGAGCTCTGTGCACGATGTGATAAGAGATCAAAGCTAACAGAGCTCCTCAGTATTTCTATTAGCAATAACTCAAAAGAACTTGCATTTCAAATGTCCCTCTTAACCACTTTAGTTGCAGAGATAATAACTGAATCCTGCTAAAGGAAAAGAGTCAGGGGTCAGGCCTCTAAGCAGTAGAAATTATGGAAACTAAAAAGGCTAGTTAAGGTAAATAATCCACATAGCCTCCTGCTTCATCCTGGTTTCAGAGTACTTAGTTTTCAGCCCATGCAAGAGTAGCTGAGCTGTGGATGGTGATGTGGGATGGGCCTCTTGCAGAAATCGGAGGCAGGTTTTAAAATGTACTCTAAACTCTTCCATGGGCCCTCTGTTTTGCCTTCCTTTCATGACCTGCTTTACCAGCCCCAAGAACAAATTTTCACAGCGTTTTGAACTTTTCCTTTCCCTTGATAGAGTAGGCTTGGTTGAGCATCTGCATGTGTTGATGTGTCTGAGTGTGTGTGTCCCTGTGAGAACCCGTTGCTTTGTAGTGATTTTTAATTCCTTAATAGCTTAGGAGCCATCTTCCCAAAGCGTGGTCTGTTTATATCTTTGCACTCAACTGAAATGGAATATTTCAGAATATTGGGAGATTTAGCAGCAATGGTTCCTTTTAAAGCCTTTAAGGTATTTGAAGACAAGATCTTTCATTGTGACTAGGTTTACCCCGTTTGATTTTTAAGCAGGTGATAAAGAACAGCACACGGCTTGTACCTTGGCTGTTGTGACACCCCAGAGTGAGGGTTAGATGACAAGAGATTAACAGTCAGTCGTGAGTGGTTTTACTGTCCAAGACACAGCACAAGGACCGGGGATGGTGAGAGACTTGTTGCTGAAAGAATAAAAGGCTTGCATAGGAAAATCATCACAAAAGCAACACCCAGGCAGAGATATGAAATCAGAGGCCAAATGGGAAGGTTCATCAGTGCAAGCATCCCAGTAGGTGTTGGGATACAGATGTATTTAAGACATTGAAGAATTTCGATCCCAAAATCAGGCTTTTCAACCTGGCACTGTGCCTTGTTGTGCATGCAGGAGTAACCTTGTGCCACGCTGCAGCCTGGTTCTCACCTGCACTCAATGGCTTTGACCTACCAGGTCTCAGGTATCACAACACACTTTCTAACAAGTACTTTGGAGCTCATGTGAAAGAGTTTTGCTAGTCTGAATGTGGGGGAGTGAAGATGGCTCTCTGTGCACTACAGCTCTTACCTCTGTTCCTCATGATCTCTGTCTGGGAAGGCAGAGCAGCCACAGATTTGCTCTGTCACAGGGCAAAGCCTCAGGAAGCCTCTTGGTATTTTTAGGGATATAGGGCACAGGAAATTATTTTGAAGCCATCATAGCCAAACCCCTGCCATCCTTTTTCCATATCCCACAACAGAAGAAGGGGAGAGCCTTGTCCTCTCACAGATACCTGGTTCCCAAAGAAGTCATTGGGAATAAGGGGCTTAAGTACCTTGAGGACTCAGGCAGTAAGAATCTAATTGCTTGTTTTTTTCTATGTAAAACACTCACTACTAAGGTATGGTCATTTTTAACACCCAGTATACTGCATTCAAAGCTAGCTCAAGCAGCATTACTCAGCACTCAATCTTGTGAAAGCTACACACTCCAAGTGTGATTGAAATCCTGATCCCTTTAAAATCCATGTAGTAGCCCATACTAAATTTAGTGATTTTAAAAGTCGCTATCAGTGATTTTAAAAGTCGCTATCACCACTCTACAGCACAATGCTTTGAAAGATGACAGGCATGAGACCAGAAAACCTGTAAAAGTTACCTGTAGAATTAAACACTCAGTTACATGCTCAGGGCCACAGGTAATAATTTGCAGGCTTTGCATTTGTTGATTTTTGAATCCAAATATTCCATTTAATTATTGTATTTCTCCTGGAGTTTTTATCTCTAAGCAGTAACCATGACCAGATCAAGTTAGGAATTAAGCTTTGGGTCTATTTGGCAAAGATCAAAAGCTATGGTTGATTTTCGTCTGTTCTCTTTCCAGTTATCCAAGCAAAATACCTAGACATTTTAAAGATGATTGCACTGATCCTCAGCTTTCTTCATCCAAACTCCTATTAATGCAGAGTTCAGGTTGACTGGAGAAATCTGTACCACATTGATTTGATTTCATGCTACTGATCTATTTTAGAGCAATTTTTTTAATAACACGATTTTTTCTGCAGTGCTTTTCAGGTGGTCTGTGGAGATTAAAGTGTTAATTTGCTTATTTTCTCACAAATGTCACATTTCTAGACACTGAGAAAATCCTGCCTTAACTGCTTCTGTGCCAAGCACTCTGTACTTTCACTGTGTTCATTCAGTGTTCTGAAAAACTGAAGGTTCTGAGATATGTGTCAGTTTTGCTTGAAGCCGGATATATGCATTTGGTTTTATTTAGGGCCCACATGCAGGAAGAATGCCAAATGTTTTATCACATTTTGATTTTGCTTCACACTGCTATTTCTATTGATGTGTTTCTGTTCAAGGACTAGGTTATACCGTACTGTTTCTGTGTCAGTAATTTCTATCCATCATGCTTGACTGACATTTATCAGTCTTCTTTTGCAGTATTCATTTTATACTCTACCTTACGCACCTCTTCAGCAAAGGAGAATTAGAATATGCTGAAACAAATAGAAAAGCAGTGACAAAAACAGGGAAATGAGAATGAAACAGAAAGATGCCTACCACATCCTACCTTCTTCTGGGCCATTTTGCAGAGCCTTGAAGAGCCTTGCAGCGGTAGAAAATAATTTTGTTGCTTGAATTATGATAAACTTTAATTAAATTGTGTACTTATTTGGCTTAGGTACCTGAATTCACAGTCTAAACCTAGAGCTTCCATTCAGAATGTCTTCTTCAGGTCACCTTTCACAATCTTTGCTGACAGTATTAAAGGCTTAGAAATCCATTTGGAAACGGGAAAATTTCCCCAGAAAGCAGACAACAGCCTTGTTCAGTATTGTGCTATTATGACATCCTACCCTTCTCCTTTCATTCAGAAGGCCAAATTTTCTCCTGGATTACTTTCTAATTCATACTTTGTTTAACCAATGTCTGTTTTCCTAAACTCTACCAGTAATCCTTACACCATGCACACATATCCAGGCAAAAAATGGCCTCTTTACTCATTAATCCAAGGCTTAGCATTTCTTAATTCTGTGGCAAAATTCTGCAACCACATTTATGATGGCATCCCAAGGGCTTGTTTTGTTCTTTTTAAGACCAGTTGTAATATTTATGGCCCTAAACAATACCATACAGTGTTTCATAGACAGCAAAATAAATACAAAGTATATACACAGCATTTGCATCAGATTTCTGAATGGGAAATAAACTTTCAGGTAATTAGTTGTACGGTCCTATTCATCCTATGCTTTACTAGGCTTGACTTCCTGCTCCTTTAAGGAATTTGAAAGTTTAAAAAAACAGTACTCGTGTTTGCCCCATGCCACATAATGTGTAGTAGTCTTTAGTCACCAGTTCTCATGAGGAGAGCAAAGGGCATAGGTTTTTATTGAGTATGTGAATTTACTAATAGCAAGACCATCATGAATCTTAGGCTCTGAGTCTGACCTCCTGTGAAGGTAACCAAGCTGAGATTGGATGGTCTTAATTATAATAATTATTTCCCCATTAGGCATCGGGACCCTGCTGCCTTCAGCACTACACAATAAGGCAGCAAGGTGACCCCTGGCTCAAAGAGCTGTCTAAGGTGGGAAACAAATGGCTGCAACACGCACAATAGGGAGCACAAAGTCAAATCCAGGCTGTGGTGGCTGCGTGACCAGACATTAAGCACAGGACCTCCACTCAGTTTGCTTGGTAATGTCTAGTGCTGCATGGCATGCTGCTTCTGCCCAAAGTTACTGAAAACCTGGTAAGTACATGGAGATGGAGTCTTATCGTGCCCCAGCACTGCTCAGTTCATTTGCTATTGCTTTACATAGATGGAGCTCCTGGGGAAAACCAGAAAGAAACCGAGACATGGTGATGCACAGTGCAATATGCTCAGTCACCTTTTTCCCCAAATCTCCATGTATTTTCAGTTCTCAGCACCTGCCACATAAGACTTGCCATTAGTACTGCAGTACTGCTTCCATTTCATGTTGCTACAACAGACCTAAGGTGGGATATAGCAGCTGACTCTGATTTTCTACATGCAACACCCTTAAAGGTTGGGACAGTTCCATAGAAGTAGCAGCAAATTCGTAGTGAGACAATTCTAGTATAGGTGTAAGATGAAAAGAAATATCCCTTTGAGTGTAAAAAAGAAAACTCTTCACTTAAGCAGTTGATACTTCATGAGTAAAACCTAAATAAGCCAAGTACCAGCTGCTCTGGGTTTTTTGCTTCTGCTAAACTCAATGTTTTTTGCTCCCTCTGCTGGCTCTGACATAGCAGATCAGCAGCACTCATCTGCCAATGCAGTCTGAGAGTGGGACAGGGGCACAGTGCGCAGCTGGTATAGAAGGGCACGGCCTGTAGGATTATCTGATGGCATTGTTGGCTTTGTACCCTCACCTTCGGGGGGGGGGGAAGAAGAAGAAAAACTGGAAGCACATATCTGATAACAAAGTCACACTCTAGAGTGTGCATCAGGCTTTTAAATGTAATCGCTTCTCACTTCGAGGCAAAATGAGTGAGAAAAAGAAGACAAAGTTTACTCTCAGTTCACACAGAACATATTGCTGTGTGGCATGAAAACAAACCAAACTTTCTCAAGTAAACAAGCACTACTGCTAAAATATTTTTATTTTAGCTTGGAAATTTAATCTACTCTGATCTCACCACGGCCATTTCTTCACTGAGCGGTTATACCCCTGATCCAAAATAAAGTCAGTTAATTGCATTCACAGGTGATACAGAATCGGGAGGTGTTGTGAATCCCAAGGAGAATAGAGAAGTAATGTAGACTGCATTTAATTCCATGTAGCTTCTTGTACTTGCCCCGTAACTGTCAGAGCTGAGAAAGAAATAGAGTTTGAAAATAAAACAAAATTAGATTCAGCCTGGGAAAAAGCACACAAGGGAAAACTCATCTGAAACTAAATTTTTTTTTTTTTTTAGAAGAAAGGGAAGTACTTGAAGAGCTGACTAGCAAGAGATGGATGGTAAGAATGAATAAATGAGTTATGAGTCTGCAGCACAACGTGCTGAAGTAAAAAGCCAATGTGATTACAAGTTTCTTCCACCTGAGGTTATGCAGTATTTCAGGAAAGATTAAAAGATCTAATCTAGCCAAAACCAGGCTGTTGGTTTTGATGAGGCTCATTTTGGCCCAAACGTGTGTCCCAGCATGCAGAGCTTGGTTAAACACTGGAGAAAGCAGCATCCACCAAGCATGGCAAACTTTCCTCATTCTCTGCTTCACATAAGTCAAAGATTCAGGTGGTCACAATTAGCAGCATACGTTCCCTGTAAACTGCAGAGCATAAGGTGGGGAAACACTGAAAGTGGACTGCATGAAGCTGGTGATAGGATTTTCCCAGTTTTGGCACTGCAAGATGGAGGTTGAATGTGGAGCAGGCTTCCAGATCCAGAATGAGAAGTGAATTTGAAGTGCACAAGAGGTACAGGTTTGATACCCTTGGCTAGCATATCTCTAAGCAAAAGCAAACTTCAAAACCAGAGGGAAAGCTTGATCCAAAGGGTGTGTGACTTTAAAGAAATTATGGGTATGTGAGCAGATGATTTGAAGGACAATTCACATATTAGAAATGTTCTATTAGTAAGCTCTAATAGACTGATGAAAAGTCCCAGGGGATGCAATAGAAACAGTTCAGATACATAAAACTCTCCAGGTCAAAGTACTAATGAACAGAAGATAAAGGACAGTCCAGCAATGGCTGCAGAGAAAAGACAAGAAAAGCTGATACCAGCTCCAACTCACATTATTCTATATCAAAGCATCACTAAGCACTCAGGAAGAGGAGTGGGGCCAAATTTAGCCCTGGTAAAAGCAGATAAATCTTTTTAAAAGACAAGAGATGATAGGTCATGATGATGTACACTGAGCTCCTGACAAATATTATCACCCAGTAATTCCTGCATCATACACACACATTTTGGGTGCTTTGAGTATTGACAGAGAAATTCAGAATGCAAGATGCCCCTCAGTTGGTGGAAAATGTGTTACATCTCTTGATAAGGTAATTCAGCGGTTAATTATCCTGATTCTTTAATACATGCACTTTGCTTCTAGTTTGATTTTTTTCCCCATCTTCTAACGATTGGGCTTCATCATGCCTTTGCTAAAGAGCCTTCACTTTCCTCTCTGCATAGGCAATGCAGCCTGCAAACTAATCTCCATGAAGTCAAATTAAGGCATTCAATCCCCAAGAGAGACGTGATTTAAAACTCATCCCTCCTGTTGTTTTCTCCTATTGCCTAATTTAAGTAGCTCTCTTCTCAGCATGTTGGCTCTAGTGAATTCTGTTCCTTAGCACCCAACCCTCCAAAGTGTCATTAAATCAGGAACGAAGGGTTCGAAAGCCAGGAACTGCAATGTTTAGTGTTGCAGTGGAAATACTCTAGTGTATCTGTGCCTCAGGCTTTGGCTTTGCTGCTCTAACCAGAGCAAACACTAACTACACATATGGATCCTTCTACTTGAATCTTGGCATCTCCACACCGGTATTTCAGGAATGTTGTATTACTTCTACTACTCCTTTCCTCTAAATCTGAGGCCTTGCTCTATGCAACATTCCAATGAAAGTTATATAGAGGATATTTAATGCCATTCTTAAGAGCTATTCTAATAGATTACTAGCTACTGATCCATAGACAAGAGCTAATGCATTATGAAAAGGGTGAAGTAAATTCTGACGTTATGAATGGATACAGTGGCACCAGGTTCATACAAATTTAGTTTTAAACCTGTGGCAGGTTGGGTTTCTGCATATTCTGTAGATCCCACTAAAGAACTGCTGGTTTGGGAATCACTACTATATGTAATAAGCCACCAAAAACTGACAGGGCCTGACATGGATCTGCCAGATGGGGCAAGAGTGGGTCATTAACTGAAGCAGTAGCTTGTTCAAGTGGAAATACCTTAAGAGAATTATTTGACTGAAACCTGCTAAGAGAACTACTTCCTTCATGGCTCTGCAGGCGGATCAGGCAGACAGCTGGAAAACCTCACGAGTAAAATTAAAGAACCAGGAATTCATGGTGGGATATACAAAGTCAAGTAATTCACAGGCAGTCCAGTAGGCTTTGTGTTAGAGAGACAAAGGAGAAATGCGGGATTTTATAGATGAGGTTTTGATTAACTGTGAGACTAACCAAACTCAAAAGAGACAGCCTGGATGCAGTTCACAGGTGCCACAGCTGGGAGACTTAGCCAACTGATCAGATTGACAGCCAGCTCCAGGGAGTGATTCAGCCTAGCTAAAGTCTGATGCACCCTCTGGAAGTGCCAAGCTTTTGATTTAGGTTTTAGATAAGACTGACTCACTCCCTGAAGGTGCCTTTCTCCAAAGACTGTAGAGGACTCACTGCACAGCAGGACTAAAAGCCAACTGGAAGGACTAATTGTCATTGCAACACACCCCAAAGAGCTGAGCCTGAAGTCAAGTCACCCTCATGATGGGAGTCTGCAAAAGGGTGTGTGCAGGGGCTGAGTGAGAAAATGTGGTGCTTTCCTTTGAGCTCTCTTGATGCTGTTTCCTTGAAAACTATCACTTTAAGGATGTGGAAACTGGATCTTCCTACTTGGTCCTGCCCTTACTGTAGTGATGATCACCTATTTCTTCATGTTGTGACACTCATTTTGGTACTGGCCCAAGAGGTGCCACAAGCCTCTCAGATGGACAGCTCAATGACCTTGTAAAAATTATTGGTTTGATGATGTATAGACTATACAGGTAACAGTCAAGTCTAGGGATCAAATACTGCTTTTTGCCTGCTCTGTGAAAAGGGTTACCACACAAAAACTATTTCCTAACTATTTCTGCAGATAAAACTCATTATGGCTTTCTCAATTCTTAATCAATACTTTAGAGGCCTTCTGTTTTATAGAACAGTTCATCAATATTTTATTTATTTTAATAATTAATCCTTTATTACAGAACCAGATGGAGCCTGCGGCACACTTGTCCTCAAGAAACCAGAGCAAGGAGGAGAAGGTGCCCAGAATCCACATCACCTGGGACCAAAGACTCACATTTTCTTCTGTCTTATCCATATGTCTGCTATGTCTTGAGTTCAGTCATAGGGACTAATCATACGCAGTGGCCCTGTAGCTACGCTGTAACCTTGGAATGGCAGAGATGTGGAAGAAGGGTTGTTCTGTTCCCCTTAGCACTGATTCCTAACTGTTAGAGATCCCATCTGTCCCTACTGATAAGTTCACAGCTTTCAGGAGACCTTGACGTCATTTTCTAACAGATTTCCCTGGGTGCTCTCTGGACATGGGGGAAAGGAATTAAATATTGTGGTGAACGTGTCAATGACATTCTTTCTCTGGAGCTGGGAAACAGAGCTGTGAGTGTCAGTCATCTCAGCTGAAGGATCTTGTGTGTATGGTTATGCAAAACTGCCCCTTGCCCTCTTCATGCATATATTTGTAAATATATATGATCCCAGTCAGAAAAGACTTTTTTTTTTACCTGAGATGTAGGCCTGAACTGAGGAGTAGCTAAAACCAGTGAAGAAACTTCTAAGATGCTTTTACTGAGCATATGACTTCATGTCACCATATCCAGATGATATGAGGTGGTATTTCCCAGGTGTCTAGCCAGGACAACAGTAGGATAAAGGTCATTTTATTAACTCCAGCAGATGGAATATGGTTGCAAATAGTAGCTTGAGTAAAAGATTTTTCAGGATCTGGAATAGGTATTAATCACCTTTGTCCATGTTTTTTGTTCTGGAAAAAAATTGAGAGCACTTTTGGATTTGTAGTTATTACTAGAAACTTGTTAGCAGTGGTGTCTAAGGAGCTCTTTCTTTCACTCTGTGTCTAGCTAGAAATGTAGCCTTTACCTCTGGAAGCAATCTTTGACTTGGCAGTCTGTTCTCTTTTGCTTTCTAGACCATCAGGTGATGCAGGACATGCTGGGCAGCCTCTTGCTTTGCTTCAGCCACTGGGCATGCATTACACCATACTCCTGGACATGTTCATATCTGAGGCTTAACACTTAGTTGTCCTATTTTATAGCTGTTGGCTTTCTTTTCATCTCTAGTTGTAGTTCCAGTCTTTAATTTTGTTTACAGAAGTTTTCACCTCTTGATTTTGACTACTTGAGTGATCATGTTTCATCTGCGATACATCATGATAGATGGTGTTCTTTATTTTTCAGTACAGGTTGGGCTGGTGGTGGGTTGTTGCCTGGGTGAAAACCACCTGATTATACAGATTGTTCCCCAGGTTTGATGAAACAGAGCCTGCATTGGCCTTGAATATGGATGACAGAGCTTATCTCTCTTCTTCCTGCCCTGGAAGACCATGCTGATGGAAGAGGATTGTTTGACATATACTTTAGCCATTGATGAAGAATAAATTACTGCGTAAAGAAAATAAATACTGCTGTTTGTTGATACAATAATCTAGGACAACATGATGACCAGAACAGGTATTGACACCTGGAATAGGTTTTCTTTTGGGTTGAGAGTAAGCCAAAGGAAAGGGATCCAGATCACCCAGGGTCTGGACATGTGAGCAGATAAGGAGTTAAGCAGCAGAAAAAGTAAAGGGGGATAAAAGAGAGCAAGAGAGCAAAGAGAGATGACAGAAGAGTGAGAGGTGGGAATGAGGAAGATTCTCCACGTAAGAAAGAAGTGAAAAGTAGAAAACCACTGAAGACAGAAGAGGAAGAAAGGATTAAAGATAAATGGAGCGGCAAAAGATCACTGGAAATAGAAACTGCAGAAGAAAATAAAACAAAATAAAAAGAGATGGGTTGCTAGAGGTAAGATGTTGGGAGAAATATGTTCAGTTTTATATCACAGGGAAGTCAGATTAAATACAAAGTAAGTAAGCAAGAAATAGTACAGTATGTAATGGCAACAGACATAAAGAAGGGAAAAAAGTAAGGGAAAGGAAAAGAAAGACCTAAACCAACTGAGGCAGAATAACCACATCACTTCTGATTTTTTCTCAATACAGAAACAATGAATGTTCGGTCCTTGTAAAATAGGCAAATAGGCAGACAAAAGGGTAAGGTTGGACAGACAGTTTGCTTCCCTTGCAGGATTACATTCGTCCTGCTGGTAGTTAGATGTTTGTGTTGCCTAAAGCCTGAAATATCATTGCCTTAAAATCACTCTGTAATCAATGGCTAGCAAGAGTGCACCTCCAGGAGAGAATGAAGACTATCCATCTCCCACTGTTGACAGAGTCCAGGGTGATGAGAAGCCAGGTCTCCATCACATGCCCACTTCTCAAGCAATCTTCTTTACTACCAGACAAGCCTTAACATCCATATCCCTCAGATTACTTATGCACAGAGCCCTAATCTGCTCATTCACAGTAGTTCTCATCTTCATAGAGAATGCTCTTCCAGAGACATTTGACAGAGCACAATGGAGCTGCTTATACTGTTTCTGCCCCTGTTGAATCTTGTTTGTGAAGAAAAATAAGATTTCAGTAGGTGGATCTGCTGATACATCTCAGTCCCAACCTAAGAGATTCCCCAGTTAGACCAATTTAAGGCTTCTCTAGTGCAGAGAAGGTCATATCCACCCAAATCTGCTGTGGCAGGAGGGTTGAAATCAGGACCAGGAGAAAGCAAGTCAGCCCCCTGTACTTTCTGAACTTGCTCAGGACTTCAGGAGTTTCCAGCAGTGAAAAAATGTAGCTGCCACCAACCTGACTAAGTATGGGTGTTGCACATATTACACATGCTTCCCCTTCAACAGCTCCATCCCTTTCAACAAATCGCTTCATTAGAGTTACTAAGCTTAGCGAAGCAGCAGTTATTCTTTCACTTGTCCCTTCCCTATCCACTGTCTGAGCCTCATAGCATTTTAAGTCACAACACATGAGACCAGTCGGTTACTGACATGGTTTGACAAGCTTTGCTTCTGTGGTGTCTCCCTTGTTTAAAACCCTGTCGATTACATTTTCTTCTAAAACACAGGATGATTTCCAACTTCACACCCACAGAATGATTCATTTGACTTCTGAATCGTCTGAAAGCTTATGAAGATCCCTTCCCAGCATCCTTTCAAAGGGAAGAGGGTAAAAAGGGGGTGAGCATCTTTATTTCTTCTGCTTCCAGAAGTTAAGGACATATTCAAGCTTCATAAAGGCTCTCCTTTTGCTCAGTGGAGAGTTTATTAAGATGGAATAATTGCAGTCAATGTTCAATTTTGTCTTAACAATGCAGATGCCTTTCAGTTCCCATGAGACCTGCCATACTAGACACAGATGATAGCAGTGGTTTTCACAGCATCAAGGGTAAATGTATGTAAATCCCTACATCATTCAGATTAGCTGAGTGGAATCCAGATGGCTTCTTCTGGGTCTAATTCTCACAGAAGCAAAGAAAAGATCCATGTAGGCGAAGGGTCATTTCTTCTAATAAGAAAAGGGCTTGGTGACCCAGCCAAGATGCACAGCTAACCACCTGTTCATCCATAGTTTTACAGACAGAAAGGATTCCATTGCCTTAGAGAAAGCAAAGTTCAGAGGATGGAAAAAATTCTTACCTATGGAAAAGCTTGTAAAACAGATCTACCTATAAAATATCTGATGTTTACGGTATGTCTGGCTAAGGACAGTACACAGAAAGGAAATCCCTGCCCCAAAGAACCTACAATCTAATATTGGTACTTCCGTGGATAAATATTTTTTTACAAATATCTCTATGGTAACAGAATTTCACAGCTTTAAAAAACACAGTGAAAGTGTAGTGCCTTAATCTATTTATGGAGATGTGTAGGAAACACAGTTAAGGAGAGAGACGGTGTATTAATGGGAATGGCTTGGCTATTGAATTTCTGGAATCCAGCACTGAACTGAAAGAGCCTTGAGGGAGAAAAGGATTAGTAATGCAATAAGGACTGAAGAGTTCAGAGGGGCATGCAAATAGTACCTTTTATTCAAGGACGGATTTCATCCATACTAAGACTCATTGTTGCCAAGACATTTCCTTCCCCAGCCTTACTGTTCAGAGAGCTTCTGGAAAAAATACCTTTTTCTCCTGTTTGGTGAGTTACTCACACAAAGTGAGGAAATAACATGTGCGTGTGGGCTGCTGATATTCTATAGTGTTTTAGCACTGATGGCCATTTTCAGACTATGTGCTGCAGGTATGCCACTTGTACATTACAACTACCTCAGCATCTGATTTCAAAAGACAGATGAACAATCCAGACTTCCTATTGTTATGCAGAGTTGCTGAAACATGTCTTCATAAAGACTCAAGGAAGAAAAGAAATTCAAACATCTAATTCCAGCCTTTAAAAAACAATCTGAATGTGGCCCAAGTCTCTCAGATGCTCTGAGCTCTCAGAACGGCAGGAAGACAAGAGATAAAATCCAGATCAGAAGGAATTAGATATTGTCCCTAGAAAGAAAAAGATTTTCAGTCTTTGAATTCCATCAACACTATAAAAAACAAAAGGGAGCTACCTGATTCAGATGAATGTGGGAACTGTATCAGCTCATTCGTGTCTTTTTTGGCCACAGTGATACTGCTCTCTTAGGATCTGACTGACCTACAAGTTTATTTTCCAGGGGCACAACAGCAGGAACATCATGCAAAAATCAGCCACAATGAGAATTTCCCAAGCATCAAGCACAGATGTGGCAGCATCAGTCAAGCGTGGTGAATTGGTTGATCCTGAGGGTTGTGCTGTTCACAAGTAGTTCAAACAGGTCTTTTCCAGAGCTGCATGACAGGACTAACAGGGAGAGGCAGAAGGCAGTAGTTTGTGGATTATCTGAAAGGAGCACAGAGAAGTAAAGCCAGTATCACTGGTCTCCCTGGGACCCAGCTCACTACCCACAAAGAAATGGAGAAATTCCCTGTGAACCGCCTACCTGTGAGCTGCTTTTGATTTACCCTCTACTGCCTCGGTCCTCTGTGAGCTGTGAAGTGTGCCAGGACTTAACAAAATTCTGCTGCGTAGATTGCTAGATCAATAGAGCTTGCTCATCTCTTGTGGTCTGCTTCACAGAACCACCTCAGACTCTACCCTCTTCTGTTCCCCTGGATGTAACACTCTCATAGTTGGCAAAAGGAATGAAAATGAAGAGGATTTAAAGGAAAAGGGCGAGTTGCACACAAGGAGACATGACTTCGGGGCAAAAAAAGAAATGACTAAAAGGTTATGATAAAAAAAAAAAGAATCATGAGAGTCCTAGAGGAAGCAAATTAGTACCTATGTGGTGGAAATGGAAGAAGACACTACTGCCTGGACCTCATTCCACACCCTCTTTGGGGTCCAGCTGTGGGCTCAGGGCCAACTTCGATAAAGCAGCTCTGTGGCCTTGAAGTTGTAATACTGCTGTTTGAGAAGCCTTTGTATGGGTTGCCATGGCCCATCATCATGCTCTCTGTGGCCAGAAGCTTAATGACAAGGTTGGAAAAGATACTTTGCCCCTTCTCCAATATAGTGAGACAAATAGTTGGTTTAATGATGGAATGCCATCTTCCAGGCTGGAAAAAAATATCCTCTAAGTACTAGGTATGTATAGACAAGGGTAAATTTGTCATTGAAAAAGTTTTGACAGAAAGTGCTATTTTCACTGCCATTGGAATGTTTGCTGAAAGAATCACTGTTAATCACATTCTCTTAAAAATAAATGCAAGTCAACAAGCAATTTCTTTTATAGAAATTATTTTTCCCAGAGAAAAAGTGTGTCCTTTTTTATGAAAAAGCTTTCACTTTAGGTTGTTTCTAATACGATGGTTCCATTTGATAAACTCCCTCTTTGTAGCAGAAATTCTTATTAGTCCCTGAGCACATGATGTTTTATTTTAGGGTAGTAACTGTCACCCTATATCTATTATTTCAGACCTTAAGATTAGCCACTTTTCCCTGAAGCATTTCTTTCTTCTCCTGTATATTGACAGTATTTCCCAACTTATCACTAAGAAATTTCTTCCATGAAGTAGAAATTCACCTCTTGGGAACAATGGGGAATGACAAAGACCTGTGTGATAAATTAATGACAAGGTAACCATGCCTAACAGATGTGATCCTGTGATACAGCAGTTGTAGCATGCCCAGAAAGTAGATGGAAATACTCCTGCCGTTGTACGCAAAGGTGGTGAGAGTCCATTTATCACCTTTGCTATTTTGCAGTGAGCTGCTGAATGACGTTAAGAAAGATCAGAAGAGTACTACTATTAAAAGATGCAGTATTGAGCCTTCTTTACAGAAAACACCAGGACTATATGAAAGAGGGACAGAAAAAAACAGATAGATACGGAGGGGAAGAGAGAAGGAACAGATGTTTTTACAACCTGTGAAAAAATGCACCTAAGAAGGAAATAGATGTGATGGAAGAAAAGTCAGTGAAATAGGGAGAGATAAATAGAAAGAGAACAGTAAGACCTATGATAGTTTAGGATTGCATCTACTTTAACATTTAGTCACCAGAAAAAGGTGCTTGAATGTAGCAGGGAAGAGGCAAAATGCTGCCTTTGGAGTGAGACACTTGAGGTGAGCTGGGCTTGCAGGGAGCCTGCTCTCTGCACCTGAGGTGAGCAGTTTATAAGTAGAAAATATCTTCTAACACTGGGTATAGGGCACAGAGGTATTTTTCATCTGCACCTTCTTTTATTCTCCCTGTCTGATTCAGTTGCACTTCAATGCCTCACAAAATCACCTAAGAAAATAAATGCAGAAGTAGAAAGTTGAAGCACTGTGTCTTAGCATGCTGTGAATCAAACCTCTGATTTTTATTTATTCAAAAATAGGGGTTTTTTGAAAATGCTTTAAATTTTCCCAAAAAAAGGAGACAGTTTTAACTCCCAAACGCAATGTTCAGCTTGATCCAATATAAAATCTTAGTTTGTAAAAAAATGCAGGTGTCTTTGGCACCAATGGTGAACCCTTAACCTGCTCACGCAGTCTCAGATCCACATACTGTGTGGATAGTAACACGGCAGTGAGTGCTCGCAGTGTTGTTTGTCTTCTTGGAAGCAATAACACATTTAGCAAAGAGGTATATCAGCAGCTGACAATCCTCCTCGGCACCAGGAATATGGTCCCTTTACATGAAGCACAGGACAGCATTCTAAATATGCCACCGTCCCCATCTAGCCCCAGTTTCCTTATTTATAACCTCTTTCTATCTCAGCATTATCTCAAGAGGCTCGGGTACTTGTCCTCCTGAGATTTTTTCTTTATGCCATACAATTTGACAGTGTAATTTTCTATGCTTTCCTCAGAAGTATCTTCTGAGCCTGAGAAACTGTAGATAAGTGAATTAAAAGACAAGGAAACAGCTTGGATAGCATGGACAGAGAAGGTAAGAGGCTTCAAATCCTTTCTGGTGCTCCTCAGATGAATTTAAGTTTGGGGGGATGTTGGGTTTTTTTGTGTGGATGTTTTTTGCCCCTGGTGCTCTGCTTTCCCCTTTGGTAACAGATGTTTAGGCTAGCGGGCATATAAATCACAAAGCTGTCAGGGCACATTCAGGCAGGTTAAACAGGCTCTGAAATCCAAAGTGGCTACAAATGCAGATGTCAGGTGCATCTAAGCAGAAGAAACTTTCTTCCAAGTCCATGTGCTCTTGGCTATCATGTGGCACAGAGAGGACCACCATGTCCCCCCACCCAGTCTGCAGACACCTTCATTCTCAGGGAAGAGGCAGTTCCAGGCATGGTGCTCTCCCAACTTGGGAGCCCAGCTTGCAGGATGAGACCATACCCCATAGGACTTCCCCATCATCTTCCTGTCCCTGCTGGCACTACCTTTACCCCAGGCCCTGGCTTTGGAAAATGGGAGACAAATTGCTTTTTCTTTTTCAGTCCATGGATGAATGATGTGACCTATGCTAAAACCAGACTGTTTCTGAAAAGTAACTGAAGATAATGAGATGAGTCAGAAAGCTATGGAGAAACATGCGTGGTTTCTCTGGCTGGAAAGAGTTAGGAGCAGTGGATTAGTGACCCTACATTAGGTTGCTCCATCTCACAACACAAACCCTTGGTCATTCCTTTATTGTAACAGAAATGGCCAGATCATATTTGCAGATCTCTGGATCGACTAAACCAGAGGGGCCACAGTCAACAGCCATGATTGTCTGTGTCTGGAAACCACCCTGTGCCTGCCTCTCTTCCCCCATCACACACAAAACCAGACACTTTTCTGCCTCCTCCTCTCCACAGCCTCTCCTGGGGACTTACCAAAGGGTCAGGTGTAGTTCAGTCCTGACAGGAAAGGAAAAGATCTGTTCTCTGCTGATCCCACTCCCTGCCAAATGGGACAGCCACGTTTCCGGTGCCAGAGGAAGCAGTCTGAGGACACCTGAGAATTCCAGGGTGCTTTGCAGCATCCTGCTGCAGATTTTTTTAGGAAGACACAGTTTCCAATAGATTCATGAATTGAATCAGCTCTGTGCAGAGGGAGTCACTGTAGAAAAGGCATTGACACTGTTGATGGGGACATGTGAATGCGTTCCAAAATGGGAGGCAAAACCACAAATCTACAAGGGGAATATATGAAGGAGGAAGCCGCATGGAAATGGATAGCCATGTGTGTGGTATGAATGAACACAGAACAAAGAAATACAAGAGCTCTGTAGGAAAAGCAATGGGAGTTACAGCAGATCACAAACTGAACATGAATCTATAGTATCCTGCTGCTGTGAAGAAAGCAAACATCCTCCTGAGCTGTATAAACAAAAGGATAGTTTGCCAAGCCCACAAAATAATCTTTCCACTTCACTTAGAGTTGTCAGTGAGCCAACCTCCAGAGCCACAGTTTCATGTACCACCTGAGGTGGCAAATTCTAATAGCGCTTTTAGAAAATCTCCAGGACCATAGACTTTGTTTAGATATGATAACCATCACTGAATGGCAGCTTAGTAGCACTAATGATGTTCTCAATGCAAACAGCCTCCCCACTGCTGATAAATACATTTTTGCACTGTAACACTTTACATAAGGATTATGTATTTATTAGCCAAAAGGAGAATTTAAAACAAGGCATCTAAAAAATAATGTTCCCTGTTTAAAAGAACCATAAGCACATAACATAATATGTTGTCTCAGTTAAAGCATATACATGCTTTAAAAAATGGGGATATATATTTCAAGCAATATATTAATTCTCCTATTTCTACTCCAAGTCTTTCTGGAAATGATGATGAATGTTTTTCTCTACTTAATTAGTTGTTCAGCCAATCCAGGTTTAAAGCTAGCATATCTCTCAGACACTGCATTCAAGTATACTCCCTCGTTAGTCAGAAGGCTGAATTCAGTTACATTTTCTAAGCCTCAGAATTGCTGGGGTGTTGGTGACCAAGTCATCCAGCCCACATTCATTAATATCAGTTGAGTTGTTCACCCTTAACTTAATGTACTGAGCACAGTGAGTTCGCAGTGCAGAGATATCAGCAAAACACTCCCTGAAGGTTTGCATGCAGAACATTCTGCATTTACCTTGCATGGTGAAAGCTGATTTGAGTCAGTTTTGTGCCCTCTTGGAACAAAAAGTCTGCTAATGATACTCACAGACATCGGACGCTTCATCTTTAGAGTCAGCAAGGTCCCCTGGTCACTTCTGACAAAACCAGATGCAAGCTCCTATGCTTCATCATTCTCAGAAAAAAAAAAAAAAAGAATCAATTTTAAGTTTATCTTTGCTCCCTTCACATAAATATTAGGTGTCACGGGTTTGCCCTACTTGCAAGTATAGCAGAAGTGTTGCTGCCCAGTTGGGTATGCAGACCAGACAGCGGCCTGTGTCTACAAGCCTGAAGGATCGATGCTGTTTTACCTCACTCTAGTCTGTGCTTCAATTTTCCACTGCAGTTTTTTAGGGATATTGTTGTTAACCCAAGCCAGTGCAGAGGATATCCATTTTCAAGACCAGTTATAACTGATTTGAACCCATCATTTGAGGCAAAGATGAGAAATTAAAGTTTTTCAATAATAGATCGAAACATTGTGTTGGATTTCATTTATTAATTGTAAATAAGAGAGGGTTGAGCACAAACATAACTGTCTCCAGTTGTATATAAAGCTGATGCAAAGAAAGGAATTAAGTTTTGTCCATCTCCATGGTGGGTAGGGTGAAAAACAATAGGGAAAAACTTAAAGCAAGATGACATCAGAGAAAATCCTAACACTAAGAATTGTAAAGCATTGCAAACTGCTTCAGTGCAAGTTTTCATAGAATTATTCTGTTCTCCAAAAGATTTGAAGAGGACTTTCCCACTCCTGTAACTTTACTGAAAGGCTAAGAAAATTCACAGTTAAAAGTCTTCCTTAACAGCAGACTGAAGTGTGAAGACACGGTTGTATGGGATTTGGAAGCCTCTCTCTCCTTTGTGAAAGCTAAGTTCCTCCTTGATATGTTTCCTTTGAAAAATCACCTCCTAACCCATATCAGACAACACCAAGGTCCTTAAAGCTCCCTGTGCCTTTGAAAATGTCTTCCTTGGACAGATGCTCCTGAGGTCCTTTGCAGAAATGAGGCACTTGAATTGTTCCAGTCTCAATGAATGTGGCATGCAGGCCTCCAGTCTCATTCAATGTCAAGAGACATTCATTTCCCAAGGTTCAAATTTCTAAAGGCATTCAGGTTTTACAACAATAACTGAAGCACATAAGGCTTAATTACAAAACTACTTTGGAACTGAAGTCCTAAAACTAAAGGACTTTGAAAGAATACAAGACCTTTTGGGCCCAGATCCTCCAAGATAAGAGGTATTTTATCTCCAATGATTTCACTGGAATAAGATGCTAAATGCCAGTAATATTCTGTACATAAGCGTCTTTCAAAAAGAAGACTTTGTTTTCTAAATCACATATGTGAAAATATGTCCAGTGACCTTTATTTCAATGCCTTCAAAAAAACCTCTCAGAGTGTTATATTTTTACCAGTCAGCTCTGTTAAAAACCCTGGAGCTGGGAAGAGCCTGTGCAGTAACTCAGAACACAGTACAAGATGTTTAGCGTTTACTAGAGTTTTGGTTTTTTTTCTTAAACAGTGTTTATTCTACAGGTTTTATAGAATTTATCAGAATTTATGTTCTTAAAGCCAAAAGGGCAGCACAGTAACTATCTCTGTTCTTTCAGTGACACTGGGTTTTTCCTGCCTATGTTACCATTTCTGATAAATACCTTTGCACTTTTCCCTGCACAGCACCTTCAACTTTCAATATGTTCACACTGAAGCCTACAGTTACCTTTATATTATTTTTCTCAAAAATCACATTAAGGCCATCAGTGCTGTGACACCCCCAAAATCCTTGACTCTGGCACAGCAGCTGTTGTGTGTGCTCCAGCCATTGTTACTGAGCTCTTCATTGCTGTCTTATAACCCTGCACTCTCAGGGTAAGAACCATGGTTTTCTTTTGTGTTTGTACAACACTTAGCACAGTGGAGTCCTAGCTCAGAATTAGGTAGGATGGATAGATCCTCCCACCTTAAAAAAAAACACAAATAATAATGACCTTGGAAAGAAGGAAAATATATAGCAGAAATAGCTGCACTGCCAGTAGATGCAAGTCAGAAGGATGGTATTGAATTTAACCTCCTACAGCATTCTAAAGTTAATTTGAGGTCTGTGGGATTTTTAAGAAGAAACGTGGCCTACTTTTTTGGACTAATTAGACAAAAGAGTTCTTGCTAAAATGTACTAAAAATGCATAAAGAACAAAAAAATTTAAAGATTTACATTTCCCAAAATTATGAGCTTGAATAAGCATTTGTGGGGAGGGGAGAGAATCTCTCCTCCTCCTGAATTTGCATAAAACCTTTAATTAGGGTTTTTAATTAAAGCCCCAAAGTAACTCCAACCATTTTCTCTGGGAAAATGGAAGAATTTAAATGCTAAATTCTGGCTCTGTGACTGTCTTTACTGACATTAATCCTGGGTTTTATGACAAAGACAGCACACACGCATATGTAGCTGAGCACAAGGAAATCTGAAGGAGCTGGGAAAGGCTAGGACTGCCATCTATGAGGGCACTGCAGTGATATATACCCTGAACTGGACACCAGAATAGCCCCTTCACTCATCCTTTGTGTCCTCTCAGGCTTTTCCAGTTGGATTTGCCTTGGGTTCTCTCTCCCTTCTCCCAGTGCAGGTCTGGGAAAGAGAGCTTCATTTGTGAAGTCCTCGAGTGTGGAGATCCCTGATGTGTCTTTCGGGAAGCCACCTTCACTAAAATTGGTGAGTGAAACTGGATGAGAAGGACCTCCTCCATCCCTTGTGCGAGGGCCCCAGTCAAACATCAGGCACCAGTGGGCATCAGGGGGACCCCAGGAGAATGCTGCTGAGACAAGACATTTCTTGCCGAAGGAGAGCGCCATGCTTTGGCCTCTGCCTAAATAAGGTTCAGCAGAGAGGTGGAGAAAAGGAAATGATGTTGTAAAGGTAACACATGGGCTTATACGTAGAGCATGAGACTGAACTAATGACCCCTACAGAGGCTGTGATTTATTGTTCCTATATATAGGCTGTTTTCATGCTTTTCAGGCTTATACTGTGTTCTGTTTTTCTCCTTCTTACCTGAGCTTTGTGTAAAATCTCACTGAAGCAGAAACTGAAACGCCAGTTGTTCCTGGCTTTAGCAACAGTTATTCTTTCCCAGTGAATATTTATATATATTTTCCTATAAAGGAAGCAGATCCAGAAGAGGCTATGAGGGAGTGTAATTCCTCAGCTCTCTGTAGCCTAGAGGTAAGTGCAGGGTGGAGCATCCTGATCTGAGGAGGAGATGGAGAACATCCCTGAAATTTCCTTTAGGAATGTCCTTTTCACTGAAGCATTGTGGTGAATCTTCCTCCATGAATCCTGTTAGATCTATTCCATTTTGTAAGAAATGGTGTCAATAAATGGAGATGCAGAATGTAAGCTCAAGCCCAGTGGAGGGAAAACATAGTGTAGCCTTACAGCTGAAACAGCGTAAACTCACATGCCTAGCTTGATAACAAATCAAACCGGTATCGCCAAAGCTTGAAGCTACAGGCAGGATGTGCAATGGCCGTGGGCAGCACTCCTGCTAAACCTTCAAGAAGCATGCATGCTGTTGTTAAGAGGTAGCTATTAAATTCCTTTTGTGTTTGAGGGCACAGGGCCCTGGCATCTGCCAGGTGAGGTCCTGAGATCTCTACTACAAGAAACAGGGTAAATAAGCATGCTCTAAACTCAAAAAGAACTCTAAACTAGAAAAGTGGCTAGACTTTTCTGTCACCCAAGCTAGTTTCCCTTGTAATGGTCACCGATACCTCTACCCAACACCACCAGAACACCAGCATCAGAGTGTAAACATACCTCCCCCAGTAATGTGCTTGCAGAACCACATACTATACAAACAAAAAATTCATCTTGCTTGAAGTATGGCTCTGCAACACCATTTCTGTGTTCTTATAATGGCCCAAAACACTCCCATCTCACACAGAGATACAGTTCTCATGTCTGTAGACAGATACAAGAACCGTATTCACACCAGCTCAGTTCTGTGCAACAGGATAGCCAGATATGTCAGGCATCATTCCCAGGCTGAGTGGCCAGCTTCTCGGCTGTTTCCAGCTCTTTCCTGTCACTTCCAAATCTGATACTGGCTTGGAAAGTGCTTGCCCTGAGCTCCATTGATTTCTGTACCCACCTCCTGTGAAAGACAAAGGGAGAAAAAGAAGGATTTAAGTGTGCATGAAGATAAGTTGTTCCTCAAATGAAGCTTTCACAACAACAGAGGCATCAGTGACAGCTTTCTCCAGCAGATTTGTTAGCAGCTAATAAGAGAGGGCGGAGGAGCCAGCACTGCTGCCTTTATGTGGTTAAAAAGGCAATCAACATCTGATGATGGAACAGAGACTGGAAGCCAAGCTGTGGTTATCTAGTGCTCATAAAATCTTTGGCTTGCTAGATCACTGCTGACCACACAGTGAGAGCTGTGAACAGCACCACTCCACACACCAGCATTGTTAAAAATGTTAAGTGCTGAAACTTAGCTACGGTGTCTGTAAGTACATATCCTGGGCTTTAAGAGACCCAGCAGCTTCAAGGATTGGTTCCCTGGGTTAACTGAGGGTCTGGTTTTCCGACTTGTCCACCAAACAATGTGGGGAAATTCCTTATAACGCTTTACCCTGTGGTCTCAGATGTGAGACGTGCCAGTAGGGTAGGTTGGATGGAGGTAGGTGAGGCAGAGCCATGGTATTTGCCTGCAGAGCACTAAATTACCGCAGTATCATCATCTGACAAAAGTATAAAGAGATGCTCTTCTGTGACAACGAAGGCGAAGTGGATAATTGCACCACAGGGACAACTCTGGGATCCAGCCATTTATAGTTAATCAGAATTATTCATTTGTTTGGTAAACTTTTATTTCTTTTGTAACAAGAGGGAAAATTGACTAAAGATGCAGCCAGGAGATACAGTAAACACACTAGCCTGGGAGGCCTGTGGATGCGAGCTAAGGAGCGTGCAGAAGGAATAATATAGCAAGCTTGTTTTCAGGTGGAAATGCTGAGTGCAGGAAGTCTGCTGCTCTTCATGTTGAGACTGGTCAATGCATCTCTCACTATGTCCCTGAGATAGAGTGCATTTTAATAGGTTTGGCTTCCATAGCGAGCAGCTTAATGCTGCACCTGACGGATGGTGCTTTGCTGTAATGCTGGCAGCTCCTGCCAGGGCAGCATCTTGCTGAGGTAGAACTGTGGTGTCAGCAGCAGAAAAGGGGCCAGCTCAAGGTGTCCATCTCTCTTCCACACATACACAGAGCCTGTCTTCTGAAAGCATTAGGGAAATGGAGGTGAGCAGCAAAGACATACTTAACAGGTAGAGGTGGCTTTAACCCTTTGCAGCCTAGTTTTTACAGTTGGAGTTTCAACTTTAATGAGGATCATGGTGGAAACTGGCCTCCTCTGTCCACATGGACATTTGCAGGAGTGGCTGAAATCAGGACAAAGCCAAAAGCAGATGTGGTGCTAGAGTCTCCATCTGCCTTGCAGGCTATCACAGCTGGTTCCCCAGTTTGGCCCATTCTTAGCTAGATCACTCTCTAAACTGTGGTGGAGTTCCTTCAGCAGTAGTCTGCTGTAACATGCCAGGAAGAATATTTCCTCATTACCATGTCAGAAGGTCTCCATGGACCAAAGGGAATAAGCCTCTGCTGAGAAAGGAGGAGGGACTGTTGATCCAGCATATGGGATTCATGACCTGCAGTGTGAATCACGGGAAAGACCACTGATCTCTCCTGCCTGCTGGGCAGCACATGCACTGTCTATTTTCCTTTCCCAGAACTGAACTTCTTTGCTACAGGAACTTGGAGGGAAATAGTGTGGAAATAGCAAAGAGAAATGCAAGAGTTACCAGGTTAACCATCTTTTGATTTCTTAGGATAGACAGGTTTATGAAATACTTCTTGACATCTAGGAAGCCCAGACCAATGGTCTTATGAGTGTTATTGGGGGGGGGGAAGTAAATCAAGGTCCAGCCCCCCCAAGTAAATCAATCTTGGTCATATAATCAGAGACCTGAAGACTCACTCAAAATTATTTATTTATTATTCTCATTTCCTGAGGAAACAAGCCTTTTAAAATTATCCTCTGTCTGCTGCTTCCCAGAGCACAAGTCTGATGAAGTGACAGGGCAAGAGGAAATGGACTTAAGCTGCGGTTTAGATTGGATATTAGGAAAAAAATCTTCACAGAGAGAGTGCTCAGGCATTGGAACAGGCTACCCAGGGAACAGTGGAATCACTGTCCCCTGAAGCATTCAAAACCATGTAGATGAAGCCCTCAGTGACATGGTTTAGTGATGGACTTGGCAGTCCTGAGGTAAAGTTTGGGTTTGGTAACCTTAAAGGTCTTTTCCAATCTAGATGATTCTATGATTCCCCACTTCCTTCCCTTCATAGCTTTAAGTCATTACCTAATTTCACCTTAAATTCAGTTTAATATTTAAGAATGTTTCAGAGGTAGGAAACTCCTATGCCTTTGTAAGAGCTGGAGGTAGATAAAGGGATCAAAATCAATCATAGAAGGAAAGGTTTCAGTGAGCTGTACAGTTACTTGATTTACTCAGCCTGCCCATGCAGGTCTGCTGCAGAACAATCTTCCTTCCGCCTAGCTGCCAAACTAAGGGCATGGGAAGAGTATGTGAGTCCTGTGATGCAGTCAAAGGGGTGGGCAGGCTATAGGGAGTCCTGCAAGCAATGACATTTTATAGTAATTAGGAAGACAGGAAGTTAGGGGGGCATGCATATGAGCAGGGGTACAAATGCAGGTGAAAGAGAGCCTTACTAATCCTGTTGCTCAGAGCATATTTATGGTGGTATCAACTGCACTAGCTGCATTGCAATGACCAGAGCACAGGTTAACAGACAGCCGCTACCCCAAAGAATTGCCCCCTGCCAAAAGCTTGCCTGCCATTTTTTGTGGAGTCATTTAGACCTTCTTCCAGTGCAGAGCTTAAGCTTATCACTGATCAAAATAAATTCAATGGCTTCAGCCGGGCTATTTCCCAAATCAGGCACAAGGTTGCATATCTTGTTGAATCAAAGACTTGCAGAGCGAAGTGAGTATTGAGGTGGCATTGTGGTAATTACCTTGCACAGGCATAAGTGGCCATTAAACCTATTTGGATGCCTTCGGTAGCAAATCAAGCCTGTGTAGTTAAATAGCATGTTGATAGTTCGAGTAACAATTTAGAGAAGTACAGGGCAATATTGCCGATAATGTGGCAATCTTATCTACTTGTCAGAAGTAAAACCTGAAAATTTAAAGGGCCCTATTGTATTTTGCCTGAAAGAAAAAAAGAGCTAGAAGAGACTTCATTGAGGTATTCATGATTATATGAGAAATAGTGAAAATTAATCAGTCTGTGCTTTTCATATTGTCACATAATGCAAGAACAAGGCGACCCTTAAAATGTAAATTAATAAGCGGTACATTTAGCGTTCAAATATATTTAGTGAATAGTGTTACAATTACAGTGTGTATAAATAATCCACCAATTTCCATAAAACTATCTGATAAAATTCACCATAACAATAGTTCATTTCCCAATTCACTTTTCATTATTAGAAATCCTTTAGAAACCCAAGCGAAGCTGTGGGCTGGGGATTGTAAATGGCTGCACATTTAGAACAAATCCAAGGGGTGGACTGACTTTTGTAGCATGCTCTCTCCTTCAGAAATTCACAGCCCTAGGAAGTTAAGGGCACTAATGCAAAGGCCAGTTAAAACGAAGGGAAAAAAGACCTCACACTGGATAATTTTATAACCATTAGTAACATTTGTGTCTACACAAGCTAACATAATTATAATGGTAATCATATCTTGTGCTTCAGAGCCTAGAGTGATTGTCTGCAGAGGCCAGGGAAGTCTTGGAGAGTTTCCATTGAAAGGAGGGTTAAAAACGCTTAAGATTATTTAATTTGGTCATATTGGACATAGCAGAAAGAAGGTACCTATTTCCCCTTTTGAAAGCTTTTCCTTTCTCCTTTCTGAATCAATTTCTTCCCTGTGGATTGACCTGCAAACTGGTATCCCTGTTGGCATCTTCACTTTCTTTTGGTTTTGCCTTTCCCACCCACTTTGTGCCTGAATCTTGCTGTTTTCCCCCTGAATCTTGTCTGCTTCCCAGTGTCTCAGCCCGTTCCTCTCGTGCTTGTCTAGCTCATTCCCAGGTATATCACCCCTTCAGAGTGAAAAGCCTGTCCTTGCATCTAGTATCCTTGACCAGACTTCATTAGCATCTGACTTTATTTCTCCCCAGGTGGCATCAGCCTGTCTCTTCTTTTTGCATGCAAGCTGCTCTCTCCATCATTGCAGCCTTTTCCAACCAAGTTCACCAGACTGTCGGTATTTCTGCATCCCAGTTTTCCCACAAAGACCCATAGGAATCATGATATTAGTATCAAGCAGAACAGTCTCATTTTACAGATCATCTACTGTTTAAAAAAACTAAAGGAAGTGAATGAAGAATCAGAAATGCCTCATGTTGCCCATTATGCATTGCAAGAGTTGCTCTCCTGCCGTTTCACACCTTCATTGTGCAATGATTGCATGTGGTGCCAGATTCAGATAACCTCTCACAGAGAACTTTCGATGTCTCCACAAAGTGAGGTCTCCATTGATTTTAGTGAACCAACATGTGTGGTAACAGGTATGAGAGAATGTCAGAAATCAGCCTGAGGTGAAGAAGACATGGTCATTCTCCACACTTGTGAAGAAGTGAGATACAAAAGATATGGTGTCCTTTTATTACTCTGCTCACAGCAACACAGTGAAGAATAACTGACAAGAAAGGGCTGGTATTTACCTCCCCCTGCAAGGAAGATGGAAGCATAGACATAAATTATATTGCTTTCTGTCACACAATATCCAGGTTTTCTGAGCCTGTTGCAGAAGGTGCTATTGTACGGAAATGCTTGCCTCTGGCTACTCCCTTGCTAGAAGCAACAAGCTCTTTCTGAGGTTGTGTATAGCAAGACAAAGGAGCAAGCCATGAGCGCACTGATCCCTTTGAGCTGTTTGCTTTCTGTCTATGACAATGGCTTTTAGCTAAGGTTTCATATGAGCTTAAAGGATCAATTCTGCATTTAGGAGCAGAAGAGCTGTTGATGGGCCTGAATCACACTTAATGCACTTAAATCTTCTGAAAAGGAGCCTGGGCACACACTGAGATGCTGAGCATGCCTAGGGCTTCTCGTCTGTAGACTGTGGTGTTAGGCTCTTCATGCAGACGTGGATGATGAGCAATGATGGTCTGGGAAGAGAGCAGGGGTCACAGCTTAGCTGACAGTACATACATATCCTGGGGTGTTGCCAAACTCTTGGTCTGCTCCTACACGCATCACTCCTGAGCTAGAGTTTATGCCAAAGCTGGGACTTTGAGCTAGTTCACTTTAGAACACTTCAGAAGAAAGAAAATGATAATCTGAGAACTAAAGGCAGCAATGATAAAGGCATAGAGGGTTATGAATAGCAAAAAGAAGGCCGAGAAAGTACTGCTAGTCAGCCTTTTGGTAATAAAATACAAAGTGGCAACCATGGAATGAAATTACAAAGCAACACATGGTGACTGGATGAAACATAATCTTGTTTACAAAAGGTATAATTAAACCATGATATTCACTGCTCGAGATTGAGAGGGATGGCTCTCCAGGTTTAAGAAATGATTCAGCATTTATATAAATAAAAAGAACATCTGCAAGGACACTAGCTAAATACAATTACAAGGGCTATGAATCCTCATGCTTCAGGGCATGGTTACCTGCTGAGACCAGAAAGAAATCTCTTCATCGTATAGCACTAAAAAGTAAAATGCATTATTGGGCATTGATGGGTATTGGATACGTTATTAGATGGTCCTTTAATCTGTTCCACTATGCAACCCTTTTGTTCCTCCATATCACAAATCAGTGAAGCATTTAGGTGTGTGCTTGAATTCCATTTTGAAATCAATAGGACTTAAAAAGGTTCATAAACATAAGTAAGTGCACAATTAAGTGCTTTCCAGAATAGATCTATTAAGCAGTTACTTAAATTTTTAGATATATTGAAGTGGTTTTTGGTTCAGGAGTGACTTTTCAGTGCCCAAATTACACACGCAGAAACACTAGAACTTACTGTAACTTATCTTATCAACTAAATTTGTAGAAATTCTGTACAACTACATACTGCCAGTTCTAAAAGACTTCCACTTTTCATTTCAAAGCCCATGAATTTGTGACTATAGATCTACAGTTCACTGAACAGATAATTCAGTATGCATATAGACATAATCACACTGGTCTAAAATGGTGTCTTCATCTCCGGGCTTTCTTTGGTGTGTATAAAATGAGCTTTGCCATCTGCTATAGACTCCTCCCTTGTTTGTGAGCACTACTGGTTCATCTTGCAATTCTAGCTAAGGTGGCAGCCACACACTGAAGATCTCTTTGAAGATTTAAGTAAGTTTCACGTTTCACTTTAAACTTTGAAGCCCATTCATTTTTTATCCTCCTTTCTTTTTAGAGGAAAAACCACTCAATCCCAACAGTCTTTCAGGGTCAGCAGCAGGGCTCTGTTTCAGGGGAAACAGGGTGCTGACCTGATCTCTCTACAGAATTGGTACATAGTAGACGCTCCCCATGTTGAAAGGGCTTTCACCTGGAGAAGGTCATATGGAAGTATAAAGAGAAGCTTGAGTATTCTTCACAGTCCTCACCATTGCTGGCAGGTGGTTAAAGGGTTTGTCAGACACACGAGACCACTGATGTGGCTGGAGGATAGATGTTAACCAAAACCCCAGGTTCTTGCAGCCTATAGTGCTACTCAGTTAAAAGGGTACTTAAAATACCACCATAACGGTAGGAGAGATTCCCCTCCTGTGGGTCTGCCTTCCCTGTCTTCCTCACTGGACCAATTGCTTCTTGCAGAGGGGCTGTGGCAACTCACTGGGGGTGGCCGGGTGAGCTTAAGTGATGTGCAACAGGCAGTAATTCTTCCTTCCAGAGACTGAGTTTTCAGCCTGAGCAGAGCTCATAGGGATCTACATGCTGAGATCAAGGGAACATTTCCAATGACTCATGGAGGAGCTGGAACCAGGCCTTTATGGAAATCTAAATAATTAAATCAGACCTCATGTAGAAGTGAAATAGATCTCTAACACTTAAGAATAAGCACTTAATAGCACATGGAAAGACATGGTTTACAGACCTATGCTAATAAAGAAAACTATAAATTGAGGGATTTTTTCTCAAACAGATCTTTTTTCCCCCTCATAATCAAACATTAAAGTAAAGGTGTTGTCTGCTACAATCAGACATACATCTTGAGTTGCTATTTGCTTCCAGCTTCATTTGAGATAAAATTGAAACTACTTAGTTTAAATTCACAATCTTAGATACCTATAAAAGACTGATTTGCTGGAAGTGCTAAGCAGATGCTCTCTGCAAATCTGTTCTGTTTAACTCATTTCTAGTTTCATGTTCAGAAGGTACCCAACCTAGTGCCTGACCAACCAGGTAATCTTCTATGGTGAAAAAACTGCCTTGGTAGATGAGGAAAGAGTAGTGAGTATTGTCTACCTAGACTTCAGCAAGGCTTTCAACACTATATCCCATAAGATCCTCATAGAGAAGCCAATGGAAGTATACACTGGATGAACAGACAGTGAGGTGGACTGAAAACTAACTGAATGGCTGGTCCCAGGGGGTGCTAATCAGTGGCACAAAGTTGTGCTGGAAGCCAGTAACCATTGGTGTCCCCAGGAATCAATACTGCAGCTGATCCTGTTTTACATCTCCATTAATGATCTGGATGATGGGGCAGAGGGTACCTTCAGCAAGTCTGCAGGTGACACAAAACTGGGAAGTGTGGCTGGTACACCAGGGAGTTCTGCTGCCATCCAGAGAGATCTTGTCAGGCTGGAGAAATGGTCTGACAGGAGCCTCATCAAGTTCTACAAGGGACCCTAGGCACCAGTAACTCCTGGGGGTGGCCTGGCTGGAAAGCAGTGTGGTAGAAAGGGACCCAGGGGTCCTGATGGACATCAAGTTGAACACAGGCCAGCAATGTGTCCTTGCAGCAAAGAAGGTCAATGGTATCCTAAGCTGCATTTGGAGGAATGTTGCCAGAAGGCCAAGGGACCTGATCCTTCTACTCCGCATTGTTGGGGATACACCTAGACTGCTGGGTCCAATTCTGGGACATGGACACAGTGCAGCATGTCCCTTGAAGTTTACTAAGATGATTAAAGGACTGGAGCACCCCACATACAAAGAAAGGCTGAGAGACTTTGGACTGTTCAGTCTGGAGAAGAGAAAACACAAGGGGGAAATCTCATAAATGTGTATAATTTCCTGACGGGAGGGTGCAAAGAAGACGGAGCCAGGCTCTTTTCACTGATACCCACTGTCAGAACAAAGCGCAATGGGCACAGACTGAAGTACGGAAGGGTTCCTCTGAACACCAGAGAACACTTTTAACTGAGAGGGTGACTGAGAACTGATATAGGTTGCCCAGGGAACTTGTGGAGTCTCCATCCTTGGAAATACCCATGGAGTCATCTGGGAATGGTCCTGGGGAACCTGCTCTCAGTGGCACTGCTTGAGCAAGGGGGTCACTAGACAAGATGACATCCAGAGGTCACTTCCAATCCAGCCATTCTGTGATAACCAAAAGCCACAGCCACAATTGCATGTCTTGGCCTAAGTTGTTCTGTTTAAGCCACCAAAGAGGGGGTTAAAACCCTGCTAAAGTAGTTTCCATGTACTGAAAGATTCCCTTTATCCTTTGGGAAGCTCTAGTGATAGTATGCTAGGAGCTCACTTGCACATGTAATGTTCTTTATAGTCTTAGCAATGTGTCCTAGCTCAGGATTTCCTGAACTTCTAAACCATTAGCATTTCCCAAAGGATAGTATGTACACTTACAATTTCCTTTAACATGGGATTTATCAAAATGTGTACTCAGTGCTTCTGCAGCATTCACATTTCTGCATCACCACTCTGCTCCCATCAGACAGATCTCTACACCCCTTTTCTCCTCAGCTCTCATTTTGTGAAAGGGTAGCAGAAGTTCAGCACTCTCTGAGTTAATACTCAACACAAGTGAAAATCTTTATCTCACAGTGTGTGGGACAAATTGGATTCGAAACAGCTACACAGGGTCATCAATTCTTCAAATGGACATAGCACGAGTCTCCCATAAACTGAAACAGAACTGGTGCTGCAGATCCATCTGGAGAGGTTATTGTTAGGGAATTGGGGGTGTTTTCAAAAGCAGGGATGTAATTTATCATGACTAGGTTTTGTTAGCAGGGAATTTAGACAGTTTTTGTTACTGCAACCTAATAAGTTATTTTATCAGCATATTTATTTCCTTGGCTGCTGACACCTCTGCAAATCTCATACCCTTTTAGTATCATATGGCAGGAAAACAACTGACAAATAAAGAGAAATCATTGGCTGTGAACTCACTGAAATAGCATATTCCCTCTGGAAAGCTTGAATAATGCAGTTCAGTAATAAAGTATAGTCCATTAAAGGTATACAGGCCTCTTGCTCTCTCTCATCATATACTGTATATAGAAGGGAGAATCTGTAGCCAAGGGAATACATCATGAAATCCTACCCAGCTACCTAGCCATAGGGGAAACTAGCAGCAGTGCTTCTCGATACAGAAAAGGCAAGTGTCCTAAAAGGAAGCCCAGGGTAAATGACAGCAGAGCTAAACCTCCCTGCTTTACTCCTTTCCCAGATATTATAAGACTTGCACAGATACTAACCTTACCCTAGTCAGACCTCTAGATCCCTGCGTTACGTGGAGTCACAAGCAGCTGCTCACTCCCCTTAGAAAAATCAGCTCCAATTAGGTCCTGCAAGACCAATTTATCCTGATTCAGCTCATCTCTGCTATTGCTAAATAATTAATCATTTATTTGGCAAGTACTTCACATCTTTTCTTGTCCCTCCATCTCCAACCACAAACACAAACAGAAGGGCAATAAAAAGTGCATTTACCTGTGACTCCCAGTGATTGCTACATGCCGTGAGAGTCAATGTATTTTGCTTCTATTAGACTAGCACAGAAGCAGATTCCAAGGCTTAAGAGCATCAAAGAAAAGTAACATGAAGCCAGAATAGTCAAATCTCCAACTGGGAGACTGTATGTGGAAAACCGCAAGCTTTGTTTTTCAGTTGCTATAATGAACAAAAACAGTCTTAGGAAGGGAAACCACAGCCCACAGTGGAAGGACTTTGTAAATCAGAAGCAACTTCTCAAATTGTTCCTAAAAGCTATGAGAAAACTGCACAAGTACAGAAGGGATCTTCCATTTCCTCTCAATAACCACAATGAAGTTAGCATGAGGCAGCCATGCCTTACCCCACACAGAAAGAGCTTGGCAGGACAGCCACAAGGGCAGAAGAGGATGGATACCTGCTCCAAGCACAGGGCCAGGTTTAGCTGGATGTGTAAGGAGGTGGCTATACCTGGCCATGTAGCAGGCAGAGCTATCCTTCCTGCCTCTTTAATCTCTCCTCATATGCTGCAGGCTCTTGTAGGACCAGATGAAAATTTTCCACTTTTCCACATATTTTTGTACTGGAAAAATCACAGTTTGGGTTAGTTTAGTTTAATGAGACAGACTGTGGGCAGAAAGTGAATGCTTTCTTAGAGTTTTATATTTCATAGGTCAATCAAACTCCAGCAAAACTAAAAGGCTGGCAAGGAAGAAATCAGTGAGCTGGGGGAGATAATTTTGTAATTCTGATTACTGAAATGGAAAGGAAAATATTGCCAAGGGGAATAAGAGACTTTTTTTTTCTTTTTTTTTTTTTTTTTGGAAATTTCTAGGAAAATCCTCATTTCTGGAAAGCTAGTCTTTGGAAAGAGAACCAGAAATACTTTTACAGCCAGCACATCTATTATCTTACGTTCTCTCTGATCACAGATGCAGACAGCAAGAGGGACAAGCCTGGACAGCTGGGGAATACCCCTGAAGGTCGTTGACACATCAACTTCCTGAACCTTTCTTTGGTGCTTACTAGCAAAAAAAGGGAAGGAGCTACTGAAAGACAGTCCCTGTTCATTCTTGTCAGGATCAGTCAGGACACAACAGCAACATGGTCTCAATAAATCAGTATAGAAAAATGATCTGCCACCTTTGTTAAGAAGCCCTAAATCCAACAAACCAGTGAGGTCTCAGATACTGAAAGTTATTTTGCAAACGGTGAAAGATTTACAGAGTCTCAAACGAGCACTCAAGTCCCTCTCTTCCGTCTCTTCATTCAACTTTCCCACAAAACCAAAATCCAGGGACTGACGGGTATGCATATGTCTTCAGTATATACACACTGTGAACAGTCTAATCTGCAGGCTACATCACTTTCATAATGTCTAAAAGCTTAAAAGGAAAAGCCAAAAGGAAACTCAGCCTGGAAAAGACATGATATCTTTCTGCTCCTGTAGAACCAGCCCTTTCATCTCCACTCTAAGGCTGCTTGTACAAAGACTAGAACTGTATCAGAAAGGTACCTGTTTCTTTCAAGCAGCACGTTGGATCTAAAAGCAGGTTAAGTATTTCCATTGGTCAAAGCCTCACAGTGATTACAACCAGCAAGGAGAAGAGCTCTTCTTAGCCTCAGAACAAAGAAGAATGCTTCCAAACATTGCACCCAGCCCTTTCTTCTTGGCCTGAACATCTGTAGAAAGCAATGAATAGTTCAAGTCTCCTAAGGAGCCCCTCTGGGTGCCAGACCCCCTATGAGGCTGGGTCAGCTTCAGGTATCCTGGCTCAACATTGGATTTAACTCGTTCATCTTGATTGACTTCAATGAACTTACTGTTGGCTTTACACCAGCAAAAGAAGAGTTGGAGGTAGTGTGAAAGAAATCAGCAATAATAGGAAGTGACTGCTCAGCCTGCCATTCAGTGGGCTTCTGCAAACCAATGACATGAATGCTCTAGTATAGTTAACAAAACCATTTATTCCTGATCATACAGTACTAGTTAAACTGTAATAGTAGGTATTCATAAGTAAGCAATTATTTCTTGCTGTGCTTTACAAAAAGCTTCTTGCTTTTCCTTCCAGGTTGAGAGCTGACCAGTCAGAAATCCATGATTCTCGTGATTAGGCTCTGACACTCTTGGTATCATTCCAGTTTTAAGGAAGGCATCTGAGTTCAAACTAAAGGATGGTCAGAGAAGAACAGGAAACAAGCTGACTGTGTAGGTTATATCCACCTGCCAAAGTAAAAGCTAACCTCGAGCCAGCCTTATTTGTCTTTTCAAACCATTTTGTGTCAGAGAGCAGGACTCATGTCAGAGCACAGAACCCCTGCAAGGAGCAAACAGGAGAATTTGTGCTCTCTGTGTGGCAGGTACGGGAAAGGGTGATACAGAATTTGTGACAGCTTCCCTCATCCCTGAGAATTCACAGTACAGTTTTGTATTAGTTCAAAGTGAAAACTAAGAACAGTAGGAGAGGCAGAGCTAGAAAAAGTCTTGGCTTTGGGTGCCTGTATCTAAAGCCAGGATATTGTCCTAGCAGTATATTTACCATGTTCATAATTAAACCCCTAAGTGCCAGCTGAACTGGAAATCATGCTGTGTGGTGCCTCTCCTACCGTCTGAATGACTGTTAGACAGTTGGCACTGCTTTGACACAAAAATGTAGTCCATCATAGGCCCATTCATCTGTCATCTGTTGCCTGCTTGTCTCTTTTCCCATTTAGTTGTGTACAAGATGAAATGCTTTCCTCCTGCTGCTTGTCTGGGTTTTTTTGCACTTCATTTTCTTTGCTGTTTTTTATGTACTTACAATGAAATAGCCACATAGAGTCACATTGCCAGACATAACAGCGGATTGAAGCTATATTGACTTAAGGAATATACAGCCGTTTTAATGTTTTTCCTTTCTCTTTCTCATTACAAATCTGAAATGAACATATCAGTTAGTCTTTTCCCCCCTCCCTTCACTTTAAATAACTAGTGGGAGAGCAGGGGAAAACTTACCAGTCATTGTTGCATGTTCATTACTGTGACATATTAAGGAGAGAGCCAAAGTAATGATAGAGTAATACAGCCAAAGAAAATTACCTGTATTATATTGTCACAGGCGATTGAGACACAGTCACATGTATACAAAACCACATGAACTGTTTAAAGAGCAAGTAATTATGGGGCCAGGGGACAAAGAGTTTTAGATAAATACTCTCCTGAATTATTTACTGTAACACTGTGGAAGATTTTTTTCCTGAAAATAGTTCCAAAAAGTAGCCACAAATCAGGCTATGTGCTGAGCTGCCCTGCAGTAATGAATGAGTACGTATATATTTCTGTGCTGGGCTATGTCAGAACTGTCTGACCCACTCTGGCAGTTCTCATTTCGTCTATTTTTCTCCTCTGTGCTGAAGAAAATAAAATAAATGTTTATCTTGCAATTTAACTTCTATCTGATCCTCTTGATTTGCAAGGACAAAAAACTCCCAAACCTTGGAATATTGCCTTCTGGTGTGTTTTTGCATAATACATGACAGCTCCTGAAGCCTTCTATGAAACTTTCTGCTTTTCAGACAGTGAAAATGATAAAGAAACTTTTGAGATCTCCTAGAGTATCCGTGATTCATCATGAGTCATGATGCCTTAATTTCGGAGTACCCTAAACATGAAGGTTAAACTCATCTTTTGTTTCTTTACGGAAATACCTGGGACTGGGTGTGCAAATACTTTCAGGCACCAGAAGACTTAAAAAAAATGTTTAACAGGATCTTTAAGAGCTCCTGATGTGGTTACACACAGGATTCATATCACAGACACATAAATATCAGGCACCTAATTTAAGCATGTCCTCCAGTTCCTTCTGTCATCAGTGGAACCAGAGGACTCAAACAGAGGAACATTCTGTCCACCAAATGAAAGGTGAGAAGAACGTTCATGTGTGTCCCATACCCAGAGATGCCCATGTTTTTCTGAGGTTAAGTGGGATGAATCCCACCTCAATAGCAGGTCTGTGAGAATGCCTGCCACTCAGCTACTCTGCACCATAGCAGCTCTGAAGCAGCAGTGCCTCTGCCCATGTGTAAATCAGGTGCATGCACTGATCTTGCACTACCACATATTACCCTGTGTGGGATAAGTTTTGGGAAGAAACAGGAAATGCCCAGCAGATGTGTGTTATGGGATGCCGCAGTAGTGTCAGCATGCAGCTCCCATCTGGCCAAAGCCAGTCTTAAGCAAAATATTTCCTCATGAACTAGTCTTTGCTACCTCTGATTTGCTCCCCCCCCTCCCCTCCCCCCTCCCCCCCCGAACCAGTAGCACTGGAGGCCTCTATCGTGGTGCCTGAGCAACCTGACAAACCTCAGTGGGCATCTGGATGGGCACCTCCTGCTCCTGACAAAACACAGCTGGACATCCCTTGTGTCAAGCTCATCATGGCACCTACTCTTTTCTCTCCAGCCTCTTCACCTGTTTCTGGAATTGTAGCTCTGCAACATAACCAGAGTATCCTCTGGACAAAAGTGAAGTAACTCAGGAAAAAGGAAAATAATCAGGCTCATGCACAAGTGACTCCTGCGTGTTCATTGTGCTATGGGCACTGATTTTCTGGGGTAAATCTGTGTATAAAGATGAAGATGCTACCTCTTAGAGATACTCTGACACAAGGTTCAACAAAGCTCGAAAAACCACCTTATTGCTACCAAAACTCATCAGACCGCGTGACAAAACCCCACTGGCTCTCACCCAGATTCCAAGCTAGGAATTACTAGTTTCAAAGCTTCCTTAGATCTTGTCATCTGCATCTAGCTCACCACATATGTAAGATTCATGGTTCCTCATAAAGGAGATGGGATCTGACTCCAGGGTTCCCTGTCCTATTTTAATAGTGCAAATTGTTAATGGCTGTAATGAGGGTTGGTTGGAGTAGGGTTTTTTGCTATTAAATATATTGAACTAAAAAAATCATCAGAAAATAAATTTTTGTTTGTTTTTGAAACAAAAAGTGCAAGTTAAAAAAATATTTAAGAACTTTTCAGTGAAGAATAGGGTCACACCACCAGGGCTACATAAAAGACAGGGCAGTCAAAATCAGTTCTAGATATGTAAAACTTATTAAAGTGAAACATTTCTCTCTCAGTTGAAATACTTTTTGTGTACAGGGAAGGATTTTTACTATGAACATTTTCAAGAGATTGAGTTCCCTATTTCTGCTTAGGTTAGGAAAAACATCTGAAATGTCAAAAAGTATTATGGGATTTGAAGGGTTTCCCATTCACATCATTAAAGAGAAAAAAGCAGAACTGATTTACTCATATTTAATTTTAACAACATAAACTCCCACCTGCTCTGACTAGAACACTAGCATGGTGATTTTACCTGTTACACTTATTATTACACAGTTAAATTTTCCCAAACTGGTATTTAACACTCTACATGTCACCTTGCTAATGATCTTGATTAATTGTCCTCTGAGAGTTCCTTGCATTCACATTGACACTACCCATGATACAATATTTCAGGCAGTTAAAATATGCCTTTACAACAGAGTAAAAGGACAAATCTGTGCCTATGTGAAGGAATAACAAGCTTTTGACATTCACAGATTATAAAAAGGAAAAAAATAAAAAAAAAAGAAAAAGAAAAACCTCTCTAGGGTTTGTCTAACAAGCCTAATTCAACAGCTAAAACAAGTGCTCTGTGAAGGGAGCTGTGCTCATTACAGTGTCAGTTCATTAGAGGTGAGGTGGCCACTCTTCTGCCACCCACCGCTGAATCACGCCCCACAGCCTGCAAGCATAGCATGCAATTGCTCACTCGTCTGCCTCTTCACTGATGAAGCGGACATGCTGACATTTGAGACTGGGCATCCATTAATGGAAAGAAGGGCAGCTCTGCTCCACTTCAGGATGCAGTGGAGCAGAGCTCCTTTTGCCATCTCACTGCTCCTGTGCTGGCCCATGTGTGTTAACCTGATCCCATATTTTTGTCGTAACTCAAACACAATTCTCCAGTGGTCTACATACTCCTGGCTCAATGGTACCCCACAATGCTGCCTGAACAACTGTGCAGATGCTGATCTGGAGCAAACTGGTGTGGTCCTCCTTCTGCCCCTGACTGCTAGCCTGTCACATAGATCTGAGCTGCTTAAGCACTCTAACCCTTTAGAGAGGCTGAAAGTGCATGGTCACATTCCTGTTTATTTCCCAGTTTCAGATATTTTTCAAGCAGCATTAGAAACATCACTTTCCAGGGTTTCTTGACACTTCCCCTGTTAAGTAGTTTTGGCTTTCACTTGCTTCAACTGTGCAAATGTTTCCCACGTGGGATTTTATCTCAGGATAAGCACATGCATTTTTTAACAAAAAATGCATGAAAAAATCCCTGAAATGAGTCTATGGGAACAGACAGAGTTATTTTGCCATGTCAACAAGTACGTAAAACTTTATTTTAGAAACCGTAGTGTCCCCGTCCTTTGGAGGAGGGACGTATTGTTTGGTAGAGGTGGCCTTTCCACTTTCTGTTGTTGCTATGGAAAACTGCTTTCACTGGCAAGGTTCAGCGTTTGAAACATTATATTTGTGTTTGTTACAGCCTTGTTAGAACTTGGCTGTTAAAAGCTTGAGAGGGTTGTAAGGGCTAGCTCGGCTCTGTGAGCATTGCTCTTAAGGAAAACCCGTACAGGCTCCCTTTGGGGCAGGAAAGACTCAGCAGTGCTCCAGGCAGACAGGCAGGAAAGCAGTGGGCTTGGAGCATGGTTTTCCACCCTTCCCAGCATGGAGATTCCTCCAGCAAGGAGAAAGAGAAAGCACTGTGGCACAATGTGCTGGTGGGACAGGAGTTCATGGGGCTCTTGTGGGGAATAAATGCACAGAGGAGTGTGAAAGCCAAAGACAGGAGGGAGGGAAGTGAGGGAAGAAAAGGGGAAAGGAGAAAAAAATGCCTGGCCCTCTTCTAGCTACTGAGCATGCTGCTGTCTTTTCTAAATTTATTATGCTTTTCTTTAGGTTGTGGAGGAAAAGTTCCAAAATAGCATAAGGTAAGGTCAAACACTTGCTCCAGGATAACAGTAATATCAAAAAACCATATGCTGTGTTGTGTTATCACCAATTAGCAATTGCTTCCACTGTGACAAATGGTCTCTCAAACACCATACTTCCAGGGTAAGGAATATGTAGAGAGCAATTGTGAATTACATACATCTGAAGTGTTTATGTAAATGCTTATTGTTAATAATAACAACCACCACAATGACAATAGAGAATTCCCTCTTTTGCAGTGTTGTGGTTGCTCAGAACAGCTGTTTTAATGAGACATCTGCCAGTGAAACAATTTAGCCTGAGGATAACGAATAACTGTTACTTAACTGAAACAGTATTAGCATAAACTCTGCTTAATGGGGACACATTTGGCCAGTGAATAGTGATTTCTTGGTATTTATCTAGGTGTTTAATAGTGAAAATTTCAAGCTTGTGGCAAAAATAAAGGAACAAATGAATAGTCATATACTATATACTGTGATTTTTCCGGTTGCTTTAGTTTGAAATACCTTAAAGGGATCTTGTCAGAGAGTGAATTATGCAAAACTTAGGGAAACTTCGTGTTGGGCGCTTGGAAATGCTGAAACAAGATGATCACTGAAGTCTTAATCTTTTATTACAGAAGTTAGTAAAATACTAGGACACAATCATTTGTTTCCCTATTTTATGGTGTTATTTTCTCTCATCTGAATCTTTCCATATACTATTATGCAGGTACATGTACACATGCATGTTTAAGAAACCTTACTCTGGATTGTTTCAAAGCTGGGTAAGCCAAGCATCCAGAATGGCGTTTCAGGTATGGAATTCTGTTCTGATAGACTCTGCCCAGCAGAATTCCCAGATTTTCTTAGTTCCTATATAGATGTGTTTCAGAGTGCGGAGACAACTGCATAAAAACTTTATGCTGTGACGGGCAAGCACAGCGCTATGTTGTGGTCAAAGCTATAGAGACAATTTTTGTAAACTACTGGTTGTCTATGTCTATGCAAGAAGTAAAAGCTTGCTAGTAAGTGAAATGTTACTTGCTTTCAAAAGAGATGCACTCTATGTGTGTGTTTGCTGTCATCCCCCGGCTCTAAAAATGGCAAAGTTAGCAAAGACTGTGTTCTTTATGCAATAAACTAGAGTAATGAGGTTAAATGAGAGACCAGTGCAGTGTGATTCAATTTATTTAGCCAGATGTATGAATGAAATGAATGGGAGGCATGGGACCTTTGAACACTGTGAAAAGCTATCTGCTATTCCTCTTGAGGAAACTAAATGAATCCTTTCTTGGATAAGATAAAAGACACTGTTGCCATATTAGTGAAATAATCCAACAGATTCAGAAGAACGCCAGGTAGTCCTTCCTCTCATATTTGTAGCTGTCTTTTCCTGCATATAAAAAATGCAGCTTCTGTCTAAAGGTAGAAGAGAGCCCTTAGGATCTAGAAGAGGAAGATGACTTTGGGCACCTCTAAGCGACTGAGGTCTGGAGCTCACCAGAGACATACACACCATTTGGCAGGCAATCCTGACACCTGCCTTCATTCTGGAACCCAGAAATGATGAAATTCCCACCTGGGAAATGTTAAGAAAAATTGACAATTATTTTGAATGCATTGAAATATCTTGTTTCATTACCATTATTATCTTGTTCTAATAATCATTATCTTATATTTGTACCTTGTTTGATTATCATTATTATCTTATTTCAATAATCATTATCTCATATTCATATCTTGTTTCATTATCATAATTATATCTTGTTTCAATAATCATTATTGATTACTTGATATATTGATACAGCAACATATATGTACCGTTCTTATAGTGGTTCTAGTGTTGGAAATGTGTTGTGAGAATCATTCATAACAGAGACATGTATTTTTGAACAAGCAAGTAGACTTCCTTCTAAGCAGGAATTTTAGGCTGTGATTCATTTGACCTATTTCAGACACCTACACTAAGGCAAGATGAATCTGGAGAAGTGAATCATACCCGTTGTGTCTATACTGCCCTGGACTCCTGTTGAAATCGCAGTAGAGTTTCTGGGGGCTGGTCTAATTTCCTCAAGTTAGAGCTCCCCCGTAATGTTCTCCAAAAAGTAACAGGAATCAAAGTCAACTTTGGAGTTTGTTAGCATAGCTATGCTTCTTACAAAAGGGGAGGAGTCTTGCTGTTGATAGCTTTTCTGACAGCAGACTTAAATTCAGTTATATTGGCAGTTTGGTGGGACAGCAATACTGATTTTGCAAGACAAGCCCTACAGTAAAAGACTTCTTTCACAAGGACAAGCCTTTCTTGTTTACACTTAGGGTGCATCATAAGCAGGGGACTATTTCTTTCAGCACCTGAGCTGGGAGTGAGGAAGCCTTGAAATCTACAGGAAGGAAACACTTTTGTCTGACTGAACGTAGGTGATTGGTGTTTGCCCAAAAGCTAAGGTCAGCACTTAGAGAGGATAGTGTCCATAGCACTCCATCTCTCATTAGACATTTCTGTGAGTGAGCTGACATTCTTTGCTGGCCTGGCTACATCTAGCCCAGCTCTAAAGAATCAAGGCAGTCTGCTTTTAAATCCACTTAATATCATACTCACTGTCATGCCTGGCTCAGGAAAGATCACAGAACAGTTTAGATTGGAAGGGATCTCAGTAGGTCATCTGGTCCAACCTTCTTGCTCTAAACTGATTTCAGATTTACATCAGGTTTCCCAAAGCCTTGTCCAGTCAAGTTTTCACAGTACCTGTGGATTGAGATTTCAAGCAACAGCTCTATTTAGTACAAAGACTGCAAAGTTGCTTACTTTTGTGTAGCCACAGACTGATTTCAGGTAAAGGGCTGCTTTGTGGCCTGGTGCAAAATCACAATGTAATATGCCAATATTCCTTTAGCATGTCACAAAGCACTAGCAAAATTATATACAATTAAAAGGTCCAAGGACAACGAAGAGAAGGTGTTGCCGTGTAGAGAGAAAACACTAGGAGAACTTTCACAATACAGCTATTTGGGGAACTGGCACTGAACTGAACTCTTACTTGCTCCAACTTCACAGACTTACTCTTGGCCAGATATCGAAACCATTTGGCTGAACAGCATTCCAGACACAGCCACATTTTCGAAGTGATGCAACAGGGAAATAAATTACCTCTATTATGTGAAAAGCAATGGGTGTGCAGTCTCTAAGAAGAAGTAATTTCACGAGCAAGAGACTGAATTTATCTTGGAAAACTTGAATACCAATAAATACTGGTGATTGTGCATGCACACAAAGTTATATCCAGACCACATGAGCATTTCCTTGCTGCTTGAGGACTGTTTGGACAGCTTTGAATTTCTTGCTGGAATTTAAAAATTAGTGCTGTGTCTGGCTGTCTCAATGGACACCAAGTCAGGCACAAGTTGTCAGGGTTGGGATGAAATGTTGTAGTCTTAGTTATGTTAAGAACTAGCTAAAAAACTTCATTTTATTCTTTCCTCTTTTGGCTAGCACACACCATCAGCACTCCCTCCTCCCTCCCATCCAGCTCAACCAGCACCCTTCAGAAACATTCAAGAACTGATTTCATCCACGATGTCTTGTTTATTTTGAATGTCCTAAAGAAGATGTGTTTGAATCATAGGGTTCATACTAATGGCTTTCACTAATTGTTCTTGGAAGGACATCAGACTTTTATTTACACTTGTATACATGAAGACTCTATGAGGGAGTCTGTGTTCTCAGAAGCAAGCTCCCACCCATAAACCTGTTAACTCCAGTCACAGAAAGATCACACAGCTGGTGAAATTGCTTTAGCCCTGCCAACCTCTGGCTGATACAAGGCTCAAGTACTTTGACCGTGAACACTACTGCAGTCCATTAATGCCCTGCTTTTATTACATTCTTTCTCATCTGCAGATGTAATTACCAGTGATGTGTACTTTCTCTGCGACTCTTCTAACTTGATATCTTCCCAGAGCCAGAAGGACCGTGCATATTCATACTGAGGAATTAAGATCAACCCTTCATCCTCACACTGCATTTTCACAAGCATTTTTGGAGATGACAGGAAGGAGCTTCCTTCATTAATTCAAATAAAACCAACCAAAGCACAGACCTTTAGTGAGGGGTTAATAGTATCTTATTCTGTGTCCAGCCAAGAAATAAACTTACTGTGTGATCATGTTTGTAAACTAGAAACAATTCTTTTGCCTGATAATTGCTCTCTTGAAGAGATGTAAGATTTCCTACCAAAGTTCATGCGGGATTATTCATACAATTGATAGGAAAATGGGGTTATGATCTAGGTGTGGAGTTCTCAAGTGTGCTCATGTTACTGCTAAAAAAAGGAAGAAAAATAATCTGGAAGGATTGCTGAAGGTGCCTTAAAGGAGCTCTCTTTTAACACCTCTGTTTAGGAGTAAAAGAGTTCATGAGTAGAAGAGCTTCTAGATGCACAGACACAATTTCAGGAGCACTTTCTCTTTCTTTTTTCCCCTCTAAAGTAACCTTTCCACTATGTGTGTACTCTATAAGCCAACAATTCTTCCTCTGCTGCAGGAGCTCAATTCATTGCTTAAGGGAAGAATAAAAAAGAAACACACATTGCATCAAAAAGAAACAAGGCTGCAGGTCTGTGAGAGATTTGCCCTTGGCATTTCCTCTTGCCCTTCTCCCACAGGCAAGCAAGACTATAGGGGCCCTCTGTCAGTCTTATGGAAATACATTTAATCTGAAATAAATGTTACCCTAGTTCACAGATGCCGTAAAGAAAAACGTTGGTCTTCTAAAGTTTAAAGGAGAGATTTCAGTTGTGGAAAGGGCAGTGGCAGGTTTGGGGAGGCTTTGATTGACCCCTCTTGATCTGGACTTCGCTGATAAATGCACACAAAGTGGCCCAACAAAGAATCCAATTATAAAGTGATTAAGAATGCTGAACCTGACAGTTCCCTTGGCTGACCAAATGTGTGTGCCCTGACTGTGTGAAACAGAGGGACTCCTGCCCACACTTTGCTCTGAGTGAATGTAAAACAAAATTTTGGGGACTTTGGCTTGCACTGTGGCAAACAAGAGGCTTCTGGCAAGAGTTGTAGCCCTTATACAGTTAGTGCATCAATCAAAGGAATCCATTTCAGGGATGAGTTTTACACATGTCAACAAATTCTAGCACCGACTTTTTTCTTCTAACTTTCTCACCAGTTTTTCACACACCGTAGATGGTCACTACTGAGTGTTTTATGAAAACAGCAAATCAGAACTGAATGCACAGCACTCTTTCTCCAGCAAGTGAGGCTCCAACTGTTTGAGCTAAAGGAAAACCTTTGTAAACTACCAGTGAGGGAGAACCTTAACACACATATGATCTGCCCAGTGTCCAGAAAACTTACTGAAGCTTACCCGGTTTAGCCCATTCACTCTTTATGTGCAAAAGCAAATACCTGACCAGAGCCTTCATGCCTAAGTTTACATTTTAAAAAGTATTTTTAATCCAAAACACTTCTTAAGCATCCTAACTGGGGCATTAGTGACCCAAAATTCCTCAGACTTGGAATCATGACGCCTTTAAGATTTTGCTGAAAGGACAAGAGAATAAAGAGAAAACACTTTCCTGACTATCTCTCCAGAACAGAAACAGTGGGAAGAAAAACTTCACAGCAAGTATCTGCCACCTTTCTTTTACTTTCCCTCCTGCTGTCCATCATCATGTAGGAAGTCCCTCCTATTCCAGAATCAAATGTCTCTGGAAGGCAAAATACTGCAGAAATTCCAGATTTTAAAGGACGAAACTCCAGATTTCCATGACTTAGTCAGCAGCACAGCTCTAAAATCCCATAAAAGGATACAGGAGATCTCAAAATTCTATGTCAGAGCAGCGAGGACTCCAGTTATCTGCCGAATACCCTAACTTCTCCATGTGTGCTAATCCTGCCAGTGCTCTGGAGCTTGTGGGCTGATAGCAGACTTTCCATGGGGGCTCAACTGGAGGTGACTGTTGCACCCAGGATGTGAAAGAAACAAGCTTAAACTGAACATAGGGATGCATGTTCTGTTGATGGCTAAGTCAATCCTCAGTTTTGAAACACGAGATGCAATAAGCAAGAGACAGACCCCCATGCTTCCATGCACAGGAACAGAGGAGGCAGCTCTGCTTGCCAGAAATGCTTACAGAAGCAACAGAGGCTTGCTGGCTTCCATGGAGATGTTTAATGTAGAATCATCATCAGTATCCTGGGGCAGGAGTGCAGCAGAAACTGTTAGCAAGATCTCTCCACAGGCGGAGAGATCAGTGCATGAAAACAAATGGTAGTGCTCAAGAATGTCAGATTTCAGTTGGAAAGCAATTTTATTGTGTGGTTTCCAAGGTTTTATTACTATTCCAGATAAAGAAAGAAAATTCTAAATTGGTAGCATCCTTTTAATCCTGTATCTTAATTGGATGAGAGGACTGTCTGCCAGTACAGAGAGAAGCAACAGGCTTTTAGACTCTTAATGAAATTGCCTGCCCTTATTGCACTTTTCATGAGCAGATCTCAAAACGCTTTACAAGAGGAAGTCAACTTTGCTATTTCTGTTTTATAGAAATAGTTTATGCAGCTTATATTACACTCTCTTTTTATGCCTCCATACACTAGCAAAGGATTTTGTAATGAAACAAGCTGTCTTTTGTAATGGGTAAACCACTAGTATTTAATTAAGCTAGCAGTGGGATGATGCTCATCAGCAGTTTTAAAATATCCCTGACTCCACACCTCTGGGAATATCACTTTAACAGTCAAATAAGAAGATGCACAAAACTTAAGATTTGCATGGGAGCTTTATTCTCTCTTTTATTTCTGTAACTACCAATAAAGCCTTTCCTCCTGGACAAGGGAGAATAAATACCTTCAATGCAGAATGCGCGAAAGTTCATTGAAGTGGCAGAATTATCTAATGGCTAATTTAGAGATGCACATAACCAGAGTAAAGAGGTGGCAGTTCTTTATACCAGCTGAAGCTACATTTCCTGAATTTCTCCTAAGAAGCATGGTGAGTGTCTTTGATCTGGGCACTTCACTTCTCTGAATCTCTGATTCTGCTGGGGCAATGATCTGCTAAAAGTCTGACATTTTCAAGCACAGACGAAAAGTACCTTGTTGCCAGTATTCCAAGTGTTATCCACATTTGAGAACATAGGCTCGATATTGTATGCATGCATAATACTTCATAGTACGTACATGCACTCAAAGAATTTACTGATCCTGAGGTGCAATTTCTTGGTTTTCAGAGAGCACATTTACAAGGAGTACCTGGTATCTTGAACAGGTATCTCTCTTCTTGTAGGATGGCAGCAGCTTTCTCTTTCAGTTCATGTTCAACATTAAAGAAAAACACAAGAAACAAACAACCTAACACAAAAGCAAAACCCAAACCAAATATCTACAGAAATCATCTCTGCTTTATTGTGAAACACTATCTTCTGACATTTCTAACACGTAAGTCTTGAAGTTATGAAGCCTCCTGACATATACTTTTATGTAAACTACAGGTAAAAACTTTCCAAAGGTGATCCCACAAATAGTCACATCCACTGCCCTGCTGACCAGGCTCTCTAAACACAGCATGTGATCCTGTATTCTTTCCCTAATTCTTGGGGTTAATTTATTAAGAAGAGTTTGATGCCTTAATTCATATTTTAATTCAGCAATGTGTTAAAAAAATAGTTTAGTTTTCTCCTCTTTTGAATGGACTATTTCTCCCACTTAATGAGACCTTAGAGCATGATTTGCTCTACTAGAGTAGAAGGATTTTATACAGGCATACACATGCTAGCTGTGGATTCTACCTCTCCAACACCCGTGGCAGTACAGAACTCAGCTCAGAATAAGTATCTGAGCATGTAGTATTGCAGACCAGTTTTACTGTCCGCTTTAAACTTAGCACTATGATTGCTATGCTGATAGAAATTTTCGTGGCTCTATATGAGCTGTAGTTAGAACTATGACAATGGTTTTCTAACCTCTCATTTTTACTTTTTTCTTAAAATTTGTTTTCATCCAATTATTTACTTTTCTTTGATCAGTCTTCTATTTATTTCACACACCCACCCACACACACCCCCATAATACTGGAGCAGAAACAGAGCACAACTACACTACAAACCCATATGATGTGTATTCTAGAAGAGTGCATTCTGTAATTGCTGATACCACTGCATCTTGGTGATTTCCTATGCAAGTCTATTAGCTGTAAGTGACACTGCTGAGGAAGATGCTCCAAAAGAGAAGTAACCAGGGAGGACAGGCCAAAGGGGGCTGCTTGGGCAGTGAGGTAGCTCTCTTATTCCTCTACCACATCTGCTAAGCTAATGCCAGGAAACCAATTCCTTTGGCATAGACAGTAACCTCCCAAATCCCCAGAGAGCACACAGAAGCTGTTTTACAGCGCTCTGTGCCTGCCAGCCAGGAGGGATGTGTGATGGGATATGGGATCATGAGTCCAGAGTGAGAAACCACAAGGATGTATCATTCATTACCACCACCCACCACATGCCTGCAGATGTGGGACCTGAGAACAGAGTGCTAGTGTGGAGAATGTCAGGACGCAGAAGCGTGGTAGGCTGCCGTATGTTGGCAAGCGGGAGATTACCTAACGCATGGTTAGCATACAGTGTAGGCAGGTTTTATTAGCAAAGTTCAGACCATGATGTGCTAATTAAAGAAGAGGTTGTCCTAGTTGCTAAGGAAATGAATGCTTTCTGTACTACTGCTTCTACTCCAACAAAGTATGTTCTCAACTGTCCCTCTGGTTTTGTTTGCCAGAAAGAGGGGTCAGGGCTTGATATTGTTGCTTTAGTGATTACAGTGCTGTTGTGAGCTGATTTTCAGGTCAAGTGTAGTAGGTGAAATGGATGTCAGGGAAAAGTGTTTTAAAACACTCCTTTATCAGGTATATGTCTAGTGAGACGCTCTTTTTAAAACTCTTGGTTTCAGCTTTAAAGCTCAGTTCTGCTTCTTTCAGGAAAGATGCAGTCCAGACCAGGAGATCTGTGTGCTTTAAAATTGGTCTAACTCTTCTGCAATGCAGAATCTAATGGAGTGTTGGAGCCAGTCCTAGAATAAAGGAGATGTAATGGTTTGAATTTTTCATTAGTAAAGAAGCTGGCTACCACCAGACAGGCATCGTGCTTAGTCTCATGAGAAAGTATTCTCTGATTCATTATTCCTCTACCACAATACATACTGTGCATAGGCAGCTGCTACAAACATAAGGATGCATCAACATCAACAGGAATGAAAACTGCATATTGTGAAGTTAATATGTAAGTAAGTGAAAAACTGTCTTCATGGGGTGGTCCATTGCTGGCTGCTAGTCCCACAGCAGCTCTGTCATCCTTCATTCTCAGTGTGAGATTTACATCAGTCCCAGCTTGAAACTTACATGATTGTGTACAGCATCTTCAAAGCACTTCGGGTTATTTTCTTTCCCCTCTGCACCTTCCATGGAAACCCTGTCACCAGCATTACAAACCTTTCTCCTCTATCACTCTCTGGGCCAGTGTTTGTCTGGCTGTAACTTTGTGAGATCCCAGAGCCATGATCCTCTTGTATCATGGAGATGGGCAACAATAATAAACAATTATAAAAATCAAGATAAAATTGTTTGTCTTTGGGTGACCACAGAGCTCTACATTAACCTGCAGTTTCAAGTATGCTGGAAAAAAAAAAAAAAAAAGGATTTTTTTAATTATGCTTTTATTTTCTGAAATAATACTCCTCTAGCTATTATACCAGAACACGTTCCCTTTATTTCATCTGCTCCCCTCCTACCTCAATGCAGACGTTGCAACACCTGGTGTCACCCGTCCCTACCAGCTGGTTTGTTACTGCATTTTTCAAGGAACAAGTTGCCATTTCCAAAGAAAGACCTTTGAAGTCACGGAGCTCCACTTCCAACTTTCTCTCCCTGAGGACTTTAACCCCCCTGTGACATGCATTTCTCTTTCTCTTAAAAATGCTCCCTGTGCAATTTTATCCAGTCTAATTTTGCATTGCAAAGTCTGTAATATCCTTTTGCCAATTCAAATTGTTCATGAGGGGCTGTGAAACCCTCATAACACAAAAATCTTTAGCTGAACTTCAGACTGGGCGTGACAAATGAACAGGAACCTCTTGCTGCCTCAGATTCAGAGCAGAGACTGGAACCTGCCAGAACCTTCTGCTGTCTGCTGGAGGCAGACGTGGACTGTTAGGATTTGAATATTTAGGAGAAAATTCTATATTTAGAACTAAGTTCTGTTATTTAATATTTAGGAGAGAAGCAAACAACAGCTGAGCCCAAGTTCTTCTCCCGAGTTACTTTGCTTTGGTGTTTCCGTGTTGATGTGGTTGGGTTTTTTTTCAAACAACCTTTCTGTTAATATTGCCTGAAGCAGAATGAGACCTTGGTGCTACGGTAAAGGCAGTATTTTCATTTGCATATTGGTGAGGGATTCATCATTTTGCAGGGAGGTACAAAAGCAGATGCAAATATTGCTAGTGTGTGTGTTGTGTGAAGAACTGTGAGTGCCGATGTGGGAGAAACATTCGCCACAATTAGCTATTATTAGTCTCAGTGGTCAATGTTCATCAGAAGTTCATCCTGTCTGAGAGTCTTGGTCTGTGATGAAGCCTAGTGCTTCAGTCCTTGCCAAATTAACAGGAAACCAAAAGAAACAGACATCTCTAAAGACCCTTCCTGCTTATAAAATGTACCAAGCATTTTAAAATCTCTTAGGACAATCTTCTCAGATAAGATGTTAATGCATTTACTGGATATGCTGACATTTAATAGAGGAAATTGCTTTCAGCAGGATCCATATTGGATAGTAAAAGGGGGCAGGATTCCTTGAAAGTTGAAAAGAGCTCTTCAAAAAATTAGGGCTTGCTGTCTACACTGTATTTATAAATCAAATATATCAGTTCTTGCTTAAATTCTAAGTTCATTTGCACTCAGAGTCATAAAATGCCCTCTCCTTTTTAAACAAGATCAGTTCAGGGTTAGGCTCAGCCCTTTACTTGTAACTTTTTCTTTGGTGTGTAACATCTGGAGACTGCCCGACTACACCTCATTAGTGCACAAGCTTAGAGTGGGCAGTATTGCTGTTTTGTCATTCCCGTTTAACCTCTGTACGATTAGCATTATTTTACCCATTAATGTTTCACTGGCTGTCATCATATTCGCCGGTCTCTCTATTCAAGTTGGTCACTGATGGGACAGTTGGGCTCAATAGTTAATTACTTGTCAAATTAATCACTACTTCCACTTTTGAGACACTTTTTTAGTGGTATAGAAAGAGTACTGCATTTCCAGGGAGGAAGTTAAAAAATTAACTAAAGGTATTTTCAGTGTTCCACAAATTGGATGAGATTTGTTGAGTTAGCCATTCAGTGCACTGGGAAATCCATGGGCTGCAATTCAGAAGATGCTTTTAGTCTTCCCTGCTTTTTCTCTACGATTTTCTTCCAGATTTCATTTTCATTACTTCCTTGAGTTCTCTGAAACAGCAGTATCTCTTTTCGCTTTATCCTTTGTGTTTATCTGTGCATAGGTCTCTGCCTCCATGGTCTCCTTCCACCTTTTCTTTCACCACACTGCAATCTCCCCATTTCCCTCCTTCCCACCCCCCTACCCCCATGTTATTAATGCTTATTTTTATTTACTTACTTTTGAGGACTTGCATTCAAAGACTAACTTCTTCCTTAGACATTCCCAACCTCCTCTGGAGGGCAGGTGTCTCTCAGTGTTCCTAATCCTTCACCAACCTGTTCCTGCTTATGGCTGGAGCATCGGCTTTTTGTCATAGCTGTAGAGGAGGCAGCAACACTGACTCTTTTACTGCTGACAGTCATCCTTTTTTCCATCCTGTGTGTTTCTTCTCATCTAGCAATATCCATGAGGTCTGTACAACCCATGAAAAAGTAATGAAGCTGGCAATTTTACTTTTTCAGTATGCTGTTATCACTGTCATCTTAGGAGTCTAGTTCTGACTTAGATACCAAAGATACCAAAAGTGCATTAAGATTACGTAATGTTCTAATCAGGTTGTGTCTTTTGCTAAAGGAAACGATCCTCTTATGGGCATTCCCTGTGCTTTTTATAGAAAAGCAGTGTAAGAAAAGGTTGCTAATTTTCAATGCCTACAGCAGTATGAGCATCTAAATGTACGTATTCCCAGATGAGAAACAGCATTAACAGTGAGTTAAAGATTTTAGACTGTGAATACCACCAACGCAAGCCATAAAAAAGGGGGGGGGGGGGGGAAGAAGAGAAACCAAGAAATAAGCAGCAAAGTTCTTTAGTGCCTTGTCTATGCTCCATACAACTGTTCTTTATTCTGTCTACCTTCTACTCCCTCCCACTGCCCAAATGTTTCCACTTGTACCCACGAATTACTGCTTTGACAAATCAAGGGTTTCTGAAAACAGATGAAGTAAATAGATCATAAATTTAGAAAAGAGGTTCTTAGAACTACAGAAATACAGAACTCAGGTTGATTTCTTTCTTTCCCCTCTGAAGAGTGTATGTGTCAAGCTGAAAAACTAGCTCTGCATCACATGCAGATGACTACTTCAGAAGTTATTTCCCACAGCAGTCTTTTCATAACACCAGTAGTAGATTCCACCTAACTAGTTCTACTTTACTAATGCATCTTTTGGGTTTTTTTGGTTCTCTCTGAAACAAATAGTTATGTGATAACCTATTCAGACTGATTGATTTTTTTTTATTTTTATTGTTTTGCTTTTCAAATAAAGGGACTGGTAAGTGTAGGGGAAGAGAGCAGATTCCTGCCAAAATCAGTAGAGAGATTCAGTGCCTGATGAGACACACTTTGTGCGTGTTTTTAGCAGAGACCCTGCAATTCTAAGAAAGGATTCTGTATTACTCATTCACTGAGTCTCACAGTTCAGAACACAGTCAAACCTTTATTTTGTGTGCATGTGAGTGTGAGATAAGGTTTTAAAGAGTTTATGGATCTGCCTACTCGGGAAAGGGGTGTTCTTTTGGCTGTTGCTTTTAAAAAGGCGGTGAGTTTAGTTGTAAGGAATGCGTATAACACTGTATGAAACAACTTCTCTCACCCAGAACTGCTAAGAGTAATACCTTTATGCAGTGTTTCTTGATTGAGAAAAATGCAGTAAACTTTTCCTGGAATAAAAAAAAAAAAAAAAAAAAGGAAGCAATTAAGTGTACAAATATATGCAGCAATCCTACCTAATAATCTTGATGAATGATGATGAATGGATCATGCACACTGGATTTCTATTCACCTTCTCTTCAGCCATTCAGAATTACTTAGGAAGCTGCCTTTTTTGTTTGCTTGTTTGACAAAACCTACTGAAGAGGCGAACAGGGCACACCAGTTTTTATAATTAAATCAGATGGGATTTCTGATATATATTTAAGCCCCAGTCCTGCAAAGCGGAGCCAGATCAACGCTTCTTAACAACATACATAAAAATACAATGTTTCTGCCCTAAAGCAGACTAAGGATGGGGCTCCTATTGCTATGAGAAAGGAATTGGAGGGAGACAGCCTGTAGACTGTGTGGAAAGTTTCTAGCAACTTGGAAAGAGTGGGCAGCATGTTGCTGGACACAGCACTGCTGGAGAGGATGCTGAAACCCAGAAGTAGATATTACACTAGACATCCTGCCTGTTCTCTTATGACCTACAGTCACAGCTCAGAAGAGATGCAGTCCTGGTTTTCCACAGCCATTGTGGTTTTCCACAGCCCTGCCATAGCCAAAGCAGCCTGCTGGACCATAGCTTGGCTAGTCCACACCTGGGCCTAGTCTGTTGCAAAGGTTTACATATTCCTATAACAACTATCTTAATTTCTCTGGAAAACTGTCAGAATGCAATGTTTGGTATGTCTATATAGCTTTTTTCGGAGTTGTGGTCTCAGCACACAAAGTCTTTAGTGCCTCACTGAGGATAGAGATGGGACCTTCAGTCTTGTCCCAAAGTATCTCTGACTCCCACTAAAGACAAAGAGTCTCCCACTAAGCCACAGCACTTGCAACAGCCTCTGGAATATTCCTGAGCTCCAGCAGCTTGACAAAAACAAGTAAATAGAAAGAACCTGTTTGAGATAATTTGCAGTGACTGCTGAAATTCACTTGTAATATCCTCTCCCTCTGAGTCTTGTTCATTTCGACTCATGTTACACAGCATGTTCAGAATCCTATCTAATTTCCATTTGTTTGGGGGCAGATGTTTTAACATGCATGCCAATTAGAAGCTATGTATTTTTTCTCATTAACAACCTTAATCAGTCAAAAAGACATTTGTGTCCACGTTTCCACTGGTTACGTTACAGCCTGGTGTACTGTTGTGTCCATTTCACCTAAACTTTTTAAGTACACACTGCAACCCTTTGGTTCTTTCCTTTTTGCTCACAGCCCCTCCAGGTCCACACTGTAGTGTTAGTTATGATGTCTGGTTTGTTTTGACACTGTCATCCCCCAGGTTTAAATAGCCAATGTACTGCTGATGTGGTTCATCAGGAACTAATGCCTCGGTCTCACAAAAGCAACAGGTTTGAGCAGCAGTACTGGAGACAAAGCTGGTAACAGAAAAATGCTAAAGAATGAAGTGTTCACTTATATGCAAAATGGTTTGCTCTGCTACCATCTTAGCCATATCAGGCTGACAACACTGTGAAAGGTCCCCATGCAAATGTGATTGTTTGTCCTCAAGTAGTGCTGAGAGTCATTTGGGATTTTGACACACAAGCCAGCAGTCTGGTGTGGAAAAATGAATCCTTCAGATATCTGGTAAGGTTTCAGCACTGTCTGCCAGCATTTGCCAGCTGAAGATTTGGTGCTCAGTACCCAGGAGACAGAAAAAGTTTTGAAAGCTGAAGATGGAAAATTCTTTTTTTCTCTTTCCTGCTCAGAGAGGAGTAGGTGTGAATATAAACTGGTGGGGACGGGATATTTTTAGTACCTCTTAGCAATTTCTATTAACCACTTGTCCTCCTGCATTTACTCTTCCCACTTCATCCCTATCTTTTTGTCGCTGGTAAAATGACACACACTAATGGAAGCACGCATATTGCTTTCAGTTTGCAGCCTGCTAAGAATCATAGGATAATAGAATTGTTAGGATTGGAAAGGACTTTAAGATCATCTAGTTTCAAACCCTCAAAGAAGCTGACACATGGTTTAGAGATAACTGTCTACAGAATCCAGAAAAAGACTGATCCCAGTCTGCCAACATTCTCTACCGAGTTTTTAGCTTTTGCTTACTAAAGTAAGAGAAGATATCAAAAAGGAAAAGATATCTATATGTTTGCATCTGTTCTGGTTTTGGCTCAGGTAGAGTTAATTGTACCCCAGCCAAAACCATCACAGCATTAAAATTAATTGGCAAATATAGAGTTGTGGGACTACTGACCTTGTTCTGTAATCCTGTCACTCAAGGGATATTAATCAGTCCAATATATGTTAAGATTCTAGGGTAGAAAGAGCTACTTTCTCACTACACTTGATGCAGAACTGCACAAGTACCCTGAGGACAGGCTAAAGACTGGGTCTACTGAAATTTTCTTCAAAGCATGCCTTTGAAGTAGCATGTTAAGCATCAGTTATATCAGAGATGTACACTATGCTGAAAATCTATTGCACTGCATATCTGAGGCATATTTGTGAAGTATATGGCCAACCCAAACATTTTGTGACTATTGGCTTAAAGCATGCCCTTCTTCTGAGGCTATTCTTTGCAGCAGAGAAAACTGAAGATTACTGTTTTGCCAAAGGCTACCTCCTTTCCTAGCAGAAGGAACATAGGTCATAGAAAATGAATTGGAACACAATTCATTTGGTGTCATTCCTCTTTCAAATAAGCCATCTGCTGTCTTAAGACAGTATGCTCTGCTTACAGCTCTGCTGGATTCAACATTTTGTCATAGAATCATAGAATAGTTAGGGTTGGAAAGGACCTTAAGATCATCAAGTTCCAACCCCCCGGCCATGGGCAGGGACACCTCGCTCTAAACTATATCACCCAAGGCCTCGTCCAACCTGGCCTTGAACACTGCCAGGGATGGAGCATTCACAAGATCCCTGGGCAACCTATTCCAGTGTCTCACCACCCCAACAGGAAAGAATTTCCTCCTTATATCCAATCTAAACTTCCCCTGTTTAAGTTTTAACCTGTTACCCCTTGTCCTATCATTACAGTCCCTAATGAAGAGTCCATCCCCAGCATCCCTATAGGCCCCCTTCAGATACTGGAAGGCTGCTATGAGATCTCCACGCAGCCTTCTCTTCTCCAGGCTGAACAGCCCCAAATTTCTTAGTCAATCTTCATATGGGAGGTGCTCCAGTCCCCTGATCATCCTCGTGGCCCTTCTCTGGACTTGTTCCAACAGTTCCATGTCCTTTTTATGTTGAGGACACCAGAACTGTACACAATACTCCAAGTGAGATCTCACCACAACTTTCTTTGTTCTGAGTCCTAAATCTGCTCAAGAGTAGTGAGAGAGATTATCAAAACAATTGTGTGCACCTGATTACTAGTACTTAAAGCAACTGATCTTCTGAGGTAATAGTGCAGATAGACAGAAATCAAACAATGTCAGCTGTATCTGCTAGCACCCAATTTGTTGTGCAGGTGTCACCTGTATCTAAGCCTTTCCCAGGAGTATGCTGGTAGATAGGATTATCTTCCTGTTCACACCCTATTACACTGACCCCGTCAAAATAGTCTTCAAAAAAAAAAAAAAAAGTAATTCATTAGCACCCCACTTTCTTCCAAAATGCTCAAAAGGGAGAATACCTACTGGGAATATTATTTCAGGGAGCAAACCACAACACTGATGGCAGAGTCCTATTCTAACTGTAGTTTACATTAAATATAAACTGTTTGGGGTGTCATAGCATTCTGAGAACTTCAATGGCATAAAACCATCTAGGCATTTGACTCTTATTTGTGCCTATTAGGTTTTTTCTATAAATGTCATCACTGGAAAGAAACTAAGGAAAAAGCCTTCCTGTTCATATAGGCACTTACCAGCATGCAATCAGTACAAGCTTGAAGAAACAAACTTCACTAGGATCCGTCTTCTCCATTCTATTTCTGTAATATGCAGCCTTACACACAAAAAGTACATTAACAGAACATTGCTGTGGTTGCAAACTGCAGTACACAGAGTTAGGAAATGGTAACAAAATTCTTGTATGCAAACAGAATTTGACACCCTTTTTTTTTTTCCACATTATGATACAATTCCTAATTACTTGACCACAGAGTGATTTCTACCAGACCCTTACTTCACTTGGTGTGCGAAAAGGTCAGGTGCAGACTTCACAGCACTTTTTTGTATCCTCATCTCTCTTAAAAACATCTGATTTCTTCATCCACACAATCCTGGTTTTCACCTTGTATCCCAACTCCCCATCAAATCTCTTTTGTTCTCCTTCTGGCTCCTATGGAAGAAATAAAGTCACCATTGTTAATTCCTACATCCATCCCTATCTGGGCTTGAGTAGAGAGGGGTAACCACTTTAGAAGAACTTATTCTTGTTCCGGCAGTGGCAACAGAAAAGAAGAAATAATAAAGAACAAAATAATTTACTGTTGGGTATCAGCAGCTGCAAAGCCTGGTAACAAATCAAAGGAGTGAGCTTTCTTAGCTGCTGTGTTAGACTAGTCAAGGAAGAAGTTTGAGCTCACCTTCTGGGTATAGATTCTTTAAGGATGCAGCTCTTCCCTTTTATCAACTCTCTACTAAGCACATACGGATTTTTAAAGGCTTACATAAGTAAAATCCTTTTTTTTTTTTTTTTTTTAATGTTCACACACTGATGGCATTGTTCTCTAGCAGAATTCTGAGACAATTTCTTAATCCAACACTAGTTTTGAGGCTCCAAAAAGCTGCTGACCATCCAGCAATACATGGCCCACCACATCTCAGACTTGTCACAGATTATCCTGCAGAAAGAAGTCTTACAACTAGTCTTTCCTTTCAATGAGCTAATTGATATAAATAGGGTAAGACTCCTATATTGCAGCCTAGTAATTACCATAGCGAAGCTAGCACTGTGTTTGGCATAAAGCTCATTCTCAAGGAATGGTATCTTTTTTACCTTGATCTGGAAGAACGTAAGGAAATACAGTACTGATCTTGGCTGCATCTATTTTGCATTTAGTTATCCTGAAGGTGAGAAAGTCTCAAAAAGCCATTGGCATCAAGTTTGGTACTGTTAAAATCTCAAAGTATTCCCTCCCATTGGTACTGCTGTAATATCAAGCTAGCATAGGATCAATAAGGCAGCACACTTGGAAGTATTTTCAATATGGGCAAAGGTCACCACGCCAGTGTAATTTCCAATTCCAGCACTGAGATCTTGTGTGTTGGTTGAAGAAGTGATGTTTAAAATTATTTTCCCTTTCTTCTTTTAACTGGCTTAAACACATGCCGATTTCATTGGAAACTTTGCTTTGTATGGTCATTTCTCTTGGGTGCTGCAAGAACTATGAATTCCAGTCATCCACGGTAGTAAAAGCCTACTCCTTTCCTCAGTCCACCATCTGAAACAAACTTCAATTTTGGAGTAAGTAGCAATGCCAGCACAGGCTTCCCAGCTCAGAAATTCAGTAACACATGCGGAGTATAAAATATCTATTGCATTGGTTGGGCTTTTTTGTGTCTGTTGCTGGATTCCTTCAATGTCACCTTCAGACATTGACAGACCGTCCTTGTTCTGGGTCTGGCCTTGTCTGCTAGGCCTCTAATATGTCTGACAGCTTTAGTTTCACCTAAGAATCAATGAAAAAAATCCTAATGCGACAAGATAGAGTCTGAAGCACAGAATACTGAAGTGTTAAAGTACTCTGAAAAAGAGGTGTTTAATGTTGACAGGTTCACTGGCACTAATATTGGTCTTGCCTTGTTGCTCGACCTTAGCATCAACTTCCCTGTAACTGCTGTTGAGACTGAGGAGGATTATCCTTTTGTTACATTTTTACTGCTGAGATGGGGTGACCTTTCCTATTCTTTTACAACGTAGCAAGTCCAGATCATAGCTCACAACTTCTCAAATGTCAGCAAGAACACAGAAACTTTCTTCAGTATTGACAGTCTTGGTCAGAGAGCTGAATGCTGCTCACAGTCACACCATAGCCCTGGCAAAGAAACAGTTTATTCACAGTACACTTGTGAGATACACAACCACTTGTGGCCAGTGAATGAGTTCATATTTTGTATGCTTGGCCATTCAGAGTATGCTCCTTGTTTATATTCAGTTTCATGTACATATATTTCCATTGTGTTTTTGTCTGGCAAGGACATGAAAGTGGACTTTCTTCTGCCAATTCTGTTAAACTGCCAGAAAAGAAACATGTTGGGCAGTCTTACTGTTGTGATGGCTATAAAGCAAATAAGCTTGAGGCATTAGACAGGATATGCGTTTTATTTTATCACTTCATTGAATAGTAGCAGCTATAATGCGTTTCTGCTTTACAGAGAAATTCTCTAGAAAATATTTAAAAGAATAGCCCTCATTGGGAAAAAACACAGAAGTTCTAGGATCTGACTGATAATTATGGTCACTTATTTTTGGTCAAAAAACCACAGTAAGTCCAGGGTAATTTCCTTCCCACAGTACCTTTTTAAAATTCAGGCATTTTTTTTATACAGTCTAAAAGCCTGACCATTGCTATACAATTTAAAGTTATTTTAACAAGTCTTCAGTCCTGTACAGCCTTTTTTTTTGTGTGTGTGGTTTTTTTTTTTTTTTTTTTTTTTTTTGGTCAGACTTACAAGAGCTTTATAATAAAATCAGCATAAACGTGACAAATGCCAGACATGTTACTACTGACACTCTGGCTGTGTAAGGAAGCAATCCAAGAATTCATATGGCACCCTCCAAACACAAACACGACTAACCCACCTAGTTGGGGACATGGGAGCTAACAGATGATGCTGGCCACAAACAGCATTGCTCAAACTGCATGAAACTTGATGGACAACAACATTGTTTCCTTAATCATTATTAGACTTACTGTTGTTGGTTGTCTGAAGAGGCTATTTCAGCGTGGGAATAACTCATTTGTCACATGTATTCTCTGAGTTCATATAACTGGCAGCTATTCCTCCTCTCTGGCAGAAACACTCTGGCAGTGATGGAACGAGCCTTCTTCCTCTCTTAAAGAAGACACAATTCTTGAACTACTGTAAGGACAGTTTTCCTTCCAGTTAGCATCCTGGCTTGGGGAGGCCTGTATTGGTAACACTTTCAGAAGTTAATGAAGCTATTCTGAAAACAATTCAACCTTCCATGCATAAGACAGGTACTTCTAATGGAAACGATAGGTCTTTTTTTTAACAGGTAGAGTATCCTTTTTACCGGAGCAGTGAAAAGTGTCTTTAGATGAATTAAATTTGAAATGTGTTAAGATAAGTGCAGAGAAGTGATAAATCCTGTGCTTTAATACTTCTAGAAAGGACAGTGGGTATTAATTATACAGATCTACAATTCATCTAAGGCTTTTCATGGTCTTATTTAGCATTCATACTGCAGGGTAATAAACAGAGAAGTGTAACAAAAGAAAGAGTAACGAGACAATATACCCACTATTCGACGACTGGGAGTGAGGTGAAGCAGTCAAATAGAAACAGTTACTAAAAAAGAACTTCATAAAAGTGTGTGTGTATGTATACATGTGTATATGTGTTTTTTTTTAAAGAACACAGACTGGGACATAAAGGATAGTTTAGCCTGAATACCAGTGAAATCAGTGTAGCTGCTCCACTGAGCTTAACACACCTTGATCTATTCTTTAGAGTACCTGGGTCAGCGTCATCTTCATAGACAGTGAAGTTTTAGATTATTTTAAAGTCTGTACAATGCTGCTTTTCTTTCCCAAAAGATCCTGTAGAGGGACTGATACTTGTTAATACAGAAAAGTTACGCTAGTTTACATTACCCAGAATTTGACTGCAAACAGCATAGGTGTGAAGATTCCTTTGTAAAAGAAAAAAAACAAAACAAATAAATAAAAGAACAAAAACAAACACAGGAGAAACTTCAAACACAGCACTTGTTACTTTTTTATTTGTTTGTTTGTTTGGTTTTTAGCATGCAGTTATGTATGACTAAGAGATCTGGAAACACTGGCATTGACTTTATGGAGTAAAACATAAAGTCTTTTCTGAGTTATACAAGTCATATTAGCAAAAGAATTATCAGCTATTTCTATAAGTAGAAGTACAGGATTGACTTCATCACAGTAAGTCCAAACTCAAAGAAGAACTATCAACCTGAAATGAGATTAACTTCATGAAAATCCATAGGAAGTTCTGTCAGAGACATAAAGTAAACGAAGAGGTGAACATCCCTTTCCATAAAGTTTTCTTTGATATAGGGTATAATATTATCTAAGACTCTATTATGTATGTTTACCTTTTTGTGTGTAGAAGTACAGCTGAACCCTGAGAGAAATCTGTATGAAAATCAAAATAACACAGAGCAACATTTATTGTTTGAAATCTATTTTGGCATAAAAAAAATCATTTCTGGTTTAATAATAACTTTTGTATTATTTTTAAAGTTTCAGGTTTTCATGATATTTTGTAGTCTTTTAAAGGCACTCAGTTTACCAGTCTTTATTTTTTACCAGTTCCTACAACCCCAGAGAATCTGGATCTTGTTCTGACTTTCTTGGGTTTTGTTGATTTCTCTTTTTTCTGTTAGACGCACAGAAAAATCCCCATTAAATTTTAATTTACTGCACATTGTGGAAAGCATATGTAACAGAGTTTCCACTTTATTTTCCCAGGGTAGATTAAATTTCACTTATTTCTAGTTTGAAAGCCTTTTCCTACTACAAAAGATGCTAGGCAGCCTGTTCTGCAGTAGTCCTGTATTCACTGCAGTGGCAGATGATAACAAGAATCTCAACATTTAGACTTTTGGTCTTGCTCTTCATGCTCTGTTACTATTAACAGTTGTGCTATTTAGCATCCAGAAGGTAAGAGTGGCAATTTGTAAACAGAGTCATAACCTTCTGTGTTACATAATCCACCCAGCCAGCTAAATCAGATTTGAATTTCTGTTCCTCAAGAGAACACCCTCAATGGCTGATTTTATGAAAAGTGGTTATCAGCTCTACACAAAAGCAGGTAATGGAGAACTTAGCTTTGTCATAGAATCACAGACTGGTTTGGGTTGAAGGGACCTTAAAGATCTAGTTCCAACCCCCTGCCACAGACAGGGACAGCATCCACAGACCAGGCTGCTCAAAGCTGCATCCAGCCTGGCCGTGAACACTGCCAGGGATGGGGCAGCCACAGCTTCTCTGGGTAACTTGTGCCAGCGCCTCACCACCCTCACAGGGAAGAATATCTAGAGCAGTCCAATCTAAATCTCCCCTCTTGACAGCTCAAAGCCATCCCCCGTCGTCCTGTTTCTTGAGTGCAACATAGCAGCATCAGCCTAGGTATGGAGGAATGGGGACAGAACACCCTCTTGGTTTTCAGAAACGTTTTAGCTTGAATTGCAGCTCGCACATAATGCACTATTACAGTAGTAAAGCGCTTTTCAGTCACCTCTTGAACAAAGCACTGTCTTTTTCCTCAAAAGACCTGGTAGTGGTTGAGTTCAGCTAGAACAACAAAGCAACTTGAAGAATGTAAAAAGGACTTCACTGGTGTTAAATGGGAAATGAACTTCATGCATTTTTATAAGTTTGAATACTTGTGTGCCTCACACCTCTCTTTCACATAAAACTGTTATATTGGAAATAATCTTGTTCTTTTCATTAAACCCAGACAGTATGCGCTTGGGGTCTTGTAAACAAGACTTAATCTTATTTTACTTACTGTTGTTCTGGCGAAGATATCACAACCCATTTGAAGTTGTGTACTTCTATGCCTTTATCTCTTGTTATTAGGAAAAAGACCAAATGGTTGTGTGATAATTTTACATCGGTGCAACTTGTTCATATAACACTAGCTCAAAATTGACATGTTCTTATCATAAAGATCTGGTTTATGTAATTTTTTAATAATAGGACTGTTAAAGCTTTGAGCTTTTCAACCTTGCATAACTGCCACTTTTTAAAAAAGCTATATACTTTAGGTTTTTTTTTGTTTTTTTTTTTTTTTTTTAATGTAAGTAGACCTCTCACTCTAGAACCTGAGTAGCTTCTAGAGAAACCTTCCTTCTGGATGAATGAAATCTGAAGTGCAAATATTTGCATCTCGTTTCTTCTAGCTGTCCTTGGCATAAGGATCCTTCTGCACTGCTTGTTTACTCTATGCCCAAAGCAATTGCCACTTCAAGATTTTCAAGGACAAAGACTGATGGAGCTATTCTATGATGAATATGAATAAGGTTACTTGCTTATAAACACAGTTTCTGAAAAACTATCTTTACAGGTAGTCCCTCCTCCTGTCCTTGTTGGATTTTGTTACCTAGTAGTAATCATTCTCAGCTGGAGCTTCTGACAAATGCTGCTCTGGGTTTGGACAACTGCTGACCATTTTGTGAGCAGTCACGACCTTGACAGATGCAAAGCAATTGTTTCAGTGTGAAGACATTTTGTTTCAGTGTGAAGTTCCATATTTGTTGGGAATGACAGTATGTTTGATAATCCTAATAATCCATGCTGCTTCTAAGAATTTTTGTGGGTGCTGAAAGTTCCGTTCTCCAGTAGTAGATAAGAACACACAGAAACTGTTCAGTATTTTGTAGGGTCATACTGACAATTTGCTAGACAATTTTAAGACATCGCATGAGACTAAAATATGTGGAACTGCTGAGAATTCCAGTAACAGGCAGCAGACAATCTGGTTTTATTAATAATAAAGCTGTATACAAAACCTTGTTTCCTCCTCCTTACATCCCCAGCAATTCATTCATTGTGTCTGTCACCAAAGCAGCTACAATCCTTCAACAGCGCAAGAATACATTACATGAAAGCTGATCCTTTAGCTTCACTTAGAAGAATGGACGGAATAAGTCACTAACAGTACAGCTCACTTCTGACTTTGATTGGCTCATGAAAATAACTAGCACAATAGAAACTAATCTGTATGTTACAACAGCTTCTCCAGAAAATCATTCATATCAGAATTAAATGTTTTTTTACAGATATGCAGAGATTTTGTGGGTTTTTTTTTTTTTTTTTTTTTGTTTTCCCCTAAAATGCTTTCCTACTTGTCATGTCAACATCTGCCGTTTGTAACACATGATAACACTGGCATGTTCAACTTCATGATTCCCTTCAGTTCATCTGACACAACTCTTGACTAAAGCATCAGGAAGTGGGCACTGCTGTCACCAGAATACTACACTTGATGGACCAATACCTTTAATTAAGTCTGGCAAATACTATCTTGCCATGAGAACCTATTCCAGAGTTCACAATATTTTGGTACCACATATTGCAAAACGTAATTTCTGCCCACATTAAAGTGACTTTTGAATAAGTTACAGCATTTAAGAAGTTGATGTAACGAGAATTAGCATGTATGGTATCTTTTATAGAATAACATTTTTCTCTTAAACTATTCCCCTATCCTTCTGTAAGAAGAAAACAATACCGATACAATCTGTATCTCTTTCTACTTCTGATTATTTACATTGCTACTCAAAGGACATGTATACTTTCCTTCTTCTTCCATTCTAATGCATCAATGCCTTTCAGAATCGGACTGTATGCACATTTGCTCCCCTCTTCTCATTGCTGTTCTCCTTGCAGTCCTCTCCAAATCTCAGGCACTCTTTTGCATCCATACACATATAGAGTTTATCACACGGTCCTCTTAGCATGATAACGGATTGCAATGACCCACTTTACACCGCTAAGGAAGTGAAAGAAAAATTATGAATAAGAAAAAAAGAGCGTTGTCCTATGCCCACGGAAAACAAACAAGCAATCAAACAGAAGGTTCACTTATTAGCAGTTCACTCTCAGCAGTTACCAGCACACAGGGAAACAACACCGGGACACGCTCCGCCGCATTTAAGTGCAAAGCCGTGGTACTCAGTTCTGACGCGTCAACTAACAGTGCTATTAAGCCAGGTCTCCCACCGCCGAGCGTTCACGTTTGAAGGCTGGGCACCGCTTCTCCGGCGTGACGGACACCCCGCCCCGCCGGTGCCTCAGGCGAAGGCAGGGCCGGGGCCGCCCCTCGCTCTCCCCGCACTCACCAGACCGCGCTCCGCCGTCCGGCCGGGACAGTGCGCTCAGCTGCGGCGCTGGGGTGACCGCTCGGCAGGCGGAGGCCGGAGGGCGGGGAGCCGGGTCTCCCCTCACAGTCCCCTCCCTCGGGACGCGCTCGCTGTCCCGGGCCCAGGTGTAGCGACCCGGGGCTCAGCGCTGCGCGGGCGGGCCGGCCGCGCTGGCGGCAGCCGCTGGTTGGGCGCTCGGAGCCTGTCGCTGGGCGGTGTGTCAGCGGGCTGGCTCCGCCTCGGCCCCGCGCCTCCGCCCGCCCAGGCACAGACATGACACAGACACACAGTCACTGCAGCTGCCGCTGAGCCCGGGGCAGAGCGGCGGCGAGCAGCCCGCTCCCGGCACCCGCGGAACGGCAGCGGTGGCCACCCTGGCCTCGGCTCGCCGGGCACAGCGCCGGCGGCGGGCAGCCTCGGCACCGAGACCCGCAGGGGGCAGCCTGGCACCGGGCGCCGGAGGGAGCCGGCGGGGGAAGGCTGGCAGCGGGGAAGGGGCGGGAGGCAAGGGAGGAAGGAAGGAAGGAAGGGGAAGGGGGCAGCCTGGCACTCAGACTCGGAGGCGGCCGCCGGGCACTGGCACGGAGAGAGCCCGGGCGGAGCGCGGCACCCAGCGGCCGCTGAGGCTGGGCCGGCAGCAGTAACAACGACCGCGGCGGTGCCGGAGGGAGCCTCTCCGTGCTCTGCTCCACGCTGCCAGTGACCTTCCCGGGGCTGCTCGCCGCTCGCCAGGCCGGGGCAGGGCCTCCTCTCCCCGCGGAGAGCGTGCATCAGGCCTCGGGGAGAGGCCGGGAGGCTGGGCCGGAATCCCCCGTCGCCCCCGAGTCCTTCTGGCCGCCGGCGGGGCCTGTGCGCCTCGCGGCTCGCCGCCTGGGAGCGGGTCGGGGGGAGGCGAGCGGGACGGACGGACAGGTCCGGGCTGCACCTCAGGACAGCGCGAAGAAGGGAGCGGGCAGAGAGCGGGGAGGAGAAGGCAGCCACTTCGGCGGCGCATCCCAGGAAGAGTGCGACCCTCCCCGCCACCCTCCTTCTCCCGCCGTCAGCAGCTCGTCCCACGGAGAGTGGAGCCGCTGGTGCCGCCCCGGCTGGGACCCGCCGGCTGACACCTCCGGGACGCCGGGCTGCGGGGACGGAGCTGGAGCTGCTCGCCTGGAGCAAAGGAGGAGGAAGGACTGCTTGCCTGTGGGGAGAGGTGGGCGCTGAGCGCCCGTCCTGGCGGCCCGGGAGCCACACGGGGAAGGTAAGTGCCTCGGTCGGGTCGCTGGTGCTTTTAGAGGCGAGGGGCGGGGGAGGGCGAAGAACAATCGGTGAGTGTCTGCCTTCCAGCAGCCCGGGGGCGGGGGCATCCGAGTCCGGTACAGCTGAGAGGGTGACGGTTTTATCTCCTCGATTTTAATCCGCATCAGATCTGGAGTTGAGGAGATGATCAGGCGGAGGCACGCTTGTCGCTCCCCGGGCACAACGGGGCACACCCCCTGTTCCTCAGCTGAGGGAGGTTTCCCTGCCTGGCTCGCACTGCATTCCACTCGTGAGTCTGACCGGGCGCTGGTTTACACCGCACCCGTGCCTCTTCCCTCCAGCTGGGTGCGTTCCTGTGCCGCGGGGCTCCGGCGCGGGGCTGGCGGGAGGGACGGTGCCTCCGTCCCGCAGAAGAGCCCGGGGCTGCCGAGGCCGATGGCTGCTGCCCTGGGGGGTGGCCGGGTATCAGGCCGTGGGGCGTGAGCGCCTCGCCCAGCGGCGTGTCCGCTCCGGGAGGCAGCTGTCTGAACGGGACCTGCCCGTCGGCCCGGGGCGAAGCCGGAGTTTCGCTGAGACAGTGAAACGGGGAGGGTGGTTTCCCCATCCCCCTCTAGCCTCCACAGCAAGCTTTCAGCCCAGGAGGCTCTCCTTTGGGAAGGCTTCTGCTATCGCCTCCTATCCGAGATGGTGTCATTTAGATCATTAATGCCTGCTCACGGGGGGGGGAAGGAAGGGAAAATAGCAACTTGCGGCCTCTGTGGAGGTGATGCGAAGTTTGACAGTGCCTTATGTAACACTTTGGAGAGGTTCCTAGCTCTTCTGCTGTGCCCAGTTTTGTTTTTAGAAAGCAAGTGATTTCTCGTCTTTGTAGAGCATCAGACAAGTGATCTTTATTTGTGTTTTCACCTGAGTAAAGTGTCTTCTGCTTTGCTCAACTTGCAACAGAGGTACTGTTAGCAAATAAAGCCTACTTATTTTCTGACATACATCTTTTTTTAACAGAAAATTAGCCCGTGGAGGCATCTGAACAGTTGTCATAAGGTCTTTACCTTTTTGTGGATGTATTGTAGTTGCTTTTTATAGCGCTCTTAAAATTACTACAGGAAGCATTTTCACAGCACTGATTGTCATTTATGTATTCTGGAAGATATGATACCAGGATGGAAATGACAGTAAATCAAATGTCTTTCAAACATTGTTAGCTTTTTTAATAGTATTTAAGCTCTGTAATGAACAGAAGCCACCGGGCTAAACAAAGTACTGTGTTAAAATCAGACCTGGCAATTGCCAACAGGTCAGCACATCTCATTTATTGAAATCTTCTGGATACAGATTAATTTTCTTTGTACAATTTTTATTTTTTTTAACTTCCTCAGAAATAGAAACAGCAGGAAATTAGATAAATGGATTGAAAGGTTGCATAGTTTCCCTGCAGTTTCTCTAAGTGGTTATGTCTTCTACTGAAAAAAAAGAAAAGAAGCTAGCTTCACACAAAAAGACAGGGTAGTGATTCATGACATATTCTTTAGACTCCTACTGCAAAGGTACGCTAGGGGGACTAGTTTGGGTTGTGTGGTGTTTTTTTTCCCCCCATTCAGTGGTGAAAATGCACAGTCTATTGTAATAAGACCTGTAAAATGAAGGGTTTTTGTCTCACCTTGTAGAGCTCCATGATTATAATTGTAAGCTTAGAGGAAAAATCACATGTGTAAACTCAGATGATGAGTTCAGGGAAGAGGGATCTTCTAAGAAAGTCGTTCTGCGCCCTGCTGAATAGAGAGACAGGTTATTAAAGGTTAGTTTACTTACAAGAACAGAACAAGTTAATGAACAAACCACTCCAAACATTCCCACTCTGTTGGAGTTTTTTGTTTGTTTTAAATGGAGAAATGACCAAGGTGGATCGTATATCCCTAGGCTTCTTGAAAACTGCAAACTGCTGGTAAATATTCCAAGTTTTAAATATGAAACTCTTATTGCTTAGGTGTCTTGTGACGACCCTTGATCAACAAGGCTGCAAGTCATGTAGAAGCCGCAGTAACTGCAGAGTCTCTGATGGATAATTGGATTGGTAGGTTGGTTTTGCTTAATTTTTCCCCCCTGCCTTTTAATTGCCTGCTGTGGTAGCAAGTTCCTTTTCCAATCCTGTTGATATTTAATTCTCACTATTTTTTATTTATGTTATGTGTTGCATCTTTCCTGTTCAAAGCACATACCCCTGTCTCAGTTGCTAGTAAGGAAAAATAGCTTGGAGGTATTTGGATGGCAGTGTGTAGCAAGATATATTTATTTATCTGAAATATACATGACAACGTTTTTTTCTTCTCTGTTTAGATGACATGAAAAGATTGTAAGTTTTCTCAAGTCTGGAGAAATAAGTACTGTTTTTTTCTTTGGAGAAGCACTGACAATAGTATTACTGATATGTTGAAATCCCAGGGCCAGCTATTCAATCTACAGGAATTCCAAAGTACGGTACTCGGAAAGCCAAAGTGCAGAGAAGTGGTGAATGACTGCCTGTCCTTTGGCAAATTCAGAGCTGTCAGAGGCTTGATCTGAAATTTCACTGTGTAGGACTTGATATTAGCAGAAGTAGTATTCCTGCTGAATGAGTTATTTTAGAAAACTGGTAAAACTAAGCATCTCCCATGTGCACTTAAATCACTGAAGTGTTCTTAAATATAATGATTTTGAAGGAACAATCCTCCAAACTGTTACTTGTGTGGCTGTTTATTGCTCTAATGTGTGTTTTTTGTTTTTACTTGGAAGAAACTATCATTTGTCAGTAGACCCTTACTGGAATACTCTCCTCTTCCATCCTCTGATTTCTTTTTTTTGTATGTGTGCCTTTATAAGAGCAATCTTAAAAAACCAAATGCACATATACACAAAACCAACAAAACCCAAGTCATTTTTTCTGATGTCTGTAAAGGCTAATATTGAGTAAAAATTATAACCTGACCAGAAAGGCTTTGCACTGTATGTTAAACTTGATCTACATGCAAACTCCTATCAGTGTTCATGGGAGTGCTAGTCTAAATCCAGAGCAGCTTTGGTTTGACATTTCATCACCTGCATTAGAATAATTAAAAAACTGCATTTTTAAAGGCATAAGATTTCTGGTGTATCTATTTTTCTTGTAAACTATGTGTGCTGATGACATTAAGGTAAAGACTTGCGTGATAATAGGGCATAATGACCAATGCAAGTTTACAGTTGGTTAATCATCATGAGTTTGTCTTCATTTCCTCCAGAGCTAGGTATATTTGTTAATTGCCTAATTCTGTGGCTAAAGAACTTTCTGAAAAGAAGCTTTGTGTAAGGAAACATACACACAAGCACATGCACTATTTTTGCTCAGTTAGTTGTCTGGGTTTGAATCATCTTTGGAGTGAATATTAGCTTTAAGAGACAACTATTGTTTGTTACCCCACACTTGGCATAATTTAAGAGCTGGAGAGTGAGAACTACTATCAGGGAAGGTAGTTTTCCTTTTTTATTTTTCTCCCCTTCCTTGTGGTATGCACATCTGAAGATAAATGTTAACAAATGGGCTTTGTACCTTGTAGTGATTCACGACTCTCTGTTGTCATTTTACTAAGTATTTAAGGTCTGTCCTGTGTCTTGTCAAAGCTTGTTCAATGCATGGCTGTAGAAGGGGAGTAGCAGATAAGAAATTCTATTTCAAATGGAAGTTGGTGGCTCCAAAATCGAGGAGAAAATTGCTAGAAAGGATTATACTGGCCTTGGCACTGACTTTTAAGCAAAACTACCAAGCCTGGAATCCTTGTTTAAGAGCCATGTGTGTGAGAATTAGAAGCAAAGTGTGTAGAATAGTTCCATTACCTGTTTCAGTTTGCAGATCAGAGCAGGGCTGATCTTACAATGCTTGCAGTGGTATCCACATCACTGTTCTTTCTCGGATGTAACTACTATTTCCCCAATAATGGAGTTAACTGGATAGAAGCTGTATTTAAAATTGACAAGAAGAACATCAGAAATGTCTATCCAATGTATAACAAAAAGCTAGATCTAATCGCATAAGCCTGATAATGGAGGAAGCTGGAAATCTCGGACATTGCAGGCAGAATGCAGTCTTCCTGGCTAACTTCCGCATGAGATAGGTATGCCTGAAAATAATAAACAGATTGCTTTTTAAGAATAGACTTCCCTGTGCTTACTCCTCTGATCTCTTGACCAGTGCTATGAGGAGATAGAGTGCTTGTGGCATCTACTCTTCACCCATGCATTTTTGAGTACTGATGAGTCTTTTTTTTGTTACTCCACATCCATACCAGTTTTCTGTCCTCAGGGAATAGTTGCACATATTGACCCAGACCCTATGCATGTTGCCTGAGGGGCAGCCAGTCAAGGGTTGCATCATTTAACACTGGCTGGTGTTACTGTTTTACCAGATATCTGTGAAAATGATGGAAACTCATAACAATTTTTGATTGTTGTTTAGCAAAGCTGGAAGTAGCAGTACTAACACCAGAACCATTGCTTTCTTAAATCAGAAGGACAACACCTATATCGGTTTAAACCTGCTTTTACATTCTGACACTGACACACTTTTACAAGAAAACTTCTATTCAGAAAAAAAACTTTAAGCACCCCCGTGCTGCTTCTTCCAACAGAAATTTTCTGCTGCTTTAAACTTCACGGAAGTTGAGTTTTGCTTTGAGGTGCAACTTTAAGTAGTCCCTCTAAAGTTTATCCCAGAATATATAATAATGTTTACATGCAAAATGCCATCATTTCAGTTGTATCATTAGCTTTTGGGTTTTATTTCCTGACAGGCATTTGACTGCTGAGATATAGGACTAGGAGAAAACTGTGTTATTGAGCAGTCTTCATTTAAATATGGAGAAGAATGAAGGGTTTTGATTTGAGGTGGAAGTAGAAGAGAGAAACGGCAGGAAAGTGCAAGAATTGTGGATTTTGATTTAATACTTTTTTTTTTTTTTAATATGAAAGTCTTTGTTTTCCTACAATTTCCAGATGGACTTTTATACCTGTTTAGGGATTTCAGAATTAATTTGTCTATTTGGAGAAAAGAATGTTTCTCATCCTGGAATATAAAGTGCTATTGAATGGTGAAATGGTGGGAGCAAGGAGAATTGTGAAATTAGATGTGAATTCAAGTGAATTGTTGAAACTAGATGAAGTTTCCAGCTAATAGTCAGGCTTCTCAACCCAAGTCCTTCCTTCACCTTCCTCTCTCTGATTCCCCTGCTGTGCCCCTGAACCTCAGTCGCCTTGGTGATTGTTTTCTGTGCCGTCTTCAGTTAATGTTACTGCTAATCAATACTGCCAATGGAATTTTATGTTCAGAAATTACTGGACTTCAATATATGAATCTGCTTAATCTAATATTTTTCAGAATGAAGTTATGAGAAAGGGGTATGCCACTGGATAGAAATAAGAGATTAAAACCAATCATTCTAGCATTATTAAATCTCCAAATATATATTCTTTAGATCATGTTGTTCTTAAGGATATTAGCTTTCATTGTTTTCTAACAGAAGGGACTCATAGCATTCTTGTTTTTTTGTAGAGCATGAACAGACATTAACTCTGAGGCTGTGCAAGCAGCAGTTATTTTCTGTAGTTTCATCTTTTTTCAATTCTAGGACTGGTTCTAGAACTTGGCTCAGATTTAAACAGGGAGGTTATCATTCATGTAAGATAAGTCTTCTAAGGTAATATATTGGTTGGTGTACCTGAAAATTCTTACGTAAGACAAAGATGGTTCCTACCCTTTTAAAAGGGTAAAATTGTCTGTATTTTTTAATTTTTCAGTGTGTACCATACAACTAGATGCTGTTTTATCAAAGTAGAGAATTGGAGCATTTAAGAATGAGGTCCTTGTAAAGGTGGATGTTTTCTATTGTTATTTTTCAAATACTTTGTATTATTTTCTTGATCTTTCAGATCTCTTTAACATCAACAGCATTTACAAGAAATTTCTTTAGTGACTCTTCCAAGTTAGATGTCAACAGGTTGATGATTTGCTCTGCATAGTGGCAGAGCTACAGGAAGAGGTGGAATGGCTAAGGAGCATAGGGGTATCTGAGAAGATTGACTGGTGGACCCACACTTTACCATCCCTGACAGAAGCAAGCTAGCCACCTGAAACAAAAGAAATGAAGGATCCTCTTACTCTCTAGCCACCAGGCAGATGGAGGAGACCTAGGAGACAGGAGAGGTTGGAAGCAGGTTACTCCTCGATGTAGACGGTGTATTACTCCCCAGCTTATGTCACCTTCCCAATACCCCTCTACAACAGGTTTGAGGCCTCGATACTTGAGGATTAGGAAGATGAGGAAGATGAGGAATTAGATTTGAGGAGGGACACAAGGATCATAAGGGGGCTCGGGCACCTCCCGTATGAAGACGGGCTGATAAGGTTTGGGCTGTCCAGCCTGGAGAAGAGAAGGCTGCGTGAAGACCTATAGCACCTTTCCAGTATCTGAAGGGGGCTTGCAAGGACGCTGGGGAGGGACTCTTCATTAGGGACTGTAGTTCCTACAGGACAGGACAAAGGGTAACAGGTTCAAACTTAAATAGGGGAAGTTTAGATTGGATATAAGGAGGAAGTTCTTTACTATGGAGGTGGTGAGGTGCTGGAATGGGTTGCCCAAGGAAGTTGTGAATGCTCCATCCCTGGCAGTGTTCAAGGCCAGGTTGGACAGAGCCTTAGGTGATATGGTTTAGTGTGAGGTGTCCCTGCCCATGGCAGGGGGATTGGAACTTGATGATCTTAAAGTCCTTTCCAACCCAAACCATTCTGTAACCCTAGACAAGGGATCATCCAGGTTAGAAGGGTCTGCACAGAAGAGTCAGAGAATGCCTTGTATCATGACCAACTCTACTAGGAAAAAGTAGGGTGGTTGTGATTGGAGAGTCCATGCTAATGGGAGCAGAGGGCCCCGTATGTCCACCTGTCCCAACTCACAGGGAAGTCTGCTCCCTCCCTGGGGCCAGCATAAGGGATGTTACTGGAAAATTCTCTTGTCTGGTATGCCCAGTGACTATTATTCTTTACTAGTCTTCCAGGTGGTGAATGAGGAAATATCTTCAAGAAGCCTTAAGGACTTAAGGAGGACTTCAGGGCATAGGGGCAACTGGTTCAGGAGCCCAGGTAGTCTTGTCCCTCCTGCCAGTTGCAAACAATGATAGTGGTAGCATCAGAAAAATCTTGCAGGTTAATTCCTGGCTCTGGGACTTGTGTCAGCATCAGAATTCTGTGGGTTTTGATCATGGGTTGGTCTACACAGCACTAGACCTCTGGGTGGCATATGGGGTATGCCTTTCCCAAAGGGGGAGAAGGATCCTAGGCCAGGAGCTAGCAGGGCTCACAGAGAGGGCTTTAAGCTCTTAAAGGAGGAAGAAATAGGAGAATCCTTGAAGGAGTAAATGAATATGTCTTGGTCTTTAAAGGTCGCATGTTAGTGTTCTTTAAATGTATGGAGTTTTATCTATGGCCAGGTGGTGCTAACAACCTAGGGAGGGAAACTTGCACAGGCTATTGCCATTTGGCTGAAGTCATCATAAAAGAACGTTAAGGAGACCACGGTTTCCACTGAATTATTGACGCATGCGAAGTGGGTTAAAAATGGAGCACTTTTATTTATGACATCAGTTTCTATCAGTTTTGCTGAGTGATAAGCAGGGGCAGACAGCATCTTTCTGAATAGAAGGGTATGGTCTTTTGCTGGGCAAATTTGTAAGGGTGGAAGGGGTGGAGAGAAATGAAGAGAGGGAAGCAGCACTGAGGTAAAGCCATATTTGATAGGTGTCTGAAGGTGGTATAGGGTGATACAGAGCAAATTTTTCACATGCCCTGTTTGTCGTAAAGCTCTTTGGAATTTTCGTAGGTGAAGTTCTTCCCTTTCTGTTCTAAGACTGAAAAATACTGGATTATACATCAGTAATAAAGATTTCTGGGCCTGAAGTTAGTATAAGAAATTTCCCTAACTAGCTAATTTTGGAGCATGGTTTATTTTCCATGTTTGGATTTGATTCTTTATGGAATAGGAATGCTTGCATAAAACATCAGTATAAACATTGGTTTATACTGAAAGTTTTCTGACACAGCAGTGCGTTCAGAGAATCACAGATTGGTTGAGGCTGGAAGGGTCCTCTGGAGGTCATCTGGTCTCGCCCCTATGCCCAAGCAGGCCCACCTTGAGCAGGTTCTGCAAGACTATGTCCAGATGGACTTTGAATATCTACAAAGAGGGAGAGTGTACAAACTCGCTGGCAAACCTGCACCATTGATCAGTTGCTCTTACAGTAAAAAAGTGTTTCCTGATGTTCAGAGGGAGCCTCCTGTGTTTCCGTTTGTGCCCGTTGTCTCTTTTCAATCACTGAACACCACTGAGAAGGACCTAGCTCCATCTTCTTTATACCTTCCCTTCAAATACTTATTTTTGACATCCCTCACTAGTTTCAGCTCCAGGTAGTTTCTGTCTCTCCTGACTGCATTTCTGCATGCTCAGGCAATGTCTCTATATTCCTCCCAGGTTACCCGTCCCTGCTTCTAGCTTTTTTATACTTTCTGTGTTTCAGTTTTGCCAGGATCTACTTATTCATCCATGTAGGCCTCCTGGCATTTTTGCCTGACTTCCTGCTCACTGGGATGACGGGTTTTTGAGCTTGGAGGAAGCGATCCTTGAGTATCAACCAGCTTTCTTGGACCCCTCTTCCCTCCAGGGCCTCTTTCAAGCAGATCCCGGAAGAGCCCAGTCTGTTATCCTGAAGTCCAGGGCTCTGATCAATTTTTCTTTTGCCCTGCACTCTCCTCTCAGATCCAGAATGCCACCATGGTCACTGCAATTTAAGGCTACCTTTGACCTTCAGATCCCTAAGGAACCCTTCCTTCTTCAAAAGAATAAGATCCAGCACAGCATCTCTTGTTGTTGGCACCTCTGTCACTTGAGTGAGGAATTTGTCATCAGTGCTCTGCAGGAAAGCTCTGGATTGCTTTTCCCTGCCTGTGTTGTCCTTCCTGTAGATACCAGAGTGGTTTAAGTCTCTGGTGAGGACTGGGGCTTGTGAGTGTGAGGTTGCTTCTACCTATCTGTAGAGGGCCTCATCCACTTATTCTTCATGGTCAAGTGGCCTATAGTAGTTGGCCACTACAGTGTCACCGGTAATGGTTTGCTCTTTAACACTTACGCATAAGCTCATCATCCATGCCCAGGCTAAGCTCCTTGCTTTCCAGGTGCTCTTTGACATAAAGGGGTATTCCACCACCCTGGGGTATTCCACCACCCTACTTTCCAACGTGTCCTTCCTAAAGACCCTGTATACCTCCACTGTAGCACTGCAGTCATGCAAGCCATCCCACCATGTCTCCATCATCTCAACAAGATCCTAACCATGAAACTGCACAAAAATATTTTAATTCCCTATGTTTATAATCTTTGTGTTTATTTGGGGGGGGAAAAACCCCAGCCTCCACAAATGATGGAAGCAATTCAGAGAAAAGCACTGTTTTTGCCAATGTAACTGTGACTACTGTGGCAGCTTCTGCTAGCCAAGTTACGTCAATCAACAGTCACTCTTCACACCGTCAACCAACATAGCTGGGGTGTCAGAAATTCCCAAAGCAAGAAACTGTTCCTGCCCAAAAGAGCTTATAAAAAGCAGAAGGAAGAGTGTGCTCAACTGTTTGAATACTGATAGTTTGTACTTTCCTTTTTTATTTTCTATTTTTTTTAGGTTATACATTTAATCTCAATAATTTATCATTTGAGTAATACTGGTTTATTTACACATGGTTTTGTTTGTTAAAGTATCTTTGGAAAAAGTAAAATCTGTATTCCTGTGTTGCAATCCACTAGAAGCAGCAGCATGGGACATTTCTGAAAAAAAAATCTCTTTAGTTCTGGGACACAACTGCTTTTCTCTGTCAGATTGCATTGTTTTGGTTTGTTTCAAATTGATGTGGTATTTTAAGTACATTTTTATATTTGACTTGAAAGTGCTAAAATACAATCTTACAATAGTACATAACACCAAATTTTTGGACTAACCAAATGGAAACCTTTAGCAGGATGGTGACAGATCCCACTGCACCTGCCATGCGATGGTAGTATATGAAGGTGAAATGCATCTAACATGTCAGGAGCTGAGTCATTCATCACAGATAGCAAGAAATCTAAGTTCCCTTGTGTTTTTGTGTCTTTTTCTTTGCCGGTATTCACCCTGCCTATCTGACTTTGTGATAAAACTTTTTTTGATCACCAAGAACATATCTTGTTTGGTCTGTTTTTAGTCAGATACAGCTGTCATTTTTATGACCTAGTGTCTTTGATTTGTCAGAACAAAACAGGACAAAATGGAATTTCTGAATTATTTCTGAAATACTGGATTGAGCACTGGTATTCCAGCATGCCAGTAATAACATTATTAAGAGTGAGAAGCATTTTTCAGGAGCTGTTTCTAATGCCAAATTAAGTATTTCTAGTGAGAAATCACTCTAATTGTTAGGGTGTCCCAGGTCTATTTTCAAATCCTCTCTGCTTTCAGACAAGGAGATTGTTAGATGATACCTAATAATGTTTTCAGTTGGATATTCCTGTCAAATGTTTACCTGACAACCAAATGTCGTGGTTTTTTTGTGGGTTTTTCGCCAACTGGAACTCTTATCCGAGTTGACTGTGGTAACTGAGTGCAAATTCCCACTAGTAACCAAGCCTGCTAAACTAGGCTGAACAATGGGAGGACATGAAACTTGTGCTCCTTGCTGTTGACTAGCTTCAGTTCCTTTCTCTATCCTGTTCAAGCCCCTAATTTTTCAACGCCCTACTCAGAATCCTAGAGGGAATGTTTCTGCCAGGTTCATGGGGCTTCAAGCTGGGCCCTCAATGAGCTGAACATTAAATACCAAAGTGAAGAACTTTGCCATTCTTGCTTTACTTTTGCTATGAATTGTTTCACAGAAATCAGCACTGCTAATACTAGAGTGAGATACTAAGCAATATAGATGAGGATCTATCAGAGTTCTGCTCTTTGAGATTGGGTCTTCATCCATCAGGTACCAGTTTTTGCTGTGGCAGAATACTGGCAAGCATACAGAGATGCTTCTGGGTAGCGTGGACTTCTCCATAGAGATCCCAGCATTGATTGGTGTTAGTAGTATTAGACACTCAAATGAGCATGAATGGAGCAGATAATGTTTCGTGATGAATCTTTGCAGAAGTCTTTCCTGTCAGCTGTGGCTAAAGGACTACAAAGCACCCTAAAAAAGAAAATGAAATTCAGCAGGGCATGTAGTGGACAAATTTAAACAAATTACAGCTTTGTATCTAGCATCTTGACTGTGTTGGTATATATGCCTTGGAAATGCATTTGGGACTGCACAGGAAAACCACTTTATTTCCTGCAACAGTATAAAAGCTTTTTTATAGTAGTATAGAAAAAATAAAATAAAATAAGAATATCCCAGTCTTCATTGAAGAAAAGCAATAGGAATTTCAGTTGGAAAAATATTAGTGTTGAAAGTACGCTAGGTCTACAGGATCTCTCAATATGGAGCAATTCCTTTGCTGTTCTAATACTGCAGAACCTGTTTTGATGTATCACTAAGGTGGGAATGAAAACACAGTATACAAAACTAAAGTGTCAGCCATCCAGCCATCATCCATTTTGGTACCAAATTTTGCATCTTCTTTTCTTGCTTCCTTTCACTGAAACAAAGGTTCTTTTATATCTTGACACTTTAGTATTTGCAAAGTGTTTTTGAAAGAAGAAATGCATCAGAAAGGTGCTAAGTATTCTTGCTTTCATTTAGAACTAATTTTCATTCAAGATGTTCTCGTCATGGCTTATACTTGGTGTGAAATCTGGAGGGGATGCTGCGATTTTAAGAATTTTGGGCTTACTTGTTTTGCTGGCAGAACACAAATACAGATATGTGAGGTTTTGCTCTAATTCTGTGGCTCAAGAGTAGCTTTTTGATGCAGATGAGGATTTGTATTCTAGAAGCTGCTTTGCTAAGGGATGGCATAGAAATATATCAGAGATTACTTGTTATACCTAGATTGGGATGTGCTCAGTGCATTTAATTCAACTCTCTAAGCATCAGTGAACGGCCAAAGTGCTATCATAATTGTAGGGTTTTTTCTTTCTTCTCTTTGCATATCTGTAGCTAACAGACTGAAGTTTTCGATTCTTAGATACTTATTTATTTGAAAATATTCAATATTCTAATAAAGGAGAGGTTTTCTACCCAGACTTAGCAGTTAATTCAAAATTTCTTGCCATAGTTAAATTACAGGTGGGAGGAAGAAGTTCTGCGAGAACCTAATAAAAACACTGACATGTCTACCTGTCCCATGTTTATATAGTAAAACCAAAAATAAGTGGATGCTCTGTGTCTATTAGGAAAAACTCCCTTTGAGGTGAAGGCAAGTCAAAATTCTTATCTTTAAGGCCATTAATTCTTATGATTTTTTTTTTTTTTTTACAATAAATGGTGATCTGCAGACAATTTCTAAGGTTCTTAGTTCTTAGAAAAATAACACAAGAATCTGCATTTCCCACTATCTGCCTGTGCATCTGTAAAACTTTCAGGAGTTCACAATCTGAAACCATTGATGTGAAATAAAGTGTTAACTGATACAGGTCCAATTTCTGTAAATACAACTTGGGAAATTGTATTAGGCATATTGCAGAGCCGTTAAGGCTTGCTCCAACTATATAGGAATGTAATGGCATTACGCCTGTTGCCTTGAATTTTGGAACAGGATTTGAATGAATGATCCTAGATAGTTCCAAGAACTGTTGTCTTTGGCTCTGAGTGGTATTCATTACCACTAAAGTTTTGCCTTCAATAGTTGTCTTTATTCAAGTGCATACTTACTTTCTATAAGATGTGATGGCTTGCTTCACAGGACAAATGGAAGACTTGGGTGGTATTATATCTCCATGCACCATTTCATTACTATAGGAAATTTCATGTCATAAGAAGCACATTTTCCTCTGTACAAATGTGAAATTGTGTTGTGAATGAAATCTCTTAATTACCACTCAGCTTTGCTAGTTTTTCACTTGAGTCAGCAGCTGTCTTCCTAAAAAGCACCATCATTTTGAAGCAGAAATTTAGTACTGAAGATTTTAATCCAATTTCATTCTTCCTCATCATTAAGAGAATAGTGGTGTAGCAGTCAGGAAGAAAAGCATTCTGCTTTTATAAACAGTACTCAACTTCTTGTATTAGTAAATTAGAACAGCATGTTCATGTTTATTCTTCACTTCCTCACTCTCTCACTTCTGGTTTTGCTTCTAGTTTTGGACCCCACCTTTCACTTTGGAGCTTCATTTTTTTTACTAACCAAATTTCAGTGCACATTTTACATCAAAAGTGTGTATGTATCTCTGGGAAAAGGCTGTTGCCTTGAGACCAAAAGTTCTGAATTACTGACTTCAAAAACCAAGCTTATGGTTAGCTAGGTAGTGGGATTTTTTATTTATTTATCTATTTGTTTATTTATTTATTCATTTATTTATTTATTCATGTATGAATGCCTTCTTAGAAATTGAAGGGTTTGTGTGTTTAATGATGTCTGTAATTTCAACAGATGTGGGGTGTTGTGATGACCTGTGTAAGATTTGTGGGTACTTGGTGAAATTTTTAATTGCACCAAGATTTTTAATTTTCATTTAGAATTGCACAGAGCATCAATTTTATCGGGAGTCCAGGTTAAAATCCTAATCTGTGCTATGTGTAAATTGAGCAATTTTCCTTAACTGTAGTCTTCGAGTAAGACTGTGCCATGTTTACACACTGTAGTCTGTAATGAATGTTCTGAATATCGACAGTGAAAATGGTGCTGTAATTTGGGAGTGATTACTCCCTTGTTGCATCACCAAATGTGTGGTGACTGCTGTTTGCTATATTTGCCCTGTTTCCTCTTGTGTTTCAGCTATATTTCCCTGGTTTAGCCACTTGTTTTCCTTAATTTTACCCTTGGATTGTGTGAGCACCTTGGGAGAGGCGTAGTTTCTTCATTGTACGCACCACTGTTAGCACAGCAAAGCCATGGGTCTATGGTGGTGCCTGGCAACCACAGTCCATAATGCCCAGTATAGTGCTCAATAATGAAAGCATTACAGTTGGACAAGACTGGTAGGGCTCATTAAAAACACACTCTTATCCTAAGGTTATCGAATGTACCTTCAAAGTATACCCTCGATTCTCTCTTAACAAGTAAGAGGGTTTTTCTGTTTGCCATTCATAATTACAGGGAACTCTAGTTTTCATATACCACTGTTAATAATAGCTAAAATGTTAAAACAAAGATGGAGGTACTAAAAGCAAAGAGGCAGGATTCAAACAACACTGTAATCCTCTGGGATAATGGCCTTAAGCCACATGTCCTTGGGATTTATGCACTTGTTTTTATTATTTGTCCTTTTGACTGAAAGCTTTGTCACGAAGAGATTTGATAATAGCCTGTTCGGTATGATTGTAGTCTTTTGTATTCGTGTAATAAAACAAATAATTTTGCACCATTTGTGGGTTTAGTCATTCTTGCTGTATGCGTTTCACCTCTGATTTCACCTTCAGTAGCTTAGATGGAGCTAGATAAGGACCTTTTGCTCACTTAGTCCTGTCCCATGGTGATACTACACAGAAATGCCTTCAATTTTGTGCTTTGATGTATGGAACACTAGTAAGATACACATGTACCGTACCTGCAGTGTATGTATTGTGTAGTTGGCAAATGTGAATATAAGTTATTAGAATTTGCAACTCTGTGTATTTTGACAATCACTACAACGTCTAAAGGCCTGTATTAAGATAAACAATCTAAAGCAGAGACAAATATAGGAAAACCAGAATTTATTTCTTTAACTTGCAAACTTTACTGCAGCCTCAGTTTTACAGTAGTAAATGTTGCAGCAATAGAATCTATAAAGGGTGGAAGTGAGTTTCAGATCTTAGACAGCTAGCTTATTCCAAGAGTTATGTACTTGAGTAGCTGAAGAAAGCATTTGTGGATAAAAGGTAACATGCTGGAGTAGGGAACTAAGAGATTAAGCTATTGTTGGTTGGTTTTGCTGGTTTTGAGGTGGAAAATCTATCTGAGATGAATTTTTCTGGAATGGAATTCCTTCTGGAAAGAAACAGCCTTTGCCTTGCTTTTTCTGTGACTGCACATCATCTCACTATTTTAAAATGTTACCTTTGGTTTTTATCCATAACCTGGTAATGAAAAAAATTGCTCCAGAGCTAGTCTTTTATGTCCTTTAAACTGAGTTAGCTTCCCTGCTGTGACTTCAATAATGCATCATTTTGTAAGTTCAGAGGATTTAATGTGTTTCAGGTGAATTTGTGAGTTGCTGTTAGATGGTTAAAAGGAAAAGAGCTGTAATGGATTGGATGCAAAGCTGCTTCCCCAGCTTCTTTCTCATCCCGCCCACTAACATGCAGAAGCATCTGCCTCTCATCTCCTCTTTGCCTGGTGCTATGTGTGAGTGCGTTTTGACAAACATTTTATGAACAGAGATCTATGAGGTGAAATAACAGTGGTGAGAAACGCAAGTAGTTCTGACTTAGTAGATAACTACTTGCGCATAGAGAGTGATGCTTTAGCAAATAAAAATATTTCTGTAGTAAAAGTTGCCACAGCAAATAAACCTGTCGCCTCTAGCTCTGTTGAAATAGAGCATCTCTGAATTTATAAGTTACTTAAGAGTTAAGGAAAAAAAAAAGTAGGGGCTTTTGGCCTGTTTTCTTCATAAAAGTTAGAAGATGCTTTTTCTTTCTGTAAGGTTTCTTGAATATGTATTTTGTCTTGAATATATATTCTGTCTGAGTTATCTGAATGCTGTATAAAGGAAGAATTTTTTCAGTTAGGACACTTTCAAGATGATGATCATGTTGTGACAACACAAATGGCTTTGTTTTTAAGATTTCAGACATAGTATATTTACAGATAGGAATTATGACTGAAATATTTTCCATATGTGGAGGAAATATTGATAGTGTGTTGATTTACAGTAACTTAGGGTAGTTTTCCAAGTATGCATGATACAAGTATTACTTCACTTACTGAAACACGTGTGTGTGTAGTGTTTCCAAGATGGGAGGGTAAAACGAGTTTGAACCACTACGTTTTATTTTGTTGTGCAAACTTGGTGTAGTGATTTTACTTGTTACTTACTCTCCTGGTGTAAGGAGTATTTTAGGTACTTTATGACTGGAGAGAATGAATTAGTGTGCTCTGGAAACGTACCCAGATCTTTCAGAAGTAACACTATATAGCATAGACAAAGCTTTAAATTATATTGCTAGTATCATGCAATTGAAGGATTGTTCTCATTTGAATTTGATCTTATAACTGCCTGTGTCTGGTAAGGAACCTGCAAAAGGGAGAGCCAGGCAGTACTGGGAGATTCTGGAATAGTATCCGAGGCAGCTACAGCCAAAATTGGCTGTTGGGTGCTTAGTTTATACATGGCTTAATAGAAATATATTCTTGGCCTAACAGGGTTAACCAGTGTGAATTCTTACAGGTTTCTTCTGTGTCCACTTGGTTTGCCTATATCTGCCCAGATTTTCATACTTTCAGCAGCTCATAAGCAAAAAAAGTTTGTAAAGCTGAAGTGGGATGGGGATCCTGAGGATGTGGAAACTCGTACAGGGTATGAGTATGTTCTGCAAGTTGCATGCTTCTGGCTTCTGAAGGTTTTTTTGAGCGTGGAAGATAGTAAAACAGTAAGAGAATTACAGCTCTGTAAAACCAAGTGCTGGATTTTTATTCTTTGATGACTGTCCCTTTGCGTTCATATACCAGAAGTGTGTTACAACTCTGTTTTAAATCAACTCTTTGCTTGCTTGTACTGTTATAATGTGCCTTGAGGTTTGAAAGAGGTGCTGTATACATTCAATCACACTTAAAACCAACCAAACAAAAGAATTTGATAGAAATAAAACTCATCCCTAGTCAAGTGCTTTGTAGATCTCTTTATTGTGACAACTATGTAAGTTTTGGGGAAGATCCTCTCTGCACCAGAACCCCTCATTCTGTCAGTTTCAGTCACAACAGGCAGTGGAGTTTCTAGCCAGTGGTCCAGTGGAACAAAAAGGGGTACAAAATAGATAGCTGAGCTACTAGAAGGTGAAACATTTCATGTGACTTAAGAGATCTGACTTGCAGGATTGAGCGACTTCATTTACAAATCTGTCCAACCCTATAACTTAGTAAAATGACTCTCTGTTGCTTCACTGGTGGGCTTGCAAGGTTCTTTAGTGTATGGGTTACCCCTGGTAAGAAGAAACCTTGTCATCCTGCTGAAGCCTGGAGAGGACATTTTGTGGACTTCTCTAAAACAAACAAATAAACAGAAAAACCTCCATAGTTGAAGTTTTGCCTCATTAATGTGATTAAATATTGGTTGTTTGAAGGGAAGAAGTTGGTAGGCTTCCTTACTGATTTGTGTTTTTTGTCTTTTGAAAATACACTTCTTTACTCTTGTGTCCATGTAAGATGATTTTTGTTTTTATGAATTCATTTTGGTACATTTTTTGCATTCAGTGTTATTCTAATTGATCTGCTTCTGTTTTTCTGCTTCTGCAGTTGTAATATTGAAGCTGACTGTTGTCCAGAGTATATTTCCTTTTGTATTGTCTTTCCTTCAAAATGTTAGCCTGACAATAAATTGTGTAGTGTTTTGTTTTTCCCCTAGGGGTAGTTGCAGAGATTAGCAGGACAATGAAATAGTAGGGGGAAGCATCTGGAAGGCAAGACTTTCCAGATGGAAATCTTTTTGAGATATAATAATGAATGCACTTGGTATTTTGTTTTGTTTTTCAAGAGAGTAGGGTGCAGAAATTTTGCTCTGCTTCTCTTAGTATTTTCATTTGTCTCTTTTTCATAATGAGATGTTTGCTAATGCCAGAGGAATTACTCTGATCATTTGACCCGATGGAATCAGGCTGTAGAATTCCAGCAGGTATTCCTGGCTCCAGGAATTAAAAATCCATAAATAATGATTAAGCTGTATGTAGTGCTGAGATTTTCCATCTTCATTTTTGAAATTTTGAGTCATAAAGAAGGTACCACATTTCACAGTTTGACCCACTAATTGTTTTATCTTGCATTGTCAGTTATGCATCCTGGTTTCTTCCCCAGGTATTTCTGTAGGAAGCCAATTGATCAGCATGGATTAAAAGCACAGACTATTCAGAAAATACAGTACACAAGTGCCCAGCTGACCTTGAGAAAATATTTAAAGAGCATGAATCAAACAAAAATTATGTGAGCTCAAAAGACTGGATACCTGTACTGAGGTTAGTAGTAGCAAATCTTAAGTGATATAAACAATTGCAGTTTTTAAAAGAAGCTTAAGAGTATGTGTTGTGGTTTAAACCCAGCCACACAGTTTGTTCATTCACTCCACCCCCCTTCCTCCTTTTTCTTTCCTTCCCCCCTGCTCCCAGAGGGATGGGGAGGAGGACTGAAAGAATGGAACTCCCACGGGTTGAGATAAGAACAGTCCAGTAACTAAGGTATAACACAAACCACTACTGCTACCACCAATGATAATAATAAGAGAAAATAACAAGGGAAGAGAATACGATACCACCCGCCGAAACAAACCTGACCCAGAAGAGAGCCCGTGCCCTTCCGGGTAACTCCCAGTTACCTCCCCATCATGACGTGCTATGGTATGGAATACCTCTTTGGCTAACATGGGTCAGGTGTCCTGTCTCTGCTTCCTCCCGGCCTCCCCTCCTCCCTAGCAGATCATGAGACTCACAAAGTCCTTGGTCAGAGTAAACATTACTGAGCAGCAACTAAAAACATCAGTGTTATCAGCTCTGTTCCCAGGCTGAAAGTCAAAGCACAACACTGCACCAGCTGCTAAGAAGGAGAAGAATTGACTGCTACTGCTGAACCCAGGACAATATGATAGCACATTTTGTTAGTAGCTCTCTGAATACAGTAGGTCAGTTGGAAGAAAAAAAGGCTTTACATTTCTCAACAGAAGATAACTATATCCAACAGATGGGAGCCAGCTGAAAGTTTCAAATTAACTTCTTTAGCAAGAATAAAAACCTGAATGTTATTTGGCATTATTCTTTTCCCTCCTTCTAAAATTTCTTGTTGCTTTTTGGCTGATCCAAGGTTCAGTATTACCAGTAAAAGTACAGTATTTTCCCACGAGATGATTTGTAATTGAAGGAAAAGCACAGGTTATGTTTCAATAAGAGTTCTTAAAAATCACTGTATTGAAATTTAAACTAACCTGTCCTGTCTCTGGAAATAAGCAAATTCTTTTTCCCTGTGAGGCTAACCCATTTCTTCTCTAAGCCAAGTAGTAACCTGATATTTTTCTCAACAAAGTGAAAATCAATAACTGAACTTGGACAATCTGCTCCCTTGATAACTGCTGTCTACTGTTACTTTCCTGCATTGGCGGCATTAAGCTGCAATTCAGGTTCTTTTTGGATTATAAGCTGTTATTATTTCGTTATAATAGAAGATCCTTTATAATTTCAAATGAGTTTTCAGGGAAATTTTATGATAATTTGTCACCTCATCTATATGTTTGCCTAAATTATCTTCATAGGAGCATGAGGTAAGTAAAGAGGAGAAAGAAGGAAGACTACAGGACTGGTTAGATCACAAAGCATCTCAGACTGAAGTGTTGTTCTGTTTTTGGGGTAGGCATCTGACTAGAAACACCCCCAGCTCACATCTGTGGAGTATGTGATCAGCTTTCAGTTGTCCCTGAAACTCGCTACTGAAGCATGAATCTCAGCATCCATCTCAGAAGATTAGTACTCATCTGTTACCCTCAAGAGATTTAATAGTAGATAAAACTTCACTAAGGCACATTTCTGTGCAGTTCTCTTCACTGATGCCATTGACTGCTTCTAACGCTCTTAAAAACTTTAAAACATGGAAGATTAAAAAACTGACAAATTCCTCCTTGAGCTTTTAATGGAGTGGTCTATTATGCAAGTCATCTCCCTGTCTGTCTTCCAAGCATATGTGTGATTTTTTTGTGGTATTTGGAAGTTGTCTTTAAACTAGCTGTGTGAATGTTTTCTCAGAATGGCCGTGGGTGATACTCTGTAATGGAGGTTTTCTCCTAGTCCCCAAACTGATCTCCTTCTTATCTAAACAGTTGCACTGTTCATATTATAAAAATTTGTATTTAATTGTCCGCATGTGAATGGAAAACACTGAGACAGTTTTGGTTTTGTGTTTAAAACCTGAAAGGACTGATGAAGGAAAAGTTTTGTTTCAGAAGTGGAATAACACCTGAAAACAAGCCAAAAATACTCTTTGGCATATCTTTTATCTTAATATATTGTGTGCTACAGCCATTCCATATATCGCTTCTGCCATGAGAGGCGGCATGCTAACTTACAGAACAAGGATTGCTTTGCACCTTCTCTGTTAAATTTGCAAACACAAATGAGGGGGTAGGGTACAGATTAGTCTCTTCATCTTAAAAGAAGTTCAGATCCACAGTAGCTGTAAATTACTGCTTCCTTTTTTTTTTTTTTTTCTCCTTTTTCCTTTTTCTTCTTTTAACCTGATGCAGCCTTAAAAAGATTTACCAGACTTGTGAATTCTAGAACAGACTGCTGCATTAGCATGTTTGGTCATGTTTTGCTTTCTCTGCCAAGAATTGTTTTTCTACCTATTAATTGGAGCTGTCGCTGTGCATGCTGAAGTAATAGTGATTTTTACATGCTGAACCAGCATACCAATCAGTAATTAGCCACAAGTTCAAAGTTCTACTCTCTGGTGTATTGGTTAAGGTTCACAACCAAAGTACTGCCTTCATCTCATGGACTCTATTTCAATTTCAAGTTGATATTAGAAGCAGGAGATAATTCTTCACTATATGTTCCCTTGCAAGTGGATATATATCCCAAGTTAATCAGCACCATAACTTAACAAGGCAGGTGGTCTGCTGGGGTTACACCTGGTCTGGATATTATGTGTGTAAATACTCAGAGTGTTCCTGAGTTGGAACTTCTAAAGGATTCTTTTAAAACACGATAAAAAGGATATGTTTAGTTAATTGTGCACTTTTCAGCTATTGATAATATCAGTTTCATAAAGTTGATACGTGGTGCTGTCAAATTATAGGCTGATCCTGCTTGGATGTGCAATCCTGCAGTTTTACCCTCCTGGACAAACTGTCTGTACTAATTTACTCAAAATACTGGGACTGGTGCAGGGGAAAAGCAACAGTTTGCACATGTATTTATGGCCAGTTGAAGTCTGAAGACAAAGCAAAGTGGTTACTGACTTCTTACACTTCTCATTAAATTATTTTAAAATCAGGGCTTTTATTTATTAAATTAATTTTTTATTTATTTTTATTTTTATTTTATTTACATATATTATATATTTTTATATTTATATTTTTTATTTTATTAAATTATTTTAAAATCAGTACCTTTATAACCATTTCAGGATAATTAAAAACTCAGATCAATCTATCAAGACTGACAAGTATTAATGACCAGAATGTGATAGATAACAGCACCCTTAGAAACACTTGGCCACTACTGGTGTAGAAGTGGAGATTTATGAAAGAAATACTAAGATTTTATGAATTCAGTATGAATGGAAATGCCTAGGTGTGTAAGCACCAGAAGAAACAGCCGAACAAAGCAGAACAGTTAAAAACGCGGCCTATATTGATAATAAAGAACACCATTCCCAGGGCAACATTCTCAGCAGTAAAATTGAGGAATATGGTTTTCCAGACCAAAAGACCTGCGCTTTGATAAAGCCAGTGCACAGATGGTTTGTCAGCAGAAGATCCTCCATCCTAGCACAAGAAAGGTGGAAAAACGCTTTGACATACCATGTATGCCATTTCTCTTCCTGTTAAGTTACAAGGAAAACAGACATACATTCCAAGTGAGGAAAAAAAACCACCCCGATCGTACTACCAGAGTAGAAACTGGCCTGAGATTTTTGGAAATTGAATTTAGCAAGACTTTGAGGCTGAGAACCACCTCATAACAGCTAATGATGTCTAAGTGATGTGTAAAAGTCTGTCTGAAAGCTGGCTTGTCAGGGAGCAGGAATTCTGGAGACATGGTATGGACTTGACAGCTATGATCTTGTCTTCTCTGTGCAGATTATTTGGGTACATGTATCTTGGTGCTTGTGAGAGTACTAGCCTTAAACATGTAAATTAATGAAATCTATGAGAGAATGAGTATTAGTGAGTAAACCCAGATTATTTGGAGACTTTGCAAAGCAATACCATGCTTTATGAGCCTTGAGTTCTTGTATTTTTCAGTAATTTCTATATAAAGAAGATACAACTTACCATTTTGCAAAATTTCCATCATTAGAATGGTTGTTTTGTATTGGTTTATTAGTAAAAAGATGTTGTGATAGTTTCCAAGAAGGCAGCCTGTGAATAAACTGGGGAAATAAAAATCTGGGGAACTTGTTGCTTTGTAAAACAAGTGCTACATCTGATAATACTTGTTACCCTTTAGACACGTGAACAACCTGCTTTTGTGGATATTGTCTTGGTATTTGTTTTGGAAGCTTTTGCCGATTTCATGAGAAGTTTCTTTAAAAGCGTTAATTTCCTTTCCGTTTAAAGAAATTTAACTTATTGTTTGTTTCCTCAATCTTGATCATTGTAATCAATCCAAGTGTTTGTGAACTCGTGACCATCCATAGTATGCAAGCCAGATGATATGGCAAAGGGCTTGCTGTGTCGAACTGCTTCCTTTTGTAAATTTTGTGTGTGTCACTCAATGTTTTTATCTAATCTTTGGACTTTTTGTATTGCCACATGTAAACTGTCACATGTAAACATCCTTGAGGGGGTGGTATGTGTGTTTAATGAAGTCTGTAAGAATCTTCGGGAATTTTTGTGCCTTGGTTGGAAAAAGGGGTTTTGTTGTTTTTGTTTCTTTTTTTTTCTTTTGGGCTCTTACATATGTGGTTTCACATGTACAGCCCTTTTCAGGCATGTTGGGAAGTGTTATAAATTATGTGGATTTTAATGGTGTGGAGTAAAGGCAAAATCAGTGCAATCTCCTTTGCATGCGTAACACAGCTGATTCCCATGAGCCGGGGCTGTGTTTTATTTCTGGCTGTTGTTATTAGGTCTTTTTCTTTGACGTTTCCATTGGCTGGAGGAAATCCATTTGTTTTTTTGGGGTAGACCATGAACAGCTCAAGGATGATGAGTCACTGGTGGAACAGTGTTTGCCCCACTGGCAGTCCTGCCAGGACTTTGAGGGAGCACCAGAGGCGGGTTTGGGAGACTCTCTGAGATGCTTGCTTGCACCTGGCTTTGAACTGACAGTAGGCAAGTCTCTTGCAGGCAGGAAGGCTGCTATGTTCTGCCAAGCTGGAATAGAGATTTTGGAAAAATTGCTTCCATTTTCTGACCTAATTACAGTTAATTACGATAATTTTCCCTGGAAGTGATTGATGCGGGGATCAATGTGATGTGGCCATGTTCTCATCTGGGAGAAAAGGCTGACGTTTCCTAGCATGCTAGAGGTTGTATAAAAGGTTTCTGAGTGCTTGTTCTTTAGAAAATTCAACCAGAAAACTGGTATGTTTTTTAGAAAATTTAACCCTTTCAGAATGTGAGACCCACTGCTCTAGACCGTAAGTTTTTTCACAAAATCTCTTCACACATTCCAGTAGTTTAAGCATTAACTTTTTCAGAGTTTTTACTTTATTCCTTCAGAAATATAGACACAAATGGTGGAAAAACACATATGTAGTAATTGTACTTTAAGCATTGTGAGAGAGGGCATCAATTGAGCCATGGGCTAAATGCATCTTCAGCATCTCTGTTCCATCACATTTCATGTTATGTGACAGTGATGCACCCCCATCTTGCAGGAGAAAATGTGTCTTCCTCAGCTTTGTGTAGCAGCTTTGGTTGTCTCAAGATTTCCACATAGGAAACACAGAGCTTGAGAGGTAATGTAGGTCCATGTTATTGAGCTCTGAGATTACAGCACTTAGAGTGGCTGATAGTATGAGCCAGAATTGAGCTCCAGTGGTAGAAACTGCTTTTGAAAAAACATACTGATGTCAAGCTGTGTGAGAGAAAGAATCAGCTAAGTGAAAGAGGGAAATCAATATTGAAATTACTTGGAATAAATTCTCTGTTTTTTGATTTTGTTATTAAAAGTGTACTGAAATTTATGCAAAACAGCAAAAATGACAATCCCCTGTGCCTTGGGGTGTTTATGTCAAGTTTAGCATGGTGAAATTCTCATCTTTACTGGAACACTTTTGTGACAATAAAAGAAAATTAATGAAACAATAACCGTGGGTACTTAGGAATCTAGTAGTAATAGAGGTACTGGATCTTAACTGCTGAACTGCTAAGTTGCTCAAAGTTGCATCACAGAAAACATGCAAGACCCTAAAATTAAAAGCTAAGCACTCTAAGAAATGTCAGAAATAAGGCTGCCTATGCAGCTGTTAGTTAAACCTGTTGTGCAGACATTTCCTGGAGGAGATAGTAAGCAGATATTTCAACTCACAATATGACTTGACAGCTTGAAACTTTAATGGAACACACTGTTCTGAAGAATGTTTTGACACTTCAGAATCAACTTCTATGTTACTTCTCAATCAAAAATGTAATTTTCTATATTACAGGCTGAAGTGTTTCATTTTCGGCATTTGAATGGCTGTGACCCTACTCCCTGTCTTTCCTTAAAACATCCTGATACACCTGAAGGCTAGGCATGTTGATTGTCCTCTTTGGCTAGATTGCATGTTGCGTGGTACAACTTGGTCATACAAAATGCTTGTTGCTTCGTGATTTATGACTGGAGATGTATAAAGCTCAGCCAGTATCAATGAATTTACACAAATGACCTCCTTGTGCTAGATTGTAAATTGCAGAGCATGGTGTAACAATCTGAACAAAATCAGTGTGCAGGAAGTCAGACAGCATAGAAACCCCCTCAGATTTAGGGGTTTTGGCAAAGTTATAAATGAGTGGAAACAGGACCTTGTATTGAAGATCGTGTGATACTCTCCAACCTAAGAATCACCACTTGTGCTCTCTATAACTAGATAAGGAAGCTTTTGTTGCTGTCTTTTGCAAAAAATAATGTATTTATCAAATTTTCTCCTCTTTGGCATTGTTGTAAGCACTGCTTAGAACACTGTTTAAATACAAAATCAGAATACTAGCTGGTCCTGACTGATCACTAAGACCCAAGCCTTTTCATGGCTTTGGCATACTAGGAGAGTTCTTCTTTCTGGTAATTATACTGAGCTGTTTAAATGAGCTGTAACAGTGTGCAGAATACATTACTAACACTAGGAAAGAGCTAAGTAACCAGCTTGGTGATTCCTCCGTCAATATTTTTTTTTTTAATTCTATCAGAGATACATAAAAGTTTTTCATAACTAAAGTGATTTTTTTTTTCCTTTGGTGATGGTGGTGATAGGGTGAATGAGAAGAGAAGGAGCAGTGGAAGTGGTAAAATAAAAGTCAATGTAGCTGTTTAGTGAGGGCTAAAGTTTGTGATCATCTTGATCTACAGGGCTGAACTTGAGAGCTGAGCTGGTTTGCACTATTAAATATGTTACAGCATTTTGAGTTATCCTGGAAGATGCATGGGTGACAGCGTGAGCCATTTAGACGGGAAAAGTTGAGTCCGCTTGCTGCCTGTGTTCATGCGATACAAAAGCATGAATGCAAATACTTTTAAGTCCTACCTTGAAAATTCATTTTTCCATGTTAAATTTTGCTTGACTTTCTTTCAAGAAATCTGGGATGATACCCATTATCGTAGAGATATTTTTGAAGATTTTGTTCATAGTCAAGATGGTAAAACTTTTCAGTGGTGAAAAAAATAAGACCAAGACATCTACAGTTTCTCAAGTTCTTGAGGTTTGCATACGAGGGGTTTCTATCAGCTGTGTCAGTATATAAGTGTATGATACCAAAAAGTGGTTTCTGTTGCCATCATTTGTGCTTTTCCTATTTGTAAGAATCAGTAGGCATCACGTTGTCTTTTTTCCTAGGCAGTCTTAACAGGAGTTCTTTGCAACTATTGACAGCCTTTCTTGTAATGAAAGAATGCACCAAAAGGTTTTAGCTTACTTCCTGGAGTAGGCAGGAATGCATCTTAAATCTCCTGCAGACTATTAAAGAATTGGTGTCATCATTCCTGCCAGTTTGCCCATTTTCTGGTGGGTGATAATTATGTTTAGTGAATAATAAACACTTATGTTGTGGATTTTTTTTTTCTTTTCATTGCTCCTAACTTTCTCCATGGACAGCTGCCAACTTCATCTATCCTTAAAGTAAGCCAAGAGAATATGTGGGCTTTAAATTGAGCCTCTATGCAAGTGCTGTGAAAGCTCTTTTCCTTAAAATAAGAAGTACAAAAGCCTGTAGAATTGTAAAAAAAAAATTGTGATGGTGATAAACATCTTAGAGGATGACAAAATTGTTGTTGCCTGAAACCCAAACCCTGCCGCACTGATGGTATGAAAGTTAATCTGACTGACTTTCATTATCCACCTTCAGAGAGGACCAAAGGACAAGAAATGAACTTTTAAGATACTTAAAAAAGATAAATAATCTATCTTATGAATTTGCCCTAGATTAATAAATTCATTTGCAACAGAGGAGTAAGTCAACCTCATAATTTTAGTTACACAAGAAGGTCAGTAGTAATGCTGATTCTGTTGTTCCTTAATGGCTTCCTGAATACAGAAATGTTGCTCTTCAAAAGGGGAGAAAGAAACTACATATCACAGTTTTGTATCATATTTGACTATACTAACCATGACCTGCATTTCTACTGTTTTCCTGACAGCTGGTTTTCATGGCTTGAGTGGCATATGTATCTCTGTTCCCTCTATTGTCTCAAAAGTTCAACCCAACATCTTTACCTTTGGTGGAATTTCAAAATCCCCTGGACCTGGGCTGTAGTGCCTCTGATACATTCCTTCTTAACCACTGGGTTGAGCTGAGTTCTTATACTTGGATTCTTCAGATCTGTAGTGAATATAATGTCTTCTTAAACAGTTTTAAGTATAGAACAGAAGTAGAGGACAAAAAGTATTTTTAGAGTAAGTAGTTGTCTTCAAGCCTATTTGTTGTTCCTAAGCATCGTGTCTAGATAGATACAACATTGTCTATGAAGCTATATGTATCTTTATGTCAACCTGATGAGACTCCTCAAAGCCAAGACTGCGTCGTCTTCCTTCTGCAAAGCCATTTTGAAATCACTGTAGAAATGTTGTCTTCTGCTCCCAGGTCTCTGAATGTCCTGCAGCAAATCTCTTGACTCCCTTATTGTTTATCACTGATTTGTCAAATAATTGGGGTTGTAAGGTACCTTTTGGGAAGTCAGCTAGTCCTGCCTCTTGCTCATGGTACAGTTTACATTAAGCTAGTCAGAAGAACAGCTCTTTTTTGCTAAACTGCTAAGACTGCGTTAGACATGAGAGACATTTTACAGCAAAATCCCTGTAAACTTCTAAAACATGTCTAAAAAAAAGTTTTACTTTCCCTCAGTTGTATTTTATGGGTCTCTTTCTCTTCCCTTCCTTAATTTTCTCTCCTTTTAAGCAGTGTTTTCTTGAGTGTTCTACTTCTGTGATGGATTATTCTGTTTGCAACAATGGAAAGTCATGCTTTTGCCTAATGCCTTTTATTAAGTTGCAGGCAGGTGGAACCATGGCTGCCTTTCACTGCCGATATTGATAAATAGGGGAGGGGGGTGTGAGACCCATTGTGGAAAATGAAAGAGAGGAGGGTGACAAGAGATACTGAACTCACATAGCATCTTTTTTCATTGCAGTGTGTTAGATACCTTTAGAAAATGTGTTTGGGAGAATTGCATTCAGTAGTGTATGCAGGCAGTGTGTAAAGAGTTTAAGATTAAAGCCTTCCTCGACCTGCACTACTACAGGTTGAAGAAGATAACTAGTATTAAGGGAAGGGGTAGTACTGCCAGCTACAGGGCACCTGGCAGCTCACTAAGAAAGCGAAATTTGGTTGGTGTTCGGAAGTGAAAGTTGCTTATATTCTAAAGTGTGTGTGAGGAAGGTGACCTGATGTCTGTTTCACAGTGTACTTAGATTCCTCAGCTCTGCTGCTTTTTTTCTGAGCACTAAAACTTGTGCTTTAGAGGGAAACAAGCGAGATATTTTAGTATTTCAATTACTAGACAAAGCAAAGTTGCTAGCATGCATAGTAAAGAAAGTATTTCCACAGAAGCCTAAAAGGAAAAATAAGAAATTTGGCTCATCATCTGTGCCACTGAAATGATGTTTATCAGTAAAGTAGTTTAAACAGATTCAGTATCTGGTCAGCTAAGATTAAGGGAAAAGCATTGCCTGTGTACATAGCACTCTGTGAAGCTTTATAATAAAGTGAACAGGAACAGAAATAATTGCTAATCTTGAAGCAGTATGTGACATCTAAAGGGAGGATTTAACAGGTGCTGTATGATTCATGACAGTGGCAAGGGCTGGGAAACTAAGGAAACAGTTGTGGGAAGCTTCCTGATTTTATAATGGATTCTTAAAGTAGCGTTCAGGTTGTTATAACAAGAAAAAAAAAAGGGAAAAAAAGAAAAAGAGTGTATTTTCCACTGCTGGGGATGCTGTGCAACCTCCTCTCTCTCTGGGGCCAGGAGACATGAAATATTGATGCAGTGGGAGATATTTCTGTAACACCTTTGACAGAGTACTGTGGGGTAGGTTCTTTCATCCCTTTTATGTCTGATGTGAGTTCTGAAGTTCTGTCCTTCAGCCAGCCAAGTTGAGTTCCCTTAGGAAGTGGAAACTTCATCAAGTGCTGGTGGCCATTCTGTTATACACTCTAATTCAGGAGAAAAAAAGGGAGCTGAAGCTTTGTGAAAGTTTAGGCCTGTATTTGATTCGAAAAGGCAAAGCTAGGCAGCTTCAATAAGCAAAAAAATTCCCTTGCACCTCTCTCTGTTGTCTCAGGCTCCTTTCTAGCTTCAGGTAGTGAGTGTCTTACAGCAGGGCTTAGAGTATCCTTGCAGCTTTATGATGTATGTAGATCTGTATGTAAATGAAAGTTTAAGATTTGCAGAAGGCAATAAATCTTGTGTCCATTTGCCTTGCAAAATTTCTTATCCACAGTTGGTGAGTGGGAGAGTGTATTTGTTACTGGCAGAGCCTGTCAAATCTATAATTCACAATTGTTTTTAAAAAATTACATTATAATACAACTTTCTAGAATGTTTCCTAGTGCTGAAAGTCTTAAAACAAATGTATTTAGTTCAGACTGGAGATTTTTGCTAAGGTCGGTTTTCCTGTCTGGGAGCTCTGAGGGTTATAGCTGTTGTTAAATAGATATTCATTACACTGACAGTGTAATGAACATTTTTTTCAGCCGCTGAAACTATTTCTCCTCCTTTTATGTGGAAAACTTTGGTCTGCTTTTCTGCATTGCCTGTGTTAGCAGTATATGATGTAACCTTTTTAGTCAGATCAAAGACAGGTTTCTGGATCTTTGTGTATATATATATATATACACATAAAAATATATAGAATTATTTTTATATTCAGTGTCAAATTAATTTTTGGAATGTGTGGTGATCCTTGTTTTCAGGATGAGCTGTTATTCTTCCCTCCTACCTCACACCTCCACTATGTATGACTTGTGAGTAAGCTTCCATTTCTGCCCTCTCTTCTTTGAAGCTGGCAACCTTGTCTGTGCTTCATCCTATGCATATGTACGTAGTGTAGTGTGCGTGAGCAGTAGAAGCTGTTCGCCACAACTGCTTCCAGGGGAAATTACTTATATAGGTGGTAGAGATCACCAAGGAATTGTCTTACAAACCAAAATTTCTTACCATATATACCTATCAAATATTATTGTCTGCAAATGATCAGACAGTAACGAATTGCAATTTTTTTGTGTTAACGTGATGATGTAGTGTTTATTCTTTGCTGCAGGCGGGCATCAGGAGTATTCTCAATGATAAAACTTAACTTTGTCCTGTACAGCCAGAAATGGTTAGGAATTATGTTGGTATATCATTCAGCACATACCACAGGTGCCAAAACCAGAAAGACATTTGTTCTTCTGAACTGTGACAGCTCTCTTACATCTTGGTGAGTTTTATTATTTGGTCATATGACTAGGCATATTAGTCAGCAAGTAGATTGCCTCATTTTGACCTTATTCATTGATTTCTAAAGGAGAAAAATCTAGTCAGTAATCCTACTTGACTCAGGATTTGGAAAGGTGCCTACAAAAATGGTTATTCTATAACTAGGACTACTCATGTGCCTTCGTAATTGGTCATATGTTGTGTTTTTGCATACTCTGCTCTGCTACTATTCCTTGTCCTATTGTAAACAGGAGGTTTTAGATAAGTTGTATCTTGGTTTAATTAGTGGATAGTCCGCTTGAGTTTACTGTCCTATTTGTAAAGGCAGTATCGGCATGGAAACATGCTCCAGATTTTACTTTAGATAGTGGTTTATTTCTAATGAATACTACTTTTAATTCTTTGTCAATGAATCCAGGCTGCCCTGTGACCTTTTCACTTCTTCCCCCCTAAAGTATGCCTTCATTACAGAAGGTCTGAGAAGAGCTGGGGAGAATGGAGGAATTTATTCTTATGCTAATAATATTCTGAAGGTTTGCACTCAGTGCAGTGGGGAGAGGCCAGAGAAATTTAACTGTCTTTTCCCAGCCACAGATGAAGTTTTGAAGAAGGACAGCTGTTATGCAGAGGAACTGAGGGATACACCCTTAAGAATGGGAGCCCTTTGGGGGACTTATGTAAATATCACGTTTTTAGTAAAAGTTGATAGGAGAATCTCACTAGGATTGTTTGGGTTTTGGAAGAGTTTTCAGCCTACATTTTATGTAATGCTCAAAAGTTACAACAGTTATCTCTTAACAGAAGCTCTAAAACCAGGTTTAGGTGTGAAGGACTCTTTTGGAAAAATGTTGGTATATGCATGACTTAAGTCAGGTTCAAATGTGTCTCCTTGTGCAACAAAGATTTTTGGTGATTGGTTCTGGAAGCCTGTGGTTCTTTCCCATGTGTGGAAGGCCTGCTGTCATGTAAAATATTGTGTTTAAAGTGAGGAGATGTGTTTGCTTCTCTCACTGATTGCTTAAGCCATGACCAGACAGCGCTGGATAAGGAGGGCCTGAACCCCTAGCTCCTTTCTTCAAGGGATATGCTATAGCAGTAGTGACAACTAAGTTTGAACTATGACATTGCTCAGACTAATGTTGTTTTAGGGTCTTTCTTTAAAACCTTCACTGAAATTATGTAAAGATACAGGCCTCAGACTTGAAACTAATTCACAATAGGACTTTCAGTGGGAACTGACTTCCTGATTTATGTCTCTGTGTTTGAAGATTCTGCCTGTTCAAGCTTAAAAGTGTAGTGTGTCATGGATGAGATTTATTTTTTTTTAACTAACAAATCTAATTAAAACCCAGGGTAAATCATTAAAATAGGAATTCTTTAAAATAATGGAAGAGGATCTAACAATCAGATTGGTAACTGTCATTCTGGGAGCTGGAAATAAAGTATAGTTAAAAGAATTTCCTTGTTCTTTGTATTAATATAGAGTCAGAAAAAGCAAAGTTGTTGGGAGGCAGATTTGATTAAACCAACTTCTTTGCTTTTCTATTCAATAATTGGCATATATATGAGTTTTGAAGCCATAGTTACATTTGAGAGAAATACAGGGTTCTTTTGTCATTTAGACTCCATATTGTGAGTCTTGAAATCTCCCTGGGAGAAAACAAGATACAACTGAAAGTGCCACTCTGATGCCATGCCTTTAATTACGGGCATATGCTTGCAAGGGTACATACATATGTAATTAGATAAAATTTAAGAATGTACATGTTTTTACAGCCTTTCACATCCAAGCCAGCACGGGAGAACATAATTTGGCTCTTCTGGCTGCATATGGAAATGGCTAAGTAGAGCCTTAAAGAATCTGAAACCCATCTTAAGTAATTGCATGAGTGAAGTTATGCAAAGCCATGGCAAATACAAGCTACAGTTAGGAGGTGTGATCACAGCTTCTGCAAATAAACAAAAACTGGATTTAACCTAGCTAGTGTAGGAGCTAAGAGTGCGATCTGTGGGTTTTAGCAGTGATGGCACTGACTAGCCCAGGGCTTCTGGTTCTTGTGTACTTTGCCACTGAAACCTGAATGTGCGTGTATCCTATGCAGGTTTGCTGCAAGCTCGTTGTGTCTGTTCGCAGGACAGTTAAACACTGTTGCAACCTACATGGAGGTTTTTTTTTTTTTTTGGTTGCATTTTTGTTTTTTCCTTCTGGAGGCTCAAATCTTGCTGGTGTTCACTAGCTAAGCACAGTGGCTGGACGTGAATTTTACTCCCAATCTGTGAGTAGCAGTTCCATGTCCTAAAGCAATGAGCAGTGAAGGTTAGGCACTTAGCTTATAAGCATCCAATCTCTCTCCCTCACAATTAGAAACTCACCTGAGAGGCTTCATATAGCAGACTGCAATTTGTTGTAATTTGAAGCAGTGAGTGAGACTGCTTGATGACTTACTGGGTTTTATTCTGGGGGCTATAAATTAGAACTGTAGCACATGAATTTAACAAAAAAAGTATTCCCTTGAGGCAAGGCTTCTATAAAATTTCGTATGTGAAGTCAAGGATTACATACATGGAGACACTGTAAAACTGAGCTGTATTATTAACATGTCGATGTTAAAGAAATTAGTTTAACTTGATTAAATCTTTTGTGAGGGTACTTTCTCTTCTCAACTGAATTACAGCAAACCAAGTAGAAGCTCTCTTGATTCTGAGCACAGGCATTCGTTCACACAGCCTTGCAATGTAGTCTATCTGATCTACTTGAATTCCACATGTGTATTTAACATGAATTAATTTACCTGAATGTCCTCAGGTATAGACAAACCAGTCTTACTGTCTCTCATCTGTTTATCGCTAGCACTGATTCTTGAATGCCTGCCTGACAAGTATTGAGGAAAGTTAGTGTTTCTTCTGTACTCAGTACCAGCTCTTCTACACAGAAGTTAACCAAGTGAAAATGAGTTACCCTTCATCTTCCTGCACCTGTCAATTTTGTCTTTAATGTGGTGCTCAGCTGAGAATACCAAATTTGTTCCCATGCTCACTGACCTTTCCTCATCAATTTACCAGGATAAAAAAGGATGGTGAAAGGCTAGATAGAAGATGCAAAGTAAAAATGACTCCAAAGTAAATGTACCTATCAGGTAACTATCTTTAATGTACTTTATATAAGTGCAGGGGCATGCTTTAAAAATAAACAACATGAGCATGAGAGATTCTTTGAAGCACAAAGAGAAATAAAATCACGTTTGATATATTTACAGAAGTATGATTTTCAGCCCACACAATATCTGATTGCTCTGGGACTGACGGCCTCCCATATGGAAGTAGGGAGGAAGAACAGCACAGACTCCTTTTTGTAAATGCTGTATTTGTGGTTTTTAGTAAGATATGCCTTTTAAATTTTTTTTTTTTTCTCATTATGAGCCTTCTGCAGTCATTCTAAACTGTTTTTTTTATGGTGGTATCAAGGACATTATGTGTGAGTGGGAAGAAGAATTTGAAGAAATTGTTTTATTGATAAATATCATCTAAAAAGGCCAGTTTTGAAAAAATTCCCAATACTCAGTATTCATCTCATACATTGAAGTTTGTTATTAACCCTTGAAAAGTTCTGCTTCTGAGGAGGGGGGAGAAATTTGGGACTTTTGTTATTTTTAAATTTATGTTTATTCTGTTCTCTTCAAGTGCTGTACATAATTGCTTCATCAAGGCTTCTTTGCAGTTGCGTGTTATTAAACAGGTGGTTGGATTTGGTTTCATATAAAAATACAGAGAATTTTCTTTCTCTTCATACAGTGAGGTCAAAATAGAATTCTAGACTCAAACTTGCATAAAATTATAAAATGTGGACCCATTTATACTATGTTTTCTTAAATAAAAGTGCTGAGATGCTCAAAACCATAACTGTACAGTGACGAATTTGATCATGGAGAATTGACAATAGAATCATGAACAGTGGCAGTAACATGTAATTGGTGCTGTTTTTACTGGGCTTCATTTTGTGATGCTCTTTTCAATAGTGTAAAATAACTTCTCCCAATTTTATCAGTTCAGATTGTCTTTTCCTCATTCATTTGACTGTGTTTCTGTCCCCCAAAGGTTTTATCGGGAATAGAACTTAATGTGGCATACAGTGTGTTTATGTTTGTTTCTTTTAGTTGCACGTGATAATCACGAACTCTCTCAGCAAAGATCTGGGAATAGTTTCCTAGCTGCAGCTGCAGAGGAAGTTAAAAAAAAAAAAAAAGAGAAAAAAAGTATTTGCGTGTGTCCTATGTAAACGGGCTTTTAAAAAATCCATTTCTCAGCATCTGTTACAACAGCAACGACTTATTTTATTTTAAAAGCAGATTTCTGGAGTCTGGAAAATATTCTTCGCTGCAAGTTCTTTACAGCTATTATTTGTGCCATTTAAAAGTGGTGTTGTTTTAACCACTGCTTGCTGTACTAGTTGTGAAGGGGTAATCTTTATCGATGACCACCATAACAAGCGATGTTGTCAGCTGATTGGAGCTAGCCTAGCTAGAGCCGCAGCCGGCACGCTACAGCGACCGCGATCTTCTACCGAGATCAGGAAAATCAGAGGGGATAGAGCGGAGCCACCGCGATTCCCCACATTAGCCAACACTTCCGGACTCCCGAAGTTCCAGCAGCCCTTGCGAAAGAGCGGCTGACGTGGCGGGGGGCGTTCCCACGGCGAACGGCGACCACTCCCCTGCCCCTTGACTTGAAAAAGCCTTTGAGAGGGCAGCGACCTGTCGCTGCCCAGTAGGTGCAGGGAGGAACAGGTAGGTCGTTGTGCTGACCAGTATGGTCGCCTCCAGAAAGAGAGCTACCAGTAAGAGGGCTGTAGCAACGCAGACAGAGACCCCGGCCCTAACCGTGGCTGTTCAGGTCTCTGGATGCAGGGAGTGCCAGAGCCTGCTGCTGCCGGGGGAGGGAGGACAGCATTCCACCTGTGTGAGGTGTGAGCAGGTGGAAGATTTGCTTGGCTTAGTGGCTGAACTTAAGGAGGAGGTTGAGAGGCTGAGGAGCATCAGGGAGTGTGAAAGGGAGATCGACTGGTGGAGTAACTCCCTGGCTAACCAGTCGGAACGGCTCCAGGGAGATACCCCCCAAAAGAGGATGGACCCCCTGCCCTCTCAGACAGAGGGGGATGGACTGAGACAGCCCCTGTCATGTAGCTGTCGCCCGGAGGTAGGGGACCGAAAAAATGAGGAGGGTTGGAAGCGAGTTCCGGTTCGGCGTCGTGGGCAGCCCTCCTCCCTTCCTGCCCCGCTTCCCCAGGTGTCCCTCTGTAATAGGTTTGAGGCCCTGGATCTGGAAGGAGAGGTAGGTGAGGATGTGGTGCAAGGCCCGCCTACAAGGCCACATAGAAAAAAGCGGTTGACTTCGCACCTCAAGACTGCCTCTGGTAAGAAAGAAAGAAGGGTCATTGTAGTGGGTGATTCCATTCTGAAAGGAACAGAGGGCCCGATATGCAGAGTTGACCCTCATCGTAGGGAAGTGTGTAGTCTGCCTGGAGCCCGGATCAGGGATATCACCAGGGTGCTCCCCGACCTGGTGCGCCCGACAGACTACTACCCGCTGCTGGTCTTCCAGACGGGTGAAGGGGAACTTGCTTCCCGCACTCTGAGGGAGATGAAGAAAGACTACAGGGCCTTGGGGCGGATGGTGAAAGACTCTGGGGCTCAGGTGATCTTCTCTTCGCTCCTTCCATCTTCTGTTGATGATGTGGGACTGAATGAGAAAATGCAGTCCATAAACGATTGGCTTCAAGGCTGGTGCTCCAGGCAGGGCTTTGGATTCTTTGATAACGACTGGTTTTATAGGGCACCGGCCTGGACGTTGGCATGTGGGAAAGGTTTATCGCACAGAGGTAAAAGGATGCTGGGGCACGAATTAGCGGGGCTCATTTGGAGAGCTTTAAACTAGATTTGAAGGGGGATGGGGTTGTAGCTGGGCTTGTCTCAGTGGGACAGCGCTCCGGAATTGATGAAGACTGGGAGGCCTCCTGTAATCCTAGGATGAAATCGGTGTGCTCGGCTCGCTTCCTGAAATGTCTGTACGCCAATGCACGCAGCATGGGAAATAAGCAGGAGGAGCTGGAAACCTGTGTTAAGTCAGGAGATTATGATCTGGTGGCAATTACAGAGACGTGGTGGGACAGCTCACATGACTGGAATGTAGTCATGGAGGGCTATGTCCTTTTCAGGAAAGACAGGCCAGCCAGGCGGGGTGGTGGGGTTGCTCTATACGTGCGAGAGCAGCTACAATGCGTTGAGTTCTGTCCGGGGACAGATGATGAGCGAGTTGAGAGTCTGTGGGTGAGAATTAAGGGGCAGGCTGGCAGGGGCGATACTGTTGTGGGGGTCTGTTACAGGCCACCGGATCAGGGTGAGGAAGTTGACGAGGCCTTCTACAGGCAGCTGACAGCAGCCTCACGGTCACAGGCCGTGGTCGTCGTGGGGGATTTTAACTTCCCTGATGTTTGCTGGAAGGACTGCTCGGCAACCCAGCCGCAGTCCAGGAGGTTCCTCCAGTGTATGGATGATAACTTCCTCATGCAAATGGTGGATGAGCCAACCAGGAGAGGTGCGCTGCTGGATCTCATCCTCACTAACAAGGAGGGTCTGGTTGAAGGAGTGAAGGTTGAGGGCTGCCTTGGTTGCAGCGACCACGAGATGGTGGAATTCAGGATCTTGTGTGGTAGGGTCAGTAGAATAGCAAGTAGAATCGCAACCCTGGACTTTAGCAGGGCAAACTTTGGCCTCTTCAAGCGATTGCTAGGGGAAATCCAGTGGGCTAGGCTGCTTGAAGGGAAAGGGGCCCAAGATAGTTGGTTGACGTTCAAGGACTGCTTTTTCCGAGCTCAAGATCGGAGCATCCCGACACGTAGGAAGTCAAGGAAGAGGGTCAGGAGACCTGCGTGGTTAAATAGGGAATTGCTCGGTATGCTCAAGTGGAAGAGGAGAGTTTACAGGTCATGGAAAGAAGGGCTGGCCACTTGGGAAGAATATAAGGCTGCTGCTAGAGGATGTAGGAAAGCTGCTAGGATGGCTAAGGCCTCCTTGGAATTAAAGCTGGCGAGAGGGATCAAGGACAGCAGAAAGAGCTTTTTCAAATACATGGCAGGTAAAACTAACACCAGAGGCAATGTAGGCCCGCTGATGAACGGGACGGGTGCCCTGGTGACAGAAGATACAGAGATGGCAGAGTTACTGAATGACTTCTTTGTCTCTGTCTACTCTGCTGGAGGCAATCCTGAAGAGCCCTGTACCGCTGAGACCCCGGATGAAGATAGGTCAACGGAGCGGTCTGCCTTAGTCGATGAGGAATGGGTTAAAGACCAGTTGAGCAATCTGGATATCCATAAATCCATGGGTCCAGATGGGATGCACCTGCGGGTGCTGAGGGAACTGGCTGAGGTCATTGCTAGACCGCTCTCCATCATCTTTACCAAGTCTTGGGAAACGGGAGAGGTGCCTGAGGACTGGAGGAAAGCAAATGTCACTCCTGTCTTCAAAAAGGGCAAGAAGGAGGACCCGGGTAACTATAGACCGGTTAGCCTCACCTCCGTTCCTGGGAAAGTGATGGAACACCTTATCCTTGGTGCCATCTTAAGGCATATCAAGGATAAGAGGGTTATGAGGGACAGTCAACATGGCTTCACCAAGGGGAAGTCGTGCTTGACCAATCTTTTAGCCTTTTATGAGGAAATAACGCGGTGGATGGATGATGGTAGAGCGGTGGATGTGGTCTACCTCGACTTCAGCAAAGCGTTTGACACGGTCTCCCACAGCATCCTTGCGGCTAAATTGAGGAAGTGTGGTCTGGATGATAGGGTAGTGAGGTGGACTGTGAACTGGCTGAAGGAGAGAAGCCAGAGAGTTGTAGTCTATGGGGCAGAGTCTAGTTGGAGGCCTGTATCTAGTGGAGTGCCTCAAGGGTCGGTACTGGGACCAGTATTATTTAATATATTCATTAACGATTTAGATGAGGGAATTGAGTGTACTATCAGCAAGTTTGCTGATGACACTAAGCTGGGAGGGGTGGCCGACACGCCAGAAGGCTGTGCTGCCATCCAGAGGGACCTGGACAGGCTGGAAAGCTGGGCGGGGAATAACTTGATGAAATATAACAAGGGAAAGTGTAGAGTACTGCATCTGGGCAGGAACAACCCCAGGTTCCAGTATAGGCTGGGGAACGACCTGTTAGAGAGCAGTGTAGGGGAGAGGGACCTGGGGGTCCTGGTGGACGACAGGGTGACCATGAGCCGACACTGTGCCCTTGTCGCCAAGAAGGCCAATGGCATCCTGGGGTGTATTAGAAGGGGGGTGGTTAGTAGGTCGAGAGAGGTCCTCCTTCCCCTCTACTCTGCCCTGGTGAGACCTCATCTGGAATATTGTGTCCAGTTCTGGGGCCCTCAGTTTAAAAAGGACAGGGACCTGCTGGAGAGAGTCTAGCGCAGGGCAACTAAGATGATTAAGAGAGTGGAGCATCTCCCTTATGAGGAAAGACTGAGGGAGCTGGGTCTCTACAGTTTGGAGAAGAGGAGATTGAGGGGTGACCTTATTAGTGTATATAAATATATAAAGGGGGAGTGTCACGAGGATGGAGCCAGGCTCTTCTCAGTGGCAAACAATGGAAGGACAAGGGGTAATGGATACAAATTGGAGCACAAGAGGTTCCACTTAAACCTGAGAAGAAACTTCTTCTCAGTGAGGGTGACGGAACACTGGAACAGGCTGCCCAGGGAGGTTGTGGAAACTCCTTCTTTGGAGACATTCAAGACCCGCCTGGACACGTTCCTGTGTAACCTTATCTAGGTGTTCCTGCTCCGGCAGGGGGATTGGACTAGATGATCTTTTGAGGTCCCTTCCAATCTCTAACCTACTGTGATACTGTGATACTGTGATAACAAGCGATGTTGTCGGATAAATGCAACCGAGCTAGTGCTAATGCTGCAGATCTGGAGCAGAATGGGTTACAGACTTGCTGCAATTAAAGCATTGGCCATGTTTTAATTTTCATCTTGCTTATATTGAAATAATCTAATTATTGCAGTAGCTCAAGAAAATATATGCTGATTACGGTGGCTTGATTTTGTTCTTTAGACTATTTCTTGGTGTTAATTCTAGACTAGATTAGTGGAGGGTGGTGCAGCAAGGCAGTTGGATGCATTCATAAAAGTCGTACTCCTCCATATATTCCTAATTCAAGAGTCTCTCTACTTTGAATTCGTCTAAGGACTGTATTGCCTTCATCCAGCTCTTATCCGTAGTAGTACTGGAATTGCCTTACTAAGTTGGAGAAGGGACATGGAGTGCATTTGATCACATGTAGATGTTGATAGCCGGCTTTATTCAACCCTTGGAAGGTTAAAATTAATGTTGAAAGAATAATAAAATAGATCAACTTTTGTGTCTTCTGAAAATAATTACATAGTTGAAGCAGAAATGGTAATATATATAGTAATATATACAATTTATAGTATAAAACCATGGCGATTTCAAGTCTGTGAGGTTAACTTGTGGAAATGGTCATTGGAATTTCCCTGAACCTTTTTGTTGAGGCGGAGGCTTTCTAAACAGGATCCCATTTAATTGGTGCTGTGCTGTGTGCCATTCACTTTATTTTTAGACTCAGCTCTTCTGAAAATAGAAAGGCAAGGAGGGGGGAGAGCAAGAAAAAAGGTGGTCATAGCACAGATTTGCTTCTCAGCTCCCCCTGCTACGAGCAGTTTACGGGCAGGTGATCATTGTACTGTCTGTAACACAGATGAAGCTTTTAATGATCAAAACCAATTATCTTTAAATGTGTTGTCACCTTTTCCTCTCAACTCTGTTTCCAAATATTATGCAGATTATTGCAGCCACAGACTCCTTTGGATCATTAGGGCCATAGTCAAGACTTTAATTTACCACTAGTCTTTTAACTGTGATGCGCAGTTTGAAACCTGCTGTTCATAACAGTCAGAAATCCCAAACAAAATCTGTTCACTGCCCCTCTACAACCATAATCATAAAAACAGTTCTTGCTGTAACCAGGACAGAAGTTCATAACCTAATAAAAAGGAAAGTTGGAGCAAGAATTAGGGGAGAGCTAGTATGATATTATTATTTAGATGAGAAACTGAAACAATTGTGATGTGACCAACTTGTTTAGGTCTTCGCCCGGAGTTATAGATAGTACTAATTTTCCTGGAGCCACATACCATTGCTTTTCATAGGAAACCACCATCGTTTTAATCTTGATCTGTTAAAAAGGAGTTTCTGTTTGCTGAAAGGTGTACCAAAGTACATTTGTAAATTCTATTACAGTGTTTACCAGTCAAGGAAGTGCCATTTTACAGGTCTTCTGCTTGGATTCTTTGCTTGATCACTGTAGAAGTTTGTATACTGCAGTCACAAAGCCATGCTTGTTCTTTCACCTGGTCAAGCAAGCATTTCTAGAATCATCGTTGTCCTATTTAGATACTAGGTCAAACAGAAGCAATTAAAACTTTTAAATACTAGATTTGAAAGTCATTTTGTCTCTTTTCATCAGTAATCCCTCCTGATTGATTACACATTTCTGAGTGTTGTAAAGTCATGTATTAACTTGTCTGTATATTTTCCATTAGAAAATGCTTTAAAAGTTCTGAATTATGTTTGTTGCCATAGCAATATTTGGTTAAAGATTCATAGTATGGCTTTTATTTTCTTCCTACCATGGAAAAAAAGTGTCTGGAGTTTAAATCTGTTTCTGGAGTACCAAAGATATTTATAATGATGGGAAGGCCTGTGGGTTTTGCCTGTATGCTATTCCAGGGGACCTTGTCTTAAAGGTAAAACTGCTATGGAAAAGAAGTCCCTACAGAAGAAATCAGTTTTCTTTGTCCATTTTTGTTTTTCCATTAAAATACGATGTGCGTTTCTATTTCATCTTTTGATCTCTAAGAACTTGAAATGGTGCCACTCTTCTTGAGATTGTGAAAGCAGAATGGACAAAAAGCAAGCTCTGAGATTGTCATTTATTGCTAATATATCATCAGCTGTCTTCATAAATCTGTTTTGAGTAGTTTCTTGTCAATATTTAGAATTTTATTGGAGTGTCAGCAATTGCAGCCTTAGTAAACAACTGAAACCCCATGTAAAGCTACATTTTGAATAGCTTTGATTAAGTTTAATCTGAGTTCTCTTCCCGGGTTCAAGACTTGTAGGTGGCCTTGGAAAAGTTTGTCTTGAGAGTGTTCATCTGGTTTTGTTGAATGTTTCTAGACTTGGCTGGTCACAGAACACTGGACAAAAAGGTTTTAACTGTGTGTGATGTTTCATATTTTGTTATTGATCACATAATTTGACAAGTGTAATAATTAACAATGGGATCTCAGTATTTTTATTTCTTCTATGGAGGATTCCACATCTTGGAAGTCTAAAAGAGCTGCTTGAATTTCACATGGTTTCAAGAGCAGCTCTTGTTTCCACGTGCCCAATGAACTGCAGGAGCATAAGGAAGCTAGGACAGGATTGGATTTAAGGGGAAATAGGAAGTCGAGTTCAATATTTTGTCCATATCAGTTGATTACAGAAGTGTAAAACAGTGCAATACAGGGTAATGAATGTTTTCAGTTTTTTAATTGGAAGAGGTAAAGTTTGAACAAATACTGTATTTCTCTTTTTTTTTTTTTTTTTTCCCCCACTGAAAAGAGAAAGACAATTTCCCATTGTGCTAGGAAATTCTACACAAGGTTTTGTGATGTTCTGTTTGTTTAAAGGGTTAATGGGGGCTGAGGGGAAGCTCCCCAGCTGCTATCAGAATCCATATGCAAACTGAGAAATGAGATCAGTCCTCTTATGTCAGTTTTAAAGTCGGAAGTTTTCTAAAAAAACATAGAATTTTTAAATAGATTCTTGTTATTTATGTCTGGGGTTTTGAGCTGTTATGGTTCAATTCTTCAAGCTCTTAAAGCTCTTGTGATTTGGAAGAAGAAAAACAAGTATCAGGCAACTCGTAGTAATTGCAAGAGCTGCAACGCTGAGATAACAAAATATTGAGAATGCAGTTCCTCTTCACTTAAGCTGTAGTTCTGCAAACACATAAACCATGCATTCACTTCAGTAAAGCAAGCAGTTTTGTAGAGAATGGGCTACTCTTGATGATGAAGTTAAGTGTTTGAGAATGTGTTGCTAGGGTCAAAGCTATAGGTATCTAGCTTTTGGTTTCAAGGGCTTGTGGGGCTTTCTTTAAGAGACCAACAATTTAGTGTACTCTGAACTGCTAGAAGACCTACTGTAACATAGGAAAAATGTGTGAAATTTGATGTTTGGTTTGTTTCTAGAAAGTCCAGGACTACTGGTAAACAATCTCATTAGTAAGAAATGTGAAGAATAAATGTTGCAAAGTGCAGACAAATCCAGGAAATCAATGTAAAAGTGATATTAATGGATTTATACTTTTTCCTAATTACATTTCTCTATTCCTAATGGACTTGTGGACATAATCTTAGAATGGCTGGAGAGATAATATAAAGCAAAAGATGGGTGTAATGGGAGGGGGAAAGGAGAGGTGAAAAAGTACTAGCATGAGCAGCAAATAAAAAGGGAGGACAGAGAAGGGCAAATAGAAGGCACTTTAAAGTTAGCAAATCACTATCCCTCCTTCTGGCATCTATAAATTATTTTTGAGAGACATATATGATCTGCAAATCTCTTTTGTTCTTTATTCCTTTAGCCTTTGGTGCAGCTCTCATAATTTTTCCTACATTCAGCTAGTTTAGAGGTAACGAACTGTTAGATTTTGATAGTGTATGTGAACTACTCAACTGTTCTTTATGCAGTATTCTACATCAGTAAAATGCAAGTGTAGAATAGGTAAAGAACAAGGTGAATTGAAGACTGGCATATTCAAATTGTTTTAAGGAAACTTCTCCACTAACATGGCTTGTTGTGAGTTTGTGATGTTTTAAGGAGGTAAATAAAAAATGATGCTGGAATGGGATGCTCTTTTGTGAATCTCATTGTTCTCAACAGTACAGGCTTGACTAGTGTTACGTGCTGCATAGTGTGTGAACGCTGTTCACAGTAAAATATTACATAGAAATTAAATTCCATAAATATTAATAAAATAACCATTTGTATCTTATAAAATGGCTACATTCAAACAGTATAATTCTAGTGGAATGAAATGTGTGACGTGGAATGTCATGGAAAGCATCTTCTGAAAGCAGAAGCAGAATAAGAAATATTTTTTGTTTTTTTTAAAGTTTTGAAAGGTGGTAAAATAGTCTCTGTACGTCTGCTACCTAATTGTTAAACTGAAGCAGAATATTCTTTCAATACCATGTAGTATGTGCAGGTGCATGTTTGTGTATGCTTTTGTGTATATAGTGTGTGTGTGTGTGTATACACCCATATAGCATGTGTGTATGTATGTTTCTTTGATACAGCTCAGTTGTTGAGAAATGTTAGTACTGAATCACAGAAAATAAAGCTTGCTGTAACATCTACACAAAATTTATGCCCCTTCTGTTGGCATATTTAACAAATATGAATTCTAGAGTAGTATCACTCATAGAGGCAGGTAGGTATTTATTGGTCTGTGTCTGATATAATCATTTTGGTAAAGCATGAAGAAGTACATAAAACTGAGTTGAGTTTGCCAAAAAAACCTCAAAAGAATAAAAGTGGTAAGAGAAATAATCAATTGTGTTTGAGCCTTTAAAGATGATTTATAAATAGTATTTCTGAAGATCTGGATTTTACTATTTTTGAAGTTTGTCATAGTATTCTAGTGAATGATGGGTAAGTATGGCAAGGAGTTTTCACCTATTGCCTTCAAACTCAGCTGACTGGGGCTCAGCTTCCTCAGTTGGTGACTATATTAGGCAGCACTTCGATGGCAGCAACTTTGGATGCAGTTTTATCAACCAAACTGGGACATCCATCTCTGTCATGTCACTTTCATTTGGAATGTACTGTGCTAAACTCCTAAAAGGCAGTTTTACTTCCATTCACAGGAGTTCTGCAGAAATAGGAAACTTAAGAAGGAAGACAATACTGCAGTTCTTGGTGATGGCTCAGTTTTTGGTCAGCTTAAACTTATTTTAAGATTACAGCTGATATTGCTGCGATAACCATTGCACAGCAGATTGTTTCTCTTTGCTGTACCAATTAGGGTGGAAGGACCTACACCTTTGGATTTTGCATGGTTTGCATTGCTCTTTTCTGAGGTGGGATATCTAGGTTATTTCCCACTTGAGTGTAAATTGAGCTACATATGCAAAGTAAAAACACCATCAACATAGAATCACATGGGATACTCTGGTATACTATTTTTAAAGCATTTTATTTCTCTTTAGTTCAGAGCCCTTATGGGTCATATGAGTTGCATTTTCATGGTATGTTCACAGCCATACGATATAGATACTTTTTAAAACTAAGTTTGCCAATTAACCCAAGTGTTTGAACTTTTTATGTTAAAGAAAATAACACATATTTTGAGATTGTCAGTAAATCCATGATTTTAGTGATTTGGGCATTTTCCCCTGTTTACCTGTCAGTCATCTGCCACTACAACTACCCTGCTTCGGCCCATGCTCTAGATTTATTGAACATCATTCTTGTATATCTGGTTTATAAATCTGATTGTCTTAAAAAGTGGTGCTAGAAAAGGGCAAGAAAGGGAAAAAAAAGTGCATTTTACAGCTGCAGAATCTGAAGTAACTGAATCCCATCTACTATTGCATGAGTTAACTTTCATCTTGGAGAACCAAGTGTCCTTGCAGACAGTAATAAGAATTTCTAGGAAAAGAGGCCAGGCTACATGACAGACCTGTTGTCAGCCATCCTGTGTATGAAGTTGGGTGAACTACCAGCAATCCCAGAGGGAAATGTAAGTTGGCAAGTCAGTAACAAAGCACCTCATTCTGCAGGGCAGGAGGTAGAAGGCTTTCTATAGTGAAGGAGTAAAGATCCCAAATGAATATATGAAGAACTCAACAAGAACTTCAGGAATCCGTTTGTTTTTCTCAGTGTTAGTCATGAACATTTTTTTTGTTCCTTTGATTAAAACTTTTCATCCTAGCCCTGAATTGTAGCCCTGATGTTCTGTTGTTCCTGACTGATACATCTAGCAAAGGCAGGTGCCTAAATGGACATTGAATCCTGTGATTCTTAGCATACCCGTAATTAACTGCCACTGACAAAACTGTTAGGCCTGCTGGATCTTGCAGGCTATGCTCAGAGCAGCTTGCTTTCACTTAAATCTTTGAAAGTTTCTGTAGGCAAGAGCTGCTCACTTTCGCATGTAGAGAAACTGAATACTGAGTGCCATTATATTAGTATTTGTCTGTTACAGGGGTCTGACTGAGCAATTGGAATTGCTCAAAAATTTGGGAAAGCTGGAGATGTGACAAGTTAGACCAGCTCATGGGGTGACTAAGAACTAATAACCATTACTATCAGGAATGTGTTTAGTTTTCTGTATTTTAATCCTTTACAGTTTGTGACCCTAACAAGGAACCTACTCTGAACTTAAAAAAATGTAAAAGACATATGGAAATGCAAATTAGGAGGTTTTTTCATCAAACCACTCCTTTATTCCAGCCCAAAGGAGCTTTTGTAGTTCTGATAGCAAACGTGCATCATTATGTGTTGGTCCTTGCACATGTATTTCTTACATGTTATCTGTTACCATGCAGAAGAAAATTGCCAGGTCAGGAATTTTGTTATTCCCTTTTTGGAAAAGTTGAACAAATGGACAAAATCTAAATTTTACCTTGTGTCTGGATGATTTTCCATTTGGAAAATTGTATTTCAGGATAGAAACTGATTGTGGGAAACTACATGGTTCTGAATAGCAAAGTGGGAAAATAATGTAAGCTGTTCCATACTTAACTTGACATTTGGTTATAACACAGCAACACTTGTTTGGCACATTCTGTTCATCCAGGATTTCTGGGGAAATTTCTCATTTTTCATAATGCAGGTACAGTTTTTATATTAACCTTGGGAAAAGTAGCATTCTCTAGAAAGTCCTGTTGCTTTAATAACTGCAAATAGCAAATTTTGCAATGGCAAAACTCAATAGTACAGAGCTACTGAAAGAGACTATTATGCAGAAGAGTGACTAGGAGCTCAGCTATATCTTGGCGTGAGAAGCAGAATTATTCTGGGAAAAATATTTGTGGACAAGTAAAGGACTTGTCTGTGCTTGTAAAATGATAATCAGCATAGTCAGTGAAGTGGGATGTAAACCACTGCAGGAGATGCCCACAGTACTTTGCTTTGCATTTGATAATTTGCAAAACAGAGCCTTCTTATTTACCACTAATTCTGTCATACTGCATTTAGCAAGAGAAGGCCATTTGACTTTCTCTTATGGATTGAGCTTCCCTGCCAGATTCCAGATCCAGGAGGCCTACTTTCCTTTTAGGAGGATTTTCTGGTATGCTCTTGATTTGTTTGAAACCATCCAGCCAATTAGTGCTCTTGCTGTTTATTAGATCTGGTGGTTTTTTTTGAATGAGGACAGTCAGTATAGCATATTTTATCCACATTTAGCACGTTATCAAAATTCTTTTATAATGGGGATTGATTTTTAACCAAAAAGCTGGTCATAGGGTTTTCTTGTTACTGTCAAATTTATCTCATAATATGTTGTGATATTTAAGTTTACGCTGTACCAGTTTATAAACTCAGTAATCATTTGGTTTGTAAATACTATTGAATCCATGATAACATTATCAGTAATGCATAAGATAATGAGGGAAGGAGAACACTTTAAATACTGCTCCATGTTTTCATTTACTGATACATTTCCAGGAAAAAACGTTTTGTTCTTAATTGCTTCTTATTAGGGGACATTACTTAAAATGTTTTAGTTATGTAACTGTTTTAGTTATGTGTTGACACAGGACAGAGTGCTAGCTCACAGAATTATAGATGTTTTGGGTTGGTAGTGATCTTAAAGATTGCATCCCCTCTGGCATGGACAGGATCACCTTCCACTAGACCAGGTTGCTCAAAGCCCCATCCAACCTGGCCTTGAGCTCTGCCAGTGATGGGGCAGCCACAACTTCTCAGCCTGTTCCAGTGTTTCCCCTTTTCCAGACAGTGAGAACTTACTCACTGCCACGACTTCTCAAATACAATGGATAGTGGCTTAGCCACTTCATCCACTAGTTCCCTCAGGACCCACGGATGCATCTCATCAGGCCTCATGGACTTGTACACTTTCAGGTTCCTTAAATGTTCTCAAACCTGATCTTTTGCTAGAGTGATTAACCTTCATTCTCCCAGTCCCTGCCTTTGCCTTCTGTAACTTGAGCAGTGTGGCTGGAGCACTTGCCAGTAAAGGCAATTTCCGTCTCATCTGTAAATCTTTTTTATGTGACTTAGAGCAGCTTGATCCAAATAAGCAGCTCATGGATGTGACTTGACCTGTATCATGTTTCCATTCATCTTCCTACCTTTTCCTCAGAGAACATGGACAGTGACTCTTTGGGGCTTGAAAGGCAAATGTCTTTCTTTGTATGGGGGCAGCAAGACCTGCTACCACAGCAATACTATATAGGAAGTAATGGGAATTGAACAGTAACATGCATCTCACTGTCCACTTCTTGGGTGTTGCAGCTGCAGCTTTCCCACTGACACAGGTCACAACTTGGGCATAGGAGTCTCATAGATGTGAACTGGATGTATAGCTACAGAAATTGGATCATGCAGACCTATGTTCTCTGAAGTGTGGCTTTCACTAAGCTAATCTGAAAGCAGTAGGGATGTAGATAAGGGGAGGAAGGTCTTTACCTGAATAAAGAATAACCATTAGGCTTTACCCTGGAGACAGTTCCTGCAAGACTTTTGAACAGTCTCCTACTTTGTCTTTGGGTGGGTACCAGTGGGGGATATGTTGTCTCAATTGAAGAATCACTTGTGTTGTCTTCTGATTGATTTCTACCCCATTCATAGATAATTTATTTTGTGCTTTACTCTTCAGTCCATGAATAATCCCACTGAGGTATAAAGAACAACTGTTTGTGTGCTGAAGTACCTTGAATATTGAGCTTATTATCCTCCCTGCTCAGAGCTACCCCACAGTCTTCAAGACATTTGACAGCAGTATGCCAAGATGCTGGCAGTGTCTTTGCCTGTACCTTTAGTCTCCCTTCTCTCCTTCCCTGCATGGCAGCTATACTGTAGGTTCTTCTTGCTTATTAGTCTCTTTTTTTTTCATGCTGACCCTTATGTTTAGAATTCCTCTCCTAATGCATCATAAAGCTGTTCTTACTTTATACATATTTGCAAACAGTAACCTATTTTTCTTGCCTGAATTCCTCCTTAAAACACACATCCTCTGCAACCCTGTCACTGTGTGCATGAAACAAAAATGTTATATATATTAAACAAAAAGCTATCAATTTCACTGCCTGTACTGAATACCTAATTCACATTCTCTAATTTTATTGCGTATTTTAAGTTTGCTTGAACAGAAGTCACCTCTTTCAGTGGTTTGGCAAGTGTAAGTTGATTGTGCTTAGTAAATAGTAATAGGATCCAGTTAAATTTTAGCTTTTGCCTTTAATTCTATAACTGTCTTTGGGAAAGAATCAATACAGCAATATTCAGCTCCAGGAGAGGTTCCAAGTGAAAGTTAGTTGTTCTTACCTGTTTGGACCTCTTTTCTCAACACTATTCTGCTATGCTATCTGGTATAATTGACTACCCCTTTTCAACAGATCTGTACCTGAAATGAAGAGTTATTGCAGATCAGGACAGAGGTGGCTTGGCGAAGCTGGGTGCAGTTAGCATACTGTAGGGTTTTTTCTTCAGCTAATGCTGTAGTTTCCTCATTCTGCGTAACCCACAGATCAGTTTAAAGATAAATAAGTCTCGTAAGGCTTGGTGATTATAGCATTGTTCTTAGAACAGTTTGGATGAGAATTTATTGGGGATTTTTCTCTGGTTTAGACCTGGTTCACTAAATTTGGGTTGTATTAGCACTTCTGTATTCCTCACAGTACTTCTGTGCTCCAAACAAGTAATCTTAAACAACCAGACTTAAGCCTGTAGATAGTGCATCCGTTCTTCCCAGTTACTGTCTTTGTACTGGTTCAAATTAGTCCACATGTTCCTGGGATGTGTGCTACAAGGTGTTTCGAGGACAGTGTGAAAGACGTAAGAATTGGTACTTTCTGGACTGTGAAAGATCTTTTGGGAATGGGGAAAAAGTTATGTTATACTGATTTTATATAGTTATTGTGTTGTGGGATCCCCTGAGTAATTATCCTGATAAATAGGGCACCATGTTTTTTAATTTGCCAACTGTAGAGGTCCAAAGACTATGTGATTAGTGTATAAAGCTATTATGTAAATCTTCTTTGCCCCAGTTTAAGTTAATGCTCTACATATGGCATGCCTGGTAGGGTGAAAATTCATGTTTGCTCCTTACTTAAGCAATACATAGCAGTGCTGCTAATGCTGTGTTCATAGAGTAGGAGAGCTGGTCAAGGGGTTTATAAGTACTCAAGCAATCATTTTAGTTTTTCATGTACAGGATATAGATGACTCACTCCTTCTGTGTTTTATCACTGACATGAGACTGTTCTGTAAATAGCACATGTTCAGAAATAGGACACCTCCCACCCCCATTAGCTATGAAATCAAGGTAATGTAGCTATTTGATTTTTAAACAAAAAACAGGAGCAAATTTCAACACTAGCAGCAATCTAGCATTGCATTCTGAGGTAGGGGACCAAATTTATTTCCACTTCCTGACAGTAGGCCATTATTACTAGTTGCCATCAAGGAGATAAGTGGAAAATAAAGACATAAGGGTGTCTGAGACACAACGCCAAGAAGATGGGCAAAGGATTTATTTTTCCTTTCTCTCTGAACAGCATTTCAAGATTTTGCAATAAAATGTAAGAGTTTCTGAAAACGAAAAGTAAGCTTGGTAAAATTAACCTACAGAGTAGTGTGCTGATAGCTGAGGAGTTTGAAAGATGTTCTGCTATGCTGTGTGCATTTCTGTTTATAGAATAGTTATGTTGTGACTAAGAATTACTTGATTGCAAAGTTGAGAAAGGAGGAGAGGTTCACACTTCAATCTCTCTCTTGGAAATCCTGGGTTCCTAACACATTTACCTGTGGCTTACAATCTGGATGTGAAACAGGAAATTAGGAAAAACCCCAAACAAGAAAGAAATCTAGAAGGGAAGAATTAAAGGTGAATACAGAGTCCTGTGCCTGGGATGGAATTAACCTCTGCAGTAAGTGCAGGCTGGGGGCGGATCAGGTAGAAAGCAGATGTGCAGAAAAAGTCCTGGAGCCCCTGCTTGATGTCAGATAGAATGTCAATCAACAGCTTGCCCTTGAAGTAAAGAAGACCACTGACATACTCAGTTGTATTAGCAAGAGTGTAACCAGCAGGGTGAGGTAGATGATTATTATCCGCTGTTTAGTGTTTGTGAGGGCACATGTGCAAGGCCATACTTGCGTGTGTCCAGCGGAGGGATACCAAAATGTTTGGGGAAGGGGAGATAACCTGCTAGTAGACTTAGAGGATTCTGATACTTACACAGGTTAAGATGGGTAACAAGATACCATATGCTGGCCGCCTGTGTTGATTGTACACACACTTACCCTGACTCCACAATAGAGTATCTGTGTGGTAGTTTAATCTTTTTTCAGCTGAGGGGTGAAATACCTCACACCTACTGCATTTTAGCATTTGATACAAACATACATACTGGTTGTTTCTCAGCAGTTGGTACAAGTTAACTACCTGCCTCATGATAGCCTGTGCATATGTCACAGTTAAGAATTAACCTATTTAGTTGTACCTTGCAGCAACACAGCTGCTTTCTGAATCATTCAAGTTCACGTTAGTATTTTTGTCGTATGTTCACTGTCACGAAAGAATTAATGAAATCTGTTAAAAGACAGTGATGTGAAGATACAATTTTCTGTATGAAAATATGCATTAGGTTTAAATGTTCCACAGCTACTGCATGGACCTCGTCTGTTACTTCTTTACACCTATTTCTGCTAGATCTTCATAGCCCAGTTTTCAGGTTGAAGGGTGTGCCAGTTTCACAAGTTCTTAAACTTTATTCTCTTTTTGGGGGGATTGATTCAGTGATTCCCACTGGTAAATGAGATTATTCCTATTTACAGAATATCCTTCAGCACACATTCAGTGCTCAAGTTTGTCACCAGTGCAGAAGAGTTGATCTCTTTTTAAAGAAAGTCAAAACAGATAGTAAACAGCTCTGTAACTTTAAATGTAATGAGAGGATGAGAAAGGAAAAATGAAAACACCATACAGAAATGACTGGGTGATGATTAAAGGTAATCTGCACCTGGCCAGAAAGCTAAATGAGCACTCTGCTGTTGTTTTCAGTGCAGATGTTAGTGTAGGGTGTGTAGGGGAAGGCAGGATAGCTCTTGAGAAGGGGTATATATAGAAATTAACATTTCTGAGGTAGAAGCAAAATGCACAGAACTTCATATGTTGAAGCTAAACAGACCTGGTAATTTCTGCCTTAAAGTATTCAGCACATGAAATTGTAAATCCTCTGGTTAGGGTGTTTTTTAGAATTTATCCAATAGGAGATTGTTTTCTATGGCTGGTAAAGGGTACCTGTGTTGTCTCTTCTTAAGTGGGAAAGGAACATCTGCCTGACTACAGACTTGTTAGTTTGATCTCGGGGCATTAATTTAGAGCATACTTTGAGGGAGAGGATGTTTACAGGCATAGAGGTGAGAGCAAATGAGGTGAAATTTCAGTAAATGGGATTTCAGTAAAACATCGATGCACTGTTACATGGGGAAATGCTAGTCAAGGTAAAACAAAAGGAAGTTTAGAATAAGGAATGAAATGTAGGCAAGAGAAATGGCTACAGTGAATCAGTAGGTAAAGTGGAAGACAGTGCTAGACTGGAAGGAGAATAATGCTGTAGTACCTCAAAGATCAGATTTGAAAATACTGTAATGCTTTCTTGTTAAGGAAGATGGCATGAAAAATAATAAAGCTGAAGATTGCTGATGATGGGAAGCACTGGAATAGCGGATAGGAGCACTGGACAAAAGAATGCATAGTTTGAAGTGAAAGATCATGCCCATAACATGCAATTGTTGGAATATATATTTTTTATATTTTATATAAATATATATACAAAATACATATTTTTACATGTTGGAAATGCTATTGCTTGAAAATGACTGAGGAATTTTCGTTCCTCTTTCATCTCTTGGAAATGCTGTTTCTTGAAAATGACTGGGGAATAGAAAGGATGGGGTATTACTGTCACCTGCAAGGTGACTATGTTCTGTGACTGTGATGTAATTCTAATGGAAATGTGATCTTAAAAAGGATTGGGAAAGGTATTTTTGCAAAATAGGGAAATGGCAAAACCATTATACTTGTGTAGTACAGTACTTAGCTGAAATGCTATACATCTAGAACTCTAAATAACCTGTTTAAGAAAGGTGAATATCATTTGGAAAATAAGCAGAGAGTAGGTACTGCGTTGGGTTGTCTGGAAATAAAGGCGGAGGAGTGGTATACTCCTTTCTGTAAGTGTATTGTGGAGAGACTAGGCACAGCACTGGAAAGAGCTATATATGTTGAAAGGAAGTAAAGTGCTATCCTTGAGGTCTGAAACATGTTTCCCAAAATACTTTCTTGGACTATGAAACATTTAAATATTTGGCCCTTACCATCAAATGAACAAAATGTTCTCTAAAAGATTGAAGATCATATTTGTCAAGTCTGCTATTGCTGGCTTAGGGAACTCCTTGGTAAGGTTGCATGTTTTCCCAGGATGGTCAAGCATTGCTCCTGTTGGAGATTAGGAGGTTTCTTTTCTTTATTCCCATTTGATCTGGTAAGAGGAACAATTACAAAGTTATGATGTTACTTGTCTAGAGATGTAAAAAGTAGGTGTTTCACAGACTCATAGAATCACCTAGGTTGGAAAAGACCTTTAAGATCATCAAATCCAACCTTTACCCCAGGACTGCCAAGTTCACCACTGAACGATGTCACTGAGGGACTCATCTACAGGGTCTGTGAACACTTCCAGGGATGGTGATTCCACCACTGCCCTGGGCAGCCTGTTCCAATGCCTGAGTACCCTCTCTGTGAAGAAGTTGTGCCTAATATCCAGTCTAAATCCTCCCCTGCCACAGCTTGAGGCTGTTTCCTCTTGTCCTATTGCTTGTTACTTGGGAGGAGAGACCAAGTCCCACCTCTCTCCATCCTCCTTATCTGGATAGTTGGGTTATTTAATTTGTTGTGATTAACCTCAGTTTTGTAAGGAAAATGTCATCTTCTGAGAAAGTGTGAGGGAATCTGTTTTAAACCCTGAACTGTAAACAGAACTGAGTTTTTGAATCTCCCTTCTTCCTGACATTCTGATTTGGCATTCATTCAGGATGGTGAGGAAGCTCAGATATCCACTTTCATAATGAAAGCCCTCAACTAGTTGCTTTTCAGACTGCTGTCTGATTCCTTTTTACAGATCTTCTAGGTTTTATATCAGTAAGGAGTCATAATTCTGGCTAAATTTCTCCCTTGTTTTCAATGGTTCAGTTTTCAATCTCTTCTCGTGTCAAAACGCTATTTGTTCTGCTAACCATAGTGCTCAATAGCACACTGAGCATAGAATTTAAATGTAAAACAGGTTGTTTCATAAACAGCTGAACTAATGAGGACTGATTTTCTATTGAAATGTACCCTGTTATCCTAATTTACTTCTCTACAAAACATTCTCAGATCCCTCTCATATCACCTATTTACTTGGCTGGAGAATTAACAACAGACAGGGTCGCTAGTGCAAACCCATTCACATGCTAAAGTGTTGGATAGTGAGGTGTAATTACCTTCCTTCACGAGGAGCAGTCACTTTGTTCCTCTTCCTATGCTTCCTTAGTTGCTGATTTCCACAAAACTAGCAAGAATCCCATCTTTTGAAACTGCTGATGCTCTGTCAAATCTATATAAAATTACTCAGAAGTTATGAATGGGAAATACCTAGAGAAACAAACCTTCCTTTTCACAAGAAATGAAGCTAAAGACCTTCAGAGGAAACAAATCTGCAGTCACTTCAGGTCTATCGTACCTAATAGGAAGGGTGAAAGCCTCTGTGTTTTTTCCATCACAAGTAATTAAAAAAATACAGCTCTGAAAAGTCTCGTGAGGTAACAAGGCGATGCAGAAAGCTGTGTGTTGCAGGAGAAACAAGTTCCGATTATGTCTCTCCATCTCAGTCTGCATAAAAGTGGAGCTGCCCTGTCCTCTGTGCTACATACTTGCAGGCAGAAAGCATTTCTTTGGAGACATTCAGGTATCTGCCTTCTTCAAGTCTTGTTTCAAACCACTGTAAGGGACTGGCAGACTTTGAGCTATTCCTAGCCAGTTGGAAAAAACCAATGAGGGTGAGTCTGGAGACTTAGAGAGGACTTGCTTCTTTTTCCTGAGTTTGAATTAGTCAGGATCCAAATATTTTCTTACGTTATTACTGTATAACACTGATTTGACTGATTCTACTGAATCTACTCTGTATTTGGTGAAAACTAAGATAAGAATCAGGTACTGTCTTAGTATTCTGGTCAACAGAATCTCAACCAACTGCTCCACTTTTCTTTAGGCTAATTGAATGATAAAATTAAATGAAAGAGGACAAATTTTGAGATAATTGGGCTCAGGAGGCTTGCTTTCTCTTTTTACCCCCACAAAGTGGACAAGCCGTTGATGTTCTCTTAAAAATTCTTATGATACATGAACTAGCTAACATCTTTTGGAATTACATTTCCTGCTTCTACAAATAAGCTGTGTATAGTGTGTATATTTGAAAATGTCAAGGCATTTACTGCCATAGGGGTGAATACAGTAGACTTAAACAGGTTGTGTATGTTTTATTTAATATGCGAGCAAACGGTGTACATACAGAATATGAAGTGTGTATGTTTTTCTGTATCATCTCTCTGCATAATTCTGTGGTTCAGTAAGTGGGATGGATGGTGTTGAAAGTGCTAATACACAAACAAAATTTTAATTTGCGTTATGCTCCCAAATTGTAAGATGCTATTTAAAAGGTTCCTGGTTTTGAAATTCTGGGTTATTTGGAAATGAAAAGATTTATGTTAAATCTTGGTTGCTTGATTTTTGTAGGTTATGGAGATCGAATGTATTTCCCATGTTAGTAGAACACAGTTATAACCACAAATATGTCCTTCATTTCCTGCATGTTTTGAACCTACTGAAATTACCAAATGATTTGTACTGATTTAACCAGTTTGAGTTGGTTTTCGTTGTTTTTTTTTCCCCAGAATCAGGAAAACAGGAAAGGCGAGAGAGAGAATGTGAATAAACACAGGCTTCATCCTTTTGACTGGGTGGGAGTACTGCTCAAGTCCAGTTTGAGCAGGGCCTTGAGCAACCTGGTCTAGTAGGAGGTGTCCCTGCCCATGGCAGTGGGTTGGAACTGGATGAGCTTTAAGGTCCCTTTCAGCCCAAACCATTCTATGATTCTGTTGAAGTGAAACAGTTGAGCAATCAGGAGAGTTCCTGGTGATCTTTTTATACTTGCCTATAGAATTAATCTAACTAATGTTGCTGATAATGATAATCTTTTTGGCTGTGGAGAAAATAGGTGTTGTTTAGTACACTGTAGGACACAGCCCTTCTGAACTCTTGTCCAACCTGTGCTATAGGTTCATTGGTGATCTTGAATGATCTCTGCCTCCATTTTCCCTTCTGTATGGGGGATGACACTGTTTTACAAATGTAAAGAGCAGAAGTCAGGGGAGGGGTGAACAAGATGGGCTTGGCGGTAAGCAGAGGAGCCACAGCTTCATTTTTGAGGCAACATTTATCTTGCAAGGGGAAGGAATCCCCTTTCTGTAGGTGATTACAGAACAGATGTTGCGGAAAAATAATCTTCAAAAATTCACTTGCTTTTATGAAGCAGTCAGGACAGTCTTGAATGTGGATAGCTCAAAACCATAAGCATTGGTTAAAATCTACAATAATGATTTTTCTTCTGTTGACTTCACTGATACATGGAGAAAAGACATAGACTTCAGCTCAGGCCACTTTTCTTTGGAAGGCTATTTTTTATGAAGGGGTTAAACAATAAGTATAAAAAATATATATACATGCATTGCATTGTGGATTTTACGTGTTTTTTTTCAAACTTCCCTTTGATTTCTTTAATTGACAGCTCTCTATAGATTATTCTAGGAAGGACAGTTAAATGGTAGAGGTGTTTTTCTCTATAGGTATGCTTGAAATAGTTATTGAACTATGTATTTGCTTCATGTTTCTAATGGAAAACTTGAAAATTAAGATTAGAAATCAAATACCTCTTTTAGAATAAAACTGAGAGCAAAATGCTGTTTTCCGAATCATAATTTTTAAGAGAGCTCATAGCTGTTCTGTTTTACTTGAAGTCAATAGCAAAACTGTCATCCTTTTCAGTAACAGGTAGGCTAGGCTGGTACTGGGTATTTCTGGAGATCTCCCTTTTATATGTTGCCATAAGAATTATTGTGATGGAAATAGAAAACTTTCACATAAGGACAAACCAAACAAGACCTCTCTTATGTTTTGGGAAACTGGCCAAATACAGTGAAGGTTACTTGGATAACCTTTACTCTGTCAATGCAGTGCTGCCAGCTTCTCACATCCCACTTGGCTGACCCATTGGACCTTGCTTCAAATAGCAGTTCTCAGTGAATGGGTGTACAATGCCTGAAATAATTTTTGTAAGATAGCAGACACCTAAAATTGGAGAAGTGACTGTGGATTTTGTGCACTGAATGCAAGAATTTGTACAAACGTGTATTAGAGATGTGCATATTGGATATTCTTCACTACCTGCTTCACAGTCCTGTTTAATCTGTGTACCCTGAGGAGTGTGTGCAAACTGCAAAGGTACAGTGCAAAGTCTTTGCTAGTATGATCTTGCTAAAATCATAGGGCAGATGGGCCAAAATAGCTATCTGAGCCCTTCAACAGCTATTTTCAGAAGTGGGCAAGGACACTCTCCATATTCCTTCCTATAGGGGCATGTATAAGATGTTGATAGTTCTTGTTTTTGAAGGATGCAAGAATGAATGAAAGATGTGTTATTTCAAATTCAATAGAAGTTGCCTAATAGATGCAGAAGTTATTAGAGACAACAAGTAATTGCACAAGCGTTGTTTCTTCAGGAGAACTGATTAAAAACATAGGTGAAGTTCAATTTTAACAAGGTAGCAGTGTGTATTTTGTTCATGGATGTTTTTAATAAGAAGGACGAGAACATTGTAATACCTTCCTAAGAGTGTGGTTAAACCACTACAGGTACTATAGTTCTTTCTTCTGTGTTAGGGAAGTATTTTTGGTCTGTCTGTCTCTTGGAACCTTACTCCACCATATTTTTTTTCCCTCCTGGGAAGTCCTTTACATTTTTTTAGTGGTTTTGTAAGTAGCTAAATTGGCTTTGTCTGTGCTAGTTCTTCTTTTATTGTGTTTGTGGGCTGGAATGTGTGTTGAGCTTGTAAACCCTTTGGATTGCAGAGAGACCTAATTGTTTATGCAACCAGCCTTTTTAATCACTCGATTGGAATGAAATGTAAAAATACACATGATTTATAGTCTGAACCCAGAGGCATGCTTATGCTCACATTGTAATGCAAGAGGTGATTAATAAAAAAATTATGTATGTGTAATTGTATAGGAAAAGTATTTTTCTCCTTGTTAACATTTATGCTCATTCTTTTGTGCTCTTAAACTGGCTAAAATTTGTATCTACTCATAGGCTAGAAGCATAATAAGGAAATCCAGTGGATATGAAATTACTTTGCTTCAGAAATTGTTAACAAACAGCTATTCTCTCACTAGACCATGTATATCAATTTTCTTGCAAAACAGTATGATTTTATAGAGTTTTTTTGGTTGTTTATCAAAGTGTTGAGTACTGTTGCTGTGAAATATGACATTTTAAGTAGGCATTGATCATTCCACTTTGGTTAGGTGTAAACTATATCATTGGATTTCCCAGCAATTTAAGACTTTGTAGACACCTGAACATAATTCAGTAATGATCAGATAAATGCAAATAGCCTGTCTGATGTCCTTTTATTAAAAAGAAAAAAGAAGGTAATAAGTATACGGACTGCATCCTCCCAACTCCTATACTGGGGATTGTGCTACTCACTTTAGAGGATTTTACCTCTTTTATATGTAACTCCATTGTTTGAAATACATAGCAAGAAAGGCTGGGAGCTGAGAGCTAAGTATTCAGCACTTTTGTTCTCCACTTAAGCCAGATTTGTTTCACTAGTGCAGAGAACTGGACATACATTTGGAGAGGCGAGAGTAACTACACAGATGTTCTTGTAAGCCTTTTAATATTGCATCTTTCAAGTACAGCAGCATCTCAAAGGAGTCCAGGGCTTTCTGATTTATCAGTATTCAAGCTACTGTGGTAGCAACTGATAATTGCTGTAATGAGCTATTTTGTAAGAAGTGTAGTAATACTGACAAGTTTGAAACCACGTGACTGACAGGGCAGTTGGATAGTCATTTATCTGATCCTCACATACAGTAAACCCCCAAAATAGCTCTTGGGCAGCTGCTGCTCTTTCAGCTGTTCATCTGGCTGCTACAAGAGAAGCTCTGTGATTTTCAGGAATGTTGCTCTAACCTGCAGCACCAGGTACCTCCTCCTTAGACTAAAGTCACTGTGTGTCATTTCTCTCTTTGTATTTGCATGCAAATCTGGCTGTGGTGTAAAACAGATTAAAGTTATCTTTAATTAGGACAAGGTGGAGACTGGACAAGCACAGAAGTGAGCTGAAGATGGTGGTTTTACACCTCTCCTCCTTCTGTTAGAAGTGGAATGGTGTCATTTGAGTTAGGGAAGTTGGTCTTTCCTTCTGTGTTCTAGATGTTATCCTTTTGAAGGGGGATGCTCCCACCACAGCCTCCTCAAAAAGAAGGCTTATCAGTGTCCTGGAACTGGGGTGTGAGAAGGAACTGTTCTATTGTGGAGAAAAATATGTACGTGTGTGTGTGCGTGTGTGTGTGTGCATGCGTGTGTGTGTGTGTATAAGTTGACTAGCATATTTCCATGTATACATTTATGTATTTGTATTTATTTTTAGAAGGTTTTGTAACCAGGCAAATCCCAGTCCTAATTGACTTTCCTGTCTTGCAAAGAATTTTATCCCCATGAATCCATGTTTTCTGACTGGAAAAAAAAAAAAAAAATCATGTAAAGAAAACCTGAAAAAGACGTATTTTTTTATTCAGGTTTACAATCCTTAAAAAAAAAAAAGGCACATTTCAAGCTGTGTTGCGACATGTAAAACATGAAATGTGATTTTGGAGTAAACTTTAATCCGATTTGAATTCAGCAATGTCTTCTCCCCTGACCATTCTCTTCCCTTCCTCCCCCCTGCTTTCTTTTTTTTTTCTCTCCTCCTGTTACCTTGGCTGTCCTACAGCAGTGGAATTGCTTCAGTGGTAAGAAAGCATTTCTCAAGGACTGGTCTCAATCTGTATTTGCATTGTTGGAATGTGTAGTTGTGTAGAGCTAGATCTAGTGTATTTGCAGACTTGTTTAGATGGTTCATGGGGAGCTATGCTCTCCTGTCAGAGCTGATGAAGAGGGCTGCATTGACAATAGGCAGTACTGAGCCTTTTACTTTTCGTAGGAGATAGGGAAAACACATGCACAGTTTTATTTGCAGGTTCAAGGCCAACACTGAACTGTGTCAACAACACTTGCGAGGTAGTTGCTTTTCCACTGGAAGTCTGAACAGTAGTTGGTAGAAATTGCCAGAGGAGACAGATTGGATCAATTTGAAAATGCAAGATTATAGACCTTGTAGGGAAGAGTAATCATTTATTAAAATTGTGTGGTATTTCTCTAAATACAAACATCTCCACTGTTACACTGCCTGTGTTCTTGCATGCTGCGATATCATCCCCATTCAGCACACACCCGTGATGCATCATGTGCCCCATAGTTCGTGCTTTATGTTTCATGCTCCCTCACAGAATACAGAAACAGGGTTTCCCTGTGCATAAAGGAGTTTATGTTTCAACTGCCATTCTGTTCCTTTGACTAAGGACAGACAGCTCCATCCATGCCAGAAGTACTTTGTTTAATATATCATCTCTCCAAGATACATTTTGAAAGGGTGCAACATTAAATACGGTACTGTCTAGGAGAGTTATGGCTATGACATTTATTACTGCTACTTGGAAGAGCAAAGGTATAAAGCACAGGAAACATGCCGTGAAGATGGACAAGAAGTTCTGATGTACACTAGTGTAGCTGCAGTCACTGATTTTTGGTAGTGGAAGGAACTGCCCAGAATGTGTAAGCGTACCATAGTCAGAATGCTCATGTGAGGTAGTTAACACTATTTGAAAGCTTTGTAAAAAAGAAAAGGAACAAATCATTTTAACAGCTGTGGGAAGAATGGCCTTCCAGCAGTTACTGAACTGGGAATGCACAAACAAATGTGATCTAAAAAGATTTGTATGCAGTTATTGGCCTTTTTTTAATCCCAGTGATTTAACTTCAGTAGCCACAGAAGTAGTATCTATGTTTTGGGATTTCCATGGTGGTTGTACTGTCTGCTGTCCCACACATAGCAGCAGACAATTTCTCCTAGAAGCTGCCAGCAGCAGAATACACCATCTTCTTGGTGCATAGAGCTTGTGCAGAGAAGAGGGATGGCAGGTGTCTTCTGCTCAATGCAGAAAGCTGCCTGCTGATACCACTGCAGTTGGCATGATGGGAGACATGGTACTGCAAGTTGAAACAACTGTCTGTATTACCCATTTCTCTTCCCACCACTTGAAAAAAGAATTTGGAATAAATTAAAAATAACCATCTGGAATTCTGTTATACTAGCTGGGGCTATTTTAGCATCCATGATGATGCAACTAGCTTTCTAAAAATATGGATCTTGCAAGTTAACCCCCTAATGTGTAACTGTAGTAGATAGTGTTAGAATGAATTTCCCAATTTTCCAAAATTTAATGTTCTCTTTTCCACTACTTCAACTTGATTTTTAAGTCTGCCCTTTGAGATTGTTACTGTACAGCCATCTTCCATCAGCATCATGCAAATCCTGAATATTACCATGAGCACTGGGAAACAATATGTAATTCCTTCCTTTGCTTAGGCTAGACAGAATGGAAGGTTGAATAGAAATGCAGGTGCTACATGTGGATGGATTGCATGCAGACACAGTAAACTCTGACTCATCAAAGCTTACCAACACTAAACACTGGGAGATACTGTTGTATTATCTCTATAACATTAAAGAAGTCTGTTATGTGCCACTGTTGCCAAAGATTTCACCACTGATATGAGGAATGGTTAATTCCTTAACTCACTGTGTAAGAGCAACAAATGTGCCAGTATGTTCCAGTTTATTCTTACACTCTGCAGTGAAACTATGCCTGTCGCAGTGAAGGCAGCTAGAATGGGATCATTATGGCTCTGGTCTGTCAATGCTGCTCCATTCCCAGAAGCTGAGCTGCCTTTGATAATGATCTCTTATTTGCTGGGAGATCATAGAATACTGGCTGTTTGAAAAGTCACTCTGTCAGTGCTTTAGCTAGCTGCAGTGCTTATATGTCATGCCTAGGGTGTTTTTGCCCCTTGGTCTCTGTACTTTAGTGGGAGTGCTGGCAAAGGGCTAGAGTATGTCAGCCTCTTTCAGTATCCTGCCTCTCTTCAATTTCTTCTCCATTTTCCCTTATTCGTCTCTCACCTGTCTTTCCTTCCACTGTACTGTAGGAGTCAGGAAATTGTAAAAGCATTTGATTATGTAGAAAAATAAAACAAAATAAAAAAGAAGGAGATTGTGTCTAACGTTGTTTTTGAGCAAATTGCAGCGTTTTCAATAATTTCCCAACCTTTAGTTTATCTAACTGGCTGCTAGTGTACTTCATTTTCCTTCATGTTTTCACGGTGATTTCTCAGTGATGCTTTGAAAATAAATTTGGCTCTTGTTACTTTAATTACCTATATGCAAATGCTTTCTAATAAATATTGGTGCAAAAGAAAGCAAGCAAAGAAGATACACAACATACAGACTCAGTGTGATCAAGGGTAGGGCTTTAAGCTCAACATTTACTGACCATAGTTCAGGTTTAGTCGTATAGGATGTTTCAGGTGCCAGGCATCTTCTGCCATCAGTGATACAAGTGTTGTGCTTTGCACAGAGCCCTTACTTTCTTGCTGTAGTTTTTGTCCTGTGTAGCATGTGAGTTTAACTAAGCCTGATCTAGAGCTATGAACTTTTTCTTTATGTAAACTTATTTTATGTAAGTTAGCTTACATACCATAGTGTTTTGTTTGAGATTGGCTGGGTGTTGTGGTAGCATCAGTGCTAGTTAATGTTAGAGTTTGGAGTTCACATTTGAGATGCATACAGAAGTGATCACAATGGTATTTAAACAGTTGCATGTGAAGCACATCGATTTTGGGAAGCCTCATCTTCATGCAATTTAGGATTTGGACTAAACTCCCTATGCTGTATCCGTAAGAACAAACATCTGCAATGTCTTTGGCTTCATCATGTCAGACTATTGTGTGAAGCTGTGTGGTGAGCAGCCTGTTCTGTGAAAATGGAGGGCCCATGTCAGCTTACTAGAGAGTATTACCAGAACTTTGGTTAATTGTGCAAAGCTATTTAACCTTATGAAGCTAGACTATGAGATAAGCAGATCTGGAAGAGGCATAAAAGATGTTAAGAGTCTAAATTCCCGGTTGACATAAACTAGCTAATTTAGAAACAGAAAGCTGTCTTTGACCCTAGTACTGCACCATAACATGCTTAAATAACCATTTCTCATTCAGTATGTGCATCCTTCTTCCCTATCCAAATTCATTGCAGCCTGAAAGGGGCCTGATTTTCATGGAATATTGACTTCTACTTTATGGAAGTGGGGCTTCCAACTAGAATGTCTTAAGTTAGATGCTCACAAGCAATGATTCAAAAAGCTTTATCACTTTAGGAACTGTATATCTCTCTGTTATAGAATGAAGTAGCAGAGAATATTGAAGGTTATACAGAGGTGTGCCAGTTGAGCTGTAATGTGTGAAGAAGCATACAGTTCCTGCTTACAGAGGATTTATGCAATATCATTCATCACTACACAACCATTTTCATGGATGTTAAAAATCTAACCATTATTTGAGATAAAGACAAAACAAACAAACAGGCTTAAAAACCCCAAGCAGTATGAATAGGTAGAAGTTTTAAAAAATGAATAGTTTTTGAAATGACTCAGTAAGTGCTATCAGGAGAACTCCAGAGTATTCACAGCATAAGAAGCAAACAGAAATTACTTGTATTCATAGGCACTGTTGCTGTGTAATTATCAAAAGGCTGAGTCAAAACTGAGCAAGTCTGTCAAAAATTCAGCATGTGTCAGGAAATATTTCCTAGCTAATAAATAACATGGCAAAAATCTTCCCCTAAAGAAATTACGAGCTCCTTTGCATATCTGAATGATATGTAATGGGAATAAGTGAATACAGAGTCAGCAATTGTGTGAGGAAAGAAGCCACATTACTCCTTTAATTTTTGGCTGTGCCTGAGGTCAGAAGTCCCTTTGTTCTTTCTTTATGTCCCATTAGAGCAAACATAGTCTGCTTCTTTTCTTCTTAAGGCTCTTTTTTCCTGTCCAACTTTCTTTTTTCTTTATAAAATAAAAATGTCTGTCTGAGTTGCAAACCTTGACTGTGTTGGCTCATTATTATTATTTTCAACACTTGCATGTTAATGACATGTTGCCTTATCTTAAATTGTAATATTTTTCAAAGGAAAAAGCCCTCTTTAAAGAGGCAGAGTAGTGGGGTTGTAATTTATTGCGTTAAAACTTCAAACAGTAACAGTTAATGTGCATGTTGTTAAAGTACTAACCGTGCATCAAGTATTTACAGTGTATAAGGCTACTTGTATAATAACATGCTTTATTTGTGAATGCTTCCACAACGTTGCATGATAGTGCTTTTCAGATATGGGAAAATTGACTCCTTTTGTTTTGCTTTTCAGCTTTCAAGGTCTTTGGGGCCAGTGTTATTGTTTGCTTAAAAGTCCTTACTGTTCCGTCAAATGCAGTGGAGAACCCATCCATTTGCTGTAGGTGCTTACAGCAGGAAAAAGTTAAATAATAACATTGAGTGCATGTGTGGTGTTATGTTTGTAGGCATGGTTCCTTCTGTGGAGAGTATGAATCGGAAAGGTTTCTCGGATTGCTATTAACTAGGGACTGAGCTGTAACAAATCCATGTCTGCTTCATGGCTGTCACTGTCGTTTACCATAACGATATGGAATTTCACAGTAACAGCAGGGGTAGTACCTGAATCTGCACACAGCACAGATCTCGGCCCATTGCCACTGGAGGAAGGACTCTGCATGGCTTTAGTATGCATGTATGGCTCTCTACTGGTAGATACTACCTTGTGTGAGAAAAGGCAATTAATTACTGCATTAGTAGCAGTAATAACAGTAGAGCTGGTGGCTTTTATTTGCTCTAGGACATTAAGTTGCTTTATCCTTTCCCAGTGGTTCATTTTATAGAAGACAGTAAGAAAAGATCTGCATGACAAGGGTGTTTGTATTTGAGTGGCACACAAATCTTTTTTCCTGTTTATGAATAGATTTCCCTAATTATTAAAATTAGTAGTTATTTGATCATGAGGCATATGGTTTCATATGAGACAATGCAGTAAGCATGCATTTATGAATGGGGTCATATGATTCATCCTCCCCAAACATGTTGACTTGCTCAGTAAGGGACGCTGCTAAGCTTACTTCTATGAGATAAGCATTTTATGACTCTTTCCAGTGCCCTGGCCTGAAACTGTAAGTGATCATAATTTTTGCAACTAATACAACAAAATTTAATGTGGAAGCCGTATATAGGGGGAAGGTGCTTTTGCTTTCACAAAATGCATTTTTCTTTCTGACACCCATTCTTTCACTGATTTCAATTTCTTACATACCCAGAAGCACCAAGACATGTGGCCAAGTTATGGGGCTAGGATTACTTACAGTGAGAGGAGGGCTAAAAGATGACAGCTATTAATTTCTTATCATATCTGCTGTTTTTTCTTGATTGGTGATCACGTGGCATTTTTTGACTGTACTTTTTGCTCTCTCTAGGAGCTGACAGTGATTGCAATCTTAGTCTTTTCATTCTGTATCATCTCTATAAGTCAGTAGGCAACATTGCTGATTTCTCCACTGTCCTTCTGCTGTCTTGTCTGAGTGGCTTATAGCTGTAATCTTGATCTTCTATCTTCGTGTCACCTTCTCTTAGTGATTTAATTTTGCCCTTTATTTTGCAGACCCAGACCTCTTCAGAAACTGCATATAGAAGTGACATTTCTTATTCCTTCTTTGTCAGTTTTTGTTGGTGCTTTCACAACACATGCATGTCCCTTCATAGCTCATTCAGACTATTCTTTGTAGTCCTATTACGGATCTCTGCACATTTTATCTATTGTTTGGATTCAAAAATACCCTTTAAGTACAGGTGAGTTCCATAATCCATTTGAATTCTCTAGTCCTTGAGAAGAAGAGATAGAGCCTAAAAGCTGTGGATATCTACTCTGTTTTGTTTTATTACATCCTGAGGAGTCACTACAGTGTTCCTCTTCTCCTCTGTCCTCTCTCCAGTTAGAAAATACCACTTTAATTGGGTGGAGCATCCAATGAACTGATGAGTCCATGTTGCCTTATGACAAGCACTGCACTTGAAGAAACTCCTATGTTGTGCTTCATGTTTATCTTCTCTGACCCTTTTTAAATTGGAATCTTTGTCTGAAAGATAGGACCTTTATGCTTATTGTAAAAACATTATGAACTAAGGAAAAAATAGAAGATACTGACTTCATTAGCTTATATTGTGATTAAATGGTTAAGAGATAGAGAAAAGGTGCTTGTATGTTGCGTACATAATAATGTATTATATGGGAAAACTAACTTGTAAGGGGGTTGGAGTATGTTTGTTTATTTTACTTAGAGGTACTATCGGTGCTAGAAATGTGAGTTGTAATATCTATTCTGCAATAATAGATAATCTTTTGAGAGTAGCTGGCTCAGTCATCTGTTTTTTTGGCTTTGGCTTTTTGTTGGGGTTGTGGATGTTCTGTTTCTTTTATCAGTTTGTGTTAGCTGGTTGATTGTTTTCCTAAGGAAATTTGATGATGTTGAAGTTAAAATAATTAAATTGCTGCTTAAATAATAAAAAAGGGGGTGGGTGGGTGTTTAATTTGAAGTTATATTCCACTGCATAGAGGATTTTTATGGATGATTTTTATTTGTTCTTAGTGTATGTCAGTGATAGTAGATTTTGTTCCCTTTCTATTTATAGAACCTTGTATATTATGATTAACCTTTGCTTTTCCAGGGCTAAGATCATGGATAGCAAGTGATGAAGCAACCTTTCTTTTATTGGAGGTCAGGTAGGGGAAAGGTCTTTCATTTCCTTTCCCAAACTCTTGGTATTTGCCAAACAACACAGAGGTGATTGAAAGTGGTGTTTTAAAACTAAAATAAAATGGTAAAATATATTCTTAATGCTTTTCCTAGCCCTTTCTTCTTTTTTACTAAGAGAAGGGGTGGCTCACTGATATGACCTTTCCCTTCTGGGGCTATTTTTGCATTATAATTTAGGTCATAACTTCTTAAAACCTACATAGTTTTAGCTAGTTGCTAATTCTCACTGTATTAATTTTAATTCTGAATTTGAGACGTTGTAAGACCTTGTTTTACAAAAGTATCAAGCACACAAAATTTCTGTGAAAGTCTCTAAATCTAGAACTTGTGGTATTTAATACAGAACACACATTTTTGTTCATAGAACAGCCCAGGTTGGAAGGGACCTCAGAAGATCATGGAAAAGGGAGCCTATCTGAAATTATACAGCACCCTGTCTAGTCGCATCTTGTTGGGTCTTGACAAAAGTGGGTTTATTAAAAGGTAATGACACAATGGCAAAGCAGATTTTCTTTACCATTTAATTTTAGACTTCAGACAGTATTTTCCTCTAGATTACAACCTTTGAAAAAAATAGCTCATTTTGCACTGAAGCTAAAATTACCACCTCCTCTTTCTGCAAAGCCAAAGAATGACGAAATGAATAGGCCTTTTTAAAGGTATTATATTTTGGGGGTTTGATAAAGGATTACAAGAAGTCTGTCTTCAATAAGTTACTTATAGTCTATTTTATATTATTTGAATCTAGGCATCTTTCTCCTATGTCTTTATTTTAGATTTTCAATTTTTCTGTTGCCTTCCTAAAAAGTAGTGGAGTATCTCTCAGCCATTGTTTTTTGTCCATGAAGGATTTGAAGGTGAATGATGCACCCAGTGGTTCAGATAACATTTTCATGCTGCCTAAATCTGAGAATTATGGTAGTCTAAACTAATAATCATAGTGTCAGACTTGAGTGTGAGTGGGGTAAAGTATGAACTGAGTTAATGCATAAGGATGGCTCTCTGATTTGTGGTTGCCAGTTAGCAGGGAAAGCAGTGATTTTTAACAATGTGTGAGCATTACAGAGATGATCTTTTTGACTTGGCAGAAGCTTATAAGGTCATTCCTATCATCTTTGTTAGTGTCCTTGTTCCTTTTTCCGTCACCCTGTTTAGGTAATGAAAGATAATGCTGACCTTATTCGAGTGTTTTATTTACAAAACACCCATTCAGGCTGTAATCTCCCTTTCTGTAGTTCTGTGCAGAGCAAAGTCATCCACTGTCTCAGGACAAGTGATATTAGCTCGAGTGTTTAGAACTGTACATACCTCATAGGACTTCATTTCCTTCTCCCTCTTAACCATAATCCCACATCACAGCTCTGCTGCAGTCCTAAAAACATGAGTCTTCTAACCAAGTAAGATAATTTTAGTGTCTTATTTTCATAACATCTAGATTGTGAAAGTCAGCTCCAAAAATGTCAAAAATGGTGTTATTCTGGTTCTGTAAATTCTTCATACACAGAAACATGAGACACCTGCTTGAGTTCCTATTCGTATGCGTAATGTGACCAGTAATAATGTGACTTAAAACAATCTCCGTAAAATGGGAAAGAAAGAACAAAATTATTATTGTAATATCCATTTTTAAATGCTCTAAGAACGTGCATTGTCAGTGGAAAGGATAGGAGTAGGCAGGTAAAATCTAGGTCTGCACTGGCTTTTTTATGTAACACTTGAGTAGGGATGGACAAGAAAAAGACCTTCATGATCCTTAGGTTAGGGGCTGTATAGCCATAGCTCTGCCTGTCCCTCAGCACAAAACCCACATTTCTTTTGCTCTTTGAATAGCATCACACAGAGCTGTTTTGCAGGTATTTTCTGTCCTAGAAGGACTTCTCTCTCCTCTCCTTATTTAGTATCATGCTGGAGTTCCCTATCTGGGCTGGACTTTGAAGAGCTCATTTAAGCTGGAATTGATCCCTCAATACATCTGTAAACTGCTCTGAAGATTGTAATTCTTTTTGGAAATTATGTTTCATTTCTTTCCCAGAGCTGTATTTCAGCATTAAATACTGGGCACATGACAGATTACAGGACAGCAAAACAGGCTTTTGAAAAAAAGCCTTAGACCTTCCTATGTTTTAAAATGTTTGAGAGGAAAAAATGTAGTGACTCTTCAGGTGCGACATTTCAGGTGTGATTTCCTAAAAAACTTCATCCCCAAATGAAGTTAGATGCAAAAAAGACCCCAAAACAAATGAGAATTAAGGTGTCTTTTGAATTGTTCATTTTTCACTCTGTATGGTGTGCAGCTGTTCTGTTAAAGAATGTTTTGGTAAGTGAGAGGAGCAGCTTCAGTGTGTAGATTCTCTTGGGCATGGAACTGAGAGAGAGGATCTGATCATGGCATGAAGGGTTCTGTGGTAATAATGCTTTTAAAACAGGGATGAATTCCAGTTAAGGTGGTGGACTTGGTCTTCAAAACCCATTTCTCTGCTCACATTTCAGACTCAGTCTGGTGATAGACAGGCACATCAGTATGCCTTGATGCTTTCCATACTATGGAAAATTCAGAGTATTTTCTTTCTAGAGAATCTGGGTCACAAGGTCTGTCGGGGCAAGAACTTCCTGTGTTTGCATACCGCTTATCAGACATGATGCTCCCATGGCAAGGCCCGTAGGCGTAATCGTGCAAGAAGTCTCTGTACCGTGAGGAGGAAAAATGTGGAAATCTTGCCATTTTGATTGCAAATCAGTTTTTGTTTGCACAGTATGGCTGATATTTGCACTGTGCAGGTAAGCCAGCCACTAGCTTCTAGGATTCAGTGGGACTTTTTTCTCACTGTTTGGCTACTGTATGTTTTTCTTCTACTTGCAAATGTGTGTCATTATTTTTTATTGCCTACCATTTTCGGAGAGATTAAGTCGTACTCACCTCTTCCCCTTGTAGTCATCTTGCTAAACACTGTGACATCTGCTGTCTGACTGTGGCATTGCAATGCTTCAGTGTATGATGCTGAAAAATGCAAGCACTTGCTGGAATTACATAGCTGACTTTCAAATGGAGCACCCTTTTAGCTGAAGCTCATTTATTTTCTTGGAAGCAGTTAAAACTACAACATTGGGATGTGTAATTTCAGTCGATCTAAGTTAAAGAATTTCTCTGAAGCGCTGAAAGTTAGAGTACATCTAATTCCTTTCATTGCCACCCTTGAGAAAATAACTGCTTGGAATTGTAGATTTGAGGAAAACAAGTGTTGATGTTAAATAAGTAATTTATCTTTTCCTCCTTTGCCTACTGTAAGAGCAAAAGCAGGAAAATGCCCCAAATAAGGTACATTTATCAAGTACCTAATTAGCTGAGCTCTTATGCTTCAACATAAGACAGGTTGTGGATGAGATGTTAAAAGAGGAGTCCTTTTATAGCCTAATTTTTAGATGAAGAAAAAACTTGTATTTGATCACAGCTGTTGATTTTCCTGATAGTGCCACAGCCTGTGAATTGTTCCTCATAGCTATGTGAAACTGGGTTTCTTCAGTACACATCACATTTTGCATGGTTTTGGCTTTTCCTGCAGCTTGACCTGGTAGAGCCTTATCTGTGTTACCAAATACTGATGTCCAGCAGGAGTGGATTTGTAGAGTGAAATAGTTGGTGCTGAGGGCCTGTTACACAGGCTGCATTCATTGAAGGGTTTTGCAGTAAGCTAGTCAGAGTCTTATCCCAGCAGCTGAGCATCTGTAGCATCCTTTAGCATACACTCTGGAGTGCATGGTTTTGTTTCGTTCTGTGGGTATCCAGTCTGTGCCCCATCAGACTCCTCATATATGTAGCTTAACCTAGAGTAAGCAGGAATGCTTGGAGGCATTGTGTCAAATGGGATAAAGGCATTCCTTCTGTTGAAGAAAAATGCTGATGTAAACCCAGTCAATGACTTCCTTCTAAATCAGAGGCGAAACTGCCTGATTCCCTGCTTTTTTGCAGATTGATTCACCAAAAGGAATGGAGATTGAATTTCTGGGACATATGTTATGGTAGCTGTAGGGTTTTAATTGATAATGTTATTTCTATTAGCATTCCTATTGAACATTTTTCCCCATAAACTTTTGAATTTTTATACCTCCAAGTCTTTTGCACTATTCACACAGTGAAGCAATTTTAGATGCTTTTATCCAAAATCTCTTAACATCACAGATGGCACTAAAAACTAAACAGAAAACCCAGCATGTCATTCTGAAGAAAAAAAAAAAAACACAAACAAAAACACAAAATGTGTAGATCTGATTCATTAATCTTTGTTAGTGGCACTTAGACAATATTATTGAGCTACTCTGGTAAAATATTAATGAGGACTGAGGTATTGCTTAGATGCAGTTATCACTGCAGTAAGGAGTTTTAGATGCTTCTCCAAACTTTATCATTGACTTTCTGTGTAACCCATTTTTCTTAAATTCTTAATTTGTTTTACTTTAAAGACCCAAGGACTCCGAGGACATGTAAATATTATAACATTTAATTTACAGAACCTGATATCTTAATATGAGGATGTGTTACAGGTATCTTAGAAATGCTGCAAAAGTTGAGACCTTTCAATGAAGGCTGTCTCTCTTTATTTGTCAGCATGACTTTAAGTATTAGAAGAGTGACACACACACAGTGTTTGATCATATCACTGAATGCAACTTTGAAGACAAAAAAACACTTCAACGGGTATTGCACATTCAACATTATTTCTTAGAGTGTTTTCAGATACTAGAAAGACATGATTCGACTCATAAAGGTCTGTTCTGCTTCATACTACTGGTTTATAATATTAATCTGGGAAGGTCTTAACATAGATTCTTACTTCCATGTGAGTATTTGGTAAGGTCTTCTCAGCAGTTAAAATATTAAAGGACCTCTACATTGATCAGTACAGACTATTCCAGGCATCTGTTTATTAAAGTTTATAAACAGTTTGTCACCACAATATGTTTGGAAGGCAGTGCAACTTTCCAGACCCAGCTAATGTGTATCTGCCTGAATCAGACTCAAATATTCCAAGAGCTGTATGATACAAGCCTGAATTTGTGATCATTGCCCGGTATAGGTTTGAACTCTCTTCCAACAGATACGTGTATTTTCAGTAACGACTACGAAGGTGATGCTACAGTTTTTTACTCCTACAGTTTTTTTCAGGAGCCATGAGAAGGTGGAATTTTATGTCAAGTTCAGTCCTTGAACTTAATATGACTTAAGATTTCATTAAAAAAATAAAAGGAAAAGTTCCAGGTTTTCAAAGTTGTAAGTGTAATTTGAGATAGAAACTTTTAAAGCTTTCCAATCTGAAGGTATGAGTTAAGAAAATAAGAAGAGCAGCCCCTTCTTTCTCCTCTCTAGCTGGTGTGGCCTCTTTTACCAGTTCTGTGACAGCAGGTTGTCAGGCTGCTAATGCTTGTTGTTAAAATGGCCACTTAGGCAGAAAAGACTTACTTATTATTGTAGTTTAAGGGGCATTTTACAGGAACACTATTTTCTGCAGAATACTTTTCACTCAACTATACATTTTTATAGTCTTCAGCCCTACTATCTAAAGTTTCAATTTCTTGTTTAAAATGGTACTTACTGTCCCTTTCAATATATTTCACTGTCTCTCTCTTTGAAAATCAGTTTGTAAAAGCCCTTACCTGCAGAGATGAAATATAATTTTAAAGGCAGCTGTAACAACCAATATTAACAGGTTTCTTTAAGCTGTTCAAGTCTGTTTGAAAAGTATTCTTCTAGCTACTGTATGTGAGCTAGAAACCTATACATTTCACAAGTTTTCAAATGTGAAATACTACTCCATTTTCTTACACAATGCTGAAACAACAGTACATAACTTGACAAAATACAAACAATTAACATCCATATGTAGCATTTTATCAAGTTGAAACCCTTCAGGAATAAACGAGCTTTCTTTTAAACATTATCTCATTTTAGAGAAATGGAATCCAATGAAGATGATTTTGTTTGGCGCCAGCAAAATACAAAGTCAACGCTGTGCACTTCAGAGCTAATGCATATTATGAAAACTCTTCACACATTTTTTTATGCTTTCACAGGGCATGTTTTAGGTTAGGTTAAGAGGTAAGAAATATAGTTATGGTCAAAGAATCCACCACTTAGGTTGTAATTTAACCTGTAATAACAAAATCATATGTAAATATCAGCAAATGTAAGATCACACTATTCTTAAGACTGTACAAAACACTTTCAACATATTACAGAAGAGGTATAAATAGCCTTGCATCACTTCATAGGTCTGTCCCTCATCTCCAGCTTTTTCATTATTAACACATTCAGAACATGCATCTGAGCTGCCTTCACCTTATGTACCAGAGCACCTTCTAGTAAGTGGAATATATTGTAAGATTATTTTAATAGCATGGTATAAAACATGTAGTCACTACAAGGTATGCCTTGACATGTCCATAAAACAAGGCAGACAAAATAAGCCTTGTATGGCTTTGAGCAACCTGGTCTAGGGGAAGGTTTCTCTGCCCATGGCAGGAGGGCTGGAACTAGGTAATCTTTAACGTCCCTTCCAACCCAAACCATTTTAGGATTCTGTGGTTCTATACATCTGACACCTTTTGGTCCACTAAAGAAAAGTAATTGAAAAATTAACTTGAGAACTTTCAAGACCAAATTATAAGTTGCCTGGAAAAATATATGCAATACATACTTTTCCCAAGAAGTTAGTAGTGAAAAAAACCCTCTAATTTTCTATTAACGTGTGTATCCTAAGTTAACATTAGGACTATGAACTGCAATGATTATTGAAGTTCAAACTATTTCACTTGAGCCTGCTATCTAAATTTTCAAATGTTCTTAATGTGGTTTCATTGTTGTATTGGAAATAAAGGATTTTCAGCTGTGCAATAACATGTAATCATTGCAAGTATTTTATACATCTATAGTTACAATCCTCAGCAGCCAGCCCCGCCCCCCACCAGAAAAAACAGACACCCAAGGCCTTTTTAGCCTTCTTTTAAATTCCTTTCATCAATTGAAAAAGTAGTTAATATAATCTTGGCAGTAAACAAAACTTATCCTGTCGACATGTATCCTTATAGCTCTGGATGAATCTTGGGAAAACTATTATGTCATTTATTGTCAGAATCAACCAATTTGTGTCAACCACTATAGCTAATAATACTGTGGTACACTTTAGATAATACTATGGACTACTTTTGTTGCCCTTCAAATAACTGCATTGTTATGTCCTATATTTTCGTATCTCCTAGCAACGAAAAAAAAGTTTTGAAAAGTTTTATTTTTAGAAGTGTGCTAGAATTGTTTTCACAATCATTACATTTTCATGCTGTCTTAGTGACAGTTCCCCATGAGCAACTGAGAAAATTCTTTCACATAAAATGCAGTGATACATAGTGATTATTGCTGTCTGTTGCATTACATAGAATCGTAGAATCATAGACTAGTTAGGGTTGGAAAGGACCTTAAGATCATCTAGTTCTATCTTGTTGGTAGAACATTGGTTTGGGGATCAGTGTCATGATCACAGCCTTTGTACTGGTCTAACTTTTAGTTTATGATCATTGTTATCTGCTGTGTACCTACAGTTTACATGGCTTTGTAGATTCTAAACATCGTGCCCCATATGGTTATGATAAAAGATAATGCTTATGGTACTAGAACAGGCTAGGCCAGCTGTAGATAACAAAATAGGTGTTATAGCAATGGTATTTATATGCCAAAGGCATTGCCTCCAGACAGTGTATCTTGATCTGCAGGACAGGAGGTGGAGAATGGCCCTGTAGAGCAAACTGGCTGCAGCCATGTTGCATAGCATGCTTTGCCTAGGTCCTAATATATTATTATTTTTCTTTATATAATTCAGAAAAATTGCCACCATTCACCCAAGTCATGACATGGTGCAAAGAGGCATATATTATGTTTCTTGAGGCACTGCATGATGGCAGCACGTGAAGGCAGCAAACGTGCTCAGGCAGTGCTGGGGGTTTGTTGGTAGTGCACAGGGCGCAATATCATCAATGCTGTCTGTAGGCAATGTTTCTTGTAGTAAATCTTCCTCAAAACTTCCCAAATTTGTGTCAGAAAGACCTAGCTGGCATACCCTGAGAAGCCCAGGAGCCAAGAGATCTGTGGAGAGCTATAGCAGATCGCAGATCTGGAATAAGGAAGGGAGCAAAATCATGGAATGGTATTGGTAACAATGTGGGTATTTTAACTGTAGCTTCATTGGTTAAATTTTTCTTTCAAATATATTTTAAATGTGTTATTTTGGCTCTGATGTTAGTTGAAGTTATATTTATATATGTGTGTTCGTATAAGGATCTTTTAGTTTTAAACTATTATTAACATGTAATATGCAGAAGTGTTACAGAAATACATCTTCAGTATAGAAAGTTCAAACATCTTTCAGAATTCTTTGAAAGTGTGAGTATTCATAGTATGACTTTCAGTCATTCCTACTTGATTGTCTCACTCCGTTGAAGTACTTCCATCCTGTGGACAGCAGTCTCAGACTAGAGAGTAACTCCTTCACCTTAATTCTTCTGAGACTTCTACCCAGTCTTTTTCTTACTCTCAAAGACTCACTGTTGGAGTTACTAGAAGTTAGCTTTACTTCTCCGGATTTATATTAATGATTGGTAGTACAAAACAGAGTCAAATTGTCTTAAAAGATACTAGGAGATAGAAGCAGAATTAGTAGAGACAGTAGGAGGTGTTCTTCCACTCTTCGCCTCCCCTCACTCAAACATCAGCCAGTGCAAAGCATGCACACATTACGTGATGCGTCTATGACTGCACAGTCCTCTATATCCTTTGATCCTCCTCCTCCTCATTTTCCTCTTTTGCTTTGATAGAAAAGATCTGGCAATCTCCCCTCTGCCCTGAAAATGATGAATTATAATCAAATTTAAAGTGGAAGTTTTAATTATGTGCATTTGAATAAGGTACTCTTTTCAGTATATTCATTTTCATTCCAAGTGACTTGCTAAATATTTTATATTTATTATTTCTGTACCCTCATCTAATTGCAGAATTAAAGCAACTTCAGAGAACAATAATGATGATAATGAGATCAGTAAGAGATTACAAAGACTGAAGTTCTAATGCAAAGAAACAATCAAATGTTCAGTGAAAATCATTACAATTTGAGGAAATGGAGAGAGTATAAAATCCCTTAGCCCACTGCCCTTTCTTTGTAGGCAGACCACCATCTCTCAGATCATAGTTTTAAAATGAAAAGAGATATCCAAATTACAGATTGGTTTCAGAGAACAGTGTTCAACCTGCTTTGTGCAGCGGATTGGACTAGATGACCTCCAGAGGTCCCTTCCAACCTAAACTATTCTGTCATTCTATTGAAATGCTAACTCCGCCCATGGAAAACTTGAATACTTTAGGAAGTGCTTTTGCCAGTGTCTCCTCTTGAGGCTATTTTCTACAGCTTTGTTCAGCTTTAATAACACCTTTCATACTCCTTTTGTAATTGCATTAAGCTTGCATGCCATCTTGTCGAATACCCACATTAATCTGTGTATTGCCAAATAAGAAGCCATTAGAAATCTGTGTTTACAAATTCCAGTTTATCAAGCCCTTTTCCAGTGCTCCAATCACAGAATCAACCAGGTTGGAAAAGACTTCTAAGATCATCAAATCCAACCATTCCCCAGGACTGCGAAGGCCACCACTAACCCATGGCACTGAGGGCCTCATCTACATGGTGTGTAGCCACTTCCAGGGACAGTGGATCCAGCATTGCGCTGAGCAGCTTGTTCCAATGGTCAAGCACTCTCTGGGAAAGGAATTGCTCCTAATCTCCATCTAAACCTCCCCTGGTGCAGTTTGAGGACATTTCTTCTTGTCCAATCACTTGTTCCTTGGGAGCACAGACCAGCCTCCTCCTGGCTTCATCTTCCTGTCAGGCAGTTTTAGAGAGTGACAGGGTACCCCCTGAGCCTTCTCTTCTCCAGACTAAACACCCCCAGGTTCCTCAGCCCTTCCGCATCACGCTGGTACTCCAAGCCCTGCACCAGCTCTGTTGCCCTTCTCTTCCCTTGCTCCAGCACCTCCAGCACCCTCAGCGAGGGGCCCAGAACTGAGCAAAGGATTCAAGGTGCAGCCTCACCAGTGCTGAGTATTTCAGTGCTTAAAATGACATGTAGCCTTACAAAGGAACTTCAGACTACAGCTGCACTTCAAATAACCTTTCTCAACTGCTGTCCAACCATAATTTCCAAAGACATTTCCTTGCTTAGCTGTAGCATTTTCCTGCAGGTGGACATTTTTTAGCACCTTGGCTAGTACCCCAGTCTACAGAAACAAGCAAGTCAATGTTTAACTCACTCCTGTGCTTGGTTGGGATTCAAAACCTTGATGTTCTTTTCCCAGTTTCCTTAAAAGGCTTGCCCCTGTAGACATTTACAGTCTTGAACACTGTCAGGGACTGTACAAATTGCAGCTGTGGCTGTTGTGTTCTTTCAGATATTTGCTCCCTCATTCCCTTTACATGATGATATGTGGCAGTAAACACCACAGTGAAGGTTCAGGTGTATAGGAGCCGTTTTCACTTTTCACACAAAAGAATAGTCCTATGTGAAATAACCTAAATCCACTGATGCCTTTCCTACTTTAAAAAGTGATTGACAACGAATTATTTTGCAAAAGGTTTGTTTGTTAAGTGAGAAGTAGTATGGGGGGAAGCACCTTTCTCATCAAGTTGTATAGAACCCACTCAGACCTGAAAAGCCTGGGAAACTTTGTAGCCTGTCTGGATGGCATTATATTTAAGAAGAAATTAATTCTTAACCTTGTGATAGAAGGATTTCAGCAGGAAACTTACTAAAAAAGTTTCTCACAACTCATGGTGTTATTTAAAGTTCTGTAGTAGCAAAGAAGTATTGAGAATGTATAATGTGCTTGGTAAGGTAGCACATCATCACAATGAAAGAATTGTCTTCTTCTTTGCATCATGGCCATATATATATATATTATGCTGTTTTACTATTTGCTGATTCCTTGATTATCAAATACAAAATTCCCAGCAATTCTTGGAATTTTCATTACATCGTTTATTTTTTTTTTTACATAAATTTGCTAGAAATATTTGTGGGTTTAGTAATATTTAAAGCGATATGTAGTGGTGAGGTGGTAACTTCGGTGCTTATATAAAAAATTCTCTTGTTCCTTAATTATGAGAGACTTAGTCCTTGTTCTTTGTGAATTAATGCAGGCTGAATTTACCTTAGGGAAGCCATATTGATTTATGCAAGCTAAAATTTTAACTTGGGATTCCCTGTATATATAATTGCTCATGTGCATTATTATTCATGCATAGTGAAGTAGATGTTAATGGGCATTTTTGAGGATTTAAACTGAATGGCCACTATGTGTTTTGTAAGTGGGTGCCACACTGTAGAATTACGGAATTGAGTTTGGACAGGACTTCTGGAGATCATCTGGTTCAAGCCCCTGCTCAAAGCAAGATCAGCTACAGCAAGTTGCTCAGGCCCTTGTCCAGTTGGGTTTTGAATGTCTCCAAGTGTGAATGCTCTGCAGCCTCTCTGGCTGGATCCTTGCACTGGCAAGCTCAGACCTGGACATAAGCACTCTAGATGTGTCTCACCAGTGATGAGTTAGAGGAGAAGGATGCCAAGGAGAGCTCCATGCATTTCTGCTGCTCTCACATACAAGGCTATTTCTTGTCCTTGTCTTCTTGGGTAGTCCTTCCTAAAAAAAAACTGAATGTCTCAATTACTTGATTGCTGCAGACATGTATTTCTTGTCCACATCGTTCAGCATCCTTCAATTGCCAGCCGTTCCACTGCTTTCTTACTTGTTGGTGGGTTTTCACTTCCCTCCTTACTACTCACAATTTAATTCCTCAGCAGTTGGTGCCCACCCTGTTGGAAAAGACACTTTTGCCCCATGTGGTCAGATGGATTCTGTCTCTTGTTAGCAGTCTTCCATTTTCAGAGAGGGTCCCATGGTTGTAAAATCAAAGTATCTCTTCAGAGTACCAGCTGTGCAACTGTCCTGGTTTTGGCTGGGATAGACTTTTTTTTTTTATTACTAGCTGGTACAGTGCTGTGTTTTGGCTTTAGTCTGAGAGCAGTGCCAATAACACACCAATGTTTTAGTTATTGCTCAGTTGCACTTACCCTGATCAAGGACTTTTCAGTCTCTCAAGCTCTGCTAGTGAGGAGGGGCACAAGAAGCCAGGAGGAAGCAGAGACAGGACACCTGACCCAAACCAGCCAAAGGCGTATTCCATACCACAGCGTGTCATGCCCAGTATATAAACTGAGGGGGAGTTACCCAGAAGGGCCAGATCACTGCTTGGGTCAGGCTGGGTTATCAGTTGGCTGGTAGTAAGCAGGTATACTATGCATCACTTGTGTTTATTGCTTTTTCCCTTTCCCCTTTTAGTTTTATATTCTCTTCCCTTGTTTTTTCCCTTATTAAGTAGTATTATATTATGCTTTAGTTAATAAACTGTTCTTAGCTCAACAGCGACAAGCCATTGTTGTCATGGGGTGGGGATGAACGAGTGGCTGCATGGTACTTATTTACTGGCTAGGTTTAAACCACGACAGCAACCAATTTTTAACCCACAGAATCTATCCACTCATCCTCAGCTCATTCCTCCTCACTGCAGGATTGAGGAGAGAGCCACCTGGGCCCATTTCTTTCTCCTTTTATTTTGTAATGTAATACAAGTATTTCATAAAGAGCAATTTGCAAGTACGATGCTAACTTCTATTTCCATCTGACAAGTATCTGCTGTAAGCATGTTACAAATCCCTATGTAAAACTAACTTGTAGTGTGAGATGCAGGCAGTAAAATAAAGGGTTTTTCTTTTTTTTTTTCTTAATATGATAAGACTTTACTTCATAGAGGGACGTAGATTCACAAATTCTTTTGTCAAGGAGAAACACTTAAAGCAGTAATTGTTTTCTCCTGGGCAAAACTTTCTTATGAATCTTTAAAAAAGTTCCTTGTTAAAGCAGCTTTGTACATAGAGGATTTTAATGAAGGTAAACACTGCTTTTGAATAAGCATACGAGAACTTTGGCTGAGAAGCAAAATGTTAGCGTCAAAATTCTTGAGAGATGTTACGTATGTTGCAAGTAGCACTTCTGATTTAAAGACCATTTTGTTTTCTATGTGATTGCATGCACACAGTACCTAAGAAAGAGACTTAATAAATGGACAAGCCCATGACTCTTCAGTACTTTATTATGAAGGAAAAAGATGCCCTGGCATAGAGTTGTTGGACTTCTGTCATATGCAAACTGCATCAGGCTCTGTTTTATTTTCTTTGAACTGTGCCGAGTCCTGAGATAAACTGGGGAATCAGCAAGTATGGATGCTATGTACCCCTATAGGTGAGGGGGTAGAGTAAAGCAGAGTTTGGAGAACTCACTGAAAAATTAGGTCAGTAGCTGCTTTGAAAATAAGTATCATTCTTGGGTTGCAAATGGAATATGAGTAACAGACAAGATTGATCTTTCTCTCATGATTGTGTTTAGTTGCTGTTATCTCTTCTCAACTGATAGATTTATTTTTTCCCCTCATATTCACGGTGACATTTTAGAGGAGGCTTAGGAAAATATTTGTATCCCGTTCATCTTAAATTGCGTTATTCTTTGAAAATAATGTTTGACGTTTCAGGCTTGCCATATTTTTGAGCAGTCTAGGCTTGAAAGTATAAAGGAATGCCATTAAAAAGGTATCTATAAATATGTATCTGTACATACATATAGAGGAATAGATAGGAATGAAAATGGAAAAATGTGAAAGCAAATTATTTATTAACTTTTGTCCTTCTGTGGCTGTGCTACTACAGGTTAGATCCCCATTCACAGAATCATAGCATCATTTAGGCTGGAAAAGAGTTTTAAGATCATTGAGTCCAACCATTAACCTAGCACTGCCAAGTCCACACTAAGCCACATCCCCCATTCCTGTGCTGGGTGTTGCTTGCACCTGAAACCTTCTAAAAACTCATTCCCAACTAGTTACAAAAAAGCAGTCCTATCTACCAGATACCAGCACACAGTGAAAATATAAAAGAAGGTGTCAATCCTGTGTGCCCTCAGAGCAGCTAGCACAGTTCCAAGGAAGAACTCATTTGGGCTGTCAACTCACTGGCTATTTTCTCTCTTATAGATAGGACTGTTTTTTTGTAACTAGGTGGGAAAGCGTAAATTGGGTCACATTTGGAAATGGCTGTAATCTGTCCCCTTAAAATGGATTTACAGAACTTTTGAGGTGGGTGCGGAGTCCACGTTCACCCCAATTCCTTCTTTAAAGTCATGATACAATGGGATTAAGAAGTCCGATTTTGGGGGAAGATCTCCAATGCCAAGAAAAATTGGAATTTTGGAGCACAGTGAGCCTCAGATTTCTTTCTGAAGCACGTTCTGCCATGTGAGAGAAGAAGTAGATGAGAAAAGAGATGACATTCCTTCAGAATGCTATTTCTGTTCTAAGAACTTGAGAAGTGGAGTATATTAACAGAGCTGTGTTATTTAAACAAAGATTTACCATTTACTTTTTTCATCTTTTATTTCATAATGTGTTTATTCCACACCCTGCCTTTATGGTACCAAACTTTTCTCTGATATGACAAAAAAATCTGTCACATGACAACCAACTTTAATAGTTGGAAGACTGCAAAGCTGGAATATAAAAAGCTGACTATCAAGCAGTAAACTCATTATAACCCCACATTATCAACATTTAAAGAAAAACAGAAAAATACTGGCTAAGATACTCTTTTTTTCCTTAGGTTATTTATATTTTGAGTCTGGCAAAAAACCTGTGAAAAATCTCTTGTAAGGGACGGATGCTACATTGACACTGAGCCAAGGGAAAAGCTTTACAGTAGAAATTGTTCATTGACTCTGTGACTACAAGTGTGGAAAAGCAGAGAGAATTAGATAACATTAATTCAAGAAACACAGCAAAGCCAAGGCACGGGATTGGTGTATAAACAGCTTTAACTGTATATATTCATCTCAGTGGTTCTGAAAACAAATGAAAGATTACTGGGATAAGATTATCTGTAACAAATGCAAGGAAGTGTATGAAGTAGTTGGAAAAGCTTTTTATAGTAGAGCCGTTAAATCTAGTTAATTGTGTTTGATTTTTGTTTTCATAATTACTTCCATTGTTCCACTGAACTCCTGCTGAATGTCTGACATCTTAGAGCTGTCATGCCCTAATTAAAAAAATAAATGAATAGAAACTGAATACCAACGTGATTTAGTGTTGTGTTACATGCTTTAATATATGTCCTGCTCCTACTAGTTGAGAGCTACTTAGAATCATAGAATCATAGAATAATTAGGGTTGGAAAGGACCTTAAGATCATCAAGTTCCAACCCCCCTGCCATGGCCAGGGACACCTTGCTCTAAACCATATTACCCAAGGCCTCGTCCAACCTAGCCTTGAACGCTGCCAGGGATGAAGTATTCACATACTTCATACTTAGCTGAGGAGATAATCTTTGATTTAAAATGAAAAAGCCACTATGATAAGGTAGTGTGGTTAAGGGAAGCATTTGACCATATGTGGTGGTAACAAAAGTAGTTCTGTTTGCTATTGCCATGTGGTAAGAAGGTCAGGAGTAAGTAAAGAGAAACCCAATTTATGTTAATTCCAACTGTGACCCCTCACACAGGCACTGTCCAAGTTAGTAACATTTTATAGCTCTGTTAGAAGTAGTCAAGGATGAGCTGGCCTGAGGTTGCTGTATTAATGTCTAATGATCTGTACATGTGAAGTACGATTTATAAATCTTGAACTGGGTTTATTGTGGAAGTGTAGATCATTTGACTTACAGCAAGGCATACATGCGTGATGTACATCCAGCTGTTTTTGTGGATATTACTTATTTAATCAGATTAATTTCTAAGATGCGATTATACAACGCTCCTGGAGCACATGCAGTGCATTGAATTCATGGACCTTTCCTGTATCTGTGACACAGACATAAAATCTCACTGTGTCTGGAGGAGTGAAGCTGAGGGCATGTTTCAAAGTACAAATCCCTTTCCAGAAACTCTCACAACCATTCCCATTCAGTCTGAGGCTAATTTTGATCTTGCTTGCTTTGAGATAAACCCAGTAAAGGTGGCTGAAGTTGCAGATGTTCATGTAGGCAACAAATAAAGAGAAGCCACTGGCTCTGTTTTGATCTGAATATTGCACCTAGGTCCTGTGCTTAAATTGGCCAGTTACTTCCTCATCCTATTTTTTTTTTCTTTCGTATGAATTTCTGAGTGCAGGCATTATGTTAGCACAGTTTTTAAGGCTGGAAGCTGTCAGGAGGAACACTGCATAGATTTGTGTAAAGAACATGAACTGTCTTAACAGTTTAAACCACGACAACTTGTTATTACTGAAAAGACTAATATAGCTAGCAATGTCACGTACAAAGTAGCTGCTTTCTAAGACCCTGAGTCAGGTAGGACTGTGGCTTGAGGAGCAGTGGATGCTATAGAAGTCTAAAGGCAAGTTCATATGACAGAAATATGTGCTTCAGGCAGTGTTAGCAGTCACTTTCCTTTCATGATGGGTATCAATCTGGCCACATGTTGAAGTGAAAGGAAAACTGTGTCAAAGGACTGCAATATCTTCTTTCAGTTTATTTGACAATGGTGTGTTAGGTAAAAATCTTTAAAAAGGAAAACTGATAATCATGGAGTCCAAAGCTTTTCTTTTAAGCCAAGCATCTTCATTACCATTCATGGGCATTTTATATAGTTGTTCGTGTAAGGTTTGCACTTGACTCACATGATGCATTGCCTAGTTTGTAAAAATCTACTCAGCAGGTGTGGTGATATTACACACTGAAAATGAATATTTAAGACTCAGGGGAAACTATTTACAACTTTGGGGAGGGGGGAAGGCAGTATAAACTTCCTTTAAAATAGTTTATGTCTCTTTTTCCTTTTAAAACACCATTAAAAGAGATATATCCATGTTTCCTAGGGTGTTCCATCACGCGCTGACTAGTCTATGTTTTTCCCAAATATCTTCCTAGTTAGATAAAACATGTGCATGAATGTGCAGAATGATTTATCTGTTTTGTCTCAGTGATGACAATCTGTATTGAGCTGAATTTGCCACTTTCCTAACTTTCCTTTATAGCTGAATTGGGAGTTCAGTGTTGCTTCTTATACTTTCTTAATTTGTTGTGGTACTTCACATTTATGGGGTGGAAAAGCTAGATTTCATCCTCCGTGTTGACTGCTCAGAAACTTGCATAGATATTTAAGAAAATATATAGGAAAAACAGAATTGTTTATTACAAATGCAGCCCCATGATGAATCCACCTCCAGCACCATAACCTCAAGCTTCAGAGCCTGGTTGTCATTACCCCCGAAGCTTCTATCAGTGTAGTTGTAACAGCATGATTTCAGGAACATCTAGTGTTGACTCTTACTTTGGTACCATAGGAGCAGTATCTGTCCAGTGTTGCATTACAAGATGTGGCTATTCAAAGATGACCCTGATTGTGAGTTTATATTTTCAAAGATTTATTTGCCCATGCATAGTCTGATGTCAGTGGTGCATTTGGTGATCTTAAAGGAAAAAAAAATAATTTCCTACTTAAAGTGATTCTGTGCATTTTAAAATGTACACACGTGTAGCAAGTGTAAAACACAGAAGCCAGGAAAGTTATCTGTGTTTTTCAAGTAGGCATGTAAAGGATTTTCTTCAGAGTAGTAGTACAAGCTGTGTGATGTAAGGAAAAGAAATTAAATATAATCATTATTCAGATACAGTGAGTAAAGATGAAAGTTCTCTGCAATTTATCTACCAAATGTTTGTGTCTGACACAGTGACTCTAATACCACAGTTGTTAATATTAAGTCTGTCCACATATTTTGTGCAAAATGTCTGTGGTGAGGCATTCATTGTGTTGAAAAGCTGACACAATGGAATGCTTTTTGTGCTGGCTCTGGACAAATTACAGTCCATTTTATTAGTTCCAAGGTCAGAGTACTATCATGGCTCTTAAAGTGTAGAGTAGTGAAGTGAGCCCTACTGAATGAGAAACAGCTCTAAGTTTGCCTGATTATTGCAGCCAGGTATCTCCAATAGCAGAGTTCTTCATGTGAGCCCATTTCTCTTGTCTAAAATTCTCATTTTTGCTGTAATTTGATTTCAGAATGACTTTCACTGCAGTATATGTACAGTTGTAGAGCTCAGCCATATTTTCAAGGTACACAGTAGCCATTGTCAGTGTAGATACGCTTTCATTGCCTATTTCAGCTCTACTGCTAGTTTAAGCATAAGCCAAAGGGCACTGTTATTAAACACCTTATACTGCCAGAGACTGTGTTTCTTTCCCCGTCATTCTGGTAGACCCAATTCTTTTTTTGAAATCAGAAAACATAAGCTCTTTCACACAAAACTTGGAACTAGATTTGCATGGTCTTAATGCATCCCTTTTTTCCTTACCCTCTCTTGTCTTAACACTAGCCTTTTCTCCTAATGCGAAACATTATTTTTATGCCTTGCAAGCCTGCACTGGTTTTTCTGTGAATAAGAATCATCAGATTATTTTGCCATCTTGGCCTCTCTGAAATGCAGCATGATTGTTTTAAACAAATTAAGATCAGAATTACTCTTTTTTTTTTCCTCATAAAAACACTGGTACTTTCCAGAATCCCCTTCTTTTCTCACATCATGCAATCTAAAGTTCTTGATACCCATTTTGTGACTAATGAAGCTTTCTTGCCCATTTTGCTCTTCTCTCCTTCTATAAAGCAGTTCATCAGCATTGCTTTTTGATTAGCAAAGTGAGTCATTTTAATAACATCCATCTGCACCCAAAGTGTACCTTTAATTCTTTAGTTCACTCTTTTGAGTTCATGACCACCTGCAGCCAGCTCATTGATTCACTGGTGTGATTTTTGCTCTTTGGGAGCAGGTGAAGAAATAGGGTGGCTTTCTCTTATCTGCCCAGGGGCACCAGCACACATAAACATCAAAGGACCCAGAGTTTCTGTAGAGTAAAAGGCTGGAAAAGAAACAAATAAAGGTGATGTCTGGTTGTAGGACTAGCTCAATGTGTATTTAGGTTGATACAATGTGTTTTATTGACTTAGTGTCTTAATCTGAATTCTAAAACTTGCTTTATTATTACTTAGTCCTGGATAATTTCAAAATGGGTATTGCTTTGCCGTTGTTTGAACTCTATCTTTAGCCTTGTCCTTTTATCTCTTTAGGAACGCTGGTGTATCTAAATTTCTGTATAGGGATAAGCTGTTAAAATATTTTATTTTTCCTTTCTTTTACAGGGAGTAATATGTGGGAGGCTGTGGACTATTTGCTTCCGACATAGGAACAGCACTGGATTGGGAATCTGCACTCCTGAGAGAATGCTGGGAATCTGCAGAGGGCGACGGAAATTCCTGGCTGCCTCTCTGACCATCCTTTTTGTCCCTGCCATTACGTGGATTTATCTGTTTGCTGGGAGTTTTGAAGGTAGGAGGAGAATAAGGGCTGGAGGTGGAAGGCTGGGGTGTTGACTGTATCAGGGCAGACAAATGTGGATCATTGATTTTATCAATTTTATCAATCATTTGATTTTATCAAAATAAATCTGAGGATTTATTTATATATAAAGAGGAAGTAGTTTGCAAGGTGCAGATTTCAATGAAGGAGCTTCCTTACCATGTTCTCACTGCTGAGGAGGATGTAATTCCTGGCCCCAGTTATTTGATTTTTTTCTCATTTTTTGACTTGTAAAAAGTGAAAGAAACCCAAACAAATCCACCTTACTCATTTCTTTTCAGAGTTTTCTAATTTTTAAAAGTTGAACTATCCTATGCCCTGTAAGATTTTACTTTTAGTTGAAATTAACATCTCATTTCAGTTCTGCCCTTAATATTATTTTACAGTGTTTAAAAATATTTATTCTGGGCACTCTTTACACATCTTGTTTTTATGGACCTGAGTGTTAGACCTTATATATATAGATGATACTGAGCCTAGTTCTGGGACGCAAAGCAGGAAGTGTACCTAGCTGGAGGGCCTACAGGACAAGCCAGGAAAACGTGTGTCTGGCATGGTTCTTTGCATCATGGACTGTGATAGGTCATGGTTACTCAGCTGCAGGCTCTCTTGTCATGTGGTCCATTGTGCTGCTGCTCACTGGACCATGGAACACATGGTCGTACCTAGTTTGGAATGTCAGACAGTGGTGGGATGCTACTCTATGAAGCGTAAAAATGTAGGAGCAAATAACTCTATGAAATGTTCTCTAGGCTCCTGATTTGGTTATATAAATGCATACTTGGCCGAAACCTGCAAACACATGAGGCTCTTTTCTTGCCTTTGTGTGAAGGTTGTTAGTTCTAGCCACTGCCTCTATGTTTATTGTGATAGGAGGCTGAACACAGAAAATCAGCAAATACCTGCATAAAAACTCTTTATACAAAATCAGTTTAAATCCATATCATTCTGGGTGGCAGTGGCCTGCTATAGCTGGAGTATCTTTGTCCTTTTTTCGGGTGGAGATCCTCAAGCTTCTAGGTACATTGACTTGCAGCTGTAAAACTAGCACTTTTTATAATCAGACTTGGAATAACCACTACTTTGCCTTTTGTCTGTCTGATGACCTCTTTTTCTGGCTTTACAGGAGTTCAGTAGTAATACTTCAGTTAGGTGAGGTTAGAAGATGCAGGATCTCCTATTTCTTGCTATGTAGTTTTGAGGGGGGGGGTTGTATTTTTTATTTCTTGATTTTAAATGAGATGGAGCATTTTATGTTTGGCAATAGGTGTGTTGTTTTGGCATGACTGGAAAAAGCTGTTCAGCCTTTGTAATTCTCTCAGCACAAGGAAAGGTGTTTCAGCTGTTTAAAAACTGTTCAAATGCTAGTTTACAGTCTGATAATTTTAAAAAGGCATTGTTTAAAATGTCAAACTTCTTTCATCTAACCTTGGCTGATGAATTTGTGCTTTGTTTCAAAACAAAATTGGATTCCAAGTTAAATTACAAGGACGTGTGAATATTTTTAGTGTGCATTACATACATTTCTGTATTAGTTACATGCCAGGTACAAATATTTGTTTATGCAAATTTATTTGCTTACTTAAAATTCTGCCTTAATGGGCAGTAACTCTATGAGCTTATTCGAGGATGAAACACTTATGGGATTCATGTTAAATTGCAAATATAAAGGGTGCTGGCTGCATACTTGAAAACTAATGATCTGGCAGGCAGAACAGTACTGATTGTGTTTGATTTTAAAAGCTGAGCAAATGCAAGCCTCACCTTTTTGCTTTTAGAGGAATATTATGCTGCCTTGTTGTAATGACTATTTTAATTGTGTCCACAATTGATAATGGCATGCTGCTTTAAATTCCTCTGTGTGTAGAATCCTTTGTTTTTACAGAGTGCTCAATACAAATCTTGAAATTCACTGCTAAATGTTATTTGAAGTGACTTAAAGCTCTCAGTGTGAATTAATCTTAAATGCAAACCAGGGAGCAAAGCCCATTACCTATTAGGAAGCCTTCTACTGAAAAATGACTGGAAATTAGATACAAATAGTAACTCTACCTGTTATTTTTCTGTATCTTTTTTTGGTTTGGTTTTTTTTTTTTTTTTTTGCATTTTTGGATGGGGCATGATTGTTGGTTAAAAACTATAATCAGTTAAAATATTCATTTAACCAAGTGATAGCTAGGATTTTCCTTAACTTGTAGGTATTACTGACAGGAAGTTAAAGCCTTTTTGTCATTTTATCAGCTTTTTGAGGTGTACTTCACTGTGGTTCACACAATGTACTTATGTTTTAAACTGTCTGTGTATGGTTGAGTAAAAATGTCCCACAGCAGCAGCGTGCCTTGATTTGAAACCAGCAGGAGTGGGAAGTCCTCTCTGTCTTCTGGCATTAGCTTCTTTGGTTAATAACATGCAGCACCAGAAGCTTTCTTTTCAGCTCGTTTGGTTTCAGATTAAAGTAAATGGTTCTTGTTATACTTTTATCCACTAAGTTAAAGAAATTGTCAGTGCCTAGTTTCTTCATAGGCTCAAATTATTCAGGGTGGAAGGGGCCTCAGGAGTTCTCTGGTTAAACTTCTGCTCAAGGCAGGGTGGGCTTTGGTGTCAGGCAGGATTTCTTAAGCCTTTATCCAGTCATGTCTTGAAAACCTCCAAGCATAGAGACTACACTGCGTTCGTGGTCAACTTGTGCCACTGCTTCACTGTCCCCAGGTAGACGAGTTTCTCCTTACACTTAGTTTGAACCTCTTTTGCTTCAATTTATGTCTGATGTCACTCATCTCCGCACCATGTGTCACTGTGAAGAGCCTGGCTCCATTGTCTTGCCACTTACTTGTTAGGTGTATTTCCATTTGAAGGTACTTACATGTAGTCGAACCACCTCTCGGTCTTTTTTTCACTAAGCTAAAAAGGTTGAGCTCACCGAGGTGTAATGGGAAAGAATGTTGTGCTCTTTTTTTGTATTATTTTGCAGGGTTTTGTTCGTTTGTGTGTTTCAGGGTTCTAGAATCAAATATCTCTCTTCGGTACTGGTATCTGCAGTGCTTTGTCCTGGAATTACTTCTTCTTGATGTAATTAGGGATTACATTACTTGTCTATGTGTTTATATGTAAGAAGTTATTAATTTGCCATGCCATGGCAGTGGGATCACATTTAGAAAGCCTCTGTAAGCTCTTTGTTAGTCAATCTGTAATACAAAATATGGGCTAATGTAGTCAAATCCCACGTTATGCTTTTTAAATAGTTTGCAACTCTTTAAGAAGAATTTTATTTCATTTTGGGTTTTGTTTCTCTGGTCAGAATGTACACTGCAGCCTCATACTGCACAGTTGTCACTCAGACACTACCAGTAAGACTCTTTCCTTGGAATATTCATTGGAGGAGACATTACCCAAGCTGTGACAGTGACAGCTACTAAAAGCTTCATTAATCATGAATATATGTCTATTAGGGTTATGAACTAGAATATTAAAGAGGATTTTGAATATTGTATAGCCTTTGAATGTAACTGGTTACTGTTGTTGTTTTTAATAATGCATGAGGACAGTGTAATTTCAGTTATCAGTTACTTTGAATGAAAAAGCTAATTGTTCCAACATTCCTAAATCACATTCAAAGGGGAAGGTAATAGAGTAGAAAGGGCGGGGTGCATTTAAAACAGGAAAGAGGAAACAATCAAATAATATATGGTGAATTTTCATTAGAAAGAATATAGCAGTTTTGGTAACCAATAGTAGCTCCAGAAATAGCATCGTTTTCCAAGCTATATGCAGCAGTATCCCCTTTACCATAAAAGTCATGTAAAATGAAGACTTGGAACTGTAATTTGACACATACTGTCTAGATTACTGCTTCCTCAAAAAAAAATGTCCCCTGTGGCTATGTGGCCTCAGTCACCTCTGTTTTGAAAGGATAACAATACACTTTAATTACCAGTTTCTGTTCTGTGGACCCACTCAAGGTTGAAATCCCCAAAGTGGCTGTGGAGGGTTTCTGTATAGAACATATTTCACAGGAAAGGAAAGTCAGTAGTGTAACCTTAAGATAAAGACTTGAGAAGTTGTGTGAGACACTACGTAGGAGGTCTGTGAGAGGGCAGGAAGCTCACTCTGTGTTTTGTCAACTGTCAAGGTAACATTTTAAAAGCACGACCTGCCTTCTTTCCTGGGACTTGCTTTCCTCAGTTGTTGTTTTTTTCACTTCAGTGTTGGGCAACTGTAATTTTCTGACTACATTTTAGCCCAAGTAATCTGTAGAGACATGATTGAAGCCAGAGTTGGGCAAACACCTCATAAAATACAATAAAGTAAAATGAAGGAAGGCTGCAAATATTCATCTTGGTATTTAAATGGCTTCACTTTGATGCTGTTCACACTCTTTTTGTGTATGCTTTCCATAAATATTCTAGTGAATATGTTAATTGGGAAAAATGTCTACAGAAACAATGAATATCCAGTTTTAATATTCATGGGAAGCAGATTTTGAAATCATATTTGTGAATACTTGAATCAGAAAACTGATTCTGGGAGTTCAGCTTTATAGAGTTAAGTGCCAAAAGTTTATCACATGATCTTATGTGCGTGATGAAAACTGCTGAATTTTTAATGCTTGCAATAAATTGCTCATAGGAAGAGGCAAACAAATAATTAATTGCTAAACTGTCTATCAGACACTTGCAACTGATTAACAAACATCAGAAAATAATCCCTTCACAGACAATGTAATCAGAAAGAGGCAAAATCTGAAATTGCTTTTTTTATTACAATTCGCTCAGTTTGCCTGAATTTTATCTGCTGTGTGTCTCAGCAGGATTAAACAAGAAAACTTAATCCAGTGTGCATTTAAAGTAGAAGTTTCAACCTCTGCATTTATCACGTCTTTTTAATAAAGTTCTTAGAAGAGAGGTCCTGAAAGGGCTCCTTTGCATATAATAAGGATGTTACTGTGATGGGTGCTGAACAAGTTTACATGTTCAGTTACTCATTATACGTGCTTTAGTTTGGATTCATAGCAACCCCTTCGTAAAAGTTGCTTCTGTGTACATTTCCATTCTGGAGCAAATGGTGGTCATTTACTCCTCTCTTGTTATGTTTTTTTTTTTTAGGAAATATGCTGAGAGTTGTCGTTTAAGCACTTTTATCTCAGCTGCAATCAAGATACCTTCTTTAGTGTGTTTGCAGTTTTTACTGGAGGATTCTCCAAGAAAAAAATCAGTCATGATAATAAAGACCTCAGGCTTACACCAGGTTTTATTGCTTTGTCCTTGAAAGCTTGACTTTCTATGCAACCCTTGTGATTCAGATATACAGAGTTTGGAATATCTAGTATACTGATGAAGTTTGAAGTATGATGTTGGCCAGGAGGTCCGTGCTGTGAAAGCTTATCATCTTTAGCTTGCAAGTCAGTATTCCCACAATTACATCTTGTTTTGCAGACATGTACAGACATGAGAACCATTATTTCACCATCATAGAAGAAAATAAAATTAGCAAGCAAATATGAAAAAATAGAGTTTTATTCCCCATTATATAAAGACAGAGTCTGCTCGTGAGCAGTGACTGGAAATTCAAGTAGTTTCTGTGGCAAAAAGAGAATGGCCTTAGGCAAATAATGTGAACCAAAATACAACATGGTCATGAGAAGCTTTTGAAGGTCAAACTGTGGAGTCAGTGAGGACCATGTTTGTTTTTTAATTCTCAACCACTCTTTCAGTTAAACCAAAGGATTCTGCAATACAATTTTATCCTTAACTAATAAGGTCCACCAAATAGCTCAACACCTAAATGCTGGTTTCAGTGCTGGTTCTTCTTTTGCTTGCCAGGAATTCACATCCTTAAACCGATATATTATCATCTCAGGAAATGCCATGAATCTTGCAACAGCCGCTTCTTTTGTGAGTATGCTGTGTCAAATGAAAGCAAATATACATTGCTCTTTTGAATTCCAGTGTAGGACATACATGTTCTCTTTCAACACTTCTCTCAAGGCTCTTATTCCATCTTTGACTTCCTCATTCATTGAGCAAACCTTTGGGAGAAATGTTGTCCGTGAAAGTTGCATTACACAAAAGTGAGCAAATTCCTTCCAAGAAGTGACATCTGGATGCCTAAATTCTATTAGGACTTCATGGAAGACTAGCAGTAGGGGAGTTATTTCCTGATTATTCCTCTTTCTCTTCAAAGAAAGATTCAAAGATAGGTACTTTTAACTTCATAGTCAAAATATGGTTTTCTTCAGAAAAACAAGGTGAGCTTAAATGTCTTGTTTCTAAAAGAAAAAAAAAAAGAAGAAAAAGCCAACCTCCAGTTCTGCTTGGCTGTTTGAAACAAAATGTGCAGCTTATAAGGCCACCAGACCTTCTTTGAATGTTGGAACTAATGTAGCCTGACTTGCTGTTGATTGATGGCATGCGGCTGATTGATGTTGAAGTCATATTTCCTACAATTAGGGCATTTATAAAAATCTAGCTCCCATATGGGTCTCCTGGTATTTAAATAAACCTTGAGTTCATGCTGCAATATATTTCTCACTAGTGAAATGTATAGCATCTCCCTGTGTGTTCCTGACGATTGTAGAAGCTTCATTACATCTGACTTCTTTCCCTCTAACAAAATAATTTGAAATTAACCAATGATCTTCTGGGGCAAACAGGTCAACAAATGTATATGTATGGGAGAAATAAAATACGTGAAATACAAATATTTTAAAAGATTGAAATGAAAATTTAGTATTTTGTTTCTAGTGAATGTTTCAATTAACTCAGAACAATTAACTTACGATATTTGGTTCTAGTGGAATATTTCTGTTTAAAATTTGTGGGTATTTTTTCAGATCTAGAAAAAGTTTGTAATCAGAATCTTTCCTGTTAGTAAATTGCATCTGTACCATATTTCAGTAGTTTTGAAACTTACATTTTGAATTTTTATTTAAATGTGCATAATACCAGAAGGGGAAGGAGTCAAGATAAAAATAAATTTGAAGAAGTATTTCACACATCATGTATGGTTATTCTTTTGTTCTGCAGATAATGCTCTGGCATGGTTTAGGAAAAGCAACTGAGTGTGAAGGTTAATAGCCTGGTATTGGATGGATATATTTTAGGTATGCTTACCTTAAGAATCCCAGTATCTTCAAGACATTTCTTTGTTCCCTCTTTACCCATTTCAGACAATTTTTTCAGTCATGACAACCATTCAGTTTTTCAGTTGAGTAGTTATTTCCCTCCCTTGAAGTTTTACCTCTCTTGTGCTGCTTTTCCTTCTGCAGTTCTTGTTTTGAGACTTGAATCTGACAGATTTTTTTAAAGGTATCTCAATATCCTTGGACGATTGAGTGAAATGCACAGCTAACTTCAAAACCATGGGCTTACAGCAGTCAACTCGGTTCACTCAGCTTTGTAGATACCAACAACAGGAGGAGAAGTTGATGACCTGGAAAACTGTATGTTTTTAGCCTAATACTCTTTTGCAGTTTAACGGTGTTCAAGCCATTTGAGCTATCCTGTGGTAATAATTTTTTTTAACCTGTAGCACAACCATCCTTCTCCATACTTCGGTGGAACATGAGTCAAAGTTCAGGATGTAAACATGAAAGTTTTAAACATGCTTTGTTTTCATTATAATTCTGTTTAGCTTTCAAATTGCTAAATGTCAGCTTTTGCAGAGATCAGTAATTAGGGGGGAGAAGTGAAAGTTTTCAATGTTAAATTCAGAGAGCATAACAGATTGTGCTTCTGTTTGGTACGTTTACTTAAAAACAAAAATAATGGAAGGTAATTTATGGGCCTAGATAAAACATTTTACTGTCTGAATAAAGCTTTTCATAAGGTGGAAGCAAGGATATGTGGATAATTTCCTTCCTCTGGAAGGAAATGGGAGAACTGGCTACCCTGCATTTGAAGAAGGCTGATGTTCTCAATGACTTCTTTGCCCCAGTCTTCACCAACAAGTGCTCTAGCCATGCCACTCAAGTCTTGGAAGGGAAATGCAGGGACTGTGAGAATGAAGACCTTAGACCCATTTTAGGACAAGATCAGATTCAAGATCATCTTAGGAGCCTGAATGTACACAAGTCATCCTGCCCCTCTACTTTCTCTCGTGAGACCCCACTTGGAGTACTGCGTGCAATTCTGGTGTCATCAACATAAGAAGGACATGGAGCTGTTGGCGCAAGCCCAGAGGAGGCCATGAGGATGATCAGGGGGCTCGAGCACCTCCCATACAAAGACAGGTTGAGAAAGTTGCGGCTGTTCAGCCTGGAGTAGAGAAGGCTGCGTGGAGGGGGCCTACAGTGATGCTGGAGAGGGTCCCTTCTTGAGGGACTGTAACAATAGGACAAGGGGTAATGGGTTTAAACTTAAGCAGGGGAAGTTATGGTTAGATATAAGGAAGAAGTTCTTAATGTGAGGATAGTGAAGCACTGGAACAGGTTGCCCAGAGAAGTAAATTCTCCATCCCTGGCAGTGTTCAAGGCCAGGTTGAAAAGAACCTTGGGTGACAGTGTCTAGTGGGAGGTGTCCCTGACCATGGCAGGAGGGTTGGACCTAGGTTATATTTAAGGTCCTTCCTAACCCTATCAGTTCTATGATACTATAATGAGATACTTTTCCAGTGAACTTGTAGTAACAGATCTATACCTATTCTAAAGAAAAGGTGCATGGTCCTCTGTCTGCATACTGATTCCTGAACTTTTGTAGATGCCCAATGAAATCACTACCATCAGTGTATACTTTAGGGCACACGGAATAGCTTACAACCTTGGTTGTAATGTATTAAGGTTCTGAATTGGAAAATCCAAAATCTGTATCTACAAAATACACTGAAAGTGTGATTGTAATAGAATCAGATCTGCTTGTGCTGGCTGTAACTGAGCAAGCACAGATACTGTTAGGAACAGAAGTAGGCCACTGTGAAAAGCAGAAGCCTGGTCAGCTTGTGCACTGTTTTCTAGACAGTGAAGCCTGGGCTCCTACATCTTCAAAGTGGTATTTGTTCTTCCTAAGTAGATTAAAACCAGTGCATTTATGGCTGTTGGTGCTACAATAGCATCTTCATTTGGCTCTCTTAACACAGTATTGAGGTTGCCACAGTGTAGTTTAATATCAAACAGTGTCGCATAGCATTCATGTAATATATAGATTATTATTTCTGGAGCCGAAATAAAGCCATGGCTAATATGATAGAAATATTCTTATATGCTGGAAACGTCTTGAAGAAACTGCTAGAATAAAAAAGATGGAAGAGCTGTATGTGATTGCATTAAAAAATAAAATAAAATAAACTCTAAAAGCAGTGTTCCTCCCCACCATTTTCTTTCTTTCCTATTTTATGATTCATCTTTCCTTTACATGTCAGTAAATCTCTCTTAGAGTAGTTGCACCAGGCTTTTTCTTATTTGTGTTCCAAAATGGAACTGGGAGACAAATTGTAGATTCTCCCCAAAATCTCACAGAACAGGTACTTATGTTTTGTTGGCTTGTGAAGATTTGTAGATTTTTGCCATCAGATTAATGTTAACATCTCTCTTCTCTTGCATGGTGCAGCTTGTATTAGGTTGTAGAGTTGATAGAATAATGTTGACTGGTAATTCCTGCGTATGACCCATGCCTTCTAGATATACCACAGCTTTTTTTCTAACCAGATTTCCAAAGTTTATTTTAAAGCTGGTGGAGGATTTTAGCGCATCTCTGAATAAGTTATGCCGCATTTTTCACAAATACGTGATTTAATCCTTGTCTGTATTTTTCTGGCTTCATGTTTGGAAGTGAAAGATGAGAAATAGATGAGGAGAAAATAATAAAAAGGGATTATTTAAACAGTTTCAATTTTGTGTAAATAAGTGCTCAATGCTATGAGATATTGCAATACATAAAGTACACTGAAGGAAGTACCACCTTGTGAACTATAGATGAGAGTGCTACAGAACTACAATTACCAAAGCATATAGCTGGGTTTTTTTTAACACAAGGTATATTTCTCAGATAATTACTAATCTTACCATAGCTGATAACCCTAGTTATCAGGATGATCAGTTGCCATCCTAGGACAGAAAAACTAATTTCCCAAGTAGATTCTTTGTTTTGGGCTTCAGGTTACTGTAACTTTTCAGTAGTGAAAAATAACCCTTCGGAAAAGATCAAGTCAAGCACAGTTTCAGGTGCAAGTTAAAAATGTTTATTAAATTTGAGAAACAAGATTTATTTGAGCACTAATTTGTCAACCAATTATTCAGGCTTATAAACTTACATTTTATGAGTGTTGTAATCTCAGTTTTTGAGATAAAACAGAAAGTCACTGTACAGTGTTTGCAAGTTACCTTTACAGTATTAAGAAATGAAAGATTTCTCTCCCACTGCTTTCATATCATTAAAGCATATTCAGTATTCTAGAATTGTATTGAACTAATTCCACAGCTTTAATATTTCACAATCAGTAAATTTCCTGCCTGTCACTGAATTTAATTTAACCTAACTCAATGATTTTGCTTGTTAACTTTAGCAAGAATAACGTTTTCAGATGAATGGTTGCTATAAAAATCTGCTTTTTATTCTCTACTAATCAAACTGTTCTAATATGTGCCTCAAGTGATCTATGGTGACTTTAACAGAGATTTCCTTTGGTCCGAAAATGTAATACACACAGAATGTTTTCTAGGGGCGTTAACTATAATGGATTTAGCTATTTCACCTCTTGCTTCAGTGCATTACAAACCCAAGGGTTTAAGGTAAAAATCTCAACAAAGAGGTTACATTTTGTAGAGTATTCTTACAGCAACCAAGTAGAAAAATCCGTCTGCACAGCTAAATGTAATTATTAGCTTCCAGGGAACTCCAACTAACTCTTTAAAGCTTTGCCAATATACACAGAGATAAGTAAATCTGAAAATAACCATTATCTAACATACTTGAGTTGGGTGAAGTTATTAGTTGCTTGTTCACATACCCTTTAATGGAGGTGTGATCAATTAAGTACTCTTCCTGTAGAATGCAAATACCTTTAACCAAATGATTGAAATCTGCTATTTATCTCTTTTAAACTGAACAACTTTTTTTGCACGAGGTCTGCCTCATGGTAATCTGACTTCAGATCCTCTGATGGTGACTCTCAGCTTCATTCTGAGTTTCTTGCTCTAAGAGATTTAAGAGCAAAATATACCTCAGTTATTTTTGTCTTTTTTTTCCTCTCCTCAATTTTAAACATTCTAATATGCCCCTTTTCTCTTCAGCGACCATACTTACACCTCAGTGATTTGATATTAATAGCAAAGATTAAGCAGTTACAGATCATCAGAGAAGAGATATTAATCATCATCAAGCCCAATGAGAAGTTTAATTTTCTGCTTCTCTTTTTTCACTAAGCTCTGGCGGCTGTCACTCGCACTGATGTCTGCGGGACATTTAATAATCTACTTCTGAAGATGCATTTCAGTAGTTTCTTTCCTTTTATTTCCTCTGTCAATCTCCAAGAGTTTCATCATTGCAGACTTTAATTGAAGACCACTGCCAGGAGATGAAGAGAAGAAGATTATTTCTTGAACAAAGCTAGTTGTGGGATTCATGGTTTTTAACTGTATTCAGGAGGAAGACGGGTTAAATCAAGATACTGAAAACTATGGGTTTGGGTATGTGACTCACTACCCATTCCCTTCAAAAATATATGCTCCCTGTCCCCAGCTCCTGTTTGTACACATTTACTTGTGCCTCAGAAGTATGGTTAGATTTGTGGTGCAGTACAGATGAGCAGCACACTGAATCAGGGGATGACAAGAAAGAATCCGCATAGAAATCTTCATAAATTACACAATTATAGTGGTCCGTGTCATTGTTGTTGATAGCGTTATTGCAGTGTAGGAATGGCTTTTGCCAGCTCAGTTAAAACAGCTTCCTAAACAATATATGTACCAATAAAGAGTCATGTGGAATATTATGCTAGTTGACATAGCAGTAGCTGTTTAAAATGGCATGGTGTCTTAGACTGCCACAAGCTTATCTTAGAGAGAAGCGCTAAAGAATGAAGTACTGTCTGTATAGGTGTTAATGTGCAATTTCCATATCCCACCTATCTGGGGGGTTGTTTATCAGGTTCCAAGCAGTTTTAAAAGCAGCAGCTCTCCATTTCAGACAGAAGGTTATAGTTTTGTAAGTCAGAGAAGAACAGATCAGACTGAGACAAAGCCACACAGGGAGCTCAGAAGCATAATGCTTAGTCTTCTGTATGCATCAGATAGACTTCATTTATTGGATAGCAGATTTGCTGGTTGATCTGTGATGTAGCTGATTAATTTGTATAGCACATGCTGTGAAAGCACTTAAGAAAATTTTAAGGAGTTTGTAGTTGTGGCTGCTACTGTCTTGCTTTATTGGTTCTGGATGCCTGATTTTGAGTCAATGTTTCTCCTGTTTAAAAAACAGGCCCCTCTGAATTTGGAGAAGTTCAGGTTGAGCACCCGAGAGCTTTAACCCAAAATCAATCATTACAGTATTTTTGCAGAAAAGATGGCTCCCAGCCTGATACTTTGCTCTACTGAGAGGACTGATTTATTCCCTCTTGCCAGGAAGACTGTTGTGTAACTGCATTTTTCCTTTTAGCTTTGAAAAAGGCCTCTATCTACACTGCTCATTTAGGATGTAACTGCAGCACGCCTCTAAAGTTCTCTGGTCATGGAACCTTCCTGAGCGTCATTAAAAATAGCTTTTTAAAAAGAACTTTTTTGATATCAGTAGCCACTTTTCCACCTTGGGTACTAAAACCACAACAGGTGGGTAAAACAAGACAATAACATGAAGCTTAGAAAAATTTGCTATTGCCCATTGCAATTGCTGCCACTAAAGAAAGGGCAGAATCCCTTCCTCCACCAAATCTACAACAATTGGTACTGTCCTAATTGGCATGCTAATTTATTTTGCAGGTTGACTCAGGCAAGCCAGATCTAAAATAATATTGTCAACCTGAAGCATAATGGTATTTTTGGGGGGATGAAAAAATATTTACAGAGTACCAGACTGCACTCTATGAACATATGTAACATACATTGAATTTCCTTAATTTTTTAAAATGGTATTGTCCTTGGAAACAAGGTATTTAGGAAAACATTTGCATATTTGAGCAGACTGTTATATTTGTAATAACTAAACGATCATTTACCTTATATATCAACCAGTAAAGTACAAGGAGTAGGAAGATATTATATTGTTATTTTGATACTGCTTAGAAACATTCCTGGTGTTTTTGTCATGGTTTGACTGCACAGAAGTAATGGGAAAATCTGAGCCATTTCTGAGCAAGGGGTGTTTTTTGTGCTGTCACAGTTTGGTTGCACAGAAGTAATGTACTTGATTTAGGAGCTGTGGTGGAATAGAGACTCCCCTTGGAGGCAGACAGGAAATGCAAAGCTTCTACTGGTTGAAAGATGGCAATTTTAGGTGGTGCTTGTTGGAAGAACCAGTTTTTCAGTGAGTGAGAGTAGGAATTGCAAAAGGACTGGTGAAGTGTGGGAGCTCTGTTTTCAGTGGGACTCACAAAAGAGATGTTCTAACAGCGTGGTGAAAACTGAGGACATGAGTGTTTAACTAAGGATGGAGGAGCTAATGAATGAGAGTGAGGAAAGAAGCATGCTCAGGTGTTACTGTCACTTGTCATAAAGGCTTTCTTGGTAGGAAGCTGAACAGAGTACTGAGAGCTGGCTTTTTTTTGTAATAATACAGTCAAGGAAGAGATGTGCATGCACAAACCTGAGATGTGAAAAAAGTGGATTCCTATTGAAAAGAGAGAGGATTATCTTGAGGACTCAAGAAGACACTGAGTTCCATTATGAAAGCATCATTTGCAATGTTACTGTAAGCAGTCTCACAGTGCCTCAGACTAACCTCATTGTATTTGAGCATCACATACGTGCGAAAGGATTCAGCATCATGGAAACCTGTATGTTATTGTCCATTCCAAACTATTCTTTTAGGTTTCAAACTTCTGAAATTACAGTGAAATTTTGTAGTTGAAACTCTGTCTAAACATAAAGGTGACCAGTTGAACTTGCAAATAGATAATGGATATTTGTTAGTCATCAAGTGTTTGTTTGTGGCTTTAACTGAATCAGTGTTGTAAAGTTGAAGGAAATCATTAATTATTAAGAGATAATTTGCTGTTACAAGGAATATGGAAAACCTGTGTATTTGATCCTCTCAAGAGCAAGTGTAAATTGAATGAACAATACATTGAAGAGAAAGAGGAGAGTGATCCTGTAGGTGAAGCATTTTTGGTGATAGTAGATGGAGCAATGATTTTTTATTCATTTAAGTCTGTCTAGACCTCCCAGCACCTTTTTATTATCAGTCTAGCTCAAGAGCAGAGGCTTTATATCGTTCACTCCCCAGTAAGACAGCTGAAGGTTATGAGGTTAAAAATAATAAGAATAAAATAACTGAAAGACAATGACTGTAACTTAATAAGCAAGTTGTATTCTGCCTGTGTACTTTAATTAACAGTTCCAGTATATCTCAAAATAATCAAGAAGTTACTAGAAAACTTACATTTTGGGTAATCATTTTCTATGCATATATGGACAGGTACACTCCTGGATGCTGAAATTTTTAAAAGGGAGAAAAGTTAAGAGACTGAACTGAGAGAGTCACCATTTTCATTATTTTAAGTTGCCTGGTTGATAATGAACAGATAATGGCTGTGAGAATCCAGAATACAGGTAAAAACACATTCCTACTTAATTCTATTGATTAGTTGCCTCAAAGAGAACAGCAGAATGTTGTTACCAAGTTGATGGAGATATCGGTCAAGGATACAGGAGAAGTAGGTAAATTAGGAGGTCTTTGCTTCTTCAGACAGTGAAAAATAGGGTAAAACTGTTCAGAACTTCAAAATGCAGTAATGTGATATACTTGAAGTACTTCTGATGCTGTTTGTTGAAAACAAAGTGTATCTTAGTACTGTTCTCAAGTATATGGTGGAAGGCCAAACATCTTCCCTGGCTGTTTAGAGAAAGGTTGATCAATAGTGAAATTCTCAGGAAAAGGAGGACTGCACATTTGTAGTCAACACTGCAAGCTGAGTAGCCTTTTTACAGCATACAGAAGTGGGTTTGATCTGAATGTAACTAGTTACAGACTTAAATTGCAGCAGTGGGAGATTTAGGTAGAATTTGACCAAGAGGACAAGCAGCTCTAAACATAAGGAGTGTGAAATGTCCTGGTAGACAGTGAATAGGAATTGTGGAATCTACACCATGAGATTTTTTTAAAGCAGGGCCATACAATGGCAAATAAAGTTCAGTGTTTGTAAGAGTAAGGTACCTTGGGAAAGAATAATCTTAATACACTATAGTGGCCTCTTAGGTGATTGTCACTGCTCTAGAATTAGGTCTCGGACTTTTAATAATTTTAATAAATAGTCCTAGGAAAGCTGAACTTGACACTGGAAGTTAGTAGGTAAGGTATATATGTCAACAGCCACAGGCAAAATTTGATAGACCTTGTTAGTTATTAGAATGGGAGACTTAATTGTATTTTCTGTTCTTTTACCAAATTGAGAGCTTTCTAAATGCACAAGGCAGAGCAGAGCTTTTCACATGAATGGACACTGTTAATGCCAAGACAAATGATTTTTATTAGATCACCAGTGCATTTAGGATGGACATGGGAGGAAAATATCTGTTTGTCCCATCAGTGCACTTCTATCAAAACCTCTCAGTGGGATTAATGAAAGGCGAAAGGCACTCACTAGTTCTAATGCAAAACTTGAGCCATTTGAGAAAGGGCTTATATGATATATCGGCATGAGACAATTGGGCCTTAGCTTAATAGCTGTAAAGGTCCCTTCTAATCCTCTGTGGTATCTTTGCAAATATATTCCCTTTTTGCTTCATGTAACCCTCTTGGGGTCCACTGAACAGGCAATAATCTCCTTTGCTAGAGAAAGCTAGAGAAGGTGTATTATTTCGAGATTACGTTTTGGCTTCTTCATGGTTTTAAAACACCATTTCTAAGGATTAAGTTAGCAGCAGAGCTGATTATTTAGTGGGTATTACTTGATGAGGTAATAACATTTGCCTTCTTTGCTAAGTACTTTTTGATCTACTGATGAAAACCACTATATAGGCTAGGTAATATTGTTATTATAATGGAGTGTTGGGGACTAATTAGTTACACCAACCTTTTCAGGCAAAGGAAAAGAAGTGTTGATGGAGAAAAAGGAATGCTGTTAAGCTTCAGGAACACTGCTTTGAAATTCTTCTTTTGAGTGACAGTCTCCCTGTGTAATCTGAACTACTCAAAGCATTTGTGTAGGAAAGTGGATTTATTTCAAAGTGGGTGGTTCAGGGTGTATTGAGTTTGTGTGGCAAGGTTTTGGTAGCAGGGGTCTACAGGGGTGGCTTCCGTGAGAAGCTACTAGAAGCTTCTCCCATGTCAGACAGAGCCAAATCCAGCTGGACCTGCCGCTGGCCAGGGTCTAGCTGGTCAGCAATGTCGGTAGCACATATGGAATAGTATATTTAAGAAGGGGGAAAACATACTGTGGAAACAGCAGCAGAGAGAGGAGAGAGAACAACTGCAGACCCCAAGGTCAGCACAGAAGGAGTAGAGAAGGTGCTCCAGACTCTGAGTCAGAGGTTCCCTTGCAGCCAGTGGTGCAGACCATGGTGAAGCATTTTAGTTGTTGCTACATAGTGCTTACCCTAAGTTAAGGACTTTCCAGTTCCCCATGCTGTGCTAGTGGGGAGGTGCACAAGAAACTGTGAGGGAGCGCAGCCAGGGCAACTGACCTGAAATAGCCAAAGGGATATTTCATGCCATAGAACATCATGCTCAGTATATGAAGTGAATGAGCTGGCTGGGAGGGGATGATCGCTTCTTGGGTCTGGCTGAACATTGGTCATCAGATAGTGAGCAATGGTATTGTGCATCACTTGTGTTTGTTAGGCATTATTCCTCTATCTCTCTTTTCCCTCTTGTTATTATTACAATATTTACTTCATGTCCTTATCTCAACTCGTGGGTTTTACCTTTTAACAATTCTCCTCCCCATTTCATCAGGGAGCTGGAGGGGGGAATGAGTGAGCAGCTGCGTGGTACTTAGCTGCTGGCTGAGGTTAAATCACAACGGTTGGTTTTGCCCTCTCCTTATCTCGACCCATGAACTTTTAATTATATTTTCTCTTCCCTATCCAGCTGAGGAGGGGAGTGACAGAACAACTTTGGTAGGCACCTGGCATCCAGCCAGCGTCAACCCACCATGCAGGGAATGTAATTTGTAAAGAAACACACAGCGTGTATTGAAAAAGCTCTGATCTGCCTATTATTTCTTTGCCTGACACATTGATTTTCTGCCTACTGTACTTCCTGTCCTGAAGGATACAGAAGTGTTCTGCAAAATGCAGACTTCATCCTAAGAGATGCTGAGAACCTGTAGCTCCCAATGACTTAGATTTTATTTGTGGGGAGGTAGTGTCCATCATGATCGAACATAAAAAGCCTCTTGCACAAGAGGAACTGTTTGAGGAATAATACTGTAACACATTGACACAGAAGGATGAATTTTAAAGGTGAGTACAGTTATTATATACATACTTGACCAAAATGCAGGGGCATACAGCCCTGGTACTGCAAAAAAAAAATGCAGTAAGATTGTTAGTAAGTGGTAATGATCTCTCTTCATAGCAATTCCAGACCCCGTTCGGGCATGGTGACTAAACAAGCTGTGGCTTGCTGGGTGTCACATATAGTTTCTAACATGCATGTTTTGGTGCTTATTCAAGTCAGGTGCCCCTCAGCTTGTACCCAGGCCCATCTTACATGTTTTTGCACTCATGGTACAAAATTTATGTTGTCCAAATCTATAGATTTTTAACAGAAAGAGAAGGTAGTCTCTTAAACGTGTAACTTTATGTATGAAAGTAATTAGATGGAATCAACTTTCCTTTGGATTCACTTCCCTTTTCATATGCTTTTTTAATTGTTCATCAGATGATTTTTATTTTTTTTAGCACTACTGAGCCATTCCATGGATAGGAGAATGAGCTGTAAACTCTTCTGAATTGACTATCAACAGAATTACTAGCAGCTGAGCAGCTCATTTTATTGCTGCAGGGAAAAAAAAAAAGATTCTTTTACTTTTGTGATGCACGTTGAATTTTGGGTATTTCTAGTTCCTGAAACTGGTTTGTAAGTAAACCAAATTGCTGAACAGCAGTTAAAGGACAAAAAGCATCTATGAAGGTATTTGTAAGTATGTATGTGTAAAATATAAAGACATGTTCCTATTTGCCCAGTTGCCATTGAAAGAAAAAATTACTCCCATAGAAAACTGGGGTAAAGAAAACTGTTTTAATAATTATTTCATAATTATTTATAGTATATTCAGTTTGTAGTTTTTTAGAAAGTTATTGATGGTATCTAGCCCATAAGATCCAAATTTGAGGCTGGATAAGCACAAATAAGGTGTTTATTCACCACATAGACCTTCAATAACCTTCACGATAGAAATGAATCTATGAGAACCTTTTACTGTAGTTTTTCAAGATTATGACAGGAATATGACAAATTGAATCTTTCATAAAATAAATATGACTGCAGAAAGGTTAAATGAAATCTGTATTTTTGAGAACTTGAATGTTCACAGGGAAGCCATCCAACCTTTTGGCTTACACTCTAATAAATTTGAGGCTGTCTTCAAAGAAACAGAAGAAGCAGTTTCTCTGTCATTAGTGACACAAAATGAAATAACTCACTCTTTCTTGACATTTTACATAGGTGGGGATTATCTTGAAACACTTGGAGAGAGTACTACATTAAAAAAATAGCATCCTGTAGTCTAGTTATGAAAAAAAGACTGCAGGAGATCGATCAAGGCTGTCTGAGATAAGCAGAGTAATTCAAGCACCATAATTGTTGTTCTCCAGAGAAGTATTTGAATACCTGTATTTCTTTCAAGTTTCTTTTATGTGAATAGAAAAATATTTCCTGGTTTCATATTTTTGTGTACCTGCAGCTGTGTGATAGAACTCTTAGTTAGCCATCTCTAACAGATAGTTGTAATATCTGTAGTCCCTAATTTCTCTGCCCCTGATTCCTTTCAGACGATATTTTGTTGTGATACTATATATATGTTTGCCATCACAGTAGACAGTGACAAGAACAATACATCACGTAAGGAAGAAAGCATGTAAACACTCAGCTGCACTTTTGAAGTTACTGGTTCCCCTTTCTTCCAGTTTGCTGTTTTCCAAAGGACATGCTGCATGGTCACTCTCACCACCTCAGCTTGGTGGGTAAAATTGAAGGCAATTTCCAAAGTCTTGTTTATTAATAATCCTTTGTAGTTACTATGGCTCTTTGTCTCTTTCTTATATTGCTCTCTGGCCTGTTTTTTGTCTAACAGCCTCTCTTCTGATAAATGTTGAAGATAAAATGAAGGGAAAAAAAAAGATATACATTATTAAAACTGTATTCTATCTGATTTTCCTACTTTTGCCATCTCTTACTGCATCCCAGCCTGTCACTCTGCCATGCTCTATTGCTCACTTGTATGCTCATTCGTTACGCTGTTTTTTCTTTCACGTTTATGCTTGGTTACCCTCTATCACTTTCAGCTTCACTCAAAATCCTGTTCCTGTTTTCATCTTGCGCTTGCAGTGATTCACACAATCCCTCACACTCTCAGTGTTTTCACACCTTGAGCCCTTTTAAGCCTTTTGTGTCGTACTTCTTTTTTGTGCTTCATTTCTCTCTGGCTCTCTGTCACACATGTTCAGTTTTCTCTATTTTATTACTGAATTCCTGGGGGTATATTTGCAGTAATGCTGAGCGGGAATAAGGGCTGCAATTCTAGTATTTCTCTAATAGTCTCATGTTCTGCGTTCAGCACCAGTGATGATGTGATCAGAAAATCTTAACCACTGCTAGTTTCCCTCCGCATGTGCATCATTAATTCTCTCTCTCCGAAAAAAAAAATAAATAAAAAATTCCATTTGCTTCCTCTTTTTAAAATTGATTTTCACTAGGAAAACAATTTTATTTTGGAGATATAAAACGACCAAGCAACATTGTTAGCAAAGTTATGTGTTCCATGCAAAAAGTCCCAAGGAGCCTTGAAATGGAGCTAAAAGAGAAGATTGTTGCATTCTTTGAGTTATAACAGACAAGATCTAATATGGCTCAGATGTTCCCTTCTGTACAGCAATGCCATTTCAGAATAGTCGTGTGAACAGGTTGTGCACAGTTCACCTGTATTGCTTTACTGTGCTGTATATTCTACTGTCTAAATACCTGCTTAGCTATGCTTAACATAAAAACCCCACTGACTGCAGTTTATGATGCTGTACTGGGACTCCTTCTTATATGATAATTAATTATCCTCTTTATGTGTAAACTTCCCCTAACCAACTTAGCTTTCTGTTCTTTTTATGTAACATACTCTTCAGCTGTATAATTTTCTTGCATCTGGTTTATTTGCACAATCTTAAATGCTGTTTAGGAGCATTTATATTTAGGGGTTCCACTGAAGAAAATGTGATTTGAAATGATAAAATCAGCCAAGAGTAACTAAAAAACTACAAGATTTTCAGGGAGTTCAAATTTTCTTCACAAATCCGTGCACTGCTTCTTTCTGCTTAGTGTTCATGATTTAGCATCTTAGGCTAATGGTGGTGTTGTTGGAGGGTGTTTGCACTAGCTAGTTGCTAGATGGTTTTAGCATTCTTTCACCTTAACTGATGCAACTAGGAATATGCAAGAGGTAAGAACATGTTTTCTGTTACAAAGGGAACAAGCTCTGCCTCTTTTTCAGTCTTTTATGATAGTATCCCAGGCTTGGGGAGAGCTGGGGGGAGAAGGTGCTAAGAGGGAGAAGAGAGGGTTAGATATTTTATAGAGATAAGCAAAGCAATTAATTCTGACAGGGTAGCAAACTCAAAGTATGTCTACATTGCATTTAAAACTACAGTTGGAGCACTGCTGTTGGACATCCAGTATCTTCACTGCTGTTGGTACTGTGGCAGAATGGTTATTTTGGGATTCCATGAGCAGATACAGCCTCAATGGTGTCAGTGTCTGAACTTGTTAGTGAAAACATCTCTGGTGTGTCTGCACTTCAGAGCTGCCATGACCCATCACTAAAGTTACAGACATAATGGTTAGTGTGGTAGGAATAGGGGCAAGAAGGAAGCTTAAGAGCAGAGGAACAAAAAAAAAGCCAGCAGAGGCCTTTCCAAGTAATCGAAGCCACTGATCCATCCAATTATGTCCTGTCTCTCAACCAGCACCCGCTTGCTTCCAGGGAGGTTTGGACCTACAGATGGTAAGCGCAGAGAGGGCAATTTATCTCCTACCTTCTACTTCCTGCTGGCAGAAATCTGCAAAGTCTTGGGGCAAAAGATTCAACAGAACTCTCAAATTACTGATTAGTAATTATTGGGGTAATTACTGTTAGTAATTACGAGGCATTATTCTGATACCTGTTTGTAGTCAAAGTAGAACTTTGAAAGTCTGAAAGGCAATTGAATTTAGGACATTCTTACAGAACCAGACTATTTCTCTGTTGTCTACAGTCTGTTTTTCTACAGTGACAAAAAGAGTATCTTTTTGAATGATGAAGGTTTAAACAGATCTTCAGAGTTGGCAGTGCGTTTTACTTTGGGAGCAGGGGTTGAGTGGGGAAAAAATGTTATTCCCTGTCTCTAAGGCTTTGAGTCTTGGGTTGTTTGAATTGCATATAAGGACTGCGAATGTCTATGCAGAGTAGAAGTGCATGTTACCTGAAAAGTAATGAGCAATTTAGGCTTGATAAATAGCATGTAAAACTGTGTGCATGTTATGCTGCTGCTGCAAAGGGGGAGATACTATATGCAGATAGGAAGCAGCCCTAAGCATACTGTATATGACATGGCAGAAGGACATAGTCTGCCCCTAGCTTGAGACCTGGTTTTGTTATAGTGGAGATTCTTCCTGCCAGCTATACAGTGGGTGTGAGGCCCAGCTACTTCACTGCAGAGCCTGACGCAGGGTTCGCCTCCTTCCCACAGAACACTCTTCCCAGGACATTGAAGCCAAAACCAGACAAATGGCAAGACTCCAGGTTGTAGAGAGAGATGCCTGGTATCTGTGTGTTTTCACATATATCTGTAGAAATGTGACTATGTTCCTTGTTTATTTCCAAGTCTGTAGCATCAGATGAGCATAACACTTCTGGACAGGAATGAGATACCAGCTTACTGGAGGCGAGGAAGGGAGGACACTATGATACATTTTACCACATAAATCAAACTGGACCTCACAATTTCCTTGAGATTTATCAGAAAAGAAAATTCAGTAATTTTTTTTTTTTTTACAGTTCCATAAATTTCTTTAACAAGTGTCAGAAAATCTTTAATGTTCATGGGTAATTATTCTCTAAGTCTTATCCATTCTTTTTCCATTTTGTAGATATTTTTCTTCCTTTAAAAAAAGAAAAAACCTGGTTAATTATGAGAATACGAATACTTAACTGAGCTTCAGGCTTCTTGGTGAAACCCAGCCTGAAGCTGATGAATGTTATCTGTGACAATATAAAGAGATTTTTTTCTTTTAATTGAGTTTTTAAAGAATGGGGATATGTTAAAAAAAAATTGCAAGACAAGGTGATACATAACTGTCATGAATGAATTAAAGTCAGCCTTAGGAAAGCTTCATTACATACACATTTCCAATGTCAGAAAAATGAATAAAGACTGTATCTGTCTATCTCTGTGAACAGAAAACACTTTTATTAGTCTGTAAAATAAGAACATCTAATAGTAAAATCATAAAAATAGAAAGAGGAAAAAGGATTTAATTCTTCAAACTTTTAAATATTTTACATGCTCTATTTTTAAAGTGGCAATAGAATTTAATTTGATTAATAGTGTCTCTTTGGCTAGAAAAGAATATCATTTACAGTATTGCCAGTCCCAAATGTCCTAATATTATGAGTTCTGGATCACAGAAATCATGACACTGAATTTTTAGTTTTGTTTCTAAAGCAACTCCACATCTGTTCTCCTAAAAATAAAAGTCCTCATTAGTTGGCATTTGAGTTATGAATTATTAGATCAGAATTTGTAACTAGATAACAATTTCAAGCTTTGCATTGGCATTCTGTGGAACAAGAAATCTATTTGTTTTTTTATAAAAAAGAATGTTTGAGCAACAACCCACATGTGCATTTACATTACTGGAGATTGTATAAATCTAAGCAGTACTTGTAAAGGAGGTACATAGGTTTGTCATGTAAATGACTGATGAATTTTCTTCTTTAATCTCTTGTACAGTCCTAAGGAACATTTGTTGAAGAATTATGGTATCTCAAGTAGTACTTGGGAATGTTGATCTCTATTTCCTGCCTTTCCTGCCCTATCCATATTATGTGCAACTTGTTGAGTGCTGCATATCTTTTTCTCTGACTCCAAAATAGACTTAGTAATAATTAGTTTTCAGATGAAATGATCAGATAATAGAAGCTCTCAGGAAATCCTGTGTTAATCCACACTAATTTGCACTGTAGCGTGTAGCTACCAGTGGTCACATTGACATCTGGCAGCTCGGTAGGCTCTATGGAACTTGGCCACAGATGCCTGTGGCAATTGCCTGCTTGTTTACTTAGCAAAAGGTTGTGAAATATCTGCTTCCTGTCTTGGTAGTTGCCTTTCAGTTAAAATGTAGTAAGAGAGACACTTGGGGATGGACAGCAAGGCATATGTTAGGTTAAACCTTGTATGCAATGGTGGTGTAGGTAGAGTAGGGCCTCATCCTGGCAGCAACAAGAACCTCAGTGTCACTGTGCTCTACTCAGGACCAATTAGAAACCTTGATAGAAACCATATGTTCATTGAGTTCTAGGCCAGTAAAGACCTCTCAGTTGTCTGAGCTGGTCTTTTTATTACATCATTGTATTTTATCCTTATGTTTATTGTAGTGAGGCAAACTACTTGTGTTTTGCTGCAGTGTTACATTTGTGAGATTAAAGCCTGTCCTTCAGAAATGTAGTAATGATTCAAAACGCAGAAAACTATCACTCTGCATGGGAAGCTTATGAGATGACGAGTCATGCTCAATGACAAAAATGTGTACCCCATTTCCAATTTGAAATCGTCCGAATACAGCTTCCAGTTGCCGGTTCTGGCTGTAGCCTTCTCCACTAGATTAAAGAGCTCTTCAGTACCTGCTATTTTCTCCCTATGAGGGAGCTTATACAGTTTAATCAACTCCTCAGTTTCCTTCTTTATAAGCTAAACAGATTTATCTCTTTGAATTGTGGGGCATTATCTCTAGTCATCAGCTTATTTTCTGGCTCTCTTCTGAACCCTCTCCAGATTTTCAACATGCTTTTAAAGACACATGTGATAGAAGTCATAGTGGTAGGAAGTATCATTCTTGTCAGTACTACATATAGGGGTACTACATGTATTTATTTCCTGCTGCTCTTTAACTCCCCCACTTCCAAAAACCTAATTACTTACACATCCCTTTCTTTTATAACTGCAGCTCTTGGAGCTATTTTTTTTTAATTGCTTGCTTATATTTTTTGATTTTTTAAGTCCCTTCTATGATTCTTCTTTTCCAAAATACATGATTCTATTTAATAGATACTGTCTACATTGTTTATTCTCAAAAGTATACCTTTGCAATTGGACATACTGAACTGCATTATGTCTGAGTGGGACATAAGTCCCTGTCTTTAGCATAATTTAACTTTGTGTTGTATGTAAAGTTGTTTTATTTTTTTTTAATTTACAAAGCATGAATGAAATGTTCAATAAGAACCAGCAGAATACTCTCTCCTTTGAGGTCCCAGCAGATATTCTTGTTTCATCAATTGACACCTGTTGCTTGCAATCTGTTTAGCTAGCCAGTTTTTAGTTCATAAAATAGAATGCCCTAGTATTGTATCTTTTCTACATGAAAATTTGTTATTAGATCAGACACCTTGAAGATGTCTCTATATATTACATCTGCACATAATCTTATTTGCCAACTTTAAGTCTGATCAAAAGATAAATTTAGTCTGATCAGAGCAGATCCATAGTAAAAAAAGATAAAAGCTGTATATCTTTAATTATATTCCTATAAATTAATTTTCTATCTACTGATTTCTGGATTAACTTTTTCATTACTTTAAGTGTACTTAGTGCATTTGGCATCAATGTAACAGCCCCAGGAGTCATCATCATCATTTTGTTTCCCCTTCTTGAGTACTGGCACAGAATAAATACTCAGGTCAATAAAACAGACTATCCTTTCTGATAGGTATTATGTAGTGGTTTTGGCTCTTCCCTGGAAAAAATCCCTCCTTTATTCTTGAGCATGCTGTCTTTCTGTGGTTATTTGGTATGGATCACTGGATAGAAGATACCCTGGTTTACATTCCTGTTAAAAAAACTCAAGTTTTAAAATTCCCATCAATGCAACTGTTTATTTTATGTAAAATCACAGTCCTCACTGTGTTCAAAACCTGCAGATTTTCTAAAACTTTTAAACAAGGAAAAAGTTTGCATTCAGTTTGACTTCGAATAGATTCAGCTTTCCAAGCGTGCAGTCCTTCCCAAGACTTTGGTGTGTGATGCGCAGACATATTTCTCCTCTTATGCCATCTACATATTGGCTTCCTCCATTTTTTCAATTAAGTTTCAAAACCATTGCTTGAGGGAGTATCTTTCTAGCTTGAATCACCTGTCTTCAAGACCCCTTTTGAAATTTTGCTGAAGCCCCATTTTAAGCCTGCATTACAGCATCATGGGCTGAGTTTACACAAAGGTGTCTTGCATTACAAAGAACTGAATGGCTATATCTTTGCACAGTAATTCTCCTTTAGAATGACTAAAATGGCACTTCCAGCTGTGTACCACAATGAGGCTTCACAAGGGAAAAATTATGAACTCTTTCTAATCTTCTCTTCTTTAGCTTTCTAGCTCTCCATATGTCTGTTTTGTTGTTGCATATCTTTAAATCTCGCAGTTATTGCTGGGAATTAAGTGACTGATTTATAATTTTTATAGCTCTTAAATTGACTAAACCACACAGATTTAGAAAGTAAAACTGAAAAATCTTCAATCATCTCTGCTATGCAAATTGTTCTTCCTTCTACAACATTGGAGTATATACACCTGACTGGTCCACTCACTCTCTTGTGAGAATTCCTCTTAAAAAAATTAAGTGGAATACATTTGTAAGAAACAGGTGCTACTTATTGCAGTCAAGTCATTCTTCAACACCTCTGCTAGTTGGCCTGTCTTAGTTTTCCTTGGGATTTGGATTTTTTCACTGGAATTTAGCTTGTAAAGCCCCTTGTTCTTCTTGTTCCCCACAGACAGATACCATCTGGACATTGTTATGTTGTAATTGTGGAAAGCATAATATTTTTGTTTGTTAGGATTACAGGATTAGTTTGGCTTTTAAATAAAGTGAAACAGGCATCTTCTCATTAACATTTATATTACTTCTTTCTTTGGTTGCAGCCAGTAATACTAAAGCATAAGGTTTGTGTGATTTAGTAGATTTTTGAAACAAAACCTGTCCATTTTGGTGTCATGGGATATGGTAACAGGTTAATGTGGAGTTTGGCTGTGGCTGGCTTCACAGTGAAAGTGTGGCAGAACTGCATTAGTTCATATGCCCTAAACCTTTGAATTTTTGCCCTTCCAAATTCCAATTTGAAATTTCAGAAGTGTGGTCCCCTAGGTAAGGTCTAAGGTGCAGTGGAGATCACTGTGCTCTGGTTTGTGCATGCTTTAGCTCAGTTAGTGCTCTCAGGCATTCACCCAAATCACTGATATAAAGGGAATTCCTCATATACCAAGCAAAAAAAGATAGTTGCGTGACACAGGCCACAAGATTTCTTTTTTACTGGCTTTTACAAAAACTTGTCCTTGATTGTTAAATGTGCAGGGACAGAAAATTGGTGGTGATTCTTGATAGTTATTTCAATGCTTAATTACTTTTTTTGAAGAAATTTGTACCTTGTTTCTGTCTTACATTTTTGAAAATGCAGTTATCAGCTACTGGTTCTTGTACCATTCGTTTACAAGTGGAAGAGTCTTCTTGGAATGAATTTTAGTATTTCTCATAGGTATTTAAGACTGTGAGCAAATTGCCTATTATCCATACTTTTGTCTATCTGAATAGATTTCTGTCTTTCAGCAAATCATTCCGAAGTATGTTTTCTAGGATTTCGGCCATTCTGCAGCTCTTTGAATCTTCCTTCTTGTCAAGTTCTTTGTTTAGTAAGGGTCACCAGAACAGAACAGTGTTTGATATTCTTCATGTATGTATGTTGTATAAATTCATATAGAAAAATATGGAAGTGTCAAGAGTTAAGAATTTCAGAATGTTTCTATTCTAGATGGCTTTTTCAAGAGGCTTAACAGTTTTGCAGACTGTGACTGTTCAGGCTAAAACTTCACATTTTTGATGCAGACCCTAATAAAGATTTTTTTAATTATTTGAGAAAACTGCTTATTTTCCAAGAGAAGATAATTTTCCTTGCAAATATTGTTCAATCACTGTTTAACTGTAACAGTTAAACAAGTGCTTTTCATTCCTTGTCCCTATTCTTGCTAATTCTGACTTTAAGGAAGTTACCTGTTGAGTTGATGTTTCTAGTAGTTCTTTGTTTAGAAGTTCATTTATTTCATGGTGAGGAAGGGACATGTGTTCAAAGGAGTTGACTAAAATGCTGTGCAGATTGTCACAGCATAGGGGATAATGCAGAATGTTCATTGCCTTGACCTGATCTTACTTTCTATGAGTGGGTGATTTAAAAAAGGCTTAACTGGAAAACCTCACATGTGATGTGAAGATGACCTTTCACAAGGGCTAGAGACCATGACATCAGGGAAGAAAAAGACACACATTTGAGAAAATGTTAAGTATGAAAATTAGGTGTGTGCAGGAGCAGCAATAAATGACCTGCCGTTGTTATTTCAGAGTGAACTGAGAAGGGAAAGCTATTTCAGCAGGAGATCAGTATGCGTGTGTTGGTTTTATACTGGGGGAAAAAATTAAATCTAGAATTGAATTTGAGTGCAGTAAAAGGCTTTGGTGTATTGTTATGAATGTTGATTTAAATGCACAGAAGCCAAGAACTTTTAGAGTTACAGCAGCTGTGGGAAACATAAGTTGGCAATGTTTTACATACACTTCGGGGCATAAATTTCTTAGCATAAACAGCAATGCAAAACACTACATATGTGCCAGCAGACAGAGTAATGGATGCTATGGGAACCACGTATGACTTTGAATTTCTGGACTTTAAATTCAGAACCCCAAGACTGCACTCACTCACAGCTCTTTTCCCACTGAATATATAAGGTATAGAATGAATTATGTCCTGTTCTAAAATACAGTGCCCTGATTCTGTGTAAACTAAAGTGTTTACATAAATTCAAACATCTAAGTAGCCACACTGTTTGCTATGTAACTTCTTCCTCATATGATTAACACACCTACAAGCTTTTACGAGGCTTAGTTACTGCCATCTTAAAAACAGTGTAAATCAAGAAATGAAAATGAGTAAGTTACGCAAAGTGGAAGCTGTTATATTTTCAGAATCACCCAACTTTGGATCTGACACCCTTTTGACCCTAAGTTTGATCAGAATGGCCTAATCCTGAACATTTTTGAAGTTCTGGTGTACACAAAAGTCGCAATGCTGGTGTTTTGTCTGGAACTGAGCAATTGTGTCTTGAGCAGTGTGTGTTTCCAGAATAACTAATTTATTTAGCTGATAATTGCCCTGAGATGTGAAACTGCCAGGCAAAGAGCATGAGTCATTCGTCCATGCCATGGTGACAGAAGGGGCAAAGAATTATATCATGATAGCCATACAAGTCACCTCCTGTAGGTGGAAGGATCCCATGGGATTAAAGGCTTGTCTCTGTTACCAGCAGGCTCTGATTGTGCTGCAAGGTGCAAAGATAGATGCTGTCTGCACAGTGACTTTAGAAGGCACTGTACATTTTCTAGAAAGACAGTAACTTTAACTCCTTCCCTCTGCCCTGCTTCTCAAAGCACATTTTCTGTCTCAAAGCAGCTAGATTAAGATTCTTGATGGTTTGTCAGTTTGTCTTCAGCTTCCTGAACTGCCTGTCTTGAGCAGCAGAGGAGATCAAGGATTCTCTCTGGATATTTTTGCTTTTAGCTAATAGTTAATACTGGCTAAGATTCAAGTTAATTCACTTAATGCTGTCTCAGTCTTTATGGCCTGTAGATAGATCATCTATTGCTGATGTCCCTGTATTACATGTTCAATGTGGTTGTTGGCTCTAGTCATAGAACTTTGCAATAAAAAGTAATAGGTTTTGTGGTTTTTATTCTCTCCTTAACCCGCCATTCATAATATTTACACAACGAGCAACTCACTGTTGCTTAAAGTGTGTGTATTATAAAATAGTCTGTGTCCACTTGATTGATTTATTCTCTGTTAAGCATCAGGTCTACATAGTGTTGTGTTCATTTCTGACGTTTTGCGTGACAGTTTATAAATACACTGAGTTGACTTCCATTTTCTTCTAATCCACCAAATCAGCCTAACCAGTAAGAAATTATTTCTCCTTTTTAAAATGTGTATGGTCTGAGAACAAATCGATATTTCCTTATGTCTTTAGTGACCTTTCTGCTGATGTTTTTGTTGTGAAACTTCTAAGAACGCACCAGAGTAGAAAAATACAAGGAACTTAGCCTGGCTTCTTTGCCTATATTTAGTAAACATTGTGATTTAAGAAACAGCTGTGACTGGATGTGTTTTGGGGCTTTTTGGTTTGACTTGGATTTTTTTTTCGTATCTATTTTTGTGAATTAACAAAGACTGAAAGAGATGGTATCAGAAGATTGGAATTTTTACCATTGATATTAGTGGGCTAGGACTTTAGAAAATCTTGATGGGTGGTCAGGGAGAAGGTTTATTTCTCTTTTATTTTTAAGACTTTAGGGAACTACTTGTCAGTCTTTCTCTACCTTTAGCAGGGCTAAATGTCCTTTTGCACTCATTTAGAACCGGAGATCCTACATAATTCTATTATGGCAGTTGTGAGAGACTGGAGAACATCACCGAGTATTTTGAAACTCATTATAGGAGTTTCATGTCAGTGCTCATAATGGCTAGATTCTTTGCCATTGTTTCCTTCTATGAGAGTTCATTATAATCCGGTTCTCCTGAATGATTGACAGTGGTTGACACATGGACTGGGTATGTATCTTCCCACTCTTGATGGCACTGCAGATTAAAATTACACAAGTTTGTTCCCGAAGAAGCATTCAAGGGTCTTCTCAGCATGCCTCTAAGGGTGCTGATCAAAATCCTGTTTAAAAGCAGTAGCTGAGTTCATATTAGCTACATTGGTGCCTAAATTCCAACACTGAAGTTAAAGAGAGAAATGAACAGATAATTTTCTGTCTGAGCAGCCTGACCGCAATTGCTAGGAGGAAGATGCACTACCTAAATTCAGCAGACTGTAGTTGGCAACATGAATTAACCTGTGACTACCAGCCATAGGTTGGTACTACTAGCCTTTTTAGCACATAATGATAAGTACCAGAAGTGCGGCTGTGCCTATGAGCATACTAGTTCTGTCTCTCTCTGCCTTAACAGCAGCCAAGAAGGATGGACTAGGAAAGAGATGCTGCACCCTTGCCAGTGTAGCCAGTATTCTGGATGAGGTCTCCAGCCTCTGTGTGGCCTCATCCTTTCTCCTCTGACATATCGATGGTATTTTGGCCATGATCTAGCCTTCAGGGATTTGGGAGGAGGAAGCAATGGAGAGGAGGGGTGAAGCTAGCTGTCTGTTTTATAGCAACTGTAACAGATGTATGGCAATGTGCTCTTCTTTGGCAGCTGCCAGCAGCAATGCTATTAGTTGCCAAGACAATTGGCAGCAGATGGCTTTGTCCAATTGTGCCATGAAATTCATTTAAACTAAAAAGATGGAGTATTGTACTTGTAGCTGATTCATTACAAGAAAATGAGACTCCCTGTACTCTGATTTTATACGTACTGAATTTCACAATTACAGCTGAGAATCCAAATATTATGTGTCCCCTCCACATCCACAGCCCACCAGCATAACCATGCAAAAGTGAAAAAAAGCCTGATTGTTTTTCTTCGGTGACATTGAAGGAAGATTTCCTGTATTTACTATAGCTGCTAACAAAACATCTTAAGGTAGGCTTGCAACCAGGGAACTTTGGACCTGCGCTTCCTGTGGGGTTTTTGTCCAATTACTCATCCTGTTCTTTATTGTGGCAGCTGACCCCATCATCAAAACAGTATTACATTGCAATATCTGAGTAAAAGTATATGGCATCTGCAATAAGTTCTTGAATACATTTTTTCCTGCAAAGTAACGTGCTTAATGTAGTTCCTCTTCCAGCTTTTCTTCTATACAGTGACCAGAATTGGTATGTGAGTTTGAACTGCTAGTCCTCACGGAACTTCCTGAGAAAAAGGAATAAAAAAAGGGCAGTATAGAAGAAGATGTCCAATTTATACTGTTTTAATGCTAACATGAGCCTCACAGGATCCGGTATCTCTATATAGTTTGCAGTTTTGTTTCTAAAATAGGCCCATTTAAGTAATAACTAGAAATGCTAGACAGCTGTTTTTCTGGCAAGAATGATCTACACTATCAGTGTATACCCATTTTTTTTCTGATATTGCTTCTTTAAAAAAGCCCCAGATTTCACGGTCATATGGTTGTTGGCCAGTATTTTCCACTGAAGTAAAAAATTGTAGTTCTCACAATTCCAAAAGAAAGATTAAAAAAAGGAAATCTAAAAACCTCCAAAAATATTTTGCAAAATTTACAATTTGAAGAAAAATCAAATATGTTATTTTGGGTATCTAATAATTTTTTAAGTGCTTGGACTTAATGCTGTTAATACCAAAAGCAGATTTATTATATTTTTGAATTTTTTGAAAGCTAAACACAGCAAAACAATTTTTAATATCTTTTTAATTCATGACAGAGTTTGATTATTAACTTAAAAGCTTAATCTTAGCCATCCCATTTTAAGGGTCTTGAAGACAGTTTGTTTTGACTAGGAATATATTTTTCAATTGTACCTGTGTGATTTAGGAGCTAGGGAAATAGGCCTACATGTCAGGCTCAAGAGTATTCAAGGGATATGGGAAGGTGCATGCAGACTCTGTTCTTATAACTGATGAATGCCATTCTATAGATTCCACTCTGAGTCCAAAGTCTTACAAATATGTTAAATAGCTGGAAATAAAAAAAAAAAAAAGAAATATCTATATATAGAATTGTAAAAGAAGAGAAGTAATAGAGGAATTCCAAATTACTGCAGTGGCCTAATCAGGGTCTTTTCTAAGAACACTTCACCAGTATACAGTCATTTATATGTTATGCTGGGAAAGCATTTCTAGCATGGAGGCAACTGTACTGGTAAAACCCCCTCTGTATGGATATAATAAACAGCTTCCCAACAACGAAATGTGCAGCTGGTGAACATGAGGGTTTTTTCTGGCGTAATTGTATGTACTCACAGTACTTCCGCAAGGGTAACAGTTCAGTCAGGGATTAAATATTTTCATACCCCATTTCATGGCTCAAGAAGTCTCCTCAGAAGCTTAGCTGTATTGCCTGAAAGCCTGAAAAATCCCCCAAACAACAATTTGGTTGTTAGTTTGTTACTGAAGTAACAGGGCTTTTAATACGATAATACACAATCAGTAGAGATTGTTTGTTTGTTGCTTTTCTTTATTACTTTCCTGATCTCTGCCAGGAAAAAGGTACTCTTAGGACCTCCTATTGCACATGGAGCTGGTGAAACAAATGGGGAATGTTTTAATTTTAATTAATATGATCCTACTTAAGAAGAAATTAACAAGCTATTCTTCCAAAAATCTTTTTGTCAGTATTCCATGTCAACATTACACATCCATACAATGATGATTGAATGTATACAATTTTGTGAGTCTGCTTAGTATTCTTTCAAATTCAGCTTAACTACTCCATGTTGGCTTTGAATCAGTAGCACAAATAGTTCTGCTCTGATTCTGAAATTTCATAGCAAAGACAGCCTCAGGGTCACAGCAATGAACTGAGCGGCCTAAATCTAGGCTGCATTTATCACGACTCATACTTAAGAGCTGACTGAAATTCTTTGTTCTGTCACTATGTATGACAAGGCAGTACCCTGTCTCATTTATTAAAATAGGAAAGAGATTTCAAATTTCAATTTTGGCAGCATTTTCATTATCAGTATAATAAATATGAAGCAGAGGTTAACATCCTCAAAGCCAAGTTGTTGCAATAAAACATAGAAATAAAGTATTAGTAGCCACTTGACATACAGAACGTGCTCCAGGTTTGTAGGATTTCTTCTCATTTAAATATTCCTTGCATTTCCTGAGGCCTGTCTCCTTACAGGGCATTGGCAGGCTGTCAGAATCGATTTATGGTAAGTCTTAGAATAGCATTTTCAAAAAGAATATTAAGTCTCACATTCAAGAGCAAAGTTAGAGAGTTAGGACTTGCTTTTTAAAGTCATTTAAGCAGTTTGAGTAAGGATAGATGCCTAAAGGTGCACTTACCTGCTTTGTAGACACCTGCTTTTATTTGGAAATCTACTCCTCTCAAGCCTCTCAGGCTCCTCAGTGTCTTATTTCTTTCAATGGAATGAGCTTCTAAATCTTCTAAGCAATCTTTAAGTCTTTATTTTTGTCAGAATAGTATAAATACATACAAAAAGTCCAGAGACTATACTTTCATCGGAAAGCTTCAATACAGGTGGGGTTTAAAATTAAATAATAGTCATCTTCATCACCTAAATGGAAACAATAATTATGGGTACCTTACTATCATTGTTCTTCCATCCCCCAGTCTATAGTGGAAATGGGAATGAGAAACAGGGAAAAAATAAAATGGAAAAGTTTTTGATGCTTGGACTTTATTTGACAGCTGGGGAATAAATTAATTTCAAATTAAGATTAAAAAAAATAGGTTTGGTTGAACAAGCTGTTCTGGGAAAGAGTTCTCAGACAACCGTCTTATTAATTTTGGCCTGCTACCTGAGGGATATTGTCACCTTTATCTGAATTATAAAGGCAATCACTACTTCTTCCATTGAAGTTAGTAATTTTCATTTTCTTTCAAAAAATGTGTTGGTAGATACGTCACTGCTTATGGACAATTGTTCTTACATAGATATATCCATTGACTTAGATTTATTTCTCATACCTATGAGTAAGCCAGCATTACAAAAACTTGTGGTACTTGGAACTAGTTTCCTAGTTCTCTAGGATTTCATTGACCTCCAAAACGAGGATAGGTGCATTTAGGAAGAGTAATATATGTGATCTTCAAATTTTCTTAAAATTCAGTAGTCTTACTAGTGTTCAATCTCTTTTTCTTCAAAAAATTAACCCAAAGTCATGCAAGTATGTTTTTCCTTAATAAAATTTAAATTAAGGTCAATGTCTGCTACTCTTGTCTTAAACTCGATGGATATTTTTTGACATCTTCACCTTAGCAACTCCATTTTTGGGGTTCCATTATGATTTTTTTTTTCTGGTTCATGTGTTCTCTATTCTAAATTGGGTTTGTGCATCTTTCTCTTTTGCTATTTTCATTTTACGAGCCAGTATATGAAATGTGACCTCAAGTTACCGATTTTCATGTTTCTCGGAGCTGTGTTTCACTGCTCTCTGCATCCTCCATTCCCCTAACAGTTTAAATTCTTTTTCTTGAAGACATATATAATCCCATATCGTACTGTGCCCTAAATTCAAAATTCTCCATGCACTGAAATTCAGTCAGCAAGATAGACTTATTGTGATTTATTGGTAGCTTTAATTGATATGGTAGGAGAGGTCAAAAAGGGAACAATTTCCAGTCTGCCCTTTATGCTACCTGTGTGGCATAGGATGGAAGTGTTCTTACACCCCTCGAAGTGCCATTGCTTCACCTGTCCTGACCTGCCACATTTGTGAAAGTATCATGGATCGTTACTGTATTTTCAGTAATGTTGCAGCTGAACTGATAATAGCTCCAGATGATGCTTCTTCGGTTTTTTCTCTAGAAGCCTTTAATAGATACGCATATAATAAGCATGCACCAATATCATACGTAACCCAGCATCTCATATGTGGCTATATTGGATCAATTCCCCAGGGTTACATAAGTCTCCAGTAGTCACTTTTTCTCATTTATTTCATAATCCATTTTTAATTGAGATCACTGACTGTATAAGCCTTCAGAGGCCCTGCAAGTTTTAGTCCCCTTAGCAGATCTTTCCATTTCCAGGTGAGACAACAGTGCTCAGTAAAAAGGGTGGGAAATTATATTACCTTGGCAAGCAGAACTCTGTCACCTATGCCACCATCTTTTTGTTGAACTTACCTGTCTACAAGGATCTATGTGAGTTCTTTTTGGCTCTTGTTTTGTCACTAACTCATCTTAGTAGCTTTTTATCTCCCCTAGAAGTTCTTCAGTAACAAATCAAAACTCATGTACTTCAGAACACAATTCAAACCTTGTGTTTCAGAATATAGTGGAAAACCTACTATTGTCCGTGGTGATTTGTGGTTCCCAGTAGCATAAATTAGCTTCACTTCTCTTCATGGATCATATTTTCTAAGACTTCTGAGTGGTAGCTCTGCTGTGGCCATACTCCAACCCTTCTGTTTCTTGGGCTGCAGAAATGTGAGTCTTTCAAATAAATTTGCTTTTGGTCCTGCCAAAGCCTTTGAGAGATTCCCTGCTCAGGACAGGTGTGTGCCACTGTTGTTGAAAGGATGTAACCAAAGGTGGATTTCTGTGAGGCTCTGTCTCAGCTGGTTTAGGATGTTTGAACTCCCTACCTGTGCTTCTACTCTCTCTCCTAAGCAATTACTCATTGCCACTGTTTTGTTCTTGCATAAGTTTCTAACCTTTGTGAGGCTGTGCTAAAACCAACGTTTAAGTGCTTTGCATTAAAAATAGCCCATTCTTTATGGCAGTGGGGAAAAGAGCTTGGAGTTTTTTTAAGCATGTGTGTCATAGTACTGAAGTTTGTCAGGCCATCACCTCTTCAAACTGGAACCACTTTTAGTGTTTGCACTTCAGCTGCTAGTACACGCAGAAGTGGTTTTTGCTTTGTTCTGTTCTTTACACACATGGGGCAAATGAAGGTTGATGTACTTCTGGTATGTCCTAATTTTTCAGAGCTTACTTAAAATCCATGTATTCTTTCCACATAGTATTATTAAATATGGTGTGGTATAACTGGCATATGTGTCTAAAGTCCCTTTCCCTCCAACTACTTCTATCCCCAGTTGAACAAGAGATGCATGCGTTCCTATGATTTGATTTACTCCCTTTCTGGATAGGGATTTTGCCTGTAGCAGTAGCACAATCTATGTCCCTGTTCTCTAAAGCAGTAAATGTTTCTTTTCTTTCAGGCACACAGCACCAATTATAAGCATTCCAGAACACAACAGTATTTTCCTTACTATCCTTCTTTACATACACATATCTTGAGAACTGGATATATGTCTCTGTTCAAGAGAAAATGAGTGAACAGCCTGCAGAGTGCTAACAAATGATCCTTATTAGTTTTATCCATAAATGCATTATTCTTGTCAATAGAAGCTATGCAAAAATGAGTTTTGATAAGTAAAAGAGGTTTGCTTTCACTTGTTTTTCTTGCATATTTCTCATATAAGTAGGCTGTCATTAGTAGCTTTAAAAAGAATTTTTTTTGCTGCTTCACTACTGCATTTAAAACCTGTAGCTGTAGCTTTTGGTTATGCCTGTAGCTTAGTGCCAACTTGTTTAGCTTTACTTCACCAAAGGAAAAGCACATAGAGAAAGAAAAGAAGGAATGCAAGATAAACTGAGTGTTAACAGCACCTCTGTGACGTCTACAGGGTTTATGGTAAAAAGTATTTAACTGTAATTGTTGGGGTTTTTTTGCCATGGTGGGTGTGAAACGGCCAGGATTAAGAGAAGAAACAAGCATTTCCGAAGTCACACAACAGCCTGAAAAACAGATCTCACAGTAGATACAGGAACATTCGAACAACATGGGAGTGCATTTGTGGCTGCTAGTAATAGCCCTTCCAGAATACAAAACTCACTCCCTCATTCTATAGATCACTGTTTTACTGGGAATTGTGCCCGCTTGAACAGGTACTGAATTTTGCACAATGTCTTAGAATATTTGAAAGTGAAAGCTCAAGCTGTTATGTTTTAGGCTGAATTTATAGATGAATTTCTATCTAATTTAGAGAATCCTCACCTAGATTAGGTGCTTTATATCTTGAATACTTCTGTCACTTCATCCCCTACTTAATTACTTTCTTTCTTCCCTAATTGAGTTTAGGGTAATAATTTTGATAACTCAGACACCATCTGGCATGGGAATATAGATTTCACAAGAAGAAAGCAGCAGAATAGCATTTGAAATTCGGCTGTATTTGTTTCCTCTCTCTTTTTAAGAGAAATAGTAAAATCCAGGCATGAAAATATTGTCATTTCACAATTTTCAAAGAAACATGCACCATAACAAATCCAGTGGTGTATAACTACAGAGTGTACTTTAGAATTCCTTACACATACTCATTCTGTTAAATAAAATAAATAATAACATGGTTGTAGCTATGCGATTGAGGCTTGAAATGAGGCTTATTTTCACATCTGTTGTGTGCAGCTGATAAAAGCCAGTCGGTTAGATTAGATATACCTGGGCTGCTCGGGGCTGAGTTTGGAAGGCATGAATTGATGAAAATTCATTACATAAGCATTTTACATTGCTTAATCCATAGAGCAGGATCAGCATCAGACTATTATGAGGGATTACAGTCTGCACAGCCACACAGAGGATGAATCTAAAATTTGCAGAAATTTCAAAATGAAGAAGGGAATTGGGAAATGCTGGGCTCTGAAATTAAGGCATTAAGGATCTTCAGAACCTGCTTAAGAACCAGATCCAAAATGCCTGAACAAGAGAAGCATAAAAAGGGGAAAAAAAAATCTCAAAAAGGGAAAAGGCACAACCATGAAATTAAATACATGGTAATTGATATCTAACAGATTTGGAGGTTTTTATATTGTTGGTAGACTTAAAGACTTAAACTGCTTTGTAAGTGCTGTAGTGTAACAGAATGGAATTGATATCACTTTACTTTGATTTGAGCATTTTTTCTTGGGGTCTGGAAACCTGTGTGCCCTAACCCTAAGAGTTACACCTCAGGGTGTGCTGGGTAGGTATCTGTTAAAATAACATGTTTTTCAGTATAAAACTTTCCCTGCAGATCTTTCTCAAGGGTAATTCCAACAAAAATAAGCAAAGCAAGCAGTAATTCAAATGATTGACCATACACCCTTGCTAGTTTTGTGTGTTTATTTATCTGGTGTAATACCGTTGTCTTACAAGTTCTGCTCATGTTTACCACGGGGTATTTAGTGCTCCTTTAAATGCCCAGCAACACTTATGATTGCGTTAGTCATCACTCCTCAGGCAGAATTGATGGCTCCACCTTAGCTGTCACAAGTTTGTCACAGGTGCTTGCCCTTCCGTTTACCTACCCTAGCTGATGTGTCTGTTGTTACAGAATGTACCTATCGTAGTAAAGCACAAGTAATTTGAAGAGTTGTAATAAAAAACTGGAATTGCTAGTTCAAAGTGTTCAAAAGTCATAATTCACAATGTCTAAAATTACAAGGTTTTAAGAGCTTTGTCTCCTGATTTTTTTTGTTGTGACAGGTAGTGTTTTTTTTCAGCTCTCTCCTGTTGAGGTAAAATGAGATTTTACTGCAAAGGAAACAAACTAGCCAAAACCACTGATATTTTCTCATGTAACTTCAAGATTTGACTTTCCAGTATATCTAAGATATTGCGAGACTTTAAACACAATTTTAAGAACTGTCAATGCTGAATACAGGCAGCAAATTATTTGCTCACTGTTACATCTTGTGTGCATCTTAATGTTCCAAGCTGGAACAAGATTAATGACTGTCACGTAGCAGTAGAGTAGAATAGACCTACGTGGTCTTTGGGCAAGTCTGGAATTTTACTTTCCCTCTTGATTTGATTCAGGAGAAGAAAGGAAAGCATTGTCTCAGGGAATTTACAATAAATACTTGTGCTTATCAAATAAGAAACTCAATTGTTTCCGTAGAAGGTACTAATATAAGGTGCTAGTATGAATTTTAAATATATACCTGGTGAAGTTACTGTTTCTGAGAACAGGAAAGACTGTCTTTCAGAATATAAGAAATCACATTCAAATGTCCTGCCAAGTGGAATTTTACCGTAAGGGACAGTATACATCTTACATACTGACAGAAATACAGGTTTTTCTTCAGAGGAGCACATGAAGTTAGAACTGGTACAGCTCAATTTCTGTACGATTTTAATGATAGTTAAGACCAGAACAAGGCATGATATAAAAAGTAAATTTGATAGTAATACCACAAAAAAGTATTCTTATATTGTCTGCTTCAGTTTTTCCTGAGCAGATGATTATAACTTGAAAGTAGGGAAGGCTGTATTTTATTATTTGCTGTAAGGGTGTGTATTGCAGCTGGCTGGTCTCAGAATGAAAAGGGTGAAGTAAGCGGTGTCCTTCAAGCATTCACTCCTCAGCCTTATCTTATATCCGTTCTTAGCAGCTGATCCCTCTCTCTAGATTAATTCAACTTACTACGTACATAATGGAATATGTAATTGAAAATAATGAATAAGACCCTTCCTTTTACCTCAAACAAGATGGGAGTAGTTATGAAGGGGACCTACTTTTATTTTCTCTCTCTTATTTCCCCCCTCTCCCCATTGTTGTTTCTTTTTTAGCTTGACCTTTAAAGGAGTTCTACAGTTGCAGCATTTTTTTGTAAAGCTGATCTATTGTTTGTGTTTCTTTTTCCCGCATGTCTGATTGTTCTTTAGGCATAAGGTGTGTTGATTCAGCGTTTTTTATATGAAACAATTTTGGCCAAGTCTCCATCTATTCTGCTAGACTTCAAGACAACAAAAGATATTTCAAATGATAGAAATAAACCTGTAATTACAGTAACAAAGGAAGATGGATAGGTATTTTAAGTCTATCAACATCAAGAAAGGGTAATTGCAAAACTGTAATTGACCACTACACACAACCCATTTACTCCTAAACACAAGAATTTTTGTAAAGGTCTCCACCTTCATCTTCCCTTTAGCTCAACACAAAAACTCAACATAGACATCAATTAGTTCATAGATAAGTCACTGTAGAAAGGCTATCGCTGTCAGCTCTGATCACAGGCTACTTAACTTATTAAATTGCCATATTGTAGTATTTCATTTGTACTTATTAAAGAGGTCTCCCACAGTGTACTGTACTTTTGAGATAAATTCCTGGAGGTAATGAAAACTTAGAAAACAAGAGATCTTGTTGAAAAAGAAAAAAGAGAAGAGAACGTGTTTATTTAAATACATACAGATCCTATTAATATTGAGCACTGCTGCCCAGATTGAGTAAAGCAACTATATTTTAGAATAGTAAGTAATCATGTCAGTGGAACTTCACCTCAGTGTCATCTTCCACAAGTATAGGCATATTCTTTAGTATCCTTATGTAGGATCCTAAACATACAGTAAGATGTTTCTGTGCACTGGAGCAGAAATTTCAATTAGTCTCACAGATATACCTCATCTATTACAAGAGAAAATCTTTGTAGGCAGAACATCTAAATCTTCTTGTAAGTTGATGATATTTAACCCTAGTAAACTTGTGGCTGCTCAGAAAGGGAAATTTTCATTTGCTTGCTACACAGGAAGCTTGGCAGGTTTGTGATGGGGCACAGGGGATATGGCCCACGTTCTGACCTACCACAGAGCAGCACTGTGTATGTTTATGGTACAACATAACAATGACTAACAACACCATGCTGTATGCATGCAGAATATCATGAAATATTAGCCTATGCTTGTTTTCATCAAAGTCACTGAGTTTTTGCCTTTGAATCGCTTGAAATAGGGTTATGTTTCTGATATGCTGTCTTCACTTTTGCAACAAAACAGGAGAATCATACAGAGGAAATCTAGGTCTCCAGTTGAAATGAAATGTGTATTTACCTTATATATCTGATATAAAATTAATTCAGTACATACCTATTTGTTTGTAGAGGGAGCATCTTTAATGTATTAAAGCTAAATGGTTTTTAAAGAGGTAAGTGTTAAGTAAGTCAATGTGAAAAAGAGGTTCCATATTACATGTCAATGGAGTCCAGTTACCAAAACTATATATTGTAGTCCTGGGGTGGATATCTGGCCACAATTAAGCTAATTCTGAAACCACTGTTAATTTCCATGGGATTTCATGAGAATTAAGACTACATTTTCTACTTACTTTGTTTTAATTTCACTACTCCGTCTATGTATACTATGGGATTTGGAGATTTTAAGTAGAAAAGTAGTGTTTTATCAAACAGAATATATCCGCCAGCCATGGCTTCCTATTTGGAAAACATGGTGAAATAAGAAAATGTGAAAATCTATTTAGGATTCTACCAAACTGTATGGACAACTCATTGCTGTTTGATGTAGTTGTAACTTCTGCAGGTAATCTAACTAGTTGCTTTTAATTTATTTGAAAATATTGTTCTAGCGTTAGGGTTTTTTTTTAATATATGACTTATTTTTCTATCTACTATCTTAAAATGCTTTGTGTTTCATTTCTGATGTCATAGCCATGACAAGTAAGCAACCATCTGCATCACTGCTGTGATGTTTTTTTTCTCTGCCAAGTGTATTAGAAATTTTGCTGTATATATAGTACATGACGATCTGTTATGACATATTTCTTCATGAGGAGGGTGGGAAACTAACTCATGAGTTATTTTATCGCTTGTCATCGGTGAAGATAAATGTCATAACACTGATCAGCCTTCATGTGTTCTGAATGTGCTGTTATTTGCATTTTCCCCTCACTGTTCTTCAGGACTGAAGTGGCTGAAATGACAGGTGCAGCAAATGAAAAGGGCTGAGAATGTGTGGGGAAAATAGAAGACTCAATACTGAACGATATTAATATCTTATGCACTGCTATGTCACCAGTAAAATAACACTGATGAATTTCATAACATATTAAACTAGAAGTATAAACTTGAAATATTTCTGTCTGCATGCGTAATATTCAGGTACATTTAGAAAGAAGAGAAACCATTGTTTTAAAAGTTGATTCTTTGCTACTTGCCTTTAGATATATCTGTGCTCATATCTATTGCTAGTGGTTAGAGCTCTGTAAGATTTTAAGGTTCTTACAGATGTGGTTCCTGCTAAGGAAGAAATTGTGTGGTGCAGAATTTGGATTTTTTTTATTTACTTACTCATTTATCCTTGAACAATCCTTGATGCTCAGTCAGTATTCAGGCAATCTCCTTTTTTCAGCAGCATCAATCAAAATACCAGTGCATAGTTCTCTGATGGCATCTCTGTGCCAAGGGAGATTAAGGGATATACAAGCTTTCCAGCAGGCTTCAGTAGCACCAACCAGCCTGAACTAATACAGCATTTCTGTATATGTGTTGAAAATTAACTTTTGAGATTGTGTGTAGCAGTGCTACCAGGTGACTTCTAGCATTACACATCAATTTTGCTATAGCTAAGTTTTAAACTATCACTTAGGAGCCTAAATGCTGGCTTTCAGAGGGGCTGACCACCTGCATTCCCTTAGATCATCCATTTTTAACCAAAGCCAGACTCAGTCATCTTTTCCTTTACTATTCATTGCTGTTTGATAAAAATCATTCAGGTCTGTTAATAGTAAGCCTGTGATGGACTGTGGTACAGTAGCTATATGGGAGCAGGTAGTTGTGTTACGGATTCCGTAAAGATCTTCCCAATTCTTCGCACATTTCCTTATCCCTAAAGCAAATGTGCCTATGAATTCCCTTGATATTAAGCATATGTGGGCATGCCTTCTGTGTCATATAATTGTGAAAATGTGGAGAATTGCACACATAAATGTAATCTACTCACTGTGTGTGTTTAACTGTATTCTTGATACTATAGTTAACTGGGGTGGGAAGGCTATGACTGGTGACCAAGAATCATGTTCAGGAAATGAAGTTTTTATCTGGAGAAAGCGAGATAAGGAAAGGCTGAACAGGGAACCACGTAAAGATACTCCCTTGGAGTAGAGGGCCACATTTGGAGGTCACTAGGATTAATGGGCTGAATCTGTCCAGTGGAGTTTCAGCATATCTTTTAAGGGCACCAGGCTGGCTTGTCACAGAGCAGTTGTTACACTTTTTTCAGGTTGCAAGGAAACTTAGGTAAATGTTATGAAGAATATGCAAAACTCTCTCTTATCTTATTCTTATTAGAGATATTCTGGAAGAAATGAATGATTGCATTTTTCCTGTTATGCAGGGGTAGGAATTTTTTTTGCTCTAGCTAGTAGATGTCAGTGTGTATAAGTGCATTTCTTCTGAATGGTTGGCCTGATGAGGGTAAGGAAGGATATGCAAAGCAGACTCTCTTGCCCAGGTTCCCCAAATCCAAGTGCTGTACAATCAGGAAGTGCATTATAGCATCTATTGTTGCTTCAGCAGGGAAAGCGTGCTTTACATATGCAAATACTGCTCAGAAGTTTAACTTAATAATTATCAGCTGGAGACTCTATTGATGAGCAGCTGAGGCTAATCATCAGCAACAATCTGAATTAACTACTACTAGGCTTTGATTGAGCACACTTGTCTCATGCTTGTGGTTACTGTGGCAATTGTAGGAACCTATAGGTATTTTTATAATCTTTCCTAAGCTTATAGATAGATATTTCTTGTACTTTCTGTACTCTTAAAAAAAACTATTAAATGCTGTATTTTAGACTTTTCCCTTCCTATCTCTTCCACAGTGTTTTACTGAGCAGGAGCCAGCATAGAAGAGTTTCATTCTTTTACATCCCACTGCCATGAATGGCAGCCACAGCACTGTGTACAACTGCAGGGATCCATCTGGGCACATGCTTTACCTTAAAGAGCTTGTAATGGCTGCCTGCTATTGTTTATGTATCCTGCTTTATTGGGGCCTCAGAAGTTACCTTAACACCAAGCTCACACCTGAACATAAAGAAATCTGGGCATAAGATATCCAAATGGTTAATGAGAAAAGAGATACAGCTACTCAGTAGGAAATCTTCAAATTAAGAGGATCCCATTGTCTTCCCTCCCACTCCTACTCTACACCAGGGAGATTCAGCTGGCTACAAATACTAACCCTGCAGATATCATTCATATGCCTTTTCCTAAGTGTGCCTTATTATTCACATCACACTCCTACAGTCCCTCCACAGCTTCCCTTCTAATTATTCCCTGCTTGCCCATTCCTGTGAATAACCAGTGGCATTCACCCATATTCTTCCATTTAAGGCAGTTAGTAGTCCATCCTACTATGAATTAGATGTCTCGTTTTCCAGGAGGTGCCACAATTTATTTTAATTCATCTGGATTATAACTCTGAAGTTATATAATTGAGTTGCAGAAGGTTTCAGCTTTCGGGTAGAGACACCCACTAGACAGTGCTTTAGTGGAGGTTGTAGAGGGGAATGCTTCAGGGCAGAAGCAATCAGACTAGCTCTAACCAGCTCCATTGATGGTGTAAACAGAGTTGGATGCTTTGCACTGCAGAAGGTAAGAAGTGTTGCATGACCCTTTGGGTCAGCTAAGCTGGGGGAATGGTGACCTCTAACTGAATAATAACGTCTGCAACTGATCTAAAAGGGGTCATTTATTTGTGCCCCTAAGTGACCACTGCTAATTGTGATGTGGTTGTTTGTGACAAAAAGTCATTTCTAAGTGATGGCTGGTCATTGGCTCTGTAGAGAAGTTCTTCTGCCAAAAATGCTGTAGGCAGCACCTCTGAGCCTGGCTAGGGTGGTCAAGGACAGGAGGGGTATTGACCCTCCTCTCCTGTTACCAGATTACCTGCAGTATATTTGCGGAGTGTTGTAGGAGTTTTCCCTGCAATACCCTTTTGGTGTCTGAACATTTTAGTCTTGTGAGCTGTCACATGCGTCTTTACCTGCATGGAGAGTTTTTTGGGAAAAAAAGGGTAGATAATATCCCTCTAGCTTTGTGCAGAAAGAGAGCTTTCTTTTCTCCTTCATCTCCCCTACTTCCCTAACTGTTACAGAAAAAAAATCAGCCAAAAAATCAGCATCTTTACAGGAATGGGGCTTGGAGAAAGCAACAATTCATCAAGAGCACAGATGGCTTATTTAGAATCTAATAGGTATTAAACCATTATTTTCCCCAAGCTTTACTCCTGATATTGATAACGTGTTATCTTTGCCAAGTTCTCCTCTGATAGCATGTTCTGTTTGTCAAGCCAAGTCCCTGATAAAATCTTATTTTCACTCAGTGCTTACTCTGATAAGACATTATTTTCTTACATCTCCACTCCCAGTGGAAAGGAGGGAAACGTTATTTTTAGTCATTTTCTGGGGGAGGCATATATTTTGCCAAGGCAGTGCAAAGCAGGGAAACGAAGAATGAGAAGACAAGAAAAGAAAAAAAAAAGTCATTGTATTCTAGACAAGGGAATGAGCAAATAATTTTAAGACTTAGGGGCTTTTGTTTTAAATTTGCTAATAAGCTAACATTCATAACATTAGCTAATAAGCTGATATTTCATTTGAAAAAAAACCCAAACTATTAAAAAGAGCAATATCCATTTTCAGAAAATATGTATAATATATTTCGATTTCCTTTCCCTTTCTTCCTGTATTCTGTTGCTATGTGCTTTTGCTTTACCTAGAGTCTTTCATTGTTTACCATCCCTATTATTCCTGTTAGAAGCACCAGAATTATGTTCACTCAGCCAACACATAAACAGCTTTCTGCAGCTATGCAATGGGATGCCATCATTGACAGTACAGTGGCTAACTCCAAGACACAACCGCTTCCTCATCTAGTGTGCAGAGCAAATACAACAATGTGGAGAGTGGTTCTTGGACCACTCTGCTAAGTTAATTAAAGAGACTTGAAGGTGTGTCTTGAACAAGGCAGAGGAGAGTAGAAAGAAAAGTTTGTAGTTTATGAAAAACTTTGTAGTTTATGAAGTCAAATCTGCCCTGGGTAATTGTTTCTGTCTCTACTACTGAGTTCATAACACGTAGTTCATGACTACATGATATTCATAAAACAAAGCTATTACAAGTGTCTGCTATTTTTCCCCATTTTCTGGGTTTCCAGCTTGCAGACTCTTGCATTACAGAAACCTTAAGCATATATTGTTACATATGCAGATGATGAGGTCTGTCCTTTGAGCAAATGAAGTGCAAAAAAGGTGCTTATTTGTTGAAACACTACATCAGAACTCAATTGTGCATTCCAGCCTGGTATTTTCTTTTGGTATTAATGACTCCAAACTTCCCTGTCCTGCCTGTAAGGAGAGACTGGTAGCACCACGTTTCCCTCAAATAACTTTGAAGAATAAGTCACTGATCGTTGTGCAGTGTTCAGGTGTTATAGTGATGAGCATCATAGGCCAATAAGGGAATAAATAAGTCCTTTTGCAGAGCAGGGTATGTGAGGTCACAAACTGAATGATGAGCTGAAAAAAAGCTACCGAACAGCTGTGAGCACCATCTACCCTGTGCACTCAGTGATGCCAGGGTTCTCTGGAAAGAAAGTGGTGATCATGCAATTAATGATCCTGTCATCATGCTTAAGGGAATGACTGCAGGTTTTCCCTTCACCCCTCCCTTCTACACAGGTTCAACTTCACGCCTGAGTTCTCTTCCTCCTTCCTGATTCCTGAGCAGCGTAGGGCCAGGGAATGGTAGTTGTGCTCAGTTCATCACATGTTGTCTCTGCTGTTCCTTCCTCCTCAGGAGAGAGCTCCTCACGCTATTCCACTGCTCCACCATGGGGTCTCTCACTGGAGAGTCCTCCATGAACTTTTCCAACATGAGTCCCTCCCACAGGCTGCAGTTCTTCATGAGCTGCTCCAGCGTGGGTCCCTTCCATTGTGTCACAAGTCCTGCAGCGTGGGCTCCTCTCCATGGGGCCACAGGTCCTGCCAGGAGCCTGCCCCAGCACGTTTCCTATGGGAACACAGCCTCCCTGCTCTAACATGGGGTCTTCTGTGGGCTGCAGGTGGATATCTGCTCCAGCATGGACTCTGTGGGCTGCAGGGGACATCTTGCCTCACCCTGGGCTGCACCACAGGCTGCAGGGGACTCTGCTGCACTGCCTGAAGCACCTCCTCCCCTTCTTCTTGACCAGCTTTGGCATCTGCAGAGCTATTCCTCACTTATTCTGCTTGCCCTTGGCCAGCAGTGGGTCTGTCTTGGAGCTGGCTGACATTGGCTCTATTGGACACAGAGGAAGTTTGTAGCAGCTTCTCACAGAAGCAACCCCTGTAGGCTCCCAGCTATGAAAAACTTGCCACTTTGCAAACATGATGTTCCGTGGGTGTAGGGTTTTTCTCTGTGATACGTTTAATTTCCAAATCCACTGAATATAGAGGGCTGTCTTGTTCAAGGAAAGGGGAGTAGGAAAGTATCTGCCTGTGTATGTATATTGCAGTAGGCAATAATGTGATGCTTGAAGTGAGGCTGGCCTGCAGTGGGAATTAATGGTTCAGGTTTGGATTGAATAAAACATGTTAGCATGTGAGTAAGTACCGTTAGTAGCGGTGGAAGTGAACAAAGATTTAGCACTTAAAGGACAAGCTGAAGGGCTTAAGTGCAATTACTGTTGCCAAAGTCTAAGGCTGGTGGTTGATGGGCATCTGGTGTGGAAACAGTCCTTGCAATGAACATGTAATTTAGCACATATGCTGTCCGTGCCAAATACCAAGAAGGGCTTAATATTTACTATTATAAAATAATACTTATTATATGTAAATAAGCTGATGGGAGAAGCTTTTCTGTTAGAGCTGAGGAAATTTGTTTGAGCAGTATGAAACATTTGGTTGCCATTTCTTGCACTGTTTCTGTCTAGTGGGCATCAGCCTTCAGTGTGCTCACTGTGACATCCTTCAGTGGCACAACTTTCTACCACTGAAACTTGGAAGCATAAGCTTATAATTGCCTCATGTCACGTTAGAATGAAGAAGTTCTGTGTTCACAGATCTGTAGTAAATTGCTTAGACTATATTCCACTATTACGATGTTTTTCTGGGGAAGGTTTTCTACTTCCAGCTGAGATCACACTTCAGTGATTCAGAAAAAGGTGTCAGAGAAAAAAAATGCTTTAGTGAATGTGGGGATAGTCACCTTGGGATGCCTTAGCACCTACTCTTGGAGGTATATGTCTTAAAGTTGCAAACTGTTAACAAAAAGGATTTCATTCATAGCTGCCTGTAAAACCAGTACCTACCAGAGCATCCAACTGAGCAGAAGTGCATAGAGTACTAAGGTTTTAGATGATTAAAGCTGAGCTAGAGCTCCAAAGGAAAAGGAATAGTTTATTTGCTTACACAGAGCTTTAATGTCTCCACAGTCCTGACCGCAGTCGTCTTATTTTTCTTTCCCTTGGGTTCCATGGAGTTTTCTACGATGATCTGTATGGAGAAAAAAGTAATTGGAATGAACTTCAAATGATTTTGCTCTTGGTCTTAACAGAGGGAAATTCATGAGGGTAGTTGCTTGCTATCCCCGTTCTTTCTGCAGAATGTTGGCTTTTGGTTAAAATTGTTATACTGATAGTCCTCAAAGCATGCAGTGATAATGTGAATTTTCAAATGTGAAAAAATGTGAAATGGGGGAGTGGTGTTTTCTTGTGTCTGTAGTCAGACAGACTGAAATACTGTCTGTGAGCAGCATAACTTGCTCTTATCTCAGATGTGATAGGACAAGGGGTAATGGGTTAAAATTTAACAGGGGAAGTTTAGATTGGATATAAGGAGGAAATTCTGTCCTGTTAGGGTGGTGAGGCACTGGAATAGGTTGCCCAAGGAGGTTGTGAATGCTCCATACCTGGCAGTGTTCAAGGCCAGATTGGACGAGGCCTTGGGTGATATGGTTTAGAGCAATGTGTCCCTGCCCATGGCAGGGGGGTTGGAACTTGATGATCTTAAGGTCCTTTCCAACCCCAACTATTCTATGATTCTATGATTCTATGCAGCCTAGAGTTCAGTGTCATCAGTTAATTCATTATAAAGGCATTACATGCTATTAGATGGGATGAATAATATCTAAAACACATAGAAATATCTAGAACTTATAAAAAGGCCAAAACCAAGTAGTTTGCACTTATAAGAGCAAAAGAAATATAAAAAATTAAGGAAAAATAGCACACAACATGCTACATAAATTTACCTGTGTTGATTAGTTCTTATCAAAATTTTAAGCATTTGAGTTCACATGAGGGTCATCTGAGAAACTTGGTATCCCTGCCTCTGTACTTGTCTTCTCCTCTGAATCTGGGTGAAATTCTCTTTCCTACACTCTGCTTCCTTCTCCCTTATCCGCCTCTGCAGTTAACCTTTGGCTAAACTTTGTTTTCTCTGTGGGTCTTCCCCGGCAAGCTTCCAATGCCACTGAGTCCTTTTCAGGACTATCACCTCTCCAAGTCTGGTAACTACAAAACAAGAAACTTGATGTTAATATTTATCTTTTATGTTTTGTATGTAAGAAAATTCCACTGCTTCAGTCTTTATTCTTTAAAGTAAATTATGCTGGTTTGCTTTCTATAGGCTTTATTTCTTCTAGTGTCTTAAGGTGCTCTGCTTAAGTAAGGTTTAATGAAGTCTCTTGCTTTAAACAGAGTTGACTTCACGTTTGCAGAAGCGTTCAATAATCCATAGAATTCATAACTTGCATATTATCAAGCTTTCTGAATTGTCGGACCAACTGTGATGATAAGTCATTGACTGCTGTCAACCATGAAATAATTACTCAGGTTTGGGTTTGGTTTTGTGGACAAGGGAATTTCACAGATCATTTTTATTTCTTTGGTACAGTTGTATTAGCACAAAGAGTCTGAAGTAAAAGGCTTGAAACCCACACAAAAAAAAATAAATCCGAGACTTTCAAGGCCCCAAATTAAGCCCAAACGAATAATAAAAATTTATAGCTTTTTTATTATTTATTGCACCATTCAAAATTTTACTACTTGGTTCAGAGCACAGCAATGTTTCTTGAAGTGATCCCTGGGAGATCTTCTGTCCTGAAGTCATTCAGACCTTGTTATGTGTTATGTTACTTTATTTTGATTTAGATTGGTTAAAAAGTGTCTAGATATCAGTTCAGAGCACTCTGCCAGTTACCTGAAACTATGAAATTCAAGTGCAGTGCAGTCAGTTTAACTCTTATACCAAGCAGCACACACAGTCAAGTATTAGTGGTCCCTTACATTAGCTCACTTACTATTTTTTCAAAGATGGAGTGACGAGAATAAGAAGAGATAAATGACATCTGTGTCATACTGGATATTCACCAAGTAGGGAGTGAAACCTTTGACTAGATTTGCATTGTAATTGTATGTCTGATGCTAACACAGATTGTTTGGTGTATGGGTAAGTGGGGGTGCTTGTTTTCTTTGTATCTGAGAGTATCTACACAATATACTCTTGCTGTCCAGGAATGGGAATGCAATATAATCACATCCAAATGAGTTTTATTCTTTCTAGCTTGGGTATCAGCAGCTGAGAAATAACACAATTTCACTTCCATGCCTTCCAATCTGGATGGAGAAAGATAATTCTGCATTTTATTTCTCTTCTAATTATAGCATATTTCTGTCCCTAATGTTGACATTTCTCTATTTTTGCATCCATGATTTTCATGCTCTTCAAATCTGTCATTTAATTTTTAATAACTATTTGCTTGAGCATTCACGTTCCAAAATACCAGTGGCCAAACTTTCAGAATCCGACTTGAGACATTTTTGAAGCTCAGATTTATCTATAAGCTTCGTTAATACTAAAAATAAATAAATTAGATTTTTATTTTCTGGAAGAGAGTCTGCAAACCAAATGCAAGATAGTATATACAAATGGTGCATTAAAACAGGATAGCTATTTATATAGAGAACAGGAAGTGTGTATACGTCAACAATGGGAGTTAGCATTGTGGTTTTGATTTCTATAGCTGTTTTTTTCATGAGCTCAGTTTAGAGGACTGCTCACCATTCATGTAGATGTGAAACAACGGAAGAGAACAAGCAATGAGCAGTTCATTATAGCAGGGAGATAGTTTTGAGTCAGAAGTTGAGAAAAGTACTTGGTAAGGAGAACTGATAAACAAAAACTGTGATGTCCATTTTCTGAACCAGCCAGGATGGTGTTTATTTGATAAAGCCAAAGGAACTCTCTGCATGGAAAATATTAAATAGCAAACTTTTTCTTTTAATGTAAGCAGGTAGAAAGTTATTTCAGAGAAATGCCTTAGTATATGATATTCACCTATCTTCACTGTAAAGAAATGTCTTGTTGATTATGACACTGTAGATAACTCTTCCCATATTTTGCTTTGTTTCAATTTGATTTCAGTTGAACATTTTAAACCAGTAGTTTAGTTTGAGGGTTTGTTACCACCCATCAAGCATTTCTAATCTGTGTATGTAAAATTGTATTAAAGTTACATGAAAATATGTCTCCTTTGAGAACACATCAGTTACATCCCTATTTACTCCCTTATGTTTTGGCAGCAATAATGTACTGTGAGGTGATGGCAGACTGTGCTGCAGTTGTCTTTGGCTATGGATTTTGGGTTTAGGTTATTATTATTTTTTTTTATATACTTTATTTCTAGCTCAGTATTTAATGCTGTTTTTAAAAAATGAAGATAACTTTTGAAAATGTGAAAATGAAGTGTTTCCTGTTTCTGGAATGTAACTTTTTAGTTAAATGTTCTGGATTGAACCATTGTGATTTTTTTTTTTAAATTCTCTTGTTGTCTTTTTCAGCCAAAATACTTTCCAGAATTTGCCCTACATGTATATTGAATGTTTCTGTCCTTCTGAGCTTCTCATTTCTCAGCAAGCACATAATACTGTGCTGCTGAATAAAAACCATCTGCTCCTCACATGTGAATCAGCTGGGGACACTGTTTGGCGCAAAATGGTAACCAAAATGCTGTAGCTTGACTGTAAAAGAAATGGGGAATAGGAAGATTATTTTGTCTTGCATACATTTCTAAAATATATGTAGCTGTATAGTAATTGCTTTCATATTAAATTCTTCTAGTCTTGACTGTCTTCCCAGACCAGAGACTGGCAGGCAGCCCTATCCAGAACAAAAGAAACACATGCTTATCTTTTAGTGTGGTTTTAAAATTAACAGGACCTGGAGCTCATAGAACTTTAACATTTGTCCAAGTTTACCGTGGTCTTAAGCATTACCTTGAAGTGTCAATTCTGTATAAAACGTGGCTGGATTTGAAACACATCCCTGCCTCACAGTGCTGGCATTAAAGGAAAACACAACTCCAACTATATTCTGAGAGAAGTGTTCTGTTTCCTCCTCTTGCAGATGGGAAGCCAGTGTCACTGTCTCCACTTGAATCCCAGCCCCACAGTCCTCGGTACACGGCGTCAAGCCAGCGGGAGCGCGAGAGCTTGGAAGTCCGCATGCGGGAGGTGGAGGAGGAGAACCGCGTGCTTCGCAAGCAGCTCAGCCTGGCACAGAGTCGCAGCCCCTCACACCACCGCGGCAATCACTCCAAAACCTACTCCATGGAAGAGGGGACAGGCGACAGCGAGAGCCTGCGGGCTGGCATTGTGGCAGGGAACAGCTCTGAATGTGGGCAGCAACCAGCAGTGGAAAAATGTGAGGTAAGTAAACAAAAGGAACCTGCCAGAAACAAAGTTTCTTAGATTTGATCCTTCAAGGACATTGCAGATCCCTATCTCCTTCCCTCTAAAACTTTCTGCTCAGAAACCAGCCTCTTTGAGGACTACTGAGTGCAACTTTTTAGATAATTTTTAATTATTCTTTAAAAAAACACACCTTTAAAACATTTAATCATCTGAATAGCTTTCAGGTTACTATTTGATCAGAGTTTTTTGTCTTTTTCATTCTTGTGTTCCCAAACCTGATGTAAAAATCAAAGCCTTGTTCCAAGCTGACTTCAATACAGCTGTGCTGATAAAACCTGTGGCAAACTGACCCCGTGCATTTCTAAATGAAAGCGCCACAGTGCTTTCAAAACCCTTATTCCTTTGTTTGTGTATCTGTGCTAGAAGAGTTCAGGGTTTACCATTAATTAAATTGTGGCTTATGGAGCCAGCCTGTGCTTTTGAGTCACTTACAGTAGTGTTTCTGGATGCTACTGTGGAATGACCTGCTTTGTGTGAGCTATGCAGAAGAGGTATGGTTAGCGGCAGAGAAGAGGAAGTCAGTTTCTAAGAAGATTTGGGGGTTTTCCTCTGGTTTGGTTTTATCCATTTTATGCCAGTAGTTTTGTGGATGGCATCCAGCTATGTAGTTGTCAGTTATGTGAATGATGACAGTTCCGAATATGGATAGATCCAAAGCAGGAAGCCTTGCTTAAAGGCCTTGTGCCAATCCCAGCTGGTGAAGATATCAAAAATAACTTCCTCCATTTATTTCTACAAAAAGGGTAATACTATATCACCTTTAATCTTGCTTTCTGACACTGGAAAGATAAAAGCTAAAAGAAAGTAAGTGGGAGTGAAAAAGAAGTCCTAATTATCTCTTTAAGTAAAGTCTATTTAATGGGCAAATATCCAGTATTGTCTAAGAATGAATTATTGCTTTCCATTTAGGCATCTTTGTCCAGCAGTGTGGAAGAAAAGAACCAACATTATTTTAAGGAGAGGGAAAAGGAGGTTTTTCATTTTCCCTCTTCCTAATACTGAGGGTCTGATTTTCTGCCCTGTGAGCACTTTGGCATTTATTTTAATGAGGAAAGTTCAGAACTTCAGTAAACAAACTTCACTTTTCACTTGTTTTCATGCCAAGCAGCAATGAGCTGAATCTCAGTTCTTGGTTTTTCAGTGTACCTACCAATCTGGGACACAAAAATAGCAGCTTAAAAGAGGAATAGTTTAAGTGGCCTTTCAGTTTATAATGTGTTTTCCCAATAAAATCTCTTGCACTGTAGGGTGTAGCATTGTGCTGAAGGCAATGGTTATATAAAACATGAAACCTCACTTTATTTGCTATGCCCCTATCTCACCACACACTATTTTCATAACAAAATAGCTTTTTTCAGTAATTCAGTAACAGCAATGGAAGTTAAAATTAAACTTCCTTATTATCAGATTTGCCAGGGGTGTCATCTTTTATCCTACTAGTGTAGATTCTGGTTCCGTGTTTATGTGAATGGTATCTGGACTACATTCACCCTGTGTTTCAGTGCTTCAAAGGTGTGAACTAGAATTTTTTTTGGCCTCTTACTCTGTAATATGTCACAGCAAGGGTCAACAACTTGGGAAGAAAAAGACAAGGTACCTGAGAAAAAGACTGGGCCATGGGGGAGAAGAGAGCTAGAAGTAGGGTGTTTCACTGAGTCAGTTCTTTGAGACTCACTGAAGGTAATTTCAGAATTACTTTGGAATGGTCTTTAGTGATGATTAAAGCATTTGCAAATGCATTTACAATGAATGGACATTAAATCTCTGATAAAGCATAATCTGTGGGATAATAATTTTGATCTATAATCAAATAGTAGTGGGTTTGTTGCATTCCAACCACTGCTCTATTGTATCACAGGATAGCTGTTCTGATGTTATAAAATGGATCGGCATTATATTACAAGACAAAAAATCAGTTCCAAACAGGGCCTTCTCACTGGAGGGAGCAGATCCCAGTTGTGCTTTCCCAGCAGCAGACAATTTTAACACAAGCTTGAAGTATAAATAAGGGTAGTCTTTACACAGATGTAAGCACAAATAACAGGCTTCAGGAGACCATAACGCTGATGGAAGCTGACAGAATCATTTGACTCTCCTATGATGTTAGCCCAGTATCTTTCCAGCTTATAAACTGGACATTTAGTTTGAATTAAGTGTGCATTTATAAATATTTTAAAAAGAGATTATATATTAGAAAATGGTTCATTAGCAGCATAACATTTAGTAGATTAACAGAATACTTAACATCTGAAGCATTTTTACAGGCATATTTATATTGTCACTAATCTTAACTGTGTTGCTCAACAGTTTTAAGTGCGTAGTACTCCAGAACCACAAAGACCAGGACCCCACCAACTCCAGCACTGTAACACAGGAAAATGTTACCCGCCTCTGGGATCTGTTTGTAGCATATTTACATTTTTGTAACATGCTTTTAATATCTCTTAATCACATTTAATGATTATTTATGAAGGATTAAGTAACTGCAATGGAAGCCGTGGCTAGTGCTACTGGAAAATTATTGGAGTATGAAATGTTTTACCAAAGATTATTTTCAGCTGTAAGAACTAATTGCAGTTTGTTAAGCTCATTATTTCACCATTCTAAAAAGTAGCCTGAGGAGGAAAAAAAAATAACATCTGTTTATCTAGGCACCTTATACTCCTCATCACCGTTGGATCTTGGTTATTTTCTTTCCATTAATATTACCCCAGAACAGACTTATTTTAAATACTGTTATTTTAAATACTGTTCTCAGAAACAGTTTTTCTACACTGGTCTCTAGTGGCTAAATAAATGGTTCCTAAACTATGTTAGCATGCACCTTGGTGCTATTTATTTAAACTCCTTTTCCTGAAGAAGTTTAACTTCCTTAAGTGCCTTGAAGTGCCTTTGCCTGAGTGCTCCCTAAACTATTTAAAACCAAAAATAGCTCTGTTTGTGTTCCTGATCCACAACCTGTAGGAAGAACAGCATGATTAACTTCCACAGTGTTTTGATTATCTATTCATATCTGTATGTATAAACAGAGGGAGAATTCGTTGAGTCTGAAAAGCAAAAAGTATTATCATTTAATCTGTTGTTGCAATGAGTTCCATTGTCTAGAAGCAGCTCCAGTGAATGGCCTGTGTCCAGACTTCTTGCAACATCTATTAGTGATGAACATCTATGATTCAGTTGAAAAAGAGCATTGTAGGAGGCTAGACACTTTCAAGGGGCTCAGTTTAGTCCCACAGTGATTTTTGAATGTCTAGGCTAGAGTTAGACAACTGGAATTATCATTGGCTGTAAACAGCGAGGAGCAAGTGCAGCATGCAGAGCCTTGGTGTGAGAAGTTTGGAGGGTCATGTTGAACTAGCAAGTCAGGCTGCTCCCATGTTGTGGAAGGTGACTTCACTCCTTCTGTGTTGCAGTCATCCAGTCTGGAACTTGTGTGAATCACAGTGCACAGTTCTGGTGGGATGGAGATACAGACTTCTAGCTATCTCCAGATGGAAAATGAGGATTTTGAGAGAGCTGTGATGTTGCTGACTATTTTATAATCCGGGACCTAAAGCTTACAGTAGTATACTCAGGAGAATGTAAGTTCTTTGAAGTGCTTCCTCCTTCCAGCTGCTGTTGCCCTGTCTTGCGAGGATTTGCCTATAACCAATCTGCTCTCTCTCCAAATACATATTTGGAACAAGCTGGAAGTAAAAGTTCCTTTCATTAGGATGCAAACATGTGCAGACAGTTCAGGTTGATGACCTCATGTTGACTTCCCTGTTTAACAGTTAAACAGTGAGGGAGGGAGAGGAAAGTGAATCAAGAAAAGGAGAGGAACAGACAGTCTTGCAGCATGCTGCAGGCTAAAACTTGGGAAGAAAAAAGACTAGGTTTTTATTCTCTGAGGATTATTGCTCTTACTTGCGGCTGATTGCAGGCAGGAATACAAGTGATAGGTAGTATCAAACACCGCAGAGAGAGCCTGAGTAGAAGGTATTTGTCTTTGAACTGCAGAAGGACATAAAGAAGAGCGGCCAAGTGCTGTCTCCTCTCTGTGCTATGGCTGGAACAGCATGCAAAACAACAGCACCTGTTAGAAGACAGTGAGGGAAGCATGCTTTTAATTTTGAAACAGACTGATTTAGGAAAAGAGGAACAGATGTGGGCAAGTTGTTGACTGAATAAACTCTGATTTTGAGGAGAGTTTCAAGATGGAGAGAGAGTTTGCAAGGAGAGCTTTTCTGGCAAGTAGAGGTAGTGTAAGATGTTAACAGTGCCATTCTGTCAAAACCCATAAAATGTTTGTGTCTGGTCCAGTGTCTTCAGGTGAAGTGTTTAAAGCAGGCATGAGACTATTCTCAGTTAATTTGGGTTTAATTGGCATTGAAGGGAAAGATCTTAGATCTTCCAAAAGCCTGAGAAAGACGAGGTGGCAAGCAGAGAGGAGGCAGTGTTGCAAGGTCAGGAACCAGTGCATCTATGTCCGTAAGTATGGTACAAAACACTGCTGCAATAAAAGGCGTTAATAAGCAGTGTCTGTTCTCCCATACTTTTATCACAAGAGAGAAACACAAGCTTTTTGCCAAGTACTGAGCCATGCTCAACTCCAGTTGGCTTTAACATAAATTTGAAGTGCTGAATACCTCACAGAGCTGTTGCCAAAGTGTACTGCAATAGCTTTTCTTTCTCACACCTCTCTGGACAGGCAGTTGCCTTATTAATTCAAGTCCTCTTAAAACCTCACATTTTCAATGTGCCTCAGCTTGTGAGGCACACTATGGCTGGAGGCAGCTGTGATGTTCATGGGGAGGTTGCACAATGGCACAGCCACTTGACATGATTCAAATTGTGCCCTGTACCAGGCAGTGTTAATGGTTGGGGTATGGACTCTTTAGACGTGCCTAACTCATTCCACCTCCTGTTTAAATCTGCTTCTGTAACAAGCCAGACTTTGGGAATCTATGTGAGGAGACAGAATTCCTCATTTGTTCTCTGCGTAGTGGGCTTTCTGTGGAAAATGAGAGCTGTGTGTGTGAGAAACCAGCTAACCAAGCTTCAAATGGAAGCCAAATGAGGCTTCCCTGCAGTTTCACAGCTGTGTCCCCAATCACAGCTTTGTGCTGCCAGCATGGTAAACTCTCCTTCATTTCTGTGACCACAAAGAAACAGAAAAATGCAGAAGCTGGAGTCAAAACTCACTAAGATTAATTTTCTTTTGTCCTCAGGGAATAGCAGTGGCTAATTTTAACACTAGAGAGGAGTAACTTAGCAGCATTTTTCAAATTATTACTTACTACTTTAATAATAATGACTAGTAGCGCCTTTTCACTTTTCCTTTTCCTCTTGAAGAGATGAGCAAACCTCTGCCTCATACCAAAAGGAAGGTAAGAAGGCACAGAATAAGTGATAATTTACCAAGATGCTGGAGTGGGGAGAATGTATGTGTGGGGGGTGTGTATTTAACTTCACATTATCACTGCCCAGTACAGCCCATAATGGTGGTCACAGGCAGGGAAGTGACCATCCGCATTCACAGCTTGTGTCTGATCTTGTCACTGCGATGCAGCCTGCCACTGGCAAACCAGTTGTCCCTTTCATGCTCATCCATCAGAGCTTGCTCACCTTCTTCTTTGTAGCTGTTCTTAAGATGGAAATAATGCAAAATTTCTAAGAGCAGATCTGCTTCTAATTGTCAGATGTAATTTTAAACTTCAGAAGGCTGAAGTGTCTGCATGTTTGCATAATCAGAATTTTGTGTGCTGCTAAATGGGGGGGGAGTATGTACATACGCGCACACATATGCTCATGCGCTCTTAGCTAATAAATGCAATTCTGTTCAGACATCTGATGCAATTTAGGGATAGTAATGACTTTGGAATGATGATGGTGTTATAACTCAATTAGGATGTTTTTAACAAACTGCCTCAAGTGGGCTGCAAACAGCTGCAAAACACCCACTCAAATCCTTAACAATTGCCGCACTAAATAATAGCAATGTCATGTATGTGCTGTCCTTAAGGAATGACAGAACATAGGAGCAGGCTTTAATTTTTATTCTTTCTGTTCCTTTTCTCTCACAGACTATCCATGTTGCCATTGTTTGTGCAGGGTACAATGCCAGTCGGGACGTTGTCACGCTTGTCAAGTCTGTCTTATTTCACAGGTAAAGGTAGCTTTCTTTTCTTGTATATTGTATATTTGCTTGTGGCTAAGTAAGCTTTTGCATTTGTTCTCTTACTTCAAAATACAGTCATATCCACTTCCCTGGTTCCTTTTGCAATGGAAGGAAAAAAGCTTGGAATTTATGCCCACCACAAATAGATTCACCTATGTAAAGATTTCTACAGTTAATTAGGGGGATCAGAGAGTTACCAGCTTACTTCTGTTGTATTGTGAAAATAGGGACAGTATCTCTGTACTGTAAATCATATGCATACTCCTGACTGGTGTAAAATAATAATAGTAATTGTAATAGCAGCATTGTATTCATTTAGCCTATCTCTGGTATCAGTTTATGGCACAGGTGTAGATGGTAGTATAAAATCCATAAACGTAAATAGACACTGGTTACTTGACTATTCTAGCTTCCCATTTAGACATTTATTTTTTATGTAAACCTGTTACTACAGTCAGTATTATTTTATTAATTATATATTGCCTGTCTGCCTTTGGAAGGGCTACTTGCAGCTCCTCAGAAGGCTTTGCAACCTGATTCTAACCCGTGGAGCATGGTTAGATCCCAAAATTGTGAGGCATAAATATACAATGAAGTCAGAAGAACCAATTCTCTTAGTAAACAGCAGCTCCAGAAAAAGAGAAATGTGTTTGGGCATATGTGTAATTCCCTTGTCCAGTTTAGTAGTGTCTCTCAGAGATGTTTTCCAACAGTGTTTCTGAAACCAGATAAAAATACGTGAGCGATCGGACTGTTTGACTCAAACAGGACAAATAGACTAATAAAACATGCACAGAGTATAAAGAGTGCACAAAGGTGATAGGTTCAATACACTGCTCTATTCTGAATTATAATTTTGTACCAGGGAGATTGACTCTTGTTTGTGTCATATGGTAAGATCTCCTTATAGCTAGATGAAGCAGAGCTTTCCAGTCCCCCGCATTGCTCCTTATGTTTGCCTCCAGTCCTCTGCTGGAACAGTCTTAGTCATCAATCCCTTACAATTGTTTTAGTACACCATTTTAACTTTTACCCATTTTTGGTAAGCTTCATAAAAGAGTGTAAATGCTCGCCTTGTACAACGTGGAAAAAGACTCAGTAAATACTGTGTAAGAGGTTGGCTAGAATGCAGGTGGAGAAGGGAAAGTCTTCAAAATATGAGAGCAGATTTCACTGTCAACACATAGACTTTGCAGTTTTTCCAGAAGCAGCATGTTCATGTTAGATGAGGGCTAGGAAAAGAAAAACAATGCTGAAATAAACATAACAAAAGCAAAATAGTAAAAACTGTATCATGCTCTGTGCAGAATTTTCCTGAATCCTAAAATCTTGTTAAATTTTAAAACTGTATCTCTTTCCTATTAGACTTCTGAATTATTCAGTGTAAGCTGGCTTTGTATTTCAAGGGGAGGGGGGTGCTATCTATTTTGATTGTTGTTTCTAAGGGGATTTCTAGCAAATACACATTTTTATGGTGACAGGATTTATCCTCACCACCATGAGTGGTTAGCTTTACAAGGTTTTTGTCTCCTAGTGCTTGCATCCATTTTGAGAAGACTCTAATCTGTTCTGTAAATAATAGGAATCTCACAGCTCGCATTTTTAAACAGTCTCTCCCTGTGTTACTTAAAGGAAAGGTCCCTGTTTTATATAAGCCACTCATCTGAGCAGTTAGCGAACACATAAACAATTCTGTCATATAATGACAAAATTACGTAATTTGCAAATAGATTTAATTAAAAATTTGACACCAAAACAAAGGGAATCAACATTGGCATATCTAAGTCTGGTGGATTCTGCCCTTGTCAAGAACATATTTGCTATTTGACTAGCAGTACTGCTCATCTCAAAGGATTTGTCTAGCTCAGCAGAGGTGATAAAGTCCAGTATAGCTAATGAAACTTTAGTACAGTTAGTTACATTCAAGATAACCTATCTCACTTGTTTATTCAAAACATACATAGAGACAAATCTAAGTCCATTCCTGCCTAGAACTACCTTTTGTAAGTAGTCATTAAATTGTTCACTATAAAGGGAATATGTTCTCAAAGAGACAGAGCTTCTTACAGCCCTTTCTTCCTTATCATCTATAAAACACAGGCTTCTTAAGCATCTGTTGATGCTTTGGCTACATGTGCAGAGGGCCATGCTTCACGAATTCTCCTTTCTTGGATCTTTACCTTTGGAGTGGCAGTGGTGAAGAAATCTGGAGAATAAACAATGAACAAACAACAACCTCAGCTAAAAAAATTATTTAGAACCAAGAGTCCTTGCATTGGTTGGCAAATGCAAACTGTGTTATCTTGGAGACCAGTGTGCACTTCAAAAATTATGATGATTGGAAAGAAAGCTTCTTTTAGTTGCTAGGATCTACATAATTGTAAGAATTAAGGACAGAGACAGGTCAGGACACTGCATTAAGAAAAATGAGTTAAGGGAGTTGGAGGTGATTGGTTTAGATAGTGCGTGCTTCGTGACATCAGTAGCAAGTTCACTATCTGACTTGGGGTTTTTCAGTGAGAACAGGCATGCAGATGCCTCTTCCAGCCGCTTTATGCGCACGAGGAAATGCATCCTAGGTGTCATTCTCCAATAAGCCAAGACATTTGAAAGGTCTGTATGTTTCCATTGGAGAAGAAATGTGCTTGTTCTGTCCTAATCTCTAAAGTTAGGATTTGGAGGATCATTTGTAGGATCACCACATTCAATCTCAAATACAGTTTTGCAGGAACACAACAAATGTGCCTCCAAACATATTGTCAAAGAGAGGGTTGTTTTTTTTTTCCTTTTTTGAAGTTTCTGATCAGTGTTCAGCCAAACCTGGTGACAGCCAGTGAAGAATTTGCCTGCAACAAGAGCGCATTTTATAATTGAGAGATGCTTGTGTAGAAATCATGATCGTTGGTATGCAGCCAGGCACAGTGTGGGTTCTCCTTGGGCAGCTGTAGCATTACATCTCAGTCCTACCCTGCAACACCCTGAATACGGTCTACTGGTTAAAGAACTGGCCCTTCAAAGTAACCACTCTTAGTAGCCTAACTTGTTCCTGCTACGCTCCACTTGGTGTTTGTTGTAAGAGCACCGATTTCAGTGAATCTGTCTGGAATTCGTGGAGATGTTATGAACATTTATTAGCATTTCCGTTTAGTTTAGTAATTAAAGTGTGTTTCAGCTGTGCATTTTGATACAAAAAGAGGTACCTAAATTCCCTACTTCTGTAGGGAACCCCTACTTCTCTAATAGGAAGATTCTGAGAAAAGGAGATCATGTCAGTCTAATCTTCTTCCCTTCATGCATTAACATGTTCGTTATACCCCCAACTTTGAACTACAGGGACACAAAACAGCAGGGGTGCTGGGTCATTAAGAATAAAAACTGCAGGAGTTTCTGTAGATGGAGTGTGCTGTCTCTTCTCTCTTGCATGAATATACAGCAAATCTTGCATATTGAACAGTTCAGTTCTCCCCCGGTTTAAAATAGCAAGTTTCTGATTCTAGTCATACCATATATATCGTAAGACTTAGGCAAGCTACATGTTGGAACTGTTTGAGAATATATATCTGTCTTTAGGTTCTAGGGAGTGGGAAGAAGAGGGGAAAAGGAGTGGTGTGGTTGATTCCTTACAAGAACATCGTAGTTCAGAGATGTGTTTCATTCCCAACGGAAAAGGAGCTTGATTTCAGTTTTGTCTTTAGAAAACGTATGCTCAAGCCACAAAATCCCAGCAGCTTTTAACACCCAGTTTGACATAACTGACAGTCTGTTCTCAGGAGGAGACTCAGCAGATCTGGGATAGTGCAGAGTTTGCAGAGTCTGATAAATATGCATTGGCAGTGCTGCATAGAGGGAGGCTTGTGGAATAAGTTCTTAGTCCTAGCCTGCAACTTTCCTGCTTTCCTTCTTGGTCATCTAGCTCCTAACTATAACAGATTTTACAAATCTGTTGCAGGGTTAAAAACAAAAAATACATCAGAGTCAATTTAACACAGCCAAGCTCATATTGCTGTGTCCTCAGTGCAACTTAACTTTAGTTTTTCCAAAGCAAAAGACTAAACACTAAAAATAGTGGGTCAAATTGACGAAATGCAAGTGCTTTTGGAAACTGCATATAGTAGTATGCAAAGCATCTGCGTTTCTTTTTCAAAGCTGAAGCAGTATCCTGTAACTAATAATTCTCCTTGAAACTTTGGCAACTACCAGTCCAAACTACATTTGTAATTTTCAGTGTTTCACTTCATTTCTGAAAATTGTAAAGCTTAGAGTGCCACAGAAGCAGCCCATGAGTTACAGTTTCATATTGCAAAAATCATTTCTGTCTCTGCTTAGGTAAGTCATAAGTAAGAGCTAAAATGATTGTTAGCGTACTCTTTATCTTTTCCAAAGACATGCTAAACACCGTGTTTCATTTGGGAACAAAGGCCAAAATTACACAATTATAACAAGTTGCTGGCAGTTAGGTCAGCCTGAGAATCTGTGAAAAATTACCTTCTCTTTTGTGCCAGCTAATACTGGCTTGTTTTTTTCTTTTTTCCTGTGTTAGTCACTCTTCTTTGGAGAACACATTATGAGTACTTCTTTAGCTGCATGCTTCATCTGTCATATAGGAATAGGGGCATAGTAATGGTGGTGGTTTTCTTAGCGTAAACAAAAGCAGACAACCAGACGAATGCTTTTTAAAACAAAGTAGCCTCTTGGCTTCAAGGAGGTTGCCTATAAATTTAAAGTTCAGCATAAGTAAGCTTTTATGAGATTAGGATATGAAACTACGTTATGCATTGCTGTATGCACAATAAATGTGGGTGTTTTTTTCTTGGAACAAGTAGAATAAGGCAAACCAAATGAAAATCTAAATTAAATAGAAAGTATGACATGTAATTTCCAAGTAAAAGTCACAAGTCAACACTGGCTGGTAATTAAAGCTTATGTAATCTAATGGCTGTATTCCACGGAGACCACTTTGCTTTAATGGAATTAATTTGAGAATTTAAAACCTTTGTCATTATTTCCAACTTTTCTAATGTTCAGTCTGTTTTGTGGGAGATTCTTCTGGCAAAGCATATAAAGCGTGAACTTGTTTCTCTGATCCATATAGATTCATCAATAATACACACTTTTTGTATTTTCTAGTTGTCATAACAGTGGAGGCATCATGGAGAAAGCTGTGCTTAAAAAAAAATAAAATCTGCCCATGAAATCTCTTATTATTTCCCAAAGTGCTTCTATAAGTTAACAAAAAGCCAAAAGATCCATGAATGAGGCAGCTAGTGCATCTTTAAGATCTGTCCAATAGTTTGGGGAGCATTTTAATCAATACTGGATGTGAAGAGGTATGAAAAATCTTAATGATTTTCACATTAAAATTCTCCCTATATGAGAAAGGGATTGTCATATGGGCATTAGGAAAAAAAGTATTTCCCAAGCTGCCTTTTATAATTTCTGTTTGAAGTTCTTGTAACCATTTGTTACAGATATAAAAGGTATTACCTTGTTGTGCTTCCCTTAATAAAGGATAGGTTTTGGAAATAAACCCCCTGGGCTACTGACCTTTTTATATGCTTAGAAAATAAAATTCCTCTTTTGTGGAGATAGAACTGTGCAACCAAGCAGCTGCTTTTTAAATTGCTAACAGTTGAGGTATGGAATAATCTAAAAGGGAAGAGTGAGCCTTGGTTCAGTACTCCCTTTTTCAATTGTAGATTTTTGTATTTAAGTTTGTGGCAGTGGCTATTCAAAAAGAATGGACCACAAATGCTTGAGCAAGCAGATCAAAACTCTGATGAAGAATAAGAAGTTTTGAAATACAAAGATGAGACATGATGATTTTTAAAAAAATCAAAATGGGTACCTTGGAATAGGCTCCTAAATTCATAATCTGACTTTTAAAATTACTGACTTCTTTATATTTTACTAACTTCATAGGACCTCAGCAATTCTGAAAATGAGAGCATTCATTTCAGCTTCTATATTTAGGCCTAAGAGCCTGTATTTAAGCATCCATGCTTAAAAATCTTGGCCAGAATATCATTTCATTCACTTTTGAGGAAAGCAATTTAAGAAAATAAATGGGTGCTCTTTACATATGGTTTACTTTGTCAGATAGCATTCTGATTTTAAGATAAGTGGAAATAATTTAATATATGAAGATTTGCAGCTTTATAAATCAAGTGGTTAAAACCTTGACTTTTCTACTGATGGGAAATACCGACACTTTGAAAAGGAATTCTTATGCATTAAGACATTAGAGCATCATCATTTTCCATGTAGCAGAAATTGTGAAAAGTTGGAGTTCATAAAAGTTCAGATGTTCAAATCTTTGAGGTGAATGAAATTAAGTATTTCTGGAACTTGAGAGAAATTCTCTGGCTGTTTCAATATCTGCTTTTATAGTGGGGAAAATAGAAGACCTAGTGCTCAGAATTCAAGAGCTATCTGTTCTGAAACCTGGGACACTAGAAACCTTGACTTCACAAATTCATATGAATACCGGGAATTTTTCTAAACCCTATTGATTTTGTAGGTGAAGTTTATAAAATCTGTCATATATTGATCTTTCTTATTCCATAGTTGCATATACTGTCACCATTTACAATATAGTACTTTCTAGCAGTACAAGATACTACCAAGCTCTACTGTGTGTGGATCTTCCGTTCTATTGACATGACCAGTGGAACATGAGTTATATGGGGTAATATATGCATTAAAAGTAAACACAAGACACAACTGTGCTTTGAGTTAGAGAAATTCAGGTCAAAGGAAGTCCACCTCGTGTTTAGAGTGAGAGAAAAGAAAGTTTATATTGGTCATCCCTTCCTCTGAGACCTGATTCCAGGTTCCCTTCAACCCAAGAAAGATGTCTTGCACTGAAGTCCTGAGCCTCAGGGAACTGGAAAAAATCAGTTGAGTCATCTCATTAACTCACCTGCTATTGCAGGAACCAACCTTATTGAGACCCTTTTCACAACTTCATCTACCTTCACAACAGAATGAAGTTGGGTTTTTCTTTAACCAGGGCATCGTATTTTTCAAGTTTCATGCCACTCAGTTTCCACTAGCAAACTTTGGTGTCTTCAGCTGCTCGTTTCTTCAAAGGCCGTGCCACCCTTCCTTGTATACCCAGGTGAGGGACTCAAGCCTCCCTCTGGAAGACTGAGGTATCATCCCCACCTTTCCCAAAATTTTTAAACTGTAGCTGCCAAATGTCTGTAAAGAATAGCTTTCCACATGGCTATCCCTTCACTTATCATAGGAGCAATAGAATTTGATTTCAGTTTTATAAACCCCATATCCCAAAATAGCTCTGTCATGGACAAAGACCAGTCTGAAGAATGGAATAGTTTTCACTTACATCAAATGGTACAGCAAAACATCTAATTATATGTCGCTTTCAGTGGAATCTCTTACAATATCCTGATTGTCACCCCTAATTCTTAGAGCCAGTGATTCAGCCATCTTAGCAAATAATGATGACTTCCCTTTCTCATATGTCTTAAGAAAGACTTCTCATCCTACATAATCTCTTTTGTATCTTTTACAATGGATGTTGTTTGATCTTTAAGCTTCTGAACTTGCTTCATAAACATTTTGAGGCAATCCTTATCTTTTAGGCTTTGCATATTGCAGAGACCAGAAGAGGTATAACATGTCATCTGTGTGTATGCTAGTACTATTACCTTCAGAAGGTCTTACAAGTTTGAGTCTGTGCTCTGTTGGCTTCTAGCACCATGCTAAACCTCACATTTCACATAACTAAAATCTCGTCTGGAGTAAAATTCTGTGTGGATGATGCACATTTAGTTGTAGATGTCAGTGGGTCACTGTTTTGGGGATGTATTTTTGTTAAGTGATAATCTTCTGCTTTTCCTCTGACACATACTTTCCTTCCAGCTGAATCTCTACCATGAGGCTAACAACTTGAAAGAGATTTCTGTGTAGGAGTACAACTACTCCTTTTTTCTTTTTCCCAGTAGGAGCTGAACTAAAGAAAATGTCACCCACTTGTTCCCATTTAAGTTTCATACACTTTGGGTCATTCAGATAAGTATAAACTGCTACTGAAGATCTGAGTATTTGTATCAGATTTTTTCTTTTCAGCTAGTGTGTTTCATCTTGAAATTTTATATCAGTTCCATTTAACTAAATGATGGATTGAAAGAGATATAGCTTTCTTGGTTTTGACTGATTTTTTTCTCTTCATATTCTACTTTGCAGTATATAGATAAATGACCCTGAAAAAAGGGAAAGAAGTTACTAAAGAACACCAACTGGGGAATAGTTCTACCAGATGCTGGCCTCAGCCCCTGCTAAGCAGAGGGACCTGTGTAGGATGTGTATGTTGATATTCAATACCTATTTGCCTAGAGATATTGCTTTGCCAGTACCCAAAGCCACTGATGTTGTACTTTGTTTCTCTTGGCCTTTTCTCTGCTAATGAAATGTATTTCCTTATAACTGCTATTTCCCGATTTTTTCTTGGCAAGGTGCCTGGTTACTGCGGAATCTGCATGAGCCAGGATGTCCTCCTCTTCTCTCCTGCTGGGCTGGTGAAGCAGTTATAATTGTTATGATCCCTTTAGCTTGGTAATGGGACACTCAGCAGCTGGCAGCCTTCGCCTTTCCCTCTCCCCCTGTCATTCCAGGGCAAGCTGGGGATTGAAAGACCTTTTGCCTTTTTGGAAAGCAGTGTTTTGGGTATAGTTAAATGTAGATCAGATGTAGGTTTATTCTGCCATCGTGATTAGCTCATTACATAAGGCTTCTAACCAGCACATAACATGTAAGCACGTTATTTGAATCATGGTGCCCTTGAAGCCCATACAACACCTTCGGTGGCATCCATGGGTATTGGATCTCAGGTGTAGTATTTCTAACACTGCAAAATCCAGCCATATATTGCTTCTCACAACAATCTCTTGTTTCTGCTGAGTGGTGTGTTATGATCCTATGAACCATTATATGTATTTTTACATTTTATTGTTGACTTTGTTCAGTGAGAACCAGTATTACTCATCAAAGCAAGAAGAATAGCATTAAAGAGAAAGGCACATTTTGTGTAATAATGCAGGAAATCGAGAAAGAAATAATCTTCATCTTTTGGGTTAAGCTCAAAAGTTTAACAGGAGTACATTGTCCTGGATTCCTTCACTTCTTGTTCACACAGAAGAATGTAGTAGCATCAGTCCTCTTCCACTTTAACGAGCATCTGACACTAAATGCTCCTCTTTCTAGATGAAAATTATCAGATAATAAGTATACACTCATTTATCTTTACAAATTTCACATAAATAAAGCTCTACTATTCCACCATAGGAATTGAAGAAAGGTTGAGCCAATGCTAAAGTCTACATGAACCATCTGTCTTCTTAGTGGCTTTCGAAACTCTGTCATAGAGTCATAGAATCATAGAACGGTTAGGATTGGAAAGGACCTTAAGATCATCAAGTTCCAACCCCCCTGCCATGGGCAGGGACACCTCGCTCTAAACCATATCACCGAAGGCCTCATCCAACCTGTCCTTCTCTGCTGACATGGAAGTTTGCTAAGCTAGGGATAAACATGGAAAACTACACATCACGACTAACTTCCATTGACACATTTTCCTACTTCGGCCACAGAAGTTGAGAAAAGATCAGACTTTGCTTACTGTCCCTTCAAGAAAGAAGCTAAAACATGGTATTTGTAATGTCTTAAGTTCACATTATTGTTGAAAACTCCATACGCTTTGTCAAACCATGCCAGTCTTGCTCTCTCACTCATCTTGTTTTGAAGCTTTTCACTTTGCTCAAGTCTTGTAACAGAGGTGAACCCACATCTGGTGTTTTGGGAGGAAAATAATTCTTCCTCCTTTTCTTCAACCCTCCCTCTTTCTTAGCAACAGGGATGTGGGGAAATCTACAATCTCGCATTCTACTTGCTGTGCCAGTACCTAGAAGGCACTCACCTGGAACACCTGATTTTGTGTTCCCATAGGACAGCTGTTGATGCCCCAAGTTTGCTTTGTTGAAAATATATGCGTAAACTCAATGGTCCTGGAATTTCACCTCATTCAGATGATTAGCTTTTAACCTTCCTTTCTACCCCTACTTCTCCACAGAAAACTGTTTGCACCACAAAGATAAATTAGCAGGTTGACCTAGAAACTGAAAGCAATCAGTTTCACAGCTCCAGCATCCAAATGGGAGTGACTTGACCTTCTTTTAAGGAGCTGGCAGAAGGGACCAGATCCTTAGGTGTTATAAATAATTACATTCCACTGAAGTCAGGGGAGCTATGTTTATTTACAACCACCCACAAACTGGTCCAGTATTTCTGTTACTGTCATGTTTATTCAAATTGTAAGTGTCTTAGCATTTCGGCCACAGAACAAGACTCCACCAAATATGCTGTATGCTTGACCTTGAGACCTTAGACATAGAATCATAGAATCATAGAATAGTTAGGGTTGGAAAGGACCTTAAGATCATCAAGTTCCAACCCGCCTGCCATGGGCAGGGACACCTTGCTCTAAACCGTATCACCCAAGGCCTCGTCCAACCTGGCCTTGAACACTGCCAGGGATGGAGCATTCACAACCTCCCTGGGCAACCTATTCCAGTGCCTCACCACCCCAACAGGAAAGAATTTCTTCCTTATATCCAATCTAAACTTCCCCTGTTTAAGGTTTAACCCATTACCCCTTGTCCTATCACTACAGTCCCTAATGAAGAGTCCATCCCCAGCACCCCTATATGCCCCCTTTAGATACTGGAAGGCTGCTATGAGGTCTCCATGCAGCCTTCTCTTCTCCAGGCTGAACAGCCCCAGCTTTCTCAGCCTATCTTCATATGGGAGGTGCTCCAGTCCCCTGATCGTCCTCATGGCCCTCCTCTGGACTTGTTCCAACAGATCCATGCCCTTTTCATGTTGAGGACACAGAACTGCACACAATACTCCAAGTGAGGTCTCACGAGAGCAAAGGGGCAGGATCACCTCCTTCGACCTGCTGGTCACGCTCCTTTTGATGCAGCCCAGTTAAACCTTTGTGAGTTTTGATGTTGTCCTTTCACAACAGGAATTAGAATTAGAAACTTTTGAACTAATGCATTTCTTTCTCTTCTTATATCAGGCGAAACCCACTCCACTTCCACCTCATCGCAGATGCAATTGCGAAACAGATCCTGGCGACTCTGTTCCAGACATGGATGGTCCCTGCTGTGCGCATAGACTTCTATGATGCAGATGAACTCAAGGTAAAGAAAGACAAACACAAATGTTGCTCATACACTTCATGCCATCCCTTTTTTATTCTTTTCTCTGGATTGCTGACTTGTGGGAGAACTGCTGGCTAAAATATTCTTCCTGGCTAAAACTAATTTTAACCTACGATTGGAATCCCAGTTGCACTTAACTAGAAGATACTAAATGGCTTAAATCAGTGCAGTTTCTCCGCTGATGGAGTATGTTCTTTAGCATCTTAGAATTTTACCTGCTATCAAGAGGTTTCTGGCTGCCCGAGTTGAATTGCATCTGATCACATTACGGTTTGCTAAAGGTACTTATTTCTAGTAGCAATGTTGGAATTGTAAGCATCTTGTTCAATAAGCCCAAATCTGTTATTGGAAGAACTCAACTTCCCTGCATTCCTTAAGCATGGGTGTGTAATGCCATAAGCGCACACATTCTGATGAGGTATTAGTACTACATTTTAAAATACATGCCTTCTTTATCTGGATGCCCTTTCAAAAGAATGAAGAGAGTTCTAAGGGGGGGTGTATGGGGGGGGGGGAGTGAAAAAATCACTCAAAGCATAAAGTAATTATCTTTTCATAGTTACAAAGTTTAAATTAGATCACGAAGGCACAGCACTGAGTTTGAGCTGCACATTTTTTTAGCTGTGGAGGTAGAATGAAGTAGTCTGATTTTAGCATTTGAAGTTGGTGGCAGTAATTTGAATTACTTCCCAGACTGTTCTGAACAACACCCTGAAACAAGGAAAAAAGCAAAATGTAGCAAATTGCTGTCCTAATTAAGGGGTAAATTCAAAGCACACCGTGCTGTAGAATCTTGAGAACAAAAAGTTGTAAAAGGATGGAAAAGGCAAAAATTGATTCTTGCGAAAAGTGTTTTGTTTCTAGCTGATTTTATTTCTTTATTGGTTCTTCTACATGAAGCCATAAGCTGGTATTAACCTAATTAGCTAGAGACCTCCCTTCTGTTCTTTAGAGCTTCATAGCAAGGAGGAGGTTTATTCTTGTAAATCTTGTATGTGTCTATATTACATGTGCTTTTCGGCAAATTGTAGGGTTTTTACAGTGCTTAATTAGCCTCTCAGCTGGGGAAGACAGGCCTCTTAGTGTTTTCCTTCTGGTCATTTGGGTATGGTCCAATCTAGTTAAGTAAATAATAACCAAGAGAGCTTACTTCAGTGATCCCAAACTTCCTGATTTATAGGCAAACACCGTGCAGATATGAGGCTACAGAGCAGAGTCTTGTTTTGTACCTCCCTCTTCCAGTTAGCTTCAATTTTCATATGGCAGGTAACCTAAAGCAGCACTGGACTTGTCTTGCTTTAGGTTGGGGTCCACTTTCTTATCAGATCCAGGTATTGATGCATAAATACATTTTTCTAGGTCTGCACTCTTGCTCAGAGCTCAGCATACTGCATACCAAGCAATTTTCCTGATTTCAGTAGCTGAAAAAAAACAAGTATAAAGTAGTACTCAGCATAGGTGAATGACAGACACTGCCAAAGGACAGCAAAGAGTTGTAAATATAAATGGGGTTTTAAGAAGCCAGATATGATGCTGGCTCATACCCAGATCATTCTGCAAGTTTTAGCAAAGAAGACAGAGGAGCTGTTTACAGGCAGCAGTAGGAGCTCATCTCAGTGTTTCCTACATAGCCTCTAGAGAGGATTTAATGATTGGTTTGGGTTCATGTATTTCACCCATACTCTTAAGAACTGTATTATGCTGTCCAGTGTTTCAAAAACATAGAGCTGATGCTGGAGTGTTTACTAGAAACTCTACTTTTCTCTAAAGTGATAATATGAATACAGTGTTACAATACATACTATGTTTCAGTTTTAATGACTCTCCGTAGTTCTTTTTTGAACATGTAATCAATGACAATTGCTGGCATTTTAAAGGGTTTAGACAGAACAATAGCTTGAACATTTTCACTTAGCTTTCATTTACCCAGATTTCACTGTTTCAGAACACAGATGCTACAGAAAGCATTTGTTTCATGTTTATTTTTTCCTTTTTGATAATGTATGAGCTTCCAGCCTCATGCTTCCAATGCAGCAGGAGCTGGCATGTTAGCTCATGCCCTTAAGTCATGGGAAAAGTCCTGTGCTGTTCCTGTTCCTGCTCAGACAGTGAAAGGGAGCACATAATGTAGATCCTCCATAAACAGTATAGATGTTTGGGCTTTTTTTCAATGAGCTGTTTAGAATTATGGCAACAGTTTCCACTAGAGATTTGTTGGGTTTTTTTAAAAGGCAGAATTTGGAGACTAAAGTATTTGGCAACATTTCTTAACATATCCTGCAATTCTTAAAATATTTGCCATTTAGCATAGCGTTAGGCCAACCAGTGTCCTGAAGGAAGGTGTAGAAAATAAGGCTCTGCAGTAGGTGTTTTTTTTTTTGTGGATTTTAGAGGAAAACTGGATGCTTCACTGCAAGAAAGGGAAGACAAGGTTCCACTAATTATCCCAGAATTTCTATGGCCCAAAACCAACATGTCTACTTTGTCTGCTGCTGTGAATTCTCCATGTCAAATGTTTCTTTTGAAACTTAGAGAAGACTTATTTTTCCTTTGCAAGATGTCACATCTGTTCATGCTCATCCTGCACCACAAAGAGCCTGTGTTCATTCTCTCCCTAGAAGCGAGTGCTGCCAAACTAACACCAGCCTGCTTGGAGGAAGGATGGAGCACAGGGAAGGATGGCCAGGGAAAAGCCTGTTGTTGCTTGAGGCACGTGATAGGGAATGGGATGGGAGAGGAGGAGACTTGGCTGTGGAGCTGAGCCACGATAACAGCATCTCTAGGAAAAAGGTCATCAACAGTTGAGATGGAACCTTTCTGGCTATATTTCTTTTCAACAGCTAGTTTGATGATTTTAACAGCCAGTTCTACGAAGACAATTGTAACCTCCCCCAGCATATCTTGGTCTGTCTCCTTATTGCTTTACCAGTAACCACAAAGGTGATCTGTGGTTAAAAGCTCTCCCTCAGCTTAGGGGCTGGTCAGATTATGAACTGTACTGCCAGTGCAACTCTTCCATTAACTAGACTAGCTACATGCGTGTAGTAATCAGCAATAAGCATTCTTGAAGTGTGAGCAGCTGATAATGGTGTCAGTAGTTGAGCCATTCCATAGCTGCAGATTTCATTCTTGTTCTACTCAATATGGCCTACACATAGCTCTTCCAAATTTGTGGGGCCACATATGGCTGTGACTACAAACTGGAAAGTTACTTGGCAATGTAGACTCACTTTTTATGGTTATATTAGTCATGTTACTCAGCTTTGGTCCTAATGCAGTAGATGTAGCTATTACAGCAGTGCATCCCACAAAATAACTGGAAGCTGAAAATTGTCTTCTTTGAACATTAAATAAAAGAAAAAAAAATCATACCTGTGAAATACTGATCTAAAAGACCCATTACAGCCGTGGCTTGCAAATAAAAGGGTGCAGGATGTTGTGGTTTATTTAGTTCAGTCTTAACATGAGGATACTACAGAGCTAACTATTGAAGATACACAACATGAGCACTGAGATTCTACACTTCATTGTTCGATGTGGAATCTCATGTCAGTTCACTGATAGGGAAGTATAGACATTAAACCCATTGTGATCTGCATTGACCCAGAGCATAGGGAGCATCTGATAAAGCAGTAGTTTGTGTTGTGTGGAATACAGATGAGTTGAGATTGTTTTCCCAGATGTTGCTTGACCCACTGCTGACAACATCAGGTGAGTGAAGGGAAGCAGAAGGTAGAATGAGTAGTTGCCTGCTCTGCTCTGTGTGAATCTCAATGGCCCAAATAAACGTACTCTCTTCATCATCAGTAAAGCAGAAAATCCATTTCTTTTAAATAGTTCAGCCCACAAGCATGCATGCTGTAAGTGATCTTTGAACTTGGAGGTAGGAATGGTGAATTGGTTTTTGCAGTAGGTGAGCATTTGACCTGGAAATAAAATGTGGAAAGCTCCATACTTTGGTGCTTATATCCACAATATTCCAACTTTTACTGTTACCAGAAACAATAGACCACACATCTCACTACAAGTGCTGCCTTAGGTGATTTCGTATCAGAAATGTTGATGTTTGCACGCTCAAATTCAGTGATATGATCCAGAGATCAAAACCAAGCTGGGATAAATGTGATATGTGATAAATGTGATATGTGATACTTATGCATACCAAAAGTACCACCTAACTTTAGGCTTTTACTTAAGCATGAGATGAGTCACTCCTTAGCCACTTCCATCTGAACTGGGAAGGTAGTTCACTAGGTCAGACGTTGACATCATTTGGTCAGATAGATGGGCAAGGGCTATAAGACTTAAGAAGAAAAATAATGTTTAATCATTTAATTATAATTGTAATGTAGCTGGATTTCAGGGCTGTGCCTATGTGCACTCCCAATGCACTTAAGTTATTAATTCCCAGAGTGGTCCGGGAACTCCCAGACTAGTCGTCTGCATCAACGAGATAAAGGACTGGTTTGAGACAGCAGACCAAATTGAAAGGAGGTGATTGACTGAACTGCTGGCTATCTGCACAAGAAGTATTTGACAGATTGTCACAAGAACTGCCCCAGGGGGAATTTCAAGCAGTTCTTGAGATTTCCCAGGTGGTTCCTGCTGTGCCTAGACCAATTTGTATGCTTAAATGTGTTGATTAACATCCTGGGTGAAGAATCTGATTGTCCCAGCTATTCCCAGACAGTTCCTGCTGCAAAGTTAAGCAATTGTGCAAAGATAAGACCATCAATAGAAACAGTTCCAGTGTGTAGATGTGATCATGTAGGACAATGTTTTGTACATACTTAAGATAGTTACAAAATCTTTGTATGTAGGTTAAGGTAACCTATAACAATGGATTATACGTGTTTTGCAGTGGTCGTGTAAGACCACAGACCAGCAGATCATAAAAATTGGACAGAATTGTGTTTTAGGGAGTCTCACTGAAGTCTCACTGTTTTTTTTAACGGCGTTTTTACTTAGGCATCCAACTAAGATGTCCCTGCAAGTACCCTTACCATGGTGACACCCTTCCTCATCCAGACAGCAACCAGCTGTCCTCTTTGACAACTATATTGTCCACACAAGAGTTAGCCTAAGACAGTGATGATTTAAAGTATGCTTGGTTGGTAAGTGTCTATTCAACCAATGAAAATCAAATCCAATGGCAGGGATTATTTTTTTTTGCTATCAGTGGAAGCATTTCCAATGAATGACAGTATTGGTGGGGTTGTATATATCATACATTGGTGTATGCCAGTTTTGGAACCATGTTCAAGCAAACACTTCCAACAGAACTGCAGATCCCTCAATCTGAATATGGAAGAGAGGGACCTCTTTGACAGTTGGGAAGATGTGAGATGATATTTGGTGGGAAGATTATTTGTTTAGTATTAGCCGTATCAGCTGCAGAAGATAACAATGATAACAATGCTGATAAAGCCTTGAAGAACAAAATTGGACAGCATTCTCCTGTGTTCCACCATCTTCCTATTCAAGCACTTCCACTGGATGCTGCAGAATCAGATATTCATAACAGTTTATTTTCACAAGACTATTGACTGCCTACTAATTATCACGGATTATAACTGTTGGACTATATTTGCATTGCACTGCATTCAGATAATGTATTGTTCAAGGGCAGTGCATGATTGTTTATCTGTTAAATAGTTAACTATACGCCTCAGAGGCAGACACACAAAGTTATTAAGCAGATGTACATAACTTTCCTTCTTTCCACTTCATATGCAAGATCTAATTGCTATTAATTCAATACAAGACGTGAAATGCAGTATCTCTTTATGCTTGCATTCATTTATGCAGTGGTAGGTATTCAATTAAAATGTTTCTACAGCACTGTGGTTTTGGTCAAATACTGTCACGTATTATAATGGACTTGCAATCCTGCTGCATTTCACAAGCCTTTTGTCTTTTTGAAAACTGGCCTGCTCCAGATCAGTGAAATAAGAGGCATAGACTGCTGTTTCTTCCTGCCCTTTACTTTTCTCTTTTAGAGAACTGTTTAAAAAAATAATTAAATACAAATTGAAGATTCTGAATACCAAAATTTATAATCAGAACGTTGTACAGGTTTTGATAACTTGTGTGGCTTAGTTTTAGATATGAATTTCCAATTATGATAGAGATTTTATGTATTTGGTAATGAACATATTGAATACTACACACGTGAAGTCTCAGGTGATGAAATACGCTTGTGGTTATGACACAGCGCTGACACACTAAGAACAGGGTCTTTTATCCATGGTTTTCAGTACAGATGACTAGACATTAACAGATCAGGTTTTGTAAGCCAAGATATTTTCCTCCAGACTGCTTGGGAGGAAATGAGTATCCACCAAGAAACAGATAGCAATTCAAACTCCCCAGCACAGTGGAACCTTTGTGAAGTGGTCAGAATCTATCCATGCAGTCTGAGTAGCCTAAGCTGTACTTCCTCTATCCTCCCGTCCCTCTCTGCACAGAACAAAAAAAGCCATGCAACATTGCAAATTATTATTAGATGTGTTTTCTGTTATTACTCAGGCCTAGAATATGAAAAAAGTAATTTTAGATAAAATCATATCTGGTCTTAAATTTATGCCTATTCAAAACAGGCAGTGATGAAAGAAGTGCTGTGGAAATCAGTGAGGCTGGTCAGAAATTGGTCATGAGAATGGGAATCACGGTGCTGTTACTGACTTCCAGCAGTTGTTATCTGCTTAGTGACATCCAGCTTTCATAAGCAGCCTCACTTCTGACTTTGTGGAGGAAGACAAGATGCCAAAGGTGCAATAGCTTTTTGGAGATATCTGTGTAATTTCTTCTGAGACTTACAAATGTTGTCACTTAGTTTAAGATTTGGTAATGTAAGAATTTGGTATACTGGGATGAAGCCCAGTGTGATGAAAGGAGGTGCATCCTGAGCCTCTTTCAAGGGTCCCAGTCTGCCTACGTACTCTGTTCTGTTGTGCAGTGCTTCTACTGCACAACTGGCTATTCCAAAAGAAAGACTCATCCCTGGCTTTATAACCCCCTTATACTGGTGTTTTAGAAACACAGGAATTCTTTGTTAATTGTATAACTTTATCTGTTGTGAGCTTCTCTGTATCGCTACCTTTTCTTGCCTCTAGGTAAAAGCAGTACATTCACTATGTACTACCTCCACCAAGAAGCCAGGGTAGCTGCTCTTTGTAACTAACATATGTGAAGTGAAGAAAAAGGAGCCAACTCCTTTTTTTGACATCACCCACATTTATATCATAGTATCTGTCTGTGACATTTGAATAACAAGGATTCCTGTTTCACATTTGGCTTCTTAAACATCACTCATTGCAGCAATGTGTTTCACCTTCAGGGAAGGCCATTTTAGCAGAGAATGAGGAAAAGATAAATAAGTACACATGAGATTTTCCAAAAATTACTCATTTTGACAAAATATCCAATGTACCCTGGGAAAAAAAGAAGTTAAAAACACACAGTTCCTCAAACTGACTGCTGCAACTATTGCTTGTGCTATGTATCCCCATTACAGCTACTGCTTTCTCAGAACGTCATCATCCATCCATGAGAAATGAAAACATTTTCGGGACATTTGACGTACAGAATTTAACACTTTGATATGCCTAAGGGCTATAGTTTGTATATCCCCAGTGCTTGCTGGGGAGAGTTAACGGTCAGTTTGTGTTCCAGCACAGTTTCCTCGCATGGCACTAAAAGATAAAAAAGCTTGGAAGACATAAAATGACTATGGTCTTAGGTCTTAACGGCTATTTACTTGCTCACAAGGACATAGGACAGACTGTTCAAGGTGTTCCTATTCACTATTGGTATTGATGTGAGCATCTTATAAAAATGTTTAGTGATCCTTGCTTTTAGATTTACAAAGAACTGAAGTACATATATGTCCATGTCTGATGGATAAGCTGAAAAAAGGTAGCAGGTTGGAAGGACTCCAAGAGTATCCTTGATTCACCATGAGGGAGCTGCAATTGTTAGAATTCATTATTTGTAATGTGCCGACGTTGGCTTGTTTCTGAGAAACAATTGGAATTCAGGGATATGTTGCATGATAGTTCAGATGTGAGCTCCTTCCCATGGAGGAGTCCAGCAGGCAGGGTGAGCAGAAAGTATTCTGAAGGATGAGGGCTGAAATGGTCAGTCTTATAGTGAAAAATTGTGTTTATCTTTACCTGGGCACATCTTTTTTTATTACACTTTTCCACATCACTGGAAATTACAAGCCATGCTGTGCATCTGATGTAGCACGAGCACACAGTGAAGTCACTCTTCTTATAGGTCTGAAACCATCTAAGCCTGGGTCAGGGCATTCAGGCAGATTTGGAGTTTGAGTACCTGCTTCAAAGGGGAGATACATACTAAGGTTATTAATGAGATGCCACGGAGTCAACTCTTTTTGAGTCAACTTGATATGAGAACACTTGAATTTCTAAATTGAGTACTTTTATTTCTGTTAGTAGAGATACCACTTTTCAGATCAAACTCACTTAATCCTGCAGAAGTTTCATTTTCTGATGGTGCAACGCTGGTGTCTAGGTCTCACCCTTTCAGCAACAAAGATGAAAACTCAGTAGCGTTTCAGTCCCCTGATAATTTTCTTATATACTGTTCCATTACTTCAGGTTTGACCCCTTTCACAGTTGAATGGATTCCACAGTTTTTAGCTGATATAGTTGAAAGCCTTTATAAAATGGTTCCATTTGTATTGTTTTAACCAGCCATTTAGGATCAGTGTTGACCAGTCTATCTGACTGCATTTTTATCTGATGGTCCTTAGGGTGAAAACTACAAGATCATCTGGAATTAGGATGACACAGGTGACCTTGGTCTCACACTGACAGTTTCAGGAAGTGTAAGAGATACATGCCTGCTACATAGACACTTGATTTAAACACCATTCATGTAAACACACTGTTATCTCAAGTATTTGACCAATACTTAACCAGAAACTAGGCAAGAAGGTGTCATGAACACCAAGTTCAATATTTCTTGCTTTGAAGGAGCCCAGCTTTCCTGATAATGTCTTTATTTTCTTCAGGTTGTTTCTCTAGTTAGTCCTGCATTATTCAAGAGACATTTTATCTCTCTCTGGTAACAAAGAAAAATAATGCTTCCTCCCTATCCCTCTGTTGCATTTAGTGCTTCTTATACTATGTTATTGTTAGTACTGCTTGTTCATACTTGTAATACATTTTATCCTTTAATATCCTTTTTATCCCAGATGTATTCCTGGAGCTTTTTTAGTCCTCAGGAGTTTTGATCTATTATAATACTTACCATTGGAGAATAGCACACTGCTTCATATAATGTTTGTTCTCTTCAAGCAATAGTTGTGATATAAGAAGTTTCCACTCCGGCCTCCAGACGTGCAGGATGGAGGATGATTTGTTTTCCTGCCAAGCCTTTGCTTTTGCAGAAAACAAGAGACTTAATAATGGGCTATGGCATTTATTCCACCAACTGGATGGGTGTGTGTTCTAACCACTAATGTCCCCTTTCTTGGTCCAGCATTTTCAGCTGTCAAAAGTTTCACCAGAGCAAGGCTCTGAAGACAGAAACAATGAAAGTTTAGGTTTGGAGAGAGGTGCTTTTACAGGTGAGATGCTGGATAGTAGCTCATAATTGCCTTCTCAATCATAGAATTAATTCTTTTTTTCTTGTACATATTTGCTTTTTTTTTTTTTTTTTTTTTGCTTCATATTAGGATGTCAGTCCTAATTCCCACATACTTTCCATAAACTGCCACTGGACATTAGGAAAAGGTTCTTCACTGAGGAGGTGGTCAGTCACTGGAACAGGCTCCCCAGGGTCATGATGGTACCAAGTCTGTCAGAGTTCAAGGACCTTCCGAATGTTGCTCTTAGCCGTATGGTTTGGTTTTAGCTAGTACTGCAAGGAACAGAGAGTTGCACTCACTGATGCTTACAGGTCCCTTCCAACTTTAGATATTCCTTGATTCTGTGATTCTGTCTTCTGCAGCTCTGGTTGTTACATTGAGGTGCATTCTGTTTTGTATTGGATACAAACAGGATAAGATCTTTCAGTCTTAAAAGGGTGAGAAGTCCTTCCCTCAAAACTTTGGGGTTTTGGTTGGGGAGGTTTTGCAAATGATAACTAATATTTTAGACCTGCATTCTCCTTCCAGGCATTACTTGGTTAATAATAATCAAACACTGTAACTGTTCTGCTACCTTCTTTCATCATCCTTAAAAAAATGGACTCTTGCACAAAATCTATTAGAGGAAAAAAATCCCACTTCAGATACATTTTTGTCACTGAACTGAAGGTATTGTCCATCCAACATAAGGTGTTTATGCAGGAGATGGTGCTGCTTTTTATTCTGGACAGTGTGTCTTGATTACACCTGTTTAATATCCTGACAATATGAAAAATATACATTGAATGACTCTGGACTTTCACCCCAAGAGCTGCATGGAGTTTTGCCAGAACATATAATGGCTGCAGCTAATGGGCATGTATTTACATAGTTACTAAAATTAAAAAGCTGACAAAATAATATTTTCATGGATTTCTATCTTCCCTGATGGATTAGGACAAAGAGCTGGTTGATTGAGTCCACTGGCAATTAAAGCATGCAATTTATCTTTCTTATCTTTCCATACAGGTGAAGTGAGAAGGGCAGCCATGAGCTGCTTTTGACCACTGGCCAAATTCTTGCCAGACCTACCTGTCAGTCAGCTTTCAGCAGAAATGGCTTCCTGCCATTTGATCTAGTCCAGCTTGTGTGTCTCTTTTCACTCATTCACTGACAGGAAGGAAAAAAAAAAGGGGAAAAAATAATAAGAAGGGTTTTTTTTTTTATCTTACAGGGAAGACTGGGTTTTTTGCCTCTGCTGGGGAGGTAGGACTGGGAGGCTGGTGTTTGGTTTATTCTCACTGACCTTTTGACAGGATGCTCTGACTGTTGTAGGTCTTCCACCCTTGTCTGCCACACTGAAAACATGCAGAGTTGAGACCAAAGAGCCCAAAGGAACAAGAAACAGCACTAACTGAAACTGGACAGACTTTTCTATTCTGCAGTCTCATCTTGCACAAATGAATAGAGAAAAACAGAGGGCATTCAGTATTTTGGAGATAGCGGAGAAAATTAAGAATATCTCAAATGAGAGTAAAGGAAAGGACTCAGAGTCAAATGAAAACTGTCCATTTGAGTTTGGGGCTAAGCGAGGAGGGAGGAATAGAAACCTTGTGGAGAAAAGCCAGCCAAAGACTGAGGGAAGGGAGCTAATCCTCAAAGATCCAGGAGGTGAATTACTTCGTGCTTATTTCTTTTCTGAAGAAGCTGTAAGGCTGAATGTCTTGTTACCTAAATAGCAGAGTCAAAAAAACATCCATTATGCTTATGTAACAGTCTGCAGTCTCATCCATTTAAAGCATGTTGGTTCCAAACATAGAGCACGTCTTAACTCTTAGCACCCTCAGTTAATTTTTTTATTAAGGAAGTTGTTTTGAAGATGCATTCTTAAATCAGGTTTTTCCCACTTGTCTGCCCTGTGTGTATTGGTGAGAGATTTGTGAAGGAAGAAAAACAACCCAACAAAAAAGAAAAACAAGCATCAGTCAGACTGCATTACAGAGTTTGCTACAGAGAGGAGAATTAATTTGCAGTTATTCTTCTTTGCTGTATACTGATGCTTTTTTGGGGAGTTTTTTTTGTTCTGCCTTTTTAATATCTAATCTTCCTTTCCAGTTGTGGCTTGCTTCACAGTTTCTGCATTTGCTCTACATTATCCAGGACCTAGAGGTTCAGCTAATCATCCATTTCTATCTCAACCTTTTTGCTCACTGCTATTTGTATCCAGACTTGTTGCACGTATGTGTGGAAGATATCATCTGTTCATAAACTGAGAGATGAGGTGGAATTCTATTAAAGTCACCCAAGCTTCTGTGATGAGTAAGAACAACAGCCATGAAGGCCAGCAGAAACAGAAAAATAATTTTAGCAAAAGTGTGTAAATTCCCATCTCCTTAGAGCTGTTTCTCAGTGTGAATTATTGTTATTACTGTAAATACTCTGGCACCAGAAATTCTGAATCTAGAAAAGTTACCCAGCTTTGCTGGATTCCTGGTTTCCTTGACAACAATTCATATAAATAGTAAGGACCTGTTATGGGGAGAGGGGGGAATATCGAAACCTGTGAATCACCGGGACAAAATTAAATCCGAGGCTGAAGTTACAAGATACTGAGCAAGCAGAGTCTGTTTTCATGTTTTTAGAGTCTGTTTTCATTTGAATATGGCTCTTCTGTTAATTTTTGCTAGATACCTGACAAGGATGAAGCAAAGGCAGTGATTTTCCAAAGGTGAGATGCAAGGAGATTCCTTTTGACATTCCTTACAGGTGACAGACACGTTCTTTGTCCCAGGCTCTTTGGTCACTTGGAACCAGTCTCTCTTGTGTGATTTTGATTCCTTTTTTTTTCTTACTGTTATTTGTAAAAAAGAAATACAGTGTGCTAAAGACAGGCATGACTGCTACCCATATTTAAATGTTATCCTCTGCCCCCCTCCTTTCTCAATGATTCAGTTAACCCAGTCTCAGCAACAAGATGTTGATACTGCTTTCCTGGAAGCAAGAACCTGATAAAGGAGATCAGCCACATGTCCCTGCAGAGAGTTTAGATATCATGAGGGATGGTCAGTGTGAAATGGGGAAGATTATCCTGAAAGGATGCCTGATCTGTGCTAGTGCCACTGGAATTGTGACTCAGGTTTCATTTATGTGGGAAGAGGTATGGCAAAAATTTATAGTAGGATGAAGTTCTCCCTGTGTGAAACTGAAAAACAGTGACGAGGAAAACTGTACTTTTGGAAATCCAGCTTTCCATCAAGTCATTCATTGCAAGGCTCAGTTAACATTTTTCTTATTTCAATCACTGTATTCTAGATTCCACATATTTTTTATAGCAAAACCTGGGTGAAAGCCCAAAGGAGGCAGAATTACCTACAGACTGCCTTTCAACTTCCCCCAGCCTTTTCTGTGTCCTGACTCCCCCTATTTGCTGCTGGCTTTTCCTCCCACCATAGTGAATCTGCACTGATTAACTCTGAGTGATGGTGGGATTTGTTTCTGTTTGACCCCTTTTATTAGCCCACCTCTGAAAGGGGTGCATGCAAGTGGCACCTTCTGCCTCCAAGCTTGCTGTTACTCAGCCTGGTGCATTAGCCCAGCCAGTCTGACCTTCAGGCTCTTGCAAGATACTGGCCTTAGTGATGCTTTTTTAAAGTCAGCTGAGCAGAAATGGTATCTTTTATTTGGAGTGGGAATGGGGATATTATGTCATAGCTGAGGATTATTTTTATTGATTCTTTTTTTTTCCAAAGATATCTAGGAAGATGCAGTGAATGTAGTGAGAAAATCAATACAGTATTGAAGGTTGCATTTTTCCAGTGTAAAGTGTTTAAGGACATGCTGCCAGGGAAAACACTTCATCAGCCAAACCTCCCTCGTCTTACCACGCTAAACAAGAAGCACTTTTTGCAGCTCAGGAGGTGCTATGGTGCTGTATGTTCTGTGGGACAGTGAGGAATTCTATTAAGAAAATGGAAGACAAGAGAGTGTAACAGAAACTTCATGAAGTTCAACAAGGAGAAGTGTGAAGTCTTGCACCTGGGAACTACACCATGTACCAGTACGTGAGCCACCCAGCTGGAAAGCAGCTTGGCGGAAAAGAAGCGGGTGGTCCTGGTGGATACCAGGTTGAACATGAGCCAGCAGTGTATCCTTGTGACAAAGAGAGCTGGTGGTATCCTTGGCTGCGTTGAATGAAGTATTGCCAGCAGGTTGAGGGAGGTGACCCTTCCACTCTACTCAGTTGAGGCTACTGCTGGAGTGTGCTGGGTCAGGTTCTGGGCTCTTCAATACAAGAGAGACATGGGCATACTGGAGAGAGTCCAGTGAAGTCAGGTTCACTAAGATGATTAAGGGACTGGAGCACTTCACACATAATGAAAGGCTGAGAAAATTGGGACTGTTCAGCCTGGAGAAGAGAATGCTCAGGGGAAACTCATCAATGAATATAAGTACCTGAAGGGAGGTGAAGACAGAGCCAGGTTGTTTTCAGAGGTGCCTAGTGACAGGTCAAGAGACAGTGAGCACAAACTGAAACACAGGAGGTTCCCTCTATAGCTGGGTCCAGACAAACAGGAGTTGTAAATAAGGTGTGGCACTCTGCTGCAGGATGTTGTGTTTGCTAAAAACTTATAGGACATAAAAAAATTGATGAAATTCACAGATGAGAAATCTGTCCAAAGTTGTTAACAAAAGAAATACCATCTCTGACTCCAAAATCTGGTGCAGATTGCTAGATGATGGGAGTATATATGTAGGTGGTATATTTCCCTCTTTTAAAACTCTTCAGTAGGCACCTGCCACCATCCACTATCATATACTGTCTCCTGAGCTCTATGGACTTCTGATCTGACACAGTGTAGGTACCTGTATGTTGTTCATCCTTTCCTGTTGGTCAGTGCTTCTGCTGTCATTCTGTTCATGTTAGTAGTGTTTTCCAAGTGTGCTGTCTGCTGAGCCTCAAGAGTCTTTCAAAGAGGCTTAAGGTACCTGCCCATGTGCAGATTTTGCTTACAGCAACAGAGCAATCAGTATTCACCTGGGAAGCCTGGGCAAATTCCTGCATCACCTGTTTGTGGGGAAAAAAATGACATGCTTAGGGAAAACTGTGTCACTGCAGTTCCATAAAGAAGTACAGTATAAGAGTTGAAGTCTGGCTGAATGTATTAGTGATGACTTTGTAGAAGAGTTGTGCTCTTGATCTCAATGTGTGAGCAACCATACTCAAGCGTTTTTAAGAATGAAAATACTTGAGAATGTGTACAATTCATTCACAACCAAGAAGGAGCTGCTGTTTCCCCTCTCTCTGTCACAGAAATAGAAAAGCATGATTTTAAGTTGTCTCTATTAGATTTCACTCCTTAAAAACGGCAGTTCTGATAACTCTGATGAACATTTATACAATGGGAGCAACTGTGAGAAAGCTGAGTTAGGATGCATACAGCACTGTGTTTCTGCCAGCTGTTCCCAGAGGCAATCAGAGCATAGTTATGGAAGACAACATGCTGGTAAAGTATTGCTGGTCATGGAGACTGTTCCTCCTGCTTCTCTGGCATTTACCAGGGTGATCGGTTGTATACAGCATGCAGACTCATGGGCATATAATTTCTATATTCAGTGCCAGAAACACCAAATAATTTAGATAATTTAGTGTATTTTCAGTCTTCAATTATGGAAAGAATAAAGATGATTCTGATGAAAGTTCTATACTGAGTAGATATTATTTCACTTAGCTTACTTAAAAGAATCACTGTCAGCACCAGCTAAATGCCTTTCTTCACTCTCCTCTCATGCACAAAAATCCAGACCTTGAGAGCCAGAGATCCAAGGTGTGCTATTTCTGCTGAACTGAGAATTACACAAATGGCAAAGTGTGTCACACTATTTTGTTTCGCTTTCCTCTTTTACTTCTTTTTTTTTCCTGTTCCTGCCATATCTTATAAGAGTGTTTGTTCTCTAAAGGCAACTCTGATCTAGCTTGTAAAGCAGATGATTCACAGACATTCTATATATGGGCCATTATAACTACACTGGAGAGAAAAAAACTGTATTAAGGCTTACAGAAAATGTTTAGACAACATTTAGGTAAATGAAATGGCCAAGTGTTACCAGTTATACCAAAGTGGGCAGCTTGGAGATTGCAGAAGTTACAAGTTTGTGCTTATGCCACCTTGTTTATCGCAAACTGGCAATTCTTAACTACTAAGCACCTATTCAACCACAGTGTTCTTGTGTGCCTTTTAGGAAGACCATATGTAGTACCCAGAGAGAGTGAGCCTTCACAGTGCTGTTGTGTAGTGTAAGTTTTCTTTAGCACAAATTTGTAATGGTTAGATTATTCATGAATAGCAAAGCCATGAAGAAATTATACTGGGGACAAGTTAGGACCCCTCTTTATGTCTTAGACAACAGTGCATCAGAGGAGATAAAACTTCAGGTATATTTAACGGATTGAGAGTTCCAACTTCACCATATGCTCAGATCAGAGGTGTCTGTCAGCTGTGGTAGACCATTTGGGACTGCTCTTTTCATTTTTAGAAGTGATCCTTTCAGGCTTCAGGATGGTAGGCTTTTGGCTTCTGTGTGCCAGATCAGAAGGAACTGCCAGGCAAGGATCTACTCCCTGCAGTGAGACATGTCATGGCTCCTTGAAGGTGATGATACACTTTTCCAGCCACCTTTTACCTTCCCTTCTTGTCTCAGGCTATTCATGCAACATCTGAACCCCTGCCTTATTAGGCTTATTTGCATAAGCATATTAGGAGTTATTCTGGCGCTATTGTGTGTTTGGACTAATAAAATGAAGGACATGCCATCCAAAATCAATAGCATATGGATGTGTACTAACAAAAGCAAGCTCAAGTCTCTAAAAGTACTTCAGCTCTTTTACCTTGTCAGTATGACTAGAGAGCTGATCTCCATGGCTGGTCTATTGCAGCAATGTCAAGTGGCAGATTCAGAATGATATAGAGAGTACGGAGAAGCAGAGTAAATTCTGCTTGGCTGACACCTTAATGTGATGGTCCATTCCTGGGTCCCTTATGCAGGAGAGCTAGGACCACAAATAACTGGAGATTTGAGGGTGTGCATTTGAAATTATCTCTGATTCAAACTCAGAAAACATTTATGGGGAGCACTGAGGTTTACTTTTATATAACTGGAGACTTAATATTGCCATGTCTCTGGGAGACCCAAGCGCTCTTCTAAGCATCATACAAATTACAGAGAGAGCAAGCAAGCAAGAATGAAATGGTGCTTTAGACCCATGAATTAACCATGCTGTGTATTACTTCCCTCTATAATTTCTTTCATAGTGGTTTATACCACAGTCCTAGCAATCATTGCTTATATTAATTCTGGCATTTTACAGTGCAAATCCTATAGAAAGCACAAGTAAGTAATAGATACATGTGGAGGTGACAGTGCCAGCCATATGTAAGTGATTGCATATTAATTATATACACAATGGAACACACCAGTGGATTGCCAGGATGTGGTGCCTTTCGAAAAAGCAACTGAAACTTCCCACTTCAGTTTGCTCTTTCTGTTTTAAGATAAGCTGCTTTTCCTGCCTTTCCCCTTGAAATTTTGCTTTTCTCCTTAAAGGTTTGCTCTACTACCCTGTCTTTTTACCAGCTTAGCAGTGGGGGAAATCTCTGCCCTGGTACAGTAACCTTGATAATACAGAAGACAACTGTTTGCCATTTTAAAGGGAAAAGAGCAGGTCAGCTTACATCAGCAGTGGCCTTGTTACTTTATATTTATAAAAGAAATGGTCTCTAAGCAGCTATTATTAGCCTTTCTTAAACTACTCTTCCAGCTTCCAAATAACGTTTAGGAACCTATCTCTTATCAGAAGGTTTTCTTAAATGATTTTGGAGGAAATGAGTTCTTCTGTGCAAAAAGATGTTTCACATAAAAACTTTACAGTACCAGTGAGCAGATATGAGACAGTTAAACAACAGAATAAATCTTCTGTTTTATGAATGCAGTTATTTTCTGCCTACGTTCTCTGAAGTATAACATGCCAGGACAAATCCTGAAATCAGCCTCACTCAGGTCCCCTACAGACAAAATGCTAATTGAAGCTAATGGGAGCATGACTCAGGGAAAAACTTAAAATCTGAGAATTCTAGTGCATGCACTTTTAAACATTAAATGAGGAATTTCAAACAGGGCAACAGGAACTGTACAAAAACTTCTATATCCCATTTTTATATCCCAGTGATATTTGAGAACTTGAGTCTTGAAGAAAATTCAGCATAGCTCATGGAACATTCTAGTGCAAGTAGCACAATGTAATACTGAGTTTAGTATCCCAACTTATTTTAGAAGCTGTAGAAATGTTTTGTTTAGCCCTTAATGAAGAAATGTGTTTGGGTTTGCCTATTCAATATATACCTAACAAAAAATGTGGCTAAAAATGTTCTCACACTTTCTCCACTTTGGGGCATGTCTGTGTGATGTCAGTGGTTAGAAATTAAAGATGTAAGGCTTAGGAAAAATTTGAGTTCATAAGAAGTAATTCTTTAGCAATTTTCTGGACCAGTGTTCTAAATGACTGGCCTTTTGAAATTCTGCCCTCGAATCTGTAAGAAATAAAAGAAAACCCCAAAAAGCTTGTTAGTTCTACTTAAGTCATAAGATTCTGGGAATGGCAGAAGTTCAAACCAAAGTTTTTGTTTTGTTTGAAAATGAGAGCAGAATACCTTACACCTGAAATTTTGATACAAAAATATATTTCAGTTTTATCAAGATACGTGGATGACTCACAATGGATTGTACAAAGTTGGACAGGCTCAACTAATTTCAATTATTTTGTGTAAAGCAGTTGCCTTGAAGAACCCTTTGTCAATCTTATAGCAGCTTTATCATATTGTAAAGCTTTTGAAGTTAATTTAAAAGCAGGATTTTAGATGGCTGTTTCCACCTCAGCAATCTTCCACTATTACAAGAAACTAGTGTCAGGAAGAGTTCCTCTCTCTAATGAAGATTATTTTTTTCTTCCTCTTTCCCACTTCCTTTTTCCTGTCAGTCGGAAGTGTCTTGGATCCCCAACAAACACTACTCTGGGATTTACGGGCTGATGAAGTTGGTTCTGACTAAGACTCTACCTTCCAATCTTGAGCGAGTCATTGTCCTCGACACAGATATAACATTTGCCACTGACATTGCTGAGCTATGGGCCGTCTTTCACAAATTCAAAGGTATTCTAATGAATTTTTTTTACTGTCTTTATTTGAGGGGGAGGGAAAATGGTAAAGCAAACAATATAGTGGGGGTAAAGGGCTATCTGAGATTTGTTAAATGTTTTCACTTTTTCTATTTTTGGTATTTGAATATAGTTGTCCTATTTGTGAGCTCTTTCCTCAATGATTTGCTGTACAGAGTGATTGATGACACTTATTGTCTATGTAGTGTGTTTTAGTGGTCTCATTATTTGGGACAGGTGAGAGTTTGACAATAAATTAGGCGATAAAGAATTATGAGGAATCTGTACTGGTGTGACATTCAAGTACCTCGTAGTATTCAGTACTTGGAAGAAATTGGTTTATATTACATTTTGGTAATGAAAATTAATTATTACTTTCAATATAACTTATCCATGTCGCTGCTGAAAATGAATGAAGTTAGAGTCATACCTGAAGCAGGGAGGAGGATGGAGGGGGCAGAGTTTTACATGTGAATAGAAAGAAGTTACTGCGTACTCCTCTTAGTGAGTTGATAAAGGGCTCTAAATTATCCATCTAAAGTAGTTTTTTTTACCTATCCCCGTTTCACACAACTCCTTGAAAATTTCCTTAATAGTTTGGCTAAGAAAGGAGCCTTTCAGAGTAACTGTGTAAGGAGACAGTCACAAAAAAAGTTCCTCATTACCCTGTCACAAACCAGAGCACTTTCCTGGCTGACACACTGCAAAAAACATTTAATCCTCCCAGGCTCTGGTGTTGCCAGCTTTTAAGAGTCAGATGTGCCCTATTGTTCTCCTCTTGCCCTCAGAATATGTATTGCAGTGCTGGTGACTGTAGAGACATTCCTGCTTTGAGGTTGTACAGCCCCTCAAAAGTGTAACCTTGATGCATATCCTCATCTCTCTTGACTCACCTCAAGCAAAGTCAGCCTAAGGAAATGGGAGTATTTATTTACAGAAGCAAAATACACCACTCCATTAGAAAGGTGACAGAAAAGACAGCACATTTGCTGTACTTCACCCCATGTGGAAATGCCTTTGCCTGTACTTAGCTCATGGGCAGGATCTTCAGCTCTACAGTCAAGGCTTGGGTTCTAGTGCTTGCTTCTATATACATTTGTTTCCTTTCCCTTCTCTGGATTTACTGTTGTCCCTTCAGCAGGCCAGAAGCAATTACTTTCTTACTTAACTGAACTACTCACAAACTTTCTTCATTAAGGAATATGAAGTTTTCCTGTTCTTTGGGTGTTGGTCAAACCTCTTCACCAAGCCATTCCTTACACTGAACCTTGAGTTTCATGTAAACATACTCTTTGACAACCATAATTTACATAAATGTATGTCTAGGGAGTAATGCTGGAATAATTATTGTACTGTCCCACTGTGTGTTACTGTCCCATTAATAATATTTTACTGAATATGGTGTATTAGCATAATGTAGCAGGTAAAGAAATGTGTATGAACTTGGGCACTGCATGGTCAAAGATAGGAAAATCTGCATGGAGATAATTAGGGGGATCATCTCCTTGCTTGTATTTTCTGCCACAGTTTCAATGAAGCTCCCTTGGGGAAAGAAACCAAGCATAAAGACTTATTCTAAAGAAAGAATATGGAGCAGAGGCAGGCCTAAGATTGAAAAAAAAAATACAGACAGAAAATACAGGAACACAGAGAAGGATAATTAATGGAAGTTAAAAAGTGGGTGTAAGTCAGTCTCCATAGAGCAAGGCAAGGTTGTTAAGCTGATAAGAGCTGTGAAAAGCTCTAACTTACACATGGAGACAGAATTCCTGTGCTACTGCCAGCCCTCATAACGTACATATCACAGCTCCCAAATGTATGATTTTGTAAGTTGGCCAGCCTGTCTTTTTAATTCTGTCTGACCACCTGCTTCTAGTACAGTTTTTTAATCCTGGCAAGAAACTGGTCAGCATCTATATCTGCTCATCTCCCAGACAGTCATGCACAAAGAAAGAATTAATGGGACAGTTCCATAGCCCCAGGACTATGCAAGGCTCATACGTCCAAAATAGTGATCCTGTATGTTGGGTAGGAGAGGGAAATGAATGTGTCCAAGCAAAAGCGTATTCTCAAGCCTCTATCAGGGGATGCAGTCCCATTAGGCAACAGTGAGTTTGATGGTGGTGACAGTAGGATTGAGGGTTTATGGATAAGAATTAGGTCTTTAGAAGACGTGTAGGTGTAGTAGCACTTAGTGACATGGTTTAGTGGTGGACTTGGCAGTACAAAGTTAATGGTTGGACTTGATGATCTTAAACGTCTTTTCCAACCTAAATGATTTTATGATTCTGTGGTTCTGTGACTCAGTGGAAATCGAACATCTTAGAAATCAAGGGCAAGTAAGTTGGAGTGATACTGTTGCTCTTCTACTGCTGTAAATATTGTTTTAGATCATATGGTGATTCTCAATTTGTCCTCACCCTGACAGCATTACAGAAGATTCAAAGGATGTGTCATGTCATTTGTCCCAAATATTCTTCTAAAAGAACTGGGTTTAAACTGATATTTTAATCCCTTCCTTGTTTTTCCTTCGGAAGTCCCAAGTATATTTATAAAGATTTCTTGAAATATTACTTAAACAGAAGAAAAATTAAACTCCTGTGAAGGGAAATTGTACTCTCTAGAGGAATCTGGCACTATACCCAACTCCAGCTTTGAGGGCACCTTAGACCCACAGGCCCTCCCAGGAGTGTTCAAACACCCACTCGTTGGCTAGAAGTGGCCATTATAAACTTGCTTGCTCCAGGATGTTGTTAGAGCAAATAGAAGATTTTTTTTCACATCAGTGCAGGAAAGGCAAGAGCTTCCTTCTTCAGGTTGCTGCAGGATAACAGTCCAGCACAGCCTCTTCCAAATTACAGCCATGCAGATAAAGAGAAGGGGTCCTAGAGTCTGCAATTCTTTCTGTGCCCAGGAAGACTTTCCTTCCCAACAAAAGTAGTGACAGAGCCCAGGAGCTCAGACTCCCTTTTTCTAGGACACCACACTTGGAAGAAATTCTGATTTGGGATTGGTTTCAATTTAATCAGGTCCAATTTGCTGTGTAGAAAGGCCCACAGTATGTTTTAAATAGCACCTGCAATACCCAGTATTCTTGTTCTGCAAAGGTTCTTCTTCCATTCCTCTTAAGAGCTGCTGAAAAGATAAGACCCTTACCCAGTGACTTAATATTTTAGGTGGTAAAGCTGCTTACTGCATTTTCTCTCTATATGGAAAAAAGGAAATAGGATTCCTTTGTAAATTATTGCTGTTCTTCCATTTTCCGATAAGCTTTTTGCATATGCCTTTACAATAAATGAGCCAACTATTCTGTGAGTGCACAAATTAGGGCTGTACATATGTGATTTCATTTTAAAATCTCTTCTTTGAAGTTGCAACCTTAGGATTTGGGAGAAATTCACACCTTTCTTTGGTAGCCTGAAACAGTGTCTCAAGCAATGTAACATTTAGAAACTTCTCTTAGCAGTTTATGGGGGTTTTATAGTTGCACTCTTTCTATATGCAAGCTTCAATCTCTATGTGTAAATATGTCTTTGGGAAGCAGTAACTTGTATTTCAAGAGCCAGATACAGCTTTCAGCTGGGATTTGGACATCTCTGCTTTAGCCTCATTCTCTCTTGCTCTCCCAAAGATAGGCAGTCTGTTTCTCTAGGACAGATATATAACTCCAAAATACGGACTTCAAAGGTGTGAGACTTCAGCCAGCCCAGTGAAGATAACCTGTCATGCATGTTTTCCGTGACTTAGTTGACACTGATTATGTTTTCTATTCATCTTTCACTGGATTTTGACAGTTCTAAACTTGAGAAAGCACCTAGCCTAAGGGAAAAGAGTGGGACTGTAGATCATACGCATTCTTGGATGAAGTGCTGCGAAGCGTTTCAGACAGTAAGGATTAGTGTAACCAATATGCCTTTATTGCAGAAATTGTGTGAATTCTTCTGAGAAAAGAAGCAGTCTGAAGCGATGCTCTCAGCCATCAATCTTTAAGTTCTTTTAAAAACCGTATCAGCTAATTGTTTTATTATTCTTGCTAACCCAAAATATTGGTACTGAAATGTCTTAATTTTTTTCCAAACTTACAGTTTTTACTTTAAATTTATGTTTCTCAAGAGCATTCATGGTAAGTAGTATTGTGAATTTATTTGGGACCTGACTATAATAGTCGTCAGAATTACAGGTTGTGTTACAGGTTTCAGGTTCAGCCAGAAGCACAAGTAGCATGAGACTGTCTTTGTACTTTAGCTAGCATCGGGTGACAATTCTTGTGTCTGCCTGTTTCTTTAGGCCATTGTTGTGCATGAGTCACAGCTGAGACTGACAAATGAGACCCGAATAATCCCTGTTAGAGATCAATGTTGAGAGACTCTGAGAAGAACACCACATCTAAGAGCGTTATGGTATTTCTAGGTATATGTCATAACTCAGAGAATATATTGAACAGTGATGTTCTACTACTGCATGTTAGTTTCATACAGCTATCTGATATGATGAATATTTTAAGTACTTCTGTGCAACAGCAACTGGACAGTACGTAACTAATGTATTTCAAATAATTCTACTTGTACACTAAGTCATCCAGAGAATATAAATTACAATTAATGTTCATCTGTGCAAGTAGTCTTCTCTGGAAAGCTGGTGAAAGCAGTAAAGCAGAATCGCCTACCTCCATTAATCAAGCATCCAAGAAGGAGAAATGTCAGGCTTGATAGGAGGACTGAGATTCCCATATTCACACTTTGCATGAACAGAAAAAAAATATATAGAAGCTGTTTGCTTTGTCTCAGGAGCTCAAACAATGATAAAAATCCATACTGACATCATAAATACCAGAAAAGGTCAACAGCGATTTTGGTGCAGGATTAAATGCCCACAGCTGAAGAGGGACCGGCACATAGTCAATCCCAAACTTAAAATTTGCAAACACTCAGTATGTGGGTGCTTTGGCATATTGCTCTGCAGAATGCCTGAGGTAGCAATCTAGGTTCGTGCTATTTTTGCAGCTTCTTCAGGAAAAAGAGCAAACAAAAATCACAAGCATCAAAAAATTCAACATCCTGTGTAGGTGGTTCAGTAATGATATTCCTACAAGAACTATTATACATTAGGTTGTAATATCAAATGCATGCATGACTTTTCATTTGTGTGCGAGTTTAGTGTGCCAGAAAGTGAGATGCTGATGGCTCTGGTGAGAGTCAGGCAGAGTCAGCAGGTGCTGTATAAATTTCCCTGAATTTGGCTCCATCAGTGAATCCCCAGTTTAATAAACTATACCTGTCACAGACCTAGGCTCTTCTGCAGAAATTATACTTTTTATAGGTGTGCTCTTCTTATGGTGATGTAAAATACTCAGTTGTTGCCAAGATTAGAATTTAAAATTCATTGTCACCTATGGCTGAAGGCAGTAGTTGAGCCACAGAATTGATTCTGGGCAGATCCTGTAGTTCAGTCTGTCAGTTTACACTGAGTAAATCATTAAAGCTTTCACAGATCATTTTGAGACAGGATCTCTGCAGGCTGACACACTGTTTGTGTTAAACCCTGCAGAGATCTTTCTGTTCCTTCTGGTCAGTACAATAGGTTCTCTTTTCTTACTAATCAAGAGGAAGGCATTAGCAACGTGCACCTAAGTGTGTGTAAAAGTCCATGATATGAGCCAGTCTTTTTCTGAAGGAAACAGGATCACATTGTAGCAGAGTGCATTAATAAAATTGTCAGGCAGCTAATAAAATAGCTTAAAATGATCTGAATTTTTATAGGTGTCTAAAAAGGCCGAATGGCACTTGTCTTTGCTCATAAAAGAAACATCTGTTAGCTTCTGAAAGACTTGTGTAAGTGTTTAATGGTTAGACTACAGTACATAGCTCATCCTAGGGTTATTCCACAAATGAAATACATTTTTTCTTTGAAAAGGTCCCTGTGGAGACTCCATCTACTTAAGGTTTTCTATTCCTGGTTGTTTCATTGTGATGTTTTCTTCTTTTCTGCTGCAGAATCTCTGAAGCTTCATTGATAAAGGATCCTATTTGTTAGGTATAGCTGATAGAAATGTTGGGGTGTGTCTTGCCCCTCTGTGTCATGATGCTGTTGTTATCATCTGTGTGTGAAACTACAGGAGTGAACACCGATTTATCTTGGTGAAGTACATTGTGATGTTTTCTTCTTTTCTGCTGCAGAATCTCTGAAGCTTCATTGATAAAGGATCCTATTTGTTAGGTATAGCTGATAGAAATGTTGGGGTGTGTCTTGCTCCTCTGTCTCATGATGCTGTTGTTATCATCTGTGTGTGAAACTACAGGAGTGAACACCGATTTATCTTGGTGAAGTATCAGCAAAGTAAGGATTTAGGATATTTGGAAAAAAAAAAGACAAGTTTCTAACTGTGGTTAGAGGTTAATTTTGCTGATTTTAATTAGGAGGGGATCATAGAATCAATAGAATAGTTAGGATTGGAAAGGACCTTAAGATCATCAAGTTCCAACCCCCCTGCCATGGGCAGGGACACCTCGCTCTAAACCATATCACCCAAGGCTCTGTCCAACCTGGCCTTGAACACTGCCAGGGATGGAGCATTCACGACCTCACTGGGCAACCCATTCCAGTGCCTCACCACCCTCAAGCAAAGAGATGGGGCTTACTGATTCTGTGGGCCCAGGGAAAAACACTTCTGTCTCTCCATACTTGTTCAGTATGCAGTTTGCTTTGCTGTGGTATTCCTATATCGAGAAGGAAGTATGTAAGAAAGTTGACCTCAGTAAATGAGCTCAAGGGGAGAGAGTTTATTATAGGGATCAGCATGTGCACATTCTAGTTTATGGGTTTTAATGCGACAAGGGACATAATCAGAAAATTCTGATTATGAGTTGCTGCCAAAATAGAATGGCTGCAGTTTCTGAGACATCTGTAGTTCTTTTTTAGCTGAATGGTTCTTTGTCTGTTTCTGCCACCAGACAGAAACATTTAGAGGTGAAAGGCCAACAGTGCATAGAAATTAGGTATAACTCATGGTGGGGAAAATTCTAAAGTAAAGTAAAATAAAATAGAAGATTTGGGTTCTTTATTTTTCCATTTTTATTTCCAAGGGGTACCCTTTGGTCATGTTTTCAAGCTTTTCCCATGGGGGCTAGGAATGTTTTAGTTAAAATGAAAGCTGATATTCTTTTGTCATCTTTTGATTCCACAACTAGAGTTTTCAGAATAAAACCACACCATATATTACAAGATTTGTAATAAAATCTTGTTAGCTATACTGAAATTTTGAGGACTTTTTTTCTACCTTCTCAACATCAATCTAGTGCTTTTCCTGCATTGTTTTTCTCCACTCTTTTTAAACCTGCCACTCATTCTACAGCTGTCTTTCTGGGTTAGTTGCTGTGATGTATCAAACACCCAAACTAAACATTGCATGACTCACAGTGTTAAAGCAAAAAAAACCAGTTTCTGTCTCTTCAGAGCTTTACCTTCAGGATTTCAAGATACTTTAGTTCTATTAATCTCTCGTATTCCAGCCGTGGAGAATGGACCTAGAGCTTTTTGAATTGCCTTGCAAATATTTATTGAGAGAAATCTGGGCAGAGTGCAGCATCAGAAGAGCAAAGTGCATATCTCCATCTCCCTTGACCAGCAGAAGCTGTGACTTTCCAGAAGCTAGAAAATCTGTCTCCCAGAGGGTACACACTGGGTGAAGAAGCATTTCTGCTTTGTGTGTTTGATCTCAGCAGAGAAAAAGTGCGTTTCTGGCAGTGGGATGCCAGTAAGCTGTGCTGAAATGAAAACCTGGGAGAACAGAGTGGGGGAAGAAACTGAGGAGGAAAAGAATAATAACCCCCTATCACAACTTAAAGGGAAGAATCAGTCAGGAGTTACTGTCCACCAATAAATGTTTTGGGTTGATCATTTTCTCCTGCAATCTGTTCACGTTCTATGCAATTATAGACACGTTCCTCCTCAGATACACTGAGTACTCCTGCCCCATCAACTCACAACTTGTTTGTTCATATATATATATATTTTAGAGGGCTATTAAAAAAAATCTCAAGATGAATGTCTGCCAGTCTTCTTGGGTGGAGTACACAGATTAAGTCCAGGTACTAATCCTTCTGGCCAGTGTCTCTGTATTCGCTGGGTGACAGTAAAGCAGAGCAAGTGTATGAGTAGGCAGTGAAGATGGAGGGAGTGGGAACTTGTCCGTTATTCCAATTAGTAATGTGTAATGATGATTCACCTCTGCATTTATGAAAAAGCCAAGCAGATGAGACATCCGGGTCATTCACCTAACAAATGAAGTTTTACTCTAGGGTTTGATAGTTATATTTCGAGGGCTAAAGAAAGAGTGATATTTAATAGATAGGTTTCCATGCCTAAGGCCCTTATTCTAATCACATGCAATCTGTCAAGCACATGTGCTTTTCACAGTTCTCTGTGAAATGCATTGTAATGAGTTGATATGCTGTTTTCTTCCTCTCTGAACCAGGCATATTCCCTGAGCCTACCTTATTCTGCATTAGCAATCCATATTTTTAAGGACCTAAGGCCCCATTTCCAATTACAAAGCTCTCATGTGAGGTTTCACCTTTTTGGTTTTATGCAACAAATTATGTCTATAATACTGTCCTTGGCAGCACATGGATTTGCATAGGGTATAGTGGAGTAGGGAGTATCTGTCTCACAGGCTCAAGTTGGAAGGTAGAATGTGTCGCACAGAGGTCAATGGTATGATTGTCCCATCAGCAGGGTGCGTGCAAGGTATTGTTTTCCGAGCAAGCAGAGGGGAGGGAAAAGGGTCTACAAAATTAAGCCAATTTATGACAAGTGCACTAAAGCTGTGTACAAATGCACCATGAGCAATAACTGGGGACAGTTGCATAAACTAGAATTTATCCATATAAATGAAAACAGTAATCAGTCCAATTTTGTGGAAATAGTATAAACCTTACAGGGTTCCTTTCCCCAGGCAATCTAGAAAATCAGGAATGCTTGAACCCCCGTTTAAACCCTCAAGCTATAAGAAAGAATTAGATATGTCTTTAATGGCTTACTTCACCCTGCATCTCCCAAGTGTCTTTACTTTACTTACATCTCAAGCTTGCTTTACTCCGTGTGCTTTGCAGTAACCTCTAGCTTGCATTCAGCACAGGCCTAGCAGTTCAATTAAAAGAAGGTTTTTTTCCCTCTGACTCTTTCCTCAAGGTACATCTTTTTGTGCTTTCAGACACTACTACCAACCAACAGATTCTTATCCTATCCTTTCCAGATACATACCAAAAGGTGATTGATAAAAATGTACAGTAAAATGAAGGGATTGTGTCCAAAACTTTTCTGTATTTTTATTTCCTGCATGTAGCCACAGTGGAATTCATAGTTTGGTCTTAAGTGTCAAGTGTGGTGATCTGTAACATCTTCTATTGCACAAGGGCTGGTGCTGAAAAGAATTTCAGACCAAAAGTGCAAAATTCGTAACTGCAGTAAATAGTGTACAGGTTCATGTCATTAAAAGAGATGCACATTCAACATTTCGTGGTGAAGACCCAGGCCAGTTTATGTTTTGCTTGCACTGCCTGAATACATAAAAGGATCCCAAGATCTAAGCTGATGATTTTCCTGTTTGGGTGTAAGATGAGCCTTTGTCAGCTGCTTGTGCTCCTCGTGGTTCTGGGATTCATTCCAGAGCTGGGACTTAATATGTCAGCAGAACAGCTTCTTGAGACTCAGTAGGCACAACTAAGTGAAACTGAAGCTACTTAAGTCCATCTTTAGGGATGTGGATCGGGGCTGACTAATCAGTCCACATGAGTAAATACTCAAAACTAGCAAAATAGGAGCTAGGGTTTACATTATGTACCCGGGAGTTAGGATAAAAAAAACTTGTCATGGTATTTGTAGTCATCAAAAGACAGGACTACTTCAGTGTTCTCTGCATGGGACTGCTCCTTGAGACTATTCAGTTGCTGAAGCAAGAGCTGCCAAATAAGGCAGCCCTCTTACAAAGCACTGCTTCATGCTGAGAATTGGTTCCAGCTGCATGCTGGTAGCCTGCGAGCTTTGGAGTATTGGTTGTAACCTGGCAAGCCCTAAATTGTTTGGGATCTGCCTGTATGGAGGACTTTCCCTCTCCCTGTGTGGTGTCTTTAATAGCTGTGCTCTGTAAAGTCTCTTTTGCTTGTAAAGAATGATAATAGCACTTTTCCTTCCACAAATCTGCATCTCCATCTACTCATTATTTAGTTCTCCTAGAGCAGTGGACCGCTGGAGCATATCATCTCCTAACTTCGGATAGATTACTGTGCATCTCTACTATCAAACTTCACATTGAAGTTATGGACCAGTTGCAGACCATTTACTCTGTCCCAGCAAATTGTTGTAGTACAGAGTGGAGTGTTACAGGATCATAATTTTATGACAAGCCACACAATGTATTTGGAAAGAGGTTAGACCAGCCTAGCCAGGCAGCCATGGAGATTGTTGATGATCAGTATTTTTATGGGGAGGCACAAGTCGGTCAGTTTTCTGAAATCAGTTGCATCAACAATGAATGAGCATTTCTTTCCTTAAATGCATGTTTTAAAGAACATGAAAGATTCCTGCTGTGTTCTTGCAAAAGTTTCCCTTGTCAAGGTCAAGCAGGTAGCAGGGGACGTCATATAGTTCAGACATGTTTTATGGTTTCTGACCCCTCTGCAAGCCTAGACAAGTCCGCTATTGCTTCCTCACAACTGACCCTCAATTCTCCAGGCTCCATTCTGGATTTTTCAGCCCTGCCTGCAGGTGATGATTACTGGGAAACAGGATTCCCTTCCTGCTTTCTCAGTGTCTCCCTCTAACCTGTTCCCTCTAACCCTTGAATATCATATTCAAAGAAATTACATCGTAGGGTGCTACTTATCCTTCATTTGTATGGATCAGAAATCTCCTCCATGATCTGGAAGTTTCCAGATGAGACCTGTTCCATCTAATCTGGTCAAGATTTGCTGGACACAATTCCCTCCTTTGCTCTTCTTCAACTCCTTTCTCCTGTCAAAAAGGTTCAAATTAATAAGTCAAAAGTTGAAGTTAAATGTTTTAAACACTGTCTTCTCCTTTTCCTGTGTATCTTGATGACATGTTGACTTCTACTCCATGAAAAAATTGTAGCCAAGCTTCAGAGGGACTTCTATATTACCTTTAAATTAGTTCCTGTTTCGATTAAATTACTGAAGGCTGACCACCATGCCTGTGATTTCTACTCATTAATTTTACTAACTAGATACATTCAGTACAAAGCCATTCTCTGAACAGTCCTTCTGCCTCTAATGCAGAACAGGCTTCATAGCCTCTTCTTTTTTGCTAGTCTTGCTCTAAGCTCTATGGTTGATACTTGGGGTTTATGGCTGGATTAGATCTTAATTTTCTGAAGAGCTGGACCATGAGCAGATGCTCAAAGCTGCCATCTTTTCCACTTCTTTAATAATTAGAAAACACTGTTGAGCAGGACATATGCATGTGTGGGTTCTTAAAGAACAGTATTATCAAACCAAATAATAGACATACCCTGAGCTTTCTAAAACCGATGCTGCCTTACCCAGCACTAATGCTAGGACAGCTGTTACAGTTTATAGGAGCTTCATTTTTAATGGGGTTTTCTCTATCATCAAATAGTCCTTCTTTCAGTTCCTCCTGTTTCACTTTACTGAGATTGCTGTAAGAGGTGAATTTAGGTAAAGAAGCAGGTTTGCAGTCCAAGGGACCACATCAGGGTTGGATCTCGATCTGGAATATGTACCTGTGCATAAGGAGAATTTGTGGAGATTTCTTTTTAAAGAGAAGCAGAAGTAAGAAAGAGCTGCAGGTTGCAATAAGCTCTTCACTATCCCTGTAACAAGAGTGTTTGCCCATATCACTATATTCCACTGGAAGTCCCCTTATATTGTCAATACAGAACATATAATCAGCATTAGCCTGACCTGGCCAGTACAGTCAGTACCATTTAAGAGTAGGCAGCAAAAACCACACTTGAATATTAGTGTGTTTCAGTTACAATAGTTCTTCATGTGCGTCAGGGCTATTTTGTCATTGCAGATGTGACACCAATATTTGAGCTGCCTTGTTTTTCACCTTTCTTAAGTTTTACAACCCTTTTTCTATCTTCCCATCACCATGTGTTTTCTATAGAGCATTAAAAACATTAGCAGCCTACACCTGAGGTCCATCTGCAGTTTCTTGCTGGAACACGCTCTCTGAACTGGCAAGGCACACTTCCCCAGATATTCAGATCTGTACTTAACGTTCCCCTAAAAGGCACAAAATTATGAGGTGCAGAAACTTATTGATGAAGACTGCTGTTTAGTGATAGAGTAAATAAAAACCTAGAGATTAAAATGTCATATCCACCTAGCACTAAGTGGTAATCTGGCATAAATTCACTGATTCATTTCTCTGCCAAAATATTAATGGATTAACTATTCTGAGAAGCCTTACCCTGGATCACATACCATCTGTCTTTCTATAGAAAGCTTAAAGTCAGCATAAACTTCAAATCATGTGTTCTGGCTAATGCAATAGAAATGTCAGTCTGTGCCCACACTTGACTATCTATCAGATTTGCTCTGCTGGGTGTCTCAGTCATGAACAGATCCTGTATACTAATGAACATAGAGCCATCTCTGGAGTGAGGCTTGGACTAACTTGGTTGAAATATATTGCTCTAGGGTACCTCACTATGTAGGTCTGACTTTCACACTGAAGGCAGATGGGAATGCTAATTTCTTGGGATGAAGCTTGGAAGGCAGAATCTAAAGTAGGAGAAATTTGATTTTCATGATCCAAAGCTATGATTAGTCTTAATTTGTCCCTTGGTAAAAGAGGAGATATTTAATAATTTCTCTAACAATATTTGAAGTCTCCAGGTTGTCAAAATTAAGGCCTAAAGACTGGGTTAGAAATCTCTGGAAAGAGTGTTGAGACCTGAAGAGCACCTTTCATCATTTTTGTCCCCTTGTGAGCAGTGTTTGGAAAAGCAATGATAAACTCTGAAGGAAGTTGCAACTAGAGCTGAAAGCAGAGACACGAGAGCTGTGATTTAAGGACTTGGGGAGGGGGTGGGGGGAAGTCATGCTTACATGTCCACCTCTGCAAAAATGCACTGAGAATATGCTTCTTAAGACATCCAAAACACCTATTACTCTTCTACTCTTCAGACTGCCTCTGTCAGGCATAGCTGTCAGGCAAAGCATGAGCTTGTTCCTGGGAGCTTTGTAGGTCTTGATGCCTTGTTCATAGTGGGTCCGTTGGCAAAGAGGAGGCAAACTCTTCCAGATGAATCAGGATAAAGTACTGTCACAATTGTATTATTAGCCTGAAAGCTTGAAGCACTTTTACCAATTACCAGTACCCATTCCCTGCCTTGCAGGTGGGATTAGGATCTCTCAACAGTATATTGAAAGCAATTGAATATTGTCTAGCGATTGCCATGAGTGAACTTGTAAGTAATTAGTACTAATGATACTTATGAGGGAAAACAGGTGTGGCTGTATCATGCCTTTCCCTTATAGACTTACAATACATGCACACTGAAACTAATTATGTAATTATATGCTAGGATTGTTGCAGAGTTTCTTTACGTATTTCTAGTGCTGTTGGTAAGGAAGTACATAGAGATAGCAGGATGTTGTAGTCTTTTCCCTTGAGATCTCACCCAAAGTTTCAAGGTAATTGTGTAGAATTAATGTTCTTAAAAATACCGGTTTTCCCCACCAGGGGATCTTGCAAGAATGTGGTGCATTTTTCACTAAAAACCCAGTGTTACTAATGGGGATCTCAAGGGAAACATTTGTGAGATTAGGCCAAGATCCTTGTCTCATTTACCATAGACTGAATCCAGAGTAACTCCATTCATTTAAGCTATCCTTGGATTTATATTGGTGAAAATGAGATGAAAATCCCGCTTCTAATTAGAAAACAGTGCATATGTGAGTTATACTGTGTTTCTTTTTTCATGAGACATCAGACTTCAGTGTGCAGCAGAGGTGTCCCAGAAGTAATCTCACCACCTATCTCAACTTAAAACCAGTTGATCCAGATATGTTTGGGTTTTTTTTTCTCAAAACTAAAAGCCTGTGAAACACTGTTAAAAACCAAGAAAAAGCTAAGGAATCAAACTTTTGGAAACTGTGAGATGTGGATAAATTTGGTGATCATGAAAGAGAAGTTGTGATAGCTTTCAGTTAATTTGGAATAGCATGGGAATTGTCTGCTTATGCCTGAGCTCTAGTTTAAGGGTCTCCTTTATTTATTCCATACACTGCAGCCCATGATATAGTGGCACAGCCCTGTTCCTAAAATGCCATTGCAGTATCAATGGCTGTTGATCATTACTTGCTTGCCAAACTGATGGGATTCCTTGTGAATCACAATGAGATTTAGTTTATGTGAATCACAATGAAATTCAGCTCAAACTGAGATTTTTCTCTCACAGGAGAAACAGATTTGTCTGTACAGCACTGTTACGAGGGCATTTTAGGTACTTGGTACCATAGAGATGCTCTGCTGTGCCCATCTGCTGTCAGCAATGACCAGAGCTGTTTCTTTCCACATTACTTAAAGTTCAGGCAAGACTCAACATTAGAAGAAAGAGATCTAGCTCAAGAGGGGACTCAGTGCCAGGGAGCCTCACAAGCGAGACAAGAACCAAGCAGTTACTGTCTCAGTTCCTGTGAAAAGCACAACAGATCATAGCTCTCCCTCTTTATTTTCTGATACACTGCTTTCCACCAGTTTCCACCCCCTTCATTATTTCTCTCTGGTTTGGTTTCTGTTCTTCAAGCTTACAAACTTGCACTTTTTCCAGGATGTTTTTTTTCTTATTTCCCCACCCTCAGTGTTGCCCTTCTAGGTCTCTCTGTAACATTTCAGGTCGAGTGATGTGTGCAATAGTTCTCAATGTAATGGTACTTACACTGCTAATCAAGGTGCTCTATACCCCACATTCAGTACTGTTAACTTTCAATTGGGCAGCCTCATCTGAAGAGACTAGAGGAATGTTAACAGCCTGGTGTATTACAGGTCATGATTTATGGACCTGGCCAAGGCGCCAGATGAGAAGCATGTACGGCATAAGCACACACTTATTGTAGCTGTGAAATAACTGCAGGATTCTGCAGGTTTTATTTTATATGGCATTCCTTTCTTCCCTCTCATGTTAAGGTTAAATCCTGTCCTTAGAATTTCCCAAGTCATGGGTTATTATTTTCATAGCCAGTTCAGCCATTCCATTATTAATGCTTCTGCTTTTATGCTGAGTATCACTGAAAAGGATGTATTTCTGACCCACCTCCACTGCTCACTAAGTCAACGGCCTTTGAAGTATGTGTAATAAAGTTTCTCTGATGGCAAAAAGAAAAGCCTCATTAGTTCCAGCCCATATTTGGGATGTGCCTCTAATCCACACTTGTTCTGCTTCTTTCTTTTTAATGTTTAATTGTTGATAAACCTTACCTGACTCATGCAGTCTTATAGCAGTAAGATTTTCCCTGCATTTTCCCAACCCTCTCTTAACATTTTCAGTCACTCACTCAAAGCCTGGGTAACATTTACATGAGGGTCTGAGAAATGTCTGACAAAAGACCATAGCAAAATAAACCTGTGTGCAGTAGGTTCTTGTCATGGTTTAACCCCAGCCAGTAACTAAGTACCACATATCCAGTTCCCCTTCCATTAGGATGGGGAATAGAATTAGAAAAAGCTAAAACTCGTAGATTGAGGTAAAGACAGTTTAATAATTGAAATAAAGTAAAACATTGTAATATAATAAAATATAGTAATAGAAATAAAAATAATAATAATAGGGGAAGAGAAAAAGGAATAAAACCCAATAAACCCAAGTGATGCACAGTGCAGCTGCTCACCATTCACCGACTGCCCGGCCTGGCCCTAGGCAGTGATCAACCCCTCCTGGCCAGCTCTCCACAATTTATATTCTGAGCACAATGTTTTGTGGTATGGAATACCCCTTTGGCTACTTCAGGTCAGCTGTCCTGGCTGTGCTTCCTCCTGCTTCTTGTGTACTGGTGGAGCATAGGAAACTCAAAAGTCCTAAATACAACACATAGCACTGTACCAGCTTCTAGGAACAAAATTAACTCTATCCCAGCCAAAACCAGGAGATGTACAAAAAGTGCTGCCAGCTAGCTATCAGTATGGGACCAGTATCCCTTTATCTCTATTGTATCTTTGCTGGCTGCATGAGCATTTGATGGATACCAAGGAAATATTATTTCCCTTTGTAAAACCCTGGCATCAGAAAAGGTACTTACAGTTGGGCCAGAGAAAGTAAAAAGTATCATTATAGCCTTCTGCACACAGGAGAAAAAAGTCCCCTGTGAGAAGGAATGTTTGGACCATAAACACTGTCTTTGAGAGTTTAGGTCCTGAGGCCTGCCTTAATGGAGATAGCTTACCGTGGTAAAACACTCAAAGATCAGAAGACTTACTTAAAGATCATGATGTTAAGAAAAAGAAGAGTATGTAGGTCTTGTTTGTTGTCTGGCTCATTAATGTTACACTTCCTTGCTTTTCATAGCAGACATAAGAGCAAAAAGCTTACTCTTTAAAAAAAGCAGAAGAAAAGCAAGTTTTCCCATTATTACATAGTTTTAGAATGTGTGATGCTAATAAATACCCTCAAGTTCTTTGACATATATGGCAGGGATGTTTTGATCCTCAAAACCCAATGCCATTTAGCATGGCACATGTCAGAGCAGTAGGTACTGCAGATCTCAAAATGTCAGGCATCATTAAATAACAACAGTGATAGTGTGGTTATAATACCACTCTTTCCCCAACAAGTAATAGGGATCAGGGGACTTTTAACATAAGGCATTATTTTTGCCTTTTAATTCATAGTGCTGCAGAAGCCTACCCAGGACGCACCTCATTGGAGTAGGAGGTGTGTCATGTTAGTATCTGGGAATTATGTGATAACATATCAAATACATACTTCTGTGAGCAGAATCAGCTCAAGACCAGAGTAACTGATGTCTAGCATAATCAAGCCTCTGCTACTGTGTTTTTGGAAGTTCTTGTTCCACATTCACTATTTTTTTCCCTTTTTTAAACATTGCTTAGGAAACTCCATCTAATGATGTCAGCAACTGATCTCTACTCATCTGGAAGAGTCTTTTTTAAGTCTGAATGAGCAAGTTTAGCACAGTGAGGTGAAGCTAAGATAAAAAACCTTTCCTCCTTGCAAGAAGTTTGTTGATTCAAATATTCCACTAGGATTAAACTTGAACCCCGTGCTGATAGGTCCCTTTATTTCAGGCATATTCAATCTATCTCCCAGTTAGTTGTTAAAATGGGGTCTTTCACTGATAGCGTCTTCTGTCTCTGTTTTTCAAGATGCTGAAAGCACCTTCTTCAGCCTGCTCCCCAAGAATAAAGCATGCCCCACCTTTAAGCAAGTAGGTGGAGCCATGTGGCATCAGGGGCAAGTTAAACAGCCAGATGTGCCTGGCAGGTACCTCTAATTACCCTGCCAGTTTCCTAGCAAGAAAAGAGTAATCTGCTGACTTTCCCTGCAAAGGGCTTGGTAAGCCACCCAAGAAACCTAGAGATGTGACAGTAAGAAGGGGTGCAAAGCGAGCCTCTGTTTTTCAGTGTTTCCTTTAGCTTTTACCTGCTATGTTTTTATACTGGTAGAATCATCAGTGGGCCTGGAGCCATAGGAAGAAAAGTCCTTTTTCTGGTACCCTGTCAAATCCCTGAATAAAGACCCCTTGACAGCGAGAGTGAGACAGTTTGGCCGGTTTTTCATAAGCATTCTTGTTAAAATCCATGTGAGTTGTGGGTGTTCTTGCTCCTTTGAGAGTCCAGGCTCAGCATTCACACTGTCTTAGCAGGTCTCTTAATTTGTGCTCAACTCACTCTTTCTCCAGCAATGCAACCCTCACAGGCCACCTGAAGAAGAGGAGAAAGGGCAAAAGGTTTAGGGTAACCATCTCAGGAGCAATTTTCCCTTTTCCAGTCACTAGAAATGGGCAGAGAGAAGCCTTCCATTGCTAGCCTGCCAAAGCTGTAGCTCCTGGTTCAAGACTAGATTGTGCTATGATTAATGAAATGTGTTTAGCAGTCTCATTTGAGCTTTTAATGGTCTGTTATCTGCATTATGGCTTTAGCATACACTTCAGCATGATTGATCACTTGTTTGGGAGTAGGAAGCAGGGTAGAGGGCTGCTTTGAGGTGCACACACTGAACACAGAGAGAAGTGAAAATAGCTTCTGGAAATGCTGTGTTAATCCTTTGGGATGTCTCTATGGGGGCCAATACACGCACATGTACCTGAGCTAGTTTATCGCACCAGCAAAATACTGTGTTGGGCTGACCAGTCCTGCTGAGAAGTGGCAAAAATACACAGTGGCAAAATGCTGCATTAACACAGTTGTGTGGCTTCTGCTACTCAAACAAACCAAGATATCTCTCTGCTAGACACTGCGTTATGCCAGTTTCCTACAGCTTTCCTTTTCTGTGTACCTCGTCCTTATCTAGCAGCCCTAACGTGCTGCTGTTCTTCCCTACCTTAGCAGTAGGGTAAGTACAGCTCTCTCTTGAATCAATCCATTTCCCGTGTCTCAAGTTTAGTGGGAGGATTGCTGACATGCAGATTGGGATGTTATTTTGCACTTGTTTTGCCAGCCATGAGCCTGAAGGGAATATGTTGCAGGTGAGAGAGCAACCTTCAGGAGTACCTTGCAAGCATCTACAATTTAAATTTAATGACCTTATTTAGTGAAGTACTTAATCATAGGCTGAAGTGTAAAAGCTCATGAGTAATCTCATTGACTTCAGCAAGACTGAAAATGATGATGCGCTTAAGATACAGCATTGACTTCAGGGTGATAACATGTGAGCCTGTCCCAGTAATAGATTCAGGGCCAAGTGTTGCTCTTTGCTGGCATCCTCTTTTGCGCCCCTCATTGAACAGTATCTGCCAAATGTGGTCTTTTCCAGGTTCAGAGATGATGTAATATACTGACTTCCCATTAGGCCTTTGATGCTGAAATTTAAGGTGAAATTTAAAATCACTGAGTTTAGCTTTAGGAAAAAGATGGAGCAGTCAGCAAAATGTCACAGGTGACCATGATGTATGTACTGCTGCGCCCCACTGGCATGTGCTGTGACAGGTCATGCATGCCTGAGGCTATCGAGCTCAATGATTCCTATGAAAAAAAAAAACCTCTTGCCCACAACTCATAAGTTCTTAATACTAAAATAGTTTTGTCGCTAAACTTCATCAGGTTAAAAGTGTTTGTAGCGAGAGAGCAAAGCTAACTGGAAACCTCCAGCTTCCATAGAAAATGAGTTTTTAATTTGGCCTCTTCTGCCCAGTTTCTGAGCTGTCACATTGTAAACCATTAGTATAATCATTTTGATCAGTTTTTTGTGAATCTTAGGAATATGTCACCTCTGTGTCCATCTGAACATGCACCCATCAATTTGCTTGTCACCTGTCTACCTATTTTTATCTCATAAAAGATGTGAGCTTTGTCATCCATTTATTCATCTTCCTAGGAATGTTCTGAATTATTCTGGTCATTTAATGCATCCTAGCTCTGCGTTTTGTGGGTATCTGTTCTTGGTAGCAGTAAATCTATCAGTTTAATTGCTTTCTCTTCATCCTCAAACTTTTTCTCATTAAGTTGATGAGCAATCATACTATATTATTAAGGATACTAGGGTGGAAAAGTTGTTACTGGTTCTCTTTGAGTTCTTTTATTTAACAGAATGAACCAGCTAAATAACAATCCCTCCCCACTGTTTCCTAAATGGTATTACTTCCTGTTAGGCACATGGGAGCTTCAGCCTGTTTGCTTTTTAATTAAAAGTAAGTTTTCAGATACCTCTTTCATCATCATGATTTTCTGTCACCTTGAAATGAAGGCTCTGGCATTGTCTTTTAAATTATTGAGCGCTGGCCAACTGGGGGGAGTTTAGTTTAGAGTATACATTAATCTTCTTAACTACTCCCATCAAACTGACTGTCCAGACTACCGTGGTTTTAGTACCCCTGTTTGCTTACCCCTCCTTTGTTTGTCTACCCACCAAGACATACAAAACATGAATATAATCTTTCTTCATGCTTGCTAATTACTGAATTATATATTCTTTGTGTTCTGACATGTTACAAAACATTTCCCAAGGTCGTGCCTGACATGAGTAAGTTGGTGTAGAGAGCTTTTCCTTTGCCACTTGGTTAGCAGAACTTGGAGTTGAAAGTGGTATTGCTTCGGGAGTTACTTCAGACCTTCTGGGAAAACATTATGTATCTGTCTTTTTTTCCTTTCAATTACTCTGATTTGCAAAAAGATAAAAAAAAATTTAATCCTTTAAGCAGAGCTGGAGTAATTTGCAATCTTAACAACTATTTAGGCTCTTCAGTTGAAACAAGAAAAAAGGTTAGTGATTTGTGCACATTAATGTTGTCGGTGTATTGGCAAACTTTGTTGCTTGTGAAATAAGCTGTTAAAAATCCATAGCAGGGTTGAAAACAAGAAGAGCAGTCCCAACGGTGGAAGAGCAGGGATCTGAGCTCTGCTTCCTGTCTCTGATGTAGATGTATGCAGGTACCTTACTGCCTCTGCAGTCCTGGGTCCTGCCTGTGGTTTCCTTTCTCCTTCCCATTGTCTTGCCTAGTCATTACAGCCATGTTAGTACAGCACCTAGCACTGCGGAGCACTGGATAAGTTCCCCCTGTACAAATAAACTGTAGGAATAAGTATTTTCTGCACTGAGCCCTTTTTACACTGGGAATTCACAGTTCCCTTTGATTTATCTCGCATTTAGTCTAGGTGGAATAATTGTACAAGATTTACTGTGAATACATGAAGTTGTAGCTGTCTGTTTTCATTGTGGTTGCTCAGATGCTGTTGTGTGTACTCCTGAACGTTAGCTGTCAGACACTTTAGAGGGCAAATACTGACTTGTGTGAATTTTACCATTTAGTGCCACACATGATTCTGGTACTTTCTTCTCTCAGAGTTTCTTCCTATAAAAATATCAAATGAGATGTACTCTCACAGCGATCAAGCATCAATTTACACATCCTGCTATGCCATCCTGGTATCATTTCAAAAATAGTGGTTGGATCCTTTTGCATTTGGGAGGTTGTTAGTTTTAATTTAGCTTGCTCTTCTACAGAACTAAACTTGGGCTGCTACGGATTAGAATTCATGAAGCCCAGTTTCCCAAATGGCAGAGCCTCTCCTACACAGCTGCGTGCTTTATGGAGCGTGCCTTGGCCAGAGGATAGCTTGCCAGCAATCCTGTTCTTGGTCTGACAGCTTTCCTCAGCAACTTGCCCAGAACGGGAAAGTGGGAGGTTGTTAATCAGCAGCAAAGCCAACAGCCGGTGTTTTTATGAGAAAATATATGAAAAATGCTTCATTCTTCTGTAGAATAAATTTAGCCAAGTTCTGACCTGCTACAGGTTGGAATGCCTCCATTTGATATAAAAGGAGTCATACCTGCTTACTGTATCCCTGTATTGACTCTTTCAAGTCAGTGTATGTAAATGTAGGTTCTTCAGTTCCCTGTTACACTCTCTCACACCACTGAACCCATTTTATCAGGAACCACAGCAGCTGCTATTGCTGACATCCAAGATCACCCTGTTGAGTATGTTTTATTCAGCTGCCCTTCAAAACCAGCAGGGCTGTGTTTCGAGGGCTTGATAGTGCGGGTGTTCACTGGAGCACCCTTGACAGATCGCATCCAAGGACACAGGTGCCTGTGCAGCAGAACACATCAAATTTTAATCCAGACCCAGATACATGTGATATTGTTTCACTCCTCAAGTATGGTCTAAAGTACAAATCAAAGTTGTTAAATGGAAATAAACCAGAGAAAAGAGCAAATTCCATGTACATAGGGCCATGGACCAGAGATTCTGTAGTGTCAAATCTAGACTGAATTTAATGATCAAAGCTGCTGCAACAGTCATTGAACTAAGTTGTATACTGAACTAAGTCTGAAGTTATGAGTCAAATAAGTCAGTCTTCAAAAAAGTGACTGACATATTCTTAAAATCTCCATTACCCGCAATAACCTTAAAAACTTTGCCACAAGCCTCTATAGTTATCAGCTCCCAAGCAAATTTAACTGTACAGCTTGGGAATTTTTTTCTTAGACATTGTCTTCCCTTAATTATTGATTAGCCTAACCAAAGCAAGTATATATAAAAGAGGGCTGGGTTTTTTTCTCCCTTTTTCAGTCAGTTATGACCCACTTACCAGTCTCACTCAGGAGTGTGTCTCAATCTGTCACCATGGAAATCATTTGGTGTCACAAATGTGAGACTTTAGAATCAGTTAATATGTCAGACAGGTAGACCCAGACTAATTACAAGGGAGAAAAATTAAATTTAACACACACACATTTATTGACAGTAAGTAATGAAGGGAAAGGAAATTAAGCAGTAGCTCATGGTTGTTAAGTGGTCCAGAAAGAAATACATCAAACTTCTTATGAAAGCTGCTGTACATATTTAAATCACTTTTGGATTATACTGTGGAAATGTTTTAATATTTGCAGTATCATATGCCTTACAGCTTTCTTCAGACCTCCACTTTATAATCCTTATATAGAATTCAATTAATTTCCATTAGCATTTCCATATGCTTGTTTCCGTTCACCTCCTTTCCCCTGCATTTGTACATGATAGAGTTGCAGGCATATTTATCGTGTTTGTTAGTCTGTCTCATTCACAGTGCCTTACTAATAGAGTATATCCAGAAATTACTGGAATTATTAAAAGAAACTGCTTGCTTTGTTACATTGTTCAGCAGTGTCCATCTAGCTCCTGCTAGATGTGCACATGAGCATGTGGGTAGCTATTCGAAGCTCACTGAAATTACTGAATGTTAGGCCATGTTTTCTCTTGCACATATATTCACATAGACTTTCCTGTTAATGATTGTTTGCATAAGACATTTGTTACCTGTTCTTGCTATGCTTGAGAACTATGCTTGAGAACAAAGAGCACACATGCTGCTTCCCAAACAGTAGTGTTGGGAAGAAATAATAATAGTAAAAAATTATAGGTTTTTTTAATCTAGATTTCTTTCTTTTCCTCTTCAGAAAATTATTTATTTACCTCCCATACAGCAGAGGGAATAATAAAGTTTGACTAGAGGTAGATTTTCCCTCTTACTTGTCATTTAAAGGGACTTCAACCAGGTTTGGTAGACCTAAAAATCGATTCATGGTATGTTTTCATTTGATGTATCTGTAATGATTTTGTACAAATGATTTTTTTCTACTTTTTGCTAAAGTTTGCGATTAAAAGAAAGAAAAAAAAAAACCAAAGGATTGATTTTCTTACTGCATATAAGAAGTAGATATGCAGTATGTAAAATGGCAACACCTTTATCTTCTGAAGGGAGATACTAAGGATTTGCATTAATAACCAACTCAGTTCTTCCCCACTGGATTTTCTTTCAGCCAAGATACTAGTCCAAATAACAAGCAATAGCTTGAAGTCTTTCCACCGTAGTTGACAGTGGCTAGAGAATTAAGTGCAAATCCTTGCATTTATCCACCAACTAGATTATTTCATTGAATTCTGCAGCCAAATGAAGGCAGATCAATCTCAGATGTTTGTTTGTCGGAACAGTTTGCTTAATATGACCCCAAAAGACATTTTCATGGCAGCAAAGAAATTTCTCTCTGCCCGAGCTCAGCCACAACTTCAGATGTTCTTCAGTACAGTCCAAAAATCTCTGGGTACATCTGTGTCAGTTCTCCTGTCCTAGGCTAGCTGTTTCTCACAGTTGCTGATGTGGGCAGTAAAAGAGGCAGAGGACCTACTGACCTTAACTGAGCAACTCTATACACAGTATTGGTTCTCCTTCTGGCAGTGTAGAAAACAGTCTCAGGAGAAAGAGCTATTTCTGTCCCACTCCCCCCTTGTTGTTCTGAGGAGGCAAAAAATCCTTTGTTCTGCACATGCTTCTTCTTAAATAGCAAGGCTTTCCTTACTTCCCGCTGTTGTTTGCATAAAACAAAAAATTGACAATCCCTTTTCTCTCCCAGAGTCCACTAGCAGACTGCTAATGTTTAGTAAGAGCTCACTGAAGTGACTCACAACTTTATTCCTGTGTGTAAACTCAGACCATGGAGGGACACTGCCTTTTTGGTCTGGAAGCTGTCCTTGTTCGAGTAGCGCATTTGTATAGCATTGCAATCATCTTGGCTGGGGAGAAGAGTGTGCAGGAAGATAACTTTCAAGGTATGTCGATTTATCCTAATGCTCTTGCCAGTGAGTCACTGCTGTTTTGATCATTTTGGGTTTTGAACTACAGACTCAATAATAGATTGGAAAAAGCAAACAAAGGAAAGCGTTTTTTCTCTCTTGCAGCAATTTAAAAAATAATTTCCATGTTTCATCTACACAAAGATGATTTAATTAAATACTTTAATCCTGACCACAAATGATTTATGTAGTGGTTCAGACAGAGAAGCCCAGCATTGTCTTGTCATAGAGCATTTACTTAATCCTGTCGTACCTGCTTGATAATTACTCCCTCAGATCTGTCCTTGCATTAGCTACAGAATTAGCTTAAAGGACTTGGGAAAAAAAAAAAAGAAGAGGAGAAAAATCCTTCAAATTAGTTAATAATTTATGATTGCTGTTGAGTCAGTCCTCATTCAGTCTTTCTGAGGGGTGAACCTTCCCATCTGCTGTGAAATGAAATAACATTAGTACTTCCCAATTTCTGGAGCTGATCAGAATCTGATAGTGATATATAGAAGAGCTTTTCTCCACCTCCAAAACAGATAATGATCTCTTTTTAATGCCTTTGTGTCTTAAGTCGCATCATACATAAATCTTCCTTTCCATCAGTGCATGCATACTCACACATTACTCTTCCTGCAGCAGTGATCTTATAAGCTTAAATGGGAAATTGTTTATTTTCCTTTCATGGAAAGGCAGAAGCTGAGTTCTTCTTCATGTGGTGACAACAAGCGGAAGGCTATCCCAGAATTTGATCTGTGCCTTGGAGTTTGTTTCCTCATTCAATTAATGGGCTTAGCTTTAAATTCAGTCAGAAGGTTGTATCTTACTCTAGCAGGAAAGAAACTGGCATTTCACATGTTGTAGAAGGGGTGTTGTTCTCTGTTCTTGTTTTGAGTATGTATGTACCATTGAAAATGATCCCTACATTTCATATGCCAATTTACAGAGCAGTTGACAATCCATATTTTCTGGCATTGAACACAGAGAGAAAATCATACAAATTAGAAATAAAACAATCTTGTGAAGAAGAAGTTCATTTCTGAAAACCCTTAGGGCATGATAAGGGAACAAGTGTAGATCCAAGCTAAAAGCAGCGCTAATGAAGTGGGGAGTTAAGAAATGCCCCAGGGAGACACTGTACTAGAAGGAGGCTGGGACTGGATGGACTAAAATAAGAGTTAATTAGGGTGCATTTGGTAAAAGGAAAAAAAGTCTGCGCTTATATGATTTCACAGGAGTTATTCAGAGCCACCTACATTATCTTCTGTTTGTGAAGAATAAATCCTAGGCAGGTCTGTCTGGGACTACACAGTTGGATTTTATGAGTGAGTACAATATTTGTGCACCTACAGGAAAGAATCCTAAAGAAAAAAAGATCAATTTTGACTTTTAAAAGGGCAGAGGTGGGAGCTAAAGTGAGATACAGAAGGGAAACTTTCACAGATCTGTGAGGTTTAGGGTCTGTCCTCAGTGCTAGCAAAGGATTTGCCTTTTCTAGAGATTAAGATAGGTTAACTGTAAATGTCCCATTTACTGAATGCTTTTGGAGACATAAATTGCCATCCTGACAATTTCGGTTGGAGTGGTTTAAGAAATTATTTCCAGCATGTCTTCATACTTTTCCGTGAGCTGCATTAACAGATTTTATGGGGACTCATTGTCCCTCTCTCCATGCAGTCATTACAGAGGGCCGGTGAAGAAGACTGCAGCTAATTCCAGATGGCTGTACACTGATTTGAACTAGGAAGGCAGCAACTCTTGCTATGGGGTGATAATTTCTCAAATTAGTGTGCTTGCTTGTATAGCATTTATGTGATTGAGGTCTGAATTAACTCTCAAAGCTTTAAATCCAGTAGAAGCCAAGATTTCATCACTAGATTTAACTGAGTCTTACTGACCTTCCCAATACACAGCCAAAATTGTCATCTACATCACCCTTTCTTTGACTTATTGCTTTTCTGATCTGCGAATGCATTTTAATTTGTTGCTATTTTTCAGTACTTGAAAGGCAATCCGTTTTTAATTTGCCAAAGTATTAAATGTGTTTCTCTTGTAATTTGTATTTATTACGGTGCTTAATAGATCTGCAGCATGACTGACAAAAAGGTGACATCAGTTTCCAGTACAAGGAGCTATGAGCTGGTAACGGGTCTGTCTTGTGATCACCTGGTGGGTGAGGGATTCTGTATATGCTCCACAAGGAAAACAGACGGTGAAGCCTTTTTGATGTTGTTGTAATACCTTTTTTTTAGACAAAAGATTCTTATCATACAGATAATTTTTTGGGTCTTACTTATTTTGTAAGTTTGTTCCCTTTTAAGAGGAAGTGCAGTGTGTCATCTAACGTCCGTGGTTGTGAGGGAATGAGTTAGCCAAGTCCATTTTACAGCTTTCAATTTTTATACTGTTTTCCATCTTGTCCCTGGACAACTGAAGAGGAAAATAAGTAAAGGGAAATTTTTTCGTATTTGACTTGCTGTTCGTAGCCTTTTGATTAGCAGATTCATTGAGATGCAAGATAGATTCAAAACTCATAACAATGTTTTACTGCTTCATAAAAGAAATGGTGCTTACACTCCATGCATTGATAGAGATTAAGAGGATTAACTGATACTGTAACTTCCTGCCCTTTGCATGCTTTCCTGCAGTGGTTGCACAGCTGGTTCACTGCATTTTGATGTCCTCAGAATTCTTAGTACTTTAACGCTTCTCATTTTATTGTGGAAATATGGTTTATCTTGTCTAGACATTTTCAGTATTTGAGCTGATTGCTTTGATTCTCCAGCATTTTTTAAGGAAAGCTTGCATGCTAAACCTTATTATAAAATCACTTTAAAAAGTAAGGCACTTAAATTAGGCTCTGATTAACAAAGAGACACTGTTTAAATTTAAATCCAGTTGGAGTTTATACACGTAACTAACAAAGTGGTTCATAAAAGTTTTTCAAGCTGCTGCTTTTAACCACAGCATACAGGCAACTTAAAGATCTGCTGCCATGCCTGCCTGCAGATGCTGTCATTTGGTCAAGCCAGACAACTGCCAGCTATTTTCAGCCTAAATCCATTTTGCACCTAACCTTTTAGAAGGTCCAAACAAGTTGACCTCATTACAGGGGAAAGAGTATGAAGGAGAGTTTGTGGGGTGCTAGTGCTACATTTTACATACTGATGTAGAGAAAGGAGCACATAGCCAGGAAAGGGAGGGCCTGTTCTTCGTCAGCCTGTAAGGGCTTGAACGAACTTCTGTTGCTTAAAAATTCATCTATCTGTGACATGGGGCTGCAGGCTGCTTCTCAGTGAGGCCATGCTGCTGTGCATTAGGAATGCAAAGTTAACGAGGCTAGAAAGAAAGGGAGAATAAGCAGGGATAATCATAACCCAGTGATTCACTGCAGAGGATAATTCTGTAAGATGGAAAGTTCTGGATTTTTTCCCAGAAACCACTTTTACTTTTTGCATTCTCCTCTAGTTCTTTCCAAAGAGAGCAAGGTTTGGAGTGCTTTTTCCACCAACATTGTTTCAGAATTCATTTTAGCCTCTACTAGGTGGATTTGGGAATAGGCAGGTTATTTTGGGGTGCGTTTTGAATTCCCCTATAGATGTGCATTTCCTTCTTTCCTATTTGGCTTTTCCATGCATTTATTCCTGTGGTGTAAAGGAAGTCTGAGTTCTGCTTTTCCTCGCAATTGGTGCAACCACTTGTAGCTATTGAGTATCGGTACATAGACTTCCAAGGCTTCTCTGGTGATATTTGCTACTGGGGCTTAAAGAGAACCCACCCAGTTGAATACATATGTGATCTCCTCTGTGTTTTGTAAGCCAAATACAGAATATTTCCTTAAAACTAGATGCCAGAAAATTTAATAGCTCATAGACGTCTAATGTTCCCTCTTCCTATATCAGAAAAGAGTGGTCAACACAAAAGTTGAATCCTAGGCTAACAGAGCATATCTTAAAGCACCTATGTGAGAAGTTTGAGCAATGCTTTTTCACAGATGCAGATGACATGTGAGGCGTGCTGCAGTCTAACCAGCTGAAAAGCCCATCAGATTACAGGAAGAGAACCAAAGAGACTTCTAAATAATAGGACCGGTAGACTTTTGCACTCTTTTTGATTCCTACCCGCATAATGTCAACGTTATCCAGCGAGCAAACTGCCAGTAATGAAGTCTGGGTCTCTCCCCATCTGTCTCGCTAAATGCCACTTGGAACAAGCGCCTTTTCATTTGACAATAAAATCAATGAATGAAATATTAGAGGCTTGAACGATATGATGTGCAGAATACATTATGGGAGTTGTTGTGTTTCACTGGACAGCAAGTCTTGCCCTTTCTTCCCGTTATCATCAACATATCTACTTAATGAAACTGGCACCTTCTGCTAGTCTCTCACCTCTTTGCTTTTAGACTTTAACTCTTCTGTAACACTTCAGAGTCTCTCTGGCTCTGGGCTGTGTAATAAAATCCTGCACTCTCTGAGTACTCATGGGCTCACAGTTTGTCTCAGTTAAAGCCAGACCTGGACTAACTAAATAATTAAACCACAGAAAGGGAGAAGGAGCTTAAGCTGATTTTTGTAACACTTATTTTTTATCCCTTTACTCCAATGAGACAGACTTCTTCCTCTGCTCTGAGATATTTCAGAACAACAGGAATCAGTGCTAAGCCAATAAACAGGAGAAAAGGGGAAATGTCAGTGCTGAGGTTCCTAAAACCTCTGGAATGCTCCACAAAGACTGATCTGCAAAAGACTGAAGTATGAAATTTTTAACTTCTTTTTCTAAGCCTTACTGGATTCTTCATCAGGAATAGTAACCACCTAATTGTCATGCTAGCCAAATGTGTCATACATGTAATAAACAGCTGTGAACTCAGCAAGTAAACAGTAACTAATGCTTACTAGCAGTCCATGAGACATACGATACTATTCAACCTTGCAGCTCAAGGTACTGTGTGAGTGGCAGCTTCGTAATTTTATCTCTGTGCCAATCTTGACTCTGTAGTATTGGACAGGGTTATTACATGCTGGCAGAAGTGAGCCAGTGCTATATGTGATTTCAAGTTGAGTTTACAAGTAGACACATTTTCAGCAAGAGAACATCTCAAGCACTTTGCCCTGTAAATCCAGATGTCTCCAGGGTACAGGTTAAAAGACAGGGAAGGACGTAGAGAAAGATCAGCTCTGTTCAAATTTAAGAGCAATTCTCTGCATGTTTATTAGGTATTTGCAGTGGTCCATCTCTTGCTGACAAAATAGCTTGCAACACTGTGTCAGGGTAATTTTCCATTCTGTTCTCCAGGTTGTTCTTCTTATTTGCACATCCACTATTCAGCCTGACTGCAGGATCATGCTCAGCTTAGAGAGGCTGAAGCTCAACAGAGAGGTGACCCATGTGAAATTGAACAGCTGGTCAACATTAGAATGAGGAACAAATTCCAAGGCTCTTGAGCTCATCAGTAAAGCATGAGGCTTCTGGTACAGCCACTGTTTTGTTTTATCAGGGGGAAGCATCTTTTATGCTGTAGGCTCAAGATGCAAAACAGCAGGTTCTTGTTTGGTATCAGAGCTCTTATCATATTTCCTGAGATAGGACTAATTGTGCTTAACCATTAGATCTGAAATAACGTTTGCTGTGTTATCTTACCATCTGATACTCCTAATGCAGAAATAATTCTTAGCTGTAGTGTTTATGATCTCTAACCTGTCTTGAAGCACATAATTAAAATGATAGGTGAGCTGTTTACATAAACCAATTTTCAGTATAGTAAATGCCTTTAACAGCACTGGCAAGAAGTGATAGGCAGGTAGCAGCATCTTACTGCAATCTGTGTCTACCGAAGAGAATTTTTATCTACTCCTGAATTTTTATCTTGAGAAATCTGCATAGGCTGGTAAAGCCACATAGCCAAAGGCAAGTGCAGAGCTTATTTATTTTTTAACAGAAGTAAACCAAATAAAGTGCAAAAATAATGTCAACATAGTTGGATTTTAATACCATGTGCAATAACTTGGCAACCTTTTTTACATGGAGTGGGTGATTACAGCCCTTTTCTACTAAATATGGCCCTGTTTTTTCCTGGTTTGGTTTGTAATTTTTACTTGCCACCAAAAAAAGCAATACTTTTCATTTTGTTCATCTTGAGGGTTTTTTATGCCTCTGCTTCCACATTCTGGGACTTCTCTGATGCTCAGAGAAACTACTTACGATACAACTGGCGGAGGTCATTGCTAGACCACTCTCCATCATCTTTACCAAGTCTTGGGAAACCGGAGAGGTGCCTGAGGACTGGAGGAAAGCAAATGTCACTCCTGTCTTCAAAAAGGGCAAGAAGGAGGACCCAGGTAACTATAGACCGGTTAGCCTCACCTCCATTCCTGGGAAAGTGATGGAACACCTTATCCTTGGTGCCATCTTAAGGCATATCAAGGATAAGAGGGTTATGAGGGGCAGTCAACATGGCTTCACCAAGGGGAAGTCATGCTTGACCAATCTCGTAGCCTTTTATGAGGAAATAACACGGTGGATGGATGATGGCAGAGCGGTGGATGTGGTCTACCTTGACTTCAGCAAAGCGTTTGACACGGTCTCCCACAGCATCCTTGCGGCTAAATTGAGGAAGTGTGGTCTGGATGATCGGGTAGTGAGGTGGACTGTGAACTGGCTGAAGGAGAGAAGCCAGAGAGTTGTAGTCTATGGGGCAGAGTCTAGTTGGAGGCCTGTATCTAGTGGAGTGCCTCAAGGGTCGGTACTGGGACCAGTATTATTTAATATATTCATCAATGATTTAGATGAGGGAATTGAGTGTACTATCAGCAAGTTTGCTGATGACACTAAGCTGGGAGGGGTGGCCGACACGCCAGAAGGCTGTGCTGCCATTCAGCGAGACCTGGACAGGCTGGAGAGTTGGGCAGGAAATAACTTGATGAAATACAACAAGGGAAAGTGTAGTGTCCTGCATCTGGGCAGGAACAACCCCACGTTCCAGTATAGGTTGGGAAACGACCTGTTAGAGAGCAGTGTAGGGGAGAGGGACCTGGGGGTCCTAGTGGACGACAGGGTGACCATGAGCCGACACTGTGCCCTTGTGGCCAAGAAGGCCAATGGCATCCTAGGGTGTATTAGAAGGGAGGTGGTTAGTAGGTCGAGAGAGGTCCTCCTTCCCCTCTACTCTGCCCTGGTGAGACCTCATCTGGAATATTGTGTCCAGTTCTGGGCCCCTCAGTTTAAGAAGGACAGGGACCTGCTGGAGAGAGTCCAGCGCAGGGCAACTAAGATGATTAAGGGAGTGGAGCATCTCCCTTATGAGGAAAGACTGAGGGAGCTGGGTCTCTATAGATTGGAGAAGAGGAGATTGAGGGGTGACCTTATTAGTGTCTATAAATATATAAAGGGGCAGTGTCACGAGGATGGAGCCAGGCTCTTCTCAGTGGCAAACAATGATAGGACAAGGGGCAATGGGTACAAACTGGAACACAAGAGGTTCCACTTAAACTTGAGAAGAAACTTCTCAGTGAGGGTGACAGAACACTGGAACAGGCTGCCCAGGGAGGTTGTGGAGTCTCCTTCTCTGGAGACATTCAAAACCCGCCTGGACACGTTCCTGTGTAACCTTATCTAGGTGTTCCTGCTCCGGCAGGGGGATTAGACTAGGTGATCTTTTGAGGTCCCTTCCAATCTCTAACATACTGTGATACTGTGATACCTACTGATTTCTTGCTTACTAACAATCCTGGTGTGTCCATCAATTCAGGAGATGTGTTCCTTTTATATAAAATGGGATTTTAGTATCTTGCTGTTTATATATGATAACTGCCAGAAAGGATAAAAAGTAGGAAATTGTGCACAGTTTCCATGAACAGTCTCCAGAATATAGAATCATAGAATCAGCTAGATTGGAAAAGACCTGTAAGATCATCAAGTCCAACCATTACCCCAGGACTGCCAATGCCACCACTAAACTGTGTCACTAAGGGCCTCATCACACAGATTTTGAATGCTTCCAGGAACGGTGATTCCACTACTGCCCTGGGCAGCCTGCTCACCCTTTCAGGGAAGAAATGTTTTGTAATACCCAGCCTGAATGTCCCCTGGCACAGCTTGAGGCTGTTACCTCTTGTACTATTACCTGGGAGAAGAGATCAGCCACCTCCTTGCTATTAGAAAGCTCTTACCTACCCTCTGTCTCTAATTCATTGCTAATAAGCAGCAGTTTACTATTCCAACAACCTGAAACACCAGTTACTGAAACCTGATGGTGTATAGTGAAGAAGCCGTATTATTCTCACTTTGCAGATCAAAAGTGAGGCGCAAACAGCCAGCTGCTAACCTCTGTTACCCTGGTGTGAATCTGAGTTAAGTTCGTTTGTTAACAGAGGCAGTTCAGGGTTTACATTGCTACAGCTGAAATGAGCAGCTGCCTGAATGCCAAGTGGAAAATAAAGAGTCATAACCTGCAATCCCAAAGGATGTACCCAAAGTAAATCTGTGGCAGAGCAGAACATAGCATTCAGGGATGTGGTGAGAAAAATTCAGCCATCAGTGGACCCAGTAAGCTGACAGCTGCTCAAAAGACTAGGTGAGTGGGAATTTCTGCATGATTACTGGTAGTGACAGTTCAGGCCCTAAGCTACTAAAAAAGACAGTATCTGTCAGTATCTAAGAGCAGTGCTCTGGGTCTCACAAGTCCTGGCACCCGTTCATAGATCGCCACTCGCCTCCCCAGTGACCTTGGAAATGTCAAATGTCACTCCATCACCACATGCCTCAGTTTCTTCTGATGTACGGGGGGGCTCTCCTTTCCTTTGTGAAGTGCTACTAGGCATTGCACAAGAGTTAGATTATTGATTACACATTGAAGCCTGCTGCTCAGCTCCTCATTACTGAGATTCATTTCACAGATGGGGTTTGTGCCCACAAAAATGTGCATATCAGGACCTTATCCCCTGTATAAAATTGACACCGTTATGACAGGCAGAGTTGTCACAGTGCACAGGCAGTTACTTTCATGCTTTTTAGATGCTCCTCCAAGATGTTTTATTGCATGGTCTTTGGCAGCAAAAAAAAGAAAGCATTTTTTGTTCAATGATTATGTATTTCTGCATAGCACAAATTCAGGCCAAATATACAATAGCTTGTATATTCTTAAATCTGGCACAGTCATTTAAAAATATCTTTTCTTTCAGATCAATGCCTGAATGTTAAAAGTAATGGATTTGAATTGACTTTGCTCCCAAGGATGTTTTGCTGCTTTCAGAGAAAGAAGTTTTTAATTTTCTAAGTTTGGGGGTTTGTATTGAATAAATTAAAAATTAAAAAGGAGACCACGATGAGGAAGAAGCAGTGTCTGGGCACACAGTCGTTAAGCTGCCATCAGTGTGAATGAAAAATTGAGGTGTGTAGTCAGAGCAGTGAGTACATCTTGCTGACCTCCTGCAGCCTGGTGAGGAAAGAATACTTGCCACCTGAGCAGGGAAGGGGTTTGTGTCAAGTCTCCTAACTGAACTGCTGTCAGTTAGATGTCAGTTCTGCTGCTGGGACATTTTGTGCAATTAACAGTGACATAAAAACTGAGGTCAGGAAGGACAAGTGAAGCTGGGATGGGCATCTCTTGCAGTTTAGCTTACAATTTCACAGTGGTCAGGCTCGTTCTTACCCAGATTCCATGTAGAGCACTATTTCCTGGCAACGTGTGGGGCATATCCTTACCTGCCACATAGAAAGCAAACAAAAACTTGTGTGCATGTCCACATCACAACACCTTCAAATTCTTTTGAAGTTGTTGGCAGCACAGGAACCCAGCTGTCATGTGCCCATGAAGATCGGCTGTTGTCACAGAAAACCTCAAAAAGTTCTGTTACAAAGCGAAAGGTTTTTTCTGCACTTACTCTCTTGTGTTCAGCTACTGAGAAGCCATTTCCCTGGAATTCTGCAGATGAAAGGGCTGCAAACATGAATGGCAGGTTTGCTAGCTTTGCTGTGGTTTGCTGGACTCCTCACCGTCCTCTTCATTTTTCTAAAAAGCTCCTTGGAGAAGAGGAGAGGATGCGTGGAAACCCAATATATTCTCTTCTTTTGATTGATTTCATTCTTTCATCTTTCCTTCTGAAGATCAGAGATTTAGCTCTTTACCCTAACCTTTCTCAATACAATTCTCAATACATCATCCTCTTGATCACCTTTTGTGTATGATTGTGCCTTTTGAATCCTCCCTTCTGCCACCTGCAAAACACTTGTCAAGTTTCTTTCTGTACAGATTCTGGCAGAACTATTCTTCTCTGCCTCAAGTTACTGTACTTCTTTTGCCCTAGCCACATCACCACCTCTGACAGCTGATACCACTGCTTTAATCCTTGTTCTAGCATTACCAGCACCTTCCTTTATTCCTTTCACTAGCAACTTTCTCCTTTAATGAGTCAGCCTGGCCCATCTTGTCTTTCCCTGCCCTTGGTATGCTCTGTCTACCTCTTCTTCAGTTCTCTACCCTTCTTTCTTATCAGGTATTCCGTGTTTGTCTTCTTTCTTCCTCTACTGGCACCAGTGTGCTGTCCAATGTGATGCTCCCACAGAGCAAGCTATCCACTCTTCTTCTGAGGCAGTCCTGCTGTTCCTTCAGTGAGTTACTCCTTGCCTCCTTCTCATCCAAGCTGCTCCTTAAGAACTGTCCATACAGTTTCTGTCTGTGAGCAATTAGTCCACTAAGAAGGACCAAGGGCTGTTGGGAAACAGCAACGTACTTAATGCAAATGAGATATCAAATAAAAAAGTTAAACTGATGCGGTAGGTATTTTTCCCTGAAATTTGACTTTTTCACATTTAAAAGATAAGTTCTTCACAGGAGAGATTGGCTTTTTCTATATCTGCCTAAACATACACACACATAACTATGCATTTATGCATGCAATATATCTGTGTGTATGTATATGCATGTGCATGTGCACATACACCTATAATGCATACATCTGTTGCATGCATGCACATTGTGAAATAAATGCACAGTAGAGGTTAAAGTATTCTGTTTTGTTGAACCCAGAATATCCTGTACTGGACTGGCATAAGAGAAAATGTCATACCTTGTTTCTGGGGACAGGCAAGCTTGTGTTACACACAAGATTTCATGTGTGTATTTTACACTGGATTCATGGTAAAATTTCGAAAAGCTTCATAGATAAAAGTGTTGAGGGGTTTTGTGCTTAAAATTATTTTTCAGAGGTAACTCAGGTCATTTGTTGCATGAGAAGACAGAGTCTTCTGTAATGATGAGAGGGGACATGGCAATGGAAGAGAGAATTGAGTTTGAGAGCAGGAAGAAACATGAATTCATATAGACAGTGCAAGAATTGCACAGGGCATCAATAGTGAGGATGAAAAGCCTGAGCTTGACAGCGATCTGAAGGGACAGATGTATGAGAGATGTGGCAGGAAGTGAAGGATTTTGGAAGCAGCATATTTTGTATGAATCGGTGCAAGATCAGGGACTAGAAGGCCATAGAGAAAGGTCAGTCACTCAAGGCAAGACTTAACGTGAAGTGCAATACATTCAGCTGGTATCCGTTAGTGCCATTGAAGTCATGCAGATTTAGACCAGCTAAGGATGTGGCCTCACACATTTCAGAAAGGGTGTCTTATGCGGGTGTTTAGAGGATAAAGAAAGATAAATCAGAAGAAGGAAGAAGAAAGGGACATTAATAAAAGATTTTAACTGAGTTGTGCAGAAAATAACCCAGCTTCATTGTAGTATTAAAGAGTCAGCTAGTCCTATGTCCATCAGACGTGGTACTGGCCAATTTAGAAACGTTCCAACATTCAGAATACATGCGCTTCCCCTCTTCCCTCCTGTCACTTTATTCTCTATTTCTCTGTCCCATTTGGGGAGCAGAGCTCTGCATCTCTCCTGATTCCTACCGAGCTTGAATCTTAAATTCTTATTGAGTCCTTCTCCTGTTTTTTCAGCTTACGCTGCAGACATGGATTACTCTGGAAGTACTTGGCTGTGTCTCCAACATTCATATATGTATTAAATTCCTAATGATATAAACCACAGTTGTTAAAGTACTTAGAAGTAGCAAGACAGAGTTGTGCTCTGTCTTCCTTTAATAACATCCACAGTGTAGAAATTGCTTACTTATGTTTTTAAAGGCTGAAAATTATTTGCGCATGCTTTTCACTTTGGAGGCCTATACCAAATACGACTAAACCTTGTGAATGTAACAACCAGGAGAGATGTGCTAAAGTGGATCTCTCCTGTGGTATCAGCTCACCCTTTGGCTGTAGGTGATGAAGAGGTGCCACCCCACCCCTCTAAAATGTCTTTTTATCTTCTCTTTCTGGAAACAGCATAATATCCTGAGGACCACAGAAAGTGCAGCTTACCTGAAGTGTTTGCTGTGCGCCCACTGCTCTTTATGTGATTTCAGTAGAGTCATGTGAAAGATCTGACATTAGGCTCCTTTGCACCAAAGATTCTAAAGAAGATGTAATTCTCTAAAACTAGGGAAAAAATCAGGGCAGAATAGGAAAGTATTGTTCACAGGCATGAAGATTGTACTGGGCACCAAAGGAAACTAGTGGATATACCAGATGCAGCATCTTCAGATGTGTCATGTGCAACAAGTGACTGGAATCCTGAGGACCACTATTAGGAAGTGCCACAAAGAGCTTTGCTGATGTGCTCCATACTGCACAGCTGCTAATCCCTGCTGCTGGAGACACAATAGTGCGTGGATGGAGCTTCAGGTTGGCCACATGCAGGTGCTGTTATGCTTTCAGTAGAAGCTAGCACACAGTTACTACCTCAGAGGACTTGTATTTGCAGTATGTGAGAGAGTCAAAATGGAAGAGGGGTAGAAAGTTATTGCTATCCCTATTTTTATTAAGGGAGAATTGAGCAAGAGATTGTTATGTGCCCTGTCCAGTGTCACTCAAGAAATCAGTACCAGAGGTAGGAGCTGAAGATGCGGAGTCCCCGACAATGACTGAATTAGAGGATCACGGTTTCCCCTCTGTTAGCCACCAGAAATCTATGAAGTGAAGGCAGACTCGAAGACATGGAGTTGTCAGGCTCAGAAGTATCTGTTTTTCCATGGAAACATCTTCCCAGCAACAGCTAAGCTTTTGCAAGGAGAGAAGCAGTTCTCATCATGCGAGAGCTGTCAGGAAGCTGTACTGTGCAAAACGCTATGGCTGTGCAGCTGCCTTCTGGAGAAGTCTCACCCACAGCCAGGCAGCATACAGCCCTGTTCCTGACAATCCAGCTGTAATTCTGCCTGCCTGATAATTTTTCACCATGGTCATGCCAGAATCATAGCCTTGTTTTCTGTTGTCTGGCTGTTAGTGGTGATGTATGAATAAGTAGGAAAGACAGCTTCATTTTCATAAGCTAACTTGTGCCTGGAGGAACAGAGAGTGCAGGGGGTGCACTTAATCATAACTGCGGGGCCGGAGCAGCAAACAGTGACAGAGCTTTTGCTGTTAGAGATGGTATTTTATTAAACTAACTCTTAGGAAGGAAGACACAGGCAGCCCACAATGCTGAATGATTCAAATTCATCATGGTAGCCACCGTGTTCTCATCTGCTAGAGGAATAACTCATGTAACTTGTTTGCTCTTACCTCCTACAAAAAGCTATTGTGGGAAGGGACTCAAGTCTTTCTCCTCACAAAATCTGAATTCAGACTGTGGTATGACCAGAGGTGAAATGAAGCTGGTAAAAGTTTCTGCAGAGCTGCAGACGCTTTGCAGGGAAGGCATGAAGAGTAGCAGAGGGACAGGCTGAGGCCTATGGATGGTCAGAGAAGTGAGGGCATGGAGAGCCTTCACCATGCCTTCTCAACACGAAACATGCATTGCTTTGGCCAGCGCCTCATTTCTATAGCCCTGTAACGTATTTGGAAAAGTAAATAACTAAAAAAAAAAATAACTGTTAATGCTCAGATGCACTGGACAGATTTTCTCACAATGTATAAAAGAATTTTGATGGAAGCTTTGAGTGAAACGTATTTAACTGTTCAAAATTGGAAGGGCAAAACTTAAGAGATTATTTTGTTTGAACTTAAGATACATAGAATAGTGTGGTATACGTGGCAACCCTTATGCAGCTGTATTATGTGCTTCACTGATATTAAATATATAATATATGTATATTTTGTACATATAGAAAACTGAGGAGGTTTATACATTTATATGTGGTTATTTTGGTATCTTCAGATTAAAATATTTGGGAATTTTTTTCCATAGAATATTTCTGAATTTGAATTGAGGCTTGGAGCAACCTGGTCTAGTGGAATGTGTCCCTGTCCATGGCAGGGAGTTGGAACTGGATGACCTTTTAAGGTCCCTTCCAACCCAAACCATTCTATGATTCTGTTATTCTCTGATGATTTCTTTTTTCTGTACTGATTTAGAATGAAAACATGTTTTGGAACTGTTAATATTTACTATGGAGCTGCAGTTCTGGTTTCCTGATCACTTCTGCCCTAAGTCAACATCATAGAGACAATGTAAAGGGAAATAAAACTATGTTCTTTGGCAGAGACAGGAATACTATTCCAGCCTAGAGAAAGAAGAGATATAACTAGAGAAGCTACAAAATATATCTTCATCTCTTTCTCCAAGGTGACTTGGGAGACTTGCCATCACATCTGCCTAGTGGGGTTTCAGACACCAGCAGGAGTTACAAACAGCCTGACAAGTTGCATAATGCTCTACCCTAAGACAGTACGTGAACATGTGCACATTCCTAGGCCATTCAAAAGCAGTGTTAGCTAATACATTGTACTTCGTATTTGTGACAAGCTAAAAGGGCATCTACAGGCAATTATACCAGCTCAGTTAATGTACAGTAAGTCACATTATATCTGATCCGTATATCTAAGCTCTAAAGCTTACATGATGGTAATTCCTGCCATCATCATGTCCCATATCAAACCTCAAAGGATACTGGTGAGAGCAGGATTTGTTCTGATATCTTCAAAAACAAAGGGAAAAAGGGGGAAGGAAATGGTACAACTACAATAAATATGTGTGAACATAATTTCCTGAGACTTTTCAGTTTACCTTGGCATGAAAAATAATAACTGAGAAATAAGTATTTCAGGGGTACATTGTCACTGAGATTTTGGACTGGTAGGTGGAAAGAAAAGCCATTAACAACCAGCAAGGTTTGTTCATCTTTTATTATTCGTCAGCTGAAAGGCTGAACTCTGTGGCTTGTTGGGAAATGCATGGGGCTAAGATAATGAAAGCAGATTGATGCTCCATGGTAAGGAAGTTCAATATCTGCTTCTTGCAAATGGAATTCTAACATTTCTTTTGATGTTAGCAGTACTATTCCAAGAAGGATCTGTGGACTGCTGAGTTGTGAAATGCGCTGTTAGAATACGGGCAGGGTTACTCTCTTTGTACTAGCTGTGCCAATCCCTGCTAGCCCAGCTGCACCTGCATTTTTTATTGGGTTTTTTTTGTCTTTACTAGCCGTAGTAGTTTCTTACTTTGATTTACTCAACCTCAACTGTAAGTGATGTTGATAAAGAACAGGCAGTCTTCCAGCATGGAATCAACAAGTGTTGGTTAAAATTGTGCCCTTCAGCTGTTTTTGGCTAAAGGCTTGTTTCAGCCAGTTGAGATCCCTTTCATATTTCCTCACAATATATGGCTCGTGGCCCCTCATGTGCTGTTTAGTGTGTTCTGTGTGTCTCACAGGTTGAGAGATCCTACAGTTTATTTGTATGAACAAATCATCAGTTGCTTAGGATGCATCTGCCTCTAACTTTTCATTTCCTTCATTCTCTTGTGCTTTGCCCGCTGTTAATATTGCCAATTTTCGGTAGCACCAACAGGGTGATAAATGTGTGGTGGTCTTTTATATGTTCCATTCTGCTCTCTCCAGATTTTCCACCTTCTTGAAAAGTGAGTTATGGAGTATAATATAAAATTCTAAATATATGTATTACATGTAATCTATAATGGAAAAGGAGAGATATCATCAGAAAATTAGGTCTGGCGAGCACTGGCATGCTGTGATTGGGATAAAGTAGGATGATCCTGAACAGAGGTGTGGAATGGACTTGGTAATTTCTCAAGGTTATTTCTAGATTGATTTCCGTTCACTCCTTGAATGCTTTTGTAATGTTCTGATTTATTTGTTATATGTCAGCCACTCATTGCTGCTCACACTCATTGAAACAGCATTTGAGGCACATGTGGGGGTTACTGACAGAATTAGAGATATCACAAGAGAGTGTTGTAATCACCTGACCTATCCTAATGTCTTCCAAGCTGACAATAAAGTATGAATTAATCACTTCTGTCTTAATGTCCTGCTTCCTAGCCTAATCTTGACTTGGGCCATACTGAAATGTTAGTTATAAAGCTGTGGTCCTGCATAAACAACATATAATGATCATTTAATGCTTTCAGTGCACTGCTGTGACCATACATCCAGTTTTATGAGCATAGCTGGGATTTGAAAATGTGCCTTCAGAGCATGATGCTTAATTGCTTTCTCAAAAGGTTGCAAAGTAATCTCCAATCCCAGTCTTAGTGCCCTCAGTGAGTGGGTCCCTCTGTCAAAACACCATTTCTTTTTCTTTCTTTGACTAGATCCAAAAGCAGTTTTCCCCTGCCCTCCATCCTCTGTTACCAGAGCTTTATTTCAATCACTTCTCTTATTTACATTTTATACAGCATATTTTAGGATAGATAATTAAGTCCTTATCTATACAAACATTCATTTTTCAGTTTTTAAGCAGTGCAAACCTTCTAGACACATTTGATTTAAAGCGCATTTTACTCCAGCTGGAGTCAGCTGCTAATCAATGTAAGCTAAACCAAAATAAGCCCATCCAGAACTGAAATCATAATATCTATGCAGCCTTCCACACAGGCTTACCTAAATGACTTTTGAATTATGCTCTTAAATTAAAACAGTGCAACTTTCTTATGTAGGTAAACTTTTAGAATACAGTAATTTTCTAAGCAAAAGGGATTTCCTTTGTGACTGATAAAAAAAATCCCCAAAACTACTGGGGGGAACATGGGAAGAATAATTTGCTATACTGAGCCTTGTTCTTCAACTGTATTACCTTCATCAGAGTATGAACGGATCTTCATATTAAATGATCATTTTACCAACACTTACTTCTCACTAGGAGGATTCTTCGTCATTGTATTTCAAGATCAAGCAGCATTCAGATTTGTCTGGGTGATATATTTTTGTCAGTATGACAAAGGTTCCCACAGTGTTTAATTACTCAGACTAGCCAGAGGAGAAGGAAAGAAATGAGCTGTGCTGAATTTGCTGTGCCAGGCTTGCTGTCTGTTGCATAAGCAGGCTTCTTCTGATTGCATGGAAGAAGGGCAGCACCCAAACTTCTGTCTTCTCTTTCCATTGTCTTTCCCTCTCCAGATTTCCTGTGAGTTTTCCATTGACTGTTTTTTGTCTCATGATGTTTTTACAATTTGCTCATTTCCAGGGCAGCAGGTTCTTGGCTTGGTGGAGAACCAGAGTGATTGGTATTTGGGCAACCTTTGGAAGAATCATCGACCCTGGCCAGCGCTTGGGAGGGGCTACAACACAGGTAGGTCCTGGGGGGTTTCTCTGAATTAAGGTTTCCATTGAGTATGCAGTCAGTCTCCCGCTGTAGAAGAGTATGAGATGTGGTAACTTGCACCTCCCTTCCTAACTTACTGCAAAAACTTGTCGTTTAAAGCAGTAAAAATGATGCAGTGTGATGCATTTTGGAACTTCTGGTACTGTGCTACTCTGAGAAAATTATATTCCTTCTCTAGATGGTCTTAAGAGAGATTGTATGGCATCCATCAGGGAAGGACTGAGCTTCTCAGCAGTCTTGACACATTCTCAGCACATCTCCTACAAGATTTCTGTCTATGATAAGCTTTTGTAGACCCAGCAAGGGGGAAAAAAACAGGGATCAAGGCTCATTTATTGTAGAAAGGTAAATGATATCACAAAATGTCAGCCCAATAAAGATATAACTCCTCCAGGACAGCAACAGAGTCATAATTGTCCTAATAAAATGCAAACTACTGGCCATCAATTTCTGCTGCTGTGGGAAAGGAATAAAGGCATTAGATCAGAGAATTTGTTAGGTTACAAGAGAGAGGTCTTCCCTCTGATTTGTGTTTGGTATGTGAGAAAACATACTAGGTACATAAAGAACACACACATACATCTAAGTCATTCCAATGCTAGGCTTTACATGCTGATGCAGTGAGTTAGGTTCCCTCTCTATTTGTAATAAAAGGGCAGAACAGATAGTGAAGCCTCCCTTTAGAACAGGTGAGTCCATTTAAATACCCCTGCACTATCAGGAAATTATTCACCATAATAGACGTTTTGCTTCGCAGAAATGCATTCAATTCAATTAAACAGACTAACTAGGAAAATGATTGCACAGGTTGTGGTTGGGTCATCTGTATTTCTATATTCCTTTGTCTATTTGGGGGAATCACTCCAGTTTTTGTGAATTTGTATTTCAGCCTCTGTAAAGAATCTCTGTTCTGTGAAAATGTTCCAAAGGATAGCCTAACAGAACAAATTGGATATGAATACAAGATTTTGTTTCCTGGCTCTCCACTTGCCAGAGCAGAATTGCATATATAAAGGTTTGGGCTGCCCACTCCTGCCCCTCACTCTTCCAAAAGCATTAGTCAGAGCCAAGTTTCATGGACTTGTCCTGAAAACAAAAAGCTTATGTTATACACAGCTGTATACATTGATGTCAGTTCTTTTCACTGTTACACCACAAAACAATTATCTTTTGCTCTACTGAGAGATGAACACCCTTTACAGGTACTTTCTTTCTGCTACATTTTTGCTTTTTCCTTTCAGACTTTTAATGCTGGCAGAAAGCGTCACAACCACATAATGTTAGAATAACCCAAAAATGTATAGTGGATGGTATCTAAAATGCAATTAGGTAAATCAAAGTGCTATAAAGCTTTAATTTATATTGTCTTAACTTACTGTTCCATATGGTTTATAGGGATACCAAATGCCAGTTTATCACAAAATTCTTCCACTGAAAGCAAAAATAATTGAATGTCTGCAGTCCTTCAAATAAATGGCATATGTTAATTCCTGGTATGTGTTAATACATACCTACCAGGCTATGCATAAGCCTGCCGATGATTTTAGTCTGTTCCCAATTTCCTTCTTCAGACAACTCACCTGTAATTGTAGAAACTCTTTAAAAAACAAACAAATAAAACACCAGAAGGTAGATAATGAATGGAAGAATGACAAGTGATCATAAGAAGTGGATTGATGTTTTTTTAACTACATGCAAGAAGAGGTCACTGGGTGAAGCAGTTCAAGTTCTGAGAAGTAGCAATTGATGTTATTGACAGAATCAGCATCATTTACTGTAATTTTCTTAATTGAATTTATTGTTTGCCTCAGTAATTTAGCCAAGATTGGAGGTATAAATATTTCAAGGAAGATGAAATATGAAGTGAAGCTGGAGCTTGTTTGATGTGTTCAGTAAATTAAAATAATTGTCACTGAATGCAACACTTGTGGCCAAGGAGGATTCAGAAAACTAAGGGTGGGGGAGGACGAGGGCAGGAAAGAGAGACTATAACTCTAAGCAAAACACTCCTGAAAGGCAGTGGGCTGGGAAAGGAAAGACTCAGAAATTCAGCTGCTTAGAGCTGTACTTAGGAACAATAAAAGGGCCCCCAAAACCGTGAAACTTCCATGGGCTAAACAAGGCTGGATCAGACAGACTTTGCTTTTGCTCTTGGGAGAGTGTTTACTACAAACCCAGAACACAATCCCAAGAAAATATTTTTATGTGAGCCTCTTCAGCCAGTCCCAACGCTGGCAGGTTTGATGCAGAAGCACCCTTCGAAGTCAAAATTATTCCACTTATTCCTCCCACTTTCTGAAGGAAATAATATATCTTTCATTTGTACTTTTCTGAGTCAGTCTGGACAACAAATAGGTTGAGTGGAGTCCCAAAAGGCAGATACATAGAAACCAAAGGTGTGTTTGTTCCTTCTCCACTAGTTCTTTAAACACAGTAATTACGTGTATTCTCGGGTTAGTGTGTGCCTAGACCAAACCTCCTGACAACCAATACAGATTTTCAAGGGAAGATTTTGGGAGGGGTTGTTTTTCATCCTTCTTCCTCATTTGCACAGGCAGAACATTTTTTAGAAGTGTGTGTATGGATTGAAATTGGCAGAGGGAAGATCTAGATTAGACATTAGGAAGAAGTTCTTCCCTGGGAGAGTGGTGAGACACTGGAACCAAGTTGCCCAGAGAAGCTGTGGCTGCCCCATCCGTGGCAGTGTTCAAGGCCAGGTTGGACAGGGCTTTGAGCAACCTGGTTTAATGGAAGGCATCCCTGCCCGTGCAAGCTGGTTGGAACTAGATGACCTTTAAGGTCCCTTCCAACTCAAACCATTCTATGATTCTGTAACCCAAATCACACTTTAATTCATGATAATATAATCTCAGGAAAACCAGACCAAACTCAAAACTCAGTTCAGTGACAATTTAATTGGTGATTAAAATACTCTTGGTTAGAACCATTCTTTATTTGAGATTATATTCCCTTCCTCAAGCCATTTTAAACAGTTTCTTCTGTACCACAAAGGCACCCAGGTTTTTTCTGTAACTCATTGGCCAAAACTGGGTAAGCTGCTTAGTCAAACGCATTTTTATGTATTGCCCATTCCCTTTTGCCTGTCTACACCAGTAATTCTCACAGACACTTTTCTCTCTGTATCATCTACGTTGTCTTTCACTGACCAAACCTGTGCTTTCTAAAGTATTGTCTGAGCTGCACTATGATTTTTCTCTTTACAGATGTTAAACTGACAGCTCCAGAATTGGAGCTTGATGTTAATTTCTGAAGTAACAGTCATCTTAGACCTCAGAAAAATATCTTGTCAAAAAAATTCTAAACATAAAAGCTTTTAGTACGTTGTCAGCTTTATACTTTCCATCATGGTGGAGAACAGCTTTTAAAAGCAGTTTCTGGTGGCTGTTACCATGATTTCAGGCCACTTCCTCAGCTGGTGTGAATCACCCCTGTCTTCTCTGGCTTCAGTGCAGCAAGGCCAACTTACATCTGCTGCGAATGGATTCTCTGCCTTTCAAGTAGAGCTTTAGGATGGATTTGTGCCTGTAATTTGGGTGCCAGGAGGGGCATTTGTAAAAACTTTGGCAGAGGGGATTTCAGACTTCTAGGCTACAGAAGCCCATTCTGAGAGTTTGAAGCTCATCTGAAATACACTGCCTCAGTGCAACTACTAGATACAGTAAGGATGTGTCTCAACAGCTTGAGCTGAGGACTCATACTCCCACGCTGAGAGATGTCACTTTACCAGATTTGTGGATTGAGAACAGAAGGGAATGGCTAGCACCTAACGATTACCAGGCTACGTGTGCACCATGCATTATTACTCTGATGTTTGTTATGACTGGAAGAATGCTTGAATGAATCTCTTTATTGTTTCCCTGAAAAAAAAAGGACCTATGAAAGATGATTTGGAAGTGAGAAGCATATGTTGTGTCATTTTTGCATAATATTTAGCAATTGTAAATAAGAAAGACAAGCATAGGGCAGACTGTTTATATGAAGTTAGACTGGATCACATCTTGCGTTTCTTCATGATGATATTGTGCACCTTCAGTACAGAGAGCAAATGACTAGGAAAACAGAGCACAATGGGGTGGTTGTGATCACAGTCCTGTCCTGGAAACATGGAAACCGCATTCATCTGCAGTCCACAGGCTTCTGTTCACAGCATTACGGTAATGGATCTGATGTTAAGAAGTGCTGAGCACTTTTCATTTAATCAGACATTTCTGTTTGGGTTTATTTTTCAGAAATCCTCACAATTAATGCTTTATATAGTTATTGTTGCCTAAGTCTGGATAAATCTGTTACCAAAATGCCTTTCCCTCCCTCCCCATGGAAGAGCCAGAATTCTATGACAGCCATCTGAATATAGCACTGATTTATGAACTATTCCACAGATTCTGACTTAAACCATTGCTTTTCTCCATGGTGTAAAGAAAAGAGTGTACTGGTTGCTTGAGAGGGAAGATTTTTTCCAGATTGTCTCAGCAAATGCAGAAATCAGAAAACTCATGGTTTATGGAACCTTTAAACATCCTTTAAACATTAGGGCCTGTCTCAGTTTAGCCATGTCCTCTCTAAAAGCAATCTCAATATTCCTATCTCCCATTACATAAAACATTAGTCTCATTTAATACAGGAACTGGTATCATACAGGTTTGCATGCAAGTACAGGAGCTTTTGCAAACGGATGAAAAAATATTTTAATGATAAAAAAAGAGAGAAAAGTCCAATACTAACATCAAGGCAAAAAGCAGTAATTTCTTCACCTACTCACATTCACACTGTACCAGGGTTTTTTATTAGATTCTTGCTTCTCTAAGGTACTGTGATCTCATTCAGCAAATACCGTTATCGGTGCAAAACATGCTTGATATACCTGTGCTTTATGACTCATGAAGATGCATTTGAAGTACAGGTATGTGCACATTGTATAGGTAGTGCCAATACGTTATTGCTTTTAGGCTCACCAGGAAATATCAGTCTGTTTGTGTCAATGTTGGGAAGCTAAAATGATAATTCCAACTTTGATGACCACATCCCTTTCTTTGTTGGCTATAATCTGTTGCTTGCAGTTAAAAATAAGCTCTCTTAAAGCTGACTGCCCTCAAAGAATAGCTTCCTTTCCAGTCTTCCTCATACATTTTCTAAACTATGTGATGCAGCGAGAACTTGTTTGCAGCACGCTTGACATTTCTAAAATGAGGGTCAATATGTATTTGATTTTGAAAATGGTGCCTCTGGTTTGAGAGGCTTATCCATGTAACGGCATTGCTGTGGCTGAATTAGTCTACTTTTTATTGTATTCTGTGAGATACATCCTCTGCTCCTTAGCAATTGAATCTATCAGACCCTGCAATAACTTTGTTTTTCTTAAAAAACAACACCTGACTTTCTTTGAAACACTGAAAACTTTCATCTGCTAAGAAACCTGTGATAAAAAAGCAGTGGCATTCAGACAGTCTATACCAGATTTTGGTTTCCACTGTATTGAAGTAAATAAAAAGTGGGGGTTTTTAGTTGATTAAATTGTCCTATTTAGGCTTTTTCTTTACTGGTCTGACCTAAGTTCGTGATGTAAAGTTCTCCATGTAATATACACCAATAGGATACATATATATACCTAATCTAACGATTTAAAGTATCATTCGGAAGTGTGATATTTTTAGCTCGATCAAGACAGTTCTTCATGTGGACATACATAGCTTGATGAGTAATTATGCTGTCCAGCACTCTGAAATGCCCTCTCTTTATTGTAGAGAGACCATCATTAGCAGGTTAGATTTAGATGAAAGACTTGCACATAAAAGCTTAGTAGAGGTATCCAGGTGCCTAAACTGAGAACAGAAATTTCTATTATATGACAGGAGAACCCCAGGCAAATGCATAGTAATAGTAAACCCAGTGCTTTTTCTTCTGAATTGCAAGTTCACTTTCCAGTTTCTCATTGTGCTCATAAAAGTGATTGAGTAAAGGCAGTTCTTATTTTGTAGGTACAGAAACAGAGGTTGTAGCCATAGTCCCAAAACTTAGAAAGAGGCATCACTGTTAGACTCGATCTTTGGAGTCTAATGGGCAGCCTGATGCCTGCCACAGAAAGTAGCAGAGTAACTAAGATTTCTTTTCTGCCCTTTTATGTCAAAGCTGTCACCTGTAAATGAGTGCCAACAAAAACCATTTAAATTTGGTCACCTTCAGATGATCAGATCACAAAGGATCTCCAGAGATCTGATCCTCTTCCCACTGAAAACCAACTCATGTTGCTCAGGGCCTTTTCCAATTGGGCATTTAGTATCTCCAAGGTTACCTCCCAAAGCAGCCTGTTCCTGTTACTGGCTTGGTAAGAAAATTAAAAAATAGAAGTAAAAATCCCTAATTCATAATTAGAATTTTCTTTGCTGCAGTTTTTGTCAGTTATGTCTCATTCTGTCTCTCTGCATCTCTTAGAAGAGTTTGGCTCCATTAAGTACTTTTAGACAGCTGTAAGAGATCCCCTCAGCTTTTTCTTTCCAGGTAGAACAAACCCAGTTCTCTCAGCTTCTTGTATGTGTTTTTCAAGCCTCTAACAATTTTGGTTGCTCTCCGCTGGACTTACTCCAGCATGTCAGTGTCTAGGTTTGACTAAGAAATCCAAAACAGTACTTCAGATGTAGTCTTACAAGCACTAAGTAGAGAGTGGTAATCACTTTCCTTGACCTAAGCGGGACTAAGAGAGCCCAGGATGTGGTTGGTCATCTTTGCTGCAAGGTTGCATTGCTGCTTATGTTCAACTTGCTGTCCACCAGCTGCCTAGGACTTTTTCTGAAAAGCTCCTTTCTATCCGGTTGTCCTCCAACCTGTGCTGCCAATTCAGGAGCAGTGCCACACAGGGCTTCACATTGAGCCTTACGAGCTTTCTCGTAGCCCATTTGTCCAGCCTGCCAGGGTCCCTCTGAATAGCAGCTTTGTCCCCAGGGCCAAAGACCCCACTTTGGTGTCACATGTGACATTGCTGAGTATGTGTTCTAGCTCATCTCCATCTAATTAATCAGGATGTTAAACAGTATCAAGCACAGTATCAACTCTTGTGGAATACCACGTGTACCTGACCTCAATCGGAATAAAGACAGCCCCCCTGAGCTTGGTAGTCCAACTTATTTTGCAGGCACCTTGTATCCACTTATCCAAACTGTACCTCAGTTCAGCTATATGAGCATGCTACACAGCTCCACACGCATATTCTCCTTATGCAAATGTATCTATTTCTGTTATGAACCTAATCCTGTCTGTTACTGGAAGAGAAATAATCATGGAGGGAGGATTGACCTGCAGCTGACCTTTAGTTTAAATCACTTCATTGAAGTACATAGTGTTTCCTGTTTGTTCAGGTTTTATTAAGGCTATAATTAATTTTTAGGCTTGTCCATTCTGTACTGCTTCTTTTCTTCCCCTAACTCATTTCTTAGAAATCTTCTATTCTTCCTGAATGTCATCCAGTCAATAAACTGCCTATTAGAGGGAAAGAAAAGTCGTCTGCTTGCTTGTGAGTGGAGAACCCCAAACCTTTTTGTCATCCAACTCTAAAGAAATGCTTGAGAGGCTGTTCAGCGCATGAGCCACATCTCCTCCTCTGTTGCTAGGGCTGAACACCAGCCCAGGAAGAGCTATGACAGGTTCTTACTCACTGTGCCCATCCGTATAATTAGCCTTGAGGACCTCTGTTAGTATTATAAGCCAGCCAAAATAATTATCACCTGTGCAGGATGTATTTTTCCTCTTCACATAGTCCAAAGTGGAAACCTTGTAAAATTGTTGACATTTCAACCCCTATTAAATATGATGCTTTTGAGAGGATCAAAACCAGAAAAACTCACGTAATTTAAAGCAATGGGCCCTGTTACCTTTCATTTTTTGCTGCTTTCTGAGGAAGAAAAAAACATAGATAAGCATCATGGATGGGGTCCAGATCTGATATAAATGCCTGACTCTTGCATTGAAGAGACCTAAGCTGATTTATAGGAGCTGAGAATCAGGAGATAAACTTTTTTCTTTTAAAGGCTGGTGATTCTTTGGTGAAGAGTCCAAGATAAATTAGTTTTGGAAGATGTACTTGCTTTTGTCAGGGCAAATATCCTGCAAATTCCAGCAGACCTCCTCATTTTTTATCCATGAAAACAAGGTTTGTGTGATCCCTTTTTCTAAACATCCTGCACGGGACTGAGCCTCCAGCACAGTAACCCTGTACAGTCCGTACCATTCTGATTCCTTTTCAGGATAGCTCACCCAAAGTCCAGCTACTCTGGCTTCATGTAGAGCTGCAACACTCACTCATACTTTGTGTTGTGAAGCACTGACACGTAAAATTGTACGCTTGGAAGGAATGAAGAGATGCATGAGAATCAGTCCAGGATAGATAATCAGATGAACATGACCTCCAGGTCTAACACAGTTGTCAAAACACTTTGTGATCACTGGATGTATAAACAGGGATGTTTCAAGTCTGAGTGCAAGAAATATACTTCTTTTTGTATTGGGTGTCGACCTTTTACTCCTGACATACTGGATGTCTATGCTGTCAGCTAGCTTAGCTCCCTGGGTCGTTCTTTGCTCTTGGCACCCTAATCATCAACGGGACATGGAAATGAGTTGGTACCCTGTCTTGTCTTTGCCAAGAAAAAAGAAACTGAGTGCGATCTTTTGGTACTCTGGGATGTATTTCTGGAAGGTGGTATGGATAGAACTATTCTTACATGCCTTGATGGCATTCTCCAGTGCACACAACATAGACCCTCAGTTTCTTGCTGAAAACTCCAATCTAGAAGCTTGTAACATGGCTCTCTCATAATGTTGGACACTGAGAAATGCAAACAAAATAATTGTTATGCCTGAAAATTGAAAGAACATGAACTAGGCCCTCAGAGAAAGAGTACTATGTAGTGTTGATGTGGTCAGCCTACTCAATGAAGAGCTAGACCGTGGGCAGTATGTGCAACCACTCTGCAGTCCTCGATCTGGGTGCTAGGGATCGCTTCTTGTAATGGGTTTGTTTTACAATGTAGATTTATATACTTCTCTGGGTCTGATCTTCACAGGTCAAAGATAAGTACTTATAAATTAACAAAGTTCAGAGAAAATACTGGATAAAATCCCATAAAGTTGGGGAAAATAGCTCCAGGAGCTTATATGGGAGCAAGTCAAGGGATAGTTTGATCACAGCTTATTAGTATCTGCAGGATGAAATGACATTTCTTAATAGAGGGCTTGCCAATTTAGCAAAGGTTCAACAAGATCAAATGACTGCAAGTTCAAAGACATGTTCAAATCAGAAATAAGGGAAGTATCCTTCATAAGAGTAATTATGCATTGGAATAACTTGTCAAAGTTTGTGATAGATTACCCATTATTGTAAATTTTTAAATCAAGGCTGAATGTTTTTCTAGAATTTATGTTCTAGTTAAAGCACAAATCGATCTGAAAAAAATCATATGGCCTCTGTTATGCAAGAGCTGAAAATCATCCTTTCTGACTTTATCACTTAAATACGTATTTCACTGGGACTTTGTTTTCCTCTCGGCTGAAGTCACCTAAGCATCCATGTAAATGAAATCACAGATAACCTGCCATTGTAAGATCTTTGCATTTTTAGCATCGAAGACGGGAAAAGTTCTCTAAAACTTTGTAGAAATTTTCCACATTTCCCCCATTCTTTTTAAGTCTCACCTTTCAGAGTGCTTCATAATAAGAATTGTACCTAGCCATCTTTTTGTTAGTGTCACCTTTTGGCAACTCCATTGTGACTTCCAGATACACACAGAGATGCACACTAAATAGCTCTCTGATGATACTTGTGTGTGACAGTGATGTGAGTCACATCTTTAAGATAGCTCTCCTCTGCTCCATTTAGAATGGCCATTGTCATTGTGCTACAGTATGTAGAAGTGGAAACTGCCCTCCTCTCTCCTTTTGCTGGTCTGCAGTTAGAATGTGTTGTCTGAGGTTTAAAAATTCTGACCAAAAACGTTAGCAGTCTTCTGAATTTGGGGAGAATTTAGTGATTTGCCTCCTAGAAGCCATCTTCCCAGTTTACCAACTGAGAAATCCCTTTAATATTTGCTTTCCAGTGCCTTTAAAATGTAATCTCTGGACCCTATATGCTCATAAGGGTCACGGAATGCAAAGGAGGAGTTTTTTAAAACCCATGTAAGGAGCTTCTTCACAGGTGGTTTTCATCTCTCATAACTCTCTGCAGAGTTCAGGAAACACAGGGATTCAAGAAAGCTTACTATCCTTACTGTCTTCATCAACTCCCAGAGCAAGTAGAGCAGCTCGGAGAAACTCTGGCTTCCCTTTCTGATTTTGCTGATATTTGTCTTTTTGTGAGTCATGTTGTCTTCTGTTACAGGATTTAGGAAAACTTTATCAGCAGTTTGGGCAGGAAAGTGTATGACTTGGTACTTCTTGGGATCTGTGTAAGAGAAGGCCAGTTCCTCTGGGTCTCAAGATGTTTTTTCTTTACTGACCTCTGAGAGTCCTGCAGAATTGTTACTTCTCTTTGTAAGACTTGGGAAGATAGGAGGGGAGAGCATTACTTAGCAGGATGTTCTTTAAATAGCAGAGATTTTCCTCCATAGACTTCGTAAAAACATTACAGCTTGTGACTTCTCTCCTGTAGACCTTTTAGACTTCTGAATCAAGGAAATTTTTCTGTAGCAACCTTTGGGGATTTAGGAAAGTTGGAGAAATTCCCCAGAAATCGACGTCATTAAAGAGAAGACAGAAAGCAAATGTTTCTTTTTTCAAATTGCTGAGGAAGAATAGCATATAAACAATAAAGAAATAATTAGAAAACTAGGAAATTCTGAGCTAGCTCTATAAGAAGTTTGAATCATGCTTGAGTACATCCTTCATCTTAATTTTGCCTAAGGAGAAACAGCATACTTCTGAAGAGCAGAAAAAAGAAAATAAAAGTGTTCCATTTCATTAAATGGTCATCAGGAAGTGTAAGCAAAATGTTTATAATGCTTCAAGAGGAGCCAGGCTCCCAACAGAGTGACTGCAGTACATTTCAAAATGCACTCTATCACAGCTTCATTTTCAATATATGTGCAGAGAAAACAAGGGCTATTGCATTCTGTCACCATGCCCAGAGGGACACCCACTCTCCATTTCAAAACAGCTTTTCAGCCCTATTCCATTTTCTCAGAGAAAAGTTCAAATGTGGAGTCGTTGTTTATTCTCAATTAACACACTGTGAATCCCTGCAAGTTTTCATTAGTTTTTATTTTATGTTGTAAAATGCCTGTTTTTTGAGGGAAAAATAAACAAAACCAAAAAACAGCTGGTGTATGTAAATCCATAGCTAAATAATGTACCAGGATACAAAAAAGTCTAATAGAAATAGAATTAGAGCTCTCTGGTCATACTGTGTTAAAAGCTATAGACATAAGCTGTGGTTTTATTATATTAATGATACGGCCAGTCAGATTATGAGCATCAGTTAGATAGATGGTCTATAAATCAAGTGAAATAAATGCATTGTTTTTAATCCACCCAAAGACTTGAAATGAAGATTCAGAAAGGTGTGCAGTGGCTTGTTGTGGAATTGCAGCTTTAGTTCATGTTTTTAATGCCTAACAGCTATATAGTTGCATTTTATTCTTTGCTGTAGATAGGGTGGGTACAGAGCAGATGCCACAGCCAGTTGTGTGGAGGTGTGGGATAGTGGATTTCAGATGTAGTCCTTTGCAATACCTGTAATTTGGACTTTGATCCAGCAGAGGCATAGTTGCATTCCTAGCATGACACACTGTGACCACTTGTGTTGATTTCAGGTACAATAAATTGGAATTCAAAGAACATGCATAAATATTTGCTAGGGCACTAAGTGGTCAGCACTGCCATGGCACTTCTGGGATAGCAAAGCTGCAAACTCCTTCCATAGTGCCTAAAACTGAAATTGACTTTTTGGTGCCAAATCTATTTCACAAAACATGGTAGCTTACTGTTGTTTGTACTGCCTTAAATCTCTGCGTCAGTTATTTATTGCGACAAATCCCCATGTTGTCAGCCCTATTTAACATTGTTTCTAACAGCATCTGAGACTCAGTGTTTTGGTCTGTGGCCTTTGCTATGCTGGTTAGGTATTGTAGAATCCTAGTAAGTCTTTTAAAACTCACTGTTGCTTTGTAATATATTTTGAAGTGTGTCTTGCCTGTCTTTCTCAGATACTGTAATGGTGTCTACTTGCTATCTGTCTAGATGGTTCCCTGTTATAGACATAGTTTTGAGAAGAGTTTTTAAAAATCTGACAAGGATACTCTCTGAGATGCTGCTCACATAATACAGCATTGCCTCAACAGCTCACAGAAGCGTCCTGTTCAACCTGAAAGAAAGAGGCAAGGTAGTGCTTATAGAAAATGATCTCTAGTAGCTATACTTTTTTTCCACCAAGCACTGAGCATTTTTTTCAGCCATCTTAAAAGGGCCATTGTCATAAATTGATGGAGTTTGAAAGCTTGTCCGGTTTCACTATAACTTCTGTAAGAGATCCTATTCTATCTTAAAATGTTGTTTATTACTTCCAGCTCTGATATATATTCATCTCTGAATTCCGGGACAAGCTATAGTCTGTGTTCCCAAAGCAAGAGGTGGGGATGCTTGGTAGCATTCCAAAGGAAATTGCTGGTGTTTCTGTAAATTTTCACTTACTATTAAGAAAAAATATTTTGTAGTGACACCGTTGCTTAGTCAAAATGTTGGAAACCAGGAAATTTTATTTGGATTGAATGAAAAAGTGGGAAAAAGACAGAAAACTTACGTGACCGCCAGAGTTTTGTTAGACACAGAATCAAACATTTATTTTCCTTTTCAGAGCTTGTAAACATTTTCAATAAAATTTATAACTTGTATCAATTTTAGAGTGAAAAATGCTATTGTAGAATAAGTTGGGTTTTAAAATATGCCAAAATAAAGTATTTCCCAACTGGACTGGTTTAGTCCAAGAATGTTAATTCAGGTTTCTTGCCCTGTTTTCTCCAGTATATTCACCAAATTCCTTTTTTGTTTGTTTGTTTTCTTGTGGGGCTGGGATTTTGCGTGTGTCCTGAAACTGCACAATTGAGAAACTCCTTTGTTGTTTGCTTTCTTATTTGTTTGTTTGATCAATCCAGAATCTGTCAGATTTTGTTAGTTCAAGTAAAGTCTCATCAAGCAGGGGAGAAAATGGCATTCAAGTGAAAACTAGACTAGGACGTGTTCCACAGGTTTAGTAATAAAGCATTATTTTTCCAAGACATCTTTGAGGTACTTGCATCTCTGTGTATGCCTGAACTATTTCCTCAAGGTGACAAAAATAGGATGTTCTGTGGCTGATCATTATTTGTTTAATACTCATGAGACAATTGGGTTGCCACTTCTTTTATTTGCTTCCAAGCTTTCCCTTTGTTTTTCTCAGGTAGGTTAGGGCAGGACAATGCTGCACTCTTCAAAAGATGAGAAGTCCCAGTGCCTGGGGCCAGATGTTCATAAAATATTCCTTTGATTTTTTTATTTTTATTCCAGTCTCTTCCTCCCCCAGCCCAGCAGCTGAGAGTAGGTCCCTTTTCTGTTATGTTCAGCTGTATGTCATCTTAAATTTAGTCTGAGATTTCAGTCAGTTTCACTCTGAGGGAAGGGGCTCCTGAGGCAAATATTTCCCTTATTTCAGACATTTTGCCTTCAAACTAATTGCACAGATTGGAATAAGTTCATTTTTATGTTTGCTTTTGGTAACAGAACAGGATAGAAGAGTAACTTAAGTGCTCTGTGCTGAAGAAATGTAATTTTCCCTTTGCATTAACTGAGTTCCCAACACACATGGTTTTGCTTTGCTTTTGCACTAAATAACACTAATTAGGTGAATAGTATCAAATTCTCCTCTTCGTAGAAATCTCTTATTCTCACTAATTCTAATGGGTAAATATTTAATCTTGATATAAATATTTTCTGGTAGTTATTTTTACAGCAGCAGTAAATTAGAATTCCACAGTGCGAGAAGCCCTGAACAGGGGCTGCACAAAGGTGTTAAACCCAAGCCTGTTAGTGAATTAAAATAGAAATCACATCAAAATTAGTCTTGACGATGGAACATTAAAAGCCTGTGAATATTTTCAATAGCCATGATTGCATCATAATTTAATACATCCTTTCTCACATTTATTCCAGTTTTTCCACAACATCTGCCTCTTTTATTCTCAGCTGCTACCACGATAGCCCCTCAGGAGAGCATAATCTCTTTAGCTGCGATGCAATAATCTCCTGCTAGCATAAGAGTGGAAGACAAATAAATTGGAGAATAATGCACATTTTAAAATATTTTCCCTTCTCCTCCTCAGACTGGAGGCTTAAAAAAATTAAGAATAATTGTTTTATTGTCTGTAAATTGTAAAAACTATTAAATCACGGTTAACCGAATCTTACAGTTATTTTTTATTTTTCATAATAAAAAAATCTTCTCTGTTGCATTTCACTATTGAAACAAAGCTGGCAGTTCTTGCCAGCTGGAGAAAATCCACTACTAGAGAGGAGCTTATCCCACCCAGTTTATTGCTGCAACACTAGGAACCTGCTTCACATTGATGTCGAGTTTCAGACAGCGCACAATGGCTCTCTGAGAAGCTAATGCACGCACACTGCACACTCCAAATAGGCTTCAGTTATGCTGGAGAGAAGACAAACGCACTGGCAGAAATAAGTTGTAGCATGTTGTGACAATACGTCCCTTTCCAATCCAACAGCTGGAAGCAGAAAGGTTGATTGAAGATGAAAGGGGATCCCTCCAGTACAGGTTCCAGCATCCTTGGGAACCAGATGGACTGAAATGGAAAACAGAACTAAAATAGGCCACAAAATTCACTGCCAGAAGAGGTTTTCTTTTTATTCGTGGCAGTGCCAGGTTTTACTAGAAAGAAATTTGCCATGTCAGAAACTGAAGATAGGAATGAACTGGAACCACCTTTGCTCTCTTCCCACCAGTGGAGGATTGTTCCAGGTATACTTTCTCATCTTTGTGTAGCCTGATTTTTAAAGACTCATGAAATAAAGCATTTTATCTGCCATTTTTCATTAATTTCACGACTGCTTTAGGAGAATTTTTCTAAAGTATCCAGATTACATTTCCTTTTTTATTCTCATTACTTTTAATTTTATCATCTTAGACTCCCTCGGGCAGCTTTTCCCAGTGCCTGCTTTTTGCCATTTCATATTCTCCTGTGTAGCTGTTATGTTTCTCTGCAGTTGCCATGATATTTTTTTGTAAGACCTCTTGTTTAATGTCACTTGCAGGTATCATTACTATTCTATTCATGTCCCCCTTCCACTAATGAAGATATGAAACAACAGACTTTGCTCTAACTAGGTACTTCCTGTCAGCTTCCTAGGCTGCTCTTTATCAGTAGTCTTCCTTTTATGGTCCTTCAGTTTGCCCTCATTCCCAATGACACTGCTCTTATCTTAAGTCTTCCCAAATTAATTTGTCATGTAAAAATTTCTGACACACTGGAGAAGAGGTTTTGCTGATGCTTTAATTCAGCTTCTCCTGCTTTCCCTTCTTCTACACTATAGATTTTGTCCAGACAAAAAGCAACAGAGGGATAACAATGTATGTTGAGATAGTTCTTTTCCCACTTGTAGTGTAACTTTCTTATCTGAGGATCCTGCTCTATGAACACTTGCTGCGGTACTGGTGGGCACTCTCAAAGGCTAGGTTGTAGCCAGCACTGAATCTGTTACTCAGAATCAAGGATTAGATGTGTCAGGTGGTTAACTTCTTACTAGGTGGAGTATGAGCTGCAATTTCATCTTAGGCAGCATATATATTGCATCCTATGCAGTAAGCATTAAGGGCTGGATTTTGCCACACACACCTTGAGTAAACTGTTTTATATGAGTGAAAAAAATTTTATTTGTCTCATCCTAATCTTAATTCTAGGCCAGATAGAAATTAATTTAAACAATGGGATTTTGGAAGAAGCCATATTCAGTGTGAAGATGGCAGAAATGGAGTCACATAAGATAAGTCAGGATTGTCTCTACCCTTTCCCTAGTAGACAGTGAAATGAAAGAATGTCCTCTCAGAGCCTGTAGCTTTTCAGAGTAAGGAGGGGGGAGGGTCACTTCTGAGTGTTAAGAGGGTGCTGCTTTCTTTCTTGTAGGATATTGCCTAACTCTCTTTGGAATGATAATAACCTCTGGATGGAGTTAACCACATCATGTGAATCACCATTATTGGTTCATTCTTTTTAGGAATAATTAAGTCACAATGAAATCAAGCTGTATCAATTAAGACTAATAGAAATACAGCATCCTTCTCTTGACTCTCTTTTTCCCAGTTTCACTCCTCTTTAGTTACTTTAGGCTTCTTGCAAGCCTGTATAACTTAGCATTCATTTGTACGCCATCTCACCATTTGTTCTCTACAGCCTCAGGTGTTCAGGAAAGCTTTCTCTTATGGCCTCTTGAAATGTGAAGGTTTTTTTTAGTCTGTCTATCTCCTGTGATAGCATAGGGTAAGGACTGAAGTTTCCACTGAGATCTTAGCTCATGTCCTTGTTTTACCTGCTGATTCAGCACATGGACAGGATGGGCCCTGTCTGGCATGTGACATCATGGTTTCTCTTGTTCTCTGCGCTGTGTTTTCCTTCAGGGGTTATCTTGCTGCTTCTCGATAAATTACGGAAGATGAAATGGGAGCAGATGTGGAGACTGACAGCAGAGCGGGAGTTAATGAGCATGCTATCCACTTCACTGGCTGACCAGGTGAGTAGGATGTTGCAGAGGAGTGGTACAACCACTGTTCTATGGACTGAGGAAAGTGAATAGGATGCTGGAAAAGGTGGGGAAAAGGTACTGTGCATGTAATCATCATTTGTTGAGTTGTCCTGGAGAAAAGGTGCAAGAGAGGAATGAAAGTTTACTCATGAGATTTTTCTTACTACACTGACATTTTTACTACCTCTGCACAGATGATTCACAAGATAGACAAACGGTGTTTTCAGGCTTTAATTTTCTGTCCTCCTTTCTTCAACAATAAAACTTTTCAGACATGAGAAGTCCAAATATACCGTGTCTTTTCTTGCTGCTTATTGTCTAAGCAGACTTTAGTTTTAAGAGCCTCCAGATACTTCTTTACAGTTTCTGGCAGATGAGTCCCAACAGTCTTTCAATGTACTCCTTGCCATAGCACCCCTGTGAAGACAAAAGCACTGCTTTCTTCCTGCCCTGGATGGGAAACTAAGGCCAAGAGAAAAAGTAGTGTGCCTATACACAGAAATGCATATTTACTCTTCTTGTGCTTCCTGCCAGCTGTCAGTTTTAAATCCTGAATCCCTGTTTATATTGTACTTGACCTTAACAGATAAGTCTTGCTCAACAGCTCGAGTGTATTAATTCAATTCAGCATCATATTTAGATATTTTTACTGCTGAGCTATATCTGGTTAATGAGTCCTGGGGTAAAGGCTGGATTTGATGATCTTAAAAGTCTTTTCCAACCCAGTTGATTCTGTGATTCTGTGGCTAGTCACCACTAAGGAAGCATGCTGCTTACTGTGCACATAGAGCTGTGCACTTGTGTACAGTATCCTTGCAGGTTGATCCAAAACCTACTGAAGTTCATCAGAATGATTCTTAGAACTTCACTGTGTTTTCAGTCAGGTCCTGAGCTGCTGTCTAATACTTGTATGGGGCAGAATTTTGCAGAGCAAACCAAGGTTGCTAATATCCTACCTAAATACCTTAACTATAAGACTGTCCTTATAACTTTTCCAACCGGATGGCTCTACAGAGAAAGAACACATTCTGTCCCTTTATGGTGTAGGCTGTTCTGCAGATCTGTCCTACATGCCCTTTCCATGAAATACCTAGAATACTTGTAGCAACAATGAAATGTTAGCTAAAATCTCACATAGTAATTCACCTTGAAGCAGCACAACTGCCAGGATTAGTTTCATCCCTTTTATTGAAAAGTGATGCAGTACTTACTAACAGCAGACAGTTTGTCATTTACTGCTTGTTACTCTCCCTAGTGACTAGAACAAGAACCACATCTTTTGCCAGCAGTACAAGATACATGTTTTGAAAACTTTGCTGGAGTCCATTAGCTCTGTGTGTCAAGAAAGCCTGTTCCTCTTGTTCAGACCTATACATCACGCCTTAGATTGATAGCCCCCTCTATGGAAACAATGACAAAGCAAGGTTTGCAGAGTTCAGCTCACAAACGAATTGCATCTCTACCTGTGATGGGGAGAACAGCCAGCTCAGACTTAGGGAGGGGTTGATACCTCCTCACTATAGAAGCAATGTACCCTACTGTTTCTCTGGTTTTGTCTGATAGGATATCTTCAATGCAGTCATCAAACAAAATCCCTTCCTTGTCTACCAGCTCCCATGTTTCTGGAATGTACAGCTGTCTGATCACACCCGTTCCGAGCAGTGCTACAGAGATGTGTCTGACCTGAAGGTATGTTTCACAGGAGGTTGGATGGGTGGTATCCTTTGGGACAAGACTCTGCTATGACAGAAAGATGATGTCCATTGAGTTGGGGGGTTGAAATAACACATACGGTTTGAGGACAACCAAGCAGGGGAAGCAAATATGACTTTGGCTTTGTGCATTTTGACTGTTAGAAAAGTCAAGGATGGATGCTGCTTTGGGGTTTGGCAAGGTGTTAGAGTAGCCCTTCACCTTTTAACGTTCTATACCTGTCACCTATGCCACTGCACTTTACTGCTGAGTTCCTCTTGCTGTCCCTGTATTAGCTCTTCCTATCCAAAGAATATGAAACCGTTTTCTTTTTGTACTGGACAAGTTTTAAACTCTTTAGTCAGCATCATTTAATAGAGTGAAATTCACAAAGAGGGTTGGGCAGACCCTCGCTAGAAATACAGTAGCCAAAATTCAAAGACCTTGCACACTTCTTATTTAGCTTCCTCATACACTTAACCCAACCACACATTTTCCCAGGATTTGCCCTTGAAAAAAGGCTGTATAGAATACTATTCATTTAATAAAGTCAAGCTATAGTATCAGCTTAATAGCACATTTTCTACTATTGTCAAGTAGAATATAAAAGCAGGATGGATTCGAACAATATGGATAAATTAACATCAATTGTTCTGTGGTCATTTTGAAAGGCCAGACTCAAATGTAGCATGCAGAGAGTTCAGAATCAGAAGCTGATTGTGCTTCTACCAGGTGTAGAATAATGCTGGCTGGCTAAACAGCAGTAGATTCCATCAGAGCAGACTAACGGCATCAGAACTACCTCAAGTTTTTGGTGATCCATTTTAAAATTCAGTTAAGATTCATATACTTAATTAATGTTCAAAGAATACTTTAGTAAGTAAGGTTAAAAGAGAAAAAAAAGAAAACTGCAGAACCATAGAAGAGGTTGCAAGAGACCTCTGGAGAGTGCCCAAACCCTGCTCAAAGCACTTTAGATCAGGTTGTTCAGTGCCTTGTGCAACTGAGTGTCAAGTTACCAAAGACTGAGGTTCCACAACCTTCCTGGACCCCTGCCCCAGACTTTGACCATTCTCCTAGTGCATTGCATTTCCTGAATCTAACCAATTTTTCCCTGGTAACAATTTGTAGAGTCAGCAGGAGTATTGAGTATTAACATGAAATACTGGATGAATACTGAAAAGCAATCACACTGATTTCAAAAGCTGCATTTCCCCAGAAACAGAAGAGCTACTACATGGGTTAACTGGCACGTCAAAGCTGGCCAATATTACTTGAATTTCATACATAAGGTATTTACAACCAACTGTTCAGGTGTGGTCCCTAGAAGGCAGCTTTTAAAGTTAGATCGGTATACTGATCAGTACACTGATAACTCAATGTTTTATAATTGATGGTTGTAGGGCAGGATCGACACAGGGACTGAAAAGCATCATCGTTTTATGACTTGTAACAAAGTTCTGGTAGAGATTTAGTTCTGTGCTGATGCTGAGAATCATGCATGACAGCAATTGTAAGGCCTGAAACAAAAGAAGAGAGGTAGTAACAGGGAAAATGTTTTCTAAAAGGTGAAATTTACGAAAATACACCTCCTACCTGGGAGATACCAAAGTATTTTTCTGTGACTTAGAGGCTGATGTTAATTCATATGATCCACTGAGACAATCAGATTGGATTCAACACAAGGTTAAGACACATACATGAGAAAAAATATTGAAGCTAATAACTGAGGATCTAGGGCTTGGTCCAATTGCCTAAACTTAATTAGAGTTATCATCGATACTCTCAGATATCTATGTGGGACTGGCAGATACAACACAGACCTACAGGAGATGATGTAGGTCTGTGTTGTATCTGTATCTTTTGGTAAGGCAACTGATGGGCCAGCGGGATAACACCAATGTGCTTCCAGTGTTACTATGTGCCTGTATTTAGGGAGCTCAGTTGTGATCCCAGCGAATGGTTCTGGAGGCTGGTTAAGCTCACCTGAGAGTAGACAACTGACAACTAATTGGGCAAATCACTTTTTAGGCTCCAATGACTTATCTGCTTCAAGTGTGGGTCATCTTGCTCATGTGTAACATCTACAAATAATTATTTAGTAGAAGTATCTTAAAATCAAATTGAAACTTCACTGTCAATTAACAAATTTATGTTTACAGGTATAACTTGGGCTTGGTATTTAACAGTCACACTGTCAGTTCTATTACAACATAGGCAATGAAGTCTAAGGTGCACAGTATCCTCTGCTGGCTTTCTGGTCTGAGATATTTTATGCAACAAGGGGTGCAAATACATAAGCAATTTCTTCAGCTGAAATGGACTTGCTCACACTGCTAAAATTACCCCTAAATACTGAATCAGGGCTGAAACTCTTTGCTTTGAAAGAGAGGCCGGAGCCTTATCATCTAGTGCACATTAGCCCCCTGGTTTCAGTAAAGCTCTTCCTATATTCAGCAGTTAAAGAACTAGCCCTCAGGCAGCACTGTTTAAAATTCTTCATGCAATTAAAAAAAATAAGTATAAACCAATTAAAGCTGTGATTTGCACTGTGGAAATGAGCAGAATTCTAGTTCTGAAAAGAAACCGTCTGGTTTGGTATGTTATCCTCTCAAAAAATCAACAGATGTCGTTAGCCCGAGTTAGAAAATATACTCTTAAAAAAATCACCAAAGTTAGTCAGTTCCATGGCATTTAATATAAATCGTATGACACAACATATTTGGCACATCCTGTATTTCATGGTAAGACTGGAATAGGAAACGAGGTAAAAGAAACCTCCAGGGTAAGAGGGAGAGAAAGACAGACTGTGAAGTTTGTACTGGAGGATTAAGATGAATAGCATAGGAAAGAAGGAAATTCAGGGAGAAATTTAAATTCCAAGGTAAAGCTGTCCCAGTTAAGTTTTCCTCAGTCAAATCAGACTGCATTCCTCAAGTCAGACTGAAAAGGAATTGATTTAATTCCATCCAGCCTCAAAGACCATGGAACTTGAGTATTTGTCATCTCTTACAGCACTGTGTCAGACTTGGACCCCCAGGGCTGACTGCTGTTCAGGTCACAGGGGGTGTATATACACACTTCTTTGCTGCTTTGGTTGCATTCATGCAAACACAAGATGGCTGGCATACTTTTTGGAGCACTTGGATATTTCATATTGCTTGAAGAAGATTCTAATCACCTTTTTCTCTTTATAGAACTCATTAAGTTGCATCTCTATCCATTTTGTTGGGGAAAAAAAAGAACCACCAGGTTTTTTATACTGTTTTATGTTAGAGGTCAGACTTATCTCCTGTGCCATACTCTGTAGTGCTAGATGCCACACTGTACACAGCTAGATGGAAGTCTGTGGGTTTTGTTCTGCTGTCCATGGCATATGGAACCAAATCTTACATAAACAATTACAGTTACAGAAGTCTTCTTTTTCCCACCCCAAAGGCACCTGTAATAAAGGTGGTTTGCATCAGTCAAGAATGTCTTGAAATGAACAATTTTAATAGAAACAAAGAGTAGGCTAACGAGGAAGCAGATGCCCTTTAATTCTTTTTGCCAAGTAAGCCAACTGCAATTTCTAAAGGCCAGAGGTGATTGGTTTTGTATGTCATTTGTTACACCTTGGAGAAACACTCAGGAATTGTTACTGATGACTGGCCTAAAGATATGGAAGTGCTAATAGTCATTCCATGTAGGCATCCACTGTCTGTCTTGCTTATCTCAGCTCTTCACATGTTCCTCAGTAGCTTGTCTGTGAATAAGCATGTGTCCTAAAGGTCCATACCTTGCTGGGCTTCAGAGCCTGTAGGGATCTGCCTGGAACTGAGGTTCATTTATGCATTACTTTTGGTGAGTTGGGTGTTTGTTTCTTTTTTTGGTTAATAGTTTGTTCCTGTCTGTAAAGGAATCTCAATTACTACGATTTGGCACAAACCAAATGGCAAGAAAAATCCTGTGAAAGAAGGTAATGAATTGTGATGCCTCTGACAATGAATCATGACCTCATTGAATGAGTCAGTCTTGAAGAGAAGTCTGGTTGTCAAGGATACAGAGGCTATTTACACACAGAGAATCTGGTAATTCACAGTCACAAAAATCAGATGCTGGATTCTTCAGTGAGAATATGTCAAATTATTAGACTTTACCCCTCAGCTCCAAAGTAAGAAAATACTTAAAAACCTTTCGATGGCTTTTCCAACTGGTTTTGAATACAGCTGATATTAAATTAGCAGATAAATAATTAACCTCATAAATTTTCCATTCTGAAATTATGTGATTCACTGTGTCCTCCCTGGGAATGTCTTCTACATTTTGTGAGATTGCTTGCAAAAGTTTACACAGGTTCTTGCCTATAACCCAAATACATGATTTTCTTACCTGCCTCAAACATGATCTGTTGCCTTCTTGCACCTTTCAGTGCCAACCAAGAAAGAGCTACACTGGGTGGAGAAAGGGCTTAAGAGGGTTAAACATACCCCTCCCTTAAATGAACATTGAAATCAGTAAGGTGCTTCGGCTCTCTCAAATAGGGAATATTGTGGTATTATAGAGGTGGTTTTAGGGAGTGTGTTTGCAGGCAGGAGGCCTCTCATTAGACATTGGTACAGGAGTTGAAGGTAGAGCTGCAAATCCTTTCGAGGAATAACAGAGAACTTTGAAAAGTACAAGACAGGGACAGTCTATCACCTTACTGTCATACAGCGTAGGCAGTAAGCTGGGGAGTAAAGCAATACCTGGGGCCATGAGCACCAAATAAGACAAGGCAAGGATTTGAATCCTACATCCAGAAGCAGTGCATGGGCCTCTGGGTTGCTGGCTACTGCACTGTGAGGCCCTTCTGCTTATGTAGTTCAGAAATATCATTCTGAAACCTCCCTGATGACATTTTTGTAAAGTACTTCATCCTTTCTAAGGAAATTGGTTCTTTTATTAAACCATATATTTCTGACAAAACACAGTTTAAAAATAAAATTTCCAGACATCTCTAATTGAGGCATAAGTTACACACAGGGTGCTTGTATGCAGTGTGGCTTGGGGCATATTTAAACTTCTCGGTAATACAAGCTTGAAAAGAAGCCTGTTGAGATGCATTAAAGTGCTATGTATTATGTGGCTTTACTGTGCAGATTTGCTGAACATTTAACTCCTGTTGATCTCAGTGGGAACTGTCTGGTTGCCTAAACAAGTAGTCTAGTTTTTAAGCAGGAAAGCTCCCCTTCCACAAAATACCACTTCTACTTACCTGAATTGTGAAGTGCTCATGGGCTTAATTAAGAATATCTGTTCAGTGCTTTGCAAAATTGAACTTCTTTAGGTTTAAGTTTAAGCTGAATTTATTCTTACTTTTTACTTTTTCAGCCTGGAAAGCATGAATACAGGATATTCTTTATTCTCTGATGTTATAAGGGCTCAAGCAGAGTGAGAAATTATCAAGATGTGTCTTTAGGTAAAAAATGGAAGACGTTGTTGTTAAGGAAACATTTGGCCAAATACTTTTGGAGAGAAAAGATGCTTCAGGGGAAAAATGGATAGAAATACCTATAGAAATAACGTTGTTTTGAAGGTTAGCATTAGTGGTTGGAGTATCAGAGTAAAAATATTTCCTCTCCCCACGGAGGACAATGCAACTGGTAACCTAAGGATTTTTGCTGGGATTTTTGTTTTCAGTGTATTTCCATGAGTATAAATGACCTTAGGGCCATGTCCTGTACTCTGCCAGCATATGACATCCTCTGTTACCTTCCATCTACAGCTGTGTCTTCATTTGAGTGCTTTGGATCAGAACCTGGTGAATAAATGGGAACTACTGGTGCAGTTTGCCTGTTTCACTAGGTCATAAGTGCATGGCAGTATTTCAGGAGGCTGGCTGGGTGTAATCAGCGAATAGTAACAGTTGCTGATTAACTAGGATGGTATTAACAGAAATGTAGATAGTGCCAAGTTGCTTAATGACAACTAACCAAGTGTTAAATAGATGTGGATTTTTAAGTTCTGATCTTTCAGTGCTTAAATTGCTAAGTGAAGATTAAGGAGCATATTAGTTCTCAGGAGGCCTTGATAAAGAGTGGAAAGGATCTGTTGGACAGCCTGAAGGTTAGCACTGTTCCTGAGGTATCTACCGAGATAATGGAACTGGAATTCTGTGTTCTAGCTGCAGTTCCCTTTGTAAGCCAACAGAGCTTTGGAATAGCTTAGAAACTAGGAGAGAAAATAGAAGAAGAAATATGCACAGTATTATGGTACTATTCAGTCTTAGAAAGAGGATGTAGTAATAAGTGTTTTAGTTTCTAGATTCGCTTTCTCTTTTTAGTGTTGAGGTAACAGTTTCACAGTCTGCAAATAAAATGCATTCTAAGTTTGAGGGCTTTTTCCTTTCTGATTTCCCTGTAGTCTAAAACTGATTTTTTTTTTTCTCCAGTCAATTTACTGTTGCCTGCAATAAACTTTCTAACATAATGGCCATAGTTTTACCACTGTCTCTATCATGTACTTCACTGATGCCCATGACAGGATGTCATACATGCAAGGATGTCTTGGCCTGTACAACTTATGCTATAGCTGATGTGCAACAAACCAAATCAGACAGCTACAGTCTGAACTGAAGGTGAATTTGTGGGCTGACAGCAAGATAGGAATACGATCTTTGGATGTACTGTTCTATGTCAATGGTTAAGAGTCCTGCTGCTTTTTGAAACCTGCTGTTCTTTTTTTTTGCTTTCAGATATCAAATAATATTTATCTAATCATGTTACATTTGAAAAGCAGCCTGCTTTTTCACTAGACCTGTTTCACGGTTTGCTTGCCTCAGGTCATCCAGATGGTTGCATAGTTCCTTGATGTTCTTTAGCACATCATCTTAAGCACACACTCACATGTGCTGTCTTTCTTGATTAAAAAATCAGCTTTTATGGATAGTCATCAGCTGCATTCAGCTTTCTTGAGTTCACTTCAGGCTCCACTGACATCTGTGCACATGCAGCATCCTGACACGTTTTAAATCTGATCAGCTGTGAACCACCAGCTAGGCCCTTAACAGCTTTTACACACACAATGTATTTTGAAGCACAGCAGCAAAGAGCCTCTACGCTGACAGCTGAAGTTGCCTGGCTTTGACATCCCCCATACAACCGGGTAGAGGCATCAACACCAGTACTTGGCTATGACGTGACGTAGTGTATGTTGATGGGAAATTTCTGCAGCACCGGGAAGCCTGTCCTGTAGCAGTTGCTGAGTTTATCATCATTAGCCATTTCTGTGCTCATGGTCCCCACCGTGAGTGGTCAGAGTGCTGAGCAGGGGGGTGGCTCATGAAGCTATCCAACAGGAAACTCGCGTGAAGTGTAGGAGTAGTATGGAGAACACACAGAAGATTCTTCTTAGTATTTTTTGTCCCACTTGCCAGCTTCTCACACTTCTTTGATCCACTCTTAAAGAAGTTCAAGTTACCAGCAGACAGTTTCCATTCTTTGCCTGCTTATAAAAATGCATACTAGTACCCTGTAAAACTGTTAATTGGTTCTTTAGGTTCCTTCAACTCTGTGCTTCTATTACATGTGCCTGCTTCCCGGAGGTAGGATTCAATCGTTGAAACTTTTTTTGCATGCATTTAGTACCTTTGCTGCAGTTAAATACAATGGATTAAATGTCAAGTTCTTTTCAAAGAAACAAGATTTTGGAGATCCATTTTTCAGTGGAAGAAATCTGTCATCTTATGTCCTAACCTTCCTAAAGCTCTTTCTGTTTCTGTGATGTTCTGTATTTTTAGCAGCAACATGTTATTGCACAGATAAGTTACACTTCCGAACATATGGACAAATGTAAAAGCAGCAAAGAATGCAGCATTACCTGGGAAAAAATATCTACACTGGGTATTTTTGTCCAAGCAAATTCCCAGATTTATACAGCGTGTAGATGCATCGTGATCTTGGTTTGAAGTGTTCCTATAACCGGAAAAACTGATTCGCCGATTTCCAAAATGACTTTTTTTCTTTCCTTACAGTTGCTTTTTTTTAACTGCATGCATGGTTTTTCTGACAACCTGATGATCTCAGCAGTGACATCCCAGGAAAGGATAAAACTTTCCATATCAGGAGATATTTTCATTGGTGTTAGGTACATGGAAGAGAGTGCCATAGCTTTTATGGAAGTATAAACACTCAGCGGGGAGACTGTGTTGTTTGCTCAAGTTAGTACGGGAAGAATTCAGGCTGTGTCCTGCTCTATTCTTCTCCAGTCCACTCAATCAGCAGCAGATAACACGATTTTAGAGGGCTCCCTGTTCCTGTGGAGCAGTGTTGCTGACACCAAGGGAACTGCGTTCCTCTGCTCTGGGCTGCTTCTGTTGTACCTGCTGCACCTCAGCTCTATGCATTCCTTCCCACAAATGCAGTGTTCAGAGCAAAACTCACTGTGTGACCAGCTAGGCACAGCTCAGCAGCTGGCATTGCAGCTCTGTGGCTGTGTCTGAGTGACACAGTGCCTTCGCGCAATTAATTTAATGGATTCAGAGAACCTGCAGAACTCTGAGCTTGGAATTATTCCCAAGGGAGACTTTTTTTTTTTTTTTATCTCTTTAGAAGTCACAGGAATAAAACTGAATACAAAGCATTTGGTGGGGTTTTTTTTATGCCTAAAATACAGCCTCTATAAAATGAAATAATTCCCGCAAGCCACTTGTGGCTCCCTCTTAGTTTTTCCTGGGGGCCCTGTTCTTGTTCACATTGGCAGCAGTGCAAAGTTGTCTTGATGTAAATGAGAATCAGACCCTTTATGTCAGCATTAGAGTTAAATCTAGGGCAGTGTGAAAGTCGTCTCTCATTAGCAGAGGCTAAATACCTGCTAGAAATTGGAATTCAAAGGGTGGAAGCACTATACTGCATCTCTGTGTTGTGTAACACAACTGGAATCAGTCTTGGTTAAAAGAACAGCAAAATGGAAGTCAGATTAAATTCAGTCATTTTTGAAGGGTGTAAATGGGTATCGGAGTTAATTTCAATCTTTTTCTTCTCAATCCCTAACCAGAGAAGAGTCTGCCTGGCCTGAAACAGTGAATCAATTTCATTAACTGAAACAGTCATGTGGAAATCTGAGATTAATGTTTAATACCCACATCCCTGTGTCCCTCGTCCTTCTACCTTCTTCAACAGAGTCCATAACCTATCAACTCCGTGATTAGAGTGGTGGCAGCATTTATGCAGCGCTGCATCACAAATTAGAGCAGCACCCTAACTCATGTGCAGGTAATCCTGTGGAGGAGTTTCAAAGCACATCACCTGTAGAGCTGAAGTTACTTGTGGAGAATGTGGAAAAGCCTGCCTGATAAAAAGACAGAAGAAAGTCTGTGTGGGTTTGGGGTTGTTTATTTTGTTTTTAAGAGGGCAGCAAACTGAGCACACATAAAAAGAGGAGATAAAGCAAATCTGTATTCTAACCGCAGGATGTGTTTTCTCTGTTTTTCCCTCTGAGGTGATTCACTGGAACTCACCAAAGAAGCTGCGAGTGAAAAACAAGCATGTGGAGTTCTTCCGTAACCTCTACCTGACATTTCTGGAATATGATGGGAATTTGCTGAGACGGGAACTCTTTGGCTGCCCCAGTGAGGCAGATGTTAACAGTGAAAATGTAAGTGGGATGTGTAGGGCTTGATGGTTTAAAGGATGGTTTATACAAGGCACAGGTTACATGAAGGCTTGGAGAGTTGGTGCAGGTAGTGCAGTGCAGAGGGACTCATGAGAATTGAAGTCAGTGCTCAAATTCCAGGAGTAACACTGCAAATCATGTATTATCTCTGTGCCTCAGTTCCTCACCTGGAAAACTGTGATATTAATCTTCCCTTTCCCCTGGTTTTGGTTGTCTTTTTTCTTTTTTTCCATTTCGCATTTTGAAAATCCCTATGAAAGTTAACATCACAAACTGAAAATGAGGATTTGAGCTCTTAATTCCGTTAGGCAATTTCGCAAGTCTCACCCTTAAACATAAAACTTTCTGGGGGAAAGGCTTGTTTCTTGTGTTTCTTCTGCAGATAGTGATGTCAGTTTTGGCCAGTAGATACTAATGCACAAATAATGAAGAAGAAGTGAAAATATTGAGACTGCTGGATTTGGATCTACAAGGGTTTGCCATGCTGCAAACTACAGAATGAGTTAATATTTCAAGGTACACATAGGCTGTGAGACTGCAGGTTTTTTTCCACACTACCCCTAATCAAACACAGCAGCATTTATGTGTATCTGCATAGAAATTGCAATCAGAACTATTCAGACAAAGCAAATCATTTGAAAGTGGTTGAAATCAAGGATGTTTATGTACAGATGTTCTTATGTGTGTGTATGCCTTAGTACATGTAATTCCAAAGTAAAAACTGTTAACTGAGTTGTTTATACACAGATTCATATGAACTCCTTGTTTATAAGGGCATTAAACTGAAAGAGGGTAGATTTAGACTAGCTATTAGGAAGAAATTCTTCACTATGAGGGTGATGAGGCACTGGCACAGGTTGCCCAGAGAAGCTGTGGCTGCCCCACCCCTGGCAGTGTTCAAGGACAGGTTGGATGGGGCTTGGAGCAACCTGATCTAGTGGAAGGTGTCCCTGCCCATGGAAGTTGTCCCTGCCCATGGGAGGGGGTTGGAACTGGATGAGCTTTAAGGTCCCTTCCAAACCATTCTATGATTCTACAGTGATCTTTGGATATTTCTAGACCAAGTACCAATTTTGGCTACACAGTCTGAAAGGAAATAAAAAAGCAACCTGTAATACTTTGTGTTATATCCAAGAAAAAAGAATTCTGAAATATGCATTATCTATATAAAAACCAATAAAGCAAAGCGAGTATCGTGTGCACATTAGCAGTTAAGATGTAATTGGCAATCAATAGCATTGTTGAGGCTTGTAGTATTTCTATTTAGTCTGTTGATAAAATGACCACGTGAGATATCTTTCCCTGTTTTTTAACAATAGCACTCATAGCTTGGATAGATACATTTTAGCCTAAGCCATGACTTCCCAGATACATATTTGACCATCCCACTGTCTTCTGAAAGAAGTGGGAAATGGTGGGAAACCAGAGATCAACATTAACTGGTAGAGACTGAAGCAGGGATGAGAGAGAGAGAGAAAGAGCACAGTGAGAGCAAAAGCACATGGAGAAAGAAAATCTTACACAAGAGTGAGAGGCTTTTAGACAATCAAGTGAACTGAATGTGATAAAAGACCACTCTGACCATAAGAGACATCAAGCATCAAGATACAATATAGACAGGGTAGAGGGCAGGAGATAGAAAGGGGGAAAGAGACATTAAAAAAAAAGACACATGAACAAAACACACCTTCATCGGATTTTAAAAATTCAGGTTAAATTTATACTGAATTCCCAATATGTTGTCTAGGTTCGAAGAGCATGAATTCAGTCACAGACTCGTTGCTTTATTTTCCAGAGCTCTGTATATCCTTATTAAATAGATTTATTCCAGACATATTGCTGGGTAGCAGCACACAGTGAATGCATTCTCTTGCTAGTTGAAAATGGCAGCCCTGAAAGTTTGAAATGGCTCATTTTACTGAACTTGTATCTAGTTGACAGACACTGGAAATGACTAACTGTTCAAGCCTGTTTCTTATTCAAGACAAGTAGAACGCAATATGGTATATGGTATGGCTTGTGTCTGAAAAAAGAAAGTTAACTCATTTTTCCATTTATAAATAATTAAAAAAAGAGATCCTGAAAAAAGAATGAGCTAGACATACAAAAATATGTAAGTCCTAATTTGCCGAGAGTCACCAAAAAGTTAACAGCTTTCTATCAAAACAATCAGACACATTAGAAAAGCTAACTTCAGGTAGCTTAAAACTAGTCACTTAGGAGAAGACATTGTTTTTTATTAGTTACCCTTGATGTAATCTCCTCTCTAAACTTAATTATGTCCTTTTTATTGTAGAATACAAAAGCTAAGTTTCAGCTCTGAAATTGTGAGACCCTAGGAATAGGATTATTGCAAAACCCACTCTCTCACTGTGACATATACAGTGTCACAGGTGTCCTACTGAAATACAGTACATTACCACAGTCTATTGCAGGATAATCATTAGAAGTAGAACATCTTGTAAGGTGAGCAGGGAAACTCTGTTTGTCATTCCTCCCACTGCAAGAACTGGGGGGCATGAAGTGGAAATTGCAAGTAGCAGGTTCAAAACAAAGATATTTTACCAACAATGTAATGAAGCTTTGAGTAGGAGGTAATGTTGCTAAAAGTATACACATGCTCAAATGTGACTTTTCATGGAAATAAAATTGGTCAGGAACTGTTTAACTTTCATGCAGAAAGTCCTTGAACCACAAGCTCAGGATTAGGGGAATGTTCTGATAAAGCATCACTGTATACTCTTCCTGCTTTTACACTCCTCTCTAGGCAGCCAGGTCACAGCTGGAGGCAGGATGCTGGGCTAGATGGACCTGTAGTCTGACAAGAAACACCCAAAAACAACATTTGCAGTTGGATTCCTAAGCATATATGTTACATAAAAGGCTATAATTCCTGTGAAGTAACATATGTATAAAGTAGAAATGGCTATTTGATTTATCTTATTGCCTGTAATTTTTCCTTTCTTTGAACTGAGACTATCAGCCCAAAACCACAATTGGCCTTTATTGTGCTAAGCATTGTATATGGGTAAAAGGTGGTCCTCTAGCTGCCTGTGCTTCTCTGCTTTGTGCAGAGGTGAACAAAATGTTAGAATATCTCTTCTTGTTTTATAATCAAAGATAATTACTTAAGCAGTGAATGCGCTGAGCGGTGTTGTTGAAGCAGTGCCTTAGTGTGAGTCTGTCACTCACAGTCTGGCTGTATCTGAATTCCCCTTAAGTTCTTGTTTCGATATGCCAGCCATTGTTTTCTTCAGAATGCAACCTGTAATTAAGGAATCTCATTTGTAATTGAAATAATGTGGAAAGGAATATGGTGGTGGGTACCATTGGACTGGTTCTGCTAACCGTAAGGCCCTTTACACTTCTCATCAGTACTGAGATGTCCTTAAAATGAATGTAGATTATGTGTCTTTACTTTTCAAGGACTGTTTACATTGCTAGAGAGACATAAAGGGGCATTAGTTTAAAAGGTAATCAGACCTTACATTAATATCTCTCTGTATGTGTGCATACATATAATACCACAAACTGAGTTCTAAGAGGTCTAAAGTCAGTCTTTGGATCTTATACTGCACAGTCCTGACCTAGACAGCTCTTGATCTTCAGTGCACCAAACAACAGTGTTCTAAGGTTCCAAAATATTACAAATGGGAATGATAGGGCTCTGAAACTTGAATATTGAAGGCAAAGGAATACAGACGTGGTAATTTTTCTGTTTATGTAAAAATGCTCATATGTATGTCTATTTGTACATGCATGTTTCAGCCTTTCCTTGAAAATGTCAAGCAGAAAGATCCTGTGTGTTGCAGGGACGGGCTGTGGACAGGAGCCTGCCACATGCTCCTTGCCATAGAGCAGTACTCCAAGTCCCTGTAAATCAGTATGTGTTAAAATGAGAATACAAAGAGCATACTCTTCTCTGCAAATTGATACAGTCACACATTTGCCTTTTGTTCGGATTCTGGGTGGGAAATACAGAATATGAACCAAATCCTCCTGTAAACATAGCCATTGACTCAAGTGGACTTTGGAGTGCCTACTTAGTCACTCCATCCTAGTTATTCCATGCTATTTCTCCCTTCTCAGTCCTTCTTTCTTATTTTGATAAAATGCAGAAGATTTTAGGGAAAGCCACAAAGGCAAAGCTCACAATGATCTCAAATTTGAACATTTCCTATTGGCCTTTAGTGCTTGTGTTCAGCATTTCATTCTAAAGGACCTAATGTAAAGTCTAAAATATTTCAACAGGATCTTCTCTGAACCAGCCTATCTCTGTAGTTATGCTGTGAGATTGATACTGAAAAGCCTGATTTTAGCACACAGGCACACAGTCAACTCATAAAACTTCTTTTCCTTCAGACAGTTTCTCATGAGGTACTTCTGCCAAAGCATTAAATCTGAAGGTTGAATGGGACATCCCCTGTTAGTGAAGCTGTGTCCTGATACAAAGTCCAGCGCAAGATCAGTGGGAAGTTTATCACTATTTCCACTCAGTTTAAGAAAAGGACAATAGATTCCCATTGAAGAAGACTTTCAGAAAACACAGGACAAAAATCTCTGCATATTTTTATTTTCAGACTTTCAAAACAACATTACAATGAAACTGTGTAAAAAAAAAAAAAAACAACACTTGCTTAGGTGTATACTTACTAAATGTGTTTTTACTTACTCACTTTTTCGTGCAAACCCAGGGATTCTTAATACTAGCAAATGGCTGTGCATGCCAGTTGGTAATATCCACCAGAAGAACAGGAAATTCTATCAATGTAGCACATACTAGAAATTCTGCTAATCTAGCCATTTTTGAATGTCTAAAACTAGCATGCAAAGGGAACTTCCAAATCCGTATCAGGGCACTGAAGGTGAATTCAGACTGATGCTTTGAGTACCCTTTACTCCTGCAAAATTTCATCATTTGTAGGACTGGGAATTAAAGTTACTATTTTGTGGTGACATGGTCTTTCTCTAGTAATAACAGATGGTTTATGGCAGTTTTGAGGTGAATTGCTGACTTCCCCAGCTGTGTTGTTTCTATTATTATAACTTATTGTTATTAAATGCTGAGCTGGTAGCCCATTCTGTTAGTTGCCTGAAAGTTGCTGTTATACTGCTTTCAACGACTTATAATATTAATGAGGATCATGTGGATGGGGATTTATTTGGGTTTTTTTATGCCATGCTGGTTACCTCTTTGTTTCTTTAATTTTTGAAGTGAAACATGGGGAAAAGCTTGGGAGGGGGTTGCCCACACCACAAGTTCTGATGGCCTCTTCATGGAAATACTCCACACCTTACAGACAGAACTGGCTTTTGGGCCCAGAACATGTTTTTTGCCAACCTGGTGAAAACTTAAGCTAATTACAATGCTGAAAAATCCTGGTTTGCACATTGTTGGTGAATGTTTTATTTGACTTTAAGAAGGCTCAGATCTCTCAAAAGAGATTTGGCAGACTACTTTTGAGTAAGAACCATTGGATTAGAAACGGGACTGGAACTGACCATGAGACTTGTCACACAAAAAGAAAGAGGGCTAGAAACAATCTGGGATAACAAAAGCAAAGAGACCAGCCTTTCATGGCACTGGGCTGCAAAGGAGGACTGGGAACAGCTCAGCCAGGAAGGCTTGGCAGAGACCTGGGGAAATGAGAGGCAGAGGATTACCATGATCCAACATCAGCAGCTGAGATGAAGGGAATTTGTAATGCACGTATACAGAACTGTCTAAGATGTTATGCATGCCTAAAAATTGGGTTCTTAATTGTGTTGATTATTTGTGGTCAAGATAAGACATTTAAACAAGAGGGTTAGCTACTTCTCACATGCAGCAGCAAAATTCCTCTTGCTAGGTAGGCTTGCTCAGGCATTATCCTCTTTGTATTTAGCGCAGCTTTGTTTCACAGAAGGCTCAATTTGACCCATAGCAAATGCACAAAATCTTATGGTGTGGGAGGAATAAAGGTTTAATTGACATGGGATTAGTCTGGCTTTTATTACTAATCATTGAAGAAGCCAGAAGTACTTTATGTAGGTCATCCCAAACAAGATTCAGTGAATGCTTTTTCCTCTCAACATCATCATCTGCTTTGTCTGTGCGTGCTGTAGGCAACAGTTAATTCACACACATTGAAAGTGCTAAATGTTGCAATCCAAATTGCCTACTGGTGGGAACTGGGACAGCTACACAGGAGGAAATGAAACTGCTGCAGTTTATAACCAGATTGTAGTTTCATCCCAGGCTGGTGTTAGTTCTCCTCTCAGCAGCTAAGCTGAGTTGATTTTGTGCTATGAATCTTAACTGCATACAGCTGGGAGAAGGAACAATGATCTAAAAGGTAGTTTTCAACTAAGCTGCTCAGTTCCTGTTGTGTTGGCATGAATATCGAGTGACTTAAGCTTAGTGTCATCTCACGTCACCTAGACACTTGATAGAGATGCCTACATTAGTGTTTCTATCCCCTTCCCCAAGATCTAAATAGGTGCTAGACACAAAGTGTTTCTTGTTGGTGCTTTTTTGAATATCACTAATCCCTTGAAAATACTTCTGATCCCAGATTTTGGGTTGATCTCATGTGAGATGAAGTCCTGTTGATTTTGGTGGGGAGTAAATGGTTTCTGTGGCACAGCATTTAAAATGAGGCCAATCACAAATATGCTTATCCTAGGAACACCCTTAGACATTAGACAATCCAGTTTGCTGGTGAAAGGTGTATGTTGTGTGCCATGTATCATATGGGTCTACCATTGATCACATGGATAGAAAACAGCACCTCACCTCATACAAATGTATGTCAGACAAGGAGACCTGGTAAATCATGATGATTTATGACAGAGTTGAATACCTTCTGGCCTGCCTGTGCCACTCTGGCCAGCCTGCCTTCAAAGACAGCTTTCCCTGAGACGAAGTCTGATCACCTGCCACAGCTGGTTGCCCAGAGAAGTAACTTAGTGTAGATTTCTTTTTATCTGTTTGTCTCTTTGTTCTGTCACAATGAGTGTCATGGCATTTTTATTGCCATTTTATATGCCATTTTTATTTCCATAACATCATGATGCTAATGAGAGCACTTGTTTCCCCACTACAGTATTTCCTAGGAGAATGTCTACCATACACAGCCTGAAAAGAATACATTTTTCACTGTGATAGTGTTTCCTAGAGGTAACATTTCCCACATGCTCAGTGGCAAGTAGCCTTAGCATTGAAAATCTTGTAGAAACAGTGAATCTTATGGTAAGCAGGTACTCACGAGAATACATGCTGTTACTCTAAGGTTAAGAAGTCTTTACTATATTAGGTATATTGTTGTAAGTATAATGGAGGGGTCCATAATGAGGATGCCATATTTTTATCAAATCCAGCTGATAGTTTGATGGTGCACTAGTGCACTGTTTGAGTAAGCATCTGTTTGCATAAGTCGTGTCAGCATTCCCATTATAAACACATCTTTTCCAGAAGGCATAATGTAGCGGCAAACCTTAAACCAAGCTGTAAGCTCTTTGTAAATAGGGGACCTCTGCAATGTGCATGCTATAGATAAGATTATATCACTGGAGAAATTTTATGTGATCACGTAACTGAAAATTGATATGAGGTAACTCAGAAAGATAGATTTAAGGATATGTGTATGTGTCTGTCTCAGACAATTCACTGTCTTTTGCATGTCACACATCTTTAACATTCATCATTTTAAATATATGAATAAAAAATGTCATATGACTTTGCACAGTATGTATTTATAGGTTGTGTGTGTCTCTTCATAGTAAAGAGGAAGCAGGCTTTATGTGTATGTGATACTGGGTCACTGGTGTCTGAATGTATATATGAATATATATATATAAATGAAGGGAACAAAGAAAGTGAGAGAGGGAAAAAGGCTCTTAAACTGCATTAAATGTACAGCACCCTGCTGTTAGTCCTTATAATTTGTCCAGGTCATAACGCTAGCTTCAGTGAGATAACCTGTGATCTTACAGCTTTTGCTGGACCAAATTCAGGGTGCCTAGCATGTCTAGCATTGCTCCCAGCAGGAGAGGTATTTTCATATGGATAATCACATGCTACTGCATTCCAGCGCCTATTGCCTCAGCATTGCAGGATAGCTCCATCCTTAACGCAGACTGCTTGCCACATACGCAGAAGCAGTGCTACAGGCCAGGTCTCAGACTGTCCTTGTGCTGGTTTTCCCATCTGAAGGAGCACACCTTAAGCAAACTGTGTTTTCCCAACCTGCAGAGCATGGCTCCTGAGGCAGCCTAGCAGTTTAGGTTCGTGGTATGATCGGGCAAGGATTGCACAAGCATTCCTGCAATGTGCTGATGAAGCTGTGTGTCTGATACTGCCAGGTGATGTCTGCATATTAGCCAGGGTTCTATGACAGCCTGTGCTTGGGCTTCCCCATGGCAGCCTGCCTGCACTTGAGGGGAGGGTGCTAGGGGCAGAGGCTAGGGTAGATAGGCAGCACATCATGCACATGGTCCTTCTGGGGAATGCTCTCTCCAAGGGTGGGCTGTGTATCATCTCTTCTCCTAAGAGAAGAGGTGAGACATGGCCATCACTTGGGTCCAACGCTACACAGGGTACTGAGCATAAGTCATGCGAAGTGCCAGTGAGAACCTTGCAGACCATCAGCATAACTGCAGGTTCAGAAAAAGTGTGACAGGACAGAGATACAATCCTGACCCTACAAGATGCAGAGGAAAGAGCGAGATTTCTCCTGCCCTGTAGCAGAAGGGATCTTCTGCTGTTTGCTGCTCTCCTTCACCTCCATCACCAACTCTGTGACTTGGTGAGTTACACCATCTGGGGCCTCTAAGAAGCTGTCTCCTCCTCTTCTCCCACCCAGGGCTCTGTAGATTGCAAAGCCATAATTTAGCCCCAAATGTTACTGTTTAACTCATAATTAAGTATTTATATCCTCTTAGCTTGCAACCCAGATGTAATCTGATAGTCATTCAGTGACTGCCTGATTAATAGCTGTTGTGTAATTACAAACTTCTAGCCTGGTCATTTATATATACAGCAGGATAGTAAGTATCCCTGAAATGTGCTTTGCTATTGTTTAACCATTTAGACTTCAATTATCTTCTTGATAATTCACTCAAGGTCATACTAGTATCTCTTTTCAAGGAAGAAATAGAAAGATTCAATAGTCCTTCTAATCACTGTTGTAATTATTATGTTTAATTCAATTATTGTTTCCATGTGACTTGGAAAAGAAAGTACAGGCTCAGCTGAATGACAGTTTGTAAAGCAGAATCAATGAAACTCCAAGAATGTGGAAAAGAACTCCCGATTTCTATTCCACCAAAAGAGAAGTTGATTTCAATATAAGTTTTGCCTGAGTAAAGATTTGTCAAGATTTGGACTCTCGTCTTTCTAAAAGCAGTCTCTCTTCAGGGATGTTTTAAGATCTGTGCAGAACAAAAGCACAGAAGAATGAGAGCCTGATCCAAAACTCTTTGAAATCAAAGGAGAGATATTTCCATTATTCAAAAGAAGATTATAGAGTGATGTACAGGAAAATATCAGGAATTATTCCATCAGCCTTCACAGGAAAACATTCATCTGTAAGCATTATTCTTGGTGGCAACCATTATGCTTATAGTTCCAAGAACAACAGCTCTTCTTAGTACAGTATTAGAACAAGAAATGTCTACTTTTTTTTTCTTTTGAAGGTAAGAAAACTATTTCTTTAAATCATCCTGAACAGGACAAAAAGAAGAGATTTTTAAATATAAATGAATGTCTGTAATTCAGTAATCTGTTTGTTGCATGAAATGCTTTTGAAGTGCACTGTGATTTTTATCAAAACTTGTGAAATTTCCATTAAATTAATCTTTTTCTTATTTACTGATAAATATGCAATTGTATTCTTCTTATAGGATGCTTTCTAAAAATGAAATATAAAAACACCTTTATTAATAACCTACATTTCAGAGCAATACAGACAGAACTCTATTTGACCTGTTAAGACCGTATGTTATTTTCATCTTCATTACACTTTATAGTACATTTTACAGCAGATATGACTGATTTTTCCTTTTAAATAATCTATCTGGATGTTTTCTTTAAAATAATACACTTTAGGGATGGAACTAGTCAGCTGCATAGACCTTTGGTCAGTTTTTCTCTTCCTTATTTCCTCAGAGCTAAACTTTTATTCTCTTAAAGCTACAGGTCTAAGTGACTCAGGATTGAATTGCTCTGAGATGCCCATTTTAACTTTGAAGGGGCTTGGTTTCCAAGGGAGACAAAACAATACCCGCTCTCTGCTAATATGCCATCCTTTGGATTTATGAAACTAGGTATCCAGAAGTATAAATCCCATAGAAATGTAGGCTTAATTCTGCAGCTGAAAGAATATTTTCATTGCAAAATTGAACTGGTGCAGATACATAAATCTCAAGAGATAGAATAATGATCAGTTAAAGATGTTTCTTGCAGCTGTCTGTCCATGCTGCTGGCAGCAGTTACTATTCTCCAACAGAGGCAGCAGTATGGGAATTGCTCAGTCCAGTGCATACAAGCTTAATGTGCTGCTGAGTTTTGTCTACTGAAGCTGTATGTCTACGAGTAGTTTGAAACACTCCTTCTAGTAAGGAATAACATTATGAGTCACATTGGAGTGTTAGCTCTGAAACCTGGGATTATGAAACTTTGATCATTCACTGTTTCATTTCTGGTCTGGATGTTGAAAGTATGTAATGCAGATAATATATATGATATATAGACCATAAGACAATGGTCTGTCTGCCTTATCAGTTTACTTACAAGTGGTTTCTTCTAGTCTCTTGTCCAGGGACTTGCAGGAGCAATGCTACTCTGTATGTTCCACTTCCGTTCCCCATTGCAACATGCTGCATGTTGCCAACCTCATTCTTTCTGATTTACTAAAATAATTACAGAGAATTTATAGAATTATAGAATCACAGAATAGTTAGGGTTGGAAAGGACCTTAAGATCATCAAGTTCCAACCCCCCTGCCATTAGAGCAACCCCCCTTGCTCTAAACCATATCACCCAACGCCTCGTCCAGCCTGGCCTTGAACACTGCCAGGGATGGAGCATTCACAACCTTCCTGGGCAGCCTATTCCAGTGCCTCACCACCCTAACAGGAAAGAATTTCCTCCTTATATCCAATCTAAACTCCCCCTGTTTAAGTTTTAACCCATTACCCCTTGTTCTATCACTACAATAATGTCCACTCTCTCCTTACAGCTCCAGAAACAGCTGTCTGAGCTGGATGAGGATGACTTATGCTATGAATTTCGTCGTGAACGTTTCACCGTCCATCGCACTCATTTGTATTTTCTGCACTATGAATATGAGCCTGCTTCAGACAATACTGATGTAACACTGGTGGCTCAACTTTCAATGGACAGGTAGGGAAAACTGTTTGTTCCCCTGAAAGCGCGACACAATATTTTCTTACAGAGAAATCCAACTGTGGGATGCTTTGGGGAGAAAAAAGACTCATTTCCATAGAAACTTGGATGTCATATTGTAAGACCTTTCTTGAATTAGGAGTAGCACAGGTAAACATCATGCAGACATCCAGACTTCAGCTCCACAGTGCACACACGAGTATGGGTAGAGTTCATGAGAGGCTGAATATTGGAATTGCAAGGGTTGTTACCTGTAAGGTTTGTCAGGTATTAGGAGTTATGAAGGGTTTCTGAGAAAAAGCAGGAGTTGTTTGTAATAGGGTTAGGTAAGCAGTTGTACCTGATGAGGATTTTACACTCTTTAATTCCTCATTAGACGTTTGTTTTCATTGCTCTTTTCCTTGCAGAAAAGCTCAATTAGTGATTTTTCTTACAGTGAAAATCAAAACTAACCATTTTCGTTTCAAATTGGGAACTTGAAAATTAAACTCGTTTTTTAATGTGGTAGTGTGAAACATAAGATCTTTTGAGTGGAGTCACTGCGTTTTTATACAAATGTTGATTTTCAGATTAAAATTTCTAATTCTTCTGAACTTTATGTTCTGGTCTAAAGTGAAATTTTAACTTGTATTTCACTTGGGAAAATAGGAAAAGTTTCACCTGCATCTTTCTGATTCCCACCATTGCAATTAGTTATCATTTTTCAGAAGCCCTGGGTAAGCCAACTTTGTGAAATTTTGAATTGTCAGTCTCCTGTTTCCTCCTGTTCTTCAGTTTTAATCTGGACCAACCTTTGTAGTTACTGGTATGAGAATGGGTTACAAACCAGGTCAGATCTCCTTGAATATTGGCTATTAAACACACAGAATACAACAAACATGATCCGTGAATGCCACCACTGCTACACCAGCAGAAGGTCAGCAATATTGCAGGAGGGTCAGAGAAAATCAGATCAACAAAACATTAACAGCCTGTTTTAAAATAAACATGAACAAATGAGGACTATTCTCTTTGGCCCATGCCTCAGCACTGCATCCTGCACATTGTGTTATGATTTGCTCTGCACATCAGTGTCTGTTCTGTTGATTTTGAATTGAGGAATCATTTCTTAAGTGTTCACAAACCTTTGTGTAAAAAACTAAAGAAATAAATTAAGCCAGGCCCTGAGCGAGTGCCACAGTAAATTAGTAAAGCTGGTGTGTGCACATGGTATATTTTCCCCCCAGAATTTCATTCAAAAGAATGATCTGGGGCTCAGTGCTTATTCACTGGCACTGATGCAAAGTTTCAGCATCTGTTTCCCTTTCTAGGTTCTCACTGGGGCACATGTTTTTATTGATAGACAGGACCACACATTTTTATTCAGGAAGAACATTCGTGCAGGAAGAATCTGAAAAATCTTCCCTGCTTCTTTGGTGTGTTGCTATAAATTATTGATTTGAGTTGGAAATACCTTTCAGCTAAAATCAATAAATAATACCATACCAAAGAACTGTTTAGCTGCTTTGTTTTCTTTCACATCTTTCAGATACTTTTTTTTTTTAATCTTCTTTAAACCACTTCTATTAAACTCCTCCAGCGTAGCTGTAGACATTTAAGAATTGTGTCTCAGATGTAAGATGGCATGTACATAAACAATGTGCTATACGCTGCATTCCTGCATTGTTCTTTCAAATTATCATCCGAGATGAGGAAAGGCAAAAAAACAACTCCTGGTTTCTCCAATTATAGTCCTTTTGGATATGAGACTGACATGACTGTTGTGACAGGCTTGTATTTGCCTGTGCTGAGGAATGGAAGAGGGGAATGAGGTTTAGGAGCTAACATTAATTTCTTTAGGTAGAAGTTTTGAGACCAACCTCATTCAGTGATGTTTATTACTGGTTAATTGTCACCTTTTATACTGATACGACGTTTTCTTGAATAATGGCTTGGTTGCATCACTGTGTGTTTCATGCTTGTTTTGGCTAGGCAGCCTTTTTTAAAGGCATGCCATGTACCTGGCATTGAGAAAGCAGAGTGGGAGTTACAAAAATATGAGCCTGGGATGTGGACAGGAAAGACATGATTATTGTTACACCACTTGACATCTGGGCGAGAACGAGTAGTAAATTGGTTGAGTATTCTTAAGAAAAGTGACAACAAAGAACCTCACAAAGTAATTGAATTTCTGAACTGAACTGAAACAGATCTGTAAAACATTTACCAACTAAATGATGACCTCATTATTATGCAGTACAGCAGTACATTTATTTTCTCTAGAGTCCTTAAGAGGATGCATTCCTCAAGACCGCTAACAAAATCAAAATTACTTGGTCGTGTTGTGCTTAGAAACTCATAATTCTGATCTTTATGGTGAGTGAGACTATTGTAACAACCTACAGAGGGTAGATTGTGGAGCACCCACCCAGCAGTCCCTGCATCAAACTCGTGGAAGTGGAGCCTATCAATGAGAACCCTGCAGAAAAATGGAGTATTCTGAAGGGCACTAAGCTGTCCAGCTGGAAATTTATACCAGCAAAACTCAGTTCCCACTTAACTATCATGAAAAGCTTTGCAAGCATTATCAGGTGTGCCATTTAGATAAGTTATGTATGCCATTTGTCCGTTGCGTGGAGTCCTTGAAAGGCATTTTGCTGCATTTCTTGCTAGGCAAGTATTCCATTTTTTAAAGGCTGCCCCTAAATCTGAGTGCTGATAAAGTGGAGTATGCTGCTTAATAAGTTTCCAGTAGGTTGGAAAAAGGAAATAAATAAAAAAAGAAAAAGTATTTTTCCATATTTATTATTTGTACAGTCAGAAGCCTAAAGCCTTCACATACTTTTTAGATCTTTTCTATTGATTTGTGTTTCTAGTTCGGCTGTATGTTTCAGGCTGATAATAACCTTTGTTTCAATAATAGATAAAAAGAAAATAATGTACCAGGTGTAGACTAGCAAAGGTAATATCTCATATCTAAGAAAAATGATTGTATCGTCTTGGATGTCATCACGATCATTCAGAAATGCAGGAAAAAGCTATTAATGTTAAGTCAGAATGTGTGTTTGCTGGTATATCATTCCTTTCTGCTGCAAAGCTTACAGAGATAGTCGGAGGGGAAATTATTTTCTCTGATTAAAATGATGCAGAAAAGTTTTCTTGTATTCTGTATAAATATTCATAGGAACAATCTAGTAATGTGGATTTGGAAGGGAGAGAAGATAATCATGTTGCATAGTCTACTCTTCCTAATTTTTAATAGAATATCTGACTGGGCTGCATAAGTTCATTTCCCTTTGTGTTAGCTCAAGAGGCTTTCTAATCAGTCCTTGCTGTATTTTTGGGTGGCATATCTTAATCTCTAGGTAATTTTCTATAAATTACCCAAAGTGCTTAAACGATTTTGACCAGCCTGGGTTTGATTTACATTTATGTGTGAGATCTTTTGTTGTCATTTTCATCAATAGTATTGTAACTGCTGAAAGTTTTAAGAAATACACATCGATGCAACCTGTTCTGAAAATGATTTAATGATATTGGAGATACTTCTAGAGCATATACAAATTAGTAGTTTAAATGATTGTTTTGTCTGAGATGTTCTTTTGATATTCCACAGCAGTGGTCTCTCCCTCCTTCTGCCCTTACTCCCTACACACAGTAGATCCCATTTTTATTGGTGTATCATTTTTTACCCTTTGTCTGACATCGAGGCTTCTTCTAGTCTATGCAAATGTCTATATTCCCTTGACCTGTTGCTTTTAACATCTTTCAAGGTCCAACTAACTGCCTCGAAAAAATCTGGGGAAGGTTTTCCTAAATAGGAGGTAAAATGATTTGTGTGTCTGTACATCTTTTTCTTCCACAAATTTGTTGAAGAGTACCATAGTATGCTGTAAGTAAATCCTCATAGGTAGATTCCTGTACCTGCACAAAGTTCACATCAGATGAAGTCATATCATCCATGCGGGTTTTCCTGCAGCATCAACACTTAAGGCAACAAGGATGGTGTTGATTTCACCTAGCTTTAGGTATCTAAGTTGTGTTCATGTGTATCTAAGCTAGGGCCATCTCTAGGTTTCCTTGTATTCAGTGGGGAGAAGTAGGCATATCTAGGGTGCCACCCATCTGTCTGGAAGGAGACATCAGTTTACATGAGATTAACTGTGGTGTAGAAATACTCATCGCTTTCCACAGCATATGAAGTGACTCTCACTTAGAGACAGATACCTGCATTGATGAACCCAGGCAAAGGGCCCCAGACAGGAAGACAGCCTTTTCTTATTCTCACCCTTCCTCTTTCAGGCTCCAGATGCTTGAAGCCATCTGCAAACACTGGGAAGGTCCAATCAGCCTGGCACTCTATCTTTCTGATGCAGAAGCCCAGCAATTTCTGCGCTACGCCCAGGGCTCAGAAGTACTTATGAGCCGCCACAATGTTGGCTATCATATCGTGTACAAGGAGGGCCAGTTCTATCCTGTGAATCTGCTAAGGAATGTGGCCATGAAGCATATCAGCACACCATACATGTTTCTGTCTGACATCGACTTCTTGCCCATGTATGGACTCTACGAGTACCTCAGGTAAATGAACGGTGGAGGGTTTCCCACTGTCACACGCATTTTCAGCCCCTCCACACACTGCATCCTTCTCATACATTCCCAAAACAATGCAGTTTGATCAGAACTGGAAGAGGCAACTGACAGATGTTTAAGTGCCTAGCAAGCTGCAAGAGATTTTAGGGTAAAATGCTGTAACTGGAAGGAAAGCAGTACAGTTATGAAAGAAAAATCTTGGGTCTAAATGTGAGCCCTGTTAGCCATCAGAGTAATTCCCTCAGAGCAGCAAAAGAATCAATTTGAAAATTGAACTGGACTAAGTGTTATTAAATGTGCAAGAGCATCCTGTATTAGAAGAGATGTGAACTGGGCGATTTGCCTAAAAATCCGTGGTTCTTAATGTCAGTGACAGAAAAAAAACATTCAAAGCATTACTGAACTCACTGTCCTCTGACACTCTTAATCCAGTTCTGTAACTTGAAAAGAGGGAGCTAGTCTAACCAGCTCAGAAATATGACTGCAGTGCCAGCACCTGTCAGGGCAAAATAGTTAGCATAAGGAAACTGGGAAGAGTAACCTCAGTGTGTATTGCATGATAATGAATGTGAGCAGGTTAGGCTGAGAAAGCTACAGACCTCTGATCCATTAACTGAGCTTTTTATAATAAAGACTTTTTTCCCCTGCAGAGGCTGGTCATTCGAGGCCAGCACGTAGAGCAAGGATGACACCCTGTGGCCATACAAGAGGATTTCAGTTCCTTACTTCTGGCCAGTTTGCTTGTCATCTCTGTTCTAATTTGGTAAAAGTTGATCAAAATGTTCCCATGAGGTGACACTTTTCAGTCCATAGGTCCCGGGTTCTGGAGCGTAAAGGAAAATGCATTCCGGTACAGTAAGCTTATGGAGGAATTCATTTGTTTCAGGCTTAACAGTTTAGTAAGCAGCTTCTCACTTCTCCCTCATATGGAGAATTAATTTCCTTTTTCAATGTCTTGTCCATGTACACAGCTAAATTCACTATTGAGAGAGATGTAGAGTAGGTTCCAGGGATACTGTATAGCAGCCTTCCAGAACCTAAAGGGGGCCTATAAAAAGAGATGGAGACAAACTTTTAGCAGGGCCTGTTGTGATAGTACGAGGGTTTTAAATGAAAAGAGCTGGCATAAGGAAGAAATTTTTTACAATGGGTTTGGTGAAACACTGGCACAGGTTGTCCAGCGAGGTGGTAGATGCCCCATCCCTATAAACATTCAAGATCAGGTTGGACAGGACTCTGAGCAACCTGATGTAGTCGTAGATGTCCCTGCTTATTGCAGGGGGGTTGGACTAAATGGCTTTTAAAGGTCCCTTCCAAACCAAACTATTCTATGATTCTATGGCTTTAAAGACACTGTTTTCGATAATATGACTGAAGTTCTCTCACACTGTGTCAGCTTGTTTCCTGCTTAATTCAAGGATATTTCTTTTTGACCTGTGCCGTTAGGACTCCAAAGTAATTCTGTCCCTTCCACACATTAGTTGTCTCAGGATATATATAGGGACAGTTGCTGTTAGCTTCTCTGTTCTTCAGTGGTAGTGTTGCGTATTGTTACCCTTTTCCAGATTAATGCTGGACACAGTAAGGATGGCATCTGTTGATACTGGCATGTAGTACTAAAAAAGCAGCTCATTCCTTCATGCTGCTTCACAGTGCACTTACGGGAGCCAGCACTGAAAGGAAGAAAAACATAGACAAAATGATGTACCACAACATGCTTGAGATATTACGACCATAGAAATAATTCTTGTATGGTAATAACACATCAGAGAACTAAATGCACAGTGACACCACTGATTGCTGCTGTTTCAGAAATAGAAAAAACCCAACACAGATTCACACTGAAAGCTGTTGCATCCAAGATGTGTTACTCTACCGGCATTTTGTGACTCCCATACCACCTTAAATCTGTGAGTCTCAGTTGCCTGGGAATATTGAAATTGCTAATCTGCTACTGCCAACTTTTGAAAAAGGGGTTATATTTTTTTTGCATGTGTTCTAGAGGCTTTTGTTGCTTTTTCAATAATAATTTTCCTGAGCAAAACAGCAGGGAGGTGCAGTGAGAATATTTTAAATACAGATACCCTGTATCTTTCTTCATTGTCTGTTCCCACTGCCTCTGCAAGTAGCTGATTAGTGCTATCTATCTGAGTGGCAGTGATTGTTAGAGAGATGTATAAACGTTTTCATCTTCATTTCCCCAAATAGAGTAACCAGAAACAAACAGAGACAGTGTGGTTTTTCAGGATATCGCTTTGTACAATGAACCAGACAAGGCCCTCTCACTACAAGTTTGCTTATTTATATATATACTGTATGGTGTCTCTCTGTAGACAATACATTCTCAGAAAGAAAGGAATTTTGAGAAACATTTTGACAATATTTTGAAGGTATTGTTTGTGAAAGTTTACAGCCAGTTTTAAAAAAAAAGAAAGGTGGTCCCTCTAGTTCTCTGTTGCTAACACCTAGATTTTTGCTAATTGAGCTTTTTCACAGCTGCTAAGTAAGACCATTTTAATCTCCATCAAACCCCCTCCCTTACTCTTTTGTGAGGTACAAAAGGAATGTATCATTTCAAGACTTCCTGTTTAGGAAACTCAGACACTTTCATGGTCTGCCTGAGTGGAAGTCTTTTGTCACCATCCCTCATTAGTTACTAAGGTCATCTTGTCATTGCCCCAGAGGTAAAAGCTCTTTCTGGTTGCTACAAGTAAGGTGTGTGGGTCATTCTAAAGGTTCTTCTAAAATAAAATAGCTAGACAGGCTGCTTATCTACAGTTGTCACAGCTAGCATTAAAGTTCTTCCCTGACACATTTTGTGTAAAATATGCCCTTCACTTCCAGTGACACATTTAGCATGATTGGGTCCTGGCATCCAATCTTTAACCATAGGTTTTATACCTGTCCCTGCAGCATCAGTTGTGAAGTATTTCTGGTTTTTTGTCAGCATCTCAGCAAGAGACACACTTCATGTAGTGTCTCTTGGTTTTTATTTGTCAGATGCCTTTGTAGGCTATGCACTCATTGCTTTTGCAGAGAGGAGGAACTTTCTAAGAATATGAATTCAACAGTGGAGTGACAGCTCTCCAGTTCTTACCACAAACTCCGTGACTGCTATATTCCTTGATCTCGAGCTAACCACTTACTGAGTCCTGATGGTGGAAGTTGATTTTAATTAGTGGACCGTTATCTTTTCCCTGAATTCAGTGCTTTAGGATGAGGTTGCTAACCTTTCTGTGTTTGAGCTTCTCTACCCTCCAGAAATGGGCATGATATTACTATCTGCCCCTATAATGATGAGAATTCTATGTGAATTTTTGGAAAGGATTATGGAGTTGAAAAGATTGACACCAATATGCTGGAGTTCATTTAACTGGTGAGGAGGCCCATGATTTAAGATTTATTTCTTCAAAGCTTTGCAAAAAATAGGGTTGATTAGTAGATTTAGAAATTTAACCTAACCTTCACTGTGTCAGAATGTCATACATCAGGTCTGAACACAAAGATGCCTGGGAAACGGTTTCCTGGACAATGCTAGCAAAGAGAAAGCTCTTCATAAAACCATGTATCTGTATTTTGGGGTTTGGGGGAAAAGGACAGATAAAGGAAAAAGGATACTGAATCAATATTACTGAATCCAAAAGCCAGCCCCCATTAGGATAGTGCAGGAATTAAACAGTTTACCCAGTGTTAGTTTGCAGAATAACATGGAAATTTTCCTATTCCAAGTACTACAAAACCAGTCAACCAGCAAATGGCACATCCACTGAAAACAGGATAAAAAAGTCACCCCATGGAAACGGAAAAGTAGCTTTGCTTTGAACAAGAAGAGGTTGTATTTTCAGCTGTTTGGCTGAGGAGCAGACCATCAGCCAAGTCACCAGGAGAAAATGGAAGGTGTTCTTCATCTATCAAATCCTCCTGCCATTATTACATTTTACATAGAATCATAGAATAGTTAGGGTTGGAAAGGACCTTAAGATGATCAAGTTCCAACCCCCCTGCTATGGGCAGGGACACCTCGCACTTGGCCTCTTTTGTCCTTTGTCACTCAGGTTGAACACGTAGATGTCAGCACTGATTCCTTCTTCCACTTACATTAGTTCTTTATGTCATAGTCCACATCAAAGGCAGGCTACACTACTCGGAGGTCAGTGCTGCTGGAGTTCTTCACTTGAGCATATCTCAAGTCCCAGCTCAGTTTTGGTGAACCCCTCCACTTTGACCTGTCTGACATGCAACTTAGATGCTTAACATATCTCTTGAAAATATTTCTGCAGAGATTATCCCACTATTTTCTTTTACTGTTGAAGTACCTCTACCAGTTCTCTGTGTTTGTATCTATTACAAACATCTTGCTTTCGGACCTCTGCTTCTCTCCACTTACCTATCTTTTTATGTTGACCTTTGACAGTACAAATGATTTCATCCTTTTGTATCAGTTTATTCCCTCTTTCTTTTGTTTGTCTTCATGATGGTACTGTCCTCTATTTTTTCCAACAGTTTTGCCATTGATACCTGTATTAAATTTGCAGATGACAAGAGTAGGGAGAGTGCAGAAAGGATTATCGATACCCACATTGGTTTTGTGCTTGTATCCCATATCTTACAAAATTAGTCACATTCAACACTAGCTTCGGTGCAGCTTGCTCTGTCTGACAGTCTTTGCTGTTATCCTTCCTTGATACCTGTCCTGGGTTCAGCTGTAGCAGTTATTTTTCTTCCTAGTAGCTGGTGCAGTGCTGCGTTCTGCTTTCAGTCTGAGAACAATGCTAATAACACACCAATGTTTTAACTGTTGCTAAGTAATGCTTAGGTTGGTCAAGGACTTTTCAGTCTCATACTCTACCAGTGAGAAGGGCACAAAAAGCCAGGAGTGAGCACAGCCAGGACACCTGACCCAGCCTAGCCAAAGAGGGTTCCATACCACAGCACATCACGCCCGGTATATAAACTGGGGGGAGTCGCACAGAAGGGACTGATCGCTGTTTGGTTCAGGCTGGGTATCAGTCAGTGAGTGCTGAACAATTGTATTGTTCATCACCTGTGTTTTCTGAGGTTTCATTTCTTCTCTTGTTGTTTCCTATTGTTATTGCTGGTATTTTTTATATTACCACTATACTTTATTGTAGTTACTGGACTTTTATCATCTCAACCCGTGGCGTTAAACATTCTTCTGTTCTCCTCCCCATGCCTCCTGGGGCTGAGAGAAATGGAGGGGTGAGTGAACTCCTGTGTGGCCCTTGAGTTACCAGCTGGGCTTAAACCACAGCAGTACCTATACCTACTTCAGCTTTGTTCAGCTTCAGACTGTGAACACTGATGGACAGGATCGTCTCTTCCTTCTTGACAGTGCCAAGCACATCAAGGCCTTCATTTTTGCCTGGGACTTTTGAGCTCCCCATCAAACAAAGAGACAGTAACAGCCATAAATGGAAGCTGTTATTTCCTTGCAGAGCCCAAAGGGTGAGCATCACTGCAAATGTTACTTGCTCCTTCCTAGAACTGAATCCCCAAAGCTGTACCACTCAAGTCTGATAGATTGCACAGAGATCAGAAAGCCTGAGATGTTGAAAGAGAAACTATGTCAGTGTCCTCTGCTCTCAGAGAAGGCGTGAAGGGGGAGAAACATTAACAGCATCATAAAGACTAGATGCTGGTACTACTCAATGATTCTGGAAGGTCATGGATGCTGACCGTGAAGGAGTGGTGAGAGAGAAGGTAGTGAAGGAAGTACAAAAAAGTTATGCCGTTAAAATCCTTCAGTTGTGAAAAGTTCACTGGAATGTAGCATAGCTTCTTTAAACAATGCAAACTTTACAGTAAGGTGCTGAGAATAGACTTCTTTTTATAGAACAGGCCTATAGGGTGGTGTGAATTCTCTAAAATTCAGGATTTATTAAATAGCCCTGCTCCTCTTCTTTTTCTCTGATATCAATATAAATGAATTTTAGATATTCTGGGCTAAGGAAAGTGGTTTGTTTGGTTCTTCTGTTATTATGACAGTGATCCCAATTCCTTCATCTTGTAACGCTGCAGAGATTTTGCTGCTTGTCAACATTGTCCCTGATTGCTTGTTGCAGTAACATAAAAATCAGGACAGTGAGTCCTGTTAAAGGGAACTGACTTTGACAAGGAGAGAGAGGCATATTTCTCATATGAAATATGAAGATAATGAAAGGAAAATTGAGACAGAGTTATTTCTAATGACAAGCATAGTAAAATTCAGTTTGGGGATGGAAAAGTAACTTCTTTTTCTTTGGATTTTAGTTTGTTAGAAAAGAACAGACTGAATGCCTGTGGCAGGCAGGCCATAAGATCACTAATTCCTGGCTCTGTGACTGGTGTCAGGGTCAGAATGTTGGGAGTTTTGACCGTGGGTTAGTTTTTACAGCACCAGGCCTGCGGGCAGCAGATGGGGTATGCCTGTCCCAAAGTGGGAAAAGGATTCTAGCCCAGGAGCTAGCAGGGCTTATAGAAAGGGCTTCAAACTAGTTTCAAAGTGGGAAAGGGATAACACCAGGCACACTAGATGTGATCTAGGGGATAGCGTGCTGCTGTTGGGAGTCCACATTCACAGGGCAATTTAAATGCATTTATGCCAATGCCCACAGCGTGGGTGACAAACAGGAGGAGCTGGAAGCCATTGTGCAGCAGGGAAATCATGACATAATTGCCATCATAGAAATCTGGTGGAATGCTTCACATGATTGGAGTGCTGTAATGGATGGCTCCAGGCTCTTCAGAAGGGATAGGCAAGGAAAAAGAGGTGGTGGGGTTGTGTTGTCTGTCAGGGAGTGCATTGACTGCCTTGAACTCAATGATGTGAGTGAGAATGCCGAATATTTGTGGGTAAAGATCAGGGGGAGGCCAACCAAGCAAATATCCAAGCAAATAGGAGTCTGTTATAGACCACCCAGCCAGGATAAAGCTACGGATAAAGTATTCTTCAAACAAGTAGGAGAAGTTTCATCATCCCTTGCCCTTGTTCTCTTGGAGGTCTTAGTCTGCCAGATGTTTGCTGGAAGTACAACACAGAAGAGAAGAAGCAATCCAGGAGGTTCTTGGAGGGTGTGGAAGATAACTTCCTAACCCAGCTGGTTAGTGAGCCAACTAGGGGAGATGCCTGGCTAGATCTGCTGTTCACAAACAGAGAAGGACTGGTGGATGATGTGTTGGTTGGAGACCATCTTGGGCAAAGCAGTCATGAAATGATTCAATTTTGAATCCTTGGAAAAATCAGGAAGAAGGTCAGCAAAACCTCCACCTTAAGATTTCCAGAGGGCTGACTGGCCTGTTTAGGACAGTGGTTATCATACTTCCCTTGGAAACATTACTGAAGGACAAAGGGTCCAAAAGGACTGAGCACTCTTCAAGAACGAAACCCTTATGGCACTGGAGCAGGTGGTTCCTATGTACTGAAAACCAGACCAGCGGGAAAGAGACCAGCCTGGCTGACCAAGGAGATATTGCTTGAACTCAGGAAAAAAAAAGAGAACTTACTACCTGTGGAAGAAGGGACTGTCACCCCATGGAAAGTACAAAGATCTTGTTAGGTTATGTAGAGAGAAAGTTTGACAGGTGAAGGCACAGATGGAACTAAATTTGGCCACTCCTATAAAAGATAATAAAAAGTACTCTTACAAATAATAGTGTTCATGAGAGCAAATAGCTGGTCTATAGTAATGTTAAGGTAGCACTCCCCTTGCAGGACAGACAGAGCTCTAAAGCCGAGGTAAAAAGCAAGTATGATGGCACAACTTAGCACAGAGAATAACTGGGCTGAGGTGCAGCCAAACTTTCCAGCTCCTCATCTTGTGAAATGCCACTGAATCCTGAATAAATCCCATTTTTTTAGAGCTGCATTGGCTAAGCAGCTGTTTCCCATATATGTATTAATATTCAGCTATGTTTCTCTCAAAGGGGTGGTCAGTTGGCTGTGCTTAAAGTGCTAGTTCAGTCCTGTGCACCCCTGGACATGCAGGGCATCATTGATCAGTCAAACATACAAGTTCTTTTTGAACTCTTGTCGTTCTTCCTGCTCAAAAGTAGCACCCGTGGGAAAAATACAGGCTATAGTTACATTTACAGTATCAAACTGCCCATTCTCTGTGCTTTATTTTGAAAAGCCAGGCAATTTGCTCCGTTTACAATTTTCCTGCTTTATTTGTTGTTTCTCTTTGCCAGGAAGTCCGTCATCCAGCTCGACCTGGCTAACACCAAGAAAGCTCTGATCGTACCTGCTTTTGAGACCCTACGCTACCGCCTCTCCTTCCCCAAGTCAAAAGCAGAGCTGCTCTCTATGTTGGACATGGGAACCCTCTTCACTTTCAGGTAGTGGAAAGTACTTTTGTTGAATGTGTGATCATGATCTCTGAAGAGATCCCTTGTGTGACCAAAAATATTTTTTCTCTGCTGGTTTGTTCACTTCCTGAATGAGTTACGGGAAAAAACAGATGCAGGCTTGTCATGTGCTCTTTCAAAGTGTGAAACAGCTGCTTAGATAGCTAGGGTTTCTTAATGCAGAGGTAAAAGTGTACTCTGACTAGAAGTTGAGAAGTGAGGAACACCTAAATTTGGAGCTCCTCTCTGAAGCAGGCACCTTTTATGGCTGTGAGCAAGTCACTTCTATTATCTGCCAGACTCTTTGGTTTTAAAATGCAACTACTAGGGTTAACTGTCTCTTGGGTGTGTGTGGTAAGGTCTGATTAGCAGACATTTGTAAAGCATCGCAGTGATGGGAAGAGTACAATATGGCCTTATGATGTTTCACAGAGAGGGGGCTTAGGAGACGTGCATTCTCTTCTCAGCTCCACTACTGCCCTGCTGGGAGGTGGTACACGAATCAGTTCATTTTCTTACATCTCTGTTCTCCACCTCTGAAATGCAGGTAGCAGTGTTCACCTTTCCTTTTTACAGTATTTTGAGATCTAGAGATAAAAACTCTGAAAAAGCTAAGTATTATCCATAGCCAGTGGAGCTCTGTATCACCTTTCCCATCCTTCTCTTTATAGCTTTCCTCAGACTCCCATTGTGTGGGTTTCACACCTCTCTTTGCAGCAGCCACCCTTCCCTCATTTGGCCAAATAGCAAACACCCTGGTGAGCCTGGAGAACAATCCTGACACTGCCTCTACCAGTGACCGACTTGAAATAGAAACTTGAGGCATGCCTCTCTCTGGAAAATTACTTCAGAATACTGATAGATCAAGTGCCATTCACTCTTCCATCATTCTTTAACAGTCAAAGACATACAAATTAACAAGAGATTTGTTGATAGAACGACTATGTTCTATGAAATGACTGTTTCCCCAGTAGTTGAAAGAAAAATACCCTTCCAGTGGAAAATAGCACCCTCAGGATTTTCAGATGCTACATTCCACCAACAATCAAGTTTTCAACTTGCACAGCACGGGGCTTCCACTACAGATTTTATCCTCAAGCTATACAGCATGTTGGCATGTTATGTACACAGACAGATTTGCAGGTCCTTTCTCAAGTATCACTTAGGCAAAACTGTCTTTAACATCAGTGGGAGTTTTGCCAGAGCAAGGTTAAATAAGAACTGAAGGACATGCGGTCTGTAGCTGGTGTTCTTATTAATGTAGGACACAATTTGCAAATGCTTCCCAAGTTTGCTTTGGCTCATTTCATTGCTCAAATCTATCAACAGCCACAAAGCAGCTGTGATCTGGGCTGAGAATTTCCACCTCTGCGTTCAAGGTGCTGTAATAATGCTGCAATTCGAGGCTGAGCGGGTGGGAGTGAGCTGGGGAGGACTGCTGTGACAGTGATTGCTGAAAGGGCCTGCAGCATCCCAGTCCCTCGTGCCACGTGGTAGATTACAATCTTTTCCTCACTGAAATTGCTTTTGCCACCTCTTTTCCAAATGGTGACCTTTCCTAGCTCTGGGCAGCTAAGAAGTACAAAAAGGCTCTAAATTACATCCCCAGTCACCACCAGGAGAAAAGGGAAGACGTGAGCATCTGTGGCTCGCAAGGAGTGCTGCGTGGAAGCCCTCCACAGAAGCAGGTTGCTCTGTGCCAGCTTCCTAGCTTTGTTTAAGATGGAACATTTGATCCAAAGTGTATGTTTTTTCCAGTTGTTTTCCATAAATCATAATTCGTCAGCACTTTACTGAGGTCAAATTACTTTTTTTGGATTTGCCAAAATTGCCAGCGGTAGTGAAAAATACATTGTTCACGATTTTCAGGAAGTTCTGGGAGTCAGTGAGTGCAGCCTTAAAATTTGATGAGTACTTAAATCTTGAGTGACAAGGGCCTGAGCAGGAAAATTAGATTTATTAATTTGTTCTGTGAGATGGAAGACCAGTACAGACAGTGAACCACGTGCCACGGCTGCATCTCTGAGAGTAAAGTCTGTTGGAAATGACTCGCTCTCTTATAATAACTTCCTCTGTCTGGACACCCATGTAATGGTCTCTGCATATCTTACTGTGTGTTACATGTCATTTGGTGATCGGCCATTGGCCATGATCCAGCTCCAGCAGATTATATGTGTGTATGTATATATGTAGACTCATCTGTATTGTATGTACAGATATGTGTGGAATCCTGAACTCTCACAATTCTTGTTTCCGGTCTAATTATTCCTTTATAATTAATGTGCACACACCTCATTTGAGCAACATGTACTCGTTTTTCTCTTCATCCTGACCTTAGCCATCCTTTTGTGTCGCTCTTTCCCTCCACTCACATCTGTCACTCTGCAGAGGCAAGTAGATCATCTCTGGTATTATTTTGTTTGGTACAATCAGGTCTATTCCTTCCTTTCTACTTTGTTTCATCTCTCCAATCTCATTCCCATATTTTCCCCTCCCTGTCTCTTCCCATTTTTTTCCCTGCTGGTCAGCTCCCTCGACTCGCAGAGATTATACCTGAGCTGTTGTAGCAGCTTACACTGATATCCCTAAACATGGCGGAAAGAAATTGCTGGTTTTTATGTTTGGCATCCTGTTTCCCCCCTGTTTAAATCAGTTGGAGTGTTACTAGAACAACAGCAGTACTTGACTGCTTCTCTGCAGGGATCTCTCAATTAACTGAAGTTTGTATGGGGCTTTGAAGATACAAATCACTTTGGAAGTGTTTAGTAGTCATTATTTTTATTACCATAATTAATTTCAAAATGCTGGAGGTAGGATTTTGGAAGATAAAGCATTCTCCACAATCCCATATAATTTTAAATCGCACATTGTGATAATATTTTTTTCTGGCATAGATAGCTGCCCATTAGTGGCTAGGTGGGTTACCCACTGATTTCCAAGAGACCATGGAAAGGGATAGGCTTTTTGGAGATGATTGCAAAGGGCATTAAGCATTGTAAGCATCTTTGTGAATCTGGCACTCTTTTCTAAAAATCTCTGGAGAATTAATTCACTGTCTTTTTTTTTTTTAATACAGAAGGGCTGTTTTCCCAGGTCCTTGAGCCAGATAACTGAAAGCGATGCAACCTGTTTACAGTTTAGAAATGCAGCCTTCAAAGGGCCATGCGTAACTGGGGACCCTGGTGCTATACTAATTATTCTGCCTTCCTGGCTGCCCCTGAACAAGAGTAGTCAACACTTTTCTCTGTTTTTCCTGTTACAAGCCATACAAATATACAGTCCTAGTGAAAACTCCTGGGTGTGATTTTGCATCCCTGCTTTTAGCAATGACTCCCAATGTTATGAGAATTTCTGGGGCTGAAACGTTACCTCAGGTCCTAATTCTGAAAAGATTTAATGCTCAAATCTCAGCACTTTTAGTGCAAATCATCCCTGTGAATTCAGTGTGCCTTACATTATGAATTGTCAGGGTGTTTGTTTTGCCCCTTCTGTTACATGTCTCTGAGCACTGTAATACAGATGGCCAGCTATGCCTTTCTTTCATTATTTAATCTGTGAGTCTGCAGAAAGAACCCGTCTCATTGATTTTTGGAAAGTGTAAGAAGAAGAAGTGGGTGAGAGAGTCATTGACCCTGGCACTAATGGGGTGCATTCAAGCTGTGCTTGGAAGAGACCTGCTGTGACCTAAACAAGATTAGCGAAGTATAAAAGGATCTTTTTCTGTAAATGAAATTGATTACCTTACTAAGGATCACATGGGTGCTCCTCACAGTGTAGAAAGTACAATAGAAAGCTTTTATGTAATATTTTACTTGTTCATTTAATTATGCACTTTGGCTCCTGCCATCATAATCACAGTAACTAATAGAACATCTATCCAGAGCTGCAGGTGTCTCTCATACAAATTATAAAATGATATATAAAATAAATAGTGAATGTCAGTGTAGTATAGAAGGAAATAGCTAATTTTAGGGACCTTATCTGAGCTGCGGACTTTCACACTGATTTTAGAGCACTGATACATCCACTTGGTTGCTAGGTACAAGCCACAGCACTTTGTAGTGCAGATGAGCTGCCTGCATACTTTGTAATTGTTTCTCACATTAGCATTAGGCAGTGTTTTCACACTATCCTTCACCAACTGGATGTGTTTAAGCATTGAGTACATAGAGGCTCTGGGAAGCGTGCTGGAAATAGTCCTAGAAATTGCCTCCGCTCTGTCTTAAAAATGATGATGTGAACTGTATGCTAATGTCCTTATTTTTGAGCGTTTCATCTAACAAGTAACATTTTGTTGCCTCGCCAAGATGCATTCTATCTAATTGCCTCCCCACGTCCGTGCCATTTATGTCTGTTTAAGGTATCACGTCTGGACGAAAGGGCATGCGCCAACGAACTTTGCCAAGTGGCGAACAGCCACCACCCCCTACCGTGTCGAGTGGGAAGCAGACTTTGAGCCATACGTTGTTGTGAGGAAGGACTGCCCAGAGTATGACAGGCGGTTTGTTGGATTTGGCTGGAACAAAGTAGCTCACATCATGGAACTGGATGCACAGGTGAGGAGACGACACCTGCATATCTCACCCAGCGGCTAGGCAGGAGGGTTGTTAAAATGAAATCAGTGCTCTGTAGAAAGGCTTCAGGCTTTGCGTCACCAAAGTACTCATCTGACCTTATTGAGCTCCTGAACGAGAGTGCCTGTTGAGTTGGGAAGACTCAGCTTAGTCCATGTCAAGCATTAAAAGCAGAACTAAGTCTAAGTTAGTTTAATTGTCAGTACTGAGAAAGTTGTTTTGAAGTGGCACAGTCCCTGCAATGTCCACCTCCTGGCCAGCAGTGTGCCTTAGCACTGCAGCACATGTTGAGAGTCTCATAACCTGCTAGGGGATCCACAGACTTAGCTGGAAGTTTTTTTGGTTAAACTGAGGTTACTGAGTCCCAAATGCTAGTTTAGAATTCAGAAAGCAATCTCAAATTGAATCCAAAGCAAGCTTCTTCGGTTTCTGGCCTGGATTTGCAGCGCATCTCTGCAAAGCCAAGGACTGCATTTTGAAAGTCTCTGGCTGTAGAGCAGCCTCTAGAGGATCTAGCTACTTGATCCTTGGCCTACCTTCCTCTTGTATCTGTGACTTGGGATGAAGTTCTTGGGCAAAATATGTAAGAGTAAGGATGTTGCAGAGGAAGCTTGAGAGTCTCAGATTAGCACGAGAGCTCTCAGTCCCCGCCACTGACGTAGATCTTAGGGTCTGGCAGTGACTATGGCTTTGTGAGAGCCTGGTGCTGCTGATCCTTACTGAAATGTCAGGGTTTGCATCTCGCTATTGCCCTTGACTGTGAAGCTAACCACTGTGGTAATCAGCAGGATTTGTTATAGCATTTCTTTATAGTTTGAGTTTGTTTGGGGGTTTTTGTTTGGTTTCAAACCTAGTTTTTGAACTAGTAACATTTCATGCTAACCAAAAAACATGGGGTTTGGCCATCTATATCCTCCTATGGTAGCTTCTGCTATGGATCTGGAAGAGAGCTGATCCTTCTCTGCTCAACTCTTAACAGTTTATGTGAAGCAGAGCAGCACAAGGCATACAGCAAGATGCTGGGAAATTGTGTCTGAGTTGTGGGCTATTTGTGTGAAGGCATGTTTGTGGGAGGCATATTTTCTACTGCTTACAAAATCACATAGTCACCTTGCGCTGGCAGCCATTTGCCCTGTTTGTAGAAGGGCATTCCCAAGGAATTTGTACCTACTTACGTTGATAAAAAAAATTATGACAGACTAGAAAAAAAAGGCCCCTTATCATTAATAATAACATTTTGCTCTGCTATAGCACTTTAATTTTCCAATGCACTTTCCAAACGCTAATCATTTAACCATCAGTTGTGGAGAGTGTTAGGGTAATGATATATTATTTGTTAATCTGGGTAACAAGGCTTTATGTTCCCACTGGCAGCTCTCATCTAGCACTCACAGTTTAACTCTTCTGTTCAGAGATGTTTGCCCAGCATACAGATTTACACATGGGAAAATGGAACATTTTGCAAAGTTGTTCATCATACAGGTATTTTAAAAAGCCATTGAGTTGCAGCTAACTCTGGGGAATTGTTTTTCTCACTCTTCCAGCCTTAAAAACATTCTCATATTGAAAAGAAGCTTAATTTCCATCATGGGTAGCAACACGGATGTTGGCCTGTTCTCCCACAGAATCAGCCTGGAGAGGATCTGGAATCACATAGCTACATCCCCGTATGGCATTCCTCTGCTTCGGGGTGTCCACAGATCAGGTTGCTGCCAGCCGCTTGGCTGGTTTCATTACCAGCAGGCAGAGCAGCTTCCCAATTGAATTATTTCACTGCTCCTCACAACTGCAGTGTCTGTCAAGAGGACTGTTTCATTTTCTGTACCAAGGGCCTGTGTCACTGCCATCCTTCAGAGCAGCACACTGTGTGGAAATAAGCATCATTATTATTCTGGAGGCATGTATATGTCCACGGAGCTGGATGCTGTCCAAATACATAGATAATGACAGTGTTCATCTAAAGAATGTATAACCTGTGAGATAGGCACAGAGGTTCCTGCCAGTGCATTGCTTTGTCCATAAATGTTTCCATGTAATAGAGATGGATCATTAGGAAGCCTTTCCCTGTTCTTCTAGTGACTGTGGAACTAGACTGTGAGCATCCCTTTTGCCAGGACACTAGCCCAGCATCTTTCAAAGAGGCTTATTAGCAGTAGACTCATACAAGTTTTTGGAAGGCTGTAGGTGCCTGAAGGATTTTCAGAAGGATGGGAGCATTGCTGTGCTGAACAGTTTACACTACAGAGCATAGACAGTCCCTGAACTGCAGGGTTGCTGACTTCAGATGCAAACAGAGAGCAAAGACTGTAGGAGGGGAGTGGGTCTTTCTCTGCAGCTTCAGCTCTTAGTTTTAAGGTCTTGTAAAGACGTATTTTATAGTTTGTTGTTTATCAGCTCTCCTCACTTCATCATGCCAGCCTATTTTTTGTTTGCATTTGGTTCCCCATTAATTCCAAGTGTTTTCCAGCTAAATAAGTTCTGCCTGTGAGCATCAAGATTATTTTGTTCTTGCTGTACATTCATCACCCCAAACACAAGCTCAGAGGGGCCTATTCCCATATATGACCGCATTGTAACTTGGCACAAAGATTTGACACTTCAGCACTGTCTGGCAGGGAAGAGGCATTCCCATAATAAGAAAGGAGCAGCCATACAGCTGCATCTGCACCTAGCTGTCCAGTACATGCTGCTGTTTCATAGGTGTCTCTGGGCAGGTACTGCAGCTTTAGCTACACTTTGGGGTCTCCAGTACCACTGCCTGAGTTGGGATATAGCTCCACATTGCATTCTGCTCACTTTTTTCCATTTCATTTGCGTTTTATTTTGAGCTGTGTAGATCAAACACTTGGTTTCTGGTAGCATTGTAACCCAGCAGCTTTCAGTCTTTCTGGGTTGATCATGTTTGTTCCACTAACAACTTACATGGGCAGCCTGTTCCAGTGCCTCACCACTCTCACAGTAAAGGATTTCTTCTTAATACCTAACCTACATCTCCCCTGTTTAAGTCTGAACCTATTACCCCTCGTCCTGTCACTACAGTCCCTGCTGACAAGACCCTCCCCAGCATCCCTATAGGCCCCCTTCAGATACTGGAAGGCTGCTATGAGGTCTCCAGGCAGCCTTCTCTTCTCCAGGCTGAACAGCCCCAACTTTCTCAGCCTATCTTCATATGGGAGGTGCTCCAGTCCCCTGATCATCCTCGTGGCCCTCCTCTGGACTTGCTCCAACAGCTCCATGTTCTTCTTATGCTGGGGACACCAGAACTGCACACAGTGCTCCAGGTGGGGTCTCACGAGAGCAGAGTAGAGGGCCTTCAGGCCTGCCTTTTGTACCATTTCCCCATTATTTGGCTTATATGGAGTAAAATATTGTAAAATATAAAGTAGATCTTTCATAAAACCAAGCAAAATCAACTTTAAAAAGAAGGCTTATTTGTCTTATCTGTATGAGTTTGTAATTTCTGAGACTCACACTGCACTGTTGTGTGATGGAGCATGTATGACTGTGGAGGTATGGCAGAGATGTGTCGCAAGGGGGCTCAGGGACATCCTCACAGCCAGTGTCTTTCTCCCCCAGGAGTACGAGTTCACGGTGCTGCCCAATGCCTACATGATCCACATGCCGCACGCCCCCAGCTTCGACATCACCAAGTTTCGCTCCAACAAGCAATACCGCATCTGTCTCAAGACCCTGAAGGAGGAGTTCCAGCAGGATATGTCACGCCACTACGGCTTTGCAGCCCTCAAATATCTCACGGCAGAGAGCAACAGCTAGCACATCAGAGCCCGTGTGAGGGAAATAGGGACACCGGAGGGAGGAGCCGCTCAACGTTTGGGGTCTTCAAACTTCGAACTCAGAAATACTTTCTGGTTTTATATCATACTTGGCAGTTCTAACAGTAGAAATTTGAAGTGAGATGTCTTCGAACTATGCTCATTTGTCTCTTCCCCGACTACCCCAGGCCTTTCAGCTTTAGCGTTCATGAGGTGTCAGCAAGAGGAGCCGGCCACGTGCCCGCCATGCCGACGGAGCTGGGGACTGGGCTGGGGCTGGGAAAGCACTCTTGCTCTGTTAACTGCAGAGCAAAGACAGACCTTCAGAATATAGGATTTCATGTTGCTATTTAATAATTTGACATGCTTTTTATCTGTAAAGGAAGATCTTCGGGTCGCTGTCCTGTGAATTTCAAATCTGCACTACTCTAAAAGGGAACTCTCACCTGTGAACTTTCACAGGGGCCCTGTTACCATGGATGACCTTGTTAATGCAGGATGAGCCAAAGGTCTGAATTAGCCTTGAAAACAAAGGGGACGCTTATATAGTACTGCACTCCAGAGAAGGTGTGTTAACTGGCTTAGGTGTATACATGATACCGGTTGGTCTTTTACTCTCAAATTAGTTGTTTTATCAGGAAAATTCCCTATACCCCACCCCGCCTTTTCCCCAGTCCTAAATGCTGCTCCTTTCCTTGCCAAGGAAATGTCTCCCTTGTGTTTCTTTCCCATCTTCAGTTCTGGTGGTCCAGTAAAGAAGACAAGTAGGCTCTGCCAGAACATGAACAGAACTTGTCAGTGTAAGGTTTGTTTTCACCAGAGCAACTTGTTCGTGTGTGTCTCGTAAAATAAAGGGCCTGGCTGAAACTCTTTATCCTTTTTTAGGCAAGAATTGGATTTTGCCTATGAGGCACATTGTGCCGGGGGGGATATTGATTTGTAGGCTTATTTCAGTGCATGCCCATCTGTGAAGGCACTGGGCCTTGGGCTTTAAGTGGACTTCTCTGATGAACAGGGAATATAAACACAGCAACTAGCAGCCTTGGTGCTCTCCTGCTGCCTGCTGCAAGGTCTCAGAACTACTTCGTTAAAGGAGTTTATAATTAAAAGGAGCAGAACTGTTAGGAATAAACTCCCCATTCGAGGGGGAGAAAAGAATGTGTTGGGAATCTGAGTGTGAGTGTTCACTTGAACGTGGGCTGGTCAAGCTCACAACTTTGGTACACATAGGAATATGCTGGTGGGCGGAGAGGAAACCTAACAAGCAAAATGCAGAAAACAAGACACTGGACTTTTTACCATTTTCTTTATTCTTCAGTATTAATGTTGTGTTTACATGGGATGCAGAGATGAGGTTTAATGCACTACCCCTTGCAGGGCTATTTGTAATTTCTGTTGCAATGTTAATAGAGAAAGCAGAAACAACTCAGTGAGAAATGTGTCTGTCTCCTTACCCCAGATCCCCATACAACCACGGTACCAATACCACTGCCTGAGTTGGGAAATGGATCCACATTGTGTTCTGCTCAGTTTTTTTCCCCTTTTGTTTTTCAGCCACTGGGCCTTCTGCTTTCCTCCCCACCTCCTCTCTCTAGAGCTTGGTTTTATTTCTAACCTGACATTTCGTGAGAGCTTTCTGTTATGGTGGAAACCACGTGGTTAAACCAGACATTTAAACTACAAATATCAGTTCATCATGCTGTGTATATGTAAGAAAAGCCCAAAAAAAGGCAACTTCTTTGACAAGAAATAAAAAGGGGCGGGAGGCTGTGTGTAATTTTCACTTTTTCCCCTGGGAGTGTTGGCTGCATAAGAATACATCACTGCATAATTTTCCAAAGTGCTTTTCTTCTGTTCTTAATGGCTTTGTGAAAAGATTTACATAAAACACTGGGAAGAGCTGGGAAGAAGTGAAATGAGTGCTCAGTCCTGGCTAAAATATATTCTTTTAAAAACACCAAAATCTTAACTACCTAAGTCCTGTATTACTCACCATTAAGGGTCAAGGTCACTGTGCATGTTGAGAATGAGAACCCTGTAGCACAGGGGCCTGTTCATTAGCTAATGTGCAGAAGGATGTCAAAAGCTGATCCTAAGAGAGCCTAACACCAGTTGTCCCTACATAAAATCTCCAATCAGAGCTTCAGAATGACCATCATTATGTTTCACATATATTAAAAACTTTCATTTCCAGATGTATGATTTTCCTTGGCTTGACAACGTTGCCGAAGGGTGGACTGGATTGCCCTGCAGCAGCATAACCTGTAGCATGGGCCTGTATGTTGTTTTGATGTGCCATTATCAATATGAACATTATTTTCTACTCAGTGGTCATGAGATGATGTAGATGGGGGGAGCAGGGAGGTAATCATTTGCTATTTGCCTGTCTGCATAGCAAGTCATGGAATGTTCTGGGTAAGCTTAGGTGTGCTGGCTGGTGTAACCAGCTCAAGGATTGATAGTAAGTTCGAAGAGCCCCTTTTTTTTTACCTTTATAGACACTGTACTGACTCGTATCTGTCACGTCATGTTTGTCTGTGTGCTTCATAATTAGGGAAGTGTGAGGCTTGGGTTTTCTTAACACATTTCAGCCATTTTACATGATAGCAAATTAGAATTACGTGTCTGTCTGTAACTGCCAGAGCTCCTCCAATACCACGAAAAAATCACCACCGACAACAACAGAAGCCCCCAACTCAGTTATAACACTGTCTTCCAGTCCTCTGCTGTAGTATTTGATAGCAAATTTGTGACTTAATTATCAGTTTTCTCCTGAAATCTTCAAGAAATATCAGATAAGCCTGGTAACTTAATGCCTTTGATTTATTGACTTGTTCCACCAACTTCTCTCTTGAGTCTTCAATCTCCTTATCTTTAATATTTGGAAAGTAGGAGTCTTTCATTTAGTTTTCACTCCAGCACCCTCCCTGGTGAAGACTGATGCAAATAAATCGTTTAGATTCTTGGCAATGTCCTTATTGTCTTTAATTGTTTCTTCTACTTACTGTTTGGGGTGGCCTTCTGGTTATGTCCGGTTTTCTGCTTTTGGTGTACTGAGCAAATGTGTATTTTCAGTTTTAACTTCCTACTGTTTGCTCTTCAGATTCCCTCTTAGCTTGCTCAAACTCCATCTTAACTATTACATACTTTCTTTTCAGGTTTACAAAATTCTGATTTCCATTCCCTAAAGGTTTCTTCTTTGGCCTGAATAACTTCTAACATTTCCAGTTTAGCCATACCAGCATTTCCTTGTCCTCATCTTCCATTTATCTGAGGGGATACCATACACCATGGCTGTTGATAAGCCTTATCCATTTTTTAGTCCGAGGGCTTCAGTTTTTCTTTTTTATTTAGGGCTACTGCTTCTTTAAAAGGAAAAAGGGGTTTTGTTTTTAATTTTTTATATCAAACATCAGCCTATTATTGTAGATTTGTATTTTCCTCTTTACCTTTCCTAAATGCTGCCCTTTTCCTGGTCAAGGGATCAGAAATAAAATCTTATGAAATTCTTTTTTTCTTCTAATTTGGGCTCTTGCCTTGACATGTTTTATTCTGTGGCTCCCTTTTCCCCCTTCACTCAAAAACATTGACATGTATGAGTCACTGCAAACTTTTCAGTTCCAGAGCCTGAAATGTGTATTTATTTCCCAGCACCTTCTGACATCCCACCACATTTCAGACATAATTATTATTCCAAATAACAATCAGCAGGCTGGCACCCAGTCCTATTTTTGTTTTCAGGCTTCTCACTTTGATAGAGCAGGCTTTGCAAGTTTAAGTTTTGGGCAAAGCACTTGCCTTTATTTAATGCCTTATTGTAACCTTCTAGTAAGTTCCCATGATTTCTCTCTGTTGTCACGGTGTATACTTTCAAAAGTTTGGCTGTAGCTTCCATGCTGTCATTTTCTGGCTAGGAGTCATCTACCACTGCCTACCTGGTAGACCTAGAAAATGTCTTTCTCTATTCTGACTAGTCCTTAGTATCCATAACGGGACTTTTCCAAGTCCTACTTTTAGTAGTTCTTTACAGCCTTTCTTGTTTCCTGTGTCAGCAATCTGGTTCCACTTCATAATTTGTTTTTGGGTGGTTTTTTTTTCTCTTTTTAATCATCATCTTGGACTCTGTAATATAAAGGAATTAGCAGCTGTACTTGCAATTCCATCGCTTTTGTTAGACTTCATATCACATATGCTGACATGATTCCTAAAGTGCTCATTTTTTACATGGTAGGCGTCATGTGGTTTGTATGTAAATCATAAACTGCATTTTCCTTTTACTGCAACAAACAGAGCTATTTTGTAGTATTACTTGCAGTAGCTGTTGCAACAGAGTAAGCCCTGTGTTAGAGCGAAAAGCACAAAAACCTTATCAGAACTGTAGCTACTGTTCCTCTCCGCAGGGGAATAAGGCCCTAGCACAGCTGAACAGTTTTATAAATGCCCTGCACAAAACATGTTGCACATTATTTTCTGGTAGGTATAATCATACATTGTCCAATTAAATATGAAAAATACATTTTTAATGTTCTCATTTTTACATGCAATTCTGTCCAGAAGATAATGCATTTCCTTCTCTATCTTGCCAGTTTCTCCCATTACTCCAGCCTGCCTAATAGCCCCATCTGTTTTCAGCTGAGAAAGATTAATGAACAACAGCACTGGGAGTCCTGGCAAATCAGCAGAGATATTACTCTTAGGCATTGCACAGGACATTCTTTGCTATTCTGCCAGATACTGTATGGGTGTTCCTCAGGTTTCAACACAGCAACAGCAGAACACAGCAAGCTCAGCAAGTGGGGTGAGAGCATCATTATTTATGAACTTCAGCAAGGCCTAATACATTAGATGGTGGGAGTGCTAAAAAAAGAATGTATCGTTGTGAGCTCAAAAAGTATTTCAACTTTAGGAAAAGAAAGCAGCTAAGTTTCTGCAACTCAGCAAGTGAGACTGGAACAAATCAGTCACTAGTAGACGGCGACAGCCTAGTATTTCCACTGCAGTATTCAAAATGCAGAAGCTAAATGAAGTCACTTTTGCAGCAGGAATTCATAATGTATATTTATATGGTGTGTTTACATCCTAACACGTAGGTGAATTGGGGATTGTTTGAAGGGTGTTACTTTGGTTCACAATATAAAATTGTTTGGAAAAGCTTCTGGCTGTGCACAGCAAATTACAGCTCAGGAAATGCTTACAAACCGGAATTTATAAATACCTAGTTTTTATAGGAATTTGTCTTCATGAGTAGTTAAACATTCCCAAAACAAAGGCTGTGGGAATTTCAAAAGGTGCTATGTACGTGTCAGTTGTCTGGAACATTTTCCTTGTACGGCTACTTGGGATTTGGGAGTAATTTGCTCATCAGAGATGAATTGTTATGATTGGTTGAAAAAATAAGCTGGGAATTAGAGACCCAGCCAAATATTTATTTGTATGATTGATCATAGGAATGTATTTGTGCAAATACGTTAATGGATACAGCAATGGAGTTAGCTCATTGAAGGTGTCGGGATGCAAAAGATCTGAAACCCAGGCTAAGAGCTTAGTATCTTTTCAGTCATTCTGTGTTAGAGTTTCCCCTTATAGCATGAGAACACTTTCCTGTCTCCTAGCTAATTGCTATTTTTGTAGGGTTAAGAGGTCCTAAATCTTGGCAACTTGGATTCATGGGAAGTCACTGTGCAGGTGACAGAGGCTGCGTTTGAGCTCCATGGTCCAATGCCGTGACATACAAGATTTCAGCCCTATAGAAATAGTTCTGACCTGGGGGTAATTCTCTGATCAGGTGTGTAGAGAGGTCCCCAAACACATAAAGCCAGGTAATTCAAGGCAAGCTAAGTCTATTCCTCAGTATTATGGTAACATAGTTCTCAGACAATAGATGTGTGACTTTTCAACATTAACCATTATATCACAAGACTCCACTAAGGATGCATAATCAGTCATGTGAAAGACAGAGGATCTGAAATCCAAGTTGCAGGTGAAGCTGGTGATTTGCTCATAGAGCTTCTTTCTGCCCCCTGGCACATATGTAATATGTCTCTACACAATTTGCTGGGTGTTTTTTAGAGGACTCCTCTCATTCTAGGCAGAGTTGATGGGATGATACTTAGGGAAAAAAGCAGCTTGTGATACTTTCTACTGTTGCTCTCATAGATCTTTTCCTAATACGATAGCTGCCTTGATTCTGAGCAAAGCCAGACTTTTTTCTTCTTTTTTTTATTTTTTTTTTTTTTCTAAAGGATAGGTATAAACTGAGATTTAGGAAAGGCAAATATCCCCCCAAATATTTCTGAGCAGAATGCCTGCAGTTCTCTTCTACAGGATTTTCCTGTGTGGAGGGATCCCATGCAGCTGATGGAAATGGCCTTGTAGCACTCACTGCCAACCCATGAATGCTAACAGCTGAACATCCAGGAGTGGTGAATCCCAGCTCTGACCAATCATGTCTGCTCCATCTCTGGGAGCATTCAAATGACTCATCAAGAGTCTGTCAGGTAAGCTATGAAAAGGTAGAGTAAGTAACAGGGGTGGGGGGCATGAGGGGTTTAAAGAGCCTGATTTCCAGGAGTGAGGGAGGCAAAACATGCTGAGGCTCCTCAGAAGATCTGTTAGTAGGAAATTTGATGCTCCAGGGAAGCCTGGGCTGTAGCTATCATGAGATGGTCGAGTTTGAGATCCTCAGGACAGTGAGAAGAGCATGCAGCAAGCTCACTGCCCTGGACTTCAAGAGAGCACACTTATGGGTTCAAACTTAAACAGGGGAAGTTAGGTTAAGGTTAGATATAAAGAAGTTGTTCTTTACTGTGAAGGTGGTGGGCACTGGAATGGGTTGCCCAGGGAAGTTGTGAATTCTTCATCCCTGGCAGTGTTCAATGCCAGGCTGAACAGGGCCTTGGGTGACATGTTTTAGTGTGAGGTGTCCCTGCCCATAGCAGGGGGATTGGAACTTGATGATCTTAAGGTCCTTTCCAACCCTAACTATTCTATGATTCTATGATCTGTGGGTTGGACTAAGCTGATTCTGCATCTGTGTCGCTTCTTATTCAACACTGGCCAATGTGCCCCACCTGCAGTAAACCTATAGGCTGTAAAATGCATGAAAGTGAGCACTGAGATTAAACCATTCTCAGCTCAAAGATGTTTAATTTGTATCAGTTCTTTGGATTCCCACATTGCTCCTTTGCTGATCCTGAGAAAAGGAAAAAAATAGCAGTTTGATAACAGTTAGAGTCTGACTACTCAGGCTTTTTCAAATTATCAGCACTGTGGTCAATGGTTGGGGCGAAGCTGAAGTTAGCAAGGCTCATAGAATTTCTTCATTTTATCTGCCTAGAGATCTGTTATTCCAGCAGTGCCCTCCAGCAATCCTGTAAGGGAAGGAAAAACTCTCCATGAGCTCTTCATCCGGTTGATACCAACCACTAGCACCAAGAAGGAAGCTACATGACTGTCTACATTGAGGTTTTCTAGCTGGCAGTAGTGAGTTTATCATGAAATCTGTTGTTCTGATGATAGAATTTGCTGAGCTTTTCTGCATTTTAGGTGTATGCTTGAGTATACATCTGAGTGACAGAGGCTCCTTGGGGCTAGGAAGAGATGGGACTCAGCAGCTTGTTTGTTCAGAGTAAGAACAAGAGGTATGTATTTTCCCTCAACATCTTGCAATTTTTATTAATAATATCAGCATCAGTCCAGCTGTCCTGAGACTCAGTGTTCAGGCTGGGCAGTAAGCTTCTGCTGTCTGTGTTGATAAGAGGACCGATAAAATGATGCTTTCTGTCCATAACATCAATGAATATTGCCATACAGGTTCAGATGGCCCATGTAGAATTTACATCACTTTTCACTGCTGGGGTTTATTCAAAGAACAGCAAAGGCAATTAAAAACTTAAATTGCTGAGTCCTGCAAGGACCCACAAGGATTAACATTCATGGAGATTTGCCAGTGCAAGATACCCACCAAGTTAACCTGCCAGCTTTTGTCATGGACATGGAGAATGCAGGTACCATCTTCTTCTTTCTGATTACCCTTCATAGAGCAAAACAAGTGCATGTAATAAGAACAACCCTGTGACCAGATCACCCAAGACCCAAATATTTATATGTTTTGTTGCTTTCATTTCCATTTTCGTATGTGGAATTTACAGTGTGCAAAATTTGTTGATTTTCTTAAGCTGATGCAGCTTTCTTCTGCATCAGTCAGACTTGCAAACATCATAGAATTGTCTGGGGTGGGTCATTGAGATGTCCTCAGCATCACTTTAGTGCAGAGAGAGCTCCTCCTGTAGCCTGGTGGATTCTTCCTCCCTTTGTGCTGTCACAGGCTTTATTTTTATCTTAGCAATGTCTCTTCCAGTAAGTATGAAAGACTACTGGTTTGTGCTAGACCACTGTGTGAGCTCATTACTAAAGCAATGTTTCTGGCATGGCACCTGGGCCTTCATACAGATTTATTCTGCAGGGTTTTTTTCCAATTTTAGTCTTCAAGCCTATACCTGAGAGACATTTCAGCAATTTGAAGCTGTAAGAAGGGATCACTATGCTTTATTTTTGGCATATTCATATTATTCAAACTTTTCTGGCCGCTACAGCCATGTATCTTCCAGAAGAATATTGTTTTGAGAGGAAGAGAGTCATTGCCATTAACCCAGTGCGGCTGAAATCATCACCATTTATGAAGATAAGCAACTTACCTAAGCCAGAAGTTTTAGCTCAAGTTTCTACAATTTACAAATTTGCTGCTATTTCTGTAGGGCTTCATTTCAGGATCCTTCTTCAGCCAGCTCATTCTTACACTTTTTTTCCACATTCCCAATCTGCTGCACCTCCAGTCAATGTTTAAACCAGCCTTAGGCAGGTGTTGGCAGGTATTTTAATGACAGTACAGACAGTTTCCACAGTGCTGAGGTCTGGTTACAGCTATTACATAGAAAAAGGTATCTCACTATTGCTGGTTGTCTTAAACTGGCAAGAAAAAATAGAAGAAAAACAAATACTTGGGGGCTGCTGGGGGAGAATAGAGCAAGGGACTTGAGTCTTTAATGCTGTTACTGCCAAAACAAGATTAGGCTGCTGACACATTATTACAGGTTGGTAGCCATGCGTAAGATGACAGTGGTGATTATGTGTGGCTCTGGAAGAAACAATGACTTTAGAAGACTTGATGTAGATCATTTGATCTGAGACCACAGGTTTTGCCTTTCCCATGCATTTGAATTGCCTTTCATAAAGCTATCTCTCAGTAGCACGATTCCCAGTGTGCAAGCACTAACGAGGATAACAAGCTGATAAACACTCCCTTTCCTTCTAAACTCACTATAGGTCATGTTGCCATCAATTACTCTGTTTCTCCAGTCTACAGCAGAGGGTCCAAAACCTGAAGAAGGTTAGCACCAAAGTGACCTAAATACCAAGTGTACTTTACAGTGCTGGAATCCAGAATACTTTGCAGTGTGGGTTTTTTGGTGCCCAGCTGGAATCATTCAGGCCCAGATTCAGCCCCTACAATATGACAGCTCTCTGAAACCCACAGCGTTGGACTTGGTCCCGTTAATTTCCTTTGATAGTTGATGGCATTAGCAGGACTTCTGCAGAGAATATTTCTGTTCACCTAAACTCTACATGACCCTTTGCTCTCTACCAGAAAAGGTTACAGTGCTGATGGTCCTCTCATGAGTCCCTCAGGTGAACACCTGCCCAAAGTAACATGGGAGACAAACTGGCCCAGTGAGCATCAGTTTGAGAGCTACCACCTATTCAGTTAAGATTGAAGGTGTCAAAATCCCCTGGAAGCTAAGCAGAAAGTGCTGTGATGCCGTATACTCAATATTAGCTGACAAACTCGAAAAAACAACCATCCATATAATGGAAAACATAGGTGGATCAGCCATGGGAGGGAAATGATTTGTGGATTCTAGAGATTGTGATACACGTTGTGGCAGGCAGCCTGTGTTCACAGCCAAGAAAGCACTTATTCTCAGCATAAAGCTGTGGGCTTCACAATGGTCGTTAAAATAATACCCTTGGCATTGTGGGTCAAGTTGTGCAGTGTTTGTTGCACTGCATTATCACTGTGCATTTCTGCCAAGAGCAGAGGCAGCATTTGCAATGTGCCAGCCATCACTTCTCCAAAAGTGCAGGTAAAAAATCCATGAGAAGGAAGGGCAAAAGAAAAAAATCAGAACAAAACACAACAACAGTGTTCATGTGTGTTTCTTCTTGACACTGAAACTTCATTCCCTTTCTGTCATGATCGAGGTGATTCTACATTCTCCAGGAGACAATGGGGATTGTTCAGCTTTAGGGTGAACCATGCATGAAACAAGGCTTGTAATTTTCTTGCAAGGTTTGCGGCACTGAAGGGTTTTGAATCTTCAGCTTACCACCCTGTCAGTACATTATCTGACTGGCTGGACTTGTAATTGAACTAATACTGAACTCTTTTGCTTCTCTCCCCGGGTTGGGGAAAGATCCTTAAGTAATGTTCAGAAAAGGAAAAAGGAAAATGTGTCTTTTCTTATGCTGCTCCATCTCCCAAGCACCTCTCCCTCCTGGGTGAGACTGAAGCAACTTGCATTTAGCACAAACCACTTAGTTTACCCATATGCTTCAGTCCATGTGTAAGTTTTCTAGGTGACAGTTTTATCTGGGGAAATGCTGTTTAGATTGTGTGCACAAAACCAATGGCTTGTAAATATTAAAAAAAAAAAAGAGGAGAAAAATTAATTTTCAGTTGTGCAATAAAATTGTGAAATAATCCTCTCAATTCCTTTCAAATCCCTGACTTGACGTGTGCTGGTTTCAGGAGCTGGTTTTCAGTTTCCGGCTGTTGTTCCTTCAGACAGAAACAAACAAAGAGAGGTCATGGACTGTTTTGTTTTCATCTTTGAGCTTTTTATTACTATTTGATTCTGCATTGTCATTCCCTTTAATCTGGTTTATTCCGCCAACCCTGGGTCAATTGGACACATTAGTACAAAGCTGTTCCCACTGCAGACAGGTGAGTCATTATCTGCTCAGTGTTAATCATACATTTATCTGCTCTACTTGACCTTCTTCCTGCTGTTGTCTTTGTGTAATCAAAGATAAGACTTTAGTAGATGAGGGGAGTTTATTCAGTTCATATTTAGAGTATGACAACAAGCAGATGGAAGAGGAATGACACCTCACCAACAGCATGGAAACAAATCCAGCTAACAGGTTAGCGTTGCAAATGCTTTATGTGCCAGATGGAAGCATGGATTTTCCATTATACAGAAGTCCTTCACTTGGTAACAGAAAAATACGATGCAAAAACCAAAAGCCTTCACTTTGCTGTTAATTCAGCCTAGCTGATAGGTTTCTCGGGTGCTCAGAGCTGCAATTGCACCTCCCATAATCTCACAGTCGATACATCCTTTAGCACTAATAATTGGAACCATAGGACTATAGCTCTCTTCCTCCCTCCTCCCTTTTTAACTTCATTATCAAGAAAGGAGATGGGATGTAAGAGTGGGGACACAGGTCAACTGCATAATCCTTTCAGTGTGGGTTTTGGGTTGTTTTTTTTAACTAAAGTTCAAAGTAAAGTCTGGTATAAGAGTGCGTTTGCTGGGTGTGACAGCACAGATATTCATTTGTAGGGATAGCATAAAGAATAGGATGTCCCTGAATGTGGGCTATGGAGTCTCTCTCAAATATTGAATAGAATATGAACAAAAAATACTGTAAATTGGGAGGCTAGCTGAATTTAGAATCATAGAATAGTTAGGGTTGGAAAGGACCTTAAGATCATCAAGTTCTAATGATTACAGAATCAAATGGATTTTGTGTGCAGGAACAGGCTGGGAGTCCAAGAAGACTTAGAAAGAATGAACTTTGGATTCATTATCAGAAACATAAATACTTGGAGAAGTATATATACATATAAATAGGTAGAAAATAATTCACAGAAAAAGATGAAGGACTGGAAATGTACAAGTGGGAGTTTTATAAGCTGAACTCTGCAATCATTGGGGAAAAAGAAAGAAAAAAACTGCAGGTGTAGCTCCCTTAAACTCCCTTTCTTTGCAGCAAGGAAAAGCTGTCTTGTACTGGGAAATGAATGTTTGAGCAGGTGCAAGAAGTGAATGGCATTAACCGTGTAAATAGCAGCTGATTTTCAATAATCGGGCTCTCAGAAGGGATGCTCTGTCAATGCTATTTCCATATTACTCACAAAGCTTCCTATCCATCCACCTCTGACAAACTGGTAACAAAGAACAGTGCTTCCTTTAGAATTTATGTCAAACATTAATCCTCCAGGACAGATGCGGTAGGGCAGATTACCTTGGGGTCAGAAGTTATGTTCCAACAAAAGGGGGCAAATTGAGTTCCTAAGGCTGAAGTAGTGATGGGACATTACCCACTTCTGTACCTACTCTCCTCCAGGCGCTGTATGATTCCTGGTGGTCTTTGTGTAGCCACATTTAGCTTCAAGCTGCTTTAAAATAAGAGGTAGCTAGTGACCAGATTATTCAAATAGATGGGGGATAAGTGTGTGTGCGCTGCCTCAGGGTATGTTATGCTGTTCAAGAACCAGGTGTTAATCTGGGAATTGCAGAGTGGTTCAAGTTGGAAAGGACCTTAAAGATCATATAGTTATAACCCCCCTGCCATGAACAGGGATACCTTCCAGTAGAACAGGTTGCTCAAAGCCCCATCCGGCCTGGCCTTGAAACAAGAGTTCTTCCACAGATTTATCTGTTAAAATGGCATAAATGAGGGTTATCTATTTCCCTAGTTTGCCGCTTTATTGTTTTTGTCTCTGGTTTCCACAGACCAAATCTGGCTACCATTCTTCACTTTCCTATCATACAAAAGCAGTCTACAGTACCCCTCCTTTCTCTGCCCACCCAAATTATACCTCAGGAATAACTCTTACATGATGGTAATATGAATTGCATGCCCTGTATGGTCAATGTACCTGTAAGATACCCAGTGTCTGAGGGGAACAGAAGAATCAAGATCTAATTCACATGTCAAAATTTGGATTACATAGCCCAGGCGCTGGAAGATTCTGAAAGCTTTAGTCTTGGTAATTCCGTATTTCAATATAAATAAGAGCATAGCATATTCATAGCCAAAAAAGGGTGGCAGTTGTACTAACCCAAATGTAGTGAAAACCTGTGATGAAACCTGTAGCATCAGTTGGTCACTAAATAGCCTTTGTATACCAGGAGAGAAACAGTATTTTGCTAACATTCACCCCCCAGTTTGTCTTAAGAGCTGGCAATTTCAGGTGGTAAATGGCAACAGCCTCTCAGAGCTCTCATTTCAGGCTTTTGCTGGTACATCATCTTCATTTATGTTGGGTTCTAATTTTGAAGGTTAATTTTGCAATTATAAGTGCTCTACATATTTTTTTTTTAAACAAAAGTCTGTGTTTTGAAGTGGCCACCGGGGAGAAAGATGAACAACTCTAATGGGTTCAATTCATCCTCTGCTTCAGGGCATAACAACAGTTCTTAGAAGCAATTGTTCCTCTTTCCTGAACTGCATAGACAAGTGTGAGACATCCATATACACATGCCCTTGGATTATTCTTTCACTTGAGGACTCCCATGTATTTCTTGCTGAGAATAGCTCTTTTAGCTTGTTTTCAGGGAGCAGCCCACCTGCTTTCACCCTGTTAGTCTCAGCACTGCTCCTAGAGAGACCCAAGTCCTTGTTTCTTCTTCAGCTGATTAAAGGCTTTCTCAGTGCTGAGGGAGCATGTACCTGCTCATTGCCTACTCAGTTTGAGCAATGTATGTAATAGGTGGAAAAAACTTCACTTAGATTTGTGGTAAAGAAAGTGGGTGATCTGTACTACTGCTACAGCGTACTGATGTGTTGGTTTGTAATCTAAGGGACGTTTGTAAAGTCAGGCTTTTCCAGGTAACCAGGCTTGGTTTCCTGGACAAATCATTAGGAAGCTTTAAGGAACATAACAACATCCAGAGATTCACAGGCAAACCCCTTATTTAGATTGCAGGCTCATCATAGATGTCTGTTAATTACCTAGAATGTTGTTTGCCTTACATATTTGATAACAGCACCTCAGTCAGTTCAATATCCTGTAACTAATTACTTGATTAAAGTCATATTTCCCTAAATAGGATACTTGCCTCCTGGCACACATGAAACATTAGCTGCAAGGACTTCATGAGCTGTCCATTTAAGGCAGCTATGGGGTTTTTAGCAGCACTTGGCAGGTTGCTCAATGTGGCTGTATTCTGGAGGATGGGCATGTATGGTGGTCTCCTGTAAGAGCACACAGGCTCTAGCTGCAACACGTTGTATTGCTGCGTTGCAAGGCACCCAGTGTTTACACATTTGTTTCCCTTTGGCTGAAAGCTGCTGGGATCCTTTGTGATTTAGTCTTGCCATCAATCTGTTGATGGGAAATCCTATACAAAACTCAGAAAGTTTTGTTCTTTGTGTGTTTGGGAATCACATGGATTGTCCTATATGAATGTCTTTACATGCCTCTGCAAGGAAACTCAGTCCTCAAAGGCTCAGCTAAAGGACAGCAAATATGAGATGCTCCAGTAACATGTATTGGTCAGCTTGCTTCCAAAATTACTTTAATAGGGGAGTAAGCATCACAGCTTAGAAGGCTGCCACGCTGCTCCATCAAACACCAGACACAGCTTTCAAGGACCTGAAATGACACTTCATAGAGACAGCATTTATTTATTTATCTATTAAGAATTTTTAAAACTCCAATACTGCCCATTCTCAGTCCTGAAGTAACATTCCTCCTCAGAGCTCAGCTCTTGTTTTAGTGATACTCGTCTTCAGCCTTTCTTGTCTTTGTATTTTTCCATTATGCAGTGGCTCTTCAGGTAGTGAGGCTGTGGCTTTCATATGGGTAGGCTGGAAGCCTGAAAACCACAGGCTACTTCAGGTGTGGGGAGAAGAGCTGCCATGGCAGATACCCCCTTGCTCTCTACAAGTTGCTCCCTCACAGAAGGGAGTATTTGCACAATGTCCCTCTGAGGTGCCTCAGGCTGGCAGAGAGGGAAATCTCGGGTTATTCCAGTGAGGTTCAGTGGCTTCCTTAGGGTTACCTGGGAGGGAGCAGAGCTACAAATCTACGTCACTATGTCCCCACGCAGTGAATCCATTAACACAACATTATCATACTTCTGCTTTCCATCACAGCAGGGTGTTCATGGATCTGATCTTTCTTCTGACAGGGAATCACCTTGCTGTAGGAACATCTGCCTATGCATGGCCTGACTTAATTTTGTTGTGTTTCCCCCTGCAGAGAGGGCAAGTTTATTCTGAGCAATAGAATCAGTCCACCAGCTCTGCTCATTCCAGTTAAGTGTGAGGTATAGGACCTTAACTTTTAATATTCCTTAAAATAACAACAGGGTGTTTAATTTTCAGCTGGAGCCTGTAAAAGTCCTTCTGCTGCAGTGCTCCTCAGCTACAACAAAACACATCCGAGGCGCCCTTCCACACACAGCAATCAGCAGTTACAGCCCTGACCCTGGGCTGGGTGACTTCTCCCTTCATGTCTCTGACTCGACAGGAAAGGCAAGAATCATACACTGGGGGCCCCTTTCATCTCAGTGACTTGAGTCTGGTGGTTGTGTTTCACACCTGAATCTTTGTGAAAGGTTTGCTTTATGAAAAACAGATTTAAATCGGATGGTTCATTGGTTTGATTAAGAAAAGTGATTAGTATGGCAGTGAAAACTTGTTAATCAAAGATTTTTAACCCAGCTGTTTGAGAGGGTGTGGGAGGAGGGGGAATCAGACGAATTTCAATGCTCAGTGCAGTTTGCTTTGCAAGCTGTTGCAGAGCTAAAGGCACAGGAGCATTTAGTTACTGAAAAGGAAAATATTTCACCCTGTGTCACATCTCTGCTTGGCTTTGACTAGAAGAGAAAGGTGTAGAGGTATATGTGTGCATGCATTGTGATGAAATGAGAAATGTGTGACTGGATCCCTCCTTTTGGGGCAGAGCTGCCATGCTGTATTTTCTGCCTGTCTTTGATTGAAGGCTTATCCTTCTCTTGATAAGGAAGCAGTGGTCTGATGGCTGCCAGGATTGTCCTTTGTAGGTACTTTTATTCCTGTACTTACACCATCTGTGGTGTTCAGGAGATGGGATCAAGATGAGAAGCAGATACTGAAGCCCTATACCAAAGGCTGTAATACTCAGTCCCCTGAACATCCATCCTCCATGTACCGAGTCCTGTGATGCAGGAAACAGGGCTTAGCCCATTTTAGAACTGAGTTATCTGAAGTAGGTTGAGGTTAAGTGGCTTGTAAATGTGTCAGTAACTCCAAAAAACCCTTCCAACTAGCTGAAAAGCCTGAGCTGTATTAAAGCTCATATTCAACATGGGTGAAGGGTTTCTAAATGTTATCACCTCCAGGCTGCTCCACACAAAAGGAAAAAAACTAACTCAGGCTTTACCAATGGATTATTAAGCTCCTTCAGCCTGATTGCTTTCCCTTTACTGCACAGAAGAGACTGGAGAGAAAGATAAGGAAATGGGAGGAAGGAAACCTGTAGAGGGCTTGACCCACATTCTCACCAGACACCTGGGGATAGGAAGTTCCCACTGCTGTGTGCCAGCCTTTCTGGAGAGGTACAATGAAGTGGTTAATGGATCATACTTCATCTGGAAGCCAGAAACAAGTGGAATAGTGCAGGAGTCTTCTGGCACTGTGCTGTTTAACACCTTTACCAGCGACTTGGAGGATGTGGCAAGGTGTGTGTATATTCATCACGTTCTCAGGTGACACAAAGCTGGTGATGGCAGCTGGGCAGGTCAATGCAGTGGTGGGCAGGCTGGTGCTCCACCTGAAATACTGCATTCAGTTTGCGGCCTGGACACTGACAAACTGGAGTGAGTTGAGAGGAGGGCACTCAAGCTGGTTAGGGACTGGATGGAGCTCTTGCTCTGTGAGGAGCAGATGAGGAAGCTGGACTTAGTCTGGAGCAGAGGAGACTTCAGGGGTACCTAACCATAGACACCTTGTGTCTAAGAGGAGGTTATAGAGGTAGGCTCTTCACAGTAGTGCATATCCTCCAGGCAAAATCATCCAGCCTATAGAGAAATTCCTGTAATCACCTACCCATCACAGCCCTGCTTTGCCCAAGCATCTGCCTGAATTTGCTTCCCTGTTGGCATCTCAGTCTCAACCCTTTCTGGGAGCCTAGCAAGCCCAGGCACTCTCTGGCGTTTTCTGCACACCAGCTCTCCTGCCCTTAGCTGTGCTTTGCTCCTGCCACTATGTCAACTAGTCTGTATTGCCATGACCTGAAGTTCATGGACATAGGCAGGCAGTATTTTATTATCATTTGATGCATGAAAACTCTTACAACAGCTCAAAACTTGAGTGCTTTACTTTTGGAAACAACTGATGGGGAAGGCGATAGATTGAAAGAATGACCCAGGACTGTAGCTCCTAGGTGGGTAAGTTAGCACCCACCTCTGTCCTGCATCCTGTTAATTGAGACTTCAGTTCTGCTTGGCATCTTTCTGAATGATGTGAAGCTGCACAGTCCAAAGGCTTAACCAGGCATACTCTAAAGAGACAGCAAAACCATGCAGCACAAAACTGCTTATCATCTCCCCATCTTCTAGCTGAAAGATGGTAGATAATAGCTCAAACCATTGTGCATAGCAAATGATTCAGGAAAGCCAATTGCATGGTCTGCAAGCCTGATAAAATGAAAATTGTCTGTACTGAATGGGTCAGACAGGCACATTACAGGTCCCTGTTTCCCCACGCTGTGGCGTGTGGAACTGTTGGGGGCTGTATCAGTGAAAGAGGGACCACAAGCAGGACTAGAGTGCCACAAGTCTGCAACAGGAAACACTCTCATTAATTCAGAGATCGTAGGCAGTTTGGGGATGCAGGCTGGCAAACAGGGACACACACAGTGAGGCTGTGTGTGCATGGATTGGCATTGCCCTCTGCTGGCTGCTGCTCCAGTGGGTGATGTTGGGTGGCCGGGTGTGCCGGGATTTTTGGGATTTTGATGGGTTTCTTGCCATGCTCATCGCAGTCTCTTTCCCTCTCTATGATATGAAGCCCAACGGGTTGTTCTGCTTTCCTGCTTTTCTGGTGGAAGCTGGGTAGGGTCCAACTTCAAAGTGTATTTAACACTTTGTTCCACTTACTTTTCTCCTGTGGGTGTAGTCTTGGCCTTGTGCTCTTCTTCTCTCTCTCAGTAAAAAAGTTATTGCCTCTCTCTCTGTAAGAAAGGTCATTACCCACTGTGTTAGCAACTCCCTGAAAATGCTAGCTTGTGTTTTTAACAAGTCAGCTAGCAATTGCAGTGTAAAATGCTGAATAAACAGTGGAGGATCCCTTTGGAGGCAGTCAGGAAGCTGAAAGAGCTTTCTTTCATTTTTATTGACTTTTGTTGTACCGGTTAATGACTTTTTTTCTGCTCTTGCATAAGTTTCTGGGGCATTATTCCCTGATGGGCACAGGCCCATTGTTTTTAGTAGCATTGCATTAAAAGAAACCAAAGCTCACAGCCCCAGCAACCTAAAGTCTTTAGTGGTCTCCTGTATCAGATTGCACACATTGCACTTTGCAGTCTTCTCCTTGGAGAGCTAGTATCTTCCTGGGAGAATAAGCAGCACTTGAGCAAGACACAGGAGTGAAGGGAAGACAGATTTCAGGAGTGCAGAATGGAAAGAAGTGGCTTTTTAATGAATTCTTTCAATCTCACAGAGCAGCAACAGCCAAGCTAGTGTCCCAGGGACCGTTTCGTTTTGCCTTCACCCATCACTGTGTTCCTCCACCAGAAGGGCTTATGCTGCTGTCTGATGAGTTGCATAACCTTTTATTGCTGGCGATAAGGAAGTTAAAAAAGAGCATGGGGGGAAAGGCTGGTTGGAAATTATTTCCTGCCATACTCACACTTCTGAGCCAGATAACACTGCTGCCTCAGTTCTTTCTTTGATTTGATTCCCAGAGTCTCCCCAGTGAAACACTGCAAACACCTTTGGCAGGCAGAGCAGCAAAACACTGGGAGAAGGCAAGAGTAGCCATGAAAAAAGGGTAGGCATCACTCATCAAAGGCAAGCAGTAGACATTGTTGATATTTAACAGTGTTCAGCTCCCAGAAGTGCTGGTGCAATAGACATAGCACTTAGCACCAAAATAAACAAACACCTTTGTTGATGGTAGCCTGCAAAATTGGGCCAAGAAGCAAAAACCTAGGGGAAGAGCAGGGGATGAAAAGAAGCTGAAAAAGGTCTCAAGACGCTACTGGCAAAAGATTGTGAATGATGCTCAACAGGGAAAGAATCACTGTAGGTGAAGGCCTTGCTGTCTGGGGCCAAGTACCTAGATGAATTCAGATGGAGCTCATAGGCTAAGATGTAACTTACTCATAGGTAAGATGTATCAGCAGAGTCCAGGATGACGGAATTGGACAAATACAGGTACAAAGTCACTGTTAAGTACCTCTCGCTCAGAGGATTGCCATGAAGCACTAAAGTGAGACACAGGTCAGCCACCATAAATGAGCTGGGAGGAAGTGCCCCCTGTATCTTCCAGTTGTAAGGAAAATCCTGCAAAGGGAAGCAGAAACCACTAATGTGGGCATGAATCACCTGGTTTGCAGATCTGGCACTGCCGTAGCCTCAGATAACCTACTACATCCTTTAACTGTACAGAAAATTGAGATATTCTTGCAATTGCTTTGCAGTCTGATAAATTGTCTTATGGTAATAAGTTCTTGTTGTGATTGACAGTGATGCTTCTGTGATACAGCAGATTTCCAGACTAGTATCATGGAGTAGAGCCTACAATAACATTGCTTCTCAGTGGCTCGAATCCTGTTCCTGCCAGCTGAGAAAGAGAAGTAGAGTTTATCTCTTTCCCTGAGTACTTGGGACATTACCCTGTGCTGGACATAAGCTGATGGTCCTTGGAGACATAACAGCAACAAAGAACATGGCCCTTAGTCTCGAATTCCCCAAACTAAGATGCACTGCTCTCAGCCAAGCATCCTTTGATGTGGATGCCTGGGCAATCAGGTGAAAGATCGCTCTCATGACTAACAAGCAGGAATCAGTAGTTTGCTCAGTGTTGGTCTGCACTCAAGATGATTGGCAACAACAACAAAAATACAGATGGTAAATCATGTAGAACTTGAGAAGCTCCTGCCCTGAAACTTTACTCTGAAGGGTCAGCAGTAGAGTGATGCTAATCTAGTCTGAAAACAGCTGTTCCTTGGGGAGCAGAAAATAACTCGTTTGGGAAAATCATTAGTATAATGATTTTTTTGTTTCTATTTGAAACTCTATCTGCCTGTTTTCTGCTGCATTTTGAGCTGGTTTTCATTTTTGTTTTCAGCAAAGACAACCGTTTCATCTGGAGGGCCACCTGCTTATGATGTGCATTGCTGCCTGCACTCTGCAAGTGAGAGTGACAGGGGGAAGGAGGGAAAACAAGAAATGGTTAATTATAGCCACTGTTCTGCCACTAGAGACTCCTGGAAAATATCAGTCACCTTCCTGAGTACCTCAGAGCAGTTACAACAGGTTTAATAATCCGAACAATGTGAAAGTCTGTATGAGGCAGAGAGAAATCTCCGAGGACTCATTGGAAACACTTGAAGGAGGCTAAGTAATATGTCAGACTGACATTATGGTTGGGGATAAGGTTACCCAAGACACATTCTTAGCAAAAGACCCAAGGAGTGAACAGCTGTTCCCCTGGGAGTGTGCTGCTCTCCCTACAGCATGGAAGCGTCTGTCTAATGAACAGGGGTCACATTTGCATGACCCAAATAACAGAATTCAAAGTGTGCTAATGATCCAAGCTGTTGCATTTGGCATTGACTGGTAACTTGGGAAGCCCATTCTTGATCATGGAAATGGCCAAATGGACTTCAGAACTTGTAAGCTTATGTGTCCCACAGTACGCAGAGCATTCTACTTCATCCACTGCCCTTCTATTCAGGCCAGAGGTTAAAAGCCCTTCTGACATTAAGCTGTTTCTGAGAGTTGTACCCACTAGGGGATAGTCCCATGTCTGTCACCTTTAGAGTTCTGTGCCAGGATGAGGAGGAAATTTCTGAGATGAGGTACCCAGGGGAATTTGTGTTGCTGCATCTTGTGGTGGAAACAAAGAGATAAGATCAAGTTTTGTCAGTCAAGTCCTTTGAGAACAACTAGCCTGAAGCCTTTACTATGGGAATAAGGGAGCACTTGAGGAAGAACAGAGTTCAGGAGGTGTTGACATGTGTCAAGAAGAAAGTTCCCTGTTTATGGCTGGGCAAGTTCCAGGGAAGTCTTTGCTAGGCTTTGTCTCAGTTTCCTCCCTGAAAGAGAGGGAATTAGGCTCAGTTCCTCTACCCATCCGTCTCTCTTGCATGCTTCTTGGCACAGGGACAGTACACCTCTTCAGGTCAAAGATCTTTACATCATTTACATCTACATCGATTGAATTATCTGCAAACACCATAAGGCTGCAGGTTTAAAGTACCTGCAGTGACTGCAACATGTTTTACACAGGTTATTGGTGTGATGCTCCAGGGGGATCTGAGTCAGTCAGGTTTTTCAACAAGCCAAATGAACTAATTCCTGTCTGTACAGCCAGCCCAAAGAAAATCGTATTATAACACAGACAGGGTTATCTGCTGTAATTGACAGAAATTTTACTCATGCTTGGAATAAAAGAGAAGAAGAGTTCTTCAGTGGGCTTGGCTGAAGGGCATATAAGCCTGGAAGTGTAAATATGCTTTGTGATGCTCTCTAGTGACTTGCATGCCTTGAGTAAGTTGAGGTAAGACAGGCTATGAATCTAAACTGCATTGTCATTCCTGGATAATTCTATGAGTGGCCCAAAGTAATCAGTGTTTCATCTCAAACACAGTCTGATTTCTTGGGCTGCAGAAGGCCAGTACATTTCAATGAGACAAAAGAATGTTTAATCCTATGTGAGAAAAACCGGTGTTTTTAACTGAGTTTTCCACTTCATTTATCACAGGGCTCTATTACCTTGTCCTGGGAATCCACATCATTTCAGGAAACCAAAGAAAAACTCATGTTAGGAAGCTATGTCCTTCTGCTTGAAATGCTATAGTTAGCTAAATGTCACCCCTAAAAACATTGTAATTCAAGTTAGTGGGCTGTATGGGAATATTTGTGAGAATTTGATTTGCTTATATCTGTCTTTGTGGCCATAATCTCAGATCCTAGCGTTGCCCTTTCAAAATGCCAAATGCAACAGCTTGGATCATTAGCACACTTTGAATTCTGTTATTTGGGTCGTGCAAATGTGACTCCTGTCCTTTAGACAGACACTTTCATGCTGGAGGGAGAGCAGGGAGGGGAAGGGGCATAATATTTAAAATACCGCAGGAAAATTCTCATGTCATGTACAGTGTTGTAACTCCAGTGAAACCAAATAGACCTATCACCAGCTTAACTGACATGAAAAACTTGCCCACATGTGAGAGGTTTATTATTAACCCATTTCTCTCTTTGAAATTTCATTTCCCCTGCAGTATTTCCCATCACATTTGCTCACTATACACTCAACTTTGAATTGTATTTCTTCTCTAAGAGCCTAAGTTTGTTTTGGGTGACTCCATACAGAAATCATACTGAGAAGGAAGAAAAGGCAAAGCTTTGGGCGACTTCCTTTTGCACACTCTGCCACCCAGCCATACGGGCTACACAACTGCCAGGATTGCAGGGGCATGCTTCATTGAGCTCTGTGGTATCTGCAAACCCTCCTGACCTCTGCTACCTCTTGGGTTTTCTCTCTTATTTTGGATCACTTCTCAATTCCACAGTGCAGTTTGTACTCAAAGTCATGCCAATCTGTTGCCACAATTTTTGCCAGATAAGTTTTTTATCTGAATGCATTGGGCTGGGGATGTGGAAGGGCATAAAAGGGGCCCTTGCAGAGATAATACAGCAGATTAACTATAAGTGAGGAAAAGAGAGGAGAAAGACTGGGTTCTGAAGAATAAATGGAACTGTGTGAGGAAAAATCAGAGGAAAAGGAGGAAGAACAATCAGAAGAGATGAAGGGAGAGGAACAAGAAAAGAGATGTAGAAACTGAAAAGCAGCAGTCATGTCATAGGCATGACAAAACCTGATCAAATAGAAGGAAAAGCAACAGCAGAATGAGTTAATTTATAATAAAATCTAAGAAAAATTGAATGGCCAAGTGCTAATCAATCACTGCCAGTAACACTACCGTATGATGTATTGCTTTCCATTGGTGTAACATACATACCAGGACGGGTACTTCCAGCATCATGTTTTATCACACACCTCTAAGTACTTAATTCTTTGTCAGTAGAATACTTCCAGGTAGACAGCTATTTAGGCTTTTGGCCAACTCCACTCGCATCCCCACAAGGAAGTCTGTTGCCTTTGTATGTACATGTTTCCTTCTGTGTATACACTGATAAAGGGAGAACATTTGCTCTGCAGCTGCCATATATATATGAAATATACATGTCAGAATTGCAGTGTAACTTGTAGCACATGCGGACAGAGAAGCCAAACTAGGAATTCACTAACGACCTTAATTTTGGCATTTCCCAGCTTTCAAATGCTTCAGTTTGCAACCTTGATCTTTTTAACATAGGGTGTTTTTTTCTCTGCAATTGTAAACAATACTTTGCATTTCTCTGATGTAGTCTGCCCGAGAATTTGATAGTGTTCTGTAAACATTTTTGTGATTAGTCATGAAAGCAGCCTTTTGAAGTAAGTAACTGTTACCATTATTTCAGCTTTTGAAATGAACACATGCAGAGATCATGCTTTACTGAGAGTCACACTGGATGTCAGTGGATCAGCAGTGACAGCCTCTTCTACATCCTGACCTGAGTTTGGACCTTCATCCACACTTCTTTTTAAGCTAAAAAAAACCTTTTACAGATCACAGAATTGCATTTGTGACTGCCTGAGGTCACCTCCCATCCACAGTAAGTCTGAACAGGGTGCTCATTAACAGTAGAATAGCCAGCCAGCCTGGGGTTCACTGCAAAGGGCCACATGAATACTTTATGAATAATAAAATGGACTGGAAAAGTTTGGAAAATGCAGGTGAGGTCTTCTGTAACAGCTATCTGAATTACTAATGACAGAGCATCATTAAATTCTTGTAAGCTGAGTTCAAATTTGACCTCCTTTAAATAGTTTCCTATGTGTCCATCAGCAAAGGTCTTCTGTGCATCATGTTGCCTTTTGATGAAGTAGTCTCTGTCTGTTGGTAAGCTAATTACTCATGTTTTCATCCTGCCTGGTAAACAGATCTCCCCTTGTTCTTGTAGCAGTTCATGCCTCACTTGTTTTCTGGTAGACTGCTTTATTTCTTCTGTCAAGCTATAAAGGTCTTTTCTTCCAAGGGAAGAAATAATAAGCATTAGAAACAAGTTCAGACTGAAACTTTATAGTCTTTTGGCTATGAACTTTATAGCCTTTTGGCTATGTACAGGCAAAATATTTCATGAATTCAGAGCAAACAAATCTTCACTCTTCCTGTACTTACCTTTTCACTTTGTTCCCCTCCCTATGACCTCACATTTTATTTTCACTAGTTCCCATTTCCTAAAAGGTATCTATAGAGGTTCCATCTCTAAATCCCTTCACAGAGCTTTTCCAGACCACATTCCTGGGCTGTCTTCCAGAACAGATCTGTCTTATCTCAAGATGCGTACAGCTTGGTTGGGTACCATTCCTGGAACACAGAACAGTGTTTGAAGCCTCTGTGAGGAGCCAATGGTAGTAGCAGCAGGAAAAGGAGATGGGCTGCCTCTCCTATGGTTTTGATTAATAATAGGAATGACACTTCAGCTCCCAACCAGCAGTGGCCCTCCTCCACAGTTACAAACCAGTCTGTGAAAATCACTCCTCCTTGACACCTCTTCAGAAACAGACCTTTCTTGACACCCACCCTCTTCCCTTCTCTTTGCCTCCTCCATCATGTGAATTGGCCTGATGGATAGGCTGATAGTGTAAAGCAGCCTTTGCTGAAATAAGGGGTAGATTGAGGTGTAAAACCTGGTGTCAAGATCATATTTCTTCCTGCATGCTTTGGAGATTCTGACTTTTCTCCACTTGGTGACGAATGGCAGGAGGGGGGAAAAGGAGGTGTAGAAAGGCCCCCCTGCTTTCATTTGGGAAAGAATGCTTAGTGTGCAGTAAATTTGTCATATTTCAAACTTTTTCTGGAACATGTTTGTCAAGATTTCAGAGTTATAGGCCCATAAGTCAAATACCTTGCAAAATAGGTGCCATTATTCTCTTGTTTTCCACCTGAGCTTCTAGGTAGCCCCATATATCTTTGGGTCACACAGCAGCACAGATTTCTTCCATGTTCTGTTTCCTTATGTCATTTAAACTCCATCAGGGAAGTGATGTATGAATTAATGTATTTCATCAAAATAGCCGCTCCCAGAGCCTGGTGATGGTACTCCAACAAAAGCCATGTCACTGATACAGCATGCCACGAGGTGTCATCAGAATTTATTCTGGTTTTACCCAGATGCTCCTATGGGCAGCACCACAACTGCTTCATCACAGCAGACACATCAGCATCTATTGCATTAGACATGTAGCCTGCACCCTGCCATTGCTCCACTGTTCAAATGCTTCACAGCATGCCTCTCCCCTTGTAGCCATACTTGGAGGAAGAGAAATGTTCTTACTTCTGTTTTGTGGTGGGAGAACTGAGGTAACACCAGCCTAATTCACTTACCCAGAGGACTTTTTATAGGGGTTAAGGATGTCTAGGATGAGAAGGGATCCACCTGGCAAGCAGTGATGAAATAAGTGCAGAGGCATTCAGTGCTTGCCTTTTTTTTTATTGCCTCAGTGTTTAATAGTGCTGTTAGACCTTGGGCTTGCCTTGTCCTCTGAATTGGAGGACCCTGGCTGTGGGAACTGTGATACTAGGAAACATTTCTTTACAAGAGAGTAAAACATTGAAACAGGATTTCCAGAAAGTGTGGATTAAAAGATGGCTGCAGCATGATGATTAGAAGCCTAGGCAGGGAGGACAACCCATTGTGTTTCCACAGCTGTGGCAGGAACTTGCTGAGGTTCCTTATTCCTTGTACCACAGACCCTTATGGGGAAATCTTCCCATCACAATATAGAAGGACATGCACATGTCCCTAGAAGCTGTATATGATAATGAGTTTTCCAAGTGGTGGTAGCAGTGTGGAAGAAGGTTACTAGCACTGATCTTCTCTCCCTTTGTAGAAGATAATGAAGTGTCCATAAAACACCAAGTGTTTCAGTTTGGATTTTTCCCCTCTCAAATGGAGGATGGGGACCTCCTCCATGGGCTGTTGAGCATAGCTAAACTGCTGCTTGTTGTTATGGCAATAGTGGGAGCAGTCAGCTGTCTGCAGAGAATGGGAAAGTGAGGAGAGGAAAGGGAAAATCACCTGAAGGAGGATCTTGAGGTTGGCAATGAAAGATAGGCAGCAGGGGATGAAAGTGATCACCCTCAGTGCCAACAACATACATCAAGAAGACAAAACTCTCTTGTCCTGTATGGAGTTTACAGTAGAACTCTAAAGGAGGTAAAAGTCCTGTACATCAGGACCTAGAGCACCCTTGTAGGAGTGCTGCAGGGACAGGTGGGAGCTAGGGTCATCCCATGCCTCATGGAGATGCCTTAGGTATTTGCACAGGGACAGCCCTCAGTAGTGAGCAAAGAGTACAATGCAGTTACTTATTTAGATGCCTATAACCTCTCCTCAGCCTTAACGCATGCAGGATATTTGCCTTCATTTAGAAGTGTTCCACAGGAAGGGCTGCCTATAGTCTCAGCACTAAAAGCTGATGATTGACAGTATTTCCCATCCTTCACCCAAACTAACCCTGGAAAAGAGAAACTGGTATAATAAAGAAATGGCTAGAGAAAGCACAATTGCAAATAGAGTAAGGATTTTTATGTGAGAATAAGAAACTTTTATTAACACATACAAAAGAAGTTCATTAAAATGAGACAGCAGGAAATAACAGGTCAATGTTATAGGCTTTTCTAACTCTCTTTCCCCATTCAATTAAAACCTGTACTAGACACTAAAAGAATCTCTTTTTTTCATCCAAATGAGTATTCACTGCCATATTTTTCTATTCTGCAATAGTTCAGGAGCACCTGCATTAAATACCACACTTATTTTAGCTTTGTCCAGTAGTTACAGAAATTAAAGTTACATACATGGTCACATTCAGTAATGCGTTAGACGTATGTGTCTGGTAGGGAAATCTTGGTAGTTAACAGATGGTTTTAGTTTAGTGTCTCTAGAAATTTCAGTCTTCTAGAGAAACAGCACAAGTTTTGCTAGGTAGGGTAGCAGTGAGATGAAAAGATATTTCAAGACTTTGCCTCTTGACTGTTACCTGTTAAGTATACCCAAAGCTAACAAACTCATCTTTGATCAGAGTCTTGAATGACAGGTTAAGTCCACCCCTGGTTTGTTTGGTAGCATAGACCCAGCACTTTGCTACACAAAAACAAAGTCAAGGAGCATGGCCTAGTGTCTTGTCACCAGGCATATCAGAAGTCACATGCTTGTACTGCCATTTAAGTGCTCTTGGTCATGCTAACAAAGCCCAGCTTAGTGCTGGAGCTGGGCAAAAGTTTTCATTTGAGAATGGCACCATGACAGTGTGCCTCAGACTGCATTCAACAACTCCTTGGGGTGGACTTGGCCAAGCTGTCATGGGCATAGAGCAAAGACTGAAATGTGCCTAAGTCAACCCAGCTACCCTCTGCTTTCCCAAGTGGTGGTCTGTAAGTCTTGATGCCATTTTACCCTCACTAGCTTGGCAGTATGTCACTTCTTGTATTGACTTCCCAAGGCACTTTCATGCCAGCAATCCAGCTGGGGATAGGCAGGTACACACATTTTTCAGCCAGACTCTCCCTTTGCCATCATTTGTAAATGCAGTGCCAATGTGGGGTGCACTAAGTAGCCACTTTTGCCAACACACACCTTCTGGGTCTTCCCTATTGATGGCTTAAAGAGAGGGACTAAAAACATGCTCTGGAATACTGGATGTGTTTCTTGACCTCAAAAAAAGGCCATGGTCATTACTCAGACATCAGAGTCTAAGGAGCACTTTTCTAGGGCCATCATATCCAAAACTGGCTGCCTAAAGTCAAGCTTCTCAGAGAGAACTTAGACATCTAAAACAGAGACCTTTTCTTTCTCAAAAATATAGAATATCTAACTTGATGTTTTCCCAAGCCAGGCATCAGAATGAAAAATAACTGTTGAAATGACACCATGGTTTGTAAAGCTCTCTTACAGAAGGAGGTGAAAAAATAAATTGAGGTTAACAAGACAAGTCAGGAAAGTGGAGAGGCAGGAAATTAAACCTTACTGTTCTCAGCACTTATCTGGAGAAAATAAATGAATAGCATTTTGTTTTGTAGCAAATATTTTTCACAATGGTTCCTAGTAAATATCAGCCACAGATCTTTGCTTTATCAGAAAGCTGACAAGCAACAAGACAAAGAGCACAGGTGGGAATGCAGAGATGGAAAGATAAGCAGAAAGCATCCTGGCTTGTATCTTAAGTATGTTTAAGGTACTGTCCTGGTATCTAATTATAGGCTGTGCAGGAAGTAACAACTGTAGTTTAGATTTCTTGACATACTTACCTGCATGTCTTCTGTTGCTTTCAACAGCAACAGATAGTTTTAGCTGCTGTTTTCCATGGTAGGTGTCTGCCTCTGAATATATTCCAGACAGAATCAGCCCAATTATTTCAATGGTTTTGCAGAAAAGCAGTAAGATCTCAAATTTACCCATCCTAAAGAAATATTTGCAGCTTCTATTTGCAATGTGCATTTAAAGACATACCTCTGTAAAGCTGTGTATTATTGTTGGCACACAGTTAACTGAAAAGGTCTTGTTTTAATTACAGTTTAGTACTAAAAGAGAGCTCCCAGCATAACCATGGTCCAGACACATGATCCCTGTTAGGGCCAAGGAGAGACCCCATATTAGTGCCTGTCAAAAAGCCAAGGACAGAACCATAGGACATAGCCCAGCTGTCACACTGGCACCACCCAGTGTCTCCATTCTTCTCCCGCTCTGACTGCACTGTGATCCTGCACTTGCTGACCAAAATGGATTTCACTGCAGTGCTCCTTACATGCTCTAGTATGGGGACCAGTCTGACTTGAAGAACTCCAAACTGTAGGTGTAGTACTGGTCTGATAGTTCATTAATTTTGGAGAGTTTCTTCACAAAAACCTGATTAACCTGGAATAGTGCTTCTAGCGCTGTATCAGCAGAAGACACTGAAAAGAGAAAGCAATGTTCATAGTTAGAGGTGAGGAAATTCCAATTATTTTATATTCCTTGAATAAATATCATTACAGGATGAAAACTGTCCTTGGAGAGACAGTATAAACAGTAAAGGAGATGCTTTCCTTTTTATATGAAGAGTGAAGACCAAAGCAGCTGCGCTCACAACTAACTACGCAAAATACCAGTGCCAGAAAAGGGTAAACCACTGATAAGGAAAAAGTGACAAGAACACTCAGTAACATACGCAAAACCAGCTCAGCCCTGTGCTGGGAGACAAAATGAGACCAATGCCTACAAGAAAACTCTTAACCTTTATGCAGGCTCAAGCATTACTGCAAGAGGCTGGACATTGCTGTCCTTGGATGGTATGAAAACATCACAACTAAACAAATAGTGTGAAAATTTTATTATTTCCAGTGTTGAGCAATAATAATTATGGAGCAATATAGTTGTATTTTTCATTATAAAATTTAGGATAAGGTCCACTTTATCCTGGATGGACAGCAGCCTGGTGGAGCTGATTTTTGGCTTATGGTAATAAGAGTCCCCCAGAAACAGATTGAGCTTCCAGACAATTGCCAGTCACCCCCTCTCCACAAGGCTCTCAGTATCTTCTCTGAGTTTAGATCACCTTACCTTTTAGAAACAACTAGAAGAAGTGCCAACAGATACTTTGCCCATTATATAACCAAGCACAAACAGATCACTCCTGAGTGATCCTAAATAACACATCTAGACAGTGTTTTGTTAAAGCAAAACTGGCCGTGGTGACACGACAATGAGCATCTTCTGACCAAAGCACCTGAGACTTCAACCAGCACTACCTGGTACCCACCAGGTCCTGTGAGATGAAAGGGTGCCTCATCCATGGGGAGCTGAGGCACAGGCAGTTTCTGATCAAAAAGATCTGTTTGTTTGGGTGCTCTGTTTTCATATATGACTATATAGTGTTCAGGTTTCAGTTTATTTTGGGGTGATGTTTTTTTCTGATTATGGAGCTTAAGGCTGCATTACAGAGGTTCAAATCACAGATACCACTGTCTGGAACATATAGAAGAGGGACTGTTTTTTGCCCAGTTTCACTACAAATGCAGACTTTTGACAGACTAAAATTTGACCTTAGCTACCTTGTTATCCAGAAGGATTTAATAATCCCTCCTTACTTTGATCTCTGTTTTGCTGGAGGGCCCATTTCTCTGGTCAGGGCTATCTTAATGTAGACATTCAAAGCAATTTTGGATTACCCATCCCCCAGTACTGGCCACAGAGAAACCCTTCCACATGTCATGGTTTTGCGCTGGGGTACCCAGGGTTAAATCCACTCTACCATCTACTTTCAGGGTCAGTATTCCACTCTCTCTAGTTTTACAGCAGTGGTGTTCTGCTGACAACACAAGTCTGCTCCAGATTTCCAGTGTGAGGGGGACCTCCAGCCAAGTCTGAGAGCCGCAGCCCACCTAACAGGGATGTGACGTAGGTGAGTTTTCTGGCTTTCTCCTGCTGTCCCAGCAGGCAGGAATAAGCCCAGTCAGTAGCCTCTTTGCAGATGCTGTGGCTTCTCCTCACCACTTTGCCACGCTGCAGGACACCCCCAGCCACAAAGGCGGCCAAGAGGCTTTTTCTAGCCAGTGCTTCTTACCAAGCTTAATACCACAATCCTGCCTTTCCCAGGACCCACCACCTCTCTCTAGCCAACAGACTAGTTTGTCAGCTCCCTATTGCTTCATTACATCCAAGTAGATTCTCACAAAACATTTCTTCTCTTCACTACTTGCCCTCCCTCTTAAGGATAATAATGCAGTTTATCTGACAATAGCTATGATTAAAAGCTTCCTGTAATTACTATATATGGGTATTAGGCCAAATGCAACCCTGGCAAACTTGTATTGAAATTAATGCAGTTGAGCTAAGGATACATTTTTCCCTTTTCCTTCATTTCCCTGCCAGTAGCCATTGTATGATAAGCTTTGGTACATGGAAGGTGAAACAAAAGGATATCAGGAAAAAACAAAGTTGTTTCATCATCTGAGGAACAGGTTATTGTTTGGGATTGCAGAGACCTATGTACACCTAAACATTTTAATTCAATGCATAGTCCTGTCTGACCTCTGAGCTTCAAAAAAAGAGAAAAACACAAACTAAAGCAAAACACAAAACACCACAAAAGCGAAATAAAAGAGAAATATTTGATGAACCCGTGTTCTATCACTTTTTCATTGAGGTCCTTTCGGGCATTGCCTTTTATTAACTCTTAGGGATACTCCATCTATGTCATAACCAGACCATAGAGAAAGCACCAGTTAATAATGTTATCACTACTACACAACTCTTTCACAGTCTTTTTTTTTATTTATAGCTCTTATGATGTTTGCCTTTAGGGTAAGAGATTATTATTGAGAGGGATAATAAAGACAATAGAAAGCCATCCCTGCTTTGGAGACTATCCAAAACTTCATACTCCCCTTGGCTGATGTGTTGATAGCTGCAAGCCCAGCAGATCTGATTTCAGATAGGGTTTGGTAGAACAACTTTGAAATACTTTCTTTCTAAAAGCTAAGGGTTTTATACTACTTTAAGAAGCCCAATGAGTCCTTGGGAAAGTGCCACCTCCTGTGTCACAAGTTCTGACTTCATTGGCCGTCTTGCTTAGGCTCAGTAAGAAGCAATTTGGTCTGCAAAGTGCTTGAAGGTTATAACGCTTTTTAAGACCTGCAGTAGTTTTTATGCGTAAGGTGAGTATTTACGAAGCAACAAGGTGCTTGGTGACAGCCAGCATGGCTTCACTAAGGGGAAATCCTGCCTGACCAATTTGGTGGCCTTCTATGATGGGGCTACAGAACTGATGGACAGGGGTAGAGCAGCTGATGTCATCTACCTGGACTTGTGTAAAGCGTTCGACACTGTCCCACACGACATCCTTGTCTCTAAATTGGAAAGACATCAATTTGATGGATGGACCACTCAGTGGATAAAGAACTGGCTGGATGGCTGCACACAGAGTTGTGGTCAATGGCTCAATGTCCAGCTGGAGACCAGTAACGAGTGGTGTCCCTCAGGGATCGGTGTTGGGACCGGTCTTGTTTAACATCTTTGTCTCTGACATGGACAGTGGGATTGAGTGCGCCCTCAGCAAGTTTGCCAATGACACCAAGCTGTGTGGTTCGGTTGATACGCTGGAGGGAAGGAATGCCATCCAGAGGCACCTTGACACACTTGTGAGCTGGGCTGATGCCAACCTCATGAAGTTTAACCATGCCAAGTGCAAGGTCCTACACCTGGGTCGGAGCAATCCCAGGCACAGCTACAGGCTGGGCAGAGAAGAGATTCAGAGCAGCCCTGCGGAGAAGAACTTGAGGGTGCTGGTCAATGAGAAAATGAACATGAGCCGGCTTCAGTGTGTGCCTGCAGCCCAGAAAGCCAACTGTATCCTGGGTTGCATCAAAAGGAGCGTGATCGAAGGAGGTGATCCTGCCCCTCTACTGTGCTCTCGTGGGACCTCACCTGGAGTATTGTGTGCAGTTCTCTTGTCCTCAACATAAAAAGGACATGGAACTGTTGGAACAAGTCCAGAGAAGGGCCACGAAGATGATCAGGGGACTGGAGCACCTCCTGTATGAAGATAGGCTGAGAAAGTTGGGGCTGCTCAGCCTGGAAAAGAGAAGGCTGTGTGGAGACCTCATAGCAGCCTTCCAGTATCTGAAGGGGGCCTATAGGGATGATGGAGAGGGACTCTTCATTAGGGACTGTAGTGACAGCACAAGGAGTAACAGGTTAAAACTTAAACAGGGGAAGTTTAGACTGGATATAAGGAAGAAATTCTTTCCTGTTAGGGTGGTGAGGCACTGGAATGGGTTGTCCAGGGACGTTGTGAATGCTCCATCCCTGGCGGTGTTCAAGGCCAGGTTGAACAGAGCCTTGAATGACATGTTTTAGTGGGAAGTGACCCTGCCTGTGGCAGAGGGGTTGGAACTGGGTGATCTTAAGGTCCATTCCAACCCTAACTATTCTATGATTCTGCAGGCCTATGACAAAGGAGTTAATTTCATCCATGTCTATATTTAGGGATGCTGGTTTCTTTGTTTTTGAAACTTGCCCTAAGTCAACAAGCCCTCAATGCTGTTCCTGCAATGGGATTTTCCCCACTTAAAAACAAGTTGCTGCCCAGCATCACTGATGGGCATTCAGCCCAGTTTCCAGGGAAGCTGCCTTGTTGGGTGTCCTATTGGAGATGGTAGAGATGAAGGAACATAAAAGATGGGTATCGTGATATGTTACCGGAAGGTAAAAAATGCTGAAAAATTACACTGTGCCATATAACTGTAGTAAATTCTGTGCATGGACTGCTAGCCAAAAAGTTGTGAGGGTAGCTCATTACTCTTTTCCTGAACACAGAAAAATCCTATATTCACCATGGGACAAGAATGAATCTTTGTGTGTTATCATGGAATAACTCAAGGTCATTAAGTTCATAACATATTTATCTCCTACTAACTCATTTAAGTGCATGTAACTAAAGGGAGACTGCAAATGCCAAGTCCTAGGCATGGTCTGTTTCTTAGTTTGTGTTAGTGTCTGCTTTTTTTTGCTTTCCTAGAGAAGAATAGCAAGAGGAATACAAATAGCTGACAAAGGCAAGGGAAAGGAAGGCTTTACAATAACTGTAGGAGTCTTATTGTCCTCATACTGACTTTTGCATTATATGGCCATATTGTCAAAATAGAGTTTCCCCCTCTGGCAAAGCTAAGGGGTTAGGCTTTGGTATGAGGACCCTATTTTTTACAAGTTCTTGTCTTTAAAAAGGGAGGTATTTGCTCTGGGATCACTGTTTGTGGCTCTAGAAGCCTGCATGTCCCTGGGCATCATCCAGGGGTAATACCCCTGTGTTGTGCTCCCAGCAAGGGCGGTTGTGCACTGACACTCAGTTCAGCCTTTCGATACAGCTTATTTTAGGCTAGAGCCTATCCATGAGTGAGGACCAGTTGCTTGTCATACCTGTTTCTGCAGGGTTGTCCTGCCTACTTTATGTTAGGTTTCCTTCCATGTCTGGAAGGGGGTAGAGGGTGCTCACTTGGAATATCGCACAAAGTGTCTCTGTAGGTCTCAGAAACAGCAACTACATGAAAAAGTGAATTTTCTGGGTTTTCTAGTTTTCTCTAGGCACCACTAGATGGCCTCCTGGTCGCTATCTTTGGGGAAATTGTGGTGCGCTTCAGGGAAAAGGAGAACAGCCGAGAAGGCGAGGGGGTGCTGGGTTGTGCAGCTGGTGAGGGAGGGAAATGGCCCAGCCTGGGGATGCGTGTGCTGTCCCGCAGAAAGGCCAGTGAAAGTGGGTTTGTTTTCTTCTGTAAAAGACAGAAGTGAACTATGGAAACATTAACGTCTATATAATGTGAGCTCACCCCAATAAAAGAAAAGCTGATTTAGGGGGAAAGAGATTTTTGGTTTGGTATACACTGGTTTCTTTCCTTTCAGCATAGAAAGAAATTCAGTTGCTCATACTTGCAAGAAGTCCATGCAATTAGATGAATTGCGGGTGCAAAAGTACTCCTTGGGTCCTGTGACCTGTGAGATGAAGGATTTATGTTATTCAATTAATAAGCCAAGTGTGGATGAAAAATATCCAGAAGTGCTGGGGTTCAGATATGTTTGGAGTAGCAATATTAGCTAAAACAAAACAAGCAAACAATTAGGGGTAACCCATCCAGCAGGAAGGCGGCAGGAGGGAGGAAGTAGTTGACTTCTAAGCATCTGAAAGTCATCATACATGTTTTTAACTTTTAAAATTAAATTTTTATTTCCTGCACTTATAAATTTCACTTGTATTTTTATTCTTGTGTGTTGTCAGAAATTCATCTCTATGACACAGTTCTGAAATGCTCAGGGCTGGATTCTGGCTTGTGTAAGTCTGAGGTTACCCTTATCAATAAGTTTACTCAAGGACTATGAATAAAGTTAGTGAGGTGTCTGTCACTTCCCAGAATGACAAATACATCTGCAAAACACATAAATATTTGATCATGTTCTCGCTGCACCAGGAGTCACCTCTATTCTTGAACTAGGCTTATTTTTTCCTCTCCCTTTTCCTCTTACTCCAGTGCTTACTCTTCTGCTATTATAATCATACCACGAAAATAAACGTGCTTTCTGCTAGGAGATGAAAGTCTCGGTTCCAAGACACGTCATCCTCTGCCACTGTGTTTTGGTGCTGTGGCTTATGCCAAGGCTGGTGGGGAGGAGAAGCCAGATCTACGAGCCCTTGAGGGAAGGGAGTGTGCTTTCTTGCGGTACACATGCAAAGACAGGATGTTGCTATGTTTAGCTTGGGTTCCTCTTGGCAGTAAAATATTTTCCATAAAGTATCTTCCATAAACGCCAGGTGGGTCTTTGAAATCCCATCCAGAATGCTATGATTCCAATAAAAAGCACAGTCAAAAATCAAGACACTGTGTATCATGTTGGAACACATGATGGGAAAATACATAAAGCTTGGAAAATCAATTGGTTTGGGTAGTAAAAGACAACCCTGCAATTAGCAAGTCAGCAAAATGACAACCTGCAAAACAGTAATGCTGCTACCCCTTAAGTCCCTGAGTGCCATTCATCAGCCTATGGTGCCTCTCTTTCAAAAAGTATAATTGCTGGTGGGAGAGGTCTCAAAAGGTTTAGAAAATGTTTATGAGGCTAATTCAGGAAAATGTATGTAGCAAAATTCATGGTTAGTTTGCTTCTATGAAAGATGATTAATGTTCTGTAGGAGTCTACAAAGCACTGAGACTACTGCTAGATGGCTCTCTAACCTAAGAGAAAATTCCGATACACAGTGATTGGCAACCGAAGTGAGACAAAGTAACTAAAAACTGAATTCCAGCTCCCAGCAGTGAGGATAATTGGTTAATGGGATGACTAATTGCAGGGAAAGCATGAGAACTTTATGACTTGAATCTTGATTAGAAACCTGGCCCTCATTCTCAAAATGCTGTATAGCCCAAAGATGAGGTCTGAGCTTGATGCAGAAATTTGAACGGAAGTTTTAGGTCTGCTCTGTAGAGGGTGAAATTCAGTTTCTGAAATAAAGCAATCATAGAAGGACAACCTCTGAGCTGGTAAGAAGTATGGTTGTGTAGACTACCTAGTAGGAATAAGGGATTTTGTTAAGTTACACAGGTGAGGCTGAGATTGGATAAATGAGATTTGCACAGTGACAGCAGTCATTAGAAAGCACGTGGACATGGGTGTTTACTGGAGGTGAGTAATGCAGAGGAGGCAGCACAAGACTGCTGTGCCTTGTCAGTTTTGTGCTAGAACACCCTTGCTGCAAGAGGTCAGCCTAAGGTGCTCAGTGTGGATTACAGGGCTGTGCTGTCTCTGGCTCTGATCTTTCATGAAACATGAAGTACTAAGAGGAGCTGCTATCATCTGCGGTCTTAACTTACAGCTTGGTAGTTTTGTCTCCTTTGTGGTGGCAAGTATCATCTTGTATCAAGTATCACTGGTTTGGATACCTGTCTATGATAGGACACTTACCTTTTTCCATGTACCTCGAGGTGCTGGTGTTCAGTCCTATCTGACTGTTATCAGTGGTCTGTTTTCTTCCACACTTCCTTCCTTTTTGGAGTTCAGAGCCCCTTGCTTGCCTCAGATGCATATTGTAGCTGAGTTTACACATCAGTAATTATAAATAGATGTAGTGGCATAGCCCAGAGAGGCTGTATTGGCTTTCAAATAAGGGCTTTGTTGTATAGCTGCTTTCCTCAGACCAGAAAGGCAGTGTTTTTCATGTCATGCTGTTCTGGTGTCTGGAAAAGTCATCTAGAGCAAAGGGGAACCTTCTCAATGCCACTTTGATGGGCATCTGAGGTTTCCCGAAATGATGACATCTCTGTTATGCTGATAGCACTTCCAGTCATCTCTTCTCTGTCTGCAGAATGGGGCTCAATCTGGCTTGATCAAAGACACTCGCTGAGTCTATCCAGCCCATTCTCTGTTTCACTTTCTGTGGCTAAACCAGACAACTTTTTTAGGGAAATTTGGAGTCTAAGAATGCATCCTGGTAGGATGTTACTGTGAAGACCACCAGGTTCAGAGAAGAATGGAAGGAGTGACTTTGAAAGTTGTAGGTCCTATGTGCAGTTAACTTTCCATCAAATAGGGCCCTATAATTCTTGCAGGAGAGCTCTGCTCTGTAGTCATAAACAAGAGACACAATGCCAAAGCGTACTTATAGACTTCAAAATCTGTACTCATAAAACAGCCTCTGAGGTGTTTCACTGGTAGGTGTACTACCTTCACTGCCCTCTGTGTAATTTTCAGAGATCTGAGCTGATCCAGCTGTTGATGGCCAGAGGAGCACAACTGTTAGTGCTCCTTGAGAGACATAGCAAAGAAATGCAGCTATCTGATGAAGCTGCCCTGAGGACTAGCCGGGGTCTTTGGAGAAAATGAAATTCTCTGGCCCTTCAGTCAAGCAGAAGTGAGCACAAAAGCCCTGTTGTTATGCAGTAACCACTATGTTAAATGGATTTTCTTGTTAATGCTGTGTTCTGCAGGATAACGGAGACAATGGTCAGACACTTGAGGTGGAAGCTTCACTGCTTGTTCCTGCTGGTGGTTGAAAATTTACCTTGATATTTCTAAGCCTCTGTAGCTTTAAATGATGTTAGCCTTATCTACTTGCTCACAGAAGCACTCAATGGATTTTCGTATCTAAATCTCACACACTGTTTGAGTTTATGAACAAGACCAGTTTCTGAACCATTTGTATGCTTCATCCATCTGCAAAAACATTTCATCGCAGAGACTCTGCTCACTCCATGGTATATGAATAATGCAGAAGAGTTGCTCTGTTGAAGCTGGCTTCATTGTCAGTTTAAGCTGAACATGAATAATTGAATACATTTTCTTTGCAGGGACAAGAACAGCTGCCATCTAAACTGTTTAACCCCATTTGCCTTCTCATGTTTCTCCTTCAACTTGCTAAAGCCCCTGTGCTCAGCCATGCCATATAGGAATGCATCAAATTCATGCGAGGTTTTTCACTTGCTTGAGGTTGTCTCACAAATAATCTGCTGTGCTCCTTAAGCAGGCCAAAACGAGGGCTAGTTACAATTACTTGTCTCCAGCTTTAACTCTATGGCTGCTGGCTCCCTGCAGGACTCCATTGGACTTCAACAGCAGGGTGCTGGGCAGCTAGTAAGTGCCTTCACAAAGTTAAACCTTCAGCAGTGAGGAATATCATTAAGACATGTCAAGAGATTAAATACTTAAGCAGTTGGTGTGGAAACTATAGAATTAATATCCTGTCAGTTAAGCCTTCAAAGCTATAACTGACTTCCCCATGGAGCCTGGGCACAGTTAGTCCCATTAGATGAGCGGAAGGAAACCTGTGATGTCTATTTCCCGTGTACTTTAAATGGAACATGTAGGTTTGAAATCATGGGAGCTGCTCTGCTAAACTGAACTTGCCTGTCCATTGAGAAATTTAGTATTTATAATTATCCACTTTTAAACAAAATTGCATATGCATGTGTAGCAGATATTCTAATTAGATGTGAGGTCCATGATGGGGAAACATGAGGGGAGAGATTTTTTTCCTGAAGCCTGATATGGGAGTGTTGGGAAATCATGAAAAGGACCTGTAAAATGTTCATCCTAAGAACAGTGAAAAAGCATTTAGAGTGTCATAAAACTTCTCACCTTCAAAATACTCTTACTTGTAATTGCCCAATTATGTTCCTTTGATATAGTCATTTCACACGTATACTTGTAAATGTTATATATTAAAGTGTCTAACCTTGGGACTATACTATTATAATGAAAGTATCTTAAGATGTGTTTGTATTTCCTAGCTTTTTTCCTTAGAAATCTTGTTCCTTCATCTTGGTTAGTAAGTACCTCTTTACATGCTATTTCTGAGGCAAATTTCCTCACATTTGTGGGGTCTTTCAACAAGCCAGCACTGACATTTTCTACTTGCAATGCATTTCCCTCCATGGTAGAGGCTTTGTCCAGCAAGACATGTACTACATTATTAATGAGTGGATAAGTAAATTCATAAAGCAAAAGTGATTTGAGTAATAAAAGCTATACTTAGTGATAGAGTTGTTCCACATGTTGTATGTGCTGACTGAATTATACTCTGTTTTTCATATACTTAGAGTGATGGAGACTGATAAGCAAGTAGCTATTACAGCTGTTTAAGCTGTCTCTGAAAATTGTTTTCTTGAATGGAGCAAGGGAAGCTGGGTGTTGGAAAATCTTCATCCTTCCAGAAATGTACTTCTAAGATGTTTCATATTTTACATGATGAAATGTAAAAATGAGATTCTGTGGATCTGTTGGCTTATATCATGGCAGGGGTAGAGTGTTCTGTGGTGTTATAGGAAGCAGAAAACCAGAGCTCTGTACAACTGGCTCTGTGTTGGCTGTTGGAGGAAAGCTGTAATGACTCACAACCTACATGATTTTGTGTCTTATGGTACTGTTCAGAATTGCAGAGTTGTTTGCCAAAACTTCTTTTCTCTGCAGCTGTGAAGTTGGCTCTCACCTTTCAACTTCCAAACTGTGTTTTAGTGGTGTCATTGCTTTGACCCTGTGAGGTTAGTAGTAAAGCATGAGATTTCTGCTCAAAAAAAATTATAAATCTGAATTGCTGAGCAAATTTTCTTCAGGATAATAACTAGGAGACAGGAGCAGAGGAACTAGGATAATCTGAGACCTAGTCACTGCTATGCTACTGCACTGAAATAGCTGGGGTTTGAACCTTCTGCATTTGATGACCTGTGTTATGCCAGTAGTCTGGCCATGGTGAATATGGATACTGCTGAATTACCTTGTCTTTTCCAAGGTAGGCTACAACCAATGCAGGAAATACCCTGTGTGTTATTTTCACTTTATGCTGAACAGGGATCTGGTGGGAAGTGCCAAGCTCTCAGATCCCTTCCCAGGAGGTTTCAAAGGACTGTGGCTCCTACCAGTCACATTTGTGAGAGGAATCTGGAAAAGGCTCACTTTCCCAGCCCTCTTGCCACAGAAAGAATTTATTTCTTTTCTAATAAGGAAGCATCACAAAACTCTTGAAATCTGATTAAGCTATTAATTAAACATACTGCTTTAAAGTGGTTTTATTGAAAGAATAAAGACATCTGCCCAAAGCCTTTTCTGTGCAGATGTCTTTGCTTTATCTTGACTTTAAAATACCCAGCTAGCTTCAAGCAGCTCATTTACTGAAAGCAGTAAACTGGCTGAGCAGAAGGCACTTAGGAAATTAGTGAGGGAATAAAACTTAAACACAAACACTTTGATCCTAAGCTCTAAATAGTGAATAACGCTGAAGAGACCAGTGCAACCTGCCTCTTCAAGCAGCTGTGCCAAGGAGGTGGAGAGATAAATGTAATTCAGCTGGGCATGTTGCAGGTCCAAAAGTGATTTGCAGCCCACACAGCCTGAGGTTGTTATTGCTGAAGTGGTGGTAGGCAATGCAGAAATGCATTTTTACTGGCCTTCAGGATGTCCTCAAGTTGTTACTTTCTAGTCAGTGATTTGGGAAGTGAAGGAAGCAGCTGAAGTCATCTAGTGTAGTATAAATCAATGGACTCCCAAAGCACGAAAGAAGCTATTGGCAGCAGCAAATGTCTGTGTTTTCATGACGTGCGGCAGCTCCTTCCTCATGGCAGCAGCAAGCTCTGACTATCATGGTGTCAGTAGGAAGGAAGCAGCTCTGTGAATTCTGATCAGTGCTAATTTAATGAGGTGCAGCTCAGTAGTGTGATGCAGGCCTTCAATCATAATGAAAGGCAAGAAATTCCCTGTAGGCAAGCTGGAAGAATCTGGCTCTGACAGCAGCTTACTTCCAGCTGGGTGATTAATTTTCTGTGATGGGTTGTATGGAGAAAAATGAACCAAAAGGAGTAAACATATATTGCCTGTTTGGCAACATATTTAACACTAGTTGCCATTTCCACTGAAAACACAATGAAAGTCTAGAATCTGTTTTTAAATGTGCTCCCCTTTTCCTGCCCGACAGCACTCAGTGGAGCTAAAGTATCTTGTCCAGGGTGAGGAGAGAGGAGTTACCAATTTCTTTCTTGTCATTCTTTTGAAATGATCAAAATTCCTCGATAGTGATATTTAAATAGTTGCTTTGGTTAACGTAAGTTGCCAATTTCTAGATGATCTGTCTGGGTGCATCTGTAGAACACTAGTCTTTTCCACTCTCTCTGTTCTAGTAGTGTCCCTGGACATAGGCATATTTTTCTACCTCTTCCCAGCAAGACTAGTGCTCCACACACCCAGTTACTCCCTGGCTAGCTTGACTCTGGTATACATTAAATAATCAGCAGCTTTGTGTCCATTCTGCTGTCCTGGCATATTTGCTAACGTGTTCCATCTTGGCCTGTCCCACCAACGATAGACAAAATGCACTCACCTGCACATAGTGTCTGAAAATGTGGTATTGCATGACATATGATACTCATCCTTGTCATCAATAATTAATGTTTGTATTGCTATAGTACTAAAATATCACCCAGACCTGTAAACATGCAGTCAATGTAACAGGACAGTGTAAGCTAAAGAGAGGACATAATGCACCTCTGGCCTCCAAGGGTGAAGCTTAGATGGCTCCAGAAGCCAACTGGCCAAAGCCTTAATTGTGTCCCAAAGTCTGTCACTCTTTAGAATGCAAACAACACTTCTCAGGCATGCAGATGTGTTCTGCTGTGCTGAGAGGGGTCCTCAGTGCTTGAAGATGTATACTTCAGGTGAGCAGACCAGCATTTGGTTTCTCCTCCAGAAGCCCAGTGTGGGAGCAGATGAAGGGGAAAATTAGAGGACATTGAGAATCTGACCCGTCATTTGCAGAACACAGAAGCATAGAGTGACTTAGAATCATCAGTGGAAAATTAGTCTAACTAAAGTCAAGCTGAAGTTTAGCATTTTAATTTCTCTAATTTATTTGAGATACATGGGAATGTAACTTAGTATCTGACACATGGAAAGTAATTGAGGTTTTTACACAGTGTTTGAAGGTGTGAGAAAGACGTTCAATGTTTCTTAGTTATTGCTCTAGATTTTTCAGTTTTGGTTAATATATCATTTCAGAGAGAATATGCTTCAGTTGATACTTCCTCACCTAGCTATGGGGGCTTGAGTATGCAGATATCAAGTCTGTTGCACACTTTTGAACACACCCTCTGAGAAGACAAAGTAACTTAATTCCTCATAGTAATTGAATTAGGCCAAGATTCAGTCTTTCAGATCGGTACCCTTTCCTTATTCACAAAGTCCCTTAGAACGCACTACTTCTCTATTTTCTTCAGTTTCTTCCTCATTAACAACAATATCAGATATATGCTGTAAGATTTCTGTCCTCTATCATCTTTCAGAATGATAACAGAGGTTTAGAAAGTATGGAGTGAAAATACAGAAAATATCCCAGCCTTCACCCTGCAGGAATAATTGTCTAGTCGGTGGAATTGATTTTTCTATTTAAAATTGAAATGTCGCCAACTTCCTTCAGGCTCTTTGCAATTTAAATTTATATGTGTGTGTGTATGCACCCCCATATGAGCTCTATTTTTCTGTTTTCTGGCCAACTTACTATTGACGTTTCTGCAAAGATAATATTAGTCTCTCTACATATAGCTCTGAAATGGAACACTAACACATTCTGTTGTGATAGCAGCTTTGTTTCCCTTCTCAGGGAAGGTAAAAATGCATTTGCCTGAATTCAGAATTCAATGTGTATTTTATTAGATCTCCATCTGACACAAAATTCCTCAAGTTTTTTTATATGCAACTATTGCTAATCTCCTGTAAAAGTCTTGCAAATAAATGGGTACAGAAATTATTTCAAAGTCCCCCTGGCTGTGGCACCAAAAAAACAACCTACCAAAAAAAACCCCAACAAACAAACCACAAATATAAAAAAACAAACAAACAAACCAAACAAAAAACCCACACACACACACAAAAAAAAAAAAAAAACCACCAAAAAAAAAACCCCAAAACACAAAACTGTATGGCAACATAAATGTCTTCACTGATGGTGGACCCAGCAGTACATATAGGTCTTCTCACGTGTGGTGAAGTCCTTGTGGAGAATGTCCAGACTAGTTGTTCTGATGAAACTCAAACCTCCACTCTAGATATTAGCTACATTGCCAGTACTTCTTGCAAAGTAAGCTACAGTAAACTGCCATGGAACTGAAGGCATTTGTCAGATCTGTGATCCCATTTGCTTAATTATACTATTTGAAGATATTGCTGTACAGGTTAATAGAAAGGCATGTACTCAGAAAGCAGTTCCCACCTTTTTTTCTTTTTTTTTTAATTGCTTATCCTTGGATGGACTTGAAATGTTGGGAACAGTATACAGCTGTGGTGTTTAAGAAGTATTCCTCACCTCACTGCATCTATATTGCAAATACCGCAGGGTCACTAATGCTGTCAATAATGCAGGTCATTTCACCCACTTTTTCTCTATACCTATTCCCTAACATCCTTTTTGCTAGCATAAAAAATCTAGGACTTCCTGGAATCTTCCTGACCAAGCAAACGTCATGACTGTCTCTCTCTTAGGAAGATGTACCACTTACTTCATATGTGTGCGCATCCATTCGAAGGTGGCAGCTTTCCCAGAATCATCGACTCACCTGTGTTCCCCTGTCCAAGGTGCTGAGAGAGGGTGTCCTGGGTTTAGCAGTAGCAGTCATTTTTCTCTTTCTTGGTAGCTGGTGCAGTGCTGTGTTTTGACTTTCAGGCTGGGAACAAAGCTGATAAAAATGATGTTTTGGTTTGGCCAAGGACTTTGTGAGCCTCATGCTCTGCCAGGGAGGAGGGGAAGCCGGGAGGAAGCAGAGGCAGGACACCTGACCCAAACTGACCAAAGAGGTATTCCATACCACAGCACGTCATGCCCAGAAGGTAACTGAGAGTTAGCCGGAAGGGCTGGGTGGACTGCAGGGTTGGAGGAGGTATGAGTCAGTGCTTGATCGGGCGGTGGGGGGGCAAGTTATCGGTCACCTGGTGATGGGGTGTTATATACTCTTCCCTTGTTATTTCTTTTATCATTACTATTATTGGTGGTAGCAGTAGTGATTTGTGTTATACCTTAGTTACTAAACTGTTCTTATCTCAACCTGTGGGAGTTGCATTTCTTTTTGATTCTCCTCTCCGTCCCTCCAGGAGTAGGGGGAGGGCAAGAAGGGGGGGAGTGGGTAACAAGCTGTCTGGCTGTGGGTTAAACCACGATAGAGGGTCTACTTTGCGGCTACTTACCCAAAAAGGACGAAAATCTTTACTCAGTTTCCCTGGGGTTTGGGAGTCCTGTGCTCTAAACTGTCATAACATTATCTGTAGATACTTAAGATGCTGAAAGACTGATACCAAAGGTCTCAAAAAACCCTGCAGTTTTCTGTAACATGAGCTTTCTAAGGGCTAAAACAGCTAAGTTTGAGGTTGAGTGCTGCAGATAGCTGCAGATAGTGGGTTCCTAGACCTGTTTCTGAAGTTTGTTTGTTGCTGGGGTGAGCAAGATAAGGTTGAGGATCCCTTTAAGATAATTTCATTGTCTTCAGGACAGGTGAAGCCCTGACAGGGAAATACTTCATACATAAGTTTCAAAGCTGGTTATAAAAATGGAGGAGAGGATTTCAGAGTGAACTTCAATAAAAACTATAATGAACCCCATTAATGCTTTTTGCTTGGCATTTCTTCATATCCAAAATCCTTGTCCATTGAAAACTTGAACAGGAAAAAGTCATTCAAATTAATCCAAAAGAAAACTTTGCCTGTTTTAATGAAAATATTTTTCTTTGGGGTATCTGAGTTTAACTGAAATCCAGAGTTGCCTTATGGGAGTATCAAAAGAGGTGATTCATGAAAACATATCTCTTCAGTGGATTGAATGTCCTGGCTAAATTTATCCCATGAGGCATACTAAAAATGTCTACCCTGAGGAAGTGTTGAAGTTGTTCCTTTTGAGATGAAATGCATCAGGGCTAGATCCTGAATCAATTATCTTGGATTTCTTTATTGGCCATCCAGTCTATACAATGGCAGGGCTCTTTGCAAAGGTTGAGCAAAAGTCTAACATCTGTGAGTTGATTCTGATCAGAGAGAAGAAAGTATGGTATACGTCACATTAAACAGACTTAATGCAAACTTTGTAGATTTGTCACTTCTGATCTCAGCCTAAAGAATTAGTCAGGAATTTAGCATCAGTCACGAGGAATTTGAGGTAGAATATACCTATATATTTTCATGACAAAGTAGGGAACATAGCCAAACTATGCTTTTTCTCTTCCCTGAATATCCTGGATAGGGGTTGTGGGGGCAATATCCTTTATTCTTTTAGCCAAACAGTTTTGATTTTACAGTTGAGGCTGCATCACACATCTTGTGCCAACTTCATGCTGTGCTAATATAATTTACCAAACACACAATGCTAAGAAAGAACAACATGATCCAGAACAAAATCGGGTCCTTTCTAGTTTCTGAAAAAGGAGTTCCAAAGCACAGATTAATTCAAAATGATATTTAAAGTAATTTAGTTTTGTTCCTTCAAGCAACAAATTAATTACTGAATAAGGAAGTAGTTGCACAACAGATTACCCTTTGCTTCTGTAGACAGAAGAGCGGCAAATCAGATGACAGAAATGCTGTGAGGAAAATAGTGGGGGAAGCAGCAGATTACTCTCTTTCCTACCAGTGCATTTGTGTCAGTGTAATCTTCTAATTCTCTGTTGCTGGCTGTAATTACATGTCACAGAGTTTTTGGGCTGGGGTGAGTTCACTGCTTCCCTCTGTTAAAGAGAAGGCATACATGGTGTGTTTCATACATTATGCATCAAGGGAAGATGTTTTAGCCTAATTATAGGTGGTAGGTAATTTTCTTAAGTGAAGAATGAAAAATAATAGCTACTGCAATTTTATGCTTCCTGGTGTTGTTAGAAAGAATGTCTTTACAGGTGTACAGCTTGAACCAATGTCATTTGAGCCCTACAGAGTCTAGTGGTTTTGCTGGGGCACTGAAAGACCTTTAAGGCATAACAAGTGACCTATTTGACCTATTTTTCTCATAGTAGGAACATCAGAGTTTATATAGATTTTTTTTTAACTAAAACAATTGGGTCAACAAGAACTTGTTTCAAGTGAGAGTAGTGTCTGTTAAATACCCACACATCCTACATGCACAGTACAAATGACACATAACAACTTTTGGGGAATACTTAATCTACCTTGTCTCTGGTGCCCAGCTAACACTGTATGTTGTCTTCTAGCACATTATGGACTGTGTTCCTATTATAGTACTTTAGAATTGATGTATCCAGATGGCCCAGAACAGTAGGAGTCAGCCTTATGGAGACTTTCTGAGGGTAGGAGAGTTAAGTTATCTGTACACATGCCTAAACAACCAACAGCCAAGACATTGTTCCCTGAGGGATGTTTTCTCTCCACAGGAGAGTGGATCCAGTGACCTATTAAGGGCCATGCTGATCTCATGAGAGAACTTGATGGTCAGGGAGTGATTGTTGTTTAGGTAGGCTGCATTCCCTTCTAGCCACAATCTGCTAACCAAATGTTGGTAGTATACCAGAGCACTTCACTGACAGGTCTGAAATACAGACTTCACTGCAGACATGATGCTGTGGCTCTAACTTAGCATGCAGTAGTCCCTAGCTAGACCTATAGACTTCCATCAGCATAGTCTCCCCACCCCGGTCTGCCCTTTAATGAGAAGCCTTCTTCAGTTTCTCCTACTGTGAAGGGGAAAAAGGGCAGAAAATTACCATTCTTTTTGATCATACTGTCTTTGCCCAGTTCAATCTCCAAATCTAAATGTGTCAGATGTTTCAGACTGAGTTCTCTGTAGAATGTGTTGTTCAATGTATGTACCTGAATGCTTATCTCACGGTATGTGAGACTAAATCTTGGTTAATCTCAGCATTTTCAGCAAGCTGTCAGGCATTTTGTAATCCTTAAGGGACTATTAGAAAAATCATCATGCTGCAGAAAGACCGCTTATTATATGCATATAAACTGGTAGTCCACCTTACAGCTCTTTCCTGAGCTGTGCATTAGACATTTGGTACATAGCAACAGGGACTCTCCGAATGGCATGTCAGGACTGATGGCTGCTTGGCAGCCTGCTGTAATCTCTGTTCTGGAAAAAAAACTAGCAACTGTTTCACTCTGCTGACATGAAAAATACATCCTTTCAGCTTTAACAGCTATGAACTGGAGCTGTTCTGGTGCCAGGCAGGTTCAGACTCCAGAGCTGGTGACAGGAGAGAGTTGATAGTGGTGGCAACCATCTTGCCATCTGTCATCTCTGATGTAAACCCTCTCAGTTTGATGTCAGCCCCATGTGATGCTACACTCCACAACCAAAGAGCAGAACTGGGCTGGCTTCGTTCTGTGTGTCTGAAAGGTGGTTTCAAAGTTCTTTCCCTGCAAAGAGACCAAACAGCACACAACATAGAGCTGGTCCAGAAATAGAGCTTTCATCCCTAGAAAGCTTAAACATTTCAAAATTAGCTCCTGCACTGGTTCACAGCCACAGAGGCGTACTGAAAGCAAACACTTTCTGAAAGTCTTCAAATTGGAGATGCTGAATTCCTTTAACCAAAAATGACATCCTTCATTCTGACAAAGGAAAATGAAGGTTTGACACTTCAAATCTTACCAAATAAAAGATTGAAAACCTGTGCTTTCAAACTCTTCTAAGAATTTGGTATAATTTTGATGCAAGGCTATTGCTTCTATCCAGGCTTCCCTCTAAACTTCAGTTGTTAAAAATCTCCAAGTTCCTAATGTTCTCTCATATCACATGTGAAAACTCAGAAATAATTTAAGAGCAAAGTTATGCCTGCTGCCAGGAAGAAGCAGAAAGACTGCTGGTGGTGGTGGGTTTTGGTTGTTTATATTCTGTGAAGTGGACTGCAGGGACAGAGGGATTTCTTTTGGTATGTGCTGTAATAATGATCATAGTGAGGCAACTAGAGATTCACTGTGGATTAAGCTTCAGGATAACTTTGTGTTTACACAAAGTTGTTTCTACCTTTAATTCTCTGGAATTGCCACTCATTTAGTATAACTGGTAATAGCAGGTAGGAAAATTTGTTAGATAATTCCAGGGGTTTGGCACCCTTCTTTTCAGTGCTGAAGTGTAATTTTTAAAGTTCATAGGAGCACTAGAGCTAGAATACCAGTAACTTAACCTATCTACTTGTATGTTCTCCTAATTAGTTCCAATTGTTCAGGTTTTCTATTCTGTTATCTCTAAAACTGCTCTTTTACCTGATGGTAATGGAATGGCAGCTTGCACTTCTATAGCAGACATGCATTGTTCACAATATTCATGGCAATTTTTGTTTACACATACCCCCTGTCTGTCAGCCCACCTGTGTCATCCCCTATTCTACACCACCATCCCATCCCTGGAAGTGTTCAAGGCCAGGTTGGATGGGTCTTGGAGTAGCCTGGTCTAGTGGAAGGTGTCACTGAAGTCAGAACTAGGTGATCTTTAAGGTCTCTTCCAACCCAAAGTATTCTGATTCTATGATAAACTCTGTGCCTCTGGATCTCTGAGGTGCTGCCTACACTCTTCTCACTTGCCCATATACCCCCACCTAAACTCTGACACCTTTCCACACTTTCCTGCATCTCACTCCCTCACCATTCTCCCTCCTTCTATGTTTTGGATTTGTGCTGGAAACAATGTTGATAGCACAAGATTGTTCTAGTGACTGCAGAGCAGTGTTTACACAGAGTCACATCCAGTGGCTGGCTCATTACACCTCCACACCAGTGGGTAGGCTAGGAGTGCACAATAAACTGGGAGAGTACAGTTGACTCCAACTGAGTAAAGGGATATTCCATGCTCACCCAACGCATTGGCAGCCCAGTTCACCCTGCTTACAAAATATTACATGTTGCAGGCAGCAAAGTGCAACTGGAGTCACTTGCTAGCAGGAGCAACAAGGAGTGCAGAGCTATGATCCTGTACAGAGCAAAGATGAGACCTCCTGGGCTCCACGGTCATCTGCTAAGGGCATCTATACACCGACATGCCACTTTGCTTTCCCTGCTTCATGTCTAATTACTTTGGCAGAGGGTAAGGCTGCAAGTAACATCGTGAAGTGTCTTTTATCTAAGTGACGTGTCCAGCATGGGAAGCCTTCTGTGCGTGCAGGATTAGATGAGCAGATTACTGGTAGCACAAAGGTGAGGAAAGGCACAAACAACTCAATAGTCCATATAGAATAACTATTTCTTTCCACTCTAAACTCAAGTGAGAATAAAACACATTAAGCAATGGTTTCCTTGATGCTAGAACAACCTAAAAGGAGCTCATGCTGGGAGAAGTCCAGACAATTTCTGAGACTCTGTACTGCCAGATGAGTACAAAGCCTTCAGCATCTAAGTCATAATAAGAAAAATCAAATTTAGTGGGAGACAGAACAAATTTTGGAGGCAAGGCAGGAATAAAAATCCCATGTGATGTATCTAATCAGCATCAACATCGCTGTACAATGGGACCACCTCTGTAATCTAGTCAAATAGGTTTACTATGTTTCTTTTATATCAACTCAGTCAAGCCTCACTATTTCTGCTTACAAAAATCTTTCAAAAAACAGCATAAGAGCATCTTCTATGTTTATACACTCTATTTGCAGTCACCTTACTATACCCACTAATTTTTTTTTCCTTTTTTCTACTATTGGCTGCAATGCAATGCAGCAATGCAATGCACAGAATGAATGTCTTGCAAAAGCTCAGATGCACATCAGAATTGCTTTCTGAACTGCAGTAGAAATTCAGTATTATCAAATCCCTCTTCTCATATGCTGGGAGCAGTCAAAATAAAAGGACTAGTCAGTTTTCACAAGCAGTTCTGCTGAACGGCAAAATGACATTGCATCACAAGAACTCTTTGTGAAAGAACTTTGAGCAATACAAAGAGAAATGAGTACTTTGTGCATTTTGCTCAGCCCAACTTTGACTGCATCCACACAACAAAACCCATCCAAAGATTTGAGGAATTGTGAGGTTTGAAGCGCTGGTACCTTCATCCTTGGAAGCTTGGGTAGGGAAACCTTCACCGTTAAAAAATAGGGCAAGAAGCTAGTTCAACGAACGATAGGAATTGGTTCATGACAAACAAAATCTCTCTTTCATTAACTAGTAATGAGACTCCTAAAACATCTCTGACCATTGTTGTGACCCAAAATAAACACTTGGTGACCTTGAAACTATGAACATCTGAGGAAACAGTGGGTGCAAACTGATGTGGTTGTGCTCATGGCTGTGCAACTGCCAGCACATTCTACTGACTGAAGAGGGGATGCACAACAGCTAAGGAGCAGAAAATGTTCCATTCATTGTGAGAGGTGGGTGAAACAGCAGTTCAATTCCTGAAGAAGAGAACTACAGTACTTAAACCGCATGGAAAAGGAGGCTAACCAGCAACTTGGGCTGCAGGAACTAAGTTCAGTAACTCACAGGATCAAACATCCCTGTCACTGTAGATACCGTGTTGTTCTGTTAGATTTAGCTTTGCTTTTTGCTTTTCTGTCTATCTTAGGGTCAGGAAAAGGCAGGAACTACCACTGTTTCGTGTAGCCATTTAAAATGCGTCTGCTAGGCTATGTAAAAAGTGGTGGTGTTGCTGGCACAGGAAAAGAGTGGTGTTCAGTAAAAAGGAATTGAGATTTGGCCCAGCACCTCTGCCTGTCTGACTTCCCCATGCTTGCTTGACAGCAGGCAGAGACCTGTAGCGTCAGAGTTGTCAAGAAATTCCCCACTCACACATTCTTGACAGATCAATAGAGCCTCAGCATAAAGCAATCACAGCAAATTGGAAGAAGAAAAACACTGCCCATGAGTCAGCAACAGTTGAGAGTGGAGGAGGAGGAAATCCAAGTTATAAAATATAGCAAGGGGGTGGCATGGGGCTTCCCAGAAGGTTGTTTCTCATACTGGTATAGCAAATGCTAATAGGGTTGGAGGGCACTGCTTTGAGTACTACTCTGACTGGCCTTCAGTGTTTGAAATAAACCTACAGTAAGTGTCTCAGAATGGTTTCTTAATGTCCCGCTTTGTAAATGTAGCTTGAACTGCTTGACTCTGAAAGTTGTTGATATTTCAGCATGTCTTCATTGCATTAAATAGCTTTGCATGTTTCTGGGTTTTGTTCTAACCATACTACTGCAAAAAAACCTTCTTTTCATGATCCCATGGCTAAATTCCCAGTTCAAAAAAGTACTGTTACATTCTTAAGTGTTTGGCCAAGTTGGGCTGGAAGGGCATTCGTAAGTCCAAAACTCTTAAGAATTCCGTCATGCAAATTTAGGCTCAGGAAATTGAACTCCTCATTGACTGACTGAGCATTGTATGACTGATGGACCAAAACATAACTGAGCTGAGTTCATGCTTCCCCTTTGAATCTTGAAGGATTAATCAGTTTACCTTTCTTACAGCTCCCTTCTTTGAATGCACTTTTCTGTGCAAAGTGTGAAAAGTGTAGTGTGAAAAGAAGAGTTATTTACTGGCTTCGCAGCAAAAGCCACATCCCAATTACACTGAGGAGACCCAGTTAAAGAGAGTTTGATTAGTAGACGCTTTATAGACACACTAGTCTCAGTTTTGTGGTGATGAAGAAACCATCCTAGGAGGGAAGTACATGCACTGCATGTTATACACGATGGAACTAACGAATGCTGTTAATTCTTCCTTTTTCTGCTCAGACTGACGAAGCTTTCATCTGTGAGACATGTAATGAAAACGCTTAAGTTCCTTTGTGTCACCTTGACAGTCTAGCACCAGTAATGACAAATGGAAGCAAAGTGGCATTTGCATTAGTAAGAGGTTTAATTAAATGGGTTATGATGTCTAAAGACAGTACCTTTAATTATTTTGTCATGTGTTTGTTGGGGTGTTTTTTCCTCTCATTCCTCTTTGATTGCTTTTCTCTGCAAGATTTGCCCTGATAAACTGGTAAATTGCTGCTTGGAAGCCCATTGGTTCCTGCTGCTCATTCTGCTGACATAAACTTGAAATAGAGCTTTTGCTTTAGTATTAGAAACATCAGACTGGTCCTATTGGAACAGCTTTCTGCCCACTGCAACTCCATTTATTTACAACTCAGTTACCTTAATTTACAGCATGAGAGAAGCTTTTAAAACCACAGATTAAAATCTGGACCTAGTTGACTTGTCCATTTTTTCTGAATAGCTATTTTCAGTTGCATATAGTTTTCTGCAAGGTCATTTTGGTTCAGGCTTTCTGAAAAACAGCAAAAACCCTGAAAGTCTGGCAGTACTTGTGCAGCAGTCAAAGACAGTATTGTTGCTTCAATTAAAAGAGCACAGACCCCAGTGGCCTTTACCAATGCCTTATTTCTCTGTGCTGTTCTTGGGGTACCCGTTAAATGTCACTGTGAGTCAAAAAGTGGCTGTACTTTGTTATTGCTATAGAACCTACCAGGAAAAATGTTGATGGAAAGCCTTCACATCAAGTATTGTTGTTCTTTATTAATGAGGCTACAACAGCAGCTTTGCCAATAACATTCCCAGTAGTGGTTTGTCAGCTAAACCTGCTCAGGCTGCAAGGCTGGGTAAATGTATATATTTTTGTGTTTGATTGTGGTGATGGTGGTAACTGTGACAGAAGCTTTATCAATGATAATTGCAGCTGCATCCCAATAGCAAGATAATGAAAAGGTCACTTGGGACAGCAAAACTGAGATGCCTATGTGCATACTTGTAGCACACAGTCTAAGATATTATATGTGTCCAGGAGTATCCCTGGGTACTAAGGCCAGCTGGAATGGAGTGGCCTTTTTCTGTGGTGGCAAATACTGCTGGACTACAAAACAGCAAAGCTTGTACAGTCTGTCTATTGGGAACACTCCCAGCAAAGCCCTCATCACTGAACCAGGCATAGGGATGGTTGGTGGGTGTCCTAGTACAGTTTGTATGCAAGGTGTGCATTCAGATGTCTTCCCCTCAGGTCAGAAAGATCCTGCCCATGTCCCACTTACCTCATCACAACTGACCTCCTGTGCTGTCTGGATATGGAAGATTTGCAGGGGACTACTGATGCTTCCACTGCAGACTTGAAAATAGTGCTCCCAAATTTTTGTGTCTGTACTGAACTGCAGCTATTTCTTGAGAGCAAAAAGCTACATTCATTTTGATAAACGACATGCTGTGAATTATTTTCTCAGCCTAATTATAAACTTTAAACAAGAGAAGGAACAAGCAAGATGTGGTGTAACTGGCATAAATACTCACTGGGAACTGAATGGTGTTGCCCAAAATACATCCAGTTTGAACAAAGAACAGAGAATAGGGAATGCTAGGAACCATGCTCTGAAATATCTTGCTTTCTTTCTGCAGTTGGCATTATTCCCGCTTTGTGTGACAAAACCTAGTGTCTGTATAAGCTAGCACACTCCCAGTGAGTGAGAAATCCACTCCCCCTGCCATCTGCTCTCCTGCATGAATAAGTAGGAGGACAAAATGGGCCCAGCTCTGGAAAAGAGAAAAGCAGAGAGCAGGCTAATGTGGGGAGAAAAATATCGCATCAAAACTAGCGGCGGGCTGGGAGGAGGGAGAAGGGGGGAGATGGATTTCCAGCCTTAGGCAAGTGCAGCATGCAGTGAATGAGGCTGTACACAAAACAACCAACAGTGCTTGGAGTGGTAGAGCTGTCAATGGAGAGAGCAGCACTCCAGTTCCAGGAAACATTGTCCTCGCAAACACACTTGAGTGAGCACTGTCAAGACCACTGGAGGTTTTTAGGCTTGCAGCTCATGACTTGTGTGTGATGTTTGAGGTGCTCTGCATTGGCCAAGCAGCAGGAACGGAGACATGGTCCCCTTCAGAGGAAATCTTCTCTGAAAGTGCTTTGTTTATGCCCCGTGTCTCTCATTCAGTTGATCCATTTCCTTTTGCCGTCAACAGTGTCTTGTCACCCTTTATTTCTTAGAACAAGAGATTTACACTCCACAGGCCTTGTGGGATATTCAGAAACAAGTACCAAAGATGTCCCCCACAACATGACTCTCTGTCTGACACTGTCTTACATTGACTGTTCACACAGAGGGAAATGTTAGTAGCACTGGAGGAAATTTGAGCTTCCACTTGTAGCTCTGGTTTATGTTCTGGGGGTTCATGTGTAAAAGAACAGTCTTTATCACCCACATCTCTTACTGATTGTAAATCCATATTTCTTTTGTGGAAATCTAGAACCACAGAAATACGAGACCACAAATGCTCATCTTATGCTTCCAGTGAAAATATTTGCAGGCCACCTTATAGGTAACTAAAGGCAATTGCTATCTCAGCATTTGACTTGGCAAAATTCTTCAAGCTAGTTAATCCATCAAGTTTATAGTCATTCATTTCATACCTCATACTCAATATTGTGGCAGTAAACCTTTAAATGAAAATATGGAAGGTGGCACTGAGTGACTTCTTCCTGGTCATCATCACACATCATCAAAAATCACTAAAGTAGAATGTACATATTTTATCTACTCTCACCTTTACCTCACCCTTGTCGTTACCGCTAATTCTTTGAACTTTAATTTCATGAAGTAATTAACGTGCTGTAATAAATTAATTCTTGGCTTTCTTTCCTCCTTCATTAATGCAGAAAATTCTTTGTTGTTCAAAGAGGTTATGTGTCTGCCAGATTTCACACAACTCATTAAAAAGGAGCTTTAAATACTGTAAACAAATCAACCCTCAACCCAAACTAAATGGAAGGGAATATGGGAAAGCCTGACGCTTCTGTTTGCATATGAATCTCTTCTGCACATGTAGGCAGGGCTGCTGTGCCCATATCCTCTGCATCACAGGTATTGTATGCTTCTATAAAATAAATAACGAGAAAGTGTATTATTTTTCTCTCTTTCCTTGAAGCAAGAGGTATTTTGGTTTTTATTTTCTCCCTCTTAAATAACCAGCAGAACATAATCTGGGGCAGTGTCTGTCTAGTGACCACAGTGAACTTCCTTGTATCATCATGGTTTGAAAACCTGGAGAACTTAAAGACATGTCAGAAATCATTAAAATGTAGAAGCTTCATCCACCCACAGTGGTTCCTGTTGATCCTTTTAACTTTCACTACAGTAAAGAATCCTTGAGTGTTTTCCTCCTCTCTCTAATTAAAGCAGACAGAAGACTTCTCTGTGAGGTTCTGTGTCTGTTGAATTTCACACATTGCTTTATTTGAGTAAACAGACCCCATAAATATGTATAGAGAAGAAGTCCCAGCACAAATAAATTGTTGCAGCTCTTTTCAGAAAATGAAAAGCTTTCTAAGGGTTTTACTGGTAGTGTTCAGTGTGTAGTTGCACTGGGGGTGTATTGCAAGATGGTTTTGAACTTCTGCTCTAAGTATAAATTTAAATGGGAAAAACATCCATCCTTTTGTCATCGTGTCAGGCAGTAGGTCATTTAGGCAGCAGCAGAAGGAGAAAAAATTGAGAAGTAGGGAAGACCCCACGGTAGAGACCTCTGCAAAGTCAGTCTTAAGTGTAGATGTGAAAGTGTTCTCCTGTTCAGGAGACGGGATTACCATGTGGTCTTGAAGTGTATTTGTGGCACAATACTGGGGAAAAACAGTGAAAATTGAGAGCATATCATTACCCATCACTTATATATATGCTTTATATATATAACATATAGCACAGTTTCTACTACTAAGGCTGTAAACAGCCTTAATCTGTACTGCAGTCTCTATAGCAAGAGCATCTGCTTTATGAGAATGTGGATGTGTATGTGCAGACACCAGAGCTGAGGCTACATCGGTAGCACTGGGTCCAGAGAGACCTGAGCTGCACTAGTTTGCTCCTCTACCTAAATGGGCTTACTGTGCCTGTAGCACAGTAATGCAGCTGGGATGGGATACAGACATGAGCATGGTTATGCACCTTCACATGGTGTTGAGCGCTGCATAGACATACTCTAAGAAATAATTAGATGTGACTCTTATTCAATATCAATTACCCTCAAAGAACAGGCTATTTCAAAAATTACACTGAAGTAACATTATTTATGATACCCCAGAGGAGATGTCAAAGGTACTGAGTGGGAGTAGTGGTCAATACCTATGCTGTCCTGTTGTGTCATTTGGAGCTTGCAATTCTGTCTGGTGCTGTAGCATATGCCCAGCTTTCCCTCAATTCATTCCAGCTTGCTGCTGCTGTCTCCTTCTCCTTTAACTTGCTTTGAGAAAGGCATTTTGCCATTAACATTAGGGAACATATTCATATTTTGGGTCTTTTATCAGTCAGTGAATAACTCTAAATTGAAACATGACGTTTAACTTTCTATGTAGTTCCATTTTACAGCCTTATGAATAGCTTTTCATTTGATTCTCATACCCCTGGGAAGTGAGCAGTATTTAAATATGATGGTTTCTTACCCACTGTAGACTGCTATTTGAAATGCTCTCCTAGGACATGTGCATTCATGAAAGAGTTTATTCCCTCGCCTTTCTTCCACACAGAGTAAGACTTCAATCACCTCAAATGAGAGGAGCTTGCATGAGTCCTTCCATGCTACCTGCCCTTCACCCTGTTGGTTCACTGCTTCCCTCCCTGCACAATTTGCCCCCCACTCCCTTGTCTGCTCCTTCTCCATTTCTCTCAGCCTCAGCCTGGTTGTTGCAATGATGCTGGGCTGCCATGGCTGATGCTGCCATCAAGTGTATGTAGTCAAGGTCTGTGCACCACGTATAAAAATGTGTCAGTCCATCCTGCCTATCCATTTCTTCCAAGGAAACTCTTTCATCTCTTATTTTCTTATTCTAAGGATTCTCCCTCAAGACCTAGTAAAGGGATACACCATTCTAAAAATAATGAAGTTTAGTTGCTAGAATTCATAATCCTATCCATACCATTCCCATAATAACAGGGGCACCTTGACATTAAACAGTTGAAAGGAGCTTTTAATCAGAGCATCTGTTTTGTTTTCTACCCTTAGGTACTAAATTTAAGTGGTTTTTAGAAGGGGGAAAGGAACAACTCAGGAAAAATTTATTCCTAAATCCTAATTTCCTTTTCTTAATCACTCTAAACTTCAACTTTCTACTCCAAGAACTGCAAAAATACCACTGAGATTTTGTAATAGGGTACTGCTTTGGACTTCAAACCTCGACAAAAAAGGCATCAAGCCAAACTGTGACTCTAGGGAATAAGAGAACCTTGGATGTACCAGGGGATTTAAAAAAACAACCAAAAAAACATAGGGACAAAGATTAACCACCTGTATTGAACTGCTAGAGGACCAAAGGAGAAATCTGCTTATAATGGCTGATTTAAGCTGTAAACTCGAAGGCTGGGTGCAGTTGTTTAAGTCTCTTACAAGAACAATAGGACCCAGAGCAAGACCTTTGCAGTCATATTATCTCATTGCTAGTAAAAACCAACCTTGATTGAGGTGTATGGGTTGCAAGCAGTAGCATTTTTTCTTTCAGCTGAGAGCAATATGTGGGTCTGGTTATGACTGGGTAATTTAGATCAGTAGTAATTAATTGTCTGTGGACTATGAAGAGATAATAAGCGGCTACTCAGAAGGGCAGGGAAGGAAGCAGAGTTCTTAGGGAAACTGTGGAAATTTCCACTATATTTGGGATATGTGGTTAAGAGGATTCAGTCCTTCACTATGACTTCAGAGGCTGTAGTAAATATTATTAGGTTGAATGGCCTCAGGGTACATCCTTTATCAATTTAGGCAGAAGAGTAGATAATAAAAATGGAAAACTTTGCTTAGAAAAGATGGACTTTCTGGCATGACATATAGAGGAAGGGGTAAAAACAGATTTTGTTGTGCAATAATAGTTTTCAAAAATACGCCTGAAATGCTGAAAAGCATCAAGAATTCAGTCTGATTACAGGAAACAAAACGTAATATTAAAGTTGCTGAAATAGAAAGTTTCTTTTCTTCTCCTGCCTTCCTTGTTACATTCAACCCTACACAAGATAAAACTTTACAAATTCAGCTTGTGTTGAAAGTGAAGTCACAGATGTGTGTCTAATCTTTCAGGTATTTTTTACTTGACTTTGTACCTGTGTTTGGTTGAATTTTTAAACTAAATTGTATTTTAAAATGCTAATTATTTTGAGATGTAGGTATTCTTTTTTACAGCTCCAGTCATCAGAATCAGGGGGGTTTATTCATATACTTGAGGCTTATTCCTCAGTTATATCCCTTGAGGGAAGGAAGCTGCATGGACCTGGGAGAATGAGACAGCCTCTCCCCCACCAAGTTGGCCAAGGGTTTTCATGGAGCCCACTACAGGTCTTTCCATTTCACCTTCTACTGGCTGATCTCAGTTATTTCTCATCCAAAAATGCCTGAGCTTTTATAAGCAAAGAGTATTTTGGTCAAAAATGTGTTTCTCTTGCATTTTCCCCATGGGACACACTGTTAAGTCAGTACTATAAACATTTGGCTATGGCCAGCTACTATAGTGATCCTCAGAGATGTTGCAACAATTATACAGGGTATCTGGTATTGTGAAATCTCCTGCTGTACAGGCTGGTGATTTCCATACCTGAGCTCCTTAAATTATTGATCTGTGTAATTGATGGAGAACAGCTGAGCCCCAGAAGTAAGCCTGAAGTCAGTGAAGGCATTTATTTTGGTTATTATTGATATATCACTTGCCACACAACCAATGTTCATGCAAAGCAATGCTTCACAGCAAGACATTGCCTCCAAAGCCAAGTCCTCTTTGCCTTTGAGTATTTCTAGGAAAGAAAACCTGAACCCACACAGTGCTGTACAGGGTGGTTTCTACCAGCATGCTCTCTCGTCCTTTTTGTAGTTGCCTGGCAACTAGAGAACAGAGGAGGAGGAGGGTTTGGGATCACGGAGACATCTGAAGAAGCAGATTATTTCTAGCAAACCAACAGGCCAAATCAGATCTTGGTTCTCCTGAGCTATTCCATTGCAATAGATTATCTGCACTGGCCCTTTTTAGATGAGTGTCTGCTGAAGGTGAGGATTATGATCCTGCTTGAATTTTAGATGAGCTTCATCATAACATGAATCCTTTGGTGTTGCTAAAACTATTCTTGAGTGAGCATAAATGAGGTAAGAAACAAGATTTGGTCAGTGCATTGAGTTTACCTGTAGCATTATAGCTACACTGTGAGACTGAGCAGTGCCCCTTGGCTTAAAAGAAGAAAAAAAAAAAAAAAGAATTCAGCTCAGCTGTCCCTTCTAAACATGATGTTTAGCCTCAGATTTTGAATGAGATGTTCTTCCTGGTAGTTAAAAGGGTTGAAAACTCTGGAAGGTTAAATTGGTTTTTCTAATTCAAGAAAGCAAACAAAAAAGCAGAAGTCACTGCAACTGATTAATTATAGAAAAATATTACCGAATCACAGAATCAGAGAATTGCTTAGGTTGGAAAAGATCTTTAAGATCATCGAGTCCAAACATTAACATCTCACTGCCAAGTCCACCACTAAACCATAATCCTAAGTAGCGCATTTACACATCTTTTAAATACCTCTAGGGATGGTGACTCAACCACTTCCCAAGGCATTTTTTTCCAATACTTGACAGCACTTTTGGTAAAGAAACTTTTCCTAATATCCAATCTAAACATTTCCTGGAACAACTTGTGGCCATTTCCTCTTGTCCTATCGCTTGTTACTTGGGAGAAGAGGATGACACCCCCCCTTGCTACAACCTTCTTTCAGGCAGTTGTAAAAAGTGAAAAGGTCTCCCCTGAGCCTGTTTTTATTCAGTCTCCTTTTCTCCAGTTCCCACAGCTGCTCCTTGTAAGACTCGTTTTATAAACCCTTCACTTTAATTTACTGAAGAAAGTAAAGAATGCCGATAGAAAAATTGTTTGATTTTTTTCCTAAATTAAGATGTGATACCTAGGTGGTCTTAAAAAACCCACCAAAACCAAGTTTATTAAAATAACAAGCCACTATTGCTGAAGAGTGAAAATTCATTTTAATCTGGGACACTGAAACGTGTTTTCAGTGGGATGGCAATATGCTTCTTAAAGTCCACCAAACACATATGCACTAGCATTGATGCTCCACGATAATGCATCGATCTAACTAGCCAAATGCAGCTTCTCCCAAAGGCATCTCACTTCAGAAAATAGAACCTCAGACAATTTTAAGGAGCCCATTCATTTTCTGTTACACATCAGCCTTTCCTTCTTTTCTTTCTCACATTGTTCACTATTTCTCAGATTTATTTCTGTGGAGCCTGCCACTTGAAGGCCTCTGCTGCTGTTACACCATCCCAAGAGCATGTTTGCCAAACTGACAGTTGTTAAAAAGGGTGTTGAAATATATTCTGTATGAAAAAAAAATGCTAATTTCAACCTCTCAACTCTGTCTCTTATTCTCGGTCTAAAGCAAACCTACATGGCTTGTGTGCAGCCTGCCCTACTCCTGGTGCTACGGTGCCATTAGCTAATAAATGCTTTTTGCAAGGCTTTGGCAAAAGAGCTGGGGAGGGCAGGGAGTCTCGTTTGCAAGTCAATAACCAATTAAAGACTTGTTTCTTATCCAGTTCCAACCAATTAGAGGTTAGACCTTATTAGCAACCTATAAAAGTGGTACCCAAGCACAAGGAAGAAGACCCCATTAGAAGATCAACACCTCCAACTCAAATTGCTGAAATATTGCCATAACATCCCAAGTAAAGCAGACTGACAATCAATCTTGGAGCTCAGAGGGTGAATAGGACATCAAATAAGGGGGAATTTGTATCCTGAAAATGCATACTTGTTATTAGCGGCTTTTTCACAATTTCTTGAACTTTTAGATCCCTGTAGTACGTATGCTTTTGCCTTGGCAAGTATCCTGCTTGGAGTATAACACTCACGACAATACAATCAAAATTTCTCCCTGAATTTCTCAGTTGCTTCTTGTTTTCATCACTAAACACAGTTCCTTTCATCTGGGCATGAAGAGGGAGCAGGGGAAACTTTCACAGTTTACTACATTTGCTTGCGTGTGTCATTTTCTTTAATTTTGAATATGCTCCCACTTACTGTTCCTACCATCCACAAGTGGCTTGTGCCCAGTGAGGCATCATTTCAGAGAAGAACATGAAAGCTTCCAATGGCGATACATACTCTCATAAAAAATAATTATGAGGAAGGAGAAATCTTCCACATAAATTGCAAAGCTTTCTATTTTTTATTTCAAATAAATGTTCTTTATTTTATTCCAAAAATACCTCAGCTATTTCAATCGAGAACCAAAAGACTTCACTGAAAAGTTTCTACTAAAATAATGATTTTCTTAGAAGGCTTGTAACAGAAAAAGTGTTCAGATGGAAAAAAAATATTACACAGAGATCCAGCATTGGTGGAAAGTATTCAGCAGTCCTACCAAGGATTTAATTCCTGAAAAAGAACTCTGGCAGCCTATCTTTCATTTGCTCAGCCTATCAGCTTCTTCTGATACCACTGATCCTTCTTTTTATCTTGCCATTTTGGTGTCTTATTTGCTTTAATTCATTTCTAGGGTTTGGCAGAAGACTTTGCTCAGCTTATTCCAATTTCCATAGGGTTTCCATGAGCAGAAGCTGGGACCCTGCTTCCTTCTCTTCTTCCCCATCTACTCTGTCAATGTTCTTATTTACCTTTACTGCATCACGGAGTCATGATCTGCCTTTCTATTCAGTGCTTGTCTGCAGTGAAGCCTTCTGCCAAGTCTTCCACCCTGCCTTGTGTGTTTATGTACTACTGCTGCCACTTCTGTGATTGCCCTGTGCACCCTTCGGCTGAGCACCTCTTACCAGAAATAAATTCACATTCATACTGAGAGAATTGGTTTGTGCCAAAGCTTTGCTCTCAATTATTAAACCCTTTGTCAGGGAGGCTTTGATGCTAGGAATTAACTTGAAAGGGATTTGATAACCAAGGGCCATATTCATGATGCAGAGGTCTCCTGTGAAGAGCTCTTCCCCCTCCCCAGCATCTCCTGAATTTTGAGCAGATTCTCTAGTTGTCATGGCAACAGCCTAATTTGCTCTCTTTGTGATTTAAGTAAGTATCATATAAAAACTCTACAGTAAATGATGCTAAAATATCCTGGGTTTTGGTAGTGACGTTGGGCAACTTGCCACATGGCTTAATTTAATTGCTCTGAAGATGTCCCCAAGTGCATAATTCAAGGTTTCCTTTAACAAAAATCTCTTAAAAGTTTGGATGGCTGCAAGGGAAAGAGGAGGAGGAAAAGAGCAGCTGCCATTCTTCTAAAGAGAAGCATCTCCAGGAACAGGAGGGCAGTTTTGTCCCATTTTGTGGCAGGGAAATCCATAACAGACAAAGACAACAATTTGGTTGAGAATTTTTCTCTCCTTAGATCCTTAAACTCGCTGGGAAAGACAAAAACATCCACCATCCCTGTGCCCTATTCTCCTGGGGAAGGCAGTATGACTCCATCCTGCACTAGGGCTTTGACAGAGTAAAGACAGCCTCACAATTAAGAAGATGGCAATAGCCACATGTTATCCCAGTCTTCTGCCAGTCCTTCAACATGAAGACAGTGCCTGAAGAAAGACATTGCCTTTAGGAAAACTTCTGATCAGTGGTGGACTGCCTTTGTAGCTATATTGGTACTTGGGCTTGACTTCAACCTTGTGTCCCTACTGCCTCTAGAGCCAGGCAGTCCTGGGAGAGGAGCCAAACCGAGAGCTGGTGTAGGAGTTGCTCGAAGGAGTTTGGGCTCTAGTGCAAATATGAACCTCACATTATTATGGTAGTAAGTATATAGACTCTGCTGAGTAAATATTAGACAGGGGAAGCAGAGTGGAAAGGGTGTTCTTGGACTTTGAGGGACACAGGCTCCTATGAGGGAAGAAGAATGGCTTCTTCATCCTGCCTATTTTTCAGCTACAGTGGAATGAGGTGGCTATTTGTAAATACTGTACCTGTGAACATGTATTCGCGATAGCTTTCAGTATTGCTGTCACTGGTCATTAAAAAGCCCTTCTGGCTGCTTGGTCTGATCTGAGGGTGGGAGGGGTTGTTCCACCGAGCTCCTCCACTTCCAGCACCAGTCCCATAACAAAACTGAGGTGGTAACAGGCAAAAGAGGTGATCTGAGGCTTGATTTGGACAGTGGTGACCTGTTAAGGGAAGCTGCAGTGCTCTGTAACTCTTAAAGCATAACTTGAGAAAAAAGAGCAATGTTTATTTTGTTCATTTTGGGAAAACTGTCTCTTGGAAAATACAGGCACAGTTAGATGTCACTACAGATTTCTGGTCAGGAAATAAAAAAATAAAATTAAAAAAAAGGCAAACCAGAACAGCTTAGTCATTTGGTCTGAGGGAAAACTGTCAGTTTGGTGTGCTTTTTTTGATGTGGAGATTCAAACTCCCACAGCAGGCATGTGAAATCACAGTCCCCAAGCAGTGCGAACCATGTACTTGCATCCTTTGGATGACTGAACTGACAGGATGACAGCGCAGTTGCTGAACAGAAGATGTCGTGATACAAGGCAGACTCTCCCATTTCCTTGTGATCCGCTTGTCTTGTCACTCCCTTCTGCAGAATGGTTTTATTCTATTCTTTTCTCACACCTTGTATTCAAGGAAGAGGCTAAGTGTCTGAAGTGCTGTGGTATCGTTTTGCCTGGACAGAAATCTGCATCCACCGAGACGGTAATGGCCATTCACCAGGAAAATACTGTGATGGGCTGGGGATAGATGTACAAGGATAAAAAGGGAATGCCATGGATTTAGTGGGAGGAGGACAAGAGGGAAGAAATGGGAAATACAAGTGGGTAATCTAAGGTCTCCTTTTCAAGAGAGTGACAGATTCTGGTTTCTTTACCTGCCTCTTTTTGATAAAAGCCTGCCAGTGGGGGTGAAGTCTGTGACACCAGAGCCTGCACACCCTTGTTGTTTTACTAAATTATTCATCCTGTTCCTGTGATAATATAGTTATAAGGAGGAGCCTAATTGAATTTACTGTCTGGCTTTGGCCAATAGGGCGATAAGGATCCAGCAGAATGGGATGACGGTGAATCCTGCTAGTGTGCTGTGAATGTGAAGCAGGAGGGACTGGCAGTTTGTGTGCAGGAGAGAAAGCAACTCAGTCCAGGGCCCCTGAATTAGCAGACTAAGGAAAGGTAAGGGAACAAGTGGGAACAGCATTTGCCAGATTCATGTACTGACCCTGTGCCGCAAGGCTGATTTTGTTTATAGGAAAGCACTCCGCAGGCAGTGTTTTCCTGCAGGGTTTGGAGAGAACAGGAATGCATGTGGTGGCACTTGCTCAGTGCATGTAGCTTGTGCCTTTGTCTTTATATGTGCTGCAGGGGTTTATAACATTGCGTGTTCATTGTGTATGTCTGTATGGAGATGCCTATGTTTTATGTGGATAAAGCAGCAACGTAGGAAGCTTATGCATTATAAATGTAATGAAAGGAGTCAAAAGGGAGAAATTACCTCATGGGCAGTGTGGGGAAAACAGTTGTGCTTTCCGGTTTGATTAAAAATGGAAATGCTGAGGTTCTTAGTGAGCTGTTTGCCATTAAAAAAGAGCAAGTGTGTGTGCGTCTGCTTGTGTATGTATTGGACCTGCAGTGAGATGTTAAAATGGGAAAGAGGAGGTCAGAATGGAGCATTAGTCGTGGCAGGTGGAGATAAATTGCAAGCAATCTGTGTAATCAGATTCTCTAATATGGAGAGTGCAAGTGGGTAGGAAAGTGGATTAATCCTGCCTGCAGAGCCAGCTACACCTGGAAAGCAAGACGGGGGAATCAGGACAGGTTATCTGACTGGCCAGAAGAACTGAGAATCAAACCCTCCTGTTTTCATGCTGCTTAAATAATAACCTATAGAGTTGATTCCACAGATTTCTTATCTCCCTTTTAATGATGCTAAGAAAGGGTGAGCATCACTGAGGATCAGGTTAGAGCCCACAAATTAATGTTATCTGGAAGAGCAGGAGCACATGAAGCAAATTAGCCTCTGCCCTTTCTTTTGTTTCACTGGGTTTGCTTTGATAACAAGTGTCTGCTAAACAGACGAGGCAGGTAGGGGAAGCTGGATTACAAATGTGACAAGTGGTATTAAGCTGTGTAGACAGGGAATGTTGTTTGCAGTGATAATGTTGTAATTGTCCTTCTGCAGCTTACATCTTTGCAAGCCTTTAAGACAAGGCTGTCCCAGGCTTGGTAACATAAGTCACTAACCTGAGTGGACCACAGCTTGCTGTAAGGCATTAACAGGTCTGTCTGTTTCTCATATGCTTTCCCCTACTCGAATTCTTTTTAAGCTAGGATCCAGAGGAAAGTGGTGTTGAGACAATGTTGCTCACCTGTGGATATTTCATCTCAGTTGAAAACTTACTCTTATGATGAGTACTGAGGGAGATATGCTTATTCTGTGATCTCAGAAACAAATAGCCAGAGGCTTCCTCTGAAAAGAGCAGTAAGGCAAAAAGCCTCACAGGGAAAAGCAAGAAAATGGCTTGTCCTACATTAACCAAACCTGTTTGCCAAATAAGTTCTCCTGCCTCCCTGACACCAAATTTCGTTGATCAAGGGTCAACTTTCCCCTACCTGAATTCTTTTTTTTTTTTTTATTGTGGTTTTCTCACATGCTCTTAAGATGGAGAAATACAAACCCAGCTGATATTCCTGTCAGAGACCACCTCCATGCTCTCCATAGGACGTGCTGCTGGGGGTAGTGGGCTGAGTCTGACCCCTTTTGTCTCACAGTATGTGCAGGTGCCCCAAGTGAGACCAAAGGGGCACTCACCTGGCACAGGTACGAAAAGGCTCCACCTGTTTGGTGATGGAAAACTCACAGGGAATGTGTTGCAGATTCCTGCAGGATGGAGTCATGCTCTCCTCATCTCACCTGAAATAGCTGACTGAAATACAGGTCTAAGACAGGGCCTGATCTCATGTCTTTCCTGTCCTTCAGCTCCTCTTCAAGAAAACATGGTCATAGTTGAATTTGACTCCAACTTTCAAAGTACTCACAGCAACAGAGCAAGCTAAGAAATGATGCAAAACAAGCCTGGCCATCTCAAAATAAACTTTCCCATTTCTGTCCCAGGAACAGAGGAATAACTAAATAACCTGTTTATACACATACTGCAAAAGGCTGCATAACTTCCAGGCGCAGAGCAGGAGCCTGTCCTTACTAAAAGGGAGGCAGATACTCAGCCCACCTAGAGAGTCCATCCCTCTGCACATCAGAGGAAGCCATTTACACTTGCCTGTTTTGGGATACTCATCTTCCTTAGGATAGGCACATGGCGGGGTCTGGCAGGAGGAGCATCCCTTTGATGCTGCAGCAGCAGTAACCTGGCACTGGCTTGCAGCTTTTATCACCGGTTGGGTGACTACATTGTTTGCTTCTGCCCTCAGAGTCAACACCAAGGCTCAGGAACGGGCAAAATGCCAGCGTATTCCCAGGGAAGCTTACGTCATTGCCAATTCACTGGTGCCAGAGACTGTGCTGGAAACCTGAGGTCTCTTTTGCTGTTAATTGCCCAGATGATTAATTCATGCAATGATATAATTTTCTTGGGTGGAGGCTGGGAGGTTGTGTACTCTAGTAACGAGGGGCATGATGGGTGGCAAAAATTGTGCTCTTTATTGATGTTAATGCTAATAACAGCAAACTAGCCACAGTGTTCCCTGCATGATCTTTCCTCCCCCAGAAAGGGCAGAAACGGTCCTGGCTCTCCCCTGTTGACATGTGAGCAAGAGCTCTTCTGAGATTTGTAATATAAATTCTACCCTAGAGGACTGAAATATAATGCCCTTAACTTTCACAACTCCTCTGTAATAAAGGCTGTTGCTTTAATTTTAACATTCAATTCAGTCTTCTTTCACCTTGCAAATCTCATACTGCCTTTCAAACATTCCTTGTATTTATGTCAATTATGTTGCACTTTCTGGCAAGAAAAGAAAACAATTATCCTCATTTTTTGAAGAAAAAGAAGAAAAAGAGAAAAAAAAGTGATTTTGGTTCTTACTGCACAGTGACTGGTATATTGTATTGTGGAATTCTCCCCTCAGAGGATGCTGCTGTCTATAAGGGTGTAGGATCACTTTTTAGTCAGCCTGGAAACTCTTTAGATTGCCTCACTCTAGGATATTTTATTCTTCTTTTATATTCTTTTTAGGCTAAATATCCCTTTCTTGACACCTTAATAGCTAAGCAAATAAGCCCAGAATTCCCAGATGGAGATAACAAGGAGCTGCCTTGACCCGGATACAATTAGTATCTGATAAAGGTGCACTGATTTGACCTGATAATCTATGGGTAGGGGAAACTGCTAGCATGAAATGTCAAACAAAACACCCAGGACATTTTCAGAGCTGATGTAAGAGCATTTGCTTTTAAACGTCACTGCTCTGCCTCCTGTACTCTTCCCCCTTGCTCATTCCAGTGTTTCTTTTCTCCCCTCGGGCCTCCATATTCTTGGCTGGCTTCTGTCCCTAGAGGTATACAAAGCACTGGATCATAAGTCTTCAAACAGACTTTCTAAGACCAAATAGAAACCTTCCAATTTCTAGATATGCCTGTTATTTGTGGGATGAAATGGTTTCCTTTCTGTTGAAGCAGTGAGGAAGACTTGCTATCCATTCTGGATTGTTTTTCACTTCTTCCCGTCTTTCATGGTTTGTTGTGGTATTCTCCTATCTTATCTAGGGATAGTAAATGTAATGGAATTTTTCTTGAATGCTGACAAACAGCAGAGATCTGATTGGCAATTGTAGCAGATTTGTTACCAGTTCAATACTGTCAACTTATGTGTATTTATAATATGGTTATTAAAGGAAATTAAGTGATTATGCAGAACTAACGATGTCTGTATTAGCGGCCGTAGGATTCCAGACACTCACCCATTGTCTGTTTAATGAGAAATCATCCTACTGGGTTTGAGCAGATCAAACACTGAAGCAAGTTTGCAGTATGAGTTTGCTGCCACTAGCAGACTACACTGGCCACAGGAAAGGTAGCCCAGGGCACATGCTTGTAATTCAGACTCTGCTCATAAAGGGGAAAAAATATAGTGAGATGACCTTGGAAAAGTAGGAGAAAGAGTCTGTGGTGGGCTATCATGAGTGGGAAACAAAGGAGATTGGATGGAGTAGGTAAGGCCCTTTTCCAGGCTTCCTGAAATTGGGAGTATTGCCTTCAGATCACTTCAACTGGGAAGGAAGCTTGCAAAAGCATGGGCTTCCCTGTTTATTCTCATACACAAGAACAAACACACACATATTAACTCCTATTAAAAGATGCCAACACGTGTTGTAAACCAGTGTCTTCAGCCAGCTCTTCATGATCTGAAATGGCTGTTTGTTCAGCTCCCTGGAGTCTAAAAAGTTTGTTACCTCAAGCTCTACATGATTTAATTTTACATTTTATTGACAACGGCAGAAACACAGAATGAAATATTGTTTTAACTTGCTGGGTCTAGGGCTTTAAAACCACAAGGTTGTTTAAGAAAAGATCCTAATAAACCACTTTTGGTAAAAGTGATAGCTAAAGCCATTCACGTTGCTTGGAACAGAGTAAGAGGTTAATTGATGCATCATTCCAAGTGAACGGAGAAAGTCCCACGCCACTGGGACTTAGGCCTTCCAAGCTTGGTGGAAAAAAACCCAGCCAGAAATGTTTGTGCCATACCTCTTATATAGTGAATGTAAACCGTTTTTAATCTAAAAAGACTGATAGACTTTCACCAGCACTAAATTAACTTCATAAGCAAACACAAGTGTATTTACACAGGACCATTAGAAAAGCAAAACCAATAGCAGCAGAACATTCAGCTCCAAGATGACTCAGACCTTTAAAATCTGTTGTTTAAAATATAGTAACACTCCTTCTTTAGAGAAAATGTATTATTTTTAATATAGGGTATCTTGGCCCTGTGTGGTTGCCTTCTTTTGAATAATACAGTGAACATATCCGTTACACTGTCATCTTCCTCCTCCACTTTAATCTGATTTGCTCTGTTTAGTGTGAGGCTGAACAGCCCTGTAGAACACTGCAGCCTAGGAATATGTCAAAGACTTTCTTAGCTGCAGAAACACATTCGCTTGACTCCACAGAACAAGCTGATAAACTCTAGAGGAGGATGCTAGAAGATATAGTTCCTTCTCAGAGAAAGAAGTCAAGAAGATCAGGAGTATTCTCAGCTTATCAGGAGTATTCAGCTTATCGACACAGCACAGTTGCTTATAGCCACTGCTGTAGTGCAGTGAACAAAAAAAAATAGAGTTTTGGGATAAAGAATGATCACATGGTCCCAGAGGTGATGGAGTGGGTGTTTCTGAGTCACTACATGCACTTCTGATGCACTATGCCCATCACAGGCAGCTGCCAGGGGTGGCGGACATACAGGTGGGGAGGGAAACACACTCAGCCCCCGTCTGTTTTCTGAAGTGGGCTTGGCAAAACCAAAGAATGTGACAAGTTAGGAAGCAATTGTTCTTTTTTTTTTTTTAGCCATGAAGTTTTGGGGTTTGTTGCTTAAAGATGAGACTTAGCGCCCCTATTTCCCTTCTGGTTGCTGAAGCATTAATGCCCTTTGGTGAGAGGGGATTGGATGAAATGCTGCATTCCCTCCAGCAGCTCAAGGCTGCTGTATTTAGCTCGATGCATCTATCTAAAATAGGCCTGTGTGTATTTAGTTAATCTTGCGGGCAGGCTTTCTTACTTCAGCAGCCATGTGAAGTGTCTTTTAACAGGAGAGAGAAGAGTAGGCGAGGTGAGGGGTGGGGGGACTGTTTCATAATAAAACTGGAAGAGGCTGACAGGAATTAACATGAAGGTTACCTTGGTTTACTCTGGGCAATCTTAATAATTCCACAGAACCTTTCAGTCAGGGCTTCCCCTGCTGTTCCCTACAGGGGCAGTTTCATGTATGAGAGTTTCTTGAGGCCATTCAGTGTGCCAGCTCCTAAGAAACACAAGGAGAAGCCTGTTAAGAGCAAGAACTGACAATCCCTATTAATGTGAAAGGAGGCTTTTTCCAGGAAGACTCTTTGATGTCTCTGACTCAGTCACAGGTCACAGGCCTCTGGCTTCACATGTCATGCCTCTGTCTTGAAAGAAAGTGACACCTCTTTTGCTGAGCCCCACTGTCAGACTGCATAATTATTGTCCCCTCCTTCGGAGTAACCCACAGAAAGAGCAGGGTAGTGCCTTCATCACCCAGGGCAGTCACAGACCTTCTGAAGTCACTAGCTGGCACCTTCCACAAACATCATGCCAGCCGTGCAAAATCATTTCCCTTCCATTGCAGTCAGCAAGAGAGAGGGATCGGATCCAGAGCCCAAACTTTTTTTATTTCAGTGAGAATCCCTTTGAAGTTAATGGGGATTTTGCTTGAGCTGGAAGGGAAGTAATTGACTCTGCTTTCTGAGATAATTGCCACTTAAATAAACAGCACAGTTTTTCTGTTTCTGCTAACTTGCACACACTATTAGACTTTGGTAAATGTTCCAGTAAAGGCAATGCAATAATCAGAGGAAGAGGTAAGACATGAGCTTCTGCACTGCTATGGCATTTCATCTTTTGGAGAGAAAAGTTTTGCGACTGGCTTTGGTTGCCTGGAATAAATAATAATAGTAGTATGCTGCTAACCTGTGATATATGATGCTCCTTCAACCCCACTATTAGAAACAGTCAGCCAGCCACATTTCAGTGTATCCTTCCCTTGGAAGACCACAGTTCATCAGCTGTGAGACAGGTTCTGGAAATGCCATCTTTGAAAGCCTGTTTGGAAAAGGAAGCCTATGAATGAATGGGATATTTGATGCTAGATGTAACATGTAAATGTTACAGGAAGTTTTGGAATATTTGTTTGCTGTTTTGGAGAAAAAAAATATATTGAAGTGGCAAAATTTCTTTGAAATGAGCAGACCGGTTTCCAACCTACTCCTACAAATAAAATATTTTCAACCAGACCATTCTTAGGCCAGCTCCATATGTTTCCCTGAGCTGTAATTCCTCCCATACATCCATGGCTGAAAGGACCTTAGTGCTTCTGCTCAGAAGAGCCTACACCTTCAGCTCTGCCTTGTCAGTCTGTCTTCCCTTCCATCTGGTCATTAGATGGCTGAGGACCCTGAGGTACTTCTGAGGTAGTTGTCCTCTGGGTTGAAAACAGAGAGAACACCTACAGGGTTTAATTCTTAGTGAGGAATCTACAACTGCAACTTTCTCCAGAGCCTCCCACACCTTGGACTAATAGAAGCAGTAGCTGGTTGGCTTCATGTGATGTTGTTGAGACCAGTATATTTTCCCAGAGCAGAGTAGGTGGTGACGAATGAATACACTCTTCAGCTCTCTAACCTCCTAAGCATGCTTTTAGGCATTCTTATTAAGGAGCATCAGGCAGGTGCTGTGATTGCACAGAGATGCCAGCAAAGACCATCAATTTGACTGAAGTCTGCAGCCTCACTGCTGCTTGCTTTCAAAGAAAGCTTGGTGGGCCGTGGCTGGCAGCAGCCCCAGGGGATGGGCTCTGCTTTGAGGCTCAGTGACAAAGAGGCAGAGGGAGGGCAGAGCCAAGGCTGTCAAACAAGCTGCCATCTCCTGCATCACTTGGCAATGTTTCTTGTTCAACCTTCAGGGTAGCACGAAGTGTAGAAACAGCTCAGGTGATTTTACATCAGCTCAGGAATGCTGCCAGGCACTGACTAGCCCTGAAGATGATGCACTGGCAGCAGCTGCTGCTCGTGATCTAGCTGCCCAGGAGACAGAGGCTGCTTTACAGAGTGAACATCTGAGCTCTTCTTAAGCAAGTGTCTTTGTGTTGGGGTATCATATGGTCATGCAGTCCCTGCTGAAGTTAAGGGTTTGTCACAGCCAGACCAAATGCTGTTTTCTTCACTCAGGGTGCTGCTGCTTTGCTCTTGCTGCAGCGGGGATGCACTGGTGATATAAGCCTGGTTTGGACCACACCAGTGAGTATTTGCAAACTAGCCTTGGCGCTGGTTTTTCAGTCAGGAATGAGAAGCTCATGGCAGGAGCTGTTGGGAGAAACTACACAAGCTTCACTGCGTGGGAGGCCAAGCTCAATGATCCCAGTCTTCAAACCTATTTGATTTTTTACAAGTGCTCTGCAGTGCTTTAGTAGTAATTGAAGAGATCCAAAGCAATTATCCTCTTTCAGAAATAAGATACAAACAATGAAGAGATGAAGCAAGAAGTGAGGAAGTGTTTAAGGTGGTAATAATGAAACATATTTATATATTTGTTATGATGCATTATTATTAGCGCTCACAATATGACCCTCTCTTGCCCTAGTTTTACATGTGAATTTCCTTCTGAAGTGATTTAACCAGGTTCTTCCTGCAGATCTTAGGAAAATACATGTGGATGTGCAGGAACTATCACCAATGTGTGCAGGTGATCCACTCCTTTGATAGAATCCATTGATGGTATCAGATTTTCATAACCCTATCACTGGGCCATGATTGAATACTGGTTTGAATTGGAGTAGATAAGAAAGGGGACAGAGAGCTTTCTGTCTAACCTGGCTTATTTATAAAAGATCACCCCAAACCTACTTTCTTACATAAATAATATCTTCCAGATATCCACAACAGCTTTTTGCAGTGATCAGCTTTGAAACTTGACTCTGGTGACCTCAGAAGCTCTCATTTGAGCTGCGAACACTCTATATTCTCCCATGTTAAAAAGTAATACAATTTTCAGGTAGATTTAATTTTAACTAGCTTCTATAGAATCATAGAATAGTTAGGGTTGGAAAAGACCTTAAGATCATCAAGTTCCAATCGCCCTGCTATAGGCAGGGACACCTCACACTAAACCATGTCACCCAAGGCTCTGTTCAACCTGGCCTTGAACACTGCCAGGGATGGAGCATTCACAACTTCCCTGGGCAACCCATTCCAGTGCCTCACCACCCTTACAGTAAGGAACTTCTTCCTTATATCCAATCTAAACTCCCCTGTTTAAGTTTTAACCTGTTACCCCTTGTCCTATCACTACAGTCCCTAATGAAGAGTCCCTCCCCAGCATACTTATAAGTCTCCTTCAGATACTGGAAGGCTGCTATGAGGTGTCCACACAGCCTTCTCTTCTCCAGGCTGAGCAGCCCCAACTTTCTCAGCCTATCTACTTACTTTGTACATTATAGAGCACCTCTACAATCTGTATTTATGTCACCATGCATCTCAGCCTCTCTCAAACTTGACCCAGTTTAACCTTTCCATGCTTTATTTAAAGGAAATATCATTATATAGTCAGGCATGCTAAGCCACAAAGTAGTTAAATGATGTGCTCCAAGTACAAAAGCTGTAAGGAAAAAACAGGGAGAAAGGAGCCGCTCTTTCTATGAACAAAGTAACACTGGTTTCCTTTTGTGTGTAGTCTTGAAATAGAGAATAACGTTTTGTGTATTTTAATGCACTGACTGCCATACTGTGACACGCAGGAATATCAGCTCTGCTGATTTCAGTGGAAAACACTGAATATACAAGTGTAAGCACAGGCAGAATTCAGCTTGTCATCTTAACAGGGGGAGGCCAGGCTTCCTTGAGTGCATAGCTCTGTGCAAAGCTGCAGGGAATAAACATAACTCCTGAGCCTGCTGTAGTTAACACCTTGCCATTCATGCCACCTCTGAAATCTTGAAGCTAAGAACTTGTGCCCTGAGGTTGGTTGGTTGGGTTGGGTTTTTTAACCAGTTCTATGATTTCATAGAGATGACAAAGTGATGTGGTGGCCAGTTTCAACATGCAGTTTTAAACCGGTTGGCCTTATGAACCTGAGGGTTCAGGCACTTGGTCTGGGCAGGAGCTGAAAATAAACCCAGCAGAGCAAGGCAGCTTTCAGGCTATTACTCAGAGCTCTGTTGCGCTTGTTTTGGACTTCAGCTGATCTTACAGTCCACCCTTAGGCCCACCTTATTTTCTTCAGTCACATGGGCCTCATCACTTCAGCTCTGATCAAATACACGTCCCACAGAGGAGTAAGAATACTTAGCAATGCTGCTTCTACCATTAGCTAACTCATCATAATTATACGTGAATAACAGCTGCCTACCTGTCCTTCTGGTCAGGACACAGATACAGAAAGGGAGGCCACAGTGTGGTGGTCAGGTTAACTTCTGTCTGACGTTTGTAGGATGCCCCTATTCCTCTTCTGCCTATTGCAATGCTCATGCTCTGTAACCAGTTAGTCAGACTGTACTTTTGTGTGTACCCAGGAAGAGCTCATTCCATCTCGTGCTTGAGTTCCACTGTGCCCTGCTTGGGCTGTCCAGCTGCAGAGCTCTTAAATGCTCTCGCTGCTCCTCTTCCCCTTTCTTCTCTCCTTTGGGAAAGAAGTTCTGTGAATATGCGAGTAAGAGAAACTAAAATAGCTGTGCAGATCAACCCTTTACATTCCCAGTTACAAAATTATTCCAAATGTCACATTCATTCCTCCAACAATGTTTTTTTTTCCCCTTCACTCATGGTGGCTACAGCCCCTGAAAGGCTTGGTGGTTTGGTTCCTGAAAAAGGCTGTTTTTTTGTAATACTTAAATACTTGGTAATACTTAAAAGCTTTGTAATTCAGCTATTGATCAGCAATGGAACCAGAGCTTTTGAATCTTCTCATGCTTGGTTCAGTACTGCAGCATGGAGGCATGCAAGCTAAGCGTTATGATATCTTTGCACTCTACAAAATACAGTTTGGCTTCTTAAATGAGACCAAGCACTGATGTTGACTGACCTTTCCCCAGGCTGATGGCAGAGGACTCTGTTAAAATCACATTGTGCTTCATTTCTGTGCCTAGGCGTAACCCACCAGTCTACTCTCTCAGGACCTTGTCTGAGTCAAGAATCTGTTCCAGTTCCCACACTCATGCATAATATTATCCGATGCTTTTTGCCTAAACATAGCTTTTGGTGTTTGTGTCCAGTTATGGAGGGCTCCTACACTGTGCAGCATGAATGCAAAGTCTGGATAAGCAAGCAGACAGGAACCAGGAGAGAAGACAACTTGGTAAAGGACAGTTAGTGAAATAAAAGAGAGAAATAACATATGATTAAGCTTTTAAAACATACTTCCTAGTTATAGCAGTGTACCTCTAGTGCTGCAATCCCTACGATGCTGACAGATATTCTTAAATGGCATTTGAAATGTGGCCAGGTGCTTTATTGAAGAAGCAAAACACCTAACATCTGATTGTCCTGCACAGGCTCCTGCTGGCACCACAAGTATATCTGCCTTGCTGCTCCAACCTGCCACTATGCCGTAGCAGGATCTCATGGACACTTTCGAGGTTGCAGTTGGGAAGCAGGCACTGGCAATGGTGCAAAGACTGGGATGCTCAGTCTGTCTCTAGTAGAGGAGATTGCAACCCTTGCTGGGGTGAGAAGTGCAAGCAAAAGGAATGTATTACAGAAACCCACACAGCTTTTAATGTGTCTCCATGTAGTCAATAGTAATGATGAAAAAAAGTGAACAAAAATGTCTCCTACACACAATCAGTACAGTTTGGGCTGGTCATCCCAGAGGTTGAGACAAACATAGCCAGCTAGACCAGATGCTCCAGATGAAGGTCTACTAGCCCTGTTTTCTCTGCCTCTTTGGGGAGAATATTCTAGCCATTCAATCTCCTTCCACTTCTATATCACATGGAAGAATTTGGCATCAAACTATCTTACCATCATGTCGGAAATCTTCACCAGAGTACAGTAAAACATTGTCTTTCTCTTCCATCATCAAAATAAATCAGTAAATGTGCTTAGATTCTCAACTGTTCTTCTCTTTGTAGTAAGTGTTATTACATGAGATGGGCACATATGGTTAGAAAACAAATGAGCACCTTCCTGTACAAAGTCAAATTACAGCCTTTATTTCTCCAGCTATCTGCTGTTCACACAATCAGGTTAAGTAAATCTCAAGTATTATAAGCAGTTCCTTGCCACATGGGAAAAAAATCTGGGAAATTGGGATATGGTGGTGTTTGGAATGGTGCAAGTGGGAGAAAAAGGGTGGGTGCAAACAGCAGTAAAACTTAGATGGAATGCACTAGCACTACAGATGTTTTAGAAGGCTTCATGTGTTTGAAGGAAAACTTTTAATCCCCAGAAGCAAAGGAGTTAGAAACAGTGATGCAAGAATTGCAGAGTTGTGTTTGAAGCTGTTATTTGGAAATATGCAATCCATTTTTATCTTAAACATATGAAAAATAATACAATTTGTGCTCCAAAGAAAATTCCTTTGATCATTTTCAGTTAATTAATAATAACCTATTTGGTGTCTATTAAGAAGTCTTAGTGAATTGTTTCTTCCCTTTCATGAGCCATAGCACTTATTTCCCCCCCCAACATATCTAGTTATATCTATAGTAACAAAATATTCTGTTCATCTGCCTTTTGAATAGCTAGTCTATTGTGGCAGAGTTGAAATACAGTAGAAAGAAAAAGGCATAGGAATTAGGAAGAGTGTGTGCTGATAATCAGAACAGGAGCCCCATTAACACTGGGCAGGCTGCTGCAGTTTCCTCTGAGAACCTGTGAGTTGTCAGTCCCTTAGGCATCTTTTATCTGGATGAGCCCTAATGCATATTGGCAGGCCCTACCTATTAAATACATCCAGCTTCTTGATTTTATTCAGATCAGCACTCTTCAAAGCAAAGGGTCTCTTAGCTGAAGGAAATCCCTGCTCTATTAACAGCGTGTCTGGTGCCGCTTTCACTCTTATCATCATGAAATCGGGAATTGTGTGGTTACTGCAGGGAACCTCGAGCATGTCTCACAAGCACACAACATGAACTGTGTCAGATCCAAGACTGGGAAGGAAAAAGATGAGGGCTTCAAGAGTCCTGCTTGCTTCCTTCTTACAATTTCATCTACTTAATATGCAAAGCATTTATCTCTACAGGTTCTCTGGTTTGTACTGCTGTTTCCTGCTTTTCTTTAACAGAATCATGAGGAGCTACTTTGGCATGTGTGTATTAGCCTTAATGGAAGCATTAGTGTCAGTATTGCTCACAGTGGGAATGACCACAATACTCTAGGGAAATAAGAAATGGAGACATTATGCCAACTCAACTGACGTTCAGATGGAGAGGGCTCTGTAGTATTCAAGGATAAGCACAGGATTTCTTTGCCCCATACTGCCTGCTCCAGTTGAGCTGCATCTGGCTTTGCTGATAAGCAAGTATTGATGTTGAACAGAGACAGGCCACAAAAGGTCTCCCTAAACTCATTGACAAGGTGATATTACCAGTGAGACAACACTGTGGCCTTTAGGTGCTAACGGGATTTCCACAGTAAGAATAAAATCAGGAAATAATACATTGTTTCTAAGAAGCAGCACATTATAATTTGTTCTCGTGGCTATTAAAGCCATGGAGTATTATCATAATATTCAGATTTATTTTACTAGAACATTTTTGACTGTTCATGGCTTTAGTCATGTTCCTTTGCCATCTACCTGAAAGCCCAGTGGTCTTACAATGACATTTTGTCATTTTGAAGACTCTTACTTTTTTTTTCCCTTCTTCTTTTCCTTGCCTGCCATTATGTAGTAACAAGCAGAAGAGGAAAAAGACTAACTCATTTTCTATGCTGAGTGTAGCTCTTGGGAAATGGTCCCATTGACACTCAATTTGGTATGTGCACACCCATTATCTTCAGGATAAGGCAACCCCCTATGGTGAAACTGCTATATAGAAAGCACTGACATCTTTGCAAACTGAAAATACAAGTAAGATTTGTGAAGCCCAGACGTTTCCAGTTAAACGGCCACCCAACAGAATAGATGGGATTTCTTGTCTACAAGAATGCAGCACCTTCATATGTATCAGTCCTGAAAACATGCTGAACATTGTAGTGATTAGTTTCTGAGACCTCCTGGCACCCCTGGGGTTCTCTATAAACAGAGAAACTGGATGCACAGGACACTGGTTTCTTGCTAAAACTGTTAAAGAGCATATTTCCAAATGAAATAAAGAGCTGCTGCTGTGAAAGGTAGTAAAGAATTTGGGAAGCAAGTGGAATTCTGGGAAGCAACTAATACACAGCAGGGAACTTGGGCTCTGGGTAGCATCACCGTCCTGATGGCCTCTTGTTTCTGCTCTCCTGCCCTACCACCCCCTCTAGCTGCAGGGTCCTGACATTTTACAACTGCCTTAGAGAGGCAGCACGGCTCTGCTGGTGTCAGGCATAGCAGATAACACAATTTCTAGAGGTGTCTCTGGCACCAGAGTGCAAAAACCCTTCTTATTTTAGGTGGGATTCATGCTGCAGTTTCACATGCCTTGGAAAATTTCCACCGGTGTTTACATTAGAGCTGCACTGCATTGGTTATGCTTGGGAAAGCTCTCTGCAAACTGAACACCAGCAGGGAAACTCTGCTTTCCTCTGTTCTTTGGGGCAGCACACAGTCTTTTCAACCCTTGTGCTTTTTGTATATGCTTCAGGTTTACAAAACGTGGGGAGTTTGGTGTGGTATCCTTTTCCTTTTCTTTTCCTAACTCCTATTGTTTCAATTTCCTGATTTTCCTGAATTTCAGCTTGCACTGAAAAATACCAAGGAATGTTTGAACACATGAGCCTCTTGAGTCCAAAACTGTGCCAAGCAAGGTAAAAATGCAACAAAAGTTCCAATTAATTTCAGAACTAATTGTTTTCATTCTGCATTCAATTCTTCACAAGAAATTCCAAGCTATGCCAAGCTTGGGAATGTTGAAGCTATTCAGGGTGAAACACTGAAAGCTTGCCAATAATACATAATCTCTTGCTTTCCTCTTTTTGAAAATACATGTGGAAAGCCATTTGGCTGGATTTGGAGCTCCCTAAATGGCTGTCCCTTCATGAAAGTCCACTCCCACATTGTGTCAATGTGCCTGAAGTCAAAAAGGGACTTGTAGAAATACCTTAAAACTTGAATGTATACTGAAGGCTATCTGCAAAATGTAGGTGAGGGATATCAGTAAGTGGCTGTTACCAAGTGAAGGCTTCCTCATCTTCCCATCCACCATGGGGGCAGAAATAAGTGTGCAGTCCCTTATGGTGAGGTGGGAGGATAATCTCTCCGCATTGGTTTTTCATGTTGCTACCTCCAGCTTTGCTCCATTGAGGCTGTTAAGAGCAGGAATCAGATGCAGGCTGGCATGGTCGTGTCAGTTCATTACCTGACAGCATAGATAACAAACTCCAGGGAAATCTAAGCATGGTTAACAGACATCAGTCAATTGAGTTTGATTCCCTGTAGATGCTACCGCACGTTAGAAAGCAGCCCCACAAGAGGTTTAAGAGAACGTTTTGTTCTTGTTTTCTAACACATGTCAACAGGTTTTCTGAGATAACTTGCATCTCTGTGGAGTACATCCTTGAGAAAAAGCAGGTAGGTGCCTGGCTGCTGTCAACGTGCTGAGGAAGCAGATTGCTTACCCTCCATTGCCACTCCAAAAATATCAGCCAGGAAGTTTAACTGTGTGATAGTAAGGGGCCGCCGGTGCCAGCCTCTTTGCTGTTGTTTCCAAGGTCAGATCTAATTGACCTTCCGCTTGCTTCACTTAGTTGCCCACATTGTTTCCTTCTGAATCCCTGACTGTGCTCTTGTTGTCATTTCTGCGTGTTCCTACACCATCTTTTGGTTAAGCTGACTCCTGCTGACTTCCTGCCTTTCTGCTTGTACTTTCTCCTCCTCCTCCTCCTCTCTCCCTCTCTCCTGCCTGCTTTCTTTCCTCAGGACTTACTCATTCTCCTATGCCTCATTTATTATTTCTCCATCCTGAAATATATCCCAGTTCCCTGACCTGCAGCTCCATGGCCCAGATCCTCCTTGTTTTCCCTGCTGGCTTTCGTGAGCAGGTTACTCCTGCCTGGTGGAAGGCAGCTGCTGTATTGCAGCTTGAGGAACACAACAGGACCTGCTGCCTCACCTGGAAGTAGCCTGTGTGTTGTATTCAGATGTGGAGGGCTATAGGCCTTCCTATGGGTGGGTCTATGCCTGGCACAGCATTAAGTAGGCACCTTGTCTCCATGTGAGCCACAGGAAGACACTACTGTACACAGAGGCAAGGTGCAACTTGATGGTGTGTAGCCAGTTGCTCCCATACCTGTTGGCTCTGGAGTGACAAAATACCACTTGGCAGATTTGTCTTGCTTCTGAAGGAGGTGTAAGGTCCTGGCTTTATTGAAGTTACAGCCCCAATTGCCTCCTAGCATAGGATCTGTGAATACACCAGGTGGATTTTTTGCTGTGTGAGAGCTGCATGCCGTGAAAGTTGCACAGAGCCAGATTTGGCCTGACATGCTGAGCACTCAGGATGTCCACAGGGAGTTTTAAGCAGCAGGAAAATTAGGTACCTACTCAGCCTTTACCTATATGAAAATGCCTACTGCTGAAAGTTAAATAACAACAAGCGTGCATGATGAAGAAAGAGAGCATGAGGTTTTTCAGTAAGCAGAGGAATCCACTGACAGTTTACACTGCTCCCGTCGTGGAGAAGGTCTCTGTGGCAGCACTAATGGCTATCAATAAATCAATACAGTAAAGCTAACTTCACTCAAAAATGGAAAGTCTATTTTAATTACATTACCCAGCTCATCAGAAAAATGTAAATAACAAGAAGAGGACAGTCTCTGTCACCACTTTGACAGATCCAAAGTCAACACTCCTGGTGGGTTTGTCATCCCCCATCCCAGAGTGGAACCAGTCATTACACTCTGCTGCAGCAGTGCCATCCTGTTTGAATTTAGCCTCTGCATGCCTTGCTGGAGAGAGATTTACCCGTGACATCAGCTGCTTGGGTTTTATCTCCTTCTTTCACAAGCCAGCATCACCCAGCCCAAGTCTTCGCAGCAAGCAGGGGCAGTGCCAGCCGACAGAGGGAAAGGCCAGCCTCAGTGCAGCATCCCAAACTTCAGACAGGAGAATTCTGCCAGCTCCTAGTGTTTCCTGGGCAACATCTTCCACTGTCAAACCCCTGGTGGAAGAGAATGATGGGTTACTGTAAATATTGTTGTCCAGGAGGCAAGTGGTCATGGCCTTGCAATAATTATGATCAGTTGTTTATTGTAAAGAAACCTGTGTTGTAAAACACCTGTGTACACTTCACAGGGTACCCTGAACCTTCCCAGCCCTGGGACACCCTATGCCAAATGCCTCAATGCTCTTCTTCCTTCAGTGCAGGGCAGAGCATTAGCCTGTTGCTTTACTTGCTGATACTTTACAAGGAGCCCATGTGCTTTGGAAAGTGCAAATCTTGCACAGAAGGAAGCAGCAATGCAAGCACCTGGCAGTGAGAGAAAATCACTTTTAAGTGAACGCGGCTCCTGGTGGACCCTATCCCGATGATGCTGGCTTGAAAAAGAGCGTTGTCCAGCTTGTATGGCTGAAGCCAGGTTCCCTCCCGTGGCTGAGAGCTGCCACAGCAGGAACCGACAGCTCTGCGGTGTTGTGCAAAGCATGCAAAGGGCAAGCATCTCGTCCTAAAACAGATTCTCCTGAGACTGGTATCAAAATGACATCCCACCTCTTGACAGTTAACGTTAAGGTCCTCCAAGAGAAGCTCAGTGACGGGATACTCATTTGAAGACCCTCTAACGGTAGACAGATCTCTGGGATGCTCCTCTTAACCAGGACTGCACTTATGAATGAGTGGACTGTCATTAAAGAATGGGGATTTTTCTTATTTGTAGCATACAGAGTAGAAAATACCGTTTCCTGAGCAGAGGACATCCCAGTGCATATTTATACGGCCTCTAGCATATAAATCCCCCATAGTCTTTGTAGGCTCTACCACTCTGTTCAACCCAGACAGGTAACAGTGGGTGGTTCTATGGTGGCACTCACAGTTACTGAGGCAGGACATGAGCAAGCCAAGTGCTAGGTGGGTGTATACATGAGCTAAGTAGCTAGCTCTTAACTGATGGGTACTGTATGTTACTTGTTTTTTGGAACAACGGCTGCGTAAACAGTCTGCGCTGCTGAAGTGCTCACCACTGCATGCGTTTGCTGATGTTGTGCAGCCACAGGGTGCGCCAGGACCAGGCGGGAAGTCAGCACAATGCCTTGAGATACATTATCAACTGTAAATGTGGCAGGAAGTCATTAAAGATTTCCTGAGCTATTCCCTAGGAAAAGGCTACCTCCAGGCTCTGGCAAAGTCAGAGGACTTGCATTGCCAGGGCTGAGAAATCAAAAGAAAATTGCTCTAATAATACAATGTCAGCAGCTTCAGCAGGGAGCCCTCTGCTCCAGAGAGATCTGGTGCCTATGGGGTCAGGGTGGTGATGGATGATTTGATGAACATGTGCCAAGGAGCTTTTCGTACCTCACTGACTCCCAGCAGGCTCTTCCAAGCTTCCCTAAGGCTCTGGGGGCTAAGAGAGTTATGGACATAGACAAGTCTGAATACTTTAAAGCTTTGTAAATCCTTATGGGTGAGAATAAATCACAGCTTATTTTAAGAAAGCTGTTTGGTTGCACCATGAGCTCTCAGCCACAGCTCCATGAGAAAGATTTACAGACTCCAAGCTCTCTCGGACCAGCTGGGAAAAAACATCAGGATGCAATCAGACACTAGGACATGAGCGTGAGCAGTGAGGGAGGTCAAAGCAGGCAGATGAAGGCAAGGAGTTCCAGTGTTTGTAGGGGGCTCCTTCAAAACTACGTGAAGGGGGTTAGGGCATGATTTAACAATGATGCTAGGAATTCATGTGACTCATCCTACTTGATGCATGGGATAACTCTCACTTTTGTTGCTGCAGATATGTCCATCCTGGAAAATATGGATGTTTTACCAGCAATATGTGCTGTGGGCTTTTTCCCTTCAATCTCATTAACCAGCCCTTGGTCAAGACTCAAAGTTTGTGTCAGCAGATAAAAGGTCTTGAGACTTACTGTGGAAATCTCATTTCTGGGCAGTGCCTTCAAGTGAATAATTTTTTTAAAAGTAACTCCTACCTCTGTGAGATGATTTAACTACTGAAAAACTTAAGAGTTCTGTGTGAAAACAAAGTCATTACCATCATCATCAAAGTCAAGGGAATAGAGCCAGCTAGTTATATTTCACACTGCTCATTTTCTTGCTGGAAGAGATGAGCGGAATAAGAGACCTTCCTTTTTAACACAAAACAAAAAACTCAACAACAGAAGAAAAATTATATGAGGATTGGACAAACTCCTAGTTTTGTGTACCTGCAAAAATCCTACAAGTGAACTTGTAAAATCAGCTCGTCTGCTGTGTTAGCAACCAGCACCAGGCACTTTGCTCAAAGTCTAATTGAGTGCAGACAGCAGCAGGACAGTAACAAGTAGAATTGTAGAATCACAGAAAGTTTTGGGTTGGAAAGCACCTTAAGATCGTCCAGGTCCAGCCCCCTGACATGGGCAGGGGCACCTCACACTAGACCATGTCACCCAAGGCTCTGTCCAACCTGGCCTTGAACACTGCCAAGGATGTAGCATTTATCACTTCTTTGGGCAGCTGCCACTAAAATTTATCAAGACATGTATTTTTCTGCTCTTTATTTTCTACCTTTTGTTTGAATTTAGGACCTTTCTTAAGTTTAGAGCCTTGCTTACAGACCTGCTAAAGATTATACAACTTTTTACCCTTTGGTCATTTGCTGGTTATGCTGTAATAAGCATGTGCTATTTCCAACACACAAAATAGCAGAAATAAGCTGTCTCTCTTTTGAAAATTAACATTTACAGTGAGTAATTTTTCTTTGTCCATAATGAGCAGTTATAAAATTGTTAGCACCTAAGCAGCCTCAACCAGGAAAATTTTGGGATGAGAGAGAGCCATGAAACTTACTTATCTGTTTGGCTGTACCAGGGTAGCATACTGGATAGAAACCAGTAGTCCTTTTTTATCTCATTGTTGACTTAGGTACCCATTTAAAAGCCAAAAGAGTTTTTCTTATTTCATGTTGACAGTGTGTATCTCACATACATGTTTCTTATTCTCTTCCCACAGGAGAGAAAGAAAATACAGCTGAAAAACTAGTGTATATCTCCACCAGGATTTCAAGTGGGAAAGCCTGCCTGGCTGGACTGCAAGGAGGTACCTCCACACACAGAGAAACATTCCCCAGGACTGGTGACACTGTTGTTCAGCCCTATTCTTGCTGTGAAGGTTTCCACACAACGCTGCAGCAATGAATTTCCTCCGGCGACGTCTCTCGGACAGTAGTTTTGTGGCAAATTTGCCCAATGGGTACATGATGGACTTGCAGCGCCCCGACAGCTCTACGAGCTCCCCGGTTTCTCCTGCTATGGAGAGAAAGCATCCTCAGCCACCGCAGCCCACACACTCCTCCTCTACTGGCACCAGCATCTTCAGCTCCATCTCCAGTGCCATGAAGCAAACCACGCAAGCAGCTGCAGGACTGATCGATCACTCAGCCAGCCCCACACCTCCTGTGGCCCAGAAACCCAAGATCCTCCTAGTGATTGATGATGCACACACAGAGTGGTGAGTTATCACGGTCCCTCCTGCTGAATTCAGCCCCATGGGGCTGGGGGATAAGAGGGATCTGGGAAACACAGGGCATATGCAGGGTAGATGCTTTCACATCTAGGTCACCAACTCTGGCCCCAGGTCAGTGTCTGTCTGGTGACTTGCATAAGTGGCAGAGTAGGCTTTTCTCATATCTTTCTTGAAAAAAATGTTCATTTGATACTCATTGGCTAACTTCTTCATAGCCTCAATATATGAGCAAGCTTAGCTGAACTGTCACATCTAGCAATGGTCCTAAGAGGTCACTGCTGGAGGTGTGTTAGTGATACGGGTCAGGACCTTAGCCTACTGTTTGTGTTGGCTCTAAAAAATGAAAAGGGACTCAATCTCTCCAGCTTTCAATCTCTCTTGGGCTTTCCTCTGTATGAAAATTTGAACATAAATTATGAAGAGATAAGCCAAGTTTACTACTACTAATAGTAATGATTGGAGTTCATTCACTAGTCAAGGGCCCTTCACCTGCTAAACAGAGCAGCTTTTGGCAAAAGGCACTCAGAATCAGGTAAACCTTAGATTTGTCTTGTACATACAGGTGTCTCTTTACAAATAAAAGTTTGGAAGTTTGTTACCTGTGATATTGGGCAGCAGAGGACAATTCCCAAAGGGCAGGACAACTGAAGTGTACTGAAAGGCTGTGAAAATTGCTGCTTGCTGTCTGCTCCTTTACAAAGTTGGCTGTTTTAGAAAGCATGAGGCAAACGGGCTGAAAGAAGACTTTTCTGGGGGAAAATCCAGAGCATGTGTTTAAGGATATGATCTTGCTTCATCAGCCAGCCTGTCAAAACATAGAAAAAAGGAAAGGATAGCACAGGCAAGGGGACTGTACTGAAGACTTCAAAGTGAAAGAATTTGGGTTACCACGTCTTGACCAAGTGACATTATTTTATTGTTCTTTTCATCTTTTCGGTGAAGTTTTTACATTTGGTCTTCTCTGCTGTCCAGCAGAGTGGGGACAAGGTGGGATCTTCCTCCCTGGGTGTTATCTTCACAAAGCAAGAGCTTAGCTTTCAGCTAAGAGGAGCAATGACAGAGCACAACCAGCTCAGGCTTCCTCAGCCAATTTGAAGTAAGAGAGGGAAAACAGTGGGATTACTCTCAAAGTAAAAGCAACTTTTTAACTGAGTGGGAAACTCCTTGATAAGGTGATTACACCCACAAGCCTCACAGGAGGCTGATGCGCACCAGCCTCGGTCTCTGATTAGCGTTTTTGCAGTTCCTTGAAGATGCTGCCAGGTGGCAGTCCCTTAACGTAGCATCCTCCAGCTGCGGATGGGAGTGCCTTTAATGCACAGCTCCAGCGTCTGTGTGTTAGCCTGCACTGCTTAGTCCAAGCACGGTAACCAGAGAGGAAAGCCCTAGATCAAAGGCCAATTTAGTTTTTCCTTGAGATTAATGGAGCTGAAGGTAGCCTGAGCAGGGGAAAGGACAAGGAGGGGTTGGACTCTTGCAGTCTTTTCATGTTTTAAAATACACACTGCATTCAAATCCCTGCCTTTGTATCTCCCAACTGCTGTTCTGTCATGCAGACTTCGTGTTCTGTGAGCTGAGCTTGCCCAAGGAGCAGCAGCTGGGAGATATAAAGAGGAAGTATGGCTACCCGTGCTGTCTTCACTCCTCCACTTGTTTGTGAGCACTCCGTGCATCCTGCTGTCTTGGCTATCCCTCTGCTGTCTATAACTTAGCAGTTTCTACACATTATGTGGGACACCTTTCATTTCTCTCAGCTCTCTATCCCACAGGCTTGCAGATGTCAAATAGTGCTTCTTGCAAAGGCTCCCTGCTTCATTCTCTCTAAGGTTGTAAGGGCACTGAACAAAATTAGTGTGTGCATTCATGACAGTATCCTGACATATATATGACATGAAAACTAATGAAGCAACGTTATTAACCTTTGCCAGCCACAGATTTCCATGGCTCTCTGTAGCATGGGCAGAAACACATGCCTAGAAGCTTTGCCAGCCTAAAGGTAGCACGTGGTCTTTGCTGAGAGAGAGTACCAATGCAACCACTCCTGGATGCCAGGAGTGCTACTTGGCAGTCAATTTTTGTGTCTCCAGGAAACTCAGTGAGCCCTTGAGAGCAGCTCTGGAGAGCAGTGGCTCCATGAATGTTTATTCTTGGTAAGGTACTTCTGAGCAATGCCAGTCATCTCCTTGCTCTCAGCCACAGAGTTATGTGAGCTCAGGCTGATCAGCCCGAGGCAGCAGTGTTTGCCTTGTGAGAGCACAGCTACAGAAGCTGGTTATCCAGGGATTCTGGCTGTCTACTCTGTATCACATAGGGAAGCAGTCCCAGACTTCAGAAGGTGAACAACAACACATAATTACTTCTGTGCCAGCAATTTTGGGTTCAAAAGAGGAATAATGTTTGCAATGCATTTCACCTCTGCCTTGCTCAGGTTCTTGCTACTTGTGAAACTACTGATTTGGTTTTCTAGGAGCCCTTTTCTTCTACTTTTGAAATAGTTAACTCTACTAGAAAAGAACCCAAGAAATAACTGCTGAAGGCATACCTTTATTTTAAGGGTGGGGGCTTCCACAATGCTTCATCCCCCATGTCAAATTATATGAGATTTACAACAAGGACTAGCTTGTTCACAGACAGGAAGGGTGAGAGACAGTGGAATCTGCCATTTGATTTCTTTTCTCTAATGAAAACACTTTCTCATAATTGGATACTGTAGCAATATTGCCAAGACAGACATTAATTTATCATCACTGTTTGTATTACAGCAAAGAGCTGCAACTGTGGATTAGGATGAGGTGTTGCACAAGTGCATGACGAAACGGTCTAACAACCCAAAGTGTGTACTGAATGTACTTTAAAGTGACAAATGACAATCCTTTGTATTTTTAAGAAGCACCTATGTGTTTGCTGGTACAGTATAGCACTCATCTTCTCTCAGAGGTCTGGAGGACGTGAAAAGAATCCATGGGAATCCATGGCTTGTATTCCTCCATGAAATCCTTACCATTTTTGACACCAATATGCTCTGGTTTGTTCTAAAGATAAAGTATTATAAAAATAATGTGAGCCCCACAGAATATGATCAGCTGCTTTCTACATTAGCAGCGGTAAAAGAAAGGTACGTTCTATTAAAAGTAATGGAACTCGACCAGCTTTCTGTTAAAGTGGTGAGGTTTTGACAAATTTTCCATCCTTCTCAGAGCAGCCCTGAGGAGAAGGACTTGGGGGTGTTGGTCAGTGGGAAACTGAGCACAAGCCGGCTTCAGTGTGCACTCGCAGCCCAGAAACCAACCATATCCTGGGCTGCATCAAAAGGATTGTGACCAGCAGGTCGAAGGAGGTGATCCTGCCCCTTTGCTTTCGTGAGACCTCACTTGGAGTATTGTGTGCAGTTCTGGTGTCCTCAACATAAAAAGGACATGGAACTGTTGGAGCAAGTCCAGAGGAGGGCCACGAGAATGATCAGGGGACTGGAGCACCTCCCATATGAAGATAGACTGAGAAAGTTGGGGCTGTTCAGCCTGGAGAAGAGAAGGCTGCGCGGAGACCTCATAGCAGCCTTCCAGTATATGAAGGGGGCCTACAAGGATGCTGGGGAGGGACTCTTCATCAAGGACTGTAGCGACAGGACAAGGGGTAACAGGTTCAAACTTAAACAGGGGAAGTTGAGGTTAGATAAAAAGAAGACGTTCTCTACTGTGAGGATGGTGAGGCACTGGAACAGGCTGCCCAAAGAACTGATAAATGCTCCATCCCTGGCAGTGTTCAAGGCCAGGTTGGATGGAATCTTGGGTGACATTGTCTAGTGTGAGGTGTCCCTGCCCATGGCAGGCGGTTGGAATTGGATGATCTCAAGGTTGTTTCCAACCCTAACTATTCTATAATTCTGTGATTCTTCTCCTAGGCATGTCTCTAGCACTTTGCAAGGGGGCACAAAGTGGATCTGTGACATTCAGAGTATGTACAAAAGGAAAACACTGTCTGTATGGCTCCCTTGTACTCATGGTTTCAACAGCCAGCCCTCAGAGGCGCCCACAGCAGTGAATGTGCCTGTGCATCAGCACACTAGGGAAAAACTCTGCTTCTCTTCAGTAATTCCTGGTACCTGAGCTGGGAAGCCTCCACCTGGAGAATGAGGCACCTTCTTGTGGACCAGGAGTATCTGTGCCTTGGGAGGCTTCCAAAAATGCATCAACAACACACCTACAGCAGCTGCCAGAAAAAAAAGGGGGGCTCAGATGTGATACACACACACATGTGCAAACGCAGAGCAAAAGGGAGTGGGACCATGGGGAAGGGGAATGGCAGGACTCCATGTAATGGCAGATGGGCCAGCTCCGGCAGCCTAACCTCAGCCAGGAGGAAAACGTCCTACCTCTGGCAACCTCCTCTCCTGACATGCTATTAAGTAAAATCATGCTCTTGCTGCATTGAATTTTTCAGCGGATCAAACAGGATTTAATACTCTGAATTGTTAACCCACTTCCTCTGCAAAACTGCTCAGCATTCTAGTCTAATGCTTCATGTTTAAACAGCTTATTTGGGAAGTGATCAAGCACAGCTAAGGCTCCTATTAACAACATATGCTAAAAGCATTGCTTTCTGGACCAGACGCATAACAGTGTTGTTCTTGTTGTATTTGTTAGGTATCTTGGTTGCATTTGTGAAATACCTCATGTTGCTTTTCCAAGCCACTGGTGTGTTTTGTCCAGATTTCATGCCATGTCAAGTCCTAACGGTGTTACATGCTGTCTTGTACAAAATACATGTGCGCTGTGTGCAGCCATTCTGCACGCGAGGATTGTGTCATGTTTCATAGGAAAAAAGCCAGAGGATATTTTAGGAGACACAGAATTGTATTGTTGTTTTCCCATTTATTTTACAGCCAAAATTGACTGAACAAACTGTCTCCAAAAATTTAAAGATGAAGGAAGAGAAAAATTGTGATTAATGAATGGAATCCTCTTAATACAACTGAAATAGTTCTTTTTTTAACAGTAATGTCATGATGCAGGTCTAATTATGGACTGACTCATCAGGATTACTGTTTTATACTGTTCAGAGGAAATTATTAATTGTTTTTTCATTAAAATAAAACTATTTTTACTTCCGATAGTGCCTAACAATATTGAGCCTTAAATAGCATTTGTCCAAACACATAATCGGTCAAATAACAACAGTCTAATACTGAATTTTGGTAACATGGGACTTCCTAAATTCTAAATTTTTGGAAGGAATTCCTTTTAAAAAATATTCAGTAAGTATAATTTCGTGCTTTTGCTAGGCTGAAGATGATGTAGTAAGGGTCCCACTCTGAGAATTATTTCTGTCCCTAACTCATTTAAATACAATAGGAAGTTTTGGACCAGCTTTTGGCTTCAGACTTCATTATAACTTCCTATTATTATTGTTGTTGTTGTTGTTGTTGCTATTGTTATTATTCAGAATCGATTCTCCAAGCTTGACCTTAGGCATTTGCAGTTTAAATTTGCAGTTTTGTCTGTATATCCTGATAAAAAGCCCAAAGTAATTTAATATGGTGGTAACTGACAATAAATGATTATGAATTAGCTTTTATTATCCAGGGGGTACCTTTTAAGGTTTCACAACTTCTGTGCAACTGTGCTACAATAATTTGAAAATTATAGTAAAATGTATCAATTTATAGGTAAAAGTTATACTTTCACAAATCTGGCTAAAGAACTTGCTTACATATTCATCATTTAGCAATGTCTATCCAAGACTAAATGATTCGTGCCAAGTGCGACATGAGGGTAAAAATTCCACTTTGGGGAAAGAGGAGGCAAGTTTGTGTTAAATGTATGTGTGTGTATGTGTATGTTATATGTGTGTGCTTGGAAGCAACGTGGAGGGTTTCTGTATTGCCTAGCACACAGGCATAAGAGTGAAAAGCAGGTAAGGCTGTCAAAAATATTCAGTAAGTCGTATATATCACATTGCTTTCCAATCTGTCTTAGATATGTCACCATCATGTCTGCCTGTATTTTCGTCCTGCATATGTAAAGCAGCTTGGGATCTAGTCCTCCTAAATGAAAGGTGATACAGAAATGTAAAGGATTAGTATCATTACAAAAATAGACACAAGGAATATGGAAAACATTCCCCACCAGGTTATAAATATGCTAATGCAAGTCAAATCTGGGACCTTAATTGCTTTACCAGAGTTCCTATAAATGCACAGAATTTAACCTCAGAATGTCCTGACTAGTCCTGTGCATATTAAAAAAATGAAATAATAATAATCCTTCAGATGTATTTCTCCAGGTCTGTGAGCCAGATTTCTTCTTCTCGAAAGCCAGCAGCCCTGCCTCAGTGTTGGTTCAAGTTAGCCCTGTTCCCCTGCTCCTCAAGTTCATGGAGGGCAGAAGTGGGTTGGAATAAAACATTGCACAACCCTGAACAAAATGATACCCCTTGTGAGCAGCTCCAGGCCATACCAGCTAGATTTAGCAATGTGGAAATGTTCCAACAATGTACTATTTTGATAATACGCAAAATAAAATTGCTGCCTCATGTTGTAGTTAAAGCAAACTCCCACCTCCACCCCCCACCCACCCCAGGTCTTTGTGGCCAGGAGGAATGTGGCTGTAATGTAGCCGGAGGTGGGGGACCAGACCCACAGCAAAGTGTCCTTCTTATCCTGACAGCTCGGGGAAGCACAAAAAGCTGTGCCCAAAAGCAATAGCACTGCAGTAACTAGTGCTTCCTCTCTTGGGGAGGGATGGTTTTGAGTAGCCCCATTTCACAAGCAGGAGGTGGCACAGGAAAATGGTGGGAGGCCGGTATTGTGTGGGACTCCATAGTCCCTTGAATAGGAAGTGCAGCCTGAATGGTTGTTGTCTGTGATAGCTAAAGTGCTGGTGGTTTGCCAGCTCAGGTCTCCCTCGAAAACAACCCTTCAGTTCCCTTAGAGAAAGGGAGGACTCACAAAAGACAATTTAAAAAACCCTTCTCCCTTCCCACCCCAAAGCTTCACTTTCTGTGTGCATTCAAGCCAAGAAAATCCTTACAGCCTCAGAGGGTGGAACCTCAGACCTCATCAAGGACCTCACCATGAGGACTTCCTCTATCAAAAAAACCCAACCACCGTACCACAGACCGATACAGACTTATTCAGAAGAGGCGTTTCTTCCCTTTATGTGATCCCACAACTAATAATGCCCATGGGGTATTTTACGGTAACAAGAGCGGGATGGGTCTTGTGGTTCTTCCCAGAAGGCAACAAAGGCAGTCTGTTCCCATGGCATGACCTTGGACACTGAAGACCTACCTGCAGTACAGCTGAGCTGGCTCTCCATTGGTGTCTCCAGCAAGACAGCATTGAGAGCAGGATGATCTAAACACACAGATGACTGCAGCAAACCTGCACCACAAGGCTGGAGATGAAACTTCTGTGGAGTTCCTGGAAACGTATCAGTGTAGTTAGCTTTTATCCAACCTAAATCTTAGATTTACCTCTTTGTCTCTCACTCTCTGTCTGTAGAATGCAGGTACCCTTCTTTCTGCACTTGCCTCTGGTCCATTTCATCTACAATTCAGACCTTGCTTTCTGAGGTGTCAAATCACACATCCATCATGCCTATACACCACCTTTACCATCCTGAAACCCCCTAACCCCTGGCCCAAGGTACTCCTACAGAATAAATACTAACTACCAAGCAGTCCATCCCACAGCTGAACAGTGCATAAGGGTCTCTGGGCTGAGGCAGATGTGGACAAAAGCTCCAGTAGGCAGCAGACCTTAGCATTTGTGGAGTGAGTTTTCCCAATGCACTTGGCAGTCAGGACTTTACCATCTCAGAAGCCCTTCCTATTTGCTAAGAATTGCTAAATTGGAGGAAAGTGGTGAAGGGGTTGAGGGCTGGCTCCTGAAAGGAAAACCTTCCTTGTTTTCACCCCTGAAGGAAAAAGGGCACAAACACATCTCTCCTCCCTCTTCCCCTCCCCTCCCCACTGCCTTTATAGAGCGTAGGGGCTGGGGGGGTCAGGGCATTCCAGCGGCTGCTGGCCAGTATCCTGGAAACTGCCTCCTTTTTCCCAGTCCCAGCCCCTTTTACGAAGGAGACAATGCAGACATACAGTGAGTGCCTTGTGCATCACTTGGGCCCCCAGGCCCTTTGACACAGGGATTTCGTACAGTGGCTAACCCCCTCCCCTCCTGCCCCTAGGTCCCCCACACCCAATCCAGGGGGCTTCAGCCTTGCCTTTTCCAGGCTGATCTAGAAAGAAATTACATGATTTATTTTCCCAAGCACCTTGAGAGAAATATGTGTAATGTGATTCCAGGGAAATAATCCAGATGATTCCAGAATTTAACCATGGGTCTTTTTTGGTTTATTTACCCAGGTCTCTTCTTCCCCATTTCTTTCACTCTTTTTTCCACCCACTCCCTTGCCCATCTCTCCCCAAGAGCCCTGCATGTTTCCCCTCTTCTCAGTGTGTTTTGCTCTGGCCCCTTCACAGGGTGGAAAAGGCTGCTTCCCACTCTAGATGAGAAGTGGTCTCCATCCAAAGTGTGGCTTGGCTTGCTTTGTTTGTTATGTCTTGCTCCAAAGGCACAAGCTCAGTCAGAGGATTTGGAGGAATTAGCTATTACAATATCCCAGTGACCCTCTTTGGCACACTTGCAGTGATACTGAGCCCATTTCTGGGGTGAAGCTACAAGCCTGCTCCTAAATTTGTAGCTGAAGGCCTCTTCTGGACAGTGACGCCCTAAAAAGTGCCTGGGTTCATTCACACCACAGGAGATTTGGGCTCAGGCTTGTTTGTTTATCTAAAGGATGGTTTCCCAGTTATCAAGACATACTGCAAGCAAGTGCAATGACATTTGTTACATCAGCTCCACTGAGGTCTCTCACAAGAAGATTTAAGCTATACTTCTTTGATGTCCTTGATCTCTTCCTGTCCTAGAGAATTGCTTTATACAGAAACCATTTTACAGGATACCTGAAGAAATACCATTAATTTAATACAAAATACCAGCCTGTCTTCAAAGCTGTGTCATAACTTCTGCTTCACACAGCTAATGAAACACAGCACTCCTCCAGGCCATCACAATCACTTCAAATCTCTTGTCCTTCCTGGCTACTCCCTTCCAAATATTGAGGCCAGTGTTCTGCACCTCTTACATGTGCTGCTGTCTAGTGGCACTGTAGCTGGGGAAGAGCTCCCTGGGCACTTTCTTTAGCCAATGCTTGATACCTGCTGCAATCAGGTAACAAGCTGTAATACCTGCTGTAATCGTACCTGCATCTTCTCCTATTTGTCACCTGTGCATAGCATTTCCCAGCGTGGTAGAAGTTGTGCAGTCCCCTGATGCATCCCTGATGCCTCTCTTTCCCACAGATACAGAGGAAAACACTGAAGCAGTCCTCTTAAACACCTTGGATATGCTGCTTTGCACCAAGAGTCAAAAAGCAGAGGGAAGAGAAAAGAAATAACTTCAGGAAAGACAGTAAAATCTCTGTGGAAATAGCTTCTCCTGGATTCCTGTGCTGAACATGTTTATTGGCTGATGGGTTGAGCACCCATTGCACCAACTTTTGTTTTGAAGCAGAAAAAGCACAAGGCAGATGTAACCAGTTATTTATCACACAGAGAGAAACTGCTGGATGATCTGTGTTCACCCAACAGACGTAGCTTTTGAGTTTTGGCCCTTTGCTGCTGATCCTGGGCAGCCCTTACTCCACACGTGGGAATTGCTTCTCTTGTGCATGTTCCTCCATGACACAGGACCAGCACAGCAATGCAGGCTGGCCCCAGCTCCTGTACCTGTAGCCCTCAGGCCAAGCTTTACCTCCCCTGGGCCTTGTGATACATGAGGCTTTGACAGGAAAATTCACACCCATGAGGAGTGAATCCCTGTGTCTGCAGACTAGGGGCGTTAGTAGGAAGGAGCAAGGGAGCATGCTGATTTGGGCACCCCTCACACGGGCACAGTACAAGTTGTCCCAGCTGTCAGTGACACCCAGAGGGATAAACTCTGGTATTCAAGTGTCTTACAAATGTGTTTGCAGTTGGGGCAGTGATGGCATCCCTTGCTCAAACAGATGCTTTTCAAACACCTAATGGTACTAATGTTATACATGGCCTTTGTGTCAATTATCCCTTATGAAGTAACCAGAGATAAATTAATCATTTATTTTTCCTTGCTGCTATTAAGGATGCACTCTGTATGTGACAGAGAATTGTGTATATGCTGCAGTTGCTGAGGCAGATGGGGACTGTTTCATGGCAGCTCTGGAAAATAAGCTTTTATTCTTTCCAGATTACTTCATAAGAAGAGTCATCGGGTTTCTTGTGGCCCTGTAATCATGTCAGGGCTGAGGCAGAAAGCAGAAGTTTGTTTGACACTCTTGCACCCAGAAAATATGTCCTTTTCCGGAGCATGTGGATTCTTCCATCACAAAGAGAGAAGGATTCAAGGCAAGCTTTCTCCCTGGAAAAGAAACAGCCTTTTGCTGTTTATTATGGTGCTTCCTTCCTCCCAGCCAATGCAGCCACATTTAAATGCATTGCCTAGCACTGTAAATCCTACCCAGGAACTGTTCTTGAGCACGGCTATGCAGTTTTCTTCAGTCAAAACATATTTACATGTTAATTTACTGAGATCACAGCAACCACACCATCCCATCTGCACCCTGCCTAGCAAATTACAGCTCTGAGTTCTGGTGGGTTTGAACATGTGACATGCTTGATAATAAAGGGATGGGCAGCCAAGCAGTGGTCAGTGCTGCAGGCTGCCCAGGAGAGGGGGTAGATTTGTATGGCCACTGCCTTGCCCAGTGTCCCAAGCTGGGGGGACAAACAGCCCCCATCCCAGGGCAATGAGCTACTCCTCTGATCAGTAGCAATTGGCTATGCTAGAGGTGAATGGGGACACGTCTGAGGCTTCCCAGAAAGGCTTTTGACTGGTCTTCTTGGTGTCACTCCCCTGCTGCACTGCAGGATGACTAGATAGCCCTGGAGCATGTCAGTTCCTAGGCAGAGGGCTGGAAGAGCCTTGCACAGGTGGTTTTAGGGCAGAGAGCATCTTATAAATGTCTTGCACAGTCTCACCTACCAGAAACATCAATCTACCTTTCTCTTGCATCCCCACCAGAGCAACATAATCTTCCTTTCCTCCATCTCATGTCCACCGTAGGAACCAAAAGCCATTTCACACATTGTGCACTACTGACCAAAAGACTCCCTCTTGCAACAGAGGCATCAGGATGTTTCCACAACATCAGCAACAATTCCAACTTGCTTGAAATGTCAGGGCTCCAGGGTGAGGTTAAAGCAATTTTTCATTTCAACATGATAGCCTCTACTGCCCAGGGGCTCCAAAACCCCAGGTGTGAATTGAAAACCTCACTCCAGAGGTGTTTCAGTAAGAAATGTTTCATTCCTACCCTGGGCCGTGTCAAAATGATGGGCTGACCAAAATATTTGGTTGCAATTGCTTAGCACCTGTAGTCTTCAGAGACACTCAGAGCAGGTTAACCCTCCTGGGGGGCTTTCTTTGAAAGAAAGTGATATATTGTGCTGTTAACAGAAAGTTATCTGAGACATGGGATGAGACAACCTGTGTGGGAAGAGGGCAAGAAGGTCATATAGTGCCTAAGTTGAGATCCCTCGCTCTATTCCAATGACTCCTTACTCTGGATATCCTCTCTGTGTGATTACCCATGAGTAGAGGCAGTATTGTAGAGATGGGAGAGAGGACTTCTTTAACCATGTGAAGGCTCATTTCCTGCACTAGTCAGTGGAAGCCTCTGTACTGGGCTAAAGACTGTGGTTAATCACATTTCATTACAAACTGAAGCAAAGCAGCACCAAGGAGTGTGCAACCAGCTGGTCAGCAAAGAGGAAAGGCCATAGAGGGAGGAAGTGTGTTTCATAAATGGGGGTAAGCAGTATAGGTTATGAGTGTGCTGGGAATAAAAACAAGCTTGTACCAGTGAATAGTGTGCTTCAAATTTCAAACCAGTTCCTGTGGGCCCACTTAAAGCTTACTCCAGTTTTCGAGAAGTCACTTATTCCAGCAATATCCCCAGTGTTTAGGAGCAAGGAATGTTGCCAGGCCCTCTAGAGCCATGCCTCCAGAAATACGATGGAATTATTAAGTGCATTTAGCGTTCCTGTTTATTGTTAGAGGCATGATGTCTCCGCTTGTCTGCTGAGCATCTTTTTTTCAGGCAACACTCATAAATTCAAGGAAGAGATAAAAAATGGCAGCAGTTCTGCTTTTTATACTGGACAGGGTTGTTTGAGTCATTTGGTCTTGGTCACACCTGGCTGCTACACTGTCCCCCACTGATCTCTGTGCAGAGGTCTTATCACCATCCTGCTGATGGATGGGCTGTCTGGGAAGGGAAGCCTGATGCAGCCTTCAGATATCCTAATAAGAATGAAGCAGAAAACTTTTGGAATTATTTTGTGTAGGTTTGCTTTGGTTTGTTTTGTTTTTAATAAAATGTAAAGTGTTGACTTGGTTTTGAGCCAGAATGACAAAACACGGTTTTATTTACATGTCACATTCCTGGGGGAGGGGAGCCTGCAGCTGGAAAGTGGTGTGTTTCAGCCATGGGGAAAATTGCCTTCCTACTGCCTCTCCTTTTTTTTCTTTTTTTTTTTATTGGAACAAACAGACACATAGTAAAAATGTGAGCCAGCTTCTTTTTTTTTTTTTTTTTTTTTTTTTTTCTAATACTATAAAATAGGGAGCAAAGCCGGCTTCTCCTCATTTTCCCTTACTTCTTTATTCTGTCCTCTCTTTGCCAATTGGAAACAGAATGCAGAGAGTTACTTTGTCTCTGGAAACAGCTCTTGCAGGGCTGAACTGTGTTTTCAAGGGTTTCCAAATAGAACAGCTTTTTGGAACCTACATGGTCTTCCTGAAGTTTTAGGGGGGAGATCTGAGAAAATAAATACATATTTTCTTCTGTCGAGCTTGTTTGGTGAACATTAAGAACTGGGGAGACATATTCACAGTGGAAATTATGTTGGCAAGTTCCCTGCTGACTATTCAATATAAGGAGAATTATGCACAAATATGAATAAAAAAGCTAAAACTGCCTGTCCTTTTCCTATGTTTTTTTCTCCAGCACTACTGTCAGCCTTTCCCTATCATAAACAACCAATCCTTGTGAAAGTACTTTGTTGTCTGCATAGCGTAGGCAGATAGGAGCAGAGGGGTGGAAGGTATATGTCCTTCTCATGACACTCTTCAGCTCCAAAGCAAACACAGAGATCCTTCATTAGTAACACTATAGATGCAGATACTGTTTTTCTAAATCAGTAGTGGAAAAACAAACAGAATCAAAAAGCAGCTCTGTAGCGATAAAGCGAGAGAATGAGCTTCACAAGTAGTTCAGCTATGATGACAAAGATCCTTGCTCAAAGTCTGAAGTAGTTTCTAACGTTGTGCCATATGTTGTTCTCCTTCTTTTACAGAATATTGAGTATTAAATGAGACATAGCAAGGAATAATCTATTAGAGTCTTTGTTCTGGAAAAGATTAGGAGAGCATTTGGTTTTTAGTTTGAAAATAAAATGAAAAAGTCGTAAGCCTTGAAGGAACTTTCCAATGTGGTTTTCATCTGGCTTGGCAGGTTTCTTTTGGAGAACAGAAAGCTGAAAGAAGATAGGAATTAGGAAAACATGCTGTGACCCGGATAGAAATTATTCAGCCAAAAGGGAAATGCAGAAGCAAAACAGTATGTAATGAAAGCCAAAAATCTTCTTTAACCATGTTTGTCTCTCATTTTTTCTGCAGGGCCAAATATTTCCAGGGGAAGAAGGTGAATGGAGAATTTGATATCCGAGTGGAACAGGTCAGTAACAACTGAATTTGGCTCCAAGAAATGTGTGTGGACAGGGCTGAGGGTTTGATCACAGATAATCTGTGGATATTTCTTGTCTTGAAGAAAGGAACTAATGAGTTTTAAGATGCACCCATTTTATAGAATTGTGGAAGCCATAAACAAAAATATCTTAATTGGCCACCCATTCATCCTCCCTACCTTTGCAGAACCAGTTGCTATTTCACCTTAAAATACAGTTTTTTTATTCTGGTGATGGGATTAAAATTTCTTCCATTAGAAGACTACCTCACAGCTCTGTATCTATGCCTGAAAAAGTGTAAAGCCAGTAGACAACAGTACATGGTGATATTATGTTCCACATGAGATCTATACAAGTCTTCTGACCCTGATTTAAGCCTAAAACCTTTGGCTGAAGTATGCATATCAACTATATATCAATCTTTTAATCTGTTGAAAGTCCATAACCAGTAAGGAGGTTCAACGCCTGTTTCTGATGTGCTGTGCAGGGCATTGGACAAATTCCCTGTTTCTCTTTTAGCCTTCACCAGCCATTCATTTCAGTTGAAAACTCTTGATGTTGGGTCCGTCCCCTTCTCTCTGTGTTGGTGCAGTCTGTCAAAATGAAGTCCCAGTATTGACTGGAACTTTGGATGCTGTTGTCAAAGTAGAAATGATTATTAATAATCATTTGCAGACACCTAACTTGAAAGCAGGCGTAAGGAAAGATGTAGAGATGAGCTGATGATCCTGAAGGAATCACATGGTTGCTTTATACCCATTAGGGCTATAAAATTACTTGGATGGATAAAGAAATGTGGTGAATGTTGTTTGAATGACCTGATTTTTTCTGTCTTCATAAAACCTTTGATTCTGCATCGTGTGTGTGTGCATGTATGCATATGTGTGTGTATAGAATTGCGAATGCAGTGATTTTGAAGACTTTCTCAGGACACATTGTCCTTGATAAAGTGCTCCTTCTCCTTTCAAAGGGGTGCTTTCCTATTGCCTACAACTATATATGAGCACATATATTCTGATCGAAGGCTGTGTCTGGAAAAGTCAACAAGTCTGGGTTTCATTGGGTTTTTTTGCAACTGTGATACTATGAACACTTAATTTTCCTTTTTATTGGCATCACACTTGCGGCCACTGGGTAGTATTAGGAAGAACAATTCTCACTTGCACTTCCTTATCAAAGTCTTTATTTTACTGGCTCCTTCATTAAATGTTCTAAAAGACAATTGGAAAGGAAAAAAAAAATTCACACCTTTCACACAGAAGTATGAAATCTAATAACTCAGAGTTGTCCTTCAAACCTCTGATCTAAGCCACTACACTGAAAGCAGGGTGAGCTTCAAAGCTAGACCTGGCACTCTTCAAAATGACCTGTTAATTCCTTCCTAAACCTCCAGCCTCTGCCTTTCCCCTTATAGTCCTTCTTCTCGAATGTTACTGCACTTGAAGTCCTTATAAAGAAACTATCTTCAAATGGTTGGTGAGTGGAGAAGGACTGAAGTGGACTCTTGATCTCTGATGGGTTAAACCCAGTAATGACCCTCGTCATTGTCACTGGGCAGCTTATCGCATTTTCCCAAGGATTCTTTGAGGGAGACTTTCCCAGTCTGTCACTTGAAATCTTTCGCATAGGCTGAAAGTCCATGCTTGAGATGAGGCACTAAAGTGCTCCAAGTAAAGACCATAAGGCTGGTGTATAATCCTGCTGGTGAGGACCATTGCCAGGGCCCTTGCAGCTTTCCTTGCTGATCATATAGTCTGCAGCTCTGCCCACAGGAATAAGAAGCACAGTGGGTAAGAGAGATGAGGAACAACAGAGGTCCTGCCTGCTAGCCTTGAGCCCCTCCTGCCCCTTAGACCAGGCAGCCAAGCCTCCAAGCAGTGGGCACCGAACTGCTCTTGACTCGCTCAGACCTCAAAAGCAGAAGGCATGATCACTTTCCCCAGCTGGATCTCTGTCTGTCAAGGGAAACACAGAAGCTGTGTTATCAGGGGCAGTCCCTGAATCTGACCTCTCTGTATCACTGAGGCCAAGAGAGTGGCTTTTCTTTCTTCAAACTCTTTTTTTGTCCCCTTGTTCTTTCTTGCCAATCTATCCTTGCTCAATATTTTTTGAAAATTAATTTTCTTTCCTTGCTCCCACCCTAATTACCTGGAGCCTTCCTCTCTGCTTCCTCAAGAACACGTCCAGGAGCCTAAAGTGTTGTGGAATAGGCCCCTGTGGCTGAACGCAGACCCACCCAACCTGAAAAATGAGTGTTCATCCATTACAGGGAAAAAAAAAGCAGGGAATAGCTCTGTTTACCAGACTGGTCTACACCCTTGTCTTTAAGTGCCCAGCTCACCAGTCTTCAGTACTATAACTGACCCATGAATGGCACCTAGACTGTGCCACCATGCTCAAGCCCTGTTCAGGCCTGAGTAATATCTGCATCAGATCAAGGTTTGACTCTCCAACACCTCTTAAGCTACTTGGTCAGCTCAGTAAGTTCATTCAGTTTTCCAGTTTTCCATTTGATCCTCTTCAGATAACCACACATTATTGACTCAGCCAGGAATACAGTTTGCCTTTGGAAAGTTTTTTTATATTTTATAGGAAAAAAACACTTTTAATCTGAAAAGCTAAATAGCAAAAAAAAGTTTGAATGGCAGAAAACAGTGAAAGGAAATATCCAAATGTTAAATACTCTTGAGAAACCACATTGGGAAAAAGCAACTGCCCTGTTTTTTTGACAGTGCTAATTTTTTTGCCATTCTTCCAGGATGCTCTGTGGTTGGTTTAAGCTGGAGGAAGAGTTTGCCTTGTTGCTTTTTCTCTTCCTATTTCACCTCCATCTTTATTACATCTTAATTCTTTCTTAGCAAGCCATTTCGGAAGTCTTTGGGGGGAAGCGGTGCAGGATAGTAGGTGATTTTTTCTTTAACTCATGACATCACTTATTTGTAATGGAGCAGGAGTGCTGAAAGCAGCACTGCCTCTCCCTCTCTCAGCAGTGGGAAGTCACTTATCTAATCTGGTTCTACACCCCTACCAGCTCTCAGAGCTGCCTCTCCCCCTTGGCTGTCACCCGAGGAATGCAAGCCGTATGTGATCATGCTGTCTCGCTCCATCTATCCCCCACACCCAACACTGTCGAAGGCATTGGCTGATTTCAGCCAAATTGGAGAAACAGGCAGAGTTTCAAGATATTGAGTTACTGCAAGAGGTGAGTTCAGTTCAGATACTGGGTAATCTACAGGGAAGAGACTATTAAATGCCATCCTGCTTCTTAGGGAGCTGCTTCTGTAAATCTCAGTTTGTATGAAAATAGATTTTATGGACTTTCAAAGAAGGTTTTATAGTTCAGTAACACAGAAATGAATTGCGTGACCTTAGTATCACTCCAAGGTCCTCGCTGTTCAGCTATGTCCATTACCAATAGTGAAAAGCAATGGACAAGAAATGCTGTGGGCACCACCTGGTGCCTGTAAATAGGGGAGAGAGTCATAAGGGATAAGACTGGGCACACTCTTTCCAGCCTCTGCTGTTTCCTGTCACCCCTTAAAATGAACATGAAGTCTAACGTTGTTTCCACCTTTGTTTCCTTTAATCTTCAGTGTAACACCCAAAGCATATTTATTAAGGTGCCTTAGAGGCTGTGGGACTTATTGCCTGTGCTAGACTGAAACCCAGGCATGCACAGCATTGCCTTCTTCCTGTTAATGGCAGGAGGAGAGATGTGGGGTTGATTGAGGGATGGAGAGGGGAGAACCAAGTGCAAGTGAATCAGGCCCCCTTTTTCTTTGAAGGCAGTTTGGATTGCATTTTGATTATTTGGATGATTTTTCACTACAAGTCCTTCCATAGCAATGATAGCTATCCATAAAATCATGGAATGGTTGGGGTTGGAGAGGGACCTTAAAGCTCATCCAGTTCCAACCCCCTGCCATGGACAGGGACACCTTCCACTAGAGCAGGTTGCTCCAAGACCCATCCAACCTGGCCTTTAACACTGCCAGGGATGGGGCAGACACAGCTTCTCTGGGCAACCTGTACCAGCACCTCACCACCCTCACAGCAAAGAACTTCTTCCTAATGTCTAATCTAAATCTCCCCTCTGTCAGTTTAAAGCACTGTCACTGCAGGTCCTTGTAAAAAATCCCTCTTCAGATTTCCCAGGTCCCCTTATGCACTGGAAGCTGCTCTAAGGTCTTCCCAAAGCCTTCTCTTCTCCAGGCTGAACTACCCCAGCTCTCAACCTGTGTTCATAGGAGAGGTGCTCCAGCCCTCTGATCATTTTCATGGCCCTCCTCTGGACTCACTCCGACAGGTCCAAGTCCTTCTTGTGCTGTGGGCCCCAGAGCTGAGCCCTGTACTCCAGGTGGGGTCTCATCAAAGCAGAGTAGAGGTGGAGAATCATCTCACTTGACCTGCTGGTCACACTCTTTCAGACTGAATGAAACACGGATCAAAAAGTGAAAATCTGTTTGACCTATTACTATTAAAATCCTGACAGTTTAAGCTTTACTCAGTGTGGGTAAACCCCCAAGCTTTAAGAAGCAGCTGAGTCTAAAAATACTATTGTTATTTTATGCTAAAAGTAAGGTTCCTAGATTTTGATCCATATTGTTGCTTTTACTTGTCTTATGATTTCTAGCTTTGAGAACTACTGTTCTTTTCTCTAGAAATAAAAATGCTAGAAAAATTCCTTTACATATGAAAAGTATAAGTTTGATTAAATGGCTCTAAATCTGAGTTTAAAGAAGAATCTTGAAGTGCCACAGGAGCTGACCACATGCTTTTAGTCTTTCCCAAAATTAGTTTTACTTTTGTCTTCTCAGTCCTTCACTGCCCAGAAGAGCATCAGGAAATACAGTATCTTCAGGAAGGGGAGGATTAGACCATAGGCCTTATGCTCTGTCAAATGTCTTTCATCACCAAAGGCAACTGGTAGTAACTCAGCAGCTTTCCGGACCCAATCTGCCCTTTCCCAGAGAAAATTAAGCTTTGCATGCTCTAAGGATTTCATATGACTCTGCAGCTTCCCATATGGATCGTAACATACCCAAGGTGAGGGGCTTCTTGAGCACTAGGTGTGCCACATGTATAACATGGACGCCACATGGGTGTGTATCCCTAGCACATCCAGGTACAAACAGAAGAGGGCAAGAAAGCTGAGGCTGAGACCCGGACAATCCAGGCCCACCGAATAGACTGTGACATGGTGGGTGGTGGCCAGATGAGTGGATGCTCACCATCTGTCTGGGAGAAAGATGCCCACAAAGCAGTACGTGCAGAGCAGGGTCACTGGGATGACCATGGAGACCTGATTTATGAGAGGAGGCTGAAACAGTTGGGTTTGTTTTTGCTGCCAAAACAGGGGCTGAAGGAGACATGGCTGCTTTTAATAAATACTGGTTTAAGAAAGAGTTTTGTGATAGGGTGCCTGCAGTAGCAAAGGGTTAGACCCTATGGCTCTGGTGGGCTTTTCCAGTCCCATGCACTGTGTTGACCAACGAGAGCCTAGGAGGGAGAGAGGAGAGCACAGACCTAGCAGGCAAAGCAAACAGCAGTTCTTATACAGGGCCTGCCACCTTTGGGGTACCTTTCCTTCAGATATTTCCCAAAGGCATTTTAATATATGCAGAGACATCTTTCCAGGCATTGACTTATTGATGGTGGAGGGGAGTGGAAAAAGTGCAGGGGGAGTGATGAGGCCAAAAGGTCCATTTAAACTTTTATTCCTGTTGTTTGTTCACCCGTCTCCTTCCCACCATTTCCTGCTGTGACGAGGTGGGTCCGTCTGTCCTCCTGATACGCATTCTTCTCACACAGATCATCCACTTGTTCCCGCTGCCTGGTTTATTTTCATGGAGCGATTATTCAGTGAACTCCTATGTACATTCTTCTGGAAAAGTCTTGTGGTATAGATTATGACTCCGTTGGCAGCATTGTCAGGAAAAAAGTTGTATTTGGCGCTCGCAGAAGATAATTGTAATACAAATCATGAAGTCCAGCTCCATTGTACTTCCCGTCCTAAAGAGGTATTTTCATGTGCGGCACAAAGTGGTCCTTTCAAAAGATAGAGTCTGATAGGCCCATGTGTGATGAGAGGTAATATTAGTCTCTCATCAAATAACCGCATATTTTTTACTCAGTATATGTTTAGGTTTGGGGGTTGGTTTGTTTTTTTTCAAGTGAAAGCCAAAAAGCAGTTCAAGAACAGCAAGAGCAGTTCTCATAGCTTTGCCACACACGAGCATTCAAAAACTATGAGTAAAGAGACCTGGAGAAGGAGCAAGAATGACTTGAAAAATGATTTCTTACATACATAGTATTTTCTTGTTTTATTATGGTTTTTTCCTTCCATTGTTTTTTGGAGGTTTACAGAGTTCATGGTTTTGAGCTATTTTTTCCTGGGATCAAAAATTTAGAAATGTGCTTTTGCTAAAGCTCTGATTTTTGGGTAGCCACACCGCTTCTGAAAAGAGAATTCAATACACAGTTCCAAATGCCATCAGAGCTGATGCACCAAAAGGCACGCACACAGGTCAAGGTATGTGGACCTTCAGCATCAGCACTGTCTGCAGCCTAAGAGTATGCGTCCTATCTTCAGGACTTATGAAGAGCAGTTGTGGAAACTCCCCATAGAGCCACACAGCAGTATCCCCTTCCCAGTTGGACCTTCTCCATGCTTTTCTCCCAGAGAGCAATCCCAAAAAAGTGGGTGGGTGGGGAGGAAGGTGCCTCCCAAAGGGATGATGTCTCACGAAAGAGACATAGGGAATGAGGGTGTGTAACCGCTAATTCTGCATTCATGTGCACACCAAGCCCGCACAGCCCCAGCTCTCCCCCATGTTCACATCCGTTTGATCTGTTCACCCTTCTGCCTGTGCAGGATTTAGGGATTGCTTATTTCCCCCCTGAAATGCTTGTGATGGTTGTAGTGAAACACTCTGCTACAGGAATGCAGTCTGGTGTCTGCCAAAGTCTTTCTTTCCTTGTACATATTGGAAGATCCACTAAAATGTAAAGTATAAAATCCACTGAGGAATGTAAGTGATTTGAGTAGACAGTAATAATTCCTTATTCTAAGTGCTTAAGCCATGACATGGACCAGCCTGTTACCCTGACTGCAGTTTGTGTGACAGGGCAGGGGTATCAAAACAGATACGTAGTGATAGGTGGTGAGGAGTTTCAGGAGCAAGACTGGGAGAGTGGAGAGCCTTGATCAGAGCATGGTCAGTAGGTAGGGAAAAGCCAAAGGACATGTGGAGCCTGGGGAGCTCCAGACATGCAAAAGACCCAGTGCCCTGCAAGCTTTGTGGCTCCAATGCCACAGGTCAACCCACCTTCTTCCACATCCATGCAGGTGAGAAGGGCTGGTCTGAGTAACTACCAGATGGGATCCTGATGTGGGTACTCTGCATTGCCCAAAAAGCCAGTGTATGTGTTATAGCATATAGCATGTTGCACTAAGGAAAACACGAAGGTTCCCTGGTAGTGATAAAATCCACTCTTATTTCTGTGTATGTGCAGTATATATGCAAATGCATATATAAATGCAAATATTTACACAGAAGTCTACAACCTTGTGCCTCCCTTCTAAGCAATAACCAGTCAGAGAAGCTTTTAGCTAGTTACATAGAGAGGAGGTTTTAGAAAGTTGAGTATCTCAAAAAGCCCCAATGTGGTTGTCACTGCATGGACAAGCCTGCTTGCTTTAAAAAAAGTACGAATCGGCCACCGTGACCCCAAAACATAAATCTGAAAACCTGTCTTGTATCCCTATTTCTGCATTCCTCTGCCACAATGAAGATGAGCTGACCTTCAGCATCTGCTCAAGCAGCAAAATGGAATGTTTTCCTAGGCTTCCCCTTTGACATGCAGGGAGAAGTTTATTAAGGATGTCTGTCAGATACCAAACTTATCACAGGATGGTTGAGGCTGGGAGGCACATCTGGATATCTCATAGTCCAATACCTTGCTCTGAGCAAGGACACATAAAGCAGGCTTCCCAAGACCATGGTCAATAAAAGTTTCATGGTCTCCAGGGATGCAGACTCCACAGCCTGTCCGGGCAACGTGTTCCAATGTTTGACAATCATTGCAATAGGAAGGGAGTTTTCTTGTTTCCACATGGAATGTAGTGTTTCTCATTTTGTGCCCATTTCCCCTTGTCTTTTCCCTGGGCACCACTGGAAAGAGTATGTCACCATCTTCTTTACTACCTCCCATTAAGTTTTTATAGGCATTGACAAATCTCCCCCTTTTACGCATCAATCATCAATGGCGGATTCACAAGACAGGAAACAGAAGGCAAGTCAGTAGCTGAGACAAAGCAACGCAAGTATTGCTGTGGATCTCAAACAGAATCTGAGCTAAAAAACAGTCACTTCTCTGCACATATGACAAACCCATGCTGGAACATAAGGACAGCAGTATTTTATGTAAGGTGAGTCGCGTTACTTCTTACTCAACAATGTCTAGGTCTCTGCTGAAGGATCGGGGGAGTTTGGGCCATTGCAACTCAAGGAAGTTTCAGGCCTGTCAGAAAGGATCCCAGTGACATCAACAACATTAATCAGTGTGCTGAAAAACATCACCTACATGAAAATGTTCCAGGAATGAGGACAGTTTTGTCTGGGGAAAAAAGAAAGGAAGAGGGAAGGGTTAACTTTCAGGTTCTGCAAGAGAAAGTAATGGACAAAAAAAAATACACAGTCTTAAAATGTAAGGGGAGAGATTTAGGCTGGATATTGGGAAAACCTTCCAAGGCTGTTAAGGCACAAATTGCCTAAGGAGATTCCTCACCTATGGAAGATGCAAGAATCTGCACACAATGGCAGAGGTAGACTTGATCCTGACTTAGGAATGAGAGAAAGATATGTTATGTCTTCAGGTCTTTCCAGCACAACTTTCTATTGTTCTATGAAAAGTGCTAAAAATCCACCTTGAACACATGCTTCCCACAAGTCATGAACAGGTATAGCTACCAAGCCAGGTGTTTCTAATATTGCACAATTTAGAAAGACAAGATCCTCCTTGTTTTATTATCAGCAAACAGAAACTCTAAAATAGCTCACCAAAAAGATCTCCAGCACCTAGAGGATATTGATGGGAGAAAATGAGAATAGCTTAAGGTTTAGTTCAAATGATCTGGAGATATTTCTGAGTCTGGATAACTGAAATAGGCAGTAACAGAACTGTCCTAAGAATATCTGTGGGCATCCTCCAGGTCTGGGCCTCACAGAAGTATGAAATACTTCTACTCCCACAGTCTGTATTATGTTATTATTCAAGACAGATTGTGTCACGTTTGTCACACATGGTTCAGTCTTGCCCTGAATGTTTTTGCAGACATTGGCACCGTTGCAAAGCAAGTATAAAACACCATCAGGCTAATATGATGCCGCCTTCTATTTGATGAGTTCTAAAACAATTGACTCTGCAAGACCACGGGGCCCTGGGCTCTCCTGTCTTGTGCATAGCTACCTGTCACTTTATCTGCACGGACGGCTTTCAAAGACCTCTTTGTCTGCAAGGTAAACCCAGGCTGGGGATGATCTCAGACTTGGAATCCCAGCCAAGGGAAGTCATCAGGCTACAAAACCCACAAAGTTAAAAATACAGGGAGCACTGGAAAATCAACAGGAAACAATTTCTGCTGACTGAAGTTTTCAGTCTTCTTCTAAACGCCAGCTAGCAGCGGCCTGTCGGGTGGGACAAAGCAGCTACATGAAAGCAGCAGTGGCCCTTAACTTGGTACATTAAAGCATTATCAAATGTCATGAAAAAATTAAGATTGTCCCTCAGCTGTGATGGTATATCTGGATGCTTTGAGGGCAAGGTAGTTGAGTTCCCCAGACCCTCTCTTCTCTCCTCCCTCCTTGCCAGGGTCCCCTGGACAATGGTTGCCAAAGGGGATTTCTCCTTTTCTTTTGGCTCTTGACATTAGCAGGCCTGAAATTGGTCCTGGCAGTTTGGTATGAAGTACTTACCATCTCGGAGGATTCCCAGGCCTGTTGGACATTAAGTGTCTGAACACATTTTTGTTTGGTCTGACTCGGGGCAATGCCTGTCAGACCAACTTACTTAGATCGTAAGTACCAGCCATCAAATGAAGATTGACCATTTCTACCCCCAGCAAAGCAAAGTGCTAAGCTTTTTAGTACAAAATCACTGTGGAAAAACTTACAGAATGAAAACATAAAACCATGAAAACACAGACCTAAAACTTCTCTTCTTGCTCTGGTGTTCACATCAAACGATTGCATCCCTTGGCTGCAGAAGCTGAAGATGCAGCTCAATAAGCCTCTGCCTTCGGAGTGGGACATCTCTGAGGCACCTGAGGCATATGCAGATACAGATGCGGGAAAACTGTCCTTTCATCTCCCCAGTCCGTAGAGCCTCTTGAGCCAATGTGTAAGCTGGCAAGCTTGTCTTGACCCACTAGGGAGCTCACTGATGGTACACAGAGCATGTGCTCTTGGCTGAAATTCATCAAGGAGGACTCCCCCCTCCCTACCTTTATTGAGATTTTTAAAATACATAAAATGCAGGTGCCCTGTAGAGGGACATCTTTTCTTAACCCTTATCCAATATGATCCCTGAGGAAGCATGGCTGTGGCTAAGGCAACACTGGGCAATCTCATAACAAAGTCCAGCCGGTTACCTGAAAAACTGTCATTCCCTCTGTTCATATGTGTGTGTGTGTGTGTGTGTGTGTGTGTGTGTGTGTATCCTTGAAGCAGGATTTATTTCCTGGCAACAGGAATTTTCCCCCTCCTTTCATTGTAATTGGGAGTTACAGTGATGTAAGATCATGTAAGGGTGTTGCTTTGAAAAGTTTATACAGGGCCGCAGACATGAAATCTCATTACATCATCGGGTCACCAGTCCACGGTCGTTGCTTTAAAATTAGGTGGATTTAAAAAAAAAAGGAAAGTTGGAAGTGATTTTTTCATTTGTCATCTGGACTCTGAGCATTTACAGGTGCACTGGTTCTCCATTGGCAAGTTTTTTCCATGCATTCATGAGGACAAAACATACTTTTCTCAGTTTGGGGGGAGTGTCTGTATAAAAGTTGTTCCTGGCACTATCTTTTGGTTCCAGCTAGTAGAAGTATCAAAAGAACATTAAATAGTACAAGGATCTCAATAAAATTACAAGCATTAGCAATGCCATCTGTGTGCTCTGGTGTTACATAGGCAATGGTTAGGAGTTTACTGCTGCATAGTCTCTATCATACTAAGTCTGAAAGAAACACAGGAAAAGGAAAAAAAAAAAGCTGTTTAAAGGGAGACAACTAAATTTTCTGTTTCAAAAAAAAAAAAAGAAAAGAAAACCTGATGAGTTTTATTTGTTTACAGAGGCACTAGTTTAATATAGGGTTCTGAATCTATACAGGTATGTTTGCATCAAGCTGGAAAGGGACAACTTGCATGGCACAATAAGAAACTGTTCTAATTTGAGGTCTACTCATTTGCTCATAAAGAACAGAATCAGGATTCAGAGACCAAGATGAGCAGTGATCAGCTAATCCTGCCCTTCTGCTCCTACAGAGAGGGAATTGAGACCACTGAGTCTTGCTGGCACTCCTTCTGAGGGGCAGCAGAGCCAGTGGCCGTGCAGGAGGATTATCACACCTCTGGCCCAAGTTAATCATTGTGATTTGTGTCTTAACCTTCACTGACACCTACTGCAGTCATAATCGCCCTCACATACATTGCCTTTTGCTCCCCATAGCTTAAATATTCCTGGCCAGCATTTCCAGCCGTGTAAGTCACACCTCTTTGAAAACATAAAATGTTTGAATAATTGAGCAGTACTGTTAATAGCCTTCCCAGCTTTGCTAACCCTCTGATAGTTAAAATCTTAATAAATAAACCAGATCAGGTGGGTTTCTCTGCTTATCACCTTCCTGCAGCTTAATGAGGCTTTTCAGCTATTTAGCTATTTAGGTTTAAATCTTTTGTATTAGGTTTATAGCTGGCCAGTGGCACGACAGCCAACTCAGACATAATTCGAAAATTGATGTTTCCAAGTGGAAACTTGGAATTTGAATTCAAATGACCTTACTTCTTTTTTATTATTATTATTATTCTTTCCTGTATGCGTTTTTCAGCTTGCTCATTCTTAATTCCTGCAGTACTTATTACTGCAATAAGCCTAACCCTTTATACTTGTACACCCCAAGAGTGGGAGCCATAAATACTTCTGCAGTGTCTCCAGGGCAAATCAGCTGTAATTGGATCTCCCATTGCCTTGCAGAAAAAAAAAGAAAAAGGAAAGAAAAATAAGGAAAGGCACATTCCAGCCAAAGACAATTCTATGTCTGTGTCTGTGTGTTTGTGCCCTCGAGTAACACTCTGTCCTTTTGCTCTGCTCCAGGCTGAGTTCTCCGAGCTGAACCTGGCTGCTTATGTCACAGGCGGCTGCATGGTGGACATGCAGGTCATGAGGAACGGCACCAAGGTGGTAAGGTGAGGAACACCAGCTTGTCTTGAAAATCAGGATTGCTGGAGCAATGTTGGGGCAGGCAGGATGACTTCGGGGTCTGTTTGGTACCTGAACTAGGGCAGCACAGTCCTGAGGACTTCAAGGTTTCCTGGAAGCATTGGAAAGACTAAGCCGACTGATGGTTTTGTATAAGGTATCAGATGCACATTATGCCATACAGTCATTGTTTCCAGTCTAGACCCTTCAGGCAACTACAAATGCCTCCTTTTGGGGTTCTTTTTAGCCTCAGGCCTCCCAATAAAAGGAACAATGAATCTTCCTTTCCGTTGATTTTTCTCTTCTTCTGTGTCAACTAACCCTCGTTGTAAACAGTGTCTTGCATTCATTAGCCTACCTGTGTTAGTAATATTAGTCCTGATCCCAGTGGATTACCCTTGCAGTATCCACAAAGCCTTTCCAGTATCCTGATCTTTGCAACCTGATTTGCTCATGAAATACCACCTTTTTTTTTTTTTTGTCAGAGACCCCCAAATCCCTAGACTTGCACTGTGATATATCTCAGAGGTTATACCATTTATCTGATGGGGATTTCTGTCCCTACTAGCAATACTTCATAATTGCAGTCATTGCAAACAGACTCTTTTCCTGAGCAATGCTTCCCCAATCATGCATCCTATTCACTTTCCAAAAGCATCTTTTGCCTTCATTCTGACACCAGGGTGCCTGCAATCTGGAGTTAATGTTAGATGCATTATTACTGGTACTATATAAAGAGCAGTATGAGCTGTCACATCTGTGTATGATGGTAAAATACCTCTGTTTACATAGCCCTGATATTACCTCTCACCCTTTTATTCCCAGGCCTACATCTTAATGAGTTTCTGTCATTACAACTTCTGACTCTACATTTCAACTTTGATAACAACAGCTTTTCTGAGCTCATGTTGAAATCTCATTGTTATTCTCAATCCGTTTTTCCAGCCTCCCTACTTCTTTTGTACAAATCTTTTGGGCTTTTTGGTGTATACAGTATCTCCAAATTTAATATTGTTCACACTTCTAATCAACGCTTTTTTCTGTTAGCTTCTAGCTCAGAAGTAAAGCTATGGATGCATAATATAGCATGCAGGGATACTTTTGAAAGAGATTATTAGAGCAGCTGAAAAACAGTGATCCTGAGTGTGCTGGCCTCAGTTTAATTTTTCAAGATGTCATTTCCAGTCCAAACAGTGCAAAATAACACTTGTCACTGTCAATTAGCTATGACTGTGGTCCATCAATTTATTTCAGGTCCTGACGGCTCTTAATGTCCATTCATTCTTAAGTGCAATTTCACAAGCCTCTGCTAAAATTTTGCAAGGTTGAGTCTGTTACATCCATTTGCTTTTTCTCGTCCCACAGATGTCTGCTTCTCAGTGAAACAGAGCGTATGTCCCATGAACCAGCCTCTGGCGCATCCATCAGACAGTGCGCCATGCTAATGTGCTCTTGTGTTCGCTTGCTCACGATGCTGGAAGGTTTCCGAAAACCATTTCCTACGTTGATCACATCTTCATTTTCCCTCCCTTGCCTCCCAAAGCCATTCATACATCTGGCAGAAAGATCTTGAGCTATTAAACTGAAACTGAAGACAAAATTTATTTCACAAGAGTGTCTGGGACATGGTGTTCATGTTTCTGTTCACAGTAAATACACAGGTATCACAGCTAGCCTTTTTGAGTGGGTATTTATATTTGAAAATGCATGTCTTTATGAATGGCATTAGTTCAGGTTTTTGGGGTTTGTGTATGCTTGCTTAAGGACACATGCATTTGTGTGGTGGGAAATAGATTTGGCAAACACATGCTTGTCTCGATACCCAATTTATATGGTATGCGTTGTCCATGGTTTCTTAAAAGTCCTTACAAGCCCTAGCCATTTGTTTACAGCCTGTGTCACTGTGCCCCTGTCCTGCCCAGCTCAGAGGGGTTAAGAGTTGAAGCCAAGCAACTTCCACAGCCATTCCTAGAACCTATAGAAATAAAAACTCTTCTTCACTTTCAAAGGGGAATTACTGAGCTGTGTGGAGGCCCTTCACCCACGCTCATGGATGCAGCTTGCTTCTCATTCCAAGCTTCCCATCCCCCACAGCTTTGTCCTGCCTGACCACAGACACCCCTCAGGATGCCCAGCTGCAGGGAGACGTCACACAGGACACCTTCAACTAACATGTGTGCCCCAACCCTGCTGATGATGACATCTTTTTCCATCACCTATTAGACCCCTGGTAATTATTAAGTAAAACAGTCACAAGTCAGGTTGTATTTAGACAGTGAGATATAACACTCATTATTGTTTCTGAATACTCAAAGCCCTTGGAAATCCCACTGACAAGTTGCAGGAAGGAAATATGACATCTTGCTTATAGGCACATTTGGGATTCCCCCCTGCAGGAACCATGCCTTCTTCATATTCTTCTTCAAAGCAAAGGCAACAGAAATTGACTCTTGGCTTAGCCAAAAGACAGTGAATGTACAGCAGACCTGTAAGTTTTAAGTCAATAAAATAATAAATGTTTATAACAAGAACAACAACAACAATATTAATAAAGCAACCACGGGACTATTCTCTCCAGTTTGAAATTATGCTAACTGATAAACTATCTAACAATCTATTACCCTATTAAATTCTGTCATTTTGCAGCAGGTCTTCTAGTTTTTTCTTCAAAATGGGGGCATCCTCTTGCACATTTAATTCAAAGCTTTTTCTTTGCTAATCCCTTGATCCTTTCTGGCACCTTGGAGCTGAGGCATTCTTTTTTTGACTTGAACATCAGCAGGAAGGAACTGTGGTTCTTTTACCTGGGAGATAAATCCCCTAATAAGAAAGTATAATGGTCCTTGAAGCCCTAGGCTTGCCTCAGGCAAATTTAAGAAAAAAATATATTAAAATGAGCTTTAGAAGCATTATTGTCAATTAGAGAGAATTTAAGAGAACAAGGAAGTCTACAGATCTCCATGACTATTAGACTGTCTATGTTGAAACAAGTAGCTCCAAGCAAGCTATCAAACAACAACTGAAGACAGGCATTACCTGGATTTAAAACAAGTGCAGCTCCCAGATTTAATCTTACAGTAATGAGATTCTGTGTCTCCACCTCCTCTTTTTCAACTACTAAGTTCTGCACATCTGCAGGACAGGGTGAGGGATTTGGTAGCCTCAGTTAAGTGTGCTACTGGAGAGAAAGACCATCATCTAACAAATCTAAAGCAAGCTGCATGTGTTTTTTCAGCTCCAGTCCGACCATGGCTCCATCAGCCCATTCAGTACATTTTCTTCAGAGATAGAAGAACTGGCCATGGAGTGTCTCGCACAGTCCCCAGCAAGCACTTTCCTGTTTCATTGGCTTGTAACACATGCCTTGATTGAGGACAGTGCAGGGGTATGAGCTGGGGTCCAGGAGCAACATTGGGCTCAGCCAGGGCTGGCAGGGGCAGAACCTCCAAAATGTTGGTTCTTGTTACCCCAACACTTCTTTGGGTAAAATTGGCACCAGAGTTTCCCAATGAAAAGTTGAATACAGGAAGCAGAGAGTGGTACTTATTCATTCCAGAGGATTCCTCACCAGCTTAGACACAGTGACCCCTTCACAAAAGAGAAATGGAGTAATTTCTAGGTGTGACGGCTGGACTACTAAGCAGTGTGAAAAAACAAGCATGGGCTTATGCCTGCTTTTAAAACACTTGGGTGGATTCTTCATCCTCCTTCCAGTGCATGCACAACTTCCTTTTGCACAGGTCTACACACACAGACAGAGTGAACTGTCTGGAGTCTAATTTACCATAGAAAGCTCTTGACCTCTACTGGGATTAGACGTAAGGAATAGGGTTTTCATTTCCACTTGTCTTCATTTCTCTGTAGGGCCCTTCCTACCAGTGTTTCCACAGTGCAAAGAGGCTGTCAGTGCTGGCACAGTACCCATTCTGAGGTGCATTTATGCTTTCAGGATATTATAAAAGTATCTTTGTATAAATGAGAATTTGGGCTGTCTCTGCTTCTGACAACAACATTTAGACTCCCAAACTATGATCTCAGTCTCTGTGTTAGATTAAATGCAGTCCTGCGTTTGCCTTTTGGGCTTTACAAGCCTTCAGCTATTAATTCCAATAGATGTGGGAATAAGACAGGGATATGTTGAAAATCTGGACAGCTTTTTTACATGGGGAATACTAATGTCTTTGGGAGCATTTCAGACTTTTAAGGGTATGAATTAATCATGCACCAGACTGCTCTCATCTCCTGTCTCCCCATGGAGCTGGTTCTTTTGCCATTGGGGCTGATCATCTAGGGGAGAAAGCACATTTTTGTGTGTCTGCATGGGACCTACCACAGTGGTGGTTGTACCACTTAGAGTGTGCTTATGCAGGCTCACTGTAATGCCACAATACAGACAATACCTGATAGACCATGAGGTGCCCAGGGTCTGAAATGGGGAGGACCCTGCACGGAGCAATGGCTCTGGCAGGAGCTGAGCATTGAGGTCAAAGCCTTGTTGTGGGGAAGGATCTCTTCCAGTTTATAAACTGGTGTTTAGTCCTATAGGCCTTGCCTGAATTTGGCCTGTCTGTGTAAGAATGTGCATGTGTCACCCAGCTTCCCCTGGAAGATAGGCCTTTGTCACTCGCAGCTGTGGTGAAGTCAGTGAATTCTCTAATTCCTCTATACAAGCCCATTCATTCCTTTAATTAACACTGACTTTCCCGTTGGTTCCAGCTGATTCAGTGCTTCCACTGTGCTCCATACTTAGATAACAGGGCAGCAGCCTGTTGAATCACCATCCCAAATAGACTAGGACCTGAGAGTGCTTTTTTTCCCAGAGCATATTTTTGCACTGCAAGCTGCAGTACAGTCACAACATGAGGAAGCAAATCCTTCTACATGGGAGGAATAGGGAAGAAACTGGCCAGCCCAGTAGCAGGTGTTTTCCTGCTATTCAGAGCTTGCAGATCCCAGGAGATGTGTACTCTGGCTAAAAAAGGTCTGCCTGCTGAAGGATGCAAGACTCTTTAAAGTCCAGTGAGGACACTGTCCTTTGTCCACTGCACATTTTCCTTTCCCAGTAGGTTCACCCATCCCACAGGGCCATCAACAAGCTGCTCCCTGAAAGAGGCATATGGGTTTTCTCACCACACAGTAGCTGTATATTGCTAGGAGATGGATGTTTTCTTGTCACTCAGGGGCTATTCATTCACGAGAATTGGTGGTTTCTTGAAGTTTCTATACAGGAAGAATAGCCAGGGAGGTCATGGGAGTAGGTACTGCCCCTGAACAGTGGTGTAGGACGTATTGATAAGAATTAGGACACTTTCCAGCTTCTCCTCTTCCAGGAAGCTTGTGTCAAAGAGGAACCTTAGGCTCTGTATAGCCCCTATCTTTTAATTTAACTCTTGGTCTAATTGGTCTAATTTTTTAGAATATCTTTTTCTATTTTTTTGTTGCTTCCAACCTAAAATTCTGAAAATTTCTGCAAAGATGCAGATGGGAGAAAAAAAGGGAGAAACTGACTGGGAGAGTTTGGGTTTCTAGAAGCCAGATGGAAAAATATGTTGAGCGCCTGGTTCTCCCAAAATTCACAGTATGTGCCACATGGTACAGTACAATATGTGCTATATATTTAACATTGAGCAACACTTGGGCAATATTTTTGTATTGTTGGCATGAAAATCTGTACATGTAACAGAGAAGTACGTGTAACAGCGAGTAAGCTTTCAAAAGTGCTCTTTAAGCAAAACACCAACTTGCCAAATGACCGCTTCCCTTATTGAAATACCTTGCAGAGACAATGGGCTGGGACAAGGTGTCAAATAGGATATACCTGGGCAAGTTGCAGTCACACATAAAGCAATATATTGCCTTGAGTAAACAGTTATAAACCAAGAAGTTATTTCCACATGGGGGATGATTTACCATCACCCCTCACTAATATTCTTCCCCCTCCTCACCTGCCTTTCCCAGACCATTTTTTCTTTCATTTTTTAAGCAGGAGCTAAAAAAAGAGAAGTTGGAGTGGGCTTATTTAGGAATTTATTCTCAGTTGCTTCCACCTCAGCTCCTGCTGTTAAACATCTGCTTGGAGACCTGCTTCTCCCTTCGGGGTTGACAGATCTCCCAGATGAATAATGTCCCCCTCCACCTCCCCAGCAGCTGGCGCCCAGCCGACGTGCAGGCAGGATGCTGACAGTTACTGGGAAAACATTTGGCTTGCAGGCAGCTGCCAGAAAGCAAAAGTCACTCTGAGCAGACCTGGGTGGGGAGCATCTCAGAGACTAAGCTGCTCTCTGGCCCCTTTCACATTTACAGTAATTCTTTCCAATAAGAAATGTGCTTCCAGGGGCTAGAGTACTTATTAATTAGTTAATCCTGGGCTGAATGCAAGAATGATTAAAGACTGATGTAGATTGTATCAGTCTTGATCAGCTTTATTTTCTTTTCCTCAATCCTGCTTTAATTTGTCTCCTTTATACATGGGTTTTTACTAAGGCTTCTTCCAGGGAATGGCTAACAGAGAAATGAAGGGCTGTGTCCTGCTGCACCTGCACTGTACTGGTCAAGGTAGATCTTCATTAATGACCGATAGTGAGACAGAGTGCAGCCTCGACAAGATCATGGGTGGCAACAAGCTGGAGGGTGGCGAGTGATAGGTATGCCAGAGGGCAGAACTGCCTCAACAACTGGGGAAATGGTCCAACAGGAACCTCACGGAGTTCAATAAGGACAGTTGCAGAGTTTTGTGGTGAAGGATGAATAACCCCAGTATTGCTGGGGGGGCAGCTGGAGAGAAAACAGCTCTTCACAAAAGGACCTGGAGGGGAAGAAGCCCTGTGGCAAGCATGTAGCTAACGACACACAAATCACATCTCGAGTACTGAGTGCCCCTCTGAGCTGCCTAGTACAAAAAAGACACTGACAGACTGGAACAAGTTGAGTGAAAGGCCGCCAAACTCACTGAATTGGTCTGAAGACAGTGAAGGACAGACTGAGAAATAGCTTTGTTCAGTCTGTAAGAGGAGGCTGAGGGGGATCCATCTAGAGTCATCAGGCAACTAAGAGGAGGGTACACAGCTGGACTCTTGTTGAAGGTGTGCAGTGGAAGGAAATAAAAAAAAACAAACAAAACCCAGACACAAGTTGCAACAGGTGATATTCTAATTAAAAAATAAAAAATATTCCACCGTGAGGGTGGTCAAATACTGGAACAAGGCTTGCAGAGATGCTAGGGGATCTTCATCCTTGGGGATATTCAAACTTTGGCTGGGACAAGACGGCGATCTACCTAATGTCACTTTAAAGTCAACCCTGACATGAGCAAATGGGCCAGATGATTTCCAAAAGTCCTGCCTGACCTATATTACTCTATGGCTTTATTCTGTGATGTTGGAAAGTATTTGGATCACCTTCTGTTAAAGCTTTGTGTCACAAGCGTTCTGAAAGCAAGCCGCTGGTGGCAGGTGTGGTTGGTGCTACTTGAGGCATTATCTGGGTCCACATGCTTCTCCTTGTCAAGGCCAATCAGTTTACAAGTAACATATATGCCATACCTAGGAAACTGCCATGGTACAGTTCAGAGAGTGTGTGACATGCAATTTTATGGCTCATTGATCATTGACCTGTGGCTGAAAAGCAAATCAGGGCATCTTCCAGGGTGTCCTCGTCTGCTTATAGTGGTACTGGTTCTGCTGCAACCATGATTCCTCATTCCTGCTGCTTTTGCAAAACTGATCTCCCCCCCTGCCCTATGGTTTTAACTCAGACATTCTCTTTTACAGCATCCCAAAATACTCTGTGCTCCTCTCCTCCAGCCTGGTCAAGGGAGGTCATTCTTTATTCTATGTTGATTCCTTTTTTCTCTAAAGCCAGCTCTGTGTTACCTTGTTCATACAAACACCCACCTTCATTCTTTCTTTGAATAACTTCAGCATGTTTTCTTCTTTCTGTGGAAAAATATGACATGAGATTTTGACTGAAAGGAGATTTTTTTTCTTAACAAATATCCCATTTTGCTATGGCATCCAACATAACATTAAATTTAACATTGCGATAGGTGAAAACGTCATAGGTTTCATATTGTCAGTAATGTAGTAGCAATATTAATAACACCCAAGCAAAAGACAAAAGGAACGTGTCCTATTTGTACATGCCATTTTCTATTAGCTCTCAGGCGTTGGAGGCACTGTATAGTTGGAAGGATTATTGAACTTCTCAGTTCAGCCACTTACATCTTGAAGTTGTGTCTCAGGATCTTGCCTGAAGGCTTCATCAATTGCCAGTAATGCAAAGCTTGTATCATATTGTTTAATTATTCATTTTTCTTCCTGTCCATGTTGTGCCAAGCAGATAGGAAAGGCTTTAGAAGAGAACTTAGTCAAAACATGCTGATCACTGGGAAGTGTCAGAAAACTGAACTAAAAACCTCCTTGAATAATGGTGGTTAGGCAGAACCCAAAGTGAAGATGCGCATCTTCAGTGCCCAGGGAAGATCTTTTTCTATTGATGTAAGGGATGAAGTGCCTTGTAAGACTGGCACTTTTTCAGGAAGAGAGCAGGAGAGCCCATCTTACAGCACAGGCGAAAAGCTGTCTAAACCCATCATGGTGCTAAAGTATAAAGCAGGTCTACCATTTGGCTGCAGGTGATTATTCATGGTGGAAGGGATCATTAGAATGTATTTTGTCAACATAAGCTATTATTGTGTGCTCTTTCTTCATGTCCATAAATCTCTCTGTGCTTCAGTAAGAAAAGCTGAAGGACCAGGAAGAAAGCCAGAGTTATGGATTATATGCAGAAGTGTAAAGTATGAAACCCCCCAGGAGGATTTGCTGTCATCATCTTCTCTATCCCAAAGCACGCTGGGGATCTTCTTTCTCCAAAGAAATGTTATTGATGATCTTTTCAGACCTGATCTTCTTCTCATAATTAGACAAGTTAGATATATGGGCACCAGAGTAGCTACTGCAGTTCCTGAGATGTTTAATTTCCATATTTTACATCAGGAATCTCTTATATAGTTTTTTTTGCCATTTCTGACAATACTATTTCCACGACAGCTAATACCATCACAGATTCAAGGGTGGATGGGTCCAACCTAAGAAATTATGTTCTGCAGTCAGACCTCTTCCTATGAGGTATTTGGCATCCAGCCTTTATACTTAGGTTTATCTCTAAGTACAGTTTTACTGCTAGGAAAGGAAAAGACTGCTAAAATGCACTAGAACAAGTTGGAGAAGAGTTAGTTAAATGCAAGTAAGCATCTTGCACCACAGATCCAGGGTCCAGGCTCAGGACTGGCAGCACTAGCAGCTTCCTAGCCAGACACTCACCATTGACCAGGGGTGACCGACTTACTGGCCTATCTCTATTGATAGGGGGAGAGATAGGCTGAGGGGCTGCCATGTGCCTTGGCTATCGTATGGGACAAGAAAGCAAATGCAAAAGGGGAAAAGTAAAGGGACCTGGGGGAGGCTGCTTCACTCTAAGGGGGGGCCTGTCCGGTTGTACACTATCTGGAGTGCTGAAAGGCTCATATTGTGTATGGCAGTGGCAACACAAGCTGAAAAGAAAGCACCTTTCCATTCCAGAGGAAAAGTAAATTTCACCAGCTATTCCAATCTGAAAATGAAAATTTTCCAGTCTCCCAGATATTATTTTTTTAAACAAAGGATTCTTTAATCTCTATGCCACTCTGGGAATGTGTTACGTGCGTTTTAGTGGCCTTTATTTTGCCAGGGCAGAATTCTAAATGAGAACTGAGGTCTTGGAGTTTGAGAAAAAGCTTCTATAAAAGGGCTATGGCCAAAGATGGGCTCCAGCTTTCTCTTGGAAGCTTCATTCATCTGGCTATCATGCTAAGGAAGATTCACAACTTCAGGTAGGTGTCTGTCACACAGCCCAGGAAGGGCAGCACACCCACAGGCAGAGCACAGCTTATTAGCCACATGCTTTAAATCTGTGCTTTACATTCAGTTCCACTTACCTGTCCCATCTTCCTGGCCATTAGATGCTCAACGGGGCTCTCCTGCATTCTTTATGTGACTAAACCCATTTCCATGACCTGGCTTTAGCAGGAGTCTAGGTACAGTTGTACTCAAGACCACTCATGGTCATCCAACCACTAGCTTGACAGATCTAGTGAAGAGGAAAGGTACGTGCTCCTGCCATAGCCATCCTATGCCTGTTGGACTTGGGTGCTAAGGACCTCAGCACGGTAGGTGCTACTGAATTTGGCTCACAAAAAAAGTTTTGCCAATGGTGTTTCAAATGTGGGACTTCTGCCTAACCTGTCTGCCAAGGATTTCAGGTTCCTGACCTGGGAGATGTTATTGGGTTGGGTTGAAATAACAAAGAAAATAGTTATGCTACTAGCTACTCCAAATCCAAAGCTTGCTATATTAGCTTAAGCTTTACACTCTGAGAATGAGCAGAAGCTTGCAAAAGTAATTGCCTACCAAAAAAAGCAAGAATTCTTGTGTGAAGCAATTGAACACTTTTCTCCCCAGATCACTGGAATGCCCAGTTATTTGGTTTTCATACTGCCACTCCTACCCTGACTATTCATTTCCCTTTTACTACCTGCTATCTTCCCTAACCCCTTTTCTCACATATTGCCACAGGTCTCTGTGTCTCTTTTACAGACCTCTCACAGACTCCAGGGCTCTCCAGCTGATGTTTATTCCCAGCTAGTTCCAGGCCGTGCACTCCTCTGACTTGTTCTCAGTATCCATGGGAACATCCTCATTGCTCCGCGGCTCAAAACAGGGATTCAGTGTCCACCTTCCCTTTAGAGATTCACTCCTCATCGTCTGCATGAGAGGGCTCTGCCTTCCTACATGATGCAGAGTTTGAGAACAGGCTTTTCTACATCAATTCTGTATTCTTGTGTCCATCTTCTAAGTTGAGAAACTCTTCCTTTGCCAGGATATGCACAGGCAAGAGCTTTCTTCCCTAAGCCTTTGGCTGGCAGAAGTAAAGCCATTGAAGGCAATTTCTCAGCTGCTGTGTGTACTCCCTGCCACCCCAGAGCTGGCCATGATCATTTGCATTTCTTCCTCCCCACCACAGCACCACATCCCCACAGTGGGGTGTTTGGGGAAATGTTCAAGGGCAAATACTGCTGCTTCTTCTGGGGAGACTGGAACAACCCTGTAGCCCCAGTAAGTGTTGTTCCCTAAGTCAAACCTGGGGAAAGACTTGGGATCATTTTCTTCTTTGTACACTCGGAAAGCTGGATGAAGCAGGGACATGCCTGAAGCTCCTGCCCACCGGGCAACTGCCACTCTTCAGTAACTCAGCGCACATACCAAGTCCTAGTCCTAGGAAGCTGATTAATCCTTCCTGAGGACCTATGCCTGCCTCTGGGGTAGTTTCTGCATGGCAAATCCAGCAGAATGGAGCCACTCAAGCTTTCCAAGATTTTCATTCACTTGCTGTTTCTCAGCAGGCGTGCACCATTTGCTTCACCCCCATTGACATTAGGGAGGTCCATAAATCAACTGCACAGTGATAGCGCAGCCCTCCCAATGCTCATTATGCATCTTGTTGCTGGAGGAAAGCACCAACTTTGGTGCCAAGTACATTAGGGAACATGCCTGGGTTTAAAAATTCTCCATGGGAGGGAATCACAACATTTCCAAAGCTTGGCCTCTTGCATCACAAAAGCAGAGCATGCTCCTCACCATGTCTCTGGCGATAACAAAAGTCCAAGGCCAAAACCCAAAATGAACAGCTTTAAAAGAACAAAGCTGTCACTGGATCTTGTACACAGTGTTTGTTGCCACAACCTGTCCCAGAGTCACCATCTCGGATTTCCCTGCCAAAATGATGGAAATATAAATAGGGGCTATAAACCCAAAGTATTTCCAGATCATACATCCAAAGGATAGAAATTATAGTCTCTTAGTAAGGAAAATGTTCGCGGGTAGTGAGGTAATGGGACCTGGTTACAGAGCTCATTTCTGTGAAAAACTTTAATACAGTATGGAAATTTTTCCAATGTCCTTGATGCAACCTCCATTAAAGTATAAAATAATCCCCTGTTTCAGTGGAAAAGCCCCCTCCATGCCTTCAAGAACAAACTGCTGAGCTCCATTTTGGGAACAGTTTCTTTTCCAGCTGCTGTTCCCAGAGATTCCTGAATGGCTCCAAAGACACAGCATCAGCAAGGAAAGAAATCTGGCTGTTTGAAAGACAACCCATCGCCTGTTGGCTTAGCTAGAAAAGGACCTTGCTTTTCTGTGCGTTTGCTGCTGTGGAACCATAGGAGTCCCAGCTCTAGTCTCACTAAATAATATTCTGGAAGTCCATGCCATGAGTCACAGCACTGGATGAGGGTCTCTGCTCATTTGATTAATTACATTACCATGCCTGCCCTTTACTTGTTGACTCACAGCAGTAAGAGCCTGGGATGTGCTGCGTATGTAGTAAACTGACTAAAGGGGTAATGTGTGTCAATGTATGGATGTGTACAATAGCTTTTTGAAATCCCTTATGATCTTCCCACCCACTGGGCATTGCTTCAATATCCAGTTCAATCATCAGGAAACAAACTTGCTCCCTCATCTGCGTCGCACATTGCAATGAGCTTGCCAAATATGGCCAAGCTTTTAGAAAGAAAAGAGAATCCCCCCACCAGTGAATTTATGACCCTTGGCTCCGCTTGTGCCTTGTTCCTGTGCATGCCTGAGTGACATGGAAACTGCAGCAAATCTGTTTGGCTTGTTTCTGTGCTCTCACACTTGGAGCTATGTTGGATTTTTCCCCTTTTAGATTACTAGATTTTTTTGTTTGGTTTGTTACCTCCAAATGCAAGCAAGAACAGCCCAAAAGAGAGCAACATGTGTTAATGAAAAGAAAGGAAAGGATGGAAAAGGAACAAGGGGAGGCTGGAAGTGTTGCTAAGCATTTGAAAACAAAATGTCATCCCCCTTGTCTCTTGCAGATCTTTCAAGCCGGACTTTGTCCTGATTCGGCAGCATGCCTATAGCATGGCACTGGGAGAGGACTTCCGCAGCCTCATTATTGGCCTCCAGTATGGTGGCATCCACACGGTCAACTCCCTCTACTCCATCTACAACTTCTGCAGCAAGCCCTGGGTGGTAAGTGCCAAGCCACCTCTATTGCATGCCAACACTGCAAAGTCGATCTGGTGCCAATAAAGCACTAAACTCAGCTTCCAGTCATGGGAATTCATCTCTTTAGGTTAAAAACACCATCTAAATACCTTAGGAATCCTGCTGGGAATTCTCTGGGGGGAAACTAGCAACACTGCTCCTTCACCAACCCTGTAGCATTATGTCAAGGTGTTCTTTCCTCACCCTGAGTAAGATGCTTCACCTGTCCCAAACTCTAATGTGTCACAAACAGCTGACAATACAGCAAGACTTAGTTTTCTTGTAAGGCAGAGTAAGTGAGTAGTAATAGATTGATAATATCAGCTCAATAGCAGCACGTCTCTGTCCTGACCAAAACACAACAATTATACCTTAAAATAAACATTAACATTCACTTTTTTACAAGGTATCTGAATTATGCTATTTCTAGCATCCTTTATTAGATGCACACTTGTGGTAACCAGGTGCCCCAGCCTAAGATTATCCATTCCTTGCAAAAGTGAAAACTGCACTTGTCTTCTCTTCCTACTTTTTCTGGCTATTGCTTTGGTGTGAGGTAATTATACTAAAAGAAAGGCAAGAAATGTAGAAATGATTTCTTCAGCCACTAGGTCTAGGAAGAAAAAGGGAATTTAGAATGACAGAGATATGGGAAAGAGGCAGAAGGAAAGCTGAAAGAGTGTCGTATTGGGTTTGTGTGGCAAGGTTTTGGTAGCCAAGGGGCTGCGAGGGTGACTTCTATGAGAAGCTGCCAGAAGCTTCCCTCATGTCAGATGGAGCCAATGCCAACTGTCTCAATGCTGGCTGAGCCCATCAGCAATGGTGGCAGCACCTCTGGGATAACGTATTTAAAAAGGGGGGAAAACTGCTATGGAACAGTCAGAAAGGAGAAACTAAAATACGTGAAACAGCTCTGCAGGCCCCAGGGTTGGTGAAGATGGAGGGAAGGAGGTGCTCCAGGCACTGCAGTGAGTCCAGAGAAAGGCAACAGAGCTGGTGAAGGGTCTGGAGCACAAGTGTGAAGAGGAACAGATGAGGGAACTGGAGGGGGTTTAGTCTGGAGAACATAAAGCTCTGGGGGACCTTATCACTCTCCTCAGCTACCTGAAAGGAGGATGGAGGGAGGTGGGGTTGGTCTCTTCTCCCAGGTAACAAGTGACAGGACAAGAGGAAATGGCCTCAAGCTGCACCAGGTGAGCTTTAGATTGGACATTAGGAACAATTTCTTCACCAAGAGGGTGCTCAGGCAATGGAACAGGCTGCCCAGGGCAGTGGTGGAGTCACCGTCCCTGGAAGTGTTCACAACCCATGTAGAGGAGGCCCTCAGTGACATGGGTTAGTGGTGGCCTTGGAAGTCCTGTGGAAACAGTTGGACTTGGTGATCTTAAAGGTCTTTTCCAACTGAGTTGATTTTGTGATTCTATGACCCTGGTGACCAGACAAAGAGCTTCCGCCTTTACATTGGCTTTTGCTGAGGAAGACAGCCATGTGGTTTATCCTATGTGATTTTGGGGTTGAGTCAGTCAGGATTTAGTTGGCATTTTTCAACTCATGCCTTGTAATTACGTTTCTGATGGTGTACAGGGGACTCAAGATGTGACAGGCCTATTTTTAGGAGTCTAACATAAAAGAAAACAAACAAACTCAGCACATTGGGTTCAAAAAAAAAGAAAGAAAAGAAAAGAAAAAGCAGGGCTGGCAAGGTAGTGTGGGAGAAACTGGCTCTGCCAGTAACTTGGCTGTAGCTATTCTGGGTGCAGCTGTGCCATGCTTTCCTCATGGGGAATACAGATGGCTCGGACAACCTTCCCAGAGGAGTCAGGGAAACCACTTGTAAACACTTAAAATACGTTTGCAAAATGCCTCCTTTCCCTACTGCCCCTGCACACACATCTCCCCCAAACATGACTGTAGTGCACAGGGTAATCTAAGAGCTCAGATGGGACCTGAGCTGGTATTCAGCACCCTGGACATTTTATGAGGCTGAAGCTCAGGTACAGATTGTGATGGAGCATTTGAGGGCAGAAAGCTTCAGTGGCAGCAGAATGAGAAAACTGATTTTTCTCTATCTATCTCATTTAGAGATAGGAACAGAGTACTCCGGTGCATGTTCCACTCTGATTGCAAAACAGGCATCTCGAAATAAGGGATCTGCTTAACACAGATTACTGGAAACTCTCTGGACCTAGCAAACAGTTGAGATACATGAAGAAATGAAACTAAATACTCCTGGGAAATGTGCTTTTCACTCTCCCTTTTTATTCTTTCCAAAAGTGGTTCCATTTCATAGAAATGTTTATGATTTTCTGGAGGGTGGATGGAAGTGAGACTGTTTTTCCTTGGCAATTTGCAATGATGTTTTTTTATTTTCAGCAAGTCTAATTACAATCAGCTGAGTTTGGGGTTTGAGTTTATGCAAACATGCAGCCCCATTTCTTAATGACATTTGCCAGGTTTCCAGTACCGAAATACACAAATTTCTTCAAAGGCTAAAATTTGCATTAAATGCGGGCACAGTTTGCAATAGGCATTTCTGAAATAAGAAAAGCATTCAGGGGGTCTCACACACACAGAAACATCTAACTTTTAAGATGATTTTAGAATTATTGTGAAAGGAAGTTACAAGCACACTAAAGGCAACGCCTCAACCACTAATTGTAATTTCTGTGTTAGAAAAGTTGCGATACCAACAGTGCTCAAAGTAGAACTCGTATTGCATGCAGTTAATATTCGTAATTGCCAGGCATGTTTTGCATCTGTAAGACCGCAGGAAACATGAAGTCTTGACAGAGTCCAAGAGATTCCCAGCTAAACTTACTGTCAAGGGATATAAGCTACGGGATGACCTAGGCACTTTCAAAATATGCACAGGCCTTGAGAACAAAGAATCATAGGATAGTTAGGGTTGGAAAGGACCTTAAGATCATCCAGTTCCAACCCCCTTTCATGGGCAGGAACTCCTCAATTAAACCAAGTCAAAGGCTCCGTCCCACCTGGCCTTGAACACCACCAGGGGGGAATCATTCAATACTTCTCTGGGCAATCCATTCCAGTGCCTCACAAACCTCACAGTAAAGAACGTCTTCCTTACATCTAACCTAAACTTCCCCTGTTTAAGTTTGAACCCATTACCCCTTGTCCTATCACTACAGTCCCTAATGAAGACTCCCTCTCCAGCATCCCTATAGTCCCCCTTCAGATACTGGAAAGCTGCTATGAGGTCTCCACGCAGCCTTCTCTTCTCCAGGCTGAACAGCCCCAACTTTCTCATCCTATCTTCATACAGGAGGTGCTCCAGTCCCCTCATCATCCTCATGGCCTCCTCTAGATTTGCTCCAACAGCTCCATATCCTTCTTATGTTAAGAACACCAGAACTGCACACAGTACTCCAGATGGGGTCTCACAAGAGCAAAGTAGATCCTCCAAATGGACCTTCTTATTTCTCTATAAAGACTCCCCTTAAGTAACCCTGGTGTCCAAACAGCCAGGCAAGGTGTTTCACTTCTGTACCTGTTCTGGTTACTTTAGACTGTCCCACATTGCCTTGCCCCATGTCTCTCTCTGCAGTCTGGCCACAATCTCACTAAAATAAGTGAAACCTCAGCAAGTAAGAACTGATACCAAAATGTGGAAGAGGCAGTTACATCTCGCTGAGCTGCTGATAGTAACATTCCAATCCACCTAAAATGCACTGGGAGGTGCTACTTGAGCCCTGCTATCAGGTATCTAAGAGGCTGCTGCACCATGTAACATGGGTATCTTTTTGCCAAAATCCTGTCCCTAACAACTGGCAGAAAAAAGATAGCAAAAAGGAGGAATTTTCCCATGAGGGTCAATACCAAGGTCAGACCTTTTCGCACACTTGGCCGATGGAGGAGGCTTCCAGATGGCTGAGCCTCTCATCTGTCCCTACAAAACTTGCTATTTCAGCAACAGCCAAGAGCTGTATGCTTCAAAAGGAACCCAAAGGAACAAGCCAGGACGCTCTCTGTCAGCTGCACAGTTGTTCCAGTTATTTTGTCAGAGCTGTTTTCCTAGGATAAATGTATGTCCATGGTTCACCAGCGCTGCGTTCACAGGCACCAAGGGGCATGTGCTGCTCACAGCCAGGGTGTTTTTCCTCCTCTCCCTGTCTCTGCCTCATTCTGTTTAATTTTTAAGCCGTGTTTGCTCACCTTCCTAGTCAAAACAGGCCTTTATTTTTCTTCTCTAGGATGTGCAGATCTAGTGCAAGTAGTTAAGAGAAGCAAGCTGTCCTCCCTCCCCAACATCAATACCCTCTTTGCCAACAATAATCATTCTACATGGGGAGTTTTTCACTTATCTGCTGATGTGGGGTGGGAGGGGTGTCAGTGATGGGATATGCCACCTCATGATGTTTTCTGGGTTTTTTTAAATGCCACGTTTTAACCTATGAGATTAGGGAAGGAATTCTTCACATTTGTTTGCAAATCTGCTGGCAGCTGCCCCTTCAGCTCTGGCACACACCTTGCAGCCTCAGCTTTCGCACACTAGCTGCATCTTGTTTTTCACACCCATACCACCCTTTAACTCTCAAAGGGGTATTTCTTCACCACCACCAAGTGAGGTTTCAACTTCTTATATAGAAATGCTTTTGCTTAACTGGCCCATTGACCACGACAGGAACCCTTAAGGTAGCAACTCAGCAGAAAACGTTTTCATAACTCTCTCTTTATCCGCAGTGTAACCTTGGGGGTACATATACTGGCTTCAGCCATTGCTCGGAAGTGCTCAGAATATGTAAGATGAGGCAGCTGATGCTACTGGGAGGAAAAGAAGGCTTTCTTGCCTTTCCCTTTTTCCCTTGTCTCCTTCCCTTAATTTGTGTGTTACCTTCCTCAGGGGACACAAAGGTTTCCTTCAAGACAAATGCATCCCTTTGATGAGAAACTTGAAGGAACCTGTGCAACAGTGACTCTTGGCCCAGACTGGAGACTTTTATTAATTTAACTTGATTTTATCAAATTCTGGGGTGCCTTTGAAACTAAATTCAGTTTGTGAGTTACTTTGTAAATAGGACATCAGTGGGGAATAGTCACATCTACCAGCACAAGCAGGGACCAAAATCCTTATTCATGGAGCAATCCTCAGTCATTTTATTTTCTTAATATCCATGACAATAATCAAACTACTTTATTCAGCTTTGGGGTGTTGCAACTAGATGATCTTAAGGTCCTTTCCAATCCTATCTATACTATGATTCTATGATTCTCCCTTCTGCAAGGCTGCCAGTCTAACTGCTTCACCAGCAGCACTGCCAGTTCAGCATTGTCCAAGGTAATGGGGCTGTACCTCTTCAGAGAGAAAGTAGGATGGTTAGATGTGTGACTGTAAAGAATCTAAGTTGCTCCTGTGATCCAAACGGTTTCTGGGATATATTACCTCTTAAATGAACCCTGCTTCAGCAGCATTTTATGTCATGGTTGTTAAGTTCCTTTCATAGATTTCTGGGGTTTTCTCCAGCTGATCAATGATAGATTAAACAGGGAGGCTGAATACAATGTACAGAATAGTCTGCTCACTTCACAGATGGCTGACGTTGAGCAAGAATTTGTTGTGCGGCACTTCTGCTGGAGTTTTGGAACCTGAAAAGAAATCAAAACTCAGTCCTGCCATGGGGAGTTTTGTGTCTGGCTGGGAAAAACCCTGAATGATAAACAGTTTGTAATAGTAATGATAATGGTGACGTTCAAGCTGACAGGTGGGGACAACAGCAAATGTTCACCTTTTACATGAAATACCAGCACTGTTTCTTTCCCCCTCGATGTTACGTACTGCTTTCTCTATAAATCACCCTCACAGACTGGTACCTCCCTCAGACCTCACTGGGTCAAGGCTAGCAGATGATGACCTCTTTCTCCTGCCATGCACTGGGGGCTGTTGGGAGGGCCCTTGGTTCATAATAAATGCCAATTATGATTGACAGTGGGCTCAGACTTCCTTGGTTTAATAGCCAATCCAGGTAGCACTGTCAATTCCCTCTAGACATCTCTGCACCTTAGCAATTCTCCTTCCCCTCAGCACAATGGAGAAATATGCCTTGCTTTGATTTGGTTGTGGGGCAGAGATCCAGAGAAGAGCTTTGATTTATTTTGCCTGTGCTCATGAGCGGTGGCACTGATTTCCTGCCTGGTCACTTCCCTGAGCCCTTTCCTCTACCAAGAAGGGCCCCCACTCTCTCCTCAGCCACACTTGGAAAGCACAGCTTGTTCATACCAGATCTGTAACTAAATCCAAGCTGATACTTTCTGGCTCTTGAACCCCTTCTTTGCTCTCTCAGTCCAAGGTTTGTGTACGCAGGCTGGCTTGGCCCGGGGTAAATACAGCCACTTTATATTTTCTCAGGCCAAGAAAGCAAGGTGGGAAAGGCACAACAACATATTTCGCTCACTTTCAACTCCCCCACAGTATCAGAACATTTTGCAAGCACTTATTACACAGTAAGTCACTGACACCCACTGTGTCTGTTTTTTGTTCCTCCTCCCTCACCCCAAGTTCTCCCAGCTCATCAAAATCTTCAACTCGCTGGGGCCTGAGAAGTTTCCCCTTGTGGACCAAACGTTCTTCCCAAGCCATAAGCAGATGGTGAGTACCTTTGCTTTCTCCTGCTGCCAGCATAGATTGGGGAGAAGCAACAAATACGAGCTGGGCATGAGAGGTGGCCGTGGGAATGCTGGGAAGAGTCTCAATATTACTTACAGGGAATTACTAGCTAAAAAGCAATATGCAAAAATCACTGCTGTGGAACCTCTTTCCTTTCTTGCCCAGCCCTCCCCAGGTCATGCATGAACCTTGAAAAAGTGAAAAATGAGAACAGGCTTGAAGCCAAAGCAAAAATTGCTCGTAAAATCTAGTCAACAAAAGCTCATCCCTTAGAACAAGAAATCACTTCATTCAGACAAAGTGGACTTTTTCTCCTCCTGGAATTGTCTAAAACATGTTGACAGTTCAGGACACGGGCCATATGAGGTGTTTCTTTCACAATGTCAGTTTGCTTGGTCTACCTGTCACATGGTTGCCATCCATGAAACATTTACCGGCCTGACTAGGGACTCAAAGTAAATGGGAGCTCTTAAAAATGTTTGTTTCAGCTTGCAATACCTTTGCACAGTGGCTCTGGGGTCTATTCTTCTTGTCAACATCTAAACACTTAGTGCCCTGTGTGCCTGCTGGGCACTGTACCAAACCCCTGCAAAGAGATCTGCTTAGGTGCCTTTAGTCCTGGGCAACGTGGCAAAGCGAGTGGCTTTGTTTAAAACTGTTCCTGCCTCTTGTTTTCCCTGCGTTAAAAGGATGACTAACTAATCTGTCATGAATTTTCACTCCCAACTTGGGAAAAATCCCACTGGTGCTCCCTATGTACCTGAATACCTTGAAGTAACAGTCCATCTCCCTGCTCCAATACTGTTCTCTACCAATGCTGTGTGGACAGCAGTGCTTCCGTATTTCACAGGCACATCATGAAGGTAAGTGAAGTCATGCACATACATGGCAACTAAGGCAGTGGTATGAGCTGTGTTACTCAAGATATGGATGGTCCTTCAACACTATGTGACAGCTGCAAACATTTAAGAAAAAAATTGTTGATAAATCCTGTTGCATATAATTCCTGCTGATTTATGAAGAGGGGTTTGTGGCATGTGATGCTTCAGGACAGTTAGGATTTTGTGTGACCATTACTTTGGGAGTGGTAATTTTGAAAGAGTTGATTAAGGTTTTTGTTGCAAATATACTACCCACCACTTCTAGCATCATTTTCTTGTCTGGGAATACTGTTCTTTATTCCTTGGCATGTAAACACATTTGTTACCAGCCTAGTAGTTTGGTTTATCAGAGTATTAATCTTAACTTCATATATTATCTTTGTAACTGATCACCTACCTGCATATGCTATTGGTTACTTCCAGAAGAATACAGGAGTGTTTTGAAACCGTAGATAATCTCATCTGAACGCAAACACTACCATGGACAAGCAAGTTTGAGTAATCCTGTTTAAATCAATCACTTCCCAAACATTTACACAAGCAACAATCCACTTGAGCGTATTCAGGCCAGCCCTTTCCAGGTTGGGGGTGTTTACCTTACAGAACAAATCTACACAGCTTCTTCTAGATCTTATCTGGGGGCACCTTCACAGCATCTCGGGCTGTGAGAGGCTGAGAGGGCGAATGTTTACACCAAGTAAACTCTGCTGCAGTCATCCTCCACCAAGCACCTCTGAAAGTTGCTTGCTTGCTGCTCATCAGCTTATCCATGTCTCAAATAGGAATATAATGATCCTTCTTTCCCACTCTTTTTTCTTCCCTTTCCTGGAAGCATTTTTAAGCTGTAGCAGTTAGCACTCATAAAATACACTGCGGTCCTTTGATAGCTGACCCCCTGGAAGTGTTTATAACTAGTGTTATGGTTTTACCTCTTTGCAATGTGATAAACTTTAAGCAGTTGAGGTCTCACATGAGACATCCTCATCTTTCTATGCTCAAAACTTTCCAAATCTTACTTTCTAAACCTTTAAACATAGAACAGATCAAAAATCTGTTTCATTCTTTCATCCATGTAGAGATTTTCCTATAGTAAAAGTGAGATAAAGGAAATTTCTAAGAGTAGGGCCCTTTCTGTAAGTATTTTAATTTAGTTGAAAACTTTTTTTCTGAAACTTCCAACTCAAGACAACGGCGCATTTTTAACCAGCCTTAAAACAGCAAGCCTAAAAAGAGCACACAAGGCTTTGACATTCCACAGCAGAAAAGATCTGAAAGATGAATCTTTCTTTCCTTTGCCACAGGCACACACCATTTAACCTCCCTCCCCCGCCGCCCCCCCCCCCCCCCCCGAGTGATCTGTTTACTGGAATTAACAGCAATCTGGCAACTGTTCTTCCAAGGCCCTACTGGTGCTACATGACAGCCATAATGACTGCCTTGCTCTGTAGTGACCCCCTATGGCCAGTTAACAAGTGGGATACATTAACTTCAAACGGGGTATTTCACCTCTCCTGGGCTTATGACCCCAATAACAATTCTTAAATCAAGCTCTTAAAAAGAGGGAGGGACCACTGGAAGGATCTTCACCAAAGTGCAAGAGTTGCCAGAGGTGGAATATCTGTTCTGGGTCCAATAAAACGGTATCACAGAAGGGAAGGAAAAGAACAAATCCACTTGCAAATCCACTTGTGTACACTTGAAGTGGACAGAAACCAACGTAAGTGAAGCAGAGACAGAATGTCTGTGATAGAAATAAAACCACTTTACTGTTTAGAATAAAAGGACACTATAAAAAGTGAACATTATGCAACATTACCTTAAAAGACAATATACATTCACTGAATATAAAATTTATAAATAACATGGAGGAAAACTGTAAACAGTGCTAGAAAATTTAGCAACAAATACATTCCTTCTGGACAAGATTTTTCACACGGGTTTGGTTCCCTCCCCAAGTTTCCATGACTATCAGGAACAGCAGAGCAGCTCTATGAAGGAAGGACAGTGACAGAGAGAAGGAAAAGCCAGTACAGGCAAAGCAGCAGCAAATGTTTAGTGGATTGCAAAGACTGTTCTCGAGACCGGTAGCCCCAAAAGCCACTTATTCTAAAAAAGAGTTTTGCAGTTCCCTAAATTTTGTTCTGCCCTTCTAAGCTATAAAATACATAGCAAGTGAGAGATACTTTCAGAGACATCTGAAAGAACAGAAACTTGTTCCCATGGAGGCCTTTACTTCTAACAGTCTTTACTGTAAAAAACACAACAGCGTGCTGCCCTTCAATGTGAGGTAGCATTTCACTTCGGCCAAGTATAAATGGGATACAGCCACACAGATTTAGATTTTAAACTAGCTCTGCCTGAAGGGCCACATAACTCTTCAAAACGTGGGAAAGTTAGACGAAAATGGCAATTCTGTCCTATGCAGGGGAGGCAGAAGCCTCCCACAGGAGAACTGTATTCACAGTACTCCACACACAAGTCTCCCTTTGCTCCCCACCCCCTCCATTTTGGAAAAGGCAAATCAAATCCAATATTTCCCAAACAGTCAATATATTTTTTTCATCGTTTTTTTGTAATTCTAAAGGGAAAAACACTCCAAAGGAAATATCTGTAAATCAGAAAGCCAACAGCAACAGTCTAGAAATGAGCTATGCATTTTAAGAAGTACTTTTAATAATGTTGGTATATCTAAAGCATGGAGGGGGGAAGCCCTAATTCTGTATGTGTCCAAAGGTCATGCTCGCATGAGCTGTGCCACTGAGTCTGACCTCAGGCTATGGGGTGAAGTGAGGAGCACGTCAGAGGTGACAGGAAGATACCTGTGCTGCTGCAAAGCATTGTATGCCCCACAGCCTAACAGTCTGGGGAGAACTTCACACCTACCTCCTCACATCACCATGCCTCGCGTTCCCACATAGTGCATGGCTCACTGTAAGGAGGAATAGTTTTGTCCATTGGCAGGCAGAAGTGACTTTGCAAGACATAAGAAAGGAAAGCAGATAGAAAGGAAGAAGTCTTTGAGTCTGATTTAGAGCCTCCTCAATCCATTTAAAGGCCCCATCCCATTTCAAGGGAGCCTTCATTCAGATTCTTAACACAAGCACAATCTAAAGCTTAGCCCAAGAAACCCATGTCCTGATAGCATGCACAGAAACAAAATCAAGAAGCCTCCCAAAAGAAATGTATTTTTACTGGATTCTTCCCCCTCCTTTTGGCTCCACATTTTTAAAAGCCTTAACAACTGTTTCTTTACACAGCAAGGGGAAAGATTTGCTACCAAATCCCTACCCCTGCTGTTCTAGCCGTCTGCATCTCAGAAATAGTTTACCGTCTGCAATATAAAATGGGAATACACTTCATTTTCTGGTAACTCATCTGCTGGTTTGTTGTTTACAAAGCACATAGCTATATTATATCCTACTTAGGGACACATGTCCTCTTAGTACTAGAATGCAAATATTTTCACAATAATTTGAGTGCAATATTGTGATGTCTCAGCTAGCTAAATGGATCAGTGACAGGTAAAATATGCAGAGCTGCAGTACAATGAAAATTCAAACCAACACTTCACTGCATCGAGGGGCATTTTCATTTAGCCTTCCAAAGCCATAAAAGGTGGCTGCAGCTCGAAGAGACGGCAGCTTTGCGATGACGTCTTGAGCCTGAGGATGGCCATCTCCAGCGATGCCGACTCCACACGATGCGAACAGTGAGGGTGACTCCACTCCGTCCTCAGTGACTCTCAGAGATTTTTGTCAGCTGTGCACAGCTTGAACAGAAATTGTTCCATTATGCCCAAAGCCCAGGCTTGTACTCTGCCAAAAGAGGCAACATTCTGACCCACAACCTGATCCTATGCATCTTAGGAGTAGTCACTGGGAAGAGGACTTCTGAAAAGTGTTCCAAGCCTGAATCACAGGAAAATCCATCAGACTTTCAACATGTATGGTGCTGTGTTGCCACTAAGCAGCTTGAAACAGAAAACACACAGCAGATCTAGGCACCTCTTACATCAGCTCCTTGAAAATGCCCTTTAAAGTACATGTCAAACATGAAGCTACATGCTTTTTCCTGCAATAACCATCTAGTAAATGGGGCATTTCAGAGGATGTAGGAACATTAAAATAAATCAGGGCCCATCTCAGACACCCCTTCCTTTCCATTTGGCAAAGAGGTCCCAAACAACTCCCCAGTAATTGAGGTCACCGACTGTAAAATGCCTTGAGCTGGAATCACTGCAACACTTTTTCCTGCTGGTGGCAGCTCTGCTTTCTAAGTGGAATGAACTGAAGATATATGGAAACTTAAGATAAATAATCATAATAATACAAAAATGAAGTTAAGCATAATCTTCTCCCTGCCCCAGCCCTCCCCATCCAAAACTCAGTCACCCATTTCATCAGCACCCCTTCCTCTTCACCATCATTAAAACTTAAAATACTTTTATTTGATAAGAAAAATTATATTATAGTTTTCTTAATAAAAACCAAAATAGAACGAAAAAAACTTCTCCAGTCAACAGCAAAGCACAAGACAGTAAGGCTCCTCCTCCCACATCACTGCAGGACATGGTATGAGCACATGCAGAGAGCTATGCTTAACGGTGCCTAGAGGGAAACATAGCACTTGACACAGAAGGAATCCTCTGGGCAGCTGAGATTTTATGATCCCAGCCAGCACTTGTTAGGAGACCACTTTTCCTTGCCTAGCGCCTCCCCCCACTTCCTTTCACTATATAAACAGATGCAACTAGTGTAGCTGCAGGGGAGAAACTGTGGCGCAGGGAGGTACAGAGGAAACAATGACTGTAGCCACTACTGCAGATACACTGGAGCTTCAATGTCTTAAAAATAACTCACTGACTCGGAATGTCAATATTTCTGTCTTTAAAACACAATCAAATCATTCTTTTGTTTACAACGCCAAAAAAATTCCACATCCTGTCAAAAATAGCTTATGTCATTATGTGTATATACATCTTAGTTCAGCAAAACACTATTTTGGCAATAGACTTTTTTTGTTTTTAATAGTAAGAGCTCTAGCAAGTCTCCCCTTTCCCTCTTCTATGTGATTGATTTACACTTGGCATTTTGCATCTGTTTGGTTGAAGGTGTTTACAAGCTGGTTTTGCTGTAGAAGCTAAGCTGCAAAAAATTCAGGGGCCAATGCTGCTCAAAACAGGATGGCACAGCATTTCATCTGTTCTGCTGTAGGCAGATTTATCTCCCTGAAAATAGGGGATGGGGCTTTTGTTTTTTAAACAACAACAAAAATACAAAATACTCTTTCTTTTGTTCTGGAGAAAGCCAGAACTTTAAATGTGCTGTTGCATCCACACTGTGACTGAATGAGCTAGGACAATCAGTCCACAATGCTTTTACCAGATGATGCGGTCAGACACCAGGTGAATTCTCCCACTGCTGGAGTCAATCACATTGCCAATCTCTCCCATAGAGAAGGATTTTTCTGGATGTCATTTTTTCCACAGTTTAGGCTGGGTTTCTTTTCAGTTTGCTTTATTTGCCAATCTGATTAATGAAACCTGTTTTCCTTCAAATAGATCTGTCTACATATTTTCAGCACTTAGTGCATGAGGAGGGGTGACAGGAAGCCAGCGCATAGAAGAATACAGCGCCTAACTGGCATAGTTTTTAGATTTTTGTTTTCCTAAAAAAATAGAGATTATATTGCTACAGCTAATGATACGTGTAAGAGAGCAAGAGCTCCAGCTTTTTGCCTTTTTTTTTTCTTTTTTTCCTTTTTTTTTTCCCTCCCGTTTTCCCTCTGGTGTGCAAAAGTAAGCTCCCAAATGTCATCTGATCAAAATGAGTGGTATCAAAAAATGGAAAAGGTGATTACAGATTCAGTAAGGTAGCACAGACATTTTTTCTTTTCTTTTTTTTTTCCTTTTTTTTTGGGTTTTTTTTTTTTTTTAAGTGTTCGAAGTGCTAAAATTTGCATGAAAACAGGCACTAATTTCATTGTCATCATCATGATCTGGTAAGAGTTAGTGTCCAAAGGAAGATCAGCCACGAGTAGGGAGAGGGGAGATAAGGAAGGGATAGCGTGCTCAGGGATCTGTGGCATTGATTATTGTTTTATCTGGAGGTGCCCATCCTCTGTACCAGCTGCAGTAACCTTCCACCCTCTGGATGCAGGCATAGTGCTTTGCTTGGTATCCCGAGTGGCCGAAGTTGGAGAGCATGTCTGTCCAAATGCACTCATTCTTGGAGGTTGCAAAACAGGGCAAATAGTAGCAGGGCCTAATCTGTAATTGTAAGAAGCAATCAGGTAAAGGTACATGGAAAAACATCATAAAATGCCTTTTTACCAGAGTCAAGGGACTCAAAATTCCACACCCACAAACCTTGCTTTCTAACCCAAAATTCAGCCTCAGTTCAGCTAGCACATAAGCCTGTGCTTAGCTTCACATACACAGGTAATTCCAGAGTCAAAAGGGCTTTTCAGGTGTAGAAAAGTGGAGCTTGTGTCTTATGTTTTTGCAGGCCTGGGGCCATGAGCAAAAATCTTAGTGCCAATGCCAGGCTGCGAGGTTTTAAGCGCTCAAAATGTTTGCACAGGAAAAAAGCTGGACATATCTTACCAAGCCCCTGGTACGTGATTTCATTCACCTGCAAATGATTCTGCATGGATTCTGAAAGCCTTCCACAACCCCAATTAACTCTAACAGGGCATTAAAAAGGCACAGACTCTGCACTTTTATGGGATCTTTTCTTCTCTGGTCTCAACCCTACAGCTGAGCCTTACTTTCTCCCTGTAAAACTTGTTGTGCTCCATTTCTCTTCCTGGCTGCTCACCAGCATCATTGATATTACCAGCCAGGGGAAACAATTCTAGGGTTTGAATGTCTTAATGACACCTAATTGGACACACATACCTTGCATCCACAGCCCAGATGATAACGATGATTCAGTCCTTTACGCTGGGACAGAGTCAGCCGGTCCCATTTCTCATACCAGTTGCACAGGCCAGTGTAAACCTTCCCTTCATACACACGGCCTTGAAAACAGAGACATGGTCACAAGTTAGCACTTCTCAGCTCAAGCACTTTTTTCGTTTCCTGATATTGCTAATGCTCTCAATATGTTTGGCTTCAGTCACTGCTCAGCAACTGCTTTCTTTTTATTAACTGGTTCAGGCATCTCTGGCCAGCAAGATTACAGAACCTTCTGTATGTTATAGGACTGTTGTGCCAGCTGTAAGCACCAACAAGCCAGTAATGCTGTCAAGCTCCTCTTAACAACAGAGCAAAGTGAATTAATACCTTCACTAGAAAGAAAACTTGGCAACTGTTACACCTTTATCTCCTTGCATCCCCCCATCTCAGCAGCCTGCATTTCTCCAGCTCATTCCAAAAGGTATCTTCCATTTCTGGCACAGCTGAGTAGCAACCAGTTGCATGGGACAGACATGCCAGCTCAGGTACAAATCGACAGCTGTGAGCTTTCACACAGCATATTTGTCATGACAAGACTGGGTATATGAGATACTTTAGAAAAGAGAGGAAAATCTAGAGAGTGAAATGACTCTCAGCATTAAAGAGTACTGAACACTAACATACTGTTGAACATCTTAACACTTGAGAAGCTGCATATAGAGCTGTCTACACAGCTGCCCATGCCCATGCCCATGTCCACCCTCAGCAGATGTATGTATAGAACAGAAGAGTTTTTGTGTATAAAGAAGTACACTGTCCTTTACCTGTAATCAGATACTGGTACTTGTTGACCTCCAGCTTGACTCCACAAAGACTCTCAGAGGCTTCTGTGTAGATGTACTGAACATGTGGCATTATCTGAAAGCCCCTGTACATCTACAGAAAGAATAAAATGCTCTAAGTCATCTTAAGTAACAACTTTTCACTTCTTTACAATCTATGTTCCCAGACTGTGGGGTGGCAAGCAGTGAGCTTTTAGTGCTTACAAGGATGAAGTACTAATGGCACTAGCTAGACCCTGATGGAAGACTCCCCACCTGATCTGCTGGTAAGGCAGAATACCCACCTGCTAACAAGCTATTGCAATTCAGCACAGGGACCACTTTTTCCCACTCACATTAGTTCCAGTGGCACTGAGTGAGCAAAGTGCCAACACTGCAAGCTCTGCCAACATCCTGAACAATTTTTCCCTTATATATTAGGGAGAAATTAAATTAGTTCAAGTTTAGAATCTTAGTCCTTCATGTGATTCAAACAATTTCTTCTGAACCAAAGGATTTTTCTTTTAGACAGCAATCCTATTTTCCAGTGCTGCTGTAAGAGTTTCAAACTTCTGGCACTTGTTCTAAGTTATCAAGCCAGACGCCTCCTCAAGCACCCAGCATATGCAACTCCTGCTGACCTCAGCAAGGATTTCATGTTTGTCTAACTAAATGAATGCAGAAATAGAATTCTACCCCACCTCCTAAAATTAGCCCTGCACTGATGGGCGCCATAAAGAAAATATCATGTATACATAATTCCTCTACACTCCTTCTCCTTTTTCATAATCTTTCTTACAACACAGTTTAATTGAAGTATGAATCCATAGATATACTGGCAGTTGGATATAGTCAGAAATTAGCATGTGTCCCTATCTGACCTTACCTTACTGCTACAATTCAGGAAAACCCACCTGTTATCAGCATAATGAAGTCTGTGCATAGCAATGAAACAGTCATTGCATGTGTACACTGGACCAAACAAAACATACCCTATTTCTGAAACACTGAGGATGATTTCCTGAAAATTTCAGCTTTAAAATTTGGATATCTTTTCAAAACACTCAGTCTCTTTCCCCCCCCCCCATCAGCAATATGAATGGCCAGTGTTTAAAAGTTAAAACAATTTAGAGTCAGCGAGAATCACAGTTTTTCATAGTGTTTCCCAGCCTATTCCTTTCTCTGTCAGCTTTATTTATAGAGTGCACATCATACTCAGTTTAACTGTTAATATTAAAGTGAGGCAAAAGAGGGAACAGAATCCCAAGCAATCCCAGAGCTATAGATTCTTGCTGCTGTGCCACCTAAACTGTGTTTTTTTTTTCTCCAGGCTGTATTCCATTTCTTGAACTCCTTTATTATCCCAGGGTATTTCACTATTGCCCATCTCCTTTAAAAACAACTTTTCTCTTTACGATGAAAAAAAACGTTTATTTAACAGATCTTATGCCAGGCCCAGATACTGCATATAAAAATATAAAGAAACTACTACTAATTCTGCTATGCTGAAAAGTCGAATTAACGTCTGGGCATCCATAGAATGTCTACCAGTTGGGTTTCTTTTTCCTTAGTTATATTACCCAGATCAGCATAATCTTTTAACAGTATCACAACTCAGTAACAGCACTGCTGTGTACAGCAAAAGGCATTCTAGACCCAGCAAATACTCAAGAAAATAACTGGGTTTTTAATTAATCATACTCCATCTACAGGCTCACAGATCATATCTGGAATACACCATAGTGTCCATGACTGAGCAAAATCTTTCAATGAGTATGGAAGAACTGAACCTTGACTAATATCTGCTTTATCCCTGCAATTTTCATGGTATGGGAAACATAGATTTGCCAATTATGCTCAAGACAGCTGGACATCTAGGCTCTGCCACAAGCATCCTGCGTGTCCTTGGATGAGCTAGCCCTCAGTACACTTTTATTCCTCATCTGCAGAAATCTCTGCCTTGCTTCCCAAGGAAAGGCACACAGAATGTTCAGATGCTGTTCTGGTAGGCATTACACCAAGAAGCTATGGTAACAGTATCTAAGCAGGTAAGACTAGCTAACAACTGCTGGGGGATTGCCAGGTCTCTCCAGGCAGTGCATTACCTTCACTGCAGAGAGCTGTATGGTATGCATGTGCAGTACAAGTGATACGTCATTCCAAGTGCTAAACTCCAAGTAGTGTTGGGCTAATTAAGTCTATCTTATCTGTGCTATAGAGTTCACACACGCACAGGCACACTTTGATCCATTCTCCCCCTTGCAAAAAAGGCTACAGGCTAGCTCTGAGAAGCTGCTCAGGCCCTTCCTACACAACCTTTACAGTCTTCACTCCTTGCATGTTCTGCTCCATCAAGCTCAACATGACTGCCTATGAGGTAAACAGTGATGCTGAATTGGGGTTTGGTTCTCAATTCCTTGACCTAGTAATTTCCTACTTACATTACCATCAGGGACACCACTGTCAGGGATGCTGAAGGAACTGTGCTCAGCCTCTCAGAAAGCAGTTCATGTCACCCCTCAGTGACCCTCATCAATGCTAGCAACTGTCACACTAATTGACCCATTGCTAGGGGCAGACAGGGCGTACCCCATCCTCTGATGACTAAACAAAATTCACCGTGACCTTGGTTCTCAGAGGAAGAAAATTTGAGGGAATCTTCTACAGATGTCCTCTTCTAAAACAAACAAAAAAAACAAAACAAAAAAAAAAAAGACCAAAAAAATAATACCTTAAGCATTATTTTTGGATACACAAAATATCCTGGAAGTACTACTAGACCGGTCAGAAGAAAACCAACCATAAAGCTATCCACTCTCCCAACTGCTACCCTCAGAGTCCTCCTGTCGCCAGAGATGTATATTTTCGGAAGCATAATGACAGGGAACATATTAGCAAGCATCACATAGTGGTGTCTGCTAGTGCTGCTCTATTTCCAGCTGTGTCAGCATTTTCCTCAGCAGCCCCCATACTGCCTCAGAAATGCACATTCAAATTCTGTGATGGTTCCTACAATATTCACTTCACCCTGTGATATAATGCTCCTCCCGTTATCCCTCTCATGTGAGGGATACCAAGGCTTGGAATCATCCTGCCTAACCTTTAGCTACCTAAAATTACCTTCATGTGAATTAGACATCCTCTCTTAGTCAAGTGCCAAGAACACGCACCTCCAGAAAAAACTCAGCTCATCCTAAAATAGCTGTCTACAACTGGTGGGCTGAATTACACTTTGGGGGTTCTTGTCTCTCTCTATTGACAATCAAAAGAATGAGAAAGTCTCCACACCTCATTTTAGTCTGTCTAAAATTAAACTAAATTAATCCCACTCCACTTCTTTCCTCTTACAACTATCATGTTTCACCCCTTAGACTCACTTTACAGATTAACAACAAACCAAGGAAAGCCTCCTGGCAGCCTGTGCTAAGTGCTGCCATGGTCAACCAGAACTGTTTGTGCACACGCAGTAGAAATATCTTATCTCCTTGTTTCCTTTGCAGTTTCCTGAAATAGGCTTGGGCCATTTTCAGAATGCACTGAAGCATCACAGAACATGCAGAGGTTAGATCAGTCCTGTGCAGATACCTGACATGTGATCTTGAAATATTCTTAACTTATTTGAGAAAGCAGTGGGGGTAGGCAGAGATTGTTTGAAAAAGCACAAGACCTTTTCAGACAACCAACCTGAAGGCTACGAAGCCTGGCACTATTCTGTGCCTGTGGGCTGACCTTGTGCTTCAGCCCAGGTCCTAAGCTGGTTGAGTTGTGAAATTCAGCAATGAGTTCAGGAGTGTTAGCAAGAGCAAGAATCAGCCACAGCAAACTCTAAGGAACCCATAAAAGAAATACAAAGATTGTTTGTTGCCTTTTAAGGCTCTTAATGCTTTTCGCAAGAAATTCAGTACACACTGACAGACTAAATAGCTTGTTTATTTTTCATCTGCAGGTGCACATGGGTTTATAGGTGGCCAAAAGCTCACTGACATGTTAATTTTATCTTCAGAGTTGTTCCCATGCAGCTGTGCAGGGCTATAGGCCTCCTTAGTTTTCTTTTCAGCAGGACAGTGAGCTTTCATTGGGCAAGCAAGGCAGAGATTTGCTGTGTCATTCTGAGCTCCCTCACTGTATGGAGCTGAATCCCTCTTTATACTGAAGTTTCTATGCTCAGCAGAAAGACAGCAGGGTTTCAAAGACAACACTTGGATTGCTTGTTTGTCAAGAACTATGTTCCCCGGACATTCCAGTTCTACTGAGCACTCTGACTACTTCAGGCTCCTTCCTGCCAAAGGTCACAGTTAAATGTATGATATAACATCTCAGCAGCCCACCATCTATGTAGCAGGCACAGAGCCAGTTTGATCAGCTCATGAATTCCCCCTTAAAATCATTCCTGCTTTTGTCAGGCACATAGCTACCTGACAAAACACTGTGGAACTGCTCCTGCAAAAGGGCAATTGTTCTCTTGTGGTCTCAGCACAGGGACATTGGATATTACTGCAGTACCTGCTGTAAACACCCTGGCCCTGTGCTGCAGAACAACCCAATTAAAACAGCCAGGACAGGCTTAAGCATCTTATTTAAACATTGATATGATGGTCTCTATTGAAAGCAGAGTGGCTGCTCCCTTCACTCAATATGCTTGCCTGGGTTTATGGCCCCTCCCCATGCCACCAGACACATGGAAACCTTTTCAGTTCATAGCAGGGACACTGCTGCAGGCTCCTAGGTCAGAAGAGGAATGCTTAATGCTGTTCCAGAGATCTCTTCCACCACATCTCATTGGCTGACAGTGGAGCAGATTGTATCATTAGTTGGGAGAGAAGCTAGCGTTATGGGTCATGAAGGGCAGTAATTCATTTTGGGCGCTACTGTTATTCTACATCCACCATGGGACCCTGTTCATGGTCATGTCAGAGAAGTACCAACCTCTTCCAACCAAGTAGGAGGGAAAGTAGGGGTCCTGGACAGACTATGATGATGAAGCCATTGAAGCATGTGACACTGAGTTGTTTTGTGAAGCAGGGTACACTTGCTGAGCTGAAGAGTGACAAAACTGGACAAGAACAGCATACAATGCTGTGAGCCTGATGAGGCCAGGGACAGCAATCAAAAAAACTCAAGAGAAAACCCCCAAAAGAGAGTGGCAGCACTGTCTTGCTCTTGCCAACATAACCAGGGGCCTTTTTCACAAAAAAAAAAGTTAATCAACAAACATGTATTTCCTTTCGAATCTTAAAAAGACATTTTTAAGATTAAGGAAATTAGCAAGCCCAGCACCTCATACCCTCTTAACTCAAAGCACAAGCATTCCACTCCACTGGAAGAGCCCTGCCAAGACCAGATTTGGCTACGTGTGCGGTTTTGCGACGGCTTATGAAACAGGCTTTGAGTCTCCTCCTCCCAGCTTTGGTGCTGAGCTATAAACTGCCTTATAAAGAGAGTTACTGTTACAAGGAAGGCAAGTGACTGTTTTTTTCTGAACCTTTACTTTGTCTAATATGTTTCAGATTTCTGCAGTCTCTGCCAAGCTTTTCCATTCCCCCTTTTTTTCTTTTTTTTTCCTAAAGACATAAACCAGTCTTATGACTGGAATGGCATAGCCAAGAAAAACAATCTAAGGCTGATTTTTAGCGTTACATAACAAGGGGGTCAGTTAAAGAAAAAGCCCTGAAGTCCAAAGCAGCAGGTTGAGTGCAGTTTGTGTACCAAAGAAGTAGAGATCTGAAGAGAGGCGCATCAGTTGCTTGGTGTCTCTAACTCATCTACTTGTTTTCAACTTTGAGTCAATACTTCGCAGCTCTTCTGAGATGACATTTGACAGCTACAGTGTTTGGTTTAGTTTTTTATACAAAGACTTCACTATACAATTTCCATTTGTTCTATATGTGGAAAAAAAATGCCATTACTCTAACTGGTGGTCACAGAGAATGCAAGGAAAGAAGAGATGAAAGACCACTCTCCCTAGGGCAGCAGGACCCCTACCACCACCACATACTGAATTTAATGAAAGTGCTAGATGGAAAAGCTTGCATATCCACAGTCTAACACAAACAGGACTCCAACATCTAAAGAAGCCCATCTGGCATCTTTTATTACCAGAAATTTTAAAAATAAAGGAAGAATTAGGCATTCAGCATTGTAGGTCAGAAATGACCTCTGTCTTTGCCCTCCCCAGGCATATTTCTATTAGTTGCTAGTAACCTTCTATTCTGGCTGACTAATATGAAAAGCTGAAATGCTATTATTTTTCAGCATGCAACTTTGTTCATTATTGCATGCTACTGTACTTTATCTACAAGCCTACGTGAAATGTTTGCAAACATACCTTCATCTGCTTGACTGTGTATCTCATCGTTCCAAATGGTCCATCTTTCATAAGCTTCTTCCCCACAACTTTAGCTCGGATCACTGTCATAAGAGAGGAAAAATACAACAAATTATAAACAACTTTACACAACATTCAGGCTAGACCCTCCACTTCAAAAAAGACACTTAGAATAAATTGAGAGGAAGGTTGGCCTGGAGTTCTGTTTTATTTTACAGAATAATTTATCTAAATCTCACACACAGTGAAGGCATGTAAAATGGGATGCCAAAGCAAGTATTTAGAGGAAATCCAGTTCTGTGTGAAAAAATTAGAACAAGCATTATTTCTGTAGAAATCTGACAGCAATCTGCAAAGCAGGCTATAACTGGAACCAAGACAGGTTAAAATCTTTGCACCAAGCCACTGGGATGAAGTCTGTATTTAATGTTTTAACTGTCAACATATGGGATGATGTTCAGCAAGGTGCTACTTTTATTCTTTGGGTCCCCAGTGCAGCTTCTGTTTCAGAATAGCCACAACAATACAATGCAGCACACTGGAATATCTGGGGATTTCACTACAGCTGCCACCTTTCAAATACTGCAAAACTTCAAACAAATGGCTCCCCTGAAAAATGACTACTGTGCAAAAGCAGACTGTTCAGCAACCACCAAGTCCACACTGAAAGCTGCCAGGCCAGCCAGAAGCACCTGGATGACAAAGTAAAGCTGATCCATCTGACCTTACATACACTGCACTTCATTTCTTCGTGGATACTAAGAGGCAGTGTGTGTGCATGCATCAATGCAGCACCCAGACTGACACAGAAACATTCACTGTACCACAGATGAGCTACAGAAACACCTACTGAGCCTAAGTCACCACAGATTAAGGATTTTGTGGTCCCTCAGGTGGATCTAGTGGGTAATTTACAATCAGAGCTTAATGAAGTTTTCCTGCTCATCTTTTTTTGCTGCATTCCACAAAAAACCCTACTGTTCCATTGACCCTTTTTGATTAAGTTATTCAATCACCTGCTCATCTCAGTGGAGGAGCAAAGCTTAGTGACAAGACAGGCATTATAAGTTCGCTACCCCAGAACAATCATCTGACATCATACGAGCACTAGAAGTGGCTTAATTTTTACAAGAAAATGAGATAAAGAAGACCAATCATGGAAAGAATAAGGATCACCGTTAGAAAATGCTATATCCCAAACACCACTCATATGAACAGCAGGCCAAGATACAAAATAAACCAAGGAACTCAAGATTCCATCAATTAAGAGAAAAAATGAAAGCTATAATATAGCCATGTAAATTACACCTAAAACCTTGCACATCAAGCTTCTCATTACAAGGGCTATGAAAATTGTTCCAGTAGAATAATCCAAAGAATGCAACATATTCATAACACAACTGAAAACTAATAGCTATACATAGCAGTGTGACATGTCCCTGCCCATGGCAGGGGGACTGGAACTAGATGATCTTAAGGTCCTTTCTAACCCAAACCATTCTGTGATCCTATGGTAAATTCCCCAGAAACCCTTTTTTTTTTTTTGTTGAAAAAGAGGTATCAGCTACCTTTGCCTACAGCATACCATCATTACAAACAACACACCTGTGCTGAATATATATCCCAATGGCTGCACACTACTGAAATCCAGAAACTAAAATGGACCACATGTATTTCATCTGAGCCTATGAAGGTCCCAATTGTAACTCCCTGCACAGGACAGAGGTACTGCTTTCACAGCAATCATGCAACATTTCATCTGTGTTCTGCTGAAATGTATCATACTAGTGCATCACAGATAATAATTCATTAAAAAAAGCAGGAAGGCATGGAAGTGAGACAAAGAGGTCGAGGTACTCCCTTGCAAGCAGGAAAAGCCAATGAGCTGTTGTTTGCATTGCAACACTACCTAAAAGAAGCAACAAAGCTCAGAGATCCATTCTGCTACGTATAAAAGACATTAAACAAGCACCTTGTTGCTTCATAGCTCATTTATGTTCTAAACAGCTGCAGAAATCCCCTGGAAGAAATGGGAAAAAGAGGAGGCTAGGCCAAATAAATGAAGCAAAAAGCTTGTCCCAGCTTTCTGAATAATCTAAAGAACAGATTTAAAGGAAGAGATGGATCTGGTTTATACACACCAGCTCCTGGAACTTATTCCACGAGGATGGTGTGAAATCAAGGCAAACTCACTCTGCTCTGATTTATACCCTGTACTTAAGCCAGACGTGTCAAATAAATTTTAAAGTAGGTAAGACAGTCCTGCTGGCTTTGATTCAAAGGACCAACAAAACCTTCATTCATTGAGTGTAAAACTTCATTCTTAATTATTTTTTTTATTTCTATTATCCAATGGCAGTAAAAGCCAGTACCATTTTATTGATTCTTCTATTTAACAAGTTGTTCAGACTTCAATTTGCTCTCTTCTTCACAATTTAGTGGTTATACTGAAGCACGTCCTTGACGACTGCAAATATCTTGAAAGAATTAAGTTCTTCCATTAAGGTTCTTCCATTAAGACCTTCCATTAAGGTCCTTTCCAACCCTAACTATTCTGTGATTCTATTTGCTGCCTCCAGCCACCACAACCACTACTGAAGCTACAAAAAACCAGACTGCTTCAGGGTCAGTGAGAAAGAATAATATTTCTTTAAGCCTTTGTGATTCCAGGGCACTTCACTAATGCTGGAATCTATACCAAAGGGTGTCTGAAGTCTTATCTTCATCTATTGCATAACTGATACGTTGCAATTTAAGAACCTGGTGTTTGCCCAACACATCTGAAATCAACAATCCAATCTTTTATCTTATTGACAGTGATAAGAACTATACTAAGAGGCAATATTGCAAAATGCTAGGGATCCCAAAACCGAACATGGTTAGCATAAAAGACAACAGGCACACTCCCAATTGCTGACAAAATATCTAAACCCCCATTTTCTTCATGTGCTTCACTGCTAGCTTGGCAGCCCTCTACTTCTAGGTAAGTAGCAAAGCCACTTCAGAAAGAAACCAACTTTGATTTATGGACTAATCAACAGCCTTACCACAGGATCGAAGATCCAAAATGTGTATCTACACTAGCATGTAACAGCATCCCAATATCAACTAATGCTACCCTTGCAACTAGGTGGAAGGATCTGTTTTTTCATATTACTGTTCCCCAATAAAGTTAGAGGAGAACAACCATCCTAAAAAACATGAAAAACTTTAGTGTGGACCATCACTTCAGGACTTTTGTAAATGGGCAAGCCCTCCGTATCTCAGAGAAATTGCCTTTACCACCCAACTGGTAACTTTTCTAGGTAAGTTCCTTTCTTTATCAAGAAGCTAGGCATGAACAAAGAACCCATCCTGACTCATTTTTCCTATATTAAAGGAAAAGTCAAGCAGTTAGCCAAGGAAAAGAGGATACTCAAACTTAAATCTATTCCCTGTATTTTAAGATGCTAAATTCTCACCCCCTGAGGATCAGATGCATCTGTGTAACTGGAGAGAAATGCTGGCTTGATAGGACTGCTCAGAGGTTGCTCTTCAATGTCCAGCTTCATCCTAACCCTAAGCCTCCATGTATGAGAATTGTCTGTAAATCTGCCCAGAACACAGCTCCAAGCTGCAGATCTACAGCCATACATTTCCCTGGTCCTATTTTGGCTCCTTCAAACCACTGCTCACCTGTTATGCCACCTGAAGATAAAGAACACTGTTCCCAACTGAGTGGGGCCATGCACACTTGCCAGAGGAATTCTTCATGCTCTACAAATGATCAGAAATTTGCAGTATTTCTGCTGCAAATTCAGTCCATGTTATGTTAATAAAGTCAACTGTTTACTTTTGAGTACTCTTACTGCTTAAGCTGAATGAAGCAAATGGTGCTGTGACTGCTCCCCTGAACTCTTTCCTTCTCCCTGAAGCTCTATTACAGTCTTGCTATTACTAATGGGAAACTTTAACCCACACAAGTGGTCACCAAAATAGCTGCATATTTTTAAACCACAATTCCTTTGAAGTACTGCCTATGAAAATACTCTGAGATGAATGTTTCTCAGTACTTTGGGGTTTCAGGTCAGGTCACTTTGTGGGACTGGAGCAGTTGGCAAAGTCTCATGAGTGATTTGTAATTATTTATAAACAGTTAAATTAGATGAGGATGTAAATCTTGATAAGCATGGCAGCCTTAGAATGACGCAAAAGGAGAAAACATATGCACTGCTTTTCTACATCTGACATGATTAAGAAAAAATGAGAACAGAGAGAAAGAAAAATGGATATTTAATCGATATTAAAAATTATATTAAGAAAATAACCTGCTGTGTTGGAGAATTCAGGAAATACATCTAACAATCACAAATTATTTCCCTTTGCCTTTTTTTTAATGTAAACTGGCTTAGTACGTACGAAAACAGACATGGCTCAGATTTTCTGCTGGACTAGTATAGAATCATAGAATCATAGAGCAGTTAGGGTTGGAAAGGACCATAAGATCATCTAGTTCCAACCCCCTGCCATGGGCAGGGACACCTCCCACTAAACCATTCTACCCAAGGCTCTGTCCAACCAGGCCTTGAACACCACCAGGGATGGAGCATTCACAACTTCCCTGGGCAACCCATTCCAGTTCCTCACCACCCTTACAGTAAAGAACTTCTTCCTCATATCATATACTGCAAGCAGCTAATGGGTTGTATCACACAGACATCTCTAGCATGGTACAAGCTGTCTGCATATGTATGTATACCCACAAAAATGGCTTGCATCCTCTCCAAAAGTGGCAAACAGGCAATGCCTGACGTGAGGAAGTAGACAGGTGGGATTAAGACAAGCTGAGGAAACAACATGGTAAAAATACTTGTAGTTACCACATTATTTCATCCAGGCACATCTGTAGTAGCTCTTTTTCCCACTGAAAAGTAAAGGCGTAAAGGCATCAGGTGTCGTAGTTCAACCTAGCCTGTGACCTTTATTGGATCCAGCCACTAGATGGTGACACTACCACAAATCTCACCTTTGTTAGCGAGAGGCAGTGGTACAGGCACAATCTCACACCACAAATCCCACTTCCAAGCCGAAACACGCCATGAGAACTAGATGCTTTCAGTGCAAGTGGCCTGGCTGTCAACCATTAACATCATTTTAAGTGGAGGCACACACCCTTTAGAGACCAGGATTTGCTCCAAACCCATTTCCCTTGTGACCAATTACCAGCAATGGCTCAGGAGAGCAACAAATGCTACACTTCTCATTATTGTTTCAAGGATTTATTTTACTGGTGTGCAATATGAGTATTTTTAAGTGAGAGGTCTGGCTGAGATGCACGCTCACTGCACTTAAATAAAGGATGTGGAGGATTCATGTTGTTTACTAATGGAGACACAGGGGACAAGTTATTCTCCAAGCCCGTTCTTCGATATCCAAACAGTGGCAATATAAAATACATGGGGAGCAGCAACGTGACCAAGAGGCTGAAGAAAGGCTGCTTCTATCCTGAGGCCACTGACTACACCAGAAAATGGACAGCAAAAACAACCCCCATTAGAATGGCACGCTTGGAAATGCTGCCTTAACGCTAGAAACGGGACATACCAAGGAGGATGGTTGCCATTTTATTCATCCAAAGACTATACAAGGGCTCACTTCCAAGAGCAATTTACTGAAAACTTTCTACCAACTTTACTATCAGGTATGTCATTCAGTTTGTCTCACAAAACCTCCTCACTGCATTGGTACATGCTGGAGGGCCCACATCATGCAAGGTTAAGGTGGCCAGTTATGCTTAAGACTTCTAAGTATACTTAGAACACTACTAAGGTATTGGTTCATTCTGGCATTTACTGGGGTGTCTCCTAAGTTGGTCAAAACAGGGTGTTTTTACACACAGATTTTCTAGCATTGATGCTGGTGGTACTGCTCAAAAGACAGAATCACTGTGTCTGTCTTGCTTACTCTCACTAGCTGCATTGCTTTTCCCACTACCCTGGCTGATCTGTTAGCAATTATAACCAACACTCTTGACCTCCCTAAAAACAGAGGACCATAACTACAAATGGATTATGTCCTTTGGACTGGAAGTCTGGCCCAGCTATATGCAGCCTCTTGGGAAACTATTAAATTGCCTGGTGGCTATAGGCTTGTATGAGCAGTAAGTGTGTGGGGCCTGCTTTAGAAAGGGGATGAGAAAGCAGCCTCTCACCATTCCTCCACATCAAAGCAGAACAGCGAGAGAAAAACTGAGGACAGCAGGGGAGTCATGAAGAGGGTAAAAAACAACAAACATAAGTCTCCAGTCTGCTTGATGATCTGTCTGTACTCCAAGTCACCTCATCCTATATAACCAAAATACAATTATTTTACATACTAAGAATACTGAATTTGAAGGTTTCCTGCAACACGAGAGGAGCTTCTTCTTGCCTTGTTCCACCATGAAAACCAACCAAATCCACAAAGGCAAATCAAACCTCTTTTGCTTTGTCCTGGAAGAAGCCATATCCAGTCATGTTGACACACAGCATCACCAGAGAACCTCATCAAGAAAGCCAAAAAAGATACTGAAGCAAGAGATTCACTGCTGGCTGCTTTCCTCTCATACCCCATCAACAACAAACTACCTCTCCTTACTGGCAGTCCTTGATCTCTTGCTTTTTCAAAGAGCTGTGAGGAACACTGACTGAGAAAGAATATCTTCTTGACAGCAATCACCTCTACCAGCCAGACAGCTGCCACAAAAATATTGCACTAGAAAGGACTTGTGCTTACTTCAGTAAGCATGTTGGAGTATTTGAACTAGCAATAAAAGTCTAAATAAAAGCAGGAGGGCTAGACACCCAGATCTCTTCTAATATTATAACCATAACTATGGCATTTACTTTTGACCTTTGCTTTGCATATACAGAAAACTCTGCCTGTCTGTGCACAGCAAGGCTGTTTGAAGGCCATCCAAAAAATTGGAAGACAATTAAATGGCTTCACCCAGGCCCAAGCTCAGCCTAGAACAACTGATCACAGTTGCATTTGCTAAATACTAACCAGGTTTCGCATCCCTGCAGATTTCCTGGCCACTGGGGGTCTGTTTGAACAACATGCTGTACTGCTGTATTTCCAACACTACTAAATAAGGAGTGATACAACTCTTGCATACAAATCCATGAGTGCATCAGACTTCCCATCACTTCAAAATATATAAAGTACTCTAGAAGGGCTTTACTTGGGAGAAAGCGAATCCTCCCAACAAGACCACAGATTGAAAATGCAAGGTTGCATAAAACAGGCAGAACTTGGCTCATACTTGGTATTTCACCTGTAGCTTAGCAACTGGATACAACTTTTCTAATGGCAACAGTAGAAAGCATTTGTCTCTCTCCCTGTATGGTGCATCTCACTCTATGGAAGCCCAAGCTCCCTTTGAAATACATTAGAATCAGAAAGGAGAGGTCCCTGTTACACAAGAAACTGCAAATTTTCTTCTAGACATTTCATTCAGATTCCTACATGCAATTAGGCTGAAGACTCTTCAGATTGCCCAGCACTGCTCCCACACCTAATTCATTATGTTAGCTCCCTTCTTTCCAATCATACACAGTCTGTTGGGAGGATGAAGGAAACACTTGAAGGGAGGAGAAAGAAAGGAAGGATCTAAAATGCGTTTACATCCAGCTATAAGTAGAGTCTTTTCGATCTTTTAGATGTAGATGGTATGTTTCATGCCAAGGGAAAATAGCTTCAGGAAATACCTTGTGATAAACACAGAAGCTAAAGGAAATAAAAGAAAAATAATACCGTGTCTGTTGTTACCAGCTATTACACCTACTAAACTCAGGGAAGTCAGGTAGACCCAACAGATTATCTAAAACAGGTGAGTCACAAGAGTTACAGGCATCACTAAGTTAGTCTCAGCTTACATCAATAAAACATTCTAGGTTTGCTGTGGTTGGAAGCAAAGACACACTGCAGACTACATAATGAGCATGCCTGTAGCCTTGAGAAACCTCTGGTAAAAGAAAAAGTGGAATCAATGTAATTCCTGACAACTAGTCACTTCTCTGTCTTCTTTTTGGCAACTTCCCACCTAAATATTTAACTAGTTACTAAAAGCTGAATTCAGGCAAAAGGCAATAGGCAACTATCAGATAAAAGAAGGAAAAGTGATGCAAGCAGAGGGAAAGAGTATCAAGGGACAGAGTGCAGTAGAGAAACACCTTGCACCTCTTTCCAAGGGATGTTTTCAGCAGAGTGTGTTTTGCCTCATTTTGTGCCACTGCCAAAGGAAGAACTGCTTGCAGCCAAGGTTAGTATTGGAAAGTTGGTTGTCAAAACCAATGCACAAAAGCACTTCCAAACCCAGCTTACAACACTGGATAAAAATAACATGCATGTGACTCAAAGCGAGTCAGGCAATGTGCAGCTCAGAACACCTTTTCCATTTTCTTTTGGTCTTCGTAAGATCTGTGCAGTAAGATTTAACTCAGTCCTCACTTCCAGATCAAGTACTTCTAGACAGAGTAAATACTGGATGAGGGGAAGCCAGGCTGAAACAGACAAGGCTCTGGTTTCTCATAGCTCTTTGGAATTGCTCAAAGGAGCCATGGGTTTAAGCATTCCACTCAGAGAACATGGCAGAGCTGAAGTGAGACCAATTAGGGGCAAATGGAAACCATATGTGATTTTAATGAAAAGAGGAGCTGGTGCACATGACTTACCGCTGCAGCGGCATTTACTGCCCAAAAAGAATGTGCATCTGGCATCGATCATTTCCCAACCCATGAAGTGAGCAGTAACATGGAAAGCAAATTGCAGCATATGATGAGAGATGAATTGCCTAAGGAAGCATAGTTAGGGGAGCAGCCTCTCAAAGGAGAAAACATGTCCTCTGCCTATGACTTAATGATAACAGTTTCAAGTGAGGCTGATCTTCCATTTCCATGGACCGTGATAATAAGCTACAAGAACAAGGGCTAGAGTGATTAAAATGGATCAAGTGGTATTTTAAAGAATCTACTACAGTCATAGAAATCTGATTCTGATTCACAGGGGACAGAGACTTTTACTGCCTTGAGGTTATGGGCACTGCTTAAAGAACAAATACAGTCCTCAAGTGTGATGTCCTTTGATGCCAAGTATGCAAATAAAGTTGCTTTCACACATACATCAAAAGCAAGGAAACTTACAGCTGAAGAGGCAGTGTAGATGGCACTCTTTTTTTTCCATGTTTTTTTTTTTTTTTGACTGCTTATTTCCCAGGAAGTTTCAGTTCTGCTGAGAAAGGAAAGTCCTTAGCCTGCAAAGCTGTAGATAAGTTGCTCTACCAGGATATGGTCATTCCATCTGCAATCTGTTGTGTGGCAGCTTGATATCTGTCTCTCAGAGCAAAACCACTATCTTCACCAAGCAGCCTAGACTGCTCACATACATCTCAAGATGGGGGGTGGGGAAGATGCTGTGATCCAGCACTCAACCATGTACATACAGTGAACCTCCAGGGCTTGAAATTTGTAGATGTTACTTTGCATGTCATTTAATAGTGAGACATCTGCAAAGCCAGATACACAGAACTGGCATATCCTTGCTTCTTGGTGCTAGGCTTCCTCTGTTGGATATCCAGATCTAACAAGTGTAATAAAATCATCACTACCTTTTTTTAAGACACAAGAAGAAATTCTTGTGCCAAACCTGCTTATTTCTTAGTCTTCCTTATCCCACCATGCAATTCATGAACACACTGGGAGCTCACATTCAAATGGTCCAACAGAAGGAGGAGGAAGGAGAGCTCAGCTAAAGAGAACAACTGAAGGCAGTTTTCTCCTGCACATTAGAACTAGGGCAGCTCTGACAACCCATGTAAACCTTTCAAAACAGGGAGTATCAAAAGCGACAGGCCTGGACACTCCCTGCTTCAGCAACTTCAGAGGACTCTTGCTTCAGCACCTTGCCCAGCTGGGATGGGTGCCAGCGTTCTACAAGGAGGCTGCACTCCACTGATCACATGGTTTACGCTCAATTTTGCACGTAGGAGCTAGGGAGGAAGAACCATTTGGGAACATGTATAGATTTCAAGGGTACTGGGTGGGCCTGCAAATTCCTTCCTGCATTAGAAAACTTGCATTAAACTGATAGGCTGAGCAGCTGTCCACACCAAAGAAGTATATGTATTTAACCAGATCAGGCCTATATGTGCTGCTCTGCTGATCCTATTTGCACTGGATCTAACCTAGTACTATGCCTGCTGGACCCTGGAATTAAACCTGTATTCAAACATTTTTTTCCCTGTGAGAAGACAGTAGCATTGCCCACCATTCTTGAGCCATTATAAACAGTTCAGAAGCTGACAGCCTCTGCAGACTCTTCACATACACTGGATGTGTCCATGACACAGTTCTGGTTTATCATAATGCTTAAGGAATGTACTAATTGCCCATTTTATTAATGTCTATGATGCAATCACAGTCAATACTATATAGATGAGCTTAGCTACATGAAGGATTTTATCCTAGAGTCTGAGCACTATGTAAAGGCTTAGGTATGGCACTCGGATTCTGATAGAGTGTTCATTAAAGCAAGTGGAAAACCTTACGGCTCCTAAATCAGCCGCATGTACCACAATTCCCAGTCAGACTACAGGTCAAGATGACAATATCAGGGCAAACTTTCCAATGACCAATTCTCCTACTTTCCAGGAGAGTGATATGTGATGTCTCATGAAAGAGGTAATGAGAAGACCTGGAAGTCTAAGAACATCTGTAAGCAACAACTCTTTACACGAGTAACAGAAATACTGTACATCCTCTAGCTCTGAAGACACAGGGCACTGGCAGCAGAAAAGGTAGGCAGGCACTGACCAGTTATTTTAGTTCTCAGTAGCTCCTTAACTATTCTGCTGACAGACTGGCCAAAATTGTTTGGTAGGAACTGCAGTAGAGAAACTGCAACCATCTTGTTCTCTTATTACCCAAGCTTCCTTCACACAAACTTTTCATTACAATTTCATGTTCATAAACAGTCTATCAGAATAGGGTTGTTCTGATAGGCTACAGAACAGCCATCATCAGCATAGATTTCCGTAAGTTTTGTGGCATTACTTGGATGCTCATATGCATCCTCGTGTTCCCAATGAAATATTAATGAGATAGGACTCTCAGCTAGACTTCTGTAAGCACAGAGAATACACAGAATGGTTAACAGTGCCCGTCTACCAACAACTGCTGACTTTTTTTGTTTGTTTTTTTGCACAACAGGTACTTTTATAAATCCCAAGACGAACCAATTTATTCCTAGTCAGTATTGCTAATTAGTGGGTTTTATATGGTAATTCCTAAGTCTGACCATGTGAATCTGACAGAGATTTACTTAAAGCCAACCTACCCGTCAGTTAGCTCATCTGTGCTATTACAGTTTGAGAGCTTTGTCATGTATTCTTAGCAAAAATTTCTCTAAAATTCCACTTTGGGTAAGGTAAGCCTGCATTCTGGTATGACTTCTTAGGTGTCCTTGTAACTTTAGGAAAAAACAAAACAAAGCAAACACAAGAGGTCACAAGATACGGTTGGATAGTTGTTTCACAGCCGTCCTGGCACAGTGATGGCTATTTCTGAATGCCCTAAGGCCCATTAACTGTTTGGGACGCAGAAGTCGTCTGGACACTGCACTGCTGAATATTTACGGGTGAGGGTAATCCAGGGTATATACTAAACCTGACTGCTTCCTGCCTGTCTAGGTCTCCTGAGACATCGCTTTAACAGGACTGTTCTGTCCTGATGGTGTTCTAAACCACCCTCCCAAAAGACAACTTCTCAGGGCTCCAGTTCAGCTCACACCTGGAACACAGGTGTAAGCATGTTTAAATACTGACACAGAGAGAACTAACATAAACACAAGGGGAAATACCTTGTCTCAGTCCAGTGGCAGCAGTACTACAACCACAAACTTGTTTGTTCATTATTATAGCAAAGCCAAAGAGAACTGCCCATTGCCAAGGACTGGAGCAAGTGAATGATATGTGGATTTGTGTTTTAAATGGAATTCTCAGCATTTCAAACAAGCTAACTATAAATCCCAGAGGACTTGTGAACTGCATTCTCTCCCAGCTTGAGAGGTAGTGTGTAACCAAATCAAAATCAGAACTTCAACAAGGAGAGGCTGTTACTGTTAAACCGTCAAGGATAGCACTGGTAGAAACGTTTTGTGAAATACTGTTTCCTGTCAGGAAACATGATTTTATTTAAGTGACAAATTTCAAAGGAAAGCATTAACTGCATTGAAATTAGGTTTTATTTGTCTTCTCAGAAAAACTGAGACCTATTTTCATCCTGAATCAGCATTTCGCTTCAACTGCACTTGAAGTCTAAATGCTGATGTGAAATGACATCTTTGTTCAAAATGCACATTTTGAATAAAGCCTTCCAAACATTAGATGCATCAGAATCACTTTTCCCAGAAGATTCCACGCAGAAGACTGATATTTTCAGATTTACCCTCACATTTCAGATTGGATAAATTTCCAGCATTTCAAAATTCTCTATGGAACAGAAATTCTGACCCTCTCCAGCAAGTTTCTAGACTTCTTTCTCACTGTATAAATCAGAACTGACAATAAGAAGCTCTAACAACAGAAGCAAAAGTAAATTCCATTTTTCCTCTCATTTCTCAGAAGCAGTGAGTACATTCAAACCAATGAGAGCTGCAGGTGGTGAGAACTGGAATAACATCAAAAAGTAAGCCATTATTCCCTGTGATCTCAAAGGGTTATCTGAACTAAGCATTCAACATCAGAGATCAGTCCTTTAACTTACTGTGCCAATAAAAGTCTGTCAACACCGCAGACTGTAAATGAACAGACATACTACAGCCATCTTTAAAAAGTGACTTAGGATACCGCAAACACACTAATTTAACCTGTTCCTCAAGTAAAACATTGGCCTACTGAGCACTTGTACTTTGAGACTGCAGGCAAGTCAGCAAGTCAACTCTATGACAAATGCCTTCCTACTCGCTTTTTCCTTTTTAGCTGTTTCCAACATTTTGAAGCAGTATTGTTTGATTGCAGGCTGCTTCCTGAAGCTGCTTCCTTTAACTGCCTGTTGAACCCAGTGGGAATCTTTCCACTGATTTTAACTGGAGCGGGATCAGGCCCTAAAAAAGTAGTGGTGGAATCCCCAGACTTACGAACTGAACAGCTGTCTCTGCCTTGCCGAAAGAGAAGTTAGTCCTGCAGCTGTTTTCCCCAAAGTGCCATTGCTCCAAACTGTAACAGGACTGGAGGGAGGGAGAGAAGGTGGAATTTTAATAACCTATTAAAAAAGGAGCATAGGCCATTGCGCAGCAGCTCTTTCACTTCTACTCAAGCAGGGTCACTGCTGCCAGGTTCAGACAGCCCTGAGGGCACGGGAAAAGTCGTCTTCTTGTTTTCACATCTCATTCACAGAATGGATAAAGACAGGGAGGGGGGGAATCAGCTTTAGGGTTAATTAGCACCATGAACAGACAGCTGCATTGTCATTAAAAGTTCAAGAAGTCAGCAGGGTCATCACTGAACTGCAAGATGTACACACACGCACACACGAGGCACACGTCTAAGCCTGGATTTTTAACAGCCTTGTTGGGCTCTGATTTTCCACCACCCCAAGGGAAACACTTTGAGTCAAGAACACTGAACTGCTGTAGCTCTGTGGAGAAGACAGAAGCACAAAGCCAGTCCATATGAATAGCAGTTGTTCATCCCCTTGGAACTGCTTCATTTCACACTTAATACACCAACTAAAAACAGTCACATGGCTTTTTTTTCCTCAGAAAAATCAGAGGTGTGGCTGACCAATGTATAGTTTCATGTCCACTTCTAACATTCTGTGGGATAAGCAGAACCCCAGTTAACAAAACCAGGCTATTAGTGCATGGTTTCCTTCCACAAGCAAGGAAGCTGAGGAAGTGCAAGTGCATATTAGCAAATACAGAAATGAGCATGTGTGAATAATAATGAAAAAATAAAACCTCTAAAATGACAAGGACTGCTGTTAATAAGTTTTGGAGCCACACTAGCCTCAAAGAGTCACAAATTGGCTCAGAAACAAAACCAACAAACTCTCCAACTATGCAAAACAGCCACAGATTACATTTTCATTGCCACAGCTTGCAGGAATGTTTTCTGGCAAGGGATTTTACTCAAAATGCACTGCAACAAGTAAGGATTCCCCTGCCACCTTTCAAACAGGGCAGGGAAGAAATACAACCTTGTATAGTTGAAGCATTACTGCTTCTACAGAAAGCAAACTGGCATTGCCTGGTCCTGTCAGCTGTAGCTTTGCTGGCAATACATTCTAAAACCAAAATGGGGCTAAAACCACTGTCATCATAGTAAAATTTCACCAAAACATAGTTTCTGCAAAAGGAACTCAGATTCTGCTTGCCTTTGCTATTAAATTGGCAGGCGAATATGTAGCTAGCTCATAAGCGTGTAAGTTCCATTCAGTGCTCGGTCTTTGCCAAAGGAAATTTCTCTGGGAATACAGAAACAAGGTTATCTCTTATTACTATTTCAACCATTATAGCTCCATTGATTCCAGCATACACTCGTTATCCAACTTACTAAATTTAAATGCATTTATGACAATACAGCTGTTGCAGCAACTGTAGCAGGGATGGCCTCATGAGGAATAAAAGAGATATAGTACAAAATTCAGTGGGGAAACAACATGCATCAGCACTTTCGTTCTGATTTCCCAAGTGATGATGGCTGCTGTGAGCTCTGATAGATTTCATCAGAGAAGGACATCCAAGTGGGCTAAAGTAGCCCCTCTTTCACAGCTCATCTCCATATTTTTTCTCTCCCATTCAGGACTCTGGGTAATTTTTTGAACAAAACCTGCCTTTTCCATATTTTTCTATGGCATAACCTGGTGGTGCTGCCTCAAAACACCACCACAATAACAGTTTTGATCAATCTTTCCTTGGTCCACACATATATTGAGATATATACACTAGAAGGAACCCTGCCATGTGCTGACCTCATGATGGCTTGATGAACAAATACGGAGCCTGAATAAAAACCATGAACCCCCAAGTGTGCCAAGGCGACTATCACCCTAAGATCCTGTTCTGCTCGCTCTCCTGTCCAGCCTAGTCAGGATGTGTGTGGCAATGTTGTCAAATTCAGAAGAGAGTTGCTTTGAACAGCACAAAAGGACAAAGTTTACGTCAATGGCCCAAGCTGCCATACTGCATAAAAGACAAACAGGAAAACAGTTTCTGAGACACGAGGGAAAGAAAGACTCAGTGCTTTCCTTTGCCCTACCTCTTCCAACAGCCATTAGCACTGGAGGAAATCGGTATGAGAGAAGGGCATTCAGAAACAAACATGAGATCTTGCACTGACAGGAAGGAACCTATTGGCTTGAAAACTTTCCGGTAGTAGTGAAAGCTTTGTTTCCCATCCAGCCAAACACACAGGTGCTGTACGTTTCTTTCAGTCGACACTATTTCTTCAACCAGTTTAAACATGGCCTTGGAATAACGGCATGTAAAGGCCTGCTTCCCAGTTAGCTTGCTGTTTTCTCCAAGTGTCAGACTATTGGAAGGCACAAGTCTCCTTAGGATCAAGCAGGGTCCTACTAAATCACACAACACAGAGGGATGCAGGGGTCTGTAATACAAGAATTTATTAGTCCTATCTTTATAGTCGTGTAATTATTTGGCCTCAGGAGAATCCTCAGAATAAAGTATGAGTAAATACATGATTCCCATCCTGTTGGCCTCCCAGACAAACAGAAGAAGAGTAAACCAGAATACACTCGGAAATTCAAGAGATAGCTGCACATGGGAGGTAGATTAGACATTGCTACTGATTTAAAAAAAAAAAAAAAAAAAGTCTCTAGAGTTAAAGTAACAAGTCCCTTTAAAGAGTTTTGGAAGGAACTTAAAACTGCAGGGTTTGAATCAGTCTCTAACTATGAGGAATTAGGATGACAGCAAACAAAACAGGGCTATGGGAAAGTTAAGACTATCCCACATCAGGCTTCTGGAAGCATCAGCATCGGAACTCCAGCCTAGCTGGATGATGTATATGACTAACCATCACAGGTTCGGCTGCAGGGTGCTTGTTCCAAAGCAAAGGTGTTAAAGGCAACATACTTCTAAGAGTCATTGGCTATTTGCCACGTCTAGTTAAGGTCCTTTCTGAATGGGTAATATTCCATTAAAACCTTCCTGTGATAATTTGGGATCTCTTGAAATGCCACCTAGGAATTTGGTTTGATACTGTAGACTCTTCTATTTCTGTGACTCTGTAAAACTGCAAATTGTTGCATAGTGGGGGAAAAGCAGGACAGCTGCTTAATTCTATTGAAATATACTGTCTGTAGAGAAGACGGAAACAGACTTACTGAAGTCTCCTTTTTATCTTGATCCTCTAAATAACCAACTAAATCCTTAATCCCCCACCCCCTTGGAAAAAATAAAAGAAAAAAAATAAAAAAGGAAAATAAGAACAAGGGTCAGGTGCTGCTCCTCATATTTAGAGAAGTAAAACAAAGGGCTTAAGAATTCATCTTGCCCATTCCCCCAGCATAATCCTCAGCAATACTGAGGCTCTTGCACAGGAACTGCCATTCTTGTCTTCCCACGCTTCTCTGGGTTGCGATTTTTGCCCTGTGGGATGCTAAGGGAAGAACCCTGTGTTTTGTGGCTATTGAAGTACTGTACATGATAGCTACTTAAGTGCCCCAGGGGTCACTTCGCTGTTTTCTTCCTCTTGGTCTGATCCTCATCACCAATGCATTTAATGTATTCATTATTGCAAGTGCTATACTCTTGCCTGTAGTGTCACACTCAACTAGTGTCTCCAGTTCCTTCTTAAACCTCTTTTCCTCACCCTCCCATCTCCCAAATACCAGAAGTTTTTCAGTTTTTTAGCTCTGTGCCATGTGCAGCGTATTATTTATTGAGGAAACTGTTTACTTAGAAACAGGCCCATGTATCCCAGACCAGAGGTACGATAAACAGAGAGACTGTTTCATTCTTAAAGGACTCCCTCCATTTTCCCAGGGAAATTTAAAGCAGGTGACTCAGCAACCTCACACTTCACAAGTTAAAGCAGAGGAATTGGGCACTTCACAAGAGCTGCTCTAAAGGCTGCTTCACAGTGTCACCTCAATCCCCTTTAATCTGTAATGTCCATTTCTCTGGACCTACAAAAAACAGGCAGGATATTTATAGCAGGAAAAGGCAGGAAGTAGGAAACTGGGGTGGGTGTTTGGAAAGCATATAAAGGGCTTGGAACAGAGGAGCCATCCTGGAACTCCTTCCCCAAAAAGAACCTGGAGCTGAAGGAGAAGTATCTGGAGAATAGCTGGCTTTCTACAGATATCCTCTGGGTCTCTCTACCTGCTGCCTTTCCAACACCAGCCATTTCCTGTCTTTCAAAGTCAAGTGGAAGTTTTCCATTTTGTGGTTTTCCTGTCTTGGTACAAGCAAGCACATTTTTTTTCCCTTATATTTTAACTGTTTGGAGACCAACAACAAAACCTCCTCACTAGGGGGAGAGCTTTCTATCTACCACTGATTCAGGAAATTTGAGAGAGCTGATTACAAGTCAGACGAGCAAGATCTTTGCTTGTTCATGTATTCAGTGAGCATGAGAGAGTGAACTTGTTGTCTGAACAAATGCTCCAGTGCTCTTCTATAGATGATTAACATAATGCCTGGAGGCCTCCCTGCAAGCTGCACTGCAGTAACACCCAATACTGAGGGAAACATGGAGAAAAGGAAACAGATATTGAAGTCCCCATACTGTAATTACAATACAGCATGAGGGTGTTAAAATTCATGTACTTCAGTCCAGGCCAGCAGGAGTTTGGGTTTGAACATGGCTCTTCAGAACAAAAGTACTCCTGTTTCCTATGTGCTGTTGCGGGATTCTTTTAGTAGTATTTTTAATGAACCACCAGGAAGTAAGAAGTAATAATGTGCAATGCTGTTGCAGCTGGTGTAACCACTACTATCTGTGCAAGCATCGTGCAAATTTGGTGCAATTACTGTTTTGCTGAAGTACCAGTGATCATGCAGGCCAGCAGAAACCTGGGCCTTTTCGTGTCAAATTTAAGGAATTAAGAAGGGAAAAAAAAAAAAAAAAATCTATGTGGTCTTTTTTTCCACCCTTAGACCCTTTCACATACCTTTCTTTCCCTCCCCAATAAATTAGCTCTAACCTCTTAAGAACCAGCAAGATTCCAGTGCTATGACACTTTAACAACAGATGGGTAACTAAGGAAGATGTAACTTCCTTCAACTCACCTGGCAGAAATAAAAGAAGCCCAAGCCCTGCTCACATACGCATGCAACCTGCACTTCTTGAAGGGCTATTTGAAGGAATTTTGCATTCATCTGAATGAAGGAAGGCAACAACTTGGCTAGTGTCCAGATGGAGTAAAGTGCGTGTGCTCTGTTTATGGCAAGTCCACCCAGCCAGTTTTTTCCCACGCCTAAGCCTCGATTGCCAGTCATAAATAAGCATTCTACAGGCTGTTAGAGATCAATCAGTAGAACATCATACAGTTTTATGCAGGTTCTCCTACTTATGTTTCCCCTGAAGCCACAGCACCCATTCACTTTCCTGGATGAATACCTTACGCATGCCCCCCATTGTTTCAGATGGTATGGCTTAACACATGTCACAGCTAATGATTCTTCTTAGCTTAACCACTTATATCTAGCTGTTTATCAATGCTTCCATAGAGCATCTCTTCCTTCTTCAGTAAACCTTATCTCCTTCTCATATTCTAAGACTAGCCTTTGAAGGGCCTTTACCACTTCTACAGCTCCTAAATACCTTCTCCCATGAGAAGTTTCCCACTAAATTGCTCTGATCATCTTCTTCTCCCACTTGTAACATGACTAAAGTTTTCACAGCTGAGCCCACAGACACAGAACACTAGTTCCCCACTAGCACTGCCCAAAGACCTTATCCCCAAGTTGACAATGGCCTCCCTGACATTTTCCCCAGGCACTGCTTTCTGCCAGTTCTTGTTGCATTGCAGTCTCAGGAGAAACACCCAAAATCTCCTACTTTCTTCCCAAAATAAAAATGAGGTTCTACATCTGAGGCAAACCATAGCAGGTATTCGATAAGGGATCATGTTATTTTTTGCATAAGCATGCCTCTGCTATTTAACTTGAGTTTTACTGTCTGTATACACTGTTTCTAAGGGCTGAAGTTGCCCTTTGGAAAGGTCTTACATAAACACTAGCAGGAATTTGGACTATTCATAGTCAACATTTATTTTAGCAGCACACAACTCAAGAGACTTCTATCTTGTTTCCAAAAGACTCTCAGAATCTTTTCTAGCTGGCAGCAGCACTGAATAAATAAAATAAACAGGGTTGTGTAAAACTACTTGCATTTTTATGCTATTAGACACTGTCAGTTAATGGACTAAATCTTCACTCTGGTCACTCAAGGGAACTACACATTAGAGTAAAAGGTTAATTTTTTTTAACGATAGTTTTAAGTTTTCTAGTGTTTGTAACAGTCTTTTTAGAAACCCAAAACCATCAAGTCAAATCCAACTCTGCTAAAAGATGGTGAAACACTGCTAAGACCAGAGGCACTGCACCTGCTTTACACAAGTTAATGAGGCTGGTCCCGTATTTCTGTTCTATATTGATAACTGGGACAGATTTTAGATCTAATGTAAGAGGTTGTAAATCCACTGAACCCACCTTGGTCCAATTTACCTCAGGCCCAGCACCAGCCTGTTATTCCAAAGCAAATAAAGTTTAACCCTAGCTTTAAATAAGAATCTAGCCCACTTTAGGCAAATAACATTGGTAGCAGGGTCACTGGTGGGCAGAGCACTGATAATTTTGGCATGCTCTTTCAGCTACCTGCTCTAGAGGAAGAGCTCTGGGTTTTAATACAGCCCCAGCAGTGTCTCCCTTCTCTGCGCCCTGAATACTTAGACACAGAGGGTTGTCGAGGAAGTTGATCTTCAGTTCGATTTGCAATGAGTGTTCAGTGCCACAAAGCTGAGGAAAAAATCAAGATAGTTGCAAATGTAGTCAGTACTTTGCTCAACCTTGTCTCAGAGAAATCTATGTAAGGTGCAGTTAACTTAAAGAGCAGTAACAGTCCAATAAAGTTACACTAGTAAAATTTCAAGTGTCATATGGAGGTTCTTAAGAGGTTGAGTTGAGGTACAGTAGGCCTTTTAGTTTAATGAACTCTGCACTTGCTTAACGAATTGGTACTGGAAGGCCAAATTTCCTCTCATCTTTTATGCTCCTATCGTTTCAACAGTATCATTTAAGTTGCTTCCAATTTATAACATCACATGAAAGACAAGAATCATACCTTGAAAGTCTAAAGATGTAAGTAATACATCAGAGCAAAACCCTCTTCATCCTGGATCAAAAACCCTAAACACAAGCCTCATAATTAAAAGGAGACTAAATCACATGCACTGCAGACATTATTAGGACTGAAATGAGTCTCAGTTTCATTTGGTTCAGAACTGGCAAGCACAGCCTTCCTTGGCCTTCCCTGCCAACTCAAACCAAGCTGTCCTCTCAGGTTTACCAGATCTTAAGAACTGCCAGAGAGCATCCAAAGGAAGTTTCATTTAATGACAAGACCTCCTGCCCAGACCAAATGGGCTCCTTTCTTCTGTAATACTTGCTTGGTTGGGCTACTTAAGAGCACCACATGGTACTGGAGCTGGAGCTGTGAGGGAAAAGAAATATGACTTCTGACAACATCATGACATCAAAAAACTAAGTGTTCATCTTAATAGCTTAAGTATTAAGACCAAGGTGACTCACTGAGCACTCCTACTAAAGATTCTCAGTCCCACCCACCATGACTGTCAGTGGGTCATGCATGAGTACAGACATCCATTTCATCAGATGCCTATCTAGTTGCCATATCTAAGAGACTCGGAAAGGGCAGGATTAACTGTATTTAGTGTCTTAGAAACCCGAGTTCACTAATGACCTCTCCTATGGTAAAGCAACCAAATCTGCTTATCCTGAAAAACACCCATGAACAGAGCAGGCCCTTCCCAACTCAAAATGAAAACTTAAAATGCTATTACTGTATATGGCTGTACATGACTATGTTCCCCTCAGCCCGCTTCTTCCCAGAAACATTAAGGGAGCAGTTGGCAAGTAGAGAATTCTCAAAAACAGGTGGAAAGTCAGTGAAAACGAGAACAAAAGAAATGTCAACATAAAGCAAGGAGCTCTAAAGCTCAAGGTTAGAACATCTGGCTCTCCACTGGCTCAGAGGTCTTGCTGGAGTTACTTCCTTCAGGAAATCTCGGGTAAGCATATGCAACAGTAGCAAGATAACAAAGGAGCTTTATGCAACATTCTGCACTACATCTTCCAAACAGTATTTTCCACCATATTTTTTATTAATACATACATTTGGAGAAGTGGCAAATTCCAAATCCCACAAGGTGATCTCTCTTATCTGCTGTGCACTTTAATTGCAAATAACCAACAAAAATCGATTAAATAAGCAACTTCTATTTACACTTCTATTAAATAGGGAAATTCAGTTCAGAATGGCCATATTCTTGACAGAAGACATGACCAGGCACAAGGAACATGCTCTTTCACCACAGCTTTTACCATGGACATTAGAAGTTAAAAGTTTAACAAATCTCCCCAATTTCTTCTCATGTAAAATGGAATTCACAGTACCCTTTTATTTATAGGATACTTCTCAGATTTCCTGCTTCTAAAATGCCTCAAAGGGAAGTCCAGTCTGAAAACAAAACCACATTACTTCCTCAATAAAAGTCAGATTCCAAAGTAGAGATACAATGCTTTTGCAACCATTACTATGACATGCAGCCCAAAAATTTGTTTCAAATTCATCTCAACTAAAAAGATTGGCATAATAATTAATGGAAGCTGGTTTACTGTAGCTTTAAAATTAATTTGGCAGACCTTATTTGTCTGCCTTAAAGGATAAAGCATCCAATGTGACCTCACTACAGAGGTCATGTCAAGGCAAAGAATGCATGTCAAAATCTCATGTATGATCAAGTTGTAAGCTAAAGAGATACATGTAACTAGTGAGAAGGTGGAATGATCAATTCAAGAAAACCAGTGAAAGACAAAGGGCAGGCTTTCAATTAGCTGCTTAGACTTTGGGCCAAACAAATTCATGAGCTTCCTCCCTGTCCACCATTTTCTGCTCTTCTTATATCACATTCTCAGTTCAAAGGAGGCCACTGCAGGTGTTGTGATCAGCAGGATGAAGGAATGGCTGGCTTCCTTGGCACCAAGGATCTCTTGGCTTATCTTCACCTCCCCAGAGCTTGCCAACTCTAGCTCACCAAGAGTAAGGTTATTTAGAACAGCAAGGTGCAATACCTACCATCATCCTTACAGAAACAGATACTTCTTCCCCCAACACAAACTCTACCAGGAAGTGTTATTTTGAGCTCCTTTGAACTTAGGAAAGAGACAGCTAGCAGTGCCATAGCTATTTTATGAAGTACATGCACAAGATGAAAGCAAGATAGGTGTGGAGTGGACAAAGTACTTCTTTATCACTTGCAGACTAGTTTGACAAAAGTCCGGTAATTCCATGTATTTTTCCTCTTCTTTTTTGGTTTGTTTGTTTCAGTTTTTGTTTTGTTTTTAAAGGGGAGGTGAGGGAGAGGGGGCCAGCTCAAAAGTTCCTGCTGCTCCTACAAAAAAAGGACAAACAAGCCCTTTTCATGTCAGCTATGTCCAGATGGAAATGTCACAGCTTTGTCACAATGGAACAAAGCATGCCTGGTGTCTGTTCTTTCAAAAGGTCTCTTAATTCAAACAAAAGAAAAATATTCACATCTGGAAGGGGTCATAGGCAGGGGGTGGGAGTGGAAGAAGCAAAATTCAAATAGCAACCCCTAGCAATTGCTGTTTGTTTTCCTATTTGTCTGATTATTGTACTGCCTCTTCTGGCACTTATTGATCCAGTTAAAGAAAGCAAGCCAAGAGTTAAAACATCAATTTTATTATTGATTGACCTCAGACAGCCAGATGAGACACACCCCTTCACTTTTGCTCCATTCATCAGGCTGGAATGCTCAGACTGAGTAAAAAGACCCCTTGTGACCAGTCTGGCAGTAGCTACTCTTCCCCCCACCCTTCTTAGTTAATAATAATAAAAAGATACTGTTGCATATGGAGTCCAAGCTTCCTTTAGAAGAGAACCTTCACTTTCAAATGAGGTACATTTTGAAACCCTTCTCTTTCTAATGGGTTATTTGACCATCTGTTTCTATAAAGATTAAAATCTTCTAATGACTGCAGAGCTGGGAGGTCATATAAGAAAGGAGCCACACAAAGATCAAAAATTAAATGTCTAGTGAGATCAGATTAAAGGAGAACAAACCTGAGAGCAGGACTTCACTGGCCAGGCATGAAAGATCAACACTAAGAATTTGTCTTACACTCCTAAAAGTTTTCTCCTTCAAAATCCAGTGCTTCTGAAGATGAAAAGCCACTCCTAGGCTGCCACCTAGCTAGTTAATTTCTTGTATTGTTTTAGGAGCTATTTTAAAAAAAGCTCTTTTACTCCAGCTCTTACTGCACTGACTCCTCCCTTTTGAGCTGGTATTTTGTCAGGAGTTTCAAGAGCGATGAAAACTTGCTGCCAAGTCCCTTTCTTCCCCACAATGTGTTTTATAACCCAGCGTGTAGTTTAGTCTGTCTAAACACTGCATTAGTACACTGCCATCAGTTTCCATGGAGATGATTAACTCCTCCAGAGCCAGAATGCTTTAGCATGCTTTTTGCCCTTTCAGCACGAGGGACATGACAGCATCTACTAAAATCAGCCTGCAGAAACATCACATTTTCCAGACAGTTCTAGCAAATGTAAGCATATACTTTTGCTTCAACCCATCACACAGCTGTGGTCTTAACCAAACTTGCATTTCAGTCATCTACTAGAATGAGTTGCTCTTTCCCCTCATCCTTCTCCTGCTTTGCCATGATGTCTGAAGGTATGATAGCCCCACTGACATCAACTTTTTAAACTACTATGTCTCAGGACAAAGCCAAGGCATGAGATATAATGAAGCATCCAGAAGAGAAAAAGAAGAGATGAAGGTGATGACTTTGAACTCAACCAGAAATCAGAGTAGAAAACAAAAAAACTTTGCATCTTGAAGTTTAAGAGCACTGTTACATGAAACATCATAATTTACCACACTTCTGGTTACTTGTGTCTAGCAAAAATATATTGTTAGTGTGTACACATTACGTATTTAACACCATTTTAAGAAGTTGGATTAAACAAAAGCCTACCCTTAATCTAGTATAACATGACCTAATTAAAGCAAGAAAGTAGACCTTTGCCCAAAATTGATCTAATGAAGGCCACATGCTGTCATCAGCTTCAGCTGTGGAAAATAGTTTCCCAGCCTGACTTTCACAGAAAAGACAATCTCTGCAGCAGTTGCCACTTTGGTGGCATGCTTATTGATCCAAACTATGAAAACAGTAACAGAACTTTGAATACTGCAGTTTCCTGGGAGAATTCCCAAGTATATTTTATAAACATTTTCCAGGGTATCATCACTGAAGCAAACAGTAGCTTTCCCAGCACTTTAAACATATATTGTTTTTCTTAGCATTTAAGACTCTATAAGCTAGACATGAATACCCAGGCATACCTGCAGTTTCTGTACAAGAGTTAAAGGAAGAGGGAGGTTTTTTTGCCAGTAAGCTTGGCTAACTTGAAAGAGCCACTGGCAGGGTTCATAGCAATGGGTGTTCTGCTGCTGTGAGAATTATTTTCTAGTTGACTTCCACAGCAGTTGCCAGAAGAATTTCTTTGCAGACTCTGCTAAGAATCAGTACTGTGTAGGTACCAGCAATGCAAAGTCCCCCAACCCCTTTTACACTGTGCTACCAAGACAGCCTAGAGAGGTGCAAGACCTTCACTCATGCAGCCCGCTCACAACTGCTGAAGTGACAGCCTTTATTTACTGTTATGTAGACATGTGTCATATTAACTCAAAAGACACCACTAATTAATTTCAGACACTTTCTTACTGGACACTTACCAAGCAGCAATCATATTTGGTTAACCACCCTTGGCTACAAACAACCCAAGCAATCTGAGACCAGACTCTCCACTACCTCCTCCTCAGAGATTCTGAGAACTCTTGTCCCATAAAGATAGTGTAGTAAAGACCCCTAGGGATGTTAAAATCCACAGCAGAGAACATCAGCAGGGAGCCAACGAAAGTGTTTCAACTTTCCAAAAAGCATGCACGTTTGCACACCTCCCACAGCTGCAAAGATCACGATACAGCACGCAAAAAGACACTTGCTGCCTGCTTCCCGGCCCTCCCCAAAGCGACTGGTGCAGCACCACCAGTCCACATGAGCTGCACCTTCCACACCAGCCGCCACAGGCAGTATCCCAGCTTGGGAGAACTTGTCCTAATCCTGCCTCCTAGTAATTGCCACCAGGCTGTGGAGGAAATTTTGCCTGCCCACACCTCCAATTGTGTTTTTGTTTTGCTGTAGGAAACAAGCCACTCTCACTATTACTTATTTCTTACAAGTATTTATTTATTGGAGAGGCTGGCACCAGTGCCATGGGACAGGACCTGCTGCCTCAGGAGAAATAAGGTGGTCAGCCATCACAGACCTCCCCACCCAGGCATATACAGCAGCTACGGAGCCGTTACCCATCTTGAAAGGGCAGGTCACCCCTCACAGGTTTAACCCACCTCACCTCCATTTCCATCGGGTGATCTGCAGGACGAAGGCTCGCTTGTGGTGACAGCTCGACTGCTGCCCGCACCCCTCAGGGTCCCGCGGAACTCTCTAGACACGCGAGCGCCAGGACAAGTGCCGAGTCCCCCGGCGGGGCCGCCTCAGGCTGAGGGGAGGCTGAGGGGCGGCAATCGCCACCCGCGGTACTTACCGATGTCGGAGTTGCAGAACGCGTCCTGCGGGTGGATGGGGACGCAAGTGCAAGCCTCCACCACCAAGTCCCGCAGGCTCCAGCTGCAGAGGAACACGACGAGGAAGCTCAGCCACGCCGTCATGTTGCCCCCCGGGGTGCCTCCTCACTTCTGCGGAGCAGGAGGGCAACCGCGCTTCTCTTCGCCTCACTTTACTCTCACCTCCTAACAGCCCGCGCGCCGTGACCGCCTGCCTCCTCACACTACCCCTCTGTCTCGCTGGCCTCAGCAGCACAGCCTTAGCTCAGGCGCAAGCCAGAAGGGAGAGCAAGTCCGCAGACCGTGCAACACCGAGCCGCGCAGAGCCACACTGCACCACAGAGAGCCGGTGAGCCGAGTTATAGCCTGGATCGCGCCCTCTCGGACTCCGGGGGCGCCGCCGCCCCGGACCAATGGGAGCCCCGCATTACCTCATCGGCGGGAGCGGCCAGCGGGACGGGGCGGGGCCGCGGCTTCAGCGCCTTATACGGAATAGTGCGGGGAGCGCCGCTTGGTTCAGTGCGGGCGGGCGGACGGGCGGACGTCCTGCGGCTGGTGGCGCAGGTAGCCGGGGCTCTGAGGAGAAGTGCCCGGTCCCAGGCAGTGTCCCGTCACGGTGCCACCGAGGTGTGTGCGTGCGGGCGCCGCACTCTCACAACTAGTTGTACTGGCGAGTATCCGTCCCGCAGCCGTCAGTGCCCGGAAGGGTCTGGCCCTGAGGAGCCTGTGTGTCCCCCTTCAGCCGGAACCCTCGGCTGCTCGCTCCGCACATCAAGGTGCGAAGAGGCTTGGAAAACACGCGAGGGGTTTGCTGTTCTCCTGGGAAGACCTAGCTGAACTAGAGAAAGCAGGACTGCATCCTGCAGGTTTTAATAGAATCGTAGAATGTTTTGGGTTAGAAAGGACCTTAAGATCATCGAGTTCCAACCCGCCTGCCATGGGCGTATAATCTTGCTCAAATGCTCCTTCTCTTGTCACATCATTACCCACTGCTTCCCCTTCTCACGGCTCTCTGTCAGAAAGGGGTCATAAACTGCTAAAACCAAGCTGGCAAAAGCAGTGTCATATCTACCCGGGCACTCCCAACGTTTAATCTCAAAGTATATTTTAGCAGAGCAGCTTTAGTGGAATTTACAGAAAAGTCCTGTTTGTTTCGTTTTCCCTTATCCTCTTTTGGAACTGTAAATTTGTATCAGCTGTAGAAATGTAAATGTTATAGAAGAGATGGGACTGTAAGGAAGGGGATTGCCAGCTGCAAGATACAGACAGCCTTATTATCCTGCAAAGGGGACTGAGGGCGATTAATCACAGTATCAAACCAGTGTATATAATGTCAGAGTACTTTCCATGGGGTTTACAAGACTTAAGCATGTCTAGTTATAAATTATGCTGGTATTAAAGGCCAGGGACCAGCTGTCCTAAATTTCTAAATAGTCAGCTAAGTCTTTAGATTTACAATTCTGCCCCATCTGGGTGAAGCACAGCCTGCCTACACCTTTTCTTTAATCATGCTGTCCACATAAAACTAAAACCTCCAGTCTTATGGAAACATAGGCTTTTATTTGGAGCGCGCACAAAAGCTCCAAGATGGGTGTTGCTAGTAGAGATCAGGGTTACAATGCTAGCAGTGGGAAATGCAGATTCCTACCCTTGCTGTGACACAGACAACCTGTGTGACAGCTTTGCCTCACTATGCTTCAAATCCCAGTCTGTGTAATAGGGATAATAGTGATGAGAGCTTCTCAGGAATGTGTATTAATGAACACACGGAAAAAATTAGGTGGTGTGGGGGTGCTAACGGGTCATGAAGCAGGGTGTTAAACAGGACATTTTATTTAGTCCTGTCAGTGTTCGAATTGTTGTGTTCCAAATTGCTGTATGAGAAACTCCATGCAAAAAAAAAAGCTCTTTAGGTACTTGGACTGTCTGCTCAAGGTACTGCAGCTGAAGTTCAATCCATCAGATTGGACTGTCATTTCAATCTCACTGAGTGTAAACATGCAACAACTTCACTGATCTCAGCAGAGTAACATGGAAGAAAAATGAGGTGTGTCTGGCACTTTCATTTTTCTTTTGTTGTTGTAAAAGGCTGGGTATCACAAATATCATGATACACCTGGTCCATCAGCATCTCAGATCAATATCTGAGGGAAGTGGAGTTATTCCATAATTTGACACTGGTGTAAATAAGAGAGAGTTTGGCCCACACACAACTAGATTATAATCAAAGCTCCAGCACCACCTCCCTTCACTCTCTGGCCAAGTAACTCCTCTGAGTATGTTTCTTCACTTCTATAATAACACCTTTCCTCCATATCCTGAGTTCTAACAAGCTGCGTGCCTTGTAATAAGCTTTAAATTGGGTACTGTGTAATTGCCGAGTGTCTGTAACACAGAGATGCAGGACACATTCAGAGGAGACTGAAAAACAAACCCTTCAGTCATCTTCTCAAGAGGGGAGAGGAGGGGGCCTAGAAGTTACTGCAGTTATATGGAGCCCTCCAAGGCATGGAAATAGATCGTTTTCAGTGAGACTGACCAAGCTTGTTAAAGTGACACCAAGTCTGTGCCGTTTAGAGGAACTAGTTCAAGCTGAGAAGCAATATGCCATTACTCTTCAGAATGAAAAGGGGTGCCACCACTTGATCCAGTGGCAGGGCACATCTGTATGGAAGGGATGGTGTGCAGGCTGTCTTTGTGGCAAGGCTTCCATGCCATTATTTGAGAGGTGATCCAGAATTTTTTTAATGCATGTATTAGCATTGCCTGGACAGGGAATACCTGTGTCTTCTCAGTTAAGGTTTAGCTGATTCACCAGCTTTTTGGACACTTAGATGCACTTTTACAAAGTGATTAACTTCTCTGTTAGTAGTAGGGGTGCAGGTTTTCAACCAGGACTGGATACTGTACAATAATAACAATATTTATTTGCCATTTAAAGGGCACATTTCATGCGCAGAGACCAAAGTGCTTTATTTTTGTATATCACAGGTAAATAATACTGAGAAAAGCTCATTCTGACCACTGGCCTGCTGGCAGGCCTTGGTTAAATAATTTCACCTGCCTGTACATTTGTTTTCTTATCAGTAAATAGAAATCTTATGTGTTATCTACTAGATATTCGATATTAGCCTCTCTCACTCTGGAAGAGCTAGGTAGGGGGTCTGAGTGTTTATTTGTATGAGAAAATCTGATAATGGTGTCAAAATAACACAGAAAGTCAGTAAAGGAACTGAAAGAAGAGCTCTATCTGAATTCTTGTTCTATGCTGCATGGGAGAAACTGCAAAGGAAAAAAAAAATAAAATAAAACCTAGCATTCCTCTCCTTTGACTAGATAAAACTTTAAGCCTTATATGGCCACCAAAATGTAGCAGAGAAGGAAGGAGGAAACAGAGACCTTGACCTTCATATGAGAAAATTAGAGTTCACATTTGGTTAATGTGACCGAATGAAAAAATCAATGTTATTCCAGTCCTCCACCAAGAACACACTGTTGAACACAATTAAGGATCTCTCTGCTTTACTGGGCAACTACGCCACTTCATGCTGTGATCTTCTCGGATCCCACAAGCTAAGCATGACCGGGATGGGTCAATAGTTGGTGTGAAAATTCCCCGGGAAAGCCATGTCCTGCAGGTGGTGGTGACTGAGCAAAGTGGCCTTCTCCCTCCCTCCATCCTGCACGAATGTGTAGGAATAGTGCTAGGGGGCACTGCGCTGCAAGAGATGGTTATAAAAAGCAGCTCAAGCTAGGTTCCTTGCAGTATCTGAAGAACCGAGTCTGGAAAAGGAAATATGTTACGCCGGGTGTGTTATTTAAAATTCAGGAGAGAGCCCTACCTTCTGATATCATAGATACTCACTGAAGATTACTTCAGGAGCATATTAACATTATCATTTCCTTCCACAAGTCCTGCTTGTGGCTGGAAAGGACCAACCTGGAGCTAGCTGGAGACACTGAGATAAAAGCCCTTTGGGATGGTCCTTCCAGAGTGTAAGCTGTTGCTGTAAATTAACTAAAGGCATATTCCCTTCTATTCACATTTCATTGTGAGGGATGCTGGCTGCCTCAGAACTGGCAAAAGCATTTGAATATAAGTAGTACAGAAGGGCTTCATCAAACTACAGGAACTGTTGGCCAAAAGAAACCCAAAGACCAAAACAAACCAGAAAGAGAGAGAGAGGAAAGAAAAGCAGGAAGAAAGAGGGAGTGAGAACAAGAAATACCTCCCACTATCACCACCACTAGAGAAAAATAACCCTGACACATGTAGTGGCTGAAAACACTCCCGCTCATCAGCAGACCTCAGCTGGTTTAAACTGGGCATGGCATGAAGTCAGGAAACTTCAGCTTACCATCCAAACAGTACTGTCGCCTCCTTAACAATATATTAATTTTAAAAGCTTAGGAGTATGGGCATTTTTCCATTTTAACTTTTCCTCAGTAACTTCACTTGATTCATGAGTGTGGAGTCCTGATGTTAGCATTCTAAGCTGTCCATCTGCCAACTTACTCAAAGGCCTCCTCTTGTCTGAAAAACTTCAAGCTGATGATCCTCGTATCTCCTACACCAGCTCAGCATCACATCCTCTGAGACATGTCACTGTTTTTCTGCTTTTATGGGGAGGAAAGGATAGGTGCTTTCAGAGCTATCTGATATCCTTTTTTACAGCACACTCAGTGCCATCTCATAGGGTAGTACAGAGTGATCATGCATTGCATTGGAAAAAGATTCTTGTATTTCATGATTATCTATTTCTTTTTCAGAATGTCTGTTCTTTTCCTGACAATATCATCTGAGAAGACTGTTTTGTTCAAAATGTTTGGATTTGATATAAGTGTGACACAGGTTGAAAAAAATCCTCATTTATTTCCTCCATTGTATCAGTGAACGTAACATGCTACTTAATATAAGAAGTCTCTTTCTTCAAAAATGTCTTTGATTCTATAAATACATATTAAAAAAACCCAAACATTTGATCTCTTTCTCTGAGGTTGCAAAGGAATTATGTCACCTTCCTGTCTGCAAGCCAGACATAGGTAGCACTCTATCCCATTCCCAAGCTTTTAATTAGAGGTACGCCATTAAACCTTCATCAGCTCTAACGGTTCTATACTGTATGTTCAGACTTCAAGGAAACTTTACAGATTGTGCTTCCTGAGAGCGCCCAGCCCTGGATCAGAATATAGGCACCATGTGTTGCAGGGATAGCACTTTAGAAAGGATTGCAGAATATGAAAACACCCTCTCCATAGTGGGGGGATCTCCAATCAGGCTGTGATGTGGCATCAGCTGCAGAAGGGCAACCAGAAAATATCTTTTAACAGCCTTATCAAGCTGAAAATGTTTCCTGCACATGACTCTGCTCTTTGGCCCCAGTCCAGCAAAACACTAAGGCACATGTTCAGCTTTAAGCACACAAGATGCTCTACTGAAGTCAACAGGACCATTTACATGCACAAAGTTAAATATAAGCTTAAGTGCATTCCTGGATGAGGGCCAAAGGGCTCAGTACCATGCAGGGTTCAATCCAGGAGGCCATGATTAGATGGCCTGACAGTCTGGGTGGGGGGGAAGGACACAACATGATTTGCTTGGTTCTACCTGCCTGTGCCTCATTCTAAGCAATTAATTTTCCCTCATTTTTGTTTATAATAGTTTTTCCATTTCTCTTGCTTTCCTTTCATGCTGCTGTAGCCGTTTCCAAATTGAAGTTTTGTTTTTCTTTTTTAAACCGTTCTAAACTGCATCAATAGCTTTAAGTGACTGAACAAAGAGATTTCAGATAGATGAAGTGCTTCAAATGGTAATAAGGGCTGGTGTTCCCAGAGCTTTGGAGGCTCGCACTAAGAAGAGAAGAGAGTGAGAGCGATTGAAAATCACTTTTCTGTTGTTCCTTTGTATGAACTGGTTTCTGGCTTATGCAATGCGCAGTAATTAAAATGACTGGAATGCCTCACATTTTTAAGAGAGCTTTAAGGCAGCTCTGTGGCATTGTGGCCAGCAGAGTTCATGAGCAGATTCATGGCTGCGATTGAGGTTTGACGTTTCCATCAGCATAACTTGAAGAAGACAATGGAGGGGAGTTGAGGAAGAATGGGTAGACACAGTAAAGCAGTAACATCTGCTCCCTATATCAGCTCCATGAGGAGCTATGGGGCAGCCTTCCTTTTGATGAGGTGAAAGCCTAAAGGCTGGTGTGGTCATCAGAGATCTCATTGCTTTCTTTCACTGTAGCCTTCAGTTCCTGCCCAAATTCAAGTGTGGGACAGCCCTTATAGCTTCTCTGTCTCTCACTATATCATTTACTCATAGTGCTTCTTCCTAGGCATTGTATAGGATATGTCTCTTTCTGTGAGAGAGGGTTTGCATTTGAGTACTGGCCACTGCAGTTACTGGAAGTACTTGCGGGGTCCAAACAACTCCCTGACGTTTAGCAGGCAGACAGCCCAACAGACCGGAAAGTCTCTCTAATCGCAACAGGTTGCTCTCCCCGTGATGAGGTTTACTCTGCTTGGCAGTGATAAGGCAGTATCTTGCTGCTTTCAAGTCCTCCTGGCACAGCACAGAATTTCATCTTCCTATTTTCCACTTTTGTCATTTAAGGTGGCTGGTCACTGCATCCGTAGTCTTCTGTCAAGAGCTGGCCTGGCTTCTCACAGTGGTGAGCGGCCACGGAGCAGCAGGAGCTGAATTCAGCCTCTCTTGGGAGGGAAGATGACTGGCCTGATGATATGACCTTGTTGGCATGTTGAGCAACCAGATCCTTCTCCTCTCATCTCTCTGCCTCTCACCAGCCTTCTGAGGACACAAACTGAGCCCGTTCCCTTACCTCCCAGCATAATCCTTCTCTCACACATCAGAGGGCACTGTCAAGATACAGTGCTTTCCACAAACCCATCTGAGTGTAGGGAGACAGAGAAAGATCCCAGGCGGGAGACAATAATCCTGTATCTCTTAGACCAACCATCCTGTGGCTAGCAGAGCTGCAGTCCCTCTAGGCAGTAGGCCACCCAGGCCCTAGGATATAGCACTGATTTTAAAGCATGTTGGAACCTTCTGAAATCACCACACTTGTGAAGAGCAGAAAGAGCAGCACCAGGGGGTTGGCATTCCTCGTTTTGTTACATTAATGAGCCTGAAGACAGCATCAGTCCGTCATGTCTGTAGGAAGGGTCTTCTCTTTACCTGCAGAACATGTGCAGCTGCAAAAAAAGTTGCTGTCTCTTGCCTCTCCCTGCAAAACCTGAAAAAACTTCCTGCAAGAATAAGCCGCTCACTTCATCCCTATAGTCCAGGTATTACTAGTTTCACCCCTGAAACTGCAAGTAAAGATGTTTGTTAGTTACAAAAATGGACTCTAATGATGAAGATAGTGTTGCAGGAGGGAATGAACTCGGTGATTCCTATCATGCATGTCAGCACATAGGTGTCAAAAGTGAGCAGCCGTTCCTCTGTGGGGAGATCCCAACAGAGATTGTTGCCTTGGCATAGGATTTTTTTTTTCTTTTTAAATCCAAATTGACATTTTCAGTGCTGTTGTTCCTGTGTTCCCAAATCAATGCTGTATTCTAAACAGTAGCTGACTGCTCACTTACACCAGGGCCTTCCCGCACAGATTCATGGTCCCAGCCAGTAGAAGCTAGGGGATTTTTGATCTGAGATTTCAAGGACGAATCTCTTTCTTCTCTGGAGCAAAAGGCAGCATTTCTGTTTCCTCACTCTTTTGGAATTTTTCTCCATAAATCTTGGCATACAGTGTGAGACACAAGATGAGGAGATGGTAGATCTGCAGGCTTGGAGTAACAGCTCTTTCATTTGTTTATTGTATTGCTTTTCCTTGAGTGAAGAACAATACATTCCTCAAAGGACCTTTTCACGTCGGCAGTGTGAGTTCCACACCTAATGTATTAATGTCAGGAATGAAAAGATCAGTGTTTGATTTAGCACAGATGTGTGAAAATAGTATTCTTTCTCCACTGAAGACAGAGGTAACCATCTACATCCCCTCTTCCCCTTTCTTTTAATCTGGCTGCCTCTACTACTTAATTATGCCTCTCTATGTGCTTCTGAGGGATGTTTCAGTGGGAGATGCCAAAGTATGCAAAGACATCACAGTGTAATTATAGAACCTTTCTATCCATTTAGTAAAGTAGCCTCGGTTTCCATTTCATTGTGAGTGATAACGGGTATTGTGCAGCAAGAGTTAATCTGTAACCAGATTGAGAACAAACTTGCTGTTTTTCCTTTGCAATGAATAAAAGTATCTTTACCAGGGACTGTAGGGTTAGGATTATGATCACATCCTTTATTAGCAGAAGCTTAAAAGAAACAGTGTCCTGTACTGACAGTTCAGCTTTTTCTGATTTTAACTCAGTCTGTAGCAAGAAAAGCATGCTAGCTCATAGTGGGAATGTTCTTCTGAGGGAGAGACACACAGTTTGAGTGAGGGTACTTGCACCCTCCTGGTACTACCCAGAAAGAAGGACTTACAGTGCATAGGAGAGGCAGCAATGAGAGCTACTCAGAGCCGCCCGGAAGCAGTAAGGGACTTTGAGCAACCTCTTCTATTGGAAAGTGGCCCTGCCCATGGCAGGGGGATTGGAACTAAATGATCTTAAAGGTCCCTTCCAACCCAAACTATTCTGTGATTCTATGACTCTATGAACGTATGCACAGATCACGTACCAGGAGTTGAGCTATGAAATTACCAAAGCTTGAACATGTGCCCTGAGCAAGAGAACACCTCTCTGTAGCTCTGCCCCTAGTAACAGTGCCATCAAATCTTGCAGAGAGTGTTGGCCAGCGGTTGGCAGCCCTAGTGCCCTAATGTGAGAGCCTGGACTGCTTCACTGCAGTGGTTCATAACAAGAGGCTAAGCAGCCAGAGAGGTACTGAACCTTTTTAGTGGTAGCAGATATCCAACACTATCTAATACAGTACATTCTCCTCTCCTTTACTCTCCATTGGTGACTGTTGTGCCTAGGGCTGACAGTTGGCCAAGAGGGTGCTCCACAGCATAGCTCTCTTTCTTGCCATCTCTGAGCATCTGCAGCAATGACTGTAAGCAATGCTTAAAGCTAACTGCAAGAAGAGATAGAGCTCTCACCACACAGGCTAGGGCTCTCCCTAGACACCTAGCTGAGGTCAGTGAGGAAAGTGCCCTCAGTGCAAAAGTTTTGCAATGCACAGGAGGGATCTACCATTTGCTCACTTGATGATTACAGGGAAACCATCAAAAAAGGGTCTGAGCAACAGCAGTTTTGACCAACAGAGAAGTGGTTCTCCAGCACCCAACAGCATGAAAGATAGCAGTTTGATAAGCATTTTCTGTATTTTCACTTGAGATGTGACTTTGTGTTCTGTGGATCTTTTTTTTTTTTTTTTTAAGCAAAATCTTGCTTCCCATTCTCTCAGTTCAAGTTCAGTAGAACCACCATAACCCCAGTGAGTGGAAAGGGAAGGGAGGGAAGAAGACCTGCTCAATGCAAGCAAATCCTTACTGCAGCTAGAATAGAAGGCACTAATCTCACCTCCCTTATCTCGTAAGATAACTATGGATATACCTTCTGAAGGCATTGCAGTTCTCTCTCCCACTGTTCAGATTAAATGATCTAATGCTCAAGAAAACCTTCTTCCACTGATACTTACAAAACTTCACTTTTGTTTAAAGGAATTTATTGTGCCAAAGAAGCAGGATCGTCAAGAAGAGCACAGCCTGCCTCATGGAAGGATAAGGAGCAGGCTTGGAAGGGAATTTTTTACCTCATTTAAAATTGGTTTCCCCATCCAGAATAAGCCTTCACCTCTGAACATTATATATAATGGCAACTTAGTCTAAAGGGGCTAGTACAGCATTCACTGTGCATGGCTGTAAGGAAATAACACCACAGAGAGCTGGCTGGAGGAAGTAAAACTTATTCTCAGTGAATACGAGAGCATTTTGTTCTCCTTGTGGAGGCAGAACCTAGCTCCTTAACGGAGACAATGACTCCAACTCCCCTCAGGTGTTTCCACAAGTATCAATGTGATTACTTTAAACAACTTCTCCCCCACACCCCTTATTCTTGCTATTCCAACCTTATTCTATTTGGCATTTATGGGAAAGAGGAGGGAGGGCAGCAGTTAAAGCTATGCCTATGGCTGAATGTAAGGCATAGTTCTCAAAGGATTCCCTTAATCAGATTCTGCAGAAGATAGGCTGTCTCTCTGTAATTCACTCCATGTCTTATTCTAAGGCCATATGCTCTGGTCATGTGAAGATTTACAGTCTCAAATTTACTGGCCTCAGAGAATCTGACAGAATTATGCAAGAAATCATGTTCCATAATAACTGAGGCCTCACACAGCCGTGTTTTCTAAAGACTGCTTCTAACTCAATAGATGGCCCCTCTAGGGCTTTGTAAGCCCTTCTGGGGAAGAGGGAAAGGGAGAAAAAGGGGGAGCTGCTGATCATTGCCATATGTGAGAAGCATCTCGGCCTGCACGTGGGTGTGACGTCCGTGTTGTCACAGAGGCTGAGCTCTGCAGAGCCCCTCTGTTTCCTGTTTCCAGTCAGCATCTTGCTGCTGGAGAAGGAATCCCAAAAGCGTTCTGTACTGCAGTTACAAAAGAGGAAAATGATGGCCAGTGGAGGGGGAAGGGGTGGGGGAAATCCTCTGAAACAGCCTTGTAGGATGTCTGGGCAGGGATGTGCGCCAAGAGTCCTAAGAGGCAGTAGAATAAGTGGGAGTTTAGCAAACAACCATTTTCTTTCTTTGACTAGTTTTCCTCAGAGACATCAGCACTCCAGTTCTCAGAGCTAATTTTAGCTGTTTGTGGTTGGCCTGTTCCTAATGTCCCTTTCCTATCTCTCACACACACTGAACCTTGGGATACTCTCTGTGGGCTGACAGATGACGTGAAAACCTCTAATCTGCAGGTCAGCTATCAAAAATTAAGTGGGATCAGGGAACTGGAAGCACAATTTGCTTTTTTCCAAATAAGGGAGATATATTCATATTAGAAGTTCTCAGCATACCAAGTTAGTGGTTTGTTGGTTTTTCTTAACATATATGAGGGGAATGACTTATCCTTGAAAATTTTATGGTATCCACCAAAGATGTTATCATCCCATGGACACTGCCTTTCCTATAAAGACTATGACTGACATGCTTTCATTATTTATTGGCACTGCTCTTCTGTAGGAAAACCAAAACCACATTGTCCCAAACACTGTACTGACATAAAACAGACAGAGCAAGTCCCTGCCAAAGGGCACAGAGTACATGCTAGAGAGGGTTCAAAATTAACACAGTGGCAATAAAGCTGCAAAGCCAGGAGAGAAGAAATTTGCAACAAGTGGCATTCATACTGCAGATGCCATGTTCATGGGAGTTTGAGTCTTACCTGCCTTACGCTCCTATGATGATTTGATGTCAATGCTTTATCTTCCACAGAATTTGCTGCAGGGTTCTGGAAGCATTCAAAAACTGCATGGATGAGGCCCTCAGTGACATGGTTTAGTGGTGGCCTTGGCAGTCCTAGGGTAATAGTTGGACTTGATGATCTTAAAGGTCTTTCCCAACCTGGCTGATTCTATGATTCTATGATGTTCAGAGGCACCACAGGTTACAAACTGAAGGTTAAAGGTTTAGGACAACTCCTATTTCAATGAAATTTTTCCAGATAGATGAGCAAAAGGTGGCACTTTTTCTTCACCTAAATTTCTTGTGGACTCCCTCTCTGGATCTCCCCTTCTCTCCACGTACAAATCTGCATAGGGTGCTGTGGAGGCCCAAAGTGTATGATATGCGCAAGGTTGTATATGTGGGACTGGTGACAGTAAAAAGGCATGTAGACCCTTAAGGGATCTGCAAGAGATGCTGGCTCCATTCTGTAAGAAAACTAAGTCCAGCATCTGGGAATCATATCAGTAACCTTATTTTCACTTGACAGATTTAAGAAGGCTTTGAGTCATGTGTGGAATCCTGGGAAGCTGTTTAGGAGGAGAAGGTAGTTATTATGTCCCTCAAGGACAGGAGAGCACTATTACTTGAGCTGACAGAGGCCAGATTTATGTTTTTAATTGAGCAGAGATCCCTGGTTTTGTACTGGACCGGAAATAAAAGACTGACCAGGATATCTTGGACAAGACTGCCTGTAGGACTCTGCTCTGGCTCCAGGAAGCTGTCAGTCTGCTTATAAAACAGACCTAATGAGCTGCTCATCCCTATTCTTTTGGGCCCAGCAGGTATTTACCAGGTGAGGTTATGCTGCACAAGGAGCCATTTTCCACTCTACAGAGACCCAGCCAGGACTCTGTAGTCAGCATCACTGTCAGCAGAAGCATAGACAGGCTATTTGCAGTAGGGAGAAGCCCAGCAGTGGGAGCACAGGGGCTATCTCATGTTGTCTCTGGCTTCCCACAGATTCCTGGGAGTTCTGCTAATTGCTGAAGATCTCCCCCCATTTTTAAGAGCAGTGTTGGCTGCTTGTTTCACTTTCATACGGAGATAAGCCCTGTCCGAACTGAAGGGATCGATGGGGGAAACCTCCCACACACACCATCTACAGGTTTTCCTAATAATCCCTGGACAGATGGACACAGTTATGTGAGTCCTTGAAACCCTATCTGCATTGGAGGAGTAGCGGGTGTGGTGCTGTGAACATGGCCAGATATATACGTTGCCCTTCACAGAGAAGCTCACTGTCCTCCAAAGACTGAGTATCAACAAAATCCTTCCTGTGGGGACTTCCAGCTCTGCCCGAGCCAGCTGTGAATTCCTTTGAGGCTAAGACTAAGAAAACTGGAATCCTGGGAGGACCTTGGTACAGTCCCAAAACCATTTCCACTGAACCTTCCAAAAACATGGTTTTTCTGACCCAGGAATGTGAGCGCTGTAACAATGGCAAAGCTGAAGTCCTAGACCACTGGCATTAACTAGTATTAGCTTATTACTTCTTTGCGTGCCGTCTGTCTCATCTAATACGAAAATCATTGTCCCTCTGGGAGACAGGTACTCTTTTTGTGCCATTTCTGCTTTGCGCCTGACACAATGGGGATGCTAGTGTTCGAGTGGGGTGCTATCTCCATATAAACAAATGAAAAATGAATGGGACTCCTTGTTTCTCTGTTTACCACTTTCTTTTTGAGTTGATTATTTTGGAGTGAATAATAGTAAATGTATCTGAGTTAGCGCAGCAGAGCTAACGGCTGCTTCAGCCAGGAAAACGGAGATGGGCGTATGAATTGCCGTCGCGCAGTGGAACAGAAGCCATGAACTGGTATGGAATGGCTGAAGCAGTAGATAGCAGGACTCCTCAGCTGGTCTCAACAAATGTGGCAGAAAGCTCCATTTGCTCCAAGGCAGGTGAAGGTACCATCCTTCAAACCCAGGACAGTTGGCCACTCTGACCACAGGGCCTTCCAGCTGCCTCCTGGCTTGCCAGGCCTCTATCCCTCACCATCTGTTTGCCCATTCTATGGGAGTGCTGCCTACCAGTTGTCACCCCCCGCATGAACCAGTTGAAAAGTTTGGCTTCCCTGCTGTGACAAGATTCCTGCACATTTTTGTGCTTCCTTGCATGATGCAATGTCTTCTCTGAACATGTGCGGGCTTCCGCTTTTAAATGCAGGGGTTCTGGAGGGATGTAACACCTCCTGTAGCAAGTGCATTCTCCAAAAGCCTTCCCCATGATGTGTGGCCCCAATTGTCAACACTCTTCCCTCCAAGGATGGAGAATGCAGTCCAGGCCTCCCTCCCTTGCCTGTGGTGACTCCAGCAAGCAGCCAGCCGGAATAGCCACCAGCATGCTGGGAAGGGCATGTCAGGGGTGGGAAGGAAGAATGCAAGCACCACATTGTGTTCCAGGCATGTTTAATTCGCAGATGGTCCCTAAGGGACTATCGGGTGCTGGCATATGTTTAGGCCAGCTTCTGGACTACTTGCATTCACACTGGTAGAAGTAAGGCAAAGTGATGCAGCTGCAGCCAGCTCCTAGGGGCTCACCTTCTTCCCACTTCTTGTGAGCTGAGTCTGAACAGAGCAGAGAACCTAGCCCCTTATACATATTGACTTTCCTGCCTTTTCCAATCTGTCAAAGGAGTGTGGGTGTTTCAGTGAAATCACCCCTCCAGAGTGAGGAAAAAGGCAGAAAAGTTCTCACTTTTCCTTGCATCCTAAACTAACCCCACAGACTGACATGAACGACCGTAGTTGTGCTCACGTGCAATACACACAAGCACTGAAGGAGGGAAGGCTCTCAGGGCTGTGCCCAGCTGTAAAACAGCCCTTTGACAGGACTGGGCTTCTTTCTTTCTTCTTCTTTCTTTCCCAGATGAGAGGCTGGTCATCACCACCCCTAAACCCACCTCCACCCCAAACAGCTGTTTTGCCAAAGGGTGGAGAAGCAGACCTCCTGATTGAGGGTGGAGCAGTTTGAAGGGGAGGAAAGCAGTGACTTCACTTTTTATTAAGTAATAGCAGAGCAGGGTGTGCGTCACTCTGAAAAACAAGACTTTGGGTGGGGGCAAAGGCTCTCTGCAGCATCTTATGCATGGAGCCTTCCCATTTGTGTGAAATAAGCAGAACAAACCATTCTGAAAAGGGAATTCAGAAAATCAGAAAAAAGATGTAGTACATTAGCCACCTTATAATCTCATTTGTGGGGACCCAAGAAGAGCACGAAGATGAAAGGGCATGTAATGGCGAAGGTGGTTTGGGCTAGGCTTTAAGGAAACATGTTCCTTCTGCAGGGATAGAGGAGCATGGGAATAATCAAGTTCATGTGAATGGAATAGCATGGGAACAGATTCAAGTCCATGTGAATAAAATGAGAGTCAAAGAGTGGGCTGGACACAGTGCTGCATCCAGCCCTCAGCCGGGGCGAGGCAGGGCAGGGCAGCATTTGAGAAAGGGCTGTTGTCTGCTTACCATGGAACCTGGTCAGCCTTGGCTGCAGTACCAGTACCACCGCAGCTCCAAATGCCCTGCAGCTTTCTCTTACTCATGTTGTTGGCCTGGTCTCTGTAAGGAATCTGAAACTCCTGGAGTTTATCTGGCTTGTCCCTTCCGTGGTACCAACACACCACTTACTGTGCAAACAGGCGATTTTTATACCAGGGAGGATTCTCTTCCTGGCAAGGGAATTCTGCCCAGCAGACAGAAAGGAGCTGCTCAAACAGCACACAGGGGTCAGCTTCCATGGGAGCAGACAGCATGTACAAATACCATGGGGGATGATGGCAAAATAGACAAAGGTGTCTTTCACAGAGAGTTAGCCGCAAGGGGACTGCTGTTCTTAGGCTGGCAACAGCCTCTTCTCAGTCCTGTGCTAGTGAACAAGTGCCATAAGATTTGGATCTATCTCCCCACATAATCCTTTCCCTGAAGGGCTGTATGGGCAGCCTCAGGCCAGACTGTAGCTGCATTCCCTTCTCCCTGATTCATTTGGCTTCTGCTAGTCCTGACTACTATTGAAAGAGTCTCTCAGGCTTGAGAGCAGTCTGGTATGTTAGAGATCACTCCAGGCTGTTCTCACCGTTATAAGAGCTAAAAGCAGTCTTAGACTCAAAAGGCTGCAAATATAACAAATATTTTCATACTGCTTATACTATTTATATGCTCTGAAAGCGCAGTCACCAGAGTGGCCATCAGAACAGAAGCTGTTTCACAGATGTCTGTGGGCTGTCTGTAAAAAGCCTTCCTGATGGCTCTGGGCAATGCTGATGGCACAATCACAGGGTATCTCTGGTCCTACTTACAGTGGGGACATAACCAAAGCCACTTCAATCCTCTCTTAGTCTTCCCAGGTGAAACTCAGAACACCCTGACACCATCCTTCAGAGACCTGACAGTTTGGGGAGCATACCTACCTAGTGTTCCTCTAGCTACCACAGGTACTGAAGCACAGTGCATCAGTGCTGGCATTTGCTTCACCTGTTGGATATTTACCCAGGATCTTGCCCGGGCTTGCTTGACCTGTCAAAAGTCCGGGCTGTTGTGTTTAGACTTGTGCTACCACTCACATGAGTTATTTTATATGTGGTTCCTACACACCTCTGCATACTGCAGCCTCACATGGTGAGCATTTCTCAGACACAGTGAAGAACTCAGGCATTGCTTAGCAGAGGTGTAAAACAATGCTAAGCTGTCAGGCCCTTAAATAAATGTTCAGGCCCTTTATCTATCTTTTTCCTGTATGTAAACTGAAACCCCAGTTTTGTGGTACCTAGCTCCCAATGGCTCCTCATTCAGACTTTCCCTAGAGACTTGCCAAGTCTGCAGGGAACTTGAACACAAGCAATAAGCTGCTTTCCTCACTCCTGTCTCAAGTATATGAGAGGTGAAAAATAAAAAATGAAGGATGCAATAAACATACCCTTTCTGCCACACTGATTGATAACTGCAAGCACAGTTCAGTTTCTACAGGTCACTAACACACAGAATCTGGTGTTCCCACTCCCAACCTGAGAAAATTAAATGAACTGAATGTTCAGAGAGTTCTACTTCCTTGCTCACAAGTCATCAATGACTTAGCAGAACAGCAATCTTTCAGAGGTAAAGAAGAAAAGGACAAAGGAATATAAACAAAATAGGCATCCACCAACTCCACCAGTGATACCGTCTCTCATTGCTTGGTGATGTAGGTGCTACAGCAGACCATTGCTTCTCTGTGCTCTAGGAGCACTCCACACACAGCTGGCAGTTCAGAAGCACTGCCACTCACCTGCTGGGTAGCAAAGGCTTCTTCAGAGTTGGAGCTGAGACAGGGTGGGAACCCCTGACTAGTCCCTTTGGCTTGCTGATTCTTGTAACCAATCTAACTCTTTTAGCGGCTTCTCTTGATGGCTCCAGCTAAGCATCCCCCTTCACCTGCAATTCCTACTAACTACTTCTAGTCCTCAGTGGGTCCTAGATTTTTGTTGCTCAAAGACAATTTCTTAAACAAACTTTCCTGGCCCTCTAGTTTGCTGTATTTTTACCTCCCAAGATTGCAAATGAAGCTAAGGGTGATTGTCTGCTATGTGTACAGCTAATCTCAGCTTTTCACACACACTGAAATTCACCTTATTCTCCTTTTTATGATTAAATTAATGTTGTTTTCTTATGCAAATCTTCCCACATATGCTAGCTTATAAGAATCAGAATGTATAGGTATTAGGCCTGCCTCTAGGCTTTTTCAGTTCCTTTTCTCTGCAGCTGAAGCCAGCAAAGCAGTTGTACCCTTCTAGCTCTCCATCCCTTTGGGCCTCTTTGCTGGCAGGCCGAAAAAGCACAAAGAAAGACATGGTGTCCAGGTTAATTCTTTGTGTCTTGTGGTCAGCATGAACATCTTATCAGGATTCACCAAAAAATAATAGTTGTCCTATCTAAGCCTCAAGACAATCCTCTATTTGTAACAATTTAAGATCCTACTGTTACATCTGTGCTGCAGACACATGAGCTAAGAGACGCTAATAAATTTGTGACCTGTTCTAATGCTTTTCCACCCCTTCCCTGTTTTCTTAGAGTGGGCAATATTCCTTTCTAAACCAAGGAATTAGTAACACTAATGACTGGATGCATCACCCCTGCATGCTGAGCATGACTCACAAAGTCAATATGGCCCTAGCAGCTGAGGAGAACAATGCGCTGTGTTCTCAGTTATTCTTTATGGGGATGCCATGGCTGGAGCCCAGAATAAAGGCAATGATGTCATGGCCACAGGCTTAATGTGTAAGTAATGTATACAACACTACAAGCTCTCTGTGATCTATTATTTCCACATGAATGTAACTTAGGGCATATATACACAATTAGTTGACAGCGCCAAGAACAAGTCATTTGGAACAGATTATTTTATTTCAGCCCTTTAACAAGAATACTTCTCAGTCCCAACAGGCTAGTTCTGGAGAGGTAGTACCTAGCTCAGCGTTGAGCTATATAATTCAGTCAAGACCTCAGCTATAAAGACAAAAGTTTGGAATGTAGAAATAGGCAGACAAGAATCCCACTAAGAAATAGCTTACATTTTTCTAACAATTAGCCATTGTTGCAAGTATTTACATAAAAAAAAAAGAGTAAGAAAAAGCTCTGAGGCAAAGAAAGAAATTATTCCCAGCCATATTCAAGAAAATGACTTTGAAGCTTTTCATGCACTTGTATTTGAGCAAGGCTTTTCTCCATTAGCCTCTGAGTGGAGGGTGGGTGATTGTTCCTTCCTTTCAGAAATGTGTTATATATATTTAGTGGCCTATTAAAGGAGGCAGTGCAGGAGGGGGCACAGAGGCTAAACATGCAGCGACATTGTAATCAGAGGCCAGCCAGCGGCTCATGCAGACAAGCCTCTACTAGCTTTAAACTGTCTTGTGTGTGTGCTGATGACTGTAGCCACGGAGTTCACGGTAAAGCTATTAGCAAGCATGCTGCCCCAGGGAACCCGGCAGGCTCTGCAGCCTGCCGCAGCTGCCGATAGCACCCAGCACAGGTAGAACTGAGCACGGATGGGACTGCATGAACTGCTCTCCACTTCCTGCATGGCTAGGTGTGCCAAGGGTGACAGCTCCCTGCTTCATAAAGCCCTTCCCTCATGTACTGCCAAGTGGCTTGTGGGCACCTCAGGTAACAAAGCCTCCCTGTGTCCTGTATTATGGGACCCTTTCATCATTTGCTGGGTTAAGCCAGGATTCCTCTGCTCAGGAAAACAGGGGAAGCCCTGAGAATTCATAACACAAAATCTTATCTCAAGGGAGAAAAACAGAGGCTTGTGTGTAGAGGCTTGTTGAACGACGCATTCCTGCAATAGTTTCCCAACGCTGAGTACCAGTGGGACAGTCACACACTTCGCTGCATGTTCCCAACAGGCTGGAACCTTTATCTGCTGGACAGGCTCAGGCTGGAGCACCGCCAGTCTCTGCTGGAGACCAGCTGTGGCCCCCCTAGGTTCCTGTTCTCTGCACTGGGCAGTAGATTGGCGGAAGCTGGTGCAAAGCTGCCTGTCCGATTAAATTTGTTGTTTTGCAAAAGGATTTAGCTTTGTTTGCTGGTTATTACTGAAGAAAAATCCTAAGCTGCTGCTTTAACCTGTGTTAAACCTTTCACGGGGTGAAGGAATCTGGTTCCTTTTCTTCCAAGTTGTAAACAAAGAGCAGAAACTGAAGAGAAGGCAGAGAAAGAAAAAGTTTTAAAATATCATTTTTATTGCATCCTTTTTACTTTTCCAATCAAAAAGTATTTTTACATTTCCTGTGCTGAAAGGCTGCCACACCAGAAGAGTTGCTGAACTGAGCTTCAGAAAAAGATCTGACAACAGGTCATCAGCCACATCTCAGACATACTCGCGCTCCCACACATACCTGCTGTCTTTTCAGGGATGTGCTAGTAAGTCCATCCAGAAGGGTCTGTAGAGTATAAACTGATGAGAGATGTTCACATATTTCATAATGTTTTTCCTGTACAAACAAACCAAAGGAGGCCAAATCAAATAAACCACTTATTCCAAAACAAGCTTTTTATATAAAAGATTTGCTCTGGCTTAATTGGGGCTGTCGAGAAAGTTTTAGATCACCAGGGACTCATAGGCTACAAAAGAAGATGACTGTAAATATATAGGGTGAACACAAAAACTCAACTACTACTGCAGCTGCAAAGCCAGTAAGCACCTATAGGAATTGCCCTTGCAAGGGTTGCCACTGAAGATTGCCCTTCTCTGAGCCCTGCAGTATAGATCATTTCTTTCACGATTCCTGCCACAGAATTTCTGTTATTAAAAACAATAATATTTCATACTGACTTTTATCCTCCTGTTTAGTGTATGGACATGGATCTTCTCTAGTACATAGGATTTAAACCATGTGCTGAGAGCAGTATGACTAAAACCCCTTTTGAGTTTATGGCATTCAGCAAGATATCATATCTAACTGCTTCAGAAACATCAACAAATTTGTTTTCACAGCACTACAGTGGATATTATGTATTTTGTAGATGAGAGGCTGCCTGCTGAAAGCCCAGAGTCGAAAGATTTTGTGTACCTGATACGGAATGACAAGGACTTGGCTTTTCACAGTTTCTAGCATGCTGCAGCACTTTGTATTCAAAGCACAAAGCCCAGATGCAGTTACAGATGTTCAGTCCCTTTTACAAGTCAGCTGTGGTTCAGCCATTAAGGGGCTCTGGCTGCAATGTCAGTTTCAAGAGCTTGTACCCCTGTCACCAGAGCTTATGCTTTCCCACTCTTGTCCTACAACAAATCAACCCCTCGCAACACACACACAAAGCTGTTTGTGGGCCTGTCTGCAAATAAGAGCAGGGAATCAGTTCATATTAAAAGTAATCCTTCTGGGCCTCAGAGAACATCCTAGGACTGGAGGGTATGCCAGGCATCCAGAAAGCAAGGGATAGCCATGTCACAATCACCTGCAGAACTGGTACCAAATGACTTGCCCAGGATCACACTGGAGCTGTGTGGCAGTGTCAGGGACACCAGCCACTTCTGCAGGGCAGCAGTCCATTGCTTTCATCCCTGATGCTCTTGCACCTCCTGCAATCTTCTGCCTCCTCCAGTGACCACCCCCACAATGCATAAGGCAGGGGGTACTGCAGAGAACTGCTGCAAGGCTTTCAGAGCCACCAGTAGCCCTAAGAGCAGTTCCCTCCTGCCCATGGAGCAAGGGAATGTCCAGAGAAACGACAGTCTCTGCGCTTTGAAATGAAGACAGCATCATCTGCACAAATGTTGCCTGGGTAACTTTAATCCTGGATTTCCTATCTTTTTAAGCATTTGATTGTGATGTTCAGCACAACCTTCTTCCTAACCCATGACCCCGGTGAATATGGGAATTAGTGGTTCTGTTAGACACACAAAGCATGCGTGGCAGGCTCTGATCCATATCACTGCCTAGCAAAATCCCTTTTCTCCTCTCCTGTAAGTAGAAATACATGAGAGGTGACAGTTCCTCTTCAAGGATTGCCATCACTGGGATGGTCTGGGAGATGCCATTACTGACCTCTACACAGGTCTGAGTAGCTCCCTCCAGTAAGACAGAGGGAAGAGTCTCAAGGCCTTTCTGACAGCTGCATGATACATAAAGTATTCTTGTGTCTCCTGTTTCCTTACCTGAGACCATGTTAGCAGGAAGGGACAGCAGTGTCATTCATTTTGCTTATAGTAACACTTCACCAGCTCCTTATATCAGCTTTAGTGAATTTGTGTAATTAGAGTGGCACAGAGCCAACTATTTGGAGGAGCTAAAACCTCACATAGAAAGACAAGCTGTTGTGAAGTTCACTAAAATAACAGACTCAAACTCAAAAAAATCATCTTTTTTTACTTCCTTCTTTCATTGCATCAGATCCAAGCTCCTCTTTCTCAGTTTTTAGACTCAGAATATCTGTGTCTTCCTGCCCCCAGTACTACCCCTGTCTACCTTTGTTTTCTTAGAAGTACCCTTCCAAGGTTTACGCTTTTTGCTGTGCTGCTTGCCCCTCTCCCACTCCAGGATCCATGGGACAGACTCAGCCACAGCCAACGTATTATATCTATCATTACAGTCTGCAACACACTGAAAGGCAGGCTTGGTACTTGGGTTTTCTGTAAGGACCTCTCCATAGATATTTCTATGTTAGTGATAATAATGACCGTAAAACTAAGAATGCAAATAGCAGGAGTAATGATAACTGTAAGGTGATTGGTAGAATTACTCTTGAAATCAGCCTTAAATTTGAACAAAATGTAGTAATATTCCTTCTGGATAAGCCAGAAGCACTCTACTTTTGCAGGATGAAAGGAGCTGAGGAATGTGCTGGCTGGCACTGAATCCTTGTCCTCTTGGGCCTTTAATGGGTTTCCTGCTCCTGTAGGTTCAAAGAGCAATTACAGTCTCCGGCAAAAGTACAGCAAATGGAAAACAGATTCTTTGGCTCTCACTAAAATGCCAAGAGAATAAGTAACCAAAAGATAGACGAATCAAAGTCATTTCATTGCAGCAGTTTACTGAGCTGAAGGGAAATTTCCGTCCCTTCAATCCCAAGGCCAGAGGAAGTCCTTCCATGGGGTGTGTGGTGGGAACCCAGTGATCAAGCTCTGTTCACATCCATCTCCCTGGAGGGGCTTACCTTAGAGGAGAGAGATGTCTGACTGCTGGAAATTGCCTCTGGGGTCCGTTTCCTTCACCTTTTTGTTGGAGGGTCACTTTGAATTCACCATCAGAGAGGAACAAAAGCAAGGTTTGTGGAGATTGGAGAGCAGCAAAGGTAGGGCAGCTTCCTTCGCTACAGCAATTTATTGTAAGGGTATATAGAGGATAATATCCAGTACAAGGCAGCTGGGTAAGCAGAGATAAGGGCTGAAGAAGCAACTTTGGCTACCACCAGCTTTACAGTGGCGACACTTGCTAGCTCATCCAGGGAAAACATGCTCTGTACAGAGGAAGAAACTTGTGAAGATGAGTGATGGAATACGGAGGCAAAAGGCCCTCAGACTAAGGAGAATCCTTCCAGAGAGCTACTGGATGCATGTAGCACGAGAGGTTATATCAAGACAGACTAGTGGGCATGAGTACTGTGAGCTGCATACTAATGCCTTATGATCTCTTATGATACTGTTCAACATCTTTGTTGCTGACATGGACAGTGGGATTGAGTGTGCCCTCAGCAACTTTGCTGATGACACCAAGCTGTGTGGTTCGGTTGATACGCTGGAGGGAAGGAATGCCATCCAGAGGGACCTTGTCACGCTTGAGAGCTGAGCTGGTGCCAACCTCATGATGTTCAACAATGCCAAGTACAAGGCAGAAGGTCCTACACCTGGGTTGGAGCAATCCCAGGCACAGTTACGGGTTGGGCAGAGAAGAGATTCAGAGCAGCCCTGCGGAGAAGGACTTGGGGGTATTGGTTGATGAGAAAATGAACATGAGCCGGCTTCAGTGTGTGCTCGTAGCCCAGAAAGCCAACCGTATCCTGGATTGCATCAAAAGGAGTGTGATGCTCCTTTTGGAGATGGTCGAAGGAGGTGATCCTGCCCCTCTGCTCTCGCAAAGACCTCACTTGGAGTATTGTGTGCAGTTCTGGTGTCTTCAACATAAAAAGGACATGGAACTGTTGGAGCAAGTCCAGAGGAGGGCCACAAGGATGATCAGTGAACTGGCGCACCTCCCGTATGAAGACAGACTGAGAAAGTTGGGGCTGTTCAGCCTGGAGAAGAGAAGGCTGCATGGAGACCTCATAGCAGCCTTCCAGTATCTGAAGGGGGCCTACAAGGATGCCAGAGAGGGACTCTTCATCAGGGACCGTAGTGATAGAACAAGAGGTAATGGGTTCAAACTTAAACGGAGGAAGTTCAGGTTAGATATAAGGATGAAGTTCTTTACTGTTAGGGTGATGAGGCACTGGAACAGGCTGCCCAAAGAAGTGGTAAATGTTCCATCCCTGGCAGTGTTTAAGGACAGGTTGAACAGAGCCTTGGGCGACATTGTTTAGTGTGAGGCTTCCCTGCGCATGGCAGGAGGATTGGAACTAGATGACTGAAGGTCCTTGCCAGCCCTAACCATGATTTTGTGAGGATCTGTGTAGACCACACAAGATGGCCTCAAACAGGGCAGCACTGCCCAAGCATTTCCTGAGGGGCAAGCACTTAAGGTTAGAAATGAAACCCACAGATACAGTAGGATTAGATTTAGGAGCAGAAGAGCACGTCTTTTTCAGATCAGGGCTTTGACATAATAAAAGATACTTATAGACCAGGATTAATTAACAGAAAGTATAAGTACACTGTGTGTATAAAAGGCAGCCTTGAGTAGTTCTTTCTCATACATGGCTCTAGGAAATGAATACCTGTGATCAGTATTAGCACTACAGCACTGGTGTGTTGTAGGAGAGGCTTCTCTTCCTAAACTAAGAAGAGCTACTGCTTTGCCATTAAGTTTCTGATTTAGTATTCAAGTAAACTATGCCATAAAAGGGAAAGTAAATAAGCCTGTCTGAAGTGAAAAGCCCTTCAAGTTGCTTTGCATCATGTTTCATTTCTACCTCAGATTACTTGAGATTAAATCCTATCAGGGATGGCAGAGAGATATAACTTGCAAGTCTGAGCATCAGCAATAATACCAACTTTGTTCTCAAACAAGGATGCTCAGTATTCAGTGACAGTACAAGTAGGTCATCCAGCCAGCTTCGCGACCAGATGAACTTCTCTGTTAGAACTTACTTCTGGCAGTATTCAGACACACTGCACACATATGGGATGTAGCTCAACCCTGCAGTTTCTCAGGTGTGAGAGGAAACTGTATCCTCATAATTACATAGTTGTGATGTAATTATTGCTAAGGATTTCTTTGGTCATCTTAGGTTACAAATTGATGCTTCCTCTAGTTTTCCTTGCTGTTCATAGAGGAAGAACGAATCCATTCTCTCCTTACCATATGGATGTGTAATTCCCCTTAACCTAACAGGAACCAAAAGGAATTGAACCCAGAAGAGGAGTGGTAAGGAAGAGATGAATGAATAAAAGGCCCCGTTATAAAAGCTCTAACGCGGATACGTGAGGTGGTTTGCAGCTCTGACCTCCTGCTAACAGACATAGACTACAGGCATAGAGTTCACATACAAAATATCTGAATACAGAACCATGCACTTTTGGACAAGGAATGTCTTTGATTTGGCCCCATCTTTCAAGCCAATAAGAAGGACTTGCAGCCAGAGCAAAATTAAAGATAGACCAATTTAATTTGTTCGCCTTTTGAAACTCTTCCAATATATCGGAGGTGGTGGGAGAAGCTGTTGTACTTAAATATTATAGAAGCATAGAATCATAGAATAGTTAGGGTTGGAAAGGACCTTAAAATCATCTAGTTCCAACCCCCCTGCCATGGTCAGGGACTCCTCACACTAAACCATGTCACCCAAGGCTCTGTCCAACCTGGCCTTGAACGCTGCCAGGGGTGGAGCATTCACAACCTCCTTGGGCAACCTATTGCAGTGCCTCACCACCCTAAAAGTAAGAAACTTCTTCCTTATATCCAATCTAAACTTCTTCTGTTTAAGTTTTAACCCATTATCCCTTGTCCTACCACTACAGTTCCTAATGAACAGTCCCTCCCCAGCACCCCTATAGCCCCCCTTCAGATACTGGAAGGCTGTTATGAGGTCTCCACGCAGCCTTCTCTTCTCCAGGTTCAGCAGCCCCAACTTTCTCAGCCTATCTTAATATGGGAGGTGCTTCAGTCCCCTGATCATCCTTGTGGCCCTCCTCTGGACTTGTTCCAACAGTTCCATGTCCTTTTTATGTTGAGGACACCAGAACTGCACACAATACTCCAGGTGAGGTCTCACAAGAGCAGAGTAAAGGGGCAGGATCACCTCCTTCGACCTGCTGGTCACGCTCCTTTTGATGCAGCCCAGGATACGGTTGGCTTTCTGGGCTGCAAGCGCACACTGAAGCCGGCTCATGTTCATTTTCTCATTGACCAGCACCCCCAAGTCCTTCTCCGCAGGGCTGCTCTGAATCTCTTCTCTGCCCAGCCTGTAGCTGTGCCTGGGATTGCTCCGACCCAGGTGTAGGACCTTGCACTTGGCATGGTTAAACTTCATGAGGTTGGCATCAGCCCACCTCACAAGCGTGTCAAGGTCCCTCTGGATGGCATTCCTTCCCTCCAGCGTATCAACCGAACCACACAGCTTGGTGTCATCGGCAAACTTGCTGAGGGCGCACTCAATCCCCCTGCCCATGTCAGTAATGAAGATGTTGAACAAGACCGGTCCCAACACTGATCCCTGTGGGACACCACTCGTTACTGGTCTCCAGCTGGACATTATGACAGAATGCCAAGTAATTTTTCTGAGAAGAGGATGTTTTGAGTTAACAGATTTGGACAACATAAGGTGAAAGTAGCCTTTTCCCACTACATTTTGTTTGGGTCTGTAGACACTAGCTACCACTATGAGCTTCGCTGTTTCTCTACTACAGGGTTAGGGTTTCTCCTTAAACTGTGCAATCAACCTAAATTTCAGTTTCTGTAGGTAAGGAATTAAGTAAAGAATGGGAAAGGAATGGTAATAGACTGAAGCATCTCCTTTGCAGATGGATGTGAAGAAACTGGAGTGTTCAGCAGAAGGCTACCACAATGCTCAGAGACCTTGGAGCACAGAGTCATCAAGGGTATATTATTAAGGCATCTTGGCTTGTTTAGGAAATGAAGAGAATTAATAGTCTACAACTACTTGAAGGATAATTACAAACATAACAGACCCACATTCTGCTCAGAAGCATCAGATTGTACTGTTGTACTGGAAAAACAGGCACAAACTGTCGCCTGGGACATTGATCTGGACATTAAAAAAAGATTTCCTATAAAGGTAGTGCAGCACTGGAACAGATGCATACCCGATTTAGGCAGTTTTCAGGACTCAGATATTCAAAGTTAAGGCTGACTTAATGATGTGCTGGCAGCAATTCTGTGAGTAAGTGGGTAGACTAGACGACTTCTACAGCTGCTTCAGTCACAATATCTATTGTTCTGCGATTCTTTACAGTCAGTAGTCAGTGGATTTGACAAGGGTATTTCCCAAAGTTCACTGCCCAGATAGATTCATATCCTAGCACAGACTTGCATCATTGCATGCCTGACAGCCAGTTTTCCTCTGAATTATGGTGAGCAGCATTACAGTTAGATTTCCTCATGCCCAGCAACATGATCCTAATTTATTTTGTGGGCTATGGGTTGACTACTGATCATGCTTAGGTACAGCCTGAGTTTGAGATGTGTGCCCATTGGGAGCAATACTGTGATCAGTTGCACAAGCAACCACTTTTCTTGAATTGGTCTTCAGTCAGAGAGCACCTCACCAAGCAGTAACATGGGATTTTAAAAGCTTACACTTTATCCTGGTCTTGAAAGCAGGCTCAGATCTGTTCTTGATGGCCAGAGATACCTTTTGGATTTTCTCCTTGGTCCTGAGAAGATACATTTTCAGAGATATCCAGCCACAATGAAGAGATGTTGCCCCAAAAATCGTGAAGCAAAAGGCCAATAGGCTTCAAATAACATTTTGTCATCTAAAACATTTCTGGAAGCCCACGCCTATATCCAAGATATATGTACAATACCTATGAGACAAAATGGTCTTATTAAGGTAGAAGGAATACAGGAATCATTCCTTTGCTCTAACAGCTAAAAAGCTAAGGCTGTGTCCTCTTTTTACCAGTCTAGGCTCTATCACAGAGTAGTGTCCTGTGAGAATCCTGCCTGTGTACGCAGAATGATGACAAATAGCTGTCTCCAAATCTGGTAACAGGCAGATCACAGCCCACATTTCAGTTAGTGATTCTTTAGCTGAAAAGGCTGAATGGTACCAAGGAAAAACCCAAACCCGAAGTGTTGCATTTCTACAAAGAATGCAATGGTTTTACTCCACTGTTTATGACTAATGAATCACAAGGGCTCAGAGAACCACTAGTTAATTTGTAATAATATGTGTGAATCAGAAGAGGGACAGCCTTGTGGTTAAGGCTGGACTGACATTCAGGATGTCTGGGTCCAATTCCAAACCTATCATAGATTTTCCTTTGTAAGCATTGGCAGGCTGCTTAACCTCTCATCCTCAGTTCCTTGCCTATAATTATTTTCCTTTCTTTGACTTTCGGGCTGTCTGAGCTGTTTTAGTTCTGAAGTATTTCTGTAGTTTCTGACATCCAGGAAAGTACTGAGCAACATGTATGATGTAACAGATCGTACTTTGAGCTGCAAGTATCTCTAAAACTGCCTAAAGCCTGGATAGGTTCACTTCACCCAGCTAACAAACATACGTTTGAAGAAACTAGCCTGGACAAGTGAATGGTTAGCAAACACAGAAACTACCTTGAAAAGTAATTGTTTATAATGAATTCTGTTAAATGACAGCTGCTACTATTACCATTGAAAGCAGCACCAGCACAGATGTCTTTACTACTGCTTTGTGCAAACCCATTTAAAGCATTGGTGTGGGTTTCCATTGGTATTTACACTATGGGCACCGTAGCAAAAAAACCCACCTATTTGTGGGTTTTTTCCGATCATATTTACAAATATTCTTTACAAATTGCAACATTCAAGTGCTTATCGCTGATGTCTCCCAGGGCTCATACCTCCATCTTTCAACATAGAAAATAATTCTAAAATTGAGCTTCCTTCTGATTAGGTTGCTTTCTAGCCTGATTTTTTCAGAGATTGATTGAAATGTCAAGAGGAGACCAAAAATTATGTGGACATCATTATCTCTATCTGACTGCCTAATTTCAGAAGAACTTTCTTGGCACCGGTAGGTCTAGATTGAAAGAAATAAAATCAAATATAAGAAGATAACACTGTATTCTCTTGGTTCTTTGGACCCGAGACTGGAAATATGGATCCCAGGGTATTAGAACTAAAAAATTATTTTTAAAAAGCAACATTTTTTATTTATAAATCATTTTTTATTATACCAGAAGAGTTTTACATCCTTACAGGCATGTTAAAAGCTGTCCTCAAAAAATAAAACACCAGTATAACTACACAAGGGAGATTTAACTTGTAAATAATGCCAGACTCGTGTGGGTGAAGAGAGAATGTCTACAGAAGTGTGTACAAAGACACCAAGCGAAAAAGACTGACAAAAAAAAAGCTTCTGGTTTCCTATCAGAAATGCTATAATCAAGGGTAAAATCTATGATACAGGGCATATGAGTTTTCACACTAAGCTGGATGTCCGCTACATCCAGCAATGCAGTCAAGTGAACCTGCTTTTTCCCTCACTGAAAACAGTCATTGTGCAAGCCAAGCATCTTTCATTCTTAACTGGGTGAAGCCATAGGATGGAGTTAGTGGGACAGTGTCTGTTCTGGGAAACAGTATGACTGGAAAGGTCTTGAACAGTACTAACAGACAACGGGACCAGAGAAACCACTGAAGTTTCTCCCACTACAGAAGATAATAACTTTATAACAAATAGTTGCATATGCTTTAGCTCTTCATGCAACACTGCAAACAGCACTGGTCACTGTGCCCAGCAAATTGTGTCTCCTTGTTATATTAACTCTGAATGCAGTACTGCTACCTAATTCAGGAATCTGCTTTACATGTAGCTCTGGCTGTGTAGTTATAAACCACAAATCCTGAGGGACAAATGAGCAAGCCATAGCGAAGTCTGTCAAAATTGGTGGTAGGAAGAAACTCAATGAGTTTCTTAAAACTTGCTGCAGAAGGATGAGGAAAGTTTATGGAGCCTCAGGCCATTACCCCAGGACTGGCAAGACCATCACTAAACCATGTCACTGAGGGCCTTATCTACACAGTTTTTGAACACTTCACTGTTCTTCCCTTTGTTTAGTTGCATTCAGAAATGAAGTAGATTCTCAGAGCAAAGAATTAGTGTAAAGAGAAGCTAAACTTCTATACTTTCCTAGGCCTGCAGCAAAATGGTACAGCTGCATTTCTAAGGCTCTAACAAACACCAGATGAATCTCCTACCTCAGAACATGGGAAAACAAGAACTGATGGCCTCGTCTGAGAGCTCAGCCTCCTTGCTGCCATATGGTGAATTTAATGACTTACCAAAACAGCACATTGTTGAAGACAATAAACAGAATAGTGTACTATAAGAACAACTATACGAACAATAATGTAAGGGCTAGATTAACCCATTAGCCCTTTCCTATAACAGAACCGTCACTTCAGGCCCTCTCAGGTTTTGGTGAAGCAGCTGCTAGTGCTGCTGTGGATACAACTGTCTGCAGTTTCTGCTGGCCTGAGACTGTCACAGCCCATCCAAGCCATAATATCTCTTATCTTTATATTAGAACCTTTTTTTTTTAACTACCCTCATGATAAAACCTAATGTGCCAACTGAACAGACTCATGGCTACCAATCAGTCCCTTTCAGTTGCTTCCCAAGATGATGAGGGGACACTGCTCCTGCCAGATCCCTCTCTCCTCAGCAGGTAGAGTCCCCATCCCCTTCAAACTTCACCTATCCAGTTCACAAATGGTAACCTGCTTCAGTAGTCAAAAGCTGGCTGTCGCTGGTATTACTTACAATGCCTGTAAAACAAAGTAAACTTCTTCCTATTAATCACCATTATGAAAATAATGTACTAGCTTTTGGAAACCACTCACCAAGGCTGGCTTCAAGCATGAGACCTTACTCCTGTTATTCCTAAGATGACTATTTTTTTACCCTCTTGATTTTAAGTGTGATTTCTCAGATAGCAGAATGTCATAGAAGATAAACCATACAGTGTAGGACCAAGACGGGGAACCAGCCTCACCCAAGAGCAGACCTCAGAAATTAGGGTCTGTCAAAGCTGTATTGTTCTGACTTGGACTCTGAAGTACACTGTGGCAGCCTGGGCAGGGCAGGCCCTCATCCTGCCTTGAATGTAAACATGCATGAGGCTTCTTTTACCACATGTTTCGGGAAGCATCAACAGCTCTTGGCAAGCAAGAGGAAAGAGATGACTGAGAGGCTGCTGGCATGCTCCTTTGGCTGATGTCATCTTACAGCCTGACTGGAGCGCTGGATGCACACACTTAGTCACACATACACACAGCTACCAGTCACCAAACTTTTGTTATGGCTCAAAAAAGTAATTAGTTATTTTTGGCTGCAGAGGTCTCCTTCCCTCCCTCCCAGACTCACTACATTGCTTTCTGGCTCTATCTGGCAAGGCAGCCGCTCCTTCTAGAGCGCCCAACATCCAAACACCAGGATAAATCTGTCGCAGAGCAGCAAGAAGGCTGCTCCTTAAAGGCTGTTCCTCAAAGGAAGGTGAACCAGAAGCCAAGGGGGAGCCTTGCGAGCCATATCAGTCCCACAGTGCCAGAGCAAGGTGAGCAGGACAGACCCAGAGGTGATGGCAAGGTCCAACCAAAAGTTCAGGTCAAAATGCAGTATAATGGTCATAACACAGGTCTGAGGTCAAGCCAGGAAATCAGTCAGTAGATCAGGAATAGGATCAAGTCCAGCAATCATCAGGCAGGCCCATAGTGACAAAAATCAAGGCAGGAAGCCAATCCATAGGTTGAGATCCAACTCAATGGGATTCATAGCCAGGCAGGAGTAGGAGACCTACACTCCTCCAGTATAACTCACGAAAGAAGTGAGTGCCCAGGACTGAGCTTAAATAGAGCTCCTGGGCCCATGGGCGTGAGCCACAGGTGAGGCATCAGCGTCATTAGGGCCGTTAATGAGCTCAGTGCTTTGACAAAACTAGACCCTCCATGTAGTCTGGGATCATTTGGTATTTACATGTTGCTTTCTAGGTGTTGACTCCTTACCCACACGGTAACTGACATCTCTCCTTCAACATGATACACCCTTCTTCTGATCATACCTCTGTCTGTCCCTCACTGGGAGGATTATTTTGCCTCCAGATCCACCTGTAGAGTTTCTGTTGGCTTCACTCTCCATTATTTTCCTGGCTTTGTGACTCACATTAGACTTGCAAATGCTCAGGACTGAGTTGCTGGTTTGTGTAGCTGAGACAGGTTTCTCCCTAGAGAAGGCTCAAAGAAGATACACTTGAATTTATGTCATAATGCAGTTATATATTTTACTACATTACATTTGTGTGTGTGTGTGTGTCTTCTATGCAGGATGTATCGGCTAATACACTGAGGAACATGATCAGGCTGAAAATTCTAGGTTTCTTTGGAAATGCCAGAATAAGGGTTAATTGTGCAACTTTGCTTCCCTTATGCATATGTGTCAATCCTTGATTACTGGACCACGTACGGTTGGTTTTAGGGTTGGTTTTGTTTTTTCACAAGATTTCTGCATCATTTAATACCCAGTTCTGACTGAATGAGCTGTTACCTCCTCACAGTTTTTTCACAGTATTCAGATGTTGTCCTGAGGTGAGAATTATTCTTTTACCCATGGGTATTTCAGTGGTTCTCATCACTGAAGGTTCACAAATGATAACCAGTATACATTCAAAACATCATTTCCAGCTAAAGGAAGATTATCAGCCCCATTTTACAGATGGAAAGTTGAGCTAGTAAGAGATTAAGTTCAAAAGTATGTACTACATTTGAGTGTCTTAAGTGAAATACCTTAGATCCTGTTATTTCTGTCTGTGTAGCCCTATTTAGCATTTTATATAATCATAGAGAAGTTTCCACTGACTTCAGCTGCAGCTATGACTGCCTGGCACTTGGATTAGTAAAGATAAGGGCTGTTAGGTCACAGAGTCTGACTTCCTGTACTTTACAGACCTATATATACATTTCACTCATTTATTCCTGTAATTAGTCCAATAATTCAGGATTATCCAAAGTGTAAAGTAAGTGGTGTAGCAAGGCAGCTAGTCTTGATTTGAAGACCTCAAAAGATAATGGGCTGGTGATTTGCTTGGGTTCATTTTTGAGGGGTGATTAATTACTCTCACTGTTAAATCTTTATGCCAAACTCCTCATATGAATCTGGCCACTTTCTGCTCACAGACATAGGTTCTTACTTTAATTTTCTACGCTGGATTAAAGATTCTTTTTGCAGCTGCTATTTACTCCTCAGGAACATATTTGTAACCTGTATTCAAGACACATGTCAAGAAGTTTGCAGGCAACTCACTGATAAACATTTTGTTCAGCTCTTAAATAATTTCAGTTGCTGTTTTCCATGCCAATTTTTAAGTCTTTCTTCTTCTTTTATATATACGAACACCAGTCCAAGATGTCATTCTCAGGAATTAATTGCAGGAGAATTTTCAAGTCAGTTTCCAGTGTTTGAAACTAAGAGTGCCAAAAATTGAGGGACACAACATTAATTCCTACAGAGAAGTGTGATTTAAAGGATTTTCTCAGAATTTCACTTGGATTTTTCAGCACAGTTAGGGAGAGAATCCAGTTCACTAAGATGCCTTTCAGCTGCCTTAATCATCAAAGTGCCCTTTCTTTTTCCGCTACACTCTGACTCATAATTTATGCATTTTCCAACTTTTGGAAGAAATGAAGCAGGGGTCCTGAAAACAACCTCCTCCTGAAGTCCGGATTTAGCCTCAGAGCAGATCTACCTGGTGGACCCTTCTGAAGGGGAACAGTGGAAAAAATAACTCACAGTCACATAATTAAAGTCTGATTCATAATGCTTATGTACAAGGAAGGAAAATGAAGGCTGTTTCCTAAAGTTTGGGTGCTTAACTTTTTGACCTTATTAAGGTTCTTTTTAGATGCTATATGGGCATGGTGGTTCCTAGGCTTACCACAAAGTAAACTGGAAAAAAATCCCTCTGGCAGCTGTATATTGGCACACACATGACTCACCAAGGTTGGCCCTTTGACCTGCACTTCATGAAGAGCAGGCATGTGTTTGCATTCATCACTTGTGGCCATACGGATGTCTTCCCAAATATTAGGAGAGAACTGATAACACTCAGGACATTTAAAATCCATGCTGGGCTCTGAAAGGAAAAGGTCACAGTGGAGACAGGCTTTCCTTCCCCATTCCCTCCAATTCATCTATCTTCATGCTGGTTCTGTCCTATCCTGGCTCATTAGGCAAGTCCCATTCTCGTTGTGGGTTTTAATCTCTGTCCTATTCTTCCCTGTCCTGAACATTCTGCCCACTGAGTCCCAGTGTTTGTCACCAGTGCCACTGGGCTTGGCTGTCCGGTGCTTTTATCCCTGGCTCTGTGTCCGTGCTCTCTCGTCTCCCTGCCAATACTCTGCCTTTCTGCTTATTTCTTCTTTCAGACTTTATTCCCAGACTCTTGGTTCATTCACAGTGTACCCCCTTATTTCAAATTCTCCCTCCAGCCCATCCCAGTTCTGTTTGCACCTTGATCCCTGTGAGATATCTGCCTACCATATGATACTTCTCCACACCCTGCTCTTCCTTGGTCCATAGCTCCTTGCCCAGCCACTCCTTACCTTCCTATTTGCTGCACATCAGATTGCATCTGTGCTGTATCTCCACACAGACTTTTTGTCCCCCTATATTCTGCTTTTGGTTCCTATCCTTATTCTTAGACAGCCAGACCTTTACTTCTAGTTTCTCTCTTCCACAGCAGTCTCCAATCCCAGTGTCATTGCCTGATTTTCCTTTGCTCCCTGTCTAAATCCAGGACCACATCCCCTTAGCTTTTAATGACTATAAACAGGTATTTGTCTGCATGACAACACATACCATTTTGTAAACATAAGGTAGTTTATTTGCCTTCTATTGAATATTAAATGGCCATGAATTACTCCACCCCTCATTTTTGCAGAGTAAGAATGAATAGGAATAATTGCTGCATATCAGGTCACACAAAGTAATTTGCTTCCCTATATTTGTTTGTTCATGTTTCCACACCCACAGACTCCCTTGTTTCAGTTCAGTAGTTACAGGACCTGAGACTTGGAATTGCAGGGGAAGATCTTGGTGAGCCTCTGCACTTCAGCAACCTGCTCAGTGCAGGCTGATGCTTTGCTAGGCTTAGGGTAGATCTTTGGCAACACTGTGCTTAGCAGGTGCTAACTGCAGGTACCAGAACTTTGAAACTTGACCAGATTTGGCCAAATTTTCATTAGGATGAAGAAATCAAAGGATTGGTGCATTTCACTAGCTTTTTTCATAGCTGGAGCTGTCAGTTTCCTAAAGAAGCAGTAAGAGGTGTTCTTCACCATGAGCAAACCAACAACTCTTCCTTTGCTTGTGTGTGTGAAAGCGTATGTAAGGGTTGTTTAGCCTCCCGGTTTACCTGTAATTCTCCCTATATTCTTCTCAAGGGAGGCACTCAGAGTGGAATATTCCAGCCTTGAACGGTCACTGGAAAGGAAATTTGTCAAAAGGTAAACAAGTATGTTTTAAGTTGTAGGCAGCCCGAATATCACCACTCCTCTGACAATGCTGCAGTGTTACAAAACACTGTGATCGGCCCAGAGACCTGATAGCGTGTCTGCATGGACATGAAACCAGCTCACAGGAGATGTTCTTAAACATATGTATCATTCAAAGTGTGTGTGTATATACATATACACTTTACGTACTGCAGTCTGCTGGAAACAACGAATAGTAACTGTATCCATAAAGTCACCAACAGAAACACTTGTGATCTTAATAATAATAATAATAACAACAACAACAACAACATGCCTGAGTATGAAACATTCTGCATATATGATGCAAGCCCAGGACTGCTTTCAAGCATGCAGTTAGACAGACTAATATATATTAGCCTAGCATAAAGCTGGGCTGGGTGATAGGAAACATATGTTTCTTGGTACTTGTGGTTGCACAATGGTATAAAAAGAGTCCTGACATTCTATAGGTCTCTGGACAATTCTGCTATTGATGTGTTGTGAGTCACTGCAAACAGACCATCGTATGTTTCTGAATCACTTCCTGCTTGAGGGGTTCCTCCACTTCTTCCAGAGATTGTATGCTGGGGAGGAATTCAGTGGGCTAAAACCCTGGAGTCCCATTCTGAATACTTTCCCTTTCCCTTCCTTTCTGTGCAGCTGAATGACTCAGAGGGGGGATGACACCTTGAACCGCTGTCCCTATTCCCTTAGTGGGATGGGACAGCCCTATGGGGACTCCAGAAGGAAATTTAATTATATGTTTTATTTTAAGGACATCCCTTTAGTTTTGCTTTGATTTAATTTTTGCTGTTGGCAATTTGAGGTTTATAGGGTTTGGGCCAGGGAAGGGGTTTGGTAGTTAGAAGCTATGCTCTGATAAAATAAAGGATGTTTCAGCTATTTTCAATACAATTGCAACGCTTTGTCTCTCTGCCCCAAAAGTGTTAAGGCCCAGATCACAGAAAGGGTCAGTAGATATGTAAGTATGCCTGAGGCCTAATTAACTTGACAATTATTAATGCTTGTAACTAGCTGCATTGAGATTCCTGGGACGTTCACAGGTGCTTCTGTTGGGTCTGCGCTGTTGATTTGTTGGTATTCTGATAACACAGGAGACTGCAATCCTAGCAGAAGATAGCAGGGAGACCATTACAAAATGAAAAGTCTTGTGTGATTGGAATTTCCCAATAGTACTGCTCTACATAAAAAGTAATGTCAATAGACTTTTTTAATGTATTTTCACAGAGAAAAGCATCTCTGTTTAAGGGAAATGAAGTATTCTCCTACTATTTAGAATGCTCCTGCTTTCATTTGACATTTCCACTAGAAAAAGCTGTCTTGATGACATTTTTTTTCACAAAAAGATAAGCCATTGTGAATTGCAGAAACCTTGCATTTCAAGTACTTTTTGGTTTGTTTTTCCCAAGCTATACTGGACTGATACATGATCTTTTGGCAAATCTGTATTGTGATGAAAGTACAATCAGTTTCTGAGTAATTGCAAAATTATTTTGACTTCAAGAGATGCTTATCCTGAATGCCAGCTGATGCAGTACTTTCTCACTTAACAGCAGTAAACAGTATTCCTGAATGAGCTGTACTTGTTGTTCAGAAATCATTTAGAGCGATCATATCTGAAGGAGGTGTGCTTTACTGGGGCCTGATTTCCTCCTGTCCATCAATGCATAACATGGGCCTGGGAGTAAGGTAGTTGCTGCTGCCTCTTGCTTTTAGAAAGCCCCTTAAATGTACAGTTCTCCATATGCATCTTTGCCAGAAAAAGTAACATAGAACACCAGATACACGTGTACAGTTACAGCACACTAACATTATCTATGTACGCTGTATGTAACACTACCAGGTACAGTAGTGTTGCATGGACCTTCCCAAGATCCCCATCAGTGCAAAAAACACCAGCACAGTTACTGATGGGCACTTCTGAGTTTGTTATTTCTATTGCCATAATCTAGGATCCAGCTTCCCCAGCCAGCTCATCCACTGCCTCAGATATTCCTGAGCAAAATAACTGGCTTTGTGATCTTCATCTCTGTCACTTTCCAAAACTGGAGAAGTTGCCTATGTTTCCAGAGACTGAATTTCCATTTGTTACAACCTCATGAATTCAAGACTGCCATTTCAGATCTCACTACTGTTTGCAGCTGTAAGAGTGGATGGTTCCAGGACCTTAGTTCTTACAGGTTTGGTTTATGCCATCCCTTTCTTTGTAGATGTGTCTGCCTTTGGTGTCATCGGTTTCTAACACTGTAGGCATTCTTACTTCTTCACATTTTTGCTGAAGGAAACTTTTTGTAGCTGGGAAAACCACTCAATCCTGTAGTTTAACAATGCTAAATGCAGATCTTGGTTAACCTCTTCAGTCTTTTCAGTGGGTGGTTTCTTATTTTGATATTGCTTTCTACCAACCTGTGGTACTGAGTGCAAATTTGGACTGGTAGCAAAATGTCTTGCACTGCGTTCACCACAAACTGCTTAAACTCAGATCCACTAAACTGTGGCTTAGTGTGTTAACCATTAAACTGTGTTAGCCATTAGCTGTGTCAGACAATTAGAGCCAGCAAAAACGGAGGTGATCACCTTTATTACTGTCTAATAAGGCTGCCTCTGAAATAAATACCTCATTTCTCCACCATAAAGAAATCAGCTGACCAACTGTTCCCATACCATGGGAGTTTTCACTTGACTGGCCTGTACTTTCAGTATATGTGACAAGCCTTAACAGGTTCTCTTTCCCTTGGAAGATATCCTCAAACCCGTTTTCAACTGTTTTGATCTTCTGCCTCTTTGGTGAGTTACCTCTTTAATGAGATGAAGGGAGTGGCATGTTTTTATTCACGGATAACTTTTTTCCCTTGGTGTGATTATAAACTGTACTTCTTCCAATTTGCTAATTGCCCATGAGTTTAGTCACAGCTCTAACAGGAATTAGCTCGCTACAGTAGTCCTGAGCTTCACCTAATTATGGTCAATTGCCTATGGTTTTGCTTTCAATGCTAACATGCTCATTCCTGGCAACACTTCAGCTTGCGCCAACATCTATGTTGAAGGCACAGGCATTTCACTTGCTTTCAAGGATGATAGTGCTTTAATCCTCTGCAGCACTGCTAACCGGTCCCATGAAAAGTCATCTGAGGACATGGTTCTGTTGTCCTCTTTGTCCATGGTGGAGAACCTCTTGGAAAGTGACAGAAATTACTGTGGTTCCTGAAGGTTTTTCCAAATACCAGCCATTGTCCTCACTTGAGTTGTTTGCAGGTCTGTGTGCTACTTTATGGGAACACTCAGTATACCATTCTGCTGCCACTGTCCTGTCTTGTAACAGCCTACATCCTCTGTTGCATGATAGCACTGTCTTATGGAAGTTTTAGTCTGAATTAGGTAACTTCCTTTGGCTGACAAATTTTCCTCCAATAGATTTTGACTGGTGTTTCTCAGGTTCTAAGCATGTTTGCTTTCTTCCTACAGGCTCAGCTCCTCAAAATCAAGGAGCTTGGCTCTTCAAACCCCTAGCAGACCCTAATTCCGCTGCATTTTTGCCTGGTTATTGTACTGTTTAATGGCATATGGTTCACATGTTTCATTTTTATGTGAAAGCCAGTATTCTTCAAATTCTGTGATACAGCATCCTGGTGAACCTCAGATGTCAGGCTTAATTCAAAAGTATTAGAAGCATCCAGTACTTCAGCATCAGCTATTATCAAAAATAAAGCCACCTCCATCTGATGTAGAAGCATTAAGCTGAAGAGTCCCTTTGCATGATTTCCCACAGAGGCCCACGTTCTAGCAGTGGAGGCCAGAAAGACACAGAGCATCCACACTTCCATAAAATCACCACACGTTACTGCCCAGCACCTTAGAGCAAACCAGTTTCCTTCTTTTCCTTGGACCCCGCTATCTCTTGGCAGACAACAAAGCCCTACTGAAACTGGCTCAAATTACTCTCCATACTCCCAGAGGGCACCAGCTCCTGTGAGGTGAGGACTTCATTCTTCCAGTCAGAGCATTCTCTTATGGTTTTTTACCTATGGATACCATGGTGTTGCTCAGAATCAATTTAATTCAAGGGCTAGGATTCACCTAACTAAATGTAGACATGTATTCTGTAGATGGATATTTTGTAGGTGTGTATATTTGACCTGGTCACCAGCATCAGTCTTTGTCATCAGTGGGGAGAAATACAGACATTACTGGGGAGCAGCTATTCTCAGCCTGAGGTATGTGTCTGGACAAATCAGGCTCTGAAACCTCCAGTTTCTCTCCACTGATTGTAAGGTTTGTCCAGACTGGCTGCTGCAGAGGTAAAAGTGAGATTCACAGGAGTCTAGTGTTAGGTGAGAAGTATCTCACTGAAGGAGTGTGACAGAGGTCTGCTTTGTTCAGTCTCTCATTGCCAACTCTTCAGCAGAGAGCAACATACACCTGGGCACAGGAATGGGATCTATCCAGACCTTATGAAGGTCTTCAAGCTTTGATCATGGAAGGAAAGTAGTTTCTCCTGGAAAAGGATGCAGTAGCTGGAAGGATGCAGCCGCCAGGTTCCAGTTTGCTAAGTTTCTGCTTCAAAGTGCCATCTTAGACATAATGCTGGGTGCATCAAATACTGACATTTTCTTCACAGACAAGAAAATGCATAAAAATTCCCAGTGAAAAACATGGTTTGTGCCATACTGGTAGCAATGTCACAGGAAGAGAGTGTTGTGCCATTTCAGCTCTGTAGACAAAAAACGGGTCTGCCAAATTTTCTAGTTTTACTGTGACTGTGGGAAAAGAGATGCAGAAGAGACCCCAAGATAGTAAAGGCTGATCTACATACAAAATACGCACCGAGCAGACTTGCAGTTGTTCAGCATGTGCTCAGGGCTGACCAGGAGATACATAATCCTTCTAGCATAGCACCGAGCTCCAGCTGGTATATTCTCATGAGCAGAGGTAGTTGCCTCAGGCTTAGTACTCTGCTGTCAGGGGTGGTGATGTTACTGTGATCCGGGAGGGGTGCAGAGTGCAGACATGCGGCTGCACTTGCATCATGCATTGCCAAGAGCGGTTACCACAAAAGCTGTTTGCCTTTTGACCTTCCCTGTGAGTCTGTGCTGACCAGAGCTACATGGCCCTTGGCTGGTAAGCAGGCCTTGCAAAATAATCTCTTGTTTGCCTGTGAACACCATCCCCATTGATCAGTTTCCAGCTGGCTTATATTGATTTAGTTTAATTCAATGCAAGTGTTTTGCATGTAGAAAAGGCTCCATCAATGTTCCCATGAGGTCTAAGTCAGTTCCTCTGTCTCTCTTTAAATCCTATTGTCACTCATATGTAGCTTCCCTACACTCAGTACATGCCTATTCTTGGGGGGGAGCAATTGCCAGGGGCTTAATTTTAGAGAGGAATGCTCACCCTGCTCTCTGGGAATGAAGCCTGGTGTAGCCAACTTCAAAGACTACACAGATCGTTGTTGAGCTTAGAAGACATCTTCCCCTTTACTGGGATTTGCTATTGTATCTCTTTTGCTCTCATCTTCCCTTTCAGGGCATGAGAGGCCTCAGGTGCTTTCCAGAGTCCTTCCATCTTTGGACGCTTTCAAATGCACTTAGTGCTCTGCCTCTTGCACTGAACATCACTGAGCTGACTGAGAATGCAGTGGATTTAATGGGATCTGTTCTTAAAGAATCCATCATTTGGCTCTTCTGTTTACACAGAGCCCTGGCATTCAGGCAGCACAGACCTAAAAGAAGGGTTATTTTTAATTCCAATAAGCACAGAAGGAGAGAGTTCTTTGCCTTCTCCCTTCACATCACATCACAATTTTAATCCTAACGAAGGACTTCACACCAAAGATAATAAAGGGACGAACTATTTTTCCCGTGTGTCTGTTATTTTTCTGACAGACATATGCGTTTGTTTATTTCTAGGTTATAAAATGCAATTATCATGTTCTCTGAAGTACACATGTAAAATTAAAAACATGTTGAGTCAACTTGCTGCTTAATTCATGTTAATTAAACTATTCAATGGGAAGGATGTTCCTGGTTAGGTTGCTTCAGTGGGATCTGGATTTTATTCCTGGCTCTGCCACAGATGCCTGTTTGATTCATGGCAAGTCACTTAATCTCCCAGTTTTTCAGTTCTTCATTTCCAAAATGAAGATGATTCTCCTTCATCTTGTCTGCTTTGACTGTAAAGGCTTGAAGCAGGGTACATTTAGCACACCATTCAGCATAGTATATTCTAAATTTAATTTATAATTGTACATATTGATTAAGTCATTTTGTCTCCAAGAAAAAACAACCAGTGCAAGTCCTTCCCACTGCATGGGTTTGAAAACAAATATACTTTCCACCAAAGCCAAACAGGCAAAAAGTCAGAGGTCTGCCAGATCATGCTCATAACTGAGTTTTCATCAATGGGAATCTGCTGATCTCGGGTTTCCAAACCCTAGGCTTTTATTCTGGAAGTCGAGAACTCACCTTGAAGAAGAGCTCAGCTCTTTCATTGTATTCTTAAGCTTTGCCTAGGATAAGGAGTGTGTGGAATCTCATCAGGTGTTTTACTACAGATCATGTCCAGGCCTGTGGGTTAGGTAAGACAGAAACTCCGGCTTGAGCACACTTGGCCAGCACGCCTGGGTAAACTCAACCTCATGTGAATGGCTGAAGAACATACTTCACTGTGATGGCTCCTCACATCTCCATCTGTGAAATAATCAGTCTCAGAGTAGGCTACACCCTGCTAACAGGATCTACCCCTGATTAACCAGGTAACTACTTAGGAGCAGTGATGATTTCCTATCGCAACTTGACGTAAACTCATTTCTGCTGACCATCTTCCCATTACACCCGCACATGTCTGCTTTCCTGTTTATTCACCAGTTGTGTTTGCCTGGATGTTTGCCTTATGGTTTTGTACAATGCCCAGAACACTGAAGACCTCATCCTCAAGCTGGGAGCCCTGGAGGAGCAGATACCAGAGGAGATGGCCTCTGTTTTCAGTCAGTGATGGCTATAGCTGAATCATGTTCTTAAACTGATCAGCTCTACTAAACCCGAGATCTAAGCCCTTTCTTCATATCTGGGATATCAGGCTATATTTGCAGTAAAGAGGGTGAGTGGGAGCTAATGCATGGTGGAATTACACTGTTACTTTATTACCTGACAGAACTCAGCCAGAGTGCTTTTTCAAAGATACCTGTGGTCAGACTAAGACACATACAATAGATCACAGTATGTTTGGGGCTTAATTCCTTCCTGCCCCAGAGCAGTGTAAAGGTTAGGTGAGCCCTACAGCTTTCCTATATGCACAAAGTCCCAATGTAGGCGGACTTCTACCATCCTACAACTCCTTTCTTCACTTGGTATACATCATACCATCCTTTGTAAATGCAAATGAGACACATCTAACATGAGGTTCACTATATGAGCTCAGGCTGTCATGTCACAGAAGAGTCCCAGCCTAGCACTGCTGCCAAAACACACATGAATTTCAGGGCCCATACTCCAAATGGACTTCAGCTAAATTATATACTTTCCATAGCCAACCTGGCAGCAAGACCCAGACCCCAGGCATGACCCAAAGGACCAGAATAGCCATTCTCCTGTGGCTTGTCTGATCATGGTCACGGAGAGGTGTTGGTGAGAATAGCAGTAGCAGTAAGTTTTCTCAATGTCACCTGGAGTCAGTAAAAACCCCACTCATTATAAAAATTTCATGCAGAGTCTAAGTTTGCCCTTCTCATTGCTGAATTCATTTGCCCAACAACATTGTAGGCTGCATGATGCAACTCACCCTGCTCATGAGCAACATAATCTCCCTTGGGAGAAAAGTTGTGGCCACAAGCTAACACTCCTGAGACAGATCAGACTAATGAGCCTGAAACAGAGGTCACTGAAGTTCAGAGCTGGTTCACTTTGCACCTGGGTTTTTAATTCTTCACGTCTCTGGTTCCCATCAATGAGCTATAAGCAAAGGAGTGCAGTAGGAACCAAGGATCAGAGTGTTCTTGGGTGTCTGCCTCCCATAACACTCACATTGAATTAAAACAAATAGCCTCTGCTTCACCCTGTTTAGCCAGCTCACTTGCAATTCACACCTATCCCATACAGCCGTTTCCGTTTTCATTTCTTCTGCCCGATTCACTGAAAAATTCTTCCTCCCTCTTTCCGTAAACTCAGCAGCTTGTTTCTGTTGAAGTTAAAAGTCAGATGTTAACTTAGATGGTGATTAATGCCTTGAAAAGGTCAGCTTTGAATCTCACTGCCAAGTTCACCCATCTCTCTGGGCAACTCCTTATACCTCTTCTCTTCCCTTCATAACATATTTGTAGTTGAACATAATTAAAACTGACATGCTACTTTACATCTTGAAAGCATAGTAGTTGTAATCTCACTTTTGGGTGTTGGGAAATGTTTTGAGGCTGGGCTTAGAGAAGAAGAACCTCTTTAATCCACCTCTCACACGAACTGCTTGCACTCTGAAAACCTGATCTCTGACTGTCTGTCTAGTGCTGTGTACCACCAAACCACCTCTCCAAGCAGCTTGGTGGACCTGAAGGATTGAATTCAATCTAATTATTGTCATCTATTGGTGGGGTCACGGAAGGACCACAGCAAATTTTACAAACAAACTAAAGGGTCCTCATTCTCCCTCACTCCCAAGCTGGGGCAGTCTTTGTAAGCTTGGACAAATAATCTCACCACTTTGAAGACTAAAGCTGGGTTTGTCACATACTGCACAGCTCAGCTTGTCACGGTTCTGTCTGGGCTTCTGTATGTGCAGTGTCGCCAAAGAAGCACCTCTGCTGTGCATCAAGAGATGCAAAGTAACCCTTTTGATAGGTAATATTTAGGGAATTTGATCTTGGAGCCTCTCGCATGGAGAAATATATTAGGAGCAAGCGCATTTCGCCTGTGAGTGTTTTTGTTTTCTTGTTCCTTTTGAAGTAAAGGAGGAAATGTGGGAACTATTTCTAAATTACCCATGCAGCAGAGTGACAGAAGAAACCCAGAAACAGATAAAGACCAACAGCTGGAACACATTGTGGTACAAGGAAGCAATTAGCCTATGGCTTAAAAGAATGAAATCACATATAGAAATTATGTGGGTCCCCTAGCATTACTTTGGCAAACTGGAAACTCTGGGGCAAAGGAGGCTCATGGTCCCAGGCCAACGCTGGTGTGGTAGGGAGTTGTGCTGCCCAAGAGGGAAGAGTTCCAGCCTTTCCTTAACGGTCTCATATGAGAGCTTGCAGATGTGGGAGAAGAGATGAGAAGGAGGAAGGAGTCAGCCACTTCCACTCTCTCTGAGCTTTCCCAGCACTGCTCCAAGTTCCCGGAAGAGCTTGCTTTTCCCTTCCCTGGGGATGCCCTGAGGTAGCCTTTGGTCCATCTACCTCTGGGAGCTTGCATCATAAACGGGTGACTGACTGCAAACCTCTCAGCTGCTCTCCTACTTTTGGTCAGCCACAACTTCGGGCACAAAAGGCCATCCTCATAAGGATTGCTTAAAAGTTACATCATCAAGCAATAAACCAGTGAAAATACCTCAGGGTGGGAGAGGAATTTGAGATAAATGTTCTTTACCAGGCATTGCAAAAGAAACCATAGCCTCATCAGAATGAATAAGCTAACTCTCATCACCTCAGTGTGGCCAGGCCTTCAGTCTTTACGTGTGGGATGCCATGCTGCTATAGTGATGAGTTCGGGATAGCTTTCACTGCATGAAGTCAGACAGCTGGATTGATGGTTGTAATCAAATTTCCTGCTTCAGTTACAGTTTTACCATCGAAAGCCTCAATTTATTCAGCAGTCATACTAATAGTGGAATTTGTTTCAGGAGGGACCCCATTTTCCACTCCTAGTTTCTGAGAGCTGGTTAATCCTTTCATGGGACAGGGTTCGTATATCATGCCTCATAAAATCCCTATATGAGGATTTAGGAAGAAAGGATGGGATTTGTCGTAAGTACTCCATGAGCGTGTCTTCATAGCAGGCACAGAGATAGCCAACCAGATGGCTTCACCCCATTAACTTCTCACAGGTGGAGACCAAGGTCCAAAAATACACAGCAGTCAGATCAATCTGTGCTAATCTCCCTCTTCCTCCCTAGAAAGGTCTGGGAACAGAAACACCCAAGCTGTCCCTGCAAAAGCCATTTCATCCAGCTCTACATTTCATAGCTCCAAACAGGTGAGCCTGCACCATGATGTGCTTTGTGAGCCTATCAGCCCAGAGGACCTCCATTCAGTGTCCCTGTCTCGCCGTGCAGTGGACATGTCAGCCCCAGTCGCACTGAGGTTATGGAAAAACCCACTTCATACAAAGGGCCACAGCAGCGTTTGTGCTATTGGGATCCCTTCCCACCAAGGACTAGCGCTAGCCCTGTGTGGTGCAGGATCAGTTTAAAATAACTTCACTTTGAGCGCCCCATGGAAATCCCCTGCCAGTCACCCTCCTCACGTGCTTTTTGTTCTGAGAATCAACAGGCCTCAAAGAGCAGCCTCAGAAGAGGCCACATCTGTACAGAGTTTGCTTTCATCCCCACAAGGGTTCCCAAACAATGCCAGTGCCAGCCGGAGGTTTGCTGAATGGTATGAGAACCAAAGCCTTTCTTTGCTTTCTGTTCATCCATTAAAACCTTGTGAGTCAAAATTAAGAGGACAGGAGTGGGAGCGTTTGGAGGCTGTGGTTTCTCACAAATGCCTAAAGCTAAGTACTAATGAGAAAGTTTCAAAAAAAAAAAAAAAGGAAAAGTCTGCAACCCATCACCACAGCAATGGCACAATTAGAGACAAATCCAGTGTGCGCTGCTTTACATTTATGATGCAGACAAACTAATTTAGCTAATTAGGGCTGTCTACAAAGCACATATGAAATAGTACTCTGTCCTGAAGTCCAGTATCAGAGATTCCTGCTACTGAAGCCCGCAAGTGTAGGGACACGCAGCCTAAACACCTGCTACTGTCTGAGCATGGAATTAGCTGAGCCACCTCTGCACAGCAAATGTTGAACATTTTCTTCATTGTCCACCCACAACTCATGTGTGAAACCCCATCAGCTGAGAAGCCCGCAAGGAGAAGTGTAAACATAACTCCCTTTGAGTTCAGAGTTTGAGAAACAAAGCCAAGAATAAGTGAAAAGCTCCGTTGGCTTCTCCCGCTTGAGACTAGGTTGTATCTCACAGGTTTTGAGTAGCCCTAAGCAGGTTAAGGTGTGATTTAGCTTCGAGAGAGGAAACATTTTGTCTTTGTCAGTGCAGACTTCTGATGTTGTTTGAAAGGAGCTCCTACTTTGCTGAAGTTTGCTCTATATATTTTGATAGCAACTCTTTGTGCAGCACAGAAGCCCTGAGCTTCTAGAGAATTTCAGCTGCTGTGTTTCCAAGGTGAGGGCAGTATCTCCATGTTAAGTCCAGGACATCTCTAAAAGACTTCAGCAACCAGTTTTGGAAAGTAACTTAATGCCATAAAGTCTGATAGGAAGAAAAGAAGTAGAATTATTAAGGAAACAAGTACCAGTCTTCATAGACTAGTTTCAGACTTTGCCTCTGAATGAGCCTAGTGCTCATGCAGCAATGGAAGGACAACGCACTGGGTGACAACTAGATAGCATAGGCAACTGGTACCTCCACTTCTCTTGCCTCACCCTCTGTGCCCAATACTGCCTCCAGCCAGAGTGCCAAGCTTGAGCTCCCCTGTGAGCCCAATGCCCTTCTTTCGGGCATATGCCCATTTACCTCCATATGGGTTTCTGCCCATCTTCCGAAATCCTACCTGGATCCCATGACAGCCTCAGTAATGTGCCTGGGAAAGAAACAAATACTTTCCTCTACTGGGCGTGGACCAGCTCACTCACATTTGTCTCATTTATCCCAGAGAAATGGAGATATTGCCTCACAGATGAAATCAGCTCAGGTCTCCACCTCTTTTTCCAGTAAAGGGCGAACCCTTTCTCTCTAGACAAAACAGAAGGAGTGGGCTCACGGAGACCACAGCATCCTTTGCTCCTCCAGGCTTGCCCAAGCAAAAGAAGAGGGTCTATGTGTTACTCCAAAAGGAATTTCTCTGCTTCCTGCCGCTTGCCATTCCTGGCCGCTGCAGCCTGCATACGATACATCAATGTGTATGCTCAGCAGGGAAAAAATGCCACTGACTGAGGTGGTGGTTGAGAGATGAAAAAGGCTGATCCACACAGTGGTTTCTTCTGTCTTCCTCTAAATGTGTTCACTTCAGGAGCCCCTTTCTCATTAGAGCCAGAAAATATGTAAACAGAAACCAATCCCTGCTGAAAATAACCCTGCTTATGTCCTGTATGGAGCCTGCTTGACTCTCCTGCTGGGTTTGACTCTTAATGACAAACTAGGTTGTTACTAGTTGAAGTTTTCATATAGGATAGTTGCACATGACACCCACTGTACACATTTCTTCCATTTCATCAGAAGCTTGGACGGCTTTAGCAAACAGGTGGAGCAGGGTTGTGCCTTATCTCATGGAATAAGCCACAAGAGGGAGACAGATACCCATGTGGTGCCATTGGGGGCTCATGCCCTTAATGCTTGGGTCGGAAAAGGTTTTCTCAGCTCTTGAGAGCTTTCAAGGTTTCAGATTCTTTCCCTAACCTAAAGTCAAAATCTCAAAAAGCCTCAAGAATGAAGCATGGAGAAATAAAATACATGCCAAAAAAACTTCCCCTTTGCAGTTTGAAAGTGTTTAATTTCCCTTTTGGATTAAAAAAGAGAAGATAATTGTTGCTCATTCACAGACTCATTGAAACATGACACTTTCAGCTTTCAAAATATGGAGTCTTTGGAACCTCATTTTCTTCCCCAAGCAACTGCTGATTTCAGCAAGATGGTGAAATAGAGCCCTTCCTACAGTTTTTGGCTCCTACCAAGAACATGTAATTTGGAAGTTCCTAAGAAATCTCAAGAGACACAGAGCTAATTCAATCATAGGATACAATTGCTGCCTTTCATGTCCTCAGTCTCTTTGACATGGGTCAAAAATTAGTCTGGAAACACACAGAAGATTTTTATCTGGAGAAAGAAACTAAAAACTGTAGCACAAGAATGAGGATATAAGAAAAACAAGGCTCATACTTGGGCCCCACCTGCTCTAGCTGCATACAAAAGATGCCACAACTTCAGGGTTCAGAAGAGCTGCTGCCAGTGTTCAACTCCATGTACAGCCTATGGAGGAGGTAGGTCCATGGAACAGGGCTTTGGAGACACTCCCCACATATATGTCCCAGAGCACAAAAAGTAGGGTATGTATATCTCACTGACAGGCCACATTAGTGAAATGTTTGAATTCCTGCATGAGCCCAAGGACTCAAAATGCTGAAAATAGGATCTGCCTGTAAAACAGGACAAACTGGGCCCACAGCATAAACATTTCTCATGTGAGAGAGTCAGTGGACAAAAGAAATGGGGTGGAAGTATCTGGGCTGTAGGTGAAGAATACACCTACTATGAATTCAGTCTGAAAAAGACATTCAGTAGAAATTATTATAAGGGAATGGTGTGACGTATGGCTGCATGTCACAGTCCATCCATCTCTACAACTGAAATAAAACACTAACGTAAAAGCACACAATCATAGGGCATAATATGAGATAGAAACTACTCTTCTGCTCAACCCTATATGACTGACTGAGGCTACATTAACAGCAGCAAAGCATACAGTGCCAGTTCTCTGGCAAATGTGGCATGGAACAATCCCAGGTGTGCTATCAATCTCTTCTAGCTTCCAGACTGTCCTATAGGGTACAGCTGCAGACTTATGCTGGTTTCCATATTGTGCTTTGGAATAGTTCGGGAGAAGGCTATTTGGCTTGACATAGAATATGCCAGAGATCAATCTAACAGTTTAATAGGATATTCAACTCAGGGTTGTTTTCCTTGCTATGTCATTGCTCTGTTTACTTGTATAGATGTAGCCTGAGATGCCAGCTACGGGGTGACACTTCCCATATTCCCCCTACTTCTTTATGTCCAAAGTTCCTTATGCTCTGGAGCATTAATCAGTATTACTAGCTGTGCTTTTAAAAAAGGTATAAAAGTAAAGCATGGATCTTTCAAAAAAAGGCCTACTGTGACTGCCTGGTTCTCTGTGCTACTGTTTCTATAGCTCTGAGTGCTGAAGAGTAGCAAGAAGGAAGGAGATGGTGACCCATTGCCCAACAGCTTTTGGGAGCCCAGAGGGTATTTGAAATGTTCCAGTGGCCCATGGTATTCTGTCCCCTGTACCAGGCAACATCCATGGCTCATTGCTTGTTGCCTTCTTCCTGCCAGCATCTGACAAGGCAATGTCAGCCAAGGGCGCTGAGGGCCATTGGCACAATTACAGTAGCATGAGACTTACAAATAAGACATCAGAGCTGTTTCTCGATGAGTGTACTAATAAGCCCAGAGCCCACTTCTCATTTTACACTGACTGCACCACTCTCAAATATGCTACAGAAGGTTGTGAAACCACGATCAAGCCCTTGGAGTCGTGTGTGAATCTCTCCTGAGCTTTGCAGTCAGGCACACGGCTTCACTTTGTGTAAAACCTGGGGCGAAAACAGTATTCACTTTGCCCTTTGGAGACAGGAAAGCGCTTGCAGCAGACTGTGTGGTGAGGTTAGAGACCAGCAGTAACAGGGGAAAGATCAGCTTCCGTGAGACCTAATTACTCCTGTGGTGCCTGTTGCGGAAGGTTGTTTTCCACTGTGAAGTTCAGGGAAGTTCTGTTCCCTCCAAAGAAACCCCATGCTGCTCATTTTGAAACCAGTGAGAATTCAGAGTTTGCCCAAAAAAGAGACAGGGATGCCTTGAGAGTGAAGAGAGAGCTCTGTCGGCCAGCGTCTTGTGAGTGTTAGGGGTTCTTGGAAGAAAGATTGCTTTGGCAATCCAGCATAACTCCATAAAGCGTTTTTCCCCCTCTGTCTCCATCCTGTGTCTTCTACCACAGCTTAGGCACTACAGTTTTCCAAAGGTAACCCATCAAAAGAAAATTTCTAGAGTTCCACACCCTGTCAACATCTGTTGTTGACCGCCTTTCTCTCTGTGGTGTGTTTACATGAGGAAATAAATTTTCAAATTAGAGAAAAACACAGCAAAAAGTACCCAATCTACATCAGGGGAAGAGGAGACTCAAGAGTTTCCTCTTCTCTTCCACTGCACCCTGCCAAAATATATTTAAACCGTTTTCAATGCCCTATTTCTGGCAATGTTCAAGGCCAGGTAGAATGGGGCTTTGAGCAGCTTGGTCTAGTGAAAGGTGTCCATGCCCATGGCAGGGGGTGGAACTGGATGAGCTTTAGGGTCCCTTCCAACCCAAACCATTCTATGATTCAACATAAGGAGGTGGGAGAATGTATTCATTCTCCCAGCAAACAAGAAGAGACAACAGGCTTCCCTGAAGGCAACACTGCAAAGTACTGGCTAAGCAAACACCATGCATGGAGAAATTGAACATTTCTATGTACTCATAACAACCTTTAAAAAAACTTGGCTGTATTTTAAGGTGTGGTGATGGGGATTTATTGACCAGGACTGCTAGATATGTGTGTGAATATAACCATGTGCACAGGCATACACACACACTATATTATTTTCTTTTTTGCTGAGCATCTGGTTGTCTGGATAAGTTCATAGAATTCTCACACTTGAAGCTCCAAGGGAATGAGAGTAATATCAAATGCTCCCACTCTTATCCTCTAAGTGCTGAGGGGGACTTCTGGGAACCCAAAAGCATCCTGTCTCAAATAAAGGAGAAGTTAAGTAACATTAGAGGTGGAATTAATGACAGAAAGTTCCATTTTTGTGCTTAACCCTTTCCACTCACTTCCATGACCTGTTCTAACCACAGCAAGTGTTAGGAGCCCTGAAACATTGGTTTGTGGTTTGTTTACTCAGGGATGTGGGGACTAAGTCATGTTGTTGTTGGGTTTCCTTTTTTGTGTGTGTGTGTTGTGCTTTTTAAAAGCAATGATGGAACCAAAGGATATTTTTTCACCACCCTGAAGGATCTTTGCACCCTAAGACACTGCTGACATCATTTAGTAGCACAATTGATTTATGCCATATCCGCGTTTAGTTATTCACTATGTTCATTCCTATCTGAAGCTGGAGGTTTTAGCTCCAGTGTTAAAAGAAATGAAAAGTCCAGCCATCTAAAACATCTTAAATCTTACCCTTTGGTTTGCTCTCATTCCTGGTCCTCCCATTGCTCTCACAGGTATCCAGGCCTGCAGCTGTGAGGTCCCCTTCAAAGTACTGAATGTTTTCTCTCCCCCCAAAACCTTGAATGAATCGGCAGCCTCATTCTTGCCTCTTCTTTACACCACCTCTAGAGCTTGCCTGCTTGCTAAAAGTTTGGTCTCTGCCCTCATAGAGCTTTGCATAAAGTGTGTTAGCTTATTCCCATTTTACATTACAAGCTTTCTGTACAGACTACTAAAACTACCATGGAGTAAATCATCTACCTCATCCTGAGCACTGATTTCATCACCCAGCTCAATAAAGCTCTGTGAAACTTAACTCATCCTAAAATTACATGCTGTCTTCTCTTTTGCTGAAAGGAGCACTGTTGTGTTCCAGCTGACATCCCATCTATCAGTCACCATACTGCTTCAGGTCCTACTTTGTACAAAGATGTCTTGATCAAGCTGTTACTGAACTCCTCCTTTCACAAGTGTCCCATCATTTTTCTCATCATAACGCCTATGTCCTTCTTCCTTCAGAGACCCTTGAGAATACCTAGTCTTTCTCAGGATTTACTTCATCTGAGCATAGGCCCTCTTTCCCCAGCTAATGATGTTTTCTTCATTGTGCTATAATTATAATACAGTCGTGAATGTGTTTTAAATGTGTGGTTTACAGTCATGTGTATGTTTTAAAGGAACCCATATCACATTTCTTTAATAGAGAAGAGATATTATTTTGTATTTCTTGACACGGTCTCCCACCATTGCTCATTGTATTTCTGATCTGGTAAACAGCAGAGGGGAAGGACTTGTCTGTCATAGTCGTTGGCTACCACAAACCTCCATGGGGCTACAGTATTAATCCACTGAGTGATCCATGCTGCGTGCAGTTGTTCATTACATAAACTCGTGAGTAATTAAGTGAGCAGTAGGGAGTGCTACTTCTCCTCTGTATTTCACTACACAGCTCTGACTTTGCCATGCCTGGCAAGGCTGGCATGCAAGCAGTGTTGAACTTCAGCTCAGATTTTCAGGAAGATAGTTCCATAAACACAATGACATCGTGTCATGACATCATTACTTTCCTGTAGGTTTGAATCAGCTTGCTTACTTTTACAGAAAATTATATATATTCACTGCTCCTCCAACTTGACATCAGGGAAGTGCCACACACAATTGCTTTCAACGTTTAGCTCTCAAGTGCATGAACAACATTCCCATAATCCATTAAGTACCCACCCAGAACAGACTTTGTCATCATAAAACTAAAGGCAGCTAAATAAACAGAAAGGTCAGTTTTAGACTATAAAAGCTTGAAAAAACCACATTACTTCTGGGGAAAGGGTAAACCAAAAATTACAGTACGTTGTGCTATGGGGGCTTCTGTCCTGATTGAAAACACCAGGTAACACAATACTGGTGCCAAGAGACCGAAGTTTTAATGTCTCCATCTCCCCAGGTCCTTCCTAATATCATATCATCCATGATGTCATTGCACCCTGGACTATTCATTTTAGCACTGACTGGAAAGGCTTTGCAGAAGAAACAATTACACTGGAAATTGGAAGTACACTGTATGAGATGAGATGAGATAGATAATGTGAACAAATGCACAAAACTAAACACATCAGAAGGAAATCAAAAGAGACATTCTGCATTGCTTATGGACTACAGGACAGTACACAAAACCAGAGACCTTAGATCTTGAGGGCTTCAGTGAAACAGAAGAGTGGAAAGCAATGTATATATGGGGCAAATGAGGTTTCATCTAAGATTCCTCCTTTAAGATCAATTTAGATCCAACACTGTTCTACTGGTCCACCAGCAATAAATACAGAAACTGTTCATGTATTTACAAGAAGTATTGAAAACCTCGGTATTTATTGGAAAGGAGGGGCACAGGGTAAAGGGGAAAGTGTCATAGTTTACAGCCATGTGTTTTCAAATAGAGGCTAATGCATGCATACCGGCACTCACTTTTACACACCAGTGCCAAAATACTCATGAACTGCAAAGTGATCTTTGCAGTGACACTTCACACAAAGCAGAGCCCTTAAAATCAGGGGCTAAAATGATATACTTTGGGCCACCAGTGTTGTAAGCTGGAAATAAGTTCATGACTCTCCCTTCACTCCTACCAAAGATGGCTTTGCTGAGTTCCAAGTTCAGGATTCAAACTCCTGTTTGACTCTGAACAGGCATCTTTATACACCAAGTTCTAGACACATACGTAAACTTTGCCATCTGACGGCTTTTGTGTGACAACATCTGGGAATACATTTATGGGATGTTAATTCAAAGGGATGAGTTATGCATATGAACTAACACCCTGAGTCTGATCACCAAGCTAGCTGTAGTGCTACAGTCCCATCCCAAAAACTGCAGACATCATCTATACCAGACTGTCAACAGTTCATGCACACTTTGAAAGCATCAAAATGTTTTTTCCCATTTTCCAAGAAAATACTGCCCTTAGAACATATAAACAAACACATAGAAATACACAGACATATTTCTTTGCATAATTTCAGCAAAAACATGCTTTTCTTATTAAACTCTGGTGCTATCCTTTCATTATAAGCATCTTCTTTTCCAGTAAATCTGTGACTAAGTATGTGTAAATACTGATCTCAGGGGTCTACCCCTGTGGTGGCTGTGGCCACCCCCAGAACTTCTCACTATGTACCTGTGTGAATTTCCTCATAGTCGTGTGTATGATACATTCTCCCTTCTTTTGGCTCCCCTATCCACCTTGTTGCTTGCCAAATATGCTGGCTGGCTATCTGTTAGCAACAGAAATGGGACTTGAATCCCAACAAGACCCTCGTGGATGCTGGAAGTATCCGCACTGACTTCAGTGGAGTTTAGCTGGCTTCCACCACTTCAGCAAGGGCTTCCCAGCTCCATTATTGGGTCGTTGTGGACTCTGGTTGCTTTAGTCCTATCGGCTGTTAAGAGCTTTTGATTTCACTTAACTTCAGCACAGAGTAAGGTCACTCCACTGTCACTAGATAAACCCATTATAAAATGCAGCTAAGTGTATGTGCCATGCTCTGGCACCAGCTGGTCACCCTTATGTGGGACAAGACCATGCCTTACAAGAAAGCTGAGCTCACATCTCCAAGAAGCAAAGAGAAAGGAGAGAGCTGTCACTCACTACTGGTGGTTTATTTAAGGCTAGCAGTAAACTTGGTTTGTTTATTGTATCCCAGCTTTCTTTGCATGTACACAGGAAAACAGATGCTTCCCACTCCCAGGCCCCATGCGTGAGCCATGCTCCCTCAGCAAAACCCACAGGTAGGGTACACAAATGAGGCAGCAGACATGTTGCTTCCTGCCTCTGGCTGCTCTGAGCTAGTGATAGGGAATTATCTATCCCACACACTTCTTTGGCCTCCCTGGCAGGGTATCAGGCCAGCTCACAGCATGCACTTTGCTTTTCCTGTGCGGTAAGAACAGCTTCAGCCTCTGCTCACAAACAGGGAACAGAGGCCAGGGCTTGCCAGCACTTCAGCTCTAACAGTGCGCATGGGGCATGGATGACAGTGCTGGGAAGCAAGCCAGGTCTCCCAGAGCCTGAGCAGCTGGGTACCCTAACTGCTAGGTTACCTTTCATCTTCCATCATTAAAGGCCTGGCATGGTCCCTCCATAGCCCTGTCTTCAGTGAGCCTCAGGTGCAGTCCTCCACTCATTCGTTTATGTCAGCTGCAAATTAAGTTTCAGGCTCTTACAATGCATTAGAGAGGCAAAGGGGAAATAGAGCACAAACTCACGTGCCTGGACATATGCTTAATCATAGGGCTTCAAGATGGGAACCTATCGCAGTCCTTTGCTGAAAGAGTGGGTGCTGGTCCCTGACTGTGCCAGGACCATGATTTATTGCAGCTGTGGCCATTCTGTGGTCTGAAGAGGACCTTCCGACTTTCTGCTTGAAGAAGGTCCTTACAAGTGACATAGGTTCTTGGACAGCATGATGCACTCCCTGCTCTGCTCTCCTCTGACATTCCTTTACACAAGCAGCTGAAGAGCAAAATATATTAGTGCTCATTGCTAATTTTGTTATTTATAGTGAGCCGCCACAGATGGAGACTGCAGCACCATTCTATCTTTAGGATGCAGCGCCTGCCTGTCCATACAGACAATTGGTAATTAGCACAAGAACAATTTGTTTATTCATTCTTAAACTTAAATAAATAGGACAGCCATTTATCTGTCAAAATTCAACTCCCTCCCATTGCCAGATCTCCATGTTAACTGCTTAATGAATAGAGCTCATTGCTTCAGGCATTTAAGTAAAGATAAAATTTTCTTCTAAAAGAATTCCCATTAAAGAAAATGAATATGCAATAACAAATAACAGGCTATGCACTGAAGGGATAGCATTAAGATCACAAGAGTCAGGAGAGCAGGATAAGGTGAAGATCACAGCGATGCCAAGCAGAGGCATACAAATGCACTAACCTGTATGTAGGTGAGGTATGGTGTATATGTTACCCTGGTTACTCCCAGCTAGTTTCTATCAGTCCAGCCACCCGGCTCTCTGCTCCAAGTAAATCCTTGTGTGAGCATGAAATAGAAGACAGAGAGGATACCTGCAGTTCTCAAGGTAAAATCCCACATGTGCCCTAAGATGCAGTTGCGTGGCTTGGATGGCAGGACCCTGCCCACTGTAAACACCACACAAGCCATGGTGAAGACATGACATATTTTTTCCTATTCTTATTGCTGATTCCAACCCTTCTCTGTTTTCCTTTATTCCCTGTACCAACCACTGAAGTTAGAGAAGAGAGGAAGAAGCTTTATGAATAGATGGACTCCGTGAGTTGCACCCAAGGGTTGGCCCCTGTCCCTTCTCTCCTGGCCCCCACCACTGCTGATTGGAGGGGAATGGGAGCTGCTGAAGGACTGCTTACACTCACGTTAAAGGTCAAAGTAGTCTGTGTGGAAAAGTAAAAACAACAAACCCTTGTCTTTCTCACAATTCAGATATTCTCAGCATCTGAAAATGTTCACTGACTCACACTTGCATGTGCAGCTTCTTTTACATGCATATGGGTATACACACATCCATATGTACAGTGTGGGAAAAGCACTGGGAAACAAATAAGGTTTGAGGTTACTACTATCAGGCAGCAAAAGTAGGTGAGATCTGAGGAATTCTGCCTGGCCTCCATTTTCAACCACATGGGTCCACCGATCCATGTTAGCTATTTACTTATTGTGCTACCACCTGGACAATCTTTATTTGACCATTTTATTCTCCCATCAGGTTACAGGGATGGGGTAAAAGCTACTAAATAAAAGCAAATTATTTCAAATACAGTGGCTGGAATGAAATAACTAATGCGAAGCTCCTTCTTTTGTCTTTCAGCTCACAACTCCAAATTTCCCTGTAGTGGTCAAACTGGGACATGCTCATGCTGGAATGGGAAAGGTAAGTTACAGAATGCACTCATAGCTCCAGAAACAGCTATATATGTGGCACGGCATTCCTGTGATCGTACACAGTGTGGACAGCCAGAGAAGGGGTTAAACCTCCCCACAGCCTATCTGGGTTGCGCTGGCTGTTCCTGTGGGAGAAAAGGCCTTTTTCTGCTGTCACGCACTCGGGGACAGGCAGTGGTATTGGGTTGGAGGCTGTCTGGGATGCGGGAAGGGGGGTTGTGAAGAGTGGGGGAAAAGCTGGCTGGGCTGGAGTCGTTAGGCTCGTCTTTTATATATTTTCTTCTCTCCTGAAAGTGGTAATGCTGTTTATTCAAGCACCTGTAATGTGCAGCTACACCCCATAGCTCTCACAATGAGGAGCAGTGGTCTTTTTGAGAGCATTATGATGACCTGATTCAATAAAACGGGAGCCCTTCAGTTATTTTTTTCCTCCTTGCAAGGAAGAACAAGACCTTACAAAGCAGAATGGCTGGTTGCCTGCCAAGGAATCCTGAAAAACATTTCGCTCCCCAGAAGGACCTGTTTGTTTTTCCCAGGCTCTCTGGGATCTTTATTCCCCCAGTGAATTAGCAGCCCCTGTTTCTTGGGGTGACTGTGCTCCCCTCTCAGTGAGGCATCGCCAGCACATTCCTACTGCATTTTAGCCTCCACTTTCTTGTATATACCTTGTAAAAAAGCATCCCCTATCTGCCTAAAACTTGGTTTGTTCACAAGTAGGGAATTCTGACTTATCATCTCTGAATCCAAATGGGAGGTACATTAACTTTGTACCCCTGTCACAGTGCTTCCCTAGAGCAGACACACCTTCTCCCAGCCTCACACTTCATCTGAAAATTATATATAGGTACAACAAACTTAAACTTGGTCCAGCTTGTTTACTTGTGCTCTGGAAATAGGAGCTCATTCTGGCTTCCTGGATCGCAGTGGAAGCTCTCATAATCTTTCTTGCTTTGGTGACAGTGTTCCCCTGTCTGGATGGTAGCTGCTGGAGAGGAAGCGGGCTCAGATCCCTGGGCCAGTGGTGAAGTTGACTTTCAGCATCAAAGAACAAACATTTAAATAAGCAGGAAATGTTTGTTAAAATATGGTACTGTGTGTGTTAAACAGACAGAGGTGTCATTGAATTAGAGTACACGGAGACAGCCTAGAGCTGCTTGTAAAGTGAGCCACTGAACATGTCCCTAGGAAGGATTTCATTAGCAAAATCCTAACTGGAACACCAGGAGGAAGAAGCCTCTTGCTGAGGAATGGTTTCAAGTTCCTTGAGATCCTGCAGTCCTGCATCTCTCTGCTCTGCAGTTTGACCTGTAATGTGGGTAGGGTTTCATGTGTCTCTCTTGTGCATAAAGGACCCTCAGTGACTATGAAAGTACGTGCAGAATCAGAGAAAAGTACCCCAATCTGAACAGTATTTCCAGACAAAACACTCAGCAGAATATTTACCTATTGTCTTCTGGACCAGACACCAGATCTTCTTCCACCTCTCACTTTCCCTCTTACTTCATTCTTTAGTAATGTTGGGTTTTCCTGTCACAAGTTATAAGAGAAAAGCATTTCTATTCAAACTTTGGGCATAGTTGTACACAGAGGTACAAGGGGGGTATGTAAGAAGTCATTCCAGATGAAGATAGGCTGACATCCAGCATCTTAGAAGAAAGTATTGGTCTGAGGCCAAGTTTACTTTTGTCCATTATGAAATTAAGAACTACAAGCAAAGTCTGATGTGGATTTGGTCACAGAGTTTCCACACTGCTCTGTTTGGTAGATAAAGAAGGAATGGGAAGGAAGCTTTGTTGACCTTATGGTTTTAGTTTGGGCCCTTCTCCAGCCACAAGCAGCCTAAAGGAAAGTTGAGACTGATTGAATTAGTCTTCTTGAAGTCTCACTGCATTTCTTTGCAGAGAGCAAAAAGAGAAGAGAGAAAGTGAAAATAAAATAAAGAACAAGTCTGTTGGTTTAAAAGACAAGTTACAGGAATTCGTTTCATGTTGGTTTTAAGACAATAGGGTTCAAGCCCAAGTGGAACTGACAGAAAGAAGCCATAGAAGATGTCAGGAGGAATACAGATAAGGAGAACTATGGGTATGCTAGAAAAATAACATTCATAGGTAAGCAAAATCAAACCTCCAATTAAGTAATTCAGAGAAGGAAAGTTTCCAGGAGACAATACGGTGGTTTTAACCATCATAATATAAAAGCAATAACCAGTGATGATAAGGAGATTACAGAGAGATAAAGGATTTCTTTGCGTTGGTCTTCAGAAGTGGAAATGATAGCAAGAAATAGAGGGTCTTTATCTGTAAAATGTAAGTAATATGAAAGAGAGAGATTTGCTTTTGGTCTAGAAGAGTGTAAGAAAGTAAACGTTAATAAGACACCTGCATCGGGTCATGTTTTTTATAGCAGTGACTGAAGAAACAAAGGATAAAATAACCAACCTATTAGCCAAAGTCGACATGTGAATATTAAAAATAGTACTTACACCAACAAACGATGCCAAGATAGTGAGCCCTGTATTTGTACCTGTAACGGGTGCTTCAAAGGATGTGAGCATTCAGATTATAGCGTCATTACCAGCAGAAATTGTTAAGGAAGTACTTACATTTTTCTTGTTATTAATGATACAATCACACGCAATGGGAGGCACCAAAACTTAGAAAAATGAGCAGAGATGGGAAGCCCATTGTTATTCTTTATTTGTACTGAGGCAGTGGCCATGAGCCAGAAAAGCTTTGGACACAGGAAAAGCTCCTTCCCCAGAGAGATCCACCATTGACTTACAGGGAGATTTGTGTCATTTCACAGTTCTTCTCCAGTTTCTCTGTGTTACAGAGCAGAAGGATTACAACGATTACCTTAGTCTTTCACTAATTCATGTTCCTAAGGCTCTTGGCACTATAAGAAGTGCCACATGTTTATTATTTTGCAATAATGGCTGGAAAGAGTATAATTATAATGGCCAGACTTTCATTGTCACATATCGTTTGTTTTCACAACATTTTCACAGAATTCACTCACCACATTTTTTAATCCAAAGGTTGAAGAGGGAATCCCCAAAGCTAAAATAACCATGTTAGGACTTGTAACAAACAGGCTCTACTGTCTTTAGTTTGGAAGAGGAGCAGTTAGTACTCAAGCTCAGAACCAAAAGGGGTGGCAGTATACCGTTAGTGATAGAAATGCTCTTGCCAAGTGCATATAAAGTGCAGGTGGAGACAAATAAAGCAAATTTGCAATAAAAGGCATTTTCAGAAATCTCCATTTAGAAATCCAGAAACAACAGCCTCTCTATTGACTTGAACAGGGACACCAGGAATAGCCTTCACCTGGACAAAGGGGCCCCAGACAGCCTCACGACATATGCCCCTCAGTCTCACCCATGACCATCATTATATCTCTTTTCAAATTTGGAGCTAATTCATATTTTGCTGGCACTGGAAAATCATAATATGTGTTCTCTGCTGGTTCAGAACAATATCAGTAGAAATAAGGTATCTGTAGAAATTCTGCTTCGACAGTGATTCACAGTGGAGTCAGGAGAGATCTTTCCCATGTTGTATTTAAGTTGCCCTGGCTCATGGGGTCAACAGTAGTCAAGGACTTTTCAAGGGAAACTGGGGATGGACACAGAGAGGAGATGCCCTTCACTGTGCAGAGCTATTGTTCACACAACAGCTCCTAGTTGGTCAAGACACTTTTAAGCATTGTGCATTCTGAGCCCATCTACCCCAGAAGTGATTGGGCATCTCTGCTGAATAGGGTGAGCACTACAGTGAGAACGGACTAACACTTCTTCCTGACTCTGGATCTCATAATGCCAGAGCCCATGGAAAAGAATAAAGCTCTGAGTGTGTTGGTATCTGCCATTTGTGTGCTAATATGACCCTAAAGTGCCCTAGGAACAGAGCCCAGCACTGCAAATTCACTCAAAGAGCCTCTTCACCTCTTCCTGGTCAGATCATGAGAAGGAAACAACTGCCAGATCTGCAAAGAGGAAAAACAGTATCTGTTCATGTGGCCTTATAGCTATTTCTATTAATTTAATAAATATATATATATTGCTTCTCTTTATTTTTAGACCTCTCTAATTTGGCCAGTTTGAGAGTCACCTCCTGTCCCCGCCTGCCCCATAATTATGAAAACACCTCCCCAGTACAAATCCTGGCTCAGATGAATTCATTACGTTGTAGAAGAAAAACTTGTTGTTCATAATAACGTGGTCAGAGTTATTTTCTCTCTTACTGGATGGGAAAGACTTCTCTACTTTTTTCTTTCTTTTTTTTTTTTCCCTCTGGTATAAATATAGCACAAACTAAACAGAGCCACTCTGTAATGTAAAAGTACTGCAAGCTTTTTATCAGGAAGGACAGCTCGTCACCTTGTCTCTCTCGGGACTGGAAATAGAACGTTCCAAAAGTGAGAGCTCTGAAAATCCAGTGTGCTAAAGAGGAAAGGAAGGGAAAAGGGCTACCTCGGTTTGTCAAGGAACAAATATTTTCTTTTACAGAGGACAAATAATGACTTGACATGTAACATTCACAGCAGAGCAGCCCAATCACTGCGTTCCCACTGGCTCATGAGCGAGGAGGTACCACCCGTCTTGAAAATAGCATCTCCATTTTTTGCACCTCAATCTGGAAGCATTTTCTGGACACAGAAAATAGTGACTGATCCAGGGCACTGAAGACCAAAGCTGCCAAGGTCTGGGGCTGAGAAGCTCTTCGTTAGGAAGTTAGTAGGAATTATAAGTTTCAACGCATTAAAGGCAGAATAACATATAGAGAACTTCATCATGAGGATAGTAAGGAAATGCAGACTCTGTTGTGCCTCTGTCATTTTGAGGTGAGTCAGTCAATCCTAAACTCTGTGTGTGTTGGTTGGATCAGGTATTTTCTGAGAACAGGAGTAGTAAAAGGCAGAGTGAAGGAAAGACTTGAGAGCCCCTCTGCAGAGCCATGGCTGCAGAGCCATACCTGTTGTCCCAGAATGGTAAAGTAACTACAGAAAGGTTAAGTGCAGGTTAAGATGGACAAAAAATCACTAATTTTACTTGGCCATGCCAGTTACTCTGGAGGAAAGTACTCACTGTGCCTTTTCACAAGCCTACCAAGACTCGGTCAAGTATCACGTTGCCACGCCAGGCCTTGGCTCAGCCTTGGACGTTTACCTTCCAGCTGAATCTGCCTCTAACCCCAGTTTGGATACAGAAACTGCTTCTGCAAGCCATCTCCAAAGTGATGTGGGTTTAACCTGAAAGACAAAGTTACCTCTGGATGGCACTTAGAAAGGCAAGGCTAGGGCTGCCCTAGCAGACTACTATAATTATGCCACTTTGGCTGACTGACTATTCTTTCATGTGGCCACTTAACTAATGAAAGCAAAAGGGGACTGTAAGTAATACAGTACTTAGGCTAAAGATGAGAGAGGAGTGCTTTAGCTCTGGCACCCTGGTGTCCAGGAATATCTAGGATATCCTAGAGACACTAGATTCAGGAACTACAAGACAGGAAGCAGAAATTTCTTCCCAGGAACCTGCACTCAGATCCCAGGAGTGGCTCAGACTACACAGGAAATACCCATGGTGGGTTTTTAACAGTGCCAGGACCCGCTCTCTAAAATCATGTCTTGCAGGAAGGCCTCAAAAGAAGGTCCATAGTAGAGAGGTGTTTCTTTCTGATCAGTCCCTCAGACTGCCAGGGGCAGGAATATCAGTGCTTCTTGGGCAGGCTGAGGATAGAAATGGGGACCAGCTCCAGATCACGTAGTAGATCACTAACATCAGCCCCTGAGATGCCACAACAGGGCAAAAGGATAGTCACATCTGCATGCGCATGTCTCCAGGGATCCAGCTGAACTCCCCTCTCTAATGCAGCAATGTGGAGCATGCTAGGGCACAGCCACAGCCAATGCCTGGGTTAGAGAAGAGAGCCAGAAGAGAAGCAGAGACTATCCCAGGGAGCTTTATTACTTAGAAAAGGCATTTGTCAACACACTGGCCCAAACTCTCCACAACAGGTCACTAAAACGCTCCTGCAAACAGCAGCTGATGGCTCCAGAATGAGTCTATTGCTGCTCAAACAGCCAGCACAGCTAAGCAAACAGGCCGCCAGGGCAGGGGCTGTGTTTGCACTCACTGTTTGCACTCTTCTATGCAGCTAATGGGATATTGCATTTGTCCTAAGAAGGTTACAAAAAAGAGAGAGGGAAAAAAAAAATGGCTTCCTGTTGATCTCTTTCCAACTTCTTTCCTCAGTTTCATGCAGTGGCTAACCTGCCATTTTAGAAGACAGATTTATCCCTTATTAGGTGAATTGGTAACTCTTTGCTTTCAAATTATTTTTAATAGTCCCTTCTTAAATAATGCCCTCTGGTGTCACACTACATCCACCCTGGCTTTGGTTATCTCTAGAGATTTTTCTCCTGTTAGGAGAATGGATATTTTATTGACGTGTAAAAGGGCTAAAAAGCAGGAGGAAATGAATTATACAAAATTCAAAAGCAGAAAGCTAATAAAATGGTGGACTTGATAGATAAGGCAGGAAAATAAATCTAATTTGACTGTAACTCAAGTGCTTCCTGTTAATGAAGTAATAACCATACCCTGGACTAAATCAGTGTTAACCCAGGGCATGGCTGTTATTTTGTCAAATTTGGCCAACTCTAACAATTAACAAACGGTGGATCAGATTTCAGCTTTGGTGTGGTGATTATTTTGATGCCTGGTGGGAAATAAGGCCATGATCTCCTTAAAGGGGACGTCTGTGAGGTGCTTTCTCTGAAAAGTCCATGGGAAGGGCTCTGGTACAGGCCAGAGATAGATGGAAGAGAACTGAGGACTGAGGACTGTGCAGTGGTGTGGCACTGTGGGAGTCATCTTTGTTTTCATTTCTTACTTTGTGTCCATGGTGAGTCCCCCTCTCTTTATTTATCCAGCAAAAAATCCTCAGGCCCATTGGAGAAAGTACGTTCAAGTTCTTTCCCTCTCTCCCCATAAGGAGAGGGTGATGGGGAGGAGGAAAGAATGGACCCTTCCTTTCCATAGCATGCTGTATTTAAATAAATTTAAATAAATCATTAAGATGAGCATACAGCTAGCAATAACAATACAACCTAATTCCAGTCTGAAGGGGGAAGCAGCATCCTTTCCTCTGCCTCTGGGATAAATGTTCCTGGGCTGGGGATGCAAATGTTTCAGCTGAGGCCCAAAGACATCTGCTGCACAAGCATAGCACTTTGTTTCAGACCCCATGAATGTCCTTATTCCAAGTGGGTCGTTATATAACAGCTTTTGTCTTTCCCCTTGCCAGAAGGGTCTGGTAGTATATGTTGTAACACCGTGCATCGCCTGCCCGTGCAGTCCCTCCTGTGATCACCCCACCAGGGTGGGTTCTGCTTGATCTCACTCACGCCAGCGCAGCTCTTATCTGTGCAACGAAAATACCCAAAATACCCAGCCCCTACACAGCCTGCATTGCTCCCCCTGGGATTTTCTAGCTGCACGAAGGTTGAGGGCTCCCTCCATATGAGGTACCCCCCCTCCCGCTCCTCCTGCTGCCTCCAGGGCATTTCTACCAGCTCACCCTGCCCTGCCACACCAGCACTGCACACATCCCCAGACAGACATAGAGGGGGACAGCACAGCCCAGGGCAAGGCTGCTCCTCCTGGATGACGTGCAATGGTTGCTTTTACATTTCCCCTTTGTGTTTGTTATTTCCCTTTTTTTCCCTACCTTCCCACCCCCACAGACGACTGCCTTCTTCCTCTGCTGCTTTTCTCAGTGGTCCCTGAATAGTGAAAGCACAGTTCTCACCGCAGCAAAAGGGAGGAGGACTAGTGGTATTTGGCATTCAGCAAAAGGAGAAGTAAAGACCAGGTCTTTTTTCCTTCTTATTCAGGCATCTAGATGGTCACAGGTCAAACTAGTTGCACTTTTCACCTTCCCCACAACCTGTCTGGTTCTCAAGAGCTTTTCTGCACCAGGATGTGGCTGCATCTTTGGCTTATGTTACAGCTGGCGCTTGCACAAAACCATCTAAATAGAATAAAACAGGTTAGCAACAAGCTTGTCCTCTGTTCTCTAGTGAAGATGGCTCCTGCCCTCTCATGGTTGAAGGCAGTTATGTAAAACCACTTTGTTTGTTCTTTGCAAGGAAACACCAAATACCACTGCATGCATTTCCTTCAGCTGGCTCCACATAGTCTGGCATCACCCTCCTTCGACACACAAACTAACACAACTAGAAAACTCTTCTGTGGCAGAGACTGACAGGTTGTCATGAGCAAGTAGACACTTTGCAATCCCTAACTGTGGCCTCCAAGGGTTACTGAACTACAAAGTGTAAGTAATACAGAAAGAAAACCACTCGCTTGCTCATCATTTTCACACAGTGTTGGTCCTTTTTCACCAATTAACCCACCCTTCCTGCATCCGTCCGGCTCTAAGGAGCAAGACTCACACGTGTTTCTCAGATGCACCAAACATGTTTTTGCCAACAGACTAAAGGCCAGGGTTGATGGTGTGAATGACATGAAACTGTCCACTATGTCCTTTTTACCTGATGTGCAGTTTTTCTCTCCCAAATTAATGAGCTTTTGTAGAGACCTAATCATATCGTTAGAGCTCCCACTCACTGTTTTGGTCTTTCCTTCGTTTGTTTGGTTTTTGGATAAGATACAGAGAATTTCTCATAGCTGAATACAAAACCGTGAAAAGCAAGCTTCTCAGAAAAACTCCAGCTCATAGGCCACTGCCCTCTCATTTCCATGTGCGACTCAAGTCTAACACCCAACTGGTTGTCCCACGCATATGCCTGTGGCATTGCACTTACACAAACCTTCCCGAGAATCACAGGCTCCCCCAGTGACACCCTTTTCCTGCAGAGCTTGCTTCCAGCCGGGACACCTGCACAGCTCCTCAAAGAAAGTCTGGAGCAGGGGTAATGTGAAATGCCAGGGAACTAAAGCCTAGAGGTGGCAGACAACCAGCTCTCTTGTTTATTTCCTGGCATTGGTTTATATTTCCTGACCACCCAAAATACTCTGTTTTATCCATCCCAACATGGGAAATAGCAGTTCCAGTGTCTGAATGAAGTAATGCTCCTGAAGAGATCAAGTATTTTTCTGAAGTATCATAAAAGCAATGAGCATTAGCAAGAGCCATCTGCCTCTTTGGTGCCAGGTTTACCAGGGCTTGTGCATAAGGAAGGAGAAAGGGGTGGATTTGCTCTGGGTTGGGTTGGTCTGGGGAGCTTCTCTCTTTAAATCACACAATCAGTCCCTGCTCTGTTCTCAGCTCCAACTGTGTGGGTTTTAACTGACATGGTGCTATTCAGGCACAGAGATGACTTCTGCTCACAGAGTATTCCTGTTCTTTTTGCTCTTTGTAACTTTTCCCTGTATTTTGGCGATCAAGGTCAAAGTTGAGAACCAGCACGACTTCCGGGACATGGCCAGCATAGTAGCCATGGCAAAAACCTACGCCACCACTGAGCCGTTCATTGACTCCAAGTATGACATCCGAATCCAGAAAATCGGCAGCAACTACAAGGCTTACATGTGAGTGTATGGCTATGCCAGAGAGACAGGGGAGACAGTGCTGTGAATGTGACTGAGTTGATGCCTGCTCTGGGCAGGAGTAGGAAGCTGATTAATTTCCTTGAAGAATAGCCCTTCTGTTCTCCTCCCACCTCTGAACCCAGATCCCTCATCCACCAATCATCTTCTCCATTACTCACCATCAGCGCACTATGTCTGGAATGCAAATCTCGCTACCTGTTTCTGAGATTCAGCTAGTTCTCATTATAACAACTGTGCTCTGCCATCACCTGTGACCTCTCCCTCCTGCTGTCAAAGGGCTCATCTTTCCCAGCAAAATCCTCCCCGTACCCTCTAGTGGGAACCAAACTCACTGCCTTCCGCACATGGGAGAAAACAATAAAGGAGATTGAGCCAGCTGCAACTCATGGAGTCCTACAGTGTCCAACCCATAGCAACAGCCCATCCTCCCCCAGCTGGAGATGATGGCACCACAATCACATGAAGAGCACACAAATGGCCAGGTACAAATGGTCTCAGCCTGGCCAGATTGCAGGGTTCCTCTGGGCTTTTTGCATCTGTGTTCCTTGAAGCATACAAAGAAAGGAAAGGAGAAGGATGGGATGTGAGGGAGGTGGCATGAAGGCAACCCACAGCACTAATATGTTTAAAAATATTAAAAAGCATCCAGCCAAACTTCAGTAGTCCTCAAGCTCAGTCAAAGATGAAACCACAAGAGTCAGTAAGACACCTGTTTTTCCTTACTGCAAACCAGTAGATGAAAAAGGCCAAATAGCACAGCTTCTCCAGAAGCTCCTTATCCAGCCACAAAATTCTGCACAAGTAGATAGCTCCAGCAGTACGTTCTTCAGGTCACCAGATAAATTTCATATGTTGCCTAACACCCATAACACTGTGAGTTTTCAGTCTGTGTTTACAAACCCCTAGGCCATAATTCTGGTGAAACATAGTTAAATGAGACAAGCAAATGTACATGATCACATATTTTTCAGCTATAGCTGCCTAAGATTCCCAGTTGGATTCCTAGCACAGAGGTATTTAAGTGAACTAGAAAATGACTGAGTCACATTCTTCATGGGAAGGACTTGTGGGACACTTGGCTACTTCATGAGAACTCAGTGAGAGAAAATTTGTTTTAAGTCTTATCAGGTCAACAATAGCACAGTTGCCTAATATTACATTAACATCTCAGGGAGTCTGGCACAAATTGGCCAAAGGAAGGAAGGTTTAAAATATCAATTAAAATTCCCTATTCCTGCCAACCTACCCAGCCTTGGCTCCAGAGCCTGCTCCCAGCCTGCCTCTGAGTGAAACAAAGGTCCAGTTAGCCTGACCATATCCTCTCCTTGTTTATTATTCACACTCACCACGCACTCATCCAGAAAGGGATCAGAAATAAAACCAGATGATGGAGGAAAGAAAGCGGTCACACCAACAGCTAATCCCACGCGGGAATATAACTGCGCAAACAATTGTTTCCTAAACTAAAAATGCTTTCACATGAAAACAGCCATGAACTGGAAACACCTTAATGAGAAATGAAGCTTATTAGCAAAGAAAGCAAACGGCAAAATTCACCCAGCAACTTGCTAACCAACAAGGTTGATTTATATTGAGAGCCATTTACAGACATGAGCTTGGGAGAGCCATACAGTCAGTCCCATCGGGAGCTGTTCCTTCTGTCCCAGCATCAGACAGAATAGAAAGTTATCTCTACGGTATAAATAAGTCCCTACTATATCCAAAGACAGAGGTTAAAACACCCAAAATATCAGAGTTCTCATTGCTGTCTCAAATAGAAGACTCAAAGTCATTAGTCATGCTAGCAAATCTCAGCCTTAAAGGCAATTACAGCATCTGCAGCAGCGTCATACTGAGTGAATTGCTTTGATCTGTGAGCCATGGAATCTACCCAATATTTTTATACCTTCACCCACACATATAGGCTTTAAAAGCCCCCTTCCTTCTGAGAAAAAATTGTACTAAAATCCTCCAGAATATGTTTACTTTGCACCAAGCATCTGCCAGAGGGAGGATGCTGCAGGGTGACTCATGCATTCCTCCCCGCCCCAGATGTTCAATGCACTTCCTTCCAGCCCATGACCCAAGCCTTGAGTTCAGTTTCCCATTGATTTCAGTTCAGTGACTCCAGATTTACACTACTAACAAACACCTACTTAGCCCATGCCTTGGGCCAGGCTCAAAACAGCAGATAAGCAGCATGTGATACATGCCTAAAATTCCACCAAAAGTATTTGACTGTCATTTTAATACCGGCAAAGAGAAAACACAAATACTTCTCATGTGGCCAGGAAAACTGGGGCAGAAATTACGCTTCTACCCTTACCCTAACTGCAGGCAAACAGGGGTATTATTTCCACTTAAGACTCATGAAATGTTCACTTTGAATTAAGCCAGCAGCTGTGTTGACTTTCAGGGTGAGATATTCCTTGCCACCAGCTCTTATTAAGAGGGTAATATCCTTTCCTTTCCAGTTTCATAAGTGTGACGTCTGATCTTGTCACCTCAAAGGCAGTTCAATGTGTTCTGCAGGGGATACAACATCAACTGTATTTAAACTAGTGCTACTTTTAGACTGATATGGCCCAGCTTGGAGATGGTGAATATAATACACCAACAGCCCATGATCTGCTAGTCTGTTCATTTACCCTAAGCAATACTGCAGGTGGCTTGGTCACAGATCTGCTTGATCCCTAAAAGTCTGCTTGCATTTGGTATGCCAGGTACATCTTCTAAACACCGATATCCAATCATCTTGTCACTAAGCAGACTCCAGGAGTTCTCATCAGTATTAATGGGATTCTGGATGCCATAGGGACAATTTTCTGAACCTGAATCTTACTAAAGAGTGGTTCTTCCTATTGCAGAACTGAAAAATGCAATCCTAAGAATCCCATGTCAAAAGAGAGGCTGAGGGTTGAACACTGACCTTACAGGCCACCAAAGGGCTTGTAACAGTCAAAGCTTGAGGAGAATTACATTCTTTTGCTTAGAAAGAAGGGCAGGAAAATGGATGTTGGGTGAAAAGAGCAAGGGACAAGAGTCAACTACTTGGAAACACAGCTATTCAACACAGTTACCATGATCATTTGCCCCCCTCCCACCCCCCATACCCTTTTAAATATGGTTACAAAAACCATTTAAATCTCACAGCAAATATGCATACCACTTGAGAGGAGAAATGAAAACAAACTCTGGACTGTCCCTCACCAGAGTAAAGGGGAATCTTAGGCAGTCAACTATAATGATCCAGGTTTATAGTCTAGCAGGACATCGGTATTACCAGTGCTCCACATACATTTGCAAGTTGAGAGTCTCTTTTCTACATCAGGTGAGAGAACTGGCAGTGAGGGTTTCCACAACCTTATGTTGAAATGTTGGATCACACCTCCTTCACCTCGCATAAACCTCTACCTAAATCTTCTTCAGCTTGGAGATGCTCCCTGGAGCATCCTGTCAGCTTGTTGACTTGTCCTAGCTTGTACACTATGCCAGGGTTATCTGCACAGTGTTATCGCAGCAGGCTGGCCAAGGTTTGCCTTGTGCCTCAGGTCGAGAAAAAGAAAGTGTTCACCCCTTGATGGATGATGCTGAAACTCAGAATTTGCCAGCAACAGTACCTTGCTTCATGGAAATTAACCACCAGCAGCAGCTGATGAGACTCCAGCAATTTTGCAATTCTCCAAGTCCAGACACAGTGAGCAATGGACAGGTCAACACAAAGTCAGTGACAAGAAAGTATAATCGTATATTCTATGACACCAGTAAAGTCAAAATCAAGGTAAGGGAGACCCAGAATGTCAGAGCTGACATTTGTGAAGCTGCTCAGGCAGATGTTTGCCTGGAGAATTGCTCTTCCATGGATGGATGATGCTACCCACTGCAGAACACAAGGGTGATTATCCGAGCAATCTACAGACATTTCAGCTCTGATGTATAAAGAAAGTAGTCACAGAGATGATGTGTGCTCAAGATTCCTTGGAGTTTTCCCTAACTCCTCGTTCAGTTTTTTATTAGCCTGAACAACATATCCTGTATGGAGGGTTGTTGAGGCAAGATTTATGAATGCTTCTGTGAGGAAGTACCTCACCTCATCCCCTCTTGTACAAGCACTGAGTCAAGGGTGAGGAGGGCTACAGTACAAGGGAGGATGGGGCAGGAGTGTATTTTCATGTTTGGATTATGTTTTTGGTTTGTTTTCCTAGGAGGACATCTATCTCTGGAAACTGGAAAGCAAACACAGGGTCTGCGATGCTCGAACAGATTGCAATGACAGAGAGGTAAGGAAGAGGGTTTCAAGACAGTGCTAGCTATTCTTGGGTTAGAAGGGAGGAACTGTATTTCAGACTGGTTAATTGAGAGAACTGGTGAGGTCTCCTGGGAGGTGGGATAAAGGAGTTTAAAAGACCAAGTGTTTCCTTACAAAAATACTAAGGGCACAAAAGCAAACTGTCCTATTTGGAGAATGGACTGGAAGTACAGCTAGACACCAACACTGCTAAACCATTAGAACTTTAGTGAATGTAGCCACAGGAAACAAGACCAGCATGCTAAGGTCAAGCACACCAGCACAAACATGTAGGGGTAAAATCAGAAAGGTCACAGCACAAAGCAAGAAGTAACAAGAAGTTATTCTAAGTTCATTACTAATGAGAGGCAGACACAGAAAAGTGTTCTTCTTCTGCTCAACAGAGGGAAAAATCTGTTAGCTGAAGTGTTGAAAGCTTTAATCTCCCAAAAGCGGACCTTCTTTTTGCTAAGGTCTTCTCACTGCTGAGCAGAGCAGAAGGAATTGCCTCATGCATCTTACACTGAAATTTGCAGATGGGAATTCCATATATTCCAATCACTGTGATATTTGCTGATATTGCAACTGCATGACATTGTTGACCCATGGTAACTCATGCCTTGCTGTAACTCCCAAGCCCTATTCTGCAAAAGTGCTATCAAGTCACTTGTTCTCTGTATTATTTAAGTAATTATTTATAGATTTATAGAATCCATAGATTATGTGTAGGCACTCATCCCTAGTGAATCTAAGATTTTTTTAGATTATAGCTCCAGTTTATCAGGATTATGATTCATTATGCTGCTAATAATAGGCATTACTCACTCTTTATATTACTAGTACAACGCTATAAGAGTTAATGGACTTAAATTACAGCAGAAGAGATTCTTCTGAACATTTCCCATATTTCCTAATAATAAGGATGGCATAGCACAGAAATAGATTGCCTAGATGAGATGGGAAATATCTGTACTCTTTCAGACCAAGTTAAAGAAATGTCTCCTGTTTGGGCTACAAGAGCTGTGCAGGTGGTCACCTAAAGTCTCTTCTACGCCTTTAGTTCTGTGAAACAGGGAAGCCAAATCCTAAATCAGATGCTGAAAGTCACTCTGCAAGACCTTAATAGGACTGTGGGACATGGACATTATTGTGCATCCTGGTTGTTTATAACACAGCTGAAGCTGGAGAGACGAAGGGTAGGCATTCCCTCATTGCAGTGTTGTAGGACTATAAGCCAGATTCCTGCCAACCTGCTACACCGCATTTTGAAGGTTCATTGTGTAGATGTAGTACCACAATTCACCGCTCTAGCCTTACCCAGACATAAATGCAATAAATCCCGTTGAAATCTCCGAGTCATCGCTGCATGCAGCAAGGCAGGAGTGTGCTGGAATGCTCTGATGAAGAGGAGCAAACTGAAGTACTGCTCAGTACTGAAGTGTACTGAACAGTAGCCCAAAAAATAGACACGTTCAGATAATACTAGGCAAAATGTCAGTGAATCCTCTGCAAATGCATAAATATGCTTTTTTTTCCATAGCACTCTTACTACACCCAGCAGCCCTGACGCCTCCCAGTGCTCACCTAGGGGCAGCAACATTGAAGACGTGGCTATCATGGTCTCTGGCACAGGCAACAATTCCCTAAGCCTGGCTTCTGAGACATCCTTTGGGAAGAAAAGTGGTTCCCACGGTTGTGCCCTTGGTTGTGAAGCCACAGCAGTGCCCAAGTGGGGCTCACTGTGCCTCCCGCCTGGCTCAAGGGGTCCATAGTTCTCCTCCTCCTTATCCTACCAACTCTTCCTCAGGTGCTGTCTTCTTCACAGGGGCTGGGGTGAACATGCTCCTCATCAGGGATAAGAGAGCACTGGTTGTACGTTTTTGCTGCTTCCCTCAGACACTGTGTTCACACAAGTTGTCCAGATATGGGGACTGTGGCTGGCTTCAAGGACGTAAACTTGTTCTTTGGCCAGAACAGCTCATTTCCCAGTCCCGTAGGGTCTGCAAAATGTCAGTGTTTTCATGAGACTGTGGCCTTCCCTCCCCTCTCCGCATCTTGTCATGGTCCTGCTTACAGATCTGCTGTTCTGAGATTATTATTTGTATTGAAATGGTCAGGACTGCAGCACAGCTGCACAGGAAATAAAACCAGGCCGACATGTTCCCTCCTCATTTCCACAGCAGGGGATATAGTCCCCCCATAACACACCTCTTGTCATGCTCTCTCCTCCTCTGACACCAGGATAGCTAAGGGGGCACCACATTCCCATTCTGGGACAGCTAGAGACAAGGGCTGCAGCCTGTATAGCTCTCTAACAGAACAGTGCTTGGTCCATGTGATGGGACTGCCTGGCTAGGAGCAATGCCAGGGGATGGAAAGGAGGCAGGAGGCTGTAAAAGGATGAAATTGAAAGAGTAAGTTGTAATATGTAGGAGCTGCTGGGTTACAGATCGGGGGGGGGGGGGGGGGAATGGCTACTCCTTGCTAAATTCTGCACTCACTTTCCAATCCTATTCCAGCCCCAATGTGCAGGACATCTTATCAGGAGAAAGCTGCCTGCATAATGGAGGGCTTTCAGGCAAAGCCAATACAAACGCTAAGGGGCCAACACTACCAGGAGATTAAATGAGCTAAATATTTATAGCTTGGCTAAATGACAACCAACTGGAGATCTGATGTAAACAGCAAGGAGGGAAAGAATATTTTAAGGTGGCTTTGAGGGCTGGATTGAAACAATCTGTAATGAACAAAAACTTTAGGCAAGATTCTTGGGTTTTTTGCATGTGCAAGAGGGGGAGGCAATGACCCAGCAAAGCATATGAAGTATGCCTTGTGACAAAAAGGGCTCCTGAATCTCCTTGTGCTCCTAGGGGCAGCGGGATGGGTGGCTGTATTTGATGGACTACCCAATAACAGCTAAACCATGCTTCTGTGGTTTCTGCAGGTACAGACTCTGGGCAGACGCCTGTGCAGAAATGTTTGGAGGTCTTGACATCTGTGCTGTCAAAGCTGTCCACAGCAAAGATGGAAAAGACTATATCATTGAGGTGAGAGCATGGGAACCCTGAATGCAAGCCTCCTTTGGGAAGGGTATCTGCAAACATGCTCCCTCAGAATCCGCACGCACCCTTACTCCTGTGTGCATGGTTCAAAAGAGCCTGCTCCTCAGTGCCCACCTGTATGCTCCAAGCTGTGGCCCACCAATATGCAAGAAACTGATTCAGAGTCCCAACTAAACTGGCAGACAAGCAGCAAGGTGTCAGAGTTGAAGTGCCTCCATTTTTCAGTGTGGACTTTGAAAGGAAATGGAGAGCCACAGAGTGCTTGACCACCACAGCTCTCCAGCTGATCAGTCCCCACAGCCTTACAAGCATGGGCCAGATGTGAAACTTTCCTTCTTACAAAACTGCAGGTGTTGCTGATGGCATCCAAAGTTTTGTGTGTCTCAGTGCTCCAGTGCCCCAGTACCATCCTTCCTAGGCTAGGTACTTTGTAAAGCCAGCACATCTCTTACAGTTGCTAATACTAGGGACCAACAGCATCATGAATAGACACGCTCATATCCAGCCAAATCTGGATTCGGGCCAGGTGATGCTAGTGTATTAGACATGTTAAACTTCCTTCATTACCCAGAGGCCAGCAGGTGAATGGGTCCAATAAAAATCTCATTTCTGTCTGAATGAACCTTTCTCTAATCACTTTAAAGAGAACTTCAATAACAAAAATCCTAGCTGCATCTAATTCAAGAGAGTAAAATAAATGGTGAGAGTGTAGCAAAAAGGTCCATAAGCAGCAGGAAAAAAAAATGATTTAAAAAAAAGATGGGTTTTCTAAAATCTTTGCCCTGACAGCCTTCACTGCAATAACAGACCAGCAGGACAAAGCACCGCAGGGTTACTCTGGGCAGTGTGGGCTGCAAACTTTTGTGTTCAGAGCTGAGCAGACTGTGTCTCTGAGAGCTAAAGTTCAATGTGCTCCTTGCCAGGCCAGGGGACAGATGTGGGAGTGGGGTGAAGAGGGTCATCCTAACAGGGCAAAGAAGGGAAAGCTGGCCAGAAAATCAAAGGGGAAACTTAAGAGACGTGCTGGGGGAGAGAAAATCTGGCAAGTAAGCAAGAGCCTCTGTCACTATGTGACTCAAGGAGGCACAGCATCTGACCTGCTGTAAGCTCCACCAACACAGGCCAGCCGAGGAAGATGAGCAGAGGCAGCCTATGGCTTCATGCAGGGGTGCTGACACACTGGAAAGCTATGTGTGGGAGAGCAGTCCCACCCACTGAGGGTTGGGATGCTGATGAGAACCACATGAGCCCTCCAGCGACTGCGCATTCCTGCATTATGTATCTGCTCTCCAGGGAGCAGTGACCTGTCAGAGGCCATATGATATAAGCATGCTGCCAGCAACCAAACACTCCATCTTTCCTGAAGTGATGGGGCTGTGGCTGATGGCTTTGCTCCTGTATGCGACTCATCAGCACCTAAGGGAGCATCTCCCAGAGCACTCTGTCTCCTTGCCATGCACTTTTATATCCCCATGCACATGTAGCTGAAAAAGGAAGAGGAAGAAAACAGTCTTGCTAGAGATAACTGCAAGGACTGTGTCCATACATGGTCAGATGTGAGATGTAGTTTTCATATCCCTGCATCTCATCTATTCCTGCAAATAAGCCTACTTACGTGCACACGTGTCTAATTCTGCACTCAAGGATTATATGCCTCTGTCTGGGTATACCTCTGGGTTTTCACATCTGCCCCCATGTGTGACTGACTGGATGGAAAGCACATCCATATGCCAACAGCCATCACCAGACTGCACACAGAGAGAAAAGCACGCTAATACTCCTCTCCCCAAGGCCAAGGTAAAAAGCAATGTATCTAATACGACAGAAATCAGAAGAAACACAAGAGCTACAGACGGGTCATCCCTGTGGATTTGATTGAGCAGGCCTGATGTACCAACATCTAGCATGCATTCAGATGCTAGGCTGATGGACATTGTTGGGAAAGGAGTAGAGTAGTGCAATACAAAGAGCAGAACAAAGCCAAATGGGCACCTTTTCTACTTTATGCATATCTGAGGGAGATGCTGACAAGTAATTAATTGCCTCCAGCCTACTTCCTGGGGTACTTTTCTTGGTCTGAAACTGATCCTTTATTTTGCTTTCTTCTTTTGCTCATTGGAGAAAGAAGTTATTTGACAGTGCGACAGTTGTATTTTTTCTTGGTGAGAAGGAGCAGCGTGCTGTGACATTTTACAAGAAAGCATGCCTAAATGGGCTGAACAAATAAGGAATTTGCACAATGCAATTGCAGGCAGTAATTAATTTTCACAGCCCAGAGCAGTTCTCCAGGAAAGATTTGCAGAGGGAGTGATGGGCAGTTCTAAGAACTGAGATTTATCACAGTGGTTTGCTGCAAACAGAATCAGATTAAGACACATGAGCAGCACAAGTGTAATCTTGCACCCATGGTATTTGCTGGTAGTCGAACTTCACCTTCTTTTCCCATGGCAAACAGCAGAACCTAGCACATTTCTGCCCTTCCAAGCACTAGCACACTTACAAACCGTTTTCATGGATCATACTGAAAACGTTGTTGAAATCCACTGATTTCTTCAAAGTTTCATTCTCACTGAAACAGCTGTGAATTTAATGGTTAATGCTGGCACTTCTTTGACCCCTGTTTTAAAGAACTTTAAGGGAATATTCAGCATGAATAGTCAGCACTGGATCAGAAGGCCAGATCCCTGAAACAGTGCAAGTTCAGTATCACTGGTAGCAACCAAATTCTCAAAAGAGCTCAGCATCTTGTACAGTTTAATAATCTTCCCACCTCCCTTTTTTTGTGGGGGAAGGGGTAATCTAGCCGTTTTCCACATCTCTGCTATGCTGAGAAATATGGAATGAGTATAGAGGGCAAATAATATCATCCATGTGATTTATTCTTCCTCCCAGATCAGCTAAGCTGTATTACTAAACATGCTCCTTGCTGCCCTGCAAGAAGCCCTGCCCATCACTTCAGCACTGCTGTATCGGTTCTTTTGATATGTCTAATCATCTGTTTCCTTCCTTCCTTCCCTAAAAATCACCTAACACTCTGCTCTTGCACTCCAGAGCACGGAATAACAAGTCCAGCCTTCAAGCCTCAGTGTCAGATAGGACAAGGATGGGGTTTTCCTGCGTCTCTCCTCCACCTGGCTGCTTTCTGCTTCCCCCTTGTACACCTCATCAGGCAACAGCAGCTGCATCAGGAGCAGGCACTGACCTTGGGTGCCTACAAAGGCTGGGTCCATATGTGCCAACATCTTCTTGTCTTGCCCAGCTATCCTGTGATCTCCCTAGGATGAGACAAGTGCAATCTGTCTGTGATTCACATATCCCTCTCAGCCATTTGATTTATTTCAGCATTGGCATTTACATCTGCCTAGTTCCAGAGGAATTCCCCTTTCCTGGAGAACAGACAAGGTGACATCTCGTGATCCTTTTCAGTTCAGTGGCAACCAGCTGCGTAATTTTGCCATTTTCAAAGACCTTCCCCTACATACTCTGTTGTTCATTCCCATATTTGCAATCTCCCACCACTGTCTCCCACCAGACACTACACAGCAGGACAGCAGATACTCTCCCTGCTCATGCACCTTCACTGGTTCAGGTGAGACCCTCACCAGGGTTCATTCCCTTTGTTTTACCAAACAGCATCTTCCCCTTCCTCTCCAGCCACTGCTGCCACAGAAATAGGGGAAAGAAAGTCCTTAAGATGGGGAAATGAGGGTCTTGAAGCGTTTTAACCAGGGCTTTATGTCAGTTACTCACAGGAAGGGTTAGGGAGTCAGGAGCTAGGCTTAGCTGGCCAGCGTGTTAGTAATGGCAGAGTAATGGCATCATCTAGTGGTCACATAGGTCCCTCGCACGGTGCATTGCAGGGAGCTGGGAGACCTCTTGTCACCGTGAACTGGAATTGACAAATGAAATGGAAGTGCTTTTAAGGTGGGAGCAGAGGGGATGGGAAACCTGCACAGAAACCGGCTGGAGGGCCCCCAGGAACCTCTGGCTAGTGAGACACAGGCAGGAACTGGTCATTCCCTGACACTGATACAAACATCTCCTTGCCCTGCTTTAACACAGAAACAGCAAAGTGGACAGTGGAATGAAAAGCCACTTTGTGTATTTAGCCAAGCACTGCCACCCCATTTTCCAGCCTCCTCTTTTTGCCCCCCCTGGGCCAAGTAAGCCATGAATAGTAAACACCAGATCACTTCTCATGTGAACCCCACTTAAAACTTGCTAGGGAGCTTCCCTAGTGTTTATAAAAGACACCTATAGAAATAAATACAAATTAATATTTGCAAGAAAAGACTAGCATACAGACTCAGTGAACTCATCTCACTGATTTCCCATACTTTCAAACTAAAAAAAAGGGTGCAAAACTTTCCATTTCACCCCAAGAGTGGACTCCTGCAGCCTTGCCAGGGTGGAGTGCACTTGTGATTGTTATCTGAGCGTGAGTCAGTGACTTTCTTGAGCAATACAGCCCTCAACTCTGCATTTCCACGGCTTTTAATGTTTGGTTTAAAAATAAAAGCAAAATAAAATAAACTCTTCCAACCCTGATATTTTTGTACAATTCTATTTACTCCAGCTGAATCTTAACTTCATCATAGTGCAGTTCTTCCTGTGGGACTTAGCTAATGTTTGCAAAGCACTTGATTTATGATGAACTGTTGAAAATCATGTTTAGGGCTGCTATACAGCTGAGGGTCTGCTGTGCTTTACTTATTACTGCTGTTATCACGCCATCTCTTACCTCAAAGACCCTTTGACAGTTCTCCTTTCCCTATGCTCTTAGTCTTGCTTCCCAACTTTACCCAGCACACTTGTAGTACCTGTCTGGCAGTCATATCACAACCATATCAGGAAGACAAGCAGAGAATAAGTTTACTTTCCTGCATTGGGTGCTGTTGTTTTGGTGACATCCTTTTCATTACACCTCTGCAGCATTTATTTCCCCTCTAAGGGTGCAGTGCTTTCTGATTAATTCCAAATGTTTCCTAGTTTACTCCAGTTTCTGTTACTCCCATCTCCTCAGGCTTTGATACATATTGTTTCCCTTCTCCTGTGGCCCTTTCTGCTGCAATGTGCCCCCCCCAAATACTGTGGGACAATGCTAGAGAGACCTCATCCATCAGGGGCATCTCCTCAGGATGTGTGAAGAAGGTTTGCCTTTAGTTGGTTTAGAAAGCCTCCAGCCAGCAGAAGTCTTGGCTTGGTTTCCAAGTCATGGATGGAAGGAAGATGGGGAGTGGAGAGGAAGTACATGCCATTTCCAAACAATCCTAAGCAAAATCCCATGCCTCAGAAAGTCGAGCATGTTTCAGCGTGGAGGGGAGTGGTGACTACAGGTTTTGGCAAGGATTCTGAGACACAAAACAGGTTAATGTGAGAGGTGAGTTGAAAGAGGCATCTTCCACCTGAAAACCTCCTTACTAAGTGTTGTTCTTCCCTCCTGTGGCAGGTGATGGACAGCTCAATGCCCCTGATTGGGGAGCATGTGGAAGAGGACAGACAACTCATAGCTGATCTGGTTGTCTCCAAAATGACTCAACTTGTCACCACTGCTGGATCTACACCGTCACCACTGAGGCCTTGGGTATGACTGAAGAGAGAGACCTTATGGCCAAGTTGTTTTCCTGAACTTTTTATTCTCTCTTTGCTCCCCTCAGGTATCAGGCAGTCAGACATCTCAGTGATCAAACAGTCCCATGTGGGAGTGTACTGGATAGATTGACTCCTGCTCTTCCAAAGAAGTCTCTCATAGACTCCGAAGTCTAAGAAACACATCTTTCTCCCTTCCTCTCCTTCCATATAATTGTGACATCACTCCAGCAGTGTGGTCCGTGTACCTAGATATTCTGGCTTGCTGAATTCATAGATTCATACCAAAGACAGCCATTTTTAGAGGTTCTTGTAACACCCAACTTCATCTCCATCTAACACCATGCCTCAGGATAGGTTTCATTCCAGTTTTTGCATCCCTAATGAAAATCTGTGTTTCCCAGAACAGAAGTGAGAGTATCCACCAAGAATTACTCCATTCCTTAATGCAGCCTTTCTCCTTTGGAGATTTCCTTCACCCTCTTCATCAGAAGGAGGCTTGACTAATGCTAAATTAATGTAAGAACCTGTAATTTTTGCATTTAAAACTGCCCCCTTACTGCTTCTCATGTCTATTTATTTTGAGTATCAAATGCACTCAACCTTAGTAACATTTTCCAGTGGCAGTTCTGTATAAATGAAACACACCAGAACATAATCTGTGTCTCTGGGTGTATGTGCTGCACCTCTTTCAGTATCTAGCAGGGAGCCAAGAACAAAGGTTTGAGGGCAACAAATCTGTACAAAAGAAAGGAAAGGAGAGTCAACAGGCTGAGGGATAATGTTGACTGGAATGAACTGAACAGCTTCCATTTCCACTTGAGACCAAAAAATGGGAAAAAGCACTTTTTAGCTTTCTGCCTTTGTCATATGACACTCCTGCTAAACCAGATGCCCAGCATGAGGGGTGTTCATGGCAAACTCCAAGTTTTAGCTAGAGTGAGCAGGTATACATTTAATAGACACTAAAAATGCTTTGAAGCAGGGAAAGTGTTACAGAGGGGATAGGATTTACTGGGCAAAGTGGAATCAACAACTGCCATCTGAAATAGCCAAGATAGAGAGTGTATAAACTAAGAGCAAAGGAGAAGCCAACAGAAACTGAGAACATGGATGATGCATCTGCTTTCTATGTCTGTATATACTGGTACAGGATTGGATTGGATTACAACAGACCTAAAATATGGCCAAAATAAGAACAAAACAAATGGTCTTAGAGGGATAGCATGTCAAATAGAGTTAAATAAGAGAAGGGTCTTCGTGAAGAATACAACCTACAAATATCTGTATAGAAACCCAAGAAAATTAAAACCACAAACATTTAACTAGAGTATTTTGCTATAGACAAAGATCTTGGTACAACAAACATTGCAGTGACTGCACACGTTACAAAAATCAATGCAATGCTATAACACAAAGTTACAGATGTGCAGAGAAGTAATTACATGTGAGGCTCGTGAGATGTGGAACTAGAGCTACAGGTGAAGACTCACAGAACCAAGAAAAATGGCAATCCTGAATACAAAGACAACAGTACTGAACACATAGAAATATGAACTCTTGGGTATCTGATGGGTATGTGTAGAATATTAATACATATTATTGGAGCTGTCTGTACTAGTCTCTACATCAAGAAAAGCTGAAAATTTATGAACCTGAGTACACGGCACTGACAGAGATGGAAAAAGCAACAAGTCATAATAATGTGAGACTACAGCTATGAAGCAGCAAGTCAAATCACACGACAGCAATTCAGAGAGAGCTGTCCATCTCTGTAGGTGTCTGCTTCCTGTAACTGCAAAATCCAAGCACAACAGGGAACAACAACCTGGCCTAGCCGTAAGAAACACCCAGGTACAAATTCAGAAAGTGAATATGTACCATTAGGTTTGATGTCCAAGGGGCAGATATCAAAAAGTAACAGTATGATGCAAGCAGATAGAAAGTTAATCAACTCCCTAGCATTAGAAGTAAAACTGTATGGACGTTATTTGAGAGACCATTGTTTCCCAGAATGCATATATGCATTTCTGATGTTCTGAACCAGGAATGCAAGAAATAAACATCTAGAGTTAAGTTGCAAACATTCAAGACAAACAGGTAAAAGTATCTTCCAAATTTGGAAATCTGCTATTTAAGAAGACCTTTAAGCACCACCATGCAAATAATAAAAGGAAATCTGAAAAGGATAGAAACTGATTTTGAAGAGCGGGTAGAGGAAAGAATGAAGCAGATTCTTTGAGTTCATCTGAAGATGGAACTCTATCAAAGAATTGGTGGGCTTCATGGATCATCCAAAGTTAAGAGAGAAAAGGAAGGCAAAAGAGACAGCGTTGAGACTCTACTAAATTTAACTGCTGAAAGTGAGGAACTTACTAAGCTAGATACAGGCTTTCCTGATAAGAAAGAGAGGGGAGAGAACAAAAACAGTGACTGAATCAGTGATGACTTGTATTTTTAAATCTATTAAGCCCCCCAACCCAGATGGCTACATCCAATGAGCTGAATTTAGGAAGTGACTAAGCTGCCAAGAAAAAAATCCCGTACCATTTCATTAGCAGCAGTTATTGCTCCAGAGGATCGGTGTACAGTAAATACAAAATACATGTTCAAAAAAGTTGAAAAAGTAGGAAAATGTAGAGAAGTCATGGACCTTATGAATTACCTCAGACAATAAATAAACTGACAGAACCTCAGCTTAAGAGCATTTACCACTTGAAGAAAAATGTCCCGTTAATTTCCTTTTGATTCTTTTACCCTTTTCTACGCAAATTCTCTCAGAAAGTGGTAGATAGCAGGCAATCAGTCAAAATGCATCTAGGATGTCGGAAAGCCTTAGGCAAGGTAATATACAAGACCTATTAAATCAAGCAGGGAGAGACTAAAAGGCAAAGTTTAATTTGAGAGCAGAAGTTGACCTGAGGTAAAGATATTGATGTGAGAGATTTTAATTCTCGCAAACAGTTACCAGAGTTGATACTTTAAAGTATAACTTTTTAATATATTTTAACTTAAAAGACTAAGCCAGGCCATGTTGATATTTGGGTGGAGACCAGGACAGGATGTTAATAACAAATGGATTTTCATACCTACAACATGAAACCTGGTTTCATGGTTCCAGCTGCAGTCCTCCCCTTGCCTCTTCCCCCCCTCCATCCTTTCCCCTCACTGTTTCCCTTCCAAAGACAGAAGATCTTGGGCTGGCCCTCACCCCTTCATCTCTGAGAAGTGTTGGTTGGTTGTAGACAAAACCAGCAGAGGTGAATATGAGCTCCAATCCCCTCTCTTTGGCTGGTCTAATCAGAATATCTCACAGCATTAGGACAGTAAATTTCCACCAACGCCAAGGCAAGGTTTATTTTCCCAAGCTATGTAGAACTACAAGCCACGAATGGAAAATTCCCAGATTTTTCTCCTTGTCCATTTTCAAGTTCCAGATAAAAGAGCCTAAAAGATGGCCTGGCAGCCTCATCACATTCATGTTAGTTAAAACTCATTTCAATGCTTCCAACTGTGAAACATTTCTTCCCATTTCCAGAATCATTTAGCTCATTCTCCTGACCTTCCAGGAGCATTGAAGACCCTTTTATCATTGTGCTCTCCTTGTAAATAATCTGGCACATACCAGCCTATCTGTCTCCAGCTTCCCCTGCTCTCGTAAACAACTTTGTGCAATAGGCTTACTCAGACTTTTGTTAACTTCAGACCAGCCTTTTGTGCAACAGTTCTGTGTTGCTTAATCTGTTTACTAAAATATCTGTCAAAAAGAGTAAGAGTGAGAGAGAAGAAAGTGCAGATGGCACTTACTTATTTGCATTAGTCAAGACCAGGGAGGGCCGTGAAGAACATCTGACAGAACTATACATGTTCAGTTATCACAACAGCAAACGAAACTCCATATGGAAGACTGAAAGGTAAGGTAAGCTGGGGGTAGAGAGAGGGAGGACATAAATAAACTGTGGACCTTGCAAGTGGCACTAGCCCTTCCCCTTGAGAAAGACTTTGTCACATATAAGCTAATGAAAACCCTTGCTCAGACTGTAGTTGTGTTGACAAGGGAAAGGCAGGAAATTAGGATGCAGGAGAAGTGAGCCAGTGATGTTTACAGAGAACCCAGATACTGCTTCATCTGGAATAACGTAAGCAGACCTGCCTCTGGCATCTGCAGAAAGAAATCACAAAGCTGGGAAAGAGAAGTGGGTGATGAAAACAATTAGGGGCTTGGAAACATTCCCATGGAAGGACTGAAGGGATTCAGTCTCTTGGCTTTAGAAAGGAGGTGAATGAGAGAGAGGGCAGTAAAGGTTTGCAAAATAATGAATGGCCTAGGAAGGGCAGGTTGTGAGAAGTATTCTCAAAACTCAGGACAAAGCAACAGAGCTAAGAAATGGGGAAGGCAGTGAGGCTGATTGCTGAGCAAGACTCAAAGGGTCTGGGTGTAACAGAAAAACAAGGTATCTGGAATGTTTGCAGAGATTTTGTGGAGCAGATAATAAGCTTCAAGTTTCACAGTTGAAGCTGGCCCCTGCTTATTAGCAATCAAGAGAAGACCCCTTAGGGTAAAGAGATGATTATTCCATAGATGTTTCCACGGTTCATCCCACCTTCCTTTGGAACATCTGGTGCTGGCAACTGTCCAGAGTGGGAGAAGGGACTTAGAGACCCCCTCAGGCCTGATACATTGGGTAATTCCCAGTTGCCTAAAAAGCATTCTAAACTGTAACTTCATTGTTATTCCCTGTGAGCAAACAACTTCTGCGCTCTTTATTACTCAGCTCTCCATTTCAGTCCCGCAAGATTTTACCAGCCAGATGCTGCGTGTGTGTGTATCTAAGGAACGCTTCATGACTCTGCAGTTCCTGTGTTACCTCAGGGCTTCTCTCTGGGGACTCTGTATTAACTGGAATGGCTTTTTTTCCCCCTCTAGCCTCCACAAGTTCAGCCTGCACCAATGAAACCTCAGACTGGACCTCAGCTTGGACAACTGTCCCAACCACGGCCTCCTCCTCAAGGTACCATTCTTTAGGTCCCATGACAGTGCAAACGGTGAGACCAGTTTGCCCTCTAAATAGAAGCTATCAGGATAAAGGTTTCAATCACTGTTCCAATTCAGCGACAAGCAGGCAGCAAATTCAGCGTGCTTTTAAAGCAGTCACTGTCATAATCCCCAGCAGCTCAGAAAGTGGATGAAAACTTGATAAGGATCCAGTTGATAACTGCTGGTAGGACTTGGCTCAGCCAAACGAGGCCACTTGAACTGGCACTGGAGCCGGATTCTGGGCACAGGGTATATTTGTGTTTGCACAAAGCTGGAGGAGCTGCAAGCGTTAAGAAGGGATGGGAACATGCTAGTGCTGCCAGGCCTGGGACAGGCACCAGTGTGGTGATGCCTAGGTATTCCCCTGTCAGGAGGAGCACACCCCTAGCTCCTCCTGACAAAAGGAGCTGGTTTGACTCATGTTTCTCGGTCACAACAAGGGGTGTGATTTACTGTCTTGATTTATGCTGAGGTAATGAAGCACAGGTCTGCCCCACGGGTACCCAGACCACACCAACCAGTCAGTTCACATAACCAATTAGCCCTTTCTTTTTTGTCACCTTTATACCTTCCTTTCTTCACTCTAATCTCCTACCAAATCAACACCCACCTCTAATAATCTTTTCCTCATTGATCACAGTTTTGCTGCATCCAAAATTCAGTATTTCAGACACCAGATGCACCGATGTAATCCTGGCATTACCTAGTGTTACTTGTAGGAATCATTGGCCTTGCAGTCTGTCTCCAATACTCCCCCTTCAATTCCCTGTGAAGTGTTTCTCTCGCGTTAAGTTCCCCTTGACCACCGATGAAGTCCAGCCAGCCCTCACAATGCTCTCTAACTTCTGTCAGTTTCTCACACTGTTACCTGTCACATCCAGCAATTCCTCATGTTACATCCAGTTGTTTTCCACATCCTCTTCAGCTTTGAGAGTCTGCTATCAATACGGCTGAAGCCACCTGATGATAATACGGGAACAGATGTATGGATAGCGATAGGGTGTGCAGTCTCACGTCAAACTGCAGGGCCCATGAAAGGACTGCTGACACAAACCAGCACATTCAGCTTTCATTTCCTGCACAGAGTTGGTTCTGCAGTGATTCTTCTTTCCCAATGCAGGAAGCACTTGCCAAGGCTAAGAAATACTGGTTACATGGAAGAGTACAGCACATTAAGTGCACATTGAGTGAGTACAGCACACCTGGGGGAGAATGGCAGAGCTTCTTTAGCACTGAAGGAGGCAGTGGAATGGACAACTCTAGAGACAAAGGCATGACACCAGTTTTAGGCCTGTAACAGAGGTTTTCCCTTATCCTTCTGCATGAAGCTACTCTGAAGAGTTTCTCTCTTATCAAAACCCATTTTTGCATAGAGATGCTCTTTGTTGCCCACCATGTTCAATTCCTCATGTCTACATGTTCCTTTCAGGTGGCCCCCGCCAGCCTCAGGGATCTCAGCCTCCACGGACAAACGCACCTCCACAGCAGCGGCTCTCCCCTCAAGGACAGCAGCCCCAGAGCCCCCAGTCCACTTCCCCTCAGCAGCAAAGGTCACCTGGATCTCCACAGCAAGTCCGATCAGCAACTGGGTCCTCTCCAGTCCAGGCTCCCAAGGCAGGCGTGTTCCCTTCGCAGCAGCCTAGACCTCCTGCTCAAGGCCGTGCTCCTAGCCAGCCAAGCCCCACTGAAACATCCAAGCAGCAACCCACCCCTCACCCCCATCTGAAGTAGGTGCTCTGTTACACTGGTAATATCCGTAGATATTAGAATAAGGCTGTCAAAAAGCACCCTGAGCTGGTACAAGGATGCTGGAGAGCAACTCTTCATCAGGGACTGTAGCGATAAGGGGTGATGGGTTTAAGCTTAAACAGGAGAAGTTCAGGTTAGATATAAGGAAGAAGTTCTTTACTGTGAGGGTGCCGAGGCACTGGAATGGGTTGTCCAAAGAAGTTGCTCCATCCTTGGCAGTGTTCAAGGCCAGGCTGGACAGAAATCTGGGCAACCTCATCTAGTGGAAGGTGTCCCTGCCCACGGCAGGGGGGTTGGAACTGGATGATCTTAAGGTCCTTTCCAACCCTTAGGATAGCTATTCTATGATTCTATGGTACAAAGAACTCCAGATGGTGAATATATGTTTAGGAGCTTTTCTGGAGCAAAGCATACCACTGAATTATTGTGGATCTTTGGTAGCAGCCTTTGATGCCACCTTTCATGGAACGTACCTGGCTGGCACCACGGCAGAAAGATGGGCAAAAAAATGTTTGGTGTTGACAAAAATCTGACAAGTAGATATGAGCAAATTGGTATGATCAGGCCAGAACAAAATATAGGCTAGGAATCAGAAGACAGTTTCTAGGCAGCAGAAGAGTGATGTTCTGGAACAGGCTGTCAGTGATGATGTCTATATTAGCAAAATAAACCAAGAGCAGTGCACTTAAGGATGAAAATACTGGTGCTAAGGATGAAAATGCCACACTATACATATTCCAGGTACCTTAATTTAGGGTCTGGTGTTATGCTGAATGCCTATTACTGACCAGAAGAAGCCACTCAGTGACAAAGCATGGTAATAGGGAAAATTGAGAGATTTACTTCAAAAGCACAACCCTGATCTGAACTTAAACACTAGCATATAAACACCCAGCAGGAGCAGTGTGGCCAACCAAAAGACTTGCATAACTTAGCTGACAGAGCAGACATGCTGGGCGGGGGGGGCAAGCAACAGGACATATTGCAGGTGATATGCCTAACAACTTGCCAAACCTCTCACATTCTCACATCTGAAAGGACAGGAGCATCAATCATGGTACAGCTGATAAAAGACACAGGTGACCCTCAGTATGAATCCATTCTTCTCTATTCTTAAATGATCCTCACAGCAGTTACACAGTGGTAACTGAATACTTTTAGTCAGGTGTTTTCATAAACACTAATGTGGACTCTGATATTGGAGGTACTTGCCCATGTCCCATCCTCTTCAACACACACACACCCACCGGCTCCCCCATTCCTGTATGTCTTTGCATATAGGGATTCTCCTTGCTAACCTTTCCTTTCATCCTTGAATTTGTGTGATGGAACACAAAGCATCAGTAACCAGCTCTGAACTACCACCTTCTCTTGAGTCAAAACTCTCTTTTCCATTTCAGCAAATCACAGTCCCTGACAAACACCTTCAGCATACCTGAATCATCTCAGCGGGGAAACGCCAATGAAGATGAAGCAAAAGCCGAGACCATCCGAAACCTGAGGAAATCATTTGCTAGCCTGTTTTCTGATTAACAGCCCTGCAGCTGATCCGTGCTTCTGCCCGCCCTCACTCTTCATATCAGCATACCTGATGTCACCCTGGAATACTCTCAATGGTACCCAGCGAATTAAAACTAACGTCTGGGTAAATGGAATTTGGAAAACCATATTTGTTTTAATATAAAGAAAATATTCCAATAATAATGGTCTGAAAAGTGACTGTATAAAAACGGCCCTATTTCATTGGGGGTTTTGTGCATTATCAGAATCACATCTGCTCAAACAACCGAGCTCTAAAGCAGATTTTAACTCTTGCCAACCCCTCTGGCATCACCACAGTTATAACAGTGCAAAGTAGGTTAGTAGATAGTCAGTACAATTTGGTAACTCCCAATAACTGAAAAAATATAGGTCTACTTCAGAAATAGATGTGCAAAGATGGAGTCAAGAATAAGTATTCATTGACTCATAAAGTAAGCATGCTTGAGCATGGAGACAGTGACCTGTGAAAGTTCATGATACCAATTTTATAAAGAGTCACTTTTCAGAGCAAAACAACATTTCAAGTTAAATACAGAACCAGGCATCATTAAGCACCAAAGATCACATGAGCAGGTCATCCAGATGGACTGCTGGTTTGTTCCAGATCATTCTGCTCGTAACAGATAAAACATCTCTGTTTCATGCCTTGCATTTATGTCCTCTGCACATGATGGCTGAGCTCTGAGATAAAAATGTCATGTTCTAACCCTGTAGCCCTAGCTCAAAATAACCTGAGAAATGGGCCTTCAACATAAAAAAAACCCAACTTTTTCCCCTGCCCCTGGAAACACCGGAATTCACATTCACATTTCACAAAAACTCTAGACAAAACCCAGCTAAACTCCAAGCACTTTGGTGACTTGGTCACATCTGGCTAAGTATGTCCCCCAGGAACATGCTTAATTAATAGCAGAGCTGATGAAGTGCACATACTTGTGTGCTGAGTGTTCCATAATACCAAATGCACAGAGAGATGGAGTGAAATCCTGTCTCCCTCCCTGAACTCCCATTGACTGACTGGGGGGATTGCAAAAATGAGTGCAGGGTGACAAACCTGCAATAGAACAGGCAAACTATCCTTTCCGAATAAGATAAGCTGGAGTTCATCCAAAGACACCAAGCCATGGGAGGGCACGTTGGGATTGTCCCAAGCAGGTAATGAACAGTATTAGTCCTCCCTGACCACCTCCAAGGCTTATTCTTCCAGAGGAGACAGAGATGGATCTTTTTGGTGTGCTTTTATAAGAATGAAGCTGTGTATGAGCATACAGAATCACCTAGGTTGAAAAGACTTAAAGATCATAAAGTCCTGTCTTTACCCCAGGACTACGAAGTATATTAGAACCAGGCAAAAAACCCAGCAAGGACACAAGCATGATTGAAAATACCCACCCTAGGTAAAACAACATATCTATGGCAATTTCTGCCAGCTGAGAACCCACCCCTTGCATGGTGCTCTATTTAGAAGACACCTAATGCAGATACAGTCCCATCCCACCTCCTCAAATTTTCTTCAATTTTTGTCAAGTATTTAGTCACAAACCACACATACAGCTTCAAGGCCAGACTTTAGGCTTTGTGCTTCCATTAGCAACTTCACTTTGATGACACTTCGGAATGCTCCAGGAGGCAGGGATGTCAGTAAGTTAAAAACATTTGAGCTAACGGCACAGATCTTTGCTGTCACTGAAACAGGGAGATCCCCAAAGCAACAAGAGCAACAGCTTCATTTACCATCTAGGATCTTATGATTCACTGGTGGGAATAAAGCCAAATAAGCAATTCCTTCATGCATAGCACCTGTAACTAACATCTAAATCCAATGCAGTCATCTGGAACTTGTATGACCTACCCCTGAGCAGTCCTTCACACATATAATGGCTTTTGTGACCTGTGACCACTTTCAGGCTAGTAACAGCATAGCTTTTCCAGGTTGGGAGGCTCTCGAGAGACTCATCTGGATCGATGATTTATACCTCAAGTTCAGTATTACAGAACCACCCTGTTCCCTGATTGTTTCATTTTCCCCCCAGTTCTGTGTTGTCTTTCCAGGTTTGCTAAGCATCTCACAGTACAGCATCATAAATACATGTCACTGAGAAAAAAAACAGACCCTGCTGTTTTGCAGTCTGCAGGAGCAATAAGAGTGACAAATGGCCTTGAGCAGGCACTGTCCCACTGGCAAAAACAATAGCAGATTAACAGGCTCCACTATATGCAGAGGAGGTAATACAAGCCTGATGGGAGAGGATTTCCTTCTGTAACACTTCCCTCAGCATGATTTATGCCTTTTCCTACTAGCCACCAGAGATAAAGACAGAAATAAAAGTTTACTGTCAGAATCCTCAACTGCTCTATCCCCTGTATCTTTTTATGTCTCTCTCACCAACACAACCTAGACAAAAAATAAGTAACCAGTGACTAGTATGGCACAGCCCCATAAATCGACCCTAGTTCATCACCAAAACCACAACAGTCAGATCATTTGCTGATGCTGCATTTCAACACAGCAGCGGTGTAATCCAACAGACCACAGCTACAGGATAGCACTGTTGACTTCATACCCAGCAGCGGCTCAAATCTCTTCATTTGCTTTCAGCTTCCAGCTGTCATCTTTCTAGGGAGAAGCAAACAATAGCATTCCCCCTCCTCCTAGCTATACCTTGCAAAAACCAGTGAGAGCAACAGGCACTCTCAGCTTAGGCTGGTTACTTCTATAGATGCTGAAAAGCAACTTCAGTTCTAGCCATAGAAAGTGCTCTAATGAAAGCATTGAGTCAATTTCCCAAGTCAAAATGACAAAGTTCTATTACATGCTCTGTAAGTGTTTCAACAGTACACTTCAATCTACAACTAGATTTTGTGGCTAGCAGGAGATTCACAACGGTATCATCACATATTTGTGTTATACCCTTGAAGGCAGGGCTCCTATTCTAAAACCCCTACAGTCTAACAAAGCAAGAGAGGGAGGAACAAAAAGGATATACTTTATATGAATGGGGAACTAAAGTCTACCCAAGAGGTATTTCAAGCACTTAAATAGAACAGCTGGAGTTAGGGGCAGTAAAAAAGCAACAGGAAAGTCAGTGAATAGAAGTTGCATTTAAATAGCAGGGCAGTCAATGCCCCAGAACATGCCTTGGGATCTCACACAGCTGTGAAAACGGAGCATCTGGTCAGAGCTTCCCTTTTGTCCTGCATGCCTCCATTTTCTTCACCTGGGAGCCAGGAAACAAGAATAATTTGTTTGGATCCAGCCCAAGGAGCTGGATCCACCTGAAAAATCAGTTTCTATTTTGCTGTTTAGATACAGCCTGAGACACATCTTAACTTCCTTGTAATACCTAGGTGTGGTATTTCAAGAGGAATGTCACAGATTCCCATGCAACTACAAGTCTTGTATAAAGCCAAGGTTCAGAAGAACAGCAGTCCTGCTCGTAACTGCAATGCTATTTTCCCATTTCACTATCGACAGGGAGGTATGCAAGACCTTACACCCCACGTACGACCCAGTTATACCATCTAGTTGGTTTAAGTTTCTTGAATAAGCTAAAACAATAAATAGAAAAGCCAAGGACTACAGCTCCTTATTTCCAAGCGCACCCACACGTATCCAGCACTGTTAAGCAATAGTGCTGGATGGAGGTGAACAGTACAGGTAAGAAACACCTTCAGGCATGTCACCTTCTGTGATTTCTCAAACAGTAATGACATGCATACCTGACTTCAGAGCTGTTGAGCTAATTTTCAAGTATTTCCTCTATTTTGTCATCTAATTTTACAGTGTTGGTCCCAAGATACTCACTTGATATATTTCAAATCCTGTTTCAGGAATGAAGGGGACACCTCTTTAGGGAACTTGACAGTTCAGCCTAAGTCACATCCCTTTACCTTTCGCTCACAATAACCTTACTATAATGTGAAGCCACAATGAAGAACAGGAAGGAATATCTTCAGGTCACTTAGCGGTGTACCTGTAAAAAGGCTGAGTACACGTCTTCAAAAACTAGCATTCAGATGACAAAATCAGGATAAACAGAACCTGTAGCATCAGCCTGACAGAAGTATGATGATGCTGTTTTCATGGCAGGGAGGACTCAACTATAGAGCAGCATGGGGCACACTCATTGGAACAAGGCAATTCAACCACTGCAGGAAGGTGTTAAAAATTAAAGCTAATCTTGGTATTGAAGGGAAACCGGTGTCCCCAGATTCTTAGGTGCTTAATTATGGCAGGATTTGCACATGCCATTGCTGTGAAATAGTAAAAGGAAGAAAGAAGCAATACAACTTTTGACAGCAAAATAGGTATTATATTTTACTTCCACTGGAGTTAACGGCAAAACTTCCTGGCCCTACTGAAGTCAGCTGATTTTATACAAAACAAGATGATGAATCACTAAAATATCACCTGAAAAAGCACGTAAGTATTACCCATTAAATAGCTTGTATTTAACAGGAAATGTCATTCCATTTTCACTATTGGAATTCCAAAAATATTTTATAAAACAGTATCAGCTGTCACAACAGTCATCAGTACAATTTACATTTACAGGAACACTGAGGTCAATCCATCTTAAAAAAATATGTAAGAAATAAGAAGTTCTAGCAAAGTTTAGTCATTCCAGTCTTCCTTTAATTGAGCTCCAGCATCAGCCTGCAGGTCTGATCAGACAACTTTAACAGTGGTCTTGTCATTTGCTCATTAGTTAATAAGACAACATTTGAAAGGTGCTCATAAATTCCTACAACACGCTTCCTCAAGATATATTTTGATACTCAAGCAACGGAATTAAATGGCATTTACTGCAGCTAAGTCAGAATTGATTCCACTTCTCCTGCTGGGTTCCCATTTCCACTGCAACCAGGTCAACCTATTCAATTCCTTAAGTTAGGCAGGAGAAAAGATTGATCTTTTGCACCAATTTCAGTTCACACACAGTAAGTGCAGCCATGTATTATTTGTAAAGTCAAGGAAGAAGACTAAAGTTTTGCTGCTGGCTCTTTGTAAAATTGCTCTGCTTCTGTTCAGACTTCTGAGTTGCACTGTAGCATGACTTTACTCAGTTGTTTGTAAAACAAATTGATTTGTGTTCTATTATTTCCATTGTAAAGAAAACCCCTTCCCTGTATACTTTCTGTATTAAGTAACAATACAAAAATGCTTTTTACCTAATAAAACATTAAAGAAAAAAGGAAACATCTTTGAAAATTTCCACAAACCCACATCTACCATAACAGTGGCAGTATCCTGGTCTATGTGGAACTCTGTACATTTCTTTGTTAATAAAGATTATTAGCCAGGCTGACTTTAAAACAACATCATTTTTCCTGGCAATTTAATAAAACTCTTCAAATAAGACAGACAAGTATAGGGTTTGTATTTAAAGTGCTCTTTATCTGATGCAGCAAATTACTTGGCCGGTATCCTTCTGGTCTCTAAGTAGCACTTCACAGTATTAAGGGCAAAGGCAGGGGAGAGCAAAACAAACTGTCCTACGTTGTAGCTCTGTGAAACAGAGCTTAGTGTCAGGTGGTATAGTACTACCAGAGCATAAAACAAACCCAGCCTTAGTGGCTGAAACATTACCATGCACACATGTTCTTGCTACAATCAGAAAAGAAGGCAGATGTTAGTGCCTGCAATTTGCAATCTCCTGTAGTTAAAAAGCAAGCTCAGGGACTAGAAAACTCACTGAAGGAAAATGCAGCAATCAAATGAATGCACGGCGAATGTCCATGGGGCGGCCTCGGCTGGGTCTAGGTGGAAACCTGTCACTGGGACCAGCTCGTCCTGGAAGTGTGTGGTTTGCTCCTGGCAAAGAACCAATTGGGTCAAAATGTGGTCTGAATGGGGGAAACTGGGCTGGTGATTCTCCTGGGCCAGGAATGAGTGAGTTAATTGGGTCTCCAACATATGGAAGTGTTGGTCTTTCATCATATTCTCCACCAATGATCATTGGGGGATAGATTGGGTTTGATGGGAATGGGTTGGGAGGAAAGGGGTTAGGATAGAATGGGTTGGGATGAAAGGGGATTGGATGTGGTGTAGGGGGCAGAAACATCATGTGCCTCCATCTGAGGGCCTCCTTCTTCTGTTTCAACTTTTTCTTGTATAGCTGCAGACAGAAAACAAAGGCATCTTAAAGCTCTGTAACTGCTTTGCATTCCAGCTTCAGCAACAGCATTCAGTTCTGCAGCAGAAAAGCACTCCTCACCAGTCTGAAAACCCAGAACAGCAACTCCCCCACCTGACAAAGGCCAAACACAGCATCTCTGGAAGACCTGTAACTCACAATTTGGACATGCATCATCTAACTTGATGCTGTGTTCTACTCTGACCAAACTCAACACATGTACACAGAGCAACACAGTTTAAACTAAAAGTTAACTCAAAGTTCTGCCTCCCAAAGCTTTTGCTTTATTCTCAGGTTAACCCATGGATACTAATCTCCAAGAGATTATATAAAAAAAGGCACTTACTTCTTTCCAGTCTGTGTCACGAGGCCTTGCAATAGGATCTACAGTGAGAAGTGAAAAGTTAAGAAGAGCAATCCATTTTGGTTTTAAGCAGCATTAATGCTACAGATATCCAGAGTCTTGTCAGAATTCAAAGAATCAAGAGATGAAAAATTTTTGGTCAATGCATTTTTCATAAAGATAAAAGTATATTAAAAAATATAAAAGCTCCAGGACCATTCAATAGGTAGCCTACTTGCACACCTATTCTACATAAAGCATCACCTCCAAAAGTTACTAAGCAGAGAAATCCCACAAACACTGTCCCATCTTTGATTTCTGACAGCACTTCCCCAATCACCTTATTTCCTCAATCTATTGTGAGAAATTATAGCAGAAATATCTCTTTACTTCCTAGTATCTGCAACAGCTGGTACACTAAGGTAGCAGGGGAAACAGGTGAAAACAAGGTAAGTCTGCACCACACAACAGGAAGAACTATGTGGTTCATCAGTAATGGCTCAGCAGATTGTCAACAGTTTTCCCAGCAGAAAACTCTGCATTCACATGAATTACACCTGACCATCTGTATGGTTAGCACCACAAATGACTGTGTTTGGTCATAGTGTTTAAGAATAAGAAGTGGTTGCCTGAGGAGCATCTTATCAAAATCTGTCAGACATAACCCCTCTGTTCACATGAGAATGTAACTACAAAAACATGTGTCTCAGTGTTACCTCGGAAATCTCGCAGATACATGAACCTCCACAGAAGCTGGTCATTTGTAGCTGTGTAAAGGTCATGGCAAACAGCAGAGAGAGAGATGAGTGAACGGACATCCAGAAGCCTGAAAATCCGAAGCTTGAGCTCAAGAGGCAGGACGACTAACCCAAACACATCTGGCAAGTTCAGAGCTACAAAGTAGAGAAACAGAAGCATTACATAAACAGTGCAGAGTTTATTTCTAAGGGCCCTAAAAGAAAGAACATTATAATCTTTCCCTTAAATCATTTCCCTTTGATGCCTGAGTTACACCAACTTTCTCAAAGCACTGATGTGAATTCTTGTAGAACAGATCTCTTGAAATTCTAAGTGCATTTAGAGTGCACAAAATAGGGCAGATGGCACTTTATACTGACTGCTATTGGCCACTAAGCCTCAGAAACATTCCACACATCTAACTATGTTTATGGGCTACAGAACAAAGGGATAGCTCACAAAAAAGAGAAAAGACCTGCCCAATTTCATGAGCCCACAGAAACCACATTAAATACAGAGCACATACTTCACATAAAACCTTCCCGCACTGAAGTCTAGAGGGAATTCTACTGAGTAATCTTTGAAGCTGAGAACTTTTATGGCAATACCTATGCAGAGAAAGCCTGGCATCCTACTGCTACACAAACACCAGCTTGGGTTACTTCCTACCATCCTTTCCAAACCCTCAATGACAGGTTACTGAGAAGACCGTTTCAAATATGATGCAATGTAAGTCTTTCTGCTTTGCCGAAGATACGGATCAAAACTACAGAACTACTGCCATGAAGTTATTGTGATGCGATTTTCTCACTGCTAAGTGTGAAAAACAGCCACTCCACTTCAGTCTCTCAAGTGAGACTAGAGCAATCAAAAATTAAAACCAGGAAATTACTACTATATTAATGTTTTCTAAGATACAAAGATTAATATAATTGCTTTAGAATGTATAGGTTACTTTATGATTACTATTTCTATCACTGCACAGCAGTTTCTAACACTCTTCCCTCAAGGCTTCAGACAGACCCCCTTCCTTCCATCCTCAAAAATTAAGTACCAGCCCAAACTGTAAATATGTTCTCTCACCTTGTCGGGCAGCAGCCAGAAGAGAGTAAACCAACTGGTCTTTAAAGAGACGGGATAATTTCTGCAGGTCTTTGTAAACACCTGCAACCTTTTCTGTCAAAGAAGAGAGGTAAAAAGCTTAACTTCAGGAGGCTGTAATGCAAAAATGATGTAAGAGAAGAAGAAGAATGGTTTTCTTACAAACAAAACTGTAACCTGCTTGTAATCTTGATGAGAACAGCTATGCAGTTAGAATGTAACTATCATGCAGTAAGTAATTCACTGACAAACTAGACAAGTTCCACAGTCAGTTGAGGCTTTCCTTTGGCCTTAAAAAGCACCATTAGAAGAAATACTTGAGTTCTTCAGAAACAAACCAACTCTTAAGCTGTCAGAGCTCCCTTTGTCAGATTTCAAAGCTCACGTGCAACATGTGCCTATGTTGTAAATGACTAAACTACTCAGTTTTCTGACAGGAAGGGTTTTCCACTCTGCTCTCTGAAGAAACTGGAGCCAGAAGACTCCATTGTTGTATCAGACACATTTCAGTGCTCAGTTAATTCTTCTAAAGCCTTTCAGCTAGGCTTGTACATCAGCAACTGGGGATACCCAGGACACAGTGTAGCACCCCGAGTCAGCCTCAACTGCCATAAAGCTGTTCACATACTTCAGAGAACAAAAGGCTATTCAGGCCTATGCTCACAAGGACCAACATCTATCTGCCCTTCTCTCCTTCCCCACCTTAGTTTTCCCTCTAATTTTGGCATTCTGGAGAGTGCTATGTGGTCAGCACACGTTTTTCTGACAAAAGAAGTATGTAAGTAACAATTATGGTGCCACAACAAGAGTGTAGGTACTATCAGCCTCTGAAGTCCTGAGCTGTCAGGCTTAAAGGGGGTATAATACAGCACTGCTGCCCCAGAGATTCACGTATGTGCTTAAGACCTCATAAATAAGCATATGGGCTAAAGGATGCCTCAGGCTTTGTGAGGTTCTGTCCTCACACTGCTAATCTAAGAAATTTAAACTGTTGTAACAACAAATGTAAAGGGATACAATCTGAATTCCTCTTATTACAAAGCTGTAATTAAGCTAAATGGCAATCACACTTTTATTCTTTTTTTTTTGCTGTTCTATACTGATTTTGTTCCTCTGCTGAAATATAATCTTATCCACTGTGTCACTTCTTTACTTTAGTTTACTTACTACAAGTATCACAGCTCAACCATACCTGGCTCCTGAAAGCAAACAAAGGATGCTGGCAATAGCTGTATTCTCTTAACACCTTTAATCTCTCTGTTGATTTTTAACGTTGCTGCAAATACAAGAAGAAAAGACATTTCAAAACATGAAACACATTGAGAGATGACAAAGACCACTTCACTAATGTCTTACTCTTTGGAGGTGTTCGACTTTGCTCCTTACCATATCCCCTCAGGAAAATACCCAATTAATAGCAAGCAGTTAGACAAATAATTCCAGAAAAACAAAATGGAACATAAAATAGCAGGGAATAAATAAAGACCTTGGTGACAGAAAATAAGCACAGTTCTACCACACGAGATGTAATACAGCTATAGAAGTTATACAGAAAGCCATTATTATAAGCCAGTCATTAAAGAAATATTAACTAAAGACTCAACAAACTTGCTGTATGAACACTACACGCATGGTAGCTGTAACACTGTCCTAAATCTAACCTTTACCGCCTAGGTTAAAACAGTTTGACCAGGATGTATACATGTTCTGAGAAAAACATATGTGCTCATACAAATTGGCACAATCACTTACAAATTTTACAAACAAACATAATGAATCTCATTTAGGATACCTTGACATTCAAATTAAGTCCCAGTTTAATACTGATTCTGCAGAAACACGGAATTTTTCTAATGCTCAATAAAATATGAAAATAGGGAAAAAGACAAAAACACCCCTCCAAGTGATATGGAAGTTGCTTCAAAAAAATAGACCACAGGTAAATTGTCAGTGTGCTACAGGAAAAATTAAAGCTAAAGAACAAATAGTCTGGAATTTGTTTATAAGTCTTGCAAAGAACATAAGAAAAGACAAAGTACTGTAGCTGGAACAAAGCTACTTTTAATATTTGGCAATGCATACTGAAGTTCCTATGAAATGAGACAAAAAGCAGATTTCTACCACATTGCAATGAAAAGGACAGCTGAATCCCCTAAGGACTGACCTGTTATGATTAGAGAAACAGTTAACACTGATACAGGAAATGCCATCAGCATTAGGAAGTGCCAGCTCTTGACCTCAGCAACAGTGATAATCAAGTTGCAGTTTTAAACAGAGTGCACAGAAACACATTTAAGTTTTCACTCACTAAACACTGGTGATATTGTGTACCCAGGATAAAAACTCAACTATCTTACCATTAACAGCAACAAGATCTCCCAAAGGCACACAAGTCAAACCAGCAGAACCTTCTTCACAAAGAGGATGTGTGTACTGTAGTTTATAGACACCATTCCCTCTCCATTTCTCTGGCATAGATACTGCCTTGGCTTCTGTCCCCTAAAAATGCAAAGGGATAACACACTGACACACTTTAGCCACATACCAAGGCTGAAGGGTTTAAAAAAAAGGAGGATTAAAAGTTAGGAAATACCACATTTATGCGTGCAATTCAACTCTTAAGTTTAGTCCCAATGCACATTACGACACAGACTATAATTACAACATATAAGCACGTATAGTGACAGGACAAGGGGGAATGGCTTTAAACTGAAAGAAGGCAGATTTAAATTGGACATTGGGAAAAAATTCTTTCCTGTGAGGGTGGTGAGACACTGGCACAGACTGCCCAGAGGAGCTATGGCTGACCTATTACTGGCAGTGGTCAAGGCCAGGTTGGATGGGGCTTGGAGCAACCTGGTGCAGTGGAAGGTGTCCCTGCCTGTGGCAGGGTCCAGAACTGGATGAGCTTTAAGGTCCCTTCCAATTCATCTGTGAATACATACTGTTTTCCCCAAAGTGACAGCAAACTTAAGGTGAATTTTAGAAATTTTCTGTCCTGTCCCAGTTTCTGACAGGAAAGGTTGTTCTACGAGCCCTCACACCTATTTATTTTCTGTCATACATTTCAGCATTCTGACAGCTTCCGCATGTACATTAATTTGCTGAATAAAACACATGTTGTTGCACCTTTTATGTGAAGCTTAGATGTGTGACAGGACTTCAAGAACCATAGCTTGAAATTAATTTGAACATCTGAGCAGACTGACAGTTTTTCCTTTCAATTTCAGTATGAAAAGGCTCAAATGGAACCACAGAGTGGGATAACAAAATCACAAGTACAAATTAAGACTCGATCTTTCCCCTGAAATCTGCAAAGCAATCATTTTTCCTACTGCTAAGCCTACTCAATGACAAGAAAATTCTTCCCAGTGGCAAATGTATTCTTCAGATAATGTTTCACGCTATGTGAATGCAATCAACTTAGCAGAATTTTTTAAACTGGTATTGGCCAATCAGACACCTAAAGCAACCCCCACATGTGCTTAGTTAGCCTCACTGCAAGAAAGGACACAAGAATTTAAACACCTTATCTGAGACAAAGTCTTTTTTTGCTATGATTCTATGATATTCAGGCATACATTAGCAAACATACAATTCAAATCTGAAAACTTAAGGGGAGAAGGTGAATTTATACATGGTAACAGAGGTACTGCCATAGATGCTCAAATACAACACCTCTGTAAGTTATTGGAACCAAAGCCTAAGTTAACACAGGTAGTGGGGTTGGAACTAGATCATCTCTAAGGTCCCTTCCAACCTAAACCATTCTTATGATTCTGTGACATATAAAGACAGAAGCAGATCTTCAGATGCATCTTGTGAAATACCATGGGAATGTGTGATACAACTTTCATATACTGACCAAGAAACTTCCTGTTTGGTTCCACACCTACCTGAGGGACGTAGCCCGTCTCCATCATGAGAAGGTGTAGTAGAACGATCAAGGCATCAGTGGCACTGGTACACTCAGCAGAAAGATAGAGCATCTCCAAGGAGTGTGGTATTTCACCATCAGCAGCTTCACTGCACAGCATGGGTTCGGAGGGATAGGAACCTGTACCTTCTTCCAAGTCAACATCTTCTGGGACTAATCCTGAAGGAAATTCTAGGCTGGATCCTGCCTTCAAGGGAAAGAAAAACATACCTCTGTTCAGAAAATTGTATCTATATACATCAACATTACTAGTCTTCTTATTCCAGTCCACACAGGCACCAAGTCTCCTGTACTGATTTCCCATACATATTGAAGAGATTCATTACACCTTCATTTTCTCATATCCCAGTTGGAGACCAGGATTATACAAATAGCCTCCCTGACTTTTGATATTTATAATGCAAGCCCTCCATAAAAGTCTGTCATGTTATTGCATTATACTACATGAAGAGAAAGTGATAATAACGTATTAAACCTTCATTAGAATTTTTACAACATGCACAGGAGCAATTTACTCACTACAGTATCATTTATTTAAATTTAGCCAACATGTATGGCAAGTAACCAAAATAATAACTTGGGCTGCGCAGAAACACAACAGGCCTAAATAGCTGGGAAAAAAAAAAAAGTAATCACTGGAGTGATTTCATCGTGGCTTCCTTCTGTACTAAATCATACCATATTATCACATTAACTGATAAAACCACCCACAGACACAAAAAGAAGTGGTGAATGAAAAACGTAAGTAGATATACCTAACCAAAGGGTCATGAAAAAAACTGTCTAAAGGAACTGTAGCTATTTCTACCCTACATAAATGCTCAGTGGCACAAGACACCCTTATGAGCCTGGCATGGCCAATCCACCCGTGGAACTTTCTTTTTCATTAACAGCAAAGCACACAGCCCCAGTTAAACAGATTTTCAGACTTCCAGAGCTCTTCTACAATGACAGTTGCTTTGAAACTTTCTTGCCATCATCAACTATAATTTTGAAGGAAGATGTCAGAATCTTTCAGCTAAATAAATACGGAACATACACAGTCAAATAACTGGCTATGTATACACAGCGTACATAGCCAAAAAACTGGCAATGTATCAGACAAGTATAAAGAGCCAATACTCTGAAGATCTTCTCTACTGTCAGCAACTGACACAGAGATAACTTCTTTTTTTTGCCTTGTGTTGACAGTTCAATTCTTATCTACTTACCCTCTCATCACTCTTTTGAACTTCCACCTGAGCTTTCTGGTGGTCAGACTGCTCATTCTGCCCTTCCTTTGGCCTGCTGGCCTGACTCTGGTTGGATGGCTCATGACCATTCTGAAGTGGGTGGGAAGTAGACGAAGGAGGTAGATTGGGCTGTCCATCTGCTTCTTCTAGTAGCAAGCATATCAAATCACCAGAAACAATCCCATATGAAGCTAATGTTTTCTCATTTTCTGTGAGAGCGTCTTTTCTGTTCAATGTTATTGAAAACCTGGTATCTGGACTGCAAAATGAAAAGGTAAGGAAACATAAGGACTGCACCTGGGTAACTGCACAGATGTATAGTTAGAAATGCATACTGCATACTACAACAGTATTATGCCATGAGTTTTAATCCATTAATAATCAGCCATATATTAAAGAAAGAGTGAAAAAAAATACAGTATTTAATTATGTTTTTCTCCAAGCACATTTTAAGTAGCTGTAGCTGCTTAGTAGGTATAACTTCACTTATAGCAACTGTTTATAAAACAGTTACAAAGGAAAGCAAACAAGTGCCGTCCAAATTAGAAGGTATCACACCTGGCAAAACGAGCTTTAAATAAACTACTGGCTGAGTCTATTTAAAAACAAGAGTGTTGCAGACTCGACCACCCTGCTTTTTCATTAAGCAAAACATTCATTTCGAAGGGCCGGAATGCTAGTTACAATTGAGGGCAATAAGATGCTTCAGAGTAAGCACAATAAAACCAAACAGAAACAAAACTGGCTAGCACAGAAGCAGTTATCCAGTATCAGCTATGTAACACACCCACTGTGGCAAAACAAGCAGTTAACTTCAGATCTCCCCTGTCCACGCTGTTGTGCGGCACAGTGCGGTGCTACCAGTGTGTTTCAATAGTGAAGCATTAGCACATCACACCCCATCAAAGGTGAGGTTCTCCCAAAGCAAGTTTCGCTTTCTATCCCTGCAGCGAACGGTCATGACGCAAACCACACCTCAGGCAGTGGAGACCCGATCAGCAACCCCAAGAACAGGGCAAAACGTCCAGCTGGGCTTGCTTATAACCCCCGCGATGGGCTGCCCATAACCCGGGCACTGCCCCGGTGCCCCTCGGCGGGACACCGCACACAGGCCCCACCGCCTGCACCCGCCCTGCAGGGGGCAGCACCGCCACCACCACACCCCCCCCGCCCAACGCGTGGTACGGCCCTGCCAGGCCAAGCCCCGCTTGCGCGGGGCCACAGCCTTCCCCACACACTTTTCCCTCTCATTCCCCCCCCACCACCACCACCCCGACCTGGTTCGCTCCGCACGTTACCTGTACCCCCAGGCAGGCAGCAGGGTCTGACGCAGCTGCGCGCGCAGCTCCCCCAGCGTTGGCTCCGCCCCCTCTATTTTCAGTGGCGCCGTTTGCCTCTGCATTCGCACACGAAGCTTCATAGCGGCGGCGACAAGGGGGGCTCCCGCCTCACTCCCTTAAACCAGGCCCCACCGGAAGGCGGTGGCGGTGGTGGCGGCGCAAGGGCTGCCGGGGCGTGCCGGTGTTTTGGTTAGCGCGGCACCGCCCCCAGCCGGCACCGCCCCCGGGGCGCGTGGCTGTCGAGCCAGCGCGCCGCTGGCCGCGCGCACGATCGCTGCCTCGGCGCGCCGCGTCCTGGCCTGCGCGGCGGCCCTGCCCCGCAGCGATCGATGATTGGGTGCTCGGGCTGTACCGCGCATGCGCTGGGAAGGGGGTTGTTTGTGCGCTGCCCTTTCCGGTTGCTTAACTTCGTGTGTGTCGTTTGGGGGTTATTGCTCCTTTTCGCCTCTGTTACTGAGGTGTTTTTACTGCTGTAGCTTAGTAGTGGTCTCCTCCCTTCAGCAGTTTATCCCTGCCGTGCCTGGAAGGGGATGGACACTGGCGAGAGTGGTTTCTGCGGGCTGTTTGCCTGCCGCCATGTGGTGTGGAGGGGTTCGGTTGGGCTTCCCTTACCTCTTATTCTAAAACATGCTGAGAGAGCGTTCTGCTGGCTGGTCCTTAAACAGATGGAGAAGGTTATGGAAACGTGCTAGGGGAAGGGATGAAGGATGCTGCCCTCAAAAGCGTTTAGTTTTGTAAAGGGGTGTGGGTTTTTTTTTAAGGCGGATGGCTGAATTGGCATCTTGGGGTAATGTTTTAGTGCATGCGGTTAAATAGTCTCGCCAAAAATACCAAGTGGTGCAGTCAAGATTACTGGTGGTAGTTCCCCTTTATCTGTCACACTTGGGGGGGGGGGGGGGAAGTCCCTTTCCACATCTTAGGTCTTTTAAAAAGTATATTCAGCTTCACCTAGAAAGACACATTTTGCAGCCGTGTCATGTCATGTGGGGAGGAAACGTAAAAGGTGTGATTTATTAGTTTTTACTTCACGAATTCTGTTAAATTTTAGAGAACAGTGAATTTGGATGTAACTTCAGAGCAATGGTTAGTTCATCTTGGTTTACTTGCTAATCATACAGCTCATACAAGGAATAGTAGAAGAAATAAGGTGCAGGAAAACTGGGGTTCTTTCTATGAATATTGTACTAAATATGTAAAGTGAACTTGAAAGACCTGTCTTACACAGCTACCCCCAAGTATAACTGCTCATTATGACACTATTCATTGATTATACCTACATTTGTAAAAACAGCCCTATCTGTGTCCCTTCAGCACTTACAGGGCCAGTCAGAAAAAGGAGACTGAAATAACAAAATTATGTTCTGGGCTACAGGTGAAATCACCTTAATGTCACCTGAACGTGGTCATCCAACCCGCCTAAATGTGGTTGCTAAACTTCAGTTCACTTTGACAGCACTGGTTTGCTGTCAGATAAGTCTCAAACTGAAGGGCAAGAATGGTTTGGTTTCCACACATCAAATCAATGAAAGGCAAAGGCTAGTATTGATGAAGGTAATGAAAGGAAAGGCAAAGGGCCTACTGAGATGCAATAACACTCTTTGGGTAATGGAAGAGCTGATGCTCATTACAGTCAGCTTGGTGTTAGGTACCAGGCCCTCAGCTGTGAGCATTAAACCAAGAGATTTCCCAAGAAGCTTGTGTGGCTGTTGCCAGTACCCCTTTTAAGAAGTGCTTATGCAGTCTTCATCAAATGGGGCCACATCCTGGATAAATCTGAAAGAGTAAGTTGCTGAGTTGCTGTTGCGGGGCGGGGGGGGCGGGGGGGGGGGAGGGGAAGGAATTGGCAAAGGCAAGGATAAAGAGGCTAGAAAGGAGGAGAACACATGAGAAGGCATCAAGAACATAAGAACATTGTGTCTGTCAGAATTGCTCTCCTCTTTCTTGAAGAGGGTTGAGTCCAGTGAGTCATGCTGCTGCTTCAGCATCATGACCGTTATCCAATAGCTGCGGATGCCTCACTATTTTGTCCTTCAGTGTCACCCGTCCCAGCCACCTTCTAGCATTCTCACTGTCACCAGGGCAGCCTAGACTGCACTGTTTAGGAAGGGTGGAGAAGGCTTCCCTAGTATGAGAAATGTTCCTGGGTGCAGTTGTGGTATTTCCAGCTGAAACACTATTTCAGTATCTTGCACAAGCTAAAGCAATTGCCTGAAACAAAATAGTTCCGTTTCTCAGGAGCTAGCTATAGTAGTTATTACTAGGTAACCAGCTACACCAATAGCCATTTCTGATGGCATTCTGCCAATTTTCCCTTTGAATTCTATGAATCATGTATCAGTGTAAGGTTTAGGCATACTCTCTGCAGAACAGTAACTATTAAATAGGAGAACACCTGTGAAACAGTCATGATGACAGGCTAAAACATTTTCCACAGCTTTCAAGTTTGTCTGTACAAATTTCAGATAAGCTGGTATTATTATGTATTTCCTTACATATCTTTCTTAAAGAGCTGTTATTTGATGAGCAATATTTTTCTCCACCTTTTTCATTTTGTTTCAATCTGCAGGCAGGAGACTTCCAATGGCCATGTATAAATTTGACCTCAGGCTGGGAAGACCACTGAGTCAAAATAGTACAGGAAACCTGTGTGCTTGCAAGCTTGAAGAAGTGGTTCTATTCAGAAGAATTTTGACTTTCAGCATAGTTCACCCATATCAGAAATTGTGAATTATTTTTAAGTCTGATTCATTAAAATAATACACAGTATGATAACTAAGGAAAACTGGCTATAAGTAGCTCAGAATGGTTGTTAAAGACTATTGGTTGAGTTAAATACTCAAACTACTTTATTGAGGGTTTTTCTTCCCTACATGGTCTATGTAAAACACAAGCAATAGGATCCATTCCATCAAAGAAGGAAAACCCTATTGATAGCCCTGGTGGTTTCTCTTGAGAAATTTGGAATTTAATATAGTTGGAGTCCTGCTGACCTGCAGTCAACTTCCCATGGTAGAGAACTATAAAAAGTAAAGGTCTCTGCTTCAGTTATATATCTCATGGAATTATTTCCTTTTTTTTTCCTGAAAACTGAGTGTGGACCTTTTCCATTATTTTTCTTTCTGTATTTGCCACTATAAAGAGTGTGTTTTATAATGCATCTAAATAAATACATATGTGCATATATTAACCTTTAGGATACTCATATTACGAATGACTAGAGTCACACTGGAAGATGTGAGAGGTGGTGGAATGAGAAGGCTGGAGCATCATCAGGAGATCTGTGAAAATCTGAAGTACCATTTTAAGTGTGCCAGTGGGGGAGGAGTTTCAAATCAAGCGCAGTGGAAAGAACCTCCTAACTTCTTGCAGCTTGATGGTGGTCAACTTTATTCCTAAAAGACATTTTAAAGCACATTATGCTAGTGTTCTGTGGCTAACGTATTTAGTGGAGCTCTGCTTTACACCATCTCGGATGTTCTAAGGGTCTAAAGAGGACCCTTAAGTGGTGTCTGAAGTTTGCTAACGTGGCTTTTGACTTCTCTGTTTCTGATGAAAACCTTGAGCGTCATATGGAGCAAAGGGCCTTTCAGGGTGTTTTTTTTTAAGGATTTGCCAGACTGCTTCAGACCTTTTTAGCTACCACCATGTTTTCTTTAATTTACATGTTTCTTTATATATATAAAGTATTTAATTGCTGAGTTGTGTGCAGTTGTGTCTTTGAAATGACATATCAAAAAGTTTTATACCTTTGCATTAGCAGCACAAAATCAAATTTCTCTGTGTAGTAAAAAGAGGCTCCATCCACGGAGGAGGATTCTCAGAGGAAGATTTCCTATGTCTTGTGATGAACAAAATGGGTCGGGAGGATTTTCTTAGTGAGATTACTGCATCCGCCTTCTAGGAATCTGTGGTGACCTATGACAGGACTGCAATTTATGTAAAACCAGGATAGGAGTTGCATAGGTTGAGAGAGTGCTTCATGCTGCTGCCACCTTCATGAAAGTAACTGAATGTGTACATTCAGTTGTACAAGTGCCTAATGAGTGAGCCAAACAGATGGAAGCAGAGAAGAAAGCTTAGAATAGATATACACAAATGATGGACTCCAGTCTGAATCTGGGTAGATCCCAGACAAGTAATGCATGCTGCATTCCTTCCCAAGGTCTTGATGTTTCTTAAGTCTTCCCCTGTCTCTTGGGGACCAGCTAAGAGCACCCTTACTATTCTTGAACGTGAGGGCAGTGTGCAGAAGAACATTGATTATTTTTTTGCTAAATGGACTTTGGTAAAGATGAATGTAGTAGTCCTGGCTCAGGTGCTCTGATAGGGCAGTTACAGAGGTCAGCAACATTAACTCAATGGATCCAAATAGTGGAAAGTGGGTTTTTCTCCACCAGTTCATCAGACAACTGCCTCCCAACAGAGTTATCCATTGTTAATGGATTCTGTTTAGGCTCTGGAGCTATGTTGTTTCACAGACTAGCACAGATTAAAGTTCTCTGCCAACTCTACTCCAAGGCTTTGAAAGACTGTACAAAGGGCACCAGTAGGCAAGCCACAATCAGGAAAAGCTTTGCTAACATAGTGCTTTTGCAAAGCTTTCAGAAGATTAGGGGGCTCCCAGACCTGCTCACAAATACAACCTGTGGGGTAAGGGCAGCATTTTCCTCCTATGGATTCTATTTGAAGATTTCATTGTGCTAGAATGACTGCTGCCTCATGAGTTGGGAAGTGGATAGCATTGCTTTCCATACTAAATGGAGGAAACCACAAACAAGAACTTACTGGAGTTTTTCTGTGGGTATTTCCAGTGGTTGTGGAGAGGTGGAGATCACCTGCTTTTATGTCATTTATCAAACTTGTGTCTTTGTTATTTGCTGTTTTAAGTATTCTCGCCAATATCTTTCTCCTGTCAAACATAAATTTCGTATTCCTTTTCCCTCAGAGGTGATTTTCCACATGGAATACCAGTGTGTAGGAAGGGTTAAAGTCTTGAAGCTATTGAGTCCTTTTTGATTTGGCATTGTTGAGTGAGCTGTAGAAAACGTACCTATGTTTGAGCATGCTGCAGAGTAACTAGAAACAAAGGAGCAAGAGAGAAACTGAAAACTCCAGTCCCAGTTCTGCGGTAACAGCAGAGATTCTTGAAACTAAAGTGGTCTTTCTGGACTTCAGGTTGGGAGACACTGTATTTGCTATCATGTTTCAGAACTGTTTGTGTTGTGTTTGTTACCAGTTGAGATTTCTTTTCTGAATATTTGGAAATGAAAGAAATTCCTCTGTGGGCTGCAACTGGAGAGCTTAGTGTAGGACTAAGGTGAGACAAGGATACAGTTCTTCCTCAGAGATACTCTTTAAGTCGTAGAGTATCTGTGTGGTTTTATAGCTGTGTTAAACCTGTGCCAGACAATGATAGTGACTTTTCTTTTTTCCTCAGAAGCTTTCTTAGTTCCTGGGCAGATTTCAGCTGTAATCTTTATTGCAAGTTTTGTTTAAAGTTTTTGCAGACTGTTCGCAAAGGAGAAACCAAATGTGGTTGGTATCTACAGGCTGGTTAAGTAGGGTACTTCACTAGGGTGAGAAAGGTACACAAATAGAAATAAAGGAGTTTTTCTTTGAGGGAAGTGATGGATACAGATTTTTTTTGCCACTTATGGTATGCATTGTTTGTGATCATGTTTGCATCACGAATGTTGTTAACAGGTCCTGAGACAAAGGTGCGAAGATGCTAAAGACATGGTATTCTTTTCTGCTGTGTTGGCTGTCCTTGCAGAGTGAGGCTAATCCTGGTCTTAAAGTGAGGATTACTCAGAAGGGGCTGGACTACGGTATGTCAGACATTGCCAGAAGTTAATACATGATAAATACATTATGCACAGAATATAGTTCCTTAATAAGGGTGCAGTGTAGAAACAAGCTCCTTAAATACTGAAATAGAATAAATTCCTTTTGTCACTTCACACTAGGAACACCCTTTGTTTCTTCTCTCACTTACTTCCTTCTTTTTTGTGCACCCTAGGTGTGAATTTATTCTTCCATTGGTGATTCTCCTACACTCCAACAGTGTTTCTACTATATTCCTCATATCAATCTACTTTCTTAGAACTAGAATAAGATGGCCATATAATTGCTCCTTTTTTTAAAGTGTCAAAAACCTAATTGGAATTGCAATATTTTATTGAAGATAATAAGACATAATTTGGAAAAAAGCTTATAATTTTGGGACAGCCAAGTAGCAGCACACCTTTACCCCCATTCATCTATTTGGCATGGGATAGCATCTGATATCAGTAAAAATCTAATAACTGCCTGCCATAATTCTGCCCCTTAACAGAATATCAGCAATTTCCGCAATATATTTTCCTTATTCTTTCTATTCATGCTGACTTTCACTGTCTCTTACCTAAGACCGAGTCCATGGGTGTGAACGGCATGTAGTATAATTTCAGTTGTTTACAGAATTAATAACAGAGGTTAACAAGGTACAGATTCAACAAAGGCTGGGTCATGCTAAGTATTAATTGTCATTTATGTTCTGAACATGCTGACAGGCAAACAATAGACTTGTGTAATGAAAAGTACAACCTCAGGGTTTATGCCTTCACGATGAAGGATCAGGTACACTTATTTCTCGGTATGAGCATTGTTTCAAAGGCTTTTGAGGAGTTGAGAAGTGCAGGGCAAACATCAGTCACCCAAGACAGACTGATCTTCGTACCTTTTTATGATATACAGGAGATTTCTCATGTCTTTAGAAATGAGAATTCAGACTGGTATTTCTTAGTGTGAGCCCAACATGTTCTGTGATGTTCAGCCTGGCCCTCAAGTGCTGAGCCAACACCCCTGCATTAGTAGCAAGAACAGACATTAACAGTGTGCCTCCCAAAGGTATTTCTTGTATTTGAAGAGCATGTGCCTTTCATGTATCTTCTTGTAATATGAGACTTGAAGGCTGAGGCAATAGATCCTGACTGCGTGCTCCTTTCCTGCTGCAAGAACACTGAGAGAAATTCCACCAGGATCACTGGCTGCCTTCACTGAGAGCCATAAGAGAGCTTTAAATTATTTCAGTGGGAGGCCATATTTTGCTTTGGAGGTAGGAATTCTGAGGGAATCGTAAGTTATCTCTCCTTCATAAAAGATGCATTTTATAAAAAGGTATTCCAGTGATGAGTTATCATTGATTTCAGTTCTTTGCTTTTTTCAATATGCTGAAGTCTGGGAGAGAAAAAAAATACATATTTTGTATTTGGCAACTGTATAGCCAAAGCTAAAGAAAAGGAAGCTAAAAATATCTGAAAGCATAACATCATTCCTGTATTAAAGTTTTGTCAGTGTCTTTATCACAGATGAGCAAAAAGAAGAAAAACACAAGGAATTTGGGATTTAAAGATGTTCTGTTTGTTGATTATAGGTGTATTATCAATGCACAAGTAGCACTAAAGTTTTCAAAAGAGTAGGGCTTCCTTAAAGCAAGGAGAGAAAGTAAGGAAATAAGTCAGAAATCTGCAGTATGCTGTAATGTATAAAGTGTAGTGGCAAAACAAATGTACTCCGAAAGAAATGGGAGGAAAACAGTTGAAAGGAATGTCTTTAAACCTCAAACAACTTCCTGTACACATGCAACAATCCACATAGTTCCGCATTTGACATCCCAGCACTTCAGATGCATATATTACACTTTTTTCTTAAGTAAACACTACGTATAGAAGTCATCTTGCTCCTTCTTAACTGTCTTCTTCATCCAAAAGCTGTGAGACAATTTGAGGTAAAGGTGATGACCAAGTGTTTCCCAAGGCTATCGAAGTGAAGGAAGTGTAACAGTTTCAGAAACCTGACAAAAGCTGTATGATATAAAATACAACTCGGGGACAAGGTGATCCTAACAGATGATCTTTATCATGGGTTAAATGGTTTATGTTTGAGGCTAATAGAAGTTATAAATGGGTGTATAAGTAGCTGGAAGGAGATCTAGGTAAGGATCATAGAATCATTTCAAGAATTATGTTAAAAGTGATAATTAAATTATTTGGCAATATATCTGGACATTTGGGTGTCTGAATCCAACCTGCAAGGCATATGCTTTCCTCTGTCCCCTTGTAGGCAGGAGGCTTGGGATGGAGCTCCTGAAGCAAGAAGTACTGAAAGAGACTTTCCCAAGCTGGAGTGGGCAGGAGAGTTTCTCTGTTGTTAAAGTCAACTATGTCATTTCAAGGTAAAATAAATCCATTTCAGTGTTTTAGGATGACACAGCTTACTTCCACATAGTAATAATTATGCAGCCTTTTTGTTGTTGTTCTGATTTGCTTTTTAAGTCCTTCCTTCTACCACACTTGGAGATGAGTTTAAGAAAGCTTATGCAAGAGCACCCTGATATAATATTTTAGGGTTTTTTTATCAGAGTTTGGGTCATGACATGTTCGTGACTATGATAGAGCAGGGGAAATGTGTGGGAAAGATGGTGGAATTTGTGTTACTAATAGTATGGTACTAGAAAGGACCTGTAGCAGTGAAAATTGTTTCTTTTTGATGAGAAAAAGCCGACAAAGGGCTTAGATGAAAATGTGTGCAGGGGCTGGTGTCATCTGGGCTGACATGGCGGGAAGATGACTTTTACAGAATCTTTTTGTGTGGATTTACAATGGTAAATCAGGATTTCGATTGAACAGGGCTCAACACCTATTTCCTGCTGAGGAAAATCATTGTACCAGGAGCAGCCAGTGGAAAAAGTTTTGTAGAGTTTCCTACAGTTTCTCCAAATAAGACTAACAGAAAAGCAGATTTTTCTACAGCCTTCAATCCTGTCTTCCAATAAACAGAAACTTCTGGTCTTTTAATATTATTATCAAGCTAAACTGTGCTGGTCAGTAGCATTTTGCTTCCTTTTCCTTACATATTACCCCTGGCAAGAAATACCAATCTGTGAGACTTCATGTACTTTCTGCTGCATCTGTTACCTATACCTGGTATTTTCCTAATAGCCTGCCTTCTGGCAGGATTCATTCTATTATAACAGCCTACTTTCCTGCCAGATTCATTTCATTATACCATCCTTGTGACCTTAATCCCTGCACATTTGAGAAATCTGTGTTTGTACTGGCTGGAGAAGAAGAGGCTATGGGGGTAGAGGTGCATGTGTCTTACTGCATGTCTTCGCTGGGTGGTAATTATAGAGAATATGGAGCCAGATTCTCCCTAGTGGTATACAGTGGAAGGATGATGGCCAACAGACATAACTTACATCAAGAAAAGTTCCAATTAGAAGTTACGAAAAAATGCTAGGGAGCACCAGAGAAGGGGCTCAAAGAGGCTGCGGAATCTCCATCCTTGGAGGTGTTCAAGACTCAAGTGAGCAAGGCCCCTGAGTTGGCCCAGCTTTGAGTATGGGGTTGAACCATAAAGTCTCCTGAGGTCCCGTTCCAGCCTAAATCATTACATGGTCTTCAAAACCCCACTTCATTCTCCCAACCATAGTTCTCGAAATTGGCCGTCTTCCCAGTGGATAATCTGACTTTAGCTCACTGCAAGCAAACACGATTACTAAAGGCATCCTCACTGCTGACCAACATGTTATTGGAAAATTATGGTAATTTTAACCAAAAGAAGCTGATGTCTTCTGCCCCAGGAAAAGTAGATTAAAGACAATTGTTTCAGAGATCTCTTGACAGATATCAGGAAACAACAAGGAATGTATGCTACATGAAGATTACAGCTGGTATCTTTACATTGTTCACTTTAATTCAACACAGCCATTTGCTAGACAATATGCTTGAGTATCAGAAACATTTGTTTTGACAGGGAAATCTTACAGTAAGATTTTGTTAAGAAAAATGGATCCTCTCCAGAGCCCTTTGCTGGGGAAAGGGAGTGGACTGGGGAAAAAGAAACTTTGTTGTTCTTCAGCAAATGCTAGCTTTCAGGCAACCTGGATGTATTTATACATGTAGCATCTGGGTTTAACACAGAGACTTATTTTACCCCAGTGAGCACATTTGCTTTAAGGAGTTTGTTTTTCTCCCAAGGGGAGGTTTTTGTTTTAGCAAGGCATCCTTTTTGCCTGGCCAGGTACCAAGGATTTTTTTTTTTTTCCAAGGATGCTATTAAGTGTAATGGTGCAAGTGTCTTTTTTTGCCTTAAAATATACAAGGGTCAGTCATTTCTGAGGAATTCTTTCACCAAAGCACAAACTTTGCCTTTTATAGTTGAAGGGTTTTCAGTGATCAGAAGTTGTTCTTACTCTTTTGACATGCAGTCTAATACCCTGCTTTCTGTATTCTGTAGGCTGAGAATTAATGCTGTAGATTTCCCAGAGTCTTCTGCTTCCTTTATTCCTGGCACTGGCATTAGTCTGTCAGTGGCACATGCTTCTGCTACTATCAGTGCAGACTGGAAAATGAATGCATGGCTGCTGTAAGTATTATATACAAAGAGATGCAGGTGGGAGGGAGTGAATATGGGAGAAGGATTGCAAATGACATTAAGAAATGTCCTTGGTAATTATTTTTCAGGTCAGATATGCGTTATCATTTAATAGCAATCGATAGGAATAAACTTCTTAAAGAAACACATCCCCTGCCAACTAATGCTTTTTTGTTTGCTTTAAATTATTCTTCCCCGCAGATTGTCTCTTTGGGAAGTATCAGGCCAGACATCTGTTAGTATGCTCAGGTTTTCCAGACTGTATATTACATGATATTACAGGAATATTCAGGACCACAGAGGCCATGTTTGTTACTTTCATTATACAGTATAACTAGAAGGTTGACTTTATAGCTAATTATCTATTTACTGCTATAGTGTATATTCTCTTTCAAAGTGCTTCTGTGAAAGGAAGGGCACTGTCACAATGCCAACCAGTTCAGAACTTTGGAAACTTCAGAATTAAGGTCACTATGGAAAACTGACCTAGCTTCATGAGCCTGTGCAGTATGAGATTGGTTTTAATGACATGATTGAATACTGATTTTTCCACTTTTTTACCTCAGCATTTTTGTTCTAGAATTTTAATATAATATTCTAGATTTTCTTGTGGGCAGGGAGACGGCTAAGACTTCTGGGATATCAGAAAAGTTGACCAGGTGCTTATCTCTACAAGTTTGGGTTAATGGAGTAACTGGAAACGGCAGTAGGTGTTGCTCTATTTGTGAGCCAGATAGTACAAGATGGATCACCAGGCTGCAAGTTTCACAGCATGTCCTGGTTTCAAAGGAGTATGGACATGCAGTTCTGCATTCAGTCTCAGTACTGGTGGCTGGAAATTGCTGTCACCGTGTCCCCAACATGTCTGTTGTTCTTTCTGATATACCAGTATTGTGAGGAAAAGGATACTGTGTTCAGCAGAGCAAATAAGCTGTTCCCAAACATGAAGCCACCTTCTCTCTTGCTAGAGAATAAGGACTTGGGCACAGTCTGGAGAGACCCCAGATGTGTAAAACTCTAAAGACTTCAAAGCAAAAACTCTAAAGTGAAGGAGTCAGGAAGCTGGTGTGCAGGATTAGGTGAAGCAGATCATGGTGGAGGTGGTCAGAGCTAGCTTTGGTGGATTTTAGAGGGTGAAGGGATTTTCTTGCCTTTTTGAAGGGCTGCTCTGTTCAGTGTTAAGTTTTGTAAATGGTTGTATGTTTAGACAGATCCAAAATACGCCCACTCCTCACCCCCTAGTTCTCTACATGTTGCTTACTGCATAGCAGACTAAGAGGAGCCAGATGAAAATGAGATTTCCAAGGGAGGCTATTAACCACCTGCCCCTCCTGGGCTGTTTCCAGGATCAGTAAGATGGGTCTTACCATGGCTTTTTAATTGTGATAGTCTTATCCCTGTATTTCCAGCTCTCACTATAGCCCTCCTCTCCACTGTTTCAGAGCACTCTGCCAGTTTGTAAAATCTCTTGGCAGGCTTTGCTTCTGGAGGCATGGAGCTGAGACCTTGCCCCAGTGACTCAGGATTCCTCCTGCAGAAGAGCAGATATAAGGATGCAGGAACAGAGGGCCTAAGTAGCTGGGTTTCTCCCCATCTCCCAAGCAGCCCAGAAAGGGAGGAGGGCTGAGATCCTTTTGCAGTGGTCCCTGTCACTCAAGGATAAAAGTATAAAGTATCTCTGGAAATCATTTTGTCCAGCCTTCTTCTCAAAAGAAAGAAGTCACCAGCCTATATCAGGTCAGCTGTCTAGTGATTTTATTTATCCAAGGATGGTGATGACACAAACTCTCCAAGGCACTTGTTCCATTGTTGCACAACCCTCCTTGGGAAAATGTTTCTCTTAATGACTTGTGATATGGGGGTTTGGTTAGGGACTGGAAAATGAGGGTCTGAAGAGTGGTGCTTTCTCCAGATAGCCAGTTAATGCACGTACATGGACAGACAGTTACATTTTAAAATGGTAGTGGTGGTAGGAGGGACTTTGTGACTGGTAGTACTACTCACTGCTTTGATCAGGGGTAGTCTGTAGTTTGGGGCTGGGTTGAGATTAATCTTTTAGGATTACATCTTCTTTCCCCAGGACTTGCTTAGCTCAAAAAATAAAGAGGAAAGCAGAAAGACTCATGGTCTGAGCTTCGTATTGGCATGGGCTGTTTCTCTGTAGTGTGGTGCAGCTACTTTAGTAATGACTGGGGAAGGAAAACCTAAGTAATCAGGAGGAAGGTATGAAAACTGATGCTTTTAGTGACAGTCTGTTATGGTTAATAAGGTTTTTACAAGGCTATTCTAACATCAGTTCTTTGTATGCTGTACGGCTTCCACAACTCCTAATTGTAGTCCCAATACCTAAATTAGGTGGAATTAGGTATAAAGATTTAGATATAAAGATATTTTTGTTGGGGTCATACTAGGGATTTTTACAGAAAGGAAGATTAGTGGGTTTGGGGCTGAACAAAGAATGGAGTAATCTGCACATTTTAAAGGGTTATTGAAAATCATGACAGTAAACAGGAACATATAACAATTGCAAAGGTGAGAACCACTGGGTTATATATTTGTTAACAACCTGGCTTCTGCTGCTGCAGTCCCGAAGGCCTTCAGGATAATCCCTTCGAAGGACTGGGATGTCTTGTGTTGCTGTGGAATTGTGACATTTTTACAAACTTGTCAAATCCTGCACAACACTGGAAAATTCACATCCTGGAAACTCACACATATAATCTGTTTTTTGAATACCATATGTCCCTAATCTACTTTAATCCCTAGAAAACCCATTCTTCATTCTAGATGATAGAAGCAAGAAGTCCTTTCAAACTTGATTTATAGATAGTTTCTTACATTGTTCCCTTAAAGCAGATGTTTCCTTGACTGAGTTTGTTTCTTTTCTCTGAGCAGCAAAGGCCAAGGAGGAATTACGGTGTCAGTCTCAGGACTGTTTATTGCAGTTGTCATCAAAGTGTCACGGGATAGCACCGGCCACTTGTCCATGTTGCTACACAATTGCCGGACGAGCATTAATAGTGTAAAAGTCAAGTTAAGTGGTGCATCTAGGTAGGTAAATTAGGTTTTCAAATTACTTCATGGGAAGTAGCGGGGTTTGTAGTATATTCAAAGTCTTATTTTTAGGGATCCAGTTACAGAATGCAATTAATTATTGAAGGCATGTAAATAGATTTTTAAAGGTCTGTTTTCAAAACCAGGATCCTATGCTGAGCATGTGAAGTGTGGTTAATCCACACTTCTTTGTGCATGTGCCAGCAAATGAGCTGACTAGACATACTGCATATGAAAAAAATGGCCATTTGAGCATATTAAAGAGTGCAAGTTTCCGAATGGCGGTTTGCAGGTGTGAAGGTGGTCTGGGCTGATTATGCCTTTTCACAAGCTGACCTACAATTGAAGAATAAAACTTTCAAAAGAGAATATGAAACAATGCTTGGAGTTCTCATTGTGATTTTCTAGAATTTTTTTTTGTCTTACTCAAAATGTGGCTGAGTGTTGCTTACCAGGATGCTAACATGAACATTCACAATTTCACAGGTTCCTTCTAAATAGCTCTTAAACAGAGACTGAGAACCCCTAGCGTTTATCTGAGACTCACAAATTAATAGAAACAGTCAACCGTTCATTCTACCAATATAGCTGCAGTGGCTTTTCATTATTGTAAAGCACATTGATGTCCCAGTCTGACATATATTATCTTTCAAGGATATCAATCCATGGTAAAAAGTCATTGTGTTAATTTCCTTTCCTCCAGCTGGATCTACAGCTTTCTATCTGGTTACCTTGAGAAGCCCGTTCACACCAAATTGAATAAAAACGTAAGTTTGCAAAGATGGTTTCAGCTAGTGAAGGGAGGAGTTGAAAAAAAGGTCTTTTGTTACTGACTTGTCTCTCTTTTCATATAGCTATGCCTAAATATCAAATACAAAATCCAGATGGTGGATGCGCAACTTAGAAAGCATAAGGGTGAGTTGTGCCTAGTGCTCAAATTGTAGCCTTTTTTATTAGACAACAAACCGTTTCTGCATTCACAGTACAAAAAAAAGAAAGGAAGAAAAATACAGCCATTGTTCTGTAACCTATTCCATACCCCACTCTGGAAATCTCTTGCTTTATGTATACTTTATGTATAATAGTCAGATTTCTTCTGTGACTGTAGCAAGTCACCTGTAATTTTTCAGCCTGCTGTAGCTGACCTGTGTTATTTACTTAGATTTTCAAGATGAACATTTTCATGCTGATCCTTTATGCTCTTGGTACTGTGAACATAAGAAAACCTGGACTCAGAAAAACTGAGTTAGCAGTAATCTTCTAAAGACCTCACAAATGTCCCATCCTGAACTGCAGTCCTGTAAGATCTTATAAGCATAGCACATCTTGTTTTGAGCTAGGGTTCAATGAGATAACAAGATGGTGCAGGAAGACTATCACAGTAACCATGTTTCTCTTCCCACCAGTTACAATTCCTGTGTCTTGCAAAGACGTGAAGACAATAGAAGTCCATGTCCAAAAATACAAATAAGATTTTCATTACTATAATCAATGCCACAGCTTTTTTCTTTTTTCTTTTTTCCTTTTTTTTTCCCTTTCTGGTGGTTGTGGTGAGTTTTTTTCCCAGTACTATTTGTTGGACAGGTTGGACAGAGGACTTTTGGTGTCAGAGCTTAAAGCTTAACATTAGCTTTGCTAAATTTTTTGGTGGACTTGTTCAAATTTTAACAATGGGTAGCACTTTATATCTGTCTCAGATGGTGACCATAGAAGTGAATCATGGTTTGTTAGGACAACAGTCCATCAAGTACTGTATAGAGCTGCAGAAACCAGATGAAACTAGGGGAAAGGTAATTCTGGCAGGGGGAGATCGCGATCACCAGCTCATAATCCACTTATCCCAGGTATAGCACCTCCTCAAAAGATTAAGGAAGTGAAAATCTTAAAAACTATAGTAAGCAAATGTATTAATCTACATGGTATGTGAGTTAGTTTTAGCCAGTCTGACTTTTCCAGAGGGAATACTCTTTTTCCCTTATGTTTTTATTTTCATCTTCCTTTTCCCACCATTATTCTTCTTCAGATTCATAACTTCTATCATGCCTTTTCCTTTAGCTAAATAATAACTGTTTGTGATGTGCTTTTGTAATAACAGATGTTTTGGTTTTATCCATCCTTCTAGTCTTAAGCCAGATTGATGCCTTTGCACAAATAGACTATTCCCTAGTTAGTTCTCCTGCAGTCTTCAAATCACACATGAACTTGGATTTGAAGGTAATTTGTCTTTAATACCATCATGCTTTCTGAGACTTTTCCAGTTATCTTTTGTGTTGATTCATTTTCTTTTACTACAGTTTTACTCAGCCTCTCCAATATTTAGTTGGAAAAGCAGTAAGACGGACATTTTGGTCAAGAGCTAGTTTGGAAACCAGATACAATTGTTCATTTAATAAATTAACTGCATTTGTTAAATAACCACAGCTGTTTCAGAGCTGAAACCCTTCAGAGGTGCTTTTATAAACAGCATAAAGATGTTCTTTCGATACGTGGCTCTTCCACTTCTGCTTGGTCTTTGCCTGTTACTGGTGATACATAATCCATGGTGGCTACCAATGTTATTGCAATCCAAAGCATTTCTTTTGAGATAAGTCAACATCTTGTATATGTACAGGTCACACCCAGAAATAAAAGACTTGAGCAGTAGACAGCAGTTCCTTTCTTATATATTTTTCACCTTTTTTAGCAAGAGATATCTCAGCAACGCTCAGCTTTTCTAGCAACTTCAACAGTCCTTGTAATTCAGAGCATCCCCATGGCTCTCAAAACTGACTTCAGTTAAAAAAGATGTGCTAGAGCTATGGTTGGAACTCCCTCTCTTAGTTATTTTGTTCAAGTAGCTTTTGCCACCCACAAAACCCACTGCAAGCAGGATATATATGGCTTAAATGTACTAAACAATCATTTATCAGGTACTATAGCTAACTAGAACTTACAGGCTAAGCTTTAACATGCTGACACCCCAGTGGGATACCAGATGAGTCTTTGTAAGTCAGTTATTAGTTAAGGAAGTTACTGTTCTTCAGTGCTCCTTGGAACAGGCTGCTTCTTGATGGTTATGAGTTGCCATCTTCCAGCTCTCAACTCTTTCTCAGAGCTTTATCTCTTTCCATGTCAGTATTTTTCCTGTTGAGTCTTTCAGCTGCTAACCATTACAGTGTCGATAAATACACTACTTACTGTCTGTTCTCACTTTTCTTGTCCTACATGGTCTGAGCTCACATACCTTCTCAAATTTTAAGAACTATTTTCTGAACCAAGGTTATGTTCTGAATTATTGATTAAACCAAGGTCCACACCTGTGTAGCACCCAAACTGAGGCAGCTGGACCAGGGCTAAGAGTTTGGAGGTATAAAAGGCTCCTTTGTGTCCCTGTCCTAAGCAACTTCCAGTGCTTTTGGGTGTGCTCAAAGATTTCCTTTAAATGCCACTATTAGAATTAAATTAACGAATGTGTCTTTGCCACAAGAGAAAGAAAACTGTGATCCAGAGGATGTTTTTGGTGTGTTTCTCATACATAGCTGCAGTTCAGAACAGTCATATGAATGTTCAAACTCAAACTTTCTGTGTGATTCCTCTGTTTTTTCAAAAGAGCCTGGATTTGCTGATTTCTAGAGCATATCAAAAACTTCTTTGCTTACTTCAGGTTTTCTTAAATGTCAAGCTTTTCTTCAGATTAGGAAGATTTCTTTCTGTTTAACCACTGCTAATGTATTCTGACAGATACAAGTGTTTGTAACTAGAAATACTTGACAATGATTCTTTGCAGGGCACAGTCTATCCAGTAGGCAATCACACAGACCCTCCCTTTGTGCCAGCTCCATTTGCTCTCCCAAACAAGGATGATTCCATGCTATACCTGGGAGTTTCCAGTTATTTTCTTAAGTCTGCTTCACTGGCTTACTACAGAGCAGGGGCCTTTAACATCACCGTGTCCAAAGAGGTGAGTATAATTTGCATGTAATAGAATTACATATATCAACAGTATGGACAGTCAGCAAAGCACAGTTAACGCATTATATTTGCCATTTTCTACAGATTTGGGTCACACTTCTGCCACTTGTAGGAGGAATTCATGGCATTCATTCTGTATGTCATCATTTAAAATAGTCAAAATCTGAACTTCTTGTCACCTCTAAGCAAGGAATGACAGATATGAACATCACAGAGTTGATGTGCAAGAAGTGGCAGAAAGAACCAAAAAAAAAGGTTTTCTCTGCATGTATTCCACACAGGAAAGGGCAAATCAGGAAAAAGTGTACTGAAGCCAAAGTCTGCTGCAGAAAGGCTCACAACAAATGTATTGGTTATGCTGAGAGCTAAAACAAACCTTCAATCTTAACAGAGCAGCAGATTGAGGTAAGAAACAGGCACAAGGAAGCTAAGCTTTCAGCTGTGGGTGAAGAGCATACAAGACTTCTTTCACAAATGCTGTTTCCATACTGGCATTAACAGTCAAGAGTTGCCAAGAAGTTTTGCTAACTGAAACGGTGCTAAGAGGTTCTTGTTAAAAATTGGTGATGCAAGTGGCACTGACAAACATCATCAGAAGTCAGTAGCAAAAGACCAATTGAGATTTTTGGCTGCCTCTGACAGATTTAGTGTATTTCATCTAAGAAAGTTCCAAAGGCAGGAAGTAAGCAGGATGCCATGTCTGTTCTTTCAAGAGATAAAGCTTATTCACTGGTACCTCCTTCTGAAACATGTCCATGAGAAATCTGTCACTCTTGTGTCCCACAGAGCACTGTGGGCTCCCTAGGAATTGCTCTGGGGCAATGAAATACTAAATCAGAACATGGATTATCTAAAACTAAAGTAAACAGGATATGTTGTGGTTTGTTTTGTTCTTTTAAAAAACCCAACTCATTTCGAAGCTGATATAATGATCTGATTTATTTCACTTGTTTACAGCTTGCTACAACTTTTAACCTAAATACTGCCCTATTCAAAGATTTTGTTCCTGAGGTGAGTACTTTTACTTGCACAGACCTTTTAAGAAAGAGCAGTACCTAATGTTTCTTACGGATATTACTGTCTAGTAGCTCATCTGCAAAAGTCTGGAAGAGAATGAATCTTATACTAATCATAGACCAGCTCAATTTCTAAGATACACGTCTACCCCATCATAACTCTGTGTTCTTCCTAACTGTATCACACTACTCTTTGGTAGTTCTCTACCTCTCTAAGTGTGGGATTTGCTTTCAATGTTTGAAACAGTTGTAAATACTAAATGGTAGACATCTCTGAGATCAGTCTGCTTCATTCCTGCTAAAAGTGATGGTATCTCTGCTACTGGTAGCCTGATCTCTTATGCACGTATACCTGGTGATTATATACAGTGGGCAGTAATAGTCATGAGTAGCTAAGTTTATAAATGTGCTAGAAGAAACTAAGATACCATGAGATGCTTTAAAAATCCCTAACATAGCAGCATTTACTATAAAATTACAAAATTTGCAATCTGTAGCGCTGTAAATAAAGTTTTGTCACAAAATCATAGAATGGTTAGGTTTGGAAGGGACCTTAAATATCATCTAGTTCCAACCTTCTCTAGGAGTTTCTGTTTTTCAAAAGATTGGCTCTTTGGGAAGGCTGCCTTTTATCCAAATTCTTTATATTGTCAGGGTAATTTTTTTCTTCTTTTTTTTCTGGAATCACTCATTTCCCTTATTTCTTTAACTTGCAGTGCTAATCCCCAAATTTTGAAATCTGTTTTTCACGAACAACCTTCAAATTACTTCTCTATATATGTTCAACATCAGTGGGTCTAAAACTTCATCATTTGGTTTCTGAAACTCAGACTATATGCAATGCTAATTTCATCATTTCAGTTGGTGCAGTTAAAATGGCATGTTTTTAATATAGGTTAACAAACAAGAGGATCAGTATATGGCAGGTGATTATGATTCAGCCACAGAAACTGTGGCTTAAGAAAAGCTTAATTCTGTGTTCAACATCTTTCTCATCTTTGAAATTCCACAGATTGCCCTGAGTTACTTAACAGCATGCCCAATGCTGCTGAAGCTGATGGCTACCTCACCCCCTGTGGTCAGTTTAAATGCAGACAGATTCATCCTACATATCACTGGCTGTGTGGAAGTGTTTGCTGTTCTGCCATATTCAACCACCCAGTACATCTTTGCAGGGAATCTAGTAAGTAATATGAGCTAACATTAAGTGCTGAGGCTGAACAAATCACACAGTAATCTTCCATATCCTTTGAAAATCAACATAAAATAGCATATAGTAGTCTGCCACAAATACACATACTGTTGTATTTCACAGGGAGGAAACATGCACCACATACTTTAGAGTTTAATAGGCAGGTGCAAGAGCTACTTATGAAAGCCCTTTTTTTCCATGTAGGAGGTTGAGTCATCATTGCAGAATAAACTATAATATATAAAAATGTGATTAGCTGATGCCCACTCTTTCTAACCTGTTTGTTATAAAATAGTTCAGTGTGTTCCCAGACATCTTTTCATTAGGTTGAAAGTGAGCCATTTATATCAGCCATGCAAGGACTTAAATGATCCTAATGATAAGGAGGCAATCAGGGCAGTATTACCACTTTGCTCACGCAATCTCAGTTGCTGGCAGAAAGCAGCAAACTCACAAATCATTTCAGTATCTACATATATTGACCAAATAAAACATTTAGACATTGTGTTTCCAATCACAAAAGCAATTGTATCTGTGCCTGTATCTTAAGACAGTATCTGTCTGTGTATACAGTCACAGAAGACTGTTTTTGTTTTTTTCCCTGCAGACAGCCAGTACCAGAGTCTATTTGACAATAACCAAACAGAAGCTGATTATCTCATTACTTCTGAAGAGGTAACTAAGGAAAATGCAGGAAGCAGCAACATGTTGGTTTTCCCCATGATGGGGATCTGAAGTGATCTGAAGATGAATCGCAGACTGGTACTGCAAACGACTGTAGGAAGAGATTAGTATCAGAAAGATCCCAGTGGTTCTAGAACTCAGTTGTAGTTTTGCCAGTTTTGTTCAAAAGCTGTTGGGAATCAAATGTCTTTGGCAAAGTTAAATCCATGCATCAGCATGAAATCAGTGTGAAATTCCACAAATGAAGCTTCAAGCAGTGTGTGTGACTTGTGCTTTCAGCCTGTTTAGTGAATTGTCTTTTTTTACTTCTTTTTCTCAGGCTCCACTTCTCCCTGCTGCACTCCATTCTTGGTTTCTCTGAGGTAAGTTGGTGTTTTCAGTGCCTAGGAAAGGTAGCTGAGCCCTTCAGAGTTAACAGAAATTCATCTGAATTTGTTGCTGGACAATTCTTGGTCTGTCTTGGGGATACTATGCCACTGCTCTTTCTGCTTTGAAATAGTATATTCTCTGTTCTTTTTCTTTCCTGTAAGAGGAAATACCTCTTAAAGTTTTTGTTCGGGTTTGGGGTTTTGGTTTTGATTTGGTTTGGGGTTTTGTCTGTTTTGGTTGGTTGGTTTTGGTTTTTGTTTTCTCATCAAAGGCTCCAAATATTAGAGTTATTGCCATATAACATTAATTGAAACAATCAGAAATGTCTGCCTCGGTCTGCATGACGTAGCAAGCCATCAAAGTTGATTCTGCTCACTTCAGCATCCAACAGCACTAAGACAGGCATGGGATTAGCACCTCTTCTAGCTGTTTCTGACAGCCAACCTGAATTCACATCTGGATTGAGTAGACATAGCGGTTGGAATGAATACAAAGTCAGGCTTAAGCTCAGTTTCAGGAATTACCCTAAATCAATTCAATGATTGATTGAGTCAATAAAAGGGAATAAAAGAAACCCCATGCCATTTTTTTGATCATCCACTGTAGACTGAGAAGGGGTCAGTGTGACTCTCTGCAGTGAAAGGAGGGCACTAATCACAGTGATGTAAGACAGACCACCAGGACAGGGCAGATTTTGCCACCCTGAAATGAAAAAAGATATTTTTTTACCTGAGACTGTCAAGCTCTGTTCTGACCTTTTTGCATGTCACTCCAGTTCTAACCCTCCATCTCCCCTGTCAAGCTGCAATACCATAGGCGTCAGGCAATAATCACCAAATCTGTTTTCCCCTCACAGCAGATGTCCTTGGCAGAGAATTTCCTGTCTTACGCTTTGCGGAGTGCAGTGATCCCAGTAATCAATGGTAAGGACTGTGGCCAGTTCCTGAGCATAGTTGGTGGGCAAGCAAGACTGAAACTGTAAAAGGGAGTGCCCAGCTTTAAACACTATATTATGGCAGGGTTTTTTTCCATTTTGGCTACATCTGGACAGGTCTGCTCTGTGCTGGACTTCAGTCACAGTCCCTCAGTCACACAGATCAGGGGCTAGGACAGAGTAAGTCGTGGGTCTCTTCCAGACACTGGACCTGGGTTTCCTTTTCACTGGATGCAGCATGGCAGCAGAGCTGAGGTGTCCTTCAGCCTTGTTCTGACAGTCAAGCCATGACCAGAGAATGGCCCAGAGTGGGGAAGCACAGAAGCACAGTTGCATCTTGGGGCTTCAGGGTAGCATCTCTAAGTTTATCACCTCCCTCTGCATTTGTCTTCACTTGTCTGCCATAGACAGGACAAAATAGAAAATCAGTTCAGTGGAATGCAGAGAATGAGGGATGATAAAGAAGTGAAGGTGGAAAGAAGCAGGTGGAAGAGTACAAGAAAGTGCCTATGAGGTAAACAGAGGTGAGGAGACTGCTGAAGAAGCAAGTGAGCTTTCCTCCTTTGATGAGGGTAAAGGAGATAGAATCATAGAATCATGGAACGGTTGGTGTTGGAAAGGACCTTAAGGTCATCTAGTTCCAACTCCTGCCATGGGTAGGGATGTCTTGCCCTAGAATGAAAGGGAGGGATGCAAAAGAAAAAGAGAAGCGAATAGAAATAGAGTTGGGCTTGATCAAGAGATTTAGGGTACAGGAGAATAAGACACACAGGATTAGAGGGTCAGATGGAGAAGAAAATGAAAAGAAGGTGGAGAATGGGAAAAAGCAGAAACCAGATCTTGTGTGGCAGATCCTGAAGAGGAGCAAAGGCAGGTCCCAGTGTCAGACAGCAAAGAGATTGTAAGAGGTTTGTATGCAACATTCTGTAGGATTTTTTGCTCTTTAGGACATATGAACAATAGCTCCCTTGAGAAGCACAAGGGCAGCTGGTTAAAGGGAAATTGCAAAACAAACTGAGTTCCTTGAGAAAGATGTGTCTGATGTGCATTTCATAATTACATTCAAATGGATTTATATTTCTTCTTTCCAAAGATAAACTAGGAAAAGGATTTCCTCTCCTTAACTTGGCCCACACTACCCTGACTGGACCTGTAATAAAAATTAATCCGGTGAGAAGCCCAATTTCTTGTTAAAGAATATCGGTTCTTTGTCAGGCCTGTGCATTTTTATGTGTTCCTGTGTTGGGTAAGTCTAAATGTTGCTAATGGTAACAGCTTTAAATATACACCAGATATAGAACCCAAACTCTGGATCAAAAATGAGCCCTCCATCCTCCCCACCCCTAGCAGTTGTAGGTTGCAAAGTGTCCACTAGCCCTTTGGGGTATGCCAGCACGGGGACACCACAAGGACAGTTCCACTATTCCCAGCAGGACTTAGGAGCACTGAGTGTGTGGGTCCTCACTGCTCCCTCACTACTCTGACCATTCTGTGACCTGTGCTTATAGGCAACCTGAGTGTCTCTGTGGTGTTACTCAGCCTTTTGGAGGTCTGTATTAACTTGTATCAGAGCCCATTCCTACCTTAAAGTTAACTAAAGTTCAGGAGGCATAAAGGCACTCTTGTCTCCTGTCCTGCTGAGGATCTTACCATGAGATCTAGTCCCAGAATACTGACACTGACTATGTCTGAAACATAAGGTAATTTTATATGTTCTTCTTTCCTCAGGGTCATCTGGTGATTTCCACTGATGTTGATTACAAACGTAAGGAAGGGGGAGATGAGGGCCTTCACAGTCACTCCTAATGTCCCTTTGCTTTTAAACAGTAATAGATAAAAATGTAGTCTTCCTTCTGTTGTCTTGTAGGGAGTAGATGCTGTAATTAGGGAGCTGGCTTCTTGGTCACCTGAGAGTGCTGTTCAGAGAGTCTTTACACGGATGGAGTTTTAAGTGGCAAAGGGTAGATATCCATGTTGGTGGCACTGTTCCAGAGCTCACCATGTGTAGGTGATGCCCAGCACCAGGTTTCTGCCCTGGCACCTTAGGAGCAGGCTCTGGATGTTTGCACTTTGGGAGCTGGTTTGTGGGCTCTGAGAACCTGCCCTGAGCCTGGGGTCTGGGTGAGCCCCCCGGGGCTGGGCTGGTGCCAGGATTGGTGCCAGGGCTGAGGGAGCAGCATGGGCCGAGCCATCTTCTCGCTGCTGGGATCGGTTGTGGGAAGCGGCACCCCATGCCCACCATTCCCAAGGAGCCGCTGTGAGCTGTGCCTGGCCCCGGGATGCCGGTTCGGCACACGGCGCTCCAGGAGCGTGCTGCGGGACAGGGGACACGAGGAGCTGGAGCCGCACAGCAATTCCTGGGGTTCACTGGTGTTTATGTGACCTGGGGAGATGCGGGTGATGTGATGGGGGAGCGAGCCCGGAGCGCGCTGAGCACTGGCCAAGAGATGGAACCAGGCCCGGTCTTTCCTGGGTGCAGGGGATCGCGTTTCCAGGCTGTCCCCGCACAGCCGGGTCCGTTCTGCAGCGGCTCCAGCGCCGGCCACACAAAGCCCCGCCGGGCGCCCCGCGCAGGGACTGGGAAGCAGCGGACACCGGCAGGGCACCGGCACGGCGAGGCCCGGTCCTGGTCCCTGCTGAGGCTCTATCCCCGCGTCCCAAGTGACAAGTCCCACCCAGAGCCCCGGGACTCACGTCCGCCCCTCCCGAAGCCGGCGCAAGATGCGCGGAACGGGGCGGAGCGCAGGGAGCGGGGTCGAGAGATCTGAGCGCCGGCGGCCGGTGGTGGTGTCGTCGGGGGCATCGCTCCCCGCCTTTGCCGCGTTCCTCGGCACCTTCAGGAGGGTGTTTGGGTGCTCAGGACGCGGGGCCGGGGCTCTGCAGGATGGACCCAGCCGGGCATTTCGCGGCTGCAGAACGGAGCCCCGGCCCCGGGGCTGAGCCAGAGCCCGAGTCCTGTGCCTTTGGGCTCAGAAACGAGCGCCAGTAGGGTGGTTCTGGGGTCAAAGCTGGGGCCTGGTTGGGTGCACTTAGGGGTGATGGGCTGGTGTTTGAAGCCACTCCGGAAGGGGGGGGATCCAGTCACGTTGGTCCCTGACTGCCAGGACACTGACACGCACTAGCCCAAGCTCAACATCTGAGTCCCTGGGGCAAAAGGTGCGTCTCACACTGGGTTTGGGCTGCAACGCTTTACTTCATTGCATGTACAACCACCATTGTACATGATGTACATTGCATGTACAACCAGTCATTATACATGAGTCCTGAGCACTTTTTAGCTCAGGGCTGGACAGTGAGCAATTACAACAGGTCGTACTCATCTCCACATCGTGACAGTGACTGATTTACAACCTGGCCACAAACCAGGCTCAGTTCAACAAGCACAGGCTGTAACTGGCTGGAGCGGGAGCTGGGGAGGGCACCAAGGAGCCGGAGCAAAGATGGGCTGGAGATGGACACGAGCTGCAGACACCATGGTACTGGAGCCATCCAGGGGGCACAAACAGACCTGGAGCTGTGAAAAAACAGAACTGCTATGGGGACAGAAACCACTGACCTGAAGCTGCAGATGAGCTGGAGCCATAACCATCAGGAGCCGAAGCCGTCTGTAACCTGGACCTGAACTTATAGCAGACACCAAGGAGCTGGAGCCAAAACTGAACTGAGAATGTCCAAGAGCTATGGCTGAAAGAAACGGAGACCTGAACCAGCACACAAAATGACCAAATCAAAACCCAAAATCAAACAAGCAAACCCAAACCAAACCCAACCTCAAAACCCCCAGGGCAGCAGCCCGGCTGCTTCTTGGGGCTTCACACCCCACACTCTGTGGCTGTGGCTCCTCTGTCCAGCCCTATGGCACAGCCAGTGACTGGGAGCTAAAACTGGTCAGAGCTGTGTGTGAGCTGGAGCTGAACCCAGAGCAGAAACCAGCAGGAGCTGCAAATGAACAGGAGCAGGGCCTGAAAGAAATGGGGACCTGAACCAACACTAACCAACCCAAATGTGCAACATCAAAACACCCCAAAACAACCAAACCCAACCCAAAACCAAGATGGTGCCCAAACCCCAAACCTGTGTCTGTGTCCACACTGGAGCCATGCACTCCCCACACTGTCATGGGTGGGCACAGGCAGGGCAAGCAGCAGTGCCAGCCTCAGCACAGGTAGCGCAGCTGCTTCTGGGGCTCCTCTGCCGATGGCTGTGTCCATCCCTGTGCAGGCACACGCACGGCACGGTCAGATCCTGGCAGCACAGCCCTGCACTAAGATCCCAGAGCTGCTCCCTGGGCAACCCCAGCCCCACAACCTGGCTGAAACCCCTCCGGGCCCGTGCGGCATCAGCGGCACCGCCCGACCCCGGCAGCACCCGCTCCCCGCTCCCTGTGCACCCTCATCAGGGTGTCCTCGCCGCCAGTGGGAACCAGTTTCGCCCATCAGCCTCTCCCACACTCTCCGCTCCAAGCCCTCCCCGGCGCCAGCAGAGCCTGGAGGGGTCTGTCCCCATAGCAGCTGCTCCAAGAGCTGAGGAGCAGAAACCAGCCAGCGCCAGCGCCAGCACCGGCAGGAGGGAGCCTGCAGGCAGGGCCCGGGAACCAGAAGCAGCAGCGGGCGGACAAACCCAGCAGCAGCAGGCAGGTGGAGCCAGTTCGGTGCCTTTGTGTACCCACCGGCATTAGGGCACTAACTCCTCCGGTCCCTGCTCCCACTCTTCGGAGACCCCGCACTCATCCCGGCTGGGTGTTCCAGTGTCATGCCCAGGTGTGCGGGAATGTCCAGCCTGCACAGCCCAAACTGTCCCGGCTTGTCCGGTTGGAAACGCTCCGGGTGCAGCCCAGAGAACGTGTCTCATCGCGGGATGTGGCAGATCCAGCAGCGCTCGCTGGATTTAATCACAGACCTGCACCAAAAAAAGCATTAACTGCATCACAGGGGACCCCCAACACTGCCCGCCCCCCCCCCGAGGGCACGGTGCCGACCCCAAGCACACCGTGTGGGACAGGGACGGGCGTCGTGTCCCTATGTACAGCTCAGGGACCCCACCGAACACAGGCTCTGTCAACGGGCTCCAGCGCCCGCCCTGGGGCAGAGCTGCCCTCCCTCAGCCCCGGGGGTCCGCCACCCCTAACCCCAGCGCCTCGGGGGCTGCACCGCTCCCCTCCCCGGCCCTCACCCCTCAGACCCACCGGGCCCGGACACCCCCTACAAGCCTTGGCGCTGCCCGGGCACGGCGGGACCCCCCTTTTCTCCAGGGACCCCTATGACCATCGGGGGCCGCCGTGCCCCCTGGCGGCTGCGAGCGGTACTGCGTCCCGGGGCCTGTTGTAGCCGTGCTCGGCTGCCAGCGGGGAGAGTGCGGGAGCGGTGCGGTGCCGCCCTCTAGCGGAGGAAGGGGAACACAGGGAGGTGCTGCGGGAGCATCAGTGACAGCATTCCAGGCTGTCCGAGCACAGGGAGGTTCTGTTGTATGGAATAGGGGAGAGCAAGGTGCGTGTTCCCCCCCGGGGAATGACACGTCCCATGAGTAAGGGTCTCTGTGGGCAAGGGCCTTGTGTCTTTAGTATTATCATGAACCAAGTTCCTGTAGGCACACAGCTAGCTGTCAGTTCTGTTTTGCTGGTCTTGTCAAAATCACACCTGCCTTCCTCCTCTGTCTGAAGTTTGTTGTTACCTTTCCTCTTATCCAGAAGGTTCACTGATCAGCATTCTACTTTGTAAGCTCCGAGAGCTTGAAGGGATTCCTTGCTCCATGGAATTCTAAACTCCAGTTTGACAAAACCATCACTTCTTCATTGCCTCAGCAATGTTGTATGTGGTCATTCCCTTCCTAGCCATGGTCAGTCAGTAAAGCATCTTGAGAAACAGAGTAAGACATCAAGGCAGGAATGAACACACACCCAAACCCTCTCCAGATGGATTTCCAGAAGCTATAGCTGGAAATGAACCCTCACCCCAATCAACCTTAATTTGAACCCTTCAGAGCCACAGGAGCTGTTGCTGCTGGAAATGTGTCTGGAGTGGGATTTGGGCACTGTCCAGACTGGATCCTCGCTGCTGTCGTAAGGCAGGATATATAGAGATGAGCTTAGAGGTGTCCAGGACTCAACCTGCACCTCTGTTGCAGCCTCCCTGGTGAAGGCTTTCTAGTGTTCCAGTGCTCTAGTGTTTTTCTAGTGCTCCAAAGTTCCTTGGGGGAATAAACCCTGAGCTTCCTTCTTCCCTGGTGTTGCTGGTGAATGAACTCCCAGAATGTAGAGCCGGAAACCCTTGCTGTGACACAAATCCTGGCCTTATGCTCAGGACAAAGTTTGGTACCGGTTTTACTCTCTGACCTGTCCAGGCTGCCACTGCCCTCTCAGCCAGTCCTCACGTGTGTCATGATGGCACACGTGCCCATGACACTGTGCTGGGGCAGTGCAGAGAGCAGGCAAGCTGCAACGCATACATGCACACACAGAGCCCAGAATCACTCACCCTGAGGTGGATATATTTTAGGAGGGATTGCTCCAGAACACAAAGCAGAAGGGGTCGTTTTCCTCTGAGGGATCACAAGCGTCTACAATGATGCTCCACACAACAGCAACGTCACAGGCCCTGCAAGAACAAAATCAAGTCTACATCTGCAAGCATAATTCACCTCCTACACAGCAACTTCTCCTCTCACCACTAAAAGACTGTCAAATTAGGAGAAGAAATCAGAGCGCAAGATAGCCCCGCAATGCATCAACACTTTGTGAGCCATTCACCCCATCACACCCACACGCAACTCACCCAGGACGCAAACTTGGCCTGATCCAAGATTGAGATTGATGCTTCTGTCCCTGTACAGAATCCATGGAGACCTCCCGGCTTCTTTCAGCCATCCCACGCTGCTGGCCACACATGGTGACAGCCTGTTACTGCCCTTGATGTGCTTGGGATGGGTCTAGGATCTGGGAAAGCCGGAGATGGTTCTCCCTTGTTCCCACAGGTATTATTTTAAATGGGTCTTTCTGATTTCAGCTGCTGTGGATTGATGTGAAGGGCAGTAGGCAACAAACAGTAATCATCCAGCTCGTAGTCTGTGCCCATCATTTGGAGTGGACTCCCTATACAATCAGATCTGATGCCACAGATCCCAAGGACCATGGTGTGTCGGGTGACTCTTGGCACCCCACAGCCATGTCTCACCGCTTGCCCTCCCTCTGCGTCACTGCTGAGAAACCACTTTGAGGTGCTGTTTGTGCTCCCCCCTTCACTCCAAGGTGCTGAGGGCCTGGCTGGAGAGCCTGACCTGGAGATGGCTGTGGAGATGTCAGAGCTGCTCAGTTCCAGCTGTAGCTGAGCAAGGTTCTCAGGATGCCCAGCAGGTCCCCATAACCCTGACGGCCTCACCTGGACCCTCCCCACCCACACACCCTTCCCCATTGGCCCCAGCTCTGTACTTCAGCTCATGTCAGGGACTTCTCCTTTCTCTGAGAGGTGTGTTAAAGATCTTCATTTTCTATTAGTTTTATATTTTCTGGCTCTATTTACTTTTTGTCTTTAACGCAGTAGTGTTATTGGACTGCCTTTGACTCATGTTTAGGTACTGCGGGGGTGATCTCTGGTTTCCTGCTGACCTTAGGTTTAGGTTTGTTTGTCTTCTGTTTTTGTTGTCATTTGCCTGCGTTGCCTGAGCTGGTACCAGTATGTGACTTCATGGGGATTTTGCTTCTATTGATTAATACAAGAAGGCTGGAACATGTTCTTTTTAAAGTGTGCTTGTTAGCTTTTGTCCTATTGATTACACGTAGAAATGCTCAGTCTGCTCACAGCATAATGGTTAAGCTTCTTGTTATCCTGATCTCTGGCAAGATGCTTTTTAAGCCTAGTTCAGATTAGAGGGGTACCTATAGAGGGGAACTATAAGGGACCTGCTAAAAGTAAGGACACTTTTTCCAGTTCAAGTCAGAGGCCTGGAGCTTCTGTTCTTCCTCTCAATGTGGAGACTTAAGTAAGGTCTGGAGCACTCACTGTCATTCCTGAGATTCCTTTCCTGTGTCCTTAATCTATATGAGGAGGGAGAAGGCTTGCTGTGATAATGGTGGGATGACTATTACCAACTCCGCTATGGGTCTGGATTTTGGGGAGGGAGGCAGGAACAGGAAAGGCAAAACCTGTCATCCCCCATACAAAGGATACCTAGTTTAACTTGGGCCATACAGACTGTTCTTTCCCCTCCTGACTCCTGCTGCTGACTAAAAAGCTCCCCTTGTCTTCTCTAAATGCTGTAGCTCAGCATGCAGGGTGAGAGCCTGAGAGCTGCCTGCTGTGCTGGGGAGAGCTTAGTATGTTGGGGATGGTTCTACAGGGTAGTACCCCAGCTCTAATGGCTGAAGGGATGTCAGGGAGCTGATAAGTTACTCCCTGAACCTGTGAACAAGTTTTCTAAGGCCAAGGGATGCCTTAAAAAGCAGAAGTAGGAGGGTTTGCAGAGGAACACGTTTGAGAAACTCAGCCCAGATGTGCAACCAGTTGTCCCTCTCCAGTGCATGATGCTGGTGGCTGCAGGTGACAGCCCTGTTGCCCCAGGGCTTGGGAGGTGGGCTTTGGGCTGTCCTGCCCAGTCCCTCCTTCCTCCTCTGCCTCCTCCTTGCCTCAGGCAGGAGCTGCAGGGTGTCTCTGTTCCCTCTCTGCTGCACTTGGGGCTGCATCCTTCCTCCTTGCTGCACTGAAGAAGGGGCTGCTGTGGAGCTCTTGCACCTGTAAGTGGGGGTCTCTGGTTTGGGGGGGGGGGGGGGCTGCTCTTAACCTGGGTTGGGCTATTTCTCCCTTCCTGCTGTAGCTGGGAGCTGAGGTAAAACTGCAGGTGCTTTGTTAGCAACAGGTTTTGTGTGCAGGTGAGGTGGGATGCCGATCCTGCTGCTCTGAGGTGGGGCTGGGGGTGCCCCAATTGACTTGGGGACATAACACTGCCTGTGTGGGGCTCTGAGTGATGCCTCTTGGTAACCAGAGCCCTGTGTGCTGCTTAGGTTGGTGCTAGGGAGGTGCAAGGCTGCAATCCTGACCACTTCATGCCCTGGGGGGTGGATAATGGGTGGCTATAAATGCTGTGGACCCAAATGGCTTTGTAGTTCAAAAGCTGGGTGTACAAAGGACAAAACTTCTCTGTGCCAGTGGGGATGACTGTGTGTGAAGGGAGAAAGCATCTGTGGTGCTGCTGCTGCTGGAGATGCCATTCTACACGGGCTGGCTGCTGAAGCCCTGTACAGAGCTCCAGGTTTTCATGGAGGAAAGCCTGCTGCCACTACAAGCCGTCCTGTGGAAGAGGGGTGAGTAGAGCCACTGGTGTCACAGGATTTGATTTTTCCTGATTGACTCTACAAAGAGCTATCCACTTAAAAGGGCTGAAATGATGTTGTAAACGTCAGTTGTCAAATGCTGCCAGTTAACTCTGTCCCCCTGCTGACTCCTGGGGGTTTCTATGCCAGGGATCAGAGTGATGGTAATTTTGCTGTGAATGAAGATGCAGTGTTTTAGAGCGAGTTTTATGTTGGCTCTACCTCTGCTAGTCCATGCTAGCAGTGTAACTGGATCCAGATTGGCAAATATGTACAGGGATACAGCGGAGAATTCTACCTCGATTTCAGTGTTATTATGAAGGGAATCAACATGAAGAGTCTCATTGAAGATGTATTTCAGTGGAAGGTTTAGGTCAAGGACAACCTCTTGTCAATCAGAACACCTCTCCAAGGGGCAACTTTGTGATTTTTACTTTTACATGCTCTTACTTTGCTTTTAGATCAATAGCAGACAACTACTAGTAGAATAAAAAGTATCTGGAGCTTGAAGTATCTTTTGTTATCTAACTCTATGTACAGAGAGGAGCAGTACTTTGTTCTTTAAGTCTGAACCGTGCTTGGGGGCTGCAAAGGATGAAATGCAGCGGGAGAAGTTTCAAGTGTTCTGCTGGAGAAAGGATAATTAATTCAAAGCAACCCTGCAAACCTCAGAAATGTCTCTCCCTTGCAATGAGGGAATGTGAGATGTCACCTCAAACCAAAGGGACAGGCCTGGGCTGCTGCCTCTCTCAGAAGGGGAATCTTAGTAAGGAAGACTTAATTCCAGTCCTTACTGCTTGAGGCAGAGGAGCAGCATGGCTGTTTGCCCTTATGGCTATTGCCTGTCCCAAATCCTGGCTTAGTTTACCTTATGCCTATTGCACACCATAAATTCTGGGTTGTGTTGGTGTTAACAGTGGTTTTAATGAGCATCTCCAGGAAGCTTATTTGCTCCCCAGAAATCTCAGTCTTTTGAAGGGTAAAAGCTGAGTTTATGTACCATTTGCTTTGGCATGCAGTCCAATTGCTACAGCCCGCATCCTGCCAAGCCTCATATGGTGACCTTCTGCCACTCTCATGGATTTTTACATGCATCTGGACTTGCTCTTTTGCTGAATCTGGTGGGGCTGATGGTGTGGCTCTGTACAGCAGTGCCAAAGGCCAAGGTACTGCCAGGGTTTTTAAGAGGCTGTGGAGAGACAAACAGGTGGCAAACTGCCTGGGGTGGTGTGGCTGTTACTGCTGTACAAGCTTGTAGGGCTCTATAAGGGAGGAATAAGATGGGGAGAAAATGGGTATAGAAATGCAAGTTAATTAAGATGGGTTGACTGCTTCCATGGCATTGCTCTAGTCATCTTGTGAGCTGTGGTCTGAGCTCCTCAAGCTATAGTAATGGGTAGTTTCTATGCGAATCATAGAGAAAACTGACCCTCAGCTTGCAGTTGCTTATGAGATGAGGATGTCTGTATGGTGCAGCTATTGCCATGCAAGAAATAGAATGGGACTGTCTGCCCTGGCTGTTGCTGCTGGTGCGAGTGGGGTATCTCAAGGGTAAACTGAAGGTAGGATGAGCCTGACAGGGACATCTGTGCCCTGAACTACTGACCTGCTGAACACCCTCAACTCCTGCAAACTGAAGGCAGCACTTCATTTGTACTGGGTGAGAACGGCACTAATTAAAAGTAGAAGTTTAACAGTTGGCAGTAGCTGATGCCTGTATTTGACATGTTTGTGCCCTTAAACCAGGAGAAGTGATTAATCAATGCTATAGTGATAGATGGCTTTATAGATAAAAGTAACTTCCCCCATGACATTTAAATCTAAGGACAAGATGTTTTGAAGCTTTTGGCCTGACCTCTGCTGGGAGCAGGGTCATCTGTCTTTAATGCCAGCTTTCTGCCATGGTAAATTAAAGCTCTCAGGAGTACAGAAAAGCAGTTTTCACTCAGGAAGGTAATTATTAACTCTGCCTTTACAAGGGAAGAGTTACTGTACTGCTGGTTTTTGAGTGCCACTGAGACTGAAGACTCAAATCCTGAGGCTGAAGGTTTCACTAAAATACCACTAGCCATGAGGTGACTGTGGCAAAGATGGCCACAGGGTGCTTTTTCTGCTGTTGCCTTCCAGCTGATAAACCCAGGATGTTTGAGCAACCTGCTGGTAGCAGTGTTATGATATGGCTGGCAGACCTTATGTTATTTAACTGAATAACATCATTAAACTGAAAGATGAGCACAGCTTAATGACCCATTAAATACACTACACTCTTCAGCATCAGCTGCTTTGAGTACAGATCAAATGCTGTTTGGAGTGATTGTGGCAAGCTTGAGATTCAGCTAGCACTTGTTGAACAGTGTTGGCTTCAGGGGAGTAAAGGCAGGCAAGTTCCATGTGTGAGCTCAGGTCCATTGAAATGGAGACCTCTGAGCAGGGACAAAATAGAATCCATCTTTAGAGCTAAAATGTAGATGTGTGGGTAACTTGCCCTAGGTGCAATGCAAGGGTAGTTTCCAGTAGCTATTTTCACTGGGGTCTGGGGTGCTGGTAACCTGGTGAAATGATGGTTAATGTTAATAAGTGACAAAAGGGATCCTCAGAAAGGAGAAATGACAAAGCAGGACCAGCTTACAGTGTCACTGAGCCAGCTGGGTTCATCCCTGTCACTAGTGCTGCATGTTGCTCTCTCATTCATCCCTGACAAGATGCAGTGTACATGGAAAGAACAAAGCAAAGGGGACATGGATGACTCTGGAACAGCCTATGTTTGGACAGAACATCACTTGTACTTTGACAGCTTGAACTCCACAGGTTACATCACAGTATGGTAAGAGTATGTAAAAATCCTGACTTCTTCTAGAGGTACCTATCAGAATTATCAAGGTGTGGGTTGAAATTGGAGTGGTTTTATTGTCATTATGCATTGAGCCATTAAAGTCACTGAGGCAGTAAATAAGAGTTCGAGAGTACTAAATGGATACACATAATTAGAGCAATTCACAGAAAGAATTGGTGGATCAATCTGTGAGTGTGTAGCTGTGTAGATGACAGTGTGCCAAGCTGGTAAATGTAAAGAGTCGGAAAGCAGGAAGGTATGGGAGAAGTTCATTCTGTAATTCTACAGTCCTCCTACAAACTACTAGCTCTTCCTAGAGAGATGGCATTATGGAGATGAAACCCTTTCTATATCCTTAATAGCCATGTTTTGTTCTTCTTTTAGTGTTGCTGCCCAAGTCATGTTTCAGATGTGTTTGATCCGAGGCGTGCTCTGACAGCCTGAGCAAATGGGACCTGAATGACTTGCACTGCTCCCAGCTCTGTCTGGGGTTGGCTTGTATGGTGATCCTGGCTCCTGGAGTAGCTGACAGCAGGGCAAGTTGAGTAATTATTTACTTAGGACCCTTACTTCATTATTAGGATCAACAGCATCTTCCCACATCACAGAATGGGAGCTTCTGTAGGTACTTCCCGTGGGATGGTTGTCCCACTTTGCAGCTTCTGCCTAAACTATGATTACACTTGTTTCCACCTTCTGCCTGCTTCTCCAATTATTTGGTTTGCTTTCAGTACTCCAAATGACATAGCTGTTTTCTCGACTGGTGTGCTCTGCCAGGGACTGGCTCATGTGCAGAGCCTAAATCTGCCTGTAAAATTAGATGAATCAGCTTCGTGCCTACCATCCAGCCAATACTGAAGGACTGGGGATGATAAAAATCAGCTCTTGTGCTGGAAGGTGGCAACCGAGGAGGCTCATCTCCCATTTGTGAGGACTTCAGTGCTGAAAAAAGCTCAGCAGTGATCATTCAGCTGTTCCTAGGGCTTAATCCACACCACTTAGCACTAAGTGCTCACTGGAGTGTGTATGTAATTTCACTGTTCCCTACTCAGCTGAGTGCTTTAGGATTATTTTCCCTTGTGTTGCTGCTATTAGTGGTAGTACCGTTCTTATTTCTTGCTCTGCTGGTAGCCAGGAGTATAAGACTAAAAAGACTCCTTAGATTCTGGTTGCAGTAAAACCACTAAGATGCAAAATTATGATGTTTGGGTTGTGAGTAGTCTTGAGGGAATTCTTGTGACAATGACAAAAAGCCATTTCCATGTCTAAGGGAGCTAAACTCTTATGACTTGCCAGGCTTCTTAATGACATGGCTGGGAAGTGTGCCTCTGTGTGGAAATCTCACTTTAACCTGATTTCAGGGAACAGTTGGCTGAGGTTTGAGTCAAAATTCAAAGCAGTCTGTGATGATGCAACTAGAAAAACTGTAAATTCAGAAGCTTAAAGACTGAATAAGCAAAAAAAAATAGGAGCATAATGATAAGCAATAGGGGAGCAAGCTCTAATTTGTCAACAATTCAGACATTCTAAGCTTATTAAATAATTTTTCAAACCCGTATAATTTTTCCTGCCATTCATATATATAGAGTGGAAGTGAGGACCTCATGGAAATGATTAAGCAATGGTGTTGCATGAGTGGGACTTCTGGAAAGGGTTAATTCCAGAAAATTAGCATCCACATCCCCTTTAAAAACAAACCCCTTTTGTTGTGCAGTTGTGTAAGGCAGTGGTAGAGCCACCAACCCTGGAGGTATTTAAAACACATGCAGATGTGGCACTGAAAGACCTGGTTTAGTAGTGGACTTAGATGATTCTATGATTCAGTGTTTGAAAGGATAGAATTCATACACTAGCAGCTTAAGGTCAACTAATAGCAAATGGCAGAAAATCTTCAGCTAGAGCAAAGGTTTGCTATGGAACATTTTCAGCTTTACTCACCTTGAGCGTGGTGATAAAAATCAATGTTGGACATGAAAACTGTGTCATTATTTGAATGCCAGAAAAATGAAGGAGGGTGGAAAAAAATCTGTCTTCTAGAGAAACATACACTTGTTGTAAATCAGAAGATGTCAGGGGAGGCATTTACATTTGAGATTTGGCTTTTGGATGAATTTTTTCAGGTTCTTTAGCTCAAGTGGGTGAGCAATCGGCAACGAAGTCTTGGTTTATTTATTATAGCAATATTACCACTACCATTGTGCTGGGGGTAGGGCTTGGGGCTCTAGACAAGATAGGAAAAGTTCAAGGTATTTAAAAAAAATAATACCTTGACAAAACCCTTTCTTTGGGCCCGGATGAGACTCCCCAGATAAATGGCTATTAGGGGAGGAGACACAGTTGAAGTCTATTCACAAGAGCTCTGTGTGTGCCTAAGAGTGGTGCCTCTCCCTGGCATTGCCCAGTTAAAAATGAGACATTTCATTCTCACTGGATACTTGGTTTTCCTCATGGAAGTTGATGTCAGTAAGAAAATGTATTTTTATGGCAACTTACAGTTTTAGTGTGACTTTTCATTCACAGCTCTTTTTTCCTAGCCAGAAGTATACTATTTTGGGATTAGACACTGCAAGGTATTTCATATATCAGAATTTCCATTGTATTTTGTATGAAAAAGTGAATAAAATAAAGCTCTACTACCTTAATTCATAAGTATCCTCAGTTTGTACTTTACAGGTTAAGGCTTGTATTCTACAGCCTGAGAACTTCTGCATAGGTGGGAAGCTGACATTAAGTGCAAAATGAAGTTAAAAAGTACCTTAAAGCAATTTCCAAGCAGTCAGTGGTATTCTCATGCCATCCAGACCTGGGGAAAAGGCTGTCTGGCCTGTGGCCTGTATCTTGTTGAGCCCAGGTTCTGAAGTGTGTTAGTGACAGTCTATGAACATCATTTACTTGAGCCTCAGCCTGGATCCTGGTGTTTGGCTGACACTGAAGTCTCACTTCTTGTCTGGAAGAGAAAGCAAAGACGAGCCCCACTTGCACTGAACTGCAGACATCCATCCTTCATGTCCAACCTATAGAATGTGTGATGTTATGATAAAGTATTTCAAAAATATACAGCAAAATGGGAGAACATATTGCCACATGTTACCTTTTGGATTAAAAGACCCCTTATCTTACAGTACTTTCCTGTAGGTCACACTTTTGAGCCCTCTGCTCTTTCTTACAGGCTTTCCATACTTGATTGAAATCTGTATCAAGTTAAACAAGAAATCACATCTATGACAAGCTATTGCTTCCTCCGAAAGCATTACATTTAAGACAGAGATCACTTGTGACAGCTTTCTGGTCTCCTACTACTTTATATGCCCTACTTAATTATAGAAATAGCTGCTAATAGCACTTCACACAGGTGGGAATGGTCACAGTTGAGCTTTTTACATATTTGGTTTTTTTAGGCAAGAATAATTAGCTTGTTTTGGTCAATAGCATCTTCTGATCCACTGAGGCGTTGGGCAGTCCATTCATTGGTCTCCTCTGACTCTCTAAGACACTTACAGAATGAGGTTGTGCTATTTTTGCCATCCCTCAGCAGCAGGATTTTCTGGTGTTTCAGCAGACCAGAGAACATTTTCCAGGGTCTCCAGGAAATGGCTGTAACTGACCCATTACTGAGCACAGAGCTCAGGGCAAGAAAAGAAAATGTATTTTTAGCGCTAAGCACACTGAATTTTCTTTTCCTGCAACAACATACTTCTGTTCTTCATGTCTCTGAAGGTTCCTTGTCTCTGTTTCAGCTTCTAAAGGATTCTGTGATGAGATTTCAGACACACAAAAATCAAGATAAAAACAGATGGTTGGTTGTAACAACAGATGAACCTGGCTCCAGTGGTTACTGGATTTCTTCCATGTGGCCAACTTAAGAATAATTGCATTCACTTCATAATTACCTTGAACTGTTTTTGCTGAATAAAAACCTGATTTTCCATACCCAGTGGCATGGAATTTTCCTGGTCACACTGTGAGGCTTTATATAATCACAGAATAGTTAGGGTTGGAAAGGACCTTAAGATCACCAAGTTCCAAAGCCCTGCCATGGGCAGGGACACCTCTTTCTGAACCGTATCACCCGAGGCCTCATCCAACCTGGCCTTGAACACTGCCAGGGATGGAGCATTCACAACCTCCCTGGGCAGCCCATTCCAGTGCCTCACCACCCTAAAAGGAAAGAATTTCCTCCTTATATCCAATCTAAACTTCCCCTAAGTTTTAACCCATTACCCCTTGTCCTATCACTACAGTCCCTAATGAAGAGTCCCTCCCCAGCATCTCTATAGGCCCCTTCAGATACTGGAAGGCTGCTATGAGGTCTCCACGCAGCCTTCTCTTCTCCAGGCTGAACAGTCCCAACTTTCTCAGACTGTCTTCATACGGGAGGTGCTCCAGTCCCCTAATCATTCTCGTGGCCCTCCTCTGGACTTGTTCCAACAGTTCCATGTCCTTTTTATGTTGAGGACACCAGAACTGCACACAATACTCCAGGTGAGGTCTCACAAGAGCAGAGTAAAGGGGCAGGATCACCTCCTTCGACCTGCTGGTCACGCTCCTTTTGATGCAGCCCAGGATACGGTTGCTTTCTGGGCTGCAAGCGCACACTGAAGCCGGCTCATGTTCATTTTCTCATCGACCAGCACCCCCAAGTCCTTCTCCTCTGGGCTGCTCTGAATCTCTTCTCTGCCCAGCCTGTAGCTGTGCCTGGGATTGCTCCGACCCAGGTGTAGGACCTTGCACTTGGCATGGTTAAACTTCATGAGGTTGGCATCAGCCCAGCTCACAAGCATGTCAAGGTCCCTCTGGATGGCATTCCTTCCCTCCAGCGTATCAACCGAACCACACAGCTTGGTGTCATCGGCAAACTTGCTGAGGGCACACTCAATCCCACTGTCCATGTCAGTGATGAAGATGTTGAACAAGACCAGTCCCAACACCGATCCCTGAGGGACACCACTCATTACTGGTCTCCAGCTGGACATTGAGCCATTGACCACCACTTTTTGTGTGTGGCCATCCAGCCAGTTCTTAATCCACCGAGTGGTCTATTCATCAAATTGATGTCTCTCCAATTTAGAGACAAGGATGTCGTGTGGGACAGTGTCGAACGCTTTACACAAATCCAGGTAGATGACATCAACTGCTTTACCGCTGTCCATCAGTTCTGTAGCCCCATCATAGAAGGCCACCAAATTGGTCAGGCAGGATTTCCCCTTAGTGAAGCCATGCTGGCTGTCACCAAACACCTTGTTGTTTTTCATGTGCCTTAGCATGCCTTCCAGGAGAATCTGCTCCAAGATTTTGCCAGGCACAGAGGTGAGACTGACTGGTCTGTAATTCCCCGGGTCATCCATTTTCCCCTTCTTGAAAATGGGGGTTATATTTCCCTTTATCCAGTCGTTGGGAACTTCACCTGACTGCCATGATTTCTCAAATACGATGGCTGGCGGCTTAGCAACTTCATTCTCCAGTTCCTTCAGGACCCGCGGATGGATTTCATCAGGTCCTATGGATTTGTGCACATTCAGACTTTTAAGATGGTCTCGAACCAGTTCCTCTCCTACAGTGGGCCCAAGGTCTTCATTCTCACAGTCCCTGCATCTGCCTTCCAAGACTTGGGTGGTGTGGTCAGAGCCTTTGCCACTGACGATCAAGGTAAAGAAGTCACTCAGAACCTCAGCCTTCTCCAAATCCTGTGTAGCCGGTTCTCCCAAGAGCTTCCTGAGGGGGCCTACCTTCTCCCTGGTCTGTTTTTTATTTGCTATTTATTTTATTTTTGTATTGGCTATTTGTATCTGGGTGCTGTTACTGAGATTTCACCAGTGTATCAGCCTCCTGTTTAAAATCTCAGCATGTGGGACTGGGCAGCTTTTCACTAGTGCAGGCTCTTGCTTTACTACTTTGCTTCCACATGGCAATTTGATAAGGGCATGGCCTCCCCACTTCATTTAATGTACCAGAGGAAAATCTGCAAATTACTTTTCTTCATCATCTCGTTTTATTTATGCATTGCATTATTTTGTCCCGTCTTAGATGACTTCTGGTTCTGTCTTCTGTTCCTCTCTCGATTATTTATCCCTGCGTTAGCTGGCACATACATTGGGAAAACACAAGGCACTGCTTTCATTTCTCCTTCCAGCCAATCTTTTCCCCCCTCAGCTTCAATATAAAAAAAATACAGATACCTTTTCCATTCCTTGTAAGCTGTGGTATTCATACAGCAAATTCACTGTGTTTCCTACAGCAACACTAGATTTCATTAATGCAACTGGGGTCAGACCACATAAGACAAACAGACACAGCTCCTGATTTGCTCTGAGGCTGTTTACAGCTCCTTGTTTATCAGTTAGGAACAAGAACTAGTCCAGAGTTCATTACTGAAGAGATTGAAAGCTGCTGCTTTCCAATACATTGGTACACAAAGAGAGAAAATCCAACAGCTGTATCCAAAAAGCAATTTTTAAAATGATTGATCCTGCTTTTAGTGTGTTAAGGCATCATTTCAGTTGTCTTAAAGAACAGAACTGCAATTAATTTGCTAGAGAACTGCCATTGCACAGACTGACCCACAAGGGTTTGGGCTCTTGGGCTCAAAGCCCTCAAAAAACCAATCTACAGAAGGCAAGGAAGGAAAAAGCCACCTCTGTCTCATCTGCTGGAGTGTCCTTCTTCAAGCACCACCCCTGGGAAGCAAAGGATTACAGAAGAACATTAGTATTCATTTACAATAATAAATAGTAAGATTGAATGCATTTATGGGTGTTTTATTTGCAGACAAACATTGAGAACATGAACTTAGGTGGAAGCTCAGAGAAGCCAAAACAAAAGAAGCAAATACACATTTAGTTTTGTTAGAGGCTGAGAAGGGGCAGAGGGTCTCACTATCCAGATTCTTGGGATCGGTTGCTCTGTCAGAGAGATGCTGAGTTTCAAATGGAGTTTGAGTGACACAGCATCTCCTGGGACTGATAAAGCAGATCCAGGGCTGTGATTAAAGAAACAGAGTAAGCTACTAATGTCAAACATCTACCTGTGAATTCTGCCGATACTCTTCATCGTGTGTGTATGCAAAGTGAATGGTAGCTGCTCGCAGCTCACTCTGATCTTCGGCTATTTAAAGCGTTTGGCACTTAATACATTGGAATAGAAATATTCTCAATCACTGGCACCTAACACTCATTTTCTTTTCCTGGGGAGAGGGCTGCCCTACACAGAGTGACAACAGAATGTCACCTTCCATCATTACTCCACAGATAGGGAAAAAACAGCACACACCGGGTCATCAGGTACCTGGGGGGCAGTTGAAAACTGAGCAGCACAAAGCAGGGCCTGCTCCACCTTCCTTTTCATAAGAAAACAGATGTAGCCAGCAATTCCCTTCCCTCACATACAAGCTCATCAGGATTTGGATACTTGTACTTTAATTTAAATCCCATTTATTCTAAGAAATTTCTACGTGTCCTAAATGTACCTTCATCCATACATTAATCTTATGCCTTCTGCTACTAATTAATTTTGCTGTTCTTTTAAGTTAGAACTCCTCCATCCCCCTGCCTCTTTGGGCATCTCCATCTGGTAGGTAAAATGAATAAATGTGGGAAAACCTTTTGAATGCTGTTTCCAAGTCAAGTTATCTGGTATCAGCTGTAAATGTCCGGATGCCCATGCTGGCCTGTTACGTAGACTGATACCATCTCTATGTGAGTTGTATAATACATATGTTGGAATTTTGCCACGTGAAGATTTGATGTAGAACTTTGGTGCAGCGTCTGGTGTAACCAGATGTTTCTTCAGGACAAGAAAACAAATTGTGGTCTATGAAGTTAATCTCAAACAGTTAAATTTGGAAGTAACTCTGTGTGGGGCATACAAATTCTGTACCTGCCTTAAATGGATTCTTTCAGCTGCAGGCAAACAAGAAGTGTCACATCCCTTATGTTCAAGCCATCACACCAGCCCAGATGATTCAGTATCAAGAAAGTTCAGACTTTTTCAAGTCTTTCCTAGAAAAGCCTTGTAGTGTTTCACAACAGTCATCTAATGAAATATAAAATACATGAACTTACTTGACAGTGTAGATAAACCTTGTGGGAAAAGTATTACTCACATTTCATAGCAGGAAAAATGCAACATGGGGAAATTACCATTCTCCCAGTATCCCATGGGAATTCAGTAGCAGAGCCAGGAAATGAATCCAGACACCCTGTACCCCACTGTGTTTTAAACACAGCGTGGTCCTTGGTGTTTGCGGAGTCATCTCCTGATCTATGCAGCTTGTGGGCAGGGCACTGAGATCAACTGTGGTCTCATACCAACTGTACATACAAATATTTCATTTTCAATCAAAGGGGACTGCATTTGGGTGCATTCAGGCAGCAGGTTTGAGCCACTTTACAAAGATTTCATTTAGTCACTGTTTCTCCTATCCAGGGAGGCTCAGAAAATGGCCTATTAAAAAGCCACAAAGGGATGAGTCTACGCAAGCTCTGCATGTTTTCCAGCACACAGTATGTCCAAACTAGTCATATTTCTTCAGCTCAATTTTGAGCACACTAAAATGACCTCTTTAAAATGTCTTTTAAAGCACATTAAAACACGAGCAAGAAAATGGACTCAAACTCTCCGTTCGAATGGCCTCACACGCTGAATTATAATGGGACTTACAAGTACCTCTACTTAGAAGGCAATGTCTCCTACGTAGACTTCTACCTTCATCAGCCTTTAGTGGCAGCTGTCTTCATCATTTCTTACCTTCTGATCTTCCTGCTCTGTATGGTTGGCAACGGAGTGGTTTGTTTTATTGTGCTGAAGAGCAAACGTATGCGTACAGTTACAAACATTTTCATCTTAAACCTGGCTGTCAGCGATTTGCTGGTGGGAATCTTCTGCATGCCTACCACGCTCCTGGACAACATTATTGCAGGTAGGCTGGTTCACACCCCGTGGCGGAAAGACCTCAAGCGGCGGCTCACCTTGAGATCCTGAGAGCCGGGTGCATGTTTCTGAGTGGGCTATGAAGAAAGTTCACAGAACGGGTTGGAAGGGACCTTACAGCTCATCCAGTTCCAACCCCCTGCCATGGGCAGGGACACCTTCCACTAGACCAGGTTGCTCCAAGCCCCGTCCAGCCTGGCCTTGAGCACTGCCAGGCCAGGTTCAAATCAGTGGAAGTCAGAGATGAGAAAGACAAGCATCTAACCCACCTCCTGACTGGGGATGTCTTCACTGACTTCCACATCCCTCGTCCTTCAGAAGGGATTCTCCCACTGCCAGATTACATGTTTAGAAAGAGGGTGCTATGAGCCAGATGCAGGAACAACCAAATGTGCTGGTCAGTTCTCTTTCTTGTTGTGAGATCTCCTTTTAATGGGATGTTAAATGGGATGTTTCTGGACATGAGGAAAATTTTTCACAATGGGAACAGCCATTGTTCTCATAGTGAAAATCCACTGGGGTAGTGGTGGATTCCCCAGCACTGGACACTTCTAAGATTTGGCTGCACAGGGTGCTGGGACATCTAGTCTACGTCATGCTTGCCTAGAAAAGTTGGACCAGATGATCCTTGAGGTCCCTTCCAACCTGGGATTCTATGACTCTATGAAATGTTGCTTTGCTGGTTTTTGGAACATTAAAAACTCCCTCAAAGGCGTTTGGCAAAGCGTTTGTTTACAAAACCTCTGCTTCCCTGACCCTTGCTATGGTCTGACACAAACCCAAAGAAACTTCTTAGCACTGGGGTGGAAATTTCCTGTTACTTGTATAAGCATAATGCTGCAGTGAGCTGGTGGAAATTTCAATTGCCTGTTTCCTTCCAGGATGGCCATTTGGGAACATGATTTGCAAGATGAGCGGGATGGTCCAAGGAATCTCTGTTTCTGCCTCTGTCTTCACTCTAGTTGCAATTGCTGTAGACAGGTAAGATGGTGGAGAGACTGCAAACTGCCCCTTCCATCTCCCTCTGGCCACTTGACCAGGCTAAGGCTGATTCATTAATCCATACAAGAATGCAATGAACTGGATATATTTTACTGCTAAGGCTATTAAGCAAATCAAAACGTGGCTGGGCCTAAAGAGCAGCCATGGCAATTTGCTCCTCCCCTGGTATCTCTTAAAGACGCTAGATATGGGCTATGCCTGTGTGCCTAGAATTAGACTGTTCCTTAGCTATGAAGATATATAGAAGAGGCACTAGTACCTGCTTTGGTTCAGTGAAGTAGCAGTAGCAGGAGGCTGATACATAGCAGCTGTCCATATCTGAAGGGGCCCTCCAAAGGTGCTGGACAGGGACTATTCATCAGGGACTGTAATGACAGGACAAGGGGTAATGGGTTTAAACTTAAACAGTGGAAGTTCAGGTTAGATACAAGGAAGAAGTTCTTTACTGTGAGGGTGGTGAGGCACTGGAACAGGTTGCCCAAAGAAGTGGTGAATGCTCCATCCCTGCAGTGTTCAAGGCCAGGTTGGACAGGGGCTTGGGCAACATGGACTAGCAGAGGCATCCCTGCCCGCAGCGGGGGGGTTGGAACTGGATGATCTTTACAGTCCCTTCCAACCCAAACCATTCTGTGATTCTATGATATGGAGATTAAAATGAGGAAATTTTAATAGTAAATATGCCCTTTTTTTAATATTGTCTTTACCACACAGCTCTTGAACAGAGCAACTCAGCGCAATTCCACTGGTTCATGCAGGATGAGGAGATTATTCCATCTATGTTTTTAGAAGCCATACAATTTCAGTGCATGTGTAGGCTTGCCTGTTAAGACTCAGCATTCCTTAAATGGCTTTTCCATGTCTACCTTTGCTGCAGGTTCCGGCGCATCGTAGACCCATTCAAGCAGAAGCTGACCAGAGCAGCTGCAGTTGCCAGTATTGTGTTCATCTGGATTCTGGCCGTTGCTATTATGTGTCCTTCTGTGGTCATGCTACAGGTACAAGAAGAGAAGCGTTTCAGGGTCATCCTTGGCTATGGCAATGAAACCCGCCCTGTGTACTGGTGCCGGGAGGACTGGCCTGACCCAGGAATGAGAAAGATCTATACGACAGTTCTGTTTGCCAGCATCTACCTGGCTCCCCTGTCGCTCCTTGTTCTCATGTATGCCAAGATATGCATGGCTCTCTGCAACACAGCAGTGCCCGTGGGGGGCAAAGACAACCAGGAGCAGCAGCAGAGCAGATCCAAGAAGAAACAAAAAGTCATCAAAATGCTCATTATTGTGGCTCTGCTCTTCGCCGTGTCCTGGCTTCCCCTGTGGACTCTGATGATGCTCACAGACTATGCCAACCTTTCCGACATGCAGCTGCAGATCATCAACATTTACATCTACCCCTTTGCTCACTGGTTGGCCTTTTTCAACAGCAGTGTCAACCCCATCATCTACGGGTTCTTTAATGAAAACTTCCGCCGAGGCTTTCAGGCAGCCTCCAAACTCCAGCTCTGCTCCAAGGAAATGGATCATGGGGAGCTCTACTCTCAGCAAGGCCAAGGCAATGCCGTTCTGCCAGCTGCCAATGACCAAACGCCCCAGGATCAAGCTTGTCAAAATGCAGAGGAGGAGGCGGGGAAGACAGTCAAGAAAGGAAATTGGGTGAATAACCAGCAAGATTTGGTAATGGAGGATTTAGAACAGCCCTGCAGTGATAGTGACGGGCTCCAGTGAAATGTGCTGTGAAGTCCTAAATGATTTATGCCTGGCAGAGTTTATTTATCTTGTGAAGTTCATGCTCTGTAAGCAGCCCTTTCTGACAACAATGACAAGAAGGAGATAGGCAACTGTTTTGAAGGAGACAGACAACTTGCAGCATGTCTGAATGTCTGACATCAGCAGGAAACTGAATTCAGCCCTTTGTGTCACCAGTTTAAACCAGTGGCAGCTCCCCTGCAGTGGGTGCTGACTGCTCTTGATCCAGGCTGCAGAAAGGACCTCATTCAAATGGGAAAGCCTTCCACTTTCTGTGACATAAAAGAGAAAGAGAACTGAGATTATTGACTTGGATACAATTACTGCTGATACCCACTGATGAAGAGGAGAACATTAATTCATTTTCTTCTGTGAATCTGAAATATTAGAGGTACAGTCTGAATATTTGAACTGAACTCACTGGTTCAGGGGTCTTCTTGTGATTGAACTTGTGTTGCTTCTGCCTGGGTGTTTGGAATGCCAACCAGTTCTGACACAATTGACCAGAAGGAAGCATCTTCAGCCACATTCCATTTATTCCCCTTTCTGGTTGCCTGTCCTGTTCATTCTGTGATATCAATTATTGTTGCAGCTAGAAAAATAAATAGGTGTGAAAAGATGAGAAATAAAGGATGAAAAATGGCTTTTGTGACACATTTTTGGGGGGAACTCAATTGTATTGGGGTGGGGCGATTGCAGGGGGGATGGAGAATAGAAGTCACCTAAAAAGATGACATTTCAGTACTAGACAGAGACAGAGCACCCTTAGGGCCTATTCAGTCTATCAGAAACCAGCACATACAGACAGCAACCTTGGAAGCGTCTCAGGGAGGATCCTGAAATGGGTGAGGAGCACAGGGTAGTGTCTACACAGATTTGCTAAAGGATTAGAACATTGCCATGTCTCATCCCATGAGGGTCTGTAAGGACCAAGCAGCAGGGAAGGTCATTCCCCAGCACAGTCCTTCTTCAGGTAAACTGGAGCACCTTTCAGATCATGACATATTTCCACAATTCAGGAAAACTGACAACTTTTCAAGCTGTGTCATCCCAAACTATGTTCCCTTCTGAAGATCAGAAAACAAGGAAAACGTGGGCAGTAATGAGAGGAAGAGCTACCAGAGCAGCTCTGATTTCACCAGTGGTTTCCTTACTGCATTTTATCTAGGCTGAGATTGTTGAACGAGATGATCTTAAAGGTCCCTCCCAACTCAGAACATTCTATCAGTCTATGAAATACGGATGCCTGACCCTGCTGCGCTTTGCTTGAAAACCCCGCCACAGCTGTTTCCTACCCCTCCCGCACCCCTTCCATCCAGAACTTTGTCCTTCACGTGTAGTTTGTACTTCCCAATGATTCAGCAATGTTTTGAGAATATTTTAAAGTGTAACTGTATGCCTATGCTCATCCCAGTTCAGCAAAACACTCAAAAAACTCCCAAAACCTGCACAAACTGACTGCAAGGAAGACACAAAAAAGCCCCAAAGTGTTTGGCTCAGGCTGGTACTTCTTATTCCACTGGAGAACAAGGGTGCTGAAGTAAAGGCCATCAAGTGGTTTGCCTTCACGAGACACTGGCCTGTGCTCAGCACAGATGTGCGCTTTCTAGTTGGACCCACAACTACCAACATTTGTCCACTTTCCCCACACGAAAGGCACATTCATAACCCAGCACCAGTGAAAGCAGCTGGTCCTCTGGATCCGTGACAACTCTGCCAGTAAGTAATTATTGCCTGTACTGCTTTTTCTTTTCTTGGGAATTCAAGTTACATTGATCACGAAAATGATCCTCTTCACTATAGAAGTGATTCAGTCCTGAAATCATTTGACAGCTTATAAGCTCAAGTAATGAAAATTACTTCAGACAACACAAGGTTTAGGAGATGGCTCAATACCCATGCTCAAAGACAGAAATTGTCCAAAATCAGCAAGGACAAAGTGTTGCATGGAGTGTGGCCAAACGAAATGTGAAACACAAAATGGGATCACACTGTATAGCACTAGTGCAAAAACAGATCTGGGGGCTTTGGTGGGCTAAAGTGGAGAGCAGTGAAAACATCCTAACAGTGATGGTGTTGCAGAAAGAAAGGCTGATATTAACACTAATAATTAATCATTAAGTTTCAGTTTCCAGGGATGAATCAGTATGTTTCTGATGTCAGCTTGGACTAAACAGAACTAAACACTATACACATGCTGACATTATATATGTATTTTATACATATATATATATATAAATATCTCACTCTGGTCTGAATTTTCTCATCAGTTGAGAACCAGAAAGAACTGCCTGAAAACTATAAAAACTGTTTTTCCCACAACTAATGCTACCTGTTCACAATTGTAATAAAGGAATTCTGGGGAGCCAGGGACCATATGTGGTTTACACACACTGTAAGACTTCCTGTGCTGGGGTTTAATAAACACTCTCAGTTTGCAAACACTGAACTTCCCGACAGCAGTCAGGATCCCAAGGTAGAATCATTGGCTGTTCTGCGGACTGCAGCAACAGCAACCACCTCCCAAAAGTATGAATTCATGTGAGTGTGACCAAACATTCAGTGATGTGTGATACACAGCCCTCTCTTGGTACTGCCTTGAAGTAATTCACATTTGCTGGCAGCTCCCCCTGAGCTTTGATTTAATCAACAGCTCCCATGCTCTGGGATGATGTGGTAGGGCCCAGCAGAGACGGAGCAGCACCCAGTGCTTCCTCACCATCCTTCTCTCCCAAAGTGCTGCTGTACAACAGGGCACTTCCAGACTTTACAACACAGACTGACATGATCAAGATAGACATTCAGAAGAGCTGGAAGAGACCTGCCCTTTCTGAGGACAGAGGAAAAGCCTCCAGACAAGTCTCTTTGCTCTAAACTGGTAGGCAATACTTGCAGATATTGAAAACCTGGTAAATGCTGTCAGTCACTCCTGGTAACTTGGTTAACAAGAAATCAAGTTTCCAGCCTCACGTGCCAGACTAGCAAAGAAATGCCACAGAGAAGTAATTTTCCCATCCACAGAGGAAATAATGGATGTTTCATCTCCCTGGACTTGTGCCTCTGAAGCCATCAGCACTCTGACTCCATGAAGAGAAGGACAAATCTGCCCCCATAACTCATCCAAGGGCTCAGACCACATTTTTGGCCCTGTACTTCCATCCTCGTGTCTAAGAAACTGGTGTAGTAATAGAAATATTCTTCCATCCTATGCTCTGGATCTTCCATGAACAGTTAAGAAAGGCAGTTATGGCAAAGATGCCCCCAAAGGCAGCACTGCCTGCTTTCTTTAGCTCCCAAGGTGCAGTGGTGCACAGACTGACAGCCAAGTCTTGCTGATAATGGCTTTCATTTCATTTGCTCAAGGGACTGCAGGAGCACTAGACATCAGCAGACACCACAGATGGTAAATATGGGCTTTGCCACTCGTTTCGCCTGTGCCTGTGTTTGTTCTGTGGCACTGCTGCTGCTGCTCTACTCTAACAGCCAAAAAAGATGCAAGAGGAAGACTTACAGAATGAACACAACATTTGCAGAAGATAACTGGCTTCCAAGCCATTGTAAGGCTTGCTCTGTCCAAGGGGTGGAAAACACTATTCCAGGTCTCCATTCACTGAACCACAACTTCCTGTGCTGTGCTGGAGCTCCAGGCTCATGACACTTGCTTAGAAAGTGTCACTTGCAACAGAAGCACAGATTGCAGCAAACACAGCTGGTAACAAAGCTAAAATGTCTCCACAAAGCGATGGCAAAGCAAAAGCACACTGACAAAGGCCCTGCCTCTTGCTGCAGCACTTCAACACTGCCAGAAAACTGCTTTCCTTTCTCTGTTTTGTGTTGCTTATTAGCAAACATCCCTCCTGCACCGAGTCCAAGACTGGAATTTCAGATTCCTGATTGCTTGTTCAGGGATCTGGGGATACCACTATCAGCAGCAACTCCCAGGACCCTCTTACTACAGATACCGCCTTTCGCTTACCCTGCTGTCCCACCACTGCAAAGTTCTAGGACTGAGCCATCTCTCTTTACTACAGAAATTAGCTGCCTGGAGTGAGCTTAGGCTGCAAGGACCACTTCTCATTAGGCACCTCTTTCACACGTGGCATCTGTAGGCCTAAGTGCTGATATCAACAACTCATCACTTCACTGCTAAGAATTAAGGGACAATTTTGCCATCTCCCAGAAACTAAGCAATTCATTGCATGTCTTCTTTTAAAAATAAACAGAGCCTGTCATAGGCATTGATACTGAAATGATTCCAAAAGCACTTAGCAAACACCCTGCAAATCTGGAAACCTTCACAAGAAATTCACGGTCCTTCCTCTAGACATTTATTGCTCCCGTATTCTGCTCAAACTAAAAAGCAAATGGCTAAAATTTCTGCCATAAGGTAAAGACAATGTTATAAAAACTAAACTAATGTAAGCCAACAAAAACAAACAGATGCTAACTGGTAGAATTACATTGAGAGGGAAAGTAACCTTGTCACTGGCTAGAGAAAAAAAGGGTCATTAATACGAAGTGATCCAAAGCCAGCAGAGTATCAAGGGAGCAAAGCGAATTCTGCAATATGTCAAAATCCTCTGCAGCGATGACTGTGTTCTGTTTGCTTTTCCATTGCTTGCTTTTCTTTACCAAATTAAAATAGAGAAGTTTTCCTCTAACATACTATTAGACAACATCAATTCCTTTACATGCTTTTAACTTCAAAAGAAAAACGTATTCCACTGAAGCCTGGCTTTGCAAGCTGCTCTTATTGAGAGCTTGTAATTATTTCAATTCCTTACTCAAGCAAAAAAAAACCCAGCAAAAAGCCTTCAAAGCCAACACTGTGCGCAACTGCCAAGCAATTCCTCCAGAAAAGAGGAGAGATATCAGACACCAGCCGTGGCTGCTAAAGGTACCCAGGTAATGCTCGGGGGAGAGCAGCCATGAGCAATCTGTGAGGAGGAGATAATGGAGGTGTTGATTGCAGTGAATTGCTTGAATTTCATCTGGTGGAGGGGAAATCTGTGCTTTAGGATAAATTTAAGTTTCTTCCTTACAATCAACACATGTTACCTATAAATTTAAAAACCCTAATGCATTCTCTTTTTTGGGGTGGAGGTTTAGTCAGAAGGGGGATGTAATTTTCACTGAAAAAATATAACTTTTTCTAGCCAAATGAAGATTAGCATTATGACAACTCTAACCCTCTGTCAAGATCCAGCTCTACCTGCACCAACACCTTCTCTGAAGGGGAGATCACAGTCTGCCATCCTCCCTGCAGAAGCATTCAGGAGAGAGGACATCTGTGTATTTCCCTAGTTCCTTTAATGCTAGCGAAATCTCTTAACAGTTAAATTTACACTGTCAGAAGAAGAACGAACAGCAGCTTTGTCCTGGCTTGGAACCGCTCACGTCAAGTCCCTGGAGAAGGGTTGATAATAAGTTGTGTGATGTTACAGCATTACTAGCTCTCCTGCAGTCATCTGCCATCACAATCATTTACTAAAACCACAGAGCAGTCACTCATTGCAGTCAGTTACCAATATCATAACACATTAGCACATCCATGTCAATATGTCCTGCTAGAAAAGGCTCTTGTGCGCGCATGTGGATGCAAACAACAGAGCATGGATGCAAAATTACTCCTCCTCTCTGGGAATAAAACTCACTGACACTCCTCATCTCTGCAGACATTGCATTTCAGAGGCCAGAGAGGCCCCAACAAAGTCTCCACTGAGTGTGGGAAAAGGGTTGTCAGCTTTCAGCTCACCCTGGTGAAGGCTCCCAGTATCAGTGCAAGCTGGGAATGCCAACAGCAGTGGGAGGGAATAGACTGCAAGTACTCAGCAAAGACCATTTCCATAGCAGAAGAGATTTTTGGTAAATAGAGTATTTGTTCTCTAAAAGCTGACTTCATTTTGCAGAAATTGCTCACAACACCTCATGGGCAGCCACCAGCAATCACTCCCAGAGTCCCCTGTTGCAGCTCTCCTGACATGCCATGGGGACATTTTCCAATGGAAAATTATCGTTTGGGAAGTTTTTGTTAAGAATTTGAAGCCCTCTGAATCTTGCTCAGCTCTTTACTGCCGCAGACAGACTGAATAACATTGCTACCCTGACCACCCCACACCAGTTCTGGGGTGAGAAAGAGCTTTACCTGTTTGCACGTCTGCTCTTTCACAGCTAAACTGGCTGGAAGTCCGTGGATCAACAATCTGACTCGGCATGTGCCAGATGGGGCACTAGGTGATACCCGACAGACACTGCACCAGGAGCAGAATTACAGCCTCAGTAAACATCTAACATATGCGAGAAAAAAAAACACAGTATTTGTACAGAAAACATTTCTCACCCTTTGTGTAGATGACAAAACAGTCATGAGCATCATGTACTGAAGTCCAGACACATACTGGAGAGGTTATTGGTTTTATTATACCTATTTCAAAAAGCAAACAGGAAAGAAGTAGATAATTAAGACTCACTTACAAACAGGGGATTAGGTATCCAACAGCACAAGTCCATTTTCCAGAAAGAAAGTCAGTCTGGAAATAGAGCTAGAAGAGGAATAGAGAAGAAGGAAAGCCCATCTCAATACCAACCATAAGCTTGTAGCTGTAGGGAATTCATGCAGCAGGTGGAATGACATAGGGCATACCTGTAAATTCAAAGGCAGAAACACAAGATATACCAGCAGAAAGGCAAGAAAAGGGAAAGTTTTCAAAAAGCATTTCTGCAATATAATGAATTATTTTGAATATCCCCAGTATGAATAATACTAACTGGCAGCTCTTAAGGCTTTACTCTAAGATCCAACTAATCCACACTAGTGAGTTTTAGAGGAGATGAAGCTCTCTGAATTGAAAGGAATGCTGCTCAACAACACAAAGCGTGTCTTTGAGGTGATTTATGCTTTTTTCCAGCGGTCAGGAGGTGGCTGATCTGGCTCTGCACCCAAAACCAGCCCAGTTTCTGTGTTACATGCCCATTGCACCTCTCTCTGACACAAAGTGAGCAGAAATAACTGTGTATGCAAGGAAGATGCTGTAACTAACAGCCCCAAGTTACAGCAGCCTCTAACTGCTAAGTTAAACTAGTTTTACACTCGGGGGTTAAACTATCACATGCATCAGCAATCATAGCTGTTTGTTCTGAAGGAATAAACACGTGCATACAGCTGCATAAGGTTACCTTCACTTGAAACTGAAAGGTGCACATTTTGACATCTCATTTCGTGAAGTACTGAAAATAACATTTCCATTCTGATGAAATTCAAAAGAGGTAAGAAAAAAAAAAAAAAAGAGAAGTTGCTAGCAGGTAGAAAATACAGACTGAAAATAGCCTGATCCATGGGCATGTTACTGATCTCCTGATCTGAAAAGCATTTGATGATGACAATGATAATGGTTTCTTTGCCCCCATCTTCCCACTTGTCATGCTATAAAAATGCACACCACCACTTAGAAGGAGCTATTAATACTTTCAAAATAACCCAAACAATCATCAGGAAACTGTGAAAAAATTTTAAGGAGACCCCTGATATTTGGTGACTGATTTACAAGTCAGAAAAGCTCTTCAATTAATTAATTTCATTTAATCTAACATTATTTGACAAGTCTTCTCATAGGCTATGTGGACATTGCAATGCTCAGGTTGCACAGGCAGACTAATCTGCCAGCAACGTCTTCTCTAAACAGAATTAGTCTCCAAACTGTCCTAGGACTTTGGTTTTTTCACAGATAAATTAAGAAACTGCTTGTGGAAGTTTGGAGATTAAGCTCTCATAAAGGGAAGAATAAATATTCATTGAATAGCTTTCATGATCTGCTGGGCTAGATTTAGAAGGCTGAATTATCAGCACTATAAACATGAGAACCTCGAGTGGAAAACAAAGACCGTCCAGTGGTGTATGAAGCACCAGTGTGACAAACTGCTTCATTTTTCTGGTGACTTTTCAAATCAAGCTTTTAAACCGACAAGCCTGAACTTCCAATGATGCTACATCCCGCTGGCATGGAGCAATAAGAATGCTCACAGTGATGATGCATTTAAAGCTATTTCCAGAAAGCACTTACAGCCCATAGAGAACGTACAAACAGAGGCCTTGTGGTTGTGTTTGAGCTTGTAAATCACTGCAAGTAGTACAAAACTCCCCAGGTGAGGTGGCTGCAGCTCATCTTGGCCCTGAGGGAGAGAAAGCATTAAGCAGCATGAGCAAAGCACACAGAGCATTTCTGTTTTGTGTGGCCTTAAATGTCATGTTTATAAAGAGAGAATGCCAATTCCAGGCCAGAAGGGCAACATCAGGGACTGTTTTGCTACTCTTCAAAATAACCACTGCCAGAGCTGTGAACAGAAAATCACCCCTTTTCAGCAGTCTAAATGGGCACCGGATGGAATAATCAAGTTAGACCAATGCACTCCTCTTCCTTGTGAAATAAAAGGTTGTATTTGTCTAATAAACGTTTTGCCAGCAGAACAGTAGATAAAACCCTACAAATAAGTGAGAGTGTGATGTAAAACTGAAGCTTCACTATGGTATAAGCAATGAGAAAGGCTTTAATTTAGATATAATACACAGTATGGCCTTCACTTTTTTTATATCTCTTTGTGAGCAATGAGCTGAGCGACTGTGTACACAGTCTTTGAGAGCTGAGTATGATGATTAACCTGTCGACTTCTTGAGATCAAACTTTGGTAGATGGAAAAGGAAATATTACATCAAGGCATTGGAACTCTGTATATATTTTAACGTGCATAACCACATTATCCAATTTATCATTGGGCTGCTGACCTCCTGTCTGGTTTGAAACACTGGGAGGCCAACTAATTCCTGATTTAAATCTACAGAAATCAGGGAAATCCTATTAGAGATGAAATTTGTTCCATGTGGGCTTTTGGGCAGCGGAATACCTTGTTGCTAAGGTTATCCTGAAGACTAATATCGAGTCCATCTCATCTCTTAAGTTAAAAGCCCCAATTTATCTGTTAAAGATAGTAATTGCACAGCAGGTCAGTTCTCTTTTGGATGCAGCAAGCTGATTATTTATATACACTCCAGCTGTTTAGGAATGCATACCTGAAATCAATAGGATATTTGACTGTACGTAGAGTCATGAAGCAGGTACGTATCAATATAGCCCATTCTATTTTACCTTTTGTCCCATAAGGACATAGAGATGGTAAAAGGAGCTTTGCCTTGGAGGAGGCTTTTGAAAGCCTCACATGATTTGTGAAGGCTGATTAAAAAACCCCAAATAAACAGTCTTTCGCTGTGAGCTTTTGCACCCAAAAGTTCAATTCTTCCTTCTCAACTGAAAAACTTTGATATCTCCTACAATAAAAATAATATAGGCTAAATAATGAGTCATGAAGATGTCTGAAGACAAAGTACTTGATAAGATTCCAACCAGGCCAGATTTTTAAGTGGTATGGGCAGGGTGGTTGGGGTCTTTGATCACTAAGGTCCCTTCCAACCCAAACCAATCTGTGATTCTATGTTTTCCAGCCTTATTTTGCAAGGAGTTATCAACTCAATTAAATGAAGACTCATGCAGGTCCTGGACGTGATCTGGCCATGGGCCACAGAACAACCCGGGTATTTTGGCACTTTCCAAATACGCAGATAATCGCGCATTCAAGTCCAAGCGCCTCGATACATTAATGACAAAAAAGCCACAAAATGCAATGCATTTCGCTGCTCTGCAGGCTTAGCAGCATATGCTAAAGCCCCTGAAGTAATAGCTGAGCCTTCCCGCTGCCTCACTTGGGGCTTTGGAATAGGTCTTTATTTATCTGCCTCACAGACACCTCTTCCTCATATTACTCAACTAATACAAAGAGATTTCTCTGATAAAAGCTGCAGTGCTCATTTCCTCTGCATTTACAGATCCTACTGCTACAGACCAAGGGCAGACAGGATTATAGAACACAACACACAGTTTTTAAGCTTACAATACAGAAAAAAAGAACTTAATACGTGGAGAAAATCGTGTTTCTTCCCTTTTCCCTGCTCTCACACCAATATATTGGATAAATTGTGTATTGTTCCCAACGGCAGCTCATGCGTCATCCTCTGCTGCCAGCCAAACAACCTGGAAAAAAACAAAGGAGAAAGATAGGAATATAGAGAAGATAGAGCACAAGATTCTTCTTCTCAAGTAAAAGAAGAAGCTCTAAAACTGGTTCTCATCTCAGTTTTTACCAGTGCACTCTTCAGCAGTCTGTGCCTTAGGAAGGGAGCTGTGCAGGCAGGAATTGGTGCTGTACCCATTGCAGTGCTAGGAAGCAGCTCAGCATTAGCAACACACAGCCAAGACAGTAGAGAGCAGGAACAGAGTTATTTCTGGAGGTGTCTGTTATAATAGGATGGCAAGAGTCATCACAATTTGTAGTCAAAACTATTGTAGGGTGCACCTAAGCACATTTATTACCCTGCACATCAGGCAAAAGCTTTCATTTGCTCCTACCTAACCAGCACTCACTGCACAGATGGCTCTTCCCCTTTTTGTTGGAAGCACACTGAGAAAAACCAGGGAGACGACAAGGGCAGAGTCAACCTCTAATAACTCTGCATGGTCTCCCTTGAGCTAAACATAGAGTCACAGACTGGTTTGGGTTGGAAGGGACCTTAAAGCTCATCCAGTTCCAACCCCCTGCCATAAGCAGGGACACCTTCCACTAGAGCAGGTTGCTTCAAGCCCCATCCAACCTGGCCTTAAACACTCTCAGGGATGGGGCAGCCACAGCTTCCCTGGGCAATTTGTGGCTTCCCTCCCTCACAGGGAAGAACTTCTGCCTAAGAGTTCATCTAAATAGATATTAGAAAAAAAAAAAAATTTGGGATTTTTTTCCTGTAAGTTGGCTTTCTCATTCAGACTTAGCACCTTTTTTTTCTGTGTTAAGACATTCCCTGTTGACATTTTATTTTAGCAGAGGCAGCATTAGGTTCTTGTGCTTACAGACATCCACATGCACAATAAGAAACTTATAAATGGGTCGCTGAAAGTAATTGCACCAAGTCTTATTGTGACATCTTGAAAGATAACCTGAGAAAAAATGTTAGTTCTCAAAAAACAGATCATCAGCTTGGTTTTGGTAGCCGCAGCTGACACAGTAATTGCCACTCTATCTACTGCACTCACTCCCACAGAGCAGACATTTGATTGCCAAGACGACAGCTAAGAAGAATCTGGCAGCTTTCAGACTACAAATACTTTCCTCTTTACTAGCGCAATTACAGTTGAAAAGATGTTAGGGAAAAACAGAGTGATTCAAAGCATCTCTACTATCATTACTAGCACCTTCCACTACAAAAGAGTATTTTCGTTGTGGGACAAAAGCACATGTTGCTGCTTAACACTGACCAAAGCAACTCGATACACACAGGTATATCACATTTACCAATACTAGCATCTCCCTTTTGCCCTGCCATGGCAGCAACTACCTCTCAACATTCACCACTGCCTTACTAACTAGTCTCATGTGCAGAGGTTTCTCTCCTGGAACATGAACAGAAGTCAGTGCCTGGATTTCCCAGTGTGTTTAACTTAATGCTACTGTGTCAGCCGATGCACAGAATCTAGAACACAGAACGGTTTGGCTTAGAAAGAACCTTAAAGATTACCTAGTTCCAACCCCCCAGTTCAGTTCTTATTGTTGAAGCCCATCCAGCTAGTGAGAGTTAAAAGCACATCTCAAAGTACTTGGGAATGTGCTGCCTTCCACTTCTCTTTTGCATAATAAGGCTCTGCTGTTCCCACAGCTTTTTTTTAGGGTTTCAAAGGCTTGTTTAAAGCAAACTGCCTCACATGGATGCTGAGCATGACAACTGGAAATCCCAAAGTACCCAATTCATTGGCAGAGGAAACTTAAAATTCCTCTTCTTTTCACGTGATAGGAAGACATAAAGAAGAGATTTGTTCTCTTCATCTCCTGTAGAATTTTACTAGGAGCTTTTTCTATGGAGGAATGACAGATAGGAAAAGATACAGACTCTAGGGGATTTTGTTTCGCTTAACAGCCCATTGTCAATGACCCCAGCTCACAATTAGGAAGTACAACTTCCCTGCTAAACTGCTGTTTGCTAGAAGCTAAACTTCAGTTGCATTGCTGACTTGTGTTTTCCATAAAATCCCCGAAGATGTGAGTTTCTGTGCTGGGGCTGGAAACTGCAATTTGGAACAGCATTTGGAGGAAGATTTGGACGCTGAGAAAGTTGCTGAAATCCCTTGTTTTGTAAAGGAGATTTTGTAATCTGGCAGCCAACTCTTCTTCCCAATCCTCTTTAACACAGACCCACCTGAAATTGGCCTCTTATGTTGATGCATCACATTAAAGATTTCTGTACAGGGGAATGAATTTTCTTTATTTCAGACTGGTTTGGTTTTCCTCTACAATATATAGTGTTATTTCTTTCAATAGCTGTTTTTAGCTTCTTTATTTTTCAGCAGTACTTTTGCCATCTTCTTCATAAGTAACTTGCCCACAGATAGCAAAATTAGATAAACACACCACCAATGTCCATGCAATGTCCAGGTTTGCCTTCCCTTTGTGAGGTATATAGGAATGATTCGTGTCAGAAACTTAGGAGTCCTTGTCATCATTGCACTTTGGGAGGAATCGAAAATCATGTGTAGAATGTATACGAATAATCAGATTAAGATAGAAGTACCTGTCAATACAATGATGAAAGAAAAGAAGGAACAAAGGAAAAATCCTTCTTAATCAAAGTCTTTGTTACTTTAAGTGATACTTTGTTTAACTACTTGAATGTCTCAAATGCTTTGCTAATTACGGAGGGTGTTTTGTTTAATTGCCTGAATGCCTTAAGGGGGTTAGGTAATCAAGGGATACATTCTGTTACAGGATGAGGTGAAACTTGTGTATTGAATATGTAACTATATAACAAATGGAATTGAGGGGGCTAAGATGGTGGTTAAGCTTGTGACAGACATCCCCTGTTAATGTATTGCCAAGGAATTCAATATCTTTCTAAGAAGTTTCATCACCCAAAGATAAGACCCAGCAACAGGAGGAGAACAATGAAAAAGAACCACGTCGGTATTCGGGTGAAGGAGACGACAGGACTGGCTGAAACCCGTAAAAACTGCAGTATAAGGTACCCGTAATTCTTGTGCACGAAGACCCGGACGAGAACAACGGACTGTGAGTATCGTTCGGTTGGGTGGGAGGGCCGGTGTGTGAGTGTGACTGTGATGTTTTCCTCTAACCGCGGTTCCAACCTCCCCTGAGGGAATTGGCCGGTGCAGAGAAGGAGTGCTTGGTGATTTGTGTTTGTGCACCATTGAGACACGGACTGGGTATCCTGGACCTGTGGAAATACGGGCCAGGGCATCGGGATCTGTGAAGCAAGTGTGGACCTCTTCTAAGCACGTTTCCAATCTCCCGGGAGGGACTTGGCCGCTGAAGGAGGGAAGTGATAGTGATTGATTGAGAGGAGACACACCCGGCGGGAAACGGGTCAGAGTAGGAGTCGTAACTCTAAGCCAGGGAGGGGCCCACGGCGAGGTCCCAGGAATAAGACAGGGAGCGAATTACCAGATATACCCCCAGACAGTCCCTTGGGGTTAACACTTCAGTACTGGGGCTTTTGGCCGTCCCAGGAGGGAAAAAGTAAAGAAAAAAAATGGTCCATTACTGTATGGAAGTGTGGACAAAAGAGGAAATTCGACCCGACCATATTGGCCAGTATTCGGGTATTTTGATGATTGGATTTGTCAGGCTTTAAATCTATATGTAAATGGCAAGGAACCTTTCAACCAAGAGGAGAGTGATTATGCTGCAATATGGAAAGGGTCATCTATAACTGTTTCGTTATTTCCATTAACAGAAAAGAAAGGGAAGGTGAATAAACCAAATAAATCATCATGGGAGCCTTTAGATAGTTTACCACCCCCTTATCAAGGGTGGGACTCGAGAGGTGATCGGGAAGGCATTTACCCACCGATACCACCCTATCCTTCTCCATCGGCTCCCCCATCCTCCCCTCCCTTCAGTCGCACCAGGAGTAAAATAAAAATACAGGATAATTGCTATGTTTGGTGTTAATAAAGCCATTAAGATGGTGTAAACATCTACTGGGGAGTATCCCAGACTAGCTGATGTCCAGGATGGAAGCAGTTAAACTAACTGATCAGTAAAGGGCAGGATGATTGCTATGTCTGTAATGTTAATTAAGCTTCTTGGGAAGGTAAACAACCCTTAGAGACCACCACATTGTTGTATGCATGCCCATGTCTCCCGGCACCGCAATAAAGAATACCTGCTTGTCAACTTAAAACCTTGTTGACGAGTTCCTGGAGTTTTCTCCGAATCAATTTGGCACCCCAGATGTGACCCTCTCTGCTCGGCTGCAGGACCCGCTGAGGACAGGGCACCTCTAGGGCCCTCGGGAGGTTTTTGTTGTTTTCCCGGAGGGACCCCTTGACTCATTCGGATCCCTGCAGGAGCAGACAAGGACCATATCATAAAAGGTATTCTTTTCATTTATATAGTCTGTAAGATGCAGGGGGCATCTCTGTTTGGTAAACTGCTTTGGTAAGCGTACGCAAAGTTTGGAAGCCTTCCGTAAATCAAGATAAGAAATCTCGTGGGTAAAGGCATATACCCGGCTGCTAGCGTCCGTTTGGTATACACCCACAAGAAGCAGGGGGCTTCTTGTGGTTTAGGTCCTGCAAGACGCAGTGGGCGTCTTGTAGAAAAAGTTTGGGATTTTTACTGGTATTTGACTTATGTTGTGGGTTGTTATAGTTTTGACTTGGTCTTGTGATTTTGGTATTGGTGACAAATTGTTATAACCGTGTTATTAATTGTTGACTCTGTTTCAAGTGTTGTAACTGTGGAGTATGTCTGTGGGATCCTCTGTGTGTATGCGTGTGAATGCAAGATTAATAATGGGAAATTGGCAGAGTGGAGAGATCTTGAAAAAGAGTCCTTTAGGGTGCATTTTGGCACATTGGAAAGAACTGAGAGGGTTTCCTGGGGGCTCAGTAAAAAAAAAAAAAAAAGAAACATTGATAAAATACTGTAACCAATGGTGGCCTTTATATACTTTGGAAGATCAGGAGAAATGGCCTAAAAATGGAACTCTGAATTATAATACATTGTTACAATTAATGTTGGTTTTGAGGCGGCAGGGAAAATGGGATGCAGTGATGTATGCAGATATATTTTTCACTTTAAGAAACCACCCGGGGTGGCAGACAGAATGTTAAATTAATATAGCTCTGCCAGATCCCTAATTTTGGCTTTGGAAAAGGAAAGGGAAAACCATAAAGCTAAGCTGGAGAGATGTTTTCCAGCCTGTGATATTGGGAGCAGAAGGACTTGGGAATGTTAAAGAAGTGTGGAGAGTGTATCGGAATCGGAAACATGTAGAGAAGAAAGAGCTGAGTCGTGCTATAGGCACGGCTACAGTGGCTGCTTTGGGACAAGTAGAAACTGGTGGAGGGACTAATGTGAAAGGACGAGGCAGAGGTAGAGGAGGAATGACAGGCAGAGATGAGAAATTGAATTCTCTTGTGGGATGGGATCAGTGTGCATACTGTAAGGAGTTTGTATGTTGGAAGTGAGACTGCCCTGGGGGGAGTGCCATGGAGTGGCTCCGGTGACTGAATTAGAACTAGACTCTTGGGTGGAGCGGAGACTCCCCGGCGCACCCAGCGCTGCCTGCTTATTGCCTCTCGATATTAATCAATTGTAATAAAAAATTAATTAAATCAGATCATGGCCAAGAGGGAACTATTATAACACCTTCACTTTGATGCAAACATGATCCTCCACAACAGTGATATATCAGGAAGAAATCTCATGTTGGGCACAGTCACTTCCACCATCACGAAGCTTTACTAATATAGAAGCACAAAACCCTCAAGAGCCTATATTTATCTAGTACCAGCATTAGGAGGTCTTCACATGCCTAAACATGGTACCTCAATTCCTGCCGGAGTAAAATCAAAACACATCCCTTAAACTAAGCTTGGACTGAAAAGCTGGTCAGTCTGCACACAACCCACTGGAAACCACTTGGCTCTCTGACAATCCAGAAAGAGGAAAAATGTAACAAACCAATCCTTCACCATAATTACAGTCTTAATTCTGATCCTAAAGATAGTCCAACGTAATCAGAAGGCAGTATAGTCCACTTTGGTAAGTGCTATATCCTTTTCTCCGTAGACTTTATGGACTGCAACAACCAAGGTGCTTCAGCACGTAAAGCCTGAAACCAGAACAAATTTCTCATCTGAAACCCTGTATTGGCAATAAGCTGTTTATAACTGGGAAAAAATATCAGAAACCATCAGCCTCTGTAGCTACTGCTTCATTTTAGTCACATGCACTGTGCAAAATTTAGGAATGCAGCTCCTCAGTCCCTCTTACCATGAAAACTAATTCTGACCCAAAGTGTGGTACTAGAATTGAATCTGAATGAGAACAGTGCCAGAACACTCACAGCAGAGCTGGAAACAAACTTGTTGCACATCTATCATGACGACTAACACATACTCAACAAAATGCACAAGGATGATCATTTTATGCTGCTTTCACAAGCCTTCAGCTCAGCTTTGCAAGAGGTAGTAACAGCATGGTCCCTGCTTTCCAGAAAACAGGTCCCTTCACACACAAATTGTTCTATGATTCTAACACTAGCCATTAGTTTCCTCTGCTTCCCTGGAAAACCCTTCCCAGCCATGATAGGTGACAGGTATAGCCACAGCTAGGCTGACCAGGCAGCATTAGGCTTCACTAGGAAGAACCCTCACCTGATTACAGTATCACAGCATGATAGAGATTGGAAGGGACCTCAAAAGATCATCTAGTCCAATCCCCCTGCTGGAGCAGGAACACCTAGATAAGGTTACACAGGAACATGTCCAGGCGGGTTTTGAATGTCTCCAGAGAAGGAGACTCCACAACCTCCCTGGGCAGCCTGTTCCAGTGTTCCGTCACCCTCACTGACAAGAAGTTTCTTCTCAAGTTTAAGTGGAACCTCTTGTGTTCCAGTTTGTACCCATTGCCCCTTGTCCTTTCATTGTTTGCCACTGAGAAGAGCCTGGCTCCATCCTCGTGACACTCCCCCTTTATATATTTATATACACTAATAAGGTCACCCCTCAATCTCCTCTTCTCCAAACTATAGAGACCCAGCTCCCTCAGTCAATTGCTCCCTCAGATTGCTGCAATTTGAGTGAGATCCAGCTACAGATGGAGCTCTTGAAGTATGCTCCAAAATTTTCTATAATGAAACCTTTAAAACAACAAAATGGCTCAAAATTGCAACAACTCCACTTACAGCTTGGTAGCTGCAAGAGCCCTTATCCCAGTCATGAAATCCTTATGTGCATGCTCCCAAATAAATAAATGTTCATACACACCTTGCTTTCATGGTTCCTAGCCCCAAAGCGGTGCCTTTCCTGGCTACAGATGCAGGAAAATCTGGCCTAATATTAATGAATAACCTTTCCTGAGAGCGGTCATCACTCCAAGCCTTTAGGCTTTGCAAGATTTTGTAATGGACAGCCCCAAATTCTAATCCTAAATCTAAATCTCTACCAACATTAGCAATATACACGTTCCCTGTAATGTGTCAGCACAAAGACAGGCACTTGTAGTGACACAGACTCTGCAAGAGGTACCAGAAGGGAGGGCTCCCAGGCTTCAGGACTTGTGGGAACTTATTCTGGTTCTAAACCAAGAACCAGTGGTGGCAGAGTAGACAGGACTTTGGCATGCCCCAGAACCCCTCCTAGCACTACAGGTATTATGAGATGTACCAGTAAACAGAGATCTTTCCCTGTTGGTTTTACTAAATCTACCCTTAGGTTTTCTATAGAGTCTGGAGATACAGGGAGAGGTCAGATTCTGCTGTGAGCCAGAGACCTGTGGGGACCAGCCTTTACTGAAGGGTGACAGACCTTCCAACCAGACCTTCCAGTCCCATTATCCCTTGGCCTCTCCAGCAGCCTATGGGGAACACAAATACAACAAACCCCAATATGACTATTCTTTCCCATCATTAACGAGAGCCATTGCTGAGAACAAATTCTTCAGTCCTGCAGCTTCCCAAGATGCAGCAAAGAAGAGAGACTGGCATTCCCAAATCCCCATCCACAACAATAATCAGCTACTTGTTCTGATACTTACTCCATCAGCTCACCTTCTCTTTCCTTACTCTGTTCCAACATTAACCCTTGCCTTCTGCAAAGCTTGCAATAAATCTGGCATTACTAGGGTGTCTCTCCCTTCTACTGCCATAATTGACACATTAAGAAATTACTGTGTTCTTTAGGCCTCCTTATCTGCACTCTGACCATATCCATTAGTCATGCACAGTATCAGATCTCATCCCATCCCCTCCCTTATTTTGATACTACTTCAACAAACAAGTGCAATAAACCACGAAGTAGCAGATATTGGGAGAGGTTTTGACCAGAAACAGATTTCTTAGCATACCACCTGAGAGATATGTCAAAGACAACCTGCAAAGAAAACAAGAATGTATTAACAGAAGATTCTTGACAGTAAATCATACAACACAAAAGACTGCACAATGAATAACAAGGCAATTAGTGGCTTGCCTGAAAATAGAAAAAAATATGCATTGTGAACATAACAGTAGTTCTCTACTAGTGACACCATGTTGCATACGAGAGAGCCAGGACAGTTGGAGAAATGAATATTTTCTTGTTGCCCCAGATGTAGATTTAATTCCTTAATTTTTTTACAATAAATTCCTAAGCTATATAGCCCTGCAAGCCTTGGAGCTGTTCCTGTGCCTGGGAGTGCACCAGAGACAGCCATCTTTTCCACACAGTGTCCTATTGCTATTTTTCTCAGTGCAAGTGGAACAGAAATTGCACTGGAACCTGCAAACAAATGCTCATCTTGGAGTCAAGCAAGAGAAAAGGAAGAAAGAAGCTTTGTCCAAAGAATCCACAGGACATTTCCCCAGGTTTCTTCTTCAGACTTCACAATTTCAGAAGCATTAACAAACCTGTAGGTGCTTCAGAGCCCTGCTGACTGGACTGAATTAACTACTGGACTGCTGCCATGAAACTAGACATGGTGAAAGCTTCCTGAGTTGTTTCCAAACACTTTGGTGTGGGAGCACGATGGTCACAAAATCAGGGGAAGTGGAGAAGCAGCCAAGCTAGTGAGAACTCCTTCCTTCCCTTCACAACCTCCAGAAGGCAGAGAGAGGCAATTGGTTTTCCTGCTGAAAGAAAGCAGGTGGCAAAATTACAAGCAGAATAGCAGCACCAAGAGACTGGTGGGAGGCAGAGAGTGATATTGATATGAGTGAGATCTGCTATCTTGTGTCTGGCTGCACATCTCCTCTTGCTGTTTCAGGGTATTTATTTTCTTCCTTCCTCAGTCAGCTTCTGTTCCTTTCTTTCCTCCCAAGCAGGACTGAATCTATGCAATCAAGTGATAATAGAGTTGTTATCAATACTTGGGTCTCATAAACACTGTTATTATTCAGAGAACCAAGCCAGCACTGAGCTACTCACACATGCCTTGAGAGATTACTGGGAGAAGCAAGACAATGGCCCACTTTTGTTTGGAAAGATTCAAGATATTGGAAGTAATATCACTTATCTCTCTCTGATCATAGCTGAAACAGTCACACAGAACACAGACTATTCATTGAAGACCACAGCAAAGACAGCAGCAAGATTTTGAAAGTAAAGGGCAGAATATCAAGCTGCTAAACCAGCATAAAGACAGATAGGAGTTATTCTACCACAGACTCTTCTTCTTAATAGCTCCCATTATAAGTTGACACAACTGTTCTGCACTAAAACACTTTCTTGTTGATAATGACAGAGGAAATGGACTATGTATCATTAAAAAAAAGTACCGATTTCCTCTTTTTTAAAAGGAATTAATGACTTGGTTTGCTGTTGAAGGGTTTGAGACATCCATTTACATTTTGGAGACTTGGTGGGGGGGTTTCTTGGCAAATACTGACAGACCTAGACCAAACCCAACTGCCAACATGGCTGCAACACAGCACATTTGGGCAAAATATGTAGTTTTATAAATACTCCCCTTTCATGCTACTCAGTCCTTACTGCACAACTTTATTATTGCTTTTCCTCTTGGCTTTATACATTAGGTTGATTTTCAGACCTTTACAAGATTTATTTTGGGCTTTTGCAGCTCTTGCTTACACCTACAATTGAGCATATGAGACATCCCATAGTTGGCTGTTCAGGCTCTTGCCACTTCCCTGTGATTGTGGCCCTCTTGGGGAAAAAAAGCTCCACTAGGAAAATTAAAAATTAAGAGAAAAATAAGCTGTAAATCTTCTCAACACACTTGGAGTGTCAGTCCCTCCAGTGCATCACCAATGCTGCTGCACATCCAACACCTTCACATACCTACAGACCCAGTCAGTGATGAAGCCATTGATCAAAGTAGATCTGATAAAGCACAAGTCCATAGTTAACACTAGAAAATCACTCCTAAAAATACCCCTATAGTCCTCATGCTCTCAGCGCCCCATGTCCAACAAGTAAATATTACTGCGTTACAAGCTGATTGCTTAATATGACCAGCACTGTTTCTTCTTCCAAAGGCATTACAAAGTCTTGGAGCAGACTTACTCCATTCTTTGTTCCTTAACAATCTCTCTCCAACCTAAACCAAATTTCTCACATACACAAACTGACCTAACTTAAGGCAATCGTTCCAATCAGTACCTGGAATTAAGTTGCATTTTGTTTTCTTTGCTTTTGTTCTGGTCCAGCTACTAGTTTCTAATCATGACCAAACATCCAAAGGCAAATGTCTAATCCATCACTTCCCTTTGCCCTCCAGTATCAAACTCAGGACACCTTGCCACCTAGGAATTAAATTGCCATAAATCCGTAATGCAAACACCAAACTGAACAGTCTACCAACTCCTACACCAGGGACATTGAAACAGGAAGAACACTTCTCTCTCTCCAAGCCCTTCTCACTTCAGCATCCAGCTCAGGTAACACGAACCTAGTCCTGGACTGTGAATCTAGAGATTGCCAAGAAACAACTACAGGTCATTCTTGGGGTAACAGCCTCCCCACCATGCTCTTTTCCCTCCCTGCCACTCTGCTCTTTCATTTAGGAAAGGGTTTATCTCAAGCTGCACTTCATTTCTGTTCAATGCAGACATCTGTTGGTCATGCTGGTGATGGCAATTGAACAACAGCACTGCTGTCATGAGACAAAAAGTGCCCAGCAGACTCACGTTCACTGCCCACTTGAACATGCGTTTCTAGCGCAGTTTGTTGCCTCACCTCAGCAAGAGTGCAAGGTCTTTTTCCCCTTTACAGTGGCAACCAGCGGTAGAACGATGCCCTCCCCAGGGGATGGAGCAGGGATCGCGTTTCCAGGCTGTCCACGCGCAGCCAGGTCCGTTCTGCAGCGGCACCAGCGCCGGCCACACAAAGCCCCGCCGGGAACCGGGAGCCTCGGGGCGTTTGTCGGTGCCGGGGCTGGGATTGCCCACGTCTGTTGCTGCTGGGGGGCTCCGTACAGGGGTCATTGCGTAGAACCGGCCCCACGGGGCTTCGGGCGACGCGAGCGGCGGTGATGGGTCCTGGGGCCGTACTGCGCGGGCGGAAGCCGCTGTGGCTCTCCCGTGGAACGGGGACGGGGGCTGTGGCTGACAGAAACACAGGGACGCCACGGGCCAAGGGTCTGAGCGGCCGGCGAGACCCAGGATGGCCCTGAACGGCGGAGCGCTGCTGGAGGAGTGAAGGGGGGTTACGTCTATAGCGGACCGGTAGGGCGAGGCGATGTCTATAATACGAGGGGCCGGGGCCTGAAGGGGGGGCAATATTCATACAAGGAGCAGGCGAGGGGTGGGATGCGGCTCCTTCATCGTGTTGTCGCTCCCGAGGCAGCTGGTTCTGGCAAAGACCTCAGCGCAGAGGCAGCAGGGTCCCGGGGAATAAAGCCCGGAAGATCGGAGCGCTGCGCCTTTGCCCGAGCCACCGGCAGGTCCCCGGGGCGGAAGGACCGGAGTGGGCTCCTTCCCCTGGGGAGGGCTCAGAGCACTCCCTGCTCGCTTCCCCATCACATCACCCGCATCTCCCCAGGTCACATAAACACCAGTGAACCTCAGGAACCGCTGTGCTGCTCCAGCCCCTCGGCGCGGTGCCGCAGCACGCTCCGGGAGCGCCGTGTGCCGAACCGGCATCCCGGGGCCAGGCACAGCTCACAGCGGCTCCTTGGGGATGGTGGGCACGGGGTGCCGCTTCCCATGGCCGACCTCAGCAGCGAGAAGACGGCTCGGCCCAGGCTGCTCCCGCAGCCCCGGCACCAGCCCAGCTCCCGGGGGCTCACCTGGACCCCGTCAGACCCCAGCAAACACACGGCTCAGGGCAGGCTCTCAGAGCCCACAAACCAGCTCCCAAAGTGCAAACATCCAGAGCCTACTCCTAAGCCTAAAGTGCCAGGACAGAAACCTGGTGCTAAGCATCACCTATGCAAGCTGCTCACTGGAATGGTACAACCACCAAGGCAATCCACCCTTTCTCAGCCACTTAAAACTCTGTCTGTGTGCTGCCTCTTTGGGCAGTGCCCTGAGGTGTCCTAGAAACCAGATACCAAAGTGTGAATGTCCTCAGTACACAACTAATCTTGCATTAAGCATAAGAAAGTATACACACATTCTAAAATGCTCTGTACTGGCAAGAGCATTTCATACAATACATATCTCACTGCCAAGAAGACACCTGAGGGAACATACCATGTACCCTTCCACAGTTTCCCTGCATATAGGCAAAGAATTCAAGATGCTCTTAACAAAAGGAATATGCAATATTCTCACAATAGTCTGAAACTGACTGAATCTACACTTCAGGTCTTAAAACTATGGAGAACTTGATTTTCCTATTTCCTCACTGTGACCTCTCATTTTTGAAACTACAGGGAAACAATTCAGTCAGGTGTTATGGATATGAAGGGGTTCTGACTCTTAAATTTCCTATCAGCATCCTGATGTTTTCCCCACCTGACCTATATAAACCAGGTGTACACATTAAAGGGATGCCTGGATTTTCTAGAAAACAGAAAGGCTAAGCTGTTTGAAAGCATCCAGTAAATGCTAGCGGTTTGTGCTGGCTGGTTCCCTTTACTAACTCTGAAGAACAGAAATGATTTAAATTAGATTTTCTGAGCATTCCTGCACTGATGAAAAATGCAGTCAGAGAGGGATGAAAAATGCAGTCAGAGAGGCTATATGCTGTTACTATTACTATTATTATTATTATTATTATTATAGGGAGGAAAGGAGCACGGATAGATCCCACCAGGGGAAGTCTGAGTGATTGTGGCTTTATGCACAAGTATCATGCTCATTTTTGCAAGTACACCTGCAAATTCATTCTCCCTCCTCCACACACAATCACTGACACAGTCCAATACCTACAAACCATCCAGCACTAAAAACATCAAACTGCAGAGCAGCTAGAATCCTTTCTTATTCCAGGGTGCAGAATATTGAACATACCATCTTTACACATTTACTAGCTATCATTATCCAACTCTTGCCATCATCAAATACCAGGCTAATTTAGGCTTTCAATTTTCAAAGCAATTTGTATCCTTGTTCGTTCATGGTGCACCTAGCACTCCTAATCATGATAATGGCTCAGCCTAAAGACTGGTGGGATTTTAGTCTGATGTGTTAATAGCTGTTGCACTTGCAAATATTGATCTCTTCAGAGAGGATATACCCCTCCCTTTGGATCGAACTATACTTTCATACAGCGTAACAGGCACAGGCTTCTATCCTCTTCTAATTCCCCTAGGGCCTACTGTACTGCACATAATTATTGCCATTATTATGTACTTATTAGGACACAAAATCATCATTAGGACCAGAAGGGAAATCTGTAAGTGCTGGGAAACCAGATGTCTGTGATGGGCCAGGTTTGGCTCAGGCATGGCTGAGAATTGTAGTTTGCAAACTGCATGTGACTGTGAGCAGCCTCTGACAAAGTTGTGAGTGTCTGCCTGCAACTAAATAAAAAGAAAACTCCTGCATCAGTGGAGATGATGGCATTTAAGGCAAGAATTAAATGAGGTTTGTTGAACAGGGACTTCCTGAGCAGTCAGACTTAAGAAAGACTAGCCTGGTGGGAAAGAAAAAAAAGACTCCTCTTTTCTGACTAAGCCATTTCTTGAGCTTTTTCACCTTTTTTGAATCATTTGCAGTAATGAATGAGCACTTTAGAAGATGCTTGGATACTTTACTTTTCTCTTGCCTGCTGCCTTTGGACAGTTGATTGGAACAGGCATGAGGGCGTCATGATGCCTTCATGTGCAGTAGCCTCAAGTGTGCTGTTCAGACGTGCTTATCTACCTCAGCCCTGGCTTGTCCTGACTCTCCACTGTGCACTGCATCCACTATGAGTGCGATGAGGCACTGGAACAGGCTGCCCAAGGAAGCTGTGAATGCCCCATCTCTGGCAGTGCTCAAGGCCAGGTTGGACAGAGCTCGGAGCAACCTGGTCTGGTGTGAGGAGTCCCTGCCCATGGCAGAGGGTTGGAACTGGGAGATCCCAAGGCACCCAGCCCGACTCACTCCCCACGGAACGGCGCCCCCTGCCCGGACAGACCATCGATGCGCTCGGCAATCCCCTACACCGTCTTCTCCCCCGCCCAGCGGGTGCCACGTTGAAGGCTCTCGGAGCTCGATTAGCTCCCCCTGGTCGCGGCGCCGGGAGGGTGTCCCTTGTCTTCCTGTCCAAGGTGGCGGTCGCGGGTGGTGGCGGCGCGGCGGGAAGCGGTAGTGCTAAGTGAGGTGGTTGCGCCGCCTTCCCGCCCTGCCGCTGGGCACCGGCGGGCCCTGTCGCCGCTGACGGTCCCACCGCCAGGACGCGCTCGGGCCTGCTGCAGGAGCGGAGCCACAAGCTGGAGTGAGACGAGAGCAGGCGAGGGTGAGACAACGCGCGGGCAAGCGACAGTGAGGTACCGAGCCAGCTTTAAACGGAGGCGGCGGGAGGGGCGCGGGCGGTGGCTGGCCGGACCCTGAGGGTGTTGACGCGCATGCTTGAGGCTGTGCCGTGGTGTGCTTCGGGGGTGCGGGATAGGTCCGGGCGCGGGTCTGGGGGGGGTTCGGTGTCGGCGTTTGTCCTCGTGGCTGCGCGCGGAATTCCCGGCGGGACCTGCGTGCCCACGTGGGTCCGCTAGGGCCCCCGGAGCGCTGGCGGGAAACGGGGCGAGGGAACCCGGCTTGAACCGCCGCCCCTCCGTTTCCACCCACCGCTGCCGGTCCCCAGTGGAGTGTGCAGACTCCTTCGGGGACCGGAGTCCTTGCGGGCTCGGGGGTGCTGAGGAATAGCAATGCTTGGCCTTCATCCCGGTAGCTTGAGCGTTAAGCAGGGGGAGATGTGGAGAGGGAATGTCTGCACTGAACCTGTGTGATTTCTGCTGAAACCGAAGAACCTAATTGGGATTTATAGATTATATTAGTTAAGAATATGTTTTGTCTTTGCAGGGTTAAAGGCTTAGGTTATAAGCTCCTTTGGGTGTTATCTACCAACCTATACCTATCAAGCAAATAAGATTTAAAAAGAAAGTAAAAGGTAGTAGCTGAAAACCGATCTTAGTTTCTCCATATCATCCATTCATGAACGACTGACTTCATCTTTGTTTTGTGGAGTGGTATCTAGACGAAGTCCTTATTCCCACTGAAGTCCCTGTCACGTCTCAACATAGAATCAACAAGGTTGGAAAAGACCTTGAAGATCAAGTCCAACCTTTATCCCAGTACTGCCAATGCCACCACTAACCTATGTCACTGAGGGCCTCGTCTACACACTTTGTGAATACTTGCAGGGACAGTGACTCCAGCACTGCCCTGGCAGCCTGTTGCAATGCATGAGCACCCTTTGGGGAAGGAATTGCTCCTAATATCCAGTCTAAACCTCCCCTGGTGCAGCTTGAGGCCATTACCTCTTATCCTATCACTTTTTACTTAGGAGAAGAGACCCACCCCCACCTCACTACAACTTTTCAGGTAATCGTAGAGCAGTAAGGTTCACCCTGAGCCTTCTCCAGACTAAAACCCCCAGGTCCCTCAGAGGATCTTCTGTTCCAACGCTTACCATATGTTTATCAAATCAGATTAATTAATAGGAAGGAAATAAATAGTACTTTTTCTGTTCAAAGTATCCCATGTGCTTCTTACCCTAAGTTTAACAAAGCCGTATTTCATGGTAAGAAGAATGTTGATAAGATCTGGTTCAAGACTGTGAGCCTGCAAGTGGCAAAATGCTCTTTTTTATTCCAAAGTGCAGTGCTCTGTTGTGTATACATATTGCAGTGCTCTCATGTATATACATAAATTCTGCCTACAAATTGCTGTGCTAGCTACCAATAATATATAGTCAGAATACTGTCTTAAAACATTTTCTGGCAGATGGTTTCCCAAAACCTAAAGAAATTACATGTATTCCTATGAATTTAAACAGAAGTACCTCCCATGTAACTGCAAGCTTGATTTAGTTGGGACTTTGTTGTTTCACTTGAGTAACCACTATAGGATTAATATGTTGTACATTCTTAGCCTCAGCCAGTTATTTATAAAATTGGGATACATACAGGGATGTATAAGCACAGGGATATGCAAGAGTTTCCTGCTATCAAGGTATTCAAATGTAACTGGCAAGATTGAACAAGCCACAAGGTCCTTGTAGCTGACTGTTTACACATGGAAGTGTTCAAGGCCAAGTTAGACAGGGCTTGGAGCAACCTGGTCTAGTGGAAGGTGTCCCTGCCTATGGCAGAGGGTTGGAACTGGATGAACCTTAAGGTCCCTTCCAACCCAAACCATTCTATGATTTTGTGTGTGCACATGCACGCAAATATACAAAATTACTTAGGTGCAATTAAGGTTCAATCACTTCTGAGCAGGTTGATCTTTTCATGTTAAGCCAGTTACTGACCGAAGAGCTGTCGCTGTTCACTCTAAGAGAGCCAAAGTGCATCCCTGCCATAAGGACACTGTCCTGCAATATGCTAGCAACTATGGAACAGAATTATATAGTTCTAGGAGGCCTGAAACCTGAGATTGGGATGCTGTGAAGGCCTAAGTGAAAGGAGTGCTTTCTTCTATTCCCTCTCCCAAGCGGGCACTCAAAATGTCTGCAGTGGTAGTGTTGGGAAACAGCAGAAAGATGCACACCTTCACTACAGGACATGCAGTTCTTCACTTAGATTTGAAATAATTCTTTTGTAGTACTATGACTTCTAAACTGTTTCCTTCTTTCCCTTCACTTGATCTGAGATTCAGGGGTTTGAAATCTCTCTTTAAACATCCCACTTTTAGCTACAGCGGCTCCTGACAAAAGAAATCAGTTTGGCACAAGTTTGAGTTCAATTCTGTGTGTCATGAAAATCAGACTCAGCTGTCTTCTCACCCTCTTCCTGGTTTTGTAAATAAACTACTTCAGTGATTTGAAGATTTTCCGAGGAAGAGGTGGTATTTTATATCTTTAAAATAGTAGAAGAATAACCTCTTATTTAATTTTAGAAAAATATTCTGTCAGGCCTGAAGAGTGATCATCAACCAACCAGAAGGTAGACTCCTTTCTTTTCCCAGTGTGTTTCGGAGAATCTTCACTTGGTTCAGAGGAAGTTCCCCATTTTACATCGTGATTCTTTATGGGAAGGTTATTTTCATTCTCTGTTTCTCAGACCTTTTCCTGTACACGGGAACAGGGGAAGGAGCTCAGACGTGGCAACACATTCTCAGGCTCCTGCAGGACCACCATGGCTTACGATGACTCCAAGAAGAAAGAAGGTATGATTGCTTTATAATCTCAGAGGGAGTTGATAAAAAAGGGGGTACCTTCTGCAGTCCTTGCCAGACCATGCTGTTAGAGTGGGAAAGCAACCTAGTATGCTGTGGAGCCCTTAAATATAATCTGGCCAAGTTGTTGGGAGGATTCCAAGCCCTTGACTTCCAAGTATAAAGTACTGGCATAAGAATTTGAAAGAAATAGGTGGTATTTCCTAATGCAAACACCTTGATGTTTACAAGGAATTCTGCCACTGCAGCCATTCTTCTCCCTGTTGTGGCAATGGAATGGGAGACCAGGAATAAGGATATGTTTAGTCATGATAATATTTCTAGGTCCAGTTCTCTTTAGGAGGAAATATACAAGGGTTAGAAGTGAAATACGGAGTGACTACTGTTACAGTGTTAACACACTGAGCCCCATCCCTATGGTCAGAGGATACAGATTATAATCTTCTAGGCCTCTGTGCTTGTTGTGTTTTGTGCAATGTCCACTGTTCTCCTATTTCGTTCATAGTCCATATGTCTGTCATTTCTTAATGGGGTATTTAATTTCTTTCTTTTTTTTTTTTTTTTTTTTGTTCTTTCCCATTTCATGTAAATCTCAGAGTTCCTAGAGAGTGACCGAAGTGTTGATGACGGGTTGGCAACTGGCAGGATACAGCGAGAGAAGAAGCGCTCTTACAAGGATCTGCGGCAAGAGGAAGACGAGATAGCAACTCAGGTCAGGAAGCCCTCACAGAACAGGTTAAAGGTGAAAGGATATATATAAAGCTAGTGATGGAATGGGACAGATGAGTTTCTTGCTCTTTTTCATATAGAAATGCATGTCGAAGGCAGCAAGAGCAGCTAATCATGTCTTGTATTGTTCAGTAACTTTCCTGGGGAAAAGGAGGGGGTCAAGCCCATTTACAACTGATTCTGATTTTTCAGACCTTAGAAAATAGGATAGTAGGATGCTGTCCTAGCCTTGATGTAGAACTATGCAAATTGTAAGACAGCATGAATAAGTTTTTACACACCAAAAAAACCCCTATGATTTTAGACTTTATCATTGTATAAATAGCGAAGGATGAATATAATGTTAACTGATGTGCTGTTATCTTCCTGATTCTGCAGACAGGATGAAATGATAGCTCTTGAGAGGTATGAACCTGCCCTATTGACCTCATAGGGGTCTTAACTCTGAAATCACCTAGTGGCAGCTTAAGTATCTTCAAAACCTTCCTCTTTGAGTTAAAATTTCTGCTGTTACGGAAAGGTGACTACCCAGTAAATTTTTATTATTTTTCTTTTCACCTGGAAAAGAAGTTCTAGATGGAATTCTGTAGAGGGGCTTCATTTTCAGACCATAAATCGGTCAAGAGACAAATAATAATTGGGGGACCTGGCATATTAAGGACAGGTTTTTGGCCCATCATTTTAATTTTCACCTTCCTCCTTTCACTTTCTCTGTCTTTTTCAGCACATTAAACATGAACTGCTCACCTTCATTTTCAGAGTTTGACAGCCTGTGCATGCCTAGTTATTTCTTAGCTTTATTAAGAGGTAGATATCTGTATTTTATCAACTAACCAGCTTAACTCCCAAGTGCTGGCTTTTATTGTCCATTTCTTAACACTTTCAAATGTGCTTTTTCAAGTTTTCTGGTGTATTGCTCCTTGCACTTGGTGAGAGCTCCATATAGAGATCTGTCTTTCAGTTTCCTTGTAGCCCTGTTGTGCTGCAGTCCCTACAGAAAGCTTGGTGCTGGTTCGGTGGCTGATGTGCTGAAATGAATCCTGACTAATACAATTTTTTGTATTACCATGGTTTTTGTCTCTTAACTTTAAACCTATACTGAGGGCTTGTTTTAGCACCTAGAATAATGATCCTGGTTCGTACCTAGGATTCCTTGATGTTACCATAGTACAAATAACTCTTCATATCTCCTACAAATTATTATCTGTGTCAGTAGTCCATGTGAATCTCATAATATTTCCCTCTTGTTTGTCAACAACTTTATTCTTCTTATCCTAGGACAGTGAGCGTTCTCCAGGGACAGAACCTCACAAAAAGAAGAAAAAGCACTCGTCTGATGAGTTCTGTTACAGAGGTAAGATAGTAATCAAGCAGGAGAATGGGCTAACAGATTATGACTTTGAGGAAAGGATGCTGTTAAACCAGTGTCATCAAACTTTGTGGTTAGCACTTTATGGGGGGAGGGTACACCAACCTGTCTTAGGAGAAGCAATCAGAAACCTGATGCTGATCAGTGTCAGACAGCAGAAGATTGGGCAGTGATATTTTCAGAGTCTAGGTTAACACTTTTCCACTGTTGGGAGTAGAAATCTTCCACCCCCTTTTTATTGAAAAATTACAGTTTTCTAACCTATTCCTTCCCTTTTGACAGTTGCCTTTTTTTTTCTTCTTTTTTTTGCTATTGCAGCACAAAATTTAATTTTACTTGCAGATAGTATTACTTTTGCTGAATATATAAAACAGAGCTGGTTATAAGCTTCAGAGATCTTCCGTTTAAGACAGGGTGTAAATCTGTCAACTACAATTATGTCTTGCTTATTCCTGCTTCAGTTCTTCATGCTAGTGTAATGCTGTCTTTAAGGGAATCATCTTTATGTACATTTCTCTTGACCTTTTTCAGGTGTTATGCCTCTGGATCTACCATCAAAGAAGAAGAAAAAATCAGTTTCTAGCCCATCCTCAGCTGAAACAACCGTGGATTTACTCAAGGCTGTCACCTCACCTTTGGCCACAAGCTCGAAGTCTTCAAAGAAGACCTCTGAAAAATCATCTTATTCTTCCTCTGGCCATTCTGAAAGCAAAAAGGAGCACACCAAGAAGAAGCTGAGTGGGAGCAGTGGGGAGCACTCCGTGGATGATGGTAGCGTCCACAAATCTAAAAAAATGAAACCTCTTTATGTGAACACAGAGACACTTACTCTTCGTGAACCTGATGGCTTGAAGATGAAGCTCATCCTTTCGCCAAAAGAGAAAAGCAGTGCAGCAGATGACGATTCTTTTTCTTACTCTTCAGCACCAGCAGCTTCGAAGAAATCTTCAAAGAAATCGGCTCGAGATGAGCAGGGCTCATTCCTGCTAGGTCATGAGCTGCAGAGCTTTGTGAAGTCCTCCCGAAAGAAGCACAAGCCACCTCTAGACTCACATCCACCCTCTGAGAGTTTTGGTGCTGACACCCCTGTTTATTCAGAGGGCCATGGGAGTGAGTATGAGATTTCAGGTATGGAGGCTCCACCAGAATCTGTCTCCACTTCTGGTGGGGAGTTGGAGGCTGGGGAGCTCGTGATAGATGACTCCTACCAGGAAATCAAGAAGAAGAAGAAGTCAAAAAAAAGTAAGAAAAAAAAAGACAAGGAGAAACACAGAGAGAAGAAGCACTCTAAGTCTAAAAGGAGTTCTGGGCACAGTTCTGAAGCAACAGTGTCACCACCACCTCCTCCCAGTACCCACTATGTTCTTCCTCCACCTCCTCCTGCTGTTTTCCACTCAGACGGTCAAAGTGAGAAAAGAAGGAAAAAGGAAGACAAGGAGAAAGACAAAGCTGAGAAATGGGAAAAGGAAAAGGAGAGAGAAAAGGAAAGAGAAAGAGAAAAGGAAAGAGAAAGAGAAAAGGAAAGAGAAAGAGAGAAGGAAAGAGAAAGAGAAAGAGAAAAGGAAAGAGAAAGAGAAAAGGAAAGAGAAAGAGAAAAAGAAAGAGAAAGAGAAAAGGAAAGAGAAAAAGAAAAAGAAAGAGAAAAGGAAAGAGAAAGAGACAGAGAAAAGGAAAGAGAAAGAGACAGAGAAAAAGTAAGGAAAAACAGAAATTGGGTTGTGGGTAATAATGTAATAATGTGGTAATAATCCATTACAAACACATGTTAAATTGAAATAGAAGGATGACTAATACCAGGATCTATGGTTTCACTGAAGCATGTTGGAAAAAATGTACCAGCCACTCTGATTTCTCTTTGTAGTGAAAGGAATATACAATATTCTGGTTTTGTGGCACAGGCAGTCTGTAAGTGATAGAGGTTCTTTAAAGAAGTTATACTAAATTTGCTTGGTACAGGTTATGCACAAAGCACAGCTGCACCATTTTCTAAGGTAACTGGTTCTGTCTGTTCCCAGGCAGTATTTTTGACTAATGATCTAGTCCATCATTACAGTTCCTATAAAAAGGAACTGAGCTCTAGCCTGGCAGGTGAAGACATCTACCCATTCACTCTTGTATTCAAATGAAATTCTAGTTCTTACAGACTGCCACATTCCCAGTTTTGTTCTGTTCCCATAGATTGAGTTTTCCATGGTTAGTGTATCAAAATGTGACTAAGAGAAATTACAGTTAGCATCTGAATGAGATTACAGGGGATAAAACTGTAATTATGTAAATATATAAATGGGGAAAAGCAGTTTATTCAGATAAACAAGAGTTGCTTTGTGTTCGGAAATGGGCCCAAGGTTGTTCAGCTATTATTCTATTCTATTTGGTATCTATTCTATTATTCTATTCTATTCTATTTGCCGATCATAGCTCGGCAACTGCTTATGCCTCTGCTGTCAGTATACTTACATTGTTTGTTTTCATGCCAATTTGAAGTGTTTTGTAAGGATGGAACAAAACATAGAATCACAGAATAATTAGGGTTGGAAAGGACCTTAAGATCATCTAGTTCCACCCCCCCTGCCATGGACAGGGACACCTCACACTAAACCATGCCACCCAAGGCTTCGTCCAACCTGGCCTTGAACACTGCCAGGGGTGAAGCATTCACAACCTCCCTGGGGAACCCATTCCAGTGCCTCACCACCCTAACAGGAAAGAATTTCTTCCTTATATCCAATCTAAACTCCCCCTGTTTAAGTTTGAACCCGTTACCTGTTGTCCTGTCACGACGGTCCCTAATGAAGAGTCCCTCCCCAGCACATGATGACAACTGAATTGTTTTGACAGACCTGTAAGAGGTACCATGAATAGAGGGACAGATATTTAAGTTTTAGAACTGCGATGCATTAACGGAGATGTGTATTGATTCTGAATTTAGAGAATCAGGTGGTTGAAAATTATGAATGAAATGCATTGATCAGAATTGTTGCCAGATAAGCCTTGTGCTAAGACTGATTCTGGCTGGTTCCTGTGCTTACATAAACACCACATTCAGCCAGAACATGTAAAACACAGCTTTTTTAAGTTCCTGATCTAAGCACCATGTCTTTCCTTAATTCTTCAATAAATGCCAAATTCTGAATGAATTTAAGTAGGTCTTATGATAATTAAAAATCTTTCTTTCTTTTTCTTCTTCTGACTAGCCAAAGAAGAAAAACATGTCTGCCTATCAAGTGTTCTGTAAGGAATATCGTACAAATATTGTGTCTGAGCACCCTGGAATAGGTAAGACAATAATCCAGTCTTCTCTTCATCATACACCAGTTGGATTAATTAGCAGAATATATCATCTCTGTTTCGTACCGTCCTCTTTAATTTTGCAGCATGCAAAGAATCTGCCAGTTTTGAGTAAGAGGTGGCAAAGGGGACAGGAGTGGATTTCGTTACTTGATTTCATTGCATTTTAACCAAGCTGTGAATCTGGATGAAGAAATTGCTAGCTGTTTCTTTCTTTACTTAGAGAGTTACTTTCATTGTGCTACCTTTCTGTATATACACGTGTGACTTCATGTCCTAGTATCAGCTTGTTTTCATTTTAAACAGTACTGGGATTCCACACTGGCAGTCATTTTCTGGTCAGCGTGAAGAGTTCTAGATGTGGAATAGGTTGCTTCCTAAATGTGTATGCATGAGCCAAGAAATTTCCTATGTTCTCTTCATGAGACTCTTATTTAGTTTGTTTTAAAACATTTGTTTTAAAAGGTTTTCTTCCTTCCTTCTACCAGATTTTGGAGAGTTAAGTAAAAAACTGGCAGAAGTGTGGAATCAGCTACCTGAGAAGGATAAATTGGTGAGTGTGTGTGAGATGTTTTTGTAAACCAATTTCTGTAAACTAGGTGCTGAGGTCCAAACATGCTGGCAGTATTGCCGCCATACCTAGGAAAATACTACCTATGTCCCCAAAGTATGGGAATACTGGCCTTGTGATCATAAAGTCATCCATTTTCTTCTCATGGTATTACTTTACCAGTTAGCTACTTAACATCATTCTGCCTCCAGGCCTTGGCATCAGGTAGCAGAATTGCCTAATGTTATGAATATGTCTTTTGTACTATGGTAACTGCAGATCTGGAAACAGAAAGCTCAGTATCTCCAACACAAGCAGAATAAAGCAGAGGCTACTACTGTGAAGAGAAAGGCATCATCTTCAGACAGTGCACCAAAAATAAAAGGTAATTGTTGCACTTCATTTGCTCTGGTCTTTTTTCTTCGGCAGGGAAGATAATGTTGCCTGTGAGATTTGAACTTTACTAAGTAAATAGGCTTGTAAGTAAAAGAATTAAAGAAGAAAATACGGAATTTGAATTTGTCTGTATCCAGCTTCTCCAACAGGAGTGATTTCCCCTCAGAAGAAATCCCCCACAAGCACTGTGGTGGTGCCTTCCTCACCAGCCAAAGCCCCTGAGACAGAGCCTATTGATGTAGCTGCACACTTACAGTTGCTGGGTGAATCTCTGAGCCTTATTGGACACAGACTGCAAGAAACAGAGGTGAGTCTATAACCAGCAATATCACAGTGATACCATGTAATCTACACACAGGATTGGCGTGGGGATTACTGTTTTATTTGACTTAACAAGTTTAACCAATGCTTCTGTGTTAGGAAGAGAAATTAGAGATGGCGTGTCGTGTTTCTCTGATGCATTGCTCTTTGATTTCCATGAAATAAAGCACCGTGTTTCTTAGGCATCAAAGACAGATGGGTCCTTTGCAGCTCTAGGTCTCTGAAGGCAATTTGGGATACTCAGCAGTGTTTTCTTACTGTATGATCACCTTGGGTCTGGTACTTCCTTGCTGTCTTTGGCAGTCTCTGGTCCAGTTTCTGTTGCAGTCACAAGCTTTCTTAGAAAACTGTCAGCCTTTACCAAGATGGTTTTTGCATGTCCTATTGTTTTCTGGCAGTATCATATTGCCAGTGCTTTGATAGGGGCTACTATTGTTTCAACTTACCTGGTAATGTAGAAGCTGTCATATTTAACATTTACCTACTGTTAGATGATAGCGATTCAGTGCATGCACGCACACAGACATGCACTTCAGAACTCAGTCCAGTAGGAGAACACACATTTGGCTCAAATAATGTAATTTAATCTCTTGGCTATTAGGATCATCTAATGCCACTATGCTTGCTTGTTTTATCAGCAGTGAAATAAACGTTCTTGCATTTCGGTTTTGGTGTGAATGGTTAAGGTCGTTCTTCAAAGAAACAACTGAAGGAAAATCTCCCCCTTTACAGAAAGGCACACAAGCAAATTCCCTTTCCTGAAAGTATATTAATGACTAAAGCATTTGTTACAGACTTAGCGTTTCTTTAGATTTAATAATAAACCAGCCCTTGTCTTAGGATTTGTGTAGATAACAAAACAGATGGTACGAAATGGCAAAGAAATGACATTACAAAAAATTCTGGAATTAAAGTGTTCTATGCAACTGACAACTTTCTGACCCTTTCAGTTGTTTCCTGTTTTTTTCCTACACGGGTTGCTCAAGTGTGAAGATACTGTATCTGCATGAGAAGTGATACAGTTGTGAAGGAGCCATAATTTCCACGAGTCATCCCTATCTCTTTTCTCTCCTTACAGGGAATGGTGGCTGTTTCAGGAAGTTTGTCAGTACTTTTAGATTCAATCATCTGTGCTTTGGGCCCATTAACATGTCTGACCACACAACTACCTGAGCTGAATGGCTGCCCTAAGCATATTTTGGTGAGTTCCTTGTGGTTATTTCCATTCTAGCACTGGTAATTTCCGTAGTCCATCTAGCTTTTTATGCATCAGTCTTACGATGTGATTATGATTCCAGAGCAATAAGAAAATTGTCTTGGTCATATGCTTTTATAGAGGAATATTTCCTTAAATTCTCTCAGAGGTTACTGTTGAATGATAATGTGCAACTTTTTTTCTCCCAGTGGCAACTGGCCTGGTATTTGTAGCATTGATTGCAATGTGTGTAGGTCATGTTTTAGTTACTGAACCAAGCCATCTGAATCAAATAAAAGCATCTGTACAAACATAACTATTTATGAAAGCTCTTATTTTTCATAAAGGTAAACCTCACCTTCTGGTTGCTTTGTATGACACAATCTGTTTTTCCTTTAGTAACACAACAAATAACTTGTGATCTCAGGATTCCTAATGTGATTGAGTGATTCCTTTAACATGTGGCTGTGACGTTCTCCAAGGAAAATCAAACAGCCTCTGTTTTAAGGAACTGCATAACTAGAGGTTCTTTCCCGCTTTAAACTAGACATAACATTGAGCTCTGGTTTAGTAAGAGCTTGTGGCATCTATGTAGCATGATGTGGACATAGATTAAGATGGCAGCAGCGTAAAAGGAATTAGGAGTCATACCTCCAACTGGAGACATCAATAAAGCAGTGAAGGAGAGGAGCAGAAATGAAAAATAAATACATAGTCTGCAAAAGTTAAGAGGTTAAAAACAAATCTTGCAGATAACAACAAAAAAGGGATATAAATTGGCATGTTATAGCAGAGCAGCCAAAACATTGATTAGTTTTGAGAATGACTATTAGCAACAGCAAAAAAGTGGATAGTTTTAGGCTGTGAGCTCCCACAAACTGGCTGTCTGCACAAAAGCTGAGTCAGTGGGGTGTTCCCATCCTAAACTATGGAAAAACATCCTATGCTTTTTTTCCTTCTTGCTTGCCAAATGCATTCAGAGCAAAGACACCACATGACTAATGGTGCCTGTATTGGAAATTTGAACGTCTTATTGTTACAAGGAGCAATGGCGCTTTAGGTGGATTAAGACACTTCACTTCTGAAAACTGGCATTCAGGCTTGATACTAAATGAAGTATTCTGATTTTCGCCATGAGATACATACCAACAATGGTGTTTTAAGCTGGGTAAAATTGACAGTGGTCCTGTTGCATGTAGGATGTTATTTGTCTTTTTGGTCAGTAGGTGGCCTTGTTGAATTCCAAAGTCACAACTGGTTCAGCTCTAGGTCCCCTGTCTTCAGCAATTAAAAGTTGGTATTTCTAAGGCCTTCTTCAGCCATCCAGCCACAGGCTTGAGCTAACTGAAGTACTGCATTTGAAGGACATACAGATAATATACTGTTGGGTCTTGTTTTCTGATGTGCATAAGAAGGACTATTATTCTCAGAATTCTGTTACGTTTTGCAAGAAAAACTGGAGGGCACTTCTTTTTCCTGTCTGTGCCCTAATAGTGGGTGTGCTTAATGGTTTTCTTTTTTATGCTACAGAATTTCATAAAGGATTTGTGCGTGTAAAGTAATGTTGGGGGTTTTTAGGTGCTAAACTTTGATCACTTTGCTTATATCCTTATCACTGATCTTTCCTGTGGTTGATGTGATAAAAGGTCGATGTGGTTTGTTTCAAATTCAGAGATAGAGTATAGCGTTTGTAAGGAGGAGGTCACTCAGGGAAAGCCTCAAGCATTTTCATTGTTTCCAAGTGCTTACAAATACTGAGGCTACCTTTACGTTTAGTTAACTTTCATTTGCAAAAAGTGAACATAAGCCTAGCAGTGGTAGTGATAACCAGACAAATAGGGTTGTCTCATCATATGATAACTTGTAAGGCAAGTGAGCATGCTTAGTACCCTTGTCTGTGTCATTTTGTAAGGATTTTGAGTCATTACCTTACACTAAAAAAATACTGACCTTCTTTTTGCAGTCAAACACACTAGACAACATCGCCTACATCATGCCTGGACTTTGATGGGAAGGGATCCTGGGATGTACTCAACCTCTACATAACTGACTTGTGTACATATGCACTACACCGGCACTCCTGAAGGGCTCCGTGTGTAGGGTTTTAAAGTTTTGTATCTGCATAGTATATACATAGGATTGTAACTATTTGATTTCTGTTTTATGAAAAGTTGTGAAGTTAAGGTGAGAAAATCCTTTTATGTTGGTGGGTGAAATGTCCTCCAATCTCCAAGTATTTTGTACAAAGAATTCAGAAAGCTTTTGAGATACTCGCCTTAAATTCAGACTGTTTAATGGGGGAAGCAGCCAGAGAATGGACTTCTTCATATGAAGAAAAAGGTCACCATGAGAAGGGGCCATTGAAACGGATGGCCCAGGTTGGTTGTTGACTGTCCATCTTTGATGATATTCAGAAACTGAATGAGCCGCCTGCTCTAGTTGGACTTTTTTGAAGCAGGGGGATGGACCAGATGACCTCCTGATAGTCCTTCCAGCTTAAAGTATTCTGATATTCTTTGGGAAGGTAGAGATGGTAATATATTTTGGACCAAGGAATAGAACTGAACTCTTCACCAGCCCTATTTCTAAATGTTTTTCAGTTTAAAATCTGCCACTTGAGGGGAAAGCTGAATAGCTGATCAAAGATACAGAGGTCTTTGCCTCTTGGTCACTTTTCTAACCCCCTCTTCAGTCAGTAGTAACTGAAAGTTGTCAGCGTCAGCTGGCATTTGAAGTACAGTGGAAAATGACAAGAAATTTAATCTCTTCTTGTGGACTTGCATCCAAATTGTCATTAGCACGGTATACCAACCAGCTGCATTGGCCTGAGAGAATGAACCTCCTGCTGATTTTTCCAGGGCATGGTCAGCCTGCTTTGATGGAGAAGAGCACAGAAGGAGATGGGAAAAACTTGGATTGCTTCTGCCCGTCTTGCACCTTTTTTGTGAACAGACAACTTTGGTTTCCGAGATCGCTCATCCCTTTCACCAGCAGTATTGACAGAGCCATGGTGCTGCTGTGAGGCAGTGAGTAGTGACCAGTTTGAAGCAGTAATGGCTGAGTAAGGCACATGTGGGTTGAATGGACCAACTCCCCTTCCTTCCAGCCACATACTTGGTGTTTGGTTTTCTGCTCCTCTCTGCAGGAGAGCACCTGATTCTCATGTAGGCTTGTGTGTGTTTGTGTGTACATGTATGTGGTGTTCACATCATATGTATTTAACTTTTACCAATATCTGTAACAGATTTTAATTTGTCCTGTATATTTCTCTCTATATATGTGTGTGTGTATATATATATATATATATGCACATAATTTAAAAGCAAAAATCCCTCCCTCCACCAGCAGTGTGTGGAAAATACAAATCAAATTTGCCTCACCCCACTTCCTGCAGGAATCAGCTATATGTGTAGTAGTAAGCACTGCATTGTAAAGGGAAACACCAGGAAGGTTTTAAAGCATTTACAGAAACAGGCTATCTTGTGAAGGTAGGTACAACAACTGAAACTGTAGCTGTTCCAGCCTTATAGAAGTTTTTAAATGAGAACACTTTTTTACTTAGCTTCTGTTTTTCAAGGCAGTTGAAAGTAAGCTGTTCCTCATTGTGGCTAAGCCCCAAATCATGTTTAAATTAAATCCTCAGGTGTGCAGGGGGGTTTTTCCTCCCATTCCTCTTTGCCACGTATTCCCCAGCTGTGCCTGTACAGGGTAGCCTGTCTCTTACAGAGCTTTTTTCAGTGCAGTGTTAGGTTTTCTCAGTCAGTGGAGGAGGCAGAAGGTCCTCAGACCACCATACACGTTCTCAATTCAAGCTTCACACCAGAGCGTACATGTTTTAACAATGTATGACTGACTAATCACAGTGAGCCCGGAATTGGGAAGGGCCCAGGAGGAAGGCAGTCCCAGTCCTACTGCGGATCCAGGCCTGTCCTAAAGCATCTGCTGTTGGGAGCAACACAAAATCACTGGCTGTTTCCAGCCCTTCACAACAGAGCATTGTGGTGAAGGTGCAGACCTGTTCCCTAAGGAACAGAAGGGGATCAGCTTTAGCTGTGTCATCTGTACAACAGACCTCTTTGACGAACGAAACACACACACAACCCTGGTGTATTGTATTTTTATTGAAATTTGTACACTTTGTATAATCTGTATCTTGTGGTATTTGGTACTAGAGGGAAAACTTTGGCAAGACTTAGTTTTTATATTTTTGTTATTTCCTTGCTGTTTGATCCAGATTATACTTGTACAAAGACACTTCGGTTTGTTGTTGTTGTTTTTTTTTTGTACTGTACTTACAATATAGTTTTCTTTTGTAACATTTGGAGTATTGTCATTCATTTCTGGCATTCACTGTGTTTTTGGCAGCTGTTACTAATATTTACCTCAGCACAACGCATCCAAGTTAAACTCTTTAAACTCAGTTTGCAGGCAAGCTGTTCCATTTCCAGAAGCACCGGTCAGTCAGAACACTGCTCCAGGGCTGCTGCTGTACGAGGACCTTGCCTAAGGGAGACCCGGCACCAAACACTGCACATAGCACCGCGGCTTTTCCCTTCCGTGCTGCCGTGCTCAGCCCGTGTTCGCGGCGTTAAGGCGAGGACACTACAGGGTACCTGAAGCGAACATGCGGGTGTGTGGTGGTGTGCACAGGTACCAGCACCCCCCTCCGTTTCCCGGGGCCGGGCGTCGCTCAGCTGAAGCTTCAGCTTGGGCGGGGCGGTGGCTCCGTGCGGAAGGCGGCGCCCCGCTTGCCAGCCCGTACCCGTTGCGCCGGTACGCCCCAGCGCAGCGTTACGGAAGCTAGCCCCATCAGCACAGCCTCTCCGCACCGGGGCGTGGCGCAGCAGCCGCGGCCCCTCCCGTCCCGGCGAGTGGCGGTGCCGGGACCCGGCATCGCTCCGTGCCTCTGCCCCTCCCGGGCGGCGGCCCCTGGCGTCACTGTGGGGCCCACTCGGGGGCCCGCCCCGGCCTGGCGCGTGGGTCACGTGAGCAGCAGCGGCGGCGTCAGCTGATCGCGGCGCGGCGGCGATGGACTTTCTGCTGGGGAACCCCTTCAGCTCGCCCGTGGGGCAGCGCATCGGTGAGCCCCGCGCCCCCCGCGCCCCTCTCCGCCCGCTCCCCGCACTCCCTCGCCCGTGCCCCCGGGGGCGCTCGCCCTCCCGCCCGCTGGACCCCTTCCTCTGGGAAGCGTTGGCACCCGCCTTGGCGGCGGGACGGAGGGGAGAGTGGATCAATCAGGAGAGAGCTCTGCTCTGACTGACGCGTGCTGCTGACCAATAGGGGATGCGCAGCCTGAGGCGGTGCCGCCGGCGGCCCCGCCAGCCAATCCGGACACGAGGGGGTCCTGAGGTGGCGAGGTGAAGTTTCCGCACTTAAAGGGGCCGTGGCCCCGTTGTTGGAACCACGCCCCCCCCCCCTCGGTAGAGCCGAGGCCCGCGATTGGCTCGGGTCCATTCCCGCCCTGGGGCTTCGCGGGAGGCACCGGGTCCTGTTGGGGGCACGGCGGGAGCTGCTGTCGCATTCCAGGCGGGAAGGGGGTTTGCTCTCCCTGAGGTGACAGGGTGGTCGGTGGTGGCCATCACCGAGCTGGAGGCTGCCGGGAGCACTGCAGCTCACCCGAACGGTGTACCTCACCTGCAGGATGAGCTCTGGAGGCACCCCGGGGTGGGCTGCCCACCCTGAACCTCCCACCTTGGAGGTCTGGGACAAGGGGTGGGTAATGCTGGCTCTGTGGAGCACACATCCCCTGTGCCACGGGCATTCTCATAGGGCTCCCAGCTCCAGCAATGGGATCAGCGTCAGGAGTCCAGCCTGTGACTCTCTTAGGCCCTGTGCTCAGGTCAGCTAGATGAACACAGGAGAAGGACGCAGCCTGAGAAAGTGGAGCAAAGAGATGCTATAGTTAGAAAGCACAAGAGCATCAACAGCTACACAGGTCTCAAAATAGAGATGGCAGTGCTTAAAATACTCAGAATCTTTCTTCCCATTGTCTAAGTGCATGCCAGTTGTGCTTGAAGGGTGTTTTGATGTTGCCCATTTAAACTCTCCAGGTCATGCAATAGCCATATATGAATGTATGCACTTGCTTAATCTTGCTTCTTGTCGCTTGTGCAGACCTCTGTCATTGTGAATGTCTTGTCCCTGATTCAGTAGGTTCTGGTGTACCTTCATGGTGAATAGGCTTCTGTGCTGGGGTGGAAAGGCAGCAAGCAGTTGCTTTAGGTAATGCTTTTATAAGTGTCACTTATTTTAGAGGCTCCCCAAGAGCTCTGTGCAAATGATGGGTCAGGGACACTGTGGTGTGCCACTCTCTAGTGTTGGGAGAGGTGGGTGAGACACACTATAGCAAGGTGGGGGAAGGATCCCCAGGGAAGGTTTTTGTAACAGAAACCTCAGATGATCTTTAACATCTCCCCAGATGAATGTCACATGTTTCATCATGCTTTCCAGGCCAAGCTGTCTCTCCCTTTCCAGAATGAATGCTCTTTGATTCCCTCAGTGACTGCATCAGATACGTTTGTGTTTGGGTAGAGGCAATCTGAAGTTCTCTTGAGTTGTCACAGATCCCTTCTTGTCCTCTGAATCTTCTGATCAATACAGATTGCAAGTGGGTTCCCTCTGGGCTTTGCTTCAGTTAAAGAAGGGATTTTCAAGCAACAGCAACAACAAAAAAGCAACAGAAAAGAAGAAAAAAGTATGTCAAGAGTGTTGTCAGAGAGGATTTTCGAGTCGTTAGTATCAGAGGTATGACAGTAGAGAGATGTTGATGATTTAGGTTACTTTAGGTTATGGGAGTCCAAAGGGGTGGAGGAATTGCAATGCATGAGAAAGGAACTCAGTATGGAGACTTGAAAGAACTGGAGACTGAAAATATGAATGTTTTTCTCCCTTTGAACATCACTTATCAACATCCTGGGGACATGGATAAATGCTATCTTCCCTGTTTAATTTGGGATGCAAAGATGACTTACCCAGACTTGTTCGGTAGGTCTGTGACATCTGCATGTTGAACCCATGAGCCTGATCACAGACTTGCAGAGCACTTCTTCTTTGGGCTGTCTGTGTCCTTGTAAATCACTCTGACAAAGTCATGTATGCCTGATAGAGCATATGACGTCTAAAATAGCTTTAGGTGAAGGCTGAGGAACAAAAAATGCAATCCTCTGTGGCACACTGCAGCAATGTTCTCAGATTCCTTCATCAGTGTTAATCTAGTAAGTCTCATTTATTTTGCTGACAAGGAAACCTATGCTCAGGTAATCTCAGTGATCAGTCACAGAATGAGTCAGTTGCAGAGTAGGTTTTCTAACTTCTGACACCCAGTACTGAGATTTAGTCACAAAAGCTGCCTCTGTCCTGGTTTTGGACTATGATGTCTGTTCCCAAGTAAGATGAATACAGACTTGTTTGTTTGGAGAATTTTTGGTATTTGTTTTTGTGTATGTGGGGTTTTTTTAAACACAGTACTTCTGGCCAGTGGGAAGTTTTCCAAAGAGTGCTGAAGCATCATTGTTTGGCTTCCCCCCCACTCTCCAAAGGGAAATCTACTCCATCTCCATGCAAGAGCCAAAAGAAACTTCAGAATGGAAAGTCTAATTTCAAGGTGGTGCTCTGAGTGAGAGAATGGAGAAGAAACCACCAATGCTCTCTCCTGACCCTGGAAGTCTGAAATAACTAGCAATTACAGCAATACCAAAAGGGAGAGACAGGTTATTTCAGTGAGCGAGGGCAAGCAAGAGAGAGAAGTAACGGCGTAAGCATAGAGATGAGGAGGTTGGGTATTGCTTTAAGCATAAGAACCAGGAAAAGTCGAGTCTGTAGAGAGGGAGGAGGTAAGAGAGGGTCACAGGTGAGTAAGAGGGGTGCATACAGCACAATATGCCAGAAAAATCCCAGTAGCCATTTGGATCCCAGCTTGCAGGTGTCCTTGCACCCCTCTGTGAGTTGGGACCTTGGGAGCTGGTGGGCAGCAATTGTTGTCAGTAACGCTCTGCTCTCGTTACAGCCAGACGGGTCCCTGCAGGGTGCTGCTTCTCAAAAGGGTACTGCCTTGTCTGCTGTAACCACTCTGTCAGGAGGATAAGGGGCAAAGGCGGCAACTGAAGGGTTGTTTTGATACTCAAGAGTATGAGCTGAGTCACAGGAAAGGAGCAGGAGAAGTTCAGAGACCCAAATACCCATAGCACTATGTCAGCAGCACAAGTCTGTGTCCATCACCATCCTCTAATTAGATCTGGAGCCGTATCTCTGTTCTCTCTAGAAAGAACATTGTCACCTCTGTCTTTGGAGGAGCAAGACAGCTAAGTGGTGGAGTCCTGACTGGGCTGGTGCTGAAGTTCCCTCAAGGGAAGCAAAAGCACAAGGCTTAGGAAGGAGACTTCTTTGTACAGGACGCTGATTTGTGCCAGGGAGAGTATAAACTGAATGAAGGTTGGGAGAAAGGGCTGTTGTGTTGCTTTGTGCTGAACCTATACCGTCTTGTGCAATAAAATGCTTGTGCCCTCAAATACCTGAAATGGATGAGAAGGTGCTTGGTGCTTTGCTGAGGAATGGAAAGGCAGTGAGACAGAGCACTGTAGGGAATGCTGGTTAAGGGCTTGATGTGAAGGAGGGACAGGCAGTCTCTGATAAGCTGTGGCAGAGCACTTCAGAGGCTTCTGAACGTGCCTGGCTGGTTATATGTGCTTCAGATCTGTGATGGGGAGCGAAGGGAACAGGATCTTCTGTTCCCAGCTCCTGTACTTCTCCAGGCTATTGACTGTAGTGCCGGTGTGCTGCTGCAGGCACGGCTGGGTGGGATTGCCAGTCCCACAGCAAGCTCTCTCTTGCCACAAGGGCAGAGACAATAAGATCAAGAAGCAGCAAAGCTGTGAAATTCACTCAGCACGAAGCAATGTACAGCCCTGCTGTGTCAGTTGTGCCCAGCTCTACTTCCACCTCTACTTTTATAACCCAGTTACAGTCAGCAGGAGCGCATCAAATGCCAGGCAGGGATAGAGTTGATGCTCTGGTTCAACCCGTACCACAATCCCCAGCGGTCCTGGGTCGGTCCGAGCAATTTGTGAGGCAGCAGGCTGGAATCAGACAAACCCCAGTGCTGTCACACCCGGAGAGCCGCACTGGCTGCCAAAACAATGTGGCTTTGAAGTGGCCCCAGGAAGGGCCTCCTGTACATTCAACAGCCACTTGGTTTCAGGCTTAGAGGGAGATGGCATTCATAAGCTCTCTGATAACCTCCTCCCCAGGGAGTTCTCGTTTGCACACATAAGTAGAGGCTGCCTGATGAGCCCCACAAGGCAAAGCACTGGGCGGGCAGCTGTGCCCTGCCTCCTGTGCTCACTGTTTTTAGGGCTTTGCTGCTGTCCCCAGCCATCCCAGGCTCAGGTTTCGTGAGGGGCAGAGAGCTCATGTGCTAATTACGGCTGATGAAACGGGGCCAGCCGCCCTGATCCTTCATGTGATCAATGAATAGACTTTGTTTCCTTCCTTCTGCAGGCGTTAGTAAAGGGGTAAAGTTCAGGATTTCAGAGAAAACGCCAACATATCTTAGTAGGCTTGGACAGCCAGCAAGCAAGGAGGATTTAAGGGGCATTACCTCCAGCTCTCCCAAGGCTAGCTAGGCCAGGTCTTAATCTGTACTGGGTAAACTCAAGCGCTTTGTCCTTGAAAATGCCTCATGGTCCTTGAAACATGCTCCTGCTTTCCATGTGCCCTAATACTGCTCTTCTAGCTTGTATTTTTGAGTCTCTGCTGTGCAGGTTTGCTGCTTTCCTGCAGTTCCTAATTGACCATCATGTGAACAGGGTTGACGGTAACAGGATGAGCACAGTGCTGTAGGGTAACTGCAGGGCAGTGTGTGTCACTTCTGAGGAAGCCCCATTTTCCCCTAAGGGGCCACCAGGTGAAGAGCATGCACAGTTTATTTGCACTCGTGCCTTTAAAGCAAACCTGTGGTCTGACCTCGGCAGGACTGGTATGTTTGGAGGACAAGGGGGGGGGGGGTAGTGGGGAGCAGGTTACAGAGTGCCACCAAACACAGGGAAGTGAGGGAATGGTGTTTGCAGACTCAGTTCATGTTTGTGTATGGTGAAAATGAGCACAGGGAGGGTTGGGGAGACTTGAACAGCAACGACTTGATGGTTAAAGGCAGGTTTTCTTTCATCCTTGGTTTGTCCTGTTGCTCAGAGCTTCCCAGCAGGCTCACCCCTGTTCCTGCATTGTGAGTTTTTTCCTTTAACATGCAGTGTTTTCCTTCAGGGGTGAGAAGAGTGGATGTGGACTTCCTTTCAATAGAGCATTCCCTGCGTGATTGATTTGTGTGCTTCACTGCCAGAGGCAGCAAACAGTACAGAGAAACCTCTGGCTAGGCTGGGGTTCAAACCAACGTGTGTCATGAGCAGGGGATGCCAGAGGAGAGCACAAGTGAAGGGTGGCTTTGTGATCCTCACAAATCCATCAGACCAGCCTGACCTGCATCAGCCTCCCCTGGCCATGTGGTATCCCAGAACACGAGGAAACCTGGAGCTCTGCTACTGTATTGAGTCCTGATCCCAAAGGAGCCCTGACAGAAAATATTTAACCCCATGTGTTGCAACGACTTCACACATTCATTATTCTAGGCATAGACTAGAAACACAGAATAGTTTGGGTTGGAAAGGACCTTGAGATCATCTAGTTCCACCCCCCTGCCATGGGCAGGGACTCTCACACTAAACCATGCCACCCAAGGCTCTGTCCAACCTGGCCTTGAACACTGCCAGGGATGGAGCATTTCAACTTCCATGGGCAACCCATTCCAGTGCCTCACCACAGGAAGTAAAGAACTTCCTCCTTATACCTAACCTGAACTTCCCCTGTTTAAGTTTAAACCCTTTACCCCTTGTCCTGTCGCTACAATCCCTGATAGAAAGTCCCTCTCTGGCGTCCTTGTAGGCCTCCTTCAAATATGCTCCGCTATAGCCCACTGCCCTGGATATATTTTCCACCACATCACCCAATGTGATGGTATCTCCTATGCTTCACTGAGGAAGCTCAGCTCTGCAAAAGGCCATGATTCCTATATAAAATTAACACTCAAAGTGAGAAAAGGTCAGCTGAATCAAGGGGCCTTTAGGATATCACAGTAGTAGCCAGACCCTGAGAAAGGTGAAAGAGTCTCAAGAACATCCTGCTGCTTTCCTTCCGTTGTTTGCCCACTTGCATCTGGCTGTGGCCACAATGTAATCAGTGTAATCACAGTGTAGTCAATACATTCTGCAGCCAACAGCAAAGGTGGTGGTTGGATTGTGATAAGGGACAGATAGGTAACAGTTACGCTGCCATGTGTAATCTGTTGGAGGGACACATGTAAGAGGCTGTGAATAGCTCTCTGCCTGACCCTTAAAAACAGTACATCCCCAAACATGATGGATGTGCTTACCCAGGCAGGAGTTAAAAAAAATCTTCTTCCTGTGTTTTGGTCCTATCCCATTACTGTGTGAATGGGCATTTCATTTCATCCCCACAAAGGGATCATTAGCTACCTGGTCAAAAGCAGCAAAAAGGCAGCTCTGCAGAGCAAGGGCCTCTCCAAAGAGGTAGAAGACCCACAGCAGCCAGGGCCAGCTCCAGGTTTTGCAGGGAGAGGAGTTCTGGAAATGCAGGCACTTCTCTAAGTACCTTGTTGAGTCTGAGCTCCTTGGAAGAGTACCTGGTAGGTGCTAAACCGGTCTGGCTAGTTCTAATTCTCTTGCCCCAGTGCTAGGTCAGGCATTTTGTAGGATGGGAGAGCTGTGAAGGACGGTTCTTGTCCTCTGTTTGCCATCTGCTGCGTGCCTGTGTTTCCCAGTGGTCTGGAGAGTGCCTGGGCCCTGCCTCCTCCACTGGCGGTTCTTTCCCCCAGCCTCTGGTGGTGCCCCTGAAGGCATCAGTCAGTGCAGCTGGGGCCAAGGCATCCTGATTATAGGGTGGAGACGCTGGTGCTCTCAGTAATAGCTGCTCATTTCCCAAATCTCTGCCTTGAATAACATCAGGGCTGACTGAGGAATTCCTAATTAAAGGGGACACAATCAAAGCTGAAACAGTATTGCTTCAACATCAGCCTGCGGTCCACTTGTGTCCATAATCCCCAGAGGCCAGAAGTTCAGGGGGGAGGCGTAAATGTGAAACAAGAGGCAGCCCTGCTTTGGCTGTTTATGTTTGCTTGCTTGGTTTTGTAGGGCCCATGTACAAATAAGGGGGTTGATTTCTTTTGTCTCCCTAATTTGGTGCAAAGTAAGAGTGGTGCCATTGGCATTAGATATGTGTCAGTGTAAGCTGACTAAACTCACAGTTTCTGGCCCTGCAGCAACAAAACCAATAAGCCCCCTTTCTCCATTTGTGGAGCTGAAGCCATGCTGAGCCCCTTCCCTTCACGTGTGGGACACCAGAGATTACAGAGTGTGCGTTTGTGGGTTGGTAGCATGAGTGGCATGGGCTAAATTGAGCAGCCACCCTTGCCAACGCTGGCCTGGATGTGCTTTGCGGTGGGGACACCTAGTGGGGAGCACTTAGTGACCCGGACTTTGCAGCTGCATTCACCTCCTTGCCTCTTGTGATGGAAGCCAGGGAGAGGGAGGCTGTGCTCTGGGGTATTCCAACAGATGAAGAGCAGCCTGTGAGTGCCAGCGCTGCTCTCAGCCTTGCTCTGTCTTGGTTTCTGTTTTCCAGAGAGAGCTACCGATGGGTCCCTGCGGAGCGAGGACTGGGCTCTCAACATGGAGATCTGCGACATCATTAACGAGACTGAAGAAGGGTAAGGGAGCTGGTGCACATCCAGCAGCAGGTCCCAGCACACCCTGTAGCATTGCATCCCTAGACTGCAGTGGCAGCATGCACTGGTGGAGGTAATAAGCTAGCTTTCTCAACAGTCCCTTAGACAAGATTCTGCTGGGAGACCCAGAGAGACAGCAAAGCTGTCACAGCAGATACTTCCCCATTATCTTTGTGAGAGCTGGGAGCCATTCAAACAGTCCATCAGGATCCCCAGGAAAACCTCAGCTCAAGCCAGGCTGCCTCACATCTTCCGAAGGCGTATGTGCAATTCTTCCACTTCAGTTCATTCCTCCTTCATAGCCCTCTCTTTCTTTCCTGTGGGAATGTAAAACTCTGCAGGCTGGTGACTGAGGAGAGAGGAAAATCTCAGGCTGCTATTCAGTCTTCTGAGTGTGCAAGTCCTGTTGGGGTTCACTTCTCAGGTACTTCCATGTACAGTCACTCAGACATATGCAAAGTGTGTGTGGGAGGCCTTGTCCCCCTTTCCCTATGGAAAGATATTCAGAATTCTGCCAGACTCGTTAGGTCTGGATTTGCCAGTGAATTCAAGGGGGCCTGTTTCTTGTCACAGTGGAGATGTAAAGAGCAGCATTGGAAAAGGAAGGTGCTATGTGGAATAAAAAATGTACGGTTCACCCTTGTCTAGGAGGAAACTAGCAAATTTCCTTGCTAGTTAGCAAGGCCAGTTTTCAGCTTCACAGTTGTATGAAAACAAAGCCAAACACCTCTGCTCAATTCTTTTCCATGCTCCATTCATTTCCGGTGCAAATACACCTGACTCTGTCCACAGTTCCCAGTCCCAAGGTATGGCCACTTGGTGTTTCAGTCTTGAGTACCTGATAACAGAGCTGTACTCTCCTGGCATCATGGCTGTCCCACTGGCCAACACTCCTGGCCTCCTCAACATCCTGAATTGTTGCAGACATCAGCACAGAGGCCTCCAATTTCAGTAAGAGCACTCATTAGCAAGACCCCCCTCTTGCAGAACCATGGGCAGAAGCTGCTTTGCCAGCCATTGCTTCAGGCTGTCCTGAAAACATAGTGGGGAAGGTCCCCTCCTGAGTATGGGTCATCCAGAGCCAGTGGCTGTTTTGCTTTGCCTCTCTGTAGGTGGGTCTCAGCCTTCTGATGATCTTTCTTTGATTTCTCCTTCAGGCCCAAAGATGCCTTCCGAGCCATTAAGAAGAGAATTGTAGGGAATAAGAACTTCCATGAAGTTATGCTGGCATTGACGGTGAGTGGTCAGGGCTCTTTCTCGCCTCTCTGGTATGCTGCTGGAAAAGACACAGGTGCCTAAAACCAAGGCAAACACGCATACATATAGAGAAGTCTATAGTTAATGCTTCATTGCTTTTGAAGGTCCTGGAGACATGTGTCAAAAACTGTGGCCATCGCTTCCATGTCCTTGTGTCCAGCCAGGACTTTGTAGAAGGTGTCCTGGTAAGAACAATCCTGCCGAAGAACAATCCACCTGCCATAGTGCATGACAAGGTGCTGACCCTCATCCAGGTGAGACAAGAAGCATGAGTATCTGTGCCAGTTCAGACAGTGTTTGTCTTTAGGGGTTTGTACAGAAGACTCCTATAAATCATATTGGGCTGTACTGTCTCCTTCTCCCTAGTCCTGGGCAGACGCCTTCCGCAGCTCACCAGACTTGACTGGTGTCGTTGCTGTGTATGAAGACCTGAGACGGAAAGGCCTGGAGTTTCCCATGACTGATCTGGACATGCTGTCACCCATCCACACACCGCAGAGGGTATGGGAACATTGCTGAAGAGAAGGGTGTAGGGCAGCTGTTATTCTGGATCTATAAGGGGGACTTCAGGAACTAGAACTTGCATTCAGAGGGCTTTTGGGGAGTGAGAAGCTTCAGGACAGCCTCTTTGTTGAGAGACTTTTTGAAAGCAGGTGGGGAGTTGCCATCAACATTTCTCTACTAATTCCACTGTCCTATCAGCTATGAGTGTCTAAAATTTCCCTGTGACTTTTCCTACCTCTGTGTGTAGACTGTGTATAGCTCTGACTCCCAGTCTGGACAGAACTCCCCTGTGGTCAACTCCCCTCAGCAGATAGAGTCCATCCTCCATCCTGTCACCCTGCCCGCCGGGAGAAGCACATCCAGTGATGCGCCCATCACCCCCACACCAGAGCAGGTGAGTTGGACACAATCCCCATGGTGTTGTTGACGACTACTGCATTTGGGGGCTGTTTCATAAACACTCGTCTTGGTCATTCCTCAGCCTCTGCCCTCAAGGAGCCATTCCTCTAAAGCATAGTCCCTCAAGAGCTCCCCAGAGCTCTGTTGTGGCCACAGTGATGAGCTGGGATGCCACAAACACTGAGGGGTTATATTTTCCTAAGGCAGGGTTGCTGGGAGGTAGGAGGAAGATCTGTCTACAGGGAAGTGAGGAATTGAGACACAGAGGTTTTGAGTGAGGTCTTTGTAGTGCTGTGTAGCAAAAGCTTGTTCAGTAGATGCCTCCTTATCATCTTTCTCTTGCCTCACTGCTGACTTAATAGGAATGAACCCTGTCTGGCTGTGTGGTTTCCAAAGGCCAGGGCTTTCTCACTTGTTTCCCATCTTCTTTTCTTCATCCTCACCCTGACTTCATATGACTTCAAACCTCCAGCTGTCGGTACGCTACAGAACAGAGGGTAGAAACCATTCTCAAGACACTCAATTAGTAGCTTGTGAAACCAGAGGGATAAAGCTTCAACTGCACACTTGGCCAAGGCTTGCCTTTTGAATGGGAATACCTTTCTCCCTTTCACCTTTTACGCTGTTTTGGAAATGAAATTATTTGAGTGCCTGCCACACAGGAGGTGCTAGCTGGGGAGAAATTTGAATCATAACAGCAGCCTGTGATGGTTATTAAAAATCAAGGTTAGGCTAGTGCCCAAAGATCTCAGGTGAGGGCTTGACATCCGTAACTAGCAAATGAACTTGATGGTAAGTAATGGAGCTTCCTTCTGCCGGGAGCTCCTGAGAGCTAAACTTAATAGTAACAAAAGAGCTCTCCAGTGGCTGCTTGGTTCTGTGAACACATGCACACAAGCGGTGCACTGCCATTCAGAGCTTCCTTAGCTATCTTCCTTGTCTTCTCAGGCAGAGCTGTCATTTGCCCTCCCTTTTGCAGGTTGGGAAGCTGCGCAGTGAGCTGGAAGTGGTGAATGGGAACATGAAGGTCATGTCAGAGATGTTGACGGAGCTGGTGCCCACCCAGGCTGAGCCTTCTGACCTGGAGCTGCTGCAGGTAAGGAACACTGTGCCCTTGTGGCCAAGAAGGCCAATGGCATCCTGGTGTGTATTAGAAGGGGGGTGCTTAGTAGGTCGAGAGAGGTCCTCCTTCCCCTCTACTCTGCCCTGGTGAGACCGCATCTGGAATATTGTGTCCAGTTCTGGGCCCCTCAGTTTAAGAAGGACAGGGACCTGCTGGAGAGAGTCCAGCACAGGGCAACTAAGATGATTAAGGGAGTGGAGCATCTCCCTTATGAGGAAAGACTGAGGGAGCTGGGTCTCTATAGTTTGGAGAAGAGGAGATTGAGAGGTGACCTTATTAGTGTATATAAATATATAAAGGGGGAGTGTCACGAGGATGGAGCCAGGCTCTTCTAGTGGCAAACAATGATAGGACAAGGGGAATGGGTACAAACTGGAACACAAGAGGTTCCACTTAAACTTGAGAAGAAACTTCTTCTAGTGAGGGTGACAGAACACTGGAACCGGCTGCCCAGGGAGGTGTGGATCTCCTTTTGGAGACATTCAAAACCCGCCTGGACACGTTCCTGTGTAACCTTATCTAGGTGTTCCTGCTCCGGCAGGGGGATTGGACTAGATGATCTTTTGAGGTCCCTTCCAATCTCTAACATACTGTGATACTGTGATACTGTGAACACCGGCAGGGTGGAGGGCTGGCACATGCAGCTTGATTTAGCACTGACTGGATGGACTGAGGAGTGACACATGGTAGGCGTGGGGAATAACTGGAGAGTTTAGTGTTGGGCTTATCAGGGAATGATGGGATAAGGGAGAAATGGGGAAGGTGGAGTTTTAACAGCCAAGGGAAGTCACACTATCGAGGCTAGAATCATCTCATATGGGGATTTGTAGTTCCTACTGGCTTTTCTTTCTGAGTGAAGTGTTACACAAGAAGCATACAGTTATGATCTGTAAAGCTTAAATTCAGTTTACATCTCACACCAGTACCTGTTGCCCATCAACACTTGCTGATAGACCCCAGTAGCTTTTGGGCTCTGTCCCAGTCAGGCTTCCAAACCTGTGAGTGTTCAGCCTTAGCTTGACCGTTGTGGTAACTTCTCCTTGCTGTGAGCAGGAGCTGAATCGGACGTGCAGAGCCATGCAGCTGCGTGTTCTGGAGCTGATTCCCCGTGTCCTGCATGAACAACTCACTGAGGAGCTGCTCCTCATCAACGACAACCTCAACAACATGTTTCTACGCCATGAAAGGTACCTCTCTTCCTTTCTCTGCTTTGATCTTCCACAAGAGTGTACTCCCCTTTGATGGCCTTCTATCCCACCCTTTTCATCTGCCCATGAGTGTAATACTCAAGATGTATCAATCTGTATCATCTGTCTTTGAGAACAAAGCCAGTTTTTCTGATTTATTCCTATCCCTTCAAAACTGCTGTGTAAGTTACTGGTGGAATATAAAGATGTCCTTGTAGCATAACAGAGAAGAAGGAAGGAACTGCCTGGAAAGAGCAGTTAGGGATAGGGCAGATAGGGACAAACAGGACTTTTCCAGGTGAGGATCAGCACTCCTTTCTTTTTATTTCCATTTCATCAAACCCGTCTGTTAAGCTAGGATGGAGTCTGGAGAAGTTAGTCCCTGTGTCTGGATGGAGAGCTGGGTTTCAGCCGTTTTGGTTAAAAGTAGCTCTGGAGGATCACAGAAGTTTCCTCACACCATCTCTCAGGGGATACCAACTCCGAGGGCCTTGTTATGGTGTCTTTGGTCTTAGGGGAGAATTGGGCCCTAAGGCATTGTCTCCCTTTCCTAGTATGTAGGAAAAGGCAAGCTGTGCCAAGCCTTTATGAGAAATCTCTTTGGTTGGGGGTGAATAAGCAGATGCTACTGAAACACATCCTGTCATCTTTCTTGCAGGTTCGAGCGCCTTCGGACAGGACAGCCGGTAAAGGTAACTTGGAGCAACTGCCCCTCTGTGCAGCGCAGTTTGCATCTTGCAGGTCGGGCCGTGTCCTGCTGAATTGGAGAAAAGTTCAGTCTGCTCTTGTTCTCTCCCAGCCCAGCTGGACCAGGCCATGCTGGTGTGCAGGACACTCCCGTTCCCACTTCAGGCCTCTCCCTCCCTAACACTGGGAGCCTTCCTCTCACCTGAAGAGCAAGAGCAGATCAGCAGCAGTTATGATTTTCCGGTGTTGAACATTGGGAAGACCAATTCCCATATGAACCTCCCTTTGTCCTCTGAGCATTGTCCTGCCCTTCGAATCAGCAAGCATCTACCCCACTTTCTGGAATCCAGCAGAGCTGGGAGGCTGGCTACCATGGCATACTCTGCCCTGGGACACTATTCCTAGCCCATTCTCTCTGATCACTGTTCCCCTTTACACAAGGAGAGGCTTCACAACTGGTATCTTCTGATAGGTAGAGAATGGCTTCCTTCTGCAGTGTCAGTGAGCTAGGACTGAAGAGTCAGGGTGTCCAAACTTCAGAAACTCTGTCATCTTGCCTTATTTTTCTCTCCAAAGGCACCAAATGAGCCAGAGAACAGCTTGATTGACCTGGGACCCAGTACTCCTTCTGCAGTGAGGCAGCCTGAAGTCACCAATAATCTCTCTTCTCAGCTGGCTGGAATGAGTAAGTTACTGTGCAGTTTCCCCCCCCGTCCTCCTGTGCTGCTGTGGGGATCCTTTCATGCCCTTGAATCACCTCCCCAGATTATTTAGCCACATTCACAAAATAACCTAGAGAAACAGGATATATTGTCAACTAATTCTATGACTCTAATAAACTCATGAAGAAACTTGTATATGCCCCAAGGCACACAAGCATATGTCTCAGCATCCACCTGATGCTGTGCAGGTCATGACAGAGTGTTAGGCTGTGGCTAAGTATTGGGCCTTCCAGGAGAGTAGGGGAGAAAGTTGCTCCCTCTGCAGTGCCAAGCAGCAGTGCAGTTGCCTCTCTTGCTGTGTGGTGTCAGGCTGACCGCTGAGGTCTGGGAGAAGAAAAGCAGCTAAGTTGTGTGGGAAAGGCGGCCATGAGCATCTTGGGCTCAGGACCCATGATGTGACAGGTTGTTTGCTTAGAAAGCCTGAGAAATCCTGAGGGTTCTTCAAGACATACCAAGAGCCTACATAGAGCCTGAAGCTCTTGCTAGCTGTGAACACATTCAGTAAAGCTTTGGATGCAGCTACAGAAAATTGGCAAGACTTTATACAAAGCCAACTGAGATATTTTTGAAGTCAGGGTTTTTCAGATGATGCCTGAGTCATGAAAATCCACTCACCTGTCTCAGAGATGCTTGCCCAGAAGCACAGGTTATTCTCTTCCACAGGTTATGGAGCAGTTCCCTCTGAGTTGTCTTAAATGGTCAGGAATATCTGGCCTTCAGCATCAGTGCAGAAAATTGCTGCTGCTGCCTGAGATTAAGCTAAAAATATCTGTTCAGCAGGCGAAGAAACTGCTTCTGTTACAAGACTACACATATACATACAGAACAGTGGGCCTAGAGCGGTGTAGCCAGTTCTGATGCTTGCTTTCCACCCAGTACCCTCCAAGCCCACAGGCCCCTGTTCAGTGCTCTATGCTGCCTGCTCACCCTGCTCTCTCTCCCACAGACCTGGGCTCGAGCAGCGTAAGCGCAGGGCTGCACTCCCTCGACACCTCTGGCAAGCTGGAAGAAGAGTTTGACATGTTTGCCCTGACCCGTGGCAGCTCACTGGCTGAGCAGCGCAGAGAGTGAGTGTAGCAGCCCGCTTGGTCCTGTCCTGCCTTCTGGCAAAGGGCACTCAGGCAGCTGGGGCTGTGACCCGGCTCCTGGGAGACAGCAGGATGCAATAGAAATGCATTCTTCTGATGCACAGGGTTTGTAGGATGACCTCTGTGTTCCCAGTCCTTCTGCATGCTGCCATCATCTCCCCTTTTCCTGCGCACAAGGAGAACAAAATGGTTCTCTGTGTGTGGAGGCCTCTGCTGGGGAGACTCGGTGTCTGGTGATTAAGGTGTAGAGTGGGACTGGCTGAGTTTTCTTGTCTGTCTCTGAACTCATGTGCTGACTCGGCTGATGTTGAATTTGGGAATTGCTGAATATCAGTGCAGCCTAATGGACAGAATATTGAACTGGAGTGCAGGAAGTATGCAGCCAGTTGTGGCTTGCAAGGCAGGGCACTGCTCTGTGCCTCAGCTTCCCTGTTGGTAAGTGGGACTGACGTTTCTTCTTCCATAACATGTTTTAGACCTGGTGTAAAGCACTCAGATCTGGGTCTCCATAGTACTGTTGAACTGAAGACTCATGACTGAAGAGGTCTCTGCTGCAAAGAGTGGATTCCTGAATCCTTGTTCTGGGAGGAACCAACAGGAGTTGTGCTGTCTGGTCTCTTTGGCTTAAGAGACTGAGGTTGATCTTGTGCTGTTTTGCCTGTCAGAGTCACCCACTGCTCTCTTTCAGTTTCCAAGCAGTAAAGCCCACAGGTACACAGCTGCCCCCAGCTCCCAAAGACCTGTGCTCCTGATCTCTGTCCACATGAGTGCCTTGTTCTGAAGCTGGACAGTAGCAAGTTAAGGTCTCTTTTTCATTCCCCTCCCTCAGACTGTTTCTGGTAAAAGTGATGGGGAAGCTCCTGTCTGACACACATCTTCATGTGTTTTGCCCATGGGTTTCCCCACCACTTTTACTGTGGGGTGTGCTGCCTGAGGACAGAGGAAGTCTAGGACAAAATCAGTGGTCACAACAGCACCCAGTCTGGACCTGAAATCTGAGCCACTAGTATGAGCTCAGTGCTAGAGCCTGGGGGAGATCTGGACATGGCTGGAATCGTATCCCCTCTGATGTGGCGCAATCCTTAACAGACTGAGGGTTATGATCTCTGCACAAGTAACGAGACATCTTCTATTTATTCCTCACTGCCCTCCATCTGCTTGCACTTGCACTCCTGCCAGGTACCCTCTACTCTTACTGGCTCAGGATTCACATTTCACTCCCCAGCCTCTGCTCTCAGTGCATCTGAACAGACCATTGCCCTGCTGTTCCCAAACGGGACGTGCTGGCAGAAGACACAGGCAGGGCTGCTGGGGTTTGTTCCTGACCCACCCTATGCTTCATGTGTGTCTCGGCAAAGCAGTTCTTGAATCACCTCAAGCCTTTCCTGCCATTCTTCCTCATCAGTGGCATGATAGCAGCGTTGTACTTCATCCTTGATGCCATTGTGCACAGTGGCCCCTTCACTGATGAGCACTTCTTTGAGAAGTTTGAGCGCCGGTGGCCCAATCCCCTGGCTCCCAACAGAAACAGCTCCACTTGATGGTCTGCTGGATCTGCAGAAAGGGGCCTGGGAGCAGCTGCAGAGGAGACCTGCGGAGAGTTTCTGGGAGAGGCTTCATTCTCCCAGCATGGACAGACTGTTTTCTCCACTCTGCTTGGATCAAATGGTGACGTGTGGTGTTAGCATGTGTGATGGAGCCTAAAGGGGACATAGAAATGGGATGGGGGAGATTATGCCTGTGTGTGGAAGAGGGTTGCTGTAACAGTGCATTTGGAGACTGGAGCAACACTAGGCTCTTCTGATCATCCAGTCTCACCTCCGATGTAGGTAGCATAGACCAGTGAGTTCTTGAGTAGTATCAGTTAAAGAAATGTTTTTGAGCTGTGTTTGTGTCTGTGAAGGTAGGCAAGTATGTAGGGGCTTGTTGCTATAATCCTTTCTAAAGTAGCTGTAATATTCTGGTCAGTCTGTGTTAGTTATCTCTCTTCTGTAGTCAACCCCAGAGAAGATGAGTGTCATGACTGATGCACCTAGCTCTGTAAGTCTGTGGTTTAGTCTGTTGGGTGGTTGTTTTCATATGTTGCCTTGTCGTCCTCCTGTCACGTGCCAGGGCTGTCCCGTGGTATCCCACTGTGATATTACACTGAGTAGCTTAGTCTGTTTTGCGATGGGCTACAACTCTGGTAGGGGTTTTGCACACCTTTCTAGAAGCTCTTGGGAGCAGAATGATGAGAGGTGAAAGGTTGTGCAGTCAGAAGCACTGAATATATGTTTAGGAGTTCCTGCTCTTCACTCTCAGGCATCTTATCAGCCTGTGTGTTATCTAACTTCATGCTTTCAGGGTAAAGTACGAAGATCCCCAAGCCTCCAAAGGACTCGCTGGTGCCCTGGATGCCCGGCAGCAGAACACAGGAACGGTAAGTGGCCACAGAGCTTTTAGTGCACTACTGGAAATAAAAGTATTCTCCTTGCTCACCAATGCAATAAATGTGCTGTCTGTTTGGAAAATTTCAAGTGTTTTAACTTGACTGATGTTATACTGACTGATACTAGAACTGACTCCCAGTCTATACCAACCTGCATTTCCTACCTGGGCTATATGCCTCATTCTTTAAACCCCAGAGGTGGAGAACTATGGAAAGTCTGGGGTTGACTTAGCCAGGAACAGGATGGCCTCCTTATATCTGCAGGGAAATTCCCACCTGGAAATGTATGTTTTGCCTCACTTCAGCAGGTTTCCAAGTCCAGTTGCCTTCTCTCTGCAAACAGAGAAGTAGGCCACCAGCACTAGTGTGTTCTTTCCCCTACCCTAAACCGACCGCCTTCCCTCTCCCTCACCTTCTGCAATAGCAGCTTTCAGTGCAGACTGTCTCTCAAGCAGGGGGAGTCTGGTGCCTCTAGTGATGGAGCCCAGCTGACTAAGTGGATGATGCGGCAAGGAATGGTGAGATCATGGAGTGCCAGCAGGGAGGAAGGAGGAAGGAAGCTGGGGCTGCTCAACTAGAAGTGGCACTGGCACAGCACATGAGGATGCACAGCAAACATCAGCAGAGGCTGCACACTGAAATGGAGCAACCCTGGTCTGGGCCAGTAATGGAGACCAGGGTTGGGAAGGAAGCAGGCAGAGTTTCAGTCCTTCCTCAAGGAAACATAAGAAAAAAGCATAGGAGCTCTGAGGCCAAGAGAGCATGTGTCACTCTGAGTTAGAGGATGGCCTGTTTTGAGGTGGGTGTCTGGGGCAGAGGCAGTAGCTGGTGGCATCCTGAGGAAGCTGGTGGCATCATGCTGCCATTCATTCCCCTTGCATCCTCTCCTGCTCAGCATGAGCTGCCCCATTTGGAGGAAAACATTCTGGCTTTTACCCTGTTCAAGGCCTCCTCCTCTAAATTGTTAGAGCCTTCGGGCTGTTGGATTCGGTCTTTCGGCAGCAGGAATTCCTGCAATTATGTGACACACTCCCAGTTCTGAAACTTATTAGCCTGTCTTCCTGAAATGGGCACTGCCCAAACTGATGTCTGCTTTAGGAAGTTTCCACACATGCTGTCCAGTTGTCTTGAATGTACTTCTACCCCAAAGACTTCCTTTCTGGGTAGAAAAAGCCAGTTTGATTCAAAACTTCCCTAATCTCCCACATCCCCTTCTATCCCCATTCATCCATCTGCCAGCTGTGGTAACTATCTGCTCCCTGGTTTGGGGAAAACTGCCTGTCCTTGATAAGAAGGCATTGCTCTTTTTCTTGGTCTTGCTGTTCTCCTGAGATCAAGGGAGCTATATATGCTGGGACACTAATAAATAACTACCCACAAACACTCTCTCACGCTTCTGCTTGTGGAGCCTCTATCGAGGAGATGCTCCTTGCTCAGCTTTGTTCAGGAGCTTGTGGCTGGAAAAAGGATCTGGGGTTTGGTATCAGACTTTTTTCCAAGGTTATCTCTGTCCACTGGGAAGGTGTCTCTTTGCTGTGCTCCATGGGAATCGCTTCTTGGCAGATGTCTTTCCCCCTTATTGTGTGCCAGACCTGGCACATCCAGTATCTTCAGCTTCACAGACTTTGATACCAGCCTGTCACTGGTTTGTAGAAGGGAAGAGGTGTGGGAAAAAGCACACCTCTTGTTCTCTGTCTGCCTAACACAAGCAGCTGACTTCCACCTAATGGGTCCTCACCAAAATGGGAAGCCTGCTCCAGTCCTAATACCCCAGAGTCAACCACCAAACCCCAGATGCTTTTACTGGCATGTATTCTGAAAGCTGTATTTGGGTGTGGATGAGGCAGAGGAAGCAGGTGAGCGGTGGCATTGGTAGCTGGGAGAGCTTTGCATTGGCACTGGCTGGAATGGGAAGGGCCTCAGCAGACTGAACAGTGGAACAAGGTTAGCTTTTGAGTTGGGCTTTCTTTTTGCAGGGTGGGTTTCCTGGAACATCCCCTCTTTTCTTGGCCTCATAGCTCTTTTTTCCTTCTGTCCTAGGTGCCGGTTCCCCAAGCCAATTTCATGGAAGACATAGAAAAGTGGCTCTCCACTGATGTGGTAAGTCAGGGGCTGCTGCCCTGGAGCCAGCAGTCTTGCCAGAGTTGTCTGCAGGGCTGGATTTTAGGCACTGTACAACAGTGCTGGCACTGCTGATCAGCTCAGAGGGAGCAGGGGGGGAAAGGCCAGGGACATAGGGTTTGGGATTCCACACCAGTACAGTTAGCCTTCTGGGAGGCATAGCTAGTGAATGAATGAGGCTCAAAGCCACTCTAACACTCTGTACTGCAGAACTAGGGGGATCACTGTGCTGTCTCTCTCCATGCAGATGCCTCTGTCTACCTTACTTCTAACCATGCCCTTTCCTCTTTCCCTAGGGAGAGTCAGAGGATGCAAAAGGTGTCACCAGTGAAGGTAATACTTACAAGCCAACCCCTTTCTCCAGCTGTTCCTGGCAGCACCTTGATTCATCCACAAACCTCCCTCCTTTCTAATGCTCTGCTCTTCTCTTGCCCAGAGTTTGACAAGTTCCTGGAAGAGCGAGCAAAAGTTGCGGACCGGCTGCCCACATTGTCCAGCTCCTCAGCAGGGACATCCGTCTCCCCTCCTGCTGCCAGCCATCATCGAAAGCAAGCAAAGGAAGATGATGCTATGTTTGCCTTGTGAATGCTATGGACTGGTGTGCTGTGGAGCAAGAGGCTGTGTGTGCTGTTTTGCTTGCCTCTGACCAGGGGCCAGCAGGGGAAGGATTCTGTCCCCTTCCTCCACTCTCTTCCTGTTTTCCCTTTGAGTTGTTTTTATTTGTAAGCTGCTTTAAGATTTCAGATAATCTTTATTGTGTTTAGGGATGTCACACAATGTACTTGTGAAGGGGGTTTTCAAAGCTGCTACAGAGTGTGGGAGTTCAGCGGGCTTTTCTTTTGGTACAGTGTGGGCAAAGCCGAAGAAGCTGCCCATCCTCCTCTCCAGGGGGGTAGATAGAGCTCTTGCCCAAGAAGCAGGAGAGGCTGAGATCATTCCTGCCTGCCTCTTTCCTCACCCCGTCCCTCCACCCTCCTGCCTAACAGTGTTAGAACAGGAAAGCATAGGGATGCAAAGCATTACAGGTGGCAGAGGAGGAACACTAATGTTAGAGGGGCCCTGTCGCTCTAGTCTCTCTTGCACAAGTGCTTGTGGTAGGCAACACCTTCTCACTTACAACCCCATCTCTTCCTCTCCTCCTCCTCCTCTCCATTATTTTACCCATAATCCTGCCCACAGCTTGAATGTTTCTGTTGCATGACAGCCAGTTACCAAAGCCCTCGCTGCACACGAGGCTTGAGCTGTGAGCGGTACCCCAGGCTGTCTGCTGTCTGAAGGGGCTGTCTGCTACGGGGTAGGATGTGCCTTCAGCAAACTCTTTGCAGTTAATTTAATTCTCCCATTATTATACTTTTCTCCCCTCTTTCCCCAGTGAGATCCCACCTCCCTCTCTCACATTCACTGATGCCTTCCACCACATCATGCTATGGTGTGGGGGTCTCACTGAGCCTCTGAACTGGCCAGTGCTATAGACTCCCTTAGGGTAGCTGTGTGTGCTGCTCCCTAAAGCAGGAGGCCCTTCCATCGACACTGTAACACCATGTTGTTGCTGGGATCGCTTGTTCAGCTGGTGGGCACAGAGGTGAAGTGAGACATCAGTCATCTCATGCCAGCAAAGCAGCCCTGCAGCAGCCAAGAGCTCCTTTGCTCGTGGGGAGGAGAACCTTTCTGAGTAACCCACACATGCTGGCCCATGATAAAGGCAGCCAGGGAGGAGGATGCCAGGCATCGGGCTCCTGCTTGTGGGGTTTCTTGTCAAGCTCAGGAGGGTTGCCTTTTTTATTGCACATTAAAGGAGTAAAGTCTTGAACCTCCCTTGAAGATCTGTGTGTGCTCTCAGTGCTGGGGATGGGGACAGGAGGACCTGGTGTGGGAGAGGAGGGGTGCAACCATGCACCCACATTTGCTCTCCATGAGAAGGCCAGGGCACTGTGGTGCTGAGATGAGGCATGGTGTGGGGTTCAAGGGTGCTGCGAGCCAAGGCAGCTCGCTGGCTTGGTGATCACTGGGGTGGTGATTATAGCCCATCTCAAAATAGCAAGAGGGCGACCTACCTCCTCTCCTTTCTGCCTTGTGACCAGCTCCAAATACCCACCCTGCAGCCCGTAAGTCACTTCAAGACATACAAGAAACACAGTTGCTATGAAAGGGCTTTGTGGTATCCACAGGGTGTCCTCAGCTGTCCCCGTGCCATCACTCCATGTCCAGCTGAATGGGAGCTGGGGGAAGGATTCTTAAAAGGAGGTTGGACAGCTTGAAAGTGTCATCTGAACCCATACTTGTAGGAAGGAGTTAAATTATCACAGAATCCCAGACTGGTTTGGGTTGGAAGGGACCTTAAAGCTCACCCAGTTCCAACCCGACACCTTCCACTAGAGCAGGTTGCTCCAAGCCCCGGCCAACCTGGCCTTGAACACTGCCGGGGATGGGGCTTCTCTGTTCAAACATCAGCACCTCCTTCTCCCCTAAGCCTGTACTCAGCCGCACCAAGCTCAGGCTGACAGATGCCTGAGGACAAGAGCTGTTAGCAGCTTTGTGACTTCAGCTTTCCCAGCTGGACAGCACATACTGGCCTTGGACAGTTTGTCCTCTGGAAAAATGAATCGCCATTTCCAATTCTATTGCATTCCCAATGCCTCTGTGAGGAACCAGGGGAGATCCTTCCTCCTTTCTGAACCAGGTGGTATTGTGTGTTTGATATAACCCTCTGTTATATGTCTGTGTGATGTCTTCTGGAGGTGGTGGTGAGGGGAAAGCCCAGCCTAATGAGCTTAAAAGCCGCCTGTCCTGCCTCAGCAGAGGCCTCTGCTGGAGGTTACCTGAAGCTGTGAACAGTCGTAGCTTCATCTCTGAGCTACTCCCACAGCCAGTTCTGCAGCAGGACATCACTGCACCACGGCACCCCATGTTCCTCACCTAAGAAGGGCTTAGGTGGAATAAAGCATGCAAAGCACTTTAAGCAGCACAGCCTAAGAGCCACAACCTCCTGCCTTACCAGCTGTGTGAGCTGTCCCTGCCCATGCCAGGGGGATTGGAACTATATGATCTTACGGCCCTTTCCAACCCAAACCATTCTATGATTCTAGGAGGTAAATGCAGACCTATCTCAAGTCCATTTTTTACCACGCTCACAGCTTCCTGAAATATCCTCTTTGTTTTTAACCTCCAAAGGATCCCTGTCCCAGCAGATGCTGAAGTGAAACCTGGAGAGCCCAGGGCAGAGCTCAGGTCCCCCCCTGCCCAGCCAGAGCACACAGGGCTTGCACCAAAGGCTCTGTGCTGGGAATGTGGCCCGCAGGAGGACACTCGAAGTCAGGCAGCCATGAGGACCCACGAGCTAGAGGCAGCACAGCATCCCCCCAGGGCTGGTCCCTCCGGTGAGATAGGACTGTGAGCTGAGACACGGAGCTTCCTCTGAAGCTTCCCTCTTTCCAGTCTCAACAAACAGAACAAAGAAGGAAAGGCAAAGGGGCCAAATGCTTTTACCTCCTGGACCTCCTGCAAGAGAAGCAGCAAGAGCAGAGGCATGATGGTGCTCAGGCTGGAGGGGTTTGCAACTGTGGGGCCAGAATGGCTTCTGAAGCAAAGTCTCTGACACCCAAACCTTCTTGTCAGTGCCTGGACTTGGGCTACCTGGCTCTGCTGGGAAGGGAGGGCTTCTGGCTTCAAACATGTTTCAAACACCAGCTCATGCCTCAGAGAGCACTTCAGGTTCTCTGCGTCTCCAGCTCCCTCTGTGCATTGCCCGTGGCTGCCTCTGAAAGTCAAACAAATCTACCCTCAAATGGATGGCTTTGCGGATCAAGCTCCTCCTTGTCGTCGTCCCGTCTGTCCATTCGTTCCCCCCCTCTGGGGTGTCCTGAGCCCCTCTCAGGGTGAGGACCCTTTCTCCATCCTCACCTTCTTTCCTTCCTCCCCAGATAGCCAGCAAAGGAGATGGCAAAGCTGAGAGGGGACAGTATCCAAGGAAGACCTGAGCACAGGGGAATGGGCTCACCGCTATTTCTGTTACGGGAGAACATGTGGGAAGTGGTTTTGGTGGCTGCCAAGTGGGGTCAGTTCAAGAGATGACAAGTGGGTGAAAACCCGTGCCCCTCCAAGCGAGCCCATGCCCTCCCCACCATGCAGCCAGCCTATGGAACTGCCAGGCAGAGATTTGTCCTACAGGGATGATGTACCTGAAAACGTGAAGAATGGGGACGAGGGCATGGAATCTTTCCATGCCCAAATTAGTACTGGCACACTTGTTATAGGTTATACTGGTGACAGCGTGGATCATATTGCAAGACTTCTTTTGAGGAGGAACTTGGGGGAAAAACAACCAACCTGCCAGCTCTGCAAGGGATTATTGTAAGCAGAGGCCAGGGGGGTGGCACTGGCAAAAGGTGATTTATGACTGCGAAGAATATGACACCACTATAAACGACTCCTTTAAACACTTTTCCCTTTATGAAGCGTTTTCTAACCTTGCTGTTCTAAGAACGAACGCTGCGTGCTGGCTTCTCACCACCAGATGGCTGTGGTCCCTTACACACTCAGCCCCAGCTCCATCGCAGAGGACCGCCCCTGGCATCGCAATGACCCGGCTCAGCGGGCTGTGCAACCGATGGAAACAAAGCAAAGCAAAACAAAACAAAACAAAACAAAACAAAGCTTTTCCTTATTCCAAGTGTTACGCTGAGACCGTTATCCCAGTGCACTGTGGGCTCACACAGCGACCGCTCCAGAGCATGGATTCATGCACTGGGACTGCACAGGAGCCACAGGGGAAGGAGGGCTCATGCTGCCTCCAAACATCCATTAATAACCACGCTGGGAACAGGATCCTGACCCGAACAGCTCTTTTGCATAACCCAGAATAGCTGCTTCTATGTAAGCTGAAGGAAGGCGTAACTTCTGTGGACTGGGTCAGAGTTGCTCCACGTCTCTGAAGATCAAATATATGCTGAAAGTTACTGTGAATTTCCATGATGTTTGGGTTCTGTGGTTTTTGGCACACCAGTGTCCTTAGAGGCAAAAATATGCAAGTTTCTCTTTTACCTACTACCAGCCTCCAAATAGTATATGATTTTATTTGCTTTAAAGAGCAGTTAACAAAAATACCTCCCGATTTCCCACAGCATCATCTCACAAATCAGCACAGATTTTCTCCATCCCACAGGACTTTTATGTTGCTTTGCTATGTCAAAACTCCCACAGAGATTAATATGGGTAATAAAATTCTCCCTTCCTTCACTAAGTGAGATTAAAGCCACTTCCACTTCCCTTCAGATCACTGTTAGTGGTTCTGCTTATGGCAGATGGAGATGCTGTGAAGGGATGTATGGTGGGGGCCCAGTGGGCAGCAGAGAGAGGGGTTATGAGGAAGTAAACCATTCCTGTAGGTAACTCATGTTTACCCTTGTGGGGGCATAAGCAAATGGAAGCACAAGAAAAGAAGAAAGAAACAAAAAAGGAAGGATAGGAAAATGTGCATAGTGGATACCCCAGTGCTTGGAAGTGAGGAAATGGAGGTGGCCAGTGGTCCCAACCAGGAGTTGTTGACAGCCAGTCTGGGTTTTGTATTGCTCCTCCTGAAGACATTTCCAGACCGTGCAGACAGAGGTGGCTTCTTGTACCAGGGTGATGCCAAGGTGGTTGCTAGCTCTGAAGGGATTCCTCTTTTGTTAACTTGGCTGCTTTCCCCTCACTTTTAGAGCACCCACAGCACCCCACATGGCAGCTCTGCCATGTGTTGTGCGAACAAGTGTCCCTGTTGCTTTGTGTCACTGATGGAGACTCAAAGACACGTGCTCGGAATCAAAAGCTTCCCCTTCCCGATCTGCAACATCCCGTGTGTGCGAGGGTGCACAGGAACCGCAGCGGGTTTGCACTGCATGAGTGGGCAGATTCGCTTCCCCATCCCAATGGGGTCACCAGCAGTCAGAGGGATGGAGATGGGTGAGGGGGGACAGGACCACTCCATAGGAGCAGAAGTTGATTCTGTGATGCCCCCAGCCCTGTTTCTGCAGGGCTGGACCATGGTCTTTGCTGAGAGCCCCTGGCTGGGGGATGCAGGAGTGTTTTATGAGCCCTGGCAAGGACAGAACCAGGGAGAAGGGCTTGGGATCAGTAAACCCACCCAGCACAGAGAAACTGCATATTCCCATCTCCGGGCACTGTGTTCTCCTGGACAATCCTGGCAGAAAATCATGGATCAGGCACGAGGTGTATTTGAGGGTGGGGTGAGGCAAGGACACAGGTTTCCTGTGGCTTTAGGGGAGGCTCTTTCAGCGGCACTAAGAGGCAGGAAAATCTGTGTTTATAAAAGCTGCTGTGAGGCACTTCAGTGGTATTTTTAGGTCCTTGACCAGAAAAAAACAGGCCTTAAATACCAGAGCAGCCTCAGAGGGAAGGAGATGCCAGTTTCTCTGAGCTCCTTCGCACGATTTCAGTCCACAAGGTGGGGGTGATCCCCTGCCTGCAGTGCCTCTGCCATCCCTGCTGCCTTCAGTGCAGCAATTCCCACCATCAGCCACCAGCAGAGATAAGGGGGTGCTCACCCCATGCCAAGCACCTTCAGTCCCTCTCACCTCTGTCAGACTGCTCCCAGCAGGCAGATGAAGGCTTTAATTCCAATCCCATGTTGCCCAGACGCTCTTATTAGTGATTATTAGTGAGTGCAGAGGAGGCCATGAGGATGCTCTGAGGGCTGGAGCAGCTCTGCTCTGGAGACAGGCTGAGAGAGCTGGGCTTGTTCAGCCTGGAGAAGAGAAGGCTCCAGAGAGACCTTAGAGCAGCTTCCAGTGCCTAAAGGGGGCCTACAAGAAATCTGGAGAGGGACTTTTTACAGGGGCAGGTAGGGATAGGACAAGGGGGAATGAGTTTAATCTCGCAGAGGGGAGATTTAGATTAGGTATTAGAAAGAAATTCTTCACTATGAGACATAAGTGGTGGAACACTGGCACAGGCTGCCCAGAGAGGCTGTGGCTGCCCCATCCCTGGCAGTGCTCAAGGCCAGGTTGGATGGGGCTTGGAGCAACCTGCTCTAGTGGAAGGTGTCCCTGCCTGTGGCAGGGGGTTGGAAGTGGGTGAGCTTTAAGGTCCCTTCCAACCCAAACCAGTCTGGGATTATTTAACTGAAGAGCCACAGCCATGGCATCAATGTCCCGCTGTGCTAGGCGGTGTGCAGGGGAATGGGGTCTCTGCCACACATTGCTGACAGCCCTGGCTCCTCAGTGCCCAGGATGCCAGGGAAAGCCTTCCCAAAAAGGGGGGGAGGATGTTCTTGCTCTTTTGCACTAGTGGCTGCAGTCACTGTGTTGCATGGGGCTGTCCAACACTGAGCCCACTCTGCCCCTAAATGAAGAAATACTTGCCCTTGCTCACCTGACTTTGGCTTAGGTCTTCTTGGTAGCGTGTAACCATCACCCATTCAGAACAGCGGGGTTGGGGGGGGGTATATACAGTCTCGCATGCCAGGAGGTATCTTTGGCAATGATAAAGGGAGGGAGACGGGAAGGTCACAGGCTGTGCCACAGACACCCCGTGTGACCTTGGGTAAACCACTTAAATTCGGCACTCCCTGCATGCCAGCCTCTAAAATAAACTCATTCCCACACCCTCTTATCGTCTGGATTTGGAGATACGACAGGCAAAGCCAGGTGCCCATCCAGCACCTAGAGAGCAGTGTTCACTTTATTCCCCCTGTGGAGGAGCGACTGTCCCGGTTCCAGGGCAGATAACCACAGCTCCCTCCGTGTGCCCATGTCAGTGAGGGGTACAGCTTTCCCAGCCTGGAACACCAGCCTTCCCAGCCTTTCCCAGCCTGCCGGGTGCAGCTACAGGGGGCTGGCAATGTGTTTTACTGCTGGTGGTGATGCTGCACGTCCTGCATAGCATCCATAGCATAGACCCCACTAGTGCTGACTCACCCCTTCCCCAGCGTGGGCGCCCTGCTGAGTCAGGGTCAGCGCGGCCGCCCCGAAGTGCTGAGTAAAGGTTCTGTGCTGTGTCGGGGGCTGTTTTGCTGAGTCATGGCAGAGCAAGGTCCACATGAGGCTGTTTATTAAGGGGCGGTTTCCTCCGCTCTGGGGTTGCAGCTGCTGCTCTTGGATCCGGTCCCGCTTCTTGGGACAATGCGAGAAATCTCCAGAAACAGGAGGAGGAGGAGAGTGACTCCATACCCCAGGGGCAGGGAAGCACGCAGGGGTGGTTTGGGAGCCTTGAAGGGGGGTTTTGGGGTCTCACTCCCTTTGCAAACATTGGTGTCCAGCTCCATCTCTTCCCCTTCCCTGTTAGCTGTGGTACAAAGTCCTCCTTACTGCATACATGTTTCTCAAACCCAAGTTTTCACAGTCTGTCCTGTCTCGCAGCTAGGATTTTGACACTGACACAAAGGAAGAGGCACAGGCTGAAACATTTGCACAAATGAGGTTTTTATTCACTAACTCTGCCCTGCTCCCTTCCACACCTCCCTTTTGCTCCCAAAGCCAGTTCTCAGCAGGGCACTGGTTGATCCCTGCCACCACCAAGGCTCCAAGGAGCGTGGTGAGCTCTACGCACCCTACCCCGGAGTTTCAGCTCAGTGTACCCGTAACTTGCTGCACGCTGTAGGTGGGGCTCATCTCACCCACGTTGGACCTGGGTCTCATCGATCACAAAGCAGGAACATGTCTTGTGGGGTGTTTGCTCTGTTCTCCCTCCTCCTCCCTGCTCTGTTCCCAGCCAGACCACAGCGCTCTCTTCGCTCATAGCTATGTGCTGGAGACACTCATGGAATCTCAGACTGGTTTGGGTTGGAAGGGACCTTAAAGCTCACCCAGTTCCAACCCCCTGTCACAGGCAGGGACACCTTCCACTAGAGCAGGTTGCTCCAAGCCCCGTCCAACCTGGCCTTGAACACTGCCAGGGATGGGGCAGCCACAGCTCCTCTGGGCAACCTGTGCCAATGCCTCACCACCCTCACAAGGAATAACTTCTTCCTGATGTCTAATCTAAATCTCCCATGTGCTGCAGCACACATATATCCATACATCTATAGAAACTTGTATTGTAATCTGCGTCTCCTATTTTTGTCAAGGTGCCTCGTTTATGCCTGAGGAATCTCCCTGCACCTCCACCTCCCACCACGCTGTCTCCAGGTTCCCGTGTATGGGGTTTGCCCAGCACAGCCATGGCACCAGCAGTGCCGGGCTGGAGGACCCTGCCTGTTAGGTCTGCCAGCGGACTGCACTCCTGACCTTCCTTTCTCCACCTTCACCCTTGATCCAGACGTGGATTGTTTGATGCTGACCACAGTGAGCACAGTCAGTTCTGCCAGGGCCGGGCAATCTCCCTTTGGTAAACATTAATTAACCTACAGAGTATCCCGAGAACCTTCAGCACTGATTCCCTTCTTCAGCAAGTTATTAAAGTGGTTAACGCAACTTCTTTTTTTCCCCTTCCCTGCGATTACACAGCAATTCCTGGTTACTGAGTCAGCCTTCCATGTGCAACCCGGCCAGCTGAGTTTTGCTGTGTCATGGTCCGAGACAGGCATTAACCCCTCCCAGCCTGCTGGTTAAGGCTGGTTTCACCGGGTGGTGCATTCCCAAAGGAAGGAGATGAGGGAGCTGCCTGCTGGAGCCCAGCATGGGACAGGCAGTGCTTTCCAGGCGGCCTCAGGAGAGCTGACTTTGCACTGTGTTACTGCCTGCTTAACCATAGATCTATTGGCAGAACAGGCTGTTTAACTGTATAAAGAGGAGAAAATCCCCCACTTTCCTATCCCAACCGACTCCTCAATAGTTTTCTGTTGTTGTTAACCATTGATTTACACCATTTCTTGATAAAGTATTTCCTCAGTTCTGGTAGTGCAGACAGGGGCTTTAAAGCTCAGCAGGAACGATGACAAATATCCCTCCTGAGGCTACTTCATTCAGGTTTGCTAGAAATACCCCAGGAAAATGCCCAGGCACATCACCCTCGCAGTGAATACTTCTAGCACCGCACAGCCACAGCTCACTGCAAGAGTAGGAGGTGACAGGACTTCTAGCAGGTATGGTGGAGACCACAGGTCTGATGCTTGGATGAGATTCCAGCAGAATGCCCTAGTGACCTGAGTGCCGGCTGGCCTCTGCTTCCCATGGAGTGAGCTGCTCCTAGAGCCAGTGTGCTCCTTCCACTAAAAGCACACACCTCCTTCCCTGTACATCACCCTTTGGTGCCAGCTTCCCAAGTTCTCTTCGTGGAAGAGATGGGTGCTCACAAATCTCTGCCTGCAGGTTGGCACGCTCATTGTCATTAACCTTCCCCATGGCACGTAGCAACAGCACAGCAGAAGCAATACAAGTCCTCTCTGCAAAGCACTGGATGGAACCAGAAACACCCCAAACCAGCAACTGCAAAGATGATGACATGCCACTTTCAGTTCTCCTTCCATCTTGCTGCAGGGCATTTGGGCCTTTTAGGAGAGCTGGGTCCCATCTCACAGCTACTCTATCCCAAGTGACCCTGATCAGCTGAGATGAGGCAGCATAAATCAGTTATGGAGCACAGCTTGCTTGCCTACCCCTATGGAAAAGCTTACAACAGAGGTGAGCTCAATGGGGATCTCATTTCTTGTGAGCAGCCCAGGAAAGGGTGAAGCCCCAACAAGATCCAGCACTGGGTAAATTGGCTCCATGTCCTGGGGCAGTGTGGTTACAAGCCAGGGCTTCTTCCTGGGAGTGATTATCTTACCTGGAATGGCAGTGAAATGACTACACACCATCACTCTCTTCCCCCAGTCTTAAACCCCATCTGCTACAAACCTGGATGGGAAGGAAGGGGGAGGACCTTTTGGATGCATCCTTTACAGGGCCTCCAAGCATGCAGCCTCTTGGAATAAGGCAGGCAGAGGACAAAAGCAGTGGCCTGAAAGCAGCCAGAAAGTCCTTAGGGAGGAACTGGGTGTGTTACCAGAGCTGCATAACAAAGGTGAAAGACAGGACTTGAGGGTTGGGCTTATTTTCATATTATCTCATACAATGAATATTATTATTAATTTTCATATTCTTATATATTTCCTATTTCCCTCCAGCAGAGCGACAGGTTCAATCTGTGCTCCACCTTCCCATGTCAGAATAGGACTCACTGAAAAGAACAGAAAATGTGAGCTTTAAGGAGCAATGCTTGAGGGAAATGTTCATTTTGGGGCCATCCCTGTGGCCAAAAATAGCATCAGTGTTTTCCAGAGGGACTTGCCGTGCAGCCCTGATATATTTATTTTACCTTACAGAAAAGCAAGGTTGTCTGCAATGAAATGGGGGTAAGAGTGGAAGGTGGCAGCTTTTGCTAGCGTGCACTGGTGCTTTAAAAAGACAAAGCAAGACAGGAAAAGTGTGGCTGAGTCAGGGTGGAAGCGCTGAGTAATCCTTCCTGAGCGCTGCACTGCATGCCAGATGTCTACCAGAGCTGCAAAACAAGTGTGGAAGCGTATTTCCTCCAGGACAGCTTTCTATCCTGCAGCACTTAACCCAGTTATGTTCACATGTAGGTGCAGTCACAGGGAGACGTGCAAGGAGAGTGGGGACAGATGGACAGAAGATGCCCCCAGTCCTTCTCCCTCCTCCCCAGGCTGTGCCTCCCCACCACCCCCTGCACAGCTGCAGCACAGGGCTTTCTGACACCCGCAGCATCAAGGGAATGGTGGCTTTAAGTGCCCAGCTCTTTGGGTTGAGCACAAAATGTGTGCTTTTCCCAAGTACAGCTGGAAAAGAAAGGTCCCAGTTCATCCCCTGGCTGCCTTGCGGACCACCAGACAAAACAGCAGAGCAGCCAGCTATGGGTAGAAGCACCTTGTCCAACTCCCAGATCAGAGAAGTTATTTACCCTCTGCAGGCTTCCTCAGTGTCCCCCAAGCCTTGTATGACATCTTTTCAGTGCACCCGTTACCCCAGCCTTCTGTGTGTCTAGGAGGCAGAGTGCTATTTTCCTAAATCACCCTGCACACAGGGGATGGTAACACACAAGTCGCAAGTCACACAGATCAGATGGTATTTGTGCCCATGTGGAAGAGAGGTTGGGAAGCCTTTCGCTGTGCATCAGTGCTGGGATACCCGTGCTGTCTCTATGTGACGTGACAGGGTTTATTCCCCAGTGCTCAGAACTGTGCAAGGGCAGTTCTGGCGCTTGCAGACCAGAGCTGGTGCCTGTATGTGCCACTGCAGCCACACCGCCCTCGGTGCCCAACAGGTATATGTGCCAGAGTCCTTCCTGTGCTCCCTGCCATGCAGGGGGTATGCTCCTAACCTGTACTGCTCCCCATCCCATGACCCACAAGTACCATGTTACCTGACTCTCTGAATATAGCTAGGCACAGGCACGGGGAATGTTTATACCCAAGTTGTGCTGCATTAGCTCCCCAGGCAGGGTTAAGTCCCATGGGAGTGAAGCTGAGCACAGGGAGAAGAGGCTGCCCTCCCTGCCTCAGGCACTAGCCCTGTAAATCCACCCCCATTAGCCCAACCCATTTGCCCTAAGCACAGTAAGCACCTCTTGCAGCACTGGGGCTCTGCCTGCCACGAGCACTGCGCTGAAAGGGTTACAGAGCCAGGCTCCCTTGAAGGAGAAGTTGCTGGACATCCTCTTGTGTTTGTGCTTAGTTATCAAGGCGAATCAGGTGACTTCCTTCTGGTCCCTTGGGATCGCGGGCGCGGGGAGGCTGCCAGCCGCGCTGGGAAGGGAAGGGAAGGGAAGGGAAGTGCAGTGGTGTTGCAAGAAGTTTGTACTCACGCTGAGGTCAGTGGTTTGGCTGCTCACGTGGCTCGCCAGTATAAAGCTGGATGCGGGAGCCGGGCTGCCCAGCTCAGAGCTTCACTATCCTTCCTGGGAGCACAAGGGGAGGAAGGAGGAAAGCATAAGCGAGAAAAAAACAGCAGGGAAGCGGAGGAGCGAAGCGACTTGGGTAAACATGGAAACTTCCTGGACGCACAGCTCCGAGAGGTGAGAGCGGGACGGGAGCAAGAGGGAGTTCTTTGCCAGAATAGTTTCTCCCTTGCTTTTAGACATGCTGTTCTTGTTTCTGCTCTGTGGCGAGTGGCATGCCCCTGCTTTCACGTCTGAATAGAGTCTGTCCGTTTTCCTTGCTCAGGACAGTGTCTGGGATGCTGGTTTCCATCCGTGGCTCTCGGGAATGCTCTGCTCCTATTTCTGCCATCCTCTTATCCACTCTGTTTTCTCACAAAGATCTGTTCAGCCAGAGGAGCGAACAGCACTGACATTTGTTTTGCTGCTCCTCCCCAGCATGTCCAAGGACCTGTCAGAACTGTTGAAGGAAGCTACCAAGGAGGTGCACGAGCAGGCAGAGAACACACCGTTCATGAAGAACTTTCAGAAGGGGCAGGTGTCTCTCCACGAGTTTAAGGTATTTTATAGCGGCATTGCTTGGGAATGGGAATTTCTTGCCGGGAAATACACTGTTAGATCACACGGAGTGTGCAGGGACTAAAAGGGGGAGGATGGGGATGGCACAAGGAAGGAGGTCCTGTGTATTACAGCTGCCTAGTATCAGCATCTCCTGTGCAAAACATGCTCTTCATCAAACTCCAGCACCCTGAGATCTCATGCAGAAGGCAGGGCGGGATGGTGCATATCAGGATGGGCAGTCAAGCTGAGGCAGGATGAAGAGACAAAGAGCTTGATGAGATCGATGCAATTTCTTTTCTCTTTCTTCATAAAAGCCTGCATGTTAATTACTGGCAATGGTACTTAACGGAGATATGACTGTGTGCAGATACTTGAGTGGCTGAAATGCCAAAAAGAGGGAGAATATTAAATTTACAACCCTCTTAAGCAGCCACAGCAAGAAATAATGGTGGAATGGCAAGGATGTGAGGATGTGGGATCATCTCTGGCACTGAACTTCGTGATGTTTCAGTTGTCACTTGGGTTATACCAGAGCTGAGCTCATGAACAATAACAACTCAAAGGCAGACTGAACTTGAGCAAGCCATGTCTGACACTAACAGGTAGGAGCCTGTTGCTATTCCTCAGATAAAAGAGAAGACATTTGCAGATATTAGTCTGCACCTAACCTGGCTAGGTACATGATTCCTGGCATCTGAGCCACATAACAAAGCCATGGGCAAAAACACAGCACACACCTGGGCCAGAAATTCCTGAGAGGCTATAGGATGTGACGCATGGTCTTGGAAGTAGCAGCTAGCGATCCAACCTGTGTCTTAATTACCTTGTTGTTTGAATCGTTCCTTGCAAGTAAATCCACCAGAGTGGGAAGAAGGCGACTTATTTCTGACAGGTCACATTCAGGATACTTGGTCAGGCACAAATTTAAGGTGCTGACTTCCTGCTGTTAGGAATGTGCCACTGGTTAGGCAATGAACTTTGAGACAGGCTGGCAAGAACATAAAACACCAGGCCCTCAGGAATACAGCTCCATTTCGTAGCAGACATTTACATGCTGCTGGGGGAGTGAGATGTGACGTGGGTTTGAAAAAGTAACGACAGCTTTCCCACTAGAACTCTACCTGCCTCTGAAAGCAGCCACGCAAGTTATATTCTCTCCATTTGCTAGGCAGTGTGCCTGTAGTTTGTTTCTTTGCCAGTAGGCTGGCTCCCAGGTTATTGTTTAAAATCCTCTATTTTTGTTGACTGTCTTGGCACACGCATGTATCTGCCTTGATACGTGACTAGGAATCTGAATATTTGTTTCCAGATACCCAACCAAGCCACTGCCCATGTGCTTATCAAAGTCCTATTTGCTGTCACAGTGGGGAAAAGTTGAAATGGTAACTCTTTTACTGCAGAACTGATTGCTCTGTTGGGAGAGTGACCTGCTTTCTCTCCTGTCATCCATGTAACCCACCCCTGCCCAAACCTGACTCTCTGCAAGACCTTAATGTTTCACCCTTTGTGGCTGGTAGGGAATTCCAGTGTCAGGAAGGGGTGGTGTAGGCATACGTATGAACACAGCCCCTGAAAACAGAATGAGCAGGGCAGGAAAGTACACAGCTAGATTGTCTTACACCACGTGGAAAAGTTGGCAGAGGGAAGAAAGCATCGCGTAAGCTGGGAAAAACAACAACAACAACAATGGTTTCAAAATAGAAAGGAGAACACACAGCCTGGCAGTGCTCCTCCACAAAGGCATCTTTCAGAGGCAGGCTGTGCTTCCATCCCCCTTTTATCTGGTCTCCTTGGGGCAACCCCTCTTGCAAGTGTGAATGAGGAGAGTGTGATGCCTCAGTTCCCAGGATGGTGGGATTCCAACAGGACAAATATGTTGAAAAACAAATAGGGTGTGTCATCATCTTACAAGGCCATGTAAAGGGAAGCCACATCCTAAAGCATTCAGATTTGAACAATGCAGTAGAAAATGTACCTTTGGGAATACCCTCTCTATTGAACCAAGGGGATGAGGAGAATAGACCAGACATGATTTAACAGAGCTCCTGTTTCCGTTACATCAGGCTGCCTTTAACTTGATGATGAAGTTACCTTTTAAGACCAGGTAAGACCAATAGCTGCTGGAAAGGACTTAGGTCTTACCTGATGCTGCCTCAGGAGTGGAAGGGCTAAATTGTGTCTTACTGCACCTTGTAACTCTGTTTTCCACATGGGAAACAGACGTGCATGGCTCATACTGGGTGTGCTCATAAGTAACTTTTTCATTAGCAGGATTTGTCCCCAAAACCTGAAGAAGACATAAATATACACCCACAGCTCACCTCTTCATTCCCTTTCAGCTGGTTACGGCATCCTTGTACTTCATCTACTCTGCTCTGGAAGAAGAGATTGAACGGAACAAGGACAACCCAGTTTATGCCCCCGTGTACTTTCCAGCGGAGCTGCACCGGAAGGCTGCCCTGGAGCAAGACTTGGAGTACTTCTATGGCAGCAACTGGAGGGATGAGATCCCGTGTCCTGAGGCTACTCGGAAATACGTCGAGAGGCTCCACTGCGTAGGCAAGAACCACCCAGAGCTCCTGGTGGCCCATGCCTACACTCGCTATCTGGGAGACCTCTCTGGGGGGCAAGTGCTGAAGAAAATTGCCCAAAAGGCCCTGCAGCTGCCCAGCACTGGGGAAGGGCTGGCTTTCTTCACCTTTGATGGGGTTTCCAACGCCACCAAGTTCAAGCAGCTCTATCGCTCCCGCATGAATGCCCTCGAGATGGATCTCGCCACTAAGAAGAGAGTCTTGGAGGAGGCCAAGAAAGCATTCTTGCTAAATATACGAGTGAGTAACAAACAACCAGCCCTGCCTGCCCACACCCTCTGTGGAATAAGATAATAGCCACGGGGGAAAGGCAAAGCTGGTATTTCTGCTGTGGAGCTTATGGGAAGTTGTGCATTACAGCAAGCTAGTCAGGGTTGGATGGCTACACTTGTCCAGCCTGGGAGCCTAGTGAAAGGATGGTATCTGAAAAGCTGTTCTCTCTCCCTTAAAGTTTAAATTTAGCCTCTTTCATGTGTCATAAAGGGCTTATACTTGGAGCAGGGATCACCACCTATCTGTCCTACCCCTGTAGTACAGATCCACAGGTCCTCTGTGAATGCTGACCAGATGCACAGGTACCTTGTTTTCCTTCCCATCAGAAGGAAGGAGCTGGAAGCTTCAGGGAGAACCTGTAAAATGAACAAGGAGTTTGAAAGATATGCTCTTAACCCCACAGGCAGGTTATGTGCTGTACAAAAAGTGCCAGAAGAGTTGGACTGAGTTGTGTCTTCATCTAGCTCCTAAAGTGGCTATGGGAGGGGCAAGGGGCAAAGGGGCAGATGAAGAGGAGGCCTCATAATGAGACAGTGTTCCTTCTTCTCAGGTGTTTGAGGCACTGCAGGAGCTGGTGTCTAAGGGCCAGGAAAATGGTCACCCTCCACAACTGAAGGCAGAACTTCGCACAAGGAACGTTAACAAATCATATGAGCACGGTAAGACACTGCTAAGGGCAGGGGTTTAACATCACCCCATGTGGTTTTGTTCTCCTCCTTTGCTCTATGCTTGGTTTTTAAAGCCCCTGAGAAAGGAGCACGAGGTGCTTGCCCCGTCTCTTCCCCAGCCATCAGTAGGTAGTGCAAGGATAGGCACTGTGTGTGCAGAGCTGCTTCTGGACATGTCAGAACAAGGATGACACATGTGGGCTCTCCAGAAAACCAGTCAATAAGGGAACTTGACAAGAAGAAACTGCCCTCTCTTCCTGTTAGGTTTTAATGAGCTTAAGGTGACTTTTGACCACAGTCAAAACCAGCCTTGACTTCACAGGAGCAAAGGCAGCGATTTTTCCCATCAGATCAGCCGTGGTGCTGTGATGCTCACAGAACATATTTCTTTACACACGGCCCTATCCAGTGGCCTGTCCATTCAGCCTAAGTCTCCCTCTTGTGATTTCTCTACCTTCTGCAAGTATTCACTGAGAACTCTCCTGAAAGTGTGCTGCGGTTATATCCAGATGGTGAAACGCAGCCAGCTGGGAAGCGGGGCTGCCCACCCGTGTTGCAAAGCTGAGAAAGCTTCACTCCTGGCGAGGGTCAGTCCCAAACTGGGCAAAGCCTGAGGAGCAGCTGTAAGCAAAGCAATCCCTTTACACAGTCAGACTTGTTACTGAGGGAGGAGCTGGCTCAGATGTTTACAGAGGAGAGTGGTTTCCCTGATAACATGTGATTCAAATAAAGAAGCCCTTATGACCTACCCATTCTGAAACCAAAAGGGAAATCTTTCAGTGCACGCTGGACTGAGCCATCATTTTCCCATGGCAAAGAATGAGAATCAAACCTCATCCTGCGCATCTCTAGGCAACGAAGCTTAAAGCAACTTCTTTGGGAAAGGCAGTAACAGTTCTCTGTGAAACTTGGCTGCTCCTTTCCCAACACACTCATAAAAGTAAGATTTTTCTGAAAAGTTTGGTGTTGGGTGAGGTATCCCATCCTGGTAAAAATGTCTGGAGTGCTGAGGACTGTTTAAGGCCGTTAGATGCCTAACCAGTTAAATCGGTGAGAAGTAGGACAGAAACCACCTTTTAACATTCTGGCTTAAGTATTTGACCATCTTCTGCACACAGCAGGGGTTTGATGGAGCTGGGCAGTGCATTTATATGGCTGTAAGGAGACAAGTTGGTACTCATGTACATGCAGAGTAGTTGTGAGCCTTTGTGGTTTCCACATCAGGTCTGCTGCTTCCCTTCTTCACCTCCTCCAGGAGAGCAGAACCTCTGGGCTTCCTCCTCTTCCCCTTGGCAGCTCCAGCCCTGGGACAGCAAGCATGGCATACCAGCAGCGTCTTGCCTCAACCTCTTCTCACGTGCTTTTCTTTTTGCTCCCTCTTTGATCTAGGTCCAGCACCTGGGAAAGAAAGCGAGAGGACAAACAGGAGGCACACAGACATGATGCCCACCACTCCCCTGGTGCGGTGGATCCTGGCGCTCGGCTTCCTAGCCATGACAGTTGCCGTGGGCTTATTTGCCATGTGATGGAGCAGGAGCTTCACCTTCTCTTCGTGCCTTCCCTCATCCTGAACTAATCCACCTTCCCCAGTCTTTGTGAAAGAAATTTCCCCACCGGGTACTGTGATCTTGGCTCTGCCACTAATATTAGGAGACTTTTTTCTCCCCAGAATCAGAGTGCTGTAAAGGGGGTTCAGGCAAAGTCTCCCTCATGCTTGGTGTGAGCTCTTCTCAGAGACTAACTTTATCACCAAAGGGTAGAAAGGGCTAAAAACGATGGCCAAGAATTGTTGTTACAGAGTGCCTGCAAAAACTTCTACAGGATCAGAAACGCAGCTTTGATATCTGTCTCTCCTCAGAAACTCAAAGCTCTCTGGAGCTCTGTTTGCTTGATGTTTATACTGTTAGATAACACTGTGATCACTTTTCCTGCGGAGCCGCATGGCTCCCATGGGTTATAGACTGTTTTATATGACACGAATAGGTCTTTTGTTAATTCCTTTTTCCAATCATTTTTGGTTTTTAAAAGAGAAGCAGAACGCGGCTGTTGAAGATACACTGTCATTATCTTGTCTGGTGATGTAATTTATACACATAATAAACTTCAATTTAAACTCTTCAGGCCTGGTATTCACTATTATTTAAGCCGTACCTGGGGAGAAAGGAGCTGTCTTTTGTCCTCCCAAGTTTTTCGGGGCTGCTGCCTCCACAGCCATGACAGTAGACAAAGTGGGAGCTAGCATCAGAATCTGACTCTTCTCCCACTTGGTGCTATCAATAACCTATTAGAAGCTGGGGCAGGTTTCTGCAGCTCCTACACGCTGCTCTCTTTCTAGAAATGGCACAAAGGTCTGTGAGCATACAAAGGATTTTTAAGGGGTGGAAGGCATATGTAAGAGCTATTAAAAGCAATAGGTGATGGGACCCTCAATCAGTCTTAAATCAGCTAAGGGTTCCATTCCCAGACTGCCTTTGCAAGAATCAGAAAAGCAAGCGTGTTTTCACCACCCAGAAATGAAACACACACTAGGCTTTGATCCTATGAGGCAGCTAAATGGGACACATCAAGCACACAACTGTAAGCTCTCACCTATGTAATAAACGAACCCAACTTCCTCCCAGGATTCAGCACACACACATGGCATTGCTAAAGACACTCCAAACACACAGCACTGCTGGAGCAGCCCATGCACACAGCTTTTTTCCCTCCCCTTTTGCTGAGGCAGCTCTGGATGGATGGCTTTGTGGCCAGCCACAGGCCCTATGTGCTTTGGAAGGTCTTCTAACACAGGAGTCACTGCAGGAGAGGTTGCAGTTCATGTATGGAACAGTAGGTACCCACAAGGCCATTATCTATCACCTCAGAGGCCTTTTCACTCTTTCTACCAGAAAGCCTCTGTGATCAACCAGTCTCCATGATGCTGCCTGTTCTGGCTGTGACCTTAATCCCAAAGACACACATTCCTAACGATCTGTTTTAATGACCAGCACTGAACCTGCTCAGAGAGCAAGCATCAGAACGCAGGTCGTGCTGAGAATAAGCAGTGGGAAACACCCGCATTCAGCTGTTTATTCTCAGGCTCTATATTCCTCCCAAATCCTTTTTAATACTTGGGCCCATCTGAAACCCCTGGTAGAAAAAATAGTCCTTAAAAAGATAGTCAGGTGTTTGAAAAGCAGGCATACATAGCTTGATAGCTATTTAAATATAAGAACTTTCTCAAAGTTCAGCATATCCAGTCCCTTTAACCAACCCCAACTAAGTCATTATGTTCAACCACGCTGTATAACTCAACATCCCAAACACGCAAACAAATGCCCATGAGCTCAGAAACGCACTCTGCCACACTCAGCTTCTCTCCACTAACCAAAGGGATTGCAGCTGTGACCTCGAGGTTAGGAAATCTGGGTTCAGACTGACATTATCCCCCCCTGCTCATGGCAGAAGAGGTATGGTGCTTTGAGCACCTCACTGTCATTATGCTATTGCACACCAAAGGACTCCACACTGAGCATAAAGAAGTCTTCAGAGGCAAAGACTAAAGCTTCGTTTGTACTTGCCTATGATCTTTATGAATATATAAAGGACATAGACCTGCTAGAGCAAGTCCAGAGGTGGGACATGAAGATGCTTTCTCCTATGAAGGCAGGCTGAGAGAGCCGGGCTTGTTCAACTTGGAGAAGAGAAGGCTCCAGGGAGACTTTAGAGCAGCTTCCAGTGCCTAAGGGGGCTCTACAAGAAATCTGGAGAGGGGCTTGTTGCAAGGGCAGGTAGTGACAGGACAAGGGGGATGGCTTTAACCTGACAGAGGGGAGTTTTACCTTCGATATAGGGAAGAAACTCTTCCCTGTGAGGGTGGTGAGGCACTGGCACAGGTTGCCCAGAGAAGCTGTGGCTGCCCCATCCCTGGCAGTGCTCAAGGCCAGGTTGGATGGGGCTTGGAGCAACCTGCTCTAGTGGAAGGTGTCCCTGCCTGTGGCAGGGGCTTGGAACTGGATGAGCTTTAAGGTCCCTTCCAACTCAAACCAGCCTGTGACTCTGTGGTTCCCTCACAGTGCGTCCCCCCGCGCACAACACGTTTCTCCTCTGCCCTATTCCCCTTGGCCATGGCCGCACCGGCCGCCTGGGGGCACCCAACGTGCTCCCTGCGCCCTCAATGGTTTCACCCGTTCCCCCCCCTCCGCTTACCGCCACGATGGTCCCACCCACCCGCCATTTCGCCTCTCCCCGCCCTTCTCTCCCAGATTTCGCGCCAAACTGCTCCAGGCAGGCAGAGGGCTGAGCGTTTCGGCCAATCAGCGGCAGAGGCAAGTCGGCCCGCTTCCCCTTGGGGCGGTGCGGGAGAACAGGCGGGGTCCAATCGGCGGAGGCGCGCTGCTGGCGGGCCAATCGGAGTGCCCGGCGACAGCGGCGGGGCTGAGGTTTGGTTTCCGCCGCGCGTTGTTTTTGCCGCGAAGAAGTCGGTGGCGGTTTCTCTCGGTCAGCGAGGTGCGGATCGGGATCGGGATCGGGATCGGGATCGGGATCGGGATCAGGAGGGCATGGGAGTCATGGCGAGGACGGGGGCAGTGCCAGGGGTGGCGAGGCTGGGGGGGAGGGGCAGTGGGGTCGGGAAGAGGGTATCCCCTGGGGCATTTGGTGCGGGGAGGGGAGGGAGAAGGAGGTGGAGAAGAAGAAGGGGGTTTTTGGTGCTGATCGTGGGCTCTCGTCCCCCTCAGGGCAGCAGCAGTCGCCATGTCCGGTTTTGACGACCCCGGCATTTACTACAGCGACAGTTTCGGGGGCGATGTGTCTGTGGACGAGGGGCAGATTCGGAAGTCGCAGCTGCAGAAGCGGTTCAAGGAGTTCCTGCGGCAGTACCGGGTGGGCACGGACCGGACGGGCTTCACCTTCAAATACAGGTGCTGCTATGACCCCTATTCTCCTTTGGTGCCGCTCCTCTTCGGACACCCAGCCTGCTGTTAACTTCCCTCCTGCTATGTGCATTCAGATATACAGTGGCATGTGTCAGCTTTTCTCTGCCCATAGACCATAACTAACTCTTTGTCAGTATAAGAAAGGTTCCCATTTAGTCTTACAGGAAAACAGGTCTGGTGTTCTGCCACATTGTTAGGCAGCCAGCAAGTGGCACAGGTAGCAATAGAGGGAGCTGCACTGCCAAGCTTGCACGTAGCTATGTAATTCGAGGTCTGTCTTCAAGTTCTAGTGCTTACTGGTCTAGTATCCATTGTCTGTGTCCATTCAAATCAGTGCAGCGCTGTCCATATGCTCCGTTGGAGGCTACGAAGGTGCCTTGGCCATCCCTTTGCCTGTGCAGTTTGGAGACACAACTATGAGAGAACATGGAGATGTGTCATGCAAGGGCTGGGACAGGACTTTCATCTCTGAGTTTCATGGACCTAGTGTTTTGTAGAGGTTATTGCCTGCTGTGCTATTACTTAAAAGTCACGTTTTAGGTATAATAGGTTATCCTGTGTGGAAGTTTTCTAGTTGCGTATCTGGTCATGTAACTCTAGTGAACAATTAGTCACTGTAGGCACTGGTGTCCCTGCTTTATGTCACATTTCAAAGTGGTTTTGCATGAAAGATTTGCCCAGGTCCCTCTACACTCTCCTGATCGTTCCTATTTGCTTTCCAAACCAAGGACTCCCTGCAGAACCTGCTTTCTCTGCTGCCTGCTTGTCATAAGGTTGCTGTGGGTAACTGTTGCTTTCTGCCCTGCCAACCTTTACTGTTTACTGCCTTCCAGGGATGAGCTTAAACGGCACTATAACCTGGGTCAGTACTGGATAGAGGTGGAGATGGAAGACTTGGCCAGCTTTGATGAAGATCTTGCTGACTATCTGTACAAGCAGCCAGCAGAGCACCTGCAGCTGGTAAGGAGGGAGGAGATGGGCAACCTGGTATGCTGACATTGTCGCATCACGAGACCAGCCCTGACGGTACACTGTAGTACACCTGTAACAGCCTAGTTGTTCCCCTTATAGTTTGAAGAAGCAGCAAAAGAAGTCGCAGATGAAGTCACTCGTCCTCGTCCTTCAGGGGAGGAAACTCTCCAAGACATCCAAGTGATGCTGAAATCGGATGCCAATGCAGCCAGCATCCGCAGCCTGAAGGTGAGGGGAACGTGCTGCCACACTGAGCAGTGAGTGGCAAGGCTTGCTTATGTGGGGATGTGATTACAGGGAAGCTTTTGATACTTGAGCACATAGTACAGGACATGGGTTGTATGCTAACTTACAGGCAGGGATGCTTTGCAACTTAAATGTGACTACAAAGAACTTATTGCTGGCTTCTGTTGCAGGGACATTATTGCTGTTAGTGATGTTCTGCACAGCGTTTTTTCCTTAGTCTGTACTGCTTTGAAATCCACAGGCTTAAGTCATGCAACATTCCTTTACTGCTGTAGAGCAGACTGACACTGTGCAGGCATTTTTGTTCTGGTACTGTAGTCCCATAAATGCAGGGATTGTAGCTAAGAACTGTGTTTCTTTAACTTCTTCAATTTCCCATCCATCCTCCAATGATGGCTTTTCTCACTTTCCCTTCACCTTTTCCCTTTCAGTCTGACCAGATGTCCCACCTTGTGAAGATCCCTGGAATTGTAATTGCAGCAACCCCTGTGAGAGCCAAGGCCACCAGAATAGCCATCCAGTGCCGCAGCTGCCGCAACACCATCACCAACATTGCGGTGCGCCCGGGCCTGGAGGGCTATGCTCTCCCCAGGAAATGCAACACGTAAGGACTGCATGGATACATGTGGCAGGCTGATGGGGGGGGAAAAAAGGCTGCACCCCTTCCTCCTGCTTCCCTTCCATCCCATGTGTGCTGCGGAGTCAGCTCTGTGATGCATAATGCAGGAGCATCTGCACTGCTCTCTGCCTTCTGCCTTCCTGTTGACCTTGTGCCTGTGTGTACCTGTAAACTGGCAAGTTTTAACTCCAGCAGCTGTCTATGGTCATGCTGGTGATGACACTACATGACCAGTGCTGCAAGTTGTCCAGAGACTTCTTTTTATCTTTAGTGCATTTTGCCTGTTGTATCTAAAGGTTCATTCCCGCTTACAGCTGCCCCATAATGCTGTGCTGAGCTGCTGGCCTAACTTCCTATTAAGTTCTTATCTTTTTCAAACAAACTTCTTGCTTCCACATTCCCCCTCCCCAGGGGACTCGTGTTACCTTCTGTAGTAAGGCTTTGCTACTAACCTTCAAAGCCTGCTTTATAGCTCTTGATGTCGATGAGCGCTGAGCTGCTGCTGTGCTGCTGCTCTCACACCAGCTGATCCTGGTGGGTTGTGTCTTAAAGCTCATGCCTTCCAGTATTTGTTTCCTGCGCCTTAACTCTAATGCAGCTTGAGAGGCCTTTGGAATAGGGATCGTTCTTGTGCGTGGTCTGTACAGCGCCTTGCTGCTGATCCTTGACTGCACAAGAGCATCTGCACTCTCATGTTACCCTTCCTGAAAGCCCTGCATGGGGTCAGGCATCAGTAGTGATGTACTGAGATGGTAGCAGGATGTGGAGGTTCTTTTTGTCTCAAAGAGCTTGTAGTTTAGCAAGGCAGATACATCTCAAGAGACTGGAAGGTTGATGGCAGCCTTGTCACATTGCTAATTGCTCTCTCACCAGAAACCACTTAACATTTGTTTCGTGCACGAGGTTATAAAGAAAAATGCCCTGCTGTGTCGCTGAATCTATACTGTTACCTTCTGTGTAATTAATGAATTACCTGCCTCCCTGCTTTTAGCTAGCAGGGGACGGGGGCGAGACAGGGGAAACACTCAAATATCAGCTTGTCTTTGGCTTGTTGTTGTGCATGCTTTTGGCAGCTGTTGTAGGCAACACAGAGGGCTTGGTGAGCCTTTGGTTCAGCCTTATGTGATTGCCCTTCTCACCTGGTGGGCACCGCTTGGAGGGGTGGCTGCTCTGGGCTCTGTCACCACTGTCCCCTCTTCAGGGGTGCTCATAGGGTGGTTGTGGAGTGCCGGCAGCCTCCCCTCATTGGTGTCTCTGCACAGAGAACAAGCTGGCCGCCCAAAATGCCCGCTGGACCCATATTTCATCATGCCAGATAAGTGCAAGTGCGTGGACTTCCAGGTGCTGAAGCTGCAGGAGTCTCCGGATGCTGTGCCACATGGGGAGATGCCCCGCCACTTGCAGCTCTACTGTGACAGGTACCATTGCAGTCTCCCCACCCTCACCCCACTGGGGCCATCCTTTCCTCCATTACCATCTTCTCTGCTTTTCCCTTCCTCCTCATAGGTACCTCTGTGACAAAGTTGTCCCAGGGAACAGGGTCACTATCATGGGCATCTACTCCATCAAGAAATCTGCCCATAGCAAGAACAAAGGCCGTGACAACGTGGGTGTGGGCATCCGAAGCGCCTACATCCGCGTGGTGGGCATCCAGGTGGATACGGAGGGATCAGGTGAGGGCTGCTTTTAGTGCCCATCTGGTCTGTGTGGTGCTGGGAGAGACCCCTGTCTGAGCACAGTGGTCCCTTGCCATGCACTGCATGCAATCACAAACTGGGTCCTTCTCTGATGCTTATATAGCAGAAGGCTCAAGCCGATTCAAGGGTTTAAGTTGCCCTGGATGCTCTATAGTCATATCCTGTATCACTTTTTCTCAGTGATATTAAATGAGGAGGCTTCAGCCTGAGTCCTTCAGGGTATTTAAGTTGCTTTTATCTTATTGATCTTAGTGGGAATCTGCTAAGCCATCCCTGAGGATCCAGGCTGCAGACGATGGTTAAATTTGAGCTATGTATTGAAAACATTGCCCTGACTGTAATTCTCCCTCTGGTTCCTCCAGAGCTGCTTTGCCCAAGATCCTTGTTTTTTCCTACCAGCCTCTAAGTACACAGCCTGCCTTGCTGGGATAGCAACTGCCTGCCCTCTCCACGCTTCCCCACTGGCATGATCTCAAGAAGGGGTTTTGGGGGTAATGGGTGTTTGGGGGGAGTAATGTAATTTACTTTAAAGAACATCCATTCGCTCACTGCTGCATCGCACAAACATTGTGTGCAGGACACAGCGTTGCTGGCTCGGTAACCCCTCAAGAGGAGGAGGAACTTCGTCACCTTGCTGCCATGCCCAACATCTACGAGACCATCGCCAAGAGCATCGCGCCTTCCATCTATGGCAGCACCGACATCAAGAAGGCCATTGCCTGCCTCTTGTTTGGAGGCTCCCGCAAGAGGTGGGGAGAAGTCATCCTGGTGGAGGGAGTGGTGGCAGGGGTGTCATTCATGGCACAAAGCCCTCGTATGGTCTTCTGGCACTTGGTTATTAGCAGTGCTTGGTTATCAGAATCAAGGCTCACCATCTCTCCTCCCTCTCTTCCTCCCATCCTGTCACTCCAGGCTCCCGGATGGGCTGACCCGCAGAGGAGACATCAACTTACTGATGCTGGGTGACCCCGGCACGGCCAAGTCCCAGCTGCTGAAGTTTGTTGAGAAGTGTTCGCCCATTGGGGTAGGTGGTTTGAGAGACCCTCTTGTAGTGCAGCTTGTTTCTTCCTTCTGCTCCTTGCACAGCATGGAAGACCAAACCATGGTCACAGTAGATACCTATCAGTGCATTCACAGCTGGCTGGCAGGGGTGTGAACTGTTAATTCTGGTGCTGGCTTGGAAGAGATGGGGTGCAGGATGTAGGACAAAGGAGGGAAGGGGAAGCAGGTGATGCCTTTCATTATGATCTGAGCCAGACTATTTGCAGACGTCCGAAGACGTGACTGGTGCTGTTGTTTATTGTTGAGATTTGATCAGTGGAGATGCTGGCTGGTCAGGACAAATGAAGTTGACTGCATCTCAGGCACGGACCTCCAGGCTGAGCCCAGGCATGAAATTATATTTTCAGCTGTGTTTTCTTGTAGTCTCTATTAAACTCAGCCTCTGACTGCATTGTTGCCTCCGGAGGGGAACAAACCTAATACAGCAGACCACCAAACAATGAATCACTCCCTGTTCTGTGCTTAATACTTGTGTTTGTGTGTCTGCAAGCCCTCCGGTGCGTCACAGCTTCTTGTTCCGAGGCCTGGGGCTAGGCAATAGTTGGCTCTGTACACTGCTGGTCTGCTTCCTATATGTGGAGATCCTTGTGTTTCCTCTGGGTTTTGTGGTGCTGGGGGTGCTTTGTCCTCTAGCTGGAGCAGCAGGCTCCTGGGTCCTGCAGCAGCTGATGTGCTGTCCCTTTCCTTGTCCCGCATGCCACTAGGTGTACACCTCTGGGAAGGGCAGCAGCGCTGCTGGTTTGACGGCCTCGGTGATCCGGGACCCTTCCTCCAGGAATTTCTTCATGGAGGGGGGAGCCATGGTGCTGGCGGATGGAGGAGTGGTGTGCATTGATGAGTTCGACAAGGTACCCATGGCACTGCCTGTGTGGGAGAGTCCTTGGGCTGACACCTTCTCCTGGGAGAGCCCAGAGCCGCAGGGGAGGGCCAGGGGATGGGGCTGCAAGGGAATTGTGGTTACATCCTGAGCTCTTGGGAAGAAGTCCTCACAGAGCTTCCCCTTGGGGGGCAGCATCAGTGGGTGTGTATCTGGGGTCTGGTGGGGGTGACTGATGATCACTTCGTTTTCTCCTCACCTCGTTTCTCTCACTTTGGATGGGAAGATGCGGGAGGATGACCGCGTGGCCATTCACGAGGCCATGGAGCAGCAGACCATCTCCATTGCTAAGGTGAGCTGTGAGGGGGTTTCTGAGAGATGGCGGTCACGCTCTGCCATTACAGAGTCCAGGCAGTGTTTTTGATGGTCACTGTTTGATCTGAGACCACTCAGCCCTACCTGTAGGCTTTGGGTTGTCTTCTCTCAAATAGCCTCAGCAGGACTGAAACAAGCTTCCTCTGTTCTGCCTGTCCTCTGCTCTAGATGTAGTAGTTCTGCTGATGTCAGATCCTACAGTCACTTCTTTTCCTCCTTCTCCTCCACCTCTTCTACAGAGGCTGCCTGACATCCTGGTGCCTGATCTCTCAAATCACGGTTTCTCTTAATCTCTACTGCTCAGCTTCTTTTGGTAGCACCTCTGCTCCCTCCTGGTTCCCCTGTTTCACCCCTTAGCTATTGAGTCCCTGGTAACGGCACCCACCGCTGCTGTCCCTCTTGCCTCTGCTACCTGCATACCCAGTGCTTTGCACCAAGACTGCCCAAGGCGACTCAGCCCCAGCCACCCAGTGTCTTGCTCACATTGCAAACGTGGGGTGGGGTCTTGTGTGTCCTTGCCCTTGGCATGAGGTTTTAAGTGAAACTAGTGAGTGCTCAAGTGTCAGCTGAAGCCAGTCCTCCAGAAGGCCTTGTGGGTCCAGCCCGAGGTAGTTCCTATGCTGACCCCTTTCCAAGGAGGAGCCATTACAGAGCAATTGGGTTTTATTTAAATGCAAGTGATTGAGGAGGAGTCCTTGCAGACTGCTTTGGACTTTTAGCTATGATTTAATAGCCCCCTAGCCCTGCTGTGAGATGGCTGTGGTCTTGACCCCATCATTTCTCCTTCTGCCTGCAGGCAGGAATCACAACCACACTCAACTCCCGCTGCTCAGTGCTGGCAGCTGCCAACTCTGTCTTTGGGCGCTGGGATGAGACCAAGGGCGAGGAGAACATTGATTTTATGCCCACCATCCTGTCCCGATTTGACATGATCTTCATCGTCAAGGATGTGCACAATGAAGAGCGAGACATGGTGGGTCAGGCTCTATGGGTGCAGCTGGGTCTCGTGATGCACTACTTTTTTGGGAGGGGGAGGTACTGTGGTTCCCGCTGCCTGACTGATGTCCGCTCTTGTAGACACTGGCCAAGCACGTGATGTCCTTACACGTGAGTGCCTTGACGCAGACCCAGGCTGTGGAGGGTGAGATTGAGCTGAACAAGCTGAAGAAGCTCATCTCCTTCTGTCGGATGTGAGTGACTTCTTGGCAGTGCCCGGGCTGCACGGTGGGAGGCAGTGGTGAGAAGCAAACAGTGCAGCTGATGCTTGCAAGCACTCTATCTGCATGACCTTATTTAATGCCTGCCTTGAGAAGCAAGAGCAGCTCACAACAGTGCCACAGCGTGGACCAAGGAAGCGAGGGGTGCCCGGGGACCCCCTGCACAGGGGGACCCTCTGTGGTGCTGCTGCCTTCCAGCTCCCATCCGTCCTTGCAGGAAATGTGGCCCTCGGCTGTCAGCGGCAGCGGCGGAGAAGCTGAAGAACCGCTACATCCTGATGCGGAGCGGCACTCGCCAGCACGAGCAGGAGAGCGACCGCCGCTCCAGCATCCCCATCACCGTGCGGTGAGCAGCACTGCCCTCCTTGTCCTACCAGAACCCTCAGGGGTGGGGTTGTACCGCTGGGACTCACCTCGCATATCCCGGGAAGTGGATTAGTGGGGTGCTGGGTGTTGGGGGAGCTCTCTGAACAGGGCAACACTGGCGGTGCCTGGGGTGTGGTGAGCAGGGTGTCAGGGGGAAGGAGGAGACCCATCGGAGCTGCAGTAGAAAGCAGGGAACATCTTCGGTTGTAGGCAACTGGAGGCCGTGGTGCGCATTGCTGAGTCCCTGGCAAAGATGAAGCTTCAGCCCTTCGCCACGGAGGCGGATGTTGAGGAGGCCTTGAGGCTCTTCCAGGTGTCCACGCTCGATGCAGCCATGTCGGGCAGCCTGTCAGGTGAGGGGGAGATGCGCTGTGCCAGAGGCACATGTTGGGCCTGGCTGTTGAATACAACGAGAGATGAGCTCCCCTCCCAGGACCGGGGGGCAGGGAGTGGTACCAGCCACCCCAGTCACATGCTGGACCTATATTTTGAGCAAAGTTAAAGGGATTAGTGCTTTTCCCAAGAAAGGTTGGGCCAGGTGATCCTTGAGGCCTCTTCCAACCTGTTATTCTGTGATTCTATGAATGCCTGTGGCAGCAAGGCACCATCATGGCCAAGGAGCTGTGGCTCAGAATGGCAAATGACACCAAGGGTCTCCACCTGTCATGAGCAAGGGAGGGATGGTCTGGCCCCTTGTGGTCCAAAGGCTATAGTCTGCTGCTGGAGGTGATTCCCCAGCCTGTTTGTCCTCTAACATCTTTCCCTATGGGGCTGGAGGCAGCGTTTCCTTGAGAGGCAGTGTGGCACAGTCTGATCCACATTCATCTGTGTCTTTGGAGCTTCACCACCTTTGATTGTGGATTTGCTCCTGGGTTCTCTAGAATCTTGGAAACATGCAGGTGTGGTGGGAGACACAGGAGATGGGCACCCTGGCTTCGAGGGTGACGCCTGGGTGCCACAGAGAGCTCACACAGCCTTTCCCTCCAGGGGCAGAAGGCTTCACGACACAGGAGGACCAAGAGATGCTGTCCCGCATTGAGAAGCAGCTCAAACGCCGCTTCGCCATCGGCTCTCAGGTGTCGGAGCACAGCATTGTCCAGGACTTCATGCGGCAGGTAGGCCAGGGACTGCGTGGTTGGGCTGTGAAACCAGGGACCCCGGGCTGCTGCTCAGGGGAGTGAAGTCCATTCCCTAAGGCTGAGATCCTGCCCTTGAAACCGGAACTGTTTTGATTTGTGACACCGGCTGTGGTCAGACTGGAGTAGTGAAAAGGGAGCGTCGGCACATGGTGCTGCTGGGTCCTGTGTCCCCCCAGGGAGGCATAGCCAGGCTGGGGGTGCTGGTGAGCTTTCCCTCCCGGCTCATCTTCCCCTGCTCTCTCCTTTTCCAGAAATACCCAGAGCACGCCATCTACAAGGTGCTGCAGATGATGATGCGGCGGGGGGAGATCCAGCACCGCATGCAACGCAAGGTCCTCTACCGCATCAAGTGACCTCCCTGTCCCACATGACGCAAGGGAAGCGCTGGTACCTGACACCTGCCCAAATGCAGGCACAGTGCCCTGTGGGGCTCCTGGAAGAAGCTTTTCCTTGGGAAGCCAAACAGCCTGTCCCACCTGAAGCAGGGTTTGGGGTGGTCAGGGTTCTCCTGTCACAGTACACGTTGATGTTTCTTTGAACTCCAAAAGCTTTTAGTTTGTATTAAAATAAAAACTTATTTGTACCCCAGGATATATTCACTTTCACCTTCAAAGGTGGTGCAGGATTTTGCAAAGGCATCCCTCCTGCTCACCCTGTGTTGGCCAGTGCCCACCCTGGGGACTCCCGCTGAGGCAGGGCATAGCCTCATGGGCAGCACCAGCAGCCTGGAAGGCAGAAACTCATTTCTCAGTGATCTGTCTGTAAAGGCATAAATCCTGTTGGTGCAGGCTGCCCTTTTGGGCTCAGCGGTTCAGAGGCACCTTACCCAGTCACTGCGTGCAGGCTGCTGCTATCTTTCCTATGTGACAGCAGCAGTGAAGGTAATGCGCTTCTGTTCTCTGCTTCAGATCTGCTTTTAGCTTATCCCTCCTCTCCAAGGGCTACAGCAGCAAGTGCTTTACCCTGCAGTGTAAAGAGGTGCATGAAAGCATTGCTGGAGGCATCAGCAGAGCCCCCTGATTGCCCCCGTGAGGATGGGAATATGGAGTGATGTCCAAGAGCTGTATACCCTCCTCCACCTATGCTCTATCACCTCCTTATGCCAACAGCCATAGGGGAGGGTTTTCCCACTTGCTAGGAGCCTCTCTGGGCTGTGAGTTCTGGGTGGACTTTTGCAGCCACTCGCCTTTCTGTGTTTGCTGTGTGACCTTGCACTTGTCAGGCTGCAAGTTTTTATCACTACTAGCAAAGAAGTGTTAGCTCTGAAGAGGTAAGGTGTGAGTAGGTCACTTCCTTGTCCTCCCAGGGCCAGCTTGCATGTGTGAGAGCACTGGTTGGGCTTTCTGAAGACAGTGCAGTGTGCGGCACTGCAGGCAAGTGAAAACACTTCCTGTCTGCAAGTGACCTTCAGGCTGAGAAACATCCCAGGAGAGGCTTCATTAGCAAAGAAACGTTCAGGGCCAGCAGAGGGTACCAGAGCACTGAGGATGCTGGGCTGCGGCTGTGCACAGAGCTCCCTTCTCCTTAGAGAGGGGAAACCAAGGGGTCCCTTTGGGCTGGGTGATGGGGTGAAGGGTGCACCCAGCCTTGCAGATGTCCCACAAGGGCAGTGCTCCACTGCAACCCCTGTGGGGTTCAACAGCATCCCTCTTTGCTTTGGTCTGGGTGTTCCGAGAAGTGCACAGTGAACTGACGTGGCTGGAGGTGGTGGTAGGGTTTGGGGTCTGTCTGGAGGGGCTGGTGCAGTGGTGGCCCTGGTGAGACTGGTTGCACATTGGAGAAACAGCCTCCTGGTCTTCATCCTCCAGTTTTTTCAAGAGGAGCTGGCCTTTGTGGAGGGCTGGAGGGGAGAGGAGGCTGGAACAAAGCCTTCCATGGGATAGGCAGGGATAGGTCTCCAGAAACCTCACCCCAGTGATTTTATTGCCCTGTATCACAGCGCTTCTTGGAGCTGGTGATGCTGCGGCAAAAGACACTGTCTCTCCCCAGCCTGCTTCCTGATTGGGAGGCAGGGCTGGAACAAGAGAAGGATGCAGCTGCCGTCAGCTGCTGCTCCATGGAGAGGATCAGCTCCATGGAGAAGGAATGAGTGGATGTGGGAATAATAGGGCAACATTCTCACCTGGAAACTGAAATTCCCACAGCTGACTATCTGAAAGCATCCCGCCTTCTCACAAGCTTCTGCACCCCTGATCAAGCACTTGATATTGCAGCATCAGGAGGTGGCCCATTAAAGCAGCATCAACACAGCCCCAAAGCAGCAGCATAGTGTCTTGCCACATCCCATGTAGCATGGTAGCAACTGGTCCTACAGGTCTCTCAGCCCCTGCTACCTTTCCACAGTACCTCTGTCCTTGCTTTGGAGATGCTGACAGTACTTACCTATCTGTGGTCCTTCCAGAGGTGCAGCAATAGCAAAGCAAACAGGGACGTGAGATATGGAATCAGTAACCACAGCCTGCTCTTAATGCTGGTTCTGGAGGAGGCTATGAGCTCTGTTCCCAGGCTTGGAAAGAGCACCCAGCAATGGAGAGGGGCTGGATAGGGAGAGAGCATCCTGGGGAGGGGAACAGTCCAAAGGGCTCTGTTTCCATCACGTTTCTTGTTCCCTACCCTTCCCTCCACAGGCATATCCCCAGCCTTTCTCCATGATCTTTGCTCTATGCTGCAGCAGAAGCTCATGGCTGGATGTCAGTTCCTGTCTGCCGGTGGTGGTGATGTGGTGCTCACAGGTTTGAAAAGAGCCAGCATCTCACAGTACATGGGGCTGTGCTGGGCGTTGGCAGGTGTGGAGGTTGGAAATCCTTTTTGTTAGGTTTTTTTTTCTGTTGTTTTCATGGTATGAAAGAGAGCAGAGGTATAATTCTGTGACAGGGATCAGAATGATTGATCTCTCCGTGTTATGAAATGTGTTGATTATATGGTACTAGGTTATGTAAGCGTACGTATGGTTTCGAACAACATTGTTTAGCAGCTGATGTATGCAGCTTTATCAGAAGAAACGTGTTGATGTGCACAAATCTTGGAACTCGAGATCATTGATTACTAATAGCTTGTTTTGGATGTTGCACTGGAAACTTTGTGAGGAGCAGCAGCTTTCAGTTGGGTGGATGCTTGGCGATACCTACTTGATAAGGGACTGGTGGTCCTCCTGCTGAAGGTGAGCAGATCTTTCCTCAAATGATAGCTACTAGGTAAAGGACTGGTCATCCTTCTGGTGAAGGTGTCAATTTTTTTGTCATTCCTGAGATTCTTGCTTGCTGAGACTTGCTTGGGATGACCAAAACCACTGTTCTCCAGTCTGATGCTAACAGAGAGAGCAACACCAGCCACACTTAGCCACTTCACATCTGAGCAACACAGCATTCACTTACCTGGCCTACCACCTGACCTTGTCCCTTACCTTAGTGCTGTGTCACTGGCACAGGAAGCCCGTTCCTCAACCTTGGCTTGTCCTCCTGGGAAGTACAATTGGAGAAGTGTAACCACCCCAAACCAGGCAGCTGCCAGGGGTGCTCAGGTGCCTTTGATTCGAATCTTGGGCTGGTATAGGAGCCACCCACCTCTTGCCACAGTGAATTATCCCCCAGAGAACTTGCAGATTACATGTAATTCTGCATGAGATGTGTTCATCTGTGTGAGAGGAGGGGAGTTTCTGACTCAAAAGAGATTCAGTGCACTGGGCTCTTCCCAGCCTTTTTGGCTCTCCATGAGAAGACTGGGTTGGGGTTCATCTGACCAGGCATCAAGAGCTGTGTCTTGAGCAAGGTACTCTCTGTGTCTTGCGCAGGGGAATGAGCACTTTTGTTTTATCCAAAGTAAAAGTTCAAGAGGAACCAGGCAAGCTGTGTCCTAATTGCATTTGTTTGCTCTCTGTTGACTACAAAAATGGGTCAGGACAACTAGACTGAGCAGGTATTTTTGCCTCAAAGGTGTCTCAAACTGGGGAGATGTGCACGTCCTTCCTTGTGTGCTGCAGTGCTGCATCAGAGGGGGAGGGCTTTGGTGAAGGCTTGCTTTAGGTTCTAATTTTGGGGCAGCTTCACTAGGTTTGATTCTCTCCTTGTACACCAAGCTCATCAGAATGCCTCTGTGGGAATGTCACCGGAGCTCCACTATTGTAAAATCCAGCAAAACTGAGTCATCACATCTGCACTGCTTGGATCTCTTCCACCTCCATGTAGGATGAGAGCTGTTGCAATGCAGCAACCTAACCTCTGAGTGTGTTGTGTCACTTCCCCCATAAAATAAAACAAAGCCGAACTGCAGAGTCCTGAGGGCTGTTGCTCAAGGATGTGAGATAAACACGGGCTAGTAGAATATGCCGATAAGGGCAATGTGAGAAACAATCCGAGCTGATCCACCAAGCACCAACTGCAGATGAAGGAAGACTCAGCTCCTTTCCCCTTTCTGCCACTGACTTACTGGGCCAGTTGAGCAAGTGACTTCCTCTTGCCTGCTCTGGATAATAACCTTTTTGGAGCACAGATAGCCTCTTACCCCCATTTTGTGTAGTACCTGACACAACAGCAGCCCAATCTCAGTGTCAGTTAACCTGCTGATACAAATGACACTAAATGTTCTAGGGTCTCGCCAGCCCTCGCCAGACTGAGAAATGATCTCCCAGATGCAAATAAATGCTTGTGCTTTGCTCTGGACAGTGCCAAGAGCCGAAGGGAGAAGTTTTGGGGGGAAGACCATCATGCAGCAATGCTACACTGCCATAACATCACCCTGCAGAACGGTGCACGTGTCACGGGTCTGGGTGCCTGTGATGTGGTCTGCTGAGCAGGGGTGTCTCACGTCGAGTTTCAGGTCCTTTAGAAAGTCTGGGTAATGGCCTGTATCCCCATGTCCTGTGTGGGGAGTCTGGCCAGAAATGCCAGGCAACACTGATTTATATGCCCTTTGCACAACAGGCTTTTGGATCCTCATAGAATCAGCCAGCTTGGAAAAGACGTTCAAGGATCATCAAGTCCAACCATTATCCCAGGACTGCCAAGGCCACCGCTAACCCATGGCACTGAGGGCCTCATCTACACGGTTTGTGAACACTTCCAGGGATGATGATTCCACCATTCCCTGGGTGTTCCAATGCCTGTTCCAATGCCTGAGCACCCTCTGTGTGAAGAAATTGTTCCTAATATCCAATCTGAACCTCCCCTTGAACAGCTTGAGGCCATTTCCTCTTGTCTTATTGGGCAGAGCAGGGAGAAGAGACCAACCCCACCTCTCTCCATCCTCCTTTCAGGCAGTTGTAGAGAGCGATAAGGTCCCCCTGAGCCTTCTCCAGACTAAACACCCCCCAGTTCCCGCAGCCATTCCCCATCATACTTGTGCTCCAGACCCTTCATCAGCTCCATTGCCCTTCTCTGGACCTGCTCCAGCACCTCAATGTCTCTCTTGTGAGGGGTCCAGAACTGAACACAGTGTTTGAGGTGCAGCCTCCCCAGTGTCCAGCACAGGGGGATGATCACTGCCCTGGCCCTGCTGCCACACTATTGCTGATACAGGCCAGGATGCTGTTGGCCTTATTCAGAATGAAAGCAGGAGCATTATCCTGCCTGCCTCGATCAATGTACCCATGAAATGCTTGCTGAGCGGAAATCAGGTCTATCCACAGCTGGCCACATGCTGTGTGCTCATCAGCATCCAGCACCTCTGTGGTATAAATAGGCATCTATAAATAGGGACGTAGGCATCTTTCCTTTCTGGAAAGCCTTCACTTGATGGGATCTGTCAGGTCTCAAACTGCACCTGGTACTGTGTGCACTCTGTCACAAATGATCATAAAGATGAGCTTCAGTATATCACTAGGTGTTGAACACACAGAGCTCAAGATATTTGTAAGGTTGTTAGAGTTACAGTTGACAAGTCTCCTAGCATACATATAATAGCACCATCCTAGACCCTTGCACCAGTGTAAGGTGCACATACAACATTATCAGTTGTCTTCTAGCTGTGTTTTGCAATGAAAAGGTATTTGGTGGTCTGACCAGGAGTGCAGAGACTGTCACCAGACTGGCAGGTTTGCCATCCTTGTGGGTCCAGCTTTCCAAAACTTCAGTGGAGAAACCAGGACTTCTCCTTTTGTCTCTTGCACTGGGAAAAGGGTAGCATTAGGTCAGAGAACCAGCTGAGAAGGAGAAGCCCAGCATTTGAGTCCCTGCTCTATGAGAAAAAGCAGAAGACCTATTTGTTCGTGGCTCACGCTGCATGCCTAACCTTTCTTGCTCCTCAGAGGATAAAATGGTTTCCTGTTTATTCCAATGGGCAGCTGTTGTATCCACAGGGGAGACCAACACTCATGGTTAATATGGCTGATGTCCAGATACGTTTTGCAGAAGCTGCTTGTTTGTTTCCTGGGCCGTCCAGCAGCTGCTGAATGTCCTGTCTTTGGGAATAGGAGTCTCCCAGGCAATTCTCAGATGCCTGAGCATGGGAGAGGACTTGCTCTCCTCACACTGGGATCAGCAAGCAGGAAGATGGTCCTGAGAGTTTCTTCAAACTGTGCTGTCTGCTGGAGTATATCAGGAGTTATAGGGCCTCCTTCATCTGGTTCATCTGTGCACCAGGGACATCCCGCATCGCTCAGGGGAGAGTGGCTTGGGGTCTCATAACCTCAGCAGATGCTGCTGGACATGAGGTGGGGTTGCTAAAGCTATTGAACATCCTGGGCCATTGAGGGAAAATCCTCAATGTAGCCAGTGACCAGGCAAGGGAAGTCCAGGGACTTGGAGGAATACTAGCACCATGGGAGCTGCTCCTCAGGCTGCTTTTGTGGTCACTTGGGCAGAATAGTGTCCAGGGATGCAGAGGATGAAGTCACTGGCAGATTCCCTGCCAGATATGCAATCACCATAAGATGTTTTTCCATCAGCGTGGAAGAGACAGTTAAAATTCAACGCCTTTGGGAATGAAGCATCAAGGACAATCAAATACAGGAGAAAGACAAAGCCTACTGCCTTCTGTGTCTATCTGTTTCTCTTTTGACATCAAGAGCACTCCACATGTTTGCTTTCCTTCTTTACCTCTGCCTGGCAGGGCTGTGTTGGCTGTTCGTGTTTTTAAATGCCACAGTGACCCAGATTTGGAACAGGCAGGTAGTGATCCAGGCAATGGGTTTGTATCTGACTACTTATGCAGTCAGCTATGAACTGCTGAAATGGAAAGAAATCAAAGTCTAATATCCAGTGACCCATACGCAGGCATCAGAGTCACCATCACTCTGGAACTGGGGCACTGAGACACAGGCTGCGAAGTGGAGCCATGGTGAGCTAGCTTAATGAATCAGTCATGCCCCCTACTCAAGCAATACCTGGTACCAGCCCTGTATCTACTCATTAGCATTGCTTTTCAATAGCACCTACTGTCTCCAGGCTGGGAAGGAGGCTGGCTCGTGGGCACTGCAATAACCTAGGGCTTTGAAGAACCCCTACTGAAGTGGTAATTTGTTTTAAGCATTTGTTTTGACCTGTTTTAAGCAGGTTTACCACCTGCTTATTGCATAAGAAAGGATGCGGATGGTTCTGCTCTGGGTCCCACAGTGAGCAGCAAGAGGTTGGTGGAATCTGTACAGCCCAAATTGCTCTAAATAAGCTAGCTTCTCTGATTTCTCTGGTCACTTTTGTGGGTTCCCTCATGTGCAAGTGACATGCAGGCAGTCCATGTGCGAATATCGATGGGTGCTGGTGGAAGCAGCAGGAATACAAGGCTAACAGGGGCTGCTGAGAAGCAAGAGGAGAGAGATTTTGTGTAACCCATGCCTGTGCAATGTCACTCCTCAGTCCTAAACTGGTTCCTAGTCTCAGCAGTGACTTGGCACCTTGCAATCAGTAACACATCTACCCTTTCAGATCCTTTGGTGGTAGAGGAGTCTGGTCATCCCTCCTGTAGAGGGGGGAGTTGGGGCCCAGGAGAAGAGCATGTCTCAGCCCCAGGTGCCCAAGATTTAACAGTGAAGAGGGGTGAATGATATGCAGCTTCTTCAATCGCAGGCTCTGCTCGTGAGGATTTCCTTCATCTTACAAATGCCACATCCACAGCATGTTTTAATCCTCCTGAACTCTCCCCTGCTTTTTTAAGAGGCAGAGAAACGTGTGCCATGAGTTTTCACCTCCGTGATGCTCCCTTCCTTCTGTTGTTAGCTTTTTTTGTTTTCCCACCTTTCTTCTGCCTCAGTCCTTCCTCTCCTGGTGGGCTGAATCCCAGCCCTTTGTGTGGAACACCCTTGCTCCGCGGTGAATAAATCCTCCCTGAAGAGTTTTGCCTGACTGATCTATATTTGCTGCTGCTTCAATTATGTCTCCTCAGCAACTTTAATGAAATGAAAGCTAATTTCCCTCTTCATGCAATTAATACTAATTTGTGGCAGGATAGTCTTCCTAGCGCTGATTTCCCAGGTTCCACCCTCAGCCCCTGCACTAGCAGCAGCAGTGTGCCATGCTAACCTCCATGCTAGTGTCCCCTCCCTGCCCCTTGCCTCTTCTCATCCTGTCTTGTGCTCCTTGCCCTGTGCCCATTTCCTGTGGTGTGTGCATGGCCTCATCCTGTGCATTTCCTCAGCTCCTGCTCAGTGCTCACCCAGCCACCCCTCTGGGGCCCCCTCCACAACCATCTGCCCTTTCTGCTGGATGCTACACTCCATTGCTTCCCAAAGCTGCTCACTGTGTGTATGAGTTGGCTAGAACACATAGACAGGCAAGTGACGGTGGTGCTGTGTCCCTTCCATGCTTTCAGTCAAGAGGAAAGTAGGAATGACCCCAGTTAAAGAGCAGCTCAGAGCTGTTATGATTGTTGGTGGCAATCACTTTTATTGCAGCAGGGTTTCAGGAAGAATGTGGATCTGAGCCTCACTGTCTGGAAAGAAAGGAGTCTCTGCTTCAGTGCGTTTCAGCCAAATACATTGACAAATAGCAGAGGTGAGGACTGTAATATGTTAGCGAGAGAAAAAGTGATTGCAGTGCTTCCCTGCAGAAGGTAAATGGGTTTCTGCTTGAGTGTAAATTAAACATCAGAGGAATGATGATCTTACGAATGAAACACAACACCTCCAGGGGCTTAGTCCTGTATCAGCCACTAATTTACTACGTGACCTTCAGTATTTCATTCAAGCTCTCTCTACCTCGGTCACTTCTTGTGTCAAACAAGCCCAGTGACAAATTCCTTTCCCGCAGAGGTCTTGTGAGGACTATGCATCTCCATGTGATCCTCACAGGATACATCGAAGGCAGCGTGTTTTCTCACCGAGACCGCATTTAATATGCCCGGTGATGTAATGTGGCACATTCGCTCACTGATGCTAAGCCTGGAGCCTCCCACTCAGAGCCTGTCCCACCCGCCTCATGCGAGGGCGTGTGTTGCCCTTCTGCAGCACAGTTCCTTCCTCTCCCCCTGCTTCCCTGGGTATCTTTTTAGCCTCCCTCACACCTCCTCCCTTGCCATAGCATGCCGGTCTTCAAAGGCAAGCCCTTGCCTCAGCACAGATGGGCACAGCCGATCGCTTCCCTTTAAAGGGAGACGTTGCCTCAGCAACCAAAGTTTTGAAGTTGGGCAAAGTTCTAGGGGGAAAAAAAAGAAAAAGCCCAACTAATTGTGATGGGAAATGACACCGGGAACAAATGTACCGCGTTGCCATGGCAACCGGAATACTTGCACGGAACTTGGTGTTTTGAAAATATAAAAAGACTGTGCTTCAAGCGAGTCCAACCAACTTAATGCCTTTGTCAGGTAGCTGCACAGCGCCAAGTGTCTGGTGTTTATGTTTTATACCTGGCGTGCGAGCCACTCCGGCACTTCTGAAATGGAAGCAGCTTCTGCTCTCAATCCAACAGAGGACTATTTGAGACTGCAGGTTTTTTCTGGGCTGCCCCGTCTGGTATTGATCTGTTGGGGTTACAAAGTCCATCGGTTCTTGGTTGTCTTGGTTTCCACATCTGCATTTTATCCGCCGTTTCATTTGGTGCGCTTTCATTCCACAGAGTCTGGGCTGGAGACAGCAGGTGATTTGTTCAAAAACATGAACCTTTTTCCTAGTCCCACAGTAATCCAAGCCTTTCCTCTGGGTCCTAAGGTGTGTGAGTGGCTCTCAGGGGCCGCAGCCTGCTCTGTTTAGCTCTGTGAGCTGAACCAAATATGATTTTTCTCCATTGGGATTTTTCTCCATTTTCTCCTAATTATAGTGAGGAAGAGGAATAACCAGCCTGAGGGCAAACCCGTGCCTGTTGGACAGACTGTCTTTGCAAACCCAAAGGTGAACCAGGATCTTGTAAGTCTGTAAGAACATACAGATCTTGAGTCCCTCACCATTTCCTCTAGAAAGTCCTTTATTCTTATATGGCATCTACTTGGCAGGGACTTCCTGTGGCCTGGGAAGCTGGGAAGAGCAGGAGGAGAGAGGAAAACCGTGTTTCAGTGGTCTGTTGCTGTTATTCTTCACTGCCTCAGGCAGCCAGCCCTCTGGTAAAAGCCGTATAGGTAGGAAAAGGGCTGTGAGATGGGAAGCAACCGTTGGTCCAGTCTTGAGAAGATTAAGTCCCAAATGGCTCATAGGAGGAGGGGTATTCTTAGTATTTAATGGAGAAATAATCTGGGGCCCTGACACCACACTTCATACCATGCCAATGGACCCTTACTGAAAGCTGAGCATGGGGGGCATCTTTCTCAGCTGGGCAGAGCCAGCCAATGCCTTTGGCAGAGTCAACTCTGCTCTGTTGGCAGGAAAACAGCCCAGCTGGGGACCCACCATGCTGTGGGTGCAGCGAGGCCACCGATGGACCCCCATGTGCAAGCCTGGGCTGGGTACCTGCACAGTCATCATGCCGTGAGGGCTTCCCATACTAGGCTGGGCCACAGTTCAGAAATCATGTTCTACCATCGTCCGTGAAGACCTTCTGTTTTGCCTCACCCGCTGGAGTGTACGCTTCTATTGCCCAATCCACCCCTGCATCTTGTCATCTGTGGTTCTGCTGCATCTTTGTTAGCCTCCTCCCCATTGCCCTGGGTGGTCCAGCATTGGCTGCTGTTACTTGAAGGCTGTGGGAGTGACCTAATTTGGAGAGATTGTGGAAGGAGCATCGGGAAGCCCACAGGGAAGCAGGGATTTCTGTGCTCCTTGGCAGGAGCTCAAGCCACGTACCCAACCCCTGCAGCTCCTGGGCTCTCTTCCCTGGGTCACCTACTCCCCTGGTGATACATACCCCGCATGTACATCTCACCCCGAACTGCTCGTCTCCAATTAGAGTATGAAGGAGACGGTTTATCCCAAGTGCTTTGGGGAGGGCGTCACTGTTCTTAACTTAATTACTTGGCGTTGCAAAGGTTTTCTAGTCTCTCATTTCCCCTTGACAGTTTTATTGTGGAAATATATTTTACTCTGGGCTCTCTCCTTTGTGTTTCTGTATGGCGTTTACAATAGGGGCTCCTCAGTGCCTCTTCTCAAACAGCTCAAATGAGACATTGGCTTTGGACAAAACATGCAGCTGGCTCCAAGGAGGCAAGCAGAGAGATGCAGTGACTGTTTCATAAGGACACACTGGGCTCAGCCACAGCTCCCCAGCCTTCAGTGCCCTACCTGCCTATTCTTCTCTTGGCCTTGACATCTGCAGCAGCATAAAGGGAGAGGACCAGCTCCATGCCTGGTGCCAGGTTCCTCTTTGCAGCAGTGCCTTCTCAATGCTATTTGGGACCGTAGGGCTATGAGCTTTGTCCTTCATATGAGTGTCCTCTGCTACTCTGCCTAATTTCTGCTTCTTACCGACTGTTTGAACAGAGCCATGGCGATGCATGGAAAGTTACAGTACTTACCAGCAAATGAACATGGGATCTGGAGAAGGGTGCAAGAAGAAATGGAAAGGACATGAGGTCACTTTAAATATTTACTTGAAGTGGAGCCCTTGATCTGAACTTGTTTGATGTCCATGGCAGTTTTCCTGGAGACTAATCCCACAATTACATGATTTAGACACTCTATCAAATCCACAATCATCAGTACCTTTGGGATTGTTCCAGTTTACCAGAAGAGCACTTGCTTGTGCTCAGGCCTCCAGCAATCCCATTCAGGAGCTTTATTTTGCCCCCTAAGGACTAAATATGTTTCTGAGACCCATACTTAACCGACTCAGAGGGGCAGAAGCCTCTTCTCAATATAATTCTATAGAATTAAAAAGGAAAAACCTATTTCTGGCAAGCACCATTTACAGAAATTAAAGTATGGCCCTGCCCACGATTTTGTTTTGTTATTTTTGTTATTGTGCATGGCACAAGAGTATCACAGTTACCATAGGATGGACAGGGCATTGAAAATAGATGGTGCGTACCCCAGCCTGCACCAGCCACCCTGCCCCAGTGGCTTTCAGGGAGTGGGGTCTGTGTTGGGTGTTCAGATAAGGAGTGAAGGTTGGTTTCATGCTGTGTTAGTATTTTCCCTGGGGCTGTAGTTTGCATTAGTAGGGATGAGTAAAGCTGTATTGGTGGGAATGAAGCAAAAATGGTTTCTTAGGGAAGTCCCAGTGGATGCATGGTGGTTGTTTTCCTAATAATTTATTGCTCAGAGTTGACTCACTCTGCCCAGAGGGGACCTGATTACCAATAGCAGGATCTGCCTTGTAGGACAAAGCCTGGTGATGTGGATTTGTGGAGATGGCCACATGCCATTACCTCTGACAGTTCCTAACTACCCTACTCTAAGTAAGGTTTCTGCAGGTGGGAAGTGTTGCGAGACTATGTGATTCCCTGCAGTTTTGGTGCGTTGCTTGGGTTTTGCCACTTTTGGTACATGCAAGAGTTTGTGTGTGTGCACTCATCTACAAGTCATTATGCCCCTCAGCCAAAGGAAACTGTAGCTTCTTGTTCCCAAAGACCCCTGAGAACTGCCAGCTGAAAACACCACCAGCATAAATAACCAGTGACTTTGCAATTTACCACATCCCAAAATAGGAAAATGGCTGCAATTTCTCACCAGACTTTATTTATCTGTTTTGTAAAAATGGGATCATGGCTGGATGAATCCCTGCTTGCTGCTCTCAGCAGCTGGCACAAATCCCTGTTTATAGTGCATGCACACATGGGCAGAACCAGCCCCAATCCACCAGTCCCTGCCACCCCTGGACTGCTGAACTGAAGCTGTGGGAATTAATGATCAGGCCAGGGAAGGAGGGGAGGGACAAGGGAGTTGAAGGTCAGACCGGATTTTGGCACCCATGGGACAGAGGGGAAGGTGGTATCGATGACAGTTCCAGAAAGAAGGAGGAAGGGCAGACGAGAGATTAGGTGTTTGGTGCTAGTGGTTGCCACAGATTACACAGACAGAAATATGAGAAAGGTCATGGGGAACCTACATCAAGGAAGAAGATCAGGGATGGGACATTGCAGAGATGCCAGAGGAAAAGACAGTAGCTAAGGGCACAAGAGTGGGGTTGTTGTGGGAGGAAGCAGAGGAGACACCAGCAAGGCAGCATGCTCACAGTAAGCAGATGCCAGCTGCTGGCCAGCCACATGCTTGGCCAAGTTGGAAAAAGTGGCAGCATCCACCAAGTGTGCACTCATCTATAAGTCATTATGCACATCCTGCCATTGAAGAACATGCTTTCTTTCTGGCCTCCTCTACACCAAAGGGACCTCCAGTCCTCAAGACACAGGAGATTTGGGCTTCTCCTGAACATGTGCTCTCCACCTAAAAGCTGTACCTATCTGTTCTCCAGTAAGGCATGCTGTGATATCCCTGGTAGGATATCCACGGGTAGAGGTAGTAGGACTAGGCACAGCCCATCTCCTTGCAACTAGGGCAGAGCCTTTTTTGGGCCCCAGGAGAATACGGGCTGCACTCCTGCTTCTTGTGTGCATCCCTGAGGACCTCTAGTTTGGCCCTGCACTCATCTGAGTTTCACATGTGACTGTTTTCTAACAGCCAGTGTCAGATTCAATGGGTTACCCAGGAAGTGTTTCAACATACCTCCCATCCCAAACAAAAGGATGGCCAGCACCTCCTCTTGGGACTGGTTTTCACCCAGACCTGATCCCAAAATCACTATTGCTGTGCACAGGCAGTGGCAGAATAGCTCCCATGTCCAGGGGAATGTGCAGAATGCAGCAGAAAGAGACGCAAGCACGTTGATTAATACCTGGAATCAGAAAGGAGGAGGGAAGCATTATCTCTAGGTACTGAGGCCATCAGGATGGACCTGCAGTACTGCAGAGTGGAACAAGCAGCGACAGGTACACTGAAATAAATGACTCAGAAAAAGGTCGGTTATACTTGATTTGCCAAAGGCAATTTGTGGTGAGCCTGCAGGCTGTGACATGCAGCAGTGACCGTCTTCAGATGTTTCGTTTTGAGGCAACTGTAAATCTATCATCTTGGGAGCCATTGCTCTGAGAGCCTTCAGGCAGTGACATTTAACCCTGAGGAGAGTGGATTTCAGCAGAAATGGGATGAAGGGGGCACAGGCAAGGGTCTTTGAATTGCTGGCAGGCAAACTTGGTCAGCAAACTAAAAACAATAGGGATTTTCTTTCCAAACCTTCGTCTTTCAAAGGTTTTCTTTGTCATAAAGAAAAATGTTGGGATTTCAAAAAGAAAAAAAGTCCTTTTTGATTTCCCATTTTCCGTCAAAGCCAGGAATGAAAATGGGTGATGACATTCATCTTGGGAGGAAGAAAACAGATCTTCTCTGAACATGCTAAAGGAAAATTCAGATGGCTTTCCACAAGTGTTTTGCCATACTGCATCCCAGGTCTCTCCCAGTTAGCACAAAGAGTCATTCCATAAGCATGCACTTAGGACACCCTTTGGAACAACATCCTCTCAGATGGATATTCCTGGGACATCCCTGATAACAGAACAGAACTTCTTCTTCTGAAAACAGCTCCCAGACAGTCTCTGGGCACTCTCAGTCTGGTTATATGGGTGGCTTTTGAGTACAAGATGTGGTTTGGCCATTGCAAACTCTTGTCGTTAAATAGATTTACGTTGGTGCTTCACTGGGAATGTTTACTCCTGCTTCCCTGAGTTCCAGCCATCAAAACAAATGGGTTTTGCTTAATGAAAAGCACTCTGAAGGAGTGCTCCCTTAGCTGGAAGATGGGGGGTCAGAAAAGGAAATAAATGGGGAAAAAGATGTATTTCTTCTCTTTGAGCTGCAGATTTGTGGCAGAATCCCCATTCTGATAATTTGTTATACATGGGGTTGTTTGACTTTGAAGTTAAAAACCCGTAAAACAAACTAATTCATTTTAAGCTTCCCACATGGATCTCAGAAAGAACAAGATATTCCTCTGTACTACAGCACAATTGGGAGTGTTTCATTATTTCATTAAGGTGCTCTTTTGCCTTTCCCTACCCTAGCAGGGTGGGATATGTTTCTGAAGGATACTATGGTGCTTTCTTGCCTGAGCATGACTCCCTGTTTCATGGTGGAGGACAAGTGCAGTTGAGAGGGATCAGGACCTTTAGGGAAAAGGAAGTGTTACCACACTGCAGAACTGCAGATTTAGCAGAGGGATGATTACCATCACAACTGACCCTGCAAATGAATGTTCTCAAATATAAATCTCACACACTTAAAAAGATGCTGGTATTGAATATTAAACAGAGTGAAACTCTAAAAATGATTGTAATATTAATGCTAGTGTTGTAGCAGTTTCCAGACAATGATTCTCAGCCCTTTTCACTGGTGCATTGTGTTTGCTCTGGCTTTAGGAGCTGCACTGATCCTAGTCTCAGCACAACCATATTCATGGAAGAATGCTCTCTGGGATCCTGGATCCTGAAGGCACCACCGCAATTACAACTACATAAGCTGTTGAAGAGCAGTTGCACTCACAGCAGTAAGCTGCAACATGAAAAGGATACCTATTAGCAGACCCATACTTCTCCCTGTGTGCATTCAATGTGGTGACAGAAACAAGAGTCATGCTTTCCAGGTTAGGTTCATGTGATTTATGTCACTGGAGCTAAGGTAAAAACAGCCCAAGACCCATCTTCCCTTTGCCTCTTCCAGCCGAGAGTTCTGCATGCATAAGGAAGAGTACAGCATGCAGGGTGAATCCCGAGTAGTCTTGCCTCATGAGGACCCTTCAAAAAATCAGTGGTTAGAGGAATTCCTGAGCCAGCTTTTGGGTGATTATGTTTAATAATCACTGGAGAACCCAGTTATAGGTACTACAACACCTCAATGAGGAGTTTGACTCTGCAGTAATGAGCGTTTTTTGCCAAGATTCAGGGAGTTGTTACTGCTGTCATTTTGACTACATTTTTATACTTGACAATTTTCAGAACATTGAAAAATTATAGGAGAGTGAACTGGATGCAGCTCTGCGTGTGTTGGATTGTGAACTGAATTTGGTGCTTCAATTTAGCCTCTTTACTTGCATGCTAGAGAGATAAATACTCCCAGCAGCCTTGTGATGAGGATAAAAACCTCCCAGCCATAAAGGAAACAGAGAAAACAAATAACTCTGAACTCTGTTGTTATTATTATTCAGTATTCATAAGCTGAGAATATTTCCTATTCCTAAGAAATAACGTGCAAAGTTATTTTCATAGATTTTTGCAGAGCATCTTGGTGCTGAATTCTATGACCAAAAAAGGGTTTCTTGGTGTTTCTGAGCTGCTTTTCCCAAATCCAGGTAACACGTAGGATTTTCCAGTGATGGCTTACTTGGCCAGTGAATTTATGGGATGTCAGCGTTGTGGAGCCGATTGATATTCCTATAGCCTCGCGTGGTACTGAGCTTACCCCTTCACGCAAGCAAAGACTACTGTGGAGCTTTCACCTTATGAAAATGGATGAGGAAGAAGTTTAAAGAGCTGTTGAGAAAAGAGGGTTATGCAGCAGTGAAATGTTTCACATTACAAGCAATATTAGAAAAGCAAGACAAGCATTCAAAATGAACATAACAGAAAGAAAAGCAGAAATATTTAAAAATGCATCAATGCATCCTCATGGAGATGGCCTTTATACAACCTAGTGCCATTGGGTTTGCTCTCTACTCACCATTTAAGGAGCTTCTTGCATTATCTGTGCATCATTACAACATTGATCTTAGTATGCAATGGGTAATTGTGTTTGCTTTCAGTGAAAAGCTCCAGCCCCCCAGCTTGGTTTCTAAAGCCATGTTCTTGTAACCATTCTTGAGATGGTGCCTGATATTGTTCCACTTATTCATTAATAACATGTGTTGTGGCTTCTTCTGATGTAAACATCAGGCAGGCTTTCACAAAGTTTTCAATAAACTTCTCCAACACCACATACATTAAAATGAACAATTATCGATGACCCCTTTTGCAAGCCATTAATGATGACACGCAATTTGGCTGATGAATCACAAGCTTGCTGTAGTTTTAGGCTATGTTTGTGTCCATCTCAGTGGAGTCTGTCCCTTTCTTCTCCATGGTAACTGCTCTGCCTCTGACATCACCAGCCAAAATAGAGCACGGAGGTTATAAAATCCAGAGGGGGTGTGGGGCAGGGAACGATGATAGGGAGAGAATGAAAATACAATTCAATAAAGGAAACTTCCTTAACACTTAAGTCACCAGGCAGTGTCCAGTGCATCGATCAGGCAAAGCACATTTGAAATCTGAGATGAGGTTATCAGCGTTTTGGAGCTGGAAATTTGGGTGAGGTTATTGAGAATATAGAAAACAAAACGATCTGTGACTCCTTTTTGGACTGTGTCATGATGCACTCAATATATACAATTTTCTTTCTCAGCATCAGAAATCTTCTTCATTACAGTGAGGGTGAAGAGTCCTATGCTGGGAGTCAAAACATCTCTTGAGCAACTAGGGAAGACAGTGAGACAAGACCAGAAATTTCAGAGTCAGAGTACTAAAGAGGATGCCAGTCTCACTTAATCTTATCACAACCTTTATCTCTCATCTGGGATGCTGCTTTTCTAAAGCCCAGACCCCAGAAACCATCAGCTAGATGACCATTTTAACTTCAATTTATAAAAAACCAAACCAAGACCAAAAGGGGGCGAGGGGAGAGCAGACTTTATATGTTAGGAGAGACAAATCTGTCTTTTTGGAGGTTCAAAATCAGAAGGGAAAGTCAATGAACCCAAAGTTTTTCAGCCATTAACATTTCACAGTTGAAAGTGCAATCGGGAATTTCCTAGACCCCAGTTTAATGCTCTGGAGCCATCAGTACTGCAGTTTGTACGCCAGTGAAAGACAGGAGAGCTTAGAAGTTGTAATGTGGGGTGGGAGAAGAGAGCAGGCACAGGGAAAGGTCAAGAGGATAGGAAGATGTTTAGGCTCATCTCTTTTCATTTGGACGAAGCTGTCAGTCTTGGGAGGGTTAAGTGTTTCCAGGGGAATGGAAACTCAGCTCCATCCTTGTGAGAGCTCTGATGTGACAACACGTATAAAATAAACACAAGTGGAGTGTTAAGATAATGCACATACACCAGGTCTGTGCAATGTCGGGATCATTTTGGTTCACTTCACAAAGCTATTATCCCTTTCTGACTTGCATGGTTAGCCAAATTTAAATGTTCTGAGGACTGTTTCATTTAGGAGGCAAAAAAAAAAAAAAGCTAATAATGGAACCCTGTATTTCCTTACTGCAGCCCTGCTTTATTTACAAGAAGGTACATGAAACCCTCTTTTCTTGGACCAAACAGGAATGAAACAGCAGGAAACAGTTCCTTTGTTCACAATTCTGAGCCAGCATTTAGTCACAAAATCTTTTTCTCTGTGTTCTTTCATTCCCTTTCCCAGCGCTAGCTTTTTTCGCTTTTTCCATAAACCAGATGTATGTAGGGGGTTTGTTTATTTTTACTTTAATAAAATGTATTCTAGGAAATTTAGAAAGCAAGTTGTCACATTGAGCAGCAGAAAGACTGCAGTGTGAGTTTCTATAACTTTGAACCCACTGTCCCTCTCTCTAAGTCCACCCAGAGCCCAAACTACATAGGCAGCAATCATCTGGCTGATACCCATCTGCAGTTTGGCTGGCTTGACAGCATACCAAACTGGAACAATAACTGTTAAATGTACACTGGGGCCTTTCCCTCAGCAAGTTCCTAGCTTGGGTATCTTCACTTGGTCATTGATTCTCATGCGATGTGTAAGAATATAGTATCTTTGTGACTTCCACTGTAGAAACTAGGGAGACTGATGGCCAGAGAGTGTTGTCTTAAGTCCTTTCTATTTAGGACAGACAGATAAAAAAAATAAAACCAAATAAATCCACTTTTTGTTTTTTGTCTTTTTATTTCTATCAATTAAAGAAAAAAATGATCAAGAAAAGAAGGAGGGAGGGAGAAATCTGGGGAACAAAGGAAAATTACATTTTCCGCCAACGTGAGAGGAGAAAGAAACTAGGGAACAAGAAATTGAGGAGAAATAGAAGATGAAAAATCAAAAGTAATCCACACATATAATTTAGGTAGAGGAATTTTATTCTGCTTGTTTTATAAAATGAATTAAAGCTGCCTTGCAAGTACTGGTGCAGTTAAATCACTTTTCCTCATTGAAGTCAAACATGAAAGAGTAATAAAGTTTAGTTGCACCATCTGTAGAAACAGCTGTCAAATGTCTGCTGTTTCTGTTTTTTTCTGGTGAATCTGAAAGAGTTTGGGCTATTTCATTTATGCACAGTATGTATATAATTATATTAAGAGGACAGCTGACATGATGTGTGGTCCTTTCTTGAGCAGGTTTTAGCCAGGTGCTTAAACATACATGTTCTAAAATGCTTTCAGGTTGAAGGATGGGTATTACGTTGTAGCCAAAGTCTTAGTGTTGAGGTTCAGACTGGTGTCCAGTAGCACCAACGGCAGTGGTGTGCAACCACGCAGGATGATTTGCTCCCAAGCAAATTCCCAGGTTAGAAACTGCCATAGAGCAGGAAGGAGAATGCAAGAAATCATCACCATGTGAAAGAAATCATGAAGGAATGCTGCCATTCCTTTCCAGATCACTGTGCTTTATCAGTGGGCACCTGCAAATCTGTAGTGTTAAACTCCCACCTCACCTGCCCCCCTATCTTGCACTTTTACTGCATCATGACGTGTTGCCTGAGCTGTGCAATCAATCACCATGCTGCATGGTGATCCATGGCATCACTGAAAGTCGCACCTAGCAAAGAGTAAGAGATATTTTTAAAGCAGTGAGTAGACAAGATGACAAGAATCAGGCCAAGAACCTAACCCCAGCTAACACTGCAGTTGGGATCCAGCTAAGCAGCAGAGAGAGTCTAGGGGTACATTTCTAGGGGTGAGCAGGCAGCCTGGCTAGTCTTAAGGCAGAGATGGAGTTCCTTTAGACTAATCAGAGGGCATTGAGAAGTGAACAGAAAATGTTTTGTTCTTTGGGTTCAGCTGTCCTCTTCCTCTTCTGTGTGATGTTGAGGACACTTGTTTTCATGCTGGCTCCTTGTTGCAGAGTTGACTGGAGGCCTGACCAGCTTTAACAGGCCCCCATGTCCCACAGGAGCCTCAGGAAAAGGAGCTTCCAACTGTTGGTTAATGTGGAGGTCTCTCCTTTGTCCTGGGTTAATCTGCAGATCTGTTGAATGACAAGTGTGGGTTTGCTCCAGCCATGTGACAATGAATAAATCCTGGCTGTGTGATTCAGATCATGCAGAGGCTGAATGATCTGAGTGAGGATGCAGGGGCTGAGCGTAGGTAGGAAGAAAGTGGAAGAACCTGCCAAAGGATGTCCTCCTCATCAGGCAGGGAGGTAGGTGCTCATTAAAACACAGTGTCTGGTTTCTCCAGGAGTAATGGCTTCTCTGCTTCGTACTGCCTGTGCCCCCAGGTTTGCAATCTGATTCAGGAGACACACAGAGATCTAGGTTCACATTTGATTTCAGCAGTGTTTGCCAGCCGTGTGCTGGTGAGAAAGATGGGGAGGATCTTGACTACCTCCTACAAGAACAGCAGATTTAAATACAAAAATGAAATGATAAGGCAGTTTTAACAGTGGCATTTATGGATTCCCTGGTGATTTTTGGCAGCTGTACTCAGAAGTCCTCCATAGCAAGAAAGGCTTCTGAGCGTGGGGTGGAAATGCCGTTGCTGCCTGGTTGGGATGGTACTCCTCTACTGCAGCTCGGTTGTGGAGAAGTTGCTTTAGGAGGCAGAGGATGCGATGTGATAGCGTGGCTTGCTGTCATTGGTCCCAAGTTGTAGCTATTACCATGGATAATTACAGGTGTTGGAAGTTCATCAGTTTGCTTTTCCCAGAACTGTGTATTTTAGCACATTTCAAAAGAAGCAAGCAACCCACAATGAGATGCTAATTAGCAAGTGGCGCTGATGAGAGACACCAAAGAGATGTTGGAGGAATAAATGCCACAAGTCATTCACAGGATTAGGCATTGCGGCTTTCATCCAAACTCAGATACTGCAGTCAGTCTCATGGCTTTGTGGGATGCCATTTCCAGCCTTTGAAGTCACATTGTCTTTTGACACCTTTGTGTGCCCGTGCTGCAGTCCCGGATATGCAGAAGCAGATACAGATGGGCTAGTACAAATTATCCCTGTGGGAGAGCTGAGCTGAGCACAGCCTGCAAACCCTGCGGCAGGCTGGGGACAGGCTCAGTTTGAGCAAGGATGTCCTTGGGCAAGCCAGGCCAGGCACATGCTCTGCACAGCAGGTCCCAGTTGAAAACCTGACTGCTGGGAATGCCGGGAGGCTGCTAGGTCTGCTGCTGGATGAAGGAAATGGCACCTTGCTTCAGAAATGAATCACAAAGTCTTCTTTTGCATGTTGCCATAAAATACACAGAAATTGTCCTCTTTTTTTCTCCTTCTTTTTCTGGGCTCTCTCCCAAGTGCTTTCTCAGAATTTCTGTGAAAACTAACTGACAGAATAATGGAAATAGGATTAAAAAATATATTATCTCTTTTTTTCTTGCTAGCCTCAGCTTTTTATAAGGTGCAAATGTCATGATGGATGAATGGGAAAGTTAATTTCCATTTTCATTCTAAACTGCAATGGAGTGGGTCCCTCGCTTCATTCTCTGATTGAGTCACCATGTGCTGAAAGCCCTTATCTCTGGACTGGGCTGCATTAAGAAGTGTATTACATTAATTTCAGATCTCTTTACGTTATAATTAAACTCTAGGTGTACCTACTGACTGGATTTGCAGAAGGTACTGTTAGCCTAGTAAAGCCAATCTCTCTCGGAGCTGCCCCTGTAGCCAAAGGTGAAAGAGGCTGTTGAAAATCCTGTTTTAAATGGTGGAATGAAGGCCCTGACTGGGACTGGGTGAAAAGAGGCTCCATCTTAGTGTGCCTCGTAGTGGGAAAGGCAGAGGCAATTGGGTCAGGCTGAAGGAGAAAGTTTTACTTATATTTTTCTCCACAAAAAAATGTAGAAAGATGAAAACCGGTGTTCAGATAATCCTGACGCCTTTTTGCTCAAGCCAGGAGAAGACACTTCGCTGTTATCTCGTGAATTTTCTGCAAACCTTACTTTTTCCTTTATTCTCTCTTCTCTTCTCCTTGCCACTTCTTTCTCTTCTCTCCTTTTTTTGTTCTTTAAACAGAAATGCTCATCAACTCTTCAATCAAAACCCACTGTTTTGAAATTCAGAGGCTGGATTGTGGCTTGGAAGTCTGAAGTCACTCTGAGAAACTTTGATGAAACTTTGGCTTTTCCAAAATGGAGCATATCGTTTTTCACATATCTAAGTGACATCACAGGGCATTTTCAAAATTCCTTCTTCTCATCACATTTTTTCTTTGCCAGCCAAAATTATTTGCTAATTTTGACCTAATTTTGCAAGTGTTTGTCAAAAACTTTTCCAGATGATCTAGTTGTGCTGGAGTGAGAGGCCAGAAGACATGGGCTGCAGCAACATGGGCTGTGTGAGGAAGGGATGGAAGGGCAGGGATGTGGATGGTTGTGCAGGGGCACAGTGGTTAGGGGTCCTAGCCCCTGTCCTCACTAGGGATGCTTAAGTTCAGCAAACAAGTCATTACAACATGGGCATCGCTTAGGGGGACAAGAAATAGGAGGAAACCTGGAGTGCAGATGGCACCAGCAGAAGAACAGAGGGGAAACAGTGAGAGAGTTAACTGGAAAAGAAACCAAAATAAACCTCGAGTGCATTCTCTGGTGACAGTAAAATTGCACTAATTCATTCCAGCTCAGTAAGGAACTGAAAGCAACAAAACTGACTTAAAGCAGACTCGGTCTATTAAGAGGGTTGCACAGAGGGTTAAGCTCAGGCAGCTGAGCCATGTATCTTTGTCTGCGCTGGCCCAAAAGGGTATGGAAAGAGGATAAAGTCCCAACTGCAGCTCAGGAATGCTTCACAGGTAGGGATCAAAGCTGGCAGGCGGACTTGTTGCCCACTAGCCTGCCAGTTTTAAGTCTGTGATTTCTCTTGCTCACTTACTGTCCTGGGAGTAAGTGAACAAGCTGTTTGGTTGGGTTAAACCACGACACTTACAAAAAGCCAAGCTCTGCATTCCTATCCCTATGCTGGCTGCAGAAGCCAAGCCCCCATTGCCCAGATGGACCCTGGAGTGGGTGAGGAGAAGTGCTGTGTTCTCTGTATGACACCAGGTGAACGACACACTGAAAACCCCTAAATCCACCCCCACTTGGATAATGCCATGCTCCTTGAAGGTAAAGTTTTTGCATTCAGACAGTGGCTGGTTTTCTTTCACAGCCTGGGACTGAGCTAGCATCAGACACATGGCACACAGCAGAGCTGACCTGTGGAAGACAACAGGGTCTGCCACTGCAGGCAGTAAAGGGAAGCAGAGGCAGGAGCATGCTCACACATAAAGATCAGGAAATCCAGGAAAGAGTTCTGGGAAATGGCATCTTAAAAACTGGCAGTCAGTTTTCCTTTCTTCCTTTTTGGACTGTCACCCCATCCCTCTATGCTGGCTTGGGATGGGAGCGTCTGGTGGGGATATGCATCACTGAGATGTCGTAGGAGTTAGAGCCAAGCAGATCCTCAGGGCCCATGGGGACCTGTCCTCCATCCTATTATTTATGCACTGGGCTGGCTTCCATGGTAAACGACTGTGGATCTTTTTCTGTTCATGTCTGTGTTGTTGTGTGACATTTAAGTAGAAGAGACATCCATGGGAAAGAGGATTCACTCACAGCACTAGGGGAAGCCCCCAGTTTTAAGTATTCCTCAAGGACACAGAAGATAGCCAGGGATAAAGGAAACCTGGCAGCTTCAGGCTTGTGCAAGCAGTGGTGGAGGGAGGCAGGATAAATAATAGAGCCTGGTGATTAAAATGTGAAATTCATAATTGCCTCACTTTCCCTTGCTGCAGGCCAGGTATCTTATGTCTTGTGTGTAGGCCATAATACTCTGGCTTTTTCCTTTGCCACAGCCTCTGGGCCAGAGGGAGCTGCACATCCTGGGTGTGTTCTGGTCCACAGTGCCTGGGTGGGAGAGGCACTGCAGTACCGCACTGCTGTAGGGAGTACACCAGGCTCCACGGCTGCTGCTTCCTGATGCAGGCTCTTCCCCATCCTCCCTGGCATGCTGGATACATCCCTCATCACATAATATGACCGCTCAAGCATTACACAGGAGGATGCTTGAGAGATCTGGGTAAGCAAGATAGGGCCTCTTAAGGAGGGAGGGAATGGTATTCATCTCTCCAGGGTTAATTGGAGAGAGTTATTGCAAGCTCTAGTTTCTTCTCTGCATAAGGGAATAATGGGGTGAATTCTCAGCTGAAGTAAATTTGCTGCACAGCCAAAAAGAGCATCCCTTCACAGGCATAGCAAGTTGTTCTTATGCAGTCTCCTCTGCCAGTAAATCAAAAGCATCCTTCTCAGTTCAACACTGAGATTAAAATCTTTAAATCTCTGATGGTGCCATTGCTCCTGCAGCTCCCTCTGGCTCTGGCTAAGCCCTAAATACTTTTCCTTTGGTTCCCCGTTTCTCACAGATCACTTTTTGTTTTATGGAAGGTTTCCCAGTGAAAATAACAAAACAGGTAAACAGAGAGCTCTTGGGTATGCTCAGAATGGAAGAATGACTCCACAGTGGAGGCTACACCTCGGCCACACCGTGGTCACAACTTTGCTCTAGGGTCCCCAGGCAAGTCCTCTCGTTTTTAACTCATGACAATAAACCTCCTGTACAAATAGAAGCTGGAAGCATAAAAGCCCACTTCTATGGGATGTTGGAGAGTTTCAACATCTTCACTCGGTTTCCACCTCATCCTGCGAGTATTTAAGTGCAGTTCTGCCCTGCTTGCATGGTGCCTCACATGCAGATACAGAAAAGTATTCTAGGAGCCGCTCACAAGCCCCAGCTGAAACAAGGAGCCAGGCTGTGCAGAGGTTGAAGTAGGAGGTGTTGTACAAGGCTGATGTCTTACAGAGGAGGAAGCAGTGCTTGGCCAGATTTCTTAGTTTAGGATGATCACAGAACACAGTCAACTCAGTAGGAGAAGGGGACACCAACCTGACCTACAGTTTCTTGGAAATGTAGACTTGAAGAAGGATTAAATAGCACTGCAGTCTGAATTTACAAGCAGGGGATTCTAGGAAAGACAAAAAAAGTCTGATAGATCGAAACATGTCAAGGTCAAAATGAAATATCTGAGCAGTGCATTTGTAAACAAAGTACGAAGAGCTGGTGGAAAAGGTAGGAAAGTTTTAATTCTAAAAAAGCAATGCTGCAAGCTAGGTTAGCTGATTCCTTAGTCTAATCCCTTTGTTTAAATTCAAAAGAGCACCTTCTGTTATGACAGCAGCTGCAGGCACACAAGACCAGCACTGCTATGCAGTGGATCTGGGGTACCCCTTTTGCTGAAGGGGGAGGTCATATCCCCCTGTTGCCTTTCATGCGCACTTCTGGTATGTGCTGGACTCCTTGGTTTGCTTATTTGACTTGCTAAGTTGACAGAAAATTAGTTCAACCACAAAATAGAAGTGGTTAGTCTGCTGCCAAGCTACTGAGGGGAACTGAGCTCTGCCATGGGAAGGATAAAGGCTTGCCAATGGTCTGGGTTTTGCTTCAGAAGAGGATGGGACAAGGGCACTAAGGAGCACAGCAACCTCTGGGACACATGGCTTTGTGGGAGGATAAGTGATTCAGAGGTCTAATGCACAAAAGCACATTGTACAAGAGGTTTGATTTCACCCAAACAACTCTACCCAAAACCTTCTTGTATATGAAGGATATATGTTCAAGGTCCCCTTTCCGTCTTCAGAGGAGTCTTCTGCTGTCCTTCACACATGCCTTCCCCCTCTGGCTACAGCACATGGCTTCAGGCTATTCTGCCTGATTTGGTTATACCTGCTGGAACTATCCCATGTCATGATGGGGTATTTCTGCCAATGCTGTTATCAGTGAGTATTAAGCCCTATTTTCAGTGGCAGATTGGAGGGATTTTTCTGACAGCCCCAGCCTGACTGGTTGTTGTTGACTCAAGACCTTGACATGGTGCTTTCTACCCCTCTTACCCATGCATCTCCTTGACAGTCTCACATTCCCCAGAGTAACAAAAAGGTGCCTCTCCCTGACTTACTGTGTAGAGCCACTAGAGCTAAACTTATCAATCAGAAATGCCCTTAGAGCAGTTTCACAAGCTTTTAAAATCCAAGGACCACCTTTCCATACTGAAAGGGCTCCAAGGACATCCTATGCTCTTTGTCACCATGGAGGTTTTCATTGACAATCCAACAACAATTAGTCCATTAGAAATGCATCTGTTAGTTTTGTTTATTCCATCTGTGTGTGTATTTTCCAGCTCCTACGTCAGGAGAATGGTGAGTGAAAGCAGGTTAGGAAAGGAGGAAGTTGCAGTCATTTTCCTGGTCACAATCTGATGTTTCTCCAGTGCCATCTGAGGATACCATGATGTAAGGGATGTTTCTATTTTCCTCCTTACTGATAGCTACCATCTCCCCTCCTTCCCAATGGGACTGGGGCTCATTTGACCCTTCAGTATGCTGGTTTAGAGACCAAAAGAGGTGAAAAACTAATACTTTTATTATTTCTGTGACCTAGCCGGGTGCTGTGGATAACTCTGGGGACAGAGGATCACCAATGTCAGGGCAAGGGAAGGGACAAAGGAACCTGTCTGGGGACAGGGTGCAGGACAAGCTTGCCAGAGATTGTCATTGGTGTCATTGGACCCGACACCAAACATATGGGACCATATTGGTCCAGTGGACAGAGAAGGCTGCCCAAGGACCTTGATGCTGGCCTGGAGGCTGAACTTCTAGTACCCTCCATTTGACTAAAACTGATGAGCATCCCTCACATATTTATTCCCTCACTATATGTATTCACTAAAAATAGTCACATTAAAACTGAAGTTTTGTCTTTAGAAAAGAGTAATAGTCAAATCCTTACCAATCTGAAAGATTACAGGTTTAAGAGAGACCTTACAAAAAAGAACTGAAATTAAGGAGTGCCAGCCAGTCATTCAAGCCCAGCCTTGGTCATTACTAACTGGAGTGGTTCCTGCCTGCTGGATTTTGCATTGTGCTACGTAAAAAAAGAGGTGCAATGGAGAGGACTCTTTATGCAATGGCCAGATGCCAACATCAGAGCCCCCTGATACTGTTTTCAATGGAATTGAATGGATCAAATGAATTATGAAGAGCACCTTTTTCAATCGGTTTCCATATTTTCCTCCACATTCCTCTCCTGGTTGTGAGTAGTTTGCCTTACTGCTATCACAGCTGTAGCTTTTTTGTGATAAGTGGAAGATTTCACTCTTCTGGGCTGCCAATTAGGTGGCTTTCACTACCAGCTAGAACCAGAGAAGTGATTAAAATAAAGTGCCTTTTGTCCTGCCTTTTGCAAAAGGAACGATCAGCCATTTCAGACAAGAATGGAGACAACTCCTACCTCTTGTAGTCCAAAAGATGGAACAGAATAGCTTTCAAAATGTTAGAAATGGATATTGGTTTATTACAATTATCGTTTCCCATTTAAAGAAACAACTTGACTTTTTTTGTATTACCCCTGGCATTTTATTTTAGCATGTTGGTTTTTTCCAGCACCTCTGCTCACAGTACTAATGCAAGTTAGTGACCAGTTTTAGCCCAGCTTTTACTCACAAAATAGACATTTCTTTTCCTGTTACATGGCGTAACTGTACGATTTTCTGTTCTCAGAAATGTAATGATGTCTTTAATAGGAGACTGACATCCTGATATCAAAAGGTGCTCTAAATTCTGATGAGACAAAAACCCAGGCTACTCACCACTTACGGTCTTTTGCAAACAAAAAGCACCTTCTCAAAGAGCTGCAGTCAGACTGCTCATGGCCTGGACAGATCCCAGTCTGGCAAACTTCAGTTGCAGTTTGGGCTGGAACATTCTTTCACTCTCAACCCTAAAGCTTTCTGAAGGCTGTTAAACATATGCTGCATTTCATGCCAGATGTGAATTTCCCAAAGTAATTCCTGCTGTATATAGAGAGGACTAATCTAAAGCCTTTGAAGTAAGCAGTAAGACCTGCTGTCAACTTTGGATCACATATGTATGGGCTATAAAGATATTTGCAAGTTCTTTGGGATAAGAAGACCACATAGATGCAGAAACATAGATTCCTCTACAGGCCAGTAGAAAAGTCTGTGATTCATTTAAGATGGGACTCTGACTGCTTTCTTCAAAAGAAGATATATTTCAGCCAAAATAGGGATAGTATTTTTCCATCATTAAAAGTTTTTGGTAAATATGGCATTATGGTAAATATTATTCTGTTCCGGCACTGGTATGAAATCTGCTGGGGGTCTCTCTCCAGTTTCAACAAAGGCAAAAAACACACAGCAAGGTGCTGAATAATGGCTATATTCCCCCAAGGGGAGTTCCATCCCAGATGCTGTATCCCTGAAAAAAAAAACCCTCTGTTTCACTGGATAGTCATGACAACATGTTAAAAAACGCTCCTTTGGAAAATTCCTGATTGGGAATTTTGTTACAGACAGTTCTAAATAGAAGCTGCTACTGAGAAGGAGATGTGGAGATATTTGATTCCTGCCAGGCATTGTTTCTCAGTTTGATTAAGCTCTTAATCTTGTGTTTCCTCTGTGGGTATCAAGCTCCAGGAAACTGCCTTATTCAGATGCCTAAAGGGAAATAAGATTCAACTTCAAACAAACAACAACCACGGCTCCATTTTTGATCACAGTCTGGGGGGAAATGTATAATAAAGCACTGTGGCTTGATACCTCAAAAAATCAACTTTGGGAGTCAGAATTTAAGAATCTGTCAGAGCTAATCACTTCAAATAACGTTGCAATAGAAGATTGGACTCACCACAAGAAGCAATTGCAGCAGGAGATAAAAAGATTACATGCTAAATGATCTGATGTGAATAGGAAAGATGCTATTCTTAAAGCCCTGAGCTCCCATGATGCAGTATTTCAGCTTTGGACTGAAATGGTAAAGCTAAGCTAGAATTGTGCGCTGATAACGTCAGAGCAATCAACTGCTGGGATGGGAGGAGAATTCCTACTTCAAAACCATTTTTTTTGGTTGAATTGCAATTGTTAGTATTCAAAACAGCAGCAACTGGAGTCACTGAATAGAAGCCACATTGTGCTAGGATTTATTCCATACATCATAATACACAGGCATTGCCCTGAGGACTCTAAATGTGTAAACAGACAAAACAGACATATGGTTGGAGGGGGTACAGAGAATAAATGGTCTGCTTAACACTTAATGTCAAATTAGCATCAGAGCTAAAAATACAAGGCTGGGTCCTAGTGTGCTACCTGCTTCAGCCAAACATCCCCCAAAGCTGCCTCCCACAGGGATTCACATTTTGCGTAAAGGAATCTCATCTTGATGAGGCTTTACTCAGGTGGAAATAGGGAAGGAAATGACAGCAGCTGTGATAAAGTAAATCTCAAAGCTTAATTACCTGCTTTGCTTTCACCTCTGAAATGAAAAGCCTTTTGGAATGAAGGATAGAAAGAGCCATTCCTAAGGGAGCAGGGACTGAGTCCAGATCTTCCTAGATAAGGACACATTGTGGGCACCTTTTCAAGGAATTAAAAACTGCTCTGCAGATGCTCAGACATCTGAAGAACAGTGGGTATCGGCTGCAGTGAAACTTAGTCTGGCAGGCTGCATTCAACCCCAGTCAAACCGTGTTCAGAACAGGTGAATTCAACAGAGAGAAGAGTTTCTTGGGGAGATTAGGGAAACACTGACATATGAGAGCCTATCTGTCTGTTGAGTCTGGCTCCAGATAAACACAGCAGGAGGAAAATACAAGGTTGGAAAGGCAGCTGTTAAAGGATGATGTGTGGTTCTGTTGATACGCTGGAGGGAAGGAATGCTATCCAGAAGGATCTTGACATGCTTGAGGGGTGGGCTGATGCCAACCTCATGAAGTTTAACCATGACAAGTGCAAGGTCCTACACCTGGGTCGGAGCAATCCCAGGCACAGTTACAGGCTGGGCAGAGAAGAGATTCAGAGCAGCCCAGAGGAGAAGGACCTGGGGCTTTTGGTCGGTGAGAAAATGAACATGAGCTGGCTTCAGTGTGGGCTTGCAGCCCAAAAAGCCAACCGTATCCTGGGCTGCATCAAAAGGAGCGTGACCAGCAGGTTGAAGGAGGTGATCCTGCCCCTTTACTCTGCTCTTGTGAGACCTCACTTGGAGTATTGTGTGCAGTTCTGGTGTCCTCAACATAAAAAGGACATGGAACTGTTGGAAGAAGTCCAGAGGAGGGCCACGAGGATGATCAGGGGACTGGAGCACCTCCTGTATGAAGACAGGCTGAGAAAGTTGGGGCTGTTCAGCCTGGAGAAGAGAAGGTAATGGAGACCTCATAGCAGCCTTCCAGTATCTGAAGGGGTCATATATGCTGGGGATGGACTCTTCATTAGGGACTGTAGTGATAGGACAAGGGGTAATGGGTTAAAACTTAAACAGGGGAAGTTTAGATTGGTTATAAGGGTGGTGAGGCACTGGAATGGGTTGCCCATGGAAGTTGAAATGATCCATCCCTGGAAGTGTTCAAGGCCAGGTAGGACAGAGCCTTGGGTGACTTGGTTTAGTGTGAGGTGTCCCTGCCCATGGCAGGGGGGTTGGAACTTGATGATCTTAAGGTCCTTTCCAACCCTAACTATTCTATGATTCTACGATGTTTAAAAGCAGCAACTGAGCGAAAGTTTTCCACAGATGCATTTAACCTTAGAGCAGCCCTGGCTGATAAGACTAGTGAGGTAAAAACTAGTGGCGCTTTTAAAATGGAGCTAGGACAGCTTGTGAACTGAATATTGTGACGTGCTTCCCTACGGAAAAGTGAATGGAGTAAACTGATCCTCCCAGGCCTTTGTTCCTAAGAAGACACTGCTGTTCTTGAAAAGTTACTTTTCAAGAAAAGAGCAACATATTTTTTTAAAAGCTCTGCTTTCCTCAGAAACCTTGTGAAGCCTCTTTCCTATTGGAACTTCATGACATATTTTAGAAATACGGGAACATTTGACAGCGTCTTGGGGAGGCTGTTGTGGTCATTGACTCATTTAGATTCATTTTTATTCAGCCGCACTGTTCACAGTTTTTAAAATGATGCTTCTAAAACCTGAATCTTTTTAGTCAAAATAACCCAAGCTCCCCGCAAAATGCAGGCAACTGAAAGAACAACTGTTCCCATATGAAAAGCAAGCCAGTGAACTGCAGTTATCCTAGGGTTCATAACAGACATAATGGTCTTTTGACCCCCTTCAAGATGATCCATTTTTCAAGAAACTTGAAGCCTGCTTTTAAAGGATATTTTCACTGCCACATACATCCATATCTGTTGCCTCTTGGAAGAAAAAGACATTATAATACATTGCGTTGGTATTGGTATGTTAATCACACATATGCGATGATTATTCTTGATAATGCAGCATAACAATGTAAGACAGCATTAAGGTAGAGGTCTGATTAAATGTCATTCAGTAAGGGTTGAGCCACTATATTTAGATGCTGAGTAATCTGGGAGAGCACTTATCCATCTTCCTGAGGGATTTCTGCAGCTCCCCTTTCTGAGGAACCTGAAGACTTCACAATGACCCAGGAATCTTGCTCCCTGTGCTCCTTCAGCATTGGAAACTGTTTACCTCCCCTGCCCCATACCTGCCTCCCAGGGCTCCCTGCCTCTGCTTGCAATGGTACCACCACTTCTCTCTATGGATATTTGCACCATAAATCCTAAAATATTGGTTTGACTTAACTGAGCCTGATTCTTAGTTAAAATATGGGCACAGTGTATGTAGAAGGTGAGTAGAGAATTCTTGAGTAGGTGTAAATTCTCCCCTTCAAATTCCCCTTACACTGTCCCAGAGGATATGTCCAGGTCAGTGTTCATCTGCAAAGTAGCTCTAAGGAAGCAGAAGCATCCTTACTGAGGGGACATGGCGTCCCCACATCCACACTGCTGGGAGCTAGATAAAAACACTGCTCACAACTAAGATAAGGAGCCATGATTGCAAAGCCATCAGGGGCAGCAGAAGTCAACTCAGCAATTGAAAAAGCTCCATGCCTGGGACAGACCCTGGGACTTGCAGCCAAAGCCTCTTTAGGAGCCTGTGAACTGACTGTGCAGGCAGACCCTCCAGTGGCAAAAGCTGGAGGAGGTAGCAAAGGGCAGAGAGGCTGGCAAGGAGAGGCTGCGAGAGTGAAGCTGATCCAGGAGGGCCAGAAATCACCTATCACTCAAGCCAGAGCTGTAGCAACACGAAGAGACAAGACAATCAATCTTTCTAACTTACTTGGCTACAGGAGAGAGGAATATTAAGCAGTGCCATCATAAGGTTGCTGTACTTGGAAAGGTATTTTGAGTCCACAGTGTACTGAACCAGAGCGTACTGAGCAAGGCTGGATGGGAGGTTACTGACTGATTCTTACAAAGACAACTAACTCCTCAGTGTAGCAAGGAAGGACCACACATAAAGATCATGAGCTATACATGAGCTATACACCTTTTACAGTCCTTTAATCAGGCCCCAGGGATCCAGGCAATGAAGCACATCTGAATGTCTCTCCCACAGCATAGACAGCGTGGTGCACACAAGGTTAGAGATGGCTGAGCCAGAGGACACAGGAACTCAATCTCAATCTCTGCTTTGTAACAGGTGGACAACCAAATAACAGGATCATATTTGATTGCCCCTCTCAGAAATGTCAGGTCACCATTGCAAGGGCAGCTGGCTGAAATGAACGTGACCTTAAAATCACCACATTTAGCAGTGATTATTAAAGCTAGCAAGCAAGCAAGCATAATTTATTATTGTTATTCATATTTGGGGATTTTTGCGTTTTGCTTTTAAATTGCTTCTCTGGAAAAAGACAAGTGGCTTCTCTCTGGCTATTTGACAGTCATATTTGCAACTAGCAATAACCTGAAGAATAAATAAGGTATTTGGTTTTACTAATCAAGAGAATAACACATGCTTAAGCTATTGGAACTGCCATTTCCAATTCCCTAGTTACCTTTATAAAATTCCTAATCTCTGTAAAGATCATTTTGGAGAAAGATGAGGTAACAGCTGAGACTCCAGAAAACTAACATTTAAACTGATGTTATTAGCTAAGCCAGACAATATTTCATGTGCTAGATAGAAGTCACTTATCAAAATATTTTACATTAAAACATATGGGGTTTTGTCCAAAGAAAGCATGCTAATGGAAGTTATTTTCCTTTTGGAGCCAGTCAGGATTGTAAGGCCAGTAGATCTCAGCTTAGTTGTTAGTCCTGACTTCAAAGAGAAAAGCAAACTTTCCTTTTTCAACATCTACTCAATACCTTAGCTTTAAATGGGTTAACTGTTGGACTGATATAAACTGGAAACAAAGGCAGCTGCCAAAGGGATCTCAGTTGTCAAAGCGATCCACTGCTTTGGTAAACTCTCACTCCTGGCAATTAGACAGCGCAGCCAGTTTTTAAAACTTAAAGCAGTTCATCTCTTGTGACAACTGTTATTTTTAAACCTCAGTCCTCCACCTTTTGTATCCCCCAGAGGAAACAGGCCAGAACTTTAAGGCTAATAGCAGCCTCTGCAGCATGTCCCATCTGTGTCCTCATGCTCCCCCCAGGCTGTGGAGGCAGCTGGCTAGGAAACAGCCAGGTACAGCTCTCTTGCATGGGGAGGAGGAAGGGGAAAGAAGCAGAAGATGCTACAGGCAGATGGTAGAGGAAGGGAGGAGATAGCTACCTAGCTGTCCCCTCTGAATTAGATGCCTAAGCAACTGGTTGGAAGAATTAGGTTTTGCAATTGCTTTCCTTGTAGATTAAGATGGCACCTAAACTAGCCAGTATGTGTCTGAAAAGATTATGGCTATACCCCATCCTTCTCAGGTACTTTGCTGTCATAGTTCCTTGGCGAATACTGCAAAATATCAAGGTGCTCAAACACCACTGCAAGAAGCAGATAGGGACTGACTGTATTTTACAGCATGTACGTAACCATGACTTATTTTTGTTCTGAAAGCAACTTCTGTTCTTCACATATGGGTGGTTTTGAATGCAGCCCCAAAATAACAACCTCCAGTTGGTTGGGAGTGAGAGTAGAGAAGAATGAGAAAAGCTGTAAACAATCAAATTCTACAGGGAAATAAGCAGCAGTTAGGAAGTCCTAATCAAGGGCTATTTCATACTTTACAGACATTATTAGACTCCTAAAGTAGGAAGTTTGACCTGGAAACTCCCCATCTCTGCAATTTCCTCTGGCAAGTAAGTCTTGGATGGAAGTTACATGGTGTCTCACCAAGTCTCAGATGCTAGGGGAACACTGTCCTCAAAATCAGTGAGGATTTTGAGGACATAATCTCAAAAGCAGTTCCCACCCACAGATCTGAAAGGTGCATAAACTGCTGTGGTTGCTGGGGAGAGTGCTTAGGGATCACCTCAAGGCTCGCACCAGACAATCATTGCTCTGGTCCAGAGGAAGAGACAGAAAAGTGCCCGTGGTGGAAGGTGGCTATGGCTAACGCTGTGAAGTTACCCACTCCAGCTCTCCATCCTCTGGCCACACAGTACAGTGTGAGTTATATCTGTCTTGCTGCGAGTTGCCCACATGAAACTGGCTATATCTCCATTGCAATGCAATGAGCCTTTTTCAGGCACCCATGTGCACCAAAGACATGTACTACTCCTCTTGAGTTTACTCTTCCACTACACCCCTGCACTTTGGAGCCTGAAATTATGAGGGCTGTGTTGCAGCTCACCAGTGTTTTTTATAGCTCCATGCTGGGTTCATATGTTGCATGCCTTGAAAAGTAGTATAAGAAGGGACATGTAAGCATGCAGTGCCTGGGGACACAATACTGGCAGGCTGTACAGGGCTGAAGAAACCAAGTTGGGCTCAGACTGCACCTCCTTGCTGCCTGAAGGGCAGAGCTAAATGTCATGGACATTCAGCTTTTGCATCAGTAGCAGCTGGTTTACCCATTCCAAGAGAGGACAGGAGTGAGCTGATGTACGTGCTGTGTGGATGATCCCATGACCAGGACTCAAGATCTAGAATCACAAGAGCCCTGTCCTACAGGTGGTGTGTAGGACACACAGAGTTCTCAGCCAAAGCAACAGACTATTCCCCTGTTCAGGTCTTGGGGTGGCTTGAAATGCCTCTTAATAGCAAAAACTGGGTTTTATTTAACCCTGACTCTGATGTTGTCCTGGGTGCTGTCAGAACAGGGCTTCGGTCTGTTCGAAGCACAGGATGGCAATTAGCACTTACACCAGTGCAGACTGGTTAAGCAAACATCATTCTACCACCCAGGTGGTAACTGCAACATAATGCTGCCCTAAGTAAGCTGTATGCTAAAGCACCTTCTGCACAAAGCCAATGTGCTGCACGCATAGGGAGATGTTGAGTCACATCATGCACAGTTTTCTGAACTACGCCAGCACTGAGCTGAGCTATTCCATCCGTCAGCCTCTGGTATTTATTTTCAACTATCAAAAACCAAATCCAAGCCTGAAGGCTTCCAGGAAGATCCTGGACTCCGGATCCAAGCTTCGAACAGAAGGAGTGAAAGTCACAGGTATTTATATTAACGTGTACAGTTTCATGCATGTGGAAAACATTTTAAGGAAGACAGAATTATCAAATATACACCAGATCTTTATCTCTAATGTTCAACTCTACGTCCATGTTCACACTCAGGCTTGCTAATATGTTTTGCAGCCATATGGAGGTGCCATATTTTAGTCCTGGAGTCAAAAATATGACATCAGTAAACTGCCATATTTCAGTAAAAAAAAACCAACCTTCTTGAAAGAATAGTCTGGTCTACCAGTAAATAACACAGAAGGGGAAATTACATCTAACAGGCTTTATCATGTAAGGAGGAGATGGAAATGGGAGGACTTCCAGATCCCCATGTCCTATTTAGGACTGGGCTTTTAGTGGCAGGTTGTAATCACTTTCAAATTATCCCTGAGCAAGTGTAAAGGCACCCCCTGAAACTGACTCCAGTCAGTGTCACCAATGGTTCCATGTATCCATATACCTTTTCCCACAACTTTTTTCTTTAAACCCTCTCTTTTGAAGAATAGGGAATTGTAGTTTTTGTGGATTGCCAGCTGTTCTGATGCACAGATCATTCATGAGCCAGGCTCTGACAGTGATGTCAGGCTGCCACCAAGACTTAGGCTGTGGACATGGGTTATCCTGACAGAAACCATAGCAATCTTTCACCACTGAGCACCTAATTACCCATAATGTGTTGGGACACTTTGCAGGTACAGATGAGGGCAGAATTAGCTTCTATAAGTAAGCTGTGTTAGTTGGTCTGTAAGACCTGCATTCTGACTCTAACAATAGAAAGACAACCTCTTAATCTCTTTCAGTAAAGGTCTAGTATAAACGCTGAATTACAAGATTTAATATCTCTTCCAGGGTGGATTAACAGGCTCTGACTCTACCCTTTTCTTTAACTCAGATGGGGATTTGCAGCTGTGTAAACGAAATGAGAATTGCATCTATATCTGTGCCAAGAAAATGTGCTAAATATACAAATAGGCTGAACTGAATACGATTTAATCTTCAAAGCAGACACATTTTGAAGGATTTGACTTCCTTTACCTTCTACAAGTCAAGCTTTTGCTGTGAGCCTGTATCTATAGAACGATACTGTTTGTGTGGACCCATTAGGCCTTTCTTTGGCTTAGGGAGTACCATGACCCACACCAGCTAAGGTAAGGAGCAGCCACTGTCTCAAGGTCCAAATAAAGAGTAGGAAAACCTCAGAGGAGCTTGCTGGGCAATTTTATCCCCTATCTCTCTAAATATGTACCCAGGACTAGCAGCAGAGTTATAAACCAGACTGACTTGCTAAGGAAAGATGCTTATCAGTAGATGTAATAATGTTCCCTCTTGCTGGTCATTATGGCAAAAAATATGGAAGAGGCACAAGCCTATACAGTGTTGATGAGGAGCTGCACACACAGTGGTAACGTTGCATCTGCCAGCTATCAAGCATTTATCTATGGCCTGTTAGCAAAATGGAAACCCACCTGGGTGGGATGAGAGGAGGAAAGTCTTCAGTGGGCGGCAGAGTGTGAAGGGATGTTGCCATTTTGGAAATGGATCCATAATCAAAAGCTTTGCAAGACGTTATTCCTCTGATGAATCACAAAGAGGGTGACTTGGATTAGCTCTTTGATGAGGATGCCTGTTTCTCTGCACTATGGCTCTTCACTTTGAAGAAGCTGGAGAGGCCATGGCTCGGTCAGCCATGCACCTGTGGCCTTTGCAGAGACACATCAGAGAGGGGCTTGGGGTTGTTCTGGCGATGTTGGAGGCTTTGATTGAAACTGTTTATTAAGGTGATGTCCCCTTAACCCTCAGTGTGCTGAGGGTTTCCTGTAAGCGTGCAGGTAGAAGTATATGTAGGTGCAGCGTGGTGAGTAAGACTGAGATGAGAGAAGCAGAGAACAATATACTCATACGTAGCAATAATGCACTCAGGGGAGGTGGGATGAGTGGGCAGGAGAGGGCTGTCACCCTTTTACTAGAGCAAAAGGGGGACCCAGCTGACCTGGGACATAGCATTTAGGGGAGTTTCTGTGTGTTTGCACAGGGACTGTTTCACATCATGGGTATGATTTAACGAGAAGGATCTACCTTCCCTTGCAACAGGCTGGGGCACTCGCCAGATGAGCTGGGAAGACTGGGCTGAAAAGCCAGGGGAAAGCAGTCATTTACTGTAGGCTGCCCAGAGCCTGGTGTGAGTGGGAGGCCCATCTGGAGAGAGCAAATGTCGATCGCTTCTGTTAAAGGAATTAAAAGAAGCAAGAAAAGAGGTGAAGGCTGCTTACTCTTGATAAAGCTTTAAGCTGCAAAATGTCACATTCTTCAAAACCTAATCACCCAGTCATGCTCTAGGCTTTAACAGCTGTAACTCTAATTGGACCAAGAAAATTAGTTGATCTGCAGCATAAAAATACAAAACATGGCAAAAAACCCCTGAGTTTGCATAGAAGGAAGGTTTGCACTACACAGATGTTAGCTGTGCCCACTTCATTGACAATGTGGCCTCTCCAGAACCTCCCCAGATATCAGAGTCTACTCCAAATTCTGCCTCCAAAGTGCCTGAGCTCTTACGATGCAGCAACCATACCAAGTCGCCCCTTAAAGAAAGGCGGTTTTAATTACTGCTATCAATCAGCCTGGGAGCAGCAGCAGCAGCAGCAGAACAACCAGCTCACCCGGATGATTAGCGTTCTTGCTGCTGGAAGAGCATGAGTCTTGCCTCACCGAGGGAGGCAAATGTTGATTGACATCTTCCCACCCTCACTGCACTGCTGTCTCCTTCCTTGGGAGATGGCATTCTCCTCTTTGTCCACATCTGACAGCATCATACATCATCTCTTATCCTCCTGCAATATTCATCCAGTGACACCAACAAGAATAGCTCCAGACCTCGGGACAGGGAAAGATCTGCCCAAGGTCAGGTTTTAGAAGCAAAGAAAATTCTTCCAAGAGACAGTCAGACTGGCAGCTCTCAATTTAAAAGTTGTGCATTCCTTATTTATTTATCTGCACTGCCTCCCAACCACCTTCATAATGGCAGACTAGACATGGATTTCTGCTTGCAAGAGTTCCCTGCAGTGCTGTGTCTGAAGGCTGAGATGTGCTGCAGCTTGCGCCGGGAGGGCTCTGGAACTCTTGTCACAGGGTTGTTCATGAAAAGCAGGGTTGTGCATGCTGCTTGGGTTATTTAGGGGTAAGAAAGGCTGGCACTCATTGTGATGGTGTCTTCTTGCAGAGATGGAAGAGGATCTGAGGTGGTAGCTTCTTGCCAGAAGGGGACTGATCCCTACAGGGCACTTCCCAGGGTCTGAGCCAGCTGAGTTATACAAACAACAAAAAGCAACACAGCTTTCACCATTTCCTCTGGAGATTAGTCCAAAGCCAGCCATATCCCAGCATTCAGAGACTCTCATGGCATCAGACTAAATGTTCTGTTCCTTCGCTCACGCCAAACAGTTCTCTCTTTTCCTTGATGTCTGCATCCTTGGGGTGTTTGTGCACTATGGTTATATCCTGTATTAATCTCCCTGTGTAAGGCATCTCCCACGTGCGAAGGTCTTACCACTTACAGAAGGATAGTTATACAGCTGCTCTCTCTTTCAACCAAAGGGTAATTTTCATCAGGCAAATGAATTGTTAATGCAGTTGGGGATTTTTTACATAGTCCTGTATGTTTACAAAGGAGGTATTAAATCCTGCTTCTGTGCACACAGCAGGCACCAAATGTGTAGGGAGATCTTCTTTCCTCTTGGGACCTAACATCTTTTAAACTGTGTATAGCATGAAAGCCTCTTTCTCCAGGCTCTCTTCAGGGTCATTCTCTCATGCATTTCCTTTTCCAAATGTTGATGCTTGTTTTTCACAGGCACCCAGAACTCCACAGCACAGTAACAGGCAAAAGCCTTTCATCTGCCTTTAATTTGGGCAGAAAACCCTACTTATATTTTAGGTAGCAGATGCTCTTGATTTAGTTACTTCACAAAGGAGCTTATCTATTGTCTTGTAGGAAAGGCTTTATGGGTAACTCACACATAAAGCTGCATAATTCCTTGATTTGCTGAGGTACCACAAAGATTATCATTGTATCAACATGAGCATATGAAGAAGCCAGAGAGGAGTGAAAGGCATTGTTCCAGGGTCCATGGGAAAGCACCATGGCCATCCCCTCTTGCAAGGAGGAGTAGCCCCAGCGGAACTTCGCATCCTCAACTCTTGAACTATCAGGGGTGTGATAGTTTGGGTTTAGTCCAAGCTCTAAATAAGGCTAAATAACAATGTCAAAAGCAGGTTTCTCCCTTTACAGATTTCTGTGGTGGATTTTGGCAGGCTGTGACTGAGAGGACAGGCCCTCTGGGAGAAGAGGGTGATCAAAACTGGACTCCAGTCAAGGAGTCACAGGACACTCTACCATTCTCCAGGATCTTTCGGGTAAAAGACCGCACTCGAGCTCATAATCCCAAAAGATGGCTGGTCAGAATCATGTAAATAGCTAGCTATCCCCTTTCAAGGCTGTGACAGAAACCAATGCAGACCGAACTGCTTGTGCTTGGTTTTCTGGCTGACATACATGGCCTGTGTAGCCAAGATCAATTTGCTGCCTGCTGTGTCTCTCAAGTGTCTCTTCAGCCACTGTTGCTTTGTGTTTCTCCCTCCCAGGGAGCATTTGTGCTTTTTGCTGTTTTCAACAGTTAGCATTTTACACAACTTGCTCTTACTATCTTCTCTACATATGCCTTCTCTCTTTAGGCTTCTACCAACCATGGTTGATGCTTTTGAAGCTGGACTGGTGTGCATATCTCACGATTACTTGTTACCGCAGGCTGGGTTTCAGAATTTAAGTAAGTGCTTTGTTGGGGTCCTTTCTGAGAACTGGAGAAGAGCCAAGTGTGTCCACTATCCAACAATCCATCTCCCTGGAGTTTCATAATAATATCCATCTGTTCTTTAGCTTGCTTATGAGAAAGGATTGTGGGGTTACAGTGGTACCAATCAGCACATCTCGTTGAGTCTGTGTTTAAAAATATTCGCTGCCCATCTGTGTGGAGAGAAAAATCCATTTCTGTTAACAAGGTTGTTTTCCTTCTGATGCTTGCTGTCTGCGGTGCCTGACTTGGTACAATGAGTGTTGGGAGAAGGGGGGAGCTTTACAGCAGGTGGACCAGTACCTAGCTGTGAATGGGACTGGCCAAAGTGCTGGAGAGTGAGAAGAAAGTTTTGGGTGCAGGAAAGAGGCAGAAGAGCATGAAGAAAGGGAAGTATTTGTAATGGTCTCCCATCCCCAAATCCCACTAGAGACAAAGCCTACAATGGTATGGTGCTACCCTTGGGGTGCGCTAACAAGACTTTGTTAAATGCACGCTCACTTGTATCTTGCTGGTCAAAGAGGGACCACAAAGGGTGATTTTGCAGGGCACAAGCACTGCACTACCCACAGACTGGGATCTGCATGTCTTACAGAGGTCCTTAAAGGTCTCATGGCAAGAGAGAGACATTCACCACAGACACTGACTCCAGCTCCATCATGCTCTGTGCTGTATCCATGATAGTCTTTTACTCTCCCTGACAATGGCAGACAGCATAAGGCAGCACAGATGTGAAAGAATTTGGCTGTCCTCTCAGTTGGGGGTGACTTTGGTCATCAGGCCAAATGCAAGAAAATGGCTGGCATGGAATGCTCGTAAATCCCTGTGCGAGCACAGAGATTGAGGAGGGCAGCCGCTGGGGAGGAGAACAATGAGCAGCTCTCTACAGTCCCTCTGCATTCCCCAGCAAGGAGACCCCTCCAAAGTCACGCAGCCCATTCTTAAATTTATCCTGTCAACTTCCTTCTCAGAGCTGGCTCTTTCCTCCTGCAGCAAAGCACTGTGAAAGGCACTTACTATGTCTCCCACAACTCCCTCCAACACCAGCAATTTGGCTTCCTACTCATGTCTGTACACTGGGTTTAGGCTTGCTGCTGGTGCCATGGTGAGGAGAAATGCAAAGCAGCCATGGCTATAGAGACACTTCAAAGAAATAACAGCAGCAAATCATGCTAGGCTGTGCAGTCTGTGTATGCTTGCCAGAAAGTGACATGTAAGCTTGGCCTACGTTATTCACTGGTCTCTGTCATGACCTCAAAAGGCAATACCCCCTCTATATAACTCTGTCCTGCTGTGTCAGACTGTCTCTTGGACAGACAGCAGTGAGGAAGGTGGATGCTATCTGTGTGTAGTAGCAAGGTCTCACAGTTTGAATGAAGCTGAGAGATGTCTCCATCACAACATGCAGACATAAGGGATATTCCAAGACTTCACTGCACTGCAGCCATTGGGCAGTTAGGGAATACAAAAAACATTAGCTTAATTAAGAGTTAAAAGGCGTGCTGTAACATAATTCTTGGCTATTTATGACTTTGCGTGATCTCAGTGGACTCAGGACTGATATACTGCAGCCTTACATCTGCTTAGCTTCCTTTGGCAATAACCAGCTGGGAGGTGTCAGTACCTGCCATTTCATTCTTATGACTACCCATAGTTTTCATCTTAGTGTCATCACCTGGGACTGGTTGAATAGGTAGCCTTTCAGGGAGCTGACAGACCAAAGTCACTAAATGTGAGCACCTCTCAGTGCAGTCTGCCTTGCATGCAAGGGTTAGCTTGCCTAGGTGTTGCTGAAGAGACCATAACTTTGCTCAAACACTCTTGATTCCCTCTGAGCATCCATGCTTAAAGAAGCTTGGCCAAGTTCACTGAGAAACACAACAGAGCATGTTTGGCAGGCCAAGGCAGTAAGATGTATCAAAACATTAATATTTGGGCAGCCAAGGCTTTTTGCTTATGTGGTGGCTATGTAGGAAGTCCTAGCACCTCCAACTAGGTGCTAATGGAACACTGAAGATGTTTGTAGCAATGTTTAAAATCACCTCTTCCCAAATCATGAGACTGCAAGTTATGAATATTTATTTTCTGCCTGAAAATAGGAATAACCTGCCTTAATTCCAAACCTTTGAATCTGTAGGGTTAACTCAAACGATGCTTACCGAATTTTCTCTGCTCACATGAAAACTCCAGTTTGTTGTCTTTGTGTTGCTTTCCCTGCTTCAAATAAAAATAAAACTGTGGCTTTTCTCTCTCACATCACACAGCACATATCTAAATCCAGGAGGGCTTGAATCTCATCAACTCTTAGGCGATTTACTGTAAAACCACAGAGATTTGCACTCGTTATTGAGCAGCCATATGCTTGGCTCAGTGCAGCGCCCTTTTGTACCTCTGACCAAGCTGCCTCTCTGTCCACATAAAGCCCTCCCTGCTGGCAAGAGTTTACATTAACTCAGATAGAGCGAGGACATCAGATTTGTTCTCTATTTGCCCTTTTCAGTATTTGCAAATGAAATTTGTCTAGCATGATAGATACAGTTGCTAGTGGTGTCTAAAAAACTCATCAACTGGGGATGCAATGAGCCAAGATGAAAGCAGAACTCCAATCAATCAGCCCTATGGACTGCTTGCATGCAGGAAGAGCCTCTTGGACATTCATTCTGCAAACAAAACCCCCTCGTTTCCATTCACCTTTCCCCCTTTTTTATAGGGGTATGCTAGAAGAGCTGTGTGGCTACTTACCTGAAAATGCTTGGTGCCTAAAGCCTTCATGCTCCCTATTGGCCATGAGAGGAAAAAGCTGTCATAGGCCCTCAACATCTTGTCCTTGGAGCTGCAGGATTGTGTTTCTGTGATGCAGGACTGGAGCACAGGGTTTTGTAAGGCTCACCAGGGGCTACAGCATAAGTAATATTAGTATTAGTATTGCACCGTGTACCTGAAGCACCCTTGGTTGGCTGCTGGTGCTGGGCAAAGGCACTAGGCCAGTAACCTTTCCCAGGGCATGCTCTGATGGGTGATGGATGGGGTGAAGGGTGCTTTGGAGGCTCCCGCTCTTGCCCAAAAACTTGTGGAGACTCCGGAAGTAAGTACAAGGCAAGGGGGAGGCTTTGCAGGAAGCACAAAGCTCTGTCAGGTTGCTGATTTCTTCTTAACTGCCAAGGATGTGAAGTACTGCTCGAAAGGCTTTGCATGTGCAAGAGGAAGGAAGTGCCCTTTCACACCTTCCCAACCTGCTTGTGGTTGCATAAGCCTGAAAGCGCAGAGCCTGAGGTTGCTATGACAACTTGTGTCCCTTATTCCTTCCATCCATTTCCCTGAGTCTGAACAATGCCATGGGCCTGAAGGAGCAGGAGCCCACCCCAGAATGATCCACCAGTGGCAAAGGCTTTGCTCCATCAGTGGAACAGGCTGAAGAATTCGCTGTGTGTGTACCCATGGTGCCACTGATGAAGGACTGCACCAGAGCAACTGGTTTCCAGGACCTCTGCTTCATTATCCTGAGTGTTTTACCTTTGCGGATGACTTTGGTTTCAAGTTCTCCCTGACAGCGCTGAGCCTGTGCTGTCACTCATCAAAGGAATTGCAAGTGTATCAAAGGAATCGCAAAGGAATCTGTGTGCCTATTTTCCTTTCTGTAGTATTAAAATAGTGTAAAGTGCCTTTCAAAGACACTGAGAAGGAGGAATTGCTATTTCCGGGTACTTACATCAACTGTCTTCAAGACCAGTGGAAAAAATTGAACTCCTTATGTTTTTCTTCTAAACCCTCTTTTAACAAGGGCACTATACAGAATTAGGTTATATGGTAAAGGGATCACATCTTTAAGTCAGAACAAAATGCAATGTGGCTTAGGTCTATACCACATGGAAGAGGCTGGCAGATGAAGCAGAGCAGCTCTAAGTTTTTTGCATCCTATCCTAATTATCAGCAACTTCCAGCTCAAATTCTTAGTTATCCCTTCCCTTTCTTTGTTTGACCTGCCATATAAATCCCAGCCCCTTTTCTATACACTCCAGCACTATCAAGAGTGGAAAACCTGATGGGTTAGTTTGCCAGTAATTAAATTTGTCCCTTTATTCATTTCACAGATGCAGTTGCCCTCTGCTTTGAAGCAAAGTACAAGTCAGAGCCAACGGGAGCCTTTAATAATCTGTAGTCTCATCCGGCATTAAAGACAGACAGTTTTCTTGGTAACTGGATTGTTGTGATATTATTTGAAGAGGAACGATCTCCTCTGGACAGAGGGAGACTGGGAGTGTGCAGAGTGATGGAGAAGGTAATGGATAAATTTATACTCCTGTACATGTCCTTTGAGCCTTCAGCCAGAACAAACATATAGGAAACGTCTTAGATCTGATTTCCTTTGACTTGGCAGCTTGCTTAGTCATTTACACCAGAATAAAAGCCACTCTGATAGGCTTTCTTAGCAGAATGATAGCTTTGTACACTGCTAAAACTGGGGTGCCAGGCTAGCATAGCCTGCAGCCTGAGCAGAGGAAGCAGGCTTGAAATCTTGTTTTGAGGAGGCAGGCAGCAGCACTGCTGGCTCCATGCAAACAAGAGCTGCTTGTAGGCCATCACCAAAAAAATCTGAATTTTCTTGGTTCCAGTTCATCAGAAAGATTTGCAGGCAAAGGAACCACACTGGTTCAGGAGTATTCTCCAGTTTCACATTAACTAAAGGGACCCATTCAAAATTGGCCCCTGACAGCAAATATGTGCAAATACAGAAGCTTTAGTCAAAGCTCTGGGGTTTTTTAGATAAAAATTAAGATGCTAGTCATTTCTGCTGCAGAGAAAAACCTGACCCTTCAGCACCTTGAGAGGTTCTTCCCTCTTACATATCTGTGGAGAGACTGTAGCAGGCAGTGCTGCTTCTTAGGAACAGGACTAAAATGATTTTGTTTTATGATTCCTTTGAAGGATGTAGATGAGGTTATTGACACGTCATTAACTATACTTCCCTGGAAGGTTTTGGTACTCTGCAGCAAGCATTTGTTATACACACATCTCTATATGCTGTGTCACCTCCTGGCCATACAGCCAATGCCTGGGACTGGGGACAAGGAGATGAGCACTGTATTTCCAGTCCTGCAGCCTGGAGGCTGTTATTTGCATGGCCCTTTGCAGACAGATAGAACTCATTCTGCTCATACTCTGCACTGGCCAAAAGCTATGTAATCTCTCAACAGGACCGATTAACTCGCACTCAACAGCTCATTAGCAATGGCTGCTCAGTTTTCAGTTAGTTTGTAGTATAGGCAGCAGGAGCTCATGTCTGGGGACACTCACCCTGAGTCACCTGGGAGTATGAACCTGTATGCACATTCAGCTTTTCTATTTGTAAACTGATAAAATATCTGTGCTCCTGCTCCAGAGGAAGGACAGAGCATAACTCATGTAGAGTTATTAGCAAAAAAGTTACACTAACAGTACACAATATTGCCATTATTATGATAATGGATTTCACTTTGGTTCCTGAGTACATGATTACAGTCCTCTGAGAGGGGGAAACAGAACAAGAACAAAAAGAAATATAAAAGCAATCTGTCATTCTTACCTGCTCTTCTCTCTGAAATGACTCCCATTCACTGTCTTCCTTTTATTATAAATAAAGATGTATAATTTCTCAAATCAAAGAAATGAGGCATTTTTCAATGCCCAAAACTTTATTATTTTCTTAATGAAAGGAACAGTAAAGAAAGAACAAGTGCTGTAATTGCCCAGGTTCTAGCATAGGACTGGTCCTTTATATAGAGGAAAGCACAGAAGCAATTAACCTGGTATGAGGACACAGTACCCTAATTCACACTGATCATCAAGTTGCTGTTGCTCTTGTAAGTAATCACAGTGAAACCAAGTGCCAAATAAAACTTATGCAAGATCATGCAGATGTAGGGCCAGAACCACCAAGAAGCATCCAAGGTGGTGATTTCTACTAGACAGCTTTGGTGCTCAGGCTCTGGCTCCGGGAAGGCAACCAAGGGAATCACCTGAACATTGAGCTCCAGGTTGCACAGTCCACCTGCATCGCTTCAGGGCACAGCCTGTCACTTCAGCATGAAAAGGCAACAGTTTTAGCAGAGTTGTGATAGGACACACCTGTAAAGACCATCAGGTTTTACAGGTGAATTAGCCTGTGTTTTCTGGAGGCAGAGCTGTAAATGGAAGGTGTTGGTAGAGTATGAATGAGAGAAACCAGATCCTTAGAGAAGCAATATTTTTCACTTGACAGCTTGCAAGGCAAGGAGGGCTTCTGAATGGGAATGTTTATAGGGAACCAGCTGATCCCACATATAGTACCCAGACCCAGACTTGCTTCTTAACGGAGACCAAAATAGAACAGCTGGTCTCAGGCAGAATCATGTGTGCTGCAGAGGGTTCTGGCTTGTCAGTCTCTGTTTCATGCATTTTTCATGCATCTCTTCTTGTACCATTTGTTTTGTCTTTGTTTTGAGCTGTATCTAATGAGCCTTCACTGTGCTTTTTTGATCAGAGATTTTTCTGCAAAGTCTTACAGAGCTATCCTTCCCAGTTCTCTTCATCTTTTCCCTACTCCTCCTTCCCCTCTGCTCTCCTTAGCTGTTCACATTCCCATTGAAGGTAAAAATCTTCCAGAGACAATCACCAGCCCTCATAAATCATCATCTGTCAAAACAGATGATGAAGGAGGACAATCAAGGGTGCATCTCAAGGAACCAAGTAACAGCAGTGGAAACACAGCTATAGAAATGCCCCCAAAGCGATCATCTCTCTCTCTGTCTTTCAGAGACACTGGGATGGTGTTAGCCAGAAGAAAGCTTTGGGGGCCTTTTGAATGAACCCCTTCCTACCAGCATCATTCAGCAGAGGACATGTGCGTTGGCTCCCTCCCAGGTATGCAGCTTTCTGTCTGGACGCAGAGCCTGGGAGCAGCTAGGGAATTGGGATGCTGAACAGAGACTGTGAGTTGTGATATGTACCTACGCTCCTTCCTGAAAGGCTGACACCTCACTGTCAAGTGAGGGCGTGACTTGTCCTTCCACTCCAGCAGGCTCATAAGCTACACAGTTGGATGTGGTGGGGGTCACTTTTCCTTCATCAGGGCCTGGGAGACTATAAACCATTGGTATTCATGGAAGGTAAAGAAATGAATCATACACTTCAGGGATTTTTTTCCTTTATGCTCTACCCTGAAGCCTTTTTGAATAATGGAGTTTTTTTAAGCCTCAATTGTGCTGCTTAGTAATTTTTCAAAGATAGGAAAAGTTTTAAAGAATTCTAACAGTGGGATGAAAATGAAAGGGTGCATGTGTGTCTGCTGAGGAAATCTGGACATGCTGTGGCAGTGGCAAAAGGGAAAGGAGTGGGACTGGAAATGCAGTCTTTTCTCCAAAATATTTCATTAAAATCTAATTAAAATAATTATTCACAGCAAACGCATCAAATAAGAGTTGACTTGGATGCTTTTCACAACAAAGTAATGCTTTTCCATTTTGCAGGGATCTCAGTAAATATCACATTTTACATCCCATTTTGCACCCTGGGATGCTGAGAAATTACCGTCATACACAAACTCTGTGGCAGGACCAAGTCCGACCACCACTTTCTCAAATGGATGCCTTCTCCAGCTGTATTCTCCCCACTGTTACTGTTCTCGCTTGTATCTGATGATCATTACTTACTTTCCCAGTCACTGTAACACTGTAACACCCACAGAGCTCTTGACTGAGTTTGAATGCTGGGGGGTGTGCACAGGTAATGGAGGGGCAGTAATACTTACGACTGCTCATCTACTCGCTGTTCAGAATAGGACTGAAGTTTACTGACTCCTGAATACCAATTTTTCATCATTGCTTGAAGGGAGGGCACAGAGCAGAAGAAATGAATGTGGGAGGGCGGGCAGGAGGGAGGGAAGGTGAGGGGGTGGAAAATGAGCCTGCTTTACTGAATAATGAGGGGAGTGAAAACGAATAGGGAAAGAGAGAGAAAAGCTGGTTTAAATATTTAATCTCTGTTGCATTTGCTTTTGAAAAGGAGACAAAAGCCTTGGAACATCTTTTGTCTTGAACTAATTCTGACCAGAGATGAAGGGCTTGTGATTGTCACTTTTTTCATTCGCTTTAAGGAGGAGAGAAACAGATTGGTCCAGATGCATCAGCCCATCACAGGTGTCTGCCTCCAGCTGCAGCCGGTACCTGGAGCTGCAGAAGGTATAAATTACTCATGACAATGACATTTCTGCCCCATGAGCTGGCATTGCCTAGCCCCTCTTGCTGGCATGGTCAGCGTGTGTGCAGCCTGGGAGCAGAGAAGAAGAAGCTCCTTTGAGGAGTCTGAGAAGCATTTGTGTCCCACCATAGAGCAAGTCACTTCACTTTAGATCTTCACCATTTGGAGCCAGGTGGTCAGCAGTATTTTCCCCTTGTCTTCCCCATTCCTTTGTACGTATTTCTACCCAGCCTCTCCCTGCAACATTTCTCTTCCCCTTCCCTTGACTTGCCCTCTCAAGCCCTCCCTCTCTGCTCACCCAAGGTCTAGACAGTGCCAAAAGCACATCTGTCCTGTACACCAGCCATAGCTGCACCACCTTCAGCCCCATGGATGAGCCAGCAGGACCTGCACATCAAGTGCTTTGCACAACTCCAGGTAGATGACATCTCAAATGTGATGGGCAGAGGCTTAGCAACTTTAACCACTAGTTTCCTCAGGACCTGCAGATGCATCTCACCAGGTCCTATTGACTTCTGCACCTTCAGGTTCCATAGATGGTCTCAAACCTGATATTCAGGTGCTTTCCTGCTGACCCGTGATTCCTCTCTAGGCTCAGGGCATCTTGCTAGCACTGACACCAAGGTGGTAGACCTCTCCTGGCAGCTTTAACTTAAAGCCCCTTTCACCAGGGCTCTTGGTCATTTGCTTTCAGTGAATCCTATGTAAGCTATGTTATTCAGCTGATATAGCTTATCTGCCACACGTCCTGTTTCTCTTGTCTCACACTGGACACTCAGGCTCAAGGACTGCACCACAAGCCATAGCCAGTGTCACCCAGTGAGGCAGACACAGACCTTTGTAACTGTGGTAGTTCTCTGCAGCCACAGCTTTATCATCCTCTGAGACAGCCTTAGCCAGATAAAAACCTCAATCAGGCTTTCTTTAGAGACTGGAAGAGTAGGAGGCAGAAATACCTCCAGAGAGTAATTCATTGTAAGCCTGGCTTTTAAATTGGTAAATATCTGTAAACTCTAAGAAAGGCTGATGGTCTCTGACCAACCAGAGGAAACTGCTGAGACTCTGAACTTTTTCTGTTGTTTTGGCAGTGGCTTTGTCTCTCTGATCCACTTATTCCCTTAGTAACCCTAAAAGCAAAGAGGTGCTGTCATTTCTGCTTCTCAGATGGGGGCAGATATAAGATGACTTCTCCAGAAGAGCCCCTCAGGATGTCTTTGAAAGAGTGGATTTGTTGAGCTCTGCACTCCTGAGCCCTATAGGAAGGCATGATAGCATGGCTTTTTCTCTACTTCTGAACGGGGAGCATACCAGAACAAAGTGAAGGGAAAAAAAAACAACAACCCAACAAGCTACAGCAACATCTCTCGACCCCCTGAAGGCTCATAGATAGCAATTACTTTTTAAAGGCTTACTTCAAAAGTAATTTATTATTTTATTAGCTGATCACTAAGAGATCAAATAAAGCAAAGGTGCCCAGCCAAGTATGTTCCTATTTTATTTTGGTATCATTTGAGGAACCTGATTTGCTACTTTAAATGCTGGAGAAGACAGCTGAGTAGGAGTTTGGGCTGGGCGAAGCCAGCTAGGCAAGAGTTTTGCATTTGGTTTACAAAAGAGCTTGAGTAGGCTGAGATTCCAGGCTGATGAGATGGTCTCCAGGATGACAATTCTCTTTTGGCAGAGAACTTGTACCCTCAACATTGAAGCTATAGCGAAGAAAGAGTTTATTCTCTGTATCTCTGCAGGACTTGACTTTGCTGCTTTTTTGCAGCAATTGCTCCCATGGCAATCATACCGGGATGCTGTTCTGTTTAGATTCTAAGCTACACAGGTAGTTGACCAGACACCAAAGAGGGCAGCTTTTGGTCCAGGCTTGATCTGAACCCATGATTTCTGAATGGAAAGCATTATATCTGACTTAAAAAAAAATTATCTAAGCCATAAAAATACAAAGTGAAAGGTTTCAGGAGCTGACAAAGGAATCCTGGTACTGTGATCAGGTCATAACACATTAGCAGTTCACTACTACTGCAGTGTTTCAGTGCTGCTGTGTCAAGACATACCCTTCCTCCCCAGATCTAAAGCTGTCTGCTGGAGGTGTTGCTTCCCAAATTTAGTCACTGGTGTTTTGCCTCTGTGTTAGCCTGGGAGCCCCAAATCCACCTTCTGCTCAGGCCTGACCTTAGTGGGAGCTGCTGCCTCTCTCAGATGGTTGCAGCAAGACTCGTCCCATTGCCTGTGTTGTGGCCTTCAAAGTCTGTTAGCACAGAAAGATGTACAGATGTGTCAGACCATGTGCTGACGGCTGGTGTGCATGACACGAAGGAGGGAAGCCTTGTTCTGAGGGTGACAACAGAAACCTCCTTGTGCTCTGAGGAGAAGCAGAAGAAAAAGCAAAGCATCTCAGGAATTCCTCAAAAGCTGCAGGAATTGTTGGGTGAAACAGACAAGGTAGTTGGAGGAATCTTTATAATCAATGAAGAATAAATGCTCAAAAAGAGAGAATTGTGGGTAGACCTGAAACCATATTTGGATTTGGGAGATTGTGCCACCCTTCCATTTTCTTATTGTCCATGTATATTTAAAATCTTTCTTCCCCCCCCAGTCGCTCTCTGATTAGGAGTTTTAGAGTGGGAAATGCTGAAATACTTCACTTTGAATCTTTCAAAATCTATCTTTTTGACATCTTTTAAAATAGACTTGTAGATCTAAACTATTATTTCAGCTCAAAAAGAAGAAAAAATGAGAGTCAATAAACAGTGAAATACACCACAAACATGACTTTCCGCTTCATACTGAACAAAAATATTGAATTCAGCCTAATTTTGTTTCTATTCTTTTTTTTCTGACCCTCGGTCCCCCACACTTCCTGTTTGACCTTTTAAACATTTTTATTACCCATCCCTGCTTTATTTTTTCATTTATTTAAATATTAATGTAAGAACAGCAGTTACACATTATTCTTATTTCTTAATGAAATCAGGCAGCAATCCTAACACATTGTCTTCAAGGCTGAGGGATCAGGAGAAAGTATTCCATATGGCAAAAGAATTACAGGAATTATGGACAGAAAGCCCCTACTTGGGAAATGAGTCAGTCTGCTTCTGCCTAGCAGAAAAGATCGGCACAGAGGTATAGAGCTTTTAGGAACAGCTTATGAGTTTACAGCTTGCAAAGTAAATGAAGTCACTGTGTCTCTCATCCACATACACTAACTCAGTTCCCACATACGCATACATACAGGTCTCTGGTGGAAAGACAGGAATGTGCAGTCTGCAATACATAAGAACTTTCTGTTTAGAGGAGAAAGGATTTTCTTCAATAGGCACAAAATCCCACCCCCTCAGCACCCCTCCTTCCCCTGTGTCTGACACTGACTTCAAGGGAGGAGTTGAGCCAATTATCTGTGAGTCCTACAGAAGGAAAATCTGCAATTTGCCAGTAGTTGTGAGAGTGAGAGAGAGAAAGGCAGGGAGGGAAGCAGAAAGACTTAATTGGTGAACGTAAAGAAAAGCCCCTTCTGTCTTCAAAACAGAGTATCTTAAAGCAAATTTCGGACCAGAAGAAAAGAAGCTCAGGGGAAGGTGTGCCAGGCAAGACCTGGGTAAGTGTAGCTTCATCACAGACAGCTTCCATGCCCCCACTGATTTTTCCCCATAGGGTCTGAGGTGGCATAGAATCAGGGTGGACCAGGCAGATGCACCCACGTCCCTGCTCAACTAGGTGACGCTCCAGAGATCCACTCCCCACAGCACAGCCCACGAAGCACAACTTGCAAGAAAAGCCAGTGGGAGTGGAAGAGATTCTGCCTCTCCTTCTCTTAAACTGAGGCTGTGAGAAGAGCTAATCTCACCAAAGGGAAAGCTACCACTGGTTCCGAGACCCTTCTTCAGTCACCTGATCCAGTACCTGCCATCCATGGGGGAAACTGCTCTGAAGCCCTGCGGTCCTTCCAAATCCTGCTAAGTTCCTGGGAAATAGTGGTGAAGAACTGAGCCCAGAGCAAGCAACGTGGGATCCACAGAACAGCCTCTTACAGCAGCAGCCACCTCTGATTAAAATTATCAGCTTCACCAGACTGTACCAAGACCCAGGACTGTTCCTCCAAGGAGAGAGGTAAGAAAGCAGCATGGAGTTTGAGATAAAAGCAGGAAACAAACATCCCACAGGAGTGATTCTGGTGTGTATGAAGATTACAGGGATGCTAGTAGTGATTAACAACTGTTGGGTCTGTTATGCATGATTCAGTCTGTATCTGCCTATGTCCTTTTTAGCTGGGTGCACTCAATTACACTGGGATAGCAAAGAGAGACACAAACAGTAGCTGAGGACTAAGGAGTGCAAGTGAGGTAGTTCAGAAGTCTGTGCAAGGGTTGGGTGTGGTGGGGAGCATACCCGTGATGGGAGGATTGAAAACGAAGGTGTAAAAGCTCTGGGCAGGTTGAATGAAGAATGTCTTCCTTAGATATCTCTACAGGTGCTCAGGATCAAATTTGTCAGCACCTCACTGGAATCGGACAAGCACTCCTCAGAGCATACAAAAGCAGATTCACTGTCATTAAATCTGATGCCTGCCTATGAAACAAGCAGTGGTGGTTAGCAGGTAGAAGATGACATAGGGAGTCGAAAGAAATAGGATTTAATGTTGATTTGGGACAGCTTTTTTCAGCTTTCCCTAGGTTTATGAGTGTTTTCCTTTATTAAATGGAGATAACACTCATTGCCTACATTTCTATGACATTTTGGAATCTCTGTGCTGCACCGATATACAATACTAATGCAAAGTTTCTAGCATCAAGCCAGTGCATAAAGCAGAAGGTACCACTGGGAATTAATCTATGCTTAAGCATTTAATAAACTGGAAGGAAAAGAAGTAGATTAAAGCCAGCTGGATGGTGTTTGTCTCCTCATTCTCTTCTGATTGATTTTGCTTTACTTAGTATATGAACATGTGGTCTCTCTATTTCCTTTCTTCTGTCTTTAATCTTTTCAATGTACACATCCCTGTGCTCCCCCCACTCACCCCTGGGTGTGAAGGCTGAAGTTTCATTCCCTTTCTGAGGAGGAAAGAAGGCAGATTATATTGAACTGGAGAGAAACTGGAGTAGGGGGATAAGAAGAAAGCACAAATCACAAGTAAAACCTCCTGGTTCAGCAGCACGCTCTGAGTGAGATTTGCAGGAGAGGTGATGAGATGAGTAGCAACTCCATGAATCAAAGTGCTGAAAAGCATCTTTTGACTTTGTGTGAAAAGAAATAAAGTCAGGAAAAAACAATAGTCTCCTTGAATGAATGCCTTGAGAGATGGAACAAGGACAGCATAAAGTGACTATTTAATACCTTAAAGTCTGCTTGTTCTTATACCCCTCCTTCGCTTTCATCACTGGGGCAAAGCATCCTGAAATGAGCATGTCTGCACATCGGATTTTGCCTTTGATGGCGGTGGGAGGCAATGTGATTTAATGACCAGAGATGTAAGGGCGAGGAAAGGTGGAATAGAGAAAGAATTTGAAATGCAGGATCCCAAAGTCTGTTCACATTTTTCATTTGTTGCACCTTGGGTAGTCATTCAGCTTCCTCATGCCTTAATCTTCTGTGTCTGCAGGTAGCTATGGTGCCAATTCTTTCTCCAAGCTGTTCAGTGTACTGTGACGTTAACTGAGGTCCAAAGCAGTGGAATTAATTTCAAGGAAGTGGAGGACAGAAGTGTCTTTTGCACTAAAGGTGCAAAATTAACCCTCCAAACAGCTGCAGTGACACAGTCCACCTCCTTTGCTGTACAATGGGAGTTTCTCCAATCACTAACAGCTTAGTGGTTACCTGCCCATCAGCAGTATAATTTGTAGGACTTTGGCTTCTAAAGCTGCTGGCCAGGATCAGGTCCCTCAGCATGAGTGTTCTGTGCAGGACATATAAGGCATTTGCTTAAAAAGCACAACTGTGCTCACTCACAGATGCTGCTGCACCAAGTTATACAAACCTGATGTTTGGCATGTGTGAACCAGCACAATCCACTTGCTACACTGCAGCTATACTGGTCCGTCCCAGACTGAAGAGCTGACTTATTTCTAAATACTGATCCTGGGCTGTAGAGAAGTTTGTCATTTTTCCCACAAAATCTGTCTCCCTGGTTTCTCTGACAGCTAAATAAAACCTGAGAGGGTGAAAGGAAGCATCCCAAAGCAGCTCCATCACCATTTGTCTGCCCATGATTAAAAGACAGCTTTGGACTGGCTACGTAGAAAAGGGCAGAGATAGCATACATGGCAATGCTATTTCAGAGATTGAATATAGAGTTTCTGTATGATTGGAGATAGGTCCTATTCTAAACAAAACACAGAGTCCAGTTCAAATACCAGGTGTGCTCCTAACTGTCATTCCAACCACAGCAATCCCAACAGTACTGTAACTCTGCACATTTGTGTCCAACCAGATTTATGTTCTGCCATTACTGTTTGGCTCTAATATCATGCTGTCCTGCCTGCTGAATATAATTCAGAGCGCAAGATACTCTGAAGAAAGCATTGCATTTTCTTCTGTGCTTTAGATAGAGCTGAATGTGCTGCTGGCAGCAAATTATAGCAATAATAATAATAAACAGTAGTGTTTTGCTGTTGCCTTGGGCTATAGCACAGCAATGATGCTGGATCAGAATTCCACAGACTTCTTTATTTAGCAGTGACTGTATCTTTGCTGCTGCTTTGGTGCTTAGCACGTGTTAAACAAAGTAAAAGATTCTAAGCTTTTGACTGAGATAAGTGTCAGCTAGATAAAAGCTTGGGAGATAAAATTCACTCAAGGGAAAGATAGGAATCCAGATCTGGACTCAGATATGATCTTTCAGTGTACATAAAGTACTTGCATTGTAATATTAAATAAACAACACTTAAGTTAAATAAACAGCACAGTGGGAACTTGATTATTCTTTAATAAGACCCTAGTAACCAAAATAAACTCTGTCAGAATGCGCCTTCTTTGCTCTACACGTAGCTTTCCCCACACATGGGTTATATTTTTCCCTTCAGCCCACATTTGACCTGGTACATGAAAAATGTCGGAGCAGCACTCTTTTCTTCCTAGCAGAGTTTTCTGCAGCTGAATGCTATGTCAAAATATGATCTCCAAAGTCTCAAGACTCATTTTATTTGTCAGGGGTTGGGAATCTTGTCTAGTAGCGATGTAAGATGGCTGTCCTTTATTTTTAATCCTTCTTGTACTTAGCACCCGCACAGACTGTGACATCCACAACAGCTGTGTATGTATGAAGACTGAAAATCCCATGAAATCTACGCTTTTGCAGTTCCATCCATTGCCAGATATCCTGCTGAAATGCTGATAGTTTGTTATAGGGAGTTCCCACACTACCAGTCCAAACTGCATGATTAAAATCTGCTTTCTAAAAGGTCACCGAAGGCAGAGATCATTGAATTTATCCTCAGCCAGTGCTATTTTTTGGCTCAGACTCCCTGTATCAGCAATGAAGGTTGTACGGGACCAGCTATTTAAAGTTACTGAGATGTCTAGCTTCCATTGATGTCGAGCCTGATTCTTGTTTCTGTCTGACTTTCGGTTGATCTCACAAAATGAGTATTATCTACAGCTCCTGTTTAGGCAATCAAACAAAGCCATCAATGCCCTGATGGCAGCTGCAGTGGATGCAGTATATTGGGAAATCTGACCTCTGTGTTTATGTATCTAAATGAGAATCAAGCTCTTCCGAAAAATCTGGTAATGTCGAAGTGACGCAGATGGTGGGAAGGAACTTGGTATCTAAGTTGAAGCACAGATGATAAAATTAGCCCTTAATGTTTAAATGAAATAGCAAATACAGTTCAAAACCATGCTATTTTCAGTGTAAAAGACTTCAGTTTTATATGACTTTAAAAGAAAAGAAAAAATACACCACCAACAATGAACCTCACTCCTTGGAAATGAGACTGAAAAAATTAAGCATTTTTAGAGAAAAGATTTCTGTATGGACCATTGACCTACTAACTACTGTGCTCCAGAGCACTGTTTGACAGGCCTGTGGTAAGAAGCTGCTCTGTTTCATCCTCTGTTTAGTTTCTGGTCTTCGCTGCCTTATTACATCCTCTGTTTAGTTTCTGGTCTTCCCTCCAACTCTGCTATTTCTTCTTTCAGGACCAAGCAATGATGAAGACTATGTCTGGTGGAAACTGCACTCTGAATGTGCCAGCTAAGAACTCATACCGCATGGTAGTGCTGGGAGCCTCCAAGGTGGGGAAAAGCTCCATTGTCTCACGCTTTCTCAACGGCCGGTTTGAGGACCAGTACACTCCCACCATTGAGGATTTCCATCGCAAGGTCTACAATATCCGGGGAGACATGTATCAGCTGGATATCCTGGACACCTCTGGGAATCACCCTTTCCCTGCTATGAGAAGGCTTTCCATCCTGACAGGTGAGAAGATAGTGGGGGAAATTTGCAGATGGGGAATGGTGGGTGAAAAATCATGAGGATAGACATTACCTTGAAAAACTGCAGCCTGGAGATGAGTCTTTCCTGGGAGGTAGCTAAAAGGGTTGCTTGATTTTGTTGCAACATGCACTTCTCTAGAGATGCATTTCCTGGCTGGGATATTACAGGCACTATAGGGAGTGCATTAGCCACAGAGGAGAAGTCCACTGGGTGAAGGTCTGAAATCGAGATTTCCCCCAAGTTTATTTCCCTTCTACCTTCACTTTCTGCTCCATATCTTTTTATTGTAATAATACATAAAAAAAATAAATGGCTGAATAAAATCCCGTGGGCATAAAAAGCAGCAAGGGATAAATAAGCATGTTGATGCACAGAAAAGGATCCTAACAAAAAAAAAATCTCAAAGATTTTTTTCCTAAAATTTCCAGTCTGATTCCTTGATTTTGATATTGCAGTAAAAAAGTAGCTCTAGTTTAACCCTTTCTCCTTAATCTGTGGTTAAGCAAATGCATTAAAGGGAAAAAAGGGAAAATCATGGGCTCATTTTGAATGTTCTTACGTCAAGCAGTTCCTGTTGTGATGAGCTAAGATGTATTCTTTAATTGTGAAAGTGACAGTGGAGATATATTCAGCCACAGGAAAAATAAACACACTTTCTGGATTTCTGTCTACCCTTCTAGCTAGCCAGAGAAACATGATGCTTGCATCTGACTAGGCTAGTGTCCACATCCACTGAGGTCCTAGGGCCAGTTTCTGGGATGCAGATGTGAGCTCTTGTCCATGAAAGCTCTCTTAGCATATTCCACATGAATGTCATTCAAAAAGCAATGATTTACATTACTTTATATTTGCAAAAGGAATTGTAAGTCAGGAAATGTCAAAAAGGAAATGCCAGGGGATCTGTGTAATTAATGTATTTTTTTTTTCCATGGTCTGTTTCTCTGGAGCAAATGAAATGACAGCAGAGCACTGAACTTTGGAAAACCTTTCATTCCTGACTTAGGTGCTCAGAACTGACTAGGTGTAAATCTTCAGTTCAGTTGTTGCTTCGTGTATTGTACAATCAAAAGGGCAAAGCTGAGTGGCTATTAACTCTCCACTCATCCTGGAGTCAGAACAGGCTGTATTTCATGCAGAGATACAGATAAAAGGAAGAGAAAAAAGCAGCGCAGCAGAGCTGAGATAGAAACATGTTTACAAAGGAGATTAAAATGGGAAATAAATTGCAAGTCCAGCGTGAGGTAAGAACACAATCAGATATGGATGAAGTAACGTCATCGCCAAGAGTCTTTTCCATAGTATTACAGGGAGGTGTGAGGAGTTGCATTAGGAGAACTGGAATTAAAGTACAGCTGAGTGAATAGATTCAAAAGGACTAAACAAAAAATGTGGGGAGGAGATGGCAAAGAAACCGTCTGCTTTTTTAAAATTAGCTCTTCTTACATGTGCTGCAAGCAACAAGCCTTTACAGTATCTTTTTGTAATTGCAGGGGATGTTTTCATCCTGGTATTCAGCCTGGACAACAGAGAATCTTTTGATGAGGTCAAAAGGCTCCAGAAACAGATCCTTGAGGTCAAATCCTGCCTGAAGAACAAGACCAAGGAATCAGCTGACCTTCCCATGGTGATCTGTGGCAACAAAAGTGACCACAGTGAAATCTTCCGCAAGGTACGTTCAGACGAAGGGGAGAACCTTGTCTCCAGTGATGAAAACTGTGCTTATTTCGAAGTTTCAGCCAAGAAGAACACCAATGTGGATGAGATGTTCTATGTCCTCTTCAGCATGGCCAAGCTACCTCATGAGATGAGCCCTTCCCTCCACAGGAAAATCTCCATCCAGTATGGTGACCCCTTCCAAACGAAACCCTTTCGCATGCGCCGAGTCAAGGACATGGACGCCTATGGTATGATCTCTCCCTTTGCTCGCCGGCCAAGCGTCAACAGTGACCTGAAGTATATCAAATCGAAAGTTCTCAGGGAAGGTCAGTCCAGGGAGAGGGAGAAATGCACAATCCAGTGAAGGGAGCTTGCACTTCTGTCTGAAGTCATCATCCACATACAGTGCCTTAAAGAAAAATGATCTGTGGAAGCACAGAATGGGCTTATGGGGTTCACGAGAACCCAACATGGAGAAAGGATAACTTTCTGTGGATTCTGCTGAGTCATGAATGTAAACAACATCGTTCTTGTAAATGACTGGGAAAAATCACAGGCCTGAAATATGAGTCCATTCCTCTGTCCATAATGTAGTTCCTCAACATTCCCTGTTTTGTTTAAAGAATAGACCTGAGAAGTATAGACATTTGAACTTCATCCTTAGAAAGAAAGTAGGTAAGAAATGCACAGAAGGCATTAAGTTATCCAGCATGCAGCTCTTGCTAAGAGAGAGGAGGTGTGTGCGTGTGCACATCCTTGTGTGCCTGTATGTATGTGTGCATGCATGTGTGGAGCACTCCTTTAAAAAAATGGGACTATCATTTCAAAGGGCAGCAGTCTTAACTGAGATTTCCCAGATTGGAAGTGGACTCTATATACAGATGCACGACTAACTGATTTCTGAGAAGACCTGCATTAAGATCTTGATTTTGTGTTTGCTGGGACAGTTATCTTTTGATGTTGATATGAATGTTGTTTTGTATTACAGATTTTATTTGCTTGCTTTGTTGTTTTGGGTTTTTTTTATTGTCTTGGGGTGGGTTCTTAGCAAAATGAGATGTCAAGTGTGTTTGACATCAAAACAGTGTCTACTTTCTAGCAGTGAAAGGTCATGTATAAAATCAATGTATGTGCATTGATTGAAAGTGAAATTGTTCTGCAAAAAGCCAATACATTTGACTGCTTTGCAAGCCTGGTGTGATACTGTCTCTCAAAGCCACACTGCTTTGGATAATGTAGTATAAATGCCACCTTTTGCCTTGCTGGCAATCAGAGCAACGGTTCCATCCTCTGCCTGCATGAGCTGAGACGTACCAGATTCATAAGTAGGCTTAGATCACTTCAGAGGCAGGACTGGATTTTCCTTCAAAGTTAAGAACTGAACAGTTGTAGAGCCACCTCCATCGTATTTCTTCTGTTAACATGCTTCTAGTAATTTTGTTCATGGTTTTGCCTGTTGTCTGATAAAAGTTGCCTTGATGGAAACCTTTGCATGGTAGAAGGCCTTCAGAACAGAAAATCTGTGCTGGCAGTTCAAACAGGGCTGATGTGTCTGGCCATGATAAATCATTCACTTCTTCCCTTTCTCAGCCCAGTCCAGGCTTCTTTGTCCTCAGCTCTCTTCCTGTTCTGCTTCTGGCTTTGTTGTCCGATGTGCTCCTGTATGCCCCCAAAACCCAATATATTCTCTCAGATGTGAGCTTTCCATTCTCACTGACTGGAATGAGACGTGTGCACACATAACTGTAGGCAAAGCATCACCCCAAGACTGCACACAACAGAAGAGTGTATACATTACATATACCTCAGAACAACCTTCAGATGTCTTGTCCTTCCCTCACCCTCAAATTTTGTTCTTGACTGTATCTGCCCTGCTGTGTCCTGGGCATAGCTGTGAGCTAGTTCATGCTAAATTGACAGGAAACTAAGAATGATGGTTGTCTGTAAAAATTAGCCTCTGGGACTCAAAATCCCATATTCATTTATCAGCTCCACCTTTCGCTGGTACTATATATTGACTGGTAAAATACACTGTTCCAGTTGCCAAGGCAGCACCTTTCGGATCACCCCCCCCTCCCCCCATCAATAAATATGTACATGGTTTATGATTAAACTTCGTTTATTTATTAGCTGTGTCTTGGTCATTTTTGCTTTCTTCAAGAATAATGATCAAGATCCTATTTTTCTGTTGTGCAGATGCAACTAGGCAAGTGAGTTGTGGGATGAGGGCTTTGATGAGACCTTCAGGAAGTTTTGGAAGATCCTTTTATGTCCTCCAGATACCAGGGGCTACACATTTGTCTGTTTGGAGCAGAACTGTGTCGCTATCTACATTTTTCTTTCTATGTATCTATGTATGCATATACGTTCATATGTATCTATCTATTTGGACATTAGCTTATATATATAAATATCCTCACAAGTAGAAGCAGACTGTTACTTTTCCCCATGCTGCCTCTGATACAAGAGAACAACTCTGTTCTTCATGTACACAGCTGGCATGCTTATTCCTGATGTGATTTAATGTGGTCTCTGAAGAGACATCACTGTTGCTCTCAGCAGTCTCTTCATCTTACCATCTGCACCTCTCAACTTTGTGAGTCTTGGTGCCCCTAAGTATACGCCCACCTCCCTAAAGACTCTCCACCCAAGTGCATAAATGCTGAATGTGTGATCAAGCTCCGGGACTCACATGACACAGGGACATGAAGAGGTTGAAAATGGAGACAGAAGAGCATGGGCAGTGGCCATTGGTTGGGTTAAGGGGCTCCAGGAATCTAAATTGGAAATCCTTGCACTGTAGACCATGTGCTGCCCCTACTGAGCCTAATATCCTCTCCTCCTGGCCTACTGGATAAAGCTGAATTTTTTAAGAGCCTTCATAATCACCCAATCTCTGTCTTTGTCTTACAACACTGACCTTATAATTATTTTCTCTACTGTCCTTCCATTTCCACAAAGACAACAGCCTTCATCACCCTTCCACGTCCTCCCATTCCTGCCTTTTCCCCATGCATATGAAGCCACAGGGCATGGAAAAACAACATTGCAGTGACAAGGGTGAAAGAGTAGGGGAGGCTGAAGACCAAGGAGCAGGTGCTCACAGAGATATTCTGGATCCCAGGGGAAGGCCAGTGAGCCCCAGCTTCACAGTAGTACAGCTTGGCCTTACAATGCTCAGGCTGAGAAGCATCTGGGAATGTATCTGGGAATGAAGGTGAAGCAGCATTACAGTCACCCACAGAAACAAATGGCAATAAGCAGGTAATCTTATTAAAGTAATCCTAGTCTTCTCTCTGCATTTTGTTACTGATGGTAATTGCTTTTGAAGTTTGGTTATCATGCCCCTAAGGATATTTATTTTTTGGCTTTTATTATATCATTAAAGTCATTCTATTAATATTCATGTATTATTTGGGCACTAGAAGTGCTTACAGCCCCTTAAACCAGACAGTATGTATATCAGTTGCTTATTCACAGCAGCCATTATGTTCTCTGAAACTGGCTGGGGCTGGAAAACAGAGCAAGGCTACACGTCTGCACAAGGGGCATAAGATAAGGCAAGAAGAGGATAGGAAAATCGTTTCTTCCCTGCTAACTGCTGAATGTATCTGACTGTAAGACACAAAGAAGGGCTTTAAGGGCTTTCTACTACATGCATGCAGAAAATGTGAGACCCTGAAAGGAGTGAAGAGTAGATCTACAGCCAGGCCTTGGAGGCAATGGAATGAGAAGCAACATGTTTTTAATCAATCACCTTGGGATTCAGGGGATCTGCACAGAACTTACTCTAACCCAAGCGGTCATAAAAATGCACAGGACTGGAGGAAGGGATACGTCTTGCAAAGATGCTGCGAGCAGATGGACCCTTACTTGGCCTTACGTAGTATAATTAAGTTGCTTTATTCCAATAGCTACCTTGTTCTATATTGCAGTATATAAAACCTGACAATGATACAAAGCCTCACTGATGTTTTTCATGTACCTACTTTCAGGACAAGAAGCAGGGACATACACTTGACTGAGGATCAATCACAGCCCTGGAATAAGACAGGGCTGAGATTTATTTTGTACATTGCTCTACACAGCAAGAAAGTTCTGGTCCTGAAGAAATTACAAGCCAACACATCATAGGAGCTACTATAAATAATGACAAAAATCTAATTAAGCCACAGGGTCAGAACAAATCAGGAAGGAAATAATGGTCATGGTGAATTAAGTCAAAAACAAATAGAGGGTGGGAAGGGCAGAGTGAAAGCCTGTTTTGACATCCAAAGGACTAAATTAGGCTTCTGTTCTGAAGGATTCCCAGGAGAACTGCTGCCATCAGGCCAGCCTGATGCTAGAGAGAGGCTCATGTTGCAGCCTCACAAAGAACACTGTCTCCTTGAAACACTAGGGCGCAATAGGTCTCATTGTCTGGAAGGGCAAAGGGCTCATTATTTTCATGAAGGCAAGTAGGAAATGGTGGGATAATTTTTTAAAGGGCAGCAAAAGAGAAAAGAGCTTCAGAAGAGGGCTCAAAAAGATAGGATGGCCATACGAGGTTGGGTGGTAAAGAAGATTAAAAGTAGAATCATAGAACAGTTAGGGTTGGAAAGGACCTTAAGATCATCAAGTTTCAACCCCCCTGCCATGGGCAGGGACACCTCACACTAAACCGTATCACCCAAGGCTCTGTCTAACCTGGCCTTGAACACTTTCAGGGATGGAGCATTTCAACTTCCATGGGCAACCTATTCCAGTGCCTCACCACCCTAAAAGGAAAGAATTTCCTCCTTGTATCCAGTCTAAACTTCCCCTGTTTAAGGTTTAACCCATTACCCCTTGTCCTATCACTACAGTTCCTAATGAAGAGTCCCTCCCCAGCATCCCTATAGACCCCCTTCAGATACTGGAAGGCTGCTATGAGGTCTCCATGCAGCCTTCTCCAGGCTGAACAGTCCCAACTTTCTCAGCCTACCTTCATACGGGAGGTGCTCCAGTCCCCTGATCACCCTCGTGGCCCTCCTCTGGACTTGTTCCAACAGTTCCATGTCCTTTTTATGTTGAAGACACTGGAACTGCACACAATACTTCAAGTGAGGTCTCACGAGAGCAGAGTAAAGGGGCAGGATCACCTCCTTCGACCTGCTGGTCACGCTCCTTTTGATGCAGCCCAGGATATGGTTGCTTTCTGGGCTGCAAGTGCACACTGAAGCCGGCTCATGTTCATTTTCTCATCGACCAGCACCCCCAAGTCCTTCTCCACAGGGCTGCTCTGAATCTCTTCTCTGCCCAACCTGTAGCTGTGCCTAGGATTGCTCTGACCCAGGTGTAGGACCTTGCGCTTGGCATGGTTAAACTTCATGAGGTTGGCATCAGCCCACCTCACAAGCGTGTCAAGGTCCCTCTGGATGGCATTCCTTCCCTCCAGCGTATCAACCGAACCACACAGCTTGGTGTCATCGGCAAACTTGCTGAGGGCGCACTCAATCCCACTGTCCATGTCAGCGATGAAGATGTTGAACAAGACCGGTCCCAACACCAATCCCTGAGGGACACCACTCGTTACTGGTCTCCAGCTGGACATTGAGCCATTGACCACAACTCTTTGTGTGTGGCCATCCAGCCAGTTCTTTCTCCACCGAGTGGTCCATCCATCAAATTGATGTCTCTCCAATTTAGAGACAAGGATGTCGTGTGGGAAAGTGTCGAACGCTTTACACAAGTCCAGGTAGATGACATCAACTGCTCTACCGCTGTCCATCAGTTCTGTAGCCCCATCATAGAAGGCCACCAAATTGGTCAGGCAGGATTTCCCCTTAGTGAAGCCATGCTGGCTGGCACCAAGCACCTTGTTGTTTTTCATGTGCCTTAGCATGCCTTCCAGGAGAATCTGCTCCAAGATTTTGCCAGGCACAGAGGTGAGACTGACTGGTCTGTAATTCCCCAGATCATATATTTTCCCCTTCTTGAAAATGGGGGTTACATTTCCCTTTTTCCAGTCGTTGGGAACTTCACCTGACTGCCATGATTTTTCAAATATGATGGCCAGTGGCTTAGCAACTTCATTCTCCAGCTCCTTCAGGACCCACGGATGGATTTCATCAGGACCCATGGACTTGTGCACGTTCAGATTTTTAAGATGGTCTCGAACCAGTTCCTCTCCTACAGTGGTCCCAAGGTCTTCATTCTCACAGTCCCTGCATCTGCCTTCCAAGACTTGGGTGGTGCGGTCAGAGCCTTTGCCAGTGAAGAGCGAGGCAAAGAAGTCATTCAGAACCTCAGCCTTCTCCAAATCCTGTGTAGCCAGTTGTCCTGAGAGCTTTCTGAGGGGGCCTATGTTCTCCTTAGTCTGTTTTTTATTTGCTATGTACCTGTAGAATCCCTTCCTGTTATCCTTAATATCCCTAGCCAAGTTTAATTCTAACTGGGCCTTGGCTTTCCTAACCTGGTCCCCAGCTTTCCAAACAACATCCCTGTACTCTTCCCAGGCTGCCTGTTCTTGATTCCACTTTTTATAAGCCTCTTTTTTCATTTGAATTTTCCTCAGCAGCTCCTTATCCATCCAAGGAGGTCTCCTGGTGCTCCTGCTGCACTTCCTTCTAGTTGGGATGCAACACTCCTGAGCTTGTAGCAGATGATCCTTGAATATCAACCAACAGTTTTGGGCCCCCCTGCCCTCAAGGGCTATATCCCATGGAACCTTACTAAGCAGGTTCCTGAAGAGGCCAAAGTCTGCTCTTTTGAAGTCCAGGGCAGTGAGCTTGCTGCACGCTCTTCTCACTGTCCTGAGGATCTCGAATTTGACCATCTCGTGGTCGCTGCATCCAAGGCTGCCCTGGAGCATCACATTTCCAACGAGCCCTTCCCTGTTGGTGAGCACGAGGTCAAGCATGGCACCTCTCCTTGTCAGCTCGTCTATTACTTGCAGGAGGAAGTTGTCTTCCACACAATCGAGGAACCTCCTGGATTGCTTGTGCCAGGCCATATCGTCATTCCAACAGATGTCCGGGTGGTTGAAGTCACCCATAAGAACAAGGGCCAGCGAGTGTGAAGCTTTTCCTACCTGTCTATAGAGTGCTAAGCTAGACAATATGCTATAAAATACACCTTTCACTTTATTTCATCCTTCTCTACATATCTATAAATCTGAAGACATTTTATTTAGATTTGTCTTTCCTCAAATGTTAACTGCCATTTACCTCTATGTAGGACAACCCCCCCCCCCCATCACATCTTTTGCTGCCTTAGATTTGCCTGTCATGTACCATATTGGAGGCTGCCTTGATAGCCCTGTCCCGGTGTCTTGGCTAGGGTAGAAAGTTGTAGTTAGAGGTGTTTTTGAAGTAAATGATGATTACTTGGTTTGGTTTGAAATCACTATTACTCTTACGGGGTTTATTAGCATTATTGTTTCTGTGAAATTACATGATGGCAGGCTCAAAGGGTCTCCTTGGAAAAATATATAAAACATGATATAATGTACATTTCCCCACTGGTTTCTATAGCAACAGCCTTTTCTCTGCACTCAAAAATGAGCAGAGAATTTGCAGGGGAGAGATGAGTAGCAGTGGCTCTGCCCTAGAGCTTTCACCTCCGAGCTCTTGGGAAGTTCTTCTCCCTTCAGTATCTGTTATGCGGAAAAACAAAGACCAGCCAGACCCACCTCACAGACCAATCAATATGTCTGGCAAAGCTGTAGGATGGATATGCTACCATAAATAAGCAAGTCATTTCCATGATGTGATTGTAAACTGGGGCATTGCTCCTGGCACAGTACCTGACGTGGGGAATAGACATCATAAACCGCTATAAACCAAACTTCTGTACTCAGGGTTGGTTAGAGCTTGCTATGAGTCTCACCCAACTTCTCTCTTCTCTGTGTCTTTATAGGCCACCATCTGGTACAGTCAGTGCCTGAGACTTCCCAGAGAAATATCTCCTTTTGCTCTCATGACAGCATCAGCCAAAGACCTTTCTTTGCCCCTATCATCACTGGCCATCCTTAGCATGCAGAATTGCCCTAAATCCCACGCATCATGTTCCTAGAAAGTTATTGACAGCTTGGAAGGAGGCCAAGAACTAGCAAGAGAAGCATTTCATAAGCCTAGAGGAATTGACTTCAGTAAGCCTTAAGAAAACTCTGAAAGGGATAATTCTGTGCCACGTAGGTAAACAAAGTCTGAGAGAGGCTGGCTGAAAACACTAGATATGTTTGGAAGGTGGAGATGACAACTGTGACAGCACTTTAGAGTTGGACAGTGGGATATCTCAGTGGGAACAAGATTATTAAGCAGGAAATCGTAGGCAGAAGAGCAGAGCAGACTTTGGGGCAGTGGAATCTATTGGGAAATTTTCTAAGAAATGTCATAAAAGTCCCATTAGGAAAAGACTTGGAAAAACATTGAAATCTACATAGCCGATGGTGGTAACTTGGCGCTGGCAGCAAGCGACCCTGACTGAACCTGTGGGTTATTTTCATCCTCACACTTGTTTCTGTGATGAAGCCTGATCCCAAGTCTGCTTCAAAGAAATTTCCTCAGACTGCCTGTCCTCATTGCATGTTCTCGACACCCCAAGTGGAGGGTTGGTAGTTCACTGGTCCTTTACAGTCAGAACACGAATAATAGCGACAGGACTTCTAATGCCAGACCTTGCTTTTCAGAGCACTCCACAAAAATCCCTGGACCGTCTGCAGCAAGCAGCTCCTTCAGTGAACTGTTCATGAACTGTTTCTTGTGCATTTGTTTCTTCTTCAGAAGTATTCGATGAATGACTTATGTAACGTGTCCTGTGCTTTGGATGCAATGGATAGCTAAGTTTAGCTCAGATTAAACATGAAGACAAGGAGGGATGAGCTCGCTGTATTTCAGAACATCGTGTAGCAAAGTAAAAGAACATAAATGAAAAAAAAAATCCAACTTGAATATGTGTCCTTACATCACTGTGACCTAGAGGGAAGCAAAATCCAGGCTCTTGCAGGAGGGATTTCAGATAGATGGACTGCATTTATGCAAGAGTGTCCTCTCACAAGCATTTGACTTTCAGCAGTTAGTACAGAACACCAACTCACACATGAGAGTGCTGAATATTTTAGATTGTTTTTAGCAATATGCCTTGAATCCATATTTTGGAAAATATGGAGGAAAGAAAAATAATCTCTACAGTTGTTCTGAATGAAAGGGGACAAGCGGATAATTTCTGGCTCCAAGAAACAATTCCTTCACACACTGAGATATTTTCTGGAACACTGCACAACTGTATTAAACTGTGACTAGTGGTCTTTCTGTGTTACACTCAGAACCAAAGCAACACCAAAACAAGCTCACAGCAGCAAAAACAGATCTTGCATTTCAGACCCTGCTAACATCAGGACTATGACAGATTCCACCTAGTTCCTCAATGTCTCTGCAAAGCTCACAGGAGCTTCAGAGTTAAAGTAAGTTAAAGATGCTAAAATAACTGGGTGTTAGATACCATGGGTTTCTGTCTTACTCTTCAGGTCAGAGATCTAACAGCCCCTAGGGACAGCCCTCCAGTTTCCAAACTCTTTTCATAAATCAGCATCTTGGTTTCCCATCCCTGACAGAGGGCCAACAGCACTCAGAGGAGAGCTGAGAGCGCATAAACACCTTCTAGATTGCGAGGCACTTGGGTACCACAGTGATGGATAAACATGTTAAAAGGTGAAGAGGCAGACCAGAAACAAATATCACCTCAATCAGGAGCTCAGCTGCTGCAGTGCCAGCTACACAGGAGAGCAATTATTTTGCATAACCCCTGATTTCTGACTACCTACAGTCTTATTCTCCTCAGCACATGCTCGTCTGGCCAGTCCCAGGAGCCTCAGGATTAAAATTACACACTGGGTATCCCCTGCTCTTCAATCACTGCATACCTGTGTGCTAAACAAGCACTGCACTGCAGGAAGATTTTTGCTCAAGGACCCTTGAGTGGATGCACAGCATAACCTCCTCTTTCACACTCTCTTTGCTGGAGAAATGAGTGCCTCAGGGAAACACAGCCTTGTTAAACACAACCTGGGAGGTCAGAGGACAGCACAGGGAAGGAAGACCACCAGCATCGCTTTTGGATGGTCCAGGGCAGAATGTCGCATCTTTTCTGTCACAAAACAGTTTGTTCCTTGCTGGGCGGCTCATTGCCAAGGTAATAAATAGAAGTTTCTAAAAAGAAATAAAATAAAAAGGAAAAATAAATACAGAGCAATGACTTTTTCTGCAAATTGACAGGAGACTTGCCTGAGGCTATGGAGAAGGGATGACAGGGATGAACAGCTCTCTCGCGGAGCCTTATTAGAGGGCAGACCGGAGCTCTTCTCAGATATTCTTTATGAGATGCTGCCATCTGGGACAAATCCAGATTGGCAATTAATAGAGAGAACAATTCCAGCCGGCCACAACACTGCCAAAGCAAAAATTATCCCCTTACACAATAGCACTGACTCAGTCTGCTTACAATTTTTGTTGCGTTTGGGGCAGTCTTATAAGGTCTGCCATTAGTCATGGTGGTATTTATTTGTATTATGGAGCCCTGTCCACAGACCAGGGCCCAATTATACCAGAAAATATGCAAACAATAAACATACACACAACAAATAGAAAGTCCCAATGTACACAAAGGCCAGGGCATCTTAATCATTAACTACATCTGCCACATCCACCCTGTGCCTCACAGCATCTGTCTTACCTCATGATGGCTAGCCACCTGTTTCATACCAACATCCTATCTGTAACCTAAAGTGAGAAGAAGCTGCTATTAATCCATCTTCCTGATTAACATCTGAGAGCTAATTATTTCCATAAAGACCTTGTAGCTACTACACTGTGGTAGTAGTAGCACCAAGACCTAATATAATTCAGTAGTGCTCTTCTTTCCCCTGGACTTAATGAAACAGGGAAAGCAGATGTAAGGGTTATGCACTCTTTCCAAAATGCTCATGGGTCGGGTAAATTCTGCACTGTTTCCTTGCACTGGTTCCTTGCACTGGTTCCTAGCAGTTTTGCCTAGAAGAAATCTTTGTGCTGTGTTGGTGGTCTTGTGGTTGTGCAAGCCCCAAGGCAGCTGCGGCTCATGGTAGTTCAGGACTACCTCTGAACTGTGTCCTGTGACAGGCAGCAGAGCTGCCTTATATATGGCTGTCATGAAACCTGAATCTGGACAGGGTGAGGAAGTAAGGCAGCCATGCTGGCATAGCCAAGTCATGGCAAAGGCCTGGTGATTGTCCTTTAGTGACCAGCTGATGCCTCAAGAGATATCTGCTCATCTCTTGCCTGACATGCCAGGCCATCCCGTAGCTCTCAAGGGAAAGAAATGGACCATATACTGCTAGGAGCAGGGTGTTTACTCTCCTCTGAAATACAAATTGATGGAACAGAAGACTTTTTTAGCCACCCATAGAATTTAACATCGAAAGCAGTGAAAAAACATGGAGAGAACTGGGATTCTCCTCCGTGGCCCCTTTGTGGCTACTGCAAGACCCGTTATTCACCCTTGATCTCCCAGAGAGGAGGAATACCTCTAGCACAGACTTTAGCAAAATAGTTCACAGTATCCTAAAACTTTGTTTCCTCCCTTCACATCATGATTGCCAGAGATAGGTGGTGAAACCCTTCCAGATGATACAAAACTCAGCTGATGGAGAGCACCCCAGCAGCAAAAAGTCACTTCACTGTGCTAGACAGTGAGCAGATGCATAAGAAGTGAACACTCTTGGTGCAAGGGAAAGCTCAGGGATGTTTTCTATCCCTTATTCTTGGGACTTGACACATCTTACCCAATGCATTTTCTCTTTTCAGACAAAAATTCCACCAGAGAAAAATGTCTGAAAGCACTTCATTAATTAAGGGGCCTTGAGTTTTGCTGATTTTCAATGAGACTTCAGACTCTGAATTGACTTTTGAAAATAAGATGAGCTTAGGCTTACTTAAGCATTTTCTCAACTTCACGCAAATTGGTTGCATGAAGAGGGAGCATTTAAGGACTGAGATTTATCAGGAGGAAATGTTGTTCTGAACCAGATTTGCACTAAAAGAGAAAACTGGAAAGACAAGTGATTTTGCATAACAGGTGCTTGAGTAGTGAAGGTTTGCTTAGTAAAACAAGAACTGTCTGAGAGTCCCTTCTGCTTTCCTACTCATTTACATTAGGAAAAAAGAGAAGCTTGCTGTTTCTTGAGAGAAATGAGAAAAGTAATGTATTCCAGAGTGAAATGTTGGGTTTGCATTTTCTTTCCAAGGTATCTTTATATCAGCCAGGAATTAAAGCAAAAGAGATGCTGGAGGCCCAAACGTAATCTGTCATGTGTGTCCCACCTGGGTTTGGCTGGGTCTGTGCTCCCTACCTCTATCTTTTCCCTCACTGGCTAAAGGAGAATATGAAGCAAGAACACATAAAAGAGCCAGTTGTTTGATTTGGTTTTGGGTTTTTTTGCCTAGAGTTATGTGGGGTGCTCTAAGACTTCAAGGCAGTAGGAAAAACAGCATTACCAAGCAAGTGGTAAAATTATCTCCAAAATAGCTCTATGTCTAATGTTAGCTGTCATTCTTCTCCAGAACCTTCCTGTCCTCTTCTATTCCCCACCAGCTTTTTGCAAAAAAGTCCAGACAGGGAAAGAGAGCACCTGCTATTTCTAAAATTCAGGTGAAAGCTTTGTCTTTTTTCTGCTTTGCCAGAATTAAGAAGAAACCAAATGGCTCTGTTGAGCTGTGTCTACATTGCCAGGTATTGCCCATTTTTCATGTCAGTCCTTGTACTCTGACTGTCCTCACCACCTGCATGTTGTTGAGTACTGCAGTGCCACGCTTTTAATCCATGAACTTGCGCATATGCTGAAGCCTGTTACAGGAGTCTCCACAGATGCAGTTTCCAGTACCCTTCTGGCACTTCTAAGGAGATGGCTGAGGAGACAAGGGCTTTTCATACACAGTAACTCTTCTCTTGTGTCCCATCTCACAAAGCCATCAGATGTCATTTCATGCCATGGCAAAAAAACAGAGTGACAAACCACTGCCAGAACAGAGGGTTTTCCCCTGGCCTGTCCTTCATACAAGTACTGGTGCCAGGCAAAGCATTAGGAACTGTACTGTAAAGAGAAAGCTTAGATTACAGGGGTCTTTCAGAATTTCCATGCAACGGTCCTTATTCTATCTGTGTCCCATAACCAACATGACCTGCTGTCTTAGGCTGCACAGAAAGGAAACCTGGGTGAATACCCTAAAAAGGGACTTGTGGAGTGCTCCAAAAAGTCTTTTGTGGGGCACAACCACAGACCAAAGTTACTTCAACTTCAGAAGTGAGAAGTCAAAAAGAGAGTGGTGTGGAAGCTTTGCAAGGCCAGTCACTGAATAAACTGTGCCACATTCAAACAGCTTGATCCTGGGGTATTTACAGAAAAGCACAGCTGAGCCCAGAGCTTGGGGTCAGCAGCCTTAGAGGGACCAGAGTATGTTGGCACCACCCTAACAAGGTGGCAGAGTAACTTTAAGGACACACCAGTCCTTAACACCATGCCAGGAAGGCAGCAACCTCACAAAGGCCTGATGCATGATAACTGGTCCAACAGTTGTCGTTGTGACAGGAAACGTCAATGTGGCCCATGTCTTGACAAGACTCCAGCTGAATATGGGAATTAAGCCAGAAACTGCTCTGTGTTGGGACGTTCTGCCTGCCTGTTTGCCCAGAGGGTCAGAGGGGTAGCAGCTGAGTACATCAAAAAAGGTCAGGCCAAGAGGTGGCAAGAATCAATCTTCAGGCTTCCCCAAAGCAACTAGAATCAATTTACTTTTCAGAGCCTGGAAGGAGCAGACGAAGAGAATGTCCAAAACTGTTCAGGAACTGGGAAAAATTAAGCAGACATAGTAGTCACTGGGTGAGGTTGTCCTGTGGACAGGAAATGTTTCCTTGGGATAGTTTAAAAAGTTTAATTTTCTGCCTCTGCTCCAGAGGCCAGAGACAAGAAGCCTGACTATTTATAAAGATGAGTTTGACGCATTATGAAGGAGCTTGTGTGACATGATAGGCTGTTGCAGTCAGGAAATGGACACCCTGACCCAGGAGAGGCATTCCATCACTGCGCTCCTGAGCTCAAGCTCTGGCCGTCTGCAGGCTTCACTGTCTCAGGAGGAGACATGAAAAGAAAAGGAAGAAAAAGTGCCTTTAGTTTCAATTCAAACAGAAGTAATTCTGATTAAAACAGCAGACTTCAGGAAGCAAACTCAGATGAAACAAAAAAAACATGACTAAGGATATGAGTATGTCAGGCGCTCCCTTTAACTAACTGGCCTGTAGTGCTGCTCCTGGAGTTTGGGGTTTGATATCAGGCCAGCAATAGCAGTTGAGCACCAAAGGCGTATGACCGGCTGGGTTGACATGAAAAGACTAGCCCATACAAGGTATCACAAATGCCTATGCTTCCAATTTAGCTGTGAGAACATGCTGCCAGTGTGAGATCATACTCGCATGTAATCTGATGCAAGCCCCAAAAACTTAAGGTGTTGATCTGGAGTGTTAACCAAAGACAATGGAAACTAATACCCCAAAGACTTGCTCTTTTAGTTTCGACCAGAAAACTCGAGAAGCTGAACAGTAGTTGAAGTGGCAACTTACCTGTTGGAAGAACATGTATCATCCTTGACTAGAAGTACTGACTTCTTCCCCAAGCATGGGGAGCAGAGCTTCCCAGCTCCTGCCTCCTCACAAAAACAGCAAATGCACATTCAATGAGGGGGACACTAAGAAACAGAACCCATCGAAAAAGCTGGAAGGGTTTCCCACTAGGACAATTACAGTCTCTGGTGTTCTCCTGGTACAGGTGGAGTGACACAAACCTCCATCTACAGAGAGGGAGATCCTGCCAGGGAGATTCCCACCCACTGCTGGGTTTTGCTCCCCTCCTGCAGGGCTCATGTTACCTTCATAGAATCATAGAGTGGTTTGGTTTGGAAGGGACCTTAAAGCTCATGCAGTTTCAACCCTCTGCCATGGGCAGGGACACCTTCCACTAGAGCAGGTTGCTCCAAGCCCCATCCAACCTGGCCTTGAACACTGACAGGGGTGGGGCAGCCACAGCTTCTCTGGGCAACCTGTGCCAGTGGCCCACCACCCTCAGAGTTAAGAATTTTTTCTTAATGTCTAATCTAAATCAACCCCATCTCCTCTCACCCCAGCACAGGAGAAAGGGATTTGAGGCAGCAGTTGTGTTAGAAGATTTACAAAATCAAATGCTCAAATGCAAGAGGCATTTTGACAATGACTATATGCAATCAATTAAATGGTGTCAGAGCATGTTCGTGGCCTCCAGAACTGAATCACCCATTGTTAATTGCACATTCCCTGTCACAGTTTTGAACCAGACCAAGGAGGGGTCCTCCCAGACAATCCCTTCAAGCAGTCTGTGATGTATCTCAGGCCAGGAATAATTCTTCATAGGGAGTCTACAGGAAGCTGCCTACTTCTGGAGGATAATGAGGTTTAATGAAGTCAATGCAGACCTTTCTATTCCAGTTGGTTTCACTGCCAGAGAAAGATCTTACATTTATTTTCTAGTACAACTGTAGCCTATAGTACCGTTCAAGGAGCAGGGTAGAAAAGGTTACAAGGTTTGAAAATATCTCTGATGTAAAATATCACCCTTCACATCTTTTCAATAAACAGAACTGTGGCTGCTTCCTTCAGCTCTATCTCAGTTTACAAAATGTCCCACTGGCAAACTTACAGAAATAAACTAGAACAAGCATGAAACTCACCCATTTGAAAGATACCACGGAAGAACAGCAGTACATTTCTACATCCACATCTCTGGAGGGGTAAAAATAAACCCCGAACATGGTAGGGAGGAGGGAAGGAAGGCTGCTCAGAAACAAAAGGAGGCATGAGGGCAGCTGACCCAGGACAAAGGTACTGATTCTAACCATGCTTCAAAGGTCTCATACCAATTCTCATTACCCTGTGGAGGCTATGCAAGAAGCCTAAATGCAGTTGCAAGTCAAGTTACAAACCTTCAGTTCCATTCATCTTTTCCATCAGAAGTACCTGGAGCACAACAGCAGTAAATTAGTGCCAGCTCTCCTGCTGAGGTAATTCAGGTATCTTTCCCTATCCAGCAGGGCCTGATTTTTCGTGTCGATTACGTATTGTGATTACCATGGAGGCCATTTCTTATCTAACAGGGGAAAAAAACCAAACGCTAAAACCTTCACCAAATTGGGCTTTTGGGGGGAAATATTGCTTTGTTTATTCTTCTCCACTTAGTGAACTATTAATTTCAATGAAGAACTGCACCAGAGATGGGCAATGATACAAAGAGATCGATAGAACCAGTCTGCTTCACCCTCACATACCTACTGGGGTACACGTACATTGAGTGAGGCTTGCCAATCACCCTGGTGCTCCATATTGTCCCTACCTCCCACACCACTGATTAGTGTCACTCACCGAATGAGCGGAGGGGGCGCAGAGGCAGAGTCTATAGCAGTAAGAAACTTACTTCAAATTCAACCTGTGAAATACAATCTAAGATTCATGGCGGGGGGGGGGGGGGGGAAGAGAGGAAAACATCTTTCCCTAGATCCCTGGAAGGACTCACGGCTGCTTTTATTTCTTGTAAAAAAAAAAAAAAGAAATTATCTATCTAGTTTGCTAGAGGGGAAGAGAAAAGATCGGTTGATTTTAAAAGCACTGTGTGATGTTTTGGCAAGGAAACTGATCAGGGTTAGGGGGTGCAGGAATATAGTGAGAAATTATGCTACTTGTGGAGGGTCCCTGTTGAAGGCAGGTGATCAATATCCATCTGCCAGAGATAGTTAGATTGTCTTTATAGGATTAGCTCCACATGGCAGGAGCCCAAGAGACTCTACAGTGTGATACAGAGGTAGGGAAGGAAGGGGGAGGGAGGTGGGAGGCTCTTTTTCATGTCTGCATGTTGACAGCTAACATCTTGGAAGCTCAATGCAGAAGGGCTTTGCTAAAGATTGTCTAGAAAGAGGTGATATGCGGTAGCTAGAAACAGTGCTGAGCTGGAAAGAGCTACACTGGAATCTCTCCACAGCTTGAGTGTGCTGGGAATTGGAGCTACGGTCAACATTCTGCAGAGGGTTAATATGGATGTTAGGGAGTTGGGAGGGAGGCTGGAAGATCTCAAATTAAATCTGGTTAAAGATGAGAGCAGCAATTTATGCCTCCGGCTGGGGTGTGACAGAAATATTTGTGTTGCTTAGTGGTTATTCAGTGCATTTGGAGTCAGGACTTTTGGAAGGAAAGTTCTGTGTGCAGTGGGACAAAGATTTAACTGTATGGTGTCACCATACATACATACCAACTGTATCACCTTCTGCAAAACTAGACTGTTAGTATTGCTGAGATAGACACTGTGAGGCTTAGGAAGTCTTGTAAAAGAGTACAGGGAAGCCCAAATACCCATCCCAAGAGATACCTGAAAGTCAAAAAACAGCAGACATGCCTGGTGCTGAGCACATACCACTTTCAATCATGGCAATCACATCAGAGCAGAGAAAGGGGATGAGGAAGGCTTTCGATAAGGCTGGACTCAGCTTTTAAAAGAGCCATATCATAGTGTCTGATGAGCTTTGATATCTATGGCATGAGGAGCCTAGATTAATTTTGTCATGGGAAGGAAAGATCCAGATCCACCTCAACTCACCTTTCCTGTAAGGCCTTTAAAAGCAACAGACACTGTGCTATACCAGCCCTTTGCAGCACCTAGCACATGGGAATCCATCCCCGCCTTGGGGCTCCATCTGCAGCCCACAAAGCCATCACTACCATTAAAGGCCATTGTGTGGTGACATACAATTAGGGATTACAACACAGCTTGGTTCTGCACCCTCTGCCGTTGCTGACAAAGCCCTACTAGGGCAAGAGGCCTTTTTAAGGCAGAGATGGGGTTTCCCACATGATGTTCACACTTTGGGGAACTGATCATTTTGCTGTCAAACAATAGTCATACAGCTGGATCCCACACACAAATTACTCCATCTAGAAAGAGATGTCCAATTAAGGCAAAATATGTTTCCAATAATAATTTTGTTTCCTACCATTTATTTTTTGTTTGTTTATTATTATTTATGTTTTTTTAACTGACTTTTCATGTCAGTCAGTTTGGAATTGGTTTATTTTTAACTGAATTAGTAAACTCCTATACACCAACCCCACGATGAGGCAGAAACAGTCTGCTATTTGGTTTTGCATTTTTTTTTAATATCTGAACAGCTATCAGATTTTCCACTCCATCTGGCCCCAAAGCCTTTCATGCCATGGTAATACAGTGGATCTAAATGTCCTTGTAAAGGAAGCTGCAGAGGTTCAGAAGGCCCAAAATTAGGCCCTGTTTGCTCTTAAGTGCTCTTAAGGATGACAGAAGTGCAAAGTTTTAAGATGACATTAGTGTCATGATCTAGTTTACACTCCTGAGAAAGCACATCCAACAGTCCTGGCATCAAATAAATCACCTTAATGAGGACAGAAAGCTGAGAGTTCACAAAGCAGATCCTTCTTCCCTATACCCTCACATGTAATCAGTCATTCCCTGAAGGTAGTGAAGACAACAGGACATGGAATGGGAAGCTGCTTGGAGCAGGTGTATGCTAGGCAGATCTGGCTGCTTGGGGTGTTTGGGTGCCACATCTTCTGGGCTTGTTCATCTTCAGTGTCTCAGGATTACCGTTCTCCAGCGAGTGTTGGGGTCGGATGTATGTGAGGGTCCCCATCCTTCTCAGGCCTCCAGCAGGAACTGAAAAGCCTCCTGGATTAGTGTGCTTTGCAGGAGTGCTGGGCTGGAGTTGTTCAGCTCTTTTGGAACCAGGTTTCACTGGGATTTCAACCCTGTTGTGTATCCCCCAGTGCAGGTACTGAGTAATCACAAACAGATGGGAGGCCAGCGGATGGGAAGGAAGAGAAGGCTATCTGGGGGCCACCTTGTAATTCCTGCAATAAGGGAAAAGCACACTGCCAGTAACCTCAGAAATATTTAGGAGTCTGCAAACCAGTGGGAAACCATTATCCTAAAGTCAACCAGCCTCCTAAAACCCTTGCTGGGCTTGTTTCACCAGAGCCGCTCTGCATGTGTTGGTGCGCGGGAGAGGAGCTCCAGCAGGCTTGTGTGGGCAGCAGAGGGATGCAGCACCACGGTTTCCCTGCCGGGTGCTCCCCAGAGAGCGGCTCTCATGTCTCACACACCTCCGCCACTGCTGGCAGCCGGGATCGCACTGCGCAGCCCCATCCTCCCTCGCCCAGAGACTGTTGCATCGCTCCCCAGACTGTTGTTGGGAAAAGAAAATAAATAAGAAAAAAAAAGCAAAACAGAGGCTTAAAAAAAAGAGGAGGAGGGGAGAACACATAAAAAACCCACCGAAAAGAGCAGTGGCAGCTGCGCCCGGTAGGCGCCGCCGCCATCGCTTCTTGCCGGGGCGGCTGTGGCAGAGGGTGTGAGGCGCCAAGGCGCCATCTTGTGGCACCGATGCAGGCGCTTCGTTTTCCCTCCCTGCCCGGTGGCTGCCGCATCGGTGCGAGGAAGGCGGGAAGGGCCGGGCCCCAGCGCCATCCTCCCCTCAGGGTGTTAACAGTGCAAATGTCTGTTGAGGGGGAGTTAAAATTGTAGGGAAAGGCTTTTCATTATTTTAGCGACAGCAGATAAAAGTGTCATGGCGTCATTGCAACTGTGTTGGAAGCGGTTCCCATGCAAACGTGGTTTGCCCCCCTCACCTGGGCTGTGTTTCTCCCCACAAGAAACATGCATGCAGCTTCAAGCAGCCCAGCTTTCCCAGTGGACAGGGGATGAATTCTCTGACAAAAAGTGGTTCAAATTAGCAACTGCTTCGAGACCGCTTTAACCACCCTGAAGCCTGATGGTGTGCTCCTAACTGCAAACCTGAGTAATCGCTCCTTCGCTGCATATGCCAGGTAGGCAGATCCTCAACTGGGAAATGAGAGAGCGGTGAGGTGAAAGGGCAGCTTGTCTTGGCAGTGTTACAGGAAGGTTTCCATGGCCCAGCATGGAAATCCTTGTCTAGGCAAGAGGGAAGGCAAAATAAAAGTTCCTGTGAGCAGCTTGCACACAGATGCTGTCCTCTGTGCTCACCTCTGAGTGCTCGGCTGACATCCACAGAAATGATGACAACCCAAAGCTTGGGAAGAGGAGATGGTGAAAATGAGTTCTCAGGATTTACTCCATAGCCCTCCAGTGCCACAGCAGAACTGAAAGAAAGGTCTGGTACCTTCATTTCTGAATTATGCGTTTCGACCTTTGTAGTCGTTGGTCTCGGTGCAGTGAATCAAGGCTGAGAGAGTAAGAGCAGCTTCATGTGAAAGTTTCTCTTCCTAGGGAGTGGTTTCATGCTGTTTGGCTTAACTCAAATGTAGCAATCCAAGCCAGAAAAGTAGAGGGAAGTCTGTTATGACAGTATCAACCAAAGCATCATGTGTATAACTCAGCACATCTCACATGACATTCATGTTTGCCCCAGCATCGCTGGTGAGCCTTGCAAGTGCAGTTATCGTCTATGGATTTTTCTTTCTGTTTCTTTTCTAGGATGGTAAGAATGTAGTTAAGTCCGATTTGGCAACAGAATTGCTTGTTTACTCTGAAATAAACATCAGAGAAATAAAGACTATGGAAAATAAGCTCTTGTATGCAGTTTTCTTTCATCTGATCTCCTTATAAGTTTGTCTCACATTCTCTGGGAAGGCAAACTGCTGGGTTTGAGGTCCTCCGAGAGGTTAGAGTTCTTCTAGGCCAGTGTTGTAATATGGGCTGCCATATGGCATGGCATCAGGTGTGGTACTTTAAAGAAAATATCTGCCCTTCTGTTGCCTCTCCTTCCCCATCACAAATTCACATAAAAACCATTTCTTAAAATCTGATACATTGAAGGGAACAGCAATATTTTCTGCAAAATTCCCTATAGAAGAAGCCTTTGAACTTTCTATTTCTGGTCTTTATGACATAAGTGCAAATGTGCCCTGGATAAGTTCTGGTAAGATCCTTTATAGAACACTGTGCTGCATAGTGATACACAGACATACATATACCTTCTGTCAGAGCTAGGTACAAACCTCGTGTGTTGGCATATCACATCTCTGTTTCTTTTCCTGTACCTTGAAATTATCACATCACATAGTCAGGCAGGTGTTTTGAAAACATAAGGAGCTGTTCCACATCTCCTGCTTTGTTTTCATACAGTGCTCTCCAGATTAATGATAGTTACCAGAAGTGCTATAGTGGCCCTTCTGATCTTAAACTAAAATTATTTTTTCTTTTTCTTTAGAAAGTAGAAAAGGTCTTTTGTAACATCTGAGGTCATTTTGGCTGTTCTTCAATACAGCATGGTTAAATAATTTCCCTCCATAAACTTTGAGTTGAGCTCATAATTAAGCTAATGTTCAGTGTCATACCTTTCTTTTTTTATCTGTAACTGAATTCAGTTTCATTGCAGTCTTCATCTTCTTTCCCTCGCTGCTCTGTAACCAAGACAAGCTGCCTCTTACTCTGACACCCTGAATCACTCTGCTATCTTTTGTGTCATGGTGCCTATTCCTACAGATTCAGTGCATTCTCTTTCACTACCACTCAGAGGAGTTGTGTGGAGAACAAGTAGATCAATTTGAGTGTATTTTGTGTCTGACTGGTGTTGTTTCTATATAGTTTAAAGCTGTGTTGTGTGTATGAGGTCATGTAATGAGATAATGTCGCATTACCTTCTGCCACAGGACATAGTGTTTGGAAGCAAATGAGCCAAAGTCTGTGTTTTGTTGAAGTGAATGTCTTTTCGGGAGCAGGTTATGCCTAGAAGAGAAACAGCAGGAATCAACAACTGCATTTCAGGCAGGCTGTGCTTCCACCCAGCTTTTCTTGAGGAACATTGAAAGTTACTCCACAAAACTGCGTGTTATCTTCTGTAATGGTTGTGTCAATGCAAAGGTGAACCTCCAGCAGAAAACAGGCAGATACCTTAGGGAATGATAGTTGTGCTCATCTTAGTTTTTCACATTCGTGTGGGGTGAAGCTGATTGCTGGTGAAATCATTGTGAAATAGTCATGGTGCAGCCCTCACTGGCAAGAACAAGCCAGCTCAGCAAGGTTGTCTAAGTCTCTGGTGGAGCGAGGACTGTTCATCTTTGGTGTCCTGTGCTTTGTCCAAACACAATGTCAGCCCTCCACCAATTATAATAAAGGTAATACCTCAAGCAGATAGAAAGCTCTTTATTGAGAAAGGACATTTTTTCTCTCATTTTCAAATAAATGATGCGTTGTGGAAGTCTAGAAAAGATGCTGTATAAAGGAATTATGAAGCTAGTCCCAGTTCTCATTCCAGGGTCTAACCAGATGTCCAGCATCTGCTTGATGTTGCTGTGTGAGCAGCTTTCTCACACCTGGGATATTGGGCAGTAACAGTTATCTGAATGAGAAAAAGAGTCTGAACCAGGAGTCCCAGCTTAATAGCTGTCTTGGTTTGAAAAGAACTTTAGGATTTACGTGGGGGGTGGGAGAAATAAGTACTTGTACTGGGACCAAACAATATCTCCTCCAATAATGCAGGTGACAACATTCCAAAGCAGTTAAGAGAAGAAAGAAGAACTAGGACTAGTCACTGCTAGTTAAAGCTCTTTTTGTTGTTTCCCCTTGCTCATTTTCCTTGCTCTATTCCCCATTCCTCAGAGGACTACTTCCTGAGACAGTTGTTCTGTGGAACCAGGTTTAACTCAAACTGCTACTTGACTAATGTTTGCTACATAATTGAGAATCTTTCTCTGCAGCCTGGGTGAGCAGATATGTTTCCCATTCCTGTCTCTGTCACAGGCCAAGTCCCAGTTACTCAGATGTATTTCAGGAAAAAAACAACCAACCAACCAACCAATGTCATGACAATTGGTTTACGCTGTACTGGAAGTTTTCATTAATGACTCCATAAAAATTATTTTATAACTCAGGAATGGAGCAAAGCTTGGTATCATGTGATCTCAGCCTTCCCTTCCAAGCCCTCCATAATGTTCACCATTTGTTTATGAACTGCATGGTCTCTTCTGCCACCAGCTAGCTGAGCATTATACACACCATGGCTGCAAGGGGAAAAGTGTCCCTGGTTAGTCTAGGCTTCTCTTTAGTCTGGTTATACTAACTAGCTCATGTCTCTTGAATTAGCCTTGCAAAGCTTAGTAAAACACATCAGAAGCCCTTTGAGACTAGGAAAACCCAGATACAGAACCTACTTTTGGAGAAAAAGTGGCTATTCTCTTCCCTGCAGCCCACATCTCTTCCAAACAAAAATACCCTGCTATTGCTGTGCGTAAACTAGGGACTTAAAATTTTTATTCTTAGCCACATTTATTTTTTCCTTCATGAGGTAGTTGTGCCTTCCAGGAACTTCTTCTGAGCAAGCATAAATTGCATTTGTTCGTATAACTTCCATGTCAGTGTGTGGCCTACAGGAACAAGGCTGCAGCCATGATGCTACAGTACTTTATAGTACTGTGTATGGTACTTAAATACTTTATTTCTTGCTTCCTGGTTGAGGGTGAGATCATTTCATTCATCCAGGCACTGATGAGATCAACAGAACTGAAAAGCAGAGTGACAAGCCAGTACAGAAATGAGAAATAGAATCACAGACTGGTTTGGGTTGGAAGGGACCCTTGAAGACCCTCTAGTCCTACCATCCTGCTATGGACATGGTAGGTCTTCTACTAGATCAGGTTGCTCAAAGCCCCATCCAACCTGGCCTTGAACACTTCCAAGGGATGGGGCACCCAAAACTTTCCTGGGAAAGCTGTTTGTTTGTCTCACTGCCCTCATTGCAAAGATTTTGTTCCTTGTATTTAATCTAAATCTACCCTCCTTCAGTTTAGAAATGCTGCCCCTTGTCACAAAATGTCTTCCTCCACCTTTCTTGTAAGTCCTCTTTATATATTGAAAGGTTGCATTAAGGTCTCCCCAGAACCTTCTCTTCTCTAGGCTGGACAATCTCAACTCTCATTCTGTCTTCATAAGAGAGGTGCTCCAGTCCTCTGATAATTTTTCTGCCCTCCTCTGGACCCATTCTGACAGATCTATGTCTTTGTTGTACTGGGGACCTAGAGCTGGACACAGTCCTTCAGGTGGAGTCTCATGAATGCTGAGTAGAAAGGCAGGGTCACCTCCTTCAACCTGCTGGACACGCTTCTTTTAATGCAGCCAGGATACAACTGGCTTTCTGGGCTGCAAGCCAGCTTTGCTGGCTCACATCCAATTTTTCATCCATCAGTATCTTTCTCTGCAGTGCAGCTCTCAATCAATACGTCACTCAGCCTGTACTGACACTGGGGATTGCCCCAACTCAGATACAGTATCTGGTTCTTGGCCTTGCTGAACTTCATGAGGTTCACATGGGCCCATTTCTCAAGTGTGTCAAGGTCTGTTCAGATGTCATCCCTTCATGCTAGTTTATCAGCTGCATCACTGAGCCTGGTGTCATCTGCAAACTTCCTGAGGATGCACCCAATCCCTCTATCTATGCCATTAACATCAAATGGCATTAATATTAAATAGCATTGGTTCCAGCATGGACCCTTGAGGGATGCCACCTGTTACATGGCCAGGACACACACACAAAAGGACATCGCTCTGCCTCCAGAGTGCATACCTGGTGTCATTTTTGCTCTTTTCTCCATTTGCTCCATGCATGCCACATGAATTTAGCAGTAACATCTTTTGAGGTTGCAGAGCTAGGCCACAAGAACAGCAATGTCTCCTCTCCTTGAATGCCCTCTAAGGGAGAGAAATGAAAGAGAGGGAATATGAAGCAGGGAATATAAAATGCAGCATGACCTTGCCAGGAAACCTAGCCTCCCTCCAAGCCCCAGACCACCAAAGAAGGAGCCAAAGCCCATCTTCATGTGGCAGGAGTTCAGTAACCGTCAGTGACTGGGATGGAGCCTGGCCTTTGAGCAGCAACACAACAAGTTCATTTTGACTTGCTTCTGCGGATATCTGCTTCTACTACGTCTGCTGCAGGAAACTGCAGTTTGAAAGCTTAGCACTTTAAATAGATAGCAGCTATTTCCACAAAAGGCACTAATAAAGGGGCTCGTACTGCAGCTGATGAATTGATGCAGAGCTGGTTTCCAAGTTTCTACTGCATCATGAGCAGAATAGAAAGAGAGGTCCAAACCCTGTGGTGAAAAATTTTGCTGTATGAATCCAGGTCTTTAGAAGGTCTCACACCCACTGAAATTAATGAGTGTTGAGGGGCTGTGTACCTTTGGGACTCCAGAACAAAACATTTAGTTCTATGTCCTAACTATAGGCTTTGTGCTGTACATACATACACACAACCACCCACACACTCTCTCATCACAGACTTAATTGTAAGCTGAGCACTCCCACCAGGAGTGAAATTAAATACTCAAAGAAAGGTTATTCCTTAAATTTATTTCTAAGATGCTCTGCCCTCAAGATACAAGTGATGTATGTTCTCTCTCTCTTTCCCCCTGCTTTTCCCACCTTCCCACCCCCTATGTATTATCTCATCTCACCATCACCAGTACTTGAAAGGATGATGTCCTCTGCAGCACTTTCTTATTCAGTTTTGTTCTATTTCTAACATTGAAAGTCTCCAATACACTTTTCTTCACAGATATAATTAACCTTTTTACTGAGGTGGATGTAGTGTTGTCCATTTCCAGCCTGACTGTAGAAGGAAAGAAAAGGCACTGCTTTCATTTCTATTTATTTTTTCCCACTGTACGTTGCCAGGAGGATTGGAACTGAAGATTTCCCAGTTATGAGCCACTATGTGTATGAACACAAACACGATGAAGTTAGGAGAGGAAATGTTTCTTAACCATCATACATGAGATCTGTACATTCCTTTCAGTCAGGCACAGCTGCAAGCTATCCTCAAACCAGAGCGATGAGGAAGGAAAACCTGCTTTGTCCTCTTGCACTAGCTCTCTTCCATAGAGAATTGTGAGTGCGGGTCAGTCCAGATGTTACTGTCCATGAGGTGGGAGAGGATATTCAACCATAGCTCACAGGGAGAAAAAACAAAACCAACACAAACTCTCCAAGCACCATATAGCAAGCTCTCACATAGCCTGTTGTTCCCAAACAGATTCTTCATGCTTTGCAGTATATCCCTTAATGCTAGGCATTGAAATCTTTTCTCCCTCCTCTCTTCATTTTACTTTTCAAAGAGACTTCCCTTGGGGAGGAGTGGTCCCATCAAGACAGTAACAACCTTGAAGTTGCATGAAAGTTTTAGACAGACCTATTCTACTCCTGCTGGAGTAGAATATGAAGGCTGAGCTACTTGCCCAGGACTCCAGCATACTGCTAGAGAGTTTGGTTGTTAAAAAGGATTCAGACAGCCATGTGCTGAGTGGGAAGGGTTTCCAAAGTACAGCCAGTATGAAACCCAGCTCTGTGGGTTTTTTCCCCCTTTTTTTTAAAGCCTACTCTTTCAGAGCCTAGGAACCCCTGTCAAAGAATGATTCATCAACCAAACCTGGTTTTGTGACCGCAAGCCTTTCCCAAAATGGACTGCAAGGCACAGCTCATTTTTAAAAGACCAGAGGAGCATGAGCTAAGTGATCTGTGTGGTAATAGGCATGCACCTGAACTGTGTTCACTAACCATACCGTTGGATGGAAGCAGCTGGAACTGCAGTTTTTGGAGGTCAGATGTAAGTAAAATATGTCTGGTTTCTGCTGGATTAGGCAGAGGAAAGTCACGTATGAGGATTATAAATGAACTTAGCCAACACTGGTTGGCTTAGACCCACCCAAGCTGGGCATAGCAGAGGCAGAATGTTAGAAATCAAGGAGGGGTTATAGATGGAAATGCAAGCATGTGAAGAATTACATGGGAGGATCTGAGGTTCATACACTTGGCTTTAGGGACCTCCCTTTTGCTAGTAACATGTTTTACATATTTGCATCCTCTATTATCTCAGTCCAGGGCCTTTTTCTTTGGAAGTGAGAAGATTAGCAGTGCCCAAGTGATACCATAGTTCATTAATATCTAAAGCACTTCATCCAAGTTCAGCTTAAAGGTCTTTATGCTGCTTTGCTTTGTGTACAGCATCTGTAATCTATCTGGGTATTTACACCACACCACTGTTTCAACTGAATGTCTACATACAGGATGTCCTTTGACAACTGCTGAAACTCAACCACATCAAAGCAAGAACTGCTTACTAGCAGATGGCACAACTTCACATGTCTTCCTACACAAGAAGCTCAGCAACATCTGCTGCCATGCAGTCGGCAGCCTGGCCTAGTGGACAGCTGAATGACCAAAGCATGAAACAATGAATGTGCTGGTGCCTGGCTCTGCTTCAGTGTACCATCAGTAAAAGCACAGACAGGTCTCTAACTAAGGTCTAGGTTAAAAACAGTACAGCAAATACCTCAGGCATATTGTAAGAAGGGTGTTGTTTCAGATGGTGCATTTTGTAGACTGAGAGCTTTAAACTGGATGAAACCAAGTTCTTGATTACCATTAAACATCAGAACAGAGCTTCTCCCAGATGACACGCATAGTCAACAAGTTTCTGATCTAAAACAGACAAGGAAGCTACAGCACAGCTGAACTAGAAGAAAACATAGTTGGAAATATGTTAAAGATTATTCTCTAATCATTCTTGTTGTTATGAGCTAGCAGTTTGTGACTGTTACAAAGAACTCCATTTTGGGACAGAGAATTTTGACTGGAAATAAAAAGATTGATGACTTTATGCGCTAAGGGATCATTTCAGCTGTAGAGGGAACATAACAAAAGACATAGGGACAGCAGCTTAAACGTGACATACTGAAATCCATTGGGGGGTTAGCTGGTTAGCAATACGTGCCATTATCAGTGCAAAAGCAAACTGTACAGAAAGTTTCTTTCTCATGATTTATGGGCCAGCTTTGTGAAGTGGCATCCACAGTGCTAGCACCATGAGAAAACTTCAAGTCCAGCTTGCTTCCCATACAAAAGCACACAGATTACCAGCTGGTGTTAGGAAACTCCCGCCATCTCGTTACAGCAGAGTGATTGTCAGAATAATGCTGTTGCTCTTCAGAAGGCACTTATAGCAGTAAATAGGCTCTGGGGAAAGGCAGTTGTGCCTCCATTTCCCACCTGTATTTCATTTTTCATTCTTCGCTACTGACCACACAGATCCATCTGCCCTCAGAGGGGGATAACTGCAAGTGTGGCACATAGCTTGCTCTACCTGCTTTTCCTCCATCTCTGTACAGCTTGTTTGAGCATGTCTGGTAAAAACCCTTTGCTCGGAACAGGCTCTCCCACAGACTCTGTAGGATGGCTGGTTTAGGCAAAACTCTGCTGTTGTGGTTTTTTTTATCCGTTCTCCCCAACCAACTTATAGTTAATCCATGACATAATACATCCCTCAAAAGGCACCAGACTATTCATCCAGCTGAGAGGTGAGTGAAAAAACACAGACCCACTCTGACACCATATCAGCTAACTCTTCAGATAACCCAAAAGCTCACCAAGAGCCAAAAGGAGCAGCTTGCTGTCATGCAAGCCCTGGACAGAGCAATCCCAGATCTTAGGGAGGGTATCAGCTCCAGGAATTTTCCACCGCTTTGGTGACAGCATTAATGCTGGAGTTTAGGTTGAAGAAGGAAACAGACATGTTGGGGGAGGATAGAACATAGAAAAACTTGAATGAATAAAAGCATCACTACTTATACACACTGGGAAGCAACAGGAGATCCTCAGGTTAAGCATGGAGACATAGAGAATTAGTGTTAATAATCCAGAAGGTCTTCCACCCAAAGCTATTCTGTCACTGGAACATTTGAACCTGCTTTAAGGGCAATCTAAAATAAGATTAAGACACCCAGCAGCTGCATTCATACCAAGCTTTCCTTGGAGAGGGGAAATGGGAAATGAGCATAATTTTCTTTAAACTCTACTCCAGACATAAGGCTGCAACTAAGATATATATGCCAGTATTAGCGTTAAAGCAGCTTTTTTGGATAGCAGTAACAGCATAGCTACAGCCCCATATACAGCCCTTCAACTTGGGGAAATTCACAAATTCCTATACAAGGGTATCTGTGTCATACTAATTTTTAATACCTGAGGTAGTTAACTGGAAAATTGGTTTGGGATCATGTCTACTGCTGGTTTGCAGGGTAGCCACACCACCAACAGCATCCTCTCATCAGCTCTGGGCAAATCCAGTAAGCCAGCCCCTAAGTGCCATGACATGTATCCAAGCCAGTGTCTTAAATGAAGTGGAACAGCCTCACGTCCAAGCTATCCCCATTGAACTCATGACACTTGCATTTACATGGGCATAACCCAAGTAACCATTTGGCCAGCTCAGGGCCACTGAACTGCTGTTTATTTCAGCATGAGATGCTTTTCTTGGTATATTGAGGGAGGGACAGAGACTTCAATACCCACCCCATCCCAAATATACATTGCTTTGTCTATCCAACTACCAGCCACACTGGTATGCCCTGTATCAGGGCTTGCCTTGCCTTACCCAGCAGAGCCCCAGACCTTCTGTCTGACATAGCTTACCATGGGTGGTCTCTACAGGGCTGCAGGGTAAGGTGGAGGCAGCCTGTTCTGTTTGTATATTTAGAGGGGATGAAAGCCAAATAGGGAAAGGACTTCGATACAGTGCAGCCAAGTGACTCTAAAGTACTGCTTTAAAAAGCCACAAGGTCACCTTTACTGACATTTGGATCAGGATTTTATAGAAGTCACAGGACTGGGAGATGGGCTTGTTATGCCTATGATCACAGAGGAGGGAGGGATTTATGTGCTGGTCAAGAAGGCTGCATTGTTGTGACTCTTTCATGTTCATAAATACTCATTTATCAGCCTGTTGGATAAAAGAGGCTGATTGGGATTTCTGTTTTCACTTACTGTAGTTCCAGGTGGCTTCCTCAACTCTGCCAGCACACCTTCATGAAATTTAACAGCCCTCTACTTACCAGTACTCCCGAGGTGCCATGTCATTGCACAGTCTGTCTTTTTAATTGGTTAGACCTTAGCAAAACCTGGTTTCAGGACCTTACTTCATTTAAGCACAATGTGAGAACTAACATGTATCATCCTCTTAAATGAAGAACCAGCACACAAGCACAGTGAAATCTGAAGGATTTGGACAGAGTGGCTTTGCTAATGATGTGTGTTGTGAAGCTGGTGCATGCGTACAGATATCCATGTGTGTGCGTGTGCTTAGTCATAGAAGCAGCACAGACTGTTAGGCCCTATGCAAACCTTAACAAACCTAAACAGGTTAAAACCTTAACAAACCTTAACAAACATGCAGGGATGCAGCCTTTAACAAACCTGAGATGACTGAGTCCAGGAAGAAGAACAAGCTCTGACACCATGTACCTTATGAAAAAAATGTCATGAGTGAGCAGGTCTACTGCAAAGAAACACCTCTGGTGGCTCCACCATGGGCTTCTTTTTCTCAGTGGCATAACATACAGGACAGGTTTTGAGCAGGTGGTAGAAAACATAGGGATCATGACAAAAACAATCTTCATCTGAAAGCTTGTGCTATAGGTGAGCATTTGAGTCTCCTTATTAAATTACAGTATCATGTAGACAATACATTCTTTAGACAACTGTGCTTCAATACTCAGAAACCAGACCTATCTGTTCAGTGACTATGACGTGGACTGGAAACTCCCCTGCCCTTTCCTGACGTTAGCCCGGCAGGGAGATGCAAACATGAAAAATGTCACAAGCTTCATGATAATGTGCTAAATATTTAACATAGTTACTCACTGGAGCCCCATCCCTTTCTCACACTAAGGTGACCAAGAGACAGATCACAGGACTATTATTTAGATCTCCAGCAATTGCTCCTTGATGCCACTTGCCGTACTGGAGTGAGGCAGGATCAGCAGTCAGAAGTAAAGACAAAGCATCAGGCAGCACAGTGTGCAGTGTTTTTGCACTGTGGCTTGGGCTGGCTTGCACAGTGCCTGGGAAGTGAGGGCCTACTCCCTGTGTCTGAGATCCTGATGAGCTGCCGGCATCTGACACTGAAGCCCAAGAGAGCATAAACAGGTCACTGGCTCGGTGCCATAGGGAGCTCTGCCATGCAATGGAAACGGACGCAGTGGGAGCAGAATACTATGTCAAGTGCAAAGCAACAAGGATGTTTTTCAACCTAAGGGCGGATGCAGGTGCATAACCCATTTGCTGCCAGAAACAGAATTATTAGCATAAAAGAAATTGCAGGAGTGCATGGAAAGCATATGACAGCCATGAGCCTGACCTGGCTGTAGTCGTGTACGTACTGGAGCAACAAAGCTGGCAGCCGCACAATCCATGTCCCATTGTGTGACCAGGAACGTGTATGTGACACCAAATGGTGCTAATGGAGGGGGGCTGGCCACAAGCCCCTGGGACACATCTTCCTTATGTAAAGCTATTCCTGGAAAGGAGGCAGGAAAATGCTGATAGGATTTATTTCTACTAAGGGACTTTGTCCCATACATGAACCAGAAAAGCTGTATGTACTAATAGCACAGTGGAGAGGGTGACTCCAACAGAAGTGCTGAATCAATACATACTGGACATGAAAAACCCTTTCCCCACTATCCCCTTTCCTCCTGGAAACTACCCGTATCCTACAAGGAGAGGCTGTTCCTGGAGATTTAAACACTCATTGCAGGAATTACATATATTGCTACACTATGTCAGGACTGCAGCCAAGGGCGTACTTGGTACCCAGAGTAGCGAAGGTGCAGACACATGGATTTCACCACAGCCATGCCAACCCACTGAGCCTGCTGGAGGTAGCTCCACAGTTCCTGGTACCTGAACTTGCTGGTTCATCTCAGTTCGCCCATCTTCACTGGGCCGTAAGCACAACCAGAAAACCTGCACTAGGCCCCACATCTGACCAGCACAGATTTAAGGATGATCCTTAGTGCACTGACACAGTGGGGTAAGGCTGGCAGATTAAAGGGTTAGTGCTCCCAGTGGACCGACATTTATTCCAGGCACCTAATAACCACTAGCTAGACAAAACACACATGCAAACCCTCTCTCTTCCACCACACTGCCCTAAATAAAAATATCAGGACATGACTCCAGTCCCACTCAGACTGACAGAGGCAGCTGCTATAGCAGAGATGTTAATCCTAAAGCAGAGCGTGTTGCCACTGGCAGGATAGCTTATTGTGTTGGACAGGCAGTCCTAGACCTTAATTGAATAGGTTGCCCTGCCCTCAAAGGCAGACAGACTAAACTGGAGTCAGATGAAGCAAGTTGCTTTAGCCAGTGACCACCTGGCTGTAACTTCATCTAGGTGACAGCATATGCTTTTGTGACCCTCTCTGAAAGGTTGAAACCCCAAACAAGCTCCCAGAGGTAAAGTGAGGATTTGTAAAGAGCAAGAAATCAGAGATGATCCCTTCTGGGAAGGAATTCATTCCTTCTCCTCTCAGAGTCTGAAATTTTGTGGCCTTTGCCCTGATCCAAGACATAGCAGATCACGCTGGTTCAGAATTTAGGGGAGCTGGTGGCTCTGTCTCCACTGCACACAGTATAGCAAGGAGTGCTGTGAACCACACCCTGCTAGTAGCTCCCAGTACTGAGCACCTCATTTCTCTTTCTCATGCTTGCCCTCACACTCTCTGTGAGATGAAGTGCATTACTTTCTCCCTACCAGAATAGAGCAGCCATGTCTACTCCACACGTTTCCCCTAGCCACAACCCAGCTGCTTGCCTCTGTAACATCCTGCTGCTGTGCCAAGATGCAACCCTGTCATGTATGCTCTCAACCCTGTGCAAATACACAGAAAGACAGCACATTGCTCATCCACCTTGCTTTTTGCATGGAGACAACTTGAGTGCATATGCTAGAAGAGACTGCAGCAGCCTACTGCTGAGGCCCTGAGGTGGATGATGTGGATGGAAGAAGAAGAAAGAAGAAGGACCCCAGTGCTCGCTGTGGGGTATAATTGCCTCTACAGCTATGTCCAGCCAGAGAAACTGCATGATTCACAAAGAGTCAGCTAGTCTGCTGTGAACCTGAGTGTCAGGTGAAGGCTTTGCACTCAAATCCCTTTTCAGACTCCAACCAATTCTGACTGACCCTTTGGCAGCCTTAGCACAACGTGGCCCTTAGCCTCTCCTACCCCAGTAAAATTAAGTTACTTGAACCTCATTCTAGTACCAAGATGGGGAGAGGGCAACAGGCAAACATAGGTGCTTTGGCACTGTGTCTGTTCCTTAAGCACCCCCACAGGATGTGGGTATAACATCTGTAACCACACCTCAGCAAAAATGCAAAATGGCACAGAGGCTAAAGCTTGGATCTTAAGAGCATACGCTGCCATTGCAGCCTTCTTCCTGGGCTAATTGGCCCTGCTTTCCATTGCCTGGGGGGAGCAACGCACTGTGCTCTCCTGGGACCCAAGGCCACTTGAGCATGTTACCTTCCCATAAATAAGCAAGGGGCCTTTCCTCGCCACCTTCCCCCACCCGCACACCAGCGGCCCTGGCCTTTAGTCAGCTTTGAGGCACTGAGTCCATGCTCCTGCTTTGCGTTGTGAAGTCCAGTAACCAGGTCATGACCCCACGGTGACATCTGAGTGCTCCAAGTCCCCTGGCTAAGACAGATGCCAAGTGCCACTCAAGTCATGGACTGACACTGCAGCTGGATACGAATGCAAGACACCTTTACGCTTTCTCCCTTCTCCCACTTCTCACCGGCATGCCTGTAAAGCCAGGAGCAAACACATGACAGTGGTGCAGGAATCTTTATTTTCTGAGAAACACATACTTGACTTCCCAGTGCAACAGAACTTCAGATGCGTAGCAGCAGCTACCAGAAACCTACAGATGGCAGGGAGTACTGCTCTTCCTAGTTTTGCTAACGTGAGTTTAACAACTAATACAAGTTTCCGAGCTAGGAGACACTGGAGAATGACTGGCTGAATTCACCCCCACAAAACAAGGTAATACTGTGCTGGAAGCTCTCCACAGTAATCTGCTAACAGTCTCACCTGTGGGAGGAATGGGACGCTGTGCACCTGCATCCTGACATCCCTTTAATACCATTTGAGTCATCCCTTCACGCTCTCATTCACTACACTTTTCAACACTCCCCTTGTTACTCCACATCCCTTTGCCTCTGGCCATGCCATTCGCTTCTCAGATGGGACTGGGTTTTGGGGAGGGAGAAAGAAAAAGGGGGTAGGGTAGGCAGAAGCTCACAGATAATCTCTTACATTATTTCTCCTAAGGAAGCAGATTATTTCTCTTGTACACATGAAGCCAGGAAATAACAGTTTATGATGGATATCATTCTGAGTGCCTCTACACTGCCTGGAGTGACTTTTGGCCTCTCATCAAAGCTTTCCCACAGATCTTGGATGGCCAATTGTGAGATGTCCGAAACAGTGCTGGGGAAGCTACTCTAAGATGCATGGACACGCCTCGGTCGTGGTGTTCCTCTGTGTGTATGTGTTAACCCTGGAAACCGAACTCCTTGTACTTGGCGGCCATATCATTCCGGAACAGCTCTAGGGCCTTCTTCATTGCAGCCTGGGAATCAGCCCCAAAGTCTGCAGCATGTTTTTCGGCAAGGACCTTGATAATGATTTCAGAAATGAACTGTGAGGAAGGAAAGAGAGAGAGAGAAAAGATGAAGGGACACTCAGGGTTTATTTTCAGAAAAGCCAGACTAGGAAATAGGTTGCTGAGCCTGGAAATATCTCCAAGCTAATTCAGTAGCCCTTCCCACAGTCTCTGGAGAGACAGTGAGGTCTAGCATGCAAGGAGCTTGGCTGGGCAGAAGAACTGGGCTCTATTCCTAGCTCTGACATTGATCTGCTTCATGACCTTGAGTAGATCATGGACCTTCCTACTCTTTGCCTAATCCATTAAGGCTGAAAATTCATGCACTGTGTACACTCAACTTTTGTGGGTCTTGGTCTCCCACAGATCCCCCAGGGCTTACTCTTAGACTGTATGTCCCTCGTATCCAGTCACTGACAGGTCTTATGTAATGTAGTTTCCCAGGCATGCAGAGGCTGCATAGGCTCATTTATTATTGTCAAGGGTTGGTCAGACTGCGTGTAGTGTTTGGAATGGGAAAGCTAAACTTGGATAGTCACATACCATTCACATACCATGAACCCTTTCCATTCCTCCTCTTGCCTGTACACAGAGACATTGGACTTGAGGGAGAGCTCACTGAAGTCCAACTAGCCATCAGTAAATAAAGGGCAACTCTCACGTAGCCATCTTGCACACATTCACTACACATCAGACAAGAAGGCTCCCTGCCCTTTTCCATACCTCCAGGTATTTGACAGGGATTTTGTGCTTGGTTGCATGGGTTTGAGCCAGGGGCTTCAACTCTGCCTCATGATTACCCTTCTGCTTCAGGATTTTGCCCAGTTGGGTAAGGACAGTAGCTCCATGTTTCTTCAGATCTTCTGAGCCCTTCATCTGATCAGGGGTCTTCAGGCCTTTGAACTTTTCAAAGCGATCCAGGGTCTCAGGGTGGGCCTGGAAGAGTCTGTGAACAAAAGTAGAGGGACTTGTGAGACAGAGAGCTGTCTTCCGGGCCGTAACTGAGATCCAGCTGCTCCAGGTATTTCAGACAAAGGTGTGATAACCCTCTTTCTTCCCTCTTACCTAGTCCCTGTTAGTAGAGGCTACTTTAACCTGGGAACTCTGACACTTTACATCCTTTCCAAATTACCACCATTCACAATCGCTCCTTTTAGCAGGTATATGAGCCAGGGAAACATCTGACCCTATTCGGAATTTGGCTTAAGTGTTTTTCATCCTTCCTCTGGTAGGTTGTTCCACAACATGATGACAGTCTATGTGAAGAAATGTCTATTTATTTTACACAGGCTGCTTTTTATAATTTGCTAATGATGTCTCAGGGAGCAGAAGCTCCTGACATACCTCCCTTTGAGTATTGTTTCTGCTTTAATCCCATCCTCTTACATGTCCTAAACTTGATCACCGCTGTCTTTTTCCATTTCCTCTGGCTGCGACAGACACTGCCCTGAACATGTCCAGCTAGAGTGACAGAGCATATTTTTTATATATATAGCTCTGCTAACTCTTTGGCACCAGTCCCCTGGGTTATGTCAGCTGTATTAAGGTAGAGAGAAGAGCCAAGGTTGGTTGTGGTACTGAGAGGTGAGTTCTCGCATTCCTATGAAGGAGAAACAAAATCATCTGTCTTCGTTGACTTACTATTGCTGAGGAGCCAGCCTGCAGACCCCTGGCTCTCAGCAGGACACTCTTCCCCAGCCCATCTCTGCAGGAAAAGAGATTCTAGAGGCTTCTTGCACAGACACACACACAAAAAGGGAGCAGTCCCCAGCCTCATGTCCTTCACATCTGGAGCTTAGGTACTCTTGAACATCAGCTGAATGGGACAGCTTACTGTGTCCCCACCCTATGACTGCAGACACAGAGACATTTGGTTCCTTTCCCTCTTTCCCAGCCCCCAGCTCAGCCCAGCTACCAGCAGTGTAGTTTGTCCATTGAGAACCACAGCACCTCAGAGAGTCCTTGGGAGTAAATGGGTAACAAGACTGTACAACCTTTAGGCATGTTGGTGCCGTGCCATGCAGTCCTATACATAGGCAGTCTGATCCAAAAATGGAAATGAAACCAAGAAGGTGGAAGAGTGTCTAAAAGACAGACTAAAGTTGTCCTTGGTGCTTCCTCCCTGTTGCATTTCCTAGGAGACAGGATGCGGACACCACTGGCAACCAAAGTAGTAGGAAATTTCACTCTTCCCTGCCAGGGTTGAGGTGAAAAGGGGATACTGTCTGTCCTGATTGTTAGGAGAAGTCTAATAATTTGGTGCTAAGTGACATTAGCTCCCTTGCACAAGTCTATCTTCAGGTATTACACCCCCTGATGGGCATAATACAACCAGTTGAAGCACCAGAAAAAGCAGTATCTGTCTTTACAGCCAGGACCCTACAGCTCACATCTGTGAAGTGGCTTGCCCAAGTTTCCTGCAGCAGTGTCTGGAGCTCCAGCCCAGGACCTCAGCCATGAAACCACCTTCCCTCTCATGGTACAGTGACTGCATGCTTGCTCTGCCCTTGAGAGGGTGCTGGGACTTGTGTCCCATCTAGAACTGGACATTCTTCTTGAGTAAGTTGCCATGAGGGCCAGACTCTCCACTGTATGATGTGAGTGTAGGCAAAATTATGCTAACAAATATCTCAAGCACATGGAAAACACAGAGGGTTCTGCAGCAAAAAGATTCTGTAGAGGAGTCCAATCTTTGGACCAAAGACCAGTCTTTGCTGGTGTTTCATTTCAAAGGATTTCCGTACTCTATCAGGTGCTGAGCACACCACCATCAGCCTTTTCTTTTCTCCTGTATCTTTCCATAACACAAGTTGTGTGCCACCGAGAGAGAGAAAAAAGCCTTGCACTTTGGAACGGGATGCAGTTACTACTAAAAATCTCTCTCCACTGTGTCCGGCTATGCCTGAATTGTGTCTGACAAAGATTATATACTCCCAAGACACTTGAAAATTCTTCTGAAGAGTATTCTTTTGTTTCCTTTGGAAGACATCTAATTGAATAGGTGTTTTCTAAACATATACCCAGAATGTGACATCTACATGAGAAGCATTTAACAATTCATGTGCAGACACATATCTAAACTAAGAGCTGCTGGGCTTCCCCTGCCTTTCTCTTCCTACAGAAACCCCTTGAAGGAATAAGAAATTATCTGGGTTGGTTTGGCTGGGGAGCTCAAAGTCACAGGGAAAGGGGGTGTCATCTATTTATTTAATGCCATGCTCTTTCCTACAATACCTGTAAGAAAAATGATATGCCCTTTTCAGCTAGAAACTGGTTTTACTATCTTGTGGCACCTCCAGAGCTGAAGTAGCCACCTCACAGAGATGAACTGGTGCGGAGGGCTCAGATTCCTGCTACCCCTGCAGCCTGCCTGCTCTGGACCTCATGAGCCATCACACTGCCACTCAGCTGCCCCATCTCTCCCTTCCCTTCAAGCTAAACTGGGCCATGATAAAGGAGATAAATGAAACGGCCCACTGCTCTGGCTCATCTTTGAAAAGGTTTTCAAAGATTTTCAGTGGATTTACCTGGTGGCGTGGGCTCCTTCAGTTGTGCTTAGCCTGGGAAACCTCCCAAATGGGTGCTATATCCCCACTGCTCTCCTCAGCACCTGTACCATTCCAGCACATTATACTGCACACAGGCTGAGGGGGAGACCTGGAGAGAGTATCCTTGAAGTCTCTGTTCCTGCTGGTCTTTTAAGACAGGCCCCAATTCCACCCAGTGGTGTTTCTAACTCCACATCCTTGAGATCCCTTCCAGATTTCATTTCTGTGACTTGGTGGTGGTGCCTGGAATGTCCCCCTTGTGGGGGGCCAGGACCACAAGGACAGCATGGGTGCAGGTGTCCTCTTGGATGCAGACCTCATGAGCGCTCCCACTCTGACACCAGAATCATGGAGGAGGGACGTGGGTAGAAGGATGTGCCTTGTTTCACAACCAGACCTCAGAGATAACATCAGCAAGTGGACAAGTGTTACCACCCAGATTTCTGGCCAAAAAGAGGTTGGGCAGGGCTCTGGCAGGTGAGACTAAGTTGGGGAGAGGGAAACATTAATGTACTTCACAGTTAGTTTTACTGAAATAATTGACAAAGGTGGTTTTCCTCTCCTTTCCTTCCCTGCCTCTCTACATCCTTTCTGCAGAGCATCTGAAGGCCCAGGACACACAATTTGCTCCAGCATTTCTTGCCACGGTGCTTGAGCAATGAGGAACCAAGCAGAGCTTTGCCAGCAGAGGCATAGAGAGTGATAAAGTCCCACTGTCTTTTGAAAGCATCATTGGCATGCTGTTGCACCCACAGATAGACGGAGAGACAGAAGCACAGCCACTTTATACAGTTTTTAACCCAAATACCATAGCAATGGAAAAAACCACCACCCTACAACAAAGAAAACAAAGCTGGTTGAAACAAACACTGCCAAACACAAGCCTCTATGCTAAACATACACCTTCCTTGGTCTCTCATCAGGAGCTCTCAGCTCTACTCTTACAACCGAAGCTTCTTGCCTACCTCATTAAGATCTCATGCCCATGGCCAGCGACGTCGGACTCCACCTTTCCCCAGATGGCCAGCACATGCTGCCATTCCTGGTCACTGAGCCCCATGGTTCACTGAAGTCAGTTCCCGAGTGCTCCCCACAGCCGTTTTGCCTTTCCCAAAGGGTGTCTGGAGAGCTCACCCGTGGGATTTATAGCCCCTGCTCACAGACCTACACCTGTCAATCGTCAGCTGGACGTCTTGCTCTCTTTCAGGCTTGTCTAACCTAATCAGCCTCCCTATTTTTTTTCTAGGAAACTATTTTGGGTCAGGTGCTATTGTGGGTGCCACTGATGGCATCATTTCTGCTTTTCGTATTGGACTGGCTCATGTCCCACTCTAAACAGAAAGGGCACCGCCGAAACACAGTGCCAGGAGCCTGTCCCAGGTCCACAAGGACCCAGAGACAGTGTCAAGCTGTATGGCAGGAGATTCCTGTAGAGCACAGTCATCTGCAAGGCCACCCTACCCCTCTCCCCTGGCCTGCCAAGGGCAAGCAGGAGAAAAGGCCAAGACAGCTGGTAGCATTGGTTCTGTTGCTCCAAAGGCCTTTCCTTTCCCATGCTGATCTCACTCTCCTTTTTCCCTGGGGTAACACACACCATTTACTTATAGAGAAGAGCACAGAGTTAGAAGAGACATGTCCTTAAGAGCTAACCATATTCAAAGTGGCTCCAGCCTCTGCAGCAGGGAGGAAGTGGATAAAAGCTATATGGGAGCCAGTTACCCTGCATCTACCTGCTGGGGTCCTTCTGCCTGTCTCTTTGAGGAACACCCAGGATTAGCTGATGGCTGAGCCGGGATATTGGAACCAACAGACCTATACCTGAGCCAGGAGGGTTTGTGGCAGGCCAGAGACAAAAGGCCACAGCAGGGCTTCATTCAACACACACCCAGACAGCAGCTAAGGTCTCTGACTACCTCTGTCAAGCCAAGTGTCAGTGTTGGGAAGAAAACCCACTGGGTTGACAAGCAGTGTGGGTATGCTTCAGGACATGTCCCAGTCTTTCTCCTTTAGCCACATCAGAACTGATAATGGCCTGGCACACCAGCAGGGTGATTAGTCCCTTCCAGGGAGTGACTGCAGTCAGAGCACAGCCTGATAACAAAGCCCAGCTAGTGCTGCTGTCCTGAAGCACGTACCTACCTCTGGATGTGTCCAAAGGGGCACATGCCGCAGGCCTTGGCAGGTGGCAAATGTCAGCTGAGCACTGAAGACACTTACTCTTGGGGCCCAGAAGAAGAACATGCGACCCCACTGTCCCTACCAGTGCTGCAGGACCTGAGGTGCATCGCTGCCTCTGCACCCATCCACTCTGCAATGTGAGAACAGTCTCTGTGCTCCAGCCCTGCAAGGGGAAAGAAGTGCCATGCGCAAAGGGAAACAGGCAGTGAGGAGGCTGGAGGCCCACAGCCACCATCCCCTCACAAATGCACAGGTTTAAAGGGAATCATTTGAGTGAGAACAGTGGTAAAAGCTAAATGGAGGTGTCCGCTGGTATCCAAGCCTAGAGGTAAGGGAATTTTGGCCATTACATGTTGCAAGACTCTGTCAGAGTCAACCTGCAAATCCCCCCTTTCTCTCTTCTCTACACACTAGTTTGCTTTACAGCCAAAAAAACCCAAACCCATGTCCTAAACATTCCAGTGCCAAGATTTGATCCTGATTTACGCAAACACAAGGCCACACCAGTTCCCCAAACTAAGCTAAACAGATGGAAGAGAGCTCATTCCTCATGATGTTCTCTACAGCACAGTGCTGAGATGGGAGAGATCGCATACCTGCAGACTCCCTCTTCAAGTACTTACAGCAGTAGACAAGCATTAGCACCATCCCAGGCTCGGCCTTGGGCAGGATCCTGAATACTGACCTTACTGTTTTACACACGTTTCAGACTTGACAGAAATGTGCTCCTGGTACACGAGAGGCTGCTGCTTATGCACCGAGCTCTGTCATATTCCCCAAGCTGAAACTACTCAGTTGCCATAATAACTTCATTTGAAGTTGGGTGACTCTCTGCTCCCTATAGATTTAACCAGAGCTGGTGAAGCCAGCGGTCCTGGTATGGGCACTAGTGTTAAACAGTCAGAAGGCTTAAAAAGAGTATGGGATTCCATATTGGGGTTTTTTTTTTCTTAAAGTGAAGTAGCAATAAAATTAAATCATAAGCTCTCCTTCCTATAGCTTAAGTAAATAGCCCACAGAAATACTAAAACCTTTATGGCACACCACACTGAGCCTCAACCCTGCAGCGGCAAAAAGGACATAACATTTTAGTATCTACAGGCCTCTCCTCTCTCCCTCGGGGCGAAATCTATCACTTGCACAATCCTCTCAATAAATGTAAACTCCAGAGAGCCAAGATATCAGATGCCCCTTTAAAAAGTGCCGGGTGACTGAATAACCTGTTTCAAACAGTCCTGGCCACAGCAGAGCCATGCTGCCTCCCATGTGTGTGCACCCACACCAGAGGCACTCTCGCTAGACAAGCATAAGATGTACCGTCCATATTTACGGCCACGTTTTGGGGTGCATCGCAGCGTGATGCGGGCGCTGCCTCTGCCTCGTTGCAAAGCCTCCGGGTGGGCTGGCACCAGCCGGCGCAGGGACCGCCCAGGGCTCCCGCTGCCCGGGCAGGAGGCGCCGGAGCAGCCCGGCTCCGTCGGCCAGGGCTTGCTACCATCTAGTGGCCACGGGCGACAAAGCCACGGGGACTGGAGGTCACGTCCAAGCCCGTTCCAGAGATTCGGAGGCTGGGGAGGGGGGCCCGCAAATTTCGGAGGCTGACCCTGGGACACGCAGGACTGCAGAGTCCCGATGCAGGGTCATTCTGCGGCTGGGTGGCAGGTGGCAGAACTCTTTGTAAGGGGCTCTTTCTCAGTGTGGGGCATAGAGACGGTGTCTTTTCCTCCACAGCAGGGCTTTGGGGTGGCCGGGCAGCTTTGCTCCAAGCCCTGCAGCAGGTTGCTGGCATGGAGAGGATGCTGCACCTAAACCCCCAGCCTTGAGCACTGGTGGTGGGATTGGAGCAGAGGAAGATCCCGTGGGACAGCCATAGCAAAGCCTTGGGGTGCTCCCAAGGAGGAAGGCTGTCCTAGGGACTTTGTGGTTCTACTCAAACATGTTACCAAAAGGTGCTTAGGAAAGGGCCACCCCTCTAATGGGTGCAGTAGGCAGTGGAAGAGACATTTCTGGCAAAGCAGTGGGTACAGTCTCACCTCTGCTTTGCTCTTCCCTCAACCAGCAAACCTTCCTAGAGCCATTAGTGGATTTAGAGCATGCCGCAATCCCAGTAATGGAAAAGATGCTTGTTTTCCCTATTTATGAAGGATCAAAGAAGTTCTAAGACTTGCTTCAGCCCACAAACACAGCAGTGAAAGAGCAAGGACTGGCTCTTGGGTATGGTTTTATTAACAGCAGCTGTCTGGTGACTATTAATACGTGGCAGGAACACCCAGGTGGAGAAGAGATACACAGTAGGAATCACACACTAGCCAGAGGGAGGGACCAGCTCAAAGTCTGTTTGACCACAGAGAAGAGGTGAGTCCAACCCCAGCCTGTAAAGTGAACATCAGAGGGTCCGGCAGTCCCCCGCATTGCCTTGGCAGTTAATATAACAAGTCACCAATGATTTCTAGCCCTGTCTACCCTGCAGCCAGACCTGCTGCAAGTAGGGAGATGTATACACAAGAGAAAGACACTAGCAGAAATGATAGTTTTTTTCTTTTCAAGTAAGTTCATGAGAGAAACTTTCCAGCAAGGAGGAGAGAGATGCTCTGGAAACCACTCCATTTTCCTCAAGGAGCAACTGAAGCCATCTTATTGTGCTTACACAACAGAACAGCTCAGAGGGACAAACGGGGGTTTTGACCAAATAACATCTTTCCAATGAGCCTTTTCCCCCACAACACAAAAACTCTTGAGAGCAGCCAAGGGTCCTGCACTGGGAGCGGTGGTGGTGATGGCCCTGGCTCTGCTATGACCTGGGGTTGTATAAAGCATGACATGACATGACGTGATGTGACATGACGTAAATGTGGTACATGCCACTCTGCCAGGGGAGCTGTCGGGGGAGGCCGGCACTCCAAAAAAAGCTGGGAATGTTATTATATAATGGGAACTTACATAATTACCTATTGCATAATGCCAGGGAAAGGGCCCTCCGTAACGCAGCTGTGGTTTCTATGGCATTTAGCTGATAACGTGACTGCTTCTCAGAGATTCATTTGCACTCTGCTTCAGGAGCCTGCAGCTCAGTCCATGCAGGTGAGACCCTGTGTTTCCAGTAGTGTTAGCAGGACAGGTAAGGACAACAGTAACAGGGTCTTATATGCATAGCAAAGCAAGAACATTGAGTTTTGTGCATCTTTGCCATTGATTTCAGTATTCAGAGGATCAGAGGACTGTCACAAAAGAGCACTATATGAAGCTGCATGCATTGCACAGCCTCCACTGCTTGTAGGAAACAAGGTGGAGAACTGATGGTGGCAGTGGCCAAATCCACTCCAGGCTCAACTCTTCTCTTCCCCTGGCACTTAAACACTATTCTTAGCAGTGCCTCCAGGCAGGGCTCCCACGCACTGATGGATTTCAGCAGCTGAGAGGTGACCCAAGGCGACTGCTTAAAAGGAAGAGCAAGGATTAGGAGGAGATCTCAGCATCAGGACAAGATTTGGGCTGTGAGCTTGCAGAGCTGTGGTATATACTTATTAGTGTCTTGGCATGGATTTGTTCATGGATTATGCCCTGTGCCATAAAGTCAGAGGCAGCATTACCTTCACTTCATTGCTCACAGGATCCAGCTTTCAGTGACTATGAGGCAGGCAACTGTATGACTCAGTCGTTTTCTTTTTTCAGAAGATGCATAGCATAATGCAGCATGATCCACAGCTCCTGTGTAGTCATCCAGGCATCTCATGGTATATGGGACACTGCACAGCACCTGGACAAAATGTATATCTGGGCTAAGCAGGGCCCTTACTGCAGGCCAGTACTTGGCTTCAGTGTGAAAACAAGCAGGAAATCAGCAGAGCAGTCCAGGACCAGAGTATTTAGGCTCCAGTATAGAAGCTGAGGCTTTTTCCGAGGCTGCATGAGCTCTCTCTGGGGATGCAAACCTCCTCAGAAGGGCTGGGAAATGAGAGCACAAAAGAACTGAAGATTTCTGAGGGAAACTATGAGTGCAGTTAAAAGAAGGGGGAGTATGATTAGAAAACAATGGGCAGATTTTAAAGGCTTGCCCATCCCATGGGCAGAGGGAGGAGATTCTCTTTTTGGAAGTAAGAACATCGATTATAGCCATGAGACCCTGGATTTGTCTAGGAGTCAGTGGGAAGGCATGAAGGAACTGTGGCATACGGCAGTCCCTTCAGGTGGATTAAACTTCATAACTCCATAATGGCACACAGGGATTTGTGCACTACTTGCTGAAATAATAAAGCAAGAGGCAAATTCCTCCCTCATCCCTCACAACCAACAAATTACTGTAACTAGAGCCTGCCAAGGGACAGCTGGAAAAGGCAAGGGCCTTAAAAACACTCATGGGCAAAAAAAGCGAAGCAATCAGTATCCATGCAGTATGGTGTATCTGCCTGACACCCTGAACTCTGTAGCTCAGAGCTACACATAGCAAGCTGTAACAGAGGTGCTTGCAGCATGGCTGAGGCTGGGATTTCAAAACCAGGTTGGACTGAAATCCAGGCAGTTGGAAGGGGCGGCTGTCCCCACACCATGCCTTATGCCACAGAGGGTTCTTATCGCCCTCCTTGCGATGCCTTGGGAATACAGGTGCAAGGGGCACCCTGCAAGGTGCTTTGCCCTGTAAGAGAGTGGGGTGTGCTTTGGGCATGGCTGGGTGCTGCTGGGGAGGCATACACATGCCTGAGAAGGCAGCAGCAACTTCAGCACAACCAAGATGAGAGCAAGAGCAGCATCAGAGGTGAGGAAGCTGAGCCACTGTGAAAGCAAGCACCCTTTCAACAGCCCACCCTTCCTTGGGACTCACACACCCTGAGCTGCTCCTCAAGGAAAAGGAATTAACCAGGCACAACCAGGAATTAACCAGGCACAGTGCTCAGCTCAGCTGGGTGATACAGCTGCAGATTGCCTTGCCCAGCCCCAGTGGGCAGGCAAGTAGCCCTTCAAGGTACCAGCACTGGAGGCTGTGTGTGTTTTCAAGCTCGATTTGGAGGCAATGCCAGAAGAAACACCCCATGCTTGTGCAGCTCTTTAGGAGGGTGTGAAATGAACTGGATCAAGGAACTGAGGTGAGTTTAAAGTGTTTATCTTTTGGTGGACTTATTTTGAAGCCAGCTCAGTTCTGCTCTCTGGTTTGTCACAGCCAGATTGGCAGATACCGGCAGAGGGGAAAAGGGAGGCAGAGCTACTTACATAGGCATTGCTTGTGAAAGAAACACCCATGAAGCCATCCTCCAAAAGCCAGGGCAGCGCTGCGTGAGCAATGGCACAGCACACACAAATTAGTGTCTCCTTTTGCCTGAGTTTTGGGGGGTGAAAGGCAAGAAACAGACACATTTTTCACTCCCTTTGCCTGCAAAGCAGCCTCTTATCCGCAGAGCGCAGAGCTCCTGCAAGATAAGAGCCCGTGGGGAAGCCAAGATCTGCCCCTTGTTTGTACTGCTGTTTACACTTGCCTTTTAACGAGCTCCAGCAGATTCTTGCTTCCAGCTGCAGTTGGCCCTTTTCAAAGTTCACGCTCTCGTTTTGCATTATCATCCCAATGCCAAGCGCTCCCTAAGAGAGGAGAGGGACAACCGGGTCTTTTTCTCTTCTGAGAAGCAGCAGCAATTTAAGCAGTCCTTAATCCAGCAGTGCTTTCTCGGCTCTGCTGGTATCATGGGGAACGGCTGCAGGGAAAGCGATCCCTCTGCAAAAAACACTTGGCAGAAGAATAAATGTTTTCTTCCAGCAGATTAACACCGGATGGCAGTGAGCACCCTCATCACAGTGCTGGTGGCCTGGCCCCTGAGCAGGGCATCCACCGCTCAGTTTGGAATCGGTCTCTGTTCTGCATCTTTTCCCCATTATTGTCATCCTTGCCATTTCATATGATTTTCACTGCTGTGCTTGCAATCAGATCTTTTCACTAGTCCACATCAGGGTCCTGCTGGCAAAACAGCCATAGTGCTGGGGCTTCCTAATGGTTACAAGATACTGGCCCCCCAAAAAAACAAGCACTGGAAGATCTCACCTGTGCTGAGAATCCTGGTCCTGTGGTTGCTTTGGTGCTGGTACAAGTACTAGTACAGCATCCCTGCCAAGCTCCGCCTGGCTACCCCTCTCAGCTGTTTGAGTCTAGGGCCGTTGATATGGATGTCCCAGGCTGGGCACCTTTGGAAAGCTCACCCATAAGTACCTTACATACACACGATCCATGACAGCTAGAAGCTTATCTAGCCTCTTCCCCCAGTGCCACTAGAGGCAGATGGCCAGGAGATGTGGAAGAAGCAGTCCTACTCCATCACAGCAGCTTGAGGGTAAAGGACTTCCCAAGGTTATCGTTGCGTGCTTGTGTTCAACAGCCTAAGGCAGAGCTCTGCATGAGTTTATCATTTTTTAACCCTCTTATACACGCTCCCCAAAACGTATTTCAGACACGGCTGCAGCCTTACAAGGTCGAACTGTTAAAACCAACCTGCTGATTGGTGACTCTGCAGCAGATTGACCAACGTGCAAAGACAACAGTTTGCTTTCTAACCATTCACAAATGGCCTCAAGGCACATCCCCCAAAAACCCTCAATAAAAAGAAAGCTCCATCACCCTCAGAGATCTCAGTACCATGCAGGGCTCCCACCCCTGGCACCTTTTTAATTGTGGGTTCCCCAGACATCATGGCTTTATATTCTGATCTTCCTCCTTCCGCCAAGTGCTTCAGTGCTGGTGGCTCAGCTGGTTGGATCCAGCTGGTCTGTGGCAGCATCTGCCTGGAAATTGCTTGTCTTAGCCCGAGGTCCTTTATTTCCTTCCCTGTCAGCTGCAGCAGAGATCTCACTGCATGCTGTGGCGCTCTGCTCTAAATGAATCCTTGCTCCTTCTCGGGGTTTCAGTGTTAGTTTTCCATCTATCCGTGAGTATACAGCAAGCTCCAAATCACCCTGGTTTTGTTATCCTCCTGGGCAAAAGGTCAGTGGTTATCTGCTGGACAGGGACAGCACTGGGAGCCCAGGTCAAACAGTCAGGGACTGCAGATAGACCAGAAAAAGCAGGTAGACCTTTTGTGGGATAAACAAGATATTACAAATGTCCCACCTACTGTGCATAACCTGGGACTAGAGGGAGTCTGTGGGGTCAGGGGAGAGCTCAGGAGGAAATTCAGGTGGGAACATGGGCAAGTTTGGGCTTTTTTTGTTGGTTTCTTTTTCTGAGCAGCGTGAGAGGAAAGGAAGCAGGAAAGTTAAGTCCTGCCCAGTCTGTCCTGACCCGAGTGAGCATGGGAGGTCACTGCTTCAGTATCTGTTCCCTTCTCAGGTCTATGCATCCTGCTTTCGGGTGTTTTGCTTACTAGCAGAGATGACGAGGTTGAGCAGGGCTTGGAGCAACCTGCTCTAGTGGAAGGTGTCCCTGCCTATGGCAGGGGGTTGGAACTGGATGAGCTTTTTCCAACCCAAACCATTCCGTGATTCTATGTGCCTCTCATCCGCTGAGTGATGGGCCTGATGCCAGGGGCACTCTCTGCAGATCAACCCACTCTCTTAGCATAGTTCACAGAGATATTTAATACAGGAGTTACTGTGAACCATCACGTCCAACGTCATTTCAGCTTACAGCAAAACCATCCGAGGTTCAAGGCTGCTAGCGGCAGCCACCAGGCACTACACAAAATAGAGGCGGTTGTCCACAAGAGGGAGAGTCGGCGCCAGCCTCGGCAGTGATTTTGTGCACAAGGCACTTCGTTGCCTGGCGAGCGTAGCAGAGCCGTTCCCCTTGCTTCACTTCCTCCTGTAGGGATGTTTCCTCCTCCTGGAGATTCCCCTTTCCACGTTATTTCCCCCCCTCCTCTTTCTGCAGGTGTCCACAATTTTATCTTTGTGTGCGGTATGCCGAAAAGCCACACCATACATGCACTGGATGTGGTGCCATGGGAAAGGGACTGTGATTAAGATGGTGTCTCTGGTCATGGCTGGAGCTCTCTCTGAGTGAATTAGAGTCAGAGAACCAGGGGAAGCACCAGCCCTTCAAACCAGTGACCTTCCTCCAGGCCATCCCACCCCAGAGAGATGTCCAGCTTCAGCTCATTTCCACAAGCTGGGGGCACCACAAGCTGCTCTGGCAGCAACCGATCTCTTCCCTACATCCTTCCAGTTGTCCTCACATCCACACAGGAAGGAGGCACGGACCAGCTGTCAAACATGTGCAGTAGAGGGGAGCACCTGCCAGCTGCAGGTCCACATGCCTTTCACTTACCATGATCCATACACCCAGCACTATGCAGCCTTTCCCAGGGCGAGCTCTCCACCATGAACAGTCAGGACTCTGTGCCAGCCTTTGCTGATCTTACTCTTCCCTTTTCTTCCCTGCTTTCTTCTCACCAGGGTTTTGGTGAGGCCTTTTCCACTCTGTGGTTGGAGGTGCTCCTTTGTGCTGCACCAGCAGCATTTTCCCTGTGGGATCACCCCAGTAGCTCCACAAACAGCATCCCTAAGCCACCAGGTCCAAAGTTTTCAAGATACATTTCGGTGATGTTGGCCAGTGATTTAGCAGAAGCTGTAATGAAGCTCGTAGCATTCCTGAGGGAGTTTCCTAACCTGAGAGCTTAGAGGAATGTATCTGGAGGAGATCTGTACAAACCGCAACACCAGGATCACCACAAAGACCCCAGGCATTGCCCCAACTTGGCCACCCTCTGGCCACCTCTGGCCTCCAGCTTGTGCTGAGCTGGCTGTGGTGTGGTGGCAGCAGCAGCCAGTGATGTTTCTTCAAGCATGGAGGAGAAAATAGCTCTCCCAAGGAAACAAAGCAGGGGAGCTGCTGGCTCCCTTTGGAGAGAGGGATTTCCAGCCTGAGAACAAAGCTATGGATGCTTCCCCCAAAGCACATTGCACATGCTGGTGCTAACGTTTCAGGCACTGCATACAAGACTGCCCCAGAAACAAGCACTGACATGCAAGCATATGAGCTCCTAGGTCTGAGCATTGGCCAAACAGCAGTGCCAGCTGGGGGCATTGGGCAAGCAGGGCAAGGAGAGCTCTACCATGTCCAAAGCGAGATGATTTATCAGTGCGCCCGCAGGAGCTGGCTTGCAGGACAGCCACACCATTGTGAGAGATGCTGCACGTGGTAGGGGATGCAAATCTACAGAGAACACTGGGGGAAGAGAGAGGTGCCAGCTTTGTTGTAAGCCAAAACCTTAATTGCTCTGCTCCAAATTACAACTGTGGGACTGGGCGAGCTCATGCACCCAGCAAGCCTTTTAGAGCAGCTTATCACCATCCAGCGGGTGCAGGAAAGCACAGCGTGAGGAACCAGCACTTAATCCCAGCTCCTGCAGTCACTCAGAGCGCTATGTTCAGCAGTACGTGCTCCTTTAGGGTAACCTGAGAGGATACAAGAAGACAACAGTGCAAGCAGCAGCTTAGCAAATATGACTAACTACTGCAAGTAGCATGTTTTAACTTGGCTTTAAGCATGCTGACAGGAAATAACATCATCAAAAGCCATCAGACATGAGAAGGTGAAGAAGGAAGAGAAGGGCCACCCCCTTGGCAGGGCTAAGACAGCAAGGTTATTTACAGAACAGCTGGTAGACATATGTCTTATTTATACAGGATAAGAAAGCTAAAACCCTCTGCTGTTAGTGCAAAGTTCTCTTTGTGTTATGAGCAGGATCATTTAATAACACACAGTTACTTCACGTAGATTAAGATAGAAGTAATTAAAGGAAAGGTTGTGCTCTGAGGCAGAGTTCCCCTGGCACTCAATCCTAATCCATGGGGAAGCTGTCTCTTGTAGGTACCCCCAAAATCAAATCCCCAGACTTCAGACCATTTTCCCCAGCAGCTTAGCTGTTGTGTCCTTTGAAGTAACATTTTAGGTTTAAATTCAGATCCTTATCATCCTTTCTTACCTTTAGCTTCTTGCTAGTTTATTATCCATACAGCCATGAATTTCAGAACTCCTTGCCTCGTTAACATGCAAACCCCCCTTTGATGTGTCTGTTACACCACACTCTGGCCATTCAAGGCCAGGCTGGATGTGGTTCTGGGCAACCTGCTGCAGATGAAGATGTCCCTGCTCATTGCAGGGGGTTGGATTGGATGAACTTTGAAGACTCTTTCCAACCCAAACCATTCTGTGACTCTATGTGCATTGCTGAGAGCCCAGGTTCATGGGACAGATTCCCGTGCTCCTGCCAGGTATCAGGGATCAGGGCTTGCTCCCTGCCCTGATGAAGAACCTGAAGGTCAGAGTTAGGAGGATATTAAGGGTTAGAAGGAGACCTGCCTTGGTACCAGAGCTGGGAACAAGGTCTCCTCGGAAATGTTTTCATCCTAAAGCAGAATAAACCCATGTAGATCCCTGATACAAAGCCCTGCCAGGATGCCAGGAGGCTTTTGGCTTGCCAGGAACCTAGAAGAAATAATTTGAGCCTGAGTGAGGTTGACATCAAGGTTTTCTCTCTTTCCTCTCCCCTCTATGAGCTCACCAGTGAACCAGAAGCAATGGTTTTGGCCATCTGGAGAGTGAAATCACAACAGCAGCAAATGCTTTTCAGATGCCTCCGTGAAGTATGAAACTTGCTCCTTCCTTTCTGTCTCTGCCCATGTGTGTGTGCGTTTTGAGCCTCCTTTCAAATCCGCAAGAACCTGACTTCAGTCCTCTTGCAGCAGGAAAACATTAAACCATAGTTGCCCCAGCTCTCCATATTTTTTCTTACCTGCCCAGCGCACACAGGCCATGCTGTGGACCAGGGCACTGTGCCACAGAGGTGCCTCCAGCACTGCCTCAGCACACAGGTGCTGCTTTGTACCCCCATGGGGGGACCCAGGCAGCATCAGTGGGTCAGGGCATTGATGGCTTCAAGGGGACAAGGGGAGGGAAAAAAGAAACCAATAAACTCAAGTGATGAAGAACACAAGTGCTCGCCATCCACTGACCAATACCCAGCCCGACCTGAGCAGCAACTGGTCCCTTCCGGGTGACTCCCCCCAGGTTATATACTGGGCAGGATGTGCTGTGGTATGGAATACCCCTTTGGCTGGTTTGGGTCAGGTGTCCTGTCCTGTATCTGCTTCCTCCTGGCTTCCCCTCCTCACTGGCAGAGCATGAGACTGAAAAGTCCCTGGTCAGGGTAAGCATTACTTAGCAACAACTAAAACATCAGTGTGTTATCAGCACTGTTCTCAGGCTGAAGCCAAAACACAGCACTGCACCAGCTACTAGGAGGGAGAAAAATGACTGCTACTGCTGAACCCAGGGCAAGAACCAACGCAGCAGCTTTCCACAGTGAAGAACCCAAGGGAACAAAGCAAGAGGGATATCTTGTGAAGGCCAAGCACACCCCCCAGCTTTGCAGGAGTGTTTTGCTCTGTAGCCGCACATTCCCATCCCGCTGGGGCAGCCTAACCCTGACTTCTCGCTCCTGCTTTTTATAAAGCTACCGACATTTGAAACGAAGCAATCTAATTAAAGAATAACTATTTAGTTTGAGACAGGCAGGCAGGTATCCGGGCCCGTTTTCTGACACGATGCATGATCCGACAGGAGCGGCGCCGCGGGCATCGTGTGCTGTTCAAACCCAATTTGAAAATACATGGCGTGGCAGCAGAAGTAGACGTGACCCTCGGCACAGCCATCACCACACACATAAACAGCTCCTGTAAAATGCCACCCGTGATTTGCGTGGCAGCAGTGGAGCAGCATCACCCACCTTCCTAAGCGCTGCTGTGATAAGCCCATGTGAACACCATTGCAGCACGTTCCCATGGCAGGGCTTGCGCAGCTGCCTCAGCTTTGGAACCCCAAATTGGGTCCCAGCCTTTCCTGAAACCCTAAGGGGAATTCCTGCCCCCTTATGCACGTGACCTGACATCCAGCTCTTGGCATGCTGGGAGATACCTGAAATGACTCTGCTACCTCTGCCACATCTAAATTATTGCGACACCTAAGTGACAGGTGAGAGCCAGCAGTGTGGGGAAAATAACCTTCTCACCCTTCAACACTGAGGAGCTCACATCCAAGCATCCACACCCCAGAGATGCTGAGGAGCATCTGCAGGGATGCAGGATGCAGAGATGCAGGAGCAGCAGCACCAGCTCCAAGCCCACATGCGCACCTGGAGATCGACCCAGGCCAAGAGCTTTGGCTCAAACCCAGGTGCTCCTGAAGCAGCCCTCAGTTGCAGCAGAAAGGGATTCAGGCACAGACCCAGCTTTGGTGAGAGGGGTTGGGAAACACAAGCTATAGGGCCACACATCACCCATGAATGGGAAAACCGTCTCTGAGTGGCCTGAGCCTGTGCTGGGTCCCTACAGGAGCAAAGGGGTATGACCTCACACATGTGTGGCTCCACGTGAAAGCACAGCTACCTGCAAGACCTAATGCAGTCTAGAGATAAAAGAGATATGAGAGACCCTTTCAGGCCCACCTTGGTACCCATATGTGGGAAACCAGCAGGGCACTTACGGGGTTAGATACAGAAGGAAAACCCTAAAGGAAGTAGCTTTGGGATGGGAAACTACAAGTGAGCAAATCACACAATACCACTGAGTTGGTGTACCCACATCCAGGAAAGGCATTAACCAAGCAACGCAACGTCTCCATGCCGCCATTGTGATGTCTAATGGCCCACCCATTTTGATATCAGAAATTGTAAATTGCAGCGATGGCAACTTCAAGTCAGCTTCAAGCAGGTGGTACCAGACCCAGGTACATCATGGCCCTGACTATTCCAATGGGTAAGACACAGCTCCGGGTGTTTAGTTTGCTGCTGAAGCCACATCCAGGCAACCCACATGCAGAGCAAGTCAAGAGGGGATGCTCTGTGTCCCCTCTTGGCAGGCTAGATCTGGCTTTGTTTGCTCTGGGTCCTCATTCTAGTTCTATCTTCATGAGCAGATTATAAAGTACAGCTCAGAATATGCCTTTCTGGTTTTGCTGCCTTGGATCATCCTCTCTGATCCAGCCCTGCCGTTCCCGTGGGTCATTCCTTTGGCAACCACATTTATGGCATGTGGTTTCTCTGACATAGACGGTGAAATGGCAGTGTCTAAAAGCACTCCTATTTCCCCCAAAGCCTGGAGTCAAATTGAAGGCAGAAACATTTCTGGGCATGAGGCTTGGCTCTGTGCATGTTAGGACTTTGTCCCACAGGGAATGCCTGGCTGGCAGAGGGCACAAGTGAAGGGTTTGGACAAGATAACTCCTGCTCTGCAGCAGTCCCTGAGCAGCACTGCAGAGCTCAGCACCTGGGACCTGATCACTTGCATGGCAGAAGACATGCACCCATTGCTGGTTTTCTCCTCCTGGCAACTCTCGCTGTGTTTTGGGCACAGATGTTCAGAATCAGTGCTGGTAACTGATCTAGAAACACGTGGCCCCAGGAGACCCACAAAGCTGTGGCAGCAGGGAGGGAATGGAGTGGATGCACTTGGTGAGAAACATCCCCAGGGTTCGCCTCAGGGCCCGGCTGTTTTCCAAGACATGCTTTCTGCACACCTCGGCTTGCTGGGGTCTCAGCCTTGGCACTGCCCACAGGATGCTCCTCTGTGCCTTTGGGCCTCTCAGCTGTGAGGATCCAACACCAGAGCATCAGGTACCTCACACCTTCCCAAGGAGACCCAAGTATAAACCCACCGTGCATCTGCCCAGCTCAGGAACAACCTGGCTCTTGGCTCTGCCCCATGGCCACACCAGACGCACCCCCAGTGCCATCGGCTGCTGGGGGATGCTCAGCCAAGGTGTTTCTCACAGCACCACATCGTTTTTGTCAAGGTGTTTCATCTCTGATGGAGAAACTTGAGGAAAAGCAGCTGCTGAAGACTCGCAAAGCAGGATGAGAGCACACCATGGGCGAGGCTTCAGAGCACTCATTTGGTTTTCTTCAAGTGAGTTTATTACCCACCCCGTAGGGAAGGGGGTAGGTTGCCTTTTCCCAGTATGCGAAGCCAGGGGAGGCTGGGAGGCCACTCACTCCCAGCCACAACTCACACACTCCACATGCTGTTTCTTCCCCCAAATGGGAAATACATATAATCATAGAATCATAGAATCTTTAGGGTTGGAAAGGACCTTAAGATCATCAAATTCCAACCTCCCTGCCATGGGCAGGGACACCTCACACTAAACCATACTACCCAAGGCTCTGTCCTACCTGGCCTTGAACGCCGCCAGGGATGGAGCATTCACAACTTCCCTGGGCAACCTATTCCAGTGTCTCACCACCCTTACAGTAAAGAACTTCTTCCATATATCCAATCTAAACTCCCCCTGTTTAAGCTTTAACCCATTACCCCTTGTCCTATCACTACAGTCCCTAATGAAGAGTCCCTCCCCAGCATCCCTATAGGCCCCCTTCAGATACTGGAAGGCTGCTATGAGGTCTCCACGCAGCCTTCTCTTCTCCAGGCTGAACAGCCCCAACTTTCTCAGCCGATCTTCATACGGGAGGCACTTAAACACGTGGCCAAGGAAACTTGGTGAACACAGCTCCCTGCACACTGCGCAGCGATTCATCACCCCCAAGAGAAACCCCCCTGGTTCCTTGCTAGGGGACCAGGTCATGGCCTGCAAGTCACAGTGGGTTTTCTGAGATACCTCCCTGCTGTGGCTCTGAGCATCCCAGGCCATCACTGGGGGCCTTGGATGGTCCCGCTCCCACAAGTGGGGTTTAGCAAGAAGATACTGGCTGATGGTGAGGAGATGTTCCACCATAGCCCACAGCTCACTGATGAGCCCAGGTATTCACTCCTGTCAAGTCAAAGCTATCTGAGACCCCAGGGCTGAACTGCTGTTTTGCACAGCCACTCAGTGACCCGAATTGCAGAGCTGGGCTCTGCCTGGCCTCCCCACCACACACAACAGCCCTCAGCAACAGCAGGACCTAGATCTCAACCAGGGATGAGTTGGCTGCAGCATTAGCTGTCATCTCCTGCCTTCAGGGCTGAGTCTCACCCGGTTTGACCCTGAGCAGTGTGTTAGACTCGTCTCTCTGGACCTTGGCTCAGTTGCACTCATGCCACAGCATTAGTGGCGAGCAAGGGTGGGTCAGGTCCATTTCTACACCATGAACCCCATTGCTGGTCTGTGGAGGAGAAATCAGTGCATTATGCCCAGGTCACAGCCCTGCAGCAACTCATTCCTCACCCTCCAAGGCAAGCTCAGCAGCCACTGGCTTTTCCCCAACCCTGAACATTTGGTTTTGCCTCCCAAACTTTCCATTCAGCCCACCAGGATGCAGGTATGAAACCTCCTACTACCACTGCATGGGATTGTGCCTGTTTTCCCTTTTCCTTTTCCTTTCTCCATAGCTGAGCACGACATGGGAGCAGGCAGCAAACCCCTGGTGCCTTGCCCATGATCATGCTGGGGTGAGACAAAAGCCCTCCCAAGCCTCCCATGCTCAGGGCACCAGCATCTGCATCCACTCTTCACTGGGAGGAGACCTGCCTCCATCCTCAGTGGAAGCATGGGGACAGCCAGTAGCATCTCGCCAACGTGAGCCACGCAGGGCTGAAAGCAGGAGCTCTTTCAAGGGAGCAGCACCTCTTGGAGCAGAGGCAGTAGAACAGGGGTGCTCTGACCAAAGAAGTAAAGCCCCAGTGTTCTAAAGGCAAAGGGAGGTTTCCCAGCCTCCCAGTGGGGAGGACGGGGGACATCCTCTCAAGAACAGGAGAGGGTTGCAGTGCTGAGGCTGCAGATGAGCGCAGAGGCTGCTGCAATAGAAGCATAAACCTGGCGGAGCTGCTGTTGCTGCAGAGCTCTGTGAAATGGGTGATTTCTGAGCAGAGTTTGGCTGGAGAGCGCCGGGGCTATGAAAACCAAAGTGACTTTGGGCTTGGGCACTTCCTCCTGGCACACAAGAAGGGGATTTGTGATCCAGAGGAGGAGGAACTTATCAGAAGGAGGCTGGACAGAGCTCCGTGTTTACACATGGAAGAACAAGGCAGGCACCGGGAGCAGATATATTTATACCCATCCATTAATAAAAGAAGCCGAGTGAACCATACCTTTGTGCTAAAGTTAGAGCACAGCACTCGGCATGGCCTTAAAAAGGCAAGAGAGTTTCCACAAACTGGGACAGCTGCTCCCGGTGTCGGCTCCGTGCATCCTGACCCCAGCACTGGGAGCAGCAGCGAAACGTGGAGAGGCTTCTCCATGCAAGAAGGCCGACTCCGGGGGTCTGGTCATGGGGTGACGGCCACTGCACATGAGGAGACCTGCAGAAGACAATGACCTCTTTCCATAAGCAGAAATCCTCTGGCTTTGACTCCAGTGCTCTTTGCTTCCCCAGTCATGGGGCTCAGACAAGCCTTCACCTCCACATGGAAGAAGCCATGAGGGCACACTGGCCGCATGGATGGGGCCTTGGTTGGTGGGGCTGTGTCCACCAGCCAGCAGAGGGAAGGGGAGCAGCACCCAAGGGTTGCAGGTTTGGATTAGGGAAGGGTCAGTGCGAGCCCAGGGGGAACAGAGCACCCAAGACAATCAATGGCTTATTGATATAGTGGTTATATTGATGGCTTATATTGATATAACCTCAACTCCAGTTGCAGCAAGTCCCTTACACAGATAAGGCTGGAGCTGGGTGGCCTCAATTCCCAAGCACCAGGGTGCGTTACAACACTGACGGGTAGGAAAGGCCTAGGAAAGCCGGATCTTTGTTCCTTGCTTCTAGAAAGCAATCCATTGTGCTTCTTCTTGCCAATAAACACGAGCTCCTACAGTCATTTCCCTGTCTGCCATCCCTCTTCCCCCCCACTCCAGCCCCTGAACCATACCAGAAGCTCTTTGCTGAACTGGTCCCAGCTCATGTGGAGCTGCAGGAGCCAGCACTGGATGTGCTGTGACAGAAACGACCACGCTGCAGGCAAACTGAGAACCACCACAAACCATAGATCGTGTTTAAGTAAGTGCATCGCAGATTTTGTTCTCCATACCCCAGTGAAAACAGCCACAAGTGACAACCAGTCCCAGCCTGTGCAGAGAAGGAAACGGGACTGAAGGCAAGCACAGGAGGCTACGGGTCACCTCCCACCCTGCAGGACATGCTGAAGTTGTTGGCATTCCAGCATGGATTTCACTCCCGAGCTCATGCTGACGATGCTACAGTTACATGAACTTGACTGACCTTTGAGCAAGACCTATGTCTTGGACCTCCAGGGGTTTCTTCCAACCAGCATCATTCTACAACTTTGTGATTTCCTGCATAAGAACAGAAAGGAAGCATGCAGATCTCTCCCTCCCTCTCCTGTCATCCAGAGGGATGCTCAGGCTGCCATCCCCAAACTCCTATAGTCAGTAACAGACCAGCAGCAGAGTCTGGAGAACAGGCCAGCTTCCCACTGAGGCAGGGATCAGGGCTTCTTCCTGCACTTCCAGGCTCAAATCTCCTGGGGCAGCTTGTCAGTGCCAGTGCAAGACACAGCCTTAGCAGTCACACTGACCTCACCCTGCAGCTCTTCTGCAAATTCAGGTTGGGTTTATCAATCGTTTCAGTAAGATCCAAATGCTCCCCAGCAAACATCACCATTTAGTGACCATGTCCGACCGCGCCACTGCCCAACACAGCTGCACAGCACAAGGATCCTTGCTCAGCAACCACGTTGGTGGGCCTCCGGCTGGCACTGAGCCCTGCGGCCTGGAGCCCATGTCCAGGTTGTTACCAAACCCTCTTCTGAGCTACTTCCTGATGTGACGGAGGGACTCTCACTTGGTAGATGCTACCTCCGCACAGTGAAAGAGGCACTGTGGCTTGCGGTGGGCATTGGGCAGCTGTGACTTGTGGGATTTGCCTTTTATTTATCATAATTACTTATAGTTTACAGAAAGGGAATTCATTAAATGAGCAGTGTTCATTTCCTTAGCCAGCTTGTAGTGCATCCAAGGAATCTGTATCTGCCTCCTTTGACCAGCTCTACTTTTGATAAACTCATCTTAAGCAATGCAATGACCATAGACTCATGTATGATTTGGGTTGGAGGGGACCCTAAAGCTCACCCAGTTCCAACCCCCTTCCACTAGAGCAGGTTGCTCCAAGCCCCGTCCAACCTGGCCTTGAGCACTGCCAGGGATGGGGCAGCCACAGCTTCTCTGGGCACCCTGTGCCAGGGCCTCAGCAGCCTCACAGGGAAGAATTTCTCCCTAATGTCTAATCTAAATCTACCCCCTTTTAGCTTAAAGCCATTGACTGAAATACCCTATTACAACATTCTGAATGACTTACGAGTGAATCCCAGGGTCAGCCATTTTATAGCTTTGCCTTGAAATGAAGGTAGGCAGGGAGACCTGGAGCACCTTTGCTTCGCTCTGGAAGCATGCTTCTGCACCACCTTTCTCCCAGCGCAGCGGATCTTTGTTTCAAAGCCTCTCCCTGTCTCCTGGATGCAGAATCCCCATACCAGCTCTTCCACAACAATTACTCAGCCCTGATTTCCAGGCATCTAATTTTAGCAGTCACTGTTGAACATCCTCTCGAGTTATTGTTAGAATGGAATGAGGATCATCTGACAGGAACACATCGCAGCTCCTCAGTAAATACCGGGAAGGAATACTTAAGGGGCTCAGATGCCTTCCTGCATCCTTACCAACAACCCCACTATGCAGGGACCCATCTTATCCCACCCCTTTTGGTCCAGGTACCTTGCATTTCCAAAAGCAGCAAAATCCTGTGCCCACCTCAACTGTACTGGGCATATTTCGCTCCACCATTTTGCTCAGTTACCAGTTTCCATAATTACTTGTAAATTTGCCACAAGGATTTATTATTTCTCATTTTTAGGATCATTTCAGCTGAAAGAGCATCTGATTATATGCATATCTATTTGCATGAACTCTTTTTCTTGAGGATCTCTTAAGTAGTTCACAGAATATGAATGAATTTCTGCTTGTCTGCAGCACTACTCCTTTTACAGGCAGGACAACAGGGGCCGTCATTAGGAGACATGTCCAAGCTCCCAGAGGAAATTCATGCCGAGCACAGGAACACCAGCTTCCAGTGGTGTGTGTTAACTATCAAACCTGCTCTAACACTGACAGCAGGAGGTTGGCAACACAGGCATTAAAGAAAATGCTGATACTGTAATTTGAAGTCGTCGTCTCTCCTTCCACACCAACAGGTTCAAACACAGATTAGGCTTGGAAAGAGAGGAAGAAACCCAGGCTCCTTATCAGGGAGCAAACAAACGGCCCTTTTCTTCTAGTAAGCAGCTATGGGAAAGAACAGCAAGGAAAGGTGCTGGTGTATGAACAGACAGCGCTGGGATTTTGCCCTTCATAGAATTGTGGACTAGTTTGGGTTGGAAGGGACCTTCAATGGGCATGAGTCCAACCTCTGCAGTGAGCAACTCCAAGGAGATCAGACGGCTCAGCACCACATCCAGCCTTGAGTATCTCCAGGGATGGCGCATCCACCAGCTCTCTGGGCAACCTGCTCCAAGGCTTTGCCCTTTATCACTGTTAGAAGATGCTATCATTCTCATTCTTCACACCAGCCTCCCTTCTTCGTGTTTTACTTGCTAGGGAGGTAAACCAGCGAAGTTCATGCAGCTGCACTGAAAAACAAACAACACATGGGAGCCAGCAGACTGGTGTTTCTCTCTTTTATTTAAAAACAGTGCTTCATTACCATTTGCAAAGGGTTAGGAAGGGTTTCCCCCCTTGCTTAGAGTTTATAAAAGCCAGCAACATGATCAATAATTTATACACATGGATAGTAATACAAAAAAAAGGAATAAAAGCTAAAGATCTAACTACTCCGACCTTCACAATTCCAGCTACTTGATAATAATAGGAATAACCCAATGAATACTGTATGGTCTGAAAGCTACTATACAATATGATACTTAACGAGGGAGGGCGGGAAGTTAGAGGCTGTCACAAAGCCCTGGGATGCAGATACTGCTTCTCCAGAGTCAGCAGGGAAATGGGACCCTGGGCAAGCGGCTTGGGCGTCCTAGGAAATGATCCAGGGGAAGGGAACGCATCCCACTCGGGACACATCCTGTTCCCCAGCGGTACCTGGCAATGGGAGGTGCTGGGGAGACCGCGTGAAGGGGCAAGTCCGTCGCTGCCATTGGAGGTGCTGTGGCATCTCAGCCTCGCACTGAACATCTCCAAGTCTCAAGTAGATCAGCCTGTGAGGTCAGTAAAATACTCCACCAGCTCCACTATCGCTCTACAGCCCTGGTTCTCATCTGCTATCAGCCCCAGGTTTTAACTCCAGCTATTTACAAGCGGGATTTATCATGTAAAAAAATAAAAGAGAAAAAAAAAGGAAAAAAAAAGGAAAAAAAAGGAAAAACCCAAACCCAAATCACATCCCCTGGGGTAAGAGGGGATTATCTTGTCACTTGATAACGCAGCTGAATCGAGCTGCTGAAACTACAACACACACACACACACGAAATACTGTGAGCAGGAAAAGAATCGATAGAAAAACATGACCAAAACCGAGATTACTGATGTGGGAGAGGCCCAAATTCTGTAAGGAATTCCCTCCTCAGGGAAGCAGCCAACCCCTCCAGCAGCAGAGAGCTGGGAAGCTGGCAGGAGATTTACTGACCCGCTTGAGAACGAACAAGCAAACAAAAAGAAGAGTAAAAAAGCAAATCCATTCCTAAGATGAACCGGCACTTTGCTGACTGTCAGCCAAGGCAATGTGCGGGTGGACGGCTTCGGACACCAGCAATCTCCTGGTGAAAGCAGGCAAGGGGTTTTGGCTGATGTGTTCTTGCTCAACCACGAGTCAAGAGGCAGCGTGGGAAGCCCCAGAGCCTGTTTGCCAAGGGCCCCATTTCACGCTCCGGCTATCAGACTCCTGCTTGCCTTGTTGGCTGGAGTTTTTACTGTAGAAGAGAAGTTTAACCAGGGTTGGAGGGCAGAGAGGGCAATCAATGAGGTGGGGGTGGAGGGAAGGGGCTTTTCAGACATTAACATCACCAAAAATAGTGTTTTATGCAACAAGGAATCAAGTCTCACTGGTGTATACTACAAAATGTTTGACGTTTCCCAAGAGCATGTCAAAATAAAACCACAAAGAAGTTTACATTGGATGTTCATCTTGTTCACTAGGTTGGGGTTTTTTTATCCCCCCCCTCCTATATCGAAACAGTGCAAACAGGTAACACACTTGAAAAATCACCCCTCTGCACCAAGGACAGCGTCCCCCTGACCCCGCCAGGCTAGAGGGCCACAGCAGCAGGCTGGCTGTGCCTGCTGCTTTCCCTTTGGAGCTAGACTCGGCAAAGGCGCTCCCCAGAGCTGGTGTTCTGGGTTTCCCTTTATTGAATTCCTAAGTGCTCCCCAAACCCGTTCTCCACTTGCCTCCTCCTTCAGGGCCGGGATGGGAAGGTACACACAGGGATGGGTGGGAGCTGGGAGGCTCAGCTTTGTGTTCCCTGCTGCTGTGAAGCTATGGGTGCCGGACCTGAAACCCCAGCAGCCAGCTCTCTTCTGGGGCAAGGAAATCATTTCATTAACCGTTTCACCACCAGGACTCGAGCCAGCTATTCAGGTAACCCTCCTCAGCTCTTGCTGTGCCCTTCACATCCGTAAGATCTCAAAATGGGAGAGAACAGGGGATATACTTTCACTTCACTTTAGGGACAGGGAACCGAGGTCTAAAGTAGCAACATGACTGCTCCATGGTGACCCTTGAGGACAACTGACAGAGCCCAGCTCAAAACACAGCTCTTGGCCTCCTGAGCTAGCGTTCTTCCTGCTGGGCAAGTCTGCTCTCTCTCAGGCACTGAAACAGCCAAGCCACAGCTATTCTGAAACATGGCTTTGTCAATCTGAACTCATGACACAGCATCCACCTAACTGCTTAACCTGGGAGAAGCTGGCTCTAGCCGGCTCATACGGAGCTCCCCGTTGTCTCCAGGGCCCATCATGGCTTTACTTAGAAAAGCTAACCCACCTACAGCAGTGCAGCCTCCCTAGCACAGGGACAGCAACAACGGTTTGTTAACATGCTGGGTATCAATATAACTTATTCCCAGTAGAGAATATGCTATACCAGCAGAAGTCATCTTTGTACCAGCACAACTGTACCCACAAGGAAAGACAGACCAGCATATTAAAGAAATCAACTCTTCAATCCAAAATTTCATCAGTATAATATCATGTGCTGGCCAGACCTATTGCAAGACAGTACAAACAGCAACACTTCAAGAAACATCTCTTCCTCTACATCAAGAGGAATCCCAGATGCCACCAGACTAGAAGGTGACACGTAGCAAGCTATTTGCCAGGCTGCCTGTGCGGTTTCCCTCGGAAAGCCAAGCCCTGCTCTGCGAGGGACCTGTGGCTGCAGACCCATCTCAGGGCAAGCACCAGCTGCCATCGGTCAAATAAGCCAGGGCCCAGTTTAATTCATTAAGTTTAATTCATTAAGTGTAATTAATTTTGCATAGGGAGATATAGGCTTTGTCCTCACTTCTTTAGAAGATGGATATAGCCACGGCTTGGTTACTCTGAATGCATATCAAACCAGTTCATAATACATCTGAGTGAAACCAGAGCTGTTGTTTGCCAAGGGGGAAGAAAGGCTGAAGAGCTCTCCCACCATGGCCCAACACTCACTCAAAATTCCAGCTGGCATGCAAGTTTCTGGGAGGTCCGGTGCTCTGGAGACCTGGAACCAGTGAGCTCCCCCCAGCCCCCAGCCATGCAGGCATCCCAGCATCCCCTCGGCAGCCTACTGCTGAGAGCAGGAAACTGGGATACCAGCGAGCTGCCTCAGTGGGCATCCTGCAGCATTACCTATAGAGTCAAGGAGACGCTGGCTGGCTAATGCACTGGAGAAGCCTGGCAGGGAGCTACTGGAGCAGGCTGGGCTCGGAAACAGGAGAAATCAGGCTGGATGGTCTAGAGCAGGTATTTCTCGGAGATCATAGAGCAAGGGACTACAGCCCTGCAAAGGCTGGGCGCTTCTGCACTAAACCCCTCACTCTCCTAACATACTCAGGAGGGCTGAAGCTGCCATGCATAGACTCTGCTCGGGGGCAGAAACGGGGCTGGCCTCCCTACTCCCAGAGAGGCCAAGGGGTGTGGGGGGGGATTGCAGGCAGCACTGCCAGGGCAGGGGAGGGCACTGGGGCAGTCAGAACCAGCTGAACTGAAAGGTAGGAAAAGGGGCAGAGGGATGAGCAACCACCACTGCCAGGCTCCACAAGCTGCGCTCCTCCTGCTCGCAGCCTGCTGCACCAGAACTGCCCGTGGGCGAGGGAAGGGACGGCCTCACGCAGCCCCTCTGCCCACAGGTAGGTAGAACCAAGTCCAGTAGAGACTTCTGCTGCAGAAGTCCCCTGGCTGCCCTGCGGTGGAAACGGCTCCCCTTGAATATGACTGTTTCTCCCACCAGTCCTCACTCCCCCCTACCCCAAACTCAGGCAGTAAAGGCCCCTGGACACCCCCTGAGTGCCCCTCATTTCCTAGATTTTGTGAAAGCCCCAACACGCTGTTCCCCCCTCCCCTTTTTCAAGCTAACTAAAATATTTATATACAAACAACAACGAAATTGTCATAACAGCAACAAACCAAACTTTGGCTTGGAAAACAAGAAAGTTTAAAAACCAACAATAAAACCAGAAAGAAAAAAAAAACAAACCCAAAAGGTGGCCAACAGGCTGGCAGTTTGGTGTCCCCTTTATCTAGCTATTCCTCCAGAGAATCAACAGCTTCAGGGTCTCTAGCTTAACTAATGGCTTCCTCATTCTTCCCATTTGAGGTGCCTCCTCTCTGCCACGCAGAGAGGACACGTGTGTCGCTAGGGAAAGAGCAAAGAAATTCATGGTTGTGCGTGGCTGGGCCAGGACACCTCCCTGGGAGCTCTGCCTGTCGACATCGCTTAGTGTTAAACGCAGGAGGTTTCCTATGCTGGTATCAGCAGTGGATGGAGCAGCCGGTGTACGACAGGAGTTGGAGAGGCTCCACCAACAAACCCACACTCCAAGCCGTCCTTCTGTGGGCAGTGAGCTCACCCGCGTACCCATCGAGGCAGCCTAATCAAACCATGCTTCTGCACTCCTCTGCCATGTGGTTGAGACCCTGCCTCTGAGCACGGGGTTACTGGGGGCACTCTAGGAGCCAGCAGCTGAGTAGGGAGGTCTAGAGAGAAGCAGCTCCCTATCACAGCACAGCTCACACGGTCATCCAAGAATGCTGACTTTGAAACACAGTGAAATCACTGTCCATGAGAGAAGGGAGATGGTCTTGGGAGTCGTGAAGCCTTCTGCTCAATAGTCTCTCTGATTCTGAATCTTCTAATATGTAGTGTCTATAGCGACTCAGCAGACCAGGTACACAACTTTCTTTAAGAGGCTGGGCAAAACAGACTCAGGGGCTCCAACACAACTATGTAAGGGTGTGCAAATAGCTCATGGTGGAAAGTTCCTATGAATTCAAGAGCTTGCACAAACTGCTTCTGCCTCCCCTAAAAAACTCCTGACAGAAACAAAACTACTTCAGGCTCAGGTTTAGATGTAAAAGACCCTCTTCCCCCACACAAACCCACATGCTTGCCCCTCGCCTCAAGCAGCTTATACATGACTTGTGTTTCCTCACTCATGTTATTTGAAACAGATTACTTGCAGAGGCGCCTACACATCCCAAGATGAACAGGAGGAGAGACTTTGCACGCTGGACCTCGGTGCATTGGAGCATGGGTCTTCTGCTAGCTTTCTTCCTCTGTGAGGCTGCACGTGCTTCACCCTCTGCAAGCTTAACCACCTGCTGTCCGCAACAGAGGTTCTCTGTGTGATGCTGCACTGCGTCTGCCACTCCTCGAAGAATGAAGGGGAGGAAAGGGACAGCAAGGGAGAAGGATCTTGAGAAGGAGGAAGGAAAACTAAGGGAATTACAGCCACCAGCAATGGACACCAATCAGCTAGAATATGGGGGGTGGGGTGGGAAAGATCATCCTCATCAAAAACTCCTTTCAAAGTCTTGTCCCCTATACAGCAGGTAACAGCCAAAGTCTTTGGGCAGGTTGAGGAAGTCTTTTCTTGCCACGTCTAGAATCCTGACACTGCTGAAACTGTCCCAAACCTGTGCGCGTCAGATGGTGATAAAAATGAGGGAAGTCTCTGCATTTCCCCCGTATTTCCAAATGTAAATGACTATTTCCCACCAGCACTTAGGTCCCAGCCACAGCCACAGAGAGTGCTTCCTTCTGCAGACCAGAAACACGGCAGGTGGAGACTTCTCTCTCACGTCCTCCTGTCTCACAGGCACCAAGCACCAGACCCAGGGAAGTAACTCTGTCTGCGTGTTCCTCATTAATTGCATGATATCAGCTTCTAACAGCTTTCCTTATCACTAATTGCCTTTTCCGTGATTGGTAGGATAAGCTATGCACCAACATACAGACACGGAAATGCATTATTTTTACCACAGTTAAAAAAAAACAAAAACCAAAACCCAAAAACAGAAAAAAAAGGAAAAAAAAAAGAAGCACAATCTTTGGAACAAAAGAATTAAAGGCAGAAATTTAAAGGAAAAAAAAATACATATTCAAAGAACATAGTGAGGTATAAAAAAGTATTTTCTCCTTTGTTGTTGTTGTTTTTTTTTTTGTCTTGTTTTTGTTTTTCCTCCTCGTCTTGCTATAGAGTTCCTCTACTAGTAAATATTGCAATAGCCAGGCCTCATGAACTGGGGGGGCTGTCCCACTTGCAGGGGGCTCACGTCACTTCAGTAGGGGGCAAATCGGCTGTAGCCACCTCGGTATAAACTCGCCTGCAGAAATTAAGCGAGAAAAGAAGAGGTTATTAGGAGGAGAACTGGGAAGAAATACTCAGGACAGCACCTGAAGGACTCATGGATGTGTCCAGGCACTGACCCGCCACCATCAGCACCTCTAAGAAGCAAGAGATGAGAACCTTGCCTGCAAAACCAAAGGCATGGCTCAGGAGGACATGCTCATGGCCAGCCAGCTGGAGGTGAAGTTTGGCAAGTGTTGGTCAAAGAGAGTTCAGTACCAGAGAGGGGACTCACGAGTCCTTATCTCTGAGATAGTTGTCCAGGCTGTCTTTGTAGACAGCGCAGATCAGGACTTCTAGGATGCTTCACCTCACCTTGACGTCTAAAATAGGCATGATGACTGGTATCCTAGAAGTACCCTGCATTCCTTTCACTGACCCTGAAGAGAATCTACATGATGAGCTGATGCTCTAACGGAGGTGCTACACTGTAGATATCTATATTTAGATGTCTTTTTCTCTGAACACATTTGTATTCCAGCCTTTGCTACACCACAGATACTGCACTGGCTAGCAGATGGGCAGGCATGTGTTTTCAGCAAGCTCCTCCACTCCCCTCCAATGCCAGCATAGCTCATTCCTATCTTTGTGTAACTGCTGCTGGCAGGCAGGACATCGCATCCCTCCACTAGAGGAAGAGGGAACCAAGCGGAGCAGCTTTGCTGCAAAATGTCATGAGAACAACTTACTCCCTTGCTTCCTAGAATTGATATCTCAACAGCAACACGAGCCTTTAATGAAAATGGTGTCTTGCATCTCTAACTATTGCTCATTTTTGTTCTATATTATCACCTTGATAAATTTCTACTGATTCACCAACAATATTCAGGCTCCTGGTACTTCTGGCCTCCTCGGCAGTAGGTGCCATGCAAGACCAAGTAATAACCGGTCTCCTACAACCTGTCTCCTTTCCTAGTGCACACACAAAAACATATGAATGAGGAACAACTAAGGACCTCCTCCACCCACAAAAAGGTTTTTCTGGGTGAAGCTTTTATTATCTGATAGCCCAAGCTGGAAATGAGAAACAGCACAAGGAAGAAAATCCCACTTACCACAGCGCCAACTCCGTAGCTAGCGGCAGGGGCAAGGGCATGGTACGGATCTGCTGTGTACACCCTGCCATAACTGAGGAGAGGGAGAAAAGATATATAACATAAATAAAAAAAAGAGAGAGAGAGAAAAGTCACTTCAGTGGGCAGAGAAACCAGCTCTCCGACCACAGGCAATGGAGGAAGCCGCATGCCCTTCTACACACATGTATGCATACATGCACACACATGCAGGCAGCCCGTCTTCGAAGAGATCCTATGGGCATGCTGCCATGCATGGTATGAGATGGGCCAGAGAACAGCCCGCAAGGAGGAATGTGGCAGAAGCCATGAGCTAGCTCCACCTGTAGGAAAGAGGTCAGCACTTTTGAAATGACAGCCAGTGCATCCCTTACTGCGCGATGCAATTTGGAAGACAAGGGACTGCTGGTGCTAGCACTACTGGCACAGAAACAGCTGCTAAACGGAAAGCAGTGAGGGGCTCTCCAGAATGAGAAGGGAGAACACACTTTAATGGTCTCACATGTGCTAGGATTAACACATGGCCTCGCTGCACAGGAGATAAAAAAATCTTAAGGCAAGCACTCTGCTGGTGATAATCCTTTGTATCTATACAGAGCAGCACGTTGCAGCATCCTAGAGTACTGTATCAGCTCAATATTACTTCACAGATTGGGACAGAAATGCACTCAGTGATTTAAACAACCTGCCCAGAGTCGCAGAGCAAGGAGCTGGCAAGGCAAGCCAGATCTTTTGACTCTGAGGCTAAAACCACACTGCCTCCTTTGTGCAGAGAATCACAAAGATAGGGAAGAGGCCAGGATTTGTGCCAGCTCACACACACCGGAGGGCACTACTACCCGGGAGCAGAGAGACAAATCGTGCATTCAAGTCTTTCATGTTGGGTTGTGCATGCATGTGTGCGAGTGCAAGTAAGACAAAGAAACAGAGAAAGAAGTGGAAGTGCTGTAATGGATCAATGCTCCTTGAATCCCTGAGCACAGCAAGCTATTCCCCGTGGACACCTCCCCCTTACATACCCATCGCTGTAAGCTGCTGCAGCGGCTGCAGCGGCTGTGGCTGCTGTTGCAGTAGCAGGCTGTGCATATCTGTAGGCTGCGTATCCACCCTGCAGGAGAGAAGAGAACTGACTTTACAGATACCTGTCCATCCACACAGAGCATCAAAAATAAAATGAAATAAAAAGTCACACACATCACAAGGAGAGGAAGTGTTTCAAACTGCATCAGCTCCCATGTCAAGTCTATCGCAAGCATCACCCGTTAACTCATGCATGTTCCTTTCCTCAGAAGGACCAGGGAGACTCTTCCATTACCCCATTTAGCAGGAGGAATAAACTAAAAGCAAGCCTGAGCATGGTTATACCCCTGCAGGAAATTAAATTTGGCATGGAGGAACTGAAATCTTGCATGCAACGTCATTTCTATGTCCCCTTCCTCTGACGCTGGGGAAATCAGAGGCAGGTACTTTCTGTGAATGTGTATTTTAGGAGACCATTCAGAGAATTTCCTGTTCTTTTCCCTCTATCTCCTTTCTTAAGCCTCAGAAACACAAAAGGCCAGAAGTTCATTTGGTCCAGATGTGTGAAAGTATCGAAGGCAGAGAAACCAAAAAGCAGTAAGGAGAAGACGGTCAGAGAAGACAGTCTCAGGGCTGGCAACAAGCAAAGTGACAGTGATGCCAACCAGACCGTTTTGCCCTCCCTCCATGTAAGAAGGGAACAGGTCAGGAGAAATTATGCCAGAACAGTCTGTATTGCTGCATTTCTGCCCATGCTACACACCTGTAGTTATGGTCTTTAAAATGCCATTGATAGGGGCAAAGGCTGCATGGCAGTGGCAAAGAGGGCTCTGAAGCCATGATTAGATTTTTCCTTATTGTGCACTTCTAAGCACATTTTTGTTAACTGGGGGGGGCACAGTAAATGAACCATGGCTCTGATTTGCTAGAAATACAATGAGCCATAAATAACAACAGAAAATTCCAAATTGCTTCTGGCTTTTTATTTTTTCTCCAGTTGACATTTCAGAGTCCGAAGGACCAGAAGGCAGACTTACACTCTTCACACATCCAGAATCAGCTCAAAATGCCTCTACTGCTTTTTCCCTACAGACCTTTTGCATGTAAGTAACTAAGAGTACCAGATCAGGTCTATTACAGGACAATGCTTTTGTTCAGCAGTGCTCAGTTTTGGGCTAGAGAGCTTTGAAATTAGAAGTAATGATTTTAATTTAATTTTGGTTGCTTTTATGGGGCCTGTGTTGGCCCCACGAAGACTACCATGCTATCCAAAATATGGCTGGGTAGCCTTTCCTATGCCAGAGGATTGTGACTTACAGCCTTTTCAATCTTTTAGTTAACAGAAGAAAGAGCTACACAAATGTACACCTCTGAAACATCACCATGTTGCCCGGAAGAGATGTCGTATTGCCCTTTTAATCTCATCCTGCTGTTTCAACCCTGCATTTCGGATTGATGGTTTGCGGAAGTTTAGCTTGGTACAGGTGTGCTATCACTGCACCATCATTACTGCCACCTCCAAAACATGATGGAGATGAGAGGAATGAGGTGCAGCCTTAATCCAAATCAAACCTTCATCAACCTCACTAAGTTAAGACACAATTTCGTACTGATGTCACTGTGGTACTCCTTGAAGCTTAGCAGCTTCCTGAACTCCTGCTGGGGTCTGCTGTCACTCGGGCATGGTGTACTAGGCAATTCTGCCTGGCACTACCCTCCTGCAGGGTGGCTGGCTTCAGCGTGCACCCGGATTCCCACCCTGCCCCACGCTTGCCAGCCACATTCCGGATCAGAAGCCGTTTCAAATGTGCCTGGCCCATACTCTGAACATGAGAGCAAGATGCAGCTTGAAACCAAAAAGGGTTATCATGTAATTCTCTTTTAACTCATGTCTCTCATAAAGGAAAACAAAATCAAACCAAAACAAAACAAAAAGAAAAAAAGAAAAAGAAAAGAAGGGTTGGAATCAGGTGTGGGAGGGGGAATGGCGTAACATTTATTAATCAAAATTAAAAACTAAGCATGCTGACATCTGGAGCTAGAACAACCAGCAAAGTCACCACGTTCAGACTCATATTGGCTAGTTCTATCCATCCCAGCATTCTCTTGGGACAGCAGTTCGCCCTAGGCTCTACCACAAGCTCAGTGAAGTACACAGCCTCAAGTACTAGAGCGTGCAGCCACAACAACCTGCTATTACGGAAACAGTCAGTCACCACTGGAGTTAACATTCCAACCTTAACGACTCCCGCAGCCTCCCACCCTCACCCCCCAGAATGGCTCCCACCCTAGCCCTTGTCCCACACCACAATGTTAATAATTATAACAAGCAATAACCCATCTGTTATATCAGAGAAGGGAACAGAGACTCCACTGAGAGATTTAGAGCGGGATGTTAACATTTCTTCAGTCAACTGCACGACAAACAAAAAAAACAGGAGAAATAATTCATTGGAGAAATGAAGTTAAGGAATAGCTGACATGTGTATTGCTTTTAAACCATGCACTGATGCAAAACTGAAGCTACTGTTAATTAAAAAAAAAAAAGTAAATTAAAATCACAGGACAGAGGTACACACGCATGGGCAGACCTGCTCCGCTCAAAGTGGTCTGCAAATTCTACTCGTGTGTACTTCAAATAAACCAAAAATGGGGATTATAATGGCCATGGTACGTTCCTGTCATAGGAGCAATGAGCGTGGACAGCTGGGGTATTTCTGGCACGGGGATGTATTTAGCATGACCAGCAGGTCCAATACACCAAAACAGGCTGAAGGAGGGAGGAGGAAAGTTGCGACTGTAACTTGTTATTTTGTAAACCCCTTCCACCGAGCTCTGGGACCAGTATACAGCAAAGGAGTCACTGTGCTGGTTACCTTACCCAGCTGATGCTCCCGTTTCTCCATAACCCAGGACCCACCTATAATTCCACCAATGTGGCTAAAGCCTTGCCCAGTGCACCAGTTATTTTCTCCTGTTATTCCTGTTCACACACAACTCTTAACTGGTATGCAGAGCTCATCTGTAACCTCACCTACCTACCACCTCTAGTGATTTCTGATGCCACTCACTTTGGGTACTCTATTAAATATAAACCGTAACAAAGTAGAGCATCTTCAGTAAACATGTGTTTCCCAATAAAAGAAGAAAAACATTTTGCAAAGTTCCTTGCTAGCTGCACCACACTTCTCCAGTGCCACAACCCAACTGCAACAGAAGACACCATTAAGTGGCATGGTCCTTGAAACCCAGCGCAGCCATGCAAACTCCCACTGCATCTATTTAAGTGAAGTGATTCCATGGGGACAGGTTTACCTTTTAGGTTCAGTTTTTGAAATCTTTAGCCTAGCCTTAAAAGAAGTAAGTGTGGCTGAGCTTTTGAAGAGGTTATGTCAGAGACACTTCTACCAAAGGGATAGTTTAATCACTGCCTTGAGAAGGAAACAGGGGAACTAAGGAAACGGCATATGCATTTTTACTGGGCAGTAAGTAACAACCAAAAGGACTTTCTAAATCGAGATCAGTCCTTTCCGGTACAGTCTTTTGGATTGCCTGGGGAGAACATGAGAAAGTCAAACACAACCCTAATGTTGCTTATCTTAACTCAAGTTCTCTTTCTCTGGATAACCTGCCTGCTAAACCCCTTTCCTCATGTCAGTGTGTAGCACTTGAGCCTGTAGATCTCAAGTGTCAAAAAATGGTAGTTGCTCACGTATCCACTACAGCCCAAATTTATTATGACTCTTTCATGATGTTATCGTCCTTGGCTCAAAGTGAGAAAACATATTTGTTAAATTCCTTCTTTACCATTAGATGATAGCTTTCTCAATATTGTCATATATTCTCCGAAATAACACAAACACTGCAAAACAACATATACAGGAAGCTGCAATCCCAACTAAAGCAGCATTCCAATTACTGAGCATGTTAATGGAAATAAATGGGCACTTTAAGACTATAAGGTTAAGCTCAAAGTAAACCCATCTTCTCTTCCACTCTTCAGGTCCATATTAGGTGATGAATCCAACAAGAACATGAGGAAATCCAAAACTACAGCTTACTATGTTGGTGTACCCTATGGTATAAGCTTCCCTTTTCTTTTTCCCTTGCTGCCTTAGGTGGGTGCGGGAAGTGTGTCGGTGGCCTTCTTTACTCCGAAGAGCCTTTATGCACTAAGACACAATCATTCTCATACCCCTGGAGAAATGAGTACCAATTAGATACATCTGACCACCTGCCACGTTTAGGCAGTGAGCCCAATTTTAGGATCTTTTTGATGTTGTATCTCAAATGCCCCATAATAGAAGTTAAGAAGCAGAAAGGGCTAGAACCGTTTCCAGTATTTCTGTATTAGAAGGGTGGCATACGTGCACCAGGAATGAGCATGAATGAATTAAAAGAGGTGACAGGACAACAGTGTCCATTGCAGCAGGTGCTTCTACATGGTAATGGGACAAGCATGACCTGGTTAACCCTTCCACTGAATTTACTTTTTTTGGTTTTTTGAATGAAATGCCACTTGGTGTGAAATCTGGACACACGCCGCCCTGCTACAGCGGGGGCTTGGCTCACACGTGAGTCTGCGCTGCCCTATAAAAGCCTCTGTTCCCATCTCTAATGTGGTGCTGGAATGGTTAGTATAATTCAGTTTTTTCCACTGCAATCCACAATCTGATCGGTTGGCAGGTCACACTGGCACTCCTACCTGAGGTATTTTAGCGCTAATGATTGGTTCCTGTAAGACTATTCTATAACAGAACACAGGAAGAGCAGTTCAAAAAAACACAGCTGTGGAAAGAAACAATCATACAAACAGCCCACGGTGGGGCTCACCAGCCTTTTCTTTCCAGTGGATGCAAGCACGCTTTTCACAGGCAAGAGCAGTTGTCGCACAGGTGGGTTTGTTTGGGTTTCCCCCCCGCCGCCCAGATTGACCCCATTGTAGAACAAATAACTTTTCTTATGAGCCAAAATGAAGCCCTCTGCATCCTGGGGCAGGTTGTTTTATGAATTCAGGTGTCTTGCCAGAGTGAGATGCATCCAGCAACAGATGGAATGCCTTCTTCAACAGAAGAAATGGCTAGCAGGATGGTTGCCCCAGGAAAGAAAAAGGAGTAAGGAAGAGGAGGAGGAGGAAAATGAGAAATCGGTGCATAACATGTATGCAGAAAAGCAGCCCAAACTTGGGACACTTCCCCTTCATCTTGCCTACCATTAACCTCTCCCTGCTAGCTCAGCTCCTTTCCACCCTTCCTTGACACAACCCTACAGACTCAAAAGACCTGAGGAAACCTCAATTTTACTTTACCCCCCCGGAGTCCTAACTGAAGTACCCTCTGCCATCCCATCCACAACCTGGACAAGCCTTTCAGAGCAACCAAAGGGGCAGAAGCACTGCAGTGAGAAGCATGACAAGTCAGTGTGGCACAGCATCGCTGTAATCTTTCTACCCATGCCAAGCAAATTGTTTGGAAGGGTAACTTCATGTCTGGATTACGGCAACCTTTTCCTCAGCTCCATCAGGGAGCTCTGGGCACCAATAACATAAGAAAAAGCAACCCTTGATGAGTCCCCTTTGCTATCATCCTGCTTTCTGACAGTGAGACCAGAGCCAATACATCAAAGTTGTCAGAAGTCAACCTAATGGTTCCAACCAGACTTGGGAGCTTGGTTTTGTGTTACGTGATGCTACTGTACTGCAGCACCAAGTAGTTAACAGGATTCTTCATTAACGAAGTCTCTGTCCTTAAAACATGTTAAATAAAGCCTCTCCTCATCTGCCATAGAAGCTCTGAAGGAGCTTTCTCGAAAGGAATAGGAAACAAGCCTGGCCAGTCCACCCTTTCAACGTGACAGCCTCTTATATGCCATACTCTGAAGGAAGAGGCACTAAGCATTGTTCATTTGCTTGCTTACTTGCTGTAGCAAAGTCAGTGGTCTGTAAAGCTGGTGTTTTAGCAGTGAAGTGGGAAAACCCAGAACACTCTGTAGTCCTTGACACAGTTTTATAAAGAAACACTTGACTGGGCAGATCAATTTTTAAAGGACTGCACACATGATAATATATGTAAGAATGAAGAAATGGACCCAGTATCGCTATGCTCAGAGTGCATGCATTCCAACTGCTGTAACTGTGTTGGGAAAAGCACTTTACAAGACCTGACCCTCTATATAAGCCAACAAAATCCAAGAGCTAATTCCATCCATTGAGTCTAACCCCAGGGTCCTCTCTATAAATGTCAGAAGTAGCACCTTCAAAGGACCAGGGATGTGAAATCCATGCTGACAACTGTGCCACTACCTGCTACAGAATTGCCCCCAGCTCCAAAGAGTTATTACATATGATACCACAAAAGGCAACTCTGCTAGAACTAGGCAGTCCACAAGCTGCAATGGCAGTAGTAGACCTCAACACTTTGGCTTTGAAAGGCATATTCCTACCATAACTGCTCTGCAACAGCTCTCCATTGGAGAGGAAACCGCTTTTCTCAGCGGCCAGCCAGAACCCCTCCCATCCATGACCCACCTATGTATGCACAGATGCCCTGGAGATTTCCAATACAGACTGGCTGGATAGGACAAAGACAATGACAGGACAAAGTCTCCCATGGCATCAGAGCTAATTCCCAGACAGGAGGAGGCTGCTGATTCTTCTAACTGGACACCTCCACATATTTGTACTTTACGATTCCCCAAAGAGGCGAGAGAATCTAGCTTATTTAGGTACTATTTCTACCAGCAAAATGAGATGTCAGTTTTCACTCCAGCATCTCGGTCTCCATTTTTAATCAGTCCCTGCGTCTTCCCCAAAGGGATAATCTCTGCACCCCAGTGGTACACAAACATTTTTAAACATACAGCTTGCTCAGTTTAGTGTGGGCTGCACAGATCGAACCTGAAAGGGTCCCAAGAGGGGAGAGAAAGGGGAGGGCAGAAGGGGGAGAAGGAAAGGGAAGGTCTGAGGCTAAACCAGTCCTGTTATTTTTATATCCAAATTATGTCAACAAAAGAAGTGTTGAGAGAAATTTGAATTCGCTAATCATCTCTCAGGTTGATTAGTACCAGTGTGCATGTGAGGGACAGGACACCCAGTAGACTGACCCTGGCAATGATCAGGAAACCCAAAGGCTTAGGTCTTGCACCCAGGGGCAAGCGCAGTGACAGAGAAGCATGCTTGCATTCCTAAATATATAAATATATATATCCACAAGGAAGAAGAAAATTAAAGTAAATGATATTAAAAAAAAAACAAACCAAACCAAACCAACAAACCAAAAGAAAAGAAAAAAAAAAAAGGAAAAAAAAGAACCAAAAAAAAAAAAAAAAGGCTGGCTTGTCAGGGGTTGGGGACAAGAAGGCTCCGGTGTGTGTACTTACATAGAGGTCAGCACCGTAAAATCCGTCCTGGTAAACCACACTGCAGAAAATCCACACAAAAACAAAAAAACAAAAAACAAAAAACAAAAGAACAGAAAACACATTCCGGTTATTGAGGACGGCAGCATGCACATGCATTTTACACAGGCAGGTGATGTATGAATCCACAACCTAGGCTTTTGGCAGGAGCAAATCAGCGAGAGAATGTGTGTGCGCACGCACGTAGACGGCTCCAAGTCATCTTCCATGGCATGCAAAGGGGGAAGGGGCGGGCAGAGGGGGAAACAGTATGCGAAGGAGAGAGGGAGGGGAACCACCATCTTGTATGGTAAAAATAGACTCAAAAAGATCTGATGTCCTGAAGAAGAGAAACAAGGGTTTAGAAACCTCCACTCTGCTTATTCTCCTGGAATGATTTTTATTACCCCCTAAATACATGGAAACATTGGCTTCATGAAATGGGCTTGTGAAATCGAGGAGCCCCTCAGAAAGCTTCCCACAGGGGCTGGAGTCACCTATATCAGAAGCACGCTTCAGAGAGTTGTGTATGATTATGTATTTTGAGCTCCACGGGCTGCATGACTTTTGTTTCTGACATCCATACATCACCTGCTTTTACCCTGCACATTAGACATGCGATAAGATCTGGCTGATCACACAAGCATGCAAAGTATTATTATTCAGCATCTTAAAGAACCGATGCAACACCTCAGGAAAACAAGTCAATCAATTCTGATCAAAGTAAACACAGAGAAATGTAATTAAAAAGAAAAAACCAAAAATACCCACAATGCATTGCTTTCACAAGCAGAGATAATGAGCTAAAAAGGTTAGGTGACTGGTCCAAGGTCCGAGAATTGAAAGGTGCAGTGGGAATCCCTGGTAGTAACAACCTATTCCATAGCAGAGAGGAGCAACTGGAAGGGTTTCCATGGGATAGTGCTTTTTCTGCCTTAAGCCATAGTTTTCTTTCTCTCAGAACTTCAAGCAGGAAGACGGTTAAACCAGAGCCTGGGGTTCCCAAAGAGCCACTCTTACCAGAGCATTCGCTAGCGTAAGACTATGCAGCTCGCTTTGGGGACAGGGGTTGGGGAAGGATGAGGAAGGAAGAGAGGGGATGCCCCCCACCCGTGTGCTTTTCAGTGTGTGCTTCATACTAAGGAATTTCCTCCTGCTTTGTCCTCTGAATAGCTCCGCACAAACTTGCTCAAGGCTTTAGAAAGCATTAGCCCCACCATCTGTGATGTTCATGGATCTGATGTGCATGACTTACCAGTAGCATTAAGGAAAAAGAAGGTATGGAAAACTACCTTTTCTTTTGATTATCATTTTTGACTCATCAGATGGAATGTGAAAAGCTGCCAAGAGCCTGCCACCCTCAGACACCCACCTACTGTAAGGCACGCACACACAAAAAAAGCCCAGCAGATCTTGCCAAAATTCTGCATGCTATTACTAAAAAGTAAAATAAAATTAAAAGAAAATCTGTTGCAGTGTTAGCTACTGCTTGAATCATTTAGTCTTGCTGTCTTCCCCAGGAAAAGTACAATCCATTCCCAATGGACAAAGTTACTATGGTCTCCAAGAGCGCTGGGAGCAGGTGTGAAGATAGAGACCCTTGTTAGAGGAAGAGGGGAGCCACTTCAGCAGGGAGAAGCAGGCCATAAGATCATGTTTGTTGAAGCTAAGTTTTTACAACCACATAACAAAGAATTTGGCTCCTGGGGCAGTGACTTACATTGCTGGGTTCTCTATCTAGGACCAGGAGTGTTTTAGCAGTGATACTCCACCTGCTCCTGCAGGAAAGGCAAACGCATGACAGAGGAAGTGACTGTTGGTTTATGAACAGGTTAGCAGTTTTAACAGTTATTCTGAACACAATCAGTTGGATGAATATAAGCATTACCACATTGGATCAGGCCACTATTCCTGTAACTTAGAATATTGTCAACAAGAGATGCTAGCATCAGTTCTCCAGCGAAAACTGCGAGGAACACTAGTAACAGGTAAGACTTCCTGGGTTCAAACCACCGAGCAGATGTGCATCCTCCATCTCTCCTTCAGTTAGGACTTGACTGCCATCAACTGCCACGGCTAAAATTTAGTAAGGTTTATTTATATGCCAGAATATCCGTGTCAGTGATTTTTAATCCTAGCAAAAACTGAGAGAATTCCTTAATTTGAGAACCACAGAGACCATTTTGGTTATGTAGACTGACCGGAAGCATGAAGAAGCCCAGCAGCTTATCAAATCTCAGTGGCATCTGCAGAAAGCCCACTGGCTGAGCTAAAATACATCCATGAGGAAAAGAAATATGCTGTTTGTAAAGCAGCCATATCACTTAGGTATAACAACAACTGACTGTTGTAAAAGGAACCGAAAACCACTCCAAACCCACAAAGCTCCCTATTGCCTTATAGCTAATCTGATTTTATCTACTTTTAACTTCAAGTCACTGAATCCTATTTACACTCCGAGACTAAAATGTTCTTTACTATGGCAAGCCTACTCTTCATCTAGATACTTAATGACCATGAACAAGTCAACACCTAACCTATAGTTCGAGAAATAAAAATGATCAATGTTCTTTAGTTTTGAGGGTTTTACAGTAGGCAAGTTTTTTTTCCAGACTGACTGAATTCTTACAGCTTTTGGTCTCCAGTGTAATATGTCAGCATCCTTGCTTAGAAAGCATGGCTGCTACAAATCAGGGCAATATTCCAGTAAAGGTTTTACTCACGGTATATATCAGAGTTTATAATGTCTCCTTACGTCTACTGAATGCTGCCTCTGTAGTAAATTGAAGGTTGCATTTGTATTCTGAGGTCAGACCCAGGTTGACTATCTAACACCATCTCCAACAGTCCGAGCAATTGCTTTTTAAGTTATGAATAGCCTTCCCTGGATAAACAGCCATGTCCATACATAAGTATGTACATTCCACATATGCATTATTAAACCTTAGTTTGAGTTCTTGAAATAAATGTTAAACCTAGTAAGAACAACATCATTTCCTGCACCTTCTTCTGGGGTATCTAGCACTAGACATTGTCAAAACTTACTCCAACCTGAATGACCCTGAGGTCTGATCCAGTATGGCAATTCAGTGAGCTTTTATTAATCTACATTCTGTATTTTTTTAATTCTGTTAAGCTCTCAAATGCAGTGATACCTTTAAGTTTTGCAACTTAAACACCGCTAGGCTTGTGAAAAGCAGTTCCTCCTACCAGGTTTGAGTTAACCTGCAGCTTACTTTACTGTCACTTTCCAGATGACTCACTACATCTTAACTCATGTGTTGCTGACCGATCTTACGGTGTTGTCCTTCCACTGGCCAGGAAGAAAGTAACTGATGCAGGGTAAAGTGTCGAGAATATGTGCCTGCCCCTAACTCCATGGAGGTCAGCAGAACCTACACGGAGCAGCAGCTGTCCTACAGGTTACTGCAACATGGAAGCGAAGAGCACATTTTGCATAATTCCACAAGGAATCGAATTCCTTCAACAAAGTATCTGGCAGAGATTCAGACTATGACAACAGGAAGCTTGAGAATTAGTTAATTGCATCCCAGTGCTTGGAACTAGGGACAATTCTGGGCCATCTGCGCACCTGCCTTGCTTACTGCTGCCCTGTAAATGTTTACTAGATAACACTGCCCACCAAGATGTGAAATCAGTCAGCAGGGTCAGACAAACTCAACATAACGTAAGCAAATGCAGTCATGAGACAGTATTTAAAAGGGATAATTACTGGAGTCTGGCCCATATTCCAAGCAAAAATAAACCTTTTATACAGGACTCAGGCTGAACAGCCCAGAGTCCCTCCCAGTGTGCCACTCATGACAGCCTCTTGCTAGGAGTGCTCCAGCCGTTACTCTGAGGGATGAAGAGCACATCCTCCCTCCCCAGTGCAACTATTTTGTACTCTGCTAGACGGCAGCACTTAGCTCAGCTTTGCATCTCTGTTTCACTGTGGAGCACTTCCTAATAACAATGGACTGGGTCATGTTTATAGCAACAGACAAGCTGCAGCTCAGAGGCTATAGTTAGAGGATACAGAGCATGACCTAGGAGCAGTGGCAAAGAGAGGTGGATCTGAAAACCCAGAAGAAACACTCTGTTCGGAAAGCCAACGTGTTCAGACAAGAGCTTTTATTTAAAGTCTTCTGGGGAATTAAACAAAACATTGCCAGATTTGCTGGAGAGCAAAGCTAGACAGATACATGACCACTGCAGCTTGCCTCCTTGAGCTCTACTTTAAATATGAGAGTGGACTCTGAAAAAGAAGGGCCAAGAGCAGCTCTCACCACTTAATCTGATAGAGAAGATTCTGCAAGCTTATCCAGCATATATGAGGCCAGCTCCTTGCATTGATGTGTATGTATTCCACCTCCTTTTTTAATGAGGGGTTTGCAATTTATTTTCTTCCCTTTTGAGGCTAGTTTAAAGGAAAAAAGGGCCAGTCCCTTTCTTTGTGTTGGAGGATTCATTCCTACTTTTATTCTCTCTGAGAACGTTGCCTGGAAAATATGGCAAGTAAAATCCCAGAGACAGGCAACATGAAGAAAGCATCCTCAAAATCAGAAACAAAGTAAGAGAGTTCGAAAGGGATTTGCTGATTTATCTGTTGTCCCATCACACTTAAAACAGAAACCCAACCCAAAACTCATACACAAACCTAGTTCCCTGTACTTTTAAACAGCAGAATATTCTTTTGTAACAGCATCTATTCCACTGCATTACTACTGAAAAGTCAGAGGGCAAAGAATCTTAAGGCCACGCATCCACCATTGCTTCAAACAATAGTCAGAAGAACGCTGCACTTTCGTTCTCCCTGTATCCCCAAAACTCCCAGATTTAGATTAATGGACTTGATTAATCTTTGTTTTAAACCTTTTTAAACCGTCTCCAACAAAGAAAGCAAATCCATTGTGGGTAACTGGCTCTTCTGTGTCCTACTGCCAGATGGTGAGGCATGAAGGTAATGGATAATATTCCTCATTCCTGGATATGAAAATGTAAATGGAGTGCAAAGAGCAGAACCTCTTCAGAAATTTTAGACCTTCTCTCTTTGTGTCCTTCTCAGCAGCACTATAACATACTGGGTCAGTGGATGACGAATACCACACAGAAAAATTGAGGAATCATGAGAAGGAATCCATCAGCACTTTAAGCTGTTGCAAGTACTGAAAATTGTTTCAGTCACGAACTTAACAGAGATAAATTTAGATTTGACCCCAGTGGATGCCATCATGTGCAGAATGCTCTGGCACTAGCAATATCCTGACTCTCACCATCCAGACAATTTCGGTTATTTTATGGTTAAACCGATTAGCTATTTGACACGGTTGTGCAGAGCACTCTGCTCTTGTGACTAGTGCTTACCCTGGGTAGGCAGGGATGGCTGTGGGAGGTACCGCCCGGACTGCCCCATACACTGTCCTTCCTCGGCCCCTCAGGTGGGCTCCCCGAAATGCGGCTGCTGTGGTGGCTGCAGTTGGATAGGGGAAGCCTGGAACTGTAAAGACAGACAAGGTGGAGGTGAAAAGGATCCGAGTTCCCTCCCAGAGGACAACCGTCTACTTCAAACAAAGTGACACAATAGCTCCACAGCGGTGGGACATTTTGCATCAGTCCTGCAGAGGGGCATGCTTATAACCCAGCAAGCATCCGATACATACTTCCTGCTACACCATGGCCTTTGGGGGAAGAGGGGTTGCAGAGAGGTTTGGCATGCAAGAGGTTAATGCTTTGGCATGCCTCGCCCACCACAAACAGGGTACGAATCCCCCCACCTTTTGACACCGCCATGCAGTCTGGTTAGAGTCTGAGAAGCGCAGAGAGTTACTATCAATATAGCAGGCGGCTCTTCCAAAACTGCAGAGGCTCTTTTAAAATAATTTGTCAAGAGGCCCTTAAAGTCAACCAACTTACATCAGTCTCTTCCCTCCTTTCCCCTCCCACTCTTTGCCACCCAATCCTCTGTATGTTCATTTTAAAGCCTGAAAGACAAGATAGCCCATATAACAGCAGCAGAAATTTCCCAAAAAGTGCCAGTTTACTGAGAGCTCACCTTCATCTAACAAGCGTGACCAGTAACTGGCTCTGTTTTATTACGCTTTACACTGGAATAAACTGGCTTGAGACAAAATGATGTAAAACCTCAGAGGCATCTGCAAACACGTAATAAACAGATACCAAGAGGGAAGGAGTCCCAGGACGCAAACCCAACCCAACGTGCGTCCAGGTGCATGCCACGAGGGGCCCTGCAGACTCGCGATTTAGCAGCTTGTATAATATGTACTTTAGGGATTTTGTCTGTTTGCTTTCTTTGAATTCAAAAAGGGGGAGGGGAGCAAGGGAATGGCCGATTCCTCACACATCCCTTCCCCTTGTTCTGCAGCCTCCTCATCACTCAGAGAGACCCATTCACCAGTAAAGAAACACACTGCAGATGAACAAGTTACATCACAGTATACTCTGGCTCATGGTAAACCCATTCCCAGGGTGACCCATCCTTTCAAGTATATATTATACAGACTGGAGAAAAGAAGGGTAACAGGTCATTGTTAACTCAAGCATAGTAACAATACAGGGGCCAATGGGGGCTACTTACTGATTAAAGGAATGTAAGTGTTAATACCCCCCCTTCCTGACAGGGGCACTGCGGCGTCATTGCCCAGCGAGACATCTGCTTGAAAGCTGGACGCTGATTTGATTTTTAAAAGAAGAAAAAAAAAGAAAGAAAAAGAAAAAAAAAAAAAGAAACAACAACAAAACGTAAAAAAGGTTATAAAGAAACAGTAGCTTGAGAACATAAACAAACACCACTGCAGTCAAATGGCAGAAGTGGAAGCATCTACTTAAGCTCTACCTGCATATAACTCAGGGCCGTACACCGCTCCAACCACAGGACTCAACTTCCAACCTGAAACAACAAAGACTGCAGTGAATGCCAAAATCTACACCAAGAGAAGGAGCGGGCAGCGTGGGTAGGGGGAACGGTCTCTTGCATGCGCCCCAGCTTCACATGCACAGCTCTTTCCAATTTCTGTTTCGCCTCAATCCCCCTTGGTGTAGATGGAGGCCAACTGCCTTTTGCTAATGTCAAGTTCTAGGTACAGGTCGCTGTATCGGAGGGAACAGCAAAACATCAGCTGATCCGCAGCACAGCAGAGGCTCTGCTGAGGGAATGCCAACTACCTTATATGCATATTCGCCACGAGCACCATGCGACCCTGCGTTCCCTGCATGAACCTTGCTGCCAGCTCCTCTCTGCTTCCACCAGGCACACTGTGAGTCCAAAACCTCTCAAAAGCCACCAGACCAGACTGTCGACCTGGGCAAGTCAAGTTACAGCCTGAAATTCTCAAAACACCCTTCTGTCTTCATTTGTTAGAGACCTGCTAAAACCCAACAATGTCTGAATTTCCTCATTAACTGCATTACGTGACTACAGTGCAGAAAAAAGCAATTCAGTCTCTTCATCTCAGATTTTCTCCTGTCTCTTATTTTAGCATTTCCTGTCTTCTTTATCCTGCTTTTGCAGGTGAAAGCCTTCCCAGAGAACTGATTTTAGTATCATCTGGGTAATTGGCAAGAACTGCAAGTCATCAACATAAAACCTACAAGAGAATAGTTCTTAAAGAAGTCATCACTGGGGCATAAGGAGGAATACATTTCCAATCAGCTGTGGAAAGCTATCTGTCCCGCTGCTATCACCTTTCTACTGGGGGAGAGAAGGGATGTAAAGCCAACAACATGATCTGCTTCCACAAAGCATTCCTTTCAGGAAAGACCTCAGCTGTTCAGCTACCAATCATACAGGTATTTTTATTTAAATAAATCCATACCCTTCCTCTGTCTCTGAGTCCTGATGCACTTAACTGCACTTAAAACACCTCTAACCCCCCTACAAACCATATGAATAGCATTGCAAACTGAAGCCCATCACCATCACTCCTCCACCTCCTGGCTCGATGGCAAAATACTCGTATGAGCAGCGACAATGAAAAGACTGGGATCTACCCTCATGTTTAGTAACAGTCGTACAAACCACTCGTCGGTATGCCTTAAGCCTTGTCTAATACTGAATACTAATAACTTTAAAGCTGGCTTTACACTGCAGGTTGCAAAAGCAAAATATTCCTGCCCATCATCAGGGTTTCACAAATAAGCCAAGTTATTTTACCAGTCATACGTATTTTCAGGGCAACATAAAATGGCTGACTAGCCTTTTGCTACAAAATCTCCTGGTTCCTTTCAGACACTGAGACTCAGAATCCCAGACTTTCTGCCTGGCCCTGTTCCCCCATTTCTGTAACCAAAATAAGATTTATCTGCTAAGAGCCACACAACAAGTCAGTAGCAGAGCCACAAATAAAACTAATATCCTCCGACTTCAGAGTCTTATGTAGTAATCAGAACTGACTCCTCTACTAGCAACTACCTATATGCAGCTTCCTGCCTTGTTGAAGCCATTTGGGAACATTTTCAGACCAAAAAGAACTTTGCTGTCTGTTTCAGGACAAAGACTTAGATTCAAAATCTTTATCAAGGCAACATCCATGTTCTGTTGGGAGAATGACTTTTTATGCTATATATGCCTATGCAATAAAATACTGCACAGACAGAACCATTAAGATATCCTGATTAAACAGGACTCTTCACTACCCAAGCAACTTGGTCTTTCTCTGTTCAGGTTCACTGGAAAATGGCTGAACACAGGCAGAGTGTGTGACAAAAGGGAGCCAACAAAGCAGCGCAACGCCTCTGTTTTCCTGGTTGGTTGGGGGCAGCTGTACTTTTACAGCTAGAACCTAAACTGAGATACATCTGATTACGTAGCTTAGTTACGCTTCTGCATTCATATTTAGGTATCAACGTGATGGCAAGGAGACTCAGGAGTACTGCACATCCCCCTGTCCAGCATCAGCCTGCAGCAGGGGTAGACAGTCCATTGGTCTTTGGCTTCTTTACCCAGCTTGGCCATGTTGAGTGAGTCACTACGGCTCTGTGTCCCCACTTCTCCACCTATAAAATGGTACTTCTCCATAAATGCTTAAGGATTACACTGAAGAATAATGCTAGAAATTAGGATTTGTGGGGTTTTGTTGGTTTCTTTTGGGTTTGGGTTCTTTTGGTCCTGAGGAGAGGTCATGTCTTTCTTCCAACCTTTCAGCTCATCATTAGTACAAACAGCTTCTCTTACCATTTGCATATGGTGTGACCATCTTCTTATTGGTCATCACTCGTGCAGTGGCGTTGTTAACCTAAAAGTAAGAAAGGGGAGGGGGGGAGAGGGAAGGAAGCATAGGGCATTAGGGAAAATGATGGAAAACTCTCCAGATACCACACACACACACTATATTTCTCTGAGCAAAAAAAAAAAATTATAAACAACTAATTTTAGAAAAATGCAATCTTTCAATTACTTTTAACAGTTGCCATTTAATTATAAAAGTTACAGCTAAACATGGCACTTTAAAATTATGCATTAAACACAAGGCCAGTGAGAGTAAAGTGCAGATTCTCCATCGCCCTGCCACCCCTTGGCACATGGTTTTCTTCAGCTCATTGATCGAAAGTGTAAAACTTTGGAGGTTTTGTCCAAGTTCTGTTCAAGAGGCAGCAATGATCTCTGCAGCCCAGTGTAGGGGAACTGGACCAGGTGATGCACTAACTGAATTGTTTCTCAAGCTCACTGTTTGGATTGGGTCCCAGCAGGTTGCTGGCCCACGTGCTTTTCAGATAGAAAAGGTAGCCTGGAGTCCATCAGCTTTAGATTTGACCTCCCAAGGCTTTGAGGAGATTTCTGGAATGCCAGCAACTGTTTGAATGGCCTGTGTTCATCGATTTCCTCCTCCTCATTTTCCAATCTTTTCCCAGATTATTTTTTCCTTGTCACAAATCCCATGGAACAAAAGAAGAAATACATAGCAGCAGACCTGGGTCTTTTGGGGTTTTATTGTGCCCTCCACCCTCTTTACAGAGCTCTGCACAGTTCCAAGCGGTTTGATTGCTCAAGCGAGGTGTTACCACAGAGATGGTGCTGATAAAGAAAAGATGGACCAGTTTGGAAGCCAAGTTACTGCAGCCCCATGTCAGACAGCCTCAAAGTTCTTGCAAGGAGGGTGAAGTCCTTCTATAACATCCGTAATTTATCAAAACCCATGCCAAATGGGAATTGAGGCCAGCATGAAGAAGGAATAAAAAGAAGGGATACAAAAACAAAAGCTGCCTCGGGCCCTTGAGACTTATGGATGGCGAGCGTATGCAGGGTGGTGAGTCTGGAGCTACATTTTACTCTCATTTCAGCCCCAAAACAATAGAAACATTACACACTTAAAAAGAAAGAATGGGAAACAACAATGATGAGACTGAGAGCATGCAGTTAAACACACACAGATAAAAGAAAGAAAAAAAAAACAAACCACAATTGATTCAGAGGGTGGGGAGGGAAGGAGGGAGGAGATAGGGTCTCACAGACAATCATTAAGATGGAGCGAGTGCCTGAAATCAGCTGCTATAGCAAAGTGCAACACAAGCACTTAAAGGAAAAATTGCCAGAACCGATCAGAAACCACCAGTCAGCAAAGAGACCAACAGCTGCATTTAACCAAGTAAAGAAATAAACGGGGGGGCGGGAGGTGGGGGGGAGGAGGGAAAGAAAAAGAGAGAAAACAAACAGTAACAGCTACAAACAGGTCTCAGAAAGAGAGAGCAGCAGGAAGAGGGGCAGGGGAGAGAAGAGGAAATGGGTGCATTAATAAAAACCAGCCAAACTGGAGTTCAGTAACTCTGAGTAAGATGTGCGAGGGGAAATCACCATGAAGTCAGTAATCAAACAGCTCAGACTGCTACAAAACAATATGTACATCCAAAGTCCAGGCGGCATTACTCAACAGCATTGAAAATAAAAGGGGGAGAAAGGGGAAGGAGGCGGGTGGGGACAACAAGTCAAATCACATTTCGTAGTGTTAATGTGAGATGGCAGATGGATTTTTTTCTTTCTTATTTAATTTTGGTTTTTTTTATAATTTAAGAAAAAATTAAAAAAGTAAAAAAAAAAAAAAAGCTTCTTCTCTAGCGCTTTTGTTTCACTTACCGCCAACTTGTACCATCGCCAGCATTGTGTATAGTTACCATGGAAAGAGTGAGTCAAGTGAAGGGCCCTAAACGCTAAACCATCGAAAAGGGAAATAAAAAAAACAAAACAAAAAAAAGGCAAAATATGCAGACATCTTACTCAAAAACGGTGGCTTTTTTTTTATTATTTGTATATTTTTCTTTTTTTTTTCTTTTTTTTTTTTTTTAAGAAAGAGGAAGAGAGGGAAGACGCCAGTTAGCCTTCAACACAGTGGAACACCAAAGAGGTCAACATCAGGCATGCCCAATACGTGGCCACGCTGGCCAGCCAACATTAACCCTTCACTCCCCTGCAGTGAGAGCTATAAACTGTAAGGATTAGCCTTCACCGAGCCAACTCTTGACAGTGGGCAGGTCAAGAAAGCAGTATGTGCATAGCATGACCCACTCAGGGCTTCTGCCCTGTGTCTCCCCTTCCCTCCCACCACGGGCATCATCTCACACTTATGTGGAGGAGAACTGGCCTCGGAGGAAAGAGAGGATACTGGCTGGCCCCCTGCTTTCTTTTTTGGACACAGAGTTAGAAGTCAGACAGTACTGTTTCAGTTAGTTTTGTTCAGGCCTGGTAACAGGAAATCGGAGCCTCGCAAACTGAAGCAAAGGAAAAATCAAGACAGCAGAAGGGCAAAAATTTGGAGTGGGTAGGAAAAAAAAACAACAAAAAAACTGAATAAAAGAAGAAAGAAAAGAAATAATACCCAAAATAACAATAAAAATATTCCGTAAGGGGTGTAAACTTTTATACATTTCAGTGCAGGGAGGTGAAGGACACAGACACAAACACACACGCACACACAAGACTGGGATCCAAATGTGAAATAAGTGAGGCAAGACACAAAAAGAAATCAAAAGAATAAATATAAAGAAGAAATTGAATTACTGAAGACATGCACCTCGATTTTACGGCCCTCTACCACGGTGCCGTGTAATTTCTCCCTGGCCCTGTCTGCATCAGCACTATTCTCGAAAGTTACGAACCCGAATCCCTGCATGCAGCGGGAGAAGGGGGGAAAACATGCACATCGTTATATATTGAAATACTGATCTCTAGGTAAATAGAGAAAAAAATATCACAGTATGAAATCAACATCAGCACAACTCAGCAATAACCTCCTAGAGTCACATTGTTGGTTCATGCATGTTTCATAAATGAAAGAAATTAAATTCGATAAAATAAAGGAACTGTAATCATAGTAAGAATAATAATTAAAAAAAAAAATAAAGAAAGAAAACATAAAAGCAATTGAGGCCAGACCAAAAAAGAAGTACAAAGTTACTCGAGACAATGTTTTGGTTTGTTTTGGTTGTTTAAAAACACTAAACCGTGCTCTGACACAGGCAAGCTGGTCTAGCCCAAGCTGGGCTTCTCTCCCCTCTGCTCATTAACACACATGCTTTGGAGGACCCACCGCCCACCCCAGACACAGTACAGGACATCAACACTGAGCAGCACTTCGTTCTCTTGAGAAACTGCTACGAGAGCGAGCAGCGATCTGAGTTCACGCCTGGCACCGGGAATTCTGCGAAGCTTTGGGTAAATCAAACACTGAACCTTGATTTTCCCACCTGTAAAATGGAGACAATAATAATTACCTACCTTAGAAAACTGCTGAGAGGAAGGGCTGTTTGTAAAGCATCCCTTGTAAGCTCTTCGGGGCACAGGTCCTGTCTACTCCTACTTGCTTAGTAACTTATGGGGCCCTGGAAGTAAGCAGGGCTTCTAGGTGGCACCACCAAATGAGCATTACTTAATGTGAAGATTTAGAGTTTCAGATTTTTCCTATCTATGTATAATGTGTTGGACTTGAGTGCAAATCCAAACACCTAAGTACTGATTAACCAGTAAAAGGCTTTGTCTGACGCTGCTTTGTCTGACGCTGCTGACCACTGCTACCTCCCTACCACCCTGCTACCCATCTTACTTAAGCTTTGTTCTGAGATGGCAACCTCTGTGCCGTGGAGAGCAGCAAACCTCCTAGTCAGAACATGAAATTGGAGATGAACTGATGTTGATGTGCCCTGTTTGCAGCAAGCACAAAGGCTCAAGGACCACTAAAATGTCCATTTAGTTAGATGAATTTAGGTTTACCATATCCATGAAGGCACATGCAACACGCCTGTCCTACATGCTCAGGCTGCTGCCAACTCATGCAGTCATGTAATAGGGCAGAGTAAGAGATCATGCTTCTTTTCACAGAGATGGGTGCACTGACATTAAAACAGAGGCAACATGACTGAGCCAATTACGATTTTAACAAGTAAAAAATGGTGTGTCACTACAGGCGACTGTGACAAGATATTCTTCTTGCCATTAGAGACAGCAGGACCAAACAAAAATCTTTGTTGCATTCTGCTTTTAAGGTGTCTTAAGCACAGGAGTAACTGACTCCTGTGGCTTGGTAAAAAGCAAATAGGGGTTTCATGTATGGAAAGTAATCTCTGCTGGCTCCAAGGCCCTCAGGAGCAGGAAGAACAAAGCTTGCATGTGATGCAATGGAAACTCCTGATACTAACTGGAGAGGGGCGTGATGTAAGTGATCTACAGCTATATGCCTTGTCAGGGCAATGGCATGCCAGCCTCACAGCCCACTCCATGCATCTTGGGGTCAACATGTAGGGACTAGACCCCCCCAGTCTTGATTTCTAAGCACTGCGGCAACAAGACATATGCAAGTCATCATTCTTCAAGTGCTTTTTAAAGGTCTTTACAATACTGATCTTACAAAGCCCAAGCCATTTCCACATGCTGGCCTTTATCATCCACAGCTAGGTTTCCAGCACAAAACAAGAGCGCTCTTTTGGGGTCCAGCCCAATAATTCAGAGCTTCAGATAATTTCATTTATCCAGCCATAAATAAAAAGCTATATAAATAAAAAACTGATGCCTTTTTCAGAACAACTTTCTTTTTTTTTTTTTTCCTGTTTAAATGATTAAAATTGGAGCTACAAAAGATAGGGGCTAATAAAACAGCCTAATGTCATATAACTCTCAAATATGCTGCAGGGAACCAGGAAAGGTGCCGGGGGTGTAATAGCAAAGCTGATTATGTAGGGACAAGGTATCGTGTCTGCTTCAAAGAACCCCTACAGAGAAAGTCAAGACTGAGAAATAGAGCAACACCTTTCCCTCTGGTTCTATATAATGGGGAAAAAGCATCTTTAAAAGGCTAGGGGAGGAGGGGAGGTGAAGACTGCAACAGGAATCTCTATTTCCCTCTTTCTACATTAAAATTTCTGTTTGTTCTAGGCAAGCCTGTGGAGACCGAATGAATTTTATGTCTTCGGTGATGATGTGAACTGAAAGCTAGAGAGCACAGGGAAGGTAATTTTTTAGACATCAATCTGTGTAGGCCAGAACCAAAGCAATACTATTTGAATTCCTATTTGTCTGCAATTAGGGAAGTCTGTACGGGATTTTAAACCCACATTATCATTAGATATCTTTAAATGGAACAGGAGCTTTCAATGTTTTTAATAAATTAAGGTAGGATAAATCCACATGTGAAAATAATTAACAATGTGAATTAAAACAGAATTAATCCAATTCTGAGCAACGTAACTGATTACCCACAATTTTAGTTTTATTGACAGATCAGTCCTTAGCTTGTGCAATTCTCTTTGTTGAGAACCATTTAATGTCAATGCTGAATTAATGCTTTACATGGTTGACTATGGCAGTCAGTATTTGTGCCCCCTTGGTATTCATCTTAATGCATCTCTTACACATTCAAAATTTTTCATCAGGATAAAAGGTGAGCCATGCTTGACATTTTTGTTATTTCTAAGCTTAAAACCTAGCAATTATATATACACACATATGTTTGATGTGGGAGAGACAAACAGCACATACATATAGTTCTAATTCCTTCTCACAGATGACCTGTAAAGAATAGGGATTAATTTGTACCTAAATACATATGCAACAAACAATTCTCTGTTTCTCCTCCCAAGGTTGTCTTGCCCTTGAAAAAAGGAAAGAAAACAAAAAAGAGGTGGCCGATGTCCAGTATTTACTCGCTTAGCTTTAGAGCAGGTACTGGTTTGCTCCATAATTAGTAGGTAAGGAGCCAGAGGAAGGGAAGATACAGTCCTGGGTAAAAAAAACAAAACACTTAAGGTTTCTAAAATTTAGATTATACAACTAGGTTGGTTTAATAATGCTGATACAGTAACAAAGCTGAAATTTTCAACAATTCCTCTCCACCAGCAATTGCCAGGAACTTCTGCCAAGCAGAAAATACGTTTAAAGCTCAGTGTACCCATAAAATGCTAAATAACCCCAGCAAACATTTTTAGGACTGGTGAGTAATTTGCAACGCCAGACTAACCCCTTTTTACCCAAAGGTTTATTCAAAGGGCCTGAAGAGACCGAGTAACTGCCACCCTTTTAGTCTGGCCTCAGATTCTGCAATAAATAACAAGCAACATGATGAGCAGTGAAAAAAAAATAATAAATGTGTATATATATATATAGTATTTGAATGTTTCCATCTCTGAAGAATGAGAAAGAAAATTTACCATGTAACCGTAAAGGGAGAAATCAAAAGCAGACGGTTCTCCTGGGTGTGGCCAGAACACAGAAATTAAACAGAAAAAAACAACAACAAAAAAAGAAAATAAAGTAAAATAAAATAAAAAAAAAAGAAAATAAAACCAAAGGAAACTAAATAGAGCCCCTTGAAATCCATGCATTGTTAACCCTTCTTTTGTCACAGAGTTTAGACCAGTCACCTCAGCAGCAGCGTCTTTGCCTTGTACCACTGGAGCACGCAGCCAGCAACCGGCCTTGCCATTATCTGCTGCTGTGCTCAGTTTGAACCAAGTTCTTTCTTTTCTGTTTTTTGGGTTTTGTTTTTTTTTTTTGTTTGTTCATTTATAATGGAAATAAGGAGAGAAAAAACACTTTTAGGCGCCTGAAAAAATGGCCAAGGAGACAGCAGTTTAGGCTACCTGTTTCCAAGGCATATGGAAAGAGTAGGAGGGTATCTGCTATAATCCACCTGAGATGAGCAGGACTGAATGCACCGACAGAAACACAGCATGAAATTCAGAAGCACATTACTGAAGTTACACACAAATGAGCACTTCAAATTGGTGAGGGAATCGGCCATACACCAAGCTGCCACCATTCAGCAGCTCTTCCAGCTCCTCCCTTGCCTCTGTGCCACACTTTGAGTGCATTCAGGTGCGTACACATAAAGCACCCATCTGAGTACCTGTGCAATCTGGTGAACCAGATGCAGGGATTAATCAGGCTAAAACCCCCCAAATGTACATTCAAAATAAAACCCTGCAGGGCTGGATATTTTTTTAAAGCTGGATCATTTCCCTGGTTCTGCCTGTTGCATTGCTGCACTGCCAAGCCCTCCTGCAAAACCGACAAGGGGGCAGAGGCCAGGAGTGAACAGCAGGAGTCTGGCCAGTAGCTGCACAGAGGGAGCTTGGGGCTTCAGAGTAGCTCCAGCCAACCTGGCCCAGGGGCTTCCACCCAGATGAGGGGCTTCACAGCCCTGTATTGTTCTCAGCTGTGCACTCCTCCTCCTCCCTCCATCAATTGTGGATCTTACCGCATGGTCTGTCGAGTTCAACTAGCTAAGCTGGCAGGAGACAAGCTCCTTTCTCTCTCATTGCTGCGCCAGTTTTTGGCTAATTTAGCACCCTCAATTCAACTCCCTGCACAGTAAACAAGCACTACTGGGAAGGCACTCCCATGGGAGCAGTAAATCAATTTATACTATCAAGCCATCAACTTCAGCCTTGATTATTCAAGTTTAAATAAAACAGTTCAGTGTATGGACTAATTTAACTTGTTAGTTTAGTATCACAGAGTTGAAGGCATAAAACTGTACTTCACTGAGCTAGGATAAAGGGACACAGGTCAGGTCTCTTTCATGCTACTGGCATTATAAAGGGATTTGGTGACCTGAGAAGGCAACACTGGTCACTGGTACTTAATTTCTTAAGCCTCTTTGTGTTAATAACACTATTTGTATTTCTGGTTCAACTCAAGATATCTGGACAAAAGTTATAAAAATAGAATTAAAATTAAAACAAGACCTCTAATTCATTTTATGTAACAAGGGGTGGTATCTTTTTCACTCAGTGGAAACTTATGGCTCAACTCAAAGCACCTAATCCATTCAAAGAAGAAATAAACAGACACGCAAGCATATAGTCTTTTCAGCACAGTTATCAAAACCTAAATTCATACTCTCAACCTACAGTTAACTGCAAATGTAAAAAAAACCAAACAAAAGTTGGGATATCTGGGACTCCCAGTAGAAGGCAATGCATAAACTTACACTATCCTGAAACCACGAGTTTGCAGTCTGCACTGACATGAACTTCTACTGCTCCCTATTCAGCCAAGATTTTGCTGTGTGCTTACGCACTCTTGGTCTCTGAATGTCATTAAGGGCACATCTTGGCATACCACATGGTACACAGCTGATGAGCAAAGAGCTTGGATTCTCTTCCCCTGCAGCTTTATGAATGCCACAGGGTACTTGGTACACAGGCAGACTGCATTAATTCTGAAAATATGTCCACTTGTTCGGTTCAGCACAACAGTGCCAAAATACCCATCTAGAGGATGCATCTCCACTAACAAAAGGAGCAGGAATCCTCTCTCTCTACTTCCTCTGAAGGTGTTTTATTCACGGTTCAGTGAAGTGCATGGTAAGCTGCAACCATGAGCAGAATGCTATTTAAAGGGATTTATATGGGTCAGAACTAGAAATGTAATGGTAAACAGGATAAAAGAAGCAAACTGCTAGTTTCCCGTAAGCAAACAAAAAACCTGAACACATCAAGGGAAGACTGATGTCATTCTATTAAACAAGAACAAATCAAAATGAAATTGAAGGGATGTTCAAAGTTTGTATCTTGTTTCTTATATGTAGCAAATGAGTATCAGTGTAATGTCTACCAGGGACCACATAACCCTACTAAAACAGATTGAATCTGGGCAGAAATGAAGTTAGGAAACAAGGATCCACATTGCTTTGAGAGGAGAATCAGCAAAACTAATTATTTAACTGTCTCCTACTCTGATGCAATACAAAAAGTCAACAAATAACATTTCCTAAGCCAAATGCAAGAATCTGAGGTGCGAGAAGGCTGTGATGGACACAAGCTGCTCTCTCTTTGGTCACCAAACTTCCTAAATACACAGAAATCCCAAGGACACAGCCAGTTTGATATCGTTCTCCCAGGCTGTCGAAGAACACTGCCTGCTCATCTCAGGTGGATTCATAAGGAAGGATGCAACCCACACACTTCCTCCAGTCCCTCCTACCAACCAGCACTGGAGCGATCCCAGCAGAGTTCTCCTGCCAAAGCTCGGCAGGGACAAAGCGCTGCTCAAACCCATTGTACACTGGGTGTGGGCGAACCCAGGGCAGTTTGGGATTTACCACTGTACCTTTTACATAGTTACAAAACATAATACACAAAACTCTACAACCCTTAGGAACCCAGGGAAGGGAAGGGAGCATTGAGAACACAGCACAAGGCAGGCAGCAGGAGCATCTGCTTTCGGATTCCCAAGAGAGAGGAGGAGAAGAAGAGAGAGGTTTCATATCATTAGATTAGAATGGAAACCACAGGGCAGGAAAATGCATTCAGATTTTTATTTTATTTCCCTAAGGTGGAGGAAGAACCCAAGAGTGAGTGAGTGGCCTCCAGAAAGATCCATTTCCTTTGCTTCATCATCAGATCAAACTATTGCTTTTCCATTATTACGTGAATACCAGGTGCTTCGTGCAGCTACACCCCGCTCAAACACCGGGGCCTCCCATTTTCATGCTAAGCAGGAATAATCTTGCATTCTTTTTAAAACAGGAATTATTTTGGGTAAAGAAGGATGCAAAGACACCACAAAATTATTACTTGGGTGCTTTCTCATTCTGTTCAGATTCTGCCCCATTCCTCATAGTGGCTATCAGTTTTACAACTGCTTTCTGCTGTAAGACAACAAAAAAGCAGTAGAAAACTGCATGGTCAAGGACTGGAAGAACATCTCTTTGGATCGCTTTCTCTTTTCATGTATTTATTAAGGGTTCAGGATAAAATTCATTAAGGAACTCTTCAGCAGTAACTTTTGTTTTAGCTGAAAACCAGAAGCCTTGGGCTGTAACAACTGCACAAGGTATTTTTCGTAAGTGATAAATCGTCTTCACCAAAAGCCTCCGACGTCAATGTTGCCTAGAAGGGAAAGGGCAGCTGTGGGCGTTTTAATACAGGGTTGTATGGATGGAAGAGAGGGAGTGAAGTTCATGTGCAGAGAGGGAAACACTGCTCTGGAAAGGCCAGGCAGTGGGGGACGAAGGATAGAGCTCACCACTTTGCCAGGCCAGTTATTTTTGTTCTTTCTTTTGCATTTACATCCAAACAAGCAGGGATTTGATAGAGGCCAGAGGCTATTCCCAAAGCCAAATAGAAATGACTAAAATCAAGACTAATTCACAGATAGCTCTGGCCTATAAATATCATAAGAACAGCCAAGAGCAGAATAAATATTTACAAACTCAGCATAGCTGATTGTTTGGGTAAAGCCTATAGATTTGTATCCACAGAGGGACGTAGAACTCTCTAGCTAAGCCATGCAGACAGACATTGACTTCTTCAGACTGTCTAATTAAAAAGAAAGAAAAAAAACAAACAAAAAAGCAAACCCACAACAAAAAACACCCACCAAAACCATGGTATTAAGCACAAAGGATGAGGAAAGGGCTAAGGCACATCCCTTTTCTATACAAAACTGCTTTCTGGTTTCCAGCTAATACAGACACTGAAGAATTTCAGAATGCATCTTGGGCAACATGGGTGGAAATTTGCAGAGGGCTCTGAACATGAACATACCCCAGGTTATATGTTGAAGCAAAGAGGCCACCTTAAGACCGTGAACCTCAAATCCAAGCGAAAGACACAGACTCTTAAACCAAAACTGCTTAGATGAATTGCAACTTCAAAATCTCTTGTGTGCATGCACACATGTGCACACACGTGTGTGGGGGGAGGAGGGAAATTTTGTTTTAATTGAAAATGGGAATCTTAGCATTGATTAAGTCAAGCAGAGTATAGACATGCACTGTGCAAGCTTCCCCCATAGAGCTTTGGCAATGCACCTTGCTCCTGACCTGCAAAACTCCCTGCTATTCCAGTGCTGAACCTCCTGGGCAGAGAGAGAATCACATCAATTTGTCATTGTGGTGATACCGGTTACGTGAGGAGAACCAATTGCCAATTAGGACAAAGATCACTGACTCTCTCTGCAGCTGACCTGAGCAACATTTGAAATCTCATCTCCAGAGAAATAAACTATTACCATTAACCCTCAACAAAGCACCCCTCTTAACACATCTGTAAGATGAAAATAGATGTGTGAACGCAAATTCAGTGGGAAGAGGTCCACACTGGGCAGGGCAAGTGGACTGAGAATGCTTGTATTAAGCATCAAATATCTCAAACACGAAAGGTCAGTATCTCAGAAGCACCAACTAAGTCTGCAAAATAGAGTAAATAAAATCCTTTCACGTATGAGATATGACACTTTTTCTATAGATGTATTTTAAAGCAAAATAAATATGGTTTGAGGGTTGGGGGCCTTAGGCTTTGTTCTTACAGCCTCCCATCACTCAAAGCTGTTTTACCTTGTTCTGTCTTCCCCACAGGGTACCCATTGCTAGTGCAATGGGAATGGGTTGGTACGAAGGCTTAAGTGACAGACTCCCTGTTTGTTCAAAAGGCTGATGAATCTGATCCCACATTATGGACAGGAGTGTCTAGGAGCATTTGTACATGCTGCCCAGAAATGACCATGCTCAGAGTCTGGAGTCAGAGGGAACAGGAGACAGTCCCCAAAATAGCTTTTCCCTTCCCCCATCACACTAATTCCTGCTGATCTCTACAGAGGATATTCTCTAGGCAATGAACTGCCTTTTACTCTGCAATCAAAACAAGAGAAGCGGGTACAAAAACAGGACTTACCTTCGAGCCACGCTCATTAAAGATTATCTCTACATCAAGGATTTTGCCAAATTGCTGCAGAGAGACAAGAGGGGAAAAAAGAAAAGATTTACTTTTGGCAATCCAGTTTTCCTACCTTTTGGGGGCTGGCTGAGTGCAAGAAGGGAGCTGAGAATATTTCCATTTCTATCATACAGGCAAAGGCATAAAATCTCAGTGACATGACCCAGTTCTCTTGGGTTAGGACATGCGGATTCTTTTGGTCACAGACCCCAGCTTTTCTCACAGAAGTCTACAGGAGGAAAAACAATCTCCAGAAGTGTTTTAGGGATTTGAGGTTGCTTTTCTTTCCTCCCTTTTAATCTAAGCAATTCTTTCTTCTCTCATTCTACTATTTCATCTAAGACATGGTTAGATGTCTGAGATGAAATCATATAACAACATTTCCCAAATGCAATTCAGCATTTCATCTTCCTCCTGAAGTGGCTATCACAAAAAGAAACTTGTTTCTCTGGAGGGGATAGTCACATAAGACACCCAAGCTCAGGGACTCCAAACTCTAAATCTCCTTTCCTCCCACCTTCCCTTTATTTCCCAAAACTCCAAGCCTTCACAACGATTAATGACAGATTCAGAAACCATGAAAATGGCCATCTCCCAACAGTTTGCGCTTCAAAAAAGGATCATTCAATTTCAACCTGTGACATACAGCAGGCTGTTGATAACCTATGCAAATTTCTCACATATGATAAGACTTTGACCTCTATTCTCAGCCTGGAGACGCTGGGGAAAGCAGGACCCCACTACTCTGTTCCCACAACTAGCTCCAAAGAGCTTCCTACGCAGCACAGAACAAAAGTGGGAAACAAGAGCTACAAGCTAGAAAGGAGATTATCACACTCTGTGGAACCACACGTGGATCATATCCTTCTACTTGGAACATATGTAAGTATTTTTATTGAACTGGCCAAATTCAGAACAGTAGCCTATAGCTAAAAGTATCACTAATATTGTGTTTCCAAACTGGAGGTCTTCTCTCCAGAAACACAGGTCTAAGGTCTCATTTTCAGTACAGTATACATAGAGTGGTCTTCACTCTAGAGATGCGTACTGCACTCAAGGCAAATGCCATATCTGAGCATCTTTCCTACCCCATTATTTATGAAAGCTTCCATCAACATGGGTTTGATATTGCTGCTTGCGGAAGATTTAAAGGTGGTAGCAAATGAAGAAAGGGTCAAGAGAAGAAAGGATGATTTCAGGTTAGGAAAGATGATGAACACAGGCTCTGCACAGTGGGACACTATTCTTTGCCATGGTGCTCTTAATATTGTATTTGCCTTTTTTTTAAATTAGCATTTCCATGTGGAGCCAAATAGGTATAATGCTCATTTTGTGGGTACCCTGCTTGAAGAAAGACTTGTGGCCAGATTTGCAAATATGGGACACTTACAACAGTGAGCCACGAAGACTGAGGAGAAGTTCTGAATATGTACAGCAATAAAAAGCTATTAAGTCCCTTGAACAAGCATTCCACAACTGTCTGTAAGCAAGCAAAATGCGTCCAACAATTTTAGCTATAGTCTGTGTCTGCTTCCATTTCCCATCCTTAAGAAGGAGATAGTTGTATTCTTCTACAAATGTTGGTTCACAGATGTTGTTTTTATTGTTCTATTGTTTAAGGACAATACTGGATCTTCTATTCATCCCAAGAACAATTGAATTCACAATATCCTACGTTACACAAAGTTTGAATAATGCTAATATAAACATGCATCTTCCTTGAAACCTCAACATCTCAATAGCTTAGGCCTGATCCATGCTGGATCCTCTTTTGACCACTGCTGTGCCAATCACAGCTAAAATACGTTTTCTATTTCTATCCCATGCTTGATGTGGGCTTCTCTATAAAGGAGATTAGCTGTTGATTGCTTTTTGTTGTCTTTGTTGCATATGGCTTGGGCACTGCCATGAAAGAAATCAGTCATGATTGCTTTCTTGGTAGACTATTTCAGTGTCGTTACACGACAGGGGCTGAACCAATTTAACAGCTCCCGGCTGCTGCAGGGCTGTCCCTGCTCCCTTGTCCTTCCTTGTCTGGTCCCACTAGCTTCCTGAAGCTGGTCCCCGCTTTCATTCTCACCTGCAGGTAAACTGACAGAGCTCACCAATCCTGCAAAAAACTAGCTCAACAAAAGGAATAAATATTAAGTTTTTGATGATTAGAATCATAGAATCATAGAATAGTTAGGGTTGGAAAGGACCTCAAGATCATCAAGCTCCAACCCCCCTGCCATGGGCAGGGACACCTCGCCCTAAACCTTATCACCCAAGGCCTTGTCCAACCTGGCCTTGAACACTGCCAGGGATGAAGCATTCACAACCTCCCTGGACAACCTATTCCACCCTAATAGGTTGTCTCACCACCTAATAGGGTGCCTCACCACCCTAACAGGAAAGAATTTCCTCCTTATATCCAATCTAAACTTCCCCTGTTTAAGTTTTAACCCATTACCCCTTGTCCTACCACTACAGTCCCAATGAAGAGTCCACCCCTAGCATCCCTATATGCTCCCTTCAGATACTGGAAGGCTGCTATGAGGTCTGCTCTGATGATTTACTGCTCTGAAGTGCCTCAAAGGGTCAGGCAAGCATTAAGGCTTTGGGAAGCACAAGGGAATGGAAAGCAGGATCTGGCCCTGGCCAGATCAGCTCAGCTGCCTAGCCTTGCCACACACACTGAAAAGCCAGGCTCTCTATAAATGCAAATGCCAGAATTATTTTCAGAACCTTGAAAGCCATAAGAAAAAAAAAAAAAAAAAAAAAATCACCATTTTCTACCTCATTAGAATCATCTTGAAAGAGAACAAACTGTGCAGTTTCTGGTGCACAATTATGCCATGCCATCTTCCCCTTTCTCCACACCCAGCTGGGCCTGGATCCTCGGGTACTGTTGCCAGCGCTGCCTGCCAGCCCCGTTGGGCTCAGCTCACCGCACAGGGCTCCCAACACCAACAGGAAATCCTTGTCTTGTGTGTTTCATGTCTCATGGCTGACAAAAAGCTGATGGTAATGCTGAACACAAGTGGTCTGACCTAGCTCCACGAGACGTGGCAGGGCTGCCTCCCTGGCCTGCAGATGATGGAGGTACACAGTCTCCTAGATGACAGGATTAAGATCACCAAATCCTAAGGCTGCAGCAAGCAAAGGCTTGATGTCTACTGCAATGGGCTACATCCACCTGTGCAAGCAGCCCCAGTCTCTTTTCCACCTAGGAGCTGAGCGTGTTTGAGGAGGCAGGAGGGAAGGACCTGCTTGGGATAGAAGCAGCAGAGACAACAGGAGCTAACAGCTGAACTGAGGTTTGCTGGGGAGGGGTTTCCTGCTCTATGAAATTCCCTGGAAGAAAGCAGCATGGCTATGAAGCAGGAGGACATGCACCGGGCTCTTCAAGACTGCTGCAGTCATTGTCACAGCTGCTCTGACAGCTCCTAACACCAAGGCTCTTGTCATTGCTGCTGCAACGGCTACAGCAGGTCCAGCACTGGAGGCACTTTCGCTTAGGTAGCATGCCAGACTTTTCCTGAAGAATGAAAGCAGGGGAAAAAAAAGAACTAGTCCATTTTAATAGTTTGTATCTCCTTCAAAGCTGAATCCCATTTAGTGTAACATAAAAAGGCACTTTGTTCTCTGATGTTGCTTGGCCTACCAAATGTCAACAGCCTACTGCAAACAAGGGAAGTTTTAAGAGCTCCTTAGTGAAAGGTCGCAATTTTTGTATGGAAAATGCTAGGCCACTTAAATACAAGGGTCAACACCAAATGCCCCCATAGTAATTTTTTAAGATCATGTATACAGGCATGTTTGTATTTTCCAGCAGACGGAGGGGCTATCCAAATAAAACAAACCCCATACTTAGGTCATCCATGAGGACTAACCCTCTAATCTCTAACCTTGAATATATGAATCACTTTGCTCACAGACTTGATTTGTTCACTCAATGATCATCGAGAACTTCTATTTCCAAACCTGCACGGCAGCTGAGATAAAAAAAAATCCTTGGCAGAGTTCACAGCCTCTGCAGAAGGCATTGCAGGACTACACATTTCAGATGCTCCCCTCCGTGACTTAAAAAGCTTCACAGTCACACACAGTATTGTGACCAAGAAACCAGCATCCCCCATCACATGTCAAGTCATGCAAGAAGCCTCCTCCACGAACTGCTCATGCACACGCCATATGATGGATTGATAGACACACACACTTCCAGTCATGCCATGGCATAGCTACTGCGTCTTATTTTATCTTAGAGCTCCATTCCCTGGAGTGACCTTGTACAAGCTCCTACTTATTTTTGTGTAAAGCAGGTAAATGAGAATCATCTGCTCTATAACAGTAGCAGGGACTGTGGGAAATAAGAGTTTTAAGAGGCATAAAGATATTAACAGACATCAGCTATGACCAGAACCCAATTTTCTTGCCTGAACATTATGTATCTTATCAGAGATGCAAGGGAATGGTGCAAGGAAAGGTATATACATGCTGTTTCACTCCACCCAGATGCCATGAAGGCAGCAGATTTTTCCTGCAGAGGCCATAACTCCATTACATATATCAAATTTAAGAGATCTGGCACCAGAAAGCTTTTGCCTTCCAAAACACTGACAGTTTGGTAGGGCCTCTCCTGTATACTCTGTTCCAGCTGGCCCTGCCTCCTCTCCCTGTCTAGAGCTTTCAAAATCAGCTCCAAAACATGCCAGACAAATAACTTAACCCTAAAGATGCTAACAAGAGGGAATATGAGGCAAATTCTCTAGAAATTACAGAACAAAGGGTAATGGTGATGAGACACCATGAAACGACCTCACATCCCTCCAAGTGAGCTCTGGATTCACACCCGCTTTGCACTGGCCCTACAAAATTCACTTCAAGATGAGTGCAGTGAACTATCTAAACCTTGAAGATGCCAAACAGATCCTTCTCAAAGATGGTTAAAAAAGCCTTTTCAGGTCCTCAGACTTAAGCAAGAACATTTCATATGCAGGATAGGTCCATGCTGCAGAGAGCATCCTTACCCTAGCCCCCAGCTCCATGGGATATACTTTCAGCTCAGAACATCTGTCACATAGTAGCATGTATCAGTCAGTGCTCAGTTATGGCAGCATGGGGTCTGCCAGAGCTAGGCTGCTATCAGTACATGAACTTCCTCACCTACAGCTGGGTCACACCTCTTCAAAATAGCAGGGCCAACCCAGCTACAGCCAACTCTCTTCAGCCAAGCTACACCAGTATGCTTTGCTGACAGGAAGATGGAAACACTGAGGATTTATAAACCAAAGCACTACCATAGTTTACCAACTGAACGACTACTAGTAAACAAGCACCACCAAGCCCTTATTAGGGTTGACCTGTTGCCCAACAAAACACATGTTTTCTATGAAACCAGGCTTTAACAAGAAGCCACACAAAGAGCAAAGATTTCTAATAGGATTTACAGACCACAGCCATCCCAGCAAACAAAGTGAGAAGGAACGTAGTCATTTGTTATGCTCTGACTCACAAGTAAAAGACTTTCACACAGAACAGTGAGACGGGGGTGAACAGTACCACAGGGTACTGCCCAGAGATCTTAACACCAGGCCAGCTTCCAGGTCTACCCTTCCAGCTCCTTCCTGCCTTACGCCATTCCCAGAGGTATGACTGCACTGTAACCTGGCACTGCTGCAATGGAAAAGCTAGTTGGACGCATGCTCACAAAAGCAACTTACACTCAAAACTCAGTTTGAGAGGACTCAGACATATAGACTGAACCCATAGAAAACTGGGTTATAAAAAGACAACTCCAGGTAATTTTACCCAGATCTTCTATGCAAGTAAATCCACCAGCTACAGCACAGCATCGCTTCCCAAATGACATTCAGCCCTGTCTCACTGCAGACTCCTGTGAAAACCTAAACAAATCTCAGCTAAGTGTATGATCCATTCATCGCTGCCTTCCACCAGATGGCCATTCCAGTTTCTATGTCCTGTGGCATAAGCACACAGCTCTTGCAGAGCAAAACAGACAGTACAGTAGCTGCAGCAAGCACCCCTATGCAGAAGTACTGTGGTCCCCAGCATAGCTGTGCAAAACAGGATGCTCAAGCAGCACTGAGCACACAAGTCCTTTGCAAAAGGCGATTCCAGAAATGGGCCTGGTAAAAGACATCAGTATAAGGAGCACTGCCTCTTCAAACTCCAACTAATTTCAGCAGGAACAAAATCCTGTCCTGTGACAGGGCTGGACCTCTCTCACTGCAGGAAGAGCCTGGAAACAAGAATCATCACAAAGAGGCCACCTTGTGTTAGAACGGTTGTTATCCCAATACTGAAATACAGGACTTGTTATGTGATGGGTGGCCAGAACTATTTGGACATAAAAACCCACAAAATACATCTTGATATCCAGAAGACAGAATTTTCCTCCTTCAGGTGTCCAATCCACTCAGAAACCAGAGTCCCCTTCATCTACCTTCCTACTGCTGTACTTCAGGCCTCACGGCATCAACACCTTCAGATCACGGCCTCTTGGTCTATCCTATTATTTACCTACTTACCTCAACACCTAACAAGTAATTTTCTACCACTGCCAATGCTTGTGTATCATTAATTACTTGTGCATTCAAATTTATTTACTGGCAAATGCAGTCTCAAAATTCTACCAAAATCTTGGTGAGAAAGAGCTCTAATCCTGCTTGTCACTGCTTTAGCCTCAAACTCCACCAGGCTTATAGGAGGTGTTCTGCACTCTTGACACCAGAATGAAGCTGGATGAGATATTATATCCACTGGGATATTTTAGGAAGTGCAAAGTGCCAAAATGTTTCCCCAGAGGCCAAGACCTAAAGGCTACAAGAGCTTCCAAAAATATCTGAGCTCAGAGCTGTGTTGCTTGGGTCATACAAAGCAGTGATCAACACAAGCGTACACCATCAAGAAATTTGCAGAAGAGATATGAACTATGCTTAAGAGAAGGAAAAGGATAATAACATCACCTCCTTTAAAATCCAGTGTTAAAAATAAGACACTACCATTCTGTCACCTTTAATAAATTAAGCTATTAATAACTTCATTAACAGAAAGTTATCAAATATGACAGAATGGTCATCTTAATATAAAACAGCTATGCATTATTACTGATGTAGCATAACACACAAAGACCATATATCAACTTGGGCTGATGATGTTGCCCAGCAGAAACAGTTAACAGCCTGCAAGTAGTAGCCATGGAGTGAGCGTGCTTTTAAAAAGCCGATGTCTCCATCTGAAGCCAGAGCCTGAGAAAATGTACACCCTGTATGGTGCTACCCCACCTTCATCTGCAATTGTCATCAACACAGTCCTTTATTTTATTTTACACTATCTCCTTCTCTTAAAAAAGCTGAAGATACTTGAGCAAAGAGCATTTCACCATTTCCTATGAGAGCTGGGGTTGTTCAGCCTCGAAAAGAGAAGACTCTGGGAAGGCCTTATTACAGCCTTTCAGTTCTCAAAACGGGCCTATAAGAAAGATGGGCAGAGACTGTTGCAGTAAGATGAGGGGTGATGGTTTTAAACTACAAGAGGAAATTCAGGCTTTACGGGAGGAAGAAATTTTTTGCATTGAGGGTGGTGAAACACTGGCACAGGTTGCCCAGAGACGTGGTGGATGCACCATCCCTGGAGACATTCAAGGCCAGGCTGGACATGGTTCTTCTGAGCAACCTGGTAGCTGCATCCTGCTCATTGCAAGGGGGTTGGACTAGATGACCTTTGAAGGTCCTTTCCAATCCAAACTATTCTGTAATTCTAAATTCTGAGAACCATCTATTCTGACTCCTCATACCGTTGGCTCTTTCAACAGATAAGAAGGATTTAGTGCACAGAACTACCAAACAATCCACTTTGCTTGTCTTTGTGGAGATAATTGATGATTCAGCCTGAGAACAGATGGATTTTCCTCTTGCAGGCAGTCCAATCCAGCATCCATCTTCCCCAGGAGACTGAAGTCCATCTGACTCTGAAGTCCTGAACTAACCAGAGCATCCTACCAAATTTTATACTGGGAGGAAAACTGCTTTTTGAAGCCTAAGAGGGAACGACTGAAGCTATAATCTATGATGTACAACCACATGCATTATCACAGCACAATGCTGAAAGGACCAGAAACATGTGGAGAGAAACATGAACTTATCTTTTGTATACAAAGTCCAGTAAAGAAGGGGACAGCAGTTATGAAGACTGCTACCATCACATCAGAGCCCTTACACACACAAGCCAACAAACATCCCTCAGAAACTGGTTAGTAAGGTTTTGAGGAGTTGGTAACTTGTTTTTAACGCTGTTGGAAACTCTTCCACTCCCTGGTAAATTGTTCCACTGTTTAAATTAGCCTAATGATTTAAGATTTTTTTCTCTTATTTCAAGGTTAATTGTGTTAAATCTCAGTGTCCAAATGGAAAATCTTATTATGACTGTAAACAAGACCTAAACCCTCTATTAGTAGGTATCATCCATGCATAAGCACCTGTACAGAACAGACTTGTCATCTTCCAACCTCTCCTTAATAAGCTGAGTAAATCATGTACCCAACACCTTACACAGTTAAAAAGCCATTCATCTTCAAAGCCCAAGATTATTTTTTTGGTCCTAAACCGATCTCAGAACTGAACAAATTTATGCAGTCACAGCCTTTTTGTCTTTGAACATGATTAAGAACACATCCTTCCTTCAGCCCAATACCCCATCCCCCTTTGCACTGTTGAAGCATCTGTCTTCAGCAACCGCTAGAACTCTCCCAAGTCAGTGCTTTCCAAAGAAAGCTATCCAACCTACAAGCACACCCTGGTTCCCATATACTCAGCTCTCTGCACGGAGTTGCATCAAATACGTTTTTGTCAGATTTATCATCAGTTAACCAGGCATTTCAAGTAATTCTCTAACAGGAACCTTATCTTTCTCTTTCCTCCTTCTCAAATAGTTTTTTAACCACAAACCTTACTGGCAAGGTTTTAATAGCACTGTCTCCGTAGGCTGAGATACAGATACTGAACAGGACTGTGACTGACACAGACCCCTGGGGAAACTGACACTTGAAACAGTCTTGATCATCAATTTCTCATCAGTAACTACAACTTATTGTCTATCATTTAACAGTTATTTAATCCTTCTGATGTGTTGTGTTTATTTGACATACATACTCTTCTTGTTAAAAATTGACACTGGTCACTTGGATGAATTCAAGTGGTTGGGCAATGTTCAACTGCATCAGTATCGCTTTGTAAAATCTTGCCAAAATAGGCAAGACAGCATTTGTCTGCAAAGACGCAGATTACATTATGCAAAGTCACACTGAATAGATATTAAACAATTTCTTTAGATTCTAATGGTTTTAAAACTCTCCCAAATTAGTTTTTATCTTGGACCAATATATAGTTAGATAGTTTGCAGCTCTTTGGGTCATCCATTTAAATTCTTTGAACGGTGAATCCGGGTGGGCAGCGCTCTAGCCTTCTGCAATTCCCCTAGTCCACAAGAACTAGCTAAAGATTAACATTAATGAACAAAACAGCTCCCTGCTTTGGCTGTTATCTTTGGATGCTGCTTATCTGCATCTGCTGGACTGTAAATATTAGTAAGGACTCTTACCCTCTTTTGTTATGAACTATATACAAAATCAGAATATGGTCCAAATACCACCTCTTAAACACAGCAAGATGGGGGGGTTTCGTTGTTCTTTTATTCTGTTTGGTTTTTGTTTGTTCAGTTGTTTTGTTGTTATTTGTGGTGTTTTTTTTTCCAAAACACACAACTATTTTCTAATTTTATACTGTACCTACACCTAGATCTTTGCATGTATAAATCTGATGCCTTCTCCTCTGAACCCGTATCACCACTATCTCCATGATAAGCATATTTCCCTTCTCACCTGCTTCTTTTAAGTGTGCAATTGTATTTCCTGCCATGTACATCCTCATCCTCTTCATCCTCCCTCCCTAACGTGCAGGATACTTCTGAGTTTTATTAACACAGTTTCAGTGACTGTGGAATCATGTCTTTTTGACAACCAATATGATTTTGTTTAATACTTCATAGCTTCCATTAATGCCTCCCTTTTAAAGGTACCCTCTCAAGCAGTTATCCTGCCAATTGTTTAAACTTGAAGAAACAAGAGTCTTCTAAAGCTCCTTACATTACTGGCTGATGCCATATTCTGTTTGCACAAAGCAAATACAGACAAATAACAACCACTGGTACCTAGGCAACCATGGGATTTCAGGTCAGCTATTAACTCTTCTTTATCTGCTAGAACAAGGTCAACCATTGATTTACTCCACAGTGCGTGCAGTATTGCGTCCATTAAAAGATGACCTATTCCTTCTAGAAGCTTTCTGGAAGTCGTTTTCTTGGCCTCATGAAATGTCAAGTAAATATTACCCAGTTTAAGCAGCCTATTCTATTTGCCTCCCTATAAGGAGCATATACATAAGGAAATGTTTGCTCCATTCCTGAGGATATCTCAGGCACCTGTTAGAAACACATAATAGGTGAGAGAGGTGGTTTGAAACACGCATAACTTGAATTTGTCACGAAATCCTTCAGTCTGCAGCTCTTTCAAATGGTGAAGGCTTAGAAAGTGTTATGTAACATCCATTTAAGGCACACATGGGACAACGCAGTTGAAGTCCACCTCTACTGAAGTCTGGGTGAAAGCATTAGCTACTGTTCTGTGCCTCAGGACTGGGCTGACCTCTTGCATGCTGCTCCATCCTCAGGGGACTTCTTTACCTCCCCCCCCCCATCACTTTTCTTTCTTCCTCCACAGCTTTGCTGTCTACCCAATTCCTCTCTTTGTACAGTAGGTTGGGAAAAATCACTCCAGGCGAGGATTTTGAGTCTCTTAGATATGACGTTGAAGAGATGCAACCTGACACACAGAAGGGAGAGGGAGGAGATGGAGGGAGAGATGTTACAGGCTAGGCACAGCTAAAGACTAAGACAACCATGACTCTCCTATAGGAAAGAGGGTAGGTTTCAGTGAGTCACCCAAGGGAAAGCATCCTGATCCTAGAAAAGAAATAGGAGCAAGGAGGATTCAGAGAGAAACTCTCTCCTGCTTGAGTCTCTGAGCACACCAACAGAAGCAGCACTCAGTGAAAAAGGGAGATGTGCAAGAACCATTGATTATTTCATTGGCAAAGTAGCAAAGTTTTCTATTACAGGAATACTGCACATGCTTTTTTTGTGACCCAAAAGATGAATGTTCTTCTGGCAGGCATACCTCTCAGCAAACACAGGGCCAGGTGAACTAACAAAAGGCTTTACAGGCAATGTAACAACTTAAAATCACATCACTGTGCTGGAGCTTGAGATTATGTTTAGAGAAAAACTAAACCACCTAAATAAAAAACTAAATGACTTGAGGAACACCAGAAACCAACTCATATAGCATATTTCCCCACCCCTTCTATGTACAACAAATGGCACCATATGGGCCCAAAAGAGAACAGGAAACCTTAATGCAAACAATTAAGCTGCATTTTCCACAAGCCCCTTCTCAAGACAACAGTTCATTAAAACTGCTTGGGTCTCCCGATCTGCAAAGCAGAGGTAAAAGCCACCAGGACAGGGATGTTTTTCATTTCCATCCATGTTCCCCACACCAGGAGCACAGGGAAGAACAGCATCAAGGTGAATGAGTGTGAAAGGGGCCAGTCGTCAAGCCAAGTACTGGTCCCAAGGGAAGGGTCAGTAACGACGTGGAATAATTTATGTCAGCAATGCAGCTCCCAGGAAAGGGGAGCAGCAGTAGCACAGATCAGGACGTGCTAAATACAGATTGTAGCAGGTGGTCCAAGAACTGGCTGTGATTTCAGCAACCGGTTTATCCAAACCGGACGGAACTGCCTACCGCACAGGCCTGCAACAGCAAAAACCAAGCTAAAAACACAAAAGCAGAGCAAGTGACTGAAGATTCGGCAGCTGCAGATTGCCAGGAGATGAGTTTCACCCTGAAAACATTCCCAAGGGTGTCAAAGACTGTGACAATTTAATGTATGAACAAGACGGAAGCAAACCCCAGCCTCTTGCAACAGAGTCACAGAATCCTAATTTTGACTGGGATGTACCTCCAGGAGTAATTTAATGCAACCCCTGCTCAAAACAGGTCTACTGAGACCTGGTTGGCCAGTCAAGTCAAATATCTTTAAGGATGGAGGCTTCAAAACCTCTCCAGGAAACATGTTGCAGTATTTAAACCCCCTCACAGTTAAAAAAAAAGAAAAATTCCTGATATGTGATCAAAATTTCCCATGTGCCAACTTACATTTGTTGTCTCTAATCTCACCATTACACACAACCAAGAACAACCCGGCTGCTTCTGAGAAGATGGCTTTGCCTGGAGAAGAGGAGGTTCAGGGGGGACCTGATCACTCTACAACTACGTGAAAGGACGTTGTAGTGAGGTGGAGGTTGGTCTCTACTCCCAAGTAACAAGTGATAGGACAGGAGGAAACATCCTCAAGCTGTACCAGAGGAGGTTTAGATTGGACATTAGGAACAATTTCTTCACTGAGAGGGTGCTCAGGCATTGGAACAGGCTGCCCAGGGCAGTGGTGGAGTCACCGTTCCTGGAAGTGTTCAGAAAATGTGTAGATGAGGCCCTCAGTGACATGGGTTAGTGGTGGCCTTGGCAGTGCTGGAGTAATGGTTGGACTTGATGATCTTGAAAGTCTTTTCCAACCTACCCGAGTTTATGATTCTATCTTTTCTGTATCTTCTCAGCAGGTAGTTGCCGACAACAAAAATATCCCCCCTCTGACTTCTCTTCTCAAAGCTGAACAGGCTGAGGTTTCAGACTCCGCTCACATTCCACGTTCTCCAGCTCCCTGACCACTTTAGTGGTGCCCACTAGACTTGCTCCAGTATTTCACTTACACGAAGTGCACTTGCACTGGGGAGCCCAAACTGGACACAATACTCCAGGTGCAGTCTTAAGAGCCCAAGGTGTGGATGGCCACCTTTGCTGCAAGGGCATGCAGCTGCTTATGTTTGATTTGTTGTCAATTAGGACAACACAGATGGCTCAACAGATGCAACAACTGAAACAGGAATACTGCAAAATTTGGAGGAGCAGCCTGGTATGTAGTTAGGGCCAAGGTACATACTCAAAGTCAAAGGTGGCAAGAGGAACCTTAGCTTTAGTCTATCCTGAGTCCTCTGTACTGCATCTTAAGCAGGCAGCAACTGTGAACTTTAGAAATAATAAGATATATTTCTGAAGACTTCTGAATGTGCCATCAATCAAGGATCAAACAAGTCAAATATTCCTGATGATGATATATAGATAGATAACTTCACCTGTAGGTTAGGTCATGAAGCATCTAGCTCATTTATCTCTGTTCACAGGGAATGAGTCACCACCTATACTCATCTGAACAAACTCTTCCCCAAAAAGCTTATAAACTGAGAATGATGAATAGCATACAAAGATTAGGGAAGGCAAAATACTTGGTCAGAAGAAATAGAATGTATATTATACACAATGTAAAATACCATCTGACTTGCACTAGCTTTTCCACATGCAATTGCTAGTTGGCCAATTCCTTGCAGCAATTTTTCATCACAGAAGTGGATCATGAGGAAAGACATAAATATTTCAGTAAGTTTCTAAGCAACTAAAAAACAGTGCTCTGCAAGGGATATATTAAGTCAATGTTTAATCCTAGCCTTTACTGGGAAATAAGATGAAGTTTCATTTTGTAGTTTGTTTTTTCTTTCCAAACGAATTGTTAGGTTACACTGAACATCTTGATATGAACAACACAGTTCTAGTTTTTATGTGTATTTGCCAGCTGAGGTAAACGCTAACAACTGTTCCAGTCCTGCAAGCATTTCAAGGTGTGCTTCATTTTCCTTCACACAAATACACCACCACCACATGTCCCACCTGTGGGGAAGGAGAATCTGCCATTCCTTTAAAGGTGCTAGTAACTTACCCCAAACATCTGCCGAAGGTCAGGATCTCGAAAGCGGAAGGGAATGTTAGACACATGAAGTCGCTTTGGAGTGGATTTGCTCTCGGTATTCTCACTGCTCTGTGTCTGTGATTGCTGTCCATCTGTCTGTGCCCCTCCTTCTGTTTGCTGAAATCATAAAGACAAAAGCATGTGCGTGAATAGAAGCCACACAAATTCCTTTCACGTGCTTTGCCTGTCTTTTTTTAGGTATTAGTATTACACTTGCAACTGCGGTATCTTGCACTTGACAATTATTTTGATAAAGCCAGTAACGCTTAACAATTGATCTGTTGTTGTTCCCCTCCCTTTCCATGAGTAAACAGTAATGAGATCTCAGCCTCCCTCCCCTCGTATCACCTTTTAGCGCAGTAGATTTGCCTTTGGTTTTACTAAATTGCTTCTCTCTTTTCTCCTGCTCTTCCTCACTTCAGCTGCCACATATGAAAGCCCTAATGAAGAGGCGGATCTTTCATATCCTGAAGCTGGGAGGTAGTACCGCCACTCTAATCTCATGTGGCAGGATGTTCATGCAATCATCCAAATCCCACAGCTGAAGTGGCAGCTCTTCACTTGGCCAAAACCAGAAATGCATTCCCAGGCAAAATGGCATCTGCTCTGTCAAGCTCCCTTCAGAGAAACATTACCCCAAAAGAAGATCTATAACTAAATAGCAAAATCCATACATGAACAGCTTACGGATGTCTTTGATTAACTTTTCTCATACATTTAAAAGTCAGCCCAGGGACAGGAAACAGCCATTACCCATGCAGGCTTTATAAATATATACTTTCTGCTGCCAACCTCACAGCTAAAACAAGGGAATTTGTTCCAGCATTCCCAAGCACTGACTGGTACGGCAAAGCCAGGTCATGGGGTGGGACAAGGGGACTTGTGCTCAGAAAAGGTACAGAGGAATAAGGGAGACCAGTGTGCCAGAGCAGAGAGCTAACACCCCCACAGAGACGACTGGCAGGGGAGAAGAAAGGAAGAGAGTGTCAGCCACTTGTGTTGGGCTTAGACTAAATAGGGGTGAAAATTGAGCACAGCACTAAATGTAAAGGTAAGGCCCCTTTTGCAAAATGGCTTGATGAGAAAATGGTATTTTTCACATCTTAGTCAGAAAAAATGACCTCAAAAGGTCAGAGCTACAGAACAAAGTAGACTACAATTTGGTTGTTTTATTGCTCTGTCCCTTTCAGAGAGCACGCATTGACAGGCCAAGGTATTCAAAGAGCACTCACCCACTCACTCTATCTCCCGCTGCTTGCCTCAGCCTTGTAGGAGTCATGCTTTGACCACCTGTGTGATGCACTTTTAAGTGTCATTTCATTTCTTTAGATGACAACCTGATTTCTTCCTTAACCCATCAAGTGAATGTAAGTTCTACAAGACAGCAAGGACCATGTAATTGCTAGAGCCAACCTTATTTTTAGGCACCTTCCAGAACACACAGAGGGCTTAAAAGTAAAGATTTAAGAGTAGGGTTTTTTTTCTGGTTTGGAGCCTTTTTGCCCCTTCCCCCTCCGCTGGCTGTTTTAAATACACCATTTGTGAACCAAAGAGGAAAGAAATCTCATGAGAGGTGCAGATACTGACTCCCCAACCACTGACTGCGTTTGCTAGATGGCTCTGCACATCACTTAATATACAACACTTCATGACTATTTTGAAAGAAACATCTCTCCACAGATAAATTAAACTGGCAACATTAAGAGAGCTTCTTCTGGCCAGAAATGTCTCTTATAGGCATGACCTTGAACTTGCATATTGGTTATAAAGCACTGACAATAGCAAGCAAACAGCAAGCACTGAGGTCCTGTCACGCTGAGCAAAGCAGTGGCAGCTTTCCATTTTACTTTCGTAGGGCTGCACAGGCAGCACAAAACATGCTTGATCTAGTTAATATAAATTAAGCCGTGATAGGAAGGACAAAAATATCACCCTGCGAGTATCTCTACTTCCCAGAGCTGTGCAAGTCTCGGGAGAAGCCTATCAGGATGAAGCATTTTTATCTGGCTAAGACTCACCCATCACTCAAGCATCAAATTCTTCCTTGCAACCTCAGAACTTCCATCTGATCGTATCTAAAAAGCTGCCTCTCCCTATTCAAGTTCCCCCTCTTCTCCTATCCTCACCCTTATGACAAAAATGCATCTCTAAACATACAGAGAGTGCACCCTGGGGGAAGAATCGATGCAGCTGGCCTGAGATTAAATCATACCATGCTATTTGGTGGTTTTATTTTTATGACTCCATCAGAGTCCTTTGCTCCTCAGGGCAAATCTCTCCAAGAAGGACAAAACATAGGAGCAGCCTATCCATCACCACCATACACAACACCTGCAAGTGAGTGCTCCAAAGTAACTTCCCAAAATCATCAGCACTTCTGCTAAATGGGATCTCTACAGCCGGTTCTGGAGCTCTGCTACTGCAATTTGCCAAATCCTACATTTTCTATGGCTTTGCATAAACTGATAAGGTGGGCAAACACCCATGCACATAGGTGCATCTTCTGCAGTGTGAATGAGGAAAGGCACAGATGCTGAATGGTGGCGACAAAAATGGTTTAGTCTTTAAATTCAGACATAGGTTGCACAGGACTGGATCTGCCCCTTCTACAGGAGAGGGAGCCAGGAGGTCATCAGCACTCCTCTCCCATCCTCTGCCATTTGTTCACAGACAGAGGGCAGAACTCCCTTCTTACCAAGGGTGTGATGTTAGCATGTAGCCATGGCCTGCCCAGAAACACTCGCAGCTGTTCCTGCATATGGCAGAGTGCTGCTGCCACGCAGGAGTCATTTTGCAGCACAAAAGATGTGTACAGTAAGACAAAGGCTTCAAAGAGGAGGCAAAAGAGAAGGAACAGAGGATCTCTGTCCATTCTTACTTTTTTGGCTACACTGAGTCCCTGAATGCTTTTCAAGCTTTCACATATCCTGATTTTTCAGCAGCAGTTTAATACCGAATACCTTCTCGCACTGGATTCAGTAGCTGCCTCATTTCTATTGTCCATGGCCCTAAGGTAAGACTTGAACTTTCAGCCACTATAACATTAGCTCAATGCATTTGTCTACTGCCACGCATTCAGCTACAACATAAATGAAAGAAAGGCTCCTCAGATCTTGCCTCTTTTCTTTTTTTACCCCTTTTATAGTTATTCCCTGTCTTAATTCATTAGGAAGGAGATGAAAGGAAGGGCCTGGAGCATGTTCTCAGACAGCACATAATGGAGACCAGCAACAGCGCTACCCTGACCAAGCCAGATGATAAAAGCCTGCATTTCAGAGTGTCCACTCCCCACTCTGACTCCTTCCCACACCAGATTTCACTCTGCTTCTGGCCTCACATCAACATCTTATAGCAAAGAACCAGCCCTCACCCTTTGCTACAGATTGCAATTTGGCTTGGAAGGGAGCTAATACATGTTCCCTGGGTCTCAAATACCTGTCATCAGGCAACACAGAGATATACTGCAGCTAAGATCCTGTGTTTAGAGGCAGTGCTGGATTCACCTCCTCAGCACAGCCTGTGTAACATATACTTATGCAGGTGATAATGTCATTCATGCCTGCACACGCAAGCTTTGAGCTCTGCTCAAGGTCACCGAGAAATACATCAGAGCTCAGGACACGTGCAATATGTGCTTCACTTTTAACTGCTTGCTGCCTGTACCCTATGCTAGCTTCTCTCTTACACCCACCAGCAGTAAGGAAACCCTAACCAAGAAAAGGCAGCTGCAAAGAGAAGCATGGATGTATACATGTGCACGTATGCATGTAAAAGGGGAGAAGGACGCCTGGCAACGCAAGGGTATTCTGAAAGGTTTGGGGGCAGCACTACAACCACCTACCCACCTCTCGACTGCACTCTTCATCCTAAAGCAGCTGGTGAATATGCAACTGCTGAGGATTCCTCAACAGGAAGGGGCTCCAAGCAGATCTCCATCTGCATGGCCAGACAAAGGGGCTACCTCCCCAATGAGCCAGACAAGCACCAGTGCGACAGGCCAGCACAGGGACTATTAATACCCAAGTACATTCTGTTTCCATCTCCCACTTGCATCCAGAACTGGAACTGATTCAGGTCCAAGTTATAGAAAAGGAAAAGACAACCCCCCATCCCCTCCCCCAGGAAGCAGGTGGTCCAAAATGGTGTGAATCATAATGAGGAGGTTAAGAGCCATAAATCACTGCAAAGAAAATATTTACAAAACACAAACTGTAACTAATAACTGTATTTAAAAGGGGACTTGGGTGGCTTACAAAATCTGGGAGGCAGACTGTGCTCAATCCACTGCTTCTAGATCAGTCTTGGATCCAAAAAAGAAACCAAACCCAAAGACCTTATTTGAATCAAGAGCTTGAGGAATTGTGTGGAGACAAGGACCACAAGCTATGACTGGCAGAAGGCAAACTTCCCACTGCAAAGGAGAGCGCAGACAACGTGGGAAGATCTCTGCAGCTTCTAGTGAAGAACTCGCGTCAAAACAACCCATCACCCACCAGTGAACTGGTATCTACTGAGCAGGTTTGGTGGAAAAACAAGTGAAGAGTTATGTACCAGACACAAAACTCCTTCCTTGCCCCACCACACTGTAACAGGGGAGGAAGTTAACACTGTCAATGGAGCAGTGACAGACTAAGATCCATCCAGCCCGCTGTTTTCTGACAGTGGCCAAGTTTGTGGCATCTGCGGAAGAACACAAATCAGGGCAAATGTGCAGCAATTTTTCTCCAGATCAGCCTCCAGCAAACTGAGCCAGTTGATGTCTCAACTTCCAAAGCACCTTATGGACAGGAGTTCCAATGCTAAATTCTTGGTTATATGGAAAAAAATTAGAAACAGAAACCTGGTTGGGTTTGGGATTTTTTGGCATCTGATTATTTCCTATGTGCATCCTTGAAAGTGAAAACGAGACAGTTTCCTATTTTATTTCTCATATCATATGTATGCATGTACTTGTCATATGCCTTCACTCCTGTCAGCTCTTTTTGTAAGTGAAGATTTCATTTCTTCTCATAAAGAACCTGCTACATCCCTTTCATCACTACCATTATCCTTCTCTGTACTACTTCTAGATCTGCTACAACCTTTGAGAGATATGCAGAAGTACCACAGCTGTATACTCTAACATAATGATATTTGCTGGTTTATTTCCTATTTCTCTTTCAGAATCATTTTTAAATCTGTCTCGCTAGGCACAAGCCTGCAAGTGCTGACAATAATCTGCCTCATACTCAAAATAATAAAATAATCTGCCTCATACTCAAAGCAAATTCCTGATGCTAAATGTCAGAGTTTGCTACCTCAAGACAGCAATTTCCAAGCTGAGCTGGCCAAACAATCAGCACCTAGCTACTTATTTGAAGGTAATTCTTCCCAGTGTCTACCTGCTCAGCAGTATTGAAAGACAAGTGAGGATGTTCATTAAACATACTCTTCACCTGAAATACCTCACATGAGCAATTGCTTTAATTACTACAGTGATGAAAAATAATTACAGAAGAAAATTCTGCAATCTCAAACTAGGCAAAAAATACCCAAGGGAAAGTCATCATTGTAATACCATCCATGTGTTATAAAAGGCAGTTGAGGAGCCCCTTGGTGCCACTGGCTCCCTTCTTTCCAAATCCTTGCCAGATGTATGGGGCATAGCCAGATAACCAAGCAGTTTCCCTGTCTTGCTTCTGAACGCAGTATGTAGGGGTCTCCCACCACAGATGGGTCTCCTTTAAGGAGTCGCAAAGTCAATATCCCTTTATCATACAGCAGATGAGTTAAATATGTTTCAGTACGGCACGCAGAGAAGCTGAGAGACACGATGCTCTGTAATTAAATAATGCTGGATGCTGGTTCATGACAAGGCAACACCAAGGCGACAGCACCTGCCATTTTCACGCAAAGTAATTTACATAAACTTATTCCTCTACTTCTATACCTCCAGCTGCATTCCATAATTTATACAGACACACGAATTCTTCCCTCTGACATTAACAAGAGAAATGAGTTGAATAATCAGCTCACAGTGCTAAGTGCATTGCATTTACTATCAAGCAAGCTTTTTTAGTTCAGCGGATGATTAATCTTCCCTCTGCGGGTAGAGTACCAGGAGATGCAGAGAGCTGACAATTGCTCTCGGCTTCTGGCCATGCACTCCGTACGCTCACCTTGCAACAGCAGCATTTGCTGGATCCCTCCAAGAGCTGCTCTAATTCATTAACCCAGCAAAAGAATTGGGCAGCTTTCTGCCAGGTCAGTGAATTAAAGTAGCTCACGTAAGGAATGCCAGAGCCAGTAAAAAGGAGCGGGAGTTTGTGCTTAAAGCCAGAACTCGCCTTTCTGACAGCAGTGAATCTTTAGATCAGTTCAGCTGCCAGAGGTACTGCAGCCTCATTAGCATCTCCACTCACAGCTATCTGTGCTGGGTGCCTCCATTAGGGATAAGCACACTAATGTAAACCAAGAAGGGGGAAGGGGGAAGTAACCAGGGGACCCAGCACCATAAGAAGTGAAAACAGAGTGTCAATGGTTGAAGAGACAACAGGCTGCAACAGGCAGACTCAGTAGGCCAAATATGGTCCGGTACCTCAGTCTATTTTTAATCCAGGTCTTTCAGCTGTGCTTTGGGACAGTATCAAGAGAAAGGACAGATGCCTGGAGATGAAGACTGGGAGACTCACATGCCAGGCAAGAAACAAAGCCCCACGGATGAGGCTTGATCCTAAAATAAAAAAAAGATTCCAAAATACTAAGCTGTTTGTATTACACCACCTATTGTGCCAATTACTTCCCCATGCCCCTGCTCTGAAAGCTTTGAATGCTTTCCACTACACTCAGACCTCCAGAATCAAGCTCATCCTTAGCTGATGACACCAACCAGTCATTCCCCTTTTGCTCAAGGCTTTTAGACTGCGTAGGAAGGCATGGACTTCGACTCTCAAAGTTCATTTTACTGAAGTTCACTGCCGATGTTTGACCTCAGGCTTCCAGACCACTGTCTATTAACTCAGACACCACCAAACTCAATTCATTCAAATGGACTTCCTCACCAGGATCTGCCAAGTTTCTATGAGAAGGGGCTCCTACAGTTAGGGACATTCTTATAGACCCCATTACATTGCTGCATGACATCTTGCCAAACAGATGGAAGTTCCCTTTCCGTGAGGGACCTTTAAGCCACTCCATGTTTTCTGCTATTTCTGCACTTACCCTAAAGGCTACCAGCCTGAAAAGCAAGAAAACCCTGCCATCTGAGCACACCTTTTGCTATCTTTGCCAACTGGACCAAGCACAGGCCTTGTTCTTAAAAGCAAAGAGAGACCTTATCTGTCTGGCTGAAGGAATTTCTGAATCATCCCATGGGAACACCGGCTTTAACTCAGCAGCAAAAGAATGCACCAGCTGTTTGGTCTGGGATATCGCCTTCACATGACAGCAGCTGTGCTTGTCAGTTGCAGTAATGGGACGGCAGGACCATACATCACCCATGATGGGTTTTTGCTCTGCTGAAGTTAGCACTGTTGTTTGAGCAAGACAACAGAATGGTGAAAGGAAAAGATGCCTTAAAGCATAGCAATCAAGTCCACATGTCCAATAAGTAAGAACCAGCATGTGTGATGGACTACATACTTGACGTTGGCTATAGATATTCAGGGTGAAATAACTAAGTTTTCTGTTGCATTTTAATAGCACGCTTTAGTTTGAGTAACTACTGAGTCTTCCTCCTTCCCCAGCTCCTACATCATTAATCAATGTATTGAGAAGGAGAAAAGTTACAAGCAATTACATCCCAAGGCAGCCCACAGACTCAAAATAACTTCATATAGGAGTCCTAAGCATAAAGATAAAGGGAGTCAGAAGATCCAGGACGCTGTGCATGTGAAAGTCTGGCACGTGAAAGGCCCTTATCTGAGGTGCCTTCTTCCCCCTCCCTGGATTTCTTTATGTGCCACCATCTGGGATCCTCTGGGTTTGATCAGTCCCAGCCATAGCAGCAGTATTGTGCTCATCTGCTCCCATACTCTTTTCCCAGCTATCTATGGCCTGTGAGCCCAACTCCACATGCTCAGCTCACACATCTTTAACCACATCAAATGGTCAGACCAGACGTGCCCACCTGCTTCCAACAGCCAGTACAAGCGTTACGTGTTACTGAGCCTGTTTCTCACATAACCTCTGCCAGCCAGGCTCCCTCCACAGCCTCCTGGCAACACCGCTACCTCCCAGCAGTCTCCCAGCAACGCTCCCTCCGGCACAGATGGGCTCCCAGTCCCTCCTTGCAGGCTAGCCAGCCTCCCCAAGCACTGCAGGCTCCTTGGAGGCGGCATCAGTTGATGAAACACAGAACTCAGCCCTGCAGTGCCATGGAGATGGCTCCTAATATGGAAGAGGAGCAGGAGGACTGGCAAGAGCTTACATCCAAGGTCAAGGCTCGCACCATTTCCATTAAAAACGAACACTCTAAAGCTCTGGGCAAGGCTGGGAACAGCAAAAAGTACACGGGAAAGCCACTGCCATGTTTCGTTCCCTGTTTCCAGCTTTCTCATCCAACTGGCAGCGCCTGAGATAGCTGCTGGGGACAGGCAGCCTAAATCTTACGAATTGGAACAGCACTGGGCAACCTGGTACTAAAATGATGACTTGCATTTCTGCATACTGCACCACCTCGAAGTTTTATTTTCAGCCTGATCTCATCTACATTTGCGTTTGCTGAGGCTTCATTTATGCACTATCAATGCGCTTTACAGGGTCTGTACTCCTTTTCTTCTTCAAGATGCTGAAGTTGTTGCATTCCTAAGATGAACTCAAAGATACCAAAGTCGTAGCCAGCAGTGCCAACCATGCAGCCCCCCTGCCCACTGCAGAAGAGGCAGATGCACATCCTGGGGACCATGCATACTTGAACTGGCACTATCAGCTTTTCCAATTGTTGGCACTGAATTCACTCAGTACTTAAAGGGGGGAAAAATAATCTCTATGAGCCAAACACCCAACTACAAGTAAAACTGAAAGCATTAACAGATTAAATCCGCCCCTGAGAACCGAAGGCTCTCACCATAAGGTTCTTTATTAGGAAGTTAAGTCTTAACAAGTGGTTTAAGGGGTGGATAAAGCTTTTGCTGGGATAATCTGCCAGCATGTTGCCCAGTGCCAGTTCCAGGCCATGGGAAGAAGAAAGCCAAAAACCTAAGAAGGTGAAAATCTCTGGCGAAGTAGCTTTGTCTAGCCCAGTAGCTAAGAGGTCCGCTCCTCTTTGCCCCCTGAAGCCCCTTGCCATCTTCAGAAAGTGGAAGTATTTTTGCACTCTGCTAACTTCCTGAAAATGAAGACACATTAGGATTACACCTACATGCATGTGCTCATCCTAATCCTTTGTACCATCAACCTTCCAGAATTTGCCTCCATCACATTCATTTGAACTGCTTGCCAATTAACACAAGGTAATTAACACCTTTGTAAAGGACTGTCTTCAGACAATGCCTCCATGGTAAAAACACCATGATCCCAAGTACTACTGCTCTTTGCAAACACCAATTTACAAGCAGAACATGCACAAGAGGAAGGCAGTAGAAGGTCAGAAGCTATGTTTTATTTATCATTCTCTCCTTTTCAAGCCTACCACTGATTTGCTGCGTACTTAAGAAGCAGTCAGCAATCTAATCAATGGCTGCTTTTCCCCACAGCACTGTGCTGCTCTCCTGGCTCCTCACCCTTCTGCACTTACTGCGAGAGATCCGTTCTGCGTGCTGGCTGTGTTCGAGCTCTGCTCTCCATGAGGCTGCGTGCTTCCGTAGAGTGTCAGATTGTGCTCGCTGGTCTGGCCTGCATAGTCCTGAGTGTGTGGCACCCCATACTCTGTGGGAATCCCGTTCTGTGGGGGTGGCGGAAATGGGATTGTGGTGAATGGCTGCACCATTGCATCAGGAGTTGCTGCTGGCTCCTGGTTACCCTGAAGAGAGGGAAAAGGAGAAAACAGCTGTATACTACAGAAGATAAATCAAACCATCAGCATGAGAAATTACACACAGGTGTTCATGTGAATATCCCACCCACTGCCACCATCATATCGCACAGTCTTCTATTATCTTCTCTATCAAAAAGAGCACGCCTTGCTTCTCTGAGCCATGACACTGTTTTCTTAATCTTTCTGGGCAACTTTCTCACTACTGGGTGGCACACAAAGAACCAATTATGGGGCTTGCAAATTGCATGCCCCTATAATCTCACACAGGGCTTTATGCATAGTAAAGTAGTATCTTGGAAGGGGAAAGAGCCACTGAAACATCGAACAGAGAAAGAAACACACACAGAAGAACAGGTTTCTTTAATATCCTTAAAAGTACCATATCTGGGTCCAGATCCTCCAGCCTGACCCTCATGGTCCTGCTCACAAGCTCACATTGTGTGGTTCAGAGCACACTTGCCTGTTGTGTAAAGAGGAATGCTTTTTAAAACTCATCTGTGCAGCAGTCCCCTCCTTTGCTCCAGCAGCATCAAATACAGAGCACGGGTGCTCAGAATACCCCATTTGCTTCTTGCTAGCCATACAGAAGAGCTGTGGGGAACTGAGCAGAGACTGGAAACCTAGAAGACACTCCCTCCCTCCCAGTGCTGAACATCACACATCACACTACCATCACATAAGGCATTAATTACCCACTCCTCCCCCAGCTTATGCTATCCCACAGAGACCTCTACACTAGGACAGTGAACTTCTTAGCAGCTTTTAGCACTGCCTTAGATGTAGTTGACACCAACCAGATGACTCAGAAACAGACAACTGACCATGCAAAATATATTCCCCAAAGACAATTAAAATGCTACCCCACCATGCCTGAAAACCACCCAAAGCAAACACAAAGGCATGCAGCCACTGCAGGGATCTCACCGAGGCGGGAGCAGGGAGCTGTATTCATTCAGCCACCTGGGGCAAAGGAGAACGGCCTTGACATTGAAGCCCAGGCTGCTGCACTGCTCCTACTGCCGCAGCAGGGGAGAGAGAAAATCCACAGAACAGATTTATGATAGGGGGGCTGTCTGATTTATGTGTGTGTCAACAGACTAATCCTGATTTCAGATTTTGGCTGCTGTTCCAGCCCTGGGTCCTCCGCCACGAAGCCCGGAGGTGCTCCGAGCTGATTCTGCCACCAGCACACTTAAATCAACGGAGAAAAGCGGAGCAGACCTTGTCCCACGGATCAGAAAGGCAGTGGGAATTACCAAGCAGCCTGTCAGCAGAGAGCATGCAGGGGCTGATGGACCTCCAGTGAAGCCGGACAAACCTTTCAGTCCCTTTATCAGCCTACCTGCAGCTTTCCCTTCTGGGCGAAGGAAAAAATGATGAATGCAGCGCACCTCCAGCCAGCACCAGGTCATTCAGACACTGGCTGAATCCCAAATTTGCTCTGACATTAGTCTATCTGGTCTGCCTCCCTTGGGGGCCACGTGGCCATGTGCTCCCGCAGCTGGGGAGAAGGAGAGGGAAGGGCATTCAATACCACTTAGCAGAGCTGAGCTGCAGCCTTGGCCCGCACCCGAATGAGTGGTCTCATTAGCTGAAGTCCAGCCCTTGCTGCCTGCAGAAACACAAAACTCTGCAGCTTTATGGGAGAAAGAAGCATTGAGGCAAGCGCGCCAGTCACAGCCAGTGTTTGGGTCTTTGCACACACTGTCCCAGGCATCTGCAGCCCTGCATCACCTGCTAGCAGCTCTGCAGAGGCTTTCCACACACCCAGCACATCTCCTGAGAGCAGAACAGCGTGGAGGGATTTCGCCTCCAAAAATGAGGGCAGCTCCACCAGCCCTCTGCATCTGCTCACTCCTTTGCCATTGTCAGCTTCAAAGCAAGGAGCTTCTGGCTCGTCCTAAACCATCCCCAAGTTCTGCAGGGAGAGTGTGACAAAGGGGAGGGAGGAGAGGCTGAATGATGGTTATCCCAAACCAGATATCTGCAACCACAACACTCCCCCCCTCAGGCTATTTATCCCCTTGTCATGCTAGCTCCACTCAGTCCGCATACTCTTTTGCTTACTGTATTTAATTATATCCAACTGCCTGGTGTACTGCTTAGCATCATAGATTAGAATCATAGAATAGTTGGATTGGAAGTGACCCTCAAAGGTCACCTAGTCCAAGACCCGTACAATTAATAGGGACATCCTCAACTACATCAGGTTGCTTCCATACAGCCCATGTTGCCTATCTTTTTCTCGTGTTTAAAATACAAGCTAAATATGAAACGGATGTTTTTAAATTTAAATTTAGAAAATTGGCAGGTAACTCCAGGAACGATGCAGTAGCAGAAACTATTTCCAGTTTTCTGAGGACCAGTTGGATTTAAAAGCAGTAGTAACCCAGATCAGAGGAAGAGAATGCTAATTAGCCAGAAACAAAACCTATTCTGCGGTCCTCTCAGCAGTGCAGGGCTGCTCCCCAAAGGACACACTCCAGTGTTTTGTTTCTTCTCACTCTTAAGACTACTTAAAATGCCAGCCCATCAACCTTATATAATCTTATTTTCAGCATTTTTACCCCTCAGTTAACAACGCTCCTTCCAGTTTAAATGCATTTCAACCTTTTAAATACTTTCTGTCCCTTCTTCAATTATCTCCAAATGTTTGAAGGATGAAAAACGCTCTCTCTCACTTCTGTTGCTTGTGGCATTTTGATAATACGTATTTATTTTGAGCTTAATCACACCTTGCAAGCCAAAATATCCTGGTAACTTCATTACTTCCCTCTGACCTTCCTTAAGATTTTCCAATAAGGGATTTCTGGTGCAGAATGAAATGCTTTCAATACCATTGTCACTCCCTCCCAATCACACCAACATGCAAAAACCGTATCTTTTATTACAAATGTAGCCTGAATTTAATGTCTCAGGTTATCTGTAGATCTACCACCATTATGCTTGCTCAGGTTTCATAGTCCCATAGAGTATCTCTATCTCGAATTACTTTTCTCTTGATATGACGATGTACACATTTCCCATCTGAGGTGTTTTTTTTTGTGATTTTAATTTCCTTTGATGCTTTACAATTACTTTTTTCTCCTGTTTCCACTAGTGTCTACAGAAAAGAACTCCCGATGCGATCTGTGCAGGTTTCACGGCATACTGATATCCTCCAAACCCAATGGAGATTCTACCTCCTCTGTTATTCTACTAAACCTCAACATTTACACAACACTTCATATTTTCAAGAACTAACACAGAAAAGAAAAAAAAGTCTCATTTATCTTCAAATACAGAACCCGAACTCCTTTCCCTACTCCTAACCCACCAGGGAAATCCTGCAGCCACACATTGCTTTTCCCACTTCTCAGTAAGTACAAAGAACATGGAGAAACACCCAAACCTCCTGGTGAAGGTACACAGGTAGAAGGAGAGACTCACCTGTAGGTATTTAGCCCATGCAATCTTCACAGCATACCCCACTGCACTGCCAGGCTTGTCTGTGTTAGCTCATTAAATTCCCTTCAGCATTTACTCAAATGCAACAACAGACCACGATGGGTATGTCCAAGAGTAGTCACCATCCCCAAACACACACAAATATGCCATCACAGGACTAGGAAAGACCGGCTGCAGCTCCCCACAAGAACTGTTGCCATCTTCACCTCCTGTGATGGCATATCTTCACTACCCCTTAGGAGCAGCCAACCAGAATGCAGGGTGGCTGCTGGCATCTCCAGGAGGGGAGCCTTAGGGACATTTGGCTGCAGGAATAAACTCAGCAGATCCAGGTTAACCAATTCTCTCTGTGAGTTTATGCTGCCATGCACAGACCACGCTAGCTGCCATCCTGTGCTCACCAAGCTGGGAAAGGCTGTTCAGTACAACTGGAACTCAGTGTAATTAACACACACTCCTCTTCTTGGAAAAAAAGAAAGGAGAATACTTCAGTACAATATATGGTAATCTCTGGTTCAAAGAAAACTAGCAGTTCCTATGTTTTCTATTCATTCTGTTGCTCTGCTCCCAACAGAAATCACTCATCCACATCAGGAAGGAATTCAAAGCAGCTCCCCTCTTACAAAATGTTGACATCTGATTCATCGGCACCCAAGCCCTCAGGGCACAAAAGGGATACCCATCTGGGCTCCTCCTTCAAGTCCCTATTCTCAGCCCTACAAAAGTCCAGTCATGTCCTCACAGGTACCAATTTCCTTCCTTAAACCAGGGTTTTGCCTATACAAGTCAGTACAAACCCATCCCATGTTTCGTTTAAAAAGCAAAAATAGCTATACCAGTGAAGAATCCCTAATGGGGACACACTGCTAAGAGTTTACGCGGCTTTAACTTAATTAACAAGCTCTGTAGCTCCAAGCTAAGCAGAGGAGCAGTAAGTAACTGCATGTAGCAGTACCTTGCAGGAGGGTGGAAGCTGGGGACCACATTTCAACAAGGAGCAACATGGTTCTTTCAGCACATGCGACACAGGATGAATTCTTTCAGCAGACAGCAGGTGGTGATCCAAGATCGCGGCACCAGAGCGCCAAGAGGGAACACCAGAAAGGCACACAAAGGCCCCCTACTTCCATAAAGCTGTCAAAGATCAGTCTATTCTGTGAAGGGCTGGTTTTGTTTTGCTCATTAGAGAAATGGGTGTAATTACAGGGATATGAAAGGAGACTTATAGCAGTGCAGTTCCATATCCCTTCTGCATTGGTAGGCTACAATATGTGAAGACATTAAAGCATGACCAACCACACAGAAATTACAATTGTCATGAAGCTGAACTGGTACAATTTCTGTACAGACATTTCCATGCAAACTGCCACAAGGTCTGTGCTGTTCATAACCCTCTTGCAAGTCATAAGCATCACAGAAAGGTGAAGAGAAATGCTACAGCATGTAAACATCAAATAATCTCTTAAATATGCCTTTGAACTCTGGTAACCCCCAAATCGTTGGGATAGATGTGAATATATGCCTATTAGGGGAATGGGTTTTCTAATAGGTATGCCTTCACTGAACTCATTTGATGAAAACTCAAAGCAACTGACTTGCAGCTAACAGACGCAATTAACCTGTTTGTGAAGACCAGTGTGTTCCAGGCTACCCCTGTTTGCTCTCTGCACTAACCTAATCCCTTTCGTAAACACCACAAACATTTGTAGCTCAGATCTGAAGACCCTGGCATGCCTGTTCAACCTGGAGCCACTGCCTGCCTCCAGCTCTGTGCATGAAAGAGATCCTTGTGAGCAAAGGGGGATGTAGGGATCGCACTGTCCCTCCTCCAACCCAGGTCACAGCATGACACACAGCTTTGGCAGAAGAGGCCAAGCACTGCTCCCAGGCTGTATGCAGAGAAGACAGAAAGGGCCTGCCATACCACACTGCTACCCAGGAGAATATACAGGAGAATGCCCAGAGAATAATAAGGAACATGGGCTGGGGTTTCCCTTCAATCATCCTCCCCCCCACTTTCTCACAGCTGAACACAAGTTAAGATTGCTGTTGCAGGCTCCCCTCCCCAGCCTCTTCCAACACAGCCTCTCCTTCCTTCCAGGGCTGCTCCAGCAGGAGCCCCAGTGGGACTCATGCTCTCAGCCATGGCTCCAGAGGTGCTCTCCATCCCACCTCCAGCTGTGCACTCATGTGTTCTCTCCCCTGCCAGCCACAGTGCTCCATCCATCCTGTACTGAGCCATTTCAGCACATATCCCAAGGAGAAAAAACAACTCACTTTTTATTGTCAGGTTGGTTTGTTCCCAGTTAAAGAGTGCTGAAATGGCTTGGCAAGGAGTTGGAGGAGAACCACAGCCAGAAAAGAGGGGGTGGAGAAGCTGGGAAGGGAAGTGCCATGTGCACCAGCACTCGGATGAGCTCAGGCAGTCTCTGACATCCATTAACCCTCTCCCCATGCAATCCCACAATTTGCACGCCGACAATGAATGTATCAGCAAGCAGTTTCTTTGCAAATGGGAATGGATACAAAGCAGTGTGAGGGATGCTCTGAGACCCACCAGGAACCCAAGCATTACCCCTTCCAGAAAACCACAGGTTGGTGCTATTACAGAGACAAACCCCAACCTACACTAGTAGCTCTTAACAGCAAGATGGAACTTAAGCCTTGATTTTAGAAATCGTGTTTTTGCTCTTTACAGTCATGAGGATACTCAAACACAAGGCAAAGTGATGCATAGGGTAATGAAGTGATAATGGCTTTTTTACAACTCCTCAGTCATGCTACGTATGACACCCATGAACATCATACCAGCTCTGAATCCCCCAAAAGTAATAACACCTTCTCCACTATTACAGATTAGCTTCTGAATGGGAAAAGCGGGTAAAATGCCTATGAGAAGGAAGTTTGGAGGTGAAAAGGATATGACCATCTAGCATCCTTCGTCTTTGTACAAACCTGTTATTGGATTCAAGGGGTATGTGACCCTAACCTGACACCCACAGTCCACACTACAAAGGCATCTGTTCCTCCAGAGAGCAAGACTGCCATGTCTGTCTGTCTGGCGACCCAGACTGATGAAAATCAACACTCTCTTTCTTGATGTGGGTTGAGCATAAAAAGCACCTTGAAGAAGATCACAGCAATAAGAGGTTTTATATTTCATCTGCACATCTGGCAGTTGATCTTCATTTGATCTATGACACATGGTGGTAACAGGAAAGGATAGTGAATTTGACTCTGCTACCACGGGCACAAGAGCGATTTCTCCTGAATCCTCCCCAAAGCAGTGTACGTAATTTTTCAAGTTTGGTGCAATTTTATGCTAGTTTTGTGAAAACAAAGGGAAGCTCATGTGCGTGGATTCTTTTTCTGGAGCCAGATGTAATCAATTTAGGAAGAGCTTTTTGCACTGGTTAGCATAAGCCTAAAAAAAGCTGATCAGAAAAAGTAAAAAGAAAAAAAAGATGCCTGCACTCAATCTTGCACCTAACTAACCATTTAAAGGCATGTTCTCTTTAACTTCCTGGTGCAAGCTTGCACTAGATTATCTAATCTCTCCCTTCCTTCTCCTAGATACAGAAAGCAAGGGAAGAATATGTTATCTTCCAATATACACTCTATTATTCCAGGCTACCAAAAACTGTTCTGTAAGATAAAACAGCTGGCCCTTTTTCTTTAAATGCATTTAAGAAGTTGGAGAAAAAGATCAAGTCCCTCTTTTGTAGGAAAGGATGAAAGAAAATTATAGTCTTATCTTACTCTGATACACAGGAAGCACTCACTCATCCCCATGCTGTCATTATTTCCAGTAATGGTCAACTTTTGCTCTAGCTCACTGTACAAATGCAAGCTCTCAGTGCTGAATGTGTACATGCTTAATTAAGAAGCCTCTGGGCAACCTGCAAAGAGGCTTCCTGTTGGATATAGCCAAAGCTTTAGAGTTATGCAACACTAATAAGGCCCAGAGCCACATCTACTTACCAGCCTGAAGCATACCTTTCAGATTGTAAAAAATCACTGATTTTCTGCTCCCAAAAATCTATATTACTCCGCATTAAAAAGAAACAAAAAACAAAACCAAGGTTAAATGTTACTGGCACAAAGACATCCCAACAAATGCTTTCAATCAATTCACGCTCTTTGGGGTTGATTAGAAAGAGAATTGTGCTTCAAGAGACGACATCAAGGTCTCAACATCTGTTTCCATTCCATATTAGGAATGAAACTACCTCTGAGAATTACTGGGGAGAAAGGGGTGGGGGTGTGGAACAAAGGAAAAAAGTCACCAGGATGGAGACGTCCTCAACGGCAAAGCCAGCAAGTAAGAGAAGGGCTCAGGCTCAATTTTTTATTCCAGATTGGCCCTTTAGCACCTACCCTGGCTGGTTTCTCCCCACCTCTGCAGTATTCCAAGTGAATATTTTCCACTTCATATTCACAGTCAAATGTTCTTGGGGAAAAAAAAGATTTCCAATAAGACAACCAGCTTTCAACAAATCAGTATAAAAATAAAGTCCCAAAATATTACAGATCTAGTGAGGCGTTAATCCACCAAGCACCCAGAGTGGCAGCAGTATCCCCCCCCACACACAAGTGAGATTACTGTTGGGCAAAGAGGGTTAAGTTTCTTCTTTTGGACCAGGATTCATAGTGAATCATAGCTGAGAAAGTGTGCTGCAGATGTGGTGTGTGTGTTTAATCCAAGCTAACTACAATTAGCTCTTCAGCAGATTAGCAAACTAATCACACTCACAGTTTGCATGATTGCGGATCCTCACACAGGGAGGCAGCAGGAACCGGAGGCCACTGGTGGGGAAGGAGTGTGGTAACTGCTCTTTCAAGAGCAGTCCGTGGTAGCACCAAGGTACTCATGGACATGACTTTAAGATGGTACAGGGGGCCTGCCTGTATTGGATTTCTGCCTTCCTCCTGAATGCTAACCAGTGGTTCCTGGTACTGATCAGTAAAAGAAGGGCCGCAGAACACGGAAATACAACAGGGAACAAAATCCCACCTCATCCCACGGTAATTCTTGACCAGGCTCTCAGGGTAGCATCACAGCTACTATCACCTCAGCTAATTCTGAAGATTGCTCACTTCACACAGCTTTGTTTCAAGGGAAACCTAGCTCTCCAAGTGACGTATTTTTAAAGACCAGTATCTGCTTCTCCAAGCCCAATCAGGTACCTGAGCTGGGCTGATAAGCAATTTTTCATCCTGTGTCCCTGCTCTGCAAATGGACTATCACCCTGTATCTACAAGCAGATCACTGAATCTCAATGAGTGTGGAACGTTATTTCTGCACCCTCAAGAATTCAAACTGCTTCCTCATGAAGCTCACTCAGCCCCTTAGAAAGATTCTATCTACTTCAGTCATAGGAATTTTCAAAGCCCTTACAGTGTGACACAACTATCTGCAATATATACTTCCAGATCTCCCTATACCCAGTGCTCTTCTAGGAAGGATTTTGAAGATCACTTTTAGCATTGGGCTTCCCTGTCCCCCTCTCCCCTGCTGTGAAGGAAATGAGCTGAAAGCCATAGTGAGCTGTGCAGAGGTGCTGCTCTGAGCTGACTTGGTTCCTGGAGGATGGATAAACCTCAAAGCCCCATCAGGCAACTTCACTTACACTGGCCCCTTCAATTCCCCTGATTTCAGTGGCCAGCAGGAAAGTCCTCGTGGCTGCCTGCACTAATTCCAGCATCTCACAGGGAAAACGCAGCCCTGCCTCCCCTGCCAGCGCAGCAGGAGGAAGGGAGAAAGTGCCGGGAAGCAGAGAGCACATCTGGAATCAATTGGAGAGTGCTGAATGCCTTGGAAAGAACTGCAGAGCTGGCAGAAACCATAGCGAGGAGCCGTGCGTTCAAACGTGACTATGGAGCAAAGGTGGGGGACTAGACGTATACAGAATACTTAAACACAAAACCAGAGCTCCTCTTGGGGCTCTATTCTTTACTGCAAGCAGCTAGATGTCTCAGCCCTGTCACATTTTTGCTGCCACTGGCCTGTCACGGGTACAGGAAGAATTCAGTAGGGAAGACTGGGGATGAGATGCACACAGCCCAGCCGAGGCAGACAGGACTCATCTGTGACATAAGTACCAGGACCCAGTAACAAAGCAATAATATATCAAGCTGATTTCAGGGTGCGGGGCAGAGGTAATCTGACTTGGCACACACTCAACAACAGAAATTCGACAGTTTAAAAACTCTGATTTGCTCTCACAGTCACTTTCCATCCCAGCAACTCATTCTCCTATCTCCTGCTACTCATTTGTTCCAAGAGGAGTTTTCCATTTTCGAGGAAGGCTCCACTATGTGCCCTGGAAAGCAGAGGCTCTGGAAAGGAGCAGAGGGTCATGGAGAAGCAGCTCACCAGTGCACCAGCCTGGTACAGCGTGACTACAGTTGTTCAGACACACAAGCAACAAGTAGGATGCCAGAAGCACTGCTACTTTGATACTTGGCCAAATAAGATACATGCTTCCACGTATGAATTTTTTAAAGGGAATTAAACTCAAAAGGCAACACAAAAGAGTCACAAAAAAATACCACAAAACTGGAAAAAGCCACATGGCTGTACACTGAAAAACATGAAAAGCCCAATCTATTTTGCTCATAATTAAAAAAATAAGTTGCAACGGATTATTTTCTGCAAGAGGGGGAAAAAAAAGTAGGCACTAATGATATTTAATTTAATGAACAAAAGCATCAAGAAAACCAATAGCTGGAAGCTGAATCTGATAAATTCAGCTCTGGTAAAAGACACCATTTTATTTTGTTTACTGATTTCTAAATGACAGTCATTAAGTCAGCTGGTGAGTAGGACTCAGTCCTTTCCACCTCTTCGTGCCTTCATGCTGAAAACGTTATGCCATTCAAAACAGAGGTACGTGAGTGAGCCAGAATGGCCTACAATGCACATGGCCAGAAGAGACGCTCTAAAGCTAGATCTATAGGCCAGCATCCTGAAAAGCTAAGAATAGCTGGTGGAAGTCAGTGGACATAAATTTAAGCAGATTAAACTAAGCAGCAGACACATTTATAAGTAAAATGACTTCACCTTATAGAGAAGAGCAAGCTATTGAGAAGTATAGGTGCAGTTTCATGTACCACCTAATATGATAAACTACCAACTGGCCACAGTGGCGCCGCTTCCCTCCTCAGCTGTTGCGAGATTTAAGCATGCCACAGTCATAGCCAGAAAATTAATCCAAACAATAGTTCTCTGTTTGGTCATAAACTGAACTGTCTCGCTTTATATCTGCCTAAGCATGATGCCCAAAGTGGTGAGGTGGCTGAACATACGGCCAGGGCAGAGACACGAGGGGGACTATTCTTCTCACAGCAGCACATAGTTATGCTAAATTAAGCGCAACTTGAAAACACACCTGAAAGCCGCATTCGTACCAGAACAAGAAGTTACATGGACATTTAGCATATGTTATTGCCACTACCTGCTTCGCTTACGCTTAACTTTTAGGAGTGTCCCCATGTAAGCCAGCATAAAGCTGGTTTAGACACAGTGAATTTGTCAAGTGTCTCAGGAAGGATTTCCCCTTTGTAATAAACTCCCTTTAAAGCCTCTTACCCCCAGGCCTTCCAGCTAAAGTATGTTTACCAAATTCCTGCTGTAACCACAAACCAGCACAGACTTCTCCCCTACACAGCTCCAAGTCAGCAGAGCATTTGACCACCTTTCAGATGGCTCCTCCTGGTCTGGGGGTGTCATTAATGCAGCTCCTGCAGCCCCCGTGGCTCAGCAGCATCTTTGGGAGCATACTGCTCTCCCTTGTCATCACCCCATCAACGCCTTGGTCACATAAAACATGCATGGGTTTAACAGCAGCGATATACTAAATATTCACATTGAACTACTGCATATTACTGGCAGGCCCACTTTTAAACTGCTCAATTTTACTGAAGCTAGATCAATAAATCTTAAAAGCTAAATTGATGTAAGAGCATCTCATTTCGGTGGCACGCCTGTCAGCATCTGCAGCTCCATTAATACATTACTGCATGAGTTCCTGTGAAATTTACCCCTCCATAACTCCCAGCAGATCTCCACCTTCCACAGCCAAGTGCATTAAAAGGTCCTTTTTTTGTGTTCTCCCCCTCCTCGCTCTGTTTGTCTGCTCACACCTACAGAAAGGCAAGAGAACAGGCTACACAAAACTTAAACCCTTTCATCTAGTCGGTCTCCCCTTCTGTACATCCCCTCTCACGCACACAGTGTCAGGCTCAACAAAGCCGCTCGCTCCAGGATACAGGCCTGGAAAAAAAAGCATTAGCATCTGGCAACCAAGAGCAGCACCCCGGCATACGAGCCTGAGAGCAAACACAAGTCTCTGGCACGAAGAGGAAACACCGAGACGCACGCCTGACTGCTCCTGTCAATCCTGCAGTGGGGGAATGCCCGGTTTTGGGGTTGGTTTTGTCTTAATATATTTTTATCATATTACCAAAAGGAAATGCCAGGGACTGCTGCAGCCCCTGTCCCTTGAGGCTCTGCTGCTGCCATCAGGCTGTGCTGCCTTTGCAGCGATGAATATTTAAACAGGGCAATAAATATTTCAGAGCACATTCATCCCGATGAGAAGTCTACTAGCATAAGAGAGAGGAGACAGCCACGCAGGGCTGGGACTGCTCCCTGCTCTGCCCCTCCAGCTCCCACACTGCCTGCCTGCCCTCCTTCCCCCTAGCCCTCACACACACCTGAGGGCCTCAAATATTGATGAGCACAGCTTCGGTTACTTTCCAAACAAGCAAAAACACCCCAACAAGGTAAAAAGGTGCTCTGCTTTCCAGAAAGATGAAGAACACAGCTACTGCGTGCTGTGCTTTTACCGGCCTCTGGCTTTTGGGTGTAGTGTTCACACTCAGGGAGAAAATAATTTGCTTAAAAACTTGTAATATTTTGCCTTAGAAAAGCAAAAACCCAAGACCAGCAAACCCAAAAGCTGGACCAGCACCTGGTGAAGTGAGAAAGCCTTGACTCTTCCCCCCACAACTCTCTCTCTCCATTTCAGCAGTGCATTTACTCGGGCATTCCTTGGTTGCTAGCAGCTCTGCTGGGCTCTCTGTGGGATGCTAACAGATGTATACAACTTGGCCATCACTGGCATAAATAAAATCTGCTACAAGATAGGTTTAGGATGTAGCAGAAAATGCAGTCATTTACTTGGCTGTCATCTGCATGTCGCTCACGTACTAGGGGCTATTTTAACTTTCATAGTGCTAAACGCTTGGGGTTTTTAACTAGGCCCCAGCTATGCTCTCACCTACAAAGAAAGTTTTCTTTTTTAAAAAGACTATTTCAGGGGACAAGTAAATTTTTCAGTAAATTTCAAAGGAAATCAAAATCACGTATAAGACACTTGCTCAGTATCAAATTTACAGGGCCAAAAACCCCATGACCATGCTCAAAAATGAACTTTCATACCAGCTTCTACTGCGTATCTCACCAGATTCAAAAGATGCACGATATTTGCTGGTCACACAATATATGGAGAAGCCTTCAGAAAACCGTTAGGCCTACAGAGTGAAGGAAAGCCAAAGAGAGATTCTCATAAACAGCAGCCAAAGGGTTATCCTTAAGTGACATGCACAAGCCGGCCTGTCCTGGCTGAGCTGCACCAGGGCATCTCCTTTCCAGGTAAAGGCTGTAATTACTAGTATACAAGAAGAGAGGCATCTCTGGGTTTCCTGGTGCCCACATTTTAAAGGATAATATTAACTATATCACAATCTCAAGGTGCCTCTCAGGCTGTACAAGGAGAAGACACTCCTTGTACCTGGATCGTGGCCCAGCTGAAGATACAAGCTGGGCACCAAATGGCTCAGCCCTGTCACAGCTTGGGCACGGCAGGGCGCATGCAAGGTTATGCGACAACTCAGCAAGGTCTGCAGATGCACAGTCCTGGATTAAACTGCTGAATTCCCCTGCAGTCTCATTTCAGCTGCTTTTATACCTTTGAAGGGGAACAGCTGGGTCTTTGCTATGCGCAGAAAGGGCCCTGCAGCACATCAAGAGTGAGCTTCCTACCACAAACCAGAGCTCCTGCTATTTCATCTATGGCCCTCATGGTGAAGGGAAGAGACCAAGGCAGCATCTGAGTGGCCAGTTTCCTGTTAATGAAATTCTCTCTCATCCCCTTGCTCTATGCCACGAATTGGCTCCAAAGTGAAGTACTGAACTGTCAAACAGCAAAACCATTCTCCAGATAGCATTTCAAGAGCAGCTGCCTACTGAATAGGTGGATCAATCATCTGCCGCCTCCCTCTATCCCTTCTGACCAAAGGCTCCTGGGAAGAGCAGCAGCCTCCCTCCTTCAAGACTGGCCATCAGCCACACTGCCAAAAAGATGCTGTTTACGTTAAAAACATAAAATAGCAATCACAGCAGTGTAGTTCAGAGAGTGACAACAATCCCGCTGCTTTGCCAGCAGCATGTCCCGGGATTGTACATCTCTGCTCCTAACCACAAACCAACTATCCTTCCTCTATCGCTAGAACTAAAGGATGCAGTCAGAAGTCGGACCCAATATGGCCCTAGAAACACCTTGTGCTTTCCTATCCTATTAACACAGCTCACATAGAGAGGAAGAAAAATATCGTGGAAGATGAGCGATCACCTCACCAAGTATTTTAGAATAGGAGTCACCATTCTGCAGCAGACATCAAAATAATAAGCACTCCTCTGCTGACCGTGCAGCTCCCTGTTATTCCCATGATGGGCTGTGTTATACCCAGCAGCATACTAACATGCAAAAAAAACCCAGGCAAGAATGAAAACATAATGTTTGCTACAGTACAAAAAGTGTTAGGAAGAAAAACAACATTTAATCCTGTGGCTCCCGAGGACCTCTCATGACTCCGAAAGCAAATGCAAACAGATGAAAAAGTTAATTTGGATCATATCAGCCCCACCGGCACGCAAAGGGCAGAGCAGGCACCCTAGGGAGAGGGAGGGAAAGATTTGCCACAGATCAGGTTACTATCACTGACAGCTGACCTAAAACACCACAAGATTTCAGCAGACTCTGCCAGCTTCTCTGATTTTCAAAGGCACGACCACCTCCTTAAAGAAATGCATGTGTGGAGCTCATAAGACTGTTACTGAGGTCAGGGAGGAAGGAGATCCTGCAGCCCAAGTATGTGAGTGGCTAAGATGATAATCCGCACTGCTTTAGAATAAACACAATTAACTGATAACAAGAAGAAAGCAGAAGTGAATTGTTCCTTTGAAGATGTAGAAGTTTCAATCTGAAGCAATGAGGACATAAGGAATCAGAGCGATTTCTCATGAGCCTGAAGCTACTGCATGGAACAGACAGACAGACAACTGCTGTCCTACAAATGTGCTCCTCTGAAACAGATGTCCCCCTGCAATCCAATACACTCCCAGCTTAGGAAGCCAGAGCTCCAGCTTGCTGGATGGGCTCTACAGAATCATCCCCCAGATGGAACACCACAGCCCACAGACATACTTCATCACCATCAAATCTGAGAAATGTTCTTCAGCACAAGTCCTCAGCACTTGGTTTTAACTTCACCTCATTTGAAGGGATCTGAACTGCCCTGCTCTGCTGGAAGCAAAGGGCAGGCAACACCAAGAACTTACAGGACTAGCCAGGCACTGAAAGCAAAAACTAATCAGTGCTATGTAATCTGTTTTTCTGTTCTGAGTGATCCTTTCCAATGTCATCTACCTAGGCTGGTCTTTAAAGCTCATGCAAAACTAAGCATTGTGTCCCATTAAATTTTTTTGGAAGAGTTAATGTTCAAAGAGTTAATGACAGCATGAGTAGCAGCCCAGAGCAGACAATGTGTTTATTGTTACCTGAAGCCCCTTTGCTTTGTCAGGCCTTCAAAATCCAGTAGAGGATTTGCAGAAAGACTGATATACATGAAAAAATGCCTTTAAATCATTTTAGATGAAAATAGCTCTTACATATTTCTCTCACACGTCCAGAACGAGAAACCTTTCCAGAATCCCAGAATTCGGCACCACAGTGCACAAGGACCACCTGCATTTTGTATCTGGGGTCAATCTTATTGATCACAGAGAATTGTTTCAGCAACTGCCTCTATCTGCTTCTGCTGGGTACTACTAACATCACACCTAATTAACAGGCTCTTCTCCATGTACTTCAGCAGGAGGACCAACACATCTGACCTCACAGGGGTGCAGAAGAGCAGCTCACACAGGCACAGTCCCCAATGGCACAAAGCTGGGACAGACACAGTTAAGGGCAATTCCCAAACCACTTCACAGCTGGATTGGCTACAGGAGGCCTGGAACCACACTAACAATCTTCTGCTAGGACTGCCAGAATAGTAGCCAGGAGGCTCATCACACCTCTGCATTTAAATCGTGTCAATCAAACATGTTCTTGCCTGCCACCAGCTTCTTTTCTCCTAGATTTAGGCCACGGAGTATCTCAGAGTAATTGTACGGTGACACACAGAGCCTTACAGCTAACCTAGAGGCCTACTACACTTTTGAAAGCCACTACAATCCTCTATAAACCCCCTGGAAGAATTAAATTTATCTTCCATTATGCTCCTCCAAAACACTCAGAAATTCCTATTACTCAGCTCCAGCTATCCTTCTTCTCAGTGTTACAAATAACACAGCTCAGAGTTTCCTATCCGCCCATTAGGAAAGCCACTGACTTTCTGGATACTTCTGCTTTAAGCAGAAGTGTAGCCAGGAGGTGTGTTCCTGGCCCCATGGCTGAGCTGCCAGGCAGGACCCTGGCCACCCATCAGTCAGGGAGGCTTGGAGCTGGCAGGCACAGGTCTGAGTTGAGAAGCTCAAGTCTGCATCCTCTGGTGCAGCTTTCTCCTAACTTGTGTGTCACAGTTGCAGTAACTCCTGCAGGTCACTGTCAAAACCAATTAAAGAGTATTCCTAACATCAACAACAAAAGTCCTGAGAAACCACATGGAGATGAAAAGGACAGTCACATCACAGCCACTCTTACCTCCTCACAGCAGGGCTTGTTTCAGGAGGACCTTCATTTCGTCTATGGCAAAAGTTGCCATCAGGCTGCTCAAAGTTACACTTTCAGACTTGATGGAACACACGGCTCAGGGATCTTTAATGTGATTTAACCCGATTTACTTAGGTTCATCTCACTGAATAAGTCAAGGCATTTATAAGTCTTGTTTTCTGACGGAGCATAGAGATCTTCACTGTGTTTTTTCTGCCTTTCTGAATTCCGTGTTACCAGTTAAATTAATTCTCACACCCCTGCAGCATTTTGACCAAAAAAAAGAAGCTTTGAAGATCTAGAGTCCCCCGGAAAATTTCTTAGGATGAAGATTTTCAGCTTCCTTTGGATGACCTAAATTCTTTCTGCCACCAAGAGGGACAGTCCCTCCTTGACTACACCTCTTCATCACTCACACCGTATGCTCATTCACAGTCTGTCACCCATGTCCCTGTGAAGGACACTTGAAGTAGGTAATTGTCCCAAGTTCTCACCACAGCCTCCAGTCACCACCTTCCCCAGTACTACTTCTCACCACACTACACTCTACCACAGACTGGGCTCACCACACCATCTAAAGTGACCCAAAAAGCCCATCATCACCCCCAAACCCAAACTAAACTTACATAAGAGGGACTCCTAACAGTACTTTTCCTCCCCTTCCACTGCTTCGAGAGAGAAGACAGTCTCATCCTATAAGAGCTTGGAGGCAGACCAGAGAACGCAAAGGAAATCTACCACCACCGAACAGCTTCATCACACACACAAAGGAAAACAAGGTGCAAAGTTAAAGCAAACTAATCTGCATTAAATATCTTAACATGAAGCAAAGCTACCATACCACAACACCTCATAGTCCAACCATCAACAAATCAACTAATTCACTGATTTCACCAAATTATCACACTCTTCCTCCTCTCCCTCCCGATTCAGGCTGCAAGGATCCTTTCTAAGTTAACAAAGATCTAAAACTCCACCTGTTGAAATGCTGAAATCCTTCCCCATGCTGCCCCTTTTATCTCAACCACATTTGAGAAGGGACAGATGCTGGAAAACAAAAGCCTTTCATACTCCTGCTCCCTAATATTCCTAAGTGCTTTGCATAATTGTTCAGTTTGGATAACCTTTCATATACTGCAACAGCAGTAAAATAAGAAAAGCTACGAAGAACAACAAATCAAATTAAGGGCTTCACTCTTCATGGAGAATGAGACAAAGGAAGACCAATACTACCCAAGAAATCCAAACTCCTCTCCAAGGCATTTTTAAATCAGTCTTTTTAAGTAATTTAAAGCAGGTTTCGCTATTAGGACTGGAGGGAGAGAGTAAGCTTCAGATAAGGAGCCTCTGTTGAGACCCGATGGGTGAATGATGGTCTATGCACTGCATAGGTCAAACTCTGATTATCTAAATCTTGGTTAATCAAAAGCAATTATCTGAAAGTCAAATATGCCCTCCAAGTCAGACAGCTCAGCGAGACCAGGGCTTATAAAGCACACTGAAATCCTAAACTCCACAGGACCACAACTACAGAGACTATGAATTTTAAGCAGGATAACCGGGAGGACAGTTCAGAGGGTTTTAACCATACTCAAGACTCCCAGCCTGAGGGCAGGCTTCAGAAGCGGCTAGAAGATTACCCTCGCAATTACTCGGACATTTTTGGTGTCTCCATGCACCCTCAGATTACAGGCTACTTGCAGTGCAATTCCAGTTAGGTATTTAGACACTACTCAGAATGAAAGTCTCCATTACAGGCATGGCTGGTGGAGCCAGGCTGGCTGATAACTTCCCATTGTAAGGCTCTGTTTTCAGCTTACAATTCTGAGAAACCGTCCAAACTAATGTATTTGTCCTATTATCTATAATTTATTTCAGATTTGGTAATTTTTTTTCTGTTACTTCTGTCATATCAATCCAACCCAAGAAAGAAGCAGGGGGTGTATTTTGTTTATGATTAAGATGGGGGGAAAGAAAAAAGAAAACACACCACCCCACACACTTTGAAAAGCCTACAAGACTTCATATTTAACAGAAAAATTTGCATTTTGGGAATCCATATTTAGCAATCACACTAAAAAGCTACCAAAATTTGACCAACATTGTAACAAAACTGTGGAAAACTGCAGTGCCTGTCTTACATATCAACTAAATCTGCTAGTAAAGCCATATATGATTGTCCAAAAACACTAGAAACAAGAAAGAACAAAAAAAACCTGGTAAGCAAAACCTACCAAAAAGCAAAAATTAATCAATTTTTTGGATTTACCATGGAAAGAACAAATGGCGACAAGAAGCTTTACGTTAAATTTTACGGAGGATTTAGCAACGCTCAGGAAGGAAAGGACTTGGATTGTCAAGGCTGGCAGTGGCACTGCAAACGTTTTTAAGGCAGGTTACTCACCATCAGAAATGGTGACATGGTTTATTCTATCAGGAAACAGGGTAGCTGGCAGCGCCACTTGTACCCCGCTTTGTCTGATTTCATGCTCTTGCACGGGGGAGGAACATGGTTTCAGAGGAGAAACCATCCATGTCAGATCCAGGTCTGAAGATCAATGACAGCAGGGAGATGACCCAACTCCTGTATTTTGCACCGTGCCCTTCGTAGGGATCAAGTAATGTGGAGTAGCAAGTTACGCACCTCGAATTCAAAAGACCAAAGAAACAGATGTCAAAGTGTAGTGGGAGGAAAGTAAATAGGGATAAGAAGCCTGAGCGCCAACAGGACACTTACTGTTGGAGGATGTGGGGGGAAGGGGAAGGGAAAGGACAGATCAGACAAGTTTGACTGTAATAGGAGCAGAAAAGGCAAACTAAATGAGGAATGCAAGGAGTGGGTGGAGAATTAAAAAGGTACATGACAAGGAGACTGTAGCGAGGACAACGAGGAGGAGGAGAAGCAGAGAAAGAATAAGCAGACCTAAAAACCAGCTGAGAAAAAACTGAAATGATCACGATAAAGAAGTAGTGTGCTGAAACACAATGACACGTAACTGGAGAGGAAGAGAGACAGGGTTAGCATGGACATGGACTGGCATAAGAGAAGCTACTGACCAGAGATCATAAGGAGAAAATGAGAGAAAGAAGACGCATCCATCCATGATGGTTGGCAGAAGCAAGACAGGAAAGGTCATGCAGGAATGGAAGTGAGGGGTAAAGGTGCCTACTAATGTACACTCCAAAGCCTGAACCAGAGCCTAATATTACGAAACATCACCACTTCTCTGCTGTCAGCAAATACACAAAACCAACTGGCAAACACACATCAAGCTGGCCTGCACAGCAAATGACAGCTAATTACACATTCAGTGTTAAGTGGCAGAGGTCTGTGGGATGCATCTAGGACAGCCAACCCTGCTACTGATACTTGCAGAGGTCATCATGGTGCCACATATACTGGAGCTGATGGAGACGGGTGGAGGGTTGTCTGGATTTGCTTTCCTTTCTTGTGGAAAAAAATAGCATGTAATCATGTGATTAAAGACCATCATAGACACAGAAAGAAAGAGAACAATTGAAGGTTTCTTTCCCGACTTAAAATACAGACATGCCCCAGAACTGAAGAGCCTTCCCGCTACCATCCTGATAACTCTCAATTCAGTTTGTGAATAGCATTGCTCGATGAACAGTTTTGCAAGGAAAAATAAGAAGTCAGATATCAATTTTAAACAAAGCACACTGTTGAACAGGCCCAGCATTTGTCCTATTTTCTTTCATATAGGCAAAGTGCACTCTATTTTTGCAAAAAGCTTTCAATTGAGCATTAATTGCTCTGTGTTCTGCAAACCCTACAGAACCAGCCTATACATCGCCAGCCCCCACTGGTCGTAGCACAACCTCCAAGGGCCCAACAAAAGACCATCCTGCATAGCACAGGATCATAAGTAACTCTACAGGAGCACACCAGAATACCTCTGGGCAGGAAAGTTAACTTTTCTCGACTCTGATTCCAAGGAACATGTCACATAGGAAAAGTATGTGACCATAAGCTTTTACATAATATTTGAGAGCAAACTGAGGCAAATTAACCACCTCCTCCCCGGTACCTAGATCTCCAAGAGCTGCCAGTAAGTAAATCCCAGGAGACAAACAGGTTAAAGATCTCATTGCTAAGCAGTGGCTAACTGCACACATCATCTGCTGAAAATGTGTCTAAACAAGGAAGATCCAGCATTTTACATGAAGCAGTAAAGACCAGACTTCCAGCTCTAGAAACCATCAGACTCCCCATTGCAGCTCCGTTTCGCGCTGGTGTTAGAATTTCATAGTAGAAGGCTGGTCAATACTAATTAAGTGCAACGGAGCCATTATGAATTAATAACTTGCAGGGGAAAACACTGCTGGTTTTAAAGGCTTTCCAAGCTTCTCAACTTTCAGCATTTTTGGGTAGCTCACTACAACCTTTTCACTAGTCCAGATACTTCACAAATTAATGGTTCTTAAAATAACAATAAACCACTATGTTAAATTTACACAGCCTTTCCATGTGAGTATCACAGCACGTACTGTGGCAAACTTAGGCATCCTCATTTCTCAATTCCCAGGTACCCAGGGGTAGTTACTTAGTCACCTGCAGGGGAAATGCATTAGGGAGCAGCGAGGTTATTTCTAGGACAGGGACTTAAGGAAATGGCACTGCTGTATCAAGTTCCCTTTGGCAACACCATCCTGCCTAGGCAACGTAGAATGCAGCTTCTGCCATCGCAAGGCCGCACTGCAAGCTCAGTTCGCTTCTACTCCAACACATCTGAAAGTGCTCAGCAAAGGTGGTTCTGATTTTTAAGTCCTTAAGAACAAGCCCTTCCCACCCAGCAGTTAAATCTCTAAGTATCATAACAGTCACAGACACAACCCATAGGCCCACCTTGAGCAACCATGTCCTTCAATGAGGACTAAGCCGCAGATCAGTCTTTCAGTTCCCAGGGGAAATTCTCCTGGAGAAGGGCCTGGCCACATTTCCCCTGACACAAACCTTTGCTGTGTGAACCTATGGTGTGTGCAGCACTGAAACAAAGTCTTACGACAAACAGAAGAAGGGAAGCAAAAACTCGGGGACAGGCATAGGCTCAGAGCCAGGTAACAAAACAACACAAGGTACCGACCAAGAAAGAGGAAGAGCACGAGGCTGTGAGCAGGGAAGAGAGTGATCCTATTCAGACTGCTCACACAAGTTTACAAGGGCAACACCAAACCAAGAAGCAAACAGCAAGGACACCTGTCTTGAAAGGAAAGGGAGATGCAATCCTCAAAGCAATAAAAAGGGACAGGGGAATAGTGATAGCTCCTGAGAGAAGTCAGAGAGCAAAAAAAGAAGCCTACAACCACGCAGAGAAAATGATCTTTTTTTTAACTAATTATTTCTTTTAGGGCAGCAGGGGACTCCTGCAGCATCCAGCTTGCCTGGAGGGGAACAGATCCCAAAGCAGACATAAGGGGACAGGAGGGGGGAGGTTGTGCTGGGACTCAGTCTCCCTTGCAGACAGTTCAAACAAAGGAGGACGGTCTCCTATAATGGGATGCATTGTACAATTTTAGCTAGCACAAGGTGGCTGTCATGACAGGGCTCCCCATCTTCTGTGTTCTCCCCACCACCTCCTCAAATATGCACCCCCTGCAAGATCCCAACATGGAGTACAGACAAAGATCTGTTTTATCACACCAGTACTGTAACAGGAGGTAGAGAAAGATAGGGAAAGGGAATGAAGCGGAGAAATGAAAAGAAGACAGAGAGGCTTTTAATGAGTCAGCCGCTGCTCTGATTTAAATAAGATCTCCATTTAAGGAGCTCTGCCTTTGGTTTTGTGGGGTCTTTCTTCCAATTAAAAAAAATAATCAGTGACTGAGCAAGTAACTTTTGGCTGCACAAGGCTGTCTCACAGCTAGACAAGGGGGTGTGGGAGGGAAGGGGTTATAGAAGGGGGAAGGGAAAGGGAAGAAAACCTCTGGAAAAAATGAGGCTGCTTGCTGGTTCATTTTAACAAGAACATAAATTAGTCTCAAAGCCACAAACGCCATCACCTCCCTGAGCCCTGGGCAGAGCGTAGCAAGTCAAACACGTGCCAAGATAAACGGCGCTGGCTGGAGCCTCTGAGGGGTGCTGGGGGGAACACGAGGGGGCATGCTGGCAGGCAGGGCAGCAAAGATGCTTCAGATGGTGCCACAAAATGGAGACTGATGATCCCACAGCTGCACAAAAGGGGACCTTCAGATGTTCCTGCCTACAGCCACATCAAAAGCTGGGAACTCAAGGCAGAAGAGGGGGAAATGGGGTGCTGCAGTCAGAAGATAGCAGCTCTCCCCAGTCTGACTTGAATTACCATGAGCAATCCTTCCTCCTCCTCTTCCCATCTTGGAAGAAGGCCTGCCAGCAGGCAGCAGCCCAGGTGAAAGGCTCCATCAGCGGCAGGAGGGAGGGGAGCAGACAATGGCGGGGGGATTCATTACAAAGGCATACATACATACATACACATGCTTGCTCGGCACTGCTGGCTGCCACATGGGCTGGCAGGACTCCTTAAGGAGGCAGCAGCTCCCTTCCCACTCTCTGAGATGCTCGACACCTTCCCCCTCTCCCAGCCCTGATGGGAAACAGATTCGGAGGAAAACGCCAGCAAGGCACTGGGCTGTCCAAGAAAGGGAGGGCTTTGTGCTCCACGCAAGCCAGGAACCTCGCCATGCACCGCACAGAGAAAAAGCCTTTTGGCATATAATTCCCGTCCACCAAAGACTCCCTCTTTTATCTGCAATTAGCACATGATGTACCGGGCCTCGTTTAACACTCATTTTCAGTGATTTAGGATTAAGGGGATAAGACGAGGGTACTTTCTGTTAATGAATCCGAGCTCTTGCTCTCATTAGCAATTTCAGTTTCCTCCTTTTCAAGCACATTTATACCTTCCAGCATTTCTCATTTCTTCCCATCGGTGTTTCTAGTTTTCCCACCCTACACATCCCCATTTGTTTTGTTTTACCAGCCCCTCATGCCTATACAGAAGCTGATGTCCCAGATTTCCAAGGAAGATGCTCCCTAAAACACAACAGAGCACAGACCAGGCAGGCAATGTTCTCTAAAAACCGAACCAACAGAGCAAAAGCCTGTAGCAATGTTGAATTCATTCAGTGGCAATTACCAGCTTAACATATTAACAACATTTACTTGTTATAAAAGAGACAGAGCCCCAGTGAAATAAGTTCACAGTTTGTGAGTAAGGCCACTCCACTGCTTCAAAAGGCACTGCAGAATGAGAGTAACACTGCTCTGGATACTGTCCTGGATGTGCCACGCTCCTCCAGCCTCACAATTGGCCAAACCTGCGGTGAAGTGCTGCTAAGGTCCAGCCTGCAAGCCAAATGCTCCAGCCTGCAAGCAGCAGCAGTACTGTGCTACAGCTGAACTCACCTTCGCTCTCTTCCTCAACTCCACATGAAAGGGGTATTCACAGTTCACGCGGAGACCCCGACTGAGGCATGGCCAAGCTCTCCTCCCCTGCTGGTTACTTTAATATGCCTCTTCTTCAGCATCAGCACATAAATATGCAGCACAAATCCTGAAAGCTATCCTAGACAGTACATACTCTTAAGATAACTGTAATTCAAGGTCAAACAATACTAATAATGCATGGTCTCAATGCCTCCTTTCCTATGTCAGTAAATTAACAATCTCTGTGGAAGGCAGATTTCCTTGAAGTCTATTAAACGAGTTTATACACCCTCCTCTGTTTCAGCCAGTGCTCCAGCAGAGTCCCATCCTTCCCAGCTCCGCATGCATCTGAGCCAACCAGCTCATGTTTCAGGGTGCTCAGTCCTAGGCATGCACAAACTACACACACTTGTGTATTGGTGACCCAGGCACCTTCCTGCATTGCGCACACACACAGGTTATGTGTGTAACAGTTGTGGCCGACAGTGCATTGCAATACAAGGCTGTGCAGAGCAACTCCCTGGAACACGCACGTGCCAGCCTGCAGCTTAGGGGCATACATCTCCATCTAACCAGGCACAGCAATACACAAATGGACCCTGACTGCAGAGACTCAGCTTTTCAGCATCATTCACTCAACTAAATATAGGTACAGAAAGCCTCTGGAGATTTCTGCGGAGCTCCTCTGTCTCAAAACAGAAAGCCTTGGTCTAGATAAAAAAGGAACCAGCAATGTAATGGACTAAATAGCAGAAGGTGGGGCTTTGGAGCCTGGGAAGATACCTTAAGAGTGGACAGAGACCTATTTTTCACGACGCTGACAATCAACGCAAGATGAGAAACAGAAAGGGTCAATGCAGGTGTCACTCCTTACAGTGGATTCACTCTGAGGCAGGCACCCACAAAAGTGCTGCCCCTCGCAGTGGGACACAGGGGATCTTGGCAGCAGCTAACGGATGGGGGTTCCGCCAGGGCAAAAGAAAGGCAAGATGACAATGTGCACCTAGCCTAAAAACCTGCAAAGCTCTGGAAGAAAACAGCGCTTGTGAAACCCAGATCTGAGGAAAAGTTCCTTTAGAGAGTCCTTCCCTCCACCCCCTTTGGGAATATCCCCCAAAGGCTTCCAGCTCCGCAAGGCACTGCGGGGGCATTATATAATGCCCAACTCCCAAGGATTCCAGCTCAGTGATGCCGCTCTCCTCCTCCTCCCCATTTTGCCCCCTCCCCCCGGTGGCAACTTGCAGATGCCAAGACAAAAAAAAAAAAAAAAAGAAAAAAAAAAAGATAAAAATTTAAAAACCCCAAACCGTACAGCAGCCTTAAAAGGCATAAATGTCCGATAAAACCCCGCTGCGAGGCAGGGGAAGAGCGATGGCCCCTGCAGCTGGGTGCGCTCCCAGGAAACGTCAGCCGCTTTCCCCCGGGAAGAGACGGGCAGCCCCACGCCTACAGCTACCTACAAGGGCTTCCCAGCCCTCCCGGTGACCGCAGCCGGATGGAGCAACGCCTGGGAAGACATTTACCTTCGGGATCGCTCGTTCAAAGGCGGGCTCAGCCGGGAGCGGGCGCACCCGTGCCCCGCACGCACCTCTTCTCCCGAGAGAGCACTGCGAGGCTGCTGCGGGCAGGGGGACTATGGAAACCCCTTCCCCAAAGCGCCCTGCCCGGGTCCCCGGCACGGCGGGGCTCCCTCCCGCCCTAGCACCGGGCTGAGGCGGCGCGGAGCCGCGGTCTCCCCGGGGAAGGCGGCGGGGCAGCCCCGCTGCCGGTCGCTCCGCTCCGCACCGCTCCTCGCCGCACCGGACCGGACCCCCCCGCTCCCCGCCAGACAAAGCCGGGCAGGCAGCCGCCGCACCGCGGCACCGGCAGCCCGGCCCGCCCGCTTTACCTTACCTGAGTTACCATTTTCTTTTTCTCCATAAACCAAAATGGGGGAGCCCGGCCGCGGAGGGGAGAAAGAAATAAAGAGGAAAAAAAAATAAAATACTAATAAAAACGTAAAAAGCAGCAGCCCCGTGGAGGCGGGCGGCGGCGGGTGCCTGCGCTGCGCTGCCTCGCCGGCGCGGTGCCCCCCGAGCCCTTTTTCCTCCCTTTCTTCTCCCGTGTTCCTCCCTTTCTTCCCCCTCCCTCCCTCCCTCCCTCCCGGCCGCCGCTCCCCCCGCCGCCCCCCCGGCTCGGCCAGATGGCTGCGGGAAGCGCCGCCCCGAATGCCGAAGGTAATTAATGCGAGCCGGGACCGCCCCGCTCCGCCCGCAGCCCCGGCGAGGCGCTCCCCGCCTGCCCGCCGGGAGGGACACCCCGCAACGGGGAGCGAGGGGCTCGGCCGAGGCTTCCAGACGCGAGCCGCAAACAAAAGCGAAGCTGGCCCCGCGCTGCTGCCGGCCCGGCAGGACCGCAGGGCTCGGCCGCACCTACCATCGCCCGCGGCTCCGGTCTGGCGGACAGGCCCCGACCGGCCGGCCCTCAGCAGGCGGCAGCGAGCATCTCCCGGCAGGAGGATGCTCGGGAGAGAGCTGTCAGTTTGGCACAGACCTCGCTCCTGCCACAAAGGGGAGAGAGAACGCGTGGGTTACACGGTGCTGCGTCGGCTGAACCGGAAGCAGTCACCGTGCCAGGATCTGCATTTCTTTCATCATAAAAGCTGGAGAGAGCTGGACTCCTTCCCAGCTTTGCTTTTTTTCCCTCTCCCATTTATCTTCAGTAAGCATCTGGCCCTTAACACCTGAGCACGCCATGGTTGGCAGCGTTTGTTCTCCCGACGACCCCGCAGAACAGACCGATAAGCTGCTCCCCCATTTGGCAGACGGGATCCGAGACGCACGAGTGACTTGTCCCAACATTGCACCCACGGAAACCCACAGACAGGGCCAAGCACAGGGCTGGCAATCCCTCACTTAGACAAGAGGGCTGTGCTGATGCTCTAGTGCTCATGACAGTGAGATAAAACCAGAGGAGCAACATGCCTGCGCTGATGCATCTCTTCCTGACACTTTGTACTCAAAAGACTCCTCAGGCTTTAGCATCAGAAAAGCCAAATTACAGTGCAGCAATACCTTGCATGAGCCTCGGGCAACATGGTCTAGTGTACAAAATCCCTGCCCATGGGAGGGGGTTGGAACTGGATGATCTTAAGGTCCTTTCCAACCCAAACCATTCTATGAGTCTATGTTTCTATGTGCTCTCCTTCCCATGAATATGCCCAGTTATAATTTCCACTGGTTTTGCTTGGTGGCCTTCTGCTACCGCACTGCTCTCCAGGCAGCCCATGCTGACCCAGAGTGCTTTTCAGTTTCCCAATCTCACTCCCTGCCAACTGACCTCTGGCTCCCTCCCTCCCTTCGCCTTTTTCTCTTAAGTCAGGAGGCCGCCAGCAGGAGCACACACCCCAGCCCAGCCGATAGTCCCCTGGTGAGAAAGCCTAAGATCAAGACATCAGCACACCCTTAACATCCCACCCTCTACAGGCTTCTAGGCAATATTGCAAAACCAGGGAAAGTACTTGTTGTCTGGATTAGGTTTTTTTTTCCTCTCCTCCCCTATTACAAACCTGAGATTCTGGAGCACAATTCTGGGTCAAATGTAAATCCATCTCAAAGCAGCAAAAAACACAGTGACCTCCTTATACCTTTGCCATGGCAAAACACCAGGTTTCAGCGATGTGCATCTCATTCACCAAACCTCTGCAAACGACAGAATGGTTTGGACTGGCAAGGACCTTAAGATCATCTAGTTCCACCCCCCTGACATGGGCAGGGATGCCTCACACTAGATCATGTTGCCCAAGTCTCTGTCTGACCTGGCCTTGAACACTACCAGGGATGGAGCATTTATCACTTCTTTGGGCAGCCTGTTGCAGTGCCTCATCATCCTCACAGTAAAGAACTTCTTCCTTATATCTAACCTGAACTTCCCCTCTTTTAGTTTAAACCCATTCTCCCTTGTCCTGTTACTACAGTCCCTGATGAAGAGTCCCTCTCCAGCACCCTTGTAGGCCCCCTTCACACATATGCCACTCAGGACAATCTCCTGACTCCACTTAAATTAACTACTGCATTCACTCAGTCTCTTCTGTCCCACAGGGTGTCAGTTCTTGTCCCAGATCTAGGGCTGTACCACTGACCCTCACAACAGAGAAACAACATGCTACCATCATCCCACCACTGTTAACCAGGACAGCATAATTTCTAATCCATTTTGGCCTTCACCTTAGGAACCTCTAGAAGTATTTGCCATGAAGAAGAATCTTATAAGGAAAAAGAGGTGCCCAGCCACATGCTGAACCTTCACTTGCACCGCCCAGTTGGTACAACTGCTTTGCTCATGTGCCAGCAGAGTGGGAATTCCCTTCAGTGTGATCTACTGCTGGTCTCTCTTTCATCTCCATTGTAGGCCAGAAAGCATCTCCTCCCCCGTGCTTGGAATATATCCACCTTTTCTCCCATTTAGCAAAAGACAAGTCCCTATTTCCAATGAGGTCCTCAGGCAGCAAGAAACACAGGTCTGCCGGAGCTCCGATTGCCGCAAAACCAGCTGAAATGAACATCTGAAAGAGAGTTTCCAAAGCTTCAAGAATACCATGGAAAACATGACCAGACTTGAGAACACTTATGCCTTTGTTGTCTTGGGTTCTACTGGAGCCCAAAGCAACACCTGATAATGAACAAGACTAATAAAATTAATTGGTGAATCTATGCAACTCACCCTTCCTCGCTGAGGGTTCAGATGTTGTCTCATGGCCAAGAGATGTAAGTTTGGTGGGCCTCCACTTGTCCTACATGTAAATCACGGAACCATGGCCCACATTAACCACCACCATTTGCCACCCCCTGTGAGGATAACCGAAGACTCAAACTGCAGAACGTGCTGCTGAAAAGCAACAGAGAAGCAATAGAGCTGAAGGCTGGAAGCCTGAAGAAGGTACAGCTCAGAGCCATGAGATCATCCCTTCCTACTTACTGCATTTATTCAAAAAGCAGCACATTCAGAACGGCTCTAGATGCCAATGCTTACGAGTTCTCCTGACTTCTCGTGCATCACACGCACATATGCTTTGAAGCTTCATTACCATGCTGTCGAAGTAGCCTTCTGAAATAACTATGGGCACATTTAACTAGTCTGCAGTGCCAGGGCACAGCTTATCATCTCTATCATGCCAGGCAAAGCTCATTGCTCCCACCTGAGCACGTCTGCACCGCTTTTGTATTTCCTTTTGTATTCAACCGACGTACATGATGGTTTTTGGTTAGCTCCTATCATTCGAATCCTAACTGAAAATAAGCTGGAGAAGGATGTTTATGCAGCAGGTGACAGGATGAGGCCACTGAAATCACACTGGTGAGATCACAGATGAAGAACTAACCTCTAGTTTGACAAAGTGATCTTCATGTACCCAGTGTGCTAATCTTTCGAATACCTGGGTTAATTTAACACTCATAGGACTCATGGGAATGGAGATGAGGAGAGGAGGGACAGCAGGACAGACCACAAGTACTCTGCTTTAGTGAGTTGCAGGATTTGTTTTCCTTTTTCTTTTGCTGTGCCTGTTATTCCCCTTTGCTGCTAGGGTGGAAAGAAAGCACAGTCTTCGATTTTAACATCCCATTACCTGCATTTCTGCGCTGGCTCAAGTTTAGATGGAGCAAACCTGCCAGCTGGATCAAGGCCAAAGGGAGGGAGAAAAAAGTTTCAAGTGCAAAGAACCAATTTATCAGGAACAAATCTTAACAACCAAAAGACACACTTCTGCTGGTGGATTCTATTCATGTGCGTAATAAAACCCCCAGTACAAGGTAACCTAACAAAACACTCTTTAGTGACTATCTGATGTATCTCAGGGTAGATAATCTTCAATCACTAGTCTACGTTTCACGTTTTCTGGATAAATTTGGTGCCTGTGCGGACAAGGAATGCTGACACTGAATAGCCAAGGACTGTGCAGAGAACATCATCTTTCACTTGGCTCCAGAAGTATTTGAGCCTGACCCATGGCCTCTGGCTTCTCCAGGACTCCACACACCAGGCCAGCAAATCTCACGTGTGCTCCAAATATAGCCCCCTCCCCAAGCAGAGGCTGCAATACAGGCTTTGCCCTGCCCCAAGCGCTGCTCTCAAATCCACCCATCCCTATCGCCCCACACGTCCTTGCTGGCCCTCCAAAAGCAAAAAGGTGACAAGCGAGACTTTGTTGGAGGTTTTGTGGGTGGTTTCAGAGGAAGGAGGAGGAAAATAGGTGAGGAGCTGCTCTGGGTGGCTCGCCATCCCCGCGGGTCAGACTGCAGTCACACGTACAAGTCACACACACCCAGACAACACAGTAAGGCACACAACAACACACTAGTTTTGCAGAACATGGCAACCCCTTACAAACAAACAAAACTTGAGAAAAAAGCCAAAAATGCAAATCCAAACACACAGGTCTCAAATGACACAGACTTAGGAGTTAAAGCGTCAAATGGTACTGCTCACGTCCAGGAGCCTCAACACCCTCTGAGCCTCTGGGCTGCCAAGGCCTGGGATGCACCAAGCCAAGGAGCCCAGCATGGAAGCAGTGTCCTTCTGGAGCTTACGTGCCCAAAGAACATAGAGAGCAAACACCAAGACTCTGTATCACCACTGTCCCTTTGCTTACCTGGACGACTGGGTATTGGTAATCCATACAATACACACCATACATAGCCAAAGATCCTCCAGCTAAAGGCCAAATGGACACAGGACTGGAAGCTTCAAACCCGAGTCTCCGTCTTTCAGCCTTGTGGGAAGGACTCTGGCAGCCCTGCGCAGTGCTTGGCTCAGGCCTCTGGGGCCACTCACGTTGACACTAGCTCAGCTGAAAATAAAAAGGAGCTGCCTGGCTCAGCTCAGCCCCTCTCTTCTGGGATCCAGCGAGGCAGCGCTCAACCATAGGCGGCAGAGGCTCCTAAAATTAGAAATCCCCTACTGAAAATGACCCTGCAAGCCTTGCCTGAGGAGCGTCCTGCGACTCCTGGGCAGCAAACAGAGTGACTGCTGGGAAGAGGGGGACACGGGATCCTTGCAGCCACTGCCGCTGGGGATGGGAGGAAGCAGGCAGCATTTAGGATCTGAAAAGAGCATATGTTCTGGGCTCTAGGTGCGTCAGAGGGAACACTCCCAATCCAGGACAGGGAAAAACATATGGGACTCCACTCCTCCCCCACCCCCATACCCTTCTTGCTGTCCTCCGCAGGGACAGGTGCTGGGATTAGCATAGTAAAACCCTTTGGTGCTGGGGAGGGAGGGAGAGGGGAGAGGCCACGCTGATATCTCGCACTGAAGGGATCTCTTTCACGAGGGCGTATGTGCCCGGATCGCTTAACACCCATCCCTCCCTCCCTTTGCACATGAGGCAGGCAGGGACAGCTGCTGGAACCAGGGCTGGTAGGGGGGAGCTGGGCCCCGGGACTGCCCCCACCACCACAGCCTTGCACTGGCGGGTTGCCCCATTCAGCTGTCCCAGCCAAACTGGGGGTGGACGGGGAATTAACTCTGCCCCAAAGGACAGCAATCAATGGGGATAAGGGGGCAAGGCTGGGCAGGGCCAGTTGTTGTGCCCGTTTTAGGAAGCCTGGCCTCCCCATTCCCAGGCAGGAATCCGCTCCCTGAGCGACGGGGACAGATGGGGAGCTACCCGGGCAGAGGCCTGCAGGCTCACCCCGCCAGCTCGGCATGCCGGGCATGCTACCAGACACCCGAGAGCCCGCTGATGGTTCTCAGAAGACACACCATGGCCAGGGGGTGCTGGGGTCCCCACCTCCCATAGCAGATCGCATGAGGTTTCACCCATCACTAATACAACCCGCACCAGGCCCAAACCCAGGCTCCCAAACAGTTAACCAGCTTGGTTGGGGCTTGGAGCAACCTGGTCTAGTGGAAGGTGTCCCTGCCCGTGCCAGGGGGTTGGAACGTGCAACAGATTCCCACCTTCCTCCAGTGATAAACCCTCTCCATCTGAGCTTTCAATAATAAGGATGTTACAGTGATCAAACCCAAGAAGGACTACCTGAATCCCCATATATCTCCTATTTTCAATCCACACAGGGTTTTTTCCATTTCTAATCTTTAACTTTTCTGTAGCGCTGCTGTGCACCACTAAACAGCTACCTCAGCCTAGCCTTTGGTAGCTGCCTTTCTACCATTACTGATAATTTCAGACCTCTCCAAAACAGTTAAAACTTGAGATTTATTTTTCCTTCAAGAGGTTAAATACTTGGATCATTTTCTAGCACAATCTGCACGTGTGGCACTTTGTAACTGAGGTAAGGGGTGCTTAATCCGCAGCCCTCTGACCCAGCCAGCCCGGCAGGACAGCTCTTGGCTCGTCCTCTGCTCCCGCTGCCCTTTCTCTCTGAGATGCCTGGGGAAAGGACAGCTACGAGCTGGGTGAGTGGTTACAGCAGCTGCCACCCACTCTCATCATCTTTCGTAGGGCCACGGGGCCGCTGCTTCCTTACAAACGGAGCACGGCCAATTTGGGGACTATAAAGCATGACATTTCTGCATCCAAAAAAAGTTTCTATAGCCATTGTTTCTGTGTGAGGATTTGCAGAGAGAGGGAGAGAAAAATTAATTGCCCTTAAATGGGAAAGCAGCTATGCTTCTAGAGCTCTTCACTGGGGAAAAAGAATGAGGCTCCCACAAGGAACTTCCATACCGTTATGTCTTTGGTCAGTTTATTTCACCCCAGACCCAAGCAGGCCTTTTGGAGCTTGTATTATGCCTCCTCCTCAACTTCAGAGGCTCTTTGGCCATCCCTCAGCACTCCCCCTGCATGTCTGGCTTTGGGGCACAGAGAGTATCTGGCTTTCTCTGAACACCCAATACTTTCATTTTTTCCCTTCTTTCTGTAACTATATGTTCAAATAGGTGCCTGCCCTTCATTTTTGGCATAGCTCATTACTAAGCAATCAGGCAATTTAGTACCTCCAATAACATTTATTTATGAAAAGTTATCAATTTATTGAAAAAAACCCAAAGTCTTTTCCACAGCCTCTTTCTGATACTCCATATTACTGCCCCAAGTCTTAAAACCAAACCCCTAACTGAGTTAGAAAACCTTACGTTTATTTCACAATCCCATTCTTGTCATTTCCAACCAGGCCTCAGGGGAATAAACATTTCCAAATCCTAGTGCAGCTATCTTACCATCTATAAATATCCAACACATGGGCAAAACAAAACAAGGAGGGGGAGCCGGGAGCATCACCTAAGCTCCTCTGTGTTTTAACTACAGATCCAGACAGACAGCCATGCTTTAATGTTTCTGATGCAAATTTAAGTATCCTGCCTTAACTAGCACTAAGATATTTGGGTGACACTTCAGTAGCAAAGCATCACAGCTCATGTGTCCTACAGAAAATTAAGTGACAAAAACTAGTTTTAAACTTGTATGTGCAAAGATGGATAGAGCAGGGCTTCATTAACCGGTAATGAACTACTGACTTTTCTGCAAGGCTGGTCATTATGGCTGGTTTACTACTACACACTGACTCGCAACAAACAGTAGTCAAATACAGGATGGCGCTGTGCTCCATGATTTTATGTGGAGATAAAGGCCCAGCTACGTTACCATATAACCTGCTATGCACATGCATTTCCAGTAACACAAGTTAGGTAACTGTTATAAAATCATACCCTTGTTCCTGCAAATGCTTACTCATATGAATAAATTTAGAATTACAGAAATATTAACACTGGAAAAGACCTCCTGACAGAATCAGATCAAATGCTATCCTACGTCACCTTTTTATTATGAATTTATCACGCTCCATCTTAGAACTGGGATTTGCAGCTACATAAAGGCTGCTCTAGAACTGTACTCCCCAGCAGCTGGGATCTGTATCTGTCTCCAGCTTAATGTAATTCCTGAGCAGTTTCTGATATTCCTTTGCCAGTTCTGTCCTCTGGCTTAACCACATTTTCTCTTTCTCTTATAATTAACTTTCCTCAAATATCCCTGCTCTACCCATCTAAACCAGCAGCTGTTCCAGTCTTTTGTCATAAAACAGGCTTTTGAATTCTCCAACCTCTAGAAGCCCTTTCCAGCACCTGATCTAGGCTGTGCTCATTTTTTTCTTCCCCTCAAGACATTACCTAGAACAACACTGTTAGCTCCTAATCCGTTTCACAATTTCAGCACTAAACTGCATCCTCTCTGGCCTCACCAGTACTTTCCCCTAAAACACAACGTCAGATGCTGTAGGACCCATCTACAGCAAGACACATCATCCTATTAAGAAAAATGCATGTTATCAAGTTAAGAAAATTGGTTATCTTAAAAACAGATAGGCTGATATGGCACAACCCTGTTTTGATGGAATTTTGTTGCCCTTTATTGTATTTTTCATTCATATCCAAGCCTTTAATATTTTTGTGTCAGCATACCACTAAAGTTGGGCCAACAGGTCTGTATTTACTCAGGTCATCTCCCACCACCAATAGGGCTATTACACTTCCTGTTCTCCAACTCTATGCTAGCACTCCTGATTTGATAGATTAAAACTTGTATCAGATGTGCAACTTTATGAACCGCTTCCTTCACTTTCAGGAATAGGTATCACCCTTCCACAGGCAACCCTGCTCCCCAGCCCAGCCTGCACGAAACTAGGGTCTTTGATGCTTCCAATGTGGTTGCTTCTACAGTAGGTTCATGCCTGTTACCATCCAGCCCTTGCTCCCATGGTCAATTCCACCTTCAACAACAACAAAGATCTGTTCAATTCTGTGATCACAACAAGAGTATCCTCATCAACCACCCAACCCCCAACACTAAGTGGCCCCACATCTTCCCTTGTCTCTAACTGTATTTTGAGAAACTGTCACACATTTCCTTAGCAACATTTGCAAGGTTTAACTCAGCCTGATTTTTGGCAGTTCTCATTTTATCCCTGCTGACTTTAAAGGCACAGCAATCTCTGCTGATAAATTATCTTTTGGAAGCTCTCTTTTTGCACCTAACAGCCTTTGTAAAGTGATTACGTGGGTTGGAACTAGATGATCTTTAAGGTCCCTTCCAACCCTAACTGTTCTGTGAACCTATGATTATTCCTTCAGTTAGACTGAAGTTTCTTCTTACAAGATTCTTCCCCTTCACATATATCTTCAAGAATTTGTACCCAAAGTACCTCTAACAAAAAAAACCCAACAACAACAATAACAAAAACCCCTTCAAACCACACACTTCAACCTGCAAGTCTGAGTTTTCAATCCAGTTCACTGACTTCATCAAATATTTTGCTTCATGAACCAAAGCCTGTATTACAATGAACCCGTCCAAAAGTGGGGACATGAAGGCTTGTTTTCTGTGGTAGTCATAGCACCAATAATTTACTCACTGCCTCAACAAAAGGTGACGATGCTACAGTGACGACATCTTTTGACCCCATTATTATTAGCAGCATTTGCTCTCCAAGCCATATCTGAGAAATTAAAGTTTCTCATACTAATATTTGTATCTAATGGCACTGGGAATAGTATCATTTCAGAGCATGAAGTTTCTATCTGAATGTAATCCTATGAGGGATTAGAGCAGACTCACAGTACTCCCTCTGGGACCTCTTTTACCATTATTCCTCACAGCAATTTTGACCAGAAACAGATCCTGCATTATCAGTATTACTCTTCATTTTTCTTTACAGTCTACTGCATACAACATAGCCTATCACCTTTTACATCTACACTATCTGAACAACACATAATCTTGAATGCATGTTAAAGCCATAATTATTCTTCTTGCCAATTGATATTATCCCTATAATACCCAGTTTCATGTTCTGCACCAGCAGCTCTGGCTCCTCTACTTGTTATTTCTAATGCCAGGAGCCTGAAAAAAACCCTGGTATGTTTGTGCATTTATCGATCACACAGCTCACAGAACTAAGAGCATCGCCCATCTAGTTACTACTGAAATTTAGTATTCTTTTTATAACATCCAACTTTATTGTTTCCCATCTCTACCTACCCATTGGTTTTTCTGGAGATACTGTTTTACATGCTACTATAGCAGCATTTACCTCATCTTCCTCTTTCTGTCTACTAAGCAAGGCACGGAGATTACACAAGTTTTTCCCAACATTCTCAAACCCAGAATTTCACTTCACATGCACTGCTCTCTTTTATGTCTGCAGATTGAGGAGCTTTTTAGGAAAATGCAAGACCACAGCCCTGGGCTTTGCTCTGCCTGCTGCTTTTCTTCAGCCTGCTTATAGCAAACATGCTAAGTCACAATTACAAGTACAGCTACAAGAACATATTCTAGCCATAGTGTCTGTATGCTTGAAGTGCAGCCGTGGTAGTTCTAGGCATTTTCCATGTATATATTTATTTGTTTTTAATTGCTAAAAGCTGTGGTACTGTGGGAACACAGCAGTACAGCATGGAGTCTGAGATATTTCCATGCTGCACAGTCATTACACCACATTGATCTCTACTAAGGAAATTACACCAACAGTTTCATTTTATAAACTGAATTTATAAAATCTTTAGTATAATTCTCTGTTCTCCAGACAAATTAATCCAAGCCTTATCTAGTTATTCCCACTAAAGAGCTCTTACCTCCGCTGATTCTAACTCTTCATCGCTAGAAGCCTGGCTGATGCTCTTCCTCTCACCCACCAAAAATGGCATCTTTAACAATTAGCCAATCACTACATCTGCTAAACTGGGTCATCAGGGATCTGATGAGCAGCTTACAATATGTCTCTGCTTTTTAAAGACTGATGTAAATGTAGGAAACATGCCAGCAAGCAAGGATGCATTTTCTGGCTGGGTATGTACTGATTTCCATAGCAGCTAAACAGATCAAGCAGCTCAGCCAGCTCATACCGGTGTTAAGACAAACAGCACACAATACCAAGATTATATCTTTAGAGCTGAAAGAGATCCTCATTTTGCACCAAAGCATGTCCCATATGTCCTGAGCAAGAAGGCGGCTTTCACTCACTCCAGGTGAGTATTTATACCAGGAAGTCATCATTCCTCCATAGGGCTACATTTTCTAGGCTGTATTGCTTGGTTGGATTGAAGAGGTGTAGTGTTTTTCAAAGAGAAGCATGATTTTTTTCTTCTCAGTTTTAATATAACTATTGACTAGAAAAATTACATATGTTCTAGTTGTTATTTTGACCCTGAAATCATTAGAGATTCAAGTGGGGAAGGACATAAATATAGGCAGAGCATGCACAGGAAAGCTCAATAGCAAGGAGCAAGCAGAAGCAGAGATGATGACAAATAGGTGATTGCTTAAATTGTTTTTCCTCATATTTCAGAAACCTGGCAGTTTTACACAGGTGTCCTCATCTTAAGAGCAAGAAAATCTGGTGGTGGATCAGCTGCTACACAGGAGAGCAAATAACTCAGCACTAAGCCAGTGCATTCTTTGCGAGTGAAGCATCCAAAGCATGCAAATGTTGAAGATCAGGAACAAGATGCATTAAGCAGAAATGGAACCAGCAGTTCTGGGGGGTGTGGAGTAGCAGCAGAAGCAAATGAGAGCATGTGGGATTAGCATAATAAGGACATCACAGGAAAGAATTTGAATGCGTTAGTAAAGCCATAGGAGCCACTGCTTGCCTGAACCCAGTCTGATTAGTTAGTGCAACCGATTCCTCGTGTTCATTAGGATTAATGTTACTAGAACACATTAGCACAAATGAAATTACCAAAAATACACTTGGAATCCAAGAAAACTAAAATCCTTCTGGCAAATGGCCTAAGAAGCCCAAAGCTAGGGAAAGCAGCAAATACCAGGTTATATGTAGCAGAGATGATAGCCCCAACACACTGCTTCTGCCAAGGAAATGCCTCAGGAACAAGCTCAGTCATTACACATTCCAGTTTTCATGGATGAAATTCACAATTTGAAGAAAATTTAAGAGAGAAAAATACCAAAGACAACATCTAATAAAATGGAAGCTCTGAAGTAGTCCCTGCTCATGTCCTTTCCCCTCACAGTGCTGGAGATCTCCCTTTTCAATCTTCTTATGCAACACATTCTCCATTCACAAGGCAATTTACTTAAAGCAATGGAATTTGTTTGCATCTACCCCTACACTATAAACACTTCCCAAGCAAGCTCTGTAGTCCTGAAACGACTCTAATGCAGCTTAAAACCTAGGCACCATGCACACTTTAAACTGTGGACATAAGATACCTGCATCCTGTTACCGCCCTTAGCTCTTCACTGCATCATCTACACGTAGCTATTAAATATTAATGGTTTGTCTAGACTGGAAAACTAGCACAGTTTTAAAACACAATTACAAATGCACAGCATAAAAGGACAGGTCAGAATTAAAAATTATTCTTTCTTAAGTACCACCTATTTCCAAAGCCTCAACAAACTCTGCTTTGGAAAACAGAGGCAGAGCAGATACCATGTTGGTCTGCTAAAGCAGTATATTGCAATACCTTTTTTTGCTGACAACTGACTCGTTGAACCTTCTTACAGCCACCCAGAAGAATGGTAGCATTAGCAAACCCCAGAAACCTACACACCGAAAAAGGAGTCATGAAATCACAAGCCTGGATCTTCCTCAACTAGAAACCAGGATCTTTGAGCACCTGATCTATGCATCCATGGCTGTCAAGAGAAACAAAGACTCTTGGTGAAATTGCAGGAGAGTATAAAGACTCTTCATCCTGAAGTTAGAACTGTATAGGCAGAGCCTTCCTGCAGTTGGAAGCACAGATCCTGCCCACACAACTTCAGCTGCCGGATAAGGACCTGGAGTCAATTCAGGTAAAATTCAAGGTTGCCCAGAGTCTGTCTCTGAAAAGGAAAGAAGCGTAAGGCAGCACTGAACACTCACCCAAAGTTTGACAAATCCTCTGTCAAAGGACCATGCTTCCAGAACCGAGGTTTTATGCACGATGCTAGCTAACGAGCTGGCTCCCAGGAAGGCAGCTTCAACAGAACAATAACTCACGAAAATGTATTAGCAATTAAGTTACAAAATAAAGCTGGCAACAGTCTGAATATACCAGCAGCATATAGAAGACACAGCTCCAACTTCCATTTCTACTCCAACCCATCGCTTTACATGCATGAAAACAGGTTTTGATTATGTTATCTTGAGGAAACTCCAACACACCCGAGTATAATATGCGACAGGACCAAAAGGAGCTTCTAAAAGCAGCCAGGCTCTGTCGCCTTAGTTACTACCAGAGGCACACCATAAAGGGGGGAAAGAAAGTATACAGAGACTTTCCAGCAAAAAAAAACCCTGGGCCTCCTTTCAAGAAGAAGTATAAGTGCTTGGCACAGCTTCAGGAAGAAAATAAGTGTACTTTTGGCTAAGTCATTTGGCAAAGAAGGTGATCGCAGCATGGCTTTCTTTTGGGACCACTTGTATATGCACTGATCTTGGTAATGGTACATGTCCATCAAAGTGCTTTTTGCTGTTCCTTGAGAAACAGAAAGGTGTGCAGATGCAGAATTTCAACATCAAAGAAGTGACAGAGTTTTCTCTTGGTACTTCAGACATTAGATGACAGCCACGCTGCCTTTCTATGTTACTCTGGGGGCAATGGAGAAAGGGGAAAGAAAGAATAGAGTGGAGGCAGTTTTCCTTTGCTACTGAGGCTATTTGTTAGCTCCAGAACCTCAGCCAGATAAAAGCTTTGCCCATTTTGCCTCTCATACTCCCACTTCGTTCTTCACTTAACAAGCAGCAGCAGTTCAATTAGCTGATCCTAAAGGGGATGGCAGGGAGATCTGAAAAAGGAAGACTTGACTCTTCTGTGAAATACGGCAACATGAGCCTAAGCATTTCTCCCAATCTATGCTAAGCCTACAGAAATTAAGGTTAATTCCTTAATTAAAGAACTGTCTTCCTAAGAATAAATATTATTAAAAGTCACCAGATGGTAGTATCAGAGATACTCTCACCAAGTATTTTTAATTGAATGAATCACAAACTAAGTCTAGGTGGTACTGTCAATTTTCCCCATGGTACAAGTATAGTTATCTCAGCCCACCAGCAAGTCGCTGCGTGGTAGCTGTGGGGCCGACAGTGACAGCATTCCCAGTCTATCCCAGCAAACAGTCTTGGGATAAACCACTTTGCCGAGGGTGTGAGCTAACATGTTTTACCTTGCCTCTGCCTGGGGCAAAAGGAGCACATGATCAACTATCGCAGAGCATTTCAGTACATGGCCATGTCTTACTCATCTGGCTGAGCACTTGCTCCCTAATGGAGAGGGCTTTGGAATGGATTTTGCCCCCCACCTCGCTTCCCAGCTTATCAAATTGCTTCCATGTGACAAACTGAAATAGAAAAAGGCACTTGTTCCAAGTTAAAGGGTGTCCACACAATAAATTACTCTAGCATTGACTTGAATTTGTGCCTACCTTAGAGTGGCAGAGCTTCCCACCTCCACATATAAAAGCAGAATTTGGGGGAAAGTTTTTTTTGGGGCAGCATCTTGTTCTTCTGACACAGGAGCAAAAGCATTCCCTGCCCAACTTGGTTCAACCAGAATAGCAGAGATGCTGCCCACACGCTGTAACTATGCATGCAAGAGACAAAACATGTCAAAAATCTTAAACCAAACTCTTAATTGAACAGAAGTAAAATGTAAATAAACAGGCAGCACAGTCTATGTGAGAGAGCTGGGTCTGAGGCCACACTACTGGCAGGAACTGAGGAATTTGAGAACATCATGCAGGCAGGACCTTTAGCTGCAACAGCAGCAAGTCCCCAAATAAATCTCAGTAAATCATTTGGAAACAGTTCCAGCATGGCAGTATGCAGAATATGACACCTTCAGCTTAAATCTGCAAAGACAATTTCATGATAGAAGAATTACATCTGTCCATTAATTTCTGTATGCCTCAGTTCAAAATCCTGCTTGCCTGCTAAGCTTCAGAAGATGAATCTTGCTTTTTCCCCATTCCTATTAAAAACAATATACATATTTATTTATATATATGTATGTGTGTATATATATATATAACCTAAACTCAGACAGCTCTAAAGAGATTCAAGAACAACATGCCAGAAATGCTGCAGTTAAGAGTTTGGTGCATTTGCTGAGTGCACAGAAAGGAGCCAGAAATAGCACACAAAGCCAAGGTTTGGCAAGAACGACACAGTGTGTACCCTGAAAGAGGAAAGTCAAGGCACGCTAAATGAATGGTGACAGCAGCAAGTCATGCTTTGATGTAGGGAGTGATCCCAGGGACTACTCTTGTTGGCGCAAAGGTGCTAGTTATTGCTCTGTCCCTCCTCTGGTGCTTTTTAGTGGAGAAGCAGAAGGCTGTGGTGGCGAACAGAAGAGGTATGTTGAGGCTATGCCAGCTCTTGGGCAAGAGGCAGTGTTCACATCACTGTCTGCCTCAGACTAAGGCAAAAGCTGTAAAAGGCAGCAAACACCTGGAGTTTGGTTGGTTGGTTGGTTGGTTGGGGGGGGGGGGAGGGGTGTTGAACCCTGACCATTTCTGAGATAGCAGGAGTGATCAAAATTCTGGACATATTTTTATTCTCACCCAGAGCCCCAGGATGTGGGCACAGAGGTCTGCTATGGACACATAAGCTAACTACTACTCACTCTTCTCCCCAGGAGTCAAAAGGACATACATGGTTCAGCCGAAAGACCCATTTCTCAGGCTAGCTTCAATTCCCAGGAAGCTCTAAAACAAGCCACAGCAGCTGAAATCCCTGGACAACAAGAACCAACCAAGGGCTTTCTCCTGTTGCACCATCTGCACGATCAAGATACCTGCTCTTGTCAGCAGTTTCCCATGACCGCTAAAGAAAAAAATCATACATGTCCATTCATCCCAACTTGCCACTATCTGCATCCTCTGTCCCAAAACCAGGAAGCCATAAAGATGGTTTCCTGCCTCCCATGAAAACCCTTATCTCTGTTTTCTGTCATTATCAAGAAATCTCCGTGAGAGAGTTGGCTCATGTTCTCTGCACATCTCTCCAGTTACTCTGCAGTGGGGCTACTCTGACTTCATAGTAACAAGACTACCAATGCAAAAATCAACTGCAACCCCCCTGCATTATCAGCTTGGATATCAGCAGCACTCAAACTTCAGCCTCTACGGCTTTACAGGTTTCTTAGCATGAATTTAAAAGAACCACTTATCTCAGGCTAGAGAATCATGCGTAGGCCAGAGTTAAAGTAGGGCAATACTTTAGCTGCATCTCAAGCTCACACTGTAATGAAGCAAAAGCTGCAACTTCAAGCTCTGAAGGCTCACAGCAGGCACACCTCCTGCAACTGCTCTGAATTAGATAGCTTCTGAGTAACTTGTGTGAATCTTGAAAACCTAATACTGCTCGACAGCCTGCCACTGAACTGCTTTAGCAGGCATATTCTTTCATATACATTACTGGGTCCTCAGTATGGTGCTGGGAATAAGACCCTTTTCTGCAGCAGAGGAATGTGGTATGCATGAAGCATACTTCAGAATGGCAGATTTCCAAAGGCATCTCTGGTCAAAATGAAGCAAAACTGCCACTGCCAAACTGCCCCAGATTGTCTGCAATAGGACAGGAAAATACTTACCTGCCATTAAGACGAAACGAAGAAACTGACAGCCACATTAAAAACAAAATCCACACCATGCTTTCTGCACATTCTGTTCCTGACTTACCTTCTTTACAATTATGAGACCGATCTAATAACAGCCCCTAGAAATCCAGCTGTCACATTCTGATAGTTCACTGATTGCCAACATAGGTCTAATTACTCAGCCAGTCCACATGCCTAAAACTTCACATGGACACAGCCGTTCCTTAACCTTGCCCTGCCATGGGTCTGAAGAATGGAAGCAAGAGCAGTGCTAGGATGATCAGATGTTTTTTGGAGCCACCAAGGTCAAAGCATAGGGAAAGAAGACGGGAAACAGCTGCTCTAGAGCCAAGAGACAACAGAATGCTTACAAACCTAGAAAAATAATTAAACAAACTAATGAGCCATAGTTGGCAAAGGAACAACAGGTCAAGGAAGATACAATTCCTCAGTGTAGAGACAGGTGAAGGAGGGAAGCTCTCCCACATCAGGTCAGATTGGGACTGACTTAGCAGCTCTATCACGGAGCCGTGACAAGGAGGGATGTCAAGAGATGAGGCGGTTTATTCTGGAGTTTCAGGGCTGGAATAAGCAGCAGAAGGTGAACAAAAAGCAACATCTGTGGTGAATCCAAACAGGAGAGAGAGGTGGGATGGCAATGCCACAAGGTTTGTTTTGTTCTCGGGTTTGTTTGTTTTAAAAGGAAGTTAACAGAAAAACACCAGCAGCTTAAAATGCTCCAAGCATACAGCCTGCCACTCCTCCTGGGTCATGACAAAACCTCCTGCCCCGTAACGAGAAGGGCTTCCTGGGATCCAGCAGCCCTCCGACTCTTCATCCCCAGCTGGGGGGCAGAGGGGGTTCCCATATCAGGAGCTCCCCACACTGGCACCGGCCGCCGGCCCAATTCAGACGTGTAATCTCCCTCGACTTTGATTTAATGCAGCAATTACTGGTAATGTGGTTTGAAGGAGATAAATGCCCAGTACAGGGCTGGCTGGCACTGACGCTCATTCCGCTCATGATGCGAGAACAGTTTTAATTAAAATCCCCTTTATGATAAAGGAGCTGCTTGACTGGATGTTTCTGTGCAGCCCTGATACGGAGCCTCCTCCAAAGCGGATTAGAAATCAAAGTTTCCCCCTTCTCGCTACTGGCAACACACAAAAAAAGGGAACACAGTCACCATGTCACCCTTCTGCAATTTCCTTAACCCTAAAACTGCTGGGAAAATGCCCACATTTGCTTAAAGGCAATTGCCACCTCTTGTCATAGCTCTAAGTGTTTTCCAAAACCTAAACACAGGGACTGCTTTAATTACGATCAACTCATCCATAGAGCTCAACTTCCATGATCCAAAATGGCTTTCCTCTCTGTCCGGTTTGAAAGGGAATCAGCTTGACCTCTTCTATGGCAAATGCATCCATACAACCTGCGTTCTGGCAAGGAGAGAAAAATCAGGCCTGTGGTGCTCTGGCAAGATAGTAGGAAGTCAGGATCTGGCAGAAAGGCTGGAAAAGCAGAAGCTGTTGCTGAGTGAGGCAGAGTGGCACGGACAGGGAGGAGGAAAGGAACAGCACTGCAAGATAAAGGCATAAAATTTGGCAGAGCGGTCAGGATCCTAGCACAGACATGTTCCAGAAATGATCTGTCAGCTCTTGATCGAGTTACAGCAAACCTAGGTGCAATTTTGGGTTGGTTTTCTTCTTTACAGTATAGGAAATACCAGAGATGAATACATTAAGCACAGCTAGTTTCTATTATTGCAAGTGCCAGGAGCAGATTGTCACAGTGAGAAATTGGCCTTGTGCATTACACAGAAAAGGCAGTGCTGGGTTTGGAGGCCTGCAGACAGTGCACTGTGAAGATAAAGAGCCTCAACTCTGAATGCACATTATTCCTCTCCTTAAGCCCCTGAACACACATAAACATAAAAAGGCTGATGTAAGCAGCTGAATTTCTCCATGACCTTCAGAATCTATCTGTGGACCATGGGACTACCCGAGCCTTGTCCCTGGAACTTCCTCTCTTTTCAGAGCCTTATTACCCTAGAAGTGCTCCATATTACCTGACATGGTCTTCTCCTCCAAAGCCCTCAATGCCAGAGTCACTGGGATTCTGTCCCAAAAAAACATTTTTCTTTAAAATAAGGAAGTATTTGAAAGTGGCTGTCATGTTCCATGATTCCCCACCCCCTTCACACAGCACAATGCAGATGAAAAAGAAGAAAGATCCTGATAGAACCAGGAAGGATTCAGCACAACAGCATGACCAGCTGACTCCATGGGAGTCTGAAGCATCAGGCACCAAAGGCTGATGTGGGTGAAATGGTTTAAACCAGCCTTCAGGAGCACCTTGCTCCTCAACAGGATGAACAAAGGGTAAAAACACCAGGTCAGCGACAGCAACGTGAAGATTTAATGTGGTTTTGCTGATCCACAAGGGAGAAAAAAAATGAAACCAAAAAAGGCCTGGTATAATTAACAAGATTAAAGGGGGATTTAGGATCAGGACAGAAAAGCAACAGGCCAGATTGATCCTTACAGGATTAAAGCTGGAATCCTACTAAGAGTCCAGTGGTTGAGAGATCAACGCAATGTAATGGGATTAAATCAACATCAGCTTTTGTTTTTACAGAACTGAAGCCCAGCACCCATGTCTTACCGCTTCAGATAAGCGTTGGAAAAGTTGACCGGTACCTACAGACCACTGGGTACAGACCTGCAGGTTTGTCTTCCTACAGGGACTTCCCCCTTCAGCCCTCTCACAGAAGAGCAACAGGTACTTTCAGAAACAAAGGACAAAAACCATGTGGTTTGGAACAACTTGTCCAACCCACCAAGAAAGCTGAGGATTTACCAAAATCCATGTTCCAGCCAGCTCCACATTAACTGGTATCAAGTGTGACAGGATCACCCCGGGACTGATGGATGGGGAAGCCAGGAGGACAGTCCCAGGTGCATCCAGACATGCTGCCGACAAGCAATTGGATTTTGATATTGTCTCTTGCCGGCACGGAACAAAGGACGCAGGATAGTGTGCAGAACATATCAGCAAACACATTTAAGACAAATTGTCGTATGTCCCCGTGGCACAACAATACCCAAGAATTACAAAAGTGAGAAAAGCCTCTTTCAGCATGTTTCATTTGCATTACAGCTGGTGCAACACATGCGGGCCAGCTGCACCTCTATTCCCCTGCTCCAAAGTTTCCAAGGCTTCCTGGTAATTTGAGTTGGTGCAGGGGGGAGGGAAAGAGGGGAACAGGACAAGGCACTCAGTTCTGCATAGATATGTGTACTATTTTTAAAGTTTTTACCCTTGCAGGAGAGAAAACCATGCCTGTTTAAATGGGAGGGTGTCCATCACCACCCTGCTTGGCTGAAGAGAGAAAGGGTGTTTATTGCACACCAGTTCACGGCAGCTAAGGAGCTGTACTGGGGGGCGATACTCCCCCCATGCAAGGAAAAAGCATTAAGGCACCTCATATTTCTACTGTATTTGTGAGTCCTAAAGGTGTTTAAAAGCAGCAATTACACATACACTATATACACTCACTCCATCAAAGCTTTTGCTGCAGAAGAGTTCTTCAACACTAAAACTCTAAGATGCAAATACCACCCATTTCTTAAAAGGTGCCCTAACCAATAGCTTCACCTATGCTGAAAGTGCTTCTCCTTTTCAGCTGGCTGGACCAAAGTAACTGGCATTCACTGCTCTTCCTCACTGTGCTGAGCAGTGAGGAAGCAGCCAAAATTCTCAGTGGAATAAATTGGGGTGAAGCTACTGATGGATCCAACAGGCCTATGCAGCATTACTGCGATGGGCCTGATGGAGTTACAGGCCCCATGCACACTTCCAAATAGGCACTGCCAGCTTTCTAAGAGATGTTTCATCCTTACTCAGGAGGCTTCTCCATCCAAAATGATACATACGTCATGGATGCTAGCAGACATCACTGTAGTGATTGAGGGTGGGCTGAAAAAGGAGGCCATTACAACAGAAATGAAAAAGTAAAAAATAGCAGCAGGCAGATCACACTGCACATTTTCTGTTTTCTACCCACGTATACATATCTGAATTTCAACATTTTTCTACATTTAAGCTTTGTTTCAATACTACATGCTTTATAAATGATAAAAAAGTACAGGAATGTTCCAGTATTATCCTCTGCCAGCTCCTTAAATCACGATGAATAATAATCCCTAAGAATATCTAAAAAAAAAACCTGTCATGTGGTCAAAATATTTTCACTTCATCATTATCTTATGTCCAAGTTCCAATTAGAGCATTGTGTGGGGGACAGCATATTTCATTTGAAGCTTCACTTGAAGCAGGAGCAAAACTAACTGCCTAACTTGCCCTGGATTCAGCTACAAACCCAAGAACCATCTGGTAAAAAAATCAGCCAGAGCATTGTGCAGGCAGTATATTAGTCATGAGACACAGGACTCTGAAAACAATGAAACCTAAATTTAAGGGACAGACAAGGGAAACGTAATTACTTGTTTAAATTTCTTCACAGCTTTGAGGAATCTTTTAACACTTTCAGCAAAAGAATTTAGCCCTGGAGGGCACCAAGCACATCCTAAATTGATTTCTTAATTTTCTTTAAGCCTGTTTGCACTTCAGCACAGAGCTATCTGCACTGGTCCATCAGCACAGCCTGCCTCTCCAGTGCACGGCCGCAGGATGCGTCACACAGTCCTGGGTATGGAGTACCATCCAGAGCTGCAGATACAGACTGCAGATCCTCCTCCAAACTGAAACTCCTGAAAGAAAACATTCTGTCTGACCCCACAGCCCAACTCAAACTCCTGCTGTATCCAGTAGCCTTCACTGAAGGACAAAGGGATCTCTTCCAGCTAACCACACAAGCTGTCCAGTCACACCATGCACACATACACAGTTGATACCAAAGACTGCTCAGAGCTATAGCAAAAAGGCCATCCAAATTCATATCACTCAAAGACTTTTCCCATACCACTGCTGTAACTCTGGGGGTCAGGACAAGTGTAAGGTTCTGGTGCTGCTGGAATCCAGACTTGCAAATAAGCACCACAGGAAGTGCAGGAAACACAGATGTTCAATCTCAAATCACTATTATCTGCACTCTTCCTCAAGCTTTCAGCTGGAAACCAGGAAGGCTGAGGTTTATTCTCCTCTTATTCTCTTATGGTTTATCCTCTTCCTTCCAAGATAAACAGGCTGTTTTGTGAAAAACTAACTTTAACAGGACCTGGTCCTGTCAGTCTCCCAAGACTTGGACAGGCGTAGAGCAAACAGGGTCCCCTGTGCTCCTTGCTGTTTGGACAGGTGGGAATACAGCAGTCAGACAGAAGAGCCGCTGAAGAAAGTCGTTATCGACTCAGCCAGCCTACAGCCCTCTAATTCTATTGTTTAGACTCATCAGGGAAGAAAATTCCTGAACATGATTGCAATGTGCTGGGCACTGATTTTACCTGGGTTTACATTAATCCAGTGTAGCCTACAGAATAGATCATCTTGATCCTCTATCTCCCTTCTCTGAAACCAGGACCTTAATTTGAAATGCCTTCTCATTTTTGAGCTGCACCAGGCTTTTTGGTCTCAGCAGTGACCTTGGCATCTTCCAGGATTACAGGCTTGCAGGAACACAGAACTGGAAAAAATCACCTGGATTATCAGCTCATGGTGCTCTAATAACATAGGCGGTCACATTATATAATCTCTTTTCATAAACTCTTCTTTCTCTGTTTCCCAAATCTCCAAAGCCTGTATAAAACCCTAGATGCAAATAGATGCAAGTTGCTTCATCACATTAACCCCCCCAGGGGAACACAAGGCAGGCATTCCCAAACCAGCTGTGCAGGGAGCACCCTGGGTGTGGAAGCAGCACAGCCACGTTCACAAGGTGCTGCATCAAAGCTAAAAAACCTTATCGAGCAGCAGAACTCATTATCTCAGTTGCAGTGCTGGACAAACAGAACTATATTACTCCTGGGTTCATGCTGGTACGTATGCAGGCCACAGTATGGCACCGTGGGGACTTGCAGACCAGGGAATCAGCTCACAGACTACCAGCTCAGGGAATTTTTCCATGAGCTCCATTTTATGGTTCTCCAGGGCTTTGCTGCTCTGGAGCAAGAATCCAAAAATCAGTGTTATATAACATGAAGCGTCTTTTACCATATCCACAGAAGTTCACACCCAGGCCTGGCCTCTAACAGGCATTCAGGAAAACCTTCCCACAGGCTCAGAACCACCGTGTCCCACATCTTAACCTCTCTCGGCATCGACTGAGGCTGCGACTGCTGCTCTTCATCCCATCAGAGCTTCAGTTGATGCCTGACATGTTTATTTGCCATTCCCACAAAACAGGTTCCAGTCAAAGACCTACAGGCACAGCCAGACTTCCCCAGCAATAGCTGCCCTAGGCTTGGCACCAGAACAGAGCAAGGAGGCCGTTTTCCTTGGATAGCCACTTGCTTTGCTGCTATCAGATGCATGCTTTGAAAGCCACGCCATAATGACCATACTTGTCACTGCTGTAGTTACCTCTCATGAAAAAAAAAGTCCAAACAAATAATAGGAAGACCTGAAGTGAGGGAGAGCACGTTGCTAAGACCCAAATTTGGCAGCAGAGTTGGATTTCCAGTCCCTTGGTGGTAAAACTGATGAGCTCGGAGCCTAGGGGGAAAAATTATTCCAGTGGATGCAAAGAGAGGCTTTTAAGTGACAAAAAGGCAAGTAAAAGGCAGGTCAGGAAGAAAACCAACAAAAAACGTTTCAAAATGAGCTTAGCAAGCTTACTGGCACTATTCTTGCTTGTATGGTAATTAGTATGTCTAGGTAAGATCTTCACTTTCACAGGGCTCTAGAGAAAGAAATCATTTCTCCTTGCAATAGGCAGCCGGCCCTCTCACAAACACTCAGCATGTACTCTGTACATGGCTGCGAGAAATGAGGAAATTATCTATACCCACTATAATCTGAGATCAGAGCGATGAATCCAGTGCTTTCCTACCAGAAGCCTAGCAACAGCATGGACCTCCCCTGCCTTGGTCCCTCCTGCCTTTGATAGTTTCAGCTGTCTTTGAGCACAGGAGAAGGATGGTTGATAAATTGCTTGCTAGGGCTGCTGCCCCTTCCTTTCAACCTTTCTTGTAACAACAGACCTCCAACAAGGCAACATTCATACATGCGACTCTCAGAACACATCATGCTCTTTAGAAAATACTTGGAATGAAATGACTCTAGATTGTATCTTATGACTCACAGTACACACAGATTCATCTGCTCATAAATGAAGAAAATAGGCTTTCTTATCCAGAAAAGGGTTGAACACTTTTCCCACACTCAAACCACTTTGCTCCTGGCTGTTGCCAGCAGAATGCCTGCCCCTGTTGCTGTCAGTACAGACCTCCTCCCAAGCCCCCCCCCCCCCCATTTGTAGCCCCAATTACCCCATGGTAACTGCTGACTAGGAGCCCTCTTGAGCAACTCAGGACTCCACACATCTGCATGTAAACAGGAATGAGTGCATGAAGACACTGAAATAGTTTTAGATGGTCCTTTATGAACAAAAAAGAGCCCCTATACACAACTCCTGTATGTTGAAACTCCTTGAGTTTCGACACTGATGATCAGATGTATACGTTCGGTTTTCAACATCAGAAAGACTATCACACTGTCTCTGCTGCAGAAAGACTTTATACAACTGCATCCTACACAATGAAAGTGTTAAGATAAATAGTCTCTTGCTATTTACTGGCACAGCTAGTCTGCCACCTTCCCTTCCCTCACAATGCCAAGCATTAGGTCACCACAACAGATACTTCAAGTTTCCCACTCTTCAGCTCTCCACAGCCCACAATCCCCTGCACTTTACAAGGCCCTTATTTAAGAGTATCCTGCAACAAGTTTCACCCAAGGGAATACAGTTCAGCGAGCAGGAATGTCAGTCTGAACCAAGGCTACACCACCACTTCGTCTCTGAGACAGCATTATAATCAGGACGGGACTGTGATGTTGCAGGTTGTTGTGATGTTTGGGGTTTAGTACTCGCACCATACTATAGCTGCAGAGGAAGGTGCGTTCTCATTTTATTCTTTGTCAAGTGTGACAGCATTCAGTATTGCACAATCTCTTCAAGGAAGACAATTCTGTAACATGCACCCTTGGGGGACACACACACGCATATTATGGTTGCTGTGGGAACCTTAATTCTGGATTTCAGGACTTGCATATTTAAAACCTCAAATTTAACATTGCATTAATGTAGCTTCATGCATTGAATTAAGGAATGACTCAGTACAAATCACCATGCATCTACTGAAGTCCTGACATTCCAAGGACAAGAGGCACAGGACTGAAAAGACACAGCATGGGAACAAGAACGGAAAGAGGGGCAGGGGGAAAGGGAGAGGAACCTGTGAGCAGAAAAGCAAGAAACCAGCACAGCCAAGGCACAGCAAACCCCAGATCAAACCCGATCTGTCACTCAAGGCTCCTTGTTCTCACTGCTAAAGGTTATGCAGCCCATCAGGATAAAAAGAGCTTAAAGCAGAAACACAAATGAGCACAGAGGAAAAGGTTCCTGAAAGGACTGAGGAGGAGAAGATTCCTGAAAGTAACAGGGTAACTTGTACTGAGAAAGGAAAGATTATACCCAGATAGCACAAATTCACTAATTTTTTATTTAATTATTGTGGCACAATGCCTGGATGATGCCCTTAAAACTCCTTCAGCTATTCAGGCATTTAGCACTTATTTTCTCCACTCCTCTGAAGTTGAACTGCAAGACAAGCACAGCAATAGCACTGCCCAAAGTTACAGATGCAGGCAGAAGCAGGAGCCCATGGAGGGATACCGGTGTTGGTGTGCCAGCAAGTGTCCCAAAACTCAACCCTATCCTAAGGATCTAGGACAGCACTTCACCTTTTGGGCCAAAGCTGCCTTTTACACAGGCTGACACCCTCTGCTTTGTACTACCGTGCCCACACACCCCTTGCCAGAGAGGGCAATTCCCCTCAGCTCCCACACTCACAAGCCGGCATCCTCCATGCTTCAGCCACTAAGGAACATCTCCATTGTTTACTGCTTATCTAAAATCAGCAGCAGCTCGGCTGAACTAACTTCTCCTCATACCCCACCCACCAAACGAAGCACAAATCTTTGCTGAGCCATGAGGCCTGCCCAGCCTTTCTCTCTAAAACCCAGCACCCCATTTTGGGGTCCCGCACACCAGGCTGAGGCAAGGGGGAAGAGTGAGGAAGGTGAATGTGCCTGCCAGCGGGGCCAGCTGGATGAAACCAAGCAAGTGTGCATACCCCGGCGCAGAATCAAGTTACCCTGCAACAAAGATAGTGTGTGTATGTGCAAAGGAGGGAAGTCAAATCCTTCTGCCCGGCTTCCAAAGCTCGCTTTGTTGCTAAAATAAACCCGTGTTTGTTCCTGGGAGTGATGGGAAGCTGGACTCCCAAAGCAGCAGCAGGGACAGCCTCCACCTTCAGACCCACAGACTTTTTTAGAAGACCCAAAACAAAAACTTGGGAACTGATTACTCTGCACCTTGAGCATCCAAGGTAAGGAACGCAGGGGCAAACTGCTGATCTCAGGGGTGCCCAGGAGCGGACAGAACTTCGTGTTGATAACTAACTGAGCAGCCTAACAGCTGACTGCTCCAGAGGAAATTCCACTGCTCACTCAAAGGCTGAAAATACATATATGCTTTTATGTATGCTTTTACTTTGCTTGCTGGATCTATATAATGCTTCACACATGTTTTTCCTGACATTATTTCCATACTCCAGCAGAAACTTGAGTAGCTGTGCCACTTCTGGAAAAACAACCCTGCATCCAACTTCTGTTGAAAAAGCTTCTTCCCTAAAGCCCCAAACTGCAGAACTATCTATTCCCTCCCTGCTCCTCTCAAACTTTAGCGACTGCAGATGCCTTTCAGCAGCACTCCTCCACTCCCTGGGCTGTCTCTCAGTAACACCAAAATCCCATAAAGCGGAGGCACATGGGAACAGTCGTATGCATAGGGAAAAAATAATTAATAAATACATATACACACAGGTCTCTCAGATGGCAGACAGTGAGCAGCCCTACACCAAACATTTTGTCTCCGAGGCACCTGCCCAAAACTTCTCCCTCCAGAGGAACTTAGAACCACAGGAAAAGCCCGCTCATACCCAGTTAATACTTGCTCTAAACATTCTTTTTTACAGGGGAAAACTACAGCCCACTGCTTGTAGAGGCTGCAGAGAGCTAAGCCCAACAATGAAGGCCACTCACATTAGTGCAGAGTCCTTCAGCTTTCCACTCCTTATATGTGCAAAGTGTGCAAGCCCTCACACACGCTTCTCTACTCACCCAGAGGTACATCATGTTAGCCTGGGTCCGTCAAACCCAGTGAGGTGATCCGGCAACACAAGAGGCACTTCAGAGAGGCTGTCGAGGCCGAGGTTGGTTGAGGGTTTTTTTGCGTTTGGTGTTTTGGTGTTTTTTTAAGGAAAAAAAAATATATATAATATCCAAATGGCTCAGTTTGAGGCTTAGAAAGCGTCTCGCCTCCTCCTCCACCCCCCTCCTCCAGCTCTGGCTGCTCTGCGCTCTTCTCTCGCACTTAATCTCTCCCTGGGAGTTCCCAGCCCCGTGTGTCTGTACTGGCGTGCACAGCACACACTCTGCATTCGCCTCCAGGGAATTTCTCTCTGTCATTCTGCTTCTAAAAACACAATCTCGGCCTCACAAGATTCTTGCAAGAGGCAGGGATGGGTGGGGTTAGTAATAAATGCAGCCCAGCTCCCAGTGCCCGAGTGTGCTTACTTTAGAAAAGGGATATTTAGACGTGAACGAGACAGAGCCTTGTCCTCCAAGGTCACTGGGGGTGAGGACCCATTCCCTCCCACTTGCTAATCACTTCTCTCAGAACCATCTTTAGATGCAAGAGCCCTGCATGGTGCTACAGGCAGGTTCTGCACGTCTTCACCCACCCCATTAGCCAACACCCAAAAATTCGGTCACAATTCAGTAGCTGTATTTAATCATTAACCACTGATAGGCACCGAGGAACACAACTACGGGGATCCTGGCGCTAAGGAGGAAACCTGTGGTGTGCCAGCCACCCTGGAGCTCCCGCAGGAGCTCACTGTCAGCATGAGAAGCACCTCACAGATAAAGGGGTTAATCTGCTTTCGCAGGTGGCTCTGCATGAGTATTTTACAGACTTGCATATATTGCTAAAGGGAAAGCAGCAGCTGGCTCCGGTTCCCCTGAGTGTATCGGGTTCCTGCCTGCCTGGCGGCAGCTTCCCCCCAAGTCTGACAGGGGCAGGCACCCTTGCAAGCCTCGTGCTCTCATTTCAGGCAGCCCCAGCGCGGGCGCACGACACACTTGCCCCAGCGCCCTCGACAAGCCCCAGCAAGCCTTTCCCCATGCAAGCGGCTCCTTGTCCCATCCCCCATGCCCGTGCCACGGGACAAGTGTCACCTCTCATCTCATTAATCAGTTAAACCGCTCTTCCAAACCAGGAAAACGGGTTTCTCACCCCCTTCCCACCTCAGGATGAAGAATCGACTTCCCTCGCTGGGCTCCAAACGCGATGTTAAAATTGGCCTCACCTCAAACGGGGCGGGGGGGGAGGCTGGAAGGAGGAATATATATAATAGAAAAATAAATCATGTTTTCATTGAGGCACTGGTCTCCTTGGAAATGAGTTTAGAAGAAGTATTTTTATCTCAGCTAAAGATATAGAAATGGTGCTTTTTTCACATATCAGCTCTACTTCCTTTACGGACAGATTACAAGAGCACAATCCAGCGGGCTTGGAGCAAAGCAAGCAGCCATGCGGCCTGCCATGCTCCACCCGCAAGTCAAGCCCTATCTCCTCATGGAGCAACAAATGGATGGGCCTCCCGTTGCAACCAGCACAGATATCCCAGGCAGGCTCCGCACTCCCTGGGCTCCTCTCACCTTCAGCAAGCCACAACCACACCCCAGGCGAGGCTTGTCCCGGGTACAGGCACGAGCACGTGAGATGCTGACAGACTCTAAGGAAATAATACATGGCTATTGCTGCAGCCCTGCATAAAAACCCAGAGAAAAGGCTTATCGCTGAGACCAGGATATGGCAGCCACAGGGAAGCACTCAGAGACAGGCAGGATGCTGCTCAGCTTTCCAGCAGTCAGGAAAACCCAAGTCCTACTGCTCAGGGGACGGAGCACAAGTGACGGGTCAGATTGAGAAGGTAAAAAAAGCAGTGTTTCTAAAATTCACTTAGAATCATCGAATGGTTTGGGGTGGAAGGGACCTTAAAGATCCTCTAGTTACAGCCCACTGCCACTTCCACTAGACCTGGTTGCTTACTGCACCAAAACCTATGTACCACAGTCTCCAAAGAGCAAAACATGAGATCCATAGACCTCTTCTCCAGTGTTCCAAGAGGAGTGAAACAGCATCAATGCTGACATTTTTATCAGGGTTGGACACTTCAGCGAACATTTCAGCAGCAGAGTCACAGCAGCAGTAGCTATATGAGTTTAGCCAGCCTGCACACTCAGGCAGCCCAAATAACCTTGCACCAAATAACCTTGATGGCATTTTCAAGGTTTTCTTCTGATTCGCAATCCCAAACCAAAAAATTATTTTGCTGTCATTTTAATGAAAGCTGAGATTCCTTGTGTGCAGAAGAGAAAGGGAGAAGACACATCTCCAGATGAGGAAACCCAAATAAATCCTACTTTTAGACATGAAAAATATGAGTGCTTAAAACTAACCTTAAGAACGAACCCAGGCACTCTCATCTTTAATCCCCATGGGATTAAAAAGAAACACTTTCAGACTAAATCTCTTTTCCTTAATTTCAATAACTGAGACTGGTTACAAATCATGCCAGCAACTCCACAGTTGGACAGGTCACATTCAACCCCCACAGCAAAACATGACCTATAAACCCTCCTTGAATCATTCAAATACTGGCTTGAATCCATTTGCCACTGTTCCTACTAGGCCACCACCTCTTCGTGGAAGGTATATGGGAAGATTACCGAGAGCAGCAGACTTCTGGTGATGAAATCCCGTTGTCCTGGAGCACTTCTTGATGAACTGCAAGAGCAGGTTTCTCAATGCTCAGTATTCTCAAGCAGTGAGAGGAGCACCCAGACCCATCAGCAAATGCTGCTGCAGGGTGCCTCTAGAGGCACCGCTGTTGCAGACAGAACTGCTGGCAGTGGGGTAACCATGTTAGCCTTCAGATTATAAACAAGAAAATTTCCTACTTGGCCAATATAATTTGGGGGTGGGGGGAAGAACTAGATGAGCTACCAGGCCTTCTTTAAGCTTTTATTCAGATTATATAGATCTTCAAACTACTTTAGCTTGTATGCAAAAGACAGCAATAGAAGACTTTTTTTTCTGGAACATTTATCTTAGGAGAACACAAAATACTCCGTAAGCAGCAAGAGGACAGCAGTATGTTAATGAGTCTAATTCCAGGAAAACAAAGACAGACATGACTAAAATGGTCTTCTGAAACAGGTAGCTAGGCTCCTCTGCAAATGCTTTGTCTTAATCCTAACAGCAGCGCTTTACAGGATATATGTCAGGGAACCTGGAAGGCTGCGGTGTCTGGAAATATACATGATCTCTCAGGGATGTTTCCCGTCTCAAAAAGGATTAGAAGCAGACAGAAAAAGATTTTGAAATTAATAATACCGAGCTAAGAGAAAATTGTTCAGAACGGTAGCCTAGAGAAACATTGGTCCCTCTTCTCTGGTGGGAGGCTATTGCGTAAATCAAAGCGAACAGGGAAGAAAGCAGTCTGCAAAGACATCAATGCTTGTTAGAGAGGTAAGGAAGGTCTTAGCAAGTAACAAAAGGGGAAAGAGGAAAAAAAGGGCACAAGTAACCACCTATTTAATATTATATCAAGGCATTTGCCAAAAGAAGAGGCATTGGTAAAACAGAGAAAAAATTCTACCTGCTTCTGTACCAGTATCAAGTCTTAATTGCATATAAAAGGATTGCGTCTGCTTAGCTGTGTGCATAAATTCAACCCTCAAAATACTGCTGGTATGCAAGTTTCACATAAGCCAAATACTTAAAAAATAACTTACAAAAGGTTCTTCTAGCCTACTTAGGAAAGACCTGAGTGGGCAAACAGGGAATATGTACGGCACAGTTTCGGACTGATGTTACCGGTTTCTAGCCAATTGTGTCTCAGAGGTGTATGATTTCAAATGCTCGTGGATTAACATTCTAGCTGATAAAGCGCAAGATGGTACGAGTTGGTGTGTCTGCCTCACACTGCTGAAATCACATTAGACAGCAGGCAGGATGAGTGACTTGCTAAGCACCTCTTCATAATAGAGGGAAAAACCCATCTGATCACCAGGAATTTCAAATGCAACAACACTTGCATGAGGCATCGGGGGGCTAATGCCAAAGAACACCCTTGAAACATCCAAATTACAGAAAACAATTTCTTAGTTCAAGAAGTGTTACATTGAAAATGAGCAACTCCATATTCAATTCTATCTTGACACAAAAGAGCAATCAATCGTAAAAACAGAAATTAGTGGTAGCTTAAGTAAAATTGATTGTGACAATTGCATTTGGATATATGAAAGGAGAACAGAGACCAAACCAGTGTATCTACATAAATACTCAGCACTTCAGTGGAACCACAGATACACTGGCATATTTTTCCTGGACAGTCAGATTGTTTGTTGGGCTTCCCTGTCACATCTCCAACACCTGAACTTTTGTATATATTCTAGCATGGGAAAAAAAAAGTTGAGAGAAGGAAATAGAAAGGAAATTAGGAAGGGGGCAAATAAAGTTTACCAGGGAATCCTAATGACATGAGGCGAAATCCACAGCCAGAGCTGGAAGATGGTGATTTTTTCAAAGCTTCTCAAGAATAGCAACCCCAGCAATTGCCTTGACCTGCTACTACAGGGAAAAGGTAGAAACATCCCCAATACTGAAGAAAGAACCAAAGCATTCCATATGTATTTCTGTTCTATATTTGGAGAAAATTCAGCTGTTGCAGTCTGCGATAACAAAATGCTTTTCATTCCAGCAGGGACTAAGGAAGATGCTCCAACAGCCACCCAACAAACAGCACCATGGTCCTCTTATCTAGCTCAAGCTTACAAACAAAAGGGATGTAACCAGATAACAAGCAGGTTTTAACCAAACTACAGCTGTGAACATATTCTAATGGGGACACTCAGGAAAGCCAGCAGTTTGCATCAAACTGCATGACCTGTATTTGCAGCTCTAATAAGCCCTAACTACAGCACTAACATTAAACCTGCCGTAAGGCCAAAAGTACAACTGTGATGCAATGACATCCCCAAATGCAGGTGCTTGCTGGAGCTCATATTATTAAAGCCCTGCTGCTGTTAGCTAAGCTCAGCCAAACAATTATACCTCTGTCAACACCAGAAGACTGCGTCAGGAAAGCAGTGTTACCAGTGAAGCCACCAATACCAATTTCCACAGCATCTGAATTTTCCTAGAAGCATCCAGGTTGGAACTCTTCCACTAATGAGAGCTAAAATAATATCCCAATGCTGAGCGAAGCGAAAAGATGAAGTGGGGTCTGATAACAGGAGGTCTGCAGAACAAAGATGCAGGTGGAAGGCCTCGGGTGGGGGAGCGCAAATTAAATGGCGCACCTGAATGCATCTGGGAGAGCATTTGGATACCTGAATGAAAAATACTGACCATAAAAAAATCTACTCCTGATGTTTAATAAGGCTTCCTGGCAACCTCGCCTGTAATACAAAACCATAAAAGAGTTTTAAAAAACAGCCTGAACTCTAAGATGAAATTCTTTTATAGTTAAGAAGTGCTGTTGAATCTATGTGTTCCTCTTCACTATGCAGTTTTCCTTGGCTGAAACCTGGGAGGGGAGGTTGGGGCAGGTTGAAGAGGGAAATCTCATTTCAAACCAAAGGCAAACAGTTGGCCTCACAGCCAAGAGCCAGACCAAGTTTCCACATCTTATGCAGAAGCTAGATTCAGATGGAGAATGAAGACTCAATCGTTGTCCCACCACAATAAACACTTCAAGAACCATCTACTAAAGGTCTGAGTGGAGATAGGAAGGGAGACACGGTCTGCAGTGCTCAGAGGCAAGTTTCTCGAACACAGTGGCTGCTTTCCATGGCTTATCTGCCTGCCTCTGGCAGAACATCCCAGCAAGAGAACAGGGGAAATCATACTCCTGCTAGCTGTGGGGTTTGGGCATGCCTTGTGTCTTGGCTTTTAATTGGTTTGGTTGGTTGATTTTTGTTTGGTTTGGGTTGTGTTTTTTTCCAAAGAAGATTAGAGATGGGGCTGGGAGCTATCTGGAGAGAGGCACAGAAGGCAGCCCTGGGCACACATGCAGTTCCTACGGAGATATGAGGATCTTCTTTGAGGCTGGTTTACCCCTTCGGGTGCCACTGGAGACTACCCTGGTGGCAGAGTACTGCTCATCTGCGAAGCCTCCCTCCACTCAGGATCCTGGCATTATCTCTGATTATCAGAATTTCTGAACCACAAGATAGATTTCCTGTCAGCATCCAAAAGGACTCCAGGAAGCCTCTTTCTGCATTATCCTGTTTGTGAAAGGAAGCACGAATACAAAGTGCATACAATAAATCACCCAGAAAAATACCACAATCCCTTTTAGATGTTCTGCCAAGCAAATAAGCCAAACGTTGGCATATTATAAGGAAAGAAAGACATTTTGTTATAGAGCAACCCATTTCATTACTGGAAAACTGGATTCCCTATTCTCTGTCCTGTAGGTATGGTTCGGCTACACAGCAAGAGGCTTCTGAGCAGAGATTACTTATTTAAAAGCAAGATAGCAAGGGCTAGTTGATTGTCCACAAAAAGCAGAAAACCTGAAACAATAAAACACCTTGACAAGGAAAACAAAACCAACAGTTTTCAGGAATTGTCCTGCTACTGACTTTGCACAGTCATTACATTTAAGTCCTCAAATAAACTTCAGAAGGTCTCGATTCACAGGCTTATCTTTTCAAGTACATAGGGAGGAAAGAAGGAAAAAAAAGAAGAAAGAAAGGAGTACACAACGGGTACCAAGAAAAGCTTTTTACTCTTTATTTTGGATCTTCCTCTCCTCACAAGTATGGTCAAGACCAGTATTCTGGAAGGCACTGTCAATCCTTCAGGAGAACCACAACGAGCTCAGTAGCAAGCAGAAGTACTTTGCTGAAAATGCTCTCCCAGACAAAAATACACTTTTAAATTAAAACTGAGGAACACCCACATCAACAAAACTAAAATGTGAATTCAAAGTTAAAACATTCAATGGCATGCAAGCATTTAGATATAAGGAATTCTTGCAGCTTCAGTACACTGCTGTGGGCATTCATCGGCAGGAACTAAATGGTGATGCAACTGCTCCCAGGATATTTTGGGAATGATTTGGGGAACTTCCATGTATTACTCCTATCAGCCTTACTATGGTGCAACAGGAGTGAAGACTGCAATCCTCCAATGTTCTGAAGAAAAGCTAGCAAGCTTAAGGTCTGCAGAAGGCAAAGCACCTCTGCAGTTGTGCTGCCACCCCAGGCTTCATCTTCAAGCTGTATCTTCTCCATTCTACCACACACTGGATCTATTCTGAAGTCCATACTGAACTGGCGTATAGCAAATATATTTAGATATGTGTAAGAGCATATTAGAATAACCCCTAACACTGGTATTTCAATATTTCTTTTTTTTTTAAGGTAACTAATAGCTTCCTTAATAGCTCCACTAGTAATGTCTAGACAACAGTACTGGATCTCTCTTCAGTTTTTCCATTAAGTAGCACAAAGTATTATACAGCATCAAACTACAGCAAAAGTGTATTTTTAGTGTCAAATCAGGAGTACAACATCCAGTTGAACTTATAAAGGGCAGAAAGGTTCTCTATACCCTAAACTTATTTGTCAGTGCTAAAGAGGATATTTATTTAGTTCTGGATTTTGAAGAGGAAGTAATAAATAAAAAAAATGCAACTCAGCTCCTACATCAATAACTCATCCCTTTATAGTCCCCAAAGCAAAAGGATGAACTGATGGCATTCAAGAATTAGCCTGTTCAAGATGTGAGACTTCGGGTGGAAAGAGACACTGCTTCAACTGCCTCATCGATGGAGCTATAAGCATCATTACAACACTTTTTCTTGTCTCTGTGCTTACTGTGTGACGTGCATCAGTCGTTCATCAGCAGCAACAACCCAGTAAACTAAGAAAGGATACGAAGATGAGAGTGGGGAAAGGAGAAGACAGGATGTAGCTCTCTTTACTGCACCACACAGGGGTTTATTAATAATGCTGAAACTTTGGCTTAGGCCTGCTGCTGATAAAAGGGAATACTGATACAGAACACCACCATTCTGCAGAAAGGGACTCCTCCTGGCTTGTCTGTGCAGAGGAAGGTTAACAATGTTAGTGAGTTATTCAGGAAGTAATGGATACCCTCTTGCCCTGAGCAAATTCCTTTTCAATAGCAGTAGTCATTTCCTAAGCAATACAACTCTATCAAGGTATAATGGCTACTATATTTACCTACAAGTCTCTATAACATTGGGATCTAATTTACTGCAGCGTAGAACACAGTTTACAAATCCTGCGATAGTAAAGTTGCTAGCAACAGGAATGAAATTCTACCTCGTATCAATTAGTTTGAAGGCTGGGTTTTAACATTCCTTTTTAAGAGTATAAAATGCATTCTCTCCAAATTAAAAAGACTCAAAGACTAATAAACTCCAGAGGCAGACTGCAAATACACCTATGAGAGGTAAGGAATCAACTTCACAAATACTGCACTGTGCACATTTTTTTTTAATATCCTTATTGTGACAGCTGCTTTATTTCTTCTTTTATTCAAGTAACATTCTTTCATTTGACCCTCTGAGAAAAATATTACCTAGACATTACCCAGAAGCCTTACATACCTAATGAAGACAAAATACCTGATTGCCTGAAATATGGCTTCAGCATGAGAAATGGCACAAGTATATAACCAGCAGAGAAGAAAGGAATGACTCCAGCTAATGAAGAGGTAACACCGGCAAACACTGAGTGACAGCTCCTGGGAAACAACAAAACTGAATTGCTAAGGACTTTAGTGGAACACAGCATCAACCTGTGATAAGTAAGGGTGGGTGGAAAGAGACCAAACACACGTGTCAGGGGACTGCGGATACTGCCATTACATAATGGTAGTAAGGAAATCCAGGCAAAACTGCCATTAACAGAACTAAAAGCAAAATACTTCAACAGGGGTATTGGCAGTTGTCAAACCACATAAAGGAACAGCAGCCTGTTCAAATGTAAAAGTCATTAATAAAGCATAAGACAAGAGGCATAAATAGATATATAGAGGAAGATTTCTAGAGGGCAGAAATGCTACTGGAAAAATTCAGTTATAGAATACAATATCCTCAACTTCAATTCACAGTGATCAGCAAAGGTCAGTTGTCAGGAAAGCAATTCTGCTTCTGATCTCATTCTGAGCAAAGCAGTCCTTAACCATACCTGTGCCGCCACCACCTAGCTGGATTATTCTCAGCCTGCACCAAACAGCTCCCTCAATCTGACTGGTTCCTCAGAGAATTATGAGCATAAGACAGTTTAGGAAAGCATAAGTATGTAAAGGCTAACTGCACTACTTGTTTCCTGTTTCATAAGACAGTCCATTCTTCAAAGCCTTTTTAGCGTATATATTTAATATGGGACTTCCAAGAAGACATGCAGATAGATACCTATATCTTTTAATAGGGCATTCTGCAGATCTCGCATGCACTGAGTACAGGAAACATCTCGAGTTTATAACATGGGATGTCCCAATGAGTGCAGATGTATTTCTTGGCACTTGTGTCAACTGGTATACTTGAATCTGTAAGATTCTGGTTCTCACAGGAGCAGACCAGCTATATATCTGGTCCTCAGCTGCAGTCTGTGGGCTCCAAACATACTGTGACCCTCAAACACCTTCAGCTGAGCTTGTATTAAGGCTGTTCAACCTTCCCTTCTTTTCCCAACACCCTACCATGACAAAAATACCGAAACAAACAAAAAACTCTAGTACTGTAAATTCAATTCTTATGCCTTTTCTGGAAAAATCAGGCTCTTCTGTTAGAGACTGACTGACTTCCCTACTCTTCCAGTCCCTAAGACAAACTGAATGAGTAGCAGCTTCCCTCACATTTGGTTTAGACAAGATGAATGGTATGGAGTAACTATGTCCATAGTCAACGTGTGCAGTTATTGTGCCCTAGGTCCTATGCAATAAATTCTCATCTGATCTTAATCCAGATTTAAGCTTTGAAGTGTAGCCATTCTATCTATTGCACACACTAGAGAAGCCACTTGCTCTGATAACAAAGCAACCAGTAACAACAATGTATTAAATTCCTCCCTGTTCCCAAGTTCCCAGAAAGTGACCAGAATGATCTTTTTTCACCCTTGTGTGACCTGAAGAATGCATGTTTCTTTTCAGATAAAGGCCCTGCTCCGGTTATCTAACGGTAATGTCACTACAAACTGGATTAGAGATGCCCAGAAACCTCAAAATATGTACATGGATAGTCAGCTGTAGCCTAATTCTAAGTCTAAAGGAAATTAAATGCTCCAAATTGTGCCTAATGTTGTTAAGTTTGCCCTTTAGGTAGGCTAGACCAGTAAGAACATATTATGCAGTGATTAGATTAATTCTTGAGTGGAATTCAGAGGGATGTCTCTATCTGTCTGTCGTGCCAGTATATTCCAAATTATTTCAGAGACTATTACTCTCTCCGTGCTCTGCTCCACAGCAGCAGCTGCTCATGAAATACAGCAGTTCTCTGTCTGGGGTGAAGTTGGCAGCAACTGGGGACAACACTGCTGTCAGAGTTCAGCTCCCAGTTCTGAAATGCCATTCTACTAGAAATACCAAAGAGCCTAAATCCGGCTACATATACGGCAGGATGTAAAATATCTCTATCTCAGCTTTCAGCAGAAAGCTCCGCAGTCTCATGACATTTACTCCTTTGGCCCCTGTCAGTCTTTCTTCAGACCCTGTAAAGGATTGGAGCTAGCTGCCATAAATGGTTGGAAAACAAGATGTTCCCCAAGCACTTCAAATTGAGGAGCACTGTTTTAGCTTAGGGATACCATGGCAAAGAGCCAGGGTGACAGGTGGCCCAGGAATGGAGATGACTATCAAACTGTGGCCAGCGTTAGCCACCGCTTTCCTCTTGACCTGTAAGAGAGGGCAGTCCGTGCTCTCCAGGTGTATCAGCAATAACAGATCAGAAAAAGCAAGGATGTGTCTGCTGGCAGCACTTGAAGTCTCTCCTCAATAAGCGAAGGAATTTCAACAGGTTTTATTACATACAGTTCTAATGGAAAACCTTTATTAAGCCTGGAAGCAAGCACAGCTCAGTGCTGCCGTGACACCAGAGTGCAGCTCATCGCAATCCACAGGCACCAAAAGAGTTAAAAAAGCAGATTCCTGCTAAAACTGCCAAAAGCTACAAACCTTCTCCTGTGTGGGAGGCAGCAGCAACTAAATTCACTCCCCACCAATTGGCTGGCCTGTGCAAAGCGAGGCAGGAAGAGACAGGTCATGGGGGACAGTTTCCCCCGCCCCGAAGTAAATAGCAGCACAGCATCTGCTCAGGTTTTCCCTTAAAATCAGTGAGACAGTTCTCTTCGTTTTATCACCACCCTCTCGAGACAGCAGCCTCTGACCTTTATCAGGAAGAGCACCCTTGTCCTCTAATCACAGACTTCCTGGAAAATGCAATCTAGCCAGCAATTAATACAGAATGGAGAAGAAAGAAAAAAAACAGCTCCATAACATCAAATTACTCCTGCAAGGTTTTTACATACACCCCCCACCAAAATGGCAGAAGAATTCAAGCATGTTCTCACAAGCCATCTCACTCCCACTAGCATTATTTAACAGTACTTATGAAAAACATTTCCTCACCTCTTCCCACCCAAAAAAACCTGCCCCCCCCCAGTCTTGTTTTGCAGATGTTGCCTGCAGCAGCATAGCTTCTTGCTGTGAAAGCTTCAACACAGGTGTGCAGAGCGTGACCTAGGCAGAATTACATGTGCTATTTCCACTGGGAAATCTAAGAGACTTATTAAGCCAGGACAGTGACGATTAATCTACTAATGGAATGAATCAAAAGTGTGTTCCTGGCCCTTTTCCTTTCACATCCCAAAGCCTCGGGGGAGCTGAAACCATCTGGCAAATGCCTGCTCCGAGCAACATTATGCTACTGCTGGAAATACCTCTCCCCTAATACTGAAAAGAATGAAACCATCTTCTATCCACCAGCTATTCTCGGGAGCAACTGCGTAGCTTGCTGAAGTCGTCTGCTTGCACGCAGCATCCTTCCCCAGCCAATGCAGGGCTGCTCACTCACCATGCAGGAGAAGCCAGCAGAACAGAACACGATCCCATTCATTTACTCAGGGTCCTGCTGAAGCTGCCGGCACGAGCGGGTATTCGGTGTAGTGCAGGCTGCACTCCCACAGCAGATCCCAACCACGAACAGGCAGAAGCACGCTCCCTGCCCTGCTGAATGCTCTCAGTCCTTTCTTCATGCAAGGGGAGTTGCAGGTAGGGGAGCAAGGAGGTGTTTGTTTATGTTGGCTTAAAAATAAATAAATAAATAAATAAATCCCTCTCCTCTAAGCACGCTCGAGATGGAGATCTGGCCAGAGAGCTTAAAGGGAAATCAGGATAGCGAACAGCTCCAAGGTTCATACATGATACATATTATTACTGTGAGACAGAGGGGAAGGACTGACTCAGAGATGCTGAACACCCCGCACCCTTTGAGTAATAAGCAAGCTCAGGAAGAAACAGCTATGAGGCAGCTGTCACAAAGAAAGGATCTCTGGCACTTGTAAGATCAGACAGGAACAGAGAAGCCTCCTATCTCACAATTTAGACATACAAAAAAAAGAGAAAAAGGCCCAAGACAACAGCAATCATAAAGCCATAGAATCATGTAGATGGCAACAACTGGCTTTTGACTGTCACAGGGAACATCAGTACAGGGCAGGAGAGACAAGGTCCTCCATGCTCAGAGGCAGCACAGAGCATGTTTAGACAAACATCCGTCAGGAATCGTCTAACTTGTTATTACAGACTCCTAGAAACAGGAACTCCAGCCCCCTGAATTACCATTCCAGTGCTTTATTACACTGAATCAGGAAAATATTGTTTTGCCCGTAACACTCAATTTAAGCCTTCCTTGATGCAAGTTAAGCTGCCTTCAGTGGACACAGCTAATGATCAATCCCCATCCTCCATCCTTTTCTACTATTTGGATTTTTTAAAACAAGAGAACAAGTTCAGTACTTCCCTCTTACAGCAGGCTCTCTAAGCCTCCTTTTCTTGCTCTTCCCTGGACTCTTTCCAGATTATGTCTTTATCTTTCCTAAAGCGGTGCTCCGCTCACTGTGCTGAGCTCTAAAGAATAACTGCCTTCTGCAGTTATGCAACACACCTGGAAATGCATTCCAGGTTTTCCAGATCACAGCTAAAGGCACCAACATACTTGGTTTGTTATGTGCTATTACCCCAAATCCTACCTTCAATATTACCGCATCAGCAACTGTTCTCCATTTTGTACTGCATATACAGTTACTTGTGTTAATTCAGCTCAGGCTTGGCTAATCTCAAATTGCTAGATTTCAGGCTGTTTCTGCAATGTACTGTGATCTTTGCCTGGAGAAGAGAAGGCTCAGGGGAGACCTTAAAACAGTCTTCCAAAGTTTAAAGGGGGGCTAACAGGAAATCTGGAGAGGGACATGTAGTGACAGGACAAGAGAGAATGGGTTTAAACTGACAGATGTATATTAGATATAAGGAAGAAATTCTTCCCTGTGAGGGTGCTGAGGCCCTGGCACAGGTTACCCAGAGAAGCTGTGGCTGCCCCATCCCTGGCAGTGTTCAAGGCCAGGTCAGACGGGGCTTGGAGCAACCTGCTCTAGTGGAAGGTGTCCTTGCCTTCATGGTGGAAGAGCTTTAAGGTCCCTTCCAACACAAACAATGGTATAGTTCTATGACCTTTTTGACATCTAATCCTATCTCCCAAAGGCTACCTTACCCCTGCACACACATGTATTCAACTGGCTATTTCATTACTGTGATGTTTGATGAATAGTACGGAGTAGCCACAGCAGCGCACATGAAGACCCCGTATCACGCATGAAGAGAAACGCAGGGCCAAATTACTCCAAATACGGTTTTCTAATGATGCTTAGCCCCTTCTTAATTTCACTTTTCTTTTACCTAGTTTATGTAAAGGTCATGCAGGACTAGATCCAAACCCAGCAGCTTTCTCCATCTGCCAGGCCTGCCACCATATCAGAGGGGAAAATTGATCTGGTATGATTGTTTCTTAAAAATTAGCAATATATGTCTGTTGTTGTCTTAATTTCCTTTCGTAAAGGATCTGACCATAAGCATCTGATCTTTTTCAGCATCTTGCCAGGTTTTGTAACCACACTAGTCAGTTAGTTGTATTTCTTGAGTTCTCCAGCCTCTTTTTTGGGAATGAAGGAGAAAAGAAAAAAGATGGAAGATATGTATTCACTCGCTCCATTCACTTACAAGCTGTGAGATTTCATGATCTGCAGAACACACACTGGAGACAACTGATCACTCTACGGGCCCGAGGGAGGCTGAACCCTCTTCCCCCTCTCTCCCCGCGGCCACGGTCAGAGCCTTAAGGCAGAAGAAGGCCACGGTAAGAGAACAGGCAGGAGCGGCGCCCGCCCCTCACCGCGCCTCGGGCCTGGCCCCAGCGCCGGGCGGGCGGGGCGGCTAGCGCTGGCTGTGCGCCGGCTGCCCTCTCCTGGCAGCCCGCCGTCAGAGCGGCACCCTGGCCCGGCACCGGGGCTGCCCCGCTCCTCCTCCACCCTTTTCTCCTCCTCCTTGTGTTCTTGTGCTTTTTGCTTTGTTTTCCTTCAGTTAAGCAGAACATCCTCGCCCGTGCAATGCCAGTGCAGCCCTCACCTGACAGCTTTAAAACCAGTTTGGTTTCAGGTTAGCTGTGCACACAACAACTTTCTCGCCCCATAAAACAGATCTCGTTGCCACAGGATGTTGTGGATGCCAAAGATTTAGGCAGGCTCAAAGACAATCTGAACAAATTAAATAAAGAAAAATATAACAGGTGACTTAAAAAGAAGATAATAATCTGCGGCCAGGAAATCCCAAAGCCACAGGATTGGTTCAAGAGTATGGGGATGGGGAAGTATCATCAAATTTTGGCGCTGTTCCCTCTGCTTTAAGTATGTGCTCTTAGACACTAAGCCAGAACACTGGAAGGCAGAGACCTCCTGTCTGACCAAGAGCAGCTGCTTTCATGCAATCGGTAGGACAGAACACCCATCAACAGGCTGCGTGTGCTCAACACCATTTGGTTTTGGTCCTCTGACCAACCGTTTCACAGACTACTTCAAATACACACGCCATGCTCTCTAGCACTCGTCATCATTTAGAAGGGGAAATCTAAAGATACTGTCCTTCTTGCCAAACCAACTAAGAGGCTTGGGAGTGTTCAAGACCCTTGCAGACATCGGGTAACACTTCAGCAAACAGTACCTCACAGGGGTAGAAGTGGTATCCTGGTCCTCTCCCAAGGATGACTCACATCTCCTCTCTTTAACCCCAAGCAGAGATGAGAAATTGCTTGAATTGGAGGGCTCAGACACGAAAGGAATTTGTATTACATCATCCAGCCCATTTCCTGCCAGTGTCTTACAACCCCAGAGCTTTAGCAGGACTATTCATCAGCAAGGTAATCGCTACTTCCCTTGAGAAGCTGTTTACAGGACTGAAGGAGCTTATTGTCAGGAAGTCTTCCCACGTATCTCAAATTGGATGCACTCCTCAACTTCTTCTCACACAACTTTTCTCCACGTGATTATTTTTTCCTCTCCATATTGAGCAACCATGACCAAGGCATGCAATGGTATGGAGCTTGCTAGAGGTGTTTACGGAGGAGTTCTGCAAGGAAATGATTCCCTGGTTTGTATGCAGAGAGGTTAGAAAGGCAGCAGACACAAGGGAAAAGGTAAATAAATACAGGTCCAGAGCCCTGTATATTTACCCTGTTTGCAAGGCTTGTGTCAACTGCAAGACAGTGTGCTTCCTGTATTATTTAAGGGGTTTGATGGTAGGAAATAAGCTGAACAGAAAGGAAAGGCGAGATCTGGGGGGATGTGGCCAATATAAGCACAGAGACTTGGTTCAGAGTGACATTTCAGAAAGCAGTTTTATAACAAGCTCAGCTATTTCGTGGAGTTACAGCTCCTTCTAATCACAATTCCTAAGTCCTTCCTGCAGTTTCTTAGAGATGCAGTCTGGCTTGAGAAAACAAGGAACCACTTCTTTGTGCTTCAAGTGATCAACCAGATGTCTTGCCAAGACAGCTCTGGATTCAGGGGAGAAGTATTGCTACATTAGTTTCCATGGATCTTATCTTTTGTCTTCCAACTCATCCTGATTGATTGGACTTCAGTCTGTAACCAACTCCTCCTTCAATTTTTTAGCTAAACACTCTGCTCTCTATTTTCCTTCCCAGATATCATGATTTACATTGCTTTTAACTTAACCCTCTCCACTCTCTCAACACTTTTTTTTTCCTTCTGAATGTGCTGAGTTATAAACAGTGTTAGATACAAGCCAATAAAGGGTTTCTCAAACTCCCCGCTCCTGCAGTGTTAAATGCCTTTCCATAACACATATGAACTACCCCGCATCCTTCACAGCGTGGGTGCTAAATGGTAACCCACCACCTTACCCCACTGGTTATCCCACTGCACAACCTCTCCGTGCAACTGCCTCACAGATGCTTTCCATCTCCTAAGTACATTGGACAGGTTTGCCCAGACCCCATTCTCTACCAGGAAGCTCATTACTTTCTATAAGACATTGCAGTTAGGTCAGTAACAGAATATCCCTTTTGTTTCTGTCTAGTATAGAGCGGAAACATTTCACTGCTCGCCTGAAGAGAGGCTGTGGAAGTCAGGAAGCAGTAGATCTAGCCATCTTAATCCTAGTTCACCTCATTTGAAACAGGAAGAAGACGTTTAGAAGTTTTCCTCTCATTAGCTTGCTCCCACCCCAAATCTGGGGGTTGTTTGCCTTCAAGCAGAGAGGCACTCATCAGAAGCACCAGGAATACTGAGTCTGGTCTTCTCCATTTTGTTTGGAGGATCTCAGCGGCTTCCTGATCTTTATCCTGGCTATTCATTCAAGAAGTAAGGTGTTAACGTCAAAGCTTTCCTAGAACCTCTCCGTCCCCCAGTTCAAGCACTTGTATTAAATACATTCTAGACAAACCAAAAGCATAGGCAACAACCAAACCAAAACCCCACAAATAACCCTCCCTTTTAGCTCCTGAAAAACTCAACACTTTGCCACAATCTCACACGTTACCAAAGCAGTTAGCACACATATTACAGGGTTTATGTGCATGGTCAGTTACAAGCAGGAAAACAAATCAAAAACCAAGATGCTTTTCAGGAACAGTAATAACAGATTTAAACTCTTGAGACAGGGAGTCTTTGTTCCAAGACTGACAATACGGCACTGGAAAGAGAGTGTGGCTGGTGCTATCATGGTACAAATAAAAAACAACCAAGTGGCCAATCGATTTTCCTCAAGAAAGTGACTTTTTATTTGTTTTATGACAAGAGCATCTCAGCCTGTTAATACTAAAACAAGAGGGTTTTGTGGATATCCTAAACCATGCTGCTGCTGAAGTTCCCAATATCCCCAAATTCACACTTCATCCACATGATGGAGAAGAGGAATTTAGGTGAAGGAGCCTCAGACCACACAGAGGACAGGACAGAGGTTTGCCCCTTTGAACTCTCTGCTGAGATCCCCACTGCTCACTGCAGAGAGACCACCAGCAGGAGCAGTGCCTCTGTGCAGGCAGCTCCAACAGGAAGCCCGGTGACCTGCTGTCCTGCCTCCCCACGGGAGCTCACACACACCCTTCACATCTCAGGATGAAGGGCTTCCTTGCCCAGCTCCCCATGTCAGGAGGGACTAAGCAAAGAAAACAAACAGGGGAAAAAAAGCAACAGGGGAGGTTTCCTGTTCTCACAGACTGCCACCACCAAAGTTCAGTTTATCCAGACCAGCTTGTAGCCCTTGGGAGAGGAGTGCACACAGACACCATGCCCCGACAGATATTCCAAAGCAGCAAGCGAGTGAAGACCCAGGGGAACAGGCTGACAATTGGAGAGGATTTAACAGCATTTCACCTTAAGCTTGAACTCAAACCAAAGGGATAGTGATAAAGCTGTTCCTACCAGTTGCCATGGGCACCCACACTACCTTGTATTGCAGTCTCATCTACATACAAGAGAACAACAGGTCAAGCCTGGCGAGTGCTCAGATGGAAAACCAGCCACCGAAATTAAGCTGTTGAAGGAAATGTCACTTGTGACGGGTAACAGTGTTTCCACCACATTAGTACCAAGCCAATGGCCCAGTTTGATTTAAGAATTATACTCACGCAAGTACAAGCTTTTAAAAGAGGCTTCAAACCAATATCCTAACCCGTTGTGATAGCTGAGAATCACTTTCCGTAACAGAAGAGGTGTAATAGCTCAAACATCCTGACCGAGTTCTGGTGCGTGCAATTACCTCTCTCTCCTCTTCTCTTCCTTTCAGCAGCAGCTAAACAAGGTGTTCTTGACCATTTTGCTTCCTGTTGGGGCACAAAATTACTCTGTGCAGCTGCCAAATTCTGCCACAGAAGTGACAGTATTCAGCACTCAAATAAATTTCAGATATCATGTCGAATACGTTTGGACATGAAAAGCACTAGAGCTGTATGACATAGGCCTTGGTTTTATATAAAATGAGCTGGCATAGCTAGCATGGAATAGCCTTCTGGAAGTATTTATTCTTGATGAGTCTGTCTGTAGGTAAAAGTTACATCAGTATAGCTGTAACAGTCATCTTCCATGCTGAGAGCAACTCACAGTACCTCAGAGCTGTTTGTCACAGCTTGGGAAATGAAGCAAGGAAGTCTTGGTTCACTGCCTTTTAGGCAGGCGCTCGTGTTACTAAAAATGAAACACCGTTTTGTTGGCAGGCCCAACAGAGGGATAAAGAACTGAACAGTCCCCAGAGAATAAGCTGTCCTCACCAAAAGACTTGGTTCTCTTCTTGCTTAACAATGTTACACTAACGCTTCCCTTATTTTCCCTTTACTGTCCCTGTTATCAGCCTACCTCTGGGGAAAAGGAGGGGCATCCTGCCATTCCTGTATGTGCATTAGACATCCACAGAGCATACCTTGAATTCTGGAGAACAGTCCCAGAGAACTCTCCAACTCCTTACATGGCTGTAACATAGACCCAGTAATACACACTGCAACACAAAACCTTCTCTTTTCAGGCAAGCATACACCATAATGACCTAGCACGTGTTCCCCAGGCCCTCCCACCCCAAGAAGTCCACTAAGCCAGCACTCTGGCAGGGCAGGTGAGGCATGACACAACAACCTAAAGTTCTGGGTTATCATAAGGTAATCACACAATACCAGAATTAAGAGGAACAGTCTCAGCATGAACCCACCTTATTTGTCTCAGTGCTGCTGCCCATGTGTGATGATGACAGAATGCTTAAATATTTGGGAAAGGATACAGAATAAACTTCATGCTGTAGACCTAAGCAGTCCCAAATAGCCAAAGTGAGGACTCAAACCAATCACGTATTTCCACTAGCAGGAAGAAAAAAACCCTACGATAATCTGGAACATCTGGGCATGATTTAACCACTAGAGGGTGTAAAAACAGCATAGTGAAAGGTTTGCAGCCAGCAATTAAACGGCATTTAGAGCTTGAAGGAGTGAATTAAAAGGACATACAAAGAAGTGAAGGAGTAGGATGCTATGTAAGGTGAAAGAGAGGGCAAGTTATAGCCACAGAATTTCTAGCAGGACTACTGTGGCTACACAGCCCTAAAAATAAAGATCTGCTTTGCTATTTCTGCTAAGGAAAACGTTGTGGTAAAAAGCACAAGCATTTTACAATCAAGAACAGCAATGGGAAAGAACAAAACAAAGATTTACACTCAACCAGGTTAAATTCAGATCCTAATCTGAGGAAATCAGACATAATTGCTCCTGCATGTCATAACTACTTTGTTACAAGCTCAAGATCACTGCACGTATTCCCACACCACTTCCTTCCTCCCTCCCCAGAGCAGAAAGGCAGGTGATGGAACAGCCATTGCTGTCTCCCACACCAGCCCGAGTGTGTGGCAACAGAAGACTTCTTTCCCTGTTATCATGTTAAAGGCTCCCTATCAAATTAGCTAAAAGCTTTGAAACCTCATTAGTGAAAACCAGACCTGAATTTAAGCTGCTTCAAGGCCAAAAGCAAGACAAAAGGACAAACACCACAGATCAAGACATTACCAAAAAGGGGGGGGGAAGCCAAAAAGATTTTTTACAAGTATTTGCTAAAATGAAAACACACAAATTAAACTGAAATCTCCCTAAAGCTACCTGTCATCTGAAATACATATGCACACTTGCTAATATACATTACTTCTATGTTCACCCATACACAGCCCTCCAAGGCTGCCCAGGCTGTAATTCTCATTTCACACCCTAGCTGTTGTAGAGCTTCCTGTGTCCATCTCCACTGATCTGGTGACCTGCCAGCAACAGAAGCCCTGGGCTTTCAAATCAGAAGAGTTATTAAGGGACGAGAAGGAGGAAAACTGTGAAGCAGGAAATGCTGGTGGTCACCAAAATGAAACACCTGAAAACACCCGTAAATAGTTAGGTACAGTGAAGGGCAAAATTGGGTGCAGAGGTTGCCACCAGGATGGAAAAGCTGAAAGCAGGTAAGAACTGCTTTAAGGATCTGGGACTGGCTCTGCCTCTCAACCCAGCATATCTTAGCCTGGGTAGAGTAGGAACCCAACTCTCACAACATCTCAGTGTGTAATATTTATTCATGCTAGTTACCAGTTTAATGTATCCCAGTAGACATTCTGAATAATTTCCTCCTATGTAGAAACCCAGACGTGTTACAAGCACCAAAGATTTGAGCTCTTCAATTGCTGAGGCTGCACTATGCTGCACTTCCTTCATAAAAACATCTCCCATTAAGCTGTTGATACATATACTCAGGCCTCATCAAGATACAATGAAAATCACTGCCTTTATATAGCAGTACCTGAGAGTATTGAAGAATTTGATTCTGGTTTTGTTATTTGCTCATTTCTGAAATGTGCTGCATTATTGGTTTTCTGTGCATATTAATTTCCTGTTACACTGGTTCATACTCTGCTTTGCATTAGCACAGCAGAACCCTAAAAAAACCCACTTCATTCTAAGAAGGGAGATTTAATGTGTGGCAGTTGTACCTTACAACCCATTAAATTTCATTTGTTCCAAAGCATCTCCTCCTTCTGACACACAAATTCATCAACTGGGATTTCTCCATCTTGTGCTAGGAGGCAAGAGAATGCTTACAGATGTAACACAATGAACAGTGTGATTTTTACTGCTGTAGGGGAACATCCTGAATAAGAGCAAGGGGCAGGGGCCCTGCAGGACTTGAAAGGAAGGCAAGACAAGTTCACAGATACTAGAAACAATCCAATGGGACGTGTCACTCCCTAACTCCACCAGCAAAGCAGACTCTCACAAAAACTCAGTGCTGGTTTGCTCCCCAGATGCTGGAAATACAGCAGTATGTATAATACAGGGCCAAGTATGCACTGGCACTGAACATGTACATTCACTAACACTGAGGAGATAGAGTGGGAGCTTATGACAGTGATTTTAAGTTATGACATTTTTAAGAATAAAGAATTTCGTGAGCTGTTGGTAATGTAGATCATGTTTAACCCCTTACCAGGCACATTGCCACATACTGGCTGGAGGCCATAAAAAAGGTTCAGCTTACCACATATATCTCTGCAAGCATTCCACAACAGAACAAAAACCATTTCCACTCGATAATAAGACAGCCAGGAAGCTGTTGGACAAAACACCCATAAATGCACAGAGACACACACACACACACACACATTTACTGCAATCAGACTCTTACTTGATTGTCTCTTGCTGGGTATCCATGATAACCTGAAGTCAGAGGCTCGTTCTGCAAGACAAGAAAACAAAGAGTGAATGTAGGGGTTACAAGGAAGAGAAACCAAGGAATTATGTGTCTGTCTTGACTCAGGCAAAAACAAGAACCTGCATGAAATGGGGGAAGGATGAGCTAAGATTAAACCATTCTGCTAACTTCCTATTTTCCATGTAAGCCAATACACCTAAATTAACTTTCAACTGCAGGTGCCAAACTGTGCAGAAAGGAAAAGAATAAAAGAAAAAAGCCATAAAATAAGCATAAGCTAATCCTGCCTTACCCTCTGTAATTTCAGTGATGCATAATATTCGTAATTGTCCAAAGAATTCTTATATGCAAACTTCATTTACCATCATGAACACTGAACAAAACAGAACATAAAATTACAGAAACTACCACCCACCTTGCCCAATCTTGAAGAAACGTTTCCCTAAACACTAGCCATAGCATGTAATTTTCTCCTTTTCAAAACTGTACTAATAGCTTAACACGAACTTAAAAAGCAGTCAGCGTATCTTCAAACACCCCAGTAAGCCCAGGCAATATGTTGCACACTCCCAATAGGCGATCAGTGCTCTAAACTTGCTTATTTCACCCCACCAGGGTCTTCGAGCCAACATGTTTTGTGCTACTGGCAGCCCCATCACACTGTTCTGTGGGGATTTATGAACCTCCAACACTTCTGGAATCTCTCCATGAAATTCCCAGACCTGTCTCTATTTTAGCAGTGCAGTGGGGATTATGGTAACACACTTCACGATACTTCCCGAATGTTTATTTCGGTCTCTTAATTTATTTTCTGTTACTCTCCCTCCAACACTTCCTACTTGAAACAGGGAGAGGGCACTCACACATGCCCTGTGCACGCATCTGTCTCTCTCTGGGTGGAGGATAAACTAAACTAGACCAAGCCTGTATCAATTTCACCCTGGTACCCGTACATTCACAAGCAACTCCTGGCAGAATGCTAGGAGGAGGAAAGGCAGTAGCCACCCTCCACAATCAGCTTTTAAGTCTGCTCCTATCTGTTGTTATGACTTGTGAGGAGGAACTCCAAAGGCAGCCATGCACTTTCCCCAGCAACTCTTGGGGAATCAGGGGTAGAGAAGAAGGCCAAAGGGGAAGACCCTAACAAAACACAGCAAAACAATTTGAATTGTCAAAAACAAAGATATTCTGGGCACGAAGCTGACAGATGTGTGATCACCGTCAGCAAGAGGTTTTGTTGAGATATTTTAAGTTTTGAGCTGGGATATTTGGGTTTAACAGGCCAGCTCCCACCAGAAGGAAGCCTTCTGCCCTGTACAGGGCCTATGGTCGCTGGCACAATTTTACAGTTTATACAGGAACACTTCAAACACAACTTCTGCTAAAAAGCAAGGTGCTAACATTTCAATACAGAGACTAGCAATGCTATTATAAGTTTGTATTCATCCTCCCTCTCTTCCTCTTTACCTCAAACCTGCCCAGGGGATTCTCCATGGAAACTTGTCGGGAAACATCCAGCCTCTCAGGGTCTCACACTAAAGCTACAGTAACACACACAGTATGAGAGCTTCAAGGACAACAAAACTTCTGGCAGCCAATTCTGGGGGATTAACAGTAATTAATTAGGTTGACCACCCCGTGAGTACATTCTTCTCAAACACTACTAGCCAGCAAGCAGGTAAAGCAGAAGTAATACAGAAAGAGAAGGAACGACAGAGAAGCTGGAAGAAGCAAGCGGAAACTGACAGCTACAGCACCATCCAAAGCATTTGGGTTTTAACTATGAATGAAATTAAGAACCAAGCAACATCATGATGAAAAGGCAGGCTAGTACTTCCCTCCCTCAGTGTAACTACATATTGTAAGTTCTGTGATTGTGTCTCTCACAGGCTATAGTCTACCAACTTGTATCCAAGTGCCATAAATGTTCACTTTGTATCAGGAGATACAGTATTCTCCCAAAAGACCATTCCAGGTACTCTGTTAACAGTACTAGTTCACAGCACCTGCAAGGTCACTACCTCAGGCATGCTCATGCGGCAGTCTGTCTCAACACCTTGGAAAACAGAAAGGTTTCCACACAGAAAACAATGAATACATGGAGAATTTGCCCCTAGAGAAAACAAGCTTAAAGTTATCATGAAGAAAGGAAAATAAATCGTTATTTTGAGGATAATGTTCTTCACATCAGGGACTGTTACTATGAGGCTGTAGCAGAAGAGAGACAAAACAGAACCTTGTGGGATTTCCTAAAGTCAAAGAACTTAAATGCCCAGAAACCATGTCTACAAACAGAATGGTTTCACCATAGAAGTAAATAGCAAGAGTAAGAAAAGGAAGAGAAAGACAGTTATAGAGATGTGAGGGCAGTTGACTCTATGGAAGAGAAAGAAACAAAGATGTGGAGGAAAAAAAAAAAAACAACCCACCAAACCCCACAGCTAGCAATTTGCACTTTGTTTTTGCAAGACAAATCCCACAAATCACAGACTAAAAACGTTTGAGGGGTATGGTTGCATAAGAAGGCAAAAGAAGAGGTGAAAGAAGGTTAGATTAGGAAAGCTAGAGTTTGGAGAAAGCAGAGGTTAGAAAGAGGGAAGCAGCTGGAGCACTAAGGTCATAAAAAGGCCAAAGATATCTCTGCTTCTCATATAGCAATGCCACCACCAAGTACTGAACCCTTTACAAAATCCCCGCTGTGCGTATCATTGCTCTAATTGAACTTAACTCTCCAAGAGAAGGCAGGAAGCGCCTAGGGAAACCGTCTCTCGCCAATAATCTCCAGTGCTGCCAATTTTACAGGTCACTAATGGTGAATCCAGGGCCTGCTGCATGATTATTCCATACAGAGTTTGCTTTTGTTGAAAACTAAACAGAGCAAGAAGTAAAAGTGATAAACTCCTGCAACTGGAACAGGACAGTCAAGCAACGTCCAGGCAGAAAACCCCTGTTGGTTAGCGGGTGACCTAAGGCAGCAGAGACTGGGGATACAGCTCAACCTCCTCCTCTGCATCCACACACACAAAACTAATCTTACAAAATGGAAGTAAAAAAAGAGAGAGAGAGGGAATGTTTGACACATAAATACCCTGCCAACAAACATGGAGTGCTCCTGCCTTCAGGCAGCAGCCTGGTGGGAGAAGGATTCCCCAGATAACTCCATCTCTCTTGCAACTCCCTCCTGACAATTACATTTCTCTTTCAATACCAACACGAGACCAGATATTGGTAAAGAAATTGAGTCAGGCAGTGCTAGCCTGCAAAATCAAATCAAACTGACACTGGGATGTTTCATTACTTTGTTTACCACGGAAAAGCATTTCTCAGGTACTTGCAATTTGCTTTAGAGTGGGAAGAAAAAAAAAGCCCTAGAAGCTAATACAGTACATCAGCTTTCTGCAACACATATTGTGATTTTATTCAAACCATGCTGACGATCTTACACATGGGTTTCTACACTTCCATAGGATCTGTGAGCACTGTGGCTGTACCTCAGCAACAGTCTCTGTGCCAGCCAACTGGTTTTAACAGGATGAAAGTCACAACTCAGTCGAATCCATGAAGCCTATAACCCTATCTCTTCCCTTCAAATTTCCCCCCCTTTAATTCCCCAGCCTTGCTAACACAAGTTCTTTTCCATTGACATCTGCAATAGTAATATTTAACACAACTGCAAGCCACGGGTACAAGGCAAACACAGTACAGCCATTTGCAGATGACTGAAGGAGATGCTCCTGCACTAGCAGAACAGCCAGGCTTTGGGGGTCATTGGGTTTTTTGACACCTCTCAACTTGATAGATCTTAAAAGTTGCTGAATTAGATGCATCTGGAAAACGTGAGGAACTGTCAAGAAACCAGCACACCATTAAGAAGTGATCAGTTCTGCAGGTGCTATTAACTTAGGAAAGGCCGCAGAGGACTGCGGTAGAGTGAGTCCTCTGTAGGAAATGTCACAGCTGTAACATAATGGAAGGTCTGGAAGTCCTTCTTAAAAGTAAGTTTTAGCTTAAAGAGGCAGTAATTTTCCTTGACCTAACTTGACCCCAGAACAAATTAATCTTACATCACAGACTCACCACTTTGCCAGACACAACAATTAGAGAGGCCTGATTAGCAACTGTTTCTTGACAGCCAAACTAAACCTAAAGCCCACAGATTAAAACTTTGCTGGTAGGAACTGTTATCTTAGTGAGTTCATCCGTATTTCCCCAGCCAGAGAATCAATTCCTGCCACATCCAAGCTTCAACTTTAAGTGTCGCTTCCTTTCGGTTGCAAAGATAACCTCGGAAACATGACCGAGCAATCTCTTCCCTGGATCTGCACTGTGCCTGCTCTCCGGACAATGCTGGAACAGTGGAGTGAAGTCAATGCAATTATTCTGAGTTTCACAACTGCCTCCTAGGTTCTGAGCAACAGCAGCAAAACCAACACAAAACCAGCTCATTGGCCTCTCTCTGGCTGCCCCCAAGAGTTCCTGGCAGCACAGCAGCCAGGACAGAAGTGGCGAGGGAGACCCCCAGCTTCAGAAACCCCCACACTACACAGAGCAACGACGCAAAAGCAACAAGAAAACATTTGTTCCTCCTGAGAGCGAAATGGGATTTTGAAGTGGTGAGATAGCACAAGCTACACATTTACCAGACACTTGTGCTACACAGAGAGAAGTCACTTTTCTAGAACGCAGAGAATAAGATGTTAGAAACCAAAACAACAACAAAAAAAGAAAGCTGAACACTGGCAACTAAACTATTAATCTGAAAGTGACAGCTGAGAAAAAGTAAAGCTTGTGAGCCAGACAAAAATCCCAGCACTGTTCACCGCAGCCCAGGCATTTCACCATCTTTGCTGCTTTACTCCTTGCAGAGCAGGAAGACAGAAAGCCTGTGCTGGGCAAGGGGGGGCTTGAAAAAGGCTTTTTAGTGTTTTAACTGTGGCAGAGCACAAGCAAAACTGTAAATGCCTTGACCTTGTTATCAGTTACCAAGAAAACAGGTAATTCTTCATTGGACCCTTACATGCACAAATTACTGCATATAAGCAAAAAGGAAATATAGAATCATAGAAATATCTGTTCCTTTGTCTAAGTGTGTGATGCATTCAATCTGGCTTCTCAACTGCGTGTGCCATCTCCCTACCCCAAATTGTCTGTGGATAAAATTAATGGGAAAAGCAGCGTGTAAGGGTGAATTACCGATTATTAATGAAAAACTGAACTAAAGTAGTTTTTAAATGGATGTTAATGTCACCCTTCTCCCTTGATACTTACCCTAATTTGATATATAGCTCTTGCTAATCACTCTGCAGTTCCAATAACTGCATCTATAGTGTGGGACAAATCCCTTCAGCCGTCTTCGTTTTCAATTAAACTTGCTTCTCAGCTTTTGGCCAGTTTCCAGATGCACAAACGTCATCTAGCAAAGGACTTCCATTTATTTGCTTCCTTTGTCAGTGTCCTGAAATCAACAACCTCTGCCGTTTTGTGGATGCAAGTAAATGGAATTATATTTTACTTATTACCCGTCCTTTCGGGGGGTTTTTAAGTTGTGTTTGGGGACTAAAGGCCTCAAATTTTGACGAAAGGCGGCACACCAAGTGTGCTGCATGCCACTGCCCTTCATGGCTGGGAAGACTCATGCTGGCTAGCACTGCCCTGGCTTCCCATACACACCCAAATCACTAAGGACACTTCCTGAGGGAGGGAAAACCGGAGGTGCTGCTGCTAACACGGTGCTCTAACCACACGGGGCCTGATGCTGGCAGCTGCCCCCCGGAGAGCAGAAGAGCACCCACGGGCTCCCTGCTTCAGGGCCTGGCGGAGGCTGGGATGCAGGCCCATCCGGCCCCTCTTCCTTCCTGGAATTCTGGCCCAGTTGCTGCAGTAATGGCAGCCTCCGGCCTGCCCTCCCCTCCCCAGGTTTCTCCTTCTAAAAAAACCCTTGTTTTCAGCTCCTGCCAGTCTGATGTTGGACAGATAGGACAGGAGACCTCCAGGCCGTGACCCCGCTGCCTTGCACGGCCCCCTAATGGGGTTCCCCACCTCCAGCCCCACAGCACAAGGGGGTCCTCACAGCAGCCTCAAGGCTTTGCAAGCCCACAGCTCTCCAGAGCTCCACCCCGTAGTATCCTGCAGCCCCAGGCAGCCCATCACCTGCCTTTGAGCCTGCAGGCTCCTCTCCACCATCACTGAAGAGCAGGGGCCCAGCCAAGAGGGAGGCCAGGCCTGCCAGAGGCCTCCCCGGGCGGGAAGCCCAGTGACACAGTAAAGACAAGAAAGGAGGGTGATGTCAGATTAATAAAAATAGCCGCCTGCCCCGACCACAGCTTGAATAGTTTGGGAGCAATTAGCTAAGCAAGCCCACGAGGTGGCCAGCACGAGGGAACAGGACAAGTCAGTGGGAGGCTGCATCCCTGTCAAAGAGGGAGCACCCTGGTGGGGCTGCCCAAACGTGTCTGTGCAATTTTCCATGATTGAAATACATCTTAACTCCAACCTTACAGCAACTTCTGTTCTGCAAAACCCTGTATATACTACAGGAATAATAACTGGTTGGTATAGCAGTAGCTGCAGAATGGAATACACACAAATACACATCTGACCAAACCATGCAGATTGAAACTTTCGGGTCTGCAATAAGTTTACTCAGGGTTTAAGCAGACAGCGTCCATATGAAGCTATAATTCAGATATCTCATTTTGCAGAAAGGAAGGGGACTTTCATACACAGAAATCACTTCCACAGCCAAAACAGAAGAGCTAAAATTGAAGTATTTTACAGAGATTTGGTATAAGAAGAAGTAACGGAAGTAGCTTTCTGGAGGTCAGAAGCAGCTTTCTACCAACAGGCTTTTTTTTGTTTTCCAGATAAGCCAAAGGGTGTTTTCAACTTCTCAAAGATGTAAGATTTCACTAATTTGTGTAATTTAAATGTACAAAACAAAAACATACAGTTTTATTTTGGACTACATACGGCAGCGTCCTCATACTGCTCTGGGCATACAGGAAATACAGCCTGCTTTTCGTGGTCCATGACCTAGGCTGGCAATAATAGATCCAGTGTGAGTTAAAGCCGCTGGGAATACTGTGCACAGTGTGACATCTGTGATCGAGCAAATGCAAGGACACTCTGCATGCACAGAAGCCAACAGCACAGAATATTGATTTCCCTCCTCTTTTACCAGGCAGAAGCATTTTAAATGGCAGCTCATCTTCACTTCCACCCTTCCTCAACAGGACAGGGTTCGTAACAAGGCTTTAAAATCCAGCACCGGGGGCACCTCTGGATGCCGTAATTGTTATATGGGGCTGAAGAAGCATTTCACATGTAACTTATGCTAAGCCACTCATTATAAAGCAACATGCTCATAGCATAAAAAGCCAGCTTGCTCAAACAGGACAACTGCAAGCTTTCACACAGTGGAGTACAGAGTTCTGCCTTAGTGGATGGCTTCATTGCTCCTGCTGTCTTGAAAACCAGACTGGAGAACATGGAAGAGAATAAGGTGAGGGAGATGACAGACCACAGATCCAGAAGCAGAGTCAGTTTATCAGAAGCTTTGTGGCTGATTTTAAAGACATTCAGAGGCTGTTGCTCTCAGGCGAAAAGGAAAGAAGAGTACCCCTAATTTTGAGAAGGAAATTATAGTTGTTCTATTACCTGCAGAAGAAAAAGCTGAAACCAGTTTGTTAGGTGGGTGTGAAGAGGCTGTGATAGAAAATTAAACCTGCCTTGTTTTTAGGGAAACGGGCACAAAAAAGAGGTACAACAGTACACAATTCAGACAAAAATCTTGCTGTATACCAAGTGCTGCAGGCAAGTAGGTGCGAGAGACATTTTCTGTGCCCTGGACACGCTGGCCTGATTGCATAAGCTGCCCTAGATAGTTACAGAAATTATTTTCCCAGGTTCGCATTGCAAACCAGCTTTCCTTTCCCCAGAGACATAATTTCTTCGAGCAGTCTAGCCAAATGCAGTTCCATCTCCAGGGCACTGTAAGTGCTCAAAGCCAGCCTGAGAAAGGATTGAAGCGAAGCGGGTAGGCTGATGGGACAGAGCCATAATGGCAAAGGGTTAAAAAGCCCGGAGGAAGGAGAGAGCACAGGGCTTGGGGCACAGGGTGAAGAAAAGGCAGGCTTCAGGAGTGCCTCGGCAGCCAAGGCTGTTTCTGATTAAGCCAGCAGGATTGTGGAGCTGCACAGGAAGCGCCGGGGGGGCTAAGGGTCTCACTGCCGCCATCCCAAACACACTAGAAATCTTTGTGTTCCAGCAGCACCATCTGGAAACAGTTAGAGAGAAACAACTCCCAGGCCTCCCCTCCCAAAATAATGAAAAAAGAATAAATCCACTCTTAAGACCATTAAGCCTGGCCTCTCCATCCCCCTCCTGGAAAGCTCCTCTCCCTGCAAGAGTGGGGAACAAAAGGGTGTCTATAAAAGGGAAAGAAACCCCCTTGAGTGCTGCGAGGGCGACCTGCACAGAGTGGCAGCTCTCTCAGCTCACAAGGGGCATCCCAACGTGGCATCACAAGGGACAGAGAAGGACTGAACCCTCTGTCTCTTGGGCACACTGCTTCAGAAGCAGCCCTCATGATAGAGCATTCAGTGCACTAACTCCGCATGGTAAGAACAACGAGGGGAAAACATGGATGGCAAGTCATTCTGAAGTTAGAACAGCCCCAAATGGGAGCTGTGCATGCTGGGGGCTCACCCTGAATTTTGCCCTCTTGAAAGCTCTCATTTGTGTGCTATGTATGAACACATGGATGCAAGAGAATCCACTCCAGCAGAGATGAATATTCCAGTCACAGGCAAGAGACTTAATTCCATTCTTAAGATGACGGAAAGACCATGATGTGAAGCACATCGGCATGGTGATGCTCCCCTACTGCCTCAAAGGTACCAAGAGTCAGAAGGGCAACAGAGTCCGATACAGGCATTTCCAACCACCGAAGGGCTCTTTTCAGTAAGGCCTGGGACAGCCCGTTAGTGCCTCAGCACATGTCCTGGAGACAAAGAGGGTGTCTGTTTCCAAAATGCTACTCACTAGTGTTTTAAAAGGGAAAAGGAAAGGTCATGACTGTTGAGTTTTACCGGAGTAAATCCCTGTGTAACAGTTTTTAAGAGAGGTACTCCCGTTGCAAGGGTTGTTATCTCCACAAGGAAGTAAAGCCTGCAGGGTTTTTACCCTTCCCTCCTTGCCTTTACCTTTATTCACCTCTCCCACACACATCAGTATTTTTCAGGGGTTTTCTTCTAATTACACATCCAAGCACTACACACTTGCCTATAAAGATGTAAAAACATATCAAAACAAAATCAAAGCTAACCTTTCAACATCCCAATTAAGCAATTACACGTGGAAAATAACACAAGTGATTCCTGCTAGAACACAATGCCATTCCACTACAGAAAGCACACCTTTGCTCTTCTTCTTACACCCACCCTGTAACTGAGTGCCACCTCTTTATGGGCCACAGACAGTCTGGATGGGATGTGACCACGTGCTAAGGCAATTCATAAAGATAAGTCTTAAAATAACAGGCTTTCTCAGCCATTAACCAAGGACTCTTTGGAATCCACTTCTGTTACACAAACCTCCTTGCTGTTCCTGCAAAGCTAACTATTGCTAAACATGACTGTCCCGAGATGCCAGTGTGGTAGCTGTGGTCACACTTCTCTACTAAGTATATGGAAAGAAAGAAATCCTACCTAAGCTATCAGAAACACTCACCCTACACAAGCTGCTCAATATGGCACGTTATAGCCGATGTCCCAACCTAGCCAAATAACTTATGCTGGAGGTATATGAAGCATCCCAGTGCAGCCCATGGTCACAGCCAGAAAGGGGTTAAAAGAAGGAGGAAAGGAGCACTAATCAAAGAATCTCCTTCCCTCCCAAAGGAGGAACACCTCCTGTGTGGAACAGTTTTGAGAGAAGTTTCAGTATGTGCTTTGTTTTGGAATTGTAAGAGAAAGGAAGAAAGACCTGCCCTTCATTTGGAAGGCTGCATCCAAAAACTCAGGGGAGCTAGGAAGATTCAAAACAAACCACCCAACCCCGCTATGGGGTCAAAACTAGGCATTTACAGTAAGTTACTGTTTCAATTTCATTGCACGGAGAAGCAAGCCAAAGCCACTCCAAAGGTGTTTCTAAGAAAGACCGTGTTACTGTGGAGAGCAAAATTATCCAGCGAGATATCTCTGGTCTGAACTCCAGTTTGGCCCATACGGGAGCGCTAGCCCTGCTTATAAGGGGAAAGTGGTTTTCTGCTGCCTGTGTTCTACTCTTACGGGCCAAGAACTTTATATATTAATGGAAAAATAAGTGAGACACTGCCAGCAGTCTCAGACATTGGATACTCTTATACTACTGTACATTCTGTGTTTAAATATGGCCATCAACCACAAAAATAAGCCTGCAATTAAAAAGTAAAAGATCGTGCCTATGAAAGGTCAAGACACATGCCAGGGATCTTCTGTGGTGCCTGCAGCATTAAAGCAGCAGGCTGCTGCACATCAGGCACATAGGAGGCTGTGAGACATGAGTTTGCCAAGCAGGCAGGAGACACAGTTCTCTCCTGCAGCATCCCACAAGCCTGTGATACCTTTCTCTCTTTTTACCAGCTTTAGGTTTAGTTATATCCCAGAAGTCCTAAAAAACACCAGATGACCTCCTGACAGAGCCTCAGTTCCACCCTATTGTCTTTAGGGATAGTCTGAAGCCTCTGGAAGAAAAAGACACACACACACACAAATTCACCCCCAGGGTATCTCAAAACCCCTGGATTGCACATTCCTGCCAGCACCACACAAAAGCAAAGTCCCCTCCTTCCCTGCCGGCAAGACAATGTAATAATCAAGGCACAATACCAGTGGTGGAACTGACCAAAACTAGTTCCCTGCAGATTTGTGTCCTCTGCCCCACCCTGCCCCCCCCTCCCCTCCCCCAGCTGGCTTCCCGTCCCAGCCTCCCGCAGCTATAACCACAGACCCCCTCACCACGTCCCCTGCCATGGTCCCACGGGGCAGAATGGAGCACACACCCCAGCACAGCCAGACAGTCCATCCTGCTGCTCCATATGGAGTAATACACAAGCTCTGACCGCCCTGCCCTCTGTGGGCACTTCTCTGCATCTCTTGCCCATCATCACCCCATCACCCTTTTCCACAAAGCTTTCCAGAAGGCAATAACATTAAAATTCTAACAATTTTTAAAAGCTTTTGAAATTACCACTCGGTTTGGAAGCATGCACGTGTGGGAAGGGATTGTCACAGCACATTCACCTAAAGCTTTTTCCTTCACAAATCTAAAAACCTCTGCATGCAATCCCTGGAGACTTCTTCGCATCAAGAAGTTCCATTTCCCTCCCTCAGCCTACAGATGAAATGCAGAACAGAGATCTAAAAACACTCGGCTCCTGAAATTACAGCATCGTGTATCTTCTTATGTGGCACATTCAGACGAAGGAAACAAAAAAGGGAGCCACCCTCCCACTGAACATGAAAACATCTTAAATTAGGTACAGAGAAACTGGCAGTATAGCAAACTCCTGAACTGGAGCAGACCAAAGGCACTGTGGCAAAGAGCATATGAGAGAGAGCCAGTCAAAGCATCAAACCATGCCAAGGCACCACTTGCCTTTTTTGTTTCATTTCTCAAGGTTTCTTTGTAAATACAGCCAACATTCTTATTCAAAGGTCTAGACATTTGCAGCCCTATAAATTCAGTTCTACTTGCTCCCTCCTTCTGCAAAAAACTGCTGGGCCCAGGTATAAAGAGATTAAAACTGAACATCCTTGGGCTACAGAGTGATACAAACCTTCTAAGAGCATGGGTTTTGCAGTCAGGTTAAGCCAACCTCAAAAATCCCACTACCAACAAAGGGAATTGCCCTGTTTTCTTCCCCTCTTGCTCCCAAGTGTGCATCCCTTACTCACGTCCTGCATGCACTGTAGGGATCACAGAAGAACACTACAAGTCAGATCAGCTTGCTCATCCTCCTGGAAACTAATCCATCAAAAAGGAGAAGGATTAGCTTCATGAACAAAGGTGGGCACTACAGGCCACGTAATCCCAAACACCTGTACGCTGGAGGGTGCAGGACCACATGGTCGGTATCAGGGAGAAGGCAGGGCTCCTCTTTCAACAAAGGCATAGTTTTAGGACAGCTTAAACCAGTGGTGAAACTGCAACAACATGAGCTTTGCTGCCAAGCTTCCTTCTAGTCCTTGACATCTGTGCCTTTCAGAGCCTTCTACACAGGCATCTTTAACACTGCTTTAAAATTCAGCTTTTACTCCCTCAGAGAACAGATCATAACATCCCCAATCCTGTATAACCTAACCAGATATGGGTGGTGTTTGCTCATACTTTTCTCCTTTTTTCATCCCTCAGAGCAGGGAGCAATTCAAGACTGCTGCTGCTCTATGAATGACTGTAGCTGCTTAAGTGAGCTTTCATGATCGAAGGGATGCTTTATAGTTAGTAGCTGTAAGTATCCAAAACCAAGATGCCATACTTCACCTGTTAATTATTTACAGAGTTGTGAGAATGCACAAGGGAAAAGGTATTTTTATCAATGAAATCTACCCACACTTGGTAGCTAATTTTCAGATCAGTAACTGGGGAGCGCCTACAAACACAGACGTTAATACGTTTTTCCCACAATTTCCAGAAAAAAAGCACTGCTCTTCACTACATGCTCATACACCACCATCACAAAGAGACGTCAAGGATTTGACAAGACCAGCTGCACAACTACTGGCTGACGCTTGCTCTGCAGAGGATGCTCGTGGTAAGATGAAGCATGTAGAAGACTTCACTATTAAGATGTGCAAAGTACGCATGTTCTGTCATCAGAGCTATCTGTATTTCAGAAATGTTCCTGGTTCTCATCTTGATGCTGCTCATGCAAGAGCTTTTCCTAAAGAGGACAGGAAAAACAAACATTTCATTTATATTAGTGACACTGCTTAATGCATTACAAGCACCCAAACTATGACCACAAGGAGATAACACTGTGTGTATATAAAATACACATCTGTGCACATATATTAAACACTATCTATATATGAGCCTGACCAAAACTGAAATATAATAGACCAAAAATCAAGTCTTAAGGCACCAACACTACCACCTGCAGTGTATAAATGTCTGTTAAAATGAAGCCTGTAATCATCCCATGTGAAAAACTGAACATCCCAAATCCTATCCAGTATGAAGACAGCATTGCATCAGTCAGAGTTGGTAGAGAGATAGCACTGGTGCCTGGAGGATTACTTGCAGCTTCAAAGGAGCAGCAGAACGGAAACAAAAACTAAAAGATATTGGAATTTCACACAGATGCAGCTGCTGCATGGGAAAGCTGTTATCAGCTGCACAAAAAGGCACCGTACAGATTCAGGACAGGAGGGTTGAACACATGCAAATCACGGATTGAATGAGATAGCTTCTCTCCCCCACTGCTCTTCAATCAGATCAGGAGGATGAGGGAAAGAGCTGGAAATCTGCTACTTTCTGGAAGCAGTCAGAAACCTCCTGGGGGGAAGAAAAGAAGAGGGAGGGAAGAAGAACAAGTTTTCCCTTTCTCCTGCTGCCATTACTAAAGCCAAAACAGGTATAAATGAGAAGCTCAAAAACTTGAGATCTCTACTCTACAAAGATACTTTGAAATCACAGAGCCCCAGACTCTGGCAATGCCAGTTCTATCTCTCCCCTGCATCCCAGAAGCCATGTATTACAATAAGCCTTAGCTTCTCCACTGACTACACGTAGAGCTTGCCATTCATGAGTCCCAGTCCACCAGCTTTTGTATTTATTTCTGGAGGGGCTGAATGCTTTTACCCACTGGAAAAATCACATTTGCAAGCCCTGTGTGCTAATAGGAAAGCCTCACAGACTGCCTCTCAGTTGCTGCATGAACACCACTGCAGGCTTCACACCTTTGCAACTTGTTGTCTCTTACTCATACAACTTTAAAAGCAATAAGAGCAAGCTTGTTTCAGACATCTCCATCTTCTCTGTTGACAGGGAATACTACACCTCTCTCCATTCCAGCTTGATGAAGGACAAAACAGGCATCTTGACCTTGTTCCCTTCCTTCTAGCCTTTTTGATGCAATAACCAGTCAATGCTCGTGGACATATGCAATGATCTAGGCTTTCCTAGGGTTTATTTTGCTTCTCTCTCCATTGAATCACTTCAAGTCTCCTCTGCTGCTTGCTGCAGAGAAGCCACAGCAAGCAGCACTGCAGCCACCATTTCAGAGGTAACAGCATACTTAACAGCATACTGCTTCAGGTATGAGTCAAAGGAAGGGAAAAAAGGACAGCACATCCTTCCTCTCGGTTGTCCATCACAGCCACACACAGCAAACTGAGGACAGGAAGATAAGCGGTGACTCTGAAAGACTTTGTCTTTGGCTGAGGGGATAACCTTCAGCAGGAAAAGCTTTGCACTGGCCAGCAGAGGTGCACCCCTCCAGCATCCAGCATTTGCACTGGTGTGAAAGGACTGGGTTTCTCTCTGGAAGGGAACTTCGTTTTTTTCCAGTCTCTGCAAGGCTCCATGGACCCCTTAGCACTTTATCAAACACTAAAATCCCAGAGGGCTGTAACAGCACAGGATTTAAATGAAAAAACGGGGGGGAAAAAAGGCAGCCAGCCCCTGCCACTTTGTACTCAATCACTTACATACCACCTACAGAAATCAGGTTTTGAGGGAAATCACTGGTCACGATTCTGATTATTACCCCTATTTGCTCCTCAGATACACCAGGTTTTAAGTATCAACATACTATCAAACAAAAACTCAACCCATTATCAAGGCCGATTTATTCATCAAAAATCACCAGAAGGAGATTCTGCACAAAGAGGACGACACAAAGGAAGAGCTGATTTACATGATCCAATTAGAGGTGAAAAAACACTCACTCCTCTGTGTAGCCAGGAGGACCTGAAACTCCATCCGATCCTGTCAACCGGGACTAGAGAGCACTCTGGTCAAAGGGAGTTTCCCCAGGGACCAGCCACCTGCTGTAATTGCTTAAAAGAGAAAATAGAGAGGAACAAAGCAGAGGATCAACACAATGAAGGTGGTACCAAGCGCACACCCAGAAGTTCTTGCACGGAGAAGTGATCATCTCCTCCAAAAGTATAACATGTGTCTTACAGCTTTTATGTACTGTGATAATGTGAACAGTAGAAATCTTTTAAACACTTACGAAAATTAGCAAGACTAAAATCACAGGCAAATAGGGAATGATTTCCATTAGACCAATAAAGGAAACATTTCCTCTCAGAAAACATGAAACATGATTGCTTTTTAGCACAACAACCCCTGAAAACTTGGGATGCAGAAAAGAGAACCTCAAACTGTGCATAAAAAAAATAAGGATGTGATTTGCAGAGAAATCCATGCCACGAAGACGAAATACAGATAGGGTACAATACCAGATACCACACATGGAGAGAGAATAGAAAAAGATGAGGACCTGGGAGCCCAGGCAGTCTTCAGCATGGCTGCAAGGCAGAACCAGATATAGACACGCAAACCTGCCAACAACCCTTCCAGCAGCAAAAAGGCTGGTGCCCACCTACGCTGCGGATGGTAAGACTGCAGGGCAACCCAGCCTCACCGCCCTGCCGCTACACAGCTCCCCAGCCCTGAACACACAGCGTGCAGGGTGCCTCTGGGGCTGGTGCAGCAACGAATTCATCACCAGGTGCTGGCAGCATGCCTCACACAGAGAATTCAATAGGAACAGCAGGCCGAGGAGGAGTGAATAATTCAGGCACTCTGCTCGTTTACACGGTGTTGAGGAAAGACGAAGCCAGCTCGCATCACCTTCAGCCATCCTGCATGCTTACACGTGGGGTCCAAATAGGAAACTAGTAGCACACTTGTGGGAAAGCCCCACGCTACCTGGGAATGCCGCCAGCTTGCCGAACTGTGCCATGCTGGCAGGAGCTGGCAAACCCTGCCTGCCCTTGCCACCACGGGAGCAGAGAGCTGACTGGCTACACAGCCCTGCTTGTTCCCCTCACACACAGCTCCCTGTGTCCCGCCGGGAAGGAAAAGCCACTGGGAGGGTCATGTGCTCTCCATCAGCCCAGCTCCCAAAGCTTAAAGCAGAAGAGGATGTAGGCTAATCTCCTGCAGGCACCACTTTGCCCTAGGAAAGGCTGATGTTAGATTAGTATATTAAAAATAGGGAAAGCTGCAAAGGGAGGGGGAAAAAAGGGATAAGGGAAGACAATAAAAACGTGTCGGGGATATGAAAAATGTCAGCCTTCAAAGCGACAGGCTCACTGACTCAACATTGCATCATGCAACAGAGGAAACAGCTTTTGGAAAAAGCTGGCTGTGCCCATCAGTAGTGTCTGCCGATGACCAGGAGCACACAGAAACAGTGGGAAGAGTCTCTGCCTCTGTCACCCGTACTGAGAACAGACACTGATTACAACCCAACACGCTCCAGAAACACAATTTATCTTGACACCACTGGGAATGGGAACACCTCAAGAAAGTATCTCTGGATTTCTTTCTTCCCTTTTCCCCAAAATCACATGTAATGCTGAAACTGCTCTGCCATGCTTCAAGTCTCAAAGCTAGAAGAGACCTGGCAGATCAACCTGACCTTCTGGGTGCTCCCATATTTAAGGAATGCCACCCCCAGCACATGCTGCAACATGGCAAAAATGCTGCCATCACGTAATGAGCGTGTTCCCTCCTCCTCCAGCCCAGCAGCCTGCTTTGCCCCAAAACCAGGTACCCCACATTATCCCACCAGCCAGAACAAAAGCACACTGCATCAGCCAGGGCATGAATAAACAGCAGTTACAGCAGCCGATGGCAAAGTGCAGAGCCTCGCTGCATACCAGGCGGCTGCTAACAGCACTGAGTCAGTCAGTCTTCACCATGAGAAGCACTACCCATCATTTCTGCTCTCCAGGACTTTCCAACAGATTGATTTGGAACCGAGGACTTACAAGGTGGCAGCACCAGCACTGTCGAGTGACCACTCCCTGGGCATCGTGCTCCAGCTTGTGGACACACTCAAGCAAACAGCATGTACAATGGCACTGTACAAGGCAAAGCAGATGGAGGTAGATCAGGTCCACTGTGCTCAGCAGGAGCCCCAGGGGAAAAAAAAGAGAAAAAAAAAGAAAAAGAAACCTCTCATTTGCTACCTACTCCTTTTCCTGCACAGGCAGACGGACAGGGCAAGGCATCTTAAGCACAGATGTCTGTCCCATTACATATCTCCCTGGGGCCTGCCAGGACTTAGACTGTGGTTCAGCAGACAAAGAATCCCAAAATTGAACATGAAGACCCAAGTAAATCCTCACAAGCCTGGGCTGCAGCCACAGCTTCTTTATCCTCGCTGCATCTCTAATGCTTTTAAGCATTTTTGGCACTCTGCTGACTGTCACAAAGGTAATGTTTGGAATGTACAAATCTGCACCCAAAAAAAAACCAACTGCGGAGAGAAAACCTTAACTATACTTCAGCTGAATACAAACTTAGCACATGGCATATTTAGATCAAGCCTTTTGACACTTCAGATCATACTGTACAAACACCTGCAAATGAGCAGCTCTTCCTCTGTAAACAGAAGTGGGATGAGAGAGGGAGGAGAAGAGTTTGAAGTCCCTCTCAGTCTTAAATCTCTCATTCCTTTTAACAAACAGGAATTACTGCACCATTAGATTTAGCAGCAGTACTTAAAGACAAATCAGATTTGGCAAGAGGAAAATTAAGCTATTGACTCCTGACATTTGCAACTTTGAGTGTATTAGACCAGCTACTCCATTTATATTTAGTACACCAGTGAAGAAAGCAGCAGTCTCTAATTAAACAGACACAGAGTAATCTTTATCTAAGGATCAAACACACCAGAAACCTTCCCCTTCCTGGTGCCACAGCTCCCTGGGAAGCCAGGCTCTCACAGGCTACGGAAGCCATCTCAACCGCATGAGTCACTGCTGCTATCCCAATGGGGCACGATACAGAGGGCAGTTGCAAGCAGCTGCTGGGACACCAACAAAAACAAGGGAGAAAAATTCAGACAACGTCCAGATCTTGCCTGCTCCAAAAGGCAAATGCTTCTTCTCACTTCTCTCTTGGTCTGACCACAAGCATCCTCCCCCAGGCTCCCTAGGCCTGTCTCCCCATCAAAGGGGACTATCATTTTTGCTTCACTGACACTGATAGACTCCAGAAGCTGGAAGAAACACATGTGATGTGCCTCCCGCTGGCCAGAGAGGGCCTCATGGAAGAGCTCCTGTGCAGAAACATCTCAGGCCATTTCCTAGCACAAGGGAAAAGAAAAGCAGCACAAATTGGAGAGGACAGAGGGTTGTGATTTGGGGGTGCAGGGCTCTGTCAAAGCAGGGTTTGGGATCCCTGGATTTTTGCAGAAGCAGCAGACTTGCAGCTCTCACCTACTTTCCCAACTCAAATCTTTCAAGGAATTTGTTTATTTCCTACAAGCTCCTCTCTATAAAGTGTTTCCTGCTTTCTCTCACTTTTGCACTGGGCATAAACAGTACAGGCAGTGCTTGAGCACACACTGCCTAAATTCAGTGGAAAAAAGATGTGATTTCCCTTTAGCTTTAAACTCTGAAAACCATGAAAAGATGGCATCTGCCACGTAACCATACAACGCCCGCAGGTAGACAGGGATATACACAGGGGTCCATCATAAAATGGACCATGTCGGCCTTCTACTGACACAGCAGCACCTGAGAACCAGCAAAGCACCTTGAAACAAAACTGACCTCAGTTTTTATAACCAACCCTTCTCACTCCAAGAAAATTGGAGCTATTTTACATCACGACCTTCAACCTACAGGAAGCAGCCAAGAGCCGAGAAGGAATATTTAGAGAGAGGAAGCAGCTGGAAAGGGGCCAGATGAGTATCTTCAACGTGTATGAAGTTTTCCATCTCCCCGTTTCAGTTCCTGGCCCACCTCAGAGTCACTGAGCAGCGCTGTGCTGAGCCCAGCTGCAAATGAGAACCTCAACCCCCAGGCTCCCATTGACAATCAAAGGAAGGGCGGGAATCTCTCAGTGAGCCTGCCCAGGAGGTGCAAACACAGAATATTTGGCCAAACCTCATTACAGGGCATCTCCGGCCTTTCTCTCCTCACCATGACAGCCCATCCACCAGTCACACAGCTCATCAGCACGCAGTCAGCCTCCTGTCCCCCCCCTGCACACTCCCCAGCATGCAGCAGTAATTGCCTTTCCTATTAGCCCACAGCGACAACAGCTGCCATGGCAACCAGCAATGATTTTAATAAGTTGGGTCTGGTTTCAAGGGCAGCACGCGCGTGCCGGCACACGAGGGAAGAGGGCCTGCTGCCAGCTACACAGCCAGGGCTGAAAACATGGGTTAATGGGAGAAACCCCACAGACCAACACAGGTTTATCCCCCTCCTCTGCAGGAGGGAAGGGCAACTGCTCATCCCTCAAGCAGTGTGGATGGGAGAGAGGTCAACAGCTACGTGGTGGCACTAAACACGCAAAGGGCTCTGTCACTGCCCAAGTGACAAAAGCGATGTGCAGCTGCACTGTGGGTACAGCGTGCCGTGTCAACGTACACAGTGCTGGACATCTCTCAGCACCAGAGAGACAGGAACAGCAAGCACTTGATGCCACCTTCCTTCCTGAAGAGACAGCAGAGGCAACTCAGCTTCTTCAATAGCTTTTCCTTCTACACTACTACCAGAGTCTACTCTCAGGTCATTCCCTGAGTCTCCTGGGCTCCAGAAAGTCAACATGCAGTTACTGGTTTAAGAAACAAAAAAGATCAGTATTAAGGAGAAAAGTTTTGCCATCATTGTTGTGCACACACACTGAGAAAAATACTGCTGATTTACTGGTTTACTTCAGCCCCTCAGCATCTGAGGTCACCTGTCATGGCCTCAGCTACTAATATATGGGGAGACATGGAAAAGACGTGGAAAGATATGGACCTCTTCGAGAGGATGCAGAAGGCCACAGAAATGATCAGAGAGATGTAGCCGCTCTTCTGTGAGGAAAGGCTGAGGGAATTGTGGTTATTCAGCCTGGAGAAGACTCGACACTGATGACATCTTAGAGCAGCCTTGCAGTACTTAAACAGAGCCTATAAGAAAGATGGAGAGAGACCTTTTAGCAGGCCGTGTTGCAATAGGATGAGGGGTGATGGTTTCAAACTACAAGAAGGGAGATTCAGGCTCCACGCAAGGAAGAAATCCTTACACTGCAGGTGGTGAAACACTGGCACAGGGTGCCCAGAGAGGTGGTGGACGCTCCATCCCTGGAGACATTCAAGGCCAGGCTTGATGTGGTTCTGGGCAACATGGCCTAGTTGAAGGTTTCCCTGCTCACTGCAGGGGGGTGGACTAGATGAGCTTTGAAGGTCCTTTACAACTCAAACTATTCTATGTTTCTATCCAAGCACCTTCCCTCCTCCCAAGCGCACCCCCAGGCAGGACCTTCTTGGCACGTGCACCCTTCCAGCATACCACAGCCCCCCTGGACTCCCCAACTCCCCAGGTAGCAGCTGGTGCGCTGTGTCCCTTGATCCCAGCACCACAGCACTGAGGTCAGGCCTGCAATACCTCAGGCTAACCTGCACATCAATGTCAATTACCCTGGAAGATGCAATTGTTGCACACCCAGAGCAAAGTTTAACAGATTAACTACTCCATAAAGCAGGATCCAAAAAGCACACCCTTCTAAGAATAAACAGGGGGTTCACAACTGATACCCTTGTTTTAAACATGACCTAGCAGGCAGATAGGCGCAACACCCACCACAGTGGAGGCGGATGAATTTAGTGATACTCCTTCTCTTTGTCATTACTCATTTTCTATGAGATCATGAAAAAGAAACTCAGAACCAAATGGAGAGCGGAGGGAAAGGATCACTTCTTTCAGAAGCTGTTTACTATCAGGTCAGCTTAGCCTCGAGGTAAGGTTTCACACCACACACCCCAAAATAGAGAGTCACTACGCAGGGGCTGTGTCTACTGTAGATGCACCATGGACACAAGCTTTTGTGACCCAGAGCAAAGGGGTGTTACCAGACCAACCTACATCAGGTGGCCTGACACTGCTTAACCCAGCAGTACTGATAAAACATTTGCAGAGCATGAACTTAATACTTCTTTTTTTCTTTTTCCTCCCCAAAAGCCTGTAGAAGGTTTGGTTTAATCAGCTGTTGGTCATCCACTCATCAGCTGCTACAGAGGAACAGTTTCTGCTATGCAAACTGCACAACCATCTACAAATTCCATGTAAAACTTGAAGCAAACAGACAAGAGCAGCAAGCATGGCATGGTAAAGCCCAAATTTCCAAATGGGCTGCGAGGCTAAACCTATAGAATCACCCCAGTCTCACAAGCTACAGACACTCACGGGAGAGAATACTGTACAACCTATTCCACCACACCACCTATTTTTCACAAGCCTAAAGAAAATACGAAACATCTCTAACAACAGAATGCAGATCCATATATCTATTTACTTTTAAGTGAATTTTGGTGCTGTAGAAAGATGATGTGGTTATGTTAAAATATTGCAGAGCCTACCTTCTGTTAACGTAGCAAGTTGACGCTGCATAAGATGGTAGGAGCATGCAGCTCACCATGCATTCCCAACACCCTCCAAGAACCACCCTTAGAAAGAAGGGGCAGCAACTGAGTAAGGAAGCCACCCAGTTGAAACTAAGGGAAGAAGGATGGCCCACTGAACCCACCAGTGCTCCAAGATTTCTGCTCCTCCATAGGTAGCCTGGTAGAGACATTTCATTCCTCTGTGCATTACCCTGCACCACGCTTTTCTTCCTAACATGAATGCTATGCAATTCAATGCATTAGGAATTAAGAAGGGCTCAAATCCACGATAACGGAGGGTAGGCTAAAGGATGCATGGATATTTAACTGCTAAAAACAACGGATTAAATCTATGAACAAGAACTAAAGAGATTTGTTTTAATTCCTGTAATGCTATCTGCCCTGAACAAACTCTTTGGATACATCAGTCTCTGGCTAGCCCACACATGACAAAAACACCTCATGCTACCTAACTCACTAGAGTGACAGCCACACCGAAAACAGTGGAAGAAAAACATTGCTGTGATCCTTCTCTGTTCCCTTCATCTGACACCAGAGCTGTGATTGTGAATCTCTCCCCCAAGCAATAGTACTACTTCATTTTGCTCTACATCCTCCCTTTCCAAGCAGTACGTAAAAATGATGTTCCATCCTTGCCAGACTCATTGCTGCCCAGGGGGGTTAAACACAGCAGCAATGAATTGACCAGCCTTGTTAATTTAATTCAGCTACATGGGAAATCTGTAAACAGAAGCAGAAGCCATAACAATACTATCAGAGGGCTCTAAACACAGCACTGTATAATTTGCTCTTGGTTATTACTGCTAACCATGCAAGGAAGAAGAAATTTTCCTACCAGACATTTTATATCTTTACTGTTTAAATTCTTCCAACTAAAAGGAAAGTTTCCTACAGGCACATTGGGGTTTTTTCTACCCTTCATGCATAGCATGCTGAATTAGCTTTTGAGAAAACACATTTCCAGCAACTCCAACCTGGGGTAAACTTAACATTAGATGGTGGTCAAAGTCCCCCTCAAGCCACAGGGAAGGCAGCACCATCCTGAAACAGAGCAGCCTTTGGGAGATAAGTGGTACCATGTCCTGTCCTCCTTTCCCACTGCCATGTCCACAGTACACTTGTTCAAATGTAGCCCATACAAAGTTCAAATTTCAAATTCAGTTTTTTCTAGCATCTTCTTGGAAACAGTGGCCTCCATGACAAACACTATGCCATCTATAGATAAGAAGATTGTTCGGAGAATGAAGCTAACCATCCAAGTGAAGTTAACCAACCAACAGCCTTGGCACCCCAGGGAAATCCACACAAGACAGAAAAACACTTACCTAGGAAGTAAGATTAAGTGACCTATTAAGAAGTTCTCCACTATTTTGTGTGACTGTATTCATCATCAAAATCCTGCCCAGGAAGTCAGAGGCAGAGAAAGCCTTACAATGGTAGGAATTCACCCATGGAACGAGAACAATGACACACACGTTTACCCCTGCCCAAAGGGCCCAGAGGTTTAGGGACTGCCTTTAAAATCATATTCTGGAAACAAAAGCAAAACTTGCTAATCCCAGAATCAACCAGACAGATCTACAAACCTCTGAACCTTAACTACAAAGTCCCAAGAATTCAGGCATCAAGAAATTGGTGACCTAGAATGAGAAACTGCTCAGGAGAATGGACATAAAAATTGTACGTCAGACTAACCCTGAAGTTCAAGTAAGCCACCCAAGCCAAACAACACACTTGATCCCACTGTGTCATCAAGGCTTTGTCCACTATACTACACCTTTTCCAGAGTATTGCATCATTTCTTTATCAAGCACCAAATCCAAGAGAAGCATCCCCACATAATACTTTACAATAGATACGGCAGCCCAAGTATAGAGATTTTATGCTCATAGACAAACACAGACCACAGAGTTACAAAGGAGCTTGCTAACGCCTTGTCAGCAACGGTGACAAAATAGCTGAGACCAAGCATCCTGCAAAACTTCAGTCACCTCAGAAAACTTCAGTCATCTCCTGCTACACCTTCCAAAAGCTGGCCAGGGGCAAAAGCACTACTTCAGGCAGCCTGCCACCACATTCTGAAAGGAGTGGACCACTCTTCCCAACTCACCTGCAATCCCCACACCAACAAATACTAAAACCCAAAAGAAACACTTTTATCATAGGATGAACCAGACTTTGTGAAGCAGCATCCATTCCCTACCTACATGTTAAAATACACAGACGTGGCTAGTCTTTTCCCTATACATACAGATACCTCTGATTTTCAGATGCCAGCATGATAAGGAAGGAGAACCAAGCCACCAAAGGCAAAAAATAGAAGCTGGTATAGAAAGGATGGAACAAACACAGAAAGAATAAATGCTGCATCAAATGCTGCACTGCAAAGCAAGCCAATCTCCATATCAAACTCCAGCAGAGCTGCCAAACCCTGCCCCATGAAACTACCAAGACTGTGAACTACTTCTATGGTAAATGCCTGCAGTAATCATGGGTTCCAAGAACGAGACAAACACCAAGCTTGAAAAAAACCCAACTCAAAAACTATCTTCCTGTTTTCACTGGAAAGGTCATGCCTATTTAAGGAAACCTTCCCAAGCAACATGGACATGCTCCATCTACATCCATCAACTAACAGCCCAGAGTTAAGTGTAATCACTCATCAAAGAATTCCCAGTCCTTAAAGAAATCATGGTTCAAGCTGCAAATCCAACCCATGCTCCTCCTGATATGCAAAGCAGTCACAAGTACCTTATACCACTCAAGATGAAAACATCAACTCACTGATCAGCATAGGAGAAATCCTTATTCACCCCTTTAAGCTTAGGAGGAGAACAAACACACACACACACACACACGGAGTCTCACAGCACCTCAATCCATTATAATCAACACATTCCCCATGGGAAACACCCATCCCCAGGAGAACCTATACAATGGTCACAGTTGGGCTGAAAGAGATGGGCTCAGATATGTTCTCAACCCCATAATTAAAGAAGTTTCAGGATACCACACGAAGCATCAAGAATTCTGAATGGTGCGAATTTGTGGTTTATGGACAGAGAAAAGTTATTTTTTCTGAATCTGCATTATTTGGCACTGACCACATGATGCCCTTGTTGAAAGAAGACAGAAGAGATCAGGCAAGGTGGTAAAATGAAGCAAGCCTTTCCTGGAACGATGCAATCAGTGGACATAGGCACACACAAAATAAAACAACCCAGACCTAATTACAAGTATCCTTTCAATTTCCTGCCACAGCCACACACAGACATATGAATATATATATATATATATATACACACATATGACAGAGAGACACACATCAGATACTTGGTCAGACAACATATAGTCAAATCCTAGTCTCAGTCCCATTCACCACATCCAAGTCCACCAGAATAGTTCAGTTCTTGCCCAAGACTAACTCACAGGTCAGAACTGGGCACTGGAAGAAGGGATGGACAGATGTGCTGGTTTTGGCTGGGATTGAATTAGTTTTCTTCATAGAGTAGCTAGGATGGGGCTACGTTTGAGATTTGTGCTGCAAACAGTGTTGATAATACAGAGATGTTTCAGTTACTGCTGACCAGTGCTTACACAGAGTCAAGGCCTTTTCTGCTCCGCACAACACCCCACCAGCAAACAGGCTAGGGGTGCACTGGAAGCTGGGAAGGGACACAGCTGACCCAGCTGATCCAAGGCATATTCCATACCGTATGACATCATGCTCAGTGTATAAAGCTGGGGGAAGAAAAAGGAAGGAGGGACGTTTGGAGTGATGGTGTTTGTCTTTCCAAGTAACCGTTATTGGGTGATGGAGCCCTGCTTTCCTGGAGATGGCTGAACACCTGCCTGCCAACAGGCAATAGTGAATTAATTCCTTGTTTTGCTTTGCCTGCATGCACAGGTTTTGCTTTAAACTGTCTTTATCCCAAAAGTTTTTCCACTTCTACTCTTCTGATTCTCTCCTCCATCCCAACAGGAAGAACAGGATATCTAAGTGAGCAAGCAACTCTGTGGTGCTTCATTGTTGGCTGAGAGTGAACACAACAGATGGAATCACTAGAAAGAGTTAAGTCCCAGTGTAAACCTCTTCATTTGAAAACCAAATCCACAGTTGGTCCATTTCCGTTTTAATTCATCTTCTCCTATTGTCTGAAGCTTTCTCCAGCCCACAGTTGATGTTCAGCCACCACACAGACAGCACTGTTCACCTTCTGCTGAATCCATCCCACCCTGGCAAGCCATAGCTGTGCCTCCACTGTGTTTGTGACTGTGACCTCTCAGCCCAGTTCTCACAACATGAGGTATGTGGCTTGCAGATCACCACTCTTAGGGAAATCTGACCAGCCCAAGAAGTTTCCAGGAAGAACTCAGGTATAAAGTTAATTCAGAGAAAAAGCTTTTGGATCCCACGGGTGACACTACCAGGTGCCAGGTAGTGGCACTGGATTCATGTGAACACTTGGGAAGCCTCCAGCCTCATCTCCTCCCCTCGTTTCAAGGCAACAAGAGTTCCTTGAACACACACAGAGACACAAAGGTGGCATTGCCAGGTTGGTGTTTATCTTCCCTTGGGAGAAGGCAGCGGGCTGGATTGTTTTATCCTTCCCTACAACTTTACACTACTTCCACTGCTGTAGTCTGACAATCCTGGCAACAAGATAAAGCATCCAGTCCAACAACTTAGTCTTCTTGTACAGGACTCCGCAGATGGCAGAGCCCCAGCCGTACAGCACACTTCTGGTTCCCCCCCTCTTCTCAGCGCTGTCAGCTGAGAACAGAACTAAACACCCATGCAGAAGCAACAAAAACCAGGCAGTAATGGGATGCATTAGGGACACGTTCTTCAACAAAAGGATAGAGATACCACAATCACCAAAGTACTTTTCACCCAAGAATCCCAAGTAGCAGCAATGTTTTGCAGCCCAGCTGTGTCACAATCCCTTCCTAGCACAACATGCCTTAGCTCACCTCCTTCTCGTCCCCACTATCCCCACAAGTGCCCATGCTGAGACCTGTGTCCCCAGGAAGGGGGAAGAGTGGCCCATCCCCACAGAGCCAGCACAGGGAGCAGGTTGGGAACCAGTTCCTGCCTTTCCTGTCCACACAGCAGCTTTCTGCTTGCCGATGGAAACATGCTTGTAACTCAAGAGACAAGGTAGCTACTTTCTCTCCTAAAACAGCACTTCAATTGCAAAAGTCAAGACTGTGGATTAAAGACACCAGTTACAGCCACCCATGCAACTTCCACTGTTTCCTCATGTGCAGGGATGTTACCACAAGTCAGGCTTATGTGCTGTATTTTCCCCAACTCCTGCGTCATTCAAGCCTAGAAAGTGCTGTGTTATGAGCAGGAAAAACAGCTGCAGAAACCAAAAGGTAAAACCAAAACGATTTTCTCATTAAAGAGAAGGTAAAACGAAAATGGTTTTCTCATTAAAGAAAAGCAATATCCCCTATACTTAAAAAGCTAGATTTCAAACCTCATCTTCCAAGTGAAATTTTGCTATGATGGTGACCAAGTCACTTAAGCTTTTCCACTCTTTTTTACATCACTTTATATTTACCCAACATAACATACTTCAGCATCAGCTTGTGGAAATGGTTGGTATTCATATACACAGTGGAAATTATAGAGAGCTGCAGATCAAGGATTTAAACATCACCAAAACCCCAGCAGCTACAATACAAAATACAAATCAATCAGGTTGCAAGTGTCAATCAGATTTTTGCAACACTACTGTTATCAACAGCACCTCAATTCCCCATTTCTCAATTCCCATTTCAAAAGGTATATTATACCTTTTCTACCTCTCAGGAAAACAGCAAAAATAAGATCATTATTATCTGTGAAGCACCCACACTACACTGGTAAGTACTGTAGAAAAGACCATTAAAAATTGATAGTTCTGTATTCAGTGCAAGGCTTAGAATATCCGCAGTAAATTCGGTTTGGGGTCACACATGAGATGAAAAGGAAGAAATGAAATATTGAACAGCACTCAGCCCAAAGCCTAACCTCACACCCATTTTAACTGATAACCAAGCTCCTGTTAGATATAGTAGCACTGCAGCAAACATTATCCATTCAATGCACTTATGGAGATGAAGTCATCTCTAAAAACATAAAATGTACAACCACATTCTTAAGACCTCACACTGTGCCTTGTCATGTCCTCCTGCTGGGCACTTGCTGGGTCTGAGCTCCAGCCACCACCATGCTGGATGCACCATGCATGAGAGCTCCCCTGGCTGCAGCCTGCTGCTGCACTGGTTCTCACTCTGGCACATTCTCTGTCTCCTCACCCCTGTGCATGGAGGAGACGGCACCCAGTAGCTTCAGACCATCGAGGACAAACACCAACTCCCACAGCACAGCCATAAATTAACACACCTCTTCCTAAAACTGAGTCATTGAAGACATTCTGCATCTTCACACTCTGCACTCCTGGACAAATCAAGTAACAGGGCAGACAGAAACTTCAGAAGTTAACTTACTTCTGCAGGCTGCCCAAGATCCCACCAAACCAGCAGAAGTGATGTGCATGCTTTACTGCCTCATGTTTCCTTCACAATCCAGGTCATTCCTGAGGCCAACATCCCACAGACCCCTGCTCCCCACTCTTGTACATCTCACCAGTCCCAGGACATCTGCCCATACAACACTGCCAGCTTCCACCTCCTTCATATTGCCTGCAGTTCAGTCTGCTGTGACTCCACACAAAGCTTAGGTTTCCTTCCCTGAACAAACCCTTGGATCTCCCCATGTTGCACGGCTGGTCCCACTCATAGGAGTGGAAGCAGCATCACTTGAAGAAAGTGGTCTTTAATCCCCGGAACCGCCTCAGGTCACCCCAAATCTGAGCTTTGAGAGGAACTGGTGCCTATAGGCAAGGAGAAGCACCTACAAAACATACTCCATCCTGGTCCAGCTTTGCTCCGAGGCTATGCAGGGCTTTTAACATGAAGGATAAAAATAGGTAAGACGCCTCTGATGAACCTTCTCTTCAGGACAAGATTGTACAAAGGGTAATGTAGAAGCTCTTTAATGCACACACTTCCTCTCATTTCTTCTTCCCACAAAAAGGAAGCAAAGCCACAGAACAGAATAAAAACCAAAAAGATGGGCAGAAATGGCTCGTAAGTGCCATCTCACAGCAGCTGCTCAGAGCACATGGGGCCCAGGGAGAAGGCACCCAGCCCTGCATCAGGAAGGCAAAGGCAACCTTCCCACTCCTCTCCAGGTAAGGGAACTGAAACACAGGCAGCAAATTACAGGTCCAGGATCCCATCTACAGCCTCTCCTCAGCCCACACATAACTAAATCGGGGCTTTTAAGTGATGCCTTGGTGGGATTTTCTACCTGGGCATCACCCCCAATGGCAACAACCACCCCAAGTGTCTGCAAGAATCTCCTACTGAAATAGCAGGGGGAAAGCTGTACAGAAAGCCTCAGCCAGAAGAGCACACTACCACCCCTTGAAGAAACCTGAGCGGGATCCAGATCCCAGGGCCCCAAAGGCCTCTGGGGAGAATATTTTGATAGTTGCCACACACAGAAATGCCACATAAGGTTGTTTCTTCAGCCTCTCTATTAAAGGAAATTTAGCTACATACAGCCAGAGGGGTAAAAAGTGCTTTTTAACACATTGGAGTTTCATCCCCCCTTAAATGGTGCAGGTTATTCCCCATGTCTATGCTAATACCCGCATTATTGCCAGAGCAATTATGAGCAGATAAAACCCCAGAAAGTCATACCAAAAAGAAAAAAGCAACAATTGCTTATAGACCACACTCCTTGAAGCAAAGCACCCAATCTTCCTGAACAACAAACTCTCCTAGACAAACCCAAGCAACAGCCCTAGGAACACACAGCCACTTCAAAAACCATGTCAGACTGAATCCAGCCGTCCCATCCAAGGGATGCAAGTAAAAGATTTTATGACCTCTTTTCTAATCAGTACGAATCACAAGTACAGCCTGCCCACACTCCAAAGGTTAGGAGGTGGCAATGGTATAGGTTGTTGAACACCAATGCCGCACTAACTGCGCTGGCAGAAACCGCCAAAGTTTACAGCTCTGCCCAAAGAGAAGCTGGATCCAGCTCAAGTTCAGCTGTTGTCCCTCAGTGAACAAGGGGACTTTAGTATACAACCCTTCCAACATCCCTCCGGTCATTTAGGGCCGCAAAAATGATCACAGGAATGGGACAGCTCTCCTATGAGGAAAGGCTGAGAGAGCTGGAGTTGCTCAGCCTGAAGACTCCAGGGACATTTCATGCAGCCTTTCACACTTCTTTAAAGGGACCCCTAAGAAGGAAGGAGAGAGACTTTATAGCAAGGCCTGTTGCAGCAGGACAAGGGGTAATGGTTTTAAACTACAAGAGGGGAGATTCAAGATGGATGTGAGGAAAAAAAGTCTTCACAATGAAGGTAGTAAAATACTGGCACAGGCTGCCCAGAGATGTGGTGGATGTGCCATCCCTGGAGACATTCAAAGCCAGGCTGGATGTGGTTCTGGGCAACCTGATATTGCTGAAGATGAGATGCTCACTGCAATGAACAGGGACATTTCCTTCATCCCAGCAAGGGATCTGCAAGGGCTGGTTTTGACAGATGCTGTATGTATGCATGACAAGCCAAACAAGAGGGAAACTGGAATAGCTCACAAGCCTCTCTCTAAACACCCTCAGAAATCTCAAGAACCAAGAACATGGGCTAGGAACTTCAACCTACAACAGGCCCTTCCCAGTAAAGCCCAGCAAACAGCAAAGCTCTCCTGTAGAAGAGGTGCCCTGCCACAGTTTGGTGGGACAGCTCGGCCCTGACAAGGAGCACTGCAGGTCAGGATGGTGGCACGGGTCTGCTGTGGTTACAGCCCCTGGCATCACTGGGCTTGGCTCCTACAAACATCTCAAATTCAACCCATAATAGAGGAGGTACACTTAGGAATGTGAAGTGGAGGGAGGGGGAAGCATGTTGGGGAAAATACACACATTTTAAACTAGCATTTTCCCAGATTTAGAGAAGATCGTTGGCAAAAGTAAATTTACTGGAGAGCAAAAGGACTTAAGGCCCAAAAGGCAGTGAAGCAGCTCTAATCCCTAAACATTGGAAGTATCTCATGACAGCTACACTCCAGCTTCCATTCAATACCACTGCAAAAATGTAGATCAACAGAGTGCTTCAATGAGCTGGAACTTGTTACCTTTAATTGCTTCTCTCATTTCACTTCTAGATGTTCCTCTGATCCCTCAAGCCACTGCATTTCAAGAGCACATGCACAAAAGGTCAAGTAATACCCAAGATGGGCAAATTAAATAAAGAGGTTTCCAACTGACTAAAACACCTGCCCTCCTCTTTTGCTTTGTATGAGAACTAAGGTTTTCCCCACACTGTGAGACAAGTCGGCAGCATGGAGCAGGTTATAAAACACCTTCAACCAATGCAACCCCGAACATTTTCCAAAGGGGTAGAGGTTCCTGTGCAGCAAACCAAAGGCTGTTAGTCATAGGCTTTATTTTTCCAAGCTGACAGGGTCTGTCCTTCAGCAGCCGTCTCTAGGGCACCATGGACCACACACAGAAACCAGTTCAGGTCTGTCTCAGCTTCAGTGTGGCTTCCCTACTGCTAGTGCAGGATAAGCAGTTTATGTTACTGCTGCTTCCTTAGCATCTCCTGTGTCCTGGTACTCCTAATGCCACCAGCTTCATCACAACAGAGCCACTGAAAGCCCTCAGCACAGCCACGTTAAAGCACAAAGCAGCACAGCTGCTAAACCTTCAGTGAGCAGCACTGCTTTGAGAGAGTCTTGAAAACAGAGGTGTGAACCCCCCTAATGCAAAAGAGCAAGTGGGAGCCATGCTCACAAGGTCAGCAGGACAAAAAGCTGACAGAGGGTATTTCACAGGATGTGCCTGGAAAAGAGGTATGATGCTCTGAACTCACCTCGGTGGGCAACCTTTTCAAAGTGCAAGGCAGAGCCCAGGCTTTCTACAAAATGCCACTGGGCTCATGTTTCTAAATGGGAATTCTGAAAAGGAAAAATAAAAAGCATATGTCTACACACACGCAGAAGGAAACCATCTCCAGTAGAGCCAGCCCTCTGTTCAGCTTCCAGCCGCGAAACCACGGCCATCATCTTCAAACACAAACCTCTGAAATCCAAAGAGAAATACCAGCAGTGCCTGGAGGGGTACAAAAGCATCCAGAATACTTTACTTGGGCTTTCCATTCCCCTGAATATGGGAAAAAAAGAGGCAACATTAAAGTGCGCTCAACACCTCTAAAATCCCAACTTTCAGCCTGTCTGCCAAATGCTTTCTTTGAACTGGCAATTTTCTAAGTCTTCCCAGACTGTGTCAGGACCAATTCATGACACTAAAATACTTCAAAAAGAACCCACAAAGGACAAAAGCAAACACATAAATAACAACAAACTTAAAGGTGATTCATTATGTCTCATCACATCAGCAATAGTTTGCCCAAACAGCATCCCAGGAAACCTCATCCTGGATCCAAGGCAGGGGTCAGATTCCAAAAATCAGAACACCATTTCTTTTCTAGAATATACCATCTCCCCTGTATTGCTCTGCATCTCTTTACGAGATGGCCATGCCATAAATAATAAGAGGGATGAAAAAGCAAACCTGATTACACTGCTTTCCCACAATTTACTGGAAGTAAATGTTCTCTTCTGTAAGATTTAAAAACACAGGCTTCCACTGGGTCCACTACAGCACAAAAGCTGTTATTCACTGTTCCCCTCTAAATTACAGTTCCAGTCAGCCTCGTACTTGTAAAACCCAAACCTGTATTTGGAAATTATCAGCAGATTGATCTCTTGCCTCCATAAAAGGGCCATAGTTTGAATGAGGACACCGGTTATCATGAAGCACCAGCAACATCCCCACTCTCCCCTTTCTGTGGCATGTTGCTGTTCAAGGTTTCTGCTGTCCATTCTGGAAGGAATTAAGCTGGTAGAAGGTATTACAGGACATCTTCTGGTTTGTGGTAGGAAGAGAAATCACAGATTTCTTGCGGAGCAAAGATTTATTGTCTATTATGTCATCATTCAGTCACAGGGGACTGATCTCAACACCACTAGTCATCTTTACTAACCCTATGAGGACATCCCTGAATGACACATCAACTCACCACCCCTTGCTGCCAGTAAAACTCTAGGTAGGCTGGGTAAGGCATAGGTCACGAGTCATTCATGCACACAAGGCATTCCTGAAGGAAGAACAAGGATCAGCTCTGTTCACACCTCGCATCCAATTCCAACCACATATTACCCCTAGGTATAACTTTAATTCACTAACCAGCCTAGAGCCCCACTAAAAAGTTAACATTCAGCCTGGGAACCAAATAAGGAATTGATTAAATCATCCAACCTCATACAAAGGAACTGGAAGATATTTCAATAACTTTCTTCAACAGGGTAAGCTGGCTGATATACCTCTAGCACCTTGATGGAGAAGACAGGACAGCACCCTGGAATTACACCCTTGTCTGCAGCTCCAAAGGAAACTCTCACCTAGCCATAACATTTCTCATCTTTCATCCTGCAGGGAACGGAGGAGGATAAAGATTATTGCAAGGGTACTTTCTCCTCCATCTGTGAAGCAGTCAACCTCTTCTGACAAGCAGCAAATACAGCTGCATCAACAACTGCATTTCAGTGCAGTTTCACAAGTGAGTTAATCCAATATAACTTTCTTTTTTCTCTCCCCTCTGTTAGGTTCTATTTTTACCCAAATCAGCAAACTGATCCACATGATTCAACTCATCCAAGCCAGCAAACAGAAACCAAGCTAGCATTTATACAGTTAAAAAGCAGCAGTACTTTTGGGGCCCTTCACTTCCAAAGCTTACAAATATATCCAAATACTTCCCAGGAGACGCTCCTGGCTAGTAGCATTTTATTTTTGCCACTTATGGACCAAAAGGAACTAAAAAGCAGCAGATCATGCTGGACCTTTTCGGCCCACACCACAACTAAATGAAATATGGCCCAGAAGCAGATAGCAGCCATGATCCGATTTGTCCCAATCCCATCTCAAGCAGCTTTACACCGCCCTCCTAACAAGATCAGCACTGGCCAAACACCGTTTATCCAGCCTGATCAAAGATGGATTAGATAATGAAACCCTAACTGCATAAGCTGTCTGAGCATGCTAGCTTGAGACAGCAGAAAACAAGAAGCTCGGTAAATTTAAGGGTTACTCTAAGCTTTAAGGCACACTTTGCCCCCAGTTCTTATTAACTAGTTACTATCTTGTCTTCCTGTACGCTGGTTTTTATATTTCATATTAATACACAATAAAAAAGCTATTAGTTTTAACACTGAAATAGTAATTTTTACAGCTAAATGATTTATTTCAGCATTACAAGCCATATTTATATAACGAAACATTGGTTGGTAGGGGTCATGCAAGGAAGAAACCGTGGCAAGTGTGGCACCCAGGATTTCTCATTATCAGCCCAGAGACACGAGGTCACAAAGTTTACACAGCAACAGCCTGTGGCTCTGCAACAGGAAGTAGAAAATTGACAGGATCTGCAGGAAAAACAAGGTACAACAGTTCCTGGTGTTATTTCCAGCTTCCAGAAAGACTCTGGTTTTTCTAGAGAGGAAAAAAATTATCAAATACGAGGTTCTTTATTCCTCTTCTAAGTATTAGGCACAGTTAAATACAGAGAATTTACTAAAAGAACCCGTTAAGTCTAAAATAAAGTACTTCAAAAGAATACACTATTTGAACAGAAATCTTTCTGAAAGGCGGTCTTATGTTTTGATGTTTAGATAAAGATTATCAACTTCCCCAAACATTAAAGAACATTTTTCCTAGCTCTGATATGATTTGTTAGTTCAGCTTCAAATTTAGCATTTCTTGCTTACAACCGTGACAAGATTCTCCACATAAATAAACCACACTCTTTAACAGTAAAAAAAGTCAAGAGAAACTTTTGGCCATAACAGTATGTGTGTGTGTGCATATATACATATATATGTTTATTTTCATGTTTTATATTGAAATGATTGAAAAATCTTTTCTATATAGATACACACATTAAAATGACACCAAGGATACCCAATAACTACAATATGGGGGTCATCATCTGAAGAACAGATGCAATAAGCAGAGCCTTAAAAGTGGACTCTACTAGTTTCACTCCTCCACTGTCTGCCAGTGTTTGGTACAGAAACAAAACCCAACTTTCCACTAAGATCCACAATCAATCCCTGCTACTATTACCACCAGTATTACACACTGCTGTGCACAGACACTGTTGCAGTGCAATTTTAGTATCTTGTACTATTCATTGAACAGATAACACAAGCTTTCCTCGATGCAAATACAGAAGGGAGCCTTTTATATATATGTAGAAATTACACTCAAAATTACCTTTTATTTTAATTACAACACTACTTTGTTAAAACAGTTCAAACCCCTTCCTGGGCAATTTCCAGCTGATTTACCACTGGTTTTCATCAACACCAACCAGTTTAACCACTAACTGCAGGTCAGCTGGCACATCTGTAGCTACGCAGGACCTGTGCCTCAGCTCAGCCCCAAAGAGCTGGAAGAAATTTCATGTCACCACGTACACACACTCATTCACAATTCCTAGCAAGACGCAACGTGTAAGCACTACTCCTTCAATACTGAGCATCCTTCTCCTTGCAATTATACACGTTGCCTGAGTCATACTCGACACCTACATGTAGGAGAAGATACTACTTCAAGGAATAAAAGAGCACGGTGCGGTTTTCTCTGGCCCCTGCGGGAGCACGACCAGCAACACTGGGATGTGAAGCTCCGGAATACATTCAGCCCACACCATCACACCAGGGAAAAAAGTGATGCTGTGAGATGGAGGGACCACCACGAATATCAAACAGAACCACAAACCCCTCCTGCTGCAAGCTATGTAAAAAATAGTAATAACCAAGGAAAATCTTGAGCGTGCAAACTGAGGACAGCCTGGGAAATAAGGGAAGATTGTTGGTCACCATTTGGTGTCTAGATGAGAAGCACGCTGGAGAGGACAGGATGCTCCCCTCGGACACTATCCGCAACACTGACCAACTCAAGAGAAGGTGAAACAAGCTCAGGTGAACAAACTGTGCCGTTTCCAAAGAGCTCTCCTCACAAGAAACACGGACGCAAAAAAAAGGCCAGCACAACGGCCACAACAAAACGACCCTGCACAACACCCAGACAAAGGAAAGCAGAAATCCCTCAGCAGCATCACCCCACAAACAAAAAAGCGAACGCACCTGGGAAGAGCAATGTTTGGGGGACGACCAAGATGTGCGGGCAGGAGACGGCGGGAACGCAAGATCCCGCTGGCAGCGCTGGGCCGAGCGGGAAGGCGCCGGCCCGACGCCCCGCGGCCCCCTTCGCAGGCAGCACCTGGGATTGCCCCCCATGGCTCATGAGACCCGAGGCGGGGAGGGTCAAACCCCCCCGCTCCGCAGTCCTGACGGTGCCTGTGCCCAGCCGCACTACCGCGGCCTCCCAAGGGTCCTCGGCGGGGAGGCGATGCCTGGAGCACCAGACCCAGCGGCGGCTCCCCGCGGGGCGCCCCACGTGTTAAGCTGCGCTCCAGGAGCCAGGGACCCGCGGGCAACAGACCCGGTGCCAACGGCAGCGGAAAGGGCCGCAAGCCCATAAGCAACGCGCTGGATCCCACAAAGAGCAATTAAACGCGACCCAGCCTCCCCGCTCCCGCCGACCCCCGGTGCGGGAGAGACGGAGAGGGCCCGCCCGGCCGGGCCCTACCAGCTACCTGCATGCCGCCGCCGTCGGCCTCCGCCTCCGTCCGCAGCCGCTTGCTGTGGCCGCCCTCGGCGCCGTCCCCACCGGGCATGGGCTGCTCCAGCTCCGGCTCCCGCTTCACGCCGCGGGCGGCCCCCGCGCCGCCGCCGGCCAGGAGCTGCGGCTGTGGCTGCTGCTGCTGCTGCTGCTGCGGGGGCTGGCCGCCCTCCGCCATCCGCGCCGCCGGAGCCCCGGCCGCCCCCCGCCGCGATCGCCCCGCTCTGTCACCGCGACGCCCGGCGCTGCCGGAGACGAAGACGGGAGGAGAGGAGGAGGTCGAGCCCCACGCCGCGAGTAGAGCAAGGGGCGCGACAAGCTCCGACCCACCGGAGCGCCTCGGTCACGGGCTTGGCGGCGGCTGGGGAGGGGCCGAAGCCCCTCGGCAATCTCCGGAAACGCCGGCCGGGCCGCCGGAGCAGCACGACCCCCGCTCGGCAACCTTCGGCGGGCGGGGGGGGCGGGGCGGGAGGCGGGGCTCAGCGGGAGGCGGGGCCACCGCGGGGCAGAGGCTGCCCGCCACCGCCGTTGCCTCCGTGAGGCGCACGGGGCGGCGGGAAATGGCCGCCTGCCCGGCCTTCCCGCTGCACCCAGACCCCGCCTCAGGCGGCGGCTGTCCAGCCCCGCGCCCGAGCTGCTTCGTTCCCCGCGGCCCGCGCTGGTCCGGGAGCGCAGCTCTGAGAGCGGCTATGGGGGCAGATAGGCGAAGGCGGCCTACTCAGTGATTGCCCCCGACGGCGTCTTGTGGCAGCGGGGCTGGGCCTTAGGCTCTGAGGGCAGGAGTCTTCCGCAGGGCTGGGCAGCCGCAGGGGTGCAGGGTGCGCATCCCTCGGGCACAGGCATCCCTCCCTTGTCCCCGAGCCCCCACGTCAGGCGCAGCCTGTCCCCACGTGCTGGAGCAGGGCTGCCTGGCAGGGGCTGCCTGTGAGGAATGGTACTCAGCTGAGGAGGATGCGGAGTGAGGCATCAGCTTGATCCCCCTCTTTAGCAGCATCCAGCTTTGAATCGTAGAGTTACAGAATCAACCAGGTTGGAAAAGACTTTTAATATCATCAACCATTCCCCAGCACTGCCAAGGCCACCAGTAAACCATGTCACTAAGGGCCTTGCCAACACAGTTTGTGAATGCTTCCAGGGACGGTGATTTAACCACTTCCCTGCACAGCCTGTTGCAATGCTTGACTACCCTTTCTGTTGAAGAAATTGTTCCTGATCTCCAGTCTAAACCTTCCCTGGCGCAGCTTGAGGTTGTTTACTCGTGTCCTATCACTTGTTACCTAGGAAAAGAGACCAGATGGGGATGACTTCCAGGGATGTGCTGCCCAACTCAGTACCTGATGCTGTTCCCACTCAGCACAGCCTCACATCACTCATGGCGCATGTTGTTCCTGGCCCTTTTCAAGCTTGTTCTTGGCTGTTCTGGGTGTCCCACCGCAGGCCTCATCTCACAGCCCCAGTCTGCATCTGATTTCCCGAGAAAGGGGCTGATCTGCTTTCCCATTCCTGACAGCCTTCATGGGTTTCTCCTGCCTTTTTGTGCATTAACTCATCATTTGTTCTGCAGATGAGTTTCAACCAGATGGAGACGCCGGTCTTCTTCAAAAGCCTGAAGCCTGTTCATTAGCCCTTTTGTGTGACTTTACATTTTTGATATTGAGAAACAAATCTGGGATCTTTAACAGAAACATGGAGTTGATTTTATTACACAGCTGCTGTCTGGTGGCACCAGGGCTGATGTCTGCTCTAGAATGAGGAACGCACAGGCAGACTGCAGTTTCCTGAAAGCAGTCTGGAAGCCATCACAGCTTGATGGAAAAGTAATCAGCAGATCATAATACAAATCTGCAATTGGCTTTACTGTGGAATGGGAATCGCGCTCCTTTTTCTCGTGCAAATCCTTTGGAGAGAAAGGAGAAAACCAGGAACAGAGGTGATTATTGTGTGTCAATGCCCATAGGAGGAAGACCTTGACCTCTGTCGCCATGTGTAATGAAGCCTGTGGACCAGTTTGGTTATCTTGGTGTGTCTTTACACATCTGCTGATCTTCATGAGATGATAGAGGCTTTGGTTGTGAGTGACAGTTACAATACACTGCTCCAGTCTTCTCTTACACCACATTTTTCCTGATCCAAAAATAGTTTTCAAGGCCACGTTAGAAGCTATTTTAAGTGGTATGTTTTGTGCTGAGGTGCCAGTTTGTCTCCTCCAGTGACAGGGAATATCTCTTTTCTCAAAATGATTACAAATCCCCATGGAATGGCAGGCACCCAGAGGACAATTACATGCAGCTTTTGTCTGCTCACCCACCAAGAGTAAACACATGTCTCATTCATCTTGACTGGGTTTGATAAAATGAGCCAGACTGTCAAACAACATTGAAGGAACATGTTCAGTCCACTCACTCTTAGCCTGAAAAGAAGCTGAGATTCTCACAACTGGGATGCTACTCATTCAGAGGAAAACAGCATTTCTGTATTTGTCTTCCTTCTAATTTTAATGAGGGGTTCTAAATGAAGGATGCAGGTGAAGATGTTGCCCGTGAGGTATTGCAGAAGGCTTCAACCTGAAGACAAGTTAGGAGTAAAAGCTTTAGAGACTAGTCTCTGTGCACTTGGAAGCACTCCTCTCCCTGTGACTTAGGCATCCGTCTGATAGTCTCCTTGAGGAATATCAGAAAAAGGAGTTGCTCTACAGTGCCCAGTCTCTATTTTTTTCTCCATCTTCCCCTCACCTCATTTCCATCATCTCCTGCCTTGTAGGTGCCAAAGCTGCTGCCACTTCCCCTTGCATCCTGTACCCACAGTGGTGCCCAGGTGAGCCGGCAGTGCTGTGGGCAGGTCCCTCAGCGGGGCATTTTCACTGACTGTGGTCTGCAGGCTGCCAGTGAAGCACCACGGAGCACCCTCTGTGATGGTGCAGGTGAAAAGAGCTGAGGCAGGGCACTGTGCCCTCCCTACCAAACTGACCTGCTCTAGGCTGTTGTTTGCTTTCTGTTGTTACTGCTGTGATGTTTCATATGATTATTTCTCTAGCTTTTTCCATTTCCCCTTAAAAAAAGGATTAATGAATTAATCTTCACGGTCTGCTTGTGGGATAGGTATTATTTCATTTAACAGATGTGATATGAAGCATTCCTGAAGTCACAAAAAAGGCTTTTGAGCTGGGACTACAATCTTAATCCATTGATTTCCTTTCACACAACCCAGCTGCCTTCTAGGTATTTGGATGTGACATCTGAGACATACTGAACAGACAGCTGACTTCTCTCTTAACCCTACCATTGCTGCACAGTGCCTTTGCCAAAGGCTCCTATGTGCCGTGATTTTATGGGCAAATTTGCAGAGCACTCACCAGTGCTTTGTCTTTGACAGCTCAGTGAGAGGCAACTGTAAGAAACGTTATATTTCCAGAGAGTTCTCAGAAGCTGGTATGAAGAATATGTCTTTCTGTACAGATTCATATAATTTCCGAGTAAAATTGCGGGGGTTCCCCCTTCCCGAAAGGCACCACACCCTCTGAAGGGATTCCTTGAAGGAACATGTGCTGGTGCTCCTGCCAGGCTGAAGATCAGGTGGTATCAGAACACCGGCCCTGAAATGTCTATAGAAGTACAAAGAGCTGGGTCCCACAACATGCTTGGATGGAACAGAGGCAATGACTCATGCAGGTTCTAAGGCACAGGCATGAATATGAGGCACAACCTTAGCTATTAGTCTTCGACCTGAAGGCATAGAAATCATCAGAAGGCAGTTCAGAGCAAATCCCTCCTTTCCACCACCACAACTGAGAGCTGTTTCTTGCTGCTGCCATCATCTGCACACAATGTCTCATCCTGCTGATCAGCTCCCTCTTGCCCTCACAGCCTCCTGCAGCTTTTCCCCTCTCCTTCCCAGTGGATTCGGTCTCTGCTAAGCAGGTCAATGGAGGTTTAGTGGCTTGCCCAACCCTGCTCATTCCTGCTGTTTCTACCCTGCCAGCCAAGATCGTGGAGCCAAACGCTCTTCCTCCCAACAGCAGTACTCCCACAGGTAATGAAGTGCCGCCAAGGTAAAGTTTCAGCCTGTACTTTGGTCCTGGTTTTACAGGAAGTGGCGATGGAGCTTTCCGTAGCAACGAGCATGAGTAAATGTTTCTCTTTGCTTATCTCAGGCCAGCTCTTTGCTACAAAATCCTATGAACAGGAGCTGCCTTTCCTTGTCACCAATTAGCACACAGCCAGAAATACATAACCTATGTCAACAACATCCAAAGACCTTGTCACCTGACTTACACAGACAGCCGGAAAGATGCCAGTCCCCCAGGCAGCGGCAGGAGGCCAGTATTGACCTGTCACTCTGACGCAGGAGTGCTGGCAGCTGTCTGCCAGTCAGTGGGTCAATACCCACAGTGCACCCGGTCTTTTCCCAGTGCCACCTCTTCCAATGAGGACACTTGGCTTCAGCAAACACCACCAAGCACCTTAGCACTCCATCAAAGCAGCAATGTCAACAGCTGGGAATCAACCAGGGAGCCCAGAGCAGAACTTTCCTCATTCATTTTCCTGCTGCCTTCAAATATCACTGCAGCACATTTATCGTTGCTAAATGCTGGTTGATCTGTGGTTCTGTGGGGCATACAGAAGTTGTGCCGTTTCAGGTATGCCAATGCTGCTAAAGCAGCGCAACACCTGCAGTGCAGATGCAGTTATCTGCATATATGCAGTTAGAATAAAAATGCCATCTGCCTGCACTGCTTTATGCCTGGAAGGATAGGGAATAATATGAAATTCTAATATGAATGGGCCTCCCACTATATCCCCAAAAGATATAATAGGAAGCTGTGTGAAAAGCTGGTCTGGGAAACAAAAGGACTTTTTGCTTTCACATGCAGGCAGTGGGGCAGACTGGTTCAAGGTAATCAGCAATGAGCCTTGGAGCTACAACAGTAGCTGTGTGGAGAGTGCATGGGGATGCAGACCATAAGAAAATAAAACATTGGCTCTCCCCCACCCTCTGCCATTTATTCCCCTCGTCTGCCTATCGTGAGTGAATCAGAGGTTGTTGGATGCTGGAGTCTATGTCAACAGGCCAGCAATGAAGGGTGTTGATGCAGTCCTCCAGTAGCCTTGCTGGAGCTATGGCCCCTGCATAAATATGTCCCTGGCTGTGTCTCTGAAGTTCCTCAGGGCTCTGACACCCTCTCGTCTTTCCAACACAAGTCTGTAGCATGGCCATGACATTATTATTCAGGCTACACAGGCACACAGACAGTACAAATCATTATTTGCAACTGCTTGTTTCCAAATAGGCTGGAGGCTGCACAGCTCGAGAAGGGCAAATGCCCCGCCGGAGGCAGCATCCATTCCTGGTGTAATAGGCAGATGGAGGGAAGGGCAAAGCGAAACACCCACTATGGTGGCTGGGCACATCACAGGAACAGAATGGCTGTTATGTAACTCCTGTGCATTTCCGTGAAGCACCCTGTTTAATAGAGCCCCTTAGCTACAACTCAATTTACTACATGGCTGATCTATGAATTCAAGGCTGGTTCTTCCTCCCTGATCGGTTTATCGAAAAGCATCTGAATGTCATCGTTATGCACAAAATGACAAACTAAGATGGTCCTTAGCACGACTCAAATAGCAAGAGGAGCCTTCTCCCAGGGCAGAGAATAGCTTGCAGATACTTTCTACAGCAATCCCTTTATCACCTTTCAGTTCTGCGACTGATGCAGGGATAAAGAAAGGGTGTGCGGTTGAAGCTGGCCCACACCCTGATGTTTCCCAGCTGTTCAAGCCTTCCCTCGAGACGGCTGCCATCTGTGCAAATTACAACAGCATGAATTATGCCTCAGGATCCAAGCCACTAGAGTGTTTCCAGGATTGCTCCAGCTTTCTGCTATTCCAAACATTTTGCAGGTCCCTCCTCTTCTGCTGCTAAAGCTTTAGCTCTTTGTGTCCTCTGCGCGCGCAGAGTTTTCCAGTTCCACTCCTTGTATTTTTCCTCAGTCTCGACTTTCAACTGAAACTTCCACGTGTCCAGTCGTACTTAACTCAACTTTCCAGATCACAACACATACATTATAGATGACTCCACCTGCTGGCTATTCAGTAGTCCAGCATTCGGATCAGAGGGAGTATGATCCGAAACTCATGCCCTTAGGTTGTGTGTTTGCCACAAAACTTTATCAATCACTTTTCCTTTGCACAGAGAAATACTGTGTGAGTTTATAACATGGAACCAATAAGCACTTCCAGTCTGATTTTACCCTTTCACAATGCTGTTTGTTGCTAATACAGCACACATTTCAAATAAGGGTTGAAAACACACTTCTTTATTTTTAAGGTGATTTCTCCACTCTCGAAATAGTGCCTCTTTGACTTCAGACCCAAATTAGAAGCTGGCAGTAAAGCACAATAAATACTGTACACACGAGCCAAGGGGTTAGTTTCAAGTTAAGCAAACCCCAGTTTGTAAAGAATATCCCCCCGTACGTGCTACATCTGCATAAATACTTAGAGTTCACATAAAAACCTGATGCGTCTACAAACACGAAGCCAGCTGGGTCAAGAGAACTGGCTCTGTGAGAGCGCGAGGAAATCCTTGTCTTGTGATTCAGTGTGACATTTAAGCATTCACTTAACTGTAAGCATGAGAAACACCAGTGCAATCAATGAAGTTATTGACCTGCTTCTGGACAAGGGCCGGTCTGAATCAGGGCTGTGCCTTGCGTGCGTGGCCAGAGCGCGTGTGCAAGCTGCAGGCAGGGGAAGCTGCCTCCATCTGTCTCGGAACACGTCCGTCTCTTTTATCTCCAAGAAAATGAAATTATTTCAAATGCAATTTGTGGCCCCCACTGAAAAAAATGAAAAGGCTAACCCTCTCGCCCAGGATCATCCGGGATCCAGACACACATAATCTACTACAGGAAATATAAATGCCTAATGCAGTTTTATAGGCGACTGGAGGGTGCCAAGTTTGCTAGCCCACACAATAGGTTGCAGATTTCTGTGTGGAAAGGGAAAAAAGAAGGGGGCAGGGATGGACTTCAGCTCTTCTCATACTCCTCAAACCCTGGGAACTTCAACTGTGGCTGCTGGCAAGAAGGGGCCACTAATCCCGCAGTCTGTAGCAATCAAACACAGCCATATTTAGTCATGTTTTCCAGCCCCTTCTCCTATTCCTGCCTGCTCCACAGCCGTTTGGAAGGCGAGCAGGGCTACAAATTCAAACCAAAACAAAACGTTACCAGCCCATGCAGAAGGGGAGATCCACAGCTATGCAAAGCTGATGATAAAACCAGTGTGGAAATCCCTGCCTGGGTGACACTGGAGCTGGCCGGGGACACCCAGCTCTGCGCGGTATGGTCTGGCTGACCCAGAAATCGTCTGCAATGACTCAGGATTACCACTGCCGTGCTGGCCCCACTCCCTCCAGAGGCCTGCCGCTGACTTTATTAATACCACTTTTCTTCACACAAGTTGCACTCAGGTGGAGTTGAGGTGGTTTGAGTAAGGTGGGTTAAATGTGGAATGGGGAAATTGCCATAGTCTCCCAAGTATGTGCTATAAATTCAGGCAATTTAGGGTGGAGGAGAAAGCTGGAAGCAATCTGAGCCTGTATTTCAGCAGTGGGAATGCACAGGTAGGGCACCTAAATAAATGTAATTGCAGTACCAGACTGTAACCATGTCATTCTAGAGGAATCACTTTAATTTTAGCTCCTAGATTCACTTATACTGATTTTTAAAGACACAGCATCTTTTTCTCCCTTCGATTCCCATTCTCCAGTCATCGGCCTGTTAACACGCCTCAGCTGTACATCCCTTATTCTAATACATTTACCAAATAGACTCTGCGTTTGACCTCAACACTGAATTTCATCATTTTGCAGTATGTATATTTAGAAGCTAATTGCAATATTGATGTGATGGGCTTTACCCTGCATACCATCCACATTGTGCTTAACGCAAACTTCCATACACGCTGTGCCTGTTTACACCCATATATAAGCTTATGTGTACATGTATGCACATGCACACGTGCACCTGGAAGGGTTTAAGAAAGCCTCAGCACTGCTCTTCTCTACTCCACTGTCTGCTTCATGCACACAGGCTGCTCACCACTCACGGTGCCTCTCCCAGGACCCTCATCTCCTCCAGCTGCCCATCCTGTTTGGAAGCGAATGCTCTGCCCTCCCACCCTATGCATGGTGCCAGATGCTGGAGCCCCAGGGAGCCCCTGGGCTCCTGCTATTAGAAGTTTGCTGGGGATTTGGGGGCACATCATCGACTTGCACCCTCCTGCGAAGCTCCCCACTGGCCTGGACTGATGGGAACCCAAGCCTGGGTGTGTGTTTTGGGGCGGTGGGTGTCTGTCCTCACTTTGGTTCCTTCAACAGCACCCCTGTATCTGCTACAGCAGGTCAGCCCTTGAAGGCTGCTTTCCACCCTGCACTCCTCAGCCTTCTGCTTTTGTCATTTTTCTTTTCCTCCCCTTTCCTGCAGCAGGAATTTTCCCTTGGGAGCCATTAGTAGGGGAAGGGAGACGAGGAGAAACAAGAGCCAGAGGTTCAGATTCTGAACAGGCACAAACTCACCCTTCTGCTGCCAAATCCTCTTTGAAAGCTCTGGGAGCTACTGGGAATGTGACCTGTGTCAGCTCAGCCCTCTTCTTTCCCAGCATCCACCAAGGTCACTGCAGCATACCCAAAGTCCCTCCACGGCGCACCCAAAACCCCCATGGCCCATCCTGTGTCACCAGGCCCGGAGCCCTGCTGGCAGAGACATCACCAGCAATCCCTTTCATTAATTGCTTGAGTTCCAACTAAAACCACTGTTAAAGCTGTTTTCAGCTCCCCTATGGGTCAGCTGCCTTAGTGTTAGTTTATAGGAAAGCTCTCTGTTTAATATAAAGCTGTTACCAAGATGTTGCTTGGTTTTGAAGATCACCTCATGCTATCAGCTCTGTGCTGCGGTGAAATGCCAGCTTAAGTGTTACAGCACCAAACCAGTTTAGAAATAAGCCAAAAAAAGTTACTAGCTCAAGTAGAATCATGGAATCAACTTGGCTGGAGAAGACCTTTAAGATCAAGTCCAACCATTACCCCAGGACTGTTAGAGCCACCACTAAACCACGTCACTGAGGGCCTTATCTACACAGTTTGTGAACACTTCCAGGAATGGTGATTGGGATGGGATAGGATGCCCAGGGCAGCCTGTTCCAATGCCTGAGCACCATCTCGGTGAAGAAATTGTTCCTAATGTCCAATATAAACCTGCCCTGGTTGAGCTTGAGGCCGTTTCCTCCTGTCCTGTCACTTGTTACTTGGGAGAGGAGATCAGTCACCTCCTCTCTCCATCCTCCTTTCAGGCAGTTGTAGAGAGGGATAAGGCCCCCTGAGCCTTCTCTTCTCCACACTACCACCCTCTCCGGCCAGTTCTCCCAGCCATTCCCCATCACACTTGTGCTCCAGACCCTTCACAACTCCATTGCCCTTCTCTGGACCTGCTCCAGCACCTCAATGTCTCTCTTGTAGTGAGGGGCCCAGAACTGAACACAGGATTTGAGGTGCAGCCTCCCCAGTGCCCAGTACAGGGGGATGATCACTGCCCTGGCCCTGCTGCCACACTATTGCTGATACAGGCCAGGATGCTGCTGCCCTTCTTGACTGCACAGGCTGCTCATGTTTAGCTCCATCAATCAGCACTCCCAGGCCCTTTTCCATGGCAGCTTTCCAGCCACTCTTCCCCAAGCCTGGAGCGTTGCATGGGGCTGTTGTGGCCCAAGTGCAAGACCTGGCACTGAGCCTTGTTGAACCTCATACCACTGACCACAGCCCATTGGTCCAGCTTGTTCAGATCCCTCTGCAGAGTTTTCCTATTCCTCCAACAGATCAACACTCCCACACTACTTGGTCCTATCTGCAAATTTAATGAGGGTACACTCAATCCCCTCAACGGGATCATCAGTGAAGATACTAAACATCACTGGCCTGAGGGACCCCACTCATGACTGGTCATCAACTCGATGTGATGCCATTTATACCACCACTCTTTGGGCTTGGCCATCCAGCCAGTTCTTTACCCAGTGAAGAGCATACTTATCCAGGCCATAAACTTCCCCCATGTGTTTTTGCACTCAGGCTAGCTGAGCAGCCTGGCATCTGCCACCCTCAGAAACAAGCCCCTGCTGCAGTGTGCAGCTGGCAATCACATTTCATCCCGGCACAGATAAATCCTTTCTGCACTTCCTCCATGCTGCCAGGCACAGCATGCCTGCCCGGGAGAGCAGGTTGTAATCAAGCTCAGCAGGGCTCATAATCAACACAGGTAAGTACACATCGCCTCTTGCTGTGCCTCGGAAACAAATAAGGCACACTCTTATACGCCTGCCGTATCGCTGATAATTCCTCCCCTTCCTCCAGCTTCAGAGCCAGGAGAAGTTTCTCCAACTGAAACCGTTCTTCATGAGTTTTCTGAGATACTTAATATTGAAATGCATCCCAGCCCATCGGTCGCAGCCAATATTCACATCCCCCCCTGGTTTTACCTGACAGCGCCTGCATAAGCCAATGTGCAGGCACAGACGCGGGTGTGAGCGTTCGCTAAAGGCAGGTTTTGTCCCTTCACCACTGGCTTCCCTCCCATCAATGTCTGTCTCTGGTTTTTTCGTCTCAAAAGGACAGAAGTTCCCGTTGCAGAGCAGAAATTGCCATGAGCACTCCTTCTTCCCTGTGAAATGTTATGCTGTGACTGGCTCTGGCATCAAAGCGTTCACTGGGTGGTTCAGAGAAGAGAGGAGAGGAGAGAAAAAGGAAAAGATAAAGGGGAAAAAAAAAGAAGAGAAAATACAGTAAGTATTTTATCCATTCACTGCTCAGCAAAACAAGAAAGCAGCAGCATCAAAACCACATGAGAGCAGTCATTACCCTGTTGCAGCAGCAGCCCAGATTAGCAAGGGCCGTGCCGGTTGCAGCCAGGGGGGCAGGAAAGGCAGCACCAGAAAGCTAAGCAGGTAAAGGGAACAAACTATGTCAGAGCAAAGTGTTTCTGCATGTGCAGCCCATCACTGCTACTTGGTTTGCTCTTTTCTGGCGACTTAAACGTGATGGGTTCACCCTGCTCTGTGCACTCATGGGTCCCCACTTCTGTGTGAGGAGCAACACAGGGCTGGTAAGTGTGGGAATGGTATGGCTGCGACCATTGTGTGAAGGTGCTGGGGTGGTGACAGTCAAGTCTCTACACCCAGCCTAAACAGAGCCTAAGCACCTCAATTCTGGTAGTTGCAGGGGGATTAATGGTGAGGATGCTCAGGCATTGGAACAGGCTGCCCAGAGCAGTGGAATCACCGTCTCTGGAAGTGTTCAAAAGCATATAGGTAAGTCCCTCAGTGACACGGTTTAGTGGTGGCCTTGGCAGTGCTGGGGTAATGATTGGACTTGATGAGCTTAAAGGCCTTTTCTTACCTGATTGGTTCCATGGTTCTGTTATCTGCCTGCGTAGAGGCAGAGGCCCCACTGAGCAGGCAGGAGGTTAATGGGACCAAGTGGAAGGTTGTCGGGGAGCCTCTAGCCTGTTTTAGAGGAAATGGCATGCAGGAGGGAGCAGTGGGCTCTCCTGACTGGCCCCATGGTGGGCCTCATGAACGTCCTACCAGCCCTCCCGAGTGGGAAGTGCTCTCTGCCTTGATGGGATGGGGCTGCTGGAAGCTCAACTTGAGCCCAGACAAAGCACATGAGCAGGGCACAAACACAGCCCATGGGGCTGTTGGTGCTGGGGGGGGGGGGACCTGGCCAGGCACCCGCCCATATGGCAGACCTCAGCCCCATGCTTTGCCTGCTGCAGGGAATACTGGGAAGGTGGCTGAAGCTGTGTTGCATGCTTTGTGATGGATATGCCTGACCCTGCGAGAGCAGGAGGGCTTCCTGCCTCTAAAATACACCGGCCCCAGAGACACTGCGCCCTGGGAAGCTGGTCCACAGCCAAGAGGTGCCCCATGGGCTCCTCTGCAGCACAGCCATGGCCGGAAGGAGAGCATTTGCCTTTCCAGCCCTGGCTCTTCCCACCACCATGGTGTCTGCTGCAGGGTGTTTCCTTCCTCTGCCCCAGTGGTCAGGAAAGGCTTTATTCCATGGGGGAAGCTGGAGTCAGCTGCCTGCAGCTTGCCGATAGAGAAGGGGGTCTGACAAACCTCCTGCCAGCATCCCCTCTACTGCCTCCCAACTTCAGGGCATCTCCTTTGCCTGCAAATATGGATTAATGTTCCTAGGACATGAAGGAGCCCAGCTCACGCTTTTTGTGTGGCATGAACATCCCGTGACAGCTTATTTTAGTTTTCCTGCTGCTTTTAATAGTTCATGGCAGTGTCATGAGGCAGCTTCTCCTGCTGGGTGAGCTGGAGGTGCTGCAGCTCTATGGGGAGCAGCACTGTGCACAGATATCCCAGGGGCTGCTGAAGGAAGGGTTCTGAGCACTGCTCAGACACATCCTAGACAGCAGAGCAGGGAATGGCTGCTCTGTCCACTCAGGGGACCAAGACCTTGAAGCCTTGCCTTGGAGAGAGGCTATTCCCAGATGGTCCTGCAGGATAATCCTGGATGCAGCTCCACCCGTGCTGTGCCTGATGCCCATGCAGTGGGTACTCAACTCTTCTCACCATCACATACCTCTTTGCTCTCAGGTTACAAGAGAGCCACAGATAAGCTGCAATCCTGTCTCCCTCCATTATATCATTCTTAACCCTTACTCACCCACTGCCCAAAGCAAACAAGCCAGGGCCCTTTGTGGGAACGTGGTGCCAGGCTCTGCTCATCCTCAGTGCCTCCCCAGCGCTACAGGCTACACTCATCGAGGGGAAGACCAGCCCTGCAGGGCCACACTGCACTTGGCACCGCATCCCTGGCCACCAGAGCACCTTGGCAAAGGAGAGGGGCTGAGCATGGGCAGCACAAGGCCATGAGGCACCTTTCCTCGGGTGGGATCCCACCGCAGCTTCTTGACTCCAGGTCCTCGCTGCAGCATAAGCCTCAAAGTCACCTCGTGGAAGCTTCCCAGGTGAGTGGGAAATGGTGAACCGGGCTTCAGGCAGAAGCAGCACTTCTAATGCAAGCCGAGAGCCTTGCCTGGGGCCAGAGCGGGTCTCTTCTCCAGAGGCAAGCTCATCACCCCTGCACTGGGGAGGCAGAAACAGGGCCTGACAGAGCCAGCTCCAGCCCAGGATGAATTTGGCAGCGTGGGCACAGTGCATGCAGCCCCCATGCCCCCCTCAGCAGGGGGGAAGTGCTGAGAAGGAAATGAAACCAGCTTTCAACACATGCCCGCTGGCCACAGGGAGGCCTCATCCATCCAGCTGCCTGCAGGGATGGGGAGCTTTGCCAAGGGTCTTCTCAAGCCCCAGGGACATCTCAGGGCTGAGAAGAGGGTTCTGGGAAGGAAGATCCTGGGCCAGGAGGAAGGATGCTTCCCATTGGGAGTGCTCAGCGCCAGGAGTTTGGGGGAGGAAATGCAAAAGGTGGGCTCAGCTCTGGTGTGATGCTGTTTCTTTATAAGGCAACACAGGGAAATGTTTCCCTGGATACAGCGGGAATGAAGAGCAGGAAGCAAATTTCCTCAATCACACCTCCAAGGGGTTGAGTTATTTCCCTCTTTTTTTCTCTTCCTTTAAGCATCATTTGACCCACAGAGCTAGTGTGGGCTGCCCGGTGGTGCTGGTGGTCAGTGCTGTTCAGTTCAGCATCTCACTGACCACCACCAGTCCATCACCAGCACTTTGCCTCCAGGGAAACTTTTTCTGGCCACAGAGCCCCATTTTAGCCTTTATACGAGGTCAGGGATTTGAGTGATGGCTCCTCTTGTAAAAACGAGCCCAAGGAAGCGATGCGTTTATCCCAAGGGATGCACTGGGCCATAACAGCCTCTTCCATGATGTTCTGCACAACTTCCATCAAAAGTCAATTAAGGCTGTCGTGGCTGGAGCCACCCACGGTATCATTCCAGGTTCATCAGCAGCATGCAGCTGCATTATGAGTAACGCAGCAATGCAAGGCCAGACTCTCCATCACCAGCAGTTCTCCATTTCCTCCCTCGTCCTTCTGGAGGGCCTGGATGCTGAGCAATAGCGAAACCTCTGGGGCAAACCTCTCCTGTCGCACACACTCCTGCAGCCTCCCTCAATGCTCCTCGTGCACAACCGATCCTACCCAGTCCAGAGGGACCGTAATGTTACCTAACCCACTCCTAAACTCCTTCTCGGCACGTTTCCCCCAAACTGAAAGCACCACAGGCCCGTCTGCCCCAGTCTGCGTGAGGGAGTTGGCTTGAGGTGGGGCTCCAGCACCTCTCCCATGCCAGACCATCATGGCCTGAAGCACTTCATGCCTTCCTCTTGCTGCAGGGCTGCTCAGCTGTGTTCTGCGCAGCCACGCTGGCTCCAAGTGGTAGCGAGGATGGGAGTTACAAATTTAGGGCTGTTTGTTGGGGGTTTTTTTCTCCTTTTCCTTCTGCTTTTGCTCCTGCTGCTGAAGCACCAGAGGAAGGGGAAAGGAGGTCTCCATACAGACAGCAAAATGATCTACCAGTATCAGTTATCTCTCCTGGAACTGGGAACACTGCCTTCCAGCTGCGCTTGGGGACATGGTTCAAAAGGACACGTCCCCAGCAAAGGTCACATCCAAGCTCTTTGGGGAAGGCAATGCAGCTGGGATCTCTCTCGCACGTAAGGCTGGGACAAAGCCTCTCTGGAATAGGCAGAGCAACTCTCAGGACTGGGCTTCCAGATGGGCCCCATCACCAGCCACGATGGGGACCCTCACCAGCCGCAAAGCTTCCCCCTTCCCCAAGCTCCATGGACCAGGCTGTGCACCCACATGGATGGATGCTCCTGGACAGCTCCTGGACACAGATTAAAGCTTTAAAAGCACTTGTTGCTCGCTGACCTCCAGTTGGGCTGCAGCAGCTGCATTTTAGTGTCAGACCACTCAGAGCACTGTGCTGAGGCCCCTCACACCCTCCAGGCAGGGAAGGCTGCAGTTTGCCCCTACAGCTCCCTTCCTGCTGTGCCTGTCACCGAAGCATCCCAGCTCCGCAGCCGTTTCATCTGCAGCCTCAGCTCTGACAAAGTGATTCCCCATTTGCACTCCATGGTACTTGAGGCAGTTCTGGGAGGGAATGGAGGAGGGCTAAATCCTAACCCTGGCAGGTCAGTGCTGCTGCACCCGGGCTCTAATGGCCACCACCTTCACTCTGCCCTGGGGGAAGCCGTGGCAGGAACGAGCAGCTGTCCGTGGAGAAGAGCTCTTAGCAGCAGGACCAGATGCTGCAGGCCCAGGGATTTGCCTCCATCCTCCGGAGGCTGTGACAGGGCTGTTGGCTCTGCCCCTCAGTTCTGCTGTTACAACAGCGAGGGCCACACTGGAACCTGCATCAGTTATTGTGGGGTTTAGCCAAATTCATGATATTAAATGATCTGATTCATGGATCCTTTGTGCCAGCACAGTGACCCAGGGCAGGGACAGGAATGTTTGAAGTTAACTTTACCATTATCCCCTCCATGTTCTGAAGCTCTATCAATGTCCGCCCTCTCATTCAGACCCTTCCAATGCCTGTCAGGATCAGCCTTGATGCTGGATGATGCGGGCCACAAATAGGGCTCCAGCACCAGCTTCCAGGAACAAGTCTCATGGAGCAGCTCCTAGTTCAATTTCTGTTCCACAGCATTTGTGACCACTCACCTGGTCAGCCCATCCTCAGCACCTCAGCAGAAACCACATGAGCCACTGAGCAGCTCTGGAGAGCCACAGAACAGCCAGCGTGGAGCCATGAGGACTTGCTAGCTCAGGGTTGCACTCTGCAAAGTGGAAAATGGTGTGAGAAGCCAATGTTGGCCTTTCCTCGTGAAAGCACAAATGTGGAAAGATGAAGGAAAGTGAAGGAAAAAAAGACACAAGTCTCTTTCCGCCTTGCACAGGACAGAGCAGCATCCAGGCAGAACCTGGCTCATGCGCAGCAACACAAAGGACTCTTCAAAAACCCCTTACAAGGGTGAGCACACCATCATCAGCACATCGGTGTTAGGGCAGTTCCGCTCTGTATCACAGCAGTGCCTGGCCAGCTGGTGTTACTGAAGATGGTCCTTCATTGGGAAAGCAGCTTTATCATCACCTGAAAGGCTATTGACAGAGACACCCTTTGTGTTGCTGCAGAACACCATGGGAAATTGAAGCATCTGAACCAGCAACCTTCCAGAAGAGCATGACTCCAGTCCTGTTTGCAGTGGTGTAGACTCAAACCATCAGCATGGCAGTGCCTGTGTCCCACATGCCATGAGTGCACCTCCGTCCTCCATTAACCCCATCCAGGCCCTCACAAGCTGCAGCCTGTGTAACACACCACCAGGCCTTGCTCATGCAACTACACACAAATCCTTGTGCCTCCTCCTCCCGCGCACCCCAACCCGCCTTTTATGTTGTAGCTTCTACCAACGCTGATGTTTCTTAACAAGGAGACTTTCCCCGCTCCCAACATTTGTTCAGATGGAAATCCCACCCTTCTGGAGCAGGATACATGTGCTGCCCCAAGGATGTGCTGAGGGTGAGCTCACCCACCCCGCCCACCATTTGCCAGCCAAAGGGATGAGGGTAGTTACCAGGTGCAGGTGTCACAGGTCCACATCCCTCTTGTGTTGGCAGCCTCAGAGCTGAATTCTAGACATCTGTCACCTCCTCCACTGGCCCAAGCTTCCAGTGACTCCAGAGGTTGGAAATACAAGCAAAGCAGAGAGTTTGTTTGCTCAGTTGTCAGTCCCCGTTAGTCAGAAATACCACCTTCAGGCCCAGAACAGAACTAGCTCAGCCCACAACCTTGTGTTTGAGCAGGCGGCTCCCTACGACCACACAAACAAGGTGCGTTACCATCCTCCAAACCCCTTGGTGCTGCCCTGCTGATAGCCCAGGGGTACCTCAACACCCGATTTCAGCACCGCTGACAGGACAGGCTGATGCTCTGATGCCAAGAGAGGGAACGGCAACACACGCACACGGACTGCAGCACATGGATAATCTTTATTGGTAACATCAGTGGAGCACCAGTAAACCATTACTGACTGTAGTGGTGACACGCAGCTGAGGCACATGCTAAGGCACTTTTATTATATAAAAACAAAAAAAATCTAAAGTTCTCTTTGTGACAGCAATTGGGACGCGAGGCTCCAGCAACGAGAGCGCTTCAGGCATACAGTATGGTGCTTCATATGGAATCATTTTTACTTCGCTCATAAGTAGGGTCTAACCGCAGCATATACAATATGGTTAATACAGGTAAATCCAGCAACCAGTGTACGGTGTAGAAAAGTAAAGACTATCTATATATAACCATGGTCCCAAGAGAAAGGCAGTGATAAAGACCTTTATTTTTTTTTTCTTAATTACTTATTACAAGAGATACAAAGGCCTTACATATATCTGTGCAGATTAAAGGGTTTTTAATATACTCTTAGTCAACGGTGTACAATAACTAATCCCAACCCCTGGTTACAGAGCAGGTGCGAGAGGCTTGGACATGTCAATAAAAGAGGGATTTCCCTCCCCTCATCCCCACCCTCTGCCCACTACCCTATTAAATTCCCCTAGATTCTGTCTATTACCATTAAATATATTTGGTCCCCCAGAGATTCTCAGACAAGCCCAAGGGCACTGTTCTGCTTCCCCAGCCTGTCATTAACTACTGGTCCACGCTACCTTAGATGGAACCGCTCGGAGGCAGACACTAACAGGACATCATTGCACTTCAGAGATCTGTCCACACAGTAAAAATAAGAGGAAAAAGAAAAGAAGACAACTTTGGCAAGTCCTCCAAATAACTGGTCCCGAGAGGAGCTTCCCTCTTCACCCCTCCCTGGAAACGTGTGAAAGCAGAAAGGGCAAATTGCCATGGCCAAAGCACACCGTTTTTCCTGAAACTGCTCCCAAACCATGTGGGTGGGCAGAGTAAAAGAGGCAGAAGTCTGAGGTCACTGAACATGATTGCCGAAAGCAAACAAAGAGGGAGGGGAAAGAATACAGGAAGGAGCTTCCCTGCAGCTAGAACTGAAGACAAAAGGAGATTTACAGCAAAAATAATCTTTCCCTAACCCCACTCCCTCCAAACTGTGTACGGATTCACCAGCAGACATGGCACAGACAGTTCTACAGGCCTTTGTGGTGGCCAAACTGCTGGTCAGATTTCAGAGACCCAACTCTTTGGCATTAAATACAAGAGGATTAGGAAACTGGAAAGAGAAGGAAATGAGGACCACAGATGCCCCATGGCTCCAGATACACAGAGCTGGGCTTGCTCTGCAGATCCCCAGCCAGTTTAGGAGGACAGGGTTTGCTGAAAGTCCAGTGGAAGAGGGGAGGGTGGATGGGTCACTCCATCACATGTAACCTGGGTCAAATGAGAAGACTTATTCAGTAGCTTTGGTATCACCAGCCTCTGCCTTGCCGTCCACTTCCTCATCGGAGCACTCTCCTGTACCCTTCCTGACAATTCGACGTGTCACGACAAACGGCAGGTCCCCACGCCTAAGGGAAGACAGACAGCACGTTAGCAACACGAGGTTCCACTGACCTCACCAGACAGGGCAGGCTCTGCAAAGAGGTAAGCAAGTACCTGACCACGCTGTTTGCAGTGGGCAATTACAGCAATGGCCCAGATTGCTCCACCTTACCTGAGTCTGTTCTTCAGGGTGCTGACTTCTCTATTCATAGCATCAGCTGTTTCAGTGGCATCCTCCAGCTCACGCTGGAGCTTCCTACGGGATGCATTGGCTCGCTGGGCCTCCTCCTCTGCTTCCTCAAGTTGGCGTTTCAGCTGCTTCAAGCGCATGTTTGCCTTATCCGCCTGAGCATGTGTGGGGAAGAGAGAAATACAAGTCAATGTTTCCCAGAGCTGCAGCAGAGTTAGTAGTGAGAGCAGCAAAAAGCAGTTTTCAAAGCCCCCTCTTTGCTTTCGGAAAGGAACTGCCTCAGACTTGACAGCTCCAAGCTTTTCTTCCTTAAAAGCATTTTCATCTGTGTCATCTTGTAATTATCACAGTGAGGATAAAGAAGAAAAGTCCATAGGAAGGTTAATGCCCTCTTTATGCAGACAATGCTTTGGCCATAGGAGGAGAGTTCTCCCACCACAAAACTCACCAGTGCTGCAGTAACTATACACACCTGATCTTTGAACTGCTCAGCGTTGCGCCTCTCATCATCCACCTGCAGCAAGATGTCTTTCAGCTTCTTCTCGGCACGGCGCACTTGCTTGCTGGCAGCCTGGCGCTCCCTATACAGAAACACAGTGATGCTCAGACAAAAACTCCTCTCCCCTTGTCCCCAACAAGATGACATGACTTGGGCAAGTTAGAAACAAGGAAGATAGCAAAACTGCTCATAACCTAGGGAAAAAAGGGGATGGCAGGCTATATTACCCAGAAATAACAAAAAGGAAATGATGTCACACAGATAGGACACTTGGTGAAGCTACAGAAGGGCAGCAAGTGTATCACAGCTGCAGTTTTAGGGGTGGTTAAGTCTGGAAGGAGCTAGAAGCCTCTACAGTGAAAAATGAAGGTTTGCCAAGATCTTACTTCCATACTACCCACTACCCCTAGGATAAAGCCTTCACTAAGACAAATCAGAATTTAAGACAGAGTTTCTACTAGGACATACTTTGTCTCCATGTCCAACTGCTCTTCCAGCTGTGCTACCTTTGCTTCCAAAGCCGTGATGGTAGCCTTGTACTTGGACTTTACTGCGCTCTCCATCTCCTGCAGTTTAAGCTTAAGCTCCTTGTTCTGGCGCTCCATCTGCTGGCGAGCGTTCTCATTCTTCTGTGCGTTGCTACGCTCGGCATTCAGGTCGGCATTCATCTGATCAATCTGCAGAGAGAAGAAGCTCTGAGCACATCCAGCGCTCCAGCCTGAAAGGCTGATTTACTTCCCAGGCACACGCTGACAGCAAAGAAAAAGGACCCTCAGGGTAAGCTGAATACCGGGAATAACTATGATGCAGAGGGAGCTCTCTGTAGGCAGGGCACTTCTCAAAATATCTTAGTTTACCCAGATTTTCAAAGTAATTCCTTGAATAACAGGTTTATCAGCCTCTTCTTAGGGCTAATTTGCCAATCACACACAATGCTCTCAGTAGCAAAAGCCATGGTTTGGCACATAACACAATAATTATCAGTCTTAGTGAATTACAAAAATCCTGAGGCAAGTAGATCCAATACATGTGCTTTACTTATTTATCATTTATTTGCTGTCTGTCTACTCCCTCTGTCTACTACAAAGAAGCAGCTTAAAAATACTGACTTTCAAAGGGGAAAGGGCAAGAACTCGGTCCACTTGCAAGCCAGAGAGGGCTCTGGCTGACCGTCAACCAACTCGAGAACTATGCTCTCATCCATCAGAGTGAACAAGCCATTTGGAAAACCATGAGCCTAGCTCCTTGGCTCTGGAATGTTGAGAAAACAACACGCTCAACCCTCAAAGTTGGGCAGACAAAATATGGCAGAGAACAGGCGGATTACAATCCTGGTTTCTATAGCGGCCTAACAAATTCCATATGGTTAGTGCATCAGAAGCAGCACAGAACTGGCAGAAAAGTAATTTTCCGAGCACATTGTGGCACTGTTCAGCACGCCAAGTTGGAGTAGCAGCATGATATGGATCATCTTTCTCATAATCTCTTAATACAGGAAAAAAAGGGACTGGGAGGTTTGGGGTATTTTTGTGTGGTTGTTTGGGGGTTTTTTGGTTGGTTAGCGGGGTTTTGCTGGTCGTGTTTTTGCTTAGGGTTTTGTTTTAAATAAACTTGATTGTTGCAGCTACCCAGTGATTTAAGTGTTTAAAACCTGTGAGCTAACATCAGCTCTGACTGCCCAACCTATCTTCTGTACTGTGGTATTCAGGTGTTTCATCTTGCTCACATCTAGGGACTTCTGAGGGCCTATACACAAAGGGGCAGCTGGCATTAATCGGAGTGCAGTATGACAATTTACACAGACTAGAGAGCCCCTGCTGACACACATACAGCCTGGATAGATACCTGAAGGTTTGCCTTCTTGAGCCGGTCATTGATTATCTCTGTGTTGCCCTGTTCTTCTTCCAACTCCTCCTCTAGCTGAGCTATCCGGGCCTCCAGGCGCCTCTTTTCCTCCATGGCCAGTGCTCTATAGGACACAATCATTAAAGCAGTGTTAGTGCCACTAATGCCCTGGAGAAAATTCACCATTTCTCATTTCTTTAAATAAACTCAGTCTTTTGAGAGCAGAGGGGATGCTGTGCATGCTGCAGACTATATAAAAATAACAGCCTGCAAAATATTTTCTCAAACCAGCTCCTCCACCCTTAAAACAGGGAACATTACTCACCCTTTACCACTGTTGTTGGCAATCTCATCAGCCAGCTCATCTCTTTCTTGCTGGGCCTGGCGCTTGGCACGCTCAGCAGCTGCAAGCTCCTGGAATGAAAACGAGACGGTCACTGATCCAATGGGAAGCCACCAATTAATGCAGCATAGGAAAAAGTAGTTACTGGCAATGGGTGGTATGGTCTCTAGCTACATCCAGACTTAATTATAAGACATGGTCTGCTCCACACCCACCCCATGGCTTCCTTTGTTTTGCACTCTCCTATCACAGCTGTCAAGGCCAAATTCTGCATTTTGAAGTAGACCTCCTATTTCAGCAGAGCAGAAAGTACAGGAGAAAGGAAATAACCACTCAAGCTTAGACTTCTATGCTTAGTTCTTGGCCAAAGAAAACGAACAAACCCTTTACTTGCATGCATATTCCATTACCTCCTGCAACTGGATCATCTCTGCCTCCATGCTCTTCAACTTCTTCTCATTTTCTTTGGCCTGGGCCAAGATCTCTTCTCTGGAAGTACGTGTGTCCTCCAGTTCCCGCATGTAATCCTTCATTTGTGCCTGAAAAAGGGAGAGCAAATGATGGATTTCAGAGCATCTACATTAACAGACTGGGTTTCTTTGTCTTACAGGAAACATGAAGGGAAATGGAAACAGGGATTCATTAATCTTTAGCTACCAAAAAGTCCGCTGTAAAAACAAAAGGAATAATCCTTTTCCCATTTCACAAGTAACAAGGAGAAGGAGTAATGAAAGCAAACAGCACTGCTTAAATGGCAAGGGAAAAAATCTGTCAGGTATAGGGAGGGGGCAGGGTACAGGAAGCTTTCTAGTGAAGCAATACAATGGATGGTCTAGGGCAGATCTGGCATTTTTCCTAAGAACAGATCAGACAAATGCCTGTAAGAATTACAAAAGCATAAGAGAACTGTGGTGGAGCAGGAGAAGGCCTAAGTGATATTTAGGCCCCTCTAGCTTTGCAGCTCCATAATCCTTTCCAAAAACACTGACACGAGGCAAGCACTAGACTTTCCCAACAGCTTGTCTCTCAGGGAATTAAACAGGCAGATCGGGGTTAGAAGGATATTTGAAACGCCAATAAATCTTTCCCTGTAAATTGCTACAAGGTTCTGCTGCTCTTGTGCCACTGATGCATGGCTCTCACAAGATGAAATCTTGTATCCCATTTCCCTGGGTAAGTGTTCTACAGTGACAGCTAAGACTGTTGCAGCATCTCACCTGCAGTTTGCGGAGCTGCTTGATGGCTTCTTCCCGATTCTTGTTAGCAGTGTCTATATGGCTTTCCAAATCCTTCAGGTCCATCTCTAGCTTCTTCCTGGCAGCCACAGCAATGGAGCGCTGTTTCCGTTCATCTTCCAATTCCACCTCCATCTCCCGCACCTGTAGAAGGAAATACAGGCATCAGCGTTTCAGCTCCTTGATTTCCTAATAGCCAGTTTTCATATCCCGCTTTCAAACTGTACGTAAGGGCAAGCATGTGACTCATTTTCTTTCTTCCTGGCAGGGAGATGGGGCTAACATTCCTCACTAATAAAGCCACATGGGTTCCTTTAATAGACAAAGGCTGTTTGAACGATCATGCACACAAGGGATAAAGTGTCTCACAGCTCTGCAGTGCTGCCCAGACAGTTACCATAAAAAAGAACCTGAGGTTTGACACTCTCTGTCTAACCATCTTTGGACACAAGTGTCTTTGGGTATGGAACACTTTCAGGATTTACAGAGCAATTCTTACTTGTCTAATGAGCTGTTTCTTCTTCTCTTCATTCTGTTCATCACGTCCCTGGAGGTCCCGGTCAAATTGTGCCTTCATGGCCTGTTGGTTCACTTCTAGCCGCAGTTTGGCATCCTCTGTGGCCTGCAGTTCATCTTCCAGTTCTTCCAGCTGTGTCTTCATCTCCTCCACCTGCTGCTCCAGGGCTCGCTTAGCCTTCTCCAGCTCATGGACCTACAGCACAGTACAACATGTGAGGTTTCCTCAGAGAGAGTCACACAATTTCACCTATCCTAAGCGCAAAAAAGGCTAAGAACAACCATTCACATAAGGCAGAATACAAGAATGCTGCATGTGTCTCTTGTAGTAGGGCAGAGGTATCCCTCAAAGCCAGCTGCTCGCATACCTGCAAGCTGCCAGTCAAAATCACAACTACCACTAGTTCTGGTCATGCATGTGTGGTGGGGAAAAAGAAAAAAGCATTTGCTAGCCCAGTCCTGACCTACTGCAGACCTACATCTACTGCAGTCTCCTACTGCTGGAGACTTCTGGTGCTGACAGAATTCAATAAAATACTTTCTGGCCTCTAATTGATTTGTTTTTTGTTTTTTTTAATTTATTTTCCTTCCCGCTTATCATAACATTTTTTTTTGTTTTGAAATACTGGGTTTACTGTCCTCCATTACCTGGTTAATCTCTGTATTTTACAAATCAGACTCTTATCATATCTTCATTTCTGCCACAACAGTTAATTAACAGCAGTTCAGTTTCCCACTACCTCAGTTTTCAACCACTTTGGGTCATTTCCAGGTTCTTGCAATCCATCTTTCACACTTACTAATGCAATACAAACATTCACAAACTCACAATGTGTCCAGTATTCTTTACTACATTCATCTGTGTTAACACTAACATAAGCTTTTTGCAGTATTAAACAGTATCACCTGTGTGGTATTTCCTGGCCAGACATTTTAACTTCATACTTACACTTTTCCCAACATCATCCTTTGAACTCATCAGGTCTTCCATCTCTGCACGGAACTGCTTATTGATTCGTTCCAGCTCATCTTTCTGCTCTATGGCTTCTTCCAGGGCTCTGGCCAGGGAGAGGGCCTTAGTCTCCTTCTCACGGGCTTCTGCCTCAGCACGGTCCCGTTCTTCTGCATACTTGGCAGAGATGCTCTTCTCCTCTGCCAACAGCTACAAGAGCACAGTATCAGTATTCTGAGAAACTCATGACAATTTTCTAACAAGGTAAACATGCACCTTTCCATTAGTGTCCTAGTAGTACTCTGCCACAGAAAGCAGGAACCAGCTTCCAAGAATGAAGTATGCTATCCCACCTTTTGTAACTGTGCTGACCCCAAATGAACAAACTTTCAATTCCCTAGGCCTCAAACCAAGTATTTCCAGCTCTCTCTCAATGATCTTCAAACAACGCTTTAAATTTGATCTTGGTCTTGATATAAATGCTATGCCTTTGGGAAAGAAGTATCACTAAGCTTCCTCTGCAAGCACCAGAATGAATTTAATTCTATGAAAGCTTATTTCTCCACTCTATATGCTATGCCTTAGTTTGGAAATAAATATGCATTCTCCAAGCAGCATTGCTTAGGTGTTCTTAAAGCAGAGCTGTTCAATAAGATGCACCTACTGAATGAATGCCCAGTGACTGAAGTCATACCTGGTCAAACTTCTTCTGCTTCTTCTCCAGGTTGGAAACGATCTGCCGTTGATGATCCAGGTCCACAGCAAGGTCATCCAGCTCCTGCTGCAGGCGGGTCTTTGTTTTTTCCAGCTTGTCATACGCAGCTGTTTTCTCTTCATAACGCTGGCTCAAGCCCTCCAAGTCCTTCTGCAGCTTCTTCCTGGCTTCCTCTGCTGACTCAAGGCAGCCCAGACCATCATCCATCTTCTTCTTTGCATCTATTGCCTGGAAGCCGGAAAAGATCTCACATGAAGCCATACCACAGACAACGCTGTATGTAGTTTACTGGCATCAGAAGTTGAGCCTGCTCAGTTTTGAAGGTCCCAATCCCCCCTCAACTAATAGCTGACTGAATTCCTGAAGGAATTGTCAGATACAAATCTACAAGTAGTTCATATGATTATCATCAGAGACCTCTTCATTTCCTCTCTTGCCCAAATCACCAGGATCACCTTTTCCCAGGAAAGGTTCTGCTACTTAAAGCTGATTCTCCATTTAGATTTTACTACCCTATAGAAGGATTGCACTTAAGCTTTCTTTCAAAAGTCATTGGTTTATAGGATGCAGACTCTGTACCTGTTGCTGAAGCACAGCAATCTGTTTCTCCAGGTTTCTCTTCGCTTCCTCTTCTTCTTCCAGTTGCTCTTTGAAACTGTTCTTCTCATCCTCCATTTGCTTCAGCTTAGTGCTGAGGCTCAGTTTTAGGCGAGTCTCCTCCTGCAGCAGCTCCTATGAAGCAAACACCCCAGTGGAATTCAGCACCGCTCCTTGGCCTTAAAGGCTCACAACACTCACCCACTCTCTCCAGAATGAGTACTTTTGCAGTTGATTTTAAGTATGCAAATTATTTCACAGATAACACAACCAGAGACAGAATTTAAGTAATTGTCTTCCAGCAAGTCCATGCAGAAACAAAATACTCTGAATGGTCCTATTCCCTCATACACTCTAATAATTAAAGTATATTACTTCGCCTCACAAGCCACCCACAGTCTCTTCTGGAGTCTTTTGAGCACACAAACCATTAAACCCTTCCCAGACTGTATTCTGCTACATGGCTTTCTCATATTCAGGTATCAAAGAAAAGGACAACAGGCTAAAATGATATAGCAGGCTAAAACCAACCTTAATAGATTTGTGGTCATTTACCTACTTCAGGCACCAGCATCATCTTACTTTTGCAAATTGTAAGACATCTGGATGCACTACACAGAGATGCCTTGGTTTCCAAAGCTCTCACCTGTGTATCCTGAAGCTGTGATTCCAAAGCAGAGAAGTCCTTAGCTAATTTGGCTGATTTGCTGTCAGACTGGTTCAAGAGACCTGTGACATTGTCCAACTCGACCTGAAGGAGAGATCAGGTATCACTTAGTGAATACATCTGCAAAAACAAAGCCAGGAACAAGTGCGCAGCTACAGGACCCAGAAATGAAAACTCAGGCACCTCTTAACAGTAAGGCATGCATATATTCTCTCAGGGAAATGAATGCATCGTTTCCAGACTCCCAGGAATGGAGTGTGAGAAGCTGAAAAAAAGATTTTTACATGGGATCCCTTCTGTAGCAAAAACCTTCTGGTTCTGGGTGGTTTGGGCTTTTTAAGGCCTACATAAGACTTTAGACAGCCTGGCAAGGATTTTAAAAGCTTTCATTAAACTAACTCCCTCTTTTATACTATCTGCTTCAGGACTATATCTACAGTCTCAAAATTACATTTGCACGTTCTAAAAGATAGCGCACTCACCAGCAATGCTCAACTTTTAATAACAGCCCTCCAAAAATGAGAAGGCAGAAGACAATGCTCTGTGTGACTCAAAGCGGTTTGCTGTTCACTTGAAGACAGGAGGAGAAACCCTAAATTTCCACATCAGCCTTGAGCCACACCTCATCACCATCAACTGCATTACAAAACTTCAAGAAGCTGTCTTCCAAATGAGTTACACAATTGCTGGTCTGTTTATGTCGGTCTACTTCCACAAGCAGCTGAATGTTTGCACAACTGCAAACTGTACTGTACAAACCACTGCATGCTCAAGGGAATGAGCATGCTGATACTTTAAGGCGTACAAAACTCAAATGGCAACTAGTTACTTCAGCTTCTCAGAGCTGGTAAGCAACATCAAGCCAAAAGTCCTGCCCTGGCAATGAGTTAAATAGCTTGCATAGCCCCAGGAAGCAAACTATGGATTTGCTTTTTGTAGGAACTTTATCCTCAGCAGGAACAAGATTTTTTTGAACTAGGTGTGGGGAGGCACAACCCTACAGTGCTTTCAGTCTAACCCTGGGCTCTATCAGAAGCTACAGAAAACCCATGCCACTCACCTGCAATTTGTTAACCCTCTCAACCAGTTCAGTCTTCACTCTTTCACCTTCCGTGAATTTCACCTGGAGTTCTTGGAGCTGAGCATCTACTTTTTTCCGCTTGTGCTCAGCATCCCCTTTGCCCTGCAGAAGGGCCTTCACCTCATTGGCCAGTTCAGTCCTCTCACTTTCCAGAGCCTGTTTTGCTTTTTCCAGATTTGCTTTCACCTGGAGAGGGAAAAAACACAGCGAAACCTCTCAGACTTCAGATATGGCAGGATCCTTCCACCAACTACTTTTTCCTCTCCCCCCGCAACAAGCAAACTAATGTTTCATGTTCAGCAGCTAAGTTGTAGGCTCTTACTCAGAAAAAACAGATTAAGCAGCCTGTCCCTGATATGCAGGAGACAATCTACCAGCAGAGAAGACAACACAGGAGATAGTTTTCCATTATCAGGTTCCAAATTAAGGCTGTGAAAGTCAACAAGCGCAAGCTGGGAAAAGAACATCTTGGTTAAGCAGTATAACATGCCTGATTGGAACAAAGAATGAATGCAACTATTCAAAACAGCTTCATAGTGAAAAATAATCTACCAAGGGAAGAAGAGCAGATGTATCAGATGCCTAGTATCACAAACACTTTATGTTCTTCTGCAGCTTTAAGACATGGTCATAGAGCAGCTGTCCTTTCAGGGAAATTGACTGCTTTGGCCTCGTGTTTTCTATTCCACATACCCGTTTGGTTTGTTCTAACTGCTCTGCCAGCTCTTCAATAGCTTGTGAATGTTTCTGCCTCATCTCTTGGATTTGAGCCTCATGTGTCTTTGCCTCATCTTCAAGGGTCTTCTTCAAAACCGTTACTTCTTGTTCTCTCTTTGACCTACAAAATTCACAAATTCCATTAGTGAGGAAATCAAACAGAAGTGTATATCCACCAAAAGCATGTCTAATGCAGAAAAATGCCAACGTCTGTTTAGCCCTACAAGCTACAAAGACACTTTTCAAAGTTAGAGCTTAGCAATGCACTGTTCCTAAGCAGAAGCTGGCAGCATTACTTTCAGCCTAAGCAGTAATAGCCTGAAAGAATGAATGCTTCAGGTCTATCACTAACACTGTAGTTATGGAGCAAATTAACATTCTTACATCAGGTGAGGTAAATGCAGCTTTGAGTACAGCTTGCACACTACCTCCTTCTATGGCCACTGAGGCTGCTAACCAGACTACTCCAATAAAGGTAAAGACTTGCTTTGGTAACAGACTGGATGCTCCAGCATTTATTAAAATAGTCAAAAATAAAGACAACAGCTACATCGTGGAGTTACCTGAGCTCTTGCTGAGCAGCTGTAGAATCTAGAGTGTCTTCTAGCTCTGTTTTCAATGCTTCCAGCTCTTCTCCCAGATCCCGCTTCTGTTTTTCAGCTTTGTTCCTGAATGCTCTCTCTGACTCCAGATCTTCCTGCAGCTCAGTGATCTGGGATTCAAGTTCCCTGATCTTTTTCAGGGCCATGTTCTTCTGAGCTGCCTCTTCTTCCACCCTGTGTTCAACATAGTGTTCTGATCAGAGCCAGATTTAAACAGTAGGTAAATTAAAATCAACTAGCCTATCAAGAATAATAAATAAAGAAAGCTGCCACAGGCCAGCTCTACAATATTACATTCAAACTTCGATGCATGTGTCACTACAGATTCTATTTCCCAATATCTGAGACAGCACAATCACCACCTTAAAGAAGGGGACACAGAGAGAGAACAGAAGAAAGCAGAAGGGAAAGCACTGTTTTGCACTGGAAACTGGACACTTTACTGAACAGATGAATATAGCAACTACCAGTGAGAGAGTCTGTTGTCACTACTTTAACCCCCTCTAAAATCTTACAGCTCCAATGAAATATTAAATTCATAGCCATGCTCTGCACAGAGAATGTGGCAGTGAGCAGCAGCCAAAGAACTCTGATGCTGAAAACATGGATCCTGACAGTCCACAGGCTGAAATGCAACTACCACAGATTCTATGTAGTCCCTATTCCAAAGGGAGACAAGACAAGAAATACTTCCCAACTTGGTGCACCCTGAACCCTGCAGATCAGGCTCTCACCTAGCTAAGGCTGCCTGCAGCTCCTCTTCTTTCTTGGCCAGCTGCATTTTGAGTTCTGCAATCTGAGCCTGCAGCTCAGCAATCTGGTCATGCAGATCACTGGAGTCCCCTTCAAGCTTTCGACGAGTCTTTTCCAATTCTTGCCTTTGCTTTTCCTCACGTCGCAGACGTTCTGAAGAAGGTGGGGACACATTAAGTTATACAGACGATACATACCCAAAGAAATGTTGTATGAGCAGAGAAAATAAAGCTATTTAATCAATAATTTCTTTCCTAATAATACAACTTTCCCGACTATAGCTAGAGTGCATGCCTACACATGCAACTGCCCCCATATTCTGCCCTCAAAACATACCTGCATGACTTCCCTTCCCCTCGTCTTACAGCCAAACCCTCTTGCCCTCTTTTTCTATACTAAACAATGCCAGGGCAATGCTAGTCTCTCCGAACATCCACACCACACAGGCATAAGCACTCATTAAGTGACACTGACCACAGGGTCTGCTCTCCCTTTACAGAAACTAAGCAGGCTGGCTCCTGCTGTGTTAACCTGGGCAGTCTCCAGATGAAGTACCTCTAGCTTCGACTCTGAAAAGCTCGTGCAAACAGGATATCAGAAACAGCACTAACCCTGACAGATTGATGCTGCTGCTGGAAGTAGAAACGTGGTTACACTTCCACAGCAGGAAAAGAAAGAGAACCAGCCTCTCTTCTCCATTGGCCTGCTGCTTTAGAGAGGATTTTTATTTAGATCAAGGGCTCAGCTGACTAGGCACATAACCTTCATCCAGTCACCGAACAGCTCCACCAAACCAATCAATAGCATACACACGATAGAGTAACTTTTAACCCCTCAGAACCTGGGGAGGACTAAAACTCCAGAAATCAAAATCAAGTTCAACAAATTTTAACAAGAAACCACCTAAAATTAAGAAGTAAACAGGCAAGTTCTGTGCAGAATCTGCCTTAAAACAAACAAACAAAAAACACCCACACACAAAAAAGCCCTGAACAAAACCAAAATCACCTTCAAGGTCTGTGATCATGGCCTCATGTTTATTCTTGAGTTTGGCTAAGCTCTTAGACTTCTCCTCTTCCTCTGTCAGGTTTGTTGTAAATTCAGACATCCTGTCTTCCAATAGTTTCTTTTCCTGCAGAATAGAGAAGGCAGTATCAAAGCAGTTGCTGGAATTACAGGACATTTTTCCACAACTGACTGTGCTTAAATAGGTCAGTGTCATGAGTGCCTACTGCTCCTGTAAGGAACTTGGAACAAAAGAAATCCTTTCAGGACTACAGATAGTATTCAAATCAATGGCTACTTAAAGATTTGTATTTGTAGCCTTTTCAAATCTGAAAGGGAAGTCTAATCATGGAATAACTTGATATTGTTTGGCATAATGATGTATCAGAAAACTTTTGTTAGCAGATCATTATTCAGTCAAGGCTATTTAAATATCATACCCTACTGACATGTAAAAAATACAGGCAGGCAGTTAATTTCAGGTCACAGTTGTCATAGACATGACTGAAATCATTTGTTTCCCCACAATGTAAGAAAGGTCAGCCTTTGGTGGGTAGCTTCAGAAGAAACACCCACGCGTCTTCAGCCTGTGTAAGAAGCTGCAGGAATCTTACCTTAGCCAATTTGAGATTCTGATCTTCCAGAACCATCACATCTTCTTCCAGTTTCTTCAATTTGGCCTCTGTGGTCACTTTTTCCAGCTGCAACTTCTGCCTTGCACTTTCCTCTTCTTCAAGCTGTTCCTCCAGTTCCTTCACAACACCCACAGAAAAGCAAGGCATCTGTCAGTGCTATTTATCAACCTATGTAATAGCACAGTAGCAATCCTAGAACTTAGAAGTTTTCTTTACCCTTCCCCTAGGTATTAAGGTACCTCAAGGTACTTTCCAGAATTAACATCTGTTGTGGCTTGATGCAACATACCCTGTCCTAAAAACCAACTTTTCTAGCAGAACAAACAATACCATTTTGCAAAGAAGAATGCACCATTCTAAAACACCTTGCTTAAGCTTACTTGTCTATTTGACAAGCGGCCACCATCTTCAAGAATGGAAAAGCTCATTCCAGGTGACTGGCTGAATGCCTCAGCCTCAGGACCAGAATCACTACGTTCTATTCCACAGGTAGATTTTTCTATGCTTTATTTTTTATTCTCTCTCACCTGCTTCCCTCCAAGCTGAGAGAACAGAACAGCTCTGACCCTTACTATACTCTTTACTGACAAGAGTCAGTATTCCTAAGGCATTACCTGGATATTCTGTTGCATTTTCTTCTTTTCAGCCTGCAGATGTTGACACCGTTCTTCCTCTTCCTCCACTCTTGCTTCCAGGTCATGACATATCTCCTCCAGTTCTTGTTTCTTGGCTGTCAGGCGGGCTCTTATCTCCTCAGCTTCAGCACAGAGTTCAGTTTCTGCTTGCAACTGTTCCTGCAGCTGCATCTTCTCTGCCATTAGCTACATTAGACACAAAGCCAGAAATGAGACAAGCTCCAATTTACCAAAGCACTTAGCAATCTGTGTTATGCGCTCCTGTGTTCCACAGTTAGTCTTAATCGTTGCAGCAGTCTCCTGCTGCTAATCAAAACCTAAATATCAAAACACAGTTCGTTTGTTTTCCTTTACAAAGGAGCACACTGCAACCACGTATTATATCAGCCTTAATAATTTTCTCAAGACCATATCCATTTGAAAAAAGGAGATTGTCTAGTTTTCCCCTGCAAAAGTAACGCAAATAATTATCAGCCCAGAACAACAATCCTGCTGCCACCTTCTGTGTTCCAAATGAAAAGGATTCCAGTAATAGTGATTGAATTCAACTAGCTTGCTATAATACCCAGCCAAAGAAGACTTAACATAATGGCTATAGAAGGGCAATAAGTGGTCACTACACAAAATGACCTGCTAGAGAAACTAAGCTGGAAAGAAGGGCAAAGGAAATTGAACAAGATGGCAGCCAAGTCACATATTTCAACAACCAGGAATCCTACAGCTTGTCCATCAGACCAATAAAGCAAGGGGTGCTCTCAAGAAGTTGGCCAGGTAGAGGAGAATAACTTTTACACATAAGATTTGAAAACTCACCTGGGCCTGGAAGGTCTCCATCTCACTCAGTCTATTTTCTGCAGCCAGCTGCTTCTCCTTGACTTTTATTAGTTCTTCTTCCTTGGCCATCATCTCCTCTTCCTGTCTGCTTACTTGCAGAAGGGGCTTCACCTGAAAGGGAAACCAAAGGAATGAGACATGTATAAGGAACAAGGAAAACATGAAGAAACACTCTTGTACTTGATAAGCACTGAATAAAACTTATGTAGAAAGTGTTATATACCCTGCCAATAACACAGTTTCTGCCCGCCCAACTTTTTCTTCAGGATGGGATGCATCAGAAAAGGATTAGGGCAATTCCAGGTCTTCAGGAGCTAAGTAGTAATAGCAGGAGAATAAAAAAGTTGCCATAGAGTGGGGAAATTCACAGGTGGGTCAATGTCACCTATCTGCACTTCTCTAAGGCCTTTGACATGATCCCCCACAACATCCTTCTCCCTAAATTGGAGAGATATGAATTTAATAGATGGACTGTTCAGTGGATGAGGAATTGGCTGGATAGTCGCATCCAGAGGGTAGTGGTCAACAAATCAATGTCCAGATATAAACGGGTGCAAGTGGTGTTACCCTACACGTCATTTCATAGGAAAGAGAAAAGTTTAAACTCTGCTCTCAACTCTCATATAGCTGCAAAGTCTTATGTCTAAAAAGCAAGAAATCCCATACGTTTAGAAAAAAGACCATCTGTTCATGTGTTCATTGTCTTTATAAAGGTAGATTATGTACAAGCCTAACAGCAAGATCAGACCTCAATGCTTTTCTTTTGCTTTTACAGTGGAGAAACAGATGGCAAGCCATCCCTGTATTATCAGTTTTTGTCTAGCTAAACTGACTAGCCATGTAGTAAGCGACTTTTTGAAGTGCCATACTGCCAAAGCAAGTGATCCTCTTACTCTTCTTAAGTATAAAGCATCAAAAGATGACTTCTGCTTTTCCACAACATTATGTGGATATAGTCTTGAATTTGGTTTATGCAGATATACTACATAGCTATAAAATATGCTATGATATTCTCTGCCTAAATAAATCAAGGTGTAGTTGCAAGCCAGCCCAACTGCAGAAAAGTGTTTTTTTGGTTCTCTGGTTCAACCCAAGAAGCTGAAACTGAAACCAAACTGTCACAATTGAAAAGGGAAAAATGTTACCTTGGTGAACAACCTCCACCACTGCCAGTTCCGCAGCTTCAAATAGGCAGCACAGTTTCTCTGAAGCACTTTCATGGCTGTCAACTGCTGCTGGCGCTTGGCAAAGGCTCTGCAAAGCAAGCGGAGGTCAGACAAAGGAACTCACAGCAGCATGCAACTCTCTCCATCAAGCCCTTTCTTAGATGCTTCTACTTTTTTACTTTAGAAGGCTCCCTCCTAAAAAAAAGGAGCAAGACTTCCAGTGAACTTGCTCTATCAATTTTTTTTCTGCTCTGTTATGAGCAATTATCCTTTCCTTTATCCAATTTCCTATTTAATAAAGTTTTTCCCTAATGTCTAATCTGAAAAGCCTCACTATTTTAACTTCAAAAAAGGGAGATGTGAAACAGAGGTGTGTTCTGCCAATCTGGCAGACACTACTTTTGTTTTTAGAACTGAATCATTTGCAGTCCTACTTAGTATCTTAAGAGAAATCCTACACCTCCTGGATCAGTACTGTACCAATACCTTTTCATTTTCACATTTGCAGTTTGCAGCACTGTCAAAAATTTTGCCTGCTGCATAGTATTCCTGTAGAGAGGAATAAACTTTACTGCTCTGGTTGTATGTGGGATAGCAACACATGGAGTTTCTTGCAGGTGCCGGAAGTCCACCATTACAGAGATCAGAAAGCCCTAAAACACCATCATCTCTAATATACAAGAAATAAATCATGTCAACAAAGAATATAATTTCTAGACAGATTCTTTTGAAGAAACACTCATAATCGAGTGGGAGAAATATATATGTTTCTATGTGTACTTTATGTACACGTTTATAAACATGTATATATGCTCTTTACAAAATATGATCCTTACTTTCTCGCCAAGTAGCCTCTGCAGCATGCTTGGAAGCCAATAATGACATCTGTGATCTTCAGGTCTCTCTCTTCTTCCAGATGAGCAAGGACTCCAGCTCTGAAGAACACTTTACTCTGTCCAATTCGGTAGAGGTTGGAATCCAGCTCCAATGCTTTGATCTAAAGTGAGAGAGGGAAGAATTCATGTACTGCAAAGACTGCTTCACATGAAACATGACAAAACATACTTCTGTCTCATGGCTTTAAAATATCATAGAATCATAGAATAGTTAGGGTTGGAAAGGACCTTAAGATCATCAAGTTCCAACCCTACAATAAGCACTCAGGCCAGCCAAAGTTACTAGTTTCCAATACAGTTCTGCCCCAATTAGAGGAGTTGGATCTCAGCGAAGCACAGCATGAAATGGAGGTAACCAGAGAGAAAACAACAGAAAGCACTGTTTAATACAACAGCACATCAAGTATTCAGAACTATAAGGATGCTGTGAGGAACATATGCCTAGTCCAAAGAGCCCTTTCCTTTCTGGAAGGAAACACACATGTTGATCCTTCCTATTTATTTCTTCCCAGTCCTAATCTTTATCAGAAAAAGGCACTCCAACTGACTTCCTCATCCTTTAAAGGATTTGCTGTCAACACTTAAACTAGTGTAAGGGCAATAAGGTACACCCCTTTAAGACAGAAAAAAGGGGATCAATTACAGCCAAATTCAATTCAATCTCCCCTAGTCTTCAAGCTACAGAGCCAAAACTTTCCCTCAGAAGCAGGCAATTCTGAATAAACTAACTGGAGCCTTCACTGAAAGCATTTGTCATCAGCAGACCATTACCAAAAGTTTGTTGAAGCTCATACTTTAACCATGTGCTACAGATAACATTAATGCTTCTGCACATTTTGATTCCATGAATACTGCTGGCAACTCAAAGTGTATGCATCTGTGGAAAGATCCTCTTTGCCTAGGACTACTGAATTCCATGCTAGCCAAAAGCATCCATCTGTGAAGCCAAGAGAAAGGTTTTTGCACCCTCAGACCAAATGTTTAACTTCAGAATTTTGGTCTGCGACTATAAGATGCATTTTTAACATGCACAGCTCAGATTTCCAAACCGCACCCCAAAATATATTCAAGTAGAGTTTCTGGGGTGTCTTACCATCAGCACGCAAGCTTGCTTTCCATCCATGAATCCTTTTGGAATTGCATTTGGAGTTAGGATTTCATATCTGAGAAGGAGAAAGCATTAGACTAGTCACACAAGTATATCTGAAAACAACAACAAACAAAACCTAAAAAGCAGTAAAACATTCCTATGCCACTTTGAATTTGACAATTTACAGTTTTATTAGAAGAAAAAAAAATAATGTATCTCTAGACAACAGAGTACAAAGCAGCAGTCTTGGATGGGCTCCCTCTGTGCTCACCTTAACTACATGCTTACTAGAGGGTCAAAGGTGGTTTTGGAACGCTTTGTGCCAGGAAATACACCAATGGTCAGATGTGTTGCTTTTAAAAAGAGTGGCAATCCTGCCGCAATAAAATACTTCAATTTTTGCAATTTTCAAAGGTAAAGACTGCTTCAGATTCTTTCCTAGGCCTTACCTTTGCCTGAATTCCTGGAACACAACTCTGTTGGGGAAACCTTGACGACAAATACGGATTCCCTCCAGCACTCCATTACAGCGAAGCTGGTCAAGGACCAAGTGGGGATCTAGTTTTCCAGCCTGGTGATGAAAAGGCATATTTTATTAATACCACGAAGCTTGTACAAAAGGGGTTTATCCCTTGCCTCCTCCTCGGTTTTTGTAAAGCAGCCAGTTCTCCCTTTTCCAGTTAGAAGTATTTGAAAGCTTTTATGCCAGCTTAAACAGAACCAAAAGATCAGTCTCCAAGATTCTGGGAAGTATACAGTTATTTAAGATGACCTTAAAGAGAGATTTTGAGGAAACAAGACTTTTTCTAACTGTTTTTGAAAACCTGACAAAAGACAGCAAACCCAGCTACACACCCCAGGAAGTTACTGTTGAAACTGTTTTTACCTTTTTCTCATGGTTGGGGATAATACAGCGGACGAAGTTAGGGTTGGTGTTCCTCAAGGTAGCCATCAGTTTAGCCAGTTGTTCCTTATAGAGCTGTCCCACTGTTCGGAACATACCCTTCCTGGTTTTAAAGGCCCCTGGCAGTGCTGTATCTGACATACCAGCTACCTGGTCCAGCCCAACAATACGGTCAACTAAAGAGAGCACAAGAGGGAGCATTAAAATCCTGCCACAAACAAAAAAAGCTTTGGAACACACATCGAACATCTGGGTAGAACAGGAAGAATGACAGGAACTGCAGGATCCTTTTTGCTTCATCTCTACACAGATGTTGACTCCTGTACAGATTTGTGCAGGGATAGGAGCAGGAAGGAAAAAAAAAAGCAACAGCTCACTACAGGAAGTATGATGGAGTCAAACTTACTCCCAGAGATATTCTACTGATGCTCTGGATGGCAGCTCTGGAAGAGCAATCTAGGAGTGAGTTTCAAATGCTTCTTCTTGCTCAGGTTACAATGAAAAATAACAAACCAAGAGTTCTAGCTGTTGGCCCAGCAGAGTCTGTTAACTAGAGTCTACAGCTAGTTAACTCTGACCCAGAAGAGGCCACAGTTAGATAAAAAGCCCAGCTTCACTCTTGCATTACAGGCAGAGCTGCCATGACCGGTGATCAGAAGAAGCAAGTCTACTTGTAAACTGAGCAAACACAGTAAAAGGCAAGACACAAACCAAACCTCAAGATACCACTGTATGAGTTATTTTCGGAGTACAAGTATTCTATGACAGAGACATATACAATATCACTAGGAGAAAGTCAGAACTCCCTGCCCCAACAGTTTCTCCACTATGCCACAGTGACATCCAATCACTGATGAAGCTATCACCTTGATGGTTGGACTCCACAGATCTTTTCAATAGAAGCCAATTAAATCTGAGAGTAGCAGGGGCAAGAAGAAACTAAATCATTACTTTTTCACATTGCTCTTCTACATGGAGGTAAAGATACACCCAACCAACCAAAGCCAACTGCAGCACTGCAAGTTTTCACACTCCCAGTCATCTTTATTAAGGGTTTTCAAGCTACTGCTTCACTTTATCTTTAGTGGTTGGCTGATGCCTAAACTCAGGCTCCCAATCCTCACTTCAGAAAATATATCAACTTGTGCTCAACTGGCTTCTGATTAAAAAAAAAACAAACTGCTAAGAGAAACCCCTACAAAAGAAGAAGGAAGAAAGGATGCTCTGATTTATAGCTAATATCATAGAATCATGTATCAGTTTAGAACTGCTCAGTTCTAGAGTACCTGTTAGAATAGGGTGAAGGTTGTCCTACCAGAAAAAGGTTATGTTACTAGGTGACATCATAGGGAAATCCACAGAAGAGTGTCCCAGATTACAGCTGGAACAATCCTCTTAAAAATCTTGAGCCCTGCAGTCTACATCAAGATAGCAAAGAGGGCAGCCACTTGCAACAGAAGATTCAGGTAAGAACAATAAATGAGAACTTATAAGCTGTGGTTCAGCTGACATTTCAAGTCCAAAAGGAGCCGCATAAAGCAAAGGCCTTGTTAGGCACAACTTGCTGACAGCCATTTTTCATGCAGTACAAGTTCCTTTGCCAAACAAAGTTTGCTGATAGTTTAAACTATCAGCAGCCGAAGTCAAATCCCAATACTAGAATAATGTTAAACTGGATTTCAGTTTAAACCTAGTCACAGAAATCATCCTTCCAAATCTTGCAAGAAATACAGCCTTCCTAGCTCTGCATTCAAACAGCTGACAGGGATTTGCTTTTAGCTGTTAGAGCAACCTTCAGCACCTGAGCATGTCCATATTTTATTTGTATCCACTTGCAACGTGAGTTTTACCTTTGTTTTAAAGTCTGTGAGGAACTACTAGCACAAAGCGGAGGAAATGAACATGAAAGACAAGCAGGTATGACAGAGGGACAAAGAGAAGTTAACGGAAGCATTTCTTGCATGGCTCTAGGATGCATTACACATGACATAACAGCTGGGTTTCTCAGTCACCTGGTTCTAGATGAAGAATAGGAAAGTGTTGATAGAAATAGGCTCTCTGAACGTTCTGCATCTCTGCAACAGACAGAGACGTCAAAGAAAACCTACCACAGAAAGTGACAGCAACAGTAAGACTCAAAAGCAGATAAACTCAGAGAAGATAAAAGTAAAATACTGAACAGCACTGCGGAAAGAATACACTAGCTGCAGGACTGAAAACATAGATTCAATCTCAGATCTTGCATTTGACTGTTGCAACTACGCAAGCTGCTGGGACATAATGGTATATTCATATTTTATCCTGGCATTCTTGGTTTCGAGAAATAATTGCTATATATGCAGCAAGCTAGCATAAGTTGATGCAGAGAACCTTTAATGAGATACCATGATCTAAGCAAAGGATGTTCCAGATGATGCTCATCTTGGTGGCTTAGTCTTCAGGAAAAAAGCAACACAGATCATCACAGACTTTTGATGATCAAACAAACTCTCCCACATAAAACAAGAGAAAAACCCCAACAAGATTAAGTTTAATTACATACCATCTTTCCACAGCTCAGACACAAACTTATCCGATGACTGGTGGAGAAGAGTAGCAATGTTATCATTCAGTGGATCCATGTTCTTCATCAGCCATTCATCTGCTTTATAATCCACCTGGAGAAGATAAATATGTCAAGAAACTGGGGGGTGGGGGGGATTTTCTGCAGCTCAAGATGCGCTGAGGTCCTGCAAAGTCTATAAAAGTAGCACTGAGGTTGCACAATCGACAACAGATCACCTGATCATTCTTGGATTTGCTATCCAAGCAAGCATACCTACAAATTTCAAACCCTAACAAACAGCTGCATGTTCTGTTTTGTCAGTAAAGAGATTTGCAATGCTAGTTTGCTCCACCCAGAGTGTGACACAAGAAGCAAACTGCATCATCATTTTTGGTGATGAAGTCTGATGCAAGGCTTCTGAAAAGTACTGCCAATCTCACCAAGCCACAGAGAGCAAATTTAAACTGGTGTCAGTTTGACATTATCAACTATTCACATATAACTTGCAGACAAGCCCCCTATGGCACTTTAAGGTCCACAACAAATGGAACAACTTTGTTAAATCTTCCACTGGTTTCCCCTAGGCAGATGTTTTGGTAAGCAGCCATTCCTAAGTGGTGGTTATGCATTAGGAAATATAGCAGACATTTAGATGTTCACATTTTAGCTCTGAATTCTTTACCTTGCCAGCATAATGTATGATACAGAAGTCAGCTTTGTCTTTCAACTGTTTTGGCTTCTGAAATTTGGGGTGGGTGCCTTGTTCTTGTACAACTTTTTCCACAAAGCTTTTGTCTGTTGCTTTTGGGAACCAGCACTCTTCATCCAGCAGGGCCAGGATACCAGGAGGCCCAGCCTTAAAGAAGGGAAACATCAAAACATTATTAAATACATGACTATTCCAATGATTAATTACATTTAGATGACTAGAGGAAATAAAATGATACCTAAGCCCCCATTACATTCAACTGTTGTTTGGTACCAGCTCTACACTAATAAACTGTTAATAATTCTTCAAAATCCTCATCTAAATTTTGCACATTTTATGAGAATGTCGCTTCCACGACATTTGTCTAGGCTGGTTTACATGGAAAAAAACCTTTTTAATAGAAGGAACAGTATCACACTGTTCGCCAGATATTAAGGTGTCTAATGCAGAAGACTGTCAAAGAACATTTCCCAAACTAGTACTTACATCTATTATGAAATTCATAGTTTTCCGAGTTTCATTAGGGCAGAACGAAAGCAAGAGATAGTCACAGCTTCCCATCACACTTATAGTTAAGTAAGAAAGATGTACACAAATGAAGACGATTTTGCGAGAGGAAAATTGGCTCACTAAATATATTTTCATCCCATATTACCTACAGAACTGATACTAACAGATTTATTGGTGACACACTTCAAGGCAAAGAGGAATCTGTTCACTTCCACTTCTAAGCACACCACAATATCAGTAGAGGATTACAAAAGCTAGAAAGCTAGTTTCCAGTCTACAGGTAGAGGTTATGTCCTCAATGGCAAAATCAGTGCAGCCATTTCCTGCTGCTTGATGGCAGAACAACAAGCTTACCGGCTTCTCTATGAGGTCAATGCAGGGCTGCAGATCCAGGCCAAAGTCAATGAAATTCCACTCTATGCCCTCCCTCTGGTACTCCTCTTGCTCCAGAATGAACATGGTGTGGTTAAAGAGCTGCTGCAACTTTTCATTGGTGTAGTTAATGCACAACTGCTCAAAGGAGTTCAGCTGATGAAGAAAAAGGTAGAAAGATGTTTGAACAGTTGCTTTTGAAGACACACCTACTATTCTCTTAGCAGGAAAAATCACACCTATAGTTCAGGAACTTAAGCTAGCGTTCTCTGTGGGGTGGACAGCCCAATGTCAATAAACCCATTTGCTTATGAACTGCCTTTCCAGTCATGTGCTCCTGCATCACTGCTGCAATCCCTAGGGAAGTTCATGAGCTCTGTTCCTCAGACTTTGCAAAGAATGTTTTGTTACAAACAGCAGAAGAATCACTGCAGCTACTTCACTTGGGAACAGAAAAGACTCCGGTTTTCTCACAAACTCAGAGCTGGCAAGCCCTCTTCATAGGAAGAGGAAGCAGCAGAAGCCTGAAGAGAAATTCCTAAAAGCATGTGGACTGGAAAGTCCCTTTTTAATCCTCATATGTAAAATCAGATGAAGGAAAATGAGGGGAATTTTTTATCTTCAAATTTCTTCAAACTGTAAGGACAAGGTTACTAAATGACAGCGCATCTTCATGTCAGATCACACTAAATATAATGCAGCTGCTAAAGAGAGTGGTCCACTTCTTTCATGTTTCAGTAATTCCTATAAATGTATTTCCATTCCCCTCCTTTTCATGAGATCCAGCAACTATGAAACCAACCATGATCAGAGGGGGAATGAAAAGAATAAAGTTATCAATGAATTTGAAAACTAAGGCATAGAAAAGTTGGTTTTCTTTTTTAAATTGGTCCAATTCATTTTGCAGCTGCACATGAGCTAGATCCAGTGTAACAGGTTGATAGGAGCTGCCTAGCTGCGATAATGACAGGACAGTTCTTTTCTGATGGCAGCTTGTTGTTGCTTCAGACTAAGTGTAATGCAAAGGCACATTCTGAGGTGTTTCATAGACATGATTTTCCTAACAGTTCACTGCCACCTATAGGGGGAGCTCCCACTTCCCCTCTTTTCCATCTCTCCTTCAACTTTCCCTTCAGCTCTTCCTCACCTATATTTATCTTGCATCAGTTTTTATGCTCAGAGTCCCCTTTGCAGACTGATTCAACTATAAAACACCCTAAGAAGCATTTTTCACAGAGGTAAAGAGGCGATTAGTACAAGTGGTTGCAGCCAGGAGCGGAACAGGAGAGAAGGAGCAAGTTCACTCCTTTTCTGGATCAGGGAGTTGCTGTTAAACCCATTTTGCTGTATGTGAAACCACACTCTGATCCTCGATTTTCAGGCTTCTTTGCAGAAAGGAGCATATATAGGTCAGAATTTATGCTGGATCTGATTTGGTATATACCCTGCCTTTGCCTTTCCCAAAACTCATCAGCAGGAAGAAGAAACCATTTCTAACAATTTTTAATGACGGCAACAGGTTTCAGTGGGTCACCCCTTACATGTTTTAGGACAGACTAATATGACATAAAATTTTAAGTTCAGTGATGATCCAGTGATGACATTTTAAAGGACTTCTTCTGTAGGTTAGCAAACTTTTAAGCTGTGAGCTATAAAGAATCGAGAACACCTGGAACTGTGAAATTAAAGTACTTCTAATACACATACCAAAAAGGATGTAAACACCAGAATACACAGTAATGAGGTAATGTTTTTTGCAGAATACATAAAATACTATAGAATGAGCACTTATTAACTTATCTGACAGTTCACTTTGCAGAGATTTCTAGGAACAGAATTGGAATATATACCGTATCCAAAACCAAACTCTTCCAGTTTTAAAGTCATTTCCTTCAGCAGTCTTTGCTCCAATGGTAAACTGTACCAAGTACAAGCACCTGACATCTCCTTACCTCGAAGATCTCAAAGCCAGCAATGTCAAGGATTCCAATGAAGGATGCACCCTGGCGCTTGGTTTTATCCAATGCCTTGTTGATCCGCATAACCAGCCACCGGAACATACGTTCATAAGTGGCTTTAGCCAGCGCTTCAATGGCAAAGTCAGCCTAAACAGAAAAAAGTCAAAAATCAGGAGTTATACTATATATCCAAAGAAAGGCGCAAGTTACACTGTTTTGGCACCTAATGGCCCAGCAGTAGGCCGATATTTTCTCTCCATCAAACTCACTGAAAAAGCTTAACTTCAGATGTTATTCCCAATGTAAAGCTGATGGCACACTGACAACCCATAAAGAAGAGCGAAGAATTTGTCTTACTTAGTGTGCAAAAGCCAAATTTCAGGACCCTGCCTGTTGGAGAAACCAATGCCTGGCATTCAAGAAAGAAAACTTATGACCATTCACCTCCAAAAGCTATAGTAACACAGCATGTTTAATAGGCCCAAAGAAAAGCATTTAAATTCTTTTGTAACTTGGGATTTCTGAAGCCAAATCCCTCCCTCTCACGCCAATACCCTTTCTGTAGTAAGAAATTAAGTACCAAAATTGAAAAGCAGCATGGAAAAGCAGTCTGTGATTATTTCCAGACTTTGTGCTCTTCCTAACCCCTTCCATGTTATGTGGACACATTTATTTACATTGGGAATAAGAGTATGCTCATAAAGAAGCCATGCAGTGAGTAAACACAGGGGCTTTCCTCCGTTCTGGAAGCCACTAGCTCCCAGGTCAGGTTTCATTTTTAGCACAACCTGATTTAAGAGTGTTACAAAACTTACAGTCAATTTGAAGGGTGAGCAGCAAATTCTTCCACCCTGGTAGCTGACCTACTCAGAAGTGCCATACAGAATGTACAATACAGAAGTGGTGCTTTCTGTATTACAGCAATTTGAAAATGTCACCTTTGCATACAGCACTGAAGGAACACTCCCTTGGGACAGCCAGATTTCTATCTTCATACAAATAAAGTGAGCAAATACTAGAAACAATATGTTTGCTACATTATTCAAGTGTGGTAGCCATACATTGCGGTCATAAAGATGGTTATTAAAAGCTACAGAAACCTGTAATATACTTGTTAGCTTTGTAGTGGCAAGATTAAAGACTAAAGTACACGTTCACTTTTAGAGCATGCATACCTGCTCTTTGGTCTGAGCTTTCTGGACATAATCTCGCCCAACTTTGATGCGAGGAGTCAGGATACCTCTAGTGAAATCCGTCACATTGATACCCAAAAGGTGAGACACTTTCTGAGCAGCTAAAGATGGTCAAAGGAAACAACAAAAAGATGAATATTCTTTCCTTTTTCTCACAGAAAGCAAGAGAAAAACATCCCTGCAACTGCCTTCCCAACAGCTTTTAAACACCCTCCACCCCAAAAAAAGTTACATGAAGAACAGGCTGATGGGACAGAAAAAAAAGGTATCTTCAAAAAAACCCAAACCCTTGCAACCTATACTACAGGTTGAGTTTCTCCTGAAGCCACGAGAGTAAATTTGAAATGATACTCTCATACCATTAAGTCATAACACAGAAGCTTTACAAAGTTCATAGCCTGTAATCAATTTATAAGCTATGCCAAGTAATAGATTTCTTAAGCTAGCAGTTCTGTCTTCATGTACTGATTAGTCTTTGAGGCAACTGTGTATTTCATATTCAAGGTCCAAAACCAAACCGGTTTACTCTCCTCCCCAAAATGCCACTTAGAGCATATTTTCCACAATGATAGCCAAAAATATAAAAAAGGGTATATTAGCAGCCTCTTATATTTCTGCAGTATGTCTATAATGAAGGTGTAAGAGTTAAGTCTTCCTTCTATTATGTGAAACATGGTACTATTTACACATGAAACAATAGACAGTGCAATTAAAATATGTACACATACTTTACACCCACCACAAAACTATCCCTTTTACTCTTACAGCTACAAGTCTAACTACCAAGTCAGCAAAGAACATTCCTTAAAGTCTGATAATATAGGTTTGTAGGAGCAATTACTCCTAGATTGGCTAAACACACACACACACACACGCACACTACATATTCCAATAAAGTAATCCTTTTCATCTGGTCATCACAAGTACTTCCTGCCTAGCTCTTTCACAAGAACAGTGCCACATTATTGCCCATGGGTGGCTGCAAACACACGCCTGGCAAAACAGTGTGCACTCGTGTGAAGGAGCATGGCAGCTCCTTTAACAAATAATTCAGAGAGAAGCAGGACTCCAGCATTCCCTACATACTGCAATACATTCTCTTACTTGCAATAACTTCCTGTAGGGGGGTTTCTGCATTTTTCTTTGTGGATGGAGAAGAGATTGGTTACCTGTGTTGTCTGGCATGGAGGCTTGGTCTGTATTACGCTCCTTCTTAAAGACTATGTTGCCAAGTTGAAGAACACCAGAGATAACCTTCAGCAGACCTTTTAAAATAATAATAATAGCTTAGTGGAAGACATTACCAAAAGCCCTGATATGACCCACTCGTTTTTCCTGGCATGATTAAGAGGCCCTTCTCAACATCCCAAAGCTTGTTCTGGGTAAAAGCATCAGAGGAATTACCTTATATGACTCTCATGCAGGACACAGGACACACCCTATCTACCCTATGCAAGACTACACAGCTATTTTCAACATCACTATAGCAAAGTGAGAGACAAGATTGAGCATAATATGCCGTCTTCCAACATCTAAATTTTTTGATAAAACATTTATTCTCTGATAAGGCTCCAAATTCACTCAATGAATTCAATACTCAATTTTCCTCAATGACTACTGTTAAACACAGGAAAGAGACAGCTAAGAGTATAATCAGTTAAGAGGAGGAGGATTTTACTCTTTGAACCCTGTATCGCTTTCATCTCCCTAACCAAGGTCCATAGTCCATACAGACATACATTAGAACATATGAAGAGCAGCAGGATGTGGGCAGAAGTGACTGTACCGTAACTATTACTAATTCCCTGATGAATCACCCCACCTATTGCTAATGATATATTCATAGTCTTCAAATGGTACATGTTACAAAAGCATCATCAGATGCTAGGAGAGGAAAGGCATTTTTCAATACCATAGCATCAATTCAGTTTTCACCACGTATTAATCAAAACCTATTGCATAACAGCTTTTAGTTGCTTTGAGCAAAGCAAACTGCCAGTCACTTGCAAAGGGGATCTTGTACCATAGATGTTTTTTCAACCCCTAATTTCTACCTGTTTGTGCTGGTTTTGGCTGAGATAGTTAATTTTCTTCACAGTAGCTACTATGGGGCCATGTTTGGGATTTGTGCTGAAAACAGTGTTGGGAATACACTGGGAATACAGCGAGATGTTTTAGTCAACTGCTGAGTAGCGCTCACATAAGAGTCCAGGCCTTTTCTGCTTCTCACAACACTCCAACAGTGAGTAGGTTGGGGGTGCACAAGCAGCTGGGAGGGACACAGAAGGGACAGCTGACACCAACTGAGCAAAGGGATATTCCATGGCTTCATACTCAGCATATAAATATGGGTGAAGTAGGAAGGGAGATGTTTGGAGTGATGGCATTTGTTTTCCGAAGTGACTGTTATGTGTGATGAAGCCCTGCTGTCCTGGAGACGACTGAACACCTGCCTGCCCACGGGCAATAGTGACCAAATTCCTTGTGTGCACAGCTTTTGCTTTATTTATTGTCTTCATCTCAAGCCAGGAGGTTTTTCACTTTTATTCTTCTGATTCTCTCCCCCACCAGGAGGGAGTGAGTGGCTGTGTGGTGCTTAGTTGCCATCTGGAGTTAAATCAGGACCCTGTTACAGAAACATTTGCTCTAAACGAATACCCCTTTGACAGCAGAGCAAACAAAGGCTCCATATATGCTACCTCAGGACTCACAGAAAAGAAAAATGTAAGTTGCTAGTGGCATGTTATGAAAGTCACTGGTTTGACGGCTGAATCTGAAGTCCTGGCACTTAATTTGACATTGACTCTTAAACGAGGATAGTTAGTGCTTAGACTTCACATCAAAACTAAGTAAGCCTACCATCCAGCCAGCTACTGTACATATTATTCTTCTAAGCCTATAAAGAACATCAGAGAACTTTACACTTTGAACATCAAGTGCAAAACACGGAAGTTATCTTTTCTGCAGTGGCTGGAACCAATAGATCACCTATGTGACAGCAAAAACATGCCCTAGAGCATACATTAAAAACCCAACTCAAAAAAACAGAGCATAGCAGGACATCCTGACAATAAATTAAGTCTGCCAATTCTTTCATTTGGTCTTGGCAAATTTCTCTTCACCTCCATACAGCAGTTTCAGTCTCAGATGATTCAAGGTACCAGGAAGTGTATTAAAATGTAGATAATGACAGCGTGGATTTATAGCACGTTGGACTGTGAAAAGCAATAGTTAAGGCAAAGGCACATATTTCCTACAGCAACAAGAGCTGCAGCCTCCAGCAGAGGAGGTGGTGACCTCAAACCACCACAAATGCTTGCTTCAGTGTAGAGAAAAACCCAGTACTAGTTCAAAAAGACTTTCTATATATATATATGTATATATATATATATAACTATATATTTTGCAGAACACTAGTTCCCAACCAGTGAAGCGGATCATGAATGAGGTGGCACAGAGCTCTGGTGAATACATATCACTGCACTTTATGCTGGCTGCATTTGATTCTAGCTTCACTGCCATGGTACTGTGCTCCCAGAACCAGATAATATTAATTTCTGATCAGCAGTTCAGTGTTAAGCTGGAAAGAAAAGCAGTATGACCAGGCCATTCTCAAAGTACTAATCCAGCAGTGGCTGGATTAGATACTTTAGAGCCACTGCTTAGGGACAGGGGAGCACACAAGCTGTGCATTGCACAAGAGAATGAGGGGTTTCTTTTATCTTGGATGTGCTATTCTTAAACTGTTATACAGCCCTCAGACTGCGAACTAAAACAGCAAGCAGAAGCATGTTTTCATTAGCTGCCTGACTTCTAATGTTAACTGTATAAACTGAAACTGTGCTGGCAGATCCAGAGGTGGGTCACTACAAAGCCACTAAGTTTATTACTTGCACATTGTTCACTGGGGCGAGCTGGTGTGGTGTGTGGAAACAGACATCAGACAAAACAAAACCAACAGAAAAACCCCAAACAAAGAACCCCAGAATACAAAAGGTCCAAAGATATAATCTGCTCACTCTTTCGCTTCCTCCCATTTTCAAGCCCTTCAGAGGTTTCATACCTATCTGCTCCTCATCCGGGATGCCCATGATCTTCATTGCCTCCATGGTCTCTTGAAACATGTCTTTGTCTTGCTGACCCGGGATCGTAACATGCCCATTGGAAAGGAAGCGGTATTTGTTGTAAGGCTCCAGCAGCAGATCAGCTTAGGAAAGAATTGAGAAAGAAGTTACCATAGTATTTGGTTTTTATTTTTCCTTTTTTTAATGGAGAACAAGCTACCACTGAGATCACATTTCTGATTTGCATATGCTAGCAGCTGCTGGTTGAATGTGGGATCAAGCCCAATTTAACTGCGTGTGGAACGTTCAATGTATTTTAGACAAAACTGAAGATTTTCTGCCTTTTTTCTTTCTAGCTCCTCCTCTGGACTACTTCTCCAAAGGAGTGTCAATCATCATTACACCCTAATGCTATAAGAAGCAGGGATTAATTTGAAAGTAAATTTGCCTTTCATTTCAGACACCTCATTTGTTTCAAGTCAGGTGGAAATTTATACATAGCTCTTAAACAGTAGCAAATACAAGAAAAATCCTCACCTATCCTTCCTCCAAATCAATTTGCATCTCTTGAACAACATGGATCCCAATTACTAGGCTGAGGTATTAAAGTTACATGTGCTAGGAACCTAGACTTCCAAAGCTGCTTAGGTACTGGCAGCTTTGCTCCATTCAGTTAAATGCTGCGCACATCAGAGTAGGACCATTCCTGCACTAGAAGGTTTACATCATGCAAGACGAGACTAAACACAGGACAGTGATTTAGATAAGGAAGGGCGTAGAGTCGTTGCTGGCAAGGAGACAAGTGCAGGAAGGAACCAGAGAAGCAAGTTTTCAGGAACTGGGAAGTGCAAGGGGAGGGCAGCGGGATATACAAGTGTATGGAAGAAGTGGAGGAGGGGTGACAGTATCTAAAAGGTAGAGCCACTAAACTATGAAGGAACAGATCCTAGCCTACAGGAGTTTTGGACTTGTCATTGTGATGAGGGAACCCCATAGCCACAATGAAATTATACTTACTCTTCAAATGTTCCCCTGCCCCAGACAGCAGGTAGTAAAAGATGTGGAAGGTTCTCTCCTCTTTGGCTTGACGAATTGCACGTGACTTCTCCAGCAGATCTTCAGAGAGTCAAGGCATATGTCAGGATATACAGATCACTTCCTATTCTATGGCAGGATAAAAAAAGCCTTGTACTACCTGCTGTTCCTCTCATAACAATTAACAGGGGTATTGATTTAGCAATCACTAGCAGTCAATAACCTACTGAGGTTCTGGTCTCAGTTCTGCCAGCCTCTGAACAATGGCTATGATAAAAGACTTAACTGATTAGCAACCAGAAAAACAGTGGTCATTTGTCCCTTCTTGCCTTGGACAGAAGTAAGAATGGCTTAATAAAAGCTATTAATCTTATCACAGTTTATGCTTCCATTTCAACTTCCTAAGATTAGAATGGTGGAAAAGGTCACAAAGAAACAAGAGACTACAACAGTAATCTTGCTAGCATAAATTTAAGTGCTTCCAACAACTTTCCCGACCTGACTACAGAAAGCCAGCTGTGAAGAGATTGCTAGGTACCATTACTGCCACCTCTACAGCCTTTAACTTCCCCTTTTAAGAGGTTGCAGAAAGGATACAGGTCTCAATATTGGCTCCAACAATGTAACCGTTGACATCAAAGTTGATTCTGATGAACTTGCCCTAAGAGGAAGATAATAATATTAAAATTAGTATTAATTCTATCTGGTAACAGCAGAAAACAGCAAAAGTAAACCTTCTCTTCTTAACCCAGGAGAAGAAATTCAGAACTGGTCAGGCAGGTTTTCAGCAAAACATCGGATCAGCCAATAGGCAATGCCTGACAATCGCAAAAGCAGTTTAACAAACAAGACACCAAACACTTTCAGACATACCTGACGTTCAGACACCCTACAGTTCTAATTCATTATGCTTCAGTGTAACCAGGGTCCCTTCAGTTTCATGTGCTATATGGTCTAGATACTTTTACCTCCCTCAATGTTAGCTTCAACCGTTTTCATTAGGTACCAGCTCTAGCTCACTCATCTGCCTCTCAGAGGCTGCCCACTGCTCTCCAGACCCAAAAAAAAGAAAAAAAGTAAGAACCAGCATTTGTTTTCCAGGATAAAACTGACTGGAATAAACTTACAATAAAAATCAGCATAGATGATCCTGGCCGAGCGTCTGGTTCCTTCATTCCAGAAATGTATAAGGTCTACTCTGGATAATTCAATAAATGAAATTCACTTCCCAGATTAATAGGAAGGAAATCACTCATAGGCAGTTGTCCTATCCCTGACAGCAGTTCACCCAAAAGCAAACCAATTCTTCCCTCTGGAAAGTGGAGAATACTGGGATAGTAATACTCACAAATCTTGACGAGTTGTCGTTCTTTACTGTCTTGGCATTTCCAAAGGCCTCCAGGATGGGATTAGCCTGGAGCAACTGTCTCTCCAGTTCTCCCTAGAGGGAAGTCAGAAATTAATAAAGTAGGTAGCAGTTCACTACACTACCTTGGGTCAAACCAGCACTGAAGTTTCAATTCACACTAGCTTGGCATCTGCTGCAGAGAAGCTATATTAAACATTAGAAGATGATCCCTTAAACCTTCAAATAAGACTCAGTAGTTATCTGGGTAAAATAGAAACATTCACAAACATGCCTTATTTTCTTCCTCAACACAAGGGCATTCCAGTGCTTACTTTGTGCTAACAAGAAACCCTTCAAAACCACTTGGCAATAAAATCCCACAGACTTCCCAGGATCAAAGTGAAACACTGTAACATCCAAGTGGTACAGCGATACCATCCAAGACCATCATCCCAGGAGTGTCTTGCCATCTAGGCTTGAAGAACGAGGAAAATCCTGCCTTGCTACTGCAAGAGAATCCTGAACTCAGCTAGCAGTATGTTAAGTCTGAAAACGCCTGGTATTTAAGCAAAACCAAAATGCTTGTACTAAGAGTCTACGTCTTCCAAAATACAAACAATCAAAGAACTCCTTTGTAAGGAGGCACAGAAAAAGCAGAATTAGTGGTATCCCATAAACTGCATGATTGCTTGCATTCTGCTGCCATATTCACACACTCCTCCCCTTAAAGAACACAAAATGCTAAGAGCTGTAGGAAAAGAGAATTCAGAACTTCTATCCCTGCCAAATACTAGACCACTGGAGCATATACACATTTCCCTGCAGGCTCTAGATATAACCCTGGCTAGTTTAGAAATTACTTGCCCTCTGTGCTAAAAGCATGGAGTTCTATATATTTCAGGATTACCTAAAAAGCTTCAACAGACACAAAAGGGCAGTTTAACATTTCTCTTCATAGCAGTTATCAAGACTCAAGTACTCAAGACTTCCTGTGCGTAACGGATGGAAATGAAGTTTGATTCATCAGAATTGGAATTTATGGGCAAATTATTTAAGGGAATTTATAAAGGAAAATTGTTCCCATTCATTCTCAAAGTGCATTATAAAAAAGATTAATCCTTACACAGTCTCTCTAAAAATACATACACAATTAAAAAAAAAAAAAAAAAGAGGAAGATACATGAGAAACTGTACAAAGAACTACAAGTCTTTATCTCTTCCTTCCACAATTACCTCACTTCATGCTTGCAAAGTGCAAGGCCAAAAAAGACCCTCAGTTCCTGTAGAACTGCACATACACAGCAAGGGCAGCTGGTGCAAGCACTTTCATTCACTGTCAAGTATCTGTAACAAAGGGGTTAGCTCTGAGAAGGGAACCTGAGCTGGGACATCTGCTCTCTAAACAACAGAATGGGTATATCACTTTTGTAAGGAGAAAACCTTGAAATTAAGAGATCAGTCCTTGAAACTGCATGGAAGTCACATTTCCCCTCCTAGTCTGGCAAATATACTGAAGTTGGAACCCTCTTCCCTTATCCCATTCCTACTCCCCATCCTGCAGTGAAGTCCTAGTACTTTGTTACTACAGTCTGTTACTATGCAAGTGGGAGATGCCAGCAACATAGCATTTCAACCCAATTATGGAACAAGGAGGGGGAATATGAAAACAAAAAAAAGGAAAAGGCATTATTTTCCCTCTAAACAGAAGTCAAGCTTTGACATCAAATCAATTTTATTTAGCTAAAAATAAAACTAAGGTCATGCTTAGCTACACAAAGATCTAAAGTGTATAGAAATCCATACTGAGGACACTTGTGTGATTTAGCACCTAGTGTCAAGTAGGAGTTGCTAAACTGTAGTTTAGAGGTGATCAGGTCTCTTGAAACCACCAATGTAGTAATATGTATAGAGAATGCCAGCTCAGATTCACAGCAATATAAAACTGTATGAAAAGGTCATCAGTTAGCTCCCATGACTCGCCTCAGCACCATGATACAGTGGAGAGATAAGTTCCCAGCATTAAGTGGCTGCGATTACTGCAGTGTATCCATTCCTCACTGTACATGATCCTCACTTAAAAAGACAATCCCATACCTTCAAAATTTTAAAGAAATTTTTCTGGTGGAGTTTGTTGTTTGGGTTTTTTTTACCTTAAATTTTGATGGTCGCCTTTCATTGAAGAAGAATACTTCATTTTTATTATTATACAATGGGTAATGCTGCAAAGCAAAACCACTACAACACAGAGCTGTCCATCACAAGCTTTCTAGAAATTCTAAGGCTCCTATCATTAAGCTGCTGCCAATTTTCTGACACCTGTAATTGCTATTCCTTGACCTGAAACAAATCTGTTTTATACTTGGCATGCATTTGAAGTATGCATAATATTCCTCATGAAAACAGAAGCAGTAACAGCCACTGAATCTGTTAGCCTGTGGTTGGCCAGTACACACTCTGCAGTACACTCTTTCTACAGCTCTGAAGTTACAACATCAACTTAAAGCAACTAAAATCCTTGACAGCTATCCTGTACTCTGAATTTTTTGTATCTCACACACTTTTTGGAATTATTTTATGCAAGGTAGAAGTTTTGCCAGCCATTTATTCTTCAAGTATGGAGAAAATCACAGATAACAGCATACAATTTAAAACACTACAAGATGGAGAGGGTGTTTGGGGATTTTGTTGGTTTGGATTTTACACGTCAGGGATTTGCTTTTGTATTCTTCCCTGCAGTCATGTGAGAGATTCTTGGATAACTGAATCCCAAGAAGAGCTGGTTGGATGGGGAGGGGAGAAAGATCATCAGTAACCTAAACTTCATTACAAATTACTAAGCATTAGTAACTATTACCTATGAATTTCTGATTTTCTGCAAACATTCTCATCTTGAAAAAAAATTTTACATGATTTATGTCAGTAGAGAAGCAGAGACTAGACATGGGAAAACATCAATCAACTTCCATAAATAAAGCTTCATCAAATGAAAAAGAAGTGTTTATATAATTAGATTCAGTAGGCCCCAAAAGCAGCCTTAATGTGCTTAGTAGTCACACCATGCAGCTAGAAGCTATTTAGCTGAATACACTAATGCACTGGGATCGGTGGAAGCTGCCACTACCTCCAAACCAAGAGAGCTAGAGTTGAGAATCCGTTTCACAAATCTGATTTTGCTCTGATACTTGAAAAAACAGGGGTTTACATGCAAAGCTTCTAAAAGATGACAATCAAGAAACCTTCCTGGTAGATAAAGCACACTAGTTTCTACACTACCACTGTGCCTAGTCTTGCAGCATAAAGGTTTTATGCTACCATATTTTACTAAGGAAAAAAATCTGGCATGAGCAGTATACCCAAGATCCTAAAAAAATTAACTTGTTCAATCTTCATAGATCCTCATACTTTGGTTCAAAGTTTAAGGTTTGTAAAGAATTGTTGCATAGAGCACTCATTACCAATTAACATTCAAAGACTCCAGTTCTAAATCCTCTCTGTTAAGGCCAGTGACTACTGTTCAGTCACAAAACTGGAGGAAATGGGAGCTGCAGGATTTTTTGGAATAATCAAAATTCAGGGGAACAAAAAAAATATAAATATCAAACTTGGGCAAATCACCAACCAGTCCAGCTTAAGACTGTTCTATTCTCCTAAGCAGCTTGCCTTAGTGGTTGAAGTTTTGTTCAAGGGTAAGCGGTGGAAGAATACTTAACTCAACCCCATGATTCTATTTTCCACATTTAAAAAAAGAAAAGAAAAAAAGGAGAATGTTTCTAAATACAGCTACTGACAGACCATGGAAAAAGTCTTCATATGTCTGAAAGTTTGGCACATACGAAGGTGAGGTTTTTTTTTTAGATTCCAGAAGTTACTTACTGCTATGTGCACTCACACATAGCATGCCTGCGTGCGGAGATGCCTTCTAATTCATGTACTCTACATGCGTAAGACATGCCTACACATTAAGCTACTACAGGAAAACTCCTATGTAGGGATACTGCGGACAACACTTGGCATCTGGCTTTCATTACACAGCTCATCAGTGAACATTTCCAAAGTGTTCAGCTCTGGCTAACAAGTTCAGGGTCCTGGAATACCCTGTCTGCAGGGCAGGGCAGCCTTCCCCCCAACCTTTCTTTGCGACCTGTAGCCACATCTCACCGCGGGAAGAGAAATCCAAACACCTAATTACATTTATCTTACTAAGAGTACCACAAACACTAGAAAAGAAAGCCTGGTCCAGTACTATTGCCTTGGAGGTTTACTTCTGGAACGGTGTATCTGGGAAATTCCTGCAAGAAAAAACTTAAATGCAAACTAGTATTGAGCACAGAACACAAGTATTCTTGATATTACTTCAGTCTCCAATTGAACATCCTCACAAAAAAATTACTGTGCACCACACACAAAAAAAAAAATAAAAATTGTGAATTGTCTATGGATTTGTTTTAGCTGCAGAAAGTGATATTGGTGTGGAGTGAAAAGCTGCTCAAAAAAATCACACAATGGGACAGAAAACGCATTCCTGGTGCAGAACGTGCAGTAAACGTGCAGCTCACCTACGAGGATACAACTGACGAATTCGGCAATAGTCCATCGGGGGAGAGGGAGGGGAAAAAAATATAAGTGAGACATCTTTTAAATCCTCCCACCATCACCACCACCCTCCTTTCATGTGCTAACACTTGGCTGTTTTCCACCCTTTTCAAGTTCTACCTACAATTTCAAAGTTTCCAGCTGATGTCCACTAGTGAATCTCTGTATTCTCCAGTTTTGAGACTGTGTGTCTATGTATATGTATTTAGAATAGCCAGACCTAATCCATAAAAGTACAGAAGGAAGGACCAGTTTAAAACTGCCTAGATTGGTTATAAGCAATACATCTGTGTGAGAAGATCAGAATGGGTGATGCTTCATTTACAGTCTTTTGCCCATGCACTCACCCACAAATCCAAGAGACTGCAGATGAGTTTACTCCCACTGTAGCTCCACTGAACTCAAAGGAGTTATGACTTAGAACCATGTTCCCTGGCTTGCAATTTTGGCACACTTTTATTGCTTCATAGTTCACTGTCCTCCTCAGTCCCTTAATAGATGTTAGTATCTAGTCTTTTATTGAGCAAAATGGCTTTTACCACCATCAGCCAGTATATATTTGTTGTCCAAAGTAGGCACAGCAATAAAGCATCATTAAACCTAGGTCTTACCTGGTCTTTTTTAGATTTGTGCGAGGAAGCAACATGAGCCAGATACTGAATGACCTTCTTGGTGTTCTCTGTTTTACCAGCTCCCGATTCACCCCTGTAAAGAAAATCTGCAATTCATTCACAAACAAGACATAGGGAGACATACTCATATTTCTAACCCTAAAAGGGCTACAGAGCTTTGTTCTAGCCATTGCAGCACTTCCCTCAAACCCAAGAAAAAACAAGCTGTATTGGTAAGCAGTAGCAGTGTAGCTGGGCTGCAGGCTACCCCTCAGCCAGTTTGCCACTGGGTGCAGGTTCCATACGAATGCATGGAGGAGGGAAGGCAATAAAGAACTGTGTTTCCTAGTCGATTGGATACAAAGATTGCCAAGTGCCCGAGCAATAATTCCCAGGCTGTCGCAGAGGTAGCAGTGAAAGGTAATGAAGTGAATCTTTCAAAAGGAAGCCTTGTGACTGCAAGAAGAAATACACCAATTCCTTAAGCAGAACTGAGGACAAACCAATTTTGCTGTGCCTAGAAGAGAAACTGCTGCATCAACAGTATCTGTTACTCCACTAGCCTCATCAGTATGTATGCACTTAAACATAACAGCTGCATCAAATCTGAAGAATTTGTCCAAGCCTTTTCCATTTAAAAGCTCTATTTCTTTAGGAATTTGAGCAACAGGGCTGTTTCAAAACTTCCCCTCTTCCTCCACTTCTTATAAACGCTACTAAATATACATTGGAGAAACCGTAGTGGGACCTTCCTTGACTCTCAATTATTCCCTGATTTACTAAGCTTACCCCCAGCACTTACAATTAAAAGAGTCCTCCACCCAAGAATTTAAAGCCACAAGCTTTGACATCTAGTTAAGCTGACAACTGGAAATACTCACGTGCAAAGGATGGACTGATCCTCTCGATCTAGAATAAAATTAAAAAGTAGTCAGACTAAGACTGTAAAATTAAATTTCTCTGTCAGAATGAAATCACCACCAAAGACAAAACCAGGAACTAGTAAACTCCGACAAGTATCTTCAGAAATATGGCCAGGTAACCCCTTTTCCAACAATACACCCCAACCTCTCACCATATATCAAAGTATAATGGTACCATGCCAATTTTCTTCATCCAGAAAGAATACTGTTTACATTTACAACTTTTCTACAAACAATACATGTCTCCCCCTGAACATTTCTTTACCACAGAGCTTCAGCTTGATGTACATCTTGTTTGATGTACTTGTTCTTCAGTCCCCTCCCCCCATTATACTAGGCCCATACTGACTTAACGAAATTCATCAGCAGAGCAGAGGAAATAGAAGAGGGAGGAAGCAGGACAGCAACCATCACAAATATCAGTGTGCCAAAACCTTGTATGAAGCAGAGGCTTTCACCCCAAAACAAACACTGGAAACAGTGAAAAAATTTTGTTATTTATTTTGTACAGAATGGACTTCAAAACTACAGTACTAAGGAGCAGCCCAACCCCTGTACAGCTGATCTGTTTGTAACACCATCCCCTATTGTATTAACACAGCAACTGGTAACAGCAGAAACCTTTTCTTTTTCATGTTGACATACCAGTAGGCATACTAATCCCTGTGTTCAATTCCCAGCTGTGAATGATAACGTCTTTCCAGTTACAGAACTTACTTCACCCAGCCACTTCACCACTATCTTCTCCCACATCTTTAATCTCCCTCCAGCTTTCACCCATGGTGCCAATTCCTCATACGTGGCCCTGACTAGTCATTCCACCATGCCTTCATCCCACTGCTCCTTCACCACTTCTGTGTGAACACATTCCTCTGCTACTGCCTTGGTCCACCCTGTGTCGTCCCACTCCTCCCTCCCCACAGAGTGCATCCTATTCTTCCTCCATGACACCAGAAACCATCTGGGAGCACTTGGCAGACTGGAGAGTGCCTGTTCCTACACTAAAATAATCTTAGAAGCTGATACTCATCACAGGGATGGTAAGATCTTTTCACACACGGAACAGACTTGGGCACAGCAAGTCATTAACAGACAGTCCACGAGAGCTACTGGGGCACTCACAGGACAGACTGTCACTGAACTCAAAATCCCCACTAGCTTGTACGTTAACCATTTGGGATTTGGTTTTGTTGGGTTTTTTTTTCGTTTTGTGGGGTTTTTTGTTTGGTTGGGGTTTTTGTGTGTGTATATTATTTTTTGGTTTGGTGGGTCTGGGGTTTTGGGTTTCTTTATGCTTAAGATCAAGACCAAAGAACAATCAGCTCATCCAGTCTGAGACTCTCAGTAACACAACAGTTGGATTCCATCCAGTTATTGTCATTCTTCCCTTTCTCCACACTGGGCCCCAATTTTGTGTTGGACCAAAGTCTAATCTCTGAGGGAAAGCACAACTCAAACATCCAATTCACTGGATTGCTCCAAAATATTATTTCAGCAATTAGTAACCTTCATCAGTATGATTATGGATGTTGACTGCCCTCATATGTAGCACTGGTTATTTGTATTCTTTTCTCCAGTATCTTAAAGAACCCAAGCACATTCCCTACTCTCTCCACCAGAGTACTATACGATATAACTGAGTCACCACTCAAGTTGTTCTGTGCTTGATAAGCACAAAACTTGATTTTGAACTGTAATTAGGGAAGGCTTTATAGTCAGAGATCAAGTACATGGAACTGTTTTCTATACTCTTACACACTGCTGATGAAAGTGAATTTAGCGTTTCAGTCTTAATATCATCACTAACATACTCTTATGTTAGTGATGATGTTAACGTATGTTACTACATAACATTCTGAAACCAATAATGAAAATATTAGGTTCACACACCAGACAGGCAACTCGTGCTCTTAAGCTTCTTTACTAAAAACTGATTGTATGGAGATGAGCACAAAAATTAGGAGAAAATAATCTGCTTTATCCCTGTTAATACTGTACTCAGAAAGAGCTGATTAGCCCTAAGTCTGGAAGAAAGGAAGCAGAAGAAAATCATCACTCAAATGGTTTTGCCCTGGCAAATTCTTGAGCATTCAGAAGTAGATACTGCAGCTTTATTGGCATTGCATATTCATTTTTTCAAGTGCTGAATTTTATTCATTGCCTTTAAGATATGCACCCTTTTTGCTGAGGGCCAGGCTAAGAGTACATGTTAGCCAGCTCCCTTGAATCCATTCAAGGTTCCCAGTGGGTCAAGGGCTCAGCAGGCACATGCCAGACCTCTTTGTGACTGGGCACTTTGCGGGTGGATCAGGGGAATAACTAATGACTCATTTATGGATTGCCTGAGGTAATATATTCTTCAGTAATGTGACTGCCTGGGTGCCATTCTCTATCACAAAGCAACTATGCAAAAGGACAAGACTGTGCCTCTGAATAACATCTGACTTGAAAGTTTGGCTATAAAAAAAAACAGCGCACTTGTCCTAGAAAAGGTTATGTTCACATTCAGGTACTAGAGGCTCTTGAAACAGCCAATCTGAGAGAAAAATTAAAAAGGGAAAAGAGAAAAAGATAACCCTAAGGAAGGCGCTCTTTATTCCTGGTAGCCAGCTCTGGTCTTTGAATTATGAGCTGGGGCTCCAAAGACAGGCAATGAAACTCTAAGCACTTGAATTCCTTCCCATTCCCCCTTTTCCGGAAGATCCTTATTCCAGAAGAAAAAGAAGTTGGTAAGCAGAGAGTTAAACCCCAACAGAAAAAGAGACAATCAACATCAGATAATACCAAGAAGCTCTTTGGCACCAAAGGCTTTTTGATCATGACAAGTTTTGTCACATTTGGTTGAGCAGCTCTTTTCAAGCCTCATTCCAGTAAGGCAAGTTAGTAACTGCACCCTTGAGTGACCCGAGGAAGTCCCAAAGGGGCAAACACAGGATTTTTCCACACCTTAAACACGGAGCAAGATGCTGAAAGGTGCTCAGACAGGAAAAGTCATAGACAACATTCAAAATCCTCTCAGCACAACGTTTTCCTCCCCCGACATACTTTCGTGGTGGCCCTCTGCAGCTGCGTTAGTCACCTCTGCTTTAAGCCAGCAGGAACGTACCTGCGAGTGTGGGCAAGTCACCGGCAGCGTGCAGACAGAGCCATAAAAGGCAACATTCCTGTTTGCAATCCGGGAGAAATTCTTTCCCAGGACTGCAAAGCAGCAGTCATTGGGATAGCTGGAATTCTTCTAATTGTGTACAGACAGACAACTCCAATAATGTGTTGAGCAACAGGAAACTGGAGCCGACCAAAGGGGCAAAGAGCTAACGCATACAAAAGCGTAACTCTTAGATACGCTTCCAGTTAAGCATTGCTTTAAATGTCAATATTCCTCTCCATACAACACTGACTGGTGCCATCACGAATCAGAATTCAGTTGTCCAGACAAAAGGCCACCTCCACGCCTCTTTTTTTTTTTGTTTTTTAAGGATCATTCAGCATGGGCGTAACTGCACTACTTCAGTCAGCACTTGCCTTTACTCCATTGTCAGTTGTGCAAGCGACCTACTCAGCAAAAGAGAATGTGCTGGGTACCATAAACTCAGTGGCTTATAATAACACCATCAAGAAACGCCTGATTAAAAGAAATCTGCATCTGCTTTTCAATCCTAAACAGAGTCACTTATTAAAAACAATCCAGAATAACAACTCATTAGTTAATTATAGCAACAGTTCTGTATTTCAGACCAGCTGGCAAGGAAAGCTTTTTATCTAGCCTCTTCTTTAGGTCTCATCACCATAGTATTCAAGTGATCATAAGATGCAGCAGCCTCAAGCACCCAGAAATTCAGGAAGTAAAACATCCTTCAAAGTTAAGCTATACAGCAGTATGGTATATTAAGATCAGTAGATTAATTTTACTATATTAAAAAACATAATGTCTCATTCTTGACTTTCTTCAGTCCAAAAATAAGACTGCATTTCAGACTGCTTCTAGGACATTGCAAACGTAATTAAACCAAATTTTGTTTTCACAAGAGAGACATCTTGTACATAAGAAGTCCTCAGCCAAATATTCTACTGCAAAACACCAAATCTGAATGAATGCTGAACTGCTGTGGTTAAATTTATTAGCATAATTGATAAATAAACAGAGCTCTAGAATCCTGAATTTTGTTTTCAGATGTTTTGGGGAGGGAAAAAGAAAAAGGTTGGGAGGCTAGAGAAGAATGTGCGATTCGAGCTCCACATCTCGGTCACAGAATATCCAAGCAGGCCTTTATCACCCACTTCCTCTGCATGAGTGACTCCAGTTTCAAGCCTGTTTATCACCATAAAAGGAGAAGTACTATAGCATTCACACACTGGTGACATCACCTCTGCAGCTAAGAGGAAGTGTAGCTGAAAGGCAAAGGCTTGGCTCGCAGTCCCCTGCCTATAGCTGACTCATTAAGGCTCAAAGCTTAACCATAGCTGGCTGGTACCACCCACCTCCTAACCACCAGTGTCTGGCAGAACCAAGCAGCCTGGCCCTCCAGGTTTCCGTTACTGCATTGCTCCCCCAGCACTGCAGTATATGCTTCTACCCCAATTTAGGCAACTGGCTGCCTCAACAAGTTAGAGATGACCTAAAGCAAGCATTAGTCTTAAATGCACGTAAGTGCTTCAGCCATACAGTAGTTTCGGTTCCTCAGTCCCTCCTCAAGCTTCTCTTCCGACCTCAACATCATCTTACAACCCAAGTCCTTCCCTCAGGGCTCTAACACGGGAGGAACCCCAGGCACTTGACACTTGCACTATTTGGAACAACCCCACTGGAACGGAATCTAACCAGGTATGTTCACTGTGGTGCTTTAACCTACATGCTGGTGTGAGTAGGATCAAAACCACTCCAGGGGAGCACCAGAACAGAGTCAAAGTGCCTGGTTTTGCATTACCATTTAGCGAATACATTATAGAGCAGTTTCCAAATGCTAATAACTTGTCATCAAGTACAAAAAAGAGAGAAAGGAATCAAATGAAGGACAAACATAGCACATCCAAGACAGTTCTCAATAACAGAACTTCAAGGTAAAACCAACCAACCAAAAACCACACAAAAAAGCACCCCAGCCAAACAACAACAACAACAAACAACAAACCCCAACACTTGAGTTAGGAACACTGCAGTGCCAGGATTATCTGAAGTTTGAGGACAGTCACAAGGAGAAAAGTAAATCTCATTCCAAAAAATGAAATGTGTCCTACTGGGTCAAATGCAAATATTTATCTCCCCAAGCCATTTTTGGACTAGAGCCCATACCCCTTTCTCTAGCATTCCTTAACTGAATCTGGAGAGAGCAAAACAGGAAAACAAGTTAGGCTGTAATTTTAAGTTACACAAATGTTTATGAAGTTCTGACAGGAAAGAAAAAGTGGTATACAGCCTGCAAAAGCTCAGGCAGCTCGTGATACCGAAACAGCGAACTGCAGGGAGACTGACAGCAAGGGCTGAACCATTACAAAAGGGACTGCCAAATTGCTCCTGCTCTGGTTTACAGGAATGAAGCAAAAAGGGTGTGGTAGCTACTAAAAAACAAGTGGGCAACAAACTTTTTTAGCTCCTTGTTCTACTGAAAACCACATTTTGAGACACAGATTCTGAGAGCTGCACTTAGAAATCTGAAGTAATTCAAAGCATGTAAAACATTTCTTAAGAAAACACAAAGCTACCTACATCTTTTCTTAAATTTGTATGCAAACGCCATCAAAATCCTCCATAATTAGTATCCCAACTTAACACGGCCTTTTGCATCAGGAATCTGGATGAATCTTGAAAACCAGTGAAACCACAGGCTATATTCTTTTGGGTTCAGTGGAAACAGAACTTGACCTTTACATGCAAGTTGAAAGAGACATCTGTGCCTCTACATAATCTGAGCAGCTCTATCAATCAAGTATCCTTGAATCAGTAAACAGAGAATGTTGTATAGAAAAGAAAGATGCACTTTGGGACAGTGCTATATACAGCACAGTGTAGCAGATCAATACTAAGCAACAAGAGAAAGACTACTTGACCAAGCAAGTTAGAACAGAAGTGTTCTACTGGCTCGGAAACTTATTAAATACATAAACATCCAGCAGTTACAAATTAAATACTTCAAGGTTGTATGTTATAGAAGCAGATGTTGCTAAGTAGTGCTTATTCTAAGTCTAGGACTTTTCAGTTTCCCATGCTGTGCTAATGAAGAATGGGAGACCAGGAAGCAGCATAGTCAGGATAGCTGAACTGAACTAGCCAAAGGGATATTCCCTACCACAGCACATCATGCCGAGTGTATAAATGGGGTGAAGGTGGCCAAGAGGTACTGATCACTGCTCAGTGACAGGCTGCACATTGGTCAGCTGGTGGTGAGCAATTGTACTGTACATTACTTGTCTTTCTTAGGGTTTATTTCTCTCCTCCTTTTTGTTGTCTCCCTTCTCATTGCAATTATTACTATTTTAGTTTATTTCAAGTATTAAGCTGTTCTTAACTCACAGGTTTTGCCTTCCCCCCAAATTCTCCTCCCCATCCCACCAGGGGCAGGGGTGTGAGAAGAGAGCTGCGTGGTACTCAATTGCCAGCTGGGGTTAAACCAAGACATTAGGGAACAGTGACTCCGATACGGTTAAGTGAATAGCTTGTTTAAGAAAATATGTTGGTAATTGAGCTGACAAGGAATGGGCAAGGGAGAGAAAAAAATAACAAATGAAGTGAAACAGTGATAAGCGGTTTATGGATAACCACACTGCCACATATAGTATTGGCAGTGCATCTGTCCTTGTCCTTCATGGCAGATCCAGCCTTTGTCTGAGGGAAGTGATGTCTTATATAAATGAAGTCCAGGATCAGAAGTTTCTTCCTCTGGATACAGCATTCCTTTCAGAGTAACACATCAGTAGTATAGCTGTATTTCTTAAAGAGTTGCCACATCTTCAACAAATTGCCATCAGTACCTGGCCATCAGTTCCCTGCAGCATGGCTGTATGGCTCACCTTCCCCACCCAAAGCTTTTATAAACATAGCTTAATCCATCCATCATGTTAACACACCCATGTGCTCTGCTCTGCATGGCACCACACTTCAGCAAACTTTTTCAGCATTCTTCACACCTAAAATTCATTTAAAACTACAAGCACAGGTAGATGGAAGGAGTTTTTCTTGCACCCTTTCCACTCTGAGCAACCATATTGTTATTGTCACCCATAGTTATGCTTGGAGGAGCAAGTGGTAGTGAGGGCAGGGGAAAAGCAGAAGTCTAAAACTGATTATAATTAGAATTTTAAAGCATGATTTTATTATATCTGGCCTTTGTCATTAGTCTCACTTTTTTGAACAAGACCCGAGAGAGACAAACACCTGAGTCATTGCTAGTCGTCATAAAATAGAGGAGTAATCAAATTCATAGAAGCCATGCCAAATCAAAGCTTCCATTATAACCTTCAAACCTTACAAAGCACACCTCTTCATACAGCCCAGCTACAAATAGGAAGAAAAGCCCAAAATACCTCCAACACCTGAACACTCTCCAAGCATCCCCAGCACAAGCACTGGCTCTGTGTAAGAAGGACCTCCTCTCAGAAGAGGGGAGATACAGGGGAGAGATGCACAAGACATTCAGAGCTCCATATTTAAAAGTCCTCAAGTGACAAACAAACAGCAGGTTCTTCATGGTTCTCTACTTCTCATTTGTAGACACAGGGAGGGGAACAGGTCAAGCAGCTTGCTTTCATGTATTCTGTTAAAAGCCAACAGATGTATCTAGTATTTCCTGATAATAAGTTTTATTCGTAGCAGAATAAAAATGTAACCAAACAACGCCTGATGAGTAAAACTACCAGTGACCATCACACTTCAATAAACTTGTTTCACCCAACCAGACTGTATGATTGGATTTTAAATACTTTTGTTAAAAGCCTGTAGCAACTAATACACATATTTGCCCACATACAGCTATCATGCCACAGGCTCATCACTGAAAGGGAATGCTCACTACCTCAGTTTGCCTGTTATTTATGTCACGTTTAGCTCTTGCCAGACTCTTTGTAGGGTTCTTCAATCCAATAGAGCAGGAGAAAGCTATTCACCTCAACACAAAGCTGGCACCAAGAAGGTGTCAGTTGTCTGTAAGCAAGGGCAGAGGAGGCAACAATGCCTTCTGATAGCATTGAGCTGTTCTACAGTGTTTTGACTGCAACCTTGATTTGTGATTTCAACAAGAACCATTATCTCAGTCAGCACTCACCTTGCATCATACTCCTGTAGGCTGTGTCTGTGATGGCATAGATATGAGGCGGCATCTCATGTCTCTTTTTGCCTTTGTACATCTCCACTATTTCTTCTGAGTATATGGGCAGGTTCTTGTAAGGATTGATTACCACACAGAACAGGCCTGAGTAGGTCTGGAAAAAAAAAAACACACCCCAACAAATAAAGACAGGAATTAAAAACGTTGTATACTTGCACATTTTAGCAGTATATTACTTGGAAAAAACAAATAAACAGGTCCTTTTTTAAGTGCCTCTTCCACTGACACCACTAAGCAATATTAGAATCTGAGCAACAGTTACAGTCATACCAACTTAGCTAGTATGCAACCTTTCCAATTACACAGACAGCATCAACTGATACATTAGTCACACTGATATCAAACTATCCCTGGCTAATAAAGTCCTCTAGGGTTGGCTTTTTCTTCCTTCCAAAGTTCCTATACAATGTAACTGGATACTTGACTTGAATATAAGGTAGGTGCTCAGCTCAAAGAAACATGCATTTTATTATGTTCTGCCTTATATTTGCTATGGATTTGTTAAGTAATTGATCAATTACAACATAATAAAACTTTAAGCCAAAAGAAATATATGACCACTGTATTCTTTAGACATTTTCAAGACAACTTGAAAAACTGGACTAGGCTAAACTCAGTGTTAACACTGCTCTGAACAGGATGTTGGATTAGGTGGCCTCCCACAGCCCTTTCCAGCCTAAAGACTTTCATGGTTCATAATGAAAATAATAGAACTAGATTCAAAATGGTAAGGTCATTAACATTTCTGAAGTATTCCATGCTCAAAGAGTCAATGACATTTGCCAGTGTTGATTTCCCAATTGGTTTCTGCTGGCTTAAATTCAACAGTTCTGATGGAAGACAACTGTCAAAATGTTTCTAGTTTAAAATAGTAAGCTACTTAAAAGAAAAAAAAAAATCCAACCCTTTAAGATACAAATATCTAAAAAAAAAAAAAAACCAAAAAACACACCACCAAAAACCACCCTAACAAACATTTTATTCGCAAAGGGAACAGGAGGAGCAGAAGCTTCTTAGATATTTCCTTGATATTCTAAGAATAGCATTCAAAGCGTTGCTCCTGGGGTTTACAGCTACTCTAGAGTTCCCTGACAATTTCAGAGGCAGCTGTTTGAAACATCTGGAGAGGAACAGCTTTTGACAGCAACTTGCAGTGCTACCAGAAGACAGTATATTTGGCACTTTTTTATTGCTACCACCTCTTCTACTGTTTGACCAAGGAAGAGTGCTTCGGAGTGGTAAATAGTTGTCCACAGCAAGCACAGAATACTTAATCAGATTTAGCCTCCTCATCTAGATAAAGGTAAGGATTAGATCCCAGCAATCAGAAGGGTGAAAATAACAACTACTACACAGTTTATTGTCTTATATCTAAGTTTTCTGCATGCTGGCTTAACACCACGTAATTAGCCCACTCTTGCATGCAGGAGGTTCAGATACAGCTTTCACCCTATGTCTCCCTGAAAGCAAAATTTTTATAGGTATTTAAGGTTCCTTTTCCACACACCAGTCTAAACTATCAGGATATGTTTCCAGACCTACCTGTTAAGTATTTGAGGAACATTTGAAAATACTAAATCTCTTTCCAAAGTGGGAAACTATGAAACTATGAAAGTTGGCTAAAAACCTTTTAGCACAGGACTTCAAGAGCTCCAGGAAGCTAAGCTTCAGTGAGATGTTCTAGTGAGGTTAGGTCTGAGGTAGTGCTTGAAAGGAACAGTTTCAGGAGTTTGCAGAAACCAACTTGGCTAGTTCCTTTTGCCTGAGCCTTAGTTCTCCATCATGTCAAACAGTACTTGTACAGCACAGAGTAACTGCTGAAAAGTCTGGGTCATGCTTTCCTGACCTTTGACTACACTAGTGGATGACAGAGTAGGACCAAGAGGTAGGAAGGGGTCAACTCAAGAGTAGCATGTTCACAGTACATGCAGTACACATTTTTCCTTACACTGTCATGGAAATAACTGACACTGGAGTCAACTGAACTGCTAGACGAAAAGCTACAATTCTATCAGAGCTCTGGAAAACAAGTAAGCAAAAACCTTCTAGGTTGCCAGTTTCAGCTGTCTGCATTAGCAGCCACTGTGCCTCAAATCCTATGGCAGTAGCAACAGGTACATAATAATCGGAAGAAGATGCCCTATGCAGTCCCACTTCCCCCTGGCCCCAACAAAACTGTAACTCATGGCACAGATCGAACCTACCTCTCCTTTCAAGAGGCTAATAAGGCTGAGGGCCTGTTTGCTGCTTTTGGGGATTAGAAGTGAGAGCAAAAGAAAAGCGGTAGCAAGTACTGTGGTAATAGTCCAAAGGGAATATAACGTTTTCTTGCCTGCATTTGTGTGACTTTTTATGGCTGTGTTTGCTGACACATTAGAATTGTTTTTCAAGTAAGAATAAAGGTCTGAAGCTGAACTGAAGCAGTCTTACAGATGAGAGCAGCAGTTTAGAAAAAAGAAAACATTAATTTCAATTAGAGTAATGAAACCATGAAGCAGGTATGCAGGAAGAAGCCATCACCTTTCTTCCAGCATTCTGGTTGCCAGGAGAAATACCTACGGGAAGTTTCCTGCAGTATAATGATCTCAGACAGATGTGTGAGGTGATATTTTTGTCTAATAAAGAGAGGCAACTAATCATGGCTGGGATAGGCAATTGAGTGAGAACACCGTATCCTGACTGCTGTTCAAGCACAGACGGTTTTATATAGGAAGCAAGCTGAATTGAGCAGAAGCTGCCAGCCCTACAAAGAGAAGACAAGAGTCATCTTCATCTTGTTAAAGAACAAGTAAAGACTTATATGCATAAATCCCCAAACTGAACCCAAGGCTCCAATTGAAAGGCTATTCTATTACAAGCATAGCTGTCTTGAAAAATCTGTACTTTGTTTCAGACATCACTATCTCAAAATAGAATTCTGGCATTACCTTTTGCTAGATATTTCAAGTGACATGGGCCAAACTGGAACTAGTTTAATTTTTCTAACTGCTAACCTAGCTCTGAATAGCTCAAAGGACCATCTACAGCATGGCACAAAGCTGACAGCCTCAGACAGTTTATTTTCCAGCAACTGTTAACTTTAGTGAAGTAACTGGAACATGTAAGGCAGTTCAGGTAAGCAATACAGAAGCCAAAAATGATCTTGATAAAGCATTCATAACAGAAAGGGTTAATATGAAAGCCAGTCTATTAGCAAAAGTCACTTCAGTGCAGAGCTAATCAGCACACAGTAACAGCAAATTGGTGTTGGACTCAGGCTCTTGCTTCTTGAAATGTTTGACACACTTCCTGCTCAAAACTTGTGTGCACCAGCCTTAAGATTTCACCCCTCTTTCTATAGGATGAGTAGACAGAAAAATTTAAAAAATAAAAACAAACAAACAAACAAAAAACCCAAACAAAAACCCACAAAACCACACATTTCTGCTGGCAAAGACAGAAAGGGTAAGAGCAGAACTAAATAACGCTTATGATCTTTCCAGAGACATTTATGCGAGAGATACATTGCGTGTATTCTCTTTCTTCAAGAGGATTAATGATCAACCAACAGCCATTCCAATGAAAGTATTTTAAGCCTCCACATTAATCTCCTGACTTGCTGAGAACTGCTGACAGGTGAGATCAGTCCATTTCACAAGTGCACAGAAATACAGTTTTGGCAAGACTTAAGATTCTGTAATACAGAATTACTATGCTAGGATTACTTTGGTGAAGGGTGTGGAGATATTTTAATACTTCTTACAATCCAATTAGAAGAACCCAATTTATTACAGTCACAGACTATGTCTGAAATTTCAGAGGGTATCTTGCAAGATATGTGAAACAGCCCATTGCATAGTGCTCAACAGACTTTGAGATGCTGCTGAATTATTTTCAACAACTTATTACATAACCCAGCAGCTTCCTGTTCTAAAAATGTTACACATGATCTTGCACATACTATTTCATCTCACTACCAAGATTCTTCCCTCCAAGAACAGATTCTGACCGACAGCCAAAGGAATTATTGATTACAAAGAATAACTTACTGCATCAACCTCCAACCACATCAGCTATCCAAATTTTGACATCACTTGGTAGGAATCAGACTAAGTTTTTACTTTTTACCAGCTTTGCACCCTTCAGATGTTTCTGATAATTTCTTCAACAGTTCTTTATATAGAGGCGATTTAGGAGGTGATCCTGGCCCTCTACTCTGCTGTTGTGAGACCCCACCTGGAGTACTGTGTGCAGTTCTGATGTCCCCAACATAAGGACATGAAGCTGTCAGAGCAAGTCCAGAGGAGGGCCACGAGGATGATAACGGGGCTTGAGCAGCTCCCATATGAAGACAGGCTGAGAAAGCTGGAGCTGTTCAGGCTGGAGAAGATAAGGCTTTGTGAAGACCTCATAGCAGCCTTCCAGTACCTGAAGAGGGCCTACAAGGATGCCAAAGAGGGACTCCTCATCAGTGACTGTAGCAATAGGATAAGGGCAATGGGCTCAAACTAAACCAGGGAAAGTTCAGGTTAGATATAAGGAAGACGTTCTTTACTGTGAGGGTGATGAGGCACTGGAACAGGTTGCCCAGAGAAGTGGTAAAATGCTCCATCCCTGGCAGTGTTCAAGGGCAGGCTGAAAAGAGCCTTGGACAACATGGTCAATGGTAGGGCATCCCTGCCCATGGCAGGGGGTTGGAACTAGATGATCTTAAGGTACTTTCCAACCCAAACCATTCTGAGTCCATGCCTTCATGCCACTCCAGAAGAGCAGTGGTCACAGCACTAGCAGAGTGAAAATTTTTTGCTTTTGTTCATGCTCCTTAGCTTAGAAGGCAACAGATCACAAAGGTTTCTACCCAAGATGGATAACAAGGGTGAATTGCTGCTGTGTGGTGTCTTAGATACCACCAGTCCCTTCTAGGGCAAAAGATATGATCTACAATTTGCCGCATAAGATGACTATACGAAAGACTCTATCATTACAGGTATGATGAAGTAGCAGGCATTCAAAAAAACCCCCAAAACATACATAAAACATACATACAGATGTTGCAGAGAGTTCTTACTCATGCTGTCTTCTCCATATGACAAGAGGGGCAGCTTTGGGGTTTTAGCAGCACAAGAAAGGGAGGGGAAGGGAAATCTAGGCAGACATCTTCAAGGACATCTACATATGAAATTTATTCTTTAATACATTTTGTTTTAATAAATCTTTTAATTTACTGTGAAGAATATTTCATAATGCCTAAAAATATGAACATCCACTGTTTCGGCATCCCTCAGGATTCCATCTTAGGCAGTCACATTTTAACACTGTTGGAGGCTAGTCTGAAAATAAACAAACCACAACACACTAGTTCCTGCTTTAACCAGTCACTGCTCCCAAATTTTACATTAATCATTCTTTCTATGCCTGCAGAATATTAGTAAAGTAGATGCTGTCATGACCAACATCTGCTGGCTAAACAGAGGCCACATGAAGAGGAAAGAGAACTTCAGAAGCGAACTGAAGGACCAGATTAGGTTCCAAATTCTCCTTCCCCACTTTTCCCTCTTTATTGCTTTTGGTATTCAGTGAAGTAGTTGCTGCATGCTTCATTTGGGTATGCCCACTGGTTCCATAAATGGTATTTTTGTCATTTCCACAGCAAAAAGAAGCAGGAATCTCTGCTCTTGTCCATTTTGGGATGCAAAGAAAAGGAAAAATTTCTTATCTGTAAACACATTCAGGCCCACATGTGCCTTCTCTAGTAGGACACTCTGAGATCCTGAATTTTTATAACACAAAAAGCTTGGTATCAGCATTCTTTCCCTCTGAAGCTCCAGACATGGGAAAATGCAATTCAGATGTTAGGTATATTAGGACTGCATTTTTATTATTACTTGGTTCAGTTCAGAATAGACTCTTTACTACTTTCCAACTGCTCTCATGTCTTGCTTAAAGAAAGTTAAATGGCATTCAAAACATCCTGCAAACGAAGACATTAAAATGTTAAAGACAGATTTACCACAGCATTCCTTGAAAGCTTCAACTAGAGAGGGATTGGCATAGTTTAGTGAAAAAATGTTAAGCAGAAGGAAGAAGCTAAGTCACATGAGACTTGTGTATAGGGGCAATGAAAGGTTAACATACACATTTTTAGAAGCAAAGTAATTACATTAAGTTCACATACTATGTAATCAAAAACTTACCCCAACAGACAAGATTACTTACATAGATCAGTCCTGAGTAGTATCTCTCCTTTAAGTTGTGAAGAACAGAAGCCTCATTCAAGCACGTCAGCTCTGCCATATCTTCCACTTTAGAGAATTTGGGAGGGTTCATCTTCTGGATGTCATCCTTATTTACTTTCACTCTCTTCCCATTCTCTGCCAGTTCCACCACGGCCTCATCTCCTACTTCTTCCTTCAGGCTGGCTGCCTCAAACCCATTCTTCTCGGAGGGAACCCATACCAGCTTCTTAGCTGCCCAGTCAGCCTGAGTCAGAGGGTTATTAATGATATTTTTGTCCACATAAAGGTACTTATCTGCATCTCGTTGCGACATTGTGTTTTAGAACTGGGGACCTGTGAAAAGAGAAGGAAACAGAATGTATGTATTTTTAAAGCCTCAAGTTGCCTTGCAAATTCCTAGAGGCAGACAGGCACATGCTAAGTACTGCAAGTCCCTGATCATCAGAACATGCCTCCCTCTCCTTTAGTTTCATGTTAGGAAGCACTGGTAAGTTGTCAGACTTCCAATAAGGTCAAGGTTTTGCTTGCCAAGAGGACGCAAAAAAAAAACCCAACCAAAAAAAAACCAAAACTCCATAAACTAGTAAGTAGCTAAAAACCTCCAGCAAAACACTGACCCTTAAGCATTTGAAAGCCATTACTGAACAGAAAAGAGGATGCACATTAAAGTAGCAAGCATCAAACAACTTGTAAGATGCGCCAGTACTCATAGCATGAGATACTATGTCACTAAAGTTCAGTTCAAGATTAGCCTTTCACTGCTCTACTTGGTAAAGATATTAGAAAAATGTTTAATCAACAGCTTTATTTCCTACCTCCTGGTTCTGATAAATAACCAGTCTAATACCACAACTTCTTAGCAATGCCACAAACCAGTCTAGACAATACATGAGACACACTTTGCTTCTAGAAGACATCATCGATAATTTGAGGACAAGAGTTAAGACCAACATGAAATACTTTCCATCACCAGCTTAGTAGCAACACCCAGCCCACCAATTAGCATCTCTTTTCTAGATCATGTTCAGCAGCAGAATACCTCCAAGACAGTAATAGAATAAACCTGCGGTCAGGAAATCTTACAACCCCAAAATCCTTCTATGCAGCTACAGTCAGGTAAAGGAAAAAGTACCACTTCTACAAAAAGGAGATTTAGGCAGCATTCTCAGAAAACAGCACCCTAGATTTAGTGTTTCATCAAAACCAGAACATTACTGCCATGGATTTTCCAGTTTATAAGTCAGCAATTTTATTGGTGTCATTCAGAAATTCTTTCCATCAGAAGAAAGGACTGTATGTGTCAAGGCTCATTGACCATGTAACAGCAGCCTCTTTACAAGGTCCCATAAATATTACTTGTTGGATCCTTCCTCACAAAGATACCAGTGTCCTCAATACATGTTTATCGTAACTTGGATAGAAGCTAGAGCTCTTTATCACCAAAAGAACAGAAAATGAAAATATCAATACCCATGTCACTGAAGGCTGTCAGGAGCTCCAGGGGTAACTTTTCTACAGAGCAAAACCAGCCTGCAAGTTACATAGGTGAAATCTTACTATAGGTACTGAGAGCAGGACAGAAGCAGTTCAACACCCAAAATATGCATGAGAGCCAACAAGAGAAGTTCAAGTCCCAGCATTAGCAAGCTTTGAATGAAGCCAGAAAAACATTAGCTATAATAATGATGGGCACACATGCCCACACCAGACATTTGTAAGCATGTAGGGAAATTCCTTTCAACAAATGTATCACTGTAGGTGGTATGCAACTTTGTGCCAGAGACTGTAGGGCTAGCTGTATATTCACAGTCAAAAATTCTTTACCAAAGAGAAAATTACTCTACAAGTAATTGTTTCATTTAGCTTGGGTTTCAAATCTTTGTCCCAAGCCTTACAGGATATGCCAAGCAGCTATCCCACACTTTACCTCATCTTCCTTTCCCCACAGGGTCACTGACACTTCCACCTGAATCACCACAATGGTGACTCTCAGAGCAACTCCTCCATCCTGGCTTTTCGTATTTTTTGTTGAAGCCCCAGATTTTAATGGGATGAAGAGACTTGTTGCAGAGATAAGATGCAACAATCAAGAGTCTGCCATGAAAAATCTGAGTTCTCAAGAGAGCTGCAAGACCACCCTACAACAGCTAGCCCAGCAGAGTATTTAGGAAATAGAGAAGACTAAGAATTCAAGAAAAGATACTGGGACTCCATGACATTGCAGAGTATCATCTGCACATTGTGGTCAAAGGGTTAAAAATAAAGGGGGGGGGGGAGAGGAGAAGGGAGAAAAAGAATAACAAGAAATAAATATTCAATTGTGTTCAGAGTTGTATCAGGTTTGGCAAGGCAACAGCTCTGTTCTACCCTCCATTACAGAGTTTCCTGCCTATGCAACTCCCAGAATCTAACCAGTTGCCTTTTTTGGCGATAATCAGGCAGGACACAGAAGCAGTATGCTTCAGCTAAATTCAGTTTCATCATTTCCTGACGAATCCTAAGTAACCAGCCATCTGAAGTGTCCTACGTTACACTGAAACGTATTCCTCACTTCCTTACTGTTGAAACACATGCATTCAATACACTCTGGAGATTTCTTCTGGGATAAAGGCTAATTCTTTTTTTGGTAAGAAATACATAAGACCACAATAAATCTTTTAAAGAGTATCTTGAAAGCCAGTTCTAGAGCTGAAGAGAACTAAGGAAAGAAGATAACTACAGAGAGGTTAATCAAATTCCTCACAGGAGGAGAAAGCTCAATTATCTTGCACACAGCAAGACTGCATTCTTCAGCCAGTACGGGATCTTTCTATATCATCTGTCCCTTTTTATTTCCAGAACTGAAACCAAAATCTTTCACAGCAAGAAGATAGATAGCCTAACAATTCTAAACAATCTCACCAAACACTAAGGGGTTTTTTATGCCAGTACTACCAAATAGCAAGGATATTCAGAGATGGTTTGCACCTCAAACTTTAAACAGACTTGAAAATTACCCTATTGCATGGCAGCAGCAAACAGTCTTGTTATGACCATTTCATATGGTCCAGAACAGAATCATCAGGTACTAGAACTAAAAAAAATTGAGAATCATGCTAAGATAACATGGTATTAGTGCTACTCTCAAGGCTGACTTCTAACCCACAGGGCCTCTAAACTAGCAGTACCAAACAAACCAACCATTAATTTGTCTTCTCCACAAGAACAGTACTAGAGGAATCAGATTCAGCAAGTTCCACCTCATGGGCTGCAAAATTTATCTTCATGGGCTGCACTTCACTGGGCATTTCTAAAAAACCCTGAAGTGGTGAAGGAAGTAAGCCCTCTAAACTCTTGCAGCCTCACAGCAACTCCCAATGATTGCAAGTCATTGCCATTTTAGGAACAAATTAAGAAGTTATTTGTTTGCCTAGTAGCTTGCATTTTGGGTGTAGATAACTGTGTGGGGCAAGGACATTTATCTTTACATGGCTATTGTGCAACTGTCAGAGGAGAATACCGTTAACAATATTCTTTTTGATGCAATAACAGTCTATGGCTTAGAAGACCAAAAAGTACAGAAGAAAGACAGACCATCCTTGTTTTGAGTTTAAATGCCTCCTTCCTAGTATTGTTTCCAAATATGAAATACTACAGTCACTTCCCTGTTAACCCAGGATGCTTCCTTATTGTGGTTCATAGCAGTCTGAGGAACGGGCTGGTCAAACATTGCTTGTTTTTCATTATTTCATGTGCCAAAAGACATTCTTTTGCCGTTTAACTAACTACATAATTGCCACAATGATGCCATGCAGTTACAGATGGAGGCAAAGCAATCTCTACAGTCATGAATAGGATGGGACCAAGACACTGATAATATTTAGTCCAACCTTAAAAAAAAAAAAATCAAAAATCCTTTGCATACGTATTTCCCTACAGATTCTTCTGAGATGAACAAATTAAACACTGGCTTTAAGTTAAGATGCCATGCATTCCGTTAAATAAGCAGAATTAACCAAAACCCTCATGCGAATACAATCATATGGACAAAAGTTTGCCTTAACCTCCTGCAGTTCCACAGCCTTAAGGCTATGAGACTCTTCACACACTCCTCTCTCTATTTAAAGGGCAAGGTGCTTCCCAAAAAGCTGGAAATAAACACCTGGCTGGCTTGGAAAGGTCTAAAAGATGCCTCTGATATAAAGCCCCTTCCTTTGATCACAGTGTTATACAACTGCTAGAAGCACAGAACATTATCTGTTTGCAATTTAATTTTCCAGAACTATTTGTATTATTCTCTCCTCTCCCCCCCCCAATGTTTACTCTGTCAGCAGCCACAGAATTGTTTCTGGGACTGAGCCATTGCTCAGCGAGAGCAGCTTGGGCTATGGTAAGCTATTGAGGTAATGGCTGAAGTAGCAATAGAATTAGTCTATTTAGAAGAGCATCAATAGCAACAGCTAAAGCATCCCACTTACTAACAACTGTCAGAGCACTAACTAGGCAAGGAAAGCACTTCTAGTTAGAGCTATATGAACTGCCATTAAGGTAGGGATCTCCACAATGTTCTTCTGAGGCTTAAGCCTCCTTAATACAAAGATACACTGGAATAGGCAGTTTTAATCACACACCATTTCTCTACTTCGATGAATTATTAGAAGTTTGTGAAATACTGGGCTACATAAAATAGACACATACATGCACTGTATACTTGCTGATTCAGATCACCATTTCCGAACCTTGCTGTAAGACTGAGCCTGTGTGAAAAGGGATGTACATTACTATAAGTTTTCTTTTGCTTCATATCCAACAGTAAGGCACTGCTATTAAAACTTTCTATGATTTCACATTAAATGATCACACACACATGGTTTGTCTAATGCCCTTTATACTAGCAGTGGAAGAGGAACTACCCTAAAGATAAGGGTGACAAATAGAAAACACATATAGACTAGAATTAAAAAGTTAACAAGTTAACTTCCCTTTGTTTATACATTTACATTTTAAAAGTATTTCAGGAACACAGTTCTCATGCTATCTACCTCTAGCAGGTTGTCAGAGAATGCAGTACAAAAGGTCCTCTCACAGAGCAAAGGGAAAATGCATGATTTCTACAGGCAAGACAAGACTTTTACACTAGAAAACTATACCACTACGCCTACAGACCCATTTCAGTTACAACCAAGTTGTCCTCAGTGAAGAAACTTGTTTCTTTATTACTACACAGCATTTTAAAAATAACCTGACTCTGAGAAGCAGCTAATGATTCAAACTAAGTTTGCTCAGTAACATTTATATGATGGGAATCCTCACTAAGCATACAATCTGAATAGCCAATTCTTGCATTATTTTTGCAGACTCAACTATTTCACTTTCCCAGCCAGCTGAATGCAGTTCATCAAATCAACACAGTTGCATGCAGTGCAGCTAGAAAGCACAGTAAGTAGACTTGTGTGGCCAGACTGCCTACAGTGACCATGAACTGACAACATCAAAAACAAAACCTCACCCACCAAAAACCCCTCCCTGTAATTCCTTTGGGTTCACTTAGAAAGTGTTCAGATCTGTTTAGTTAGGACATACGAGGCTGACACTTCACAGGTCCATGCGCCAGGATGTTTATGGGAAAGAAAACTGTGAAGTTACTTAGCACAGACTGCTCCAATGTGTAAGCGACACCTATATATATAAAATTAAAAAAAAAGGTCTGAATCATTAGTGAAATATGAGAAATGAATCCCACTGGTGTAGCGGTAAGGGGAAAAGCTGGCAGAAGGCTAAACTGATGATACCTGCTTGCTTCTCAAGTTCAATATACTGTGACACACCAGTACTTGATGCTTCAGACTGAACTCAAAGAATCACAAGTTTCAGTTATCTCACAAGGGAATATAGCATCAGAAAAGTACAAGAGTTTGCCATTAATACTGCCTCATAGATAGCCTCCCAAGCTGAAAGCTTTCAGCTCCACTCCGCCTTTGTGTTCAGAATGCCATGCTGCCACGCAGACTCATTTCTTCTAGTTAAGCTTTATTTGGGATTCATAATGATTGCTATTAGCTCACTGTAGTTCACTGCTTTCCTCTCTAGTCACAGTCTGACGCACACAATACATTGTTGAAAGATCTATTTCACAACTGGAATGCAGATTGCTGGCAATTATTCTTGCATATTCAGTTTGACTGTAGTGCTGCCCAGACTTGCAGCTACCATGTTTATTACTGTAAGTTAAACTTAAGGTAGAGCACTAAAGTGCCCTCTCTGCATGTGCAGGGCTCCAAGAATAAAGAACCTAATTATCTAATGTATAAATGATACCTGCATTAGACAAAAACGATGTGCCGACCAGACTACACACACAACAGAAGAATGAAGTTAAATGGAATTCCTTATCTTCCAAGTGGCCTAAATGTATCCAGCACACATCCTCAGACAAACATGGAATAAACGCTTCTCGGTTTCTGTATGTCCAGCCTTCTTCAGCTGTGAAGTACCACTTTCTGGTACGTGTGAAGCAAGCTCTTGCGTATTCTACTGTAACAGCTGACACATGAGGTTTGCTCTGTGAAGCTGGAACTTTCCACAGCAAATTGCAAAGGCCACAAAGCCACAAGCAATTAAGACACTGTCCTTACATGCCACTTAGTAGTTACCTTTTCTCTTCACTGGGTTCAAATGAATGGCAAGACTGGGAGAACAGAAGACACAAGCACAGCACCTGTAGACGTAATGTAAGTCAATGCTAATCTGAAGAGGCTAGTTTTGGGTACCAAAGAGTGAAAGCGGGATGGTGCAGCCTTCACCACAGGGTATACAAGCACAGAAATTATCTCGGCCAACTTCGCTGCATACCATAAAGAAACTAACTACTGAAGGTTATGAACAAATACAGGCAGGCATAGCTTCCCTAAGTAAATGCTAAGGAGGGGACGTTTGCCCCTATTTTACTTCCAACTTCTCAGTTCAGTGAGACACATAGACCCATTACCATGTACATGGCACCAATAATCAGTTCTATGAAGCCTGTGCACATTGTTTAAACACACCAAGCACTGGTTTAGGGAGGGGGAGGGTAGCCTTCTGTTGATTTCAAGTCCAGTCTTTAGCATGACAAAGCTAGGCTGGCTGCCACCCAACCCCATTCACTTGGAATAAATATTCAAAGTTTACAATCCCGCATAATACACTTTCTGCAACTGTTGTTTCTCATTAGTGCATGTACAGTACATGCCTTCTCAGCAGAGGACAGAATTCCTTTTCCAGAGACAGTGTGCCCACAAGGAAAACATTCCAGGGGGAGAACGCATTCTTCGTGACCATTCAGCAAAGTAATCCCACTTAAGGAGACAGCTGTAGTTCAGAAAACTGCAGCCCATCCTGGCTGTTCAAGCTGTTTTGCTGCAAGACTTGTTTTCAGGAGACATAATGGACTGTAAAAGTTCTGATCAGGCATGCAGAATTCCCTAAGGACATTGCATGAGAGGGGAAGGAAGAGCTTGGAAAGTTTAAGCCTGTCCTTGTTACCTCAGGGTCACTTTTCATGCCTTTCCTAATATTCTGATTTAAGACTAAAGAGTTACCTGCCAAGAACTCTGTGACACTGAAGTGGAAGGGAGCTCTTCCAATACACAGTTCTATATCAGTTAGGTCTCCCTATCATCCTTGTCCGCTCCAGGTTTCACTTCATCACAAGAGGGAACAAGGAACAAAGCAATCACACCTCAATACAGATAGCAAAACCACAGTTCTTTCAGTCTTTTTTCTAAAAGTATTTTGCATGTATGTGGCTTCTCTAGACACTCACACCTCAACCCACTGTGCCAAACTATGACTGGGTACAAGCTGCTTTCTGCTATATCTCATCTTTTTATTCTTGTTTCAAATAGTTCTGCTCTGCCTTTAACAACAGCTATTAGCGATGGTAGGCAAAAACCCTGACACAGAGAAGTCTACCACTTTCATGGGTCCATGTTTGATTCTCAACTCTTCTAGATTAATCAAGAAGATCTACCTCTGATTATGAAGGTGATCTTGGAGGTAGGGGGCAGGAGGAGAGGAGGAGAGTCACTCTTTCTGGACATGAGAACAGCAACTCCTCGACTGAAGGAGAAGCTACGTAGCGTTTAGCTCCAGGATGTATAAGGAGGCCAGGCTGAAAACAACCTTGCAGAGAATAAATACCAAATTCAAGATGGTCTCAAAAACTTCGAAACATTCAGGCTGCAACATTTCCCTGTTGTGTCCAACATCTTGCACAGCATCTTGGCTTCTTACTTAGGTATCCATTATAAGCAATGTTCTAGAGAAAGGCCCCTGTGCAGCAAAGCGAACAGGAACACTTGTCTGGTCTGTACATCTCAGCCTCAGGCTTGTTCTCTGGTTACATTGTTCCTTTCCTTACCTATGCTTTCTTCCCTAAATGTCAAATACATCAGTGTTTAAAAAGGAACAGCATTAGGCACCTCTTATTTTAGAATTCACCCAACCATGCCCTCTGGTCTGGATGTCCTGAAGTGTTGATTTGTGTTTTACAGGAGAAGAACAGACTCATTTTTCAGTTTGAATTGAGTAGAAGCAAGGGCACTTGAAGTACAATCACGGCTATACGGGCATACAAAATTTTCTCCATTCTGGTATTAGAAGACCTAAAAAAACCCAAACAACAACAACAAAAAAAACCCACAACAAATTATCCCCTATTGACATTCCATGGTACCAGTAAGAGAAGGCAAATATAATTTGGAAGTTTCCAACAAAGTTTTGCTTTCTGGTGTAACAGAGTAAAAGTCAACATAAGGAAACACTGACCACAGAGTAGCAGAATTGTTTCAATTGTTTCTTCATAGTTAACAACATTCTCCACAACCACATAAACTATAGTAATGTGGTGGTGAGGCACGGGCACAGGTTGCCCAGAGAAGCTGTGGCTGTGCTATCTGGCATTGTTCAAGGACAGGTTAGACAGGGCTTTGAGCAACCTGGTCTAGTGGACGGTGTCCCTAGTTTGTACTTGATGACCTTTAAAGTCCCTTCCAACCCAAACCATTCTATTATATTCTTCTCCTTATCTACACAAGTAAGAGCTGAACCATTACTGCAGTTGTACTATTTCATGATAGAATTGGTATAATATAACATGGCAATATTTACCAGTTAAATCTCCACTAAGTTTTCAGAGCAATTATGACCTAAAATCTACTTTTATTGTTCTGCTCATTAGGAAAAACCTTTAAATTTGCCATGCAAAAAGATTAACTTCCACATGTGGAGGAAGAAGATAAACTGAGTACCGATAGCTATATGCCACTGCTGTGCAGACAACATGCAGACAATTGTCAGAAGTTACACCAGTTTTTCTAATAAACTGACAATCCTTTTTTAAAAAAAAATAAATTACTAATACACCTTCTCGTGTGTTTTCATTTTACACTTCATAGAATCATAGAATCTTTAGGGTTGGAAAGGACCTTAAGATCATCTAGTTGCAACCCCCCTGCCATAGACAGGGACACCTCACACTAAACCATGTCACCCAAGGCTCTGCCCAACCTGGCCTTGAACACCGCCAGGGATGGAGCATTCACAGCTTCCTTGGGCAACCCATTCCAGTGCCTCACCACCCTTACAGTAAGGAACTTCTTCCTTATATCCAACCTAAACTTACCCTGTTTAAGTTTGAACCCATTACCCCTTGTGCTGTCACTACAGTCCCTAATGAAGAGTCCATCCCCAGCATACTTATAAGCCCCCTTCGGATACTGGAAGGCTGCTATGAGGTCTCCATGCAGCCTTCTCCAGGCTGAAAAGCCCCAACTTTCTCAGCCTATCTTCATACAGGAGGTGCTCCAGTCCCCTGATCACCCTCATGGCCCTCCTCTGGACTTGTTCCAACAGATCCATGTCCTTTTTATGTTGAGGACACCAGAACTGCACACAATACTCCAAGTGACGTCTCACGAGAGCAGAGTAGAGGGGCAGAATCACCTCCTTTGACCTGCTGGTCAAGCTCCTTTTGATGCAACCCAGGATACGCTTGGCTTTCTGGGATGCGAGCACACACTGCTGGCTCATGTTCATTTTCTCATCAGCCAACACCCTCAAGTCCTTCTCTGCAGGGCTGCTCTGAATCTCTTCTCTGCCCAATCTGCCATTTCCCATCATATACTGCATTAAACTACAAGCTCAAGTTCATCTACACAAAACTTTGACTTGGGAAAGGCCATTAAACAATTCAGAGTAATTTACTGCCTAATGAAAGGTCAAAGACTTTAGTATCTGCTATAAACATTCATACTGGAATATAGCCTTGATGATAAAATCCAAGTAAACTGGTTTAAGCCACAAATTTAAAATCACAGTTTAAAGAGGTTTTGTGAAGAAATCTTACTTTGCGCTTATGCTCTTTTGAGAAAGGAAATTCCCTTTGTCAATAAGCAGACATGCCCATTTGCAACATGACAGTTACAAGTATCCAATTGCGTAATTACTGTTACTAGTTTACCATATACCTGCATCCATACTTCCATATCCATTTATTTAAACAATTCTGTAAAGTCTGAATACATTTACACACAATCATAGAATGGCTTAGGTTGGAAAGGACCTTAAGATCATCTAGTTCCAACCCCCCTGCCATGGGCAGGGAAACCTCACACTAGACCATGTCACCCAAGGCTCTGTCCAGCCTGGCCTTGAACACCACCAGGGATGGTACATTTACCACTTCTTTGGGGAACCTGTTCCGGTGCCTCGGCACCCTTACAGTAAAGACTTCTTCCTTATATCTAACCTGAACTTCCCCTGTTTAAGTTTAAATCCATTACCCCTTGTCCTATCACTACAATTCCCGATGAACAGTCCCTCCCCAGCACCTTTATAGGCCCCCTTCAGATACTGGAAGGCTGCTATGAGGTCTCCACACAGCCTTCTCTTTTATTTCATGACAAAGAGATAAAACCATCTTTGTCCCTGAACAACAGAAATGAAGACATCTGAACAACATCTATGAAGAATAAAATACATAAGTGATACTCTGCTAAAACATGTAACTCCATTAATAATAATTTTTTTTAAAAAGTATTTATTTCACTAGTGCAGGTACATTTACAAGCAAAAAGTAACTAAAATGGTTTTCTAGCTACCTGCAATCAGCAATTTATGAATGAATTTTATTTTGGATACCTTCATCTCAAATCCACCCCTCATCTGTTCCACCAATTGTGAAACACATAGCTACCCACTCCCCCAAGCACTTACAAAAAGAGTTAGGAAAAAAGGCCAAAGAAAAATGTCAATGCCTTCCTGTACATTTTGAAATATGAATTACATGGCCAAAACAGAAGCCAGAAAGCATTTTTATCTACATTTAAAAAGCTGTCAAAAGTCAATTTACCTCATCAACCAACTAATTCCAAGTGCTTAGGCAAGAACTTTCTCATCCAGTTCACTAGTTTGACTTCAGCTTTACACTCTGTATTTGTTGCCAAGTTCTTAGATTTAAGCATCTTAGATTTGTTCAACTCTGCCCAAACCCTAAGATAAGCTACCAAGTTTAGAAAAGAAACACCATGAATGAAAATTAATTTGTACTCACACGTTTAAAAGTAACTGATTTTATCCATTGTGAGCATAGCAAAATGAATCTCTTGCACTTAATGACAAGCAGACCTACAGTGTAACAGTCCCTGCCAAAAAGACCTTACTCACTTAAAATTTTACCTACAAACTGATACGACAGTTGGTTTAAGTCAGTCACATTTGGAGAAAAAAACAGCAACTGAAATAAATTTAAGTTTTGCTGTAGGTTTCCTTTTTTTCCCTTGGCTATTTAAAACAAGTATCTCAATAAAACTGCTGGACTGAGTGTTGGCCAGAACCAACTTTAACCTGAGTCTAAGCTACAGCACCTGCAAGGCTGATTTAAAAGAGCTTAAATTTAAGTGAACTGGTGAAGTCTTGACCTTAAAAGAAAAATACAGATGAATGTACTCTCATCACTACAAACAATAAAAAAAGGGAGTAAACTATTACAAGAGCACACTTTAAATCTTAGATTTTAAACAGGAAGCTGCTCAACAGGGGGGGGGAAGAAGTCTGATTACACAAGACTGTCAAAGTTGAATGCAGAATTTCTCTAAACCTCATTTCTTACAAGTCCAAATGCCTACTTTGCTTTCATTCCAATTGGAACTCCAGTTCTGTGTTGAGGCATATATCACAATGAATTTCCTGCCGAGACTAATTAAAATGGTAGCTCTTGATGAATGGAAGTATTCATCAGTTGAAGAGACTTTATGATACAGATTTCCAAGTTAAGTTTCCCTCAACATACATTAATTATTAGCTTGAGTTTACTGAAATCACTCATCCACGCAGTTTTATTTACTACTCTCAGCAGAGTTGCGTATATGCATTAGGAGAAATTTAAATTTCTGGTCATGAAGACAAGTAGAATACAAACCCTATGTACAAAACTCTAGAGGCATAAATTTCATAAAGAGGTCATGGAGTCAAACCACAGTATGCAGAGATGTATTTCATTATACCTCTCTGCATCCAACAGCAATGCATTTGTAGTACCTCCATAAGAAATAATTTGCAGTAGACAAGTGTGCTAGATCAATTTTACAGTCCTTTCAAAAGGACATGACTTAGCAGTCCTAGCTCCAGAGGTATCAAACAATGAAATCAATCACAGTTCCCATTACTGGAAAATTGGAGGCACTACTATTTCTTTACACTTTTTAGGATGCTGAGAAAGGCAACATACTGTACTGAATAGTAACAGGCCAAAGAGCCACTAGCTGAAAAGAGGGACTGGTCCATTACACTGAACATGACTGCACTAGAGTGAGGTCCGAAGACGTTAAACATTACAGTAGCCTGGGATTGCAAGATGAATCGGTGTTGAGATTATTACTTCAAGTACAAAGAACAAGTTCTCACAGCCGCTAAAGAAAGAAGTGAAGCGGATAAACCATAATTAAGATGAACTTGTAAATTGATGCATTTAATTTAGTTGGACAACACCCATTTGCATTAGCTTCCAGGGCAGAAGTTGCATTTGTGTATTTGTCTCATCATACTCTATTCAAATCAGGGTGCTAGTTTCCATCTCTTTCTAAACTAGGAAACTCAATTAGAACTATGGTGTGCTTAAAGTGAAAAGAAATTTAAGGTACAAGGTCACCAAGCCACCATTAAGCTAGAGCAATTGCCAGCAAAAACAATGCCGCTGTAGGCAATCCTATGCTATTATAGTTTTGTTTCAACCCACAGAAGACTTAACATAAGGCACACAATTTCTCTACTTAACATGCAGACAGCTGTGCCTCAATTATAAACTAAGAAAACAAAGACTAATAAGATATTTATACAAGAAATCAAAGACAAAAATCTTTGTTAACGGGCACCGAGTGCATTACTGAGTCAAAACGAATTAAATCATACACTCAGGACTTTAGTAGATGCGTAGCTAACACTGAGCCTCTGAAATGCACTTTAGTCATCAGTAAGGTTCAGCATGTTACCCAATAGCCTGAAGTTACCACACAAGAAAGCAGATATACTGTGCAGAGGTGGGGGTAAGAAAACCTTAACTTTGACTTCCCCTTTCAGTAAACCTTGCATTAACCAGTTGAGTTCCTGTACTCCAGTGGGTCCACATGCAATCTCGTCCTACTAAAGTCACACCAATTCCAAAGTGACATAAATCTGGACAAGACATGGGCCTACGGATGCAGGGGTAGGAACAGAAAACTCAGCAAAATCAGCTCATAAATCACACCTGTGACATGTCCTGTCCTATCTGTTCAGCATGCCAGAGATTAACAGAACAAAAGCTGAATTTTTGGGTATAGACAGGCTAATCCCCTAGTATAACTGAAGCATATTTTCACATACTTAATAGACACACTGAAATACATATACTCCCTTGTACCTGCATGTAAACAGTCTGACAGAGCTAACCCGTGAATTATTAGTTACTATAAGCATTTAGTACATTATTTTTAAAGACCTGCCAAGATAATAATGGTTCAAGTTTTGAAGACAGTTTGTTGCACTGGTAAATGTAATTGCTATTGCAAATGATGAGACTATCTGCACTGCCAAATACTGTTGCAGAGAGATTTATGCATCTGTGGCATCTAACTCCACTGCAGTTTTCAACTCAAAGATGAGTATTAGATCTACCACACACTACCACTCTTTAACATTTTGCATAATAACAAAATAATGTGCTATACAACACACAACAAGGTTATTTCAACCTCCTAAGTGAGAAACTCTTCTAATCCTTTTCCTGTAACTTTACTGGACAAGTAATTTTATTCCTCTTGTTTTAATTATTACTTATTCACTATTGATTGACTTAAAAGATTATGATGGAGCTCTCAACACATTTGTCTTCTTAAAACCATTCTGAAACACATCAAAATCCACCTAGAAGAAACAATAATTAGAAAAAAACAAAACAAAACACCAAAACCAAGAACGTAAGTCTCTGTCTTCAACTTTTTTCTTACAAGAATAACTTGAGGAAAAAAAAAAAAAAAGTAATCCCAGAATCATGGAATAAATAACTTCACAATCTATGCAAACAAAGTCCAGTAAAATGCCTTCAGTTTCGACACCCATTCTTCTGGGACAGAGAACCCAACTATACAGTCTTCCTGTTTATACAGAAATGGCCACATGCTACCCAGCAGAGCAAACTTTGAGGTCAAAGTCTCTTCTCCAGAGAACTTCTAAAATCTTGGCTATACAGTTAGGCATCAAAGACCTGAGGTTATATTATGAAAAGAACCATGTAAGTCACCAGCTTGGAACTGGTCATACTCACTTTAAGGTTCCAGGTCAGTAAGCACAAAAATTTCAGACCCCTGTTTCTATCCGCTACCAGCAATTTTGCAGCTACCTTAGAGTTACTGAAAATTTTGCCTGTCCACCTCCAGAAAGACAGTGCACACATTATGAATAAGTGAACAAATAAAGCTATCAAGAAGGAAAACACGTCAATTTAAACAGTTCCACCTGACATAGAGCTTCATGGAACCATTGCATGACTTCACTCTAGTTATTTTTACAAGGTCAGATTAGCAGCACAATCTCGTGTTTATACAGTTTTGGCAATTGTGATTAATAACCTCAAAACTCTTTTGTGCTAAAGGCAACTCCACTTACATTTATCAATTGCTTCCTCCTCATTACAACTTTCTAGTTAACAAAAATATTTGCTTATCTCATTTAAACTTAGGAGAGAGAGCTATAGTTGCAGACAGTGCATCTATGAGTCAATACATATCTGCACCACTATTTGCCATTTTTACTGGAATGCCATGGATAAGTGAACTTAGTCACATTGTTACCTAGTGACTAATTTCAAAAGCGTCTTTACACAAGCAGTAACTGATTAGAATGCTGTTACCTTGCAGTTAAAACTTTACTGTATCTAGCTTTACAGACTGGAGACATATATGATGACGGTTAAGGATGTGCAATTTAAGCTTTCGAGCCATGGTTCAACAGCCTCCCTGTAAATTAACTTGTATTTCTTTATAGTGTAGGGCAGAGACATAGAAATCATTGTCTGCAGGCCAAAGTCCATCTACTACAATATATCTTCAGGTTTGAAGCAGAAAATTCTTATGCAGTATTTGAGAGAATATTCTCTTTAGGACAGACCTGCTCACTTAGAAAAAAGCTTAGGTTCTTACTCCACTCTAATGGAGTGTTGCTCAGGACATCATGACAGAGGATACAGAAGAAAAAGCTATGGAAAAAGATAGATGAAGAGCACAAAGCTTCAAGACAGAAAAAAAAAAGAAGGGAAATGAACCTTAAGGAGAATAAAAAAAGATGGAATCTAACAGACACTGCATGAAGAGCCTCCCAACCAATGCAGTTTACTTCTGAGAAATTCCACTTTATTACCAGAAGCATGTTACTGCTATAAAACTCATTTCACCCTGTATTTAGACAAATTAGGAGCAATCCTTATGAAACCCACTGGGTACACACTACCCTTGGGGGCTATGAAATTTATTACTTCCCACACCTACTGGAGGCAGGTTGGTAACGATACCACTAACAGCCAGAGAACCTTCCCTACTCAGTTGGAGGTGATGCCTGAAAGCACAAGCTATCTGAAGAGTTTTTACTGCAAGCTTCATCTTGCCCTGTCACTCCCTCCTCCCTCTCTCCTGGCTTCACTGTACAGACCAAACCGAACGAGGAAGTCGAGATCTGAGGGCGGAAGCCAAGCCCATTGCAATGTCTGCAGGAGGATTGTCAGCCTGTGACTCAGGCTGCAGCCCTGACAGCTGCCAAACGGTCCTATTTTCCCCTACCCGCTACTTCCAAAGGACGGTCACTTAAATGCGAGGGGGGACATTGGGGGGGGGGGGGGAGGGCAATGCACCGGAGGGAGAAGAAAGGAGACTGTGAGGTGAAAAAGAGCGCGAATAACGCCACCCCACCTGCGAGAAGGCCAGTTAGCAGGGCGTGGAGGGAGGAGAGAGGCAACTCCCTGGGCATAATGCAACCGTGCACATACGCCCCCGAACGAGATGGGAAAGGACAGGGAGCACCCCAAGCACGGCAGCTCGGCTCCCCTGCCAGGCTGCCCACCACCCGGCTCCGCAGGGAAGACGGAAGAGAGCAGTAGGAGAGCGGTGCCCTCTCGGCCGGCAGGACAAAGAGGCGCGAAACCCGTGAGGAGAGAAGCGCGGCGCCAGGGGGAACAAACCGGGGCCACCCGTATCCATCGCCCTGCTTTACCTGAGCCCTGCTACGGCGGAGGGTGGGAGGGAGGGAAATGCCGCAGCAGTGGCGGCTGCGCTCCTCGCGGCGAGAGAGTGGCGTCTTCCTCACGCTGCCGGCTTCTCCCGCAGGCACCGCCACCACCTCTCACTTCACCGGCACTGCAAGGCGCCCAGCCGCCAACAGCCGCCGCGGCCCAGCAACGCTGCCGACCCGCCCACCCCCCGCGGCACCGCCAGCCAATAGTGACGCCGGCTGACGGAGAACTGACAGCAGACGCCACCAATCAGAGGCGGCGGCACGGCGGGGGCGAGCCTTGAGGAAGCACCGAGCCGTTGAGAAACGGGGTGGTGCTTTGCGCTCTCCGCCGTTAGCAACGCCCGGGCGCGGGCGGAGCGGAGCGAGCCGAAGGTCGGCAGCGGCGGCCGTAGCAGCCGACGCGCCCGGAGAAGGCGCGCCCCAGCTTCAGCCCGCCGGGCACGGGGCGGGCCGAGCCCCCGCTACTTTGCCTTTCGTTCCCCTTCTCCCCGGGTCGAACCGTGCCAAGGCGTCCTCACAGCGCCCCGCTCCAGGCAGTGCCAGGCCGGTCCCACAATGCCCCGCGCCGGGCGGTACCGGTGGCCGTTGCCAGCCGCTGCCCCTCCGGAAGCGCTGCCTCGCTGGCACTGCGGAGGTGCTGCTCCAAGGCTGGGAGGAGGGAGCTCGGGGTCAGCCTCCGGTAGTAGGGCGCGGGGCCGCGGCACCGGCGTCCGGAGGCCTTTCCAGAGATCATTGGAAATGAGGGGGGCTTAGCCCTGTTGTCTTACAGTGCAAAAGGGGGAGATCCAAGTCGGAATTTTGTTTCATAAAGGACTGAGACAAGCAGAAGCATTGGTGTAAGCAGCCCCTGCTGAGGTGTTTGAGCAGCCAGTATGTTAAAGTAGGCTCCAACTGGATTACAAAAGGCATCCCAAAACAGTAGAGGTGTGGAAAAGCAGAAGTGGTGTAATTCTGCCTGTTCACTTTTACAACAGCGCTCTTTAGGGCTGAACTTTGTACAAGTAAAACGAGGAAGCATTTTACATACATAGCTAAGATGCAAGACAAAAGTCCTTCTGAAAAGAGCACAGCATATATAAATCCATATGTCAGGTCCATCTATGCACATGAGGTTTACTGCACACTTTACAAGCACGCTGAAACACAAGGCTCCCTCCCTTTAGGTCTTCCTACTTTCTGCAAGGAGAGCAAGTTTGCAAGTTGTAGATCATAGTGATGGAAAACGCAAGGTGAGGTTTACTGATGACAGCACTACAGATATGAGTGCAGAGGGCAAATGAAGTGAAAGAGCCTTGAGTAAAGAGAGAAGTTGAGGTATAAGTGTCTCGAGTAAGCATCTCTTGTCCAAGTGGAACTCTTCAGGCTTAGAAAGATTCACTGTAGCAGTTTGGAAACAATGCTAGACACAAAAGGCAGTGTGAAAAATCACTGAAAGGTTTGTACAGCTGAATATCAGGGATACAGAGGTGTCATTGTTAAAGGCAGAGGTGATAAATGTAAATACAAGTGCAAAATAAAAATGAGAATTTGATTTGGCAGTGAGAGGGGAACGTACTGGATTGGTCTTTGCTAGTACATCAAGGCAGAAAATTAAAGGAAACTGGAATTGTGACAACCAGAGACACCTACATAACCAGATACCTTAGATGGCGAAACTATCTGCAGTATGCAGTGACTCATTTTGATCCATGAAAAAAAGTGACCAACACATAGGAAGGACATTTACTGATTGTACAACAGGGTTTTAAATTCTCCCTCGAAAATTAAGCTGAATGATAATAGTGGAGGTAACTACATGTATCAAAAGCTTTTTAAGAGCAGGAGAGGCTGCCTTTTCAGCCAAGTGGCTGTGGAAGGAAAGGTAAGTCAGTATAAAGCTTTTAAAGAAGAAAACCATCAGATCTTTCTTAGCTGGGAAAGCAAGGCAGAATGAACTGACAGCAGTAGTAATGTGGGAAGTCAGATAGAGTGCAAGCACGAAATGCAGACATAAAAAGCTGCCACGAAGTCATTTTAGAAGAGGGTATGATATTGGGCCTTTTTAATTATTATTCTTTTCCAACTCTCATACTTTTATATATATACTTATAGAAGAGGTCCAGATATGGCCATGAAGATGCTCAGAGGGCCAGAGTACCTTTCTATGGAAACAGGCTGTGAGAGCTGGGCTTCTTCAGCCTGGAGAAGGCTCCAGAGAGACCTTAGTGCAGTTTACAGTAAGGACATGTAAGGAGTAATGGCTTCAGGATGAAAGAGAGTAGTAGATTAGAGTTAGGAAGAAATTCTTCCATGTGAGGGTGCTGAGGCCCCAGAGAAGCTGTGGCTGCCCCATCCCTGGCAGTGCTCAAGGCCAGGTTGGATGGGGCTTGGAGCAACCTGCTCTAGTGGGAGGTGCCTCTGCCTGTGGCAGGGGATTGGAACTAGGTGAGCTTTAAGGTCCTTTCCAACCCAAACCATTCTATGATTATGTGGTATGTTCTCTGCTCTTCTTGATGCTAAGATTTAACTTTAAGGTCAGGCTGGCCTGTCTTTGGCATCCATTTTTCTTTTTTTTTTTTTAATTTTGGAACTTGGTCCCATTCCTGTTTAAACACACATCAAAATTTTCTTGATGACTTCAGCAATAAAGCATCAAAACTTGAGTTCAGGTCAAAGGTTGCTGCAGGTTTACACCATCCTTTCCCTTAACAGAAAGTGTATCCCTCCTCTTTTGAAAACTCTGTGTGTTTCCCTCATGGTCAGATTTGTAGATGTGCAGTAGCTGGGGCAAGTCAGGTTTGAAATACCTGTTTTCCATAGCTTGATTACTATGAAATAAATGCAATAGGTTTTTGTGTTGCTCTTGTGGCAGGAAGTTGCCCAGGAAAAGAGACACACCTCAGAGAAAGTCTGACTAAAAAAACCTTGTATTTTATACATCTGTTACTTTCTGAAGGTTCACAGGATGTTTATTCGGATCCTTTTGATCAACTTCACTCACGTTTTCCACCAGTGTTTGCAAGCCAGCATCCTTTGGAAGAATAAACCTGATCATTGAATTCTGAAGAGCATATCTCAACTGCAGACAAATTTACCAGTTTGGTGAGAGTAAATTAATGGTACTGTAGTATATATAGTTGGGGGAAAAAAATCTGCTGAGCAGTGAGCATCCATATATGCCTCCTCAATTTGCCAGCCTTAACTGCACCCCAAGCAAATGCCCACTTTGCTGAGCTACAGTGTTCTCCCATACAGTGGTCTAATCCAAGACAATTGGGTTTAAGTTTGTTGGCAAGCAGCAACCCCAGGGAGAAGCCTGCACTTCTGCAGTCAACAATAAATGCAAGGACATTTGATTTCTACATCTGACAAAATGGGTAAAATGGCTAAATTAATTTTGTGAATTATTTCCAGTGCTTTGCAGGGCAGAAGAAATCTCTTCCAAAACGCATTTCTAACTGACAAGCTTGAGTGAAACAAGAGGAGTGACAGATACAAAAGGTGTTTACTTCACTGAAGAAGTCACATTGCTAAATGCTAACCACAGTGGCTTTAGACAGAAACCACACATGTACAGATCTGGAGAATGTCACAATCTGGTATTGCTAAGAAGCCTAAGATCTATTTTTGCAAAAGCTTGAAACATCAGTCATTTCAGTGCAGATTCATAATTAGAAATTCTCAAAAAAAGCAGCTCTGGACTGGTTTTAATACATACACCCATACAGGGGCTATAAATGCAGGTTACAACTTGAGGGGCTTTCACCTACTGTAATAAAAGGAAATGGCTCTTTTTAGGTGGGTCTGTGGAAGAAAGCCACATATGTCGGTGTACTTCACACCTATATCCTCTGAACAACCTGAAATCTGTCTGCAATGTAAGCACCATCTCTTAGCACATAACTTCCTTTTCCCCTTGTACTGTTTCTTTATTTTTCTGCCCCGTAACAAATGCCAAATCCAAACTAACTGTGAGACTGAAGAAGGTGGAGAATCATGAACTTAAGATGTGGAAGGAGTGAAAGCAAGGGGGAGGCAGATCTTACAAATTTAGTGACTAACCATTTAAGACCAAGTTCTAGCTCTGTTCATCCAGATTCTGCCAGGAGCTAGAATAGAAGAGCTGCACTGGATCACAGTAAGGGAAATGGGGCCCAGTAACTTTTCTCAGAAGCAGCCAGTAGCAGATGCTGGAAGGAGAGTAGCCATTTTCTTACAGAATGATCTTAACTAACCCTTCTGGCATGGCTGTGGAAAAGGAACAGCTTAATTGGCTCATTTTCATATGTGGGGGTGTGATTCCATCGTGCCCTCTTCATCAGTGAAGCTGGTTTAAGATGTTGTCCATTCTCCCACTAGCAATTAATTCCTAGTATTGTTTCATAGCTTATCACTGCCCCAGCAGTACCGTTTCAGATGTTTCAAAAGCCATATTGTAAACTGGATCACTGAAGTAGAGTTAAAAAAGAAGGTTAAGGAAAAAGATCAGTTCACTGATCTAGTTTATAGGCCCACTGAGAGATGCATCAGCATGGCTGAAGGGATTAAACGGAGGCAATGTGATAGGAGTCTTTCAAATTGACTTGGCTGATGGAGAAAATGTAAGAGGGAACTATTCCTGCACCCCAAGACTGAGGAGGAGGGGAGGAGCCCTACCTGGCATACTCTAGCATTTAAAACAGTTATCCTACTTTTCACCTCTCCCTAACCCTCCACCCACACAGCCCCGTGTGAACAACCTGCTGAACTCCTGCTCCCTCATTGTGGTTCTTACTTCAGTGTCAGTAAAAGAGGAACCCATTTTTACTTTCTTAATACCCTAATGACAAGATCTGCAGCTGAAAAATGAAGTGTTTACATACAGCATCTCTGCTCATTTGGGATACCATTTGGAGGCATAAATCTCTACCCACTGGTTACGTAGCATAGTAAGTATTTTGTGCCAGAGTCCCTTGTTTCAATAAAATGGGAGTGACACCATCTTGTAGAAGGGGTCTTTACTGAGGAAGTAGGTACCAAATAGATGTGCTCTGACTGAAGTCATGGAAACCTCAGAAACACACCTAAATGAACACTTCTGTTTTAGGCAAAGGAAAACTCCGCTTGGAGCTTGCAAGTTCCTCCAAACCCTGAGATGAGATTCCAAATTCATTATGCATGGATAGAGACACCACATTCCTGATCTGACATACTAAGAATAATGCCCCAGCGGTCTTTACCTCCAAGGAATTCTAATGTAATCACCTCTACTATCTAAATGCTAAACAACAAGCATTTTTAGTTCAGTATATCCACTTCCTAACCTTGTTTCCTCTAGCCGTGTTCTCCTGATGCTCACACTTTTCTATTCAGCTTTAAATTCACAGACAGCTGGCATCCAATACCATTATACAAAAAGGCCAATAGGAATACAAGCCATCCAGCAAAATTAACTTTGCCCCAAAACTGGGATTCAGAATCTGAGTTTTCTGCCTTGGGCCTACCCAGACTTGTCCAGAATGCCACCAGAACACATCCTGTTACCCGCCTGAAATAAACATGGCAATTCTTTGCCACAGAAAACGAACATTTTCACATAGTCTGTTACAGCTTAGCTCCTTCAGTGATAATTCAGCGAGTAGGATGTAATGTCTGCCATGGCTTCACAGCTGCCTGGTTCAACAAGTGCTAAGGATCCTTTATTAACATATCAAATACCACCTTTTCCTTCTCCCTTTCTCAGAGGGGGTACGAAATGCCTCAGATTCCTGAGTTTAGAAAGGCTTGGGGGCATTCTCACTCAGTAGAGGGTAAGCTGAAAAGAGACTAACATCCCTCCTTAGCCCCTCTGACACCCTGTACTTGTCATGCTTGTGACAGGTAGCAAACATACTTGCCAGGCCTGGGTCAGATATTGGCAAGGAAAAAATACTTTAAAGAGGTTTACAAATCCGCCTAAACGCTGTTTCGTTCATCCTGATAAGGCAGGGCTGTGGAGTGTTTTATACCACCTTTTCTTCTCTTTTCCTTCCATAGGTCTCAGGCTGGGCCATGTTTTCACAGAACCAAGAATTCAGTACTAGGGTAACTGCAGTACTTGGAAAACAGGACTAAGTTCAAAAAATACATGATAAAAAAAAAGGTGATAAGTATTTAACTACTTCACTTTAAATTTTTTCCCATTGTTTTAATACTTTTCAGCATCACTTACACATCTAAATCTCTAAGCAAAAGGCATCTAACTGGATATTTACTTCCCTCTTCCTTTCCCAGCAGGATTTTAGTCCCCCCCTTTTTTCCTTCTCCCTACAAAAGAACGAGAACACCCAATTTTCAGCTTGCTGCCTTTCCTGAGGTTACTATGTGAGCTTTTGCTTGGCTAATGGTGCCTCTCAGCTTACCTCATGTTTGCTGTTTGTTTTTGGGCTCAGCCTGCAATAGTAATCAAGACTAAATATTTGCTCAAATGAAGTGGCTCTGTGGTTCTCATTCCAGGGAGCTGGATGAGGACAAAGTGAAACTAGCTTGAAATATTCTAGTATGCCCAAGAGATGTGAGGAACAAGGGATTTTTCCAGTGCTGTAGAAAGTCATCCAGATTCTCATTGCAGCTTTGTTGTGGGAACTGCAGGGGAACTAACTCGTTTATAGCCTGCCACAATTAAAGACACCGCTTTTGTCTGCCAGAAACCAAAGTCGGTCCAGTCAAAGCCAACCTTTGGGACCATTCTGTCAGGCCACAACCAGAAAGAAGACGCAATGTGAAGTTACGCAAGCATCCATTCTCCCTCTTCTGCAAGACTGAAGCCCACATTTTTCTGATAAGAGGAGGCTACATCCTTTGTGCTTGCAAGTCAGTGGCAGGTCTTACAAACACACCCACAGATTCCCAGTGTAACATATTGCAAGCTCTGTGCATCTGGAGCCAGTGCATGCTTTGCTCAACAACCCCCCTTTCATTTCTGCCAAGATTCCCTCCCACATTTGGGACTTCTTTCCTGCTCCCTTGAGAGCTTCTTCAAGCTTCCCAGCTCCTCCAACCTCCCACTGTCAGAGTGGACCATTCTGTACAGCTTTGCCAGCGTGCTCTGCCTTTGGAAGCATACAGGCCACTGCAGGAAGCTGGGCACAAAGAATATCCATGCATTGCCCTTGTTCTCAGCCGTCTTGTTTGGATCAGATGGGTGGACCAGAAGACTGAACTGACGGCTCCAGCACACAAGGCAGAGAATTAGCCAGGACTTACTGAGGCATTTGCTTTGTGGGATGTGAGAAAATACCAACAGAGATGCATAACTGTATCACTGTGGGAAACCACCTTTTAGCTGAGTGGTAACACAGTCATCATCTTTTGCATTTATCAGAGCATCATTTCCTGGGATTATTCTGGAACAAAGGCAGCAACTCATTGGGTATCCCGCGTATTTGCATAACACAAAATTCCTGTAAAAAATCAGTATCTCACTGAGGAGCAGCAGGCTGCTGAGCCACCCAGCTACAGGCTAGCACCTGCTCTGCATATTTCTCAGCTACCGAGAGACAGCAAAGTGTTAGAGGAATCAAACCCACAGGACAAAGGTGCTCAGGAGCTGCTTCTGAAATTCCTCTGCATGAGGCAGCAGCTTGTGTTAGATGAGGATGTAGGGAGTCCTGCAAGCACTGCTGCCAGAAAAAAATAAATAACAAGAGGTTAAAAGGCTTTTTGTAGAAGAGAGTATTTGTACTTTGAAGTACAGACCCAAGCGTGATACCAATCTAAAGCACAAAATAATAAGATAGCTTTGCTGTCATCCACTTAGTGGGACAAAGCATTCAACCCATGGTAAATTGCATCCACTCCCTCCTTGTCTTTTCTGTTCTCACATGGACTAAAAGCATCCTTAAACCTCTTGCCACTCTATCATTCTCCTGATTACAGCTGCATCTAACACTGAACTTGAAACACACACCTGTACATAAGTTTGTGGCTAATTGCGAGACAGCACAGAGGCCTGTAATTCCTTGACTCTTTATAGAGGAATGTACATGTATAAAAGCCTTTTGAATTTTCATAAGCCGCCCTTTAGATGTGGGATAGCAAAACACAAAAGGATGAAAACAAGATGCTCACCCAGTGATTCAGCTTTCCTGCAAAGTTTTTTCTGACAGCCATCATAACCCTGAAAATAATCATCCCAGCCCTTTTTTCCTGTGGGCTAAAAACACATCAGCAATGAGGATCATAATGTAAGTTTTTTGTTCCCATTAGGAATCCATGAAAAAGAGCTTTGCATTACATGGAGAAAAAAAGAATCATATACAGGAAAAGAAAGTATATGTATGTGTGTTGTTCTTTTTTTAAGGAATGCTCAATGAAGTTTGGCTTTGCTAGGGGACACACCAGCTGTCTTCAAGCTCTTTTTATTATGATCTCCCTTGTACCTTAATTGAGAAAGCAGGGTGTGGAAGTTTCAACAAAGGTTCCTCTTTGCAGTGTGCTAATTAGGCACAGGAGTTCACAAAACCCCTCAGTTATGAACAATTGCCTTTCCCCAGGCTTACTTTCATTTTCATGCAACTGCATTTTTACTCATTTTCTATTAGTTTTCCAGAGTGGACAAGAGTCATTTCTAAAATTAGTTTTCTAATTAGCAAAAAAATAAAGGGCAAGAAAATATGTAAAGTGGAGGGGGGTGGAGGGAAGGTATAATTAAAAGCACTTTAAGATGCCTGTGCTTCTTCAGTATACAGGAGCCCAAGGTGTTTTCAGATCACTGTGAAGTCTCCTTTAAAAATCTAGATTATGCTCCCCTGGAATTGGCTCCAGCTGTGTATAATGGGGGTTTGTGTGCCCTGAACTGAGTGCTACACTCGCCCCTGCAGGAGGAAGAGCCAGAGGAAAGCAAGAGGGGCTGTGAGCTCTAATTCCTCCAGATCTTCTCCATTCATTCCACTGGCAAAGCAAAATTTGCTTTAGAAAGAGGGCCCTGCTTGGCCTTCAGGATATCTTTTTGCCTGCCAGTGGCCTGGCTGGCCTCTCAGTGTGTGCTCAGACCCAGAGGCACACACAGCTGGGAAGGGAGAGGCCTCTGCCCTCCTCCCTGCCAACGCGATGCTTCCTCCTGATGGCAATGACCTCACCTCTTGGCAGCGAGCTGTCCCATCCCGTCCCACAGAGGAGCCAGCCACCCTGGCACAAGCACCCCTCCTCCTCCCTCTGCCTCCTGGCAAGGGAAGGGAGAAACTCAGGGCTTGGGACAGTCCTTCTGCCCTAAAAAGAGGCAATCCCAATGATGGAAAACTGTATTGCAAGGACAGCTGCCACCTTAATGCTAGATGTTTTACGCCCTGCATTGGCATGAAACCTTTCACACTGCTGCTCTCTGATCTTGTTCTCTGTTGAATTTCTGGAGAAAGGTCAAGCAAGGCAATACTAACCCACATATCAGGCGAACCATGTTATGATTCAGTCTCCAGTCACCATCATACTTGTCACCTGTGATAGTCCTGTTTGCCCAGGACCTTTACAATGTAGAAGACACCCAGATATTCAAGGATAGATGAAGGGCTACATCTGCATTTCCTGAAGGTTGCTTTTGCATCCAAGGAGCTGCCTAGAAAGCAGGAGAGCAGTGTTTATGTGGGACTGGGGCGAGTTGCTCAAGCTACAGTCCCAAAAGGGTCTGTGTGTCCCAGCCTGCCAGCAGACCTGGAAAACACCATGAAGGAGAAAACTCGTAATTCTCAGTGGCAGCTTCCCAAGCATAGCAGTTCTCACTGGGAACAACCTTGCCTCTCCTCTCTGGAAGAGGCTGAGGATAGTCTAGTGAAGATACCTAGTGAAGACAGGCATTCACCACTTTATTGTTGCACATCAGACCACAGCTGTTCTTTCTCACTGCGCTGCAGTAGCACAGATCGATTCTTAAGCCCAGATCAGCTCCTGTTGCTTTCCCAAAAGAGCTTTCAAGCTCTTTAAATGGACCTGACAAACTCAGTGTGAAAAAACAATCAGAAGTGAAGAAAGGCTGAGATAGGCCCTGATACCTGCAACATGTCCCAGGCAGGAGCCAGGTACAGGATACTACCCCAGCTAGCAGGAACCAAGGACCCCATGGCAGCACAGAGCTACTTCACGTACGATGGAAAATGTTTAAAGTGCCGTAGTTGGGGCCCACAGGAAACTTTTGGGAAGTATGTGCTGGGTCTAAGACAGGAACCAAGAGAGTCAGTATTTAAAATATGCACTGACAATGAATTGCTTCATTACTTTGAGAAAAATTGAGAAGCGGGGGAAGGAGTAAAACTCAGCCACATCAGGAAACAGGCAAATGATTGTCTGACGGATACACCAGGTCTCCTGACTGCTGCCCTAAGACTTTGCTGCTGCTCAGCCCACAGTGTCTTCCTCATCGTGATAAGCATCTCCTTCCAAGAGACAGCAAGATCTCCTCTGTATTTAGGTATTGCCATAGGAATGCACTGCATCTCAGAATGGCAATATGCCCTTGGAAGATCATTTTCCCAGAGCAAAAAGATGGGGCAAGGAGGCCATTTGAAGGTTCACATGCTAAGCATAAGGCCCTGAGGACAGCCTCCTCCCTCAACACCAGCAGCAGGGACAGCACAGCTAAGTGCCTCAGGTCCCCAGGGACTGTGTAGGGTGGAGGGGACTCCACAAGAGAAGTTCCATAGCCATGCTATGGGATTAGGGCCAAGCTCAGCAACGTGGTGTGACCCTGCCTACAATGCTGGTCAGCACAGCACCTTCTCCTTCATGCCTGGGTGCGTCTTCTCCAGTGGGATCTCACACTCTGGAAAAGAAGCAAGCAGAAACGTCTTGCATAGGGCTGCTTACAGTGTCTGCTAGCGTCTTGTTTACATAGAACTGTAGAATCAGCTAGGTTGGAAAAAACCTTTAAGATCAAGTCCAGCCATTTACCTGGGAACTGCCAAGGCCATCACTAAACCATGTCACTGAGGGCCTCAGCTACACACAGGGACGGTGATTCTACTACTGCCCTGGGCAGCCTGTTCCAATGCCTGAGCACCCTCTCAGTGAAGAAATTGGTTCTAATAGCCAACCTAATTTTTGCCCTGCTGTACTGCTTTTCCTTCTCCTGCTACATCTTCCTCTGTGCATAAGACTCTCAACTGAAGCATGAAAGTGACACCCTTCAAACTAAGGAAACTTTTGGCCCATGAGCTGCTGATAAAAGGCACACAGACATGTGAGCTGCAGCCCCCCCATCCCACAACACTTTGTAAAGGAAGTGAATCACGTCAGGCAGGAGGCTGCTGCACTTTGAACAGCTCAAGGTGAGGAATGGTGTAGGGCAGAGCACCTGGAGAAACTGGACCTCGTGTCTGGGGCTTGCGCATCCGTGAGCAGAGACATGGGAAGTGCTGTCTCTGTGGAGCTGGAGTGGGGAGGGGAGCCCTGGAAGGCCAGGCAGGAAGAGCCGGGCTTGGGAGGGTGCCCAGCCTCGCACGGAGAGAGGCAGGTAGTGATCATACCACTATTTATGGCTCTTTTTTGCTGCGACAACCACTGCCTTATTTGGGCAAGAGCGCTCCACTGGAGGCTGATGTGCAGAGGTGGAGCCTCCAGGGGCACTCCTGGTGCTTGCTCCCAGGCTATCTTCCCTGGAAAAACCCTGGGAACCCTGGCTGGATCCAGCTGTTTAAACTGCAAAGAGACCCATCTCCCCTCCTCCTCGCCCCCATACCTCCTACTAGCTGGAGCTGCGGTGAAGCAGAAACGCCTGCATTTGTGATGTTGTGGGTATCTGGGAGCACTGGGTTGGAGAGTCCCCCGCTTCCGACGTGGGAAACCTATTCCCATCTGGTTGTGACAGTACTGAGAACCGGAAGCCAAAAAAAAAGAAAGGAAAAACAAACAACCCTCCCCTCGCCCCCCCAGTGTTGCTTGTCAGACACTGGTGACTGTGTGAAAGGCTGCAGATGGCAAATGTGCTGCACAAACTCCACCGCAGATCCTTTTGCCTTTGCATGTGCCTTGGAGGCCCCCAGTATCTCTGGCTGAGCTGCAGTGAGTGAACGGGGCTCTTGCGTGTTTTAACTCCATCCAATCCACCCAGCTGAACTACACTGGCAACGGGCTGCAAATAAAGCTGAACGTAAACATGCTAAAAATGTCACTGTCATCAGATAAGGTTGCTATGCACATAAAATTCCTGACACCAGTTCATTAAAACAAGGACATGAGAAGTTAAGCCACACACGTACGGTGGCTGGGGTGGTGGTGGGGAGCTACAATGAGCTGTAACTCTGGTTTTGAGCTCTACTTCTCCCAATGGGAGGGGACAAGAGAAATGGAAGATGTTACAGCACCCACCTCCTTCTGCAAACACTGGCATGTTTTGGGAAGGAGCAGCAGGCCGGGGTTAGCCATGCCCTCACAAGCCACAGAAGGCTGACCAGCATCCCTCAGCTATCGTCACCAAAACCAGTCCTATTTAGCACACCAGGAGGCATTTATCTCTGTTTTACAAGAGAGGAAACAGACACTGAGAGCTTCCTCCATAATAACAGCTCTTATAGTTGTTCCACTCACAGAAATGCAGGGTGGAACAGGCTAGATGCTGCTGCATGGGCTTACTAGTTCTGACACCCAGGTTTGCAGATACACATGAGCTGCCAGATGTAACAACCTTCCCTACCACATACTGAGTTGTTATTATCTTCAAACCATGCATTTTAAGAGCCGGGGTGAGGGCAGGAGCTGTGGGAGTCGTTCACAAGTGATTTCAGATAAACTCCCTCTGCTGAGCTTACCACAGCAGTCACCCTTTATCTGCTTGCAGGCTGTCTGTGGCTAAAGACAGAGAAGCTGTGCACCTTGTTCCAGGTGGTGAGTGATGTGAATTAGGTTAACCTGCAAGGGTTTAACAGAGCGTTCCTCCTCAGCCTCACAAAGGTCAGGGTTGGGGCTTGATGACTGCATGAAGCCAACTCAAATCTGAGCAGCCCTCGAAAGGAGGCTGTTCTCTCCTCTGATCTTCACGCTCCCACTGCCAGTCTCAGCTGATGCAGATTCTCATTCTGTTTTGAAACAAACTTGAAGCAAAAGAAAGAGAGGTGTTTCCAGATGATTCTCCAGCTTTGGTCCATTTGGCCACCAGGATACTAGAGAAGCACTGGACATGTATGGTCATAGGCAGCCAGATATGAGTTGGTCAGAAACCATGACAGAATGCAGCCCAGGAGGGGCCAGAAAGCCTCCTTTCCAGTGATACCATGAATGGATCGACTCCAGCTGCATGGCTAGTCACAGGGGTTGTTAAAGCATCCTGCATGCAAGTGGTTGCAGTCAGTATCTGAGTTAAGGAATGTCTACTGCCGACCAAAATCACAGCATCATTTAGGGTAGGAGGCAACTTTGGAGGTCTCCAGTCCAAACATGTGCTTGGAGCAGGAGCAGCCTTAAGGTAGATGAGGGTTTGCAGGGCCGTATGCAGCTGGGTTTTGACAATCTCTGTGTTGCCTCTTGTCCTTTCACTGAGCACCTCTGGCAGTTTGGCTCTACCGTCTGCACAGCCCCTTTTTGGGCAGTTGAAGACAGTGGGTTGATAGCTCCCCTCACAAGCCTTCTCTCTTTGCAAACCACCCCAGCTCCCTAAGCCCCTGCTCATGTGTCAAATGATGCAGGCCCCAGTTCTTTACTGGGAGGGTGGTGAGGCACTGGAACAGGCTGCACAGGGATATCATAAGTGCTCCATCCCCGACAGTGTTCAAGGCCTGGTTGGACAGGGCCTTGGGTGACATGGTCTAGTGTGAGGCATCCCTGCCCATGGCAGAGGATTGGAGCTTGATGATCTCAAGGTCCTTTCCAACTCTAACTATCCTATGATTCTATGCTTCTCCACTGGAATTCCTCCATTTGTTAATGTCCCTTTTGCAAATGCAAAGGGCCACCCTGAAGTAGCCTGAAGAATTGTCCATCTTACCTCCCAGAGGAGAGCAGGAGTGTCTGCCTCCTTGTAAAAGCACAAGGCTCTGTGAGCATGTTTGTTGGGGCATGCATGCACAATACCAGCGTGTGTAGTGTCACACGGGATCAGTGCATCCACCCATCCTGTAAATACTGGCTCAGAAGTTTAGGTCATAAATATGGGTGCAAACTTGATCAAATCTGGGGGGCAGAGCTGTGCTGCAGGTACGCTGTGTGTACATCCATGTGCGTACCCAGGGACATCTGTGCACCATCTTTCTCCTTCAGCAGCTCTGCACCTCAGCAGGCACAGATCCTCCTTCCCATTGTTATCTGAGAAGATGTTTACAGTCAGGTCTAAACCTGGTCAGGTAGCTTCTCAGTTACTCAACTCTCAGCTATTACTCTGCTTCAGTAACCCTGAAGCTGAGGGAGACAGGGTGTACCAGGCGGCAGCTGGGACTGGGAGACAACAGGAATGATGTTCTGCTCCGGTGCTGTTGCCGGAGGGCAGTGCATCACTGCGGTGATGTCAGAGCTGTCAGGCACAACCTTTGGAGCGTGAAGAAGAGCACCTATTGCTCCATGGGCCAGCAGGTGATTTCCAAGGAGGTGAGCAAGAAGGGACACCTCCAGCTTTTACCTGCTTGCTGTCTGGGGGATAATGGTAGACAGAATGATGTGTAACTGCAAATCAGCAGCGCCTTTTGCAATATCAGGATTGCGGTGTGATGAGCAATCCCTCTGAAGTCTTCAGAAAGGATGGGTAATGGGCAAAGCTCAGGTGAGCTCCAGGCTGCGGATGGGGGAAATACACCACAAGGATATGAGATGTAAGGTATAAGGCTGGCAGATAGATAGGTCATGGGCATGGTCTGCAGGCAGGGAGGGAGGCATCAAAGGGCATCCCTGCAATGCTGGCTGAATGTGCACCCAAATCTACCTTACAGAGTTGAAAGCCCCATCAGGAAGAGTCCCTGGAGGGGGAGCTTGGGGCTGTGCAGTGCAGGCCATTCTCTTGTTCCTGTGGTGCAGATGGACTGGGTAGGGTAGAGCCAAGGCTGGACCAGCGGCTCACCCCAGCTGCAGAGGCTGCAGCAGAACGTGAAACCCAAGAGCACTGGTTGTCAGACAGTCACATCCACTCCTTGTTTGGCAGCAAGAACTGCCATCAAGCCAAGGTCAGAAGGAGCTTTGCTGTAGCAGCACAGGATGCCTGGATGTCCGACACAGAAGGAGAAGGGGTGCCAGGTAGAGACCTCCTCGGGGTTAAGCTCCAGACTGCAGCCATGGGCTTAAAAAGAAGAGGAAGTGAAGCAATATAATCTGCTATGGGGAACAGAGATGTAAATGTGGGTTAACGTAGGGTGAGGTCCTCAAAGGGCTGGCCAGGCAGTTTGCTCCCCAGCTACAGAAGGTTATTACAGAAATGCACTAAACCAAGTTTTTGCTACAAGGACAAGAATCATCAACCGTTCAGGTCACCCAGCTCCCTTTAGCTCAAAACAGTTTGGGGGCTAGCGCTATGTGGCATGAACAAAAGGCAGTCAGGTCAGGTCTGAAAGGCAGAGCTTGTTCCAGGGATCAACATCTCCTTTTGAGGTCCTTTGGTAAATCCCAGAGCAAGGAAGGGAGGTAAAACGCAAACTGAGCTGATCGCCATCGGTTCCTCCTCTGGACCTATTAATCCCAGGTAGGATAGGATAGGACGGGGTGGGGTGAGATGGGATGGGAAGCCGTATCTATGCCACCTCCACTGCTGGATATAGGTTAGAGTCCAAAAAACGCGCACAGCCACCCTAAACCATGGGATCTCGTTCTCTGCCCTGTCCCACCCACTGGTGCATCTCACCATGCTTATTCGGCCGTGGGTCCTCCTGCCTCCCCAGCGGTACCCCCGGGCCAGGTTTTCCTGCTTCACCCCAAATGCTCAGTTTTATTATTTTAAAACAAACAGCATTGTGTCTGTTTTGGTTTCCAGAAAAAGGTTAGGGGGAGGTCAGAGCTGACATCTGGGCTGGAGATAACATTCCCCTCTAATTAACAAGCCCTCAATAATGAGGGCCTTCCTGTCCCATCCCCCTGCCCTGGTGCAGGAGACCATAAAGCCAGAAGCAGCTGGGGCAGAAATGGGGCAGGAGCACACCCCGTTAGATGGCATTTCACTTCCTAGTGCCCCCCCAGCAAGCTGATGGGGCTGCTGATTAGTGCCTGGGGGTGATGGCTGGAGGTTGCTCCTCCTTCATCCTTATGTGGGCTCCACTTGCAGGCATTTATCCTCCTCAGACTCTATTGCCAAGGAGCTGCCCACACCTTTCCAAGGGCACTGCCAGTCACCACCAAGCCTGTTGCCCAGGGAGAGTCCCTTCACCCTTTCTGCAGAGCAGGGGTTACAGATTCAAACACCCTGGGCGCTACCTGTGCTGCTGTACGTGTTGGCAAGAGAAGACACCAGGAGGTGTTGGCTGGAGACGTGGATGAGGTCCCTGGAACATGGCTGGCCCATGCACTACCCTTAGGAGCTGTACACGGGCAGTTCCATCCCTGCTGCTGGGAATGGGGTCATCCGTCAGGCTGACACGATGCAGCTGCTTGTGCACAGCAGCACCACAGAGAGGAAGCAGCCATGGCAGGAGCCAGCTTTGGCCAGGATGCTGGGTTGGGGGGGGGCAAAAGGACAGCAGCGCTGGGGAGATCCAGTTTGGGAGAGCTCCGGCATCCCCCCTGCAGCAGAGCATGGAGACATGGCACTAAAGAAGCCTGACTCAGCTGGGAGCCGGGCTGAATCACGCCGTGCTCTGCACCTTCCCGGCAGCTCCCCCTCCATTGCCCAGCCAGCACTTGCAAAACCCCATGAGATCACGGGCGCAGGAGGGAGCTGAGCTGCAGCCAGGCTCCATCCAGGTGAGGTTACAACACCAGGCGCATCCGCTCCATGCAAAACCCCTGCTGACACCCCTCAGCAGAGCCAGTGACACACGGATCCGGCTGCCCGGTCAGCACTGCTCCGGGGACATCTGCTTCCAGCAGCCCTCGACGTGCGGCTGGGCGCGTTGGGAATGCCGCAGCCTGTCTATGCCTCCAAGAGGATGTGACCGTCATTCCCGGCCTCGGAGTAAAGCCCCACAGAGGGAAGGAGAAAGGAGTCAGGGGACAAGGGGTGGGATTTAACACTGGCGGAGCTCAGCTGCTGTGTCCCTGGCTGCAGGATGGAAGTGATGCTCTTGGGTCAGCCATGTGCTGCAGGGCACCATGGCTGGGCACAGTGTCACAGGAAGGCACAGCATCATGGGAGAGCCATGGAACAAGGAGATGACACAAACCTAAGGAGTTTGCTTGTGGCCACAGCCACATGCTGCCAGTCTCTGTGCTGCAGGCTCCAGCGAGACCAGCACTGACGGGGCCCTTGTGTTTCCACATCCTTTCACCTCGAGGGCGCTGCCAGCTTCTGCTTTCCTGTGCAGTGCCAGGCATGAAGAAAACCCCGAATGTGCTTCCTCAGAGTGTGACCAAGAAAACCCAGACTGGGAACAGAACTCCAGCCCAAAGCCAGGGAAAGGGGAACAGGAACTAACCAGGGAGCAGAGAGGTACAAGGGTCTTGGTGTGCTGGGCATTAGAAATGCAGTGGCAGGCATGGCAGCAGCAACCTTTAATGTTGCCCAAGTGGCATGAAAATTCTCCGTGCTCCTGGCAGGATGTTAAGGGTGAAGCCCATGGGATGTGGCTGGGGTTGGAAGGGGAAGCTGGACCTCCTCTGGTGAAGGACCAGCCCCTGGAGAGCAAACCTGGCAAGCGAGAAAGAAGAATGTGAGGGTTTTGTCTTGTAGCTTCCTGCCGAAAGCTGGCACAAAAGGCCGTAAACAGGAGCACAGAACAATGCGGCCTCCTGTCCCACAGATGCTAAAGCCGTCACCTGGGGAGCTTCCTGCAATCAGCCGGTGGAAGGACACAAAGGAGCCCCCACATGCTTTCCTGCTATTTGTCATGTGCCTGGTCTCTGCTCGGTCCCCGCCGTCCCCCCGAGCCGCCTGTCTCACGCTCCAACAAGAGGATGTGGTTACACAGACCAACCTCTGGTGAGGAGCAGGCTCATCCCTCAGCCTTGCTGCTCCACGCAGTGAGAAATGCTTTTCTTTACGACTTGTGACTCACCCCACAGCCTCCCCACGCTAAGCATTTACGCTGGGTTGGTTCTGCAGGAGCTGCCTTCTCTTCCCCTCTACCTGGGTCCTGGCACCACAGAGGGACCCACAGCACTCTGCAGGTCCAGTCTGCCTGCCACGTGCTGTGGCTCTTACAGTGCCCAGGGCTGGCACGATGCTGCCAGCGGCTTCTCTCTGAGACTCTTGTATTCAGACCCCTGCACTTCTGCAAGGCGTTAATCTCTGGGCCTGAACACTGCCATGCTGGAGCAATCCTCACGGGTGAGTATTTTTAGAAAGCTTGAGCTCAGCCCATGCAGTCACTCCTGAGCTATGCCAGGACAAAAAGAAAACAACCACTTGTGCCTGAACAATACCAGAACAAAAAGCCGCTGCAAATGGTGTTTTCCAGCATCACTCAAAACCAGCCAAGCTTTGAAAGATGAAACTCGCAGTCAAAAAAGAAAAGGAAAAGGTTCCTCGTGAACAGAAAGGGCTTTGACAATTGACTTAAATAGCCAGATTAAAGCAAAACAATGTTATATAAATACCACTGGGCGTGCTGGAGCTTGCCTGCAGCTCCTGCCTCCATCTCCATCCCAGCCGCGCTGCACTAGCCAGACCCAGGGTGCTTGTTGCCCGCTGGCTGCAGCATGGCACGGCCCTGCGGTTAAAGCCACCTGCAAGGGAAGGAGCCCGCAGTCCCTACACCAACAGCTACAGGCCCCGAGGGAAAGAGTTACTGATGGAGCAAGAAAGCAACCTCAGGGCATGCAGCTCCTCTCTGTCCCCAAGCCATGGAGCTACCTGCAGAGCCGTCCAGGACAAACACCCTCTTTGCTGCTGGCTGTATGCTGGCTGGCATGCAGGAGCTGCAGCCATGCGGGTGGCCAGAGGTCACCATGATCTCTGGAAACCACTGAAACCTCACCTCTGGTGTGTTTTGTGCCCTCTGAGCAGCCACAAATGGGTGTTTCTGAGGGCTCTCGTGGCATAAATTCCTGGTTTTCCAGTATTGCTCAATCACTCACAGCAGACATGGAGCCTTCAGCAGCAGAGGGATGAGTAGCATGTGCTGAGGAGCGTACCAGGAGCTCAGCCTTCTCCCGGGTGGCACAGCAAGCGGGCTGGCTCCCATCCTCTTCCATCAGCAGCTACCACTGCTGGGGACATTTGTGAGCCCCAGAAGCTCTTGCACTCTCCACAACAGAGAGGATAAACACACACCTGTACGTGCAGGCACATTTCTTCACTGCAGGCCACGGAGAAAACCCAGTCCATTTTAGTGCATTTTGGTTGCAACTGTTTGGGTGATGAGGACTTAGGAAGTCAATGTGGGCAGTTGGGAGGTTGGGTGCTGCCCTGTTGGCCATAGCTGCCGGCTCTCCTCAGCCCACAGGGCACAAGCAGCTTCAGTGTCTCCATCTGGCCTCTCCTCATGGGACCAGTTCCCCCATCCCAGCAGGGAAGGCACCACAGGGTATCTCCTGGCTCTGTCCCCACTGGGGTATTGGGTGCCAGATTGTTAAGCTCTCCCTGGAAGTCTCTGGTTTCCACCCATTTGGCTCCTATGGGTGTAAGAAATGTGGGGTTTCCCCTGCTGTTCCTGCCTCCATCCCTCCCTGGATGGTAGGATGCACGTTGAGGAAGAAAGCAACCGGGCACAGCTCAGTATAGCAGCTACTTCTGGCATCGCACCTACCTTGTGGCTACAACTCTCACTGTGAGTTGCAGCCTGGTTTTTCCCTTTTAAGAGGGAAAGGGTTGCTGAAGCTACAAAGCTGCAGAGGAACTATAAAGCTCACAAGTCCACCCCACGTCCTTGAGGAGAGCAGTACCGGTGTGCAGTGATGGACTTGAGCCTGGACAGGTAACAAGGACTGTGTAACAGGTGATCTGGTTTGGTTTTGGTCTGGAAGCCAAGCCTGTCTTATCTTTTTATTGCTTAGGATATTGCAGCTGTGCAAGCTGTTATTCTTTAGCTTGCAGGAACCTGAAACTCACAGTGAGCACTGAATGACATTCAGCAGCACTGAACAGCACTGAGCTTAAGGTTGCTGCTAACAACCTTGCAGGGGCAGAGCACTTAATTACTTATTCCTAATTACTTAGTTGAGGAAAATGAGGGGGGTGGAAGCCCAAAGTGATTAACAAACTGTTAGGGCAAACAGCCCAGCTGGGCTGGTGAAAAGCAGCGACAGTGTTGGCCATTTCCCTGTTGATATGGAGCCTGTCTTTGTTTTGTTCTTTGCACAGGAGCAATCATGTAATATGTTGATAAAGCAAAGGATTTGCTGTCAATGCTTGGCCTGCTGAGGCCAGACCTCATTGGAACTAAACGAGGCCAAAACTATCCCCTTCAAAGGACTATATATATAGCCCACTGTGTGCTGCAAGCTGGGTAACCTGAGTTTTCTATCCTCTTCCAGCACTTGGAGCTGGTCTCGGCATAGCATCCCTAGCAGGGAAGGCAGCACAGCTCTCCCTCCTTGCAGGCATTCAGTGTGGCCTGGAGCAGGTGGATGTTAACATGGAGTTCAACAGGCAGCACAAATGTCTTGGGGAAAGGAACAGCTGTGTTAGGGCTTGATGCAAGTGTAAAGCCAACAGGAATGAATGGAAAACCTCAGCCTGTGCACCTTGGACAAGGCTGTGAGGACAGAGGCACCACACTGGGCTTTGGGGGGGGATCTTGACGCTGAGTTCAGAGCATACCTGGGGAGGGGGGAGAAGTGGATTTAGGCACCAACCACCATGTCCTTGATAAAATTGCAACCAGGAACATTAGAAGCTGAGAAAGCTGCTGTAATATAGCCAGACTCGGGTAGGAGAGAGCAAATCCTTAGCTGATCAGAGGAGTGTTCAATGTGCTTAACTTCAAGAAGGAAAACCAACTGCATCCTTGTTGGAGTGAACAGAAAGGAAACATTTTCCCAGCCAACATGGAAAAAGCAGCTGCTACTGAGGAATTCTCTACTACCTTGAGCTCTCTCTTCTTGGGAAAGGTTGCTGCTAAAGGTTTCATGCACCATGGCTTGAAAATTGCTGTGCAGCCCATCTACATAAACACACTGCTGGTTGCTTCCCACTTGCACCTCCTCTGTTTCCAGTACCTGTGGGAAGCCCTGAAGCCTCGCCAGTAGTCAGCAAATGGGGCTGAATTAAGATCCTGCTACAGAAAACATCCTTGTGGTTTGAGTCCTGGCCTGTGGAGAGGAGTGTGCAAAGCACTTGGGGACTCTCAAGGTGCCCCCAAACCCCTCCTTCCCCCCTCCACCCGTCATGCTGTTTCTGAAGGATTTCCACAGGACATGTGGATCTTCAGCATTTATCTCAAAGAAACAGCTGAATGGCACCTTAGCTCCGCTTTTCCTCAGTAGGAAGTGATAAAATAGCTAATTTATACTGCCCCTTAATTACACAATGCAAAGTCACTGTGTTTTTTCCTGTTCTGGTGATGGTGAAGCATGAAAGTTGACTGTTGTTGGGTTTGTGACGCTGTTCCCCTACTTTTCCTGTTCATGCAGGAAAATGGAGACAGTCTTTACTAGAAGTGTTTACAGAGCAGGAACACCAGAACTGCAGGGGAAATTGCCTGGCCTGGAACATGAGCAGGACACGAGCAGCACAGCTTCTGTGGCCTCCTGAATGAAGGAAAATGCCAGTTTTTTATTGACTGTAACTGACCAACAGTTCTTTACCAAATTACATCCAAATGACATCACCTCTTGCAGCGTGCCAGGGGTGAGATCAGCCCAGCCCATCTCAGGGGACCAGCACCACCACTTTGTGCTGCTGCCCAGGCCCTGGGGCCATAGGAGCAGGCGGGAGCAATGCCTGCAGCACTGTGGCTGCAGCAGAACATGGATCACCACTCCCCTGCTTCGTCAAAGGTCATAAAATGTTATTGCAGAGGTGCAGAAGAAAATGGCCTCACCTCTCATAACAACCTGTGCCAGGGCGGTGAAATGGAGCAGAGCCAAAGCAGGTTTAAGAGTGACTGAAGGAAACAGAAGCTGGGAAGGAAGGGAAAAAAAGAGAAAAAAGCAGCAGCCTGTGCTTGGTGATTAAGCACTTACAATGTTCTCATGTGGCTTAGATAAGCAAACTGGAAATAAGCACCACAGCGGGCATCAGTCCTGGTGCTGTACTCTGCCTACAAGCACAGGAGGAGGCTGGGAGCACTCAGAAGCCAGGCTGACTGGAAACAGGTGTATATAGGGAGGAGATGGGAAGGGCTGAAGGCTGCTCGCAGTACAAGCGCACACTGCTCCCTCAGTCTAAAGGTCAGGGCTATTAAAGTGAAAAGGCTGCCTGTTGGCAAGGCTCACCTGCATGAGTAGATTTAATCATTCACACAAGGCAGAGGGAGGCTCTCAGGGTCCGCAGGCAGGAAAGGAGTGAGAAAAATGCAGGGGAGCAAGCACAGCTCTGGTTCCTTGTGCACAAGGAGCCGCTGTTACTCTGCATGCAGGAGGCAAGTCCTTCCTCTGGCATCCTGGAGGCGAGCAGCACCCAAAGGGGGTCCTAGAAGCAGCACCGAAAGCCCTATGAAAGTAACCCGCTTGTTTGTTCTCCTGTGCTTTCCTTTTAGTAGGGATCAAGTCATAACCTGCGCTCTCCCAACCCACCATCACAAACCAGCCACTGGGGTGCCGATACTCCCTCGCCTCTCTGGACAGATAAGGGACTTCCCTGTGATTTCTGAGAATCAAGTTTTATTCTCCAGCTAGACAACAGCAACTGATAAAGCTCTCTTTATTACAGACATATAAAAGGAGATCCATAAAATATTTCTCCCTATTTTCTCTTATAAAATTAGGGCTGGAGCCTGTGGAATTGTGGGGGAGTTGTACCTGTCCCAGCGACACGAGGACAGAGGGAGAGAAGCAGGTTTCACAGACAAGGCAGAGGCATTCTCAGCTTTAAACAAACCCACCCAGGGCAGGTATGTACCAACATCTTGCAGGGAGCAGCTGCCCTCTGCTCTGGGCTATCAGATACTAAGCAAAGAGGAAAACATTCCTCCCCTGAACTCAGCAGCAGCAGTTCTGCACGTCAGCTCTTTGCTGATAAACACAGGCTAATTCCAGCCACATTCCCCATTTTGAGAATAAGCAGCCCTGCTCCTCAGTGCCCTTTACAACTACTGCTGCTCAATAGAAGGGGGTGGGTGGGAGGGAGGGAAGGGCTACAACACTGTCCATCTCCTAAAAGCCCCAAACCAGAAGAAAAGCCCAGGCTGTACAAGGCAGGTCGTTCACGTGCCCCTCAGGTCTCCCAGGCAAGGAATGCACAATGTGGACGTGTCTGGAGGCAGAGGTACAGCCACCCTTTCACTTCAGGCTCCAATGAGTTTCTTGAGGAATGCCTCCAGCTGATCCTCATCCTTTATCCCCACAAACTTATCCACAACGTCTCCGTTCTTCATAGCCAGCACAGTTGGCACTGCTGACACCTATGGGCAAGGGAAACAGGAAGACATGGGTGAGCAGAAGCTGGGCCTGGGCCCCACATGGAGCTCCACAGAAGTGGCTACAGGAGTGACGTGTCTGCTCTCAAAACCAGGCCAGTTGAGCTCCATGTTCCTCCTTTCCCTGTGGCTTCATCTCTGCACTGCTTGAGTCAAGGCTGAGCAGCTTTTCAAGTTTAAATAAGGCCAAAAATGTTAAAGAGAAACCCAAAGCTAACATAAAAACAAGGCAAAGCTTTTCTCCCCTCTCCAGTACAAATTCCTCTTCTCCTTCCTTTTTGTCCTATCATAAGTAAACAAGCCCAGTCTTTTACCAGGACACCCCTCAGACATGACAACCTTTGGACATTTTATGGCCAGGGCGGTTTCAGACTTGACCCGTGTTCTTATGAAGACAGGACTGGAGCCAGAGGAGGGTCCCCCCCATCACTGCACAGGCAGATTTCCTGCCCCATCCTATAATGGTAATGAAAACCCCCTCAACCCATCCTTCCTTATCTGCTCCTTCCCTTTCTGATCACACACCAGTGCAGTGTCCACTGTGGATCCCTGATGATCAGCTAGGAAGAGATAAAGCTCCTCTGACCAAAGTGAGTCCTGCTCTGGGCATTGCTTTTTTAGCCAAAACCAAAGTTTTCTTGGAATTACCCAAGAGGACAGCAGCAGAAATGACAATACACCCCAAGGGCTTGCTGGATAACCAGTGACAGAAGAGACCCCAGGGACACCACTGAGAAAGGAACAACGAGAGCTCAAGAGAGCTGCTGTGGCAAGAGAGATCTGGTCATGTTTGTGACCCCACAGTGCCCTTATCTCTGCAAAGCCTCCCCCCAAAACACATCCTTATCTTGCCTGCTGACTCCCACTAGCCTGCAGGGCCTTCCCTTGCTACCAGCAAGGGTCTGCAAATCCTTCCTTGGGAAACCCGCCAGAGGGCTGACTTTCCTCCCACCAGGAGCCTCAGATGAAAGGAACATTTTGTGCTTTCCTTCCCAGCCGGGCAGTGCAGCGTGGCTGCCGCAGGCTGTCCTCCAGAGCTTGCGAGTCTCATCTGAAGGAATGGGAGCGCCGGGGCTGCTTCAACGCACGATCTTCAGCTCCTCCTAGTGACTGGTGGGAGCGGATCCAGAGGGCTCAGGCGCAGCACTGGCAATGATGCCACCAACAAGCTCCGTTGTGATTTTAGGGGTCAGAAAGGATGGTACCAGCACTGCACTCAGCTGGTCTCTCCCTCCCTGAGAAGGGCAAACCTCCACTAAGCCTCCCTCTGGTTTGCAAAGCGGGTTAATAATGAACAGAGTTGGCCCAGCTCCATCCAAAACACCTGTATGCCCAACCAGGAGCAGCAAGGACCAGGACACTGCAGCCCGGGTGAGGAGCAAGGGGCTATTCGAAGCACTATGGAGAAGCAGCTAATGGCAAGTTACAGGGCTCTGAGTGCTGAGCAGCTCCGTCCCTCCTTCTCTTCCCCTTTTCGTGCTGGGCAGCAAACCCCAAGAAGGAGTGGCAGGTCTGGGGCTGGGTGAGAACCAGGGGCACTGAGCAACTTGCCTCTGGCCAGAAAACACACCGCTTTTGACATCTTCCTTCCTACTGGCTGCAGCAAGGGCAGTCTCTTAACGGAGCACACACTTTATTTGCAGCTCAAGAAGCAAATGTCATGGGAATTTCTAGAATGCAAAGTTGCTGCCCTTTCCCCTCCCTCCCCCCTTCTTTTTTGTGGGTCCCATCTGTACTGAACCTAAACAACCCCTCCTCCTCCCTCAAGAGCATTTATAGAAAAAAAAAAGTCAGGCTGCTTTTGATCTGCACTGACCACAGAGAGAAATAAACGGGGCCATCCAGGCTATTCCTGGCAGCACTCGTTCCAAGGGAATTCTCTCCCATCTGAAACTGGGGCTTTTATACAAGCTTGGATGTCACAGTGGAGCAGGGAGGATCTCACCCAGGCTTCAGAATAAGGCATAACACAGGAACAAGCTCTGCTGCTGAATGACCATCCTTGTATCCAGCAGCTCCCCTGAGCTGCTAGAGAAGGGGCTGCCCCTTTCCAGCAGCCATGCACACAGGGAACAGGCCAAAGCAGGAGATGAATCTGAAGAATTTTAGGAGTTGGCAGATTAAACAAAAGTATTCCTTCTCCTTTTCTGCTCTGGGGTCAGAGGTGAGGAGCGGGCTGGAGCAACAGAGAAAGGCCACGACCAGAGATGAAAGGTGTTAGATAAAAGGAGGAATCCCCAGAGAAAGAACTTTTGTGCTGGGCATAACCGGACGGGGAAAGGCGCCGGGGACATTTCTAGTCGCAGGAAGCGTGTCCCCGCTCTGTGCTAAGCCAGGAGGGCTGGGAGCCAAGAGAAGGAATGCGCCGGCATTCCTCAGCTCTTGCAGGGGGTCTGTCCCCTTGCCCTGCCTCCCCCCGCGGTGAGGAGGCTGCTGAAGAGGACATTGTGCAATCCAGCAGTGAGCTGGGGGCTGCATGTGTGGGCAGGGAATTAACATGGATGGAAAGAGACTTCCTGGCAGCTTGTGGAGAAGTCATGGATGCTGAAACCCCCCAGAACAAAAGCTTTCTCAGCCTGCAGATGCCCAGTCCCTAATGGAATGACTTTAAAACAACGAAATCTTTCCTGATCCCTCTCAAATACCACCTTTGGTTATCCTGATCTCCCTCAAACACTGTCTTTGGTTCCTCTTTTATGTCAACTTGGTGTCTTCCCATCAGCCCTTATGTGCACATCTCAATTGGTAACTTTCCAGAAGATGAAGCACAACCAAGCGCATGCCCAGCACATGAGCCAAACTCCTGCCTTGAAAAGGATGCCCTAAACTATAAAGTACAAAGCAGAAAGTTCTCCTTTACCCCTATCTGTTTGCAGCTATCCTGCTCCCAGACACTACCTAGGGATGGGGCTTAGCTATGGGCATTATGGTCAAAACCAGACACATACATCACTCAGAGCAGAGGATGTAGCAGAGATCCCCAGGACCTCCTGAAAACAAAATCTTCATCATGTTTGTAAACAGGCTGGAAAAGTTGGGGCTGTTCAGCCTGAAGAAGAGAAGGCTGCGTGGAGACCTCATAGCAACCTCCCAGTATCTGAAGGGGGCCTATAGGGATGCTGGAGAGGGACTCTTCATCAGGGACTATAGTGATAGGACAAGGGGTAATGGGTTCAAACTTAAACAGGGGAAGCTCAGGTCAGATATAAGGATGAAGTTCTTTACTGTGAGGGTGGTGAAGCACTGGAATGAGTTGCCCAAAGGACTGGTAAATGCTCCATCCCTGGCAGCGTTCAAGGCCGGGTTGTACAGAGCGTTGGGCAACATGGTCTGGTGTGAGGCATCCCTGCCCATGGCAGAGACTAGATGGTATTAGTCCTTTCCAACCCAAATTGTTCTATGATTCCATGATGCTCCAGCACAAATCGCTGGAAGCTGGCCCTTGCCTGCCAGCAGCCTCAATGCTGCCTGCACCTGTATCACCAGGGCTGAAAGACAGGTAGACCCTGCAGATAAATGCATGTACATAGCAGGCTGTGCCAGTGTTCCTTGGCCATCCGGTGGGAAAGCACAGAGTGTCAAACTTGTGCAATTTGGGAATTTCCTGCCTCTTTTTAATGACCTTTCTTCACATGCACACACTGCCGTTTTCCATCCGTGATTATCCTCTTGCAATCCCAGCTAATCCCATCTACTGGAAGGCTTAGAACAATACAAAAGTTGAGCTAATAATCTTTCTTCTCCTTTTCATGGCTGCTACAGGAGCCTTGCCTGCATCCATTAAGATTTACTAACTTTCTGACTACCACTGAAACAACTTCAACCTCGAGCTACACAGCCTTCAGGCTTGCAACACAGCCCTGCTCAGGAGCCAGCAGCCATCTTCCTTGGCCTGGGGCATCTCTGCCAACACACCACCACCAAGAGCAGCACCTAATGCTTTCATGCTCAGCTTGTGGGAACTGCAAATCACGACTGTGGGAGCCGGCTGTGTGGATACGCCACCACAGCACAGGCAGAAAGGTCTCCTCGGGGAAGAGTGGGAGGGAACAAGCTGTTTCCACTTCCTCCTGGCTCAGCAGGGTGTGGGAATGGCACAGAGTGTCTCCTCCAGGCTGAAGAACACAGCAGCTTGCTCGGGACACTTTGGTGGGCAGCTTGAGGAGCTTCCTGTGCCAGCCTCAGCCCTAGGACTCATCTGCAGAGGGGGAGCAGCTCCATATGCGAGTGAGAATTAAGCATTTTCTCCCCTGTAAGACACAGCAATAGGATGGCTGGACTCCGCAGACTGAGTTGTTTATAAGGAGGGACAACAGGAACGAGCACAGCTGTTAGAGGAGCTTGTACTCTTCTTAGACTACCTAATCACTGACACAATCATGTAAACCAAAGCTTCTCCAATCACTCTGCTCTATCCTGGAAGCAAGACAGCACAGAAACACACCTAAGAGGCATGTAAAGCACTACTGTAAGCACTAAGGCCTGTGCTTGTCAACAGCAAGATGCACGTTCCTGTTGCTTACGTGTGTTCTCTGACCTGGCTTTTACCTGCCTAAATGAAACCCATGGCGTCTCCTTGTGCTGTGGCTTGAGGATGGGACACTGTCACCAAGCAAGAAATTTTGCACAGGGAAGGGCTGGCTGCATGAAGAGCCAAACCACATTCAGGGCAGAGCAGACTGGGGCTTGTTAATTCATGTTCCTGCCCTGCACTTGAGCAGCCCATGCCTGCAGTACAATGCTGTGTATGCTGCAGGCTCCTTCAGACCAGGCAAGCATTCACGTTGACAGACACCTGCAAGGCTCAGAGGACATCTTTCTGCAGGATGAGAGGTGGGGATGCTGAACATGAGCAGCAGAGCTGCAGGAGGGCCAAGCAGCAAACCCCACCTACTGATGAGTGAACGGAGGGATCAGGAACCTGGAGGCACTGGATTTCCCCTCCCCACACCACACACACCTCACCCCAAGGAGGGACCTTCTTTGCACTGCCAGCAGAAGAAAGTCTGTGCTCTTCCAGCTCCTACCTCATACTCAATAGCAAGGTCCGTGTGATCATCAATGTCCACTTTGGCCATCAGCACCTTCCCCTCCTGCTTGGCCACCATCTTCTCTAACCTGGGGCCTAGAATCTTGCAGGGGCCACACCATCTGATGGAGAAAGAACAGAGAGGACATTAGAGGAGGGAAGCACAGCAGCCTCCATTAAAAAAAGCAGCCTGGAAACACCATTCTCAAATCACAGTTCCACAAAGGAAATGTCAGAGAGTTTTGTGTGTGTGGCGGTGGGGCTGAGTGGAAGAAGAGGTCATCATTCAGCATTCGTGGTGCTTTTCATGTAGTCTGGATCACACCATAACCTGCTCTGCCAGCCTTGGTGGTCAGCCCTCCTCCCCCTCTTCTCATCCGTTTATCCCAACCCTGCTTTGTGTCCTCACTGGTGGGTACATGCAGAGCTGTGATCCTGCTGCCCACAAAGCTGCCCTGGAGCCAGTGTTGCTACTGGGTGCAGGGGTAGCCACAACAGTCAAATCAACTTCTGCCAATCATAAGATCATAGATTTCCCTTCCACACTCATTGCAGGGTCTACAGAAATTCCCTTTAGCTACAAAACTCAGAGGTATCACACCTGTTTGAGGAGAGACCACTTATACCAAACCAAGTGCAGCAGCAGAAGACTTTGCAAGGCCCTGTACACAGAGAACACCCCCTGCAGCCTCTAACAGCATCAGTTACGATGGTTTGAACTTACTCAGCTCAAGTAAGACTTAAGCTAAAGCTCTAAGTGCCCTTTTCTTTTAAAACTGAAGCTCTGCTAAACTCTGTTCCTCCTCAGCCTCCCTCTGCATCAGGTTTCAGGCTTTCAATTATTTGTCCTCTCCTCTCTGGCTGATCCTGGTTAACATTTGTTTTGGTTTGTCAGTTTGGTCTATTTAAAGAAGCAGTTTTGGGGCTGTTTCATACTCTGCTTGCCCAGGATCAGCCACAACAGGTTCACATGACAGTACTGTGGGACTAGGGAAATAGATGAGAAAACAAAGATAATCAGTATCATAAATCCAGCAGATAACATCTAGGAATATTTTTACTGGCAAGAGAATGACAGTGTTTTTATCGATGACGAATGCTGCTGTTGGCATCGCGTGGCTGTTATTAATTCCTAAGGGCATTTACAGTCAAGAGCCCTGCCTCAAGAGCACACAGCATAGAAAACTGGAAGAACACAACATGACAGTGCAGAGGTGACCAACTGCAGTGCTCTTCCACAGCTGTTCACATCAGTTAGTGTTTTTAAGAGGGTATTTAATCCACAAAGGGGACACCAGAGCTTTTTCTTGAGGTGTCACTTGCAGGATGATGCAACACCAGGGCCGGGGTGACACCCAAGCACTTGGGAGTTGCAGTTATGCTGCTCTCAGGAACGCCTTCCTGGCACTTGTGTTTTATGCTCCCGCAGGGTGCACCTACGCCTGCGGTGGTGCAACACAACAAAGCAGTGAGCTCTCTATGGACTGTGCTGTAGGAGCAAAAGCACCTTTTAACACCAGCAGCTCCACAGCCTGGGGAGCCCTCACACACACTTGCTTCTCTGCACTGTGTCAGGAAAGCAGAAAGGCACACCTGCATACGTGATGGATAGCAGAGGCACAACAGCCACAGGGGAGAACTTACTGTGCATGGAAGTCCACCACAACGGGTTTGGGGTTGTTTACCACCCGATCCTGGAAGTCGCTGCCATCCTGCACATTGAAGGTGCTCTTGCAGTTTGCTGAGGTGCTGAAGGCCCTACTGTGGCACGCCGCAGGGGCCTGTGGGGGCAGCGTCCTGGGGGCGAGGGACAGCAGCTGCCGAAGCGCCAGCCTCTGGGCCATCTGTGGGGAGAGGAGGATCAGGTATGTTGGGGTGGGTGCACCCCACCGCCAGTCCAAGTGCAGCAGTGCCTGGCTCAGAGTCCCCTCTGCGGGGCAGCCTCCAAACCAGAAGACATCCTAGATAGACATACGTGGGGCACTGTGTGGAAGCTCTTGCTGTCCCTGTGCCAAGCCCCTGCCACCCCTCTGCAGCCCCACAGCCATGGGCCCCACCTGCCATGGAGTCCGCAGCTACAGACCCAACTTCTGTGAGGATGCTCCCCCCGCCCTAAGCACAGGGTCCGCGTTTCCCCAGCCCTACAGAGCAGGGCCCTCCTCCCGGGCTATTCCCTTCCCCTGCACTGGGATCCCCCTTCTCCTGACGGCACAGGACACGGCTCCCACCGGTAGGACAGGCCATCCCAGCCACGCTCAGCCACCCGAACCGGTGAGGAAAGACCCCCTCTCAACCCCAGTGGCAGGCTGCCTGTGCCAGGCGGGCCCCAGTCGCCACGGGACACCCCATACCCAGAACCCCGTCCCCTCCCTGCAGCCCCCGCCCCGCACCTTCCCAGTCCCTGAGGTGACCCGCACGCAATCAAACTTCCGCCTGCCGCCCCACCCACCCGCGCTGATTGGCTATGCTGCCGGAAAGCCGCCAACACTAATACCATCACCCTCACAGCTGATTGGCCTTCGCCCCGATCTTGGATTGGCGGTCGTGGCCGTCCTTTAAGCTTGGTAGGGGGCCAGCGGGCTATGTCACGCGGGGCGAGCCGTGAGTGCTGATTGGCGGCGGTGCCCTCCAATGGGCTGCGCGGGGAGTGGCGCGCCTCCTGCACGTGGTGTGGCCCGGTACCGGCCCGCGGCTCCATCCCGCTTGGGGGTGGGCGCTGCCTCTGTGGGCATTCCGGGAAGGAGGCTGCCCTGCGCTCCCCCGGGCCAGTGATTAACTCCCTTCCAGGAAACACACAGCAGAGCCAGGCACCGGGACTAGCCTGCAGCCTTGCTCCCACGGGTGACTGCAAACCAGCGCGGTTTGCTGCTCCCCCGCAGTGTCCCATGGGAAACCAGCCGCTACCTGCACTCCCTCCTGTTGTCAGCTCTGGCAGAAGCAAGCCCAAACGGCACTGCTTGCTCAGCAGCACATGGAGGAGGGTAGATTTAGACTCCATATTGGGAAACAAATTTTCTCTGTGAGGGTGCTGAGGCACTGGCACAGGTTGCCCTGAGAAGCTGTGGCTGCCCCATCCCTGGCAGTGTTCAAGGTCAGGGTGCACGGCGCTTGGAGCAACCTGGTCTAGTGGAAGGTGTCCCTGCCTATGGCAGGGGGTTGGAACTGGCTGAGTTTTAACACCCCGCTCTATGCCCATTCTATGACTCTATGACCCAGATATCAGCTTGTGTGGGAAGCAGGCGGCAGCAAAACCCTCTGAAGCTGGATCACCAGATCCAACCCTGGGATGCAGGCAAAGAACATGCTGAAAGCATCAGTGGGTGCCAATTTTGTACAGATTATTTTCTGTACAAGGGGAATCACAATTTAAGGCGACCCATGTGCTGTAGGCATGCAGACTGCTGCCCCCTTGTGGGCATTTGAGGCTGGAAGAAGAAAAACCTGGAGAACATGCATGCACATAATATGAACACCCTCCATGTCACTGAGCACAAGGATGAACGAGTGAAAGGGGCTCTTTAGTGACAGCCAGTCAACCCAGTTCAGTCAGACAATCCCAAAGTAAAAAGCCAATAGTACCACGGATGTAGGAAGTAGTGGCAGCCCCCAGACTGCTACAGGCCACAAGAACCAGACCGGCCTTAGAGCTGTGGCAATGGGACATAAGCCCGTGGAAGGATGCTGACTCATGCACATTGAGAAGTGATTGTGTCCCCCTTCCAGCTGCATGTGAACTTTTAAGATCTCTCAGCAGCAGAAGTGTTCTCACTGAGGAGCAAGAATTCATTTGGCATCTTCCTCACCTCTTCTCCTCCTCAGCCTCTGAGCAGGGTAGAAACTGGGAATTCACAGAAACAGCACATGAGTTTGAAGGATTAGGGGAGTTTTAGGTCTCCCCCACTCTGGAAGCACTAGATGCCAAGTGGTTGGAAAATAAGTGCTGAAGCAAAAAGCCTGTTACCTTCTGCCCCTTCTCCATTTCCTAGAAATCACAGAGACATCATAATGTCAAGCTCGAAAATGCTCTCGCTTTTCAGCTTCAGTGGAAGAAGCCCACAGAGAGGTGACAAACATATACATGTGGCTGACAGAAGGAGCAATAAATGCCAACGGCCTCCAAGCCAGTGCCAGCATGCTCTCAAAGTAACAGGAGAGGGAATAAAATACAGAACGAGCATTTTAATGACATCAGTGTCCACATAAAACTTTCTTGATGGGACACAGTGCAAACAGGAGAACTATTGGTCATGCTTTATAAAAGACAAGGGCTAACCTTTCAGGGTGCTTGGGGTGGGAGAAAATAAATGTGAGAAGAGTGGAGCTGAACCCAGTGTAAGTCTCTGTGTATCTGGCATTCCAGGAAAGCTGCTCATCCTTCCTGGAGGGAAGGGTCCCTTGTAGTGCCCTTAAGAAATGACAAATCGTCTGACCTATAAAGTCAGTAAAACTCACCCATCTTCACTCAAGCTAGACACCTGCCCTAACTGAAAGGCAGGAAAAGTACCAGGGAGTGTGTCTGGAGTGCCATTTGGGGATTCAGGATTCAGCATAGAAACAAACCTTCAAGTATACACAGTGTATGGCACTCCAGGACTAGAGAGCCTGCACTGGCCTGCATGAGTACCAGCAGGTCACCTCCGATGCAGGACATGACATTGTAAGTTACCCAGGTGATCCTGCACTCTCTTCTGTGACTCCTGGAATTCACTGCTGGCACTGATCCATGAGATAAACACCAACACCATCTTCAAGCGACTCCGAACTCTGCAAGGATAACACGGGAACCTCAGCATAGCTGGATTTTAGCCCCTTGCTTATCGTTTAAAGCATGTTGGTCCTCTTTGTAACAGCAAGATCTGAGCAGGTCTTTGGCAACTCATGATCAGTGGAAGACATGAGGATGGAGAAGGTGCATGGGGCAGGGCAGAATCCTGCTGTGGATCTCTGTTACAGTATTGTCACAACAGCACCTTTGAGTTTCAGTGTGGAGTGAGAAAGGTTAAAGCTCATCCTTGGCATTAACAAGATGCTGCAGTGGACGAACTGATATGACATGATCTCTCAGCAGTTGGTCCTGTGACCCTCTGTGGCTCTCAGGGGGTCTGTCACCCATGGAGTCTGTGATGCTGTAATCCTGCAGCAGGCCAGCCTCTACGGCATGGCGCCAGAGCCCCTTGCTCCCCTCCAGACCTTGCATTCTCATGTAGCCCTGACGACAGAAGGGAGGCAGCTTCTGACGGGTGAAGGCAAACAGGAAACAGGACTCTGTGGGGGAAAGGATCAAATATCAGACTCAGCAGAGATGTCCTGTGGAGAAAAATTCCCATAAACTTTTGAGGACTCATTCAAAACTAAAAGCAGAGAGGATGAGGGAAGGCAGCCAGAGTTTCCCACCCGGTACCCTGCCCTGGATGGCAGCAGAGTAATGGACTTCATTCTGCAGAGCTCAGAAGATGCAGGGTGGGAGCTCCAGTTCGTGCTCTGAGAGGAAAAGGAGCTGGATTTGAACTTGCAGCCCTCTGGCATGTTCTCTGTACCCGCCTCTGTGTGCCAAGTGGAGGTCCTGCAGGAGGTTCCCAGGCCAGCAATCCAATTTCCCGTCATCAGTATGTGAAAAGAGATCTGGTACCCAGTGGCATAAAGGAACATTCAGATAATTGAGGAGGAAAAAAACCTGAAGCTAGAAAAGGGATTGAACCCAACCTCATACACCTTTCCCTAATCTGGGTGCACCTGGGGCAGTCTTTTTCTGGTGGTGAGCAGGAACAAAGAGTATTTGGGAACAAACAGCACCAGCATCTTTTACTATCTGGAGAGTGCATCAGAGAGGTGTGATTGATGGTGAGACCACCTGCACGCATGGGGAGATCTCAGCTCTTTGCAGATCACTCCTGTTGCGTGTCCCTCACATCCTTCCTCCTCCTCCTGCCACCTCCATCCTGTGCACAAATTACCTGCAAAGAAATTGCGCAGGTCTGTGCTGAGGCAGTTCTCCAAAAACCGCCTCAAGGGCAGGATGTGAGCATTTGGAGCCGTCCAGTCTGTCAGAAAGTCCTCCACAATGTGATGGATGGCATCAGGGCGAGGGAGAGGCCAATCTGGGGGCCGAAGTTTCATCTCACGCTCTGCCAAGACAACATTAGGGGAATCTCTCAGAATCAAAACAGCATTAAAAAGTGCCTGGGCAGTAGAAAGCAGCTACCACAGCTGTTTCAGCTTTCGTCCTGACCTTTTAATCCCTACCTGACTTCCATTTGCAATCCCCTCTGTTAGCTTTGTCCTCAGCAGCCCTGCCACTGCACAGCTGCCCCTTGCCCCTGCCCACAGTATTCCTGTCATTTCACTCCTGTTCCCCCGGCAGGGACTGTCAGACGGACTGAGCTCCTTTCAAGCTTTAATGCTGCTACCCATCATGCTTCTTCTTGTGCAAGGCAGGCCAGACCCTGACCCTCGGTTTCTGGAGATGAAGATTCAGCACAGTAATTTCCCAAGGAAATCTGTTCTGAGTGCATTTGTTTGCTGGCTGTAATACTCATCTTCAAACCTCTGCCTCTGGCTGCCTCTCACTGTGTAACCTCTCAGACCTCAGCAGGCCACAGGGAACAGCCTTCTTTTGGTGCTAACACTGAAAAAGCCTGGGCTCATCTGCCAGGACTCTGCAAAATAAACACAAGGTGCCAGCCAAAGGGAAGCAGTGTTCCTCTTTCTGGGAACAGAGAAATTCCCAGTGTGCCTATTTGTTTCTATTCTCAAATGGGAGGTCTTTGGTACAACTCCCCCACTGTGCATCGGTCTGACTGATGGAAACTTCTTGCCGACTCCCAGCTTTTTTTTCAGCTCACACAGCGGTGGTGGGTGCCCCAGAAGATGGACATGAAAGAAGCAGAGGAGAAAGGTGTGCAATTCCTTTAGGTCCCACCCCCTTTTTTTGGCAGTGAAGTATATTTATCCCTCTCAAGTTTTGCTACTATCAGGTAACTCAAAGGAAAGCTTACCTGTTGGGAGGTGTTTGTAAAAGTAAATAACAGGGTGCAAAAAGTTGGACTGCCAGGCATGTTGTGCCTCTCCCACAGCTCGGTTGTAGTAGAAGACATCCTTGTCAGCCCCAGAGAAATTTTTCCCATACTCCATGATGATGACAAACAGCCCACTGGGAGCCTTTCTCCCTGTCTGAGTTTCCAGGTCAGCCAGGATTCCAACTGGGTACTCTTCCAGGTATTCAAATGCTGTGGCATTCCTGTGAATTGCAACCACAACCACCAAATTTTTCCACTAGAGAAAAGCCAGCTGGGATCCAACACCCCCTCAGCTGGTCCAGGTTAAGGCCAAAAAGCCATCAGATGCACTGCTCAAGGAAAGCTGCTTCTTGGGGACAGCAGAAGGATATTACTCCTCTGAGCCTAAAGAGAAGGTCTGGACCCTTTCAGCCCTTTAAGAGAGGGAGGTAACTGGCAGAATTGGGCATACTGGCATAAACTGTGGCAGTGGTACAAGTTTTGAGGTGGCTGCTTACATGACTGTAACATCCTTAGGCAGCAATGGAGCAATTTATGTGGTGGCAACACGGGAAGCAGTGGTCGAGAAAAACGGACTGAAATGATGGAGCGCAGTGCTGGGAATAATTACTCACTCACTCTCTCAGCAGTATGATATCAGCCAGGACACTGAACATCTGGTAGAGGCCCGAGGCCTCGTTCACCCTCTTGATGATGGAATTGGTCAGCTGTGTAACAGGGTAGACTGTGGATGGCCAGGGGACACTATGGTGACGGTTTTCCAGTAGGCGGTGAACTGCACGAGCTAAAACATGGGGAGAAACAAGGACACCTTATTAACACATCCAAGCTTGCTTCAGAAATCACACAGATAACTGGCAGGGCACAATAAATAAGCTTTACAGCTCATCTGTGCTTAGGATCTCCCACCCCAATTGCTGGTAACTGCAGTGGAGATGCCCTCTGAAAGCTGATGTGATGCTAAGTGGTTGGTGAGCAGGTGGTCGGGGGGGATCCTAAGGGATGTTTCATTACTTCTGAGTAGTCTTAATGATAAGGATGAGCACATACATAAAGACAGAAATTCTCTACTGGCCAAAGCCACTGGGTTTTAACTCCACAGCACAGACCTCTCACCCACAGCCTGTCACGAGGCAGAGTGTCTGGCAGGCAGAACTCTATTGTGTTACATAAGTAAGAGACAGTGGGCAAAGAGAGACACAAGACAAAACAAAGACAGACAACCCAAAACTTCAGATATGACCCCAAGTCACTTCTCCTCCACTCCAGATGATGCAGCTGCAGCTTGGCTGTGTTTTGTTGTCTTACTGCCAGCCGTAAGCTATGAATTGTTCCTTCGAAGGGAGGACCAATTGCTATCTCTGTCCTTCCTGTACACCCCAGTACTCACTCGTATACCGGAATCCATGGATGAAGCCCCCAGCAGATTTCCTGAAGTCAATGGAATGGCTAGCAGTGCCAAGAACAAAGAGCCCTTGGGTGCTTGTGGACTCGTAATTGGGTTTGATCTCAGGATACTTCTTTTTGTCTCCTTTCCCTGGCATCATTTTAAGGGATCTGATGTGCAAAAGACAAGCAAGAGCAGACTGTCAGAAAGGGCCTGAGTGAAAAAAATAGAAGGGGTTTCTGATATTATATACACATTATATTGCGGCCACTGCAAGACACTGCTTCATGCCCCCACTGTCTTCAGTGGGATTTACTACTTCAATTAGGATCTTCCAGAAGACAAGGGTGCTCATCCCAAGTTAGCTCGAGACAAGATCAAATTCTAGCTTGAGCCACTGACAGTGAATTTTAGATGACAGCGAAGTTAAGAGTACCATTTTCAGCTCCAGAATGTACTAGGAGACAAACCAAAGTAGAGTGAAGGTTGCAACCTCAGGGGAAAAAAGCAGACACCACCTTTCTGTAGCGATCTGTACCTGTACTATCATTCAAAATAATCCCAACCCAAACCACAAAACACTGCTAGCCTTCTCCATGTGATCTGGCAGGTCAGGATATCAATTTCTAAAGGCACAGTCTTTTCTGTGTCATCCAGGTCTCAACACAGCCATTTGCTCAGCCCTGCAGCCGGTTTGGGACAGTGGCACACACAGTGGTTCCCACTACAACATAGCCATAGCTGCAGCATCAACAAAGGACTGTGCAGCACCAGCCACCTCAGAGCACGTGGAGGTCTAAGCAATGCTGCCAGAAGAGGACCTGCTCTTCCCTTTCCTCTGCGATCCAAATACCAGCTTTCCTGAGATTCTGTTTCCTCCTCACCTATTGTAGATAGAGAAGTCAAACTTCCACCCCAGGCAGCGGATGACACGGTCGTAAGGTGCGCGGGGGGCAAAATTATCCAGTTCATCCTGCGGGAGGGTGATGGAGTCAATGCCTGCACTGATGTTACCGTTCTCCAGGTAGAACCGGAGCGTGATGTGCAACTTCCCCTTCTTGTCCTTGACGATAGCCAGGTCTTCCAAGTCACCCTCCAGAAGCCCATCCAGAGATTTTAGCTGGTAGGTGTCCAGCAGACCATTGTTGATTGCTCTGTGGAAAGAAAAGGAGAACGTAAGAAGAGCTAAAAGAAGGGAGGAGAGGTTCTGTCTCCGCTGCTGAAAATGGCAAACCTTTACCAGGTATCCCACATCCCTCTTCAGTGCAAAGGTTATCCCCAGAGCCTCAGGGCTCACAGGAACAGCACAGGTAACACACCTTCACTGTCCTTGCAGGATGTAGTCAACCTCTCAGCTCTCCTCTGTGACTGCAAGCAAGGGAACAACTTAGGACCCAGCATTTTTTTATGACACTGTTTCCAAAGGGATACTTTCCTATTTCACACAGATCCTGAAGAGCTCTCATTAAGCTCCTGTGATGACAACTGCATCCTGGACTGCCTTAAACCAAGGGCCTAAAGCTAAAAGGCCCTGTATTTCTTCTGTGATGTGCAGGACCACAGCACCCCTAGTGCCAGTCCGGCTCATTGCCTGAGCAAGGAGTGACTGTCCAGGTTTGTACTCTAGCTGCATTAGAAAGAGGAAGAGAAGCGGTTTCCTACCTCAGATCCCCGACGTAGTGGGTGGCCCACGAGAGGCGCACGCGGGACCGGCTCACCATGTGGATGAAATTCGTGACGCCCAGAATGTGCTCTGCCGTCTCAAAGGCCGAGTTCCCTCGGCCCAAGATCAACACAGTTTGTCCAGTGAAATCCTCAGGGTTGGTGGACACAGTCTCGTAACCCTCGACATATTCGGAGCCAGGGAAGTTTACCACATTGGGGACCCACGTCCCAGTGGCAACCAACAAGCAGCTGCAAAAACAGGGATAGCACTAGGAAATGCAGGAATTATGGGACCAGGGACCATTACTCTGTCTCATCACTCCCTCTTCCTGCTATGGAGGATGGCTGTGATGTAAATCCTGCAGTCACGCTGGATCAGCTGCAGAGGTCATGGTTTCAAAAGAAACTTCTTCCCAGCTTCACCTATTGAGCTGCTCCTCTTTTCCCCACCCTGAGGCCAGCAAGGACAACTAGAAATATTGTTATATATAGCAAAAGTCATTGTGAGTGCTGTACATAAACACAGAATCATAGAATCCATTAGTTGGAAAAGACTTTCAAGATCATCAAGTCCAACTGTTCAACCAGCACTGCCAAGGCCATCACTAAACACTGTGTCACTGAGGGACTCATCTACACGGTCTGTGAACACTTCCAGGGATGGTGATTCCACCCCTTCCCTGGGCAGCCTGTTTCAATGCCTGAGCACCATCTCGGAGAAGAAATTGTTCCTAATGTCCAATCTAAACCTCCCCTGGTGCAGCTTGAGGCTGTTTCCTCCTGTCCTGTCACTTGTTACTTGGGAGAAGAGATCAGTCACCTCCTCTTTCCATCCTCCTTTCAGGTAATTGTAGAGAGCGATAAGGTCCCCCCTGAGCCTTCTCTTCTCCAGACTAAACAACCCCAGTTCCCTCAGCCATTCCTCATCACACTTGTGCTCCAGACTCCTGACCTGCCTCCACTGCTCAAGAACGTGCAAGTACTACTTATATGTACTCACTGAAAATAGATATGATACTAAAGTTTCAAAGGTGATTCTACATTGCATAAAAAGTTACTTTAAAATTTGTGTTGCTTTTTAGTCCAGCAAAACAAAAGTAATTTTTAAGGGGGATAGAAAGCGATTTTGATATTTAAAACCTTTAACTTCTAGCCATAAAAACACATTAGCAATGTCACTAATTGCTAACACTAAAGTGAAGTATAGTGATCTTTTTATCTTCTGCTGTAAATTTTACTTAAATCTTAGACAAAACTTTGTGACTTGGATGGAAACACCAGGCAGCCGAGGCTAGAGGCACTGCCTGCTGTCCCAGCCCTGCTCACGCAGCTCCTGGTGCGTGGGTGCCTGGGACTGCCTTCTGTCCCCACCAAGCTTGCCTGCCAGCTCACCTCCAAATGACAGTCAGCAAACCTGCTGTCGTGGAGCTGAGCTTCCAGGAGAGGTGAGAAATAAACTCCGTATGTTTACTTGAGTAACTTCTAGGGTTTTAGGAACGGAGCTCAGAAGCGTTACGGGATACACAGAACGGTTTGGGTTGGAAGGGACCTTAAAGCTCATCCAGTTCCAGCCCCCTGCCATGGGCAGGGACACCTTCCACTAGACCAGATTGCTCCAAGCCCCATCCAACCTGGCCTTGAGCACTGCCAGGATTGGGGCAGCCACGGCTCCTCTGGACAACCTGTGCCAATGCCTTTGAAGACACCCATGGAGAGTGGCGTGCCTAGCCCTGCGTTTGCCCATTACCTGCACTTGTAGTTCTGCCTGTCCTGATCAGTCAGGATGAAGTAGTGCCCATTCCAGGCCTGCTCATCCCTCTCCAGCGTGACATGGATGATGGCCGTGTTGTACTGAACCCGCAGCTTCAGCAGGGAAGCAAAGTCCTCCAGGTAACGCACCATCTCGTCAGCATCGGGGTAGAAGTCACGCGAGTAGTGCCGGAAAAGCAGCCGGCGGTCGTGACTGAGGAGCGAGTTCCAGTCATGGCGCAGGTTGAACTCGCTGTTGGATTTGCCCGTGTAGCGCTTGTTGATGCTGATGAGCTTGCGGTGGCGAGGGTAGAGGGCGAAGAAGCTGCCGGGAGAGTGGCTCCGCTCAAAGACCACATAGTCCCGGCTGGCTCGTTGGAGGAAATACGCTGCCTGCAAGCCCGAGGGTCCTGCCCCAATGATGCAGTAGTCATGGTAGACCAAAGCGGTGCAGCTCAGCACACACAGGCTGCCGGTGTACAGGGCCAGGCCCAGGAGCACCCTGCACACCGCTGGGGTCATGGCAGGGCTGGGACAGCCGCCCCTGTGGGGGAGAGGACCGGGGAGGTGTCACACAGGGGGTTAGAGACCCTGGTCCCGGTCTGGATGCCATGAGGCCACCACCACCCCTCAGGGACCAGCGTGGGGTGTTTGGTGTGGGACCCTGTTCCCTGCCAGCCAATACCAAAATGGGCCACAGGTCAGCCAACCAATGGGCACACAGGACCCCCTGCTCCAGCCAATAGCAGGCAGCATGAGGCCTGCAGGTAGCAGCAACACCTGTGGGCTAATGGCCGCAAGCCCCTCACTGTGCCTCTGCACCCCAACAGCCAATGGGGAAAGGGACGCGTAAACCCCCCACCCAATCGGGTCCGGCCTCGGCCCCGATGCCTTCTCCCGCCGCCCCTCGCCCAATGGCTTGCGGGGCCCCCTGCTGCGACCCGCCCGCACCACTCGCACCAGCGGCCGCACCTGCACCGCGGGGCTCGCGCCGCTCCCCGCCTCCCGCGCCGAGCAGCAAGTGGTGGGGGGATGGAGGGGGGGGGGGGCGGGGAAGGCGCGCACGGCGCGTCGCGTCACGTCACGTCACGCCGCCGCTTGCCGCCGCCGGCACCATGGCGCCGCGGCGCGCGTACCACGCGTGCGGGTGGGGGTAGGGGGAATAGAGAAAGTAGGCGGGGCAGCGCACTTAAAGGGGCAGGCGCCGCAGGGGATTGGAGCCAGCCCCAGGCCCCGCACACACGACACGGCAGCGACGCTGGGCCAGTCACTTTATTGAGCTCGGTCCCGCCTCGCGATGCCGGCGAGGAACCGCCGGTGTGAAGGGAGAGGGGGGGCTCCGGGCGCTCATGCCTCCTCGGGCAGCTCGCAGGGTTCAGCTCTCTTCCTCTGAAAGAGACGAGAGACAGGAATGAAGTGAATGCAGCTGGTGAAAGGCACACTCTTGGTGAAGGAAACACCACAAGGAAGAAGAGGAAACCAGGGATCCATCCCACCTCCGTGTGCCTGACACCCCCCCAACAGAGCTGTCAGTCAACACCATGCAATTGGAACAACAGTGCAATTACATTCCTGGACAAATGCTGCAGAGACCTAAAATGCCACAGTAAGAACTAAGTCTATAGCTCAGACCCCTGCAAGAAACACCAAAAACTTGCTGAAAGATGTTTTGTGGATCACAGAAACAAGATCTCTGGGTCAAATTTTATCTTTTGAGGTCCCTTGATCTTTTGAGGTCCCTTCCAATCTCTAACATACTGTGATACTGTGAAATGTTTTTGCTGTTGCCCATTGCAGCACCATCAGTCCTTTGGAACTCCTCAATGACCTGCTAGTCACCAGAGCTTTACCAGTTGCATTACTGAAGCCTTCCCTGAGTCACCTCAGTCAGGCTTGGTCACCATGTGTTCTGAATGCACTGACCTGGTCACTTCTGCTTCTAAAACTGTACTAAACAAATATGCAGGTACCAGCAGAAACGGGTACCCACACACTGCTGCTGAACAAAGGGCCCCCGTGGCAGGCTTTGTTTCCCCAGTCGGTGCTCTGGATCCTCTCCCCAACCCCTGCCAAATGAGTCCTCACTCAGCATCCACACCAAGGTATGACATCTGCCTTGACAACTCTCAAACTCTTTTTGCCTCCATCTGAGCTCTCCCAGTGTCACCCACAGCTGCTCCACCACCGGATCCCATCCTCTGGTCTGCAGGTTCTCTAGCCTCGCTCCTCTCCTGCCACTGCATTCATCAGATCTCACCATTTAGACTGGGTCTTCACCACAGGTCACCCCTTTTCACCCAGACTAGATCATATCTTTAAAGCATGTATCACCAAATTTGCTACAAACCTTCCTCCTCCTCCTCTTCCTCTTCATCTTCCTCATCTTCATCAGAGCTGAAGGTGCCATCAGGCAAGCTGTAGATCCGGATCACCTGCTTGTTGGGATCCTTCAGGATGAGGTACTTCCCCTCATCCAGCTTCATGCAGATGTCAATGACACACCGCAGGATGCCCCAGGCGTTCTCTATGCTCAGGTTAATCTGGCTGGCAAACTCATTTGGCTTGAACTGCTGCGTGCCCAGGATCACATGGCGGGCAGAGTCCTTCACGTGGTATCGGGACACGTACCTTTGGAGGGCAAGAAGAAACCAGAGGGACATCAGGAGATTAAGCCCGGCCGGGAGAATGACAGCAAGAAAATCAGAATCATCACCTTAGGTTTGCTTCCTGGGCTAAAAAAAAAATCTAATACTCCCAACACTGAAAGTTAAGAAGATCTCCTCACTACAAGGTGACAACCAGTAATGTACCTGTAATCCTTCCACCACCCCAAATCAGACGGGGTGGTACAGAAGATATAGCAGAATTAGTCCCAGAGGTAAAAATTAAGCGGTAACATGATTAGCAAGGAGTTATGGAATTAAGCAGCTGCAAATGCATCAGTCCCATATCCAAAGATTGAATCTGAAACTGCTGAACCACCAGAACCAAATTAGCTAACACCTCTTGTTCATTATCCAAAGTATGGACCCAACTGATTTCACACTGGCATTTCAGAAAGTTCTGTGGCTACAGCCCTCCACCGTATCTCCCAGCAACAGGACACTGAGGATCTCAAATTCCTGACAGCCAGCACAGCCCTTGCATTTATTTCTATGTTGGCAATAGAACCATAGAATGGTTTGGATTGGAAAGGATGTTAAGACCATCCAGCTCCAAACCCCTGCCATGGGCAGAGACACCTCGCACTAAACCATGTCACCCAAGGCCCTGTCCAACCTGGCCTTGAATGCTGCCAGGAATGGAGCATTTACCACTTCTCTGGGCAACATGTTCCAGTGCCTCACCACCCTCACAATAAAGAACTTCATCCTTGTATCTAACCTGAAGGTCCCCTGTTTAAGTTTGAGCCCATTACCCCTTGTTCTATCACTACAGTCCCTGATGAGGAGTCCTTCTCCAGCATTACTGTAGGCCCCCTTCATATACTGTAAGGCTGCTATGAGGTCCACAGAGCTTCTCTTCTCCAGGCCAGAGCAGCCCCAATTATCATCCTAATCATATAAAGATGCTTTGAAATGTTATGGCAAAACATGTGTGACACCTCCCAGTGTCATTCACAGTGGGGGACACAACAGCTGGATGCTGAGGGGAAGTGGCTCACACCAGAGCCAGTGTGATCACTGCAAACCTTCCCCTTCTGGCCATTCAAAACATGGAGTGATACTATGATTATTCACTCTACAAATGGTTCACTTGGATGTACATGCTGGGTTACCTCATGGGAAATGCATCTGCAAGATGCCTGGTTTGAAAATGCCATCTTACCCGAGTTTAAGATACTCTGATCCAGCCAGCAGCGCGCAGCAAGTCCAACGGGCTAACTTGTAGCTGTTGTTCTTCAGCTCTGTGGCAATCACAGCTCCTCTCTGAGAGTCAAGCTTCTGGCGCCAGTCTACTCCATTGCAATACTAAGAGGGGAATCAAAGCACGGGTCAGCCTAAGAAGCCAGCAGCAGTAATCTCTTCTGCCACCTTGACATCACACAGGTAAGTTTTTTGTCTACCTACTCAAACCAGCTACCTCACACCTGGGGGAGAACCCCACCAGCACTGCTTGTCCACCAAAGTTAGACTCCTTTGGTGGAACATAACCACCTGGGTGACACCACCAGATGTTTATCTCATCTTGCCTGCTGTACATGGCAGGTCAGGCAGCAGTGCAGCTGCTAGAGCTAGCTCTGGGATCAGGTTCTTCCTCACCCTGGAATCCCACTCGTTCAGCGTTTTGATGTTGATGAATGACACCTCTCCATTAGCTCCTGTCATCACTCCATCATGCTCACAGCGGACAATGAGATCTATATCATCTCCCAGCTTCCACCTTCGGTATCTGCCAACAAACAAACCAGCAGGTTATTTCTGACTCTTGTTCTTACCCAGATCTATGCAAGTGCTCAGCAAAATCCTTTCCCCCTTGGATGCCCTGTAAGAACATCCAGGAACCCCACTCATGGCATGGCAAAGCTTCTACCAATAACACTCTCAATTTGTTTTGCCTCTCTATCACGCTGACATCCTGCCCCCTTGCCAAACCTGGGCATCAGAAAGATAGCAACATACCTGTAAGCAACAGATGCTACTTCATTTTTATCCATGTCGTCCTCCACAAAGGGGTTTGGGTTGGGAAACTTGTATTTCTCCTTTCCCTGTAGGAGAAAACAGAAAGGCATATTAGAATGAAAAACCCAAGGGGTTTATCTCCCCCAGCGGATAAATATTCCTTTAAAGCAACAGAGCCCATTTCCCTTATATAAAAAATGCTAAGCCAGTAAAACAGCTGATGAAAAGCCTCATCTTCACATTAGTCACTTCATTGTAGGCAGCACTTCTACTGCCACTTTGGCTTCACTAAGCATACTCAGAAGCCTGTCTGCTTCACCAAGAAGAGTGAGGTTTCTTCTCTGTGGAATAAAGGTGAGAATCTTTCCACAGTAAAATCATGCTGCTCATAGCAAGTAATCCCACCTCTTTCCAACCTGAAAAACCATCAGTGTGATGTACTTATGCCAATTAAAATGCTTGTGTGCTGTATTACAGCAGCCTTAACAAGGCCTCCTCTTGAGGCTCTCTCGAACACAGGCCTGACTACCCAGCACTGCTTGACCTTACCATCCTCAGGCACTGCTGGGAGAAGTTGTGATTGATGTAGGTAGCTTCCATGGCAAGGTTGCGTGGAGAATTAAAGGAGTTGCCCTCTTCCTGTGGTGGTTCATTGGCTGTTTCACTCACTGTCAGGAGGTCTGTGAAGAAAACCAGATACAAGTGGTTATACCTGGGGGAATAACTACATCAGCTTCAGTGAGTCTCTAGCTCCACACTGGAACAGATTAATAGTGAAGTGTTCTGCTGTATTCACATTGTTCCAAGAGTCTCAGTCTCAATGCTGAGACACAGAATAAATTCCAAAAGAAAAGCATAAAGAAAACTTTAGCTACTGTAACAGAAATTTCTTTCATGACTTTTCCTTACCAAAATCTGAATTGTCCCTCTTGTCAAAGAAAAGCTTGGATCCAACTCTCTGGACAATGATGTCCCAGGAATAGACGGAACGAGTGCAGCTCATCAGTGTGGCCAGGATGGCATCTGTGGCAAATACATTCCCTTGGGTCTTGGCCAACTACAGACACAGAAGTAGAAAACTGTTTCAGCAACAAGAGCAGACAACCTTTCCCCTTCCCAGCAAGGACAAGAAGAAATTAATGAGCTGGTTTGCTAACACTTTTCCCATGCTGAGTTACACTGGTAGGTATACCACCAACTGCTAGAGAAAGCATTAGGTACTATCCAGCAATCCAAGCCAACCCTCAGTCAAACAAGGAAAAACTAAGGAATTTATCACAAAATGTGAGTCCTGTTGGGAAAGGCATGGCTCCTCTTTCCTGATCAGGTCACAGAGATCTCCAAGCCTTCTTCATCTCCAAAAGGAGAAACCTCAAGAACCAAGTCTCTGACATGGACGTTTCTTTCCCACTGTAGCTCAAGCACGCTTCTGCTTGCTTTTCCAGAATGACAGCTTTTCCTTGGCCAGTATTCCTAGTTTTGTATTAATCTACTTCTGCCTTGGACCTAAGAAAAATAACGCTACTAGCTAATGCTTATATCCCTTTACAAGCTTCAGGATGTGGAGTTTTTCTGCCCTTAACTTTGGTCTGACAGTGTCAGCTGATCTCTCACAACAGCACCCACTGAGAAACACACTACTGGGTTTTAGAAACCAGTAAACGTACCTTTCGGATAACTGGGTCATCAGTTGTAGTGACGGTATGGAAGATACGCTTAATGCTCCTCAGTAGCTTCTCATTCCTTGTTGTAATGCGGTCAAAGGCTTTGTCATAGTATTCCAGGGCTCCACAGCACTCTCTGCAGAGGTAAGAGAAAGACCACCTTGATACCCCGACTACAGATACCAACACCCACAAACTATACAGGACTAAGGGGGGCCTTTTGGCTGCTCAGTTACCTCCCCCTGCTTTGGGTACCTCAGTGAGAACACTGGAGCAGGCCAGGAGACCCTTGCTCCTTTTTCAGGAGGCAAACAAACAGCTGTCTTAGGAACTCACATGTCCTGTGGCTCTGAAACCTCCAGGTAGCGCATCTTCATCAGCCGAGGGAAATCCATCTCTTCCTTCACCTCCCAGTCACTGCGAACTTCAACAGAGGAGTCACGAGGCTTCTGCTGTGCGGCCAGAGGCAGGACAGATAGAGAGAAACAGAGACACAGGTATCAGGCAGGATTCATGCAAGAGAAGCTGCCCTGCGAGCACAGCCAGAGCTCAAAGCAGGGGGCAGAAAGCTTGTTAGTTTACCTGTGATTTTTGGTCCCATTTCTGCCTCACTCCAAATTGCTTCTGAAACTTCTTTTGCAAGCGCAAACGATCTCTAAAATGACAAATATGAGAAGACATGAAAAGAAATTCTCGATTCCTATGTGCCACAACCATTTCTATGCTTCCAGATTACAGAGGAGCAGCACTTTTAGGCACTGAGCCACTGAAACAGCTGCTGAGCTGTCTGTTGATCAAGATGCCCCAGGCGTTAAAAGCTCTGCTCTTTATTCCAAGCAACTCTTTAAGCACTTTCATCTCTAAAGACTGCAATGCAGTTTTCGGAATGCTCTTGCTTTAAAACACCCCATTTACTTTCTAAATACAACTAAAACGTTCTCCTAAATTCTTAGATAGCAGCTTGAAACCCATGCTTGTCAACTACTGCTGGCATCAGCGCAATGAACTGGAAATATCCTGAAATTCTTCCCAGCCGACTGTTTGCTCCAGTGGGTTCTGTTACAGCAGCTTCCTAAATTTATCAACAGTATGTTCACACGCTCCAATCCAAGTTTGGTATGCTCCTATCTGCAGCCTCACCTCTCCTTCTGCTTGGCACTCTTTGGCAGGGTCTGCATGCTAAACTGCAGCATATTCCGACGGTCCTTGTCTCTCCGAAGGTTCCTCTGCAGAAACAAAGGAAAAAAAAGAAAAGAACATTTTAGTTGAAAAATCCTCCTGTGCCACTGAAGCTCACCTTTGAGCCTGTTTCTGGTAACACATTACCTGTGCAAACCGCATCCGATTCCTCTGGTATGCGGTTTTCTGTGTCCGAGCTGTATCCACCAGCTGGAAGCTCGTCTCATCCTCCTCGTGAAAATACGCATATTGGCTTCCACCACCAAACTGAGATGAGTACTTGTCTGGAAATAAAACAGAGCATCTTGACAACAGCTGCTAGAAAAATCCCTGACACTTTGACCCTTTTTTCTCCCCAAATTCCTTCCAGCTGTCTTCATTTATGATGCATACATCAGGACTCAGGCCTTACACCAGCATGTTTCTGCTCTTCCAAGCGTCCCCAAGAAGCCCCAGCAATGAGGCAGTACAAAACTCAGGAATAAGCCCTGAGGACAGGGAGAGCCCCACAAAGCTCTCCCAGCAAGGGTGAGGCATGCTGCCTAGTCTGAGTGGCTTCTCTTGCTGAGCCGTGCAGGTAACCACCAAAGTGAGTGTGAGACATGAAAGTGGGAATGACGCTTGAAGAACACTTGGTAGGAAATAAGTCATGAGGAGCAGCAACCACACAACACGTACTTGTGTATCTTTTATCCTGATATGTAGCTCCTGTCCAATCAGCCACCTAAGGACAAGCATAAACAGTCACAGTAAGTATTACCTCACAGCAGCATTCCAGTATCTGAAGGGCCTATAAGGATGCTAGGGAGGGACTCTTCATTAGGGACCATAGTGGCAGGACAAGGCGTAATGGGTTCAAACTTAAATAGTGGAAGTTCAGGTTAGATATAAGGAAGTTCTTTACTGTGAGGGTGGTGGGGCACTGGAACAAGCTGCCCAAAGGAGTGGTAAATGCTCCATCCTTGCCAGTGTTCAAGGCTAGCTGGATGGAGCCTTGGGTGACACGGTTTAGTGTGTGGTATCCCTGCCCATGGCAGGGGGGTTGGAACTGGATGATCTTAAAGTCCTTTCCAACCTTAACTATTCTGATCTGTCCTATTCTAAAATAAGTATGACAGATCCCCCCACCTCTGGTTTTATCTAGGCAGGATTTAAGCAGTAGAAGCAAACACTGCTGTGTGCTCCAGAACTAAGCCTCTCAACTCCCACCTTCCTTTTGCCAGCCCTGCTAATCGGCCACAACTGTGCCATGTGCTGGGAAGGGTGTCAGAAGGACAACTGTGGTAGTAAGAAAGCAAAAGCCGGTGGCAGCATGCAGAGGTGGGAGGTTCAGGAGACACACACTGCTTGCTCAGCAGCAGTACATGGCTAGAAGTACCTTTCCCAGGCGGTCTCCTTTACTGAATGGCTGGTAAGGCATGTCCCGGAACTGCTCGGGCACGGCGCAGGGGCCCCAGCCCGAGGGGTTGTCCTGGATCACGGGTGTCACGAACTTCGCCATGTTTTAAACTTCTAGAGGGAAGAAAAGGCAAAACCCCCCAAACTTCAGCTGCCGCAAGGCCAGCTCCGCTGCAATGGGCCACCGAGGACCACCACCTTACCCCGGCACAGACCAAGGCGCGGAGCCACCGTGAGGGCACGCCGACAACCGGCCTGCACCGAGCTGAGCAGCCAGGGTGGGTCGGGAGAACCGGCGCTGTGTGTGCGAGTGTGGGGAGGGGCGGGAGCGAGGCCCCACCGGAACTAGCTGCAAAGCCGGGGCGGGGCTGGGGGTTTCAGCGCCAGCGGATGAGTGCCGGTAGGAAGGGAGGACGATCCCGGGCCGCCCCTAGCACTCCCCTCACCTGCGCGGCCCCTTACGGCCCCGATGGCACCGGATGCGGCGGCAGCGGCGGCGGCGGGCACGGAAAGAGGCCTGTGGGCCCCCGTCCCACCTCTTCCGCGTCAGCGCCGCGCGACAGCAGTGCCGCCAAGCACTTCTAAGCACAACCAAACGCGTTATGCTGCCGTAAAGCATCACCTTAGAGTACGCAGTACGTCGTGGCCATAGAGTTGCAGTACGTGCGGGCTAGGGAAGGCACAGCGGGTGAGAGCGCCCCCAATGATCCATTGATCGCTGGCGGACCTGGGTGTCCGCGTCCTTCAGCGTCCTGGGGGTGCCGGAGGGGCGGCCGGACGCTGTGGAGCTGCATCCCATGTGGTGTGTGCCCCTGTCGGGAACGTCTGTCTCCTGTTTTGCTGTGCCTTCTGTCGTGACAGTGTCACCTGCTGGAGTTTTGCGCGCTGTTAATTGCCGCTTAACGACAAAAATGTGTAGGAGTGGGAAGAGAGTGATGTTAATGGTAGTAAATGCGCCCCGTTGATTAAAAAGCTTGGGTTTGGCTTTGAAGTACAAAAGCTGGGGCTGACACATGACAAAATGTTCAGTTTGTACCTGGCTGTCACAAAGAGGAAGAAAACATTGATTTTGGTGTCTGCGGAAAGCACGGCAGCTCAAACAGGCGATGGCGAGGTGTCAAAAGCGTCTTCTCCAGTGGAAACAATGATTAAGCTTCATAGAAACGTGGAACTTCTCTTGGCAGAAGTATTTCTTTTCAAGGCCAGGTTGGATGGGGCTTGGAGCAACCTGCTCTAGTGGAAGGTGTCCCTGCCCATTGGAGGGGATTGTAACTGGATGAGCTTTAAGGTCCCTTCCAGCTCAAACTAGCCTATGATTCTATGATATCAAGGATATCAATATAACTACATGTCAGGACAGAAAACATGACTTAATGCCGTGCCTCTTAATTTTCACACACACACAGCCTCTTGAAATAAAAGTACGTCCCTATACGATGATTTTGTAGGAAAGCAGGTAACTTTTCAGTTTGTAGCTGTATGATCATTCAACTGACTTTGTGTTTTAGAGGCTGTTATGAAACACTTGATTTTGAGAGGTAAAGATGCACGAAGAACGGGAATTGCAGTTGCCCTCACTGTATTCACAGCGTGGCATTTGAGGTTCTGCATTGTTCTCATGGCTTTCCTTGACCTGCTGGAGGGGAGACCTAGCCCTAGACGTTAGGATTCAGCCCTATGGCCCCTTTGGGAGACCATGAACCAGTGATTTAGTACAGCATGTGCCTCAGATCCCTGCCGCTGGCATTGGTATAGTATTTTTTCTCAGGGATTGAGGGCAATAAATCGTTAAATCACAGATGTTCATGTGCCAGAGGAATTGAAGTTTCCTCTGCCCCTAAAAGCAGCAGGATCTAGCTTACAGGTCCCTTTTGCCCAGAGGCCAAAATCTAACTCTTTAGATAATTTTATCAGGTATCTTTTACCTAAGAAGAGTCTAGTTCAATATTTTCCAGGCAGAGAGGCGTGCATTTTCTTCTTCATTTGCCACTTGTAATTCCTCCTTGAGAAAGAACTGAAGCTGCAAGCAGTCTTTCCTTTGCCAAGACACCCTGCCATTAATCAGAAGTGGGATTATTAAAGCACTTTTCCCTGCTAGCAAAAAAATCCACTTATAGAAATACAGTTTATAAAATGCAATTTGTAACTGTCTCACCTAAATGGCCCTTTTGGAGACAAACATCATTAGTGCTGGAACTGCCTCACTGGTTGCTGGTGGTGGCTCAGTGCGAGCCCAGCTCCAGGGAACCCCCACAGCACCCATCCCTCACCCTCCTGCATCGAACGGGCTCAGAGGAGCTGTTGATGATGACAAAAAGAGTGAGAAGTTCTGAAGCGAAAACTGGACTAGGGAACAAATGAAGAGAAGTGATGACAAATAGACTGATACGCCAAAATCCTTTCCCTTCCACGGCTTCCTCTTTGCTCAGAAGCCTGTGTAGGTGCTTGCAAGAGAATGTAATGCTGCTTCTATCTCCCTGAGATGACAGATCATGTGCAATTTGGGCTTAGCCCTTCAAACTACCTTTTGTGGGGTTAGAGTTGGGTTTATCTAGGGTCAGAGGAGAGTATGTGTAGGGAGTAGCTGGTGTAGGATAAATGTCCATGTGGGCACAGAGACAACCTTCTGGTTTCCTATCAAGGACAAGAAAGGATGTAAGACAAAAACCCAGTGTTGAAGAAGATGAGATTTGCTGCCCCATTTAGGTCAAATTTACTGGAAGAGGGGAAGGAATAAGTGTGTCTCCCTTTCTGCTTCATGGCAGGCACTGCACCTCCTGTATCCTGTGCCATGCTGCAGCTGGGACGTTTCTCACCCCAGCCTCTAGCTGTCATTAAAGGCACGTGAGATACATCATTTCCCGGAAAAGTACTCAAAATACACTTGCTTGCAATCATTTGATCCTTGATCCATAATCTCAGTTCATCAGTTAATTAGTCACTTAATCAGTTATAAGGCTAATCACTCTTCCCTGGAAGATGCTCATGAGAAGAGCCAGGATAAATTGCTCCCATCTGTTTCTCTGTTCTTGTCTCCCACTTCACTGTTTCTGGGCTCTGTGCTGGTGGTAGATCCTTAAAAGAGGGGCTCGTTCCAGCACTGTGGCTATTCCAGTCTGAAACTTCCACCACCATCAGCCTCCACCACGGTTTGTGGTTTCTTGGAGGTCTGTTGCTCTGTGAGCTGGCTCTGTGTTGCGCGGCAGCCTCCTCCTGCTGCACGAGGACAATACGCAGCCCAGGTTTGCCCAGCCTGTTAAGGGCCTTTCATAGAAAATAGATCCCTTCTGCCTTGACTGAAGATGCCTTGGAAAGCCTTGAGGCAGGGGTTGCTTTCCAGCTTGTGTGACTGTATTTCCACTCAAGGAGGCAGCTGAGGACTGGAAGACCAATGTTCATATTAAAACACTATTTTCCAGTAGTTCCTTTTCTCAATCTTATAACAAATACATCAGAAATAGCCAGTTGGATTCTTCTTCCTCACTAAGCAGCAAGCACACCTTTTACCTGTGCCATATGCCTAGTATCCACTGCCCATCCTTCTTGACAAACCCAGAAACCAAGGGAAATAGTCTTCAGCCTTAACGCCTTCCCCCTGTGGGGAAACCTGACCTTTACACCCCTCTTCAGGTCAGACTCTTCTTCTAAAGTCATCATCGCTGTCTTTAAACAGAAGAGCTCACTGCTGGCTCATGGGCTTTCACTGCAACCAGCCCTGGCTGTATAGGAACTGGCTTCTGCCACAGAGCAGTGTTCACGCACTGGGAAACCCTCTGTCCTTTCCTGGCTTTCTTCTTTGAATCCCATCTTTCCCATTGCTCTTTTATTTGCCTTTTCAGTCTGCTGTTCTCCCACACCATGTGCTTCACTGCGACACGTGGCCTCCTTCTCAGCACCTTCATCCCTTTCCCGGAGGCTGGACTATAAACCTGCCTTCTTCGTGTGGCTGCTTTCTTGGAGAAATGCTTGGCTGGATTTTCACAGACCCAGTCTTTCTCTGAATTAGTGCTGTCTCTTGGTTGGCTTTGACTGTTTTTATCACCATTGTCTGATGTCTCCCATGGCTTCTGTAGCTTTGACCATCAGGGCCCGGCCACGTGTATCATGGAAGAGGCAGCATGTATTATACTCTGTTCTCATCCTCAGCTGCTGAGCACTGCTCTTTCCAGAGCTGCAGAAGGAGCCTGGGTCCAGCTGTCTCCCCACAAACTGTCAGCAAGATTGCCTCCTTTGATCTGAACTCAGCGCTGGATTTCATCCCAGCAGCCAACAGGCTAATTCCACACGTTTATTCTACAAAGCTCAATTAGAGCAGCTGGTGCCAGCAGTGTCCCTGCTGGCTCGGAGCCTGCAGAAGGAGAGGAAGGCTGGTGCAGTGGCTGGGGTATGAGCTTGGGAGTGCACAGGCTGAGCTGCAATCCTTGCTCTATGTGCTGTCTTTCAGGCCACCCCAGTTAACCCCTCCAGTGGGAGCTGGCACCTCTATGCTGTGCAGGGAGGGACATTATTTCCCTGCCTCACTGAGGGAGAAGTACGTTAGAGATACAAGCTATTGTGGTGATGGGGAACTGTGTCAAAAGAGGCAGAAGCAGGTCACAGCTGCTGCATTGGGGAAATGCTGCATAGACCCAGCTGGACCAACAGCAGGGAAGAGGATGTGGCCCAGGATGATGGAGGGTGATAGACTTCTCATTACTGAGGTAGAGGTTTGCTCTTCAGCTGCAGGAGCTCTCCTCCTTGCCCTGCAGTTCTCCAGTGTCTGAGTTATATTCAGCACCGAACTGAAAGGGATCCTGGTGTCTATGAGCAGAGCCACAGGCAATGTGGGCTTTCTTTACAAGGGGCCCTGTCCAGCACAGAAAGGTCCACAGTAATTTGCTTTGACACTGCCAGTGTTACGGTAACTTCCATGAAAAATCAGAATCTTCTGGAGCTAATCATGTTCTCCACATGCTTCTGCCTCGCTGGTCCCTCTTCTGGAAAGCTACTGTTTACTGAAACCAGGTAAAGAGGTCCAAGCAGGACATCAGGAGGCAGGAAGAAAATCTTACTATAGAATCATAGGATCATGGAATTACAGAATCCCAGGCTGGTTTGGGTTGGAAGGGATCTTAAAGCTCATCCAGTTCCAACCCCCTGCCATGGGCAGGGACACCTCCCACTAGAGCAGGTTGCTCCAAGCCCCATCCAACCTGGCCTGGAACTCTGCCAGGGATGAGGCATTCACAACTGAGCAACCTGTTCCAGTGTCTGACCACCATTGTCTCATAGTGAAGATTTTCTTCCTAATGTCTAATCTAAATCTCTCCTCTTTCAAGTTGAAGCCATTCCCCCTTGTCTTGTCACTACATGCCCTTGTAAAAAGTTCCTCTCCAGATTTCTTGTAGGCCCCCTTCAGTACTGAAAAGCTGCTGTAAGATCTCCCCAGAGATCTTCTACTCCAGGCTGAACACCAACTGATTTCTGCTAGTGAGCAGAGTTGAACCCCATTTGCACAAGAACAAGTTATCAAGGCAGTAAGGAGTCAAATGCAGATGCTAGCTATGTATAAGATGCTGTTTCTCTCTCAGGGTCTCTCAGGAAAGTCCCCACAAAAGAGCACAGTGCCAAGGGACACACAGCAGCTCAGCCAGCCCACATTTGCCATTCTTTTCCCTGCTCCTTGGTAAGTCAGAGAGTGGGCTGGCCGACACGCTTGGCTGGGAACAAATGTGCCTCTTGGGGTGCAGGGACTGTGGAGCCTCGGGGCTATTCCTTCCTCTCCTCTTGAGCAGATTTCAGTGCCATCTGCTCTCTTCTGTCTTTGGAGGAGTCAGCCGGGTGCTTTTGTCCCTTCTGGCAAAGCTGTGCTGTGTATGTCCCCCATCGGGCGTCAGGCACCTCGAGGCAGTGGAAAGGATGCGCACTCTCAGCCTTGCTCCAGAAAGCAAGCTCCCTCTGCAGCAGCCCAAGGTCCTTCTTTCTCTCCTCTTCCCTCTCCAGAGCCTGTCCTTCTGGATAAGGCACTTCCCAAGGTCACAGCTGATTCCCAAGGTCGGGTCCACGCTTTGCTGTGGGCTCTGCAGGAAGGGATGGGAAAGGTCTGGAGCTGGGAAGCTTCTCTCCTTCCCTGCACGGCTCACTCCCCAGAAGGGCCCACAAGCAGCATGAAGCCATTGGGTGGTAGCAGCAAGGACAGAAGGAGGTGTGGGGCAGCCATGGGGCTCCCTGACTGTGAAATGCTCTGTGGGGTTGCCCTTTTCTCTCCATGAATGAAGCATCTCTGCAGTGAACACTCCTGGATGATGCCTGGCTTAGCACCAGCAGGAGACCAGAGGAGCTGTAAAATTCAGAGGAGAGGTGGGGAGTTTGCTGATGGAGGGTGCCTTGCTGGGACATGCTGCCTCCAACCTCATGACCACACCAAGGTCAGGGTCACAGCTTTATTGTCTGCCCTCCCCTCCTAAAGTTATACCTGCCCCTCGTATATATATACATACCTGGGACCTGCTGGAGCCTGTCCTGGGTTGGGGGTAAGCTGAACCCCATATCCAGTTATGTCACTATGACCCCTCGGAGCTTTCCTTCTGGAAGGAGAGGGGGAATAAGGGGAAGCAAGAGGTGAGGAGCCCTGGCAGACTGGAAATGGTCCCAGCCACTCCTGTCCTGTGTGGGACACTGAGCAAGTGATGTCTCCCACATGGGAGCTGTGCGGCTGCTTCGGCTCCCGCATAGTGCGGCTCTGAGGCTCGGCTGCTGTGCTGAGCTCATCCCACGGGATGGCACTGCCTGCTCAGGAACGGGCTGGCAGGCCGGCCTCCTGGCAGGCATAAATTCAGCAAATTAAACGGTGGTGGCAGATTCTGATTGACAGGTCCCTAGAGAGCAAACTCCCTTGTTTTCTCCATCCCCGAGGGGATCAGGAGCGGCAGGAGGAGCAGCAGCAGAGAAAACCCTTTCCCAAGCCCAGTGCTTTGCCCTTGCGGATCTGTTTCTGGGATTCAGCCCATAGCTGTGTATCTTGACTGCTTTGCTGAAGCTTCTGGTGCTGGGTCAGTCTTCTCCTGCGACTTTCCACAATGTCAAGAGCTGCCCGCTACGGAGGCAGTCAAGGCTACCTCCTCCAAGCCCTCTCTGCACACATGAGACATTGCATCCCTGTTGGTGTGTGCCCAGGGTGCAAGGCCCGGAGGTTTCAATAAAGGGCAAGTGAAATGAGGCCAGCAGGGTTTGGCGTCATTCGCACTCCTCTCCACACTGTAAAACTGGCACAAATGACAGCGCTCTGCCAGAATGGTTCACGTCTGCGTTGGCTCTGCTGGAGCCAGGTCAGAGCTGGGATTTGCAGCCTGGAAAGGCGATGGCTGGGTGAGCCTCTGATGCTATGCCTGGGGGAAGCAGCACAGCCCATCGGGGTCCTGTCTTTTCTGGTGGGGTCCTCACTGCAGCTCCATGTCTGGTAGGTCCTCAGCACTGCTCTACCCACCAGTGGTTCATGGTCTTAGGATGCAGTATCCGTTGTGGACACTGGAACATCACCAATGTCTGCCCTACCCTTGTGGGCATAGATCCCCAGGGAAAGGCTTTTTTTAGGACCTGTCCCATGTCCTGGAGGGATTTTTCTCCTCTCCATGATGCATTTTGGTTGCACAGCTGCTCTGGAGCTGTGTGGAGCCATTAAAATGTGGCTTGGATGTGCTTGGTTTGGTCAACTTCTTGTAAATGCCCTGCCTGGGTGAGAAGCAGCATAATGGCCCAGTGCCACCATGGGGTCCAGCTCCATGCCTCAGCTTAGCAAGAGGGATGACTTGTTCTCTGCTTTTGGAGGGAAATCTCAGGCTGGAGGCATTTAATTCATATCCCCTTAATCTGTATAGATCCTTGGCTGCTCTTAATATTTGTCCTTCCTCTGCCTCCCTTCCCTACCAAAACTGTTGCCTCTTCTTTCTGTCTCTGCAGGGGGTGTCTGAAAGGGCCTGGGGAAAGGAGGGGAGAAGCCCCCAGCAGCTGGAAGGCACCCAAGGAGGGGATGCTGAGTGTCTGGAGCCACCTCTACTCTCAGACAGAGCCCCCAGGACATGCAGCTGGCCTGCCCTTTACCATCCTTCCTCACCTAGAGGCTTTTGTTAGGTTGACTGCACCCTCACAGACCCCACTTCTGCACCAGTTCTCCTTCTTGAGGCTCTCTGCATCCTTGGCCCCAGTGCTTGGCTTTGAAAAGGTGAGATAAGCAACTGCCTTCCTCCCCTGTGTCAGTTCTTACATGCAAACAAGACAGTAGGCTTGTGTGTCTGGTGCTTGGCCTCTCTTTGTAGTCATTTGGCACTAAAAATTACCTGCAGAGAAAAGTACTGGGCTCCATACCTGGCTCTTAATTTCCTCCCTCACCAAACCATTATTACTAATTACTACCTCTAGGTGTTTAAACCATTTCAATGATGCTATTAAATGCCCGGTGTTAATTTGATGGCCATGTATCTGGGTTTCCCCGTATTAGGAGCTCTCAAGAGTGTCTCCCAAAACCCAGCCAGTCCTGGCTAAGGTCCATATGAGGAAGGCAGCAGAGTAGCAGTAAGCACACATTAACAACAGACCCATGAGTGCCAGGAGCTGGGCATTACTCAGCAGGAAGTGCTCCCTCACCCTGTACTGTCCCTCAAAGGGAGCCCCCTCTTCAGCCATGCTGCCTCCATGGTGAGGAAAGACCTGGCATCATTGTCAGTGCTGGCTGGCATTCCTCAGGCACCACCACACCCTCTCAAGCTTGGATCCTTTGCCAGAGCCATCCTAGACGGTTGCTATGAGTGGGGCAGCATCCTCCCTGGTAGACACCTGCCTGCTTTCCACCCATCCCTGGCCAGCATTTGGAAGTGTGTCCTCAGATTTGAGAAACCACCCCATGCAGGTGGACTTTTCCGATCCAGGTATTTTAACTGACCTGTCAGTTGCAAGTCCCTGGCATCCCCAGCACCTCAGTGTCTCAGTGCTGTGGAGAAGATGCTGATCCCTGTGGAAGAGGCAAGCAAATGTTCTGGGGAGCACTGAGACCCAAGAGGGGCACAGGGTGGCATTTTAGGGTCTTGCACCTATCCAAGTCTTAATGTCCCATGGGAGAGAGTGGGAATTGCTTTCAACATTACCCCTTTAAGATATCGCTTAACGTAACAGATTAATTAGTTAATGTTTGCAATGTGCTTTGAACATGAAAAGTGCTGTAGAAGTGCTGAGTATTAATTATTATGGAATGGAGGCTGCCCCATTTGAACAGTGTTCCCCATGCATTCCTCATGCCAGATTTCCTGCTGGTGTGGTTCCCCTGCCATTGCCCCATCTGTAAAAGCCAGAAGAAGGGGAGAAGCAGAAAGGATTAAGTAAGACCATGTGCACCCTGTGAGGAAGGAGCGTCTCCTGGAGTCATGTAGGGGGCTAAGCCACGCACTCCCTGCTGCATCACATGGAAAGTGGAGCCTCATCTCCCCAGAGTCCCAGGGAGGATGGATGAAGATGCACAAGGGTTTCTGCAGCTCATCCCACCCGTGCCTGGGTGGCAGCACCCAGCACTGGTGGCAGCTTCAGAGCCAGGCAAGGGGATCAGAAGGGGGTGAGAAGGTTTTGGGGTCTGTGAGCTAGACAGGACAGGAAGACAGCTGCATCCTAGATGTGTGTATGTCACAGCCAGGAGCTCCCCGGTGTCCCTCAGAGCCAGTGCCTGGCCTGCTTTGCTGCCTTTCCCCTCCTTGTGCCCTCCTTCTTGGAGAAGCTGCTCCTGGGAAGGGTCCCTGGAGGAGGATCATAAATGGGGCGGCGAGTGCCCCCAATTACCTTGGTGGTGAAGCATCTGGCTGGCTGGCCCACGAAATGTGTGTGCTGACAAGCATGCTGGGGGGCATGGGGTGTCTGTGTGGTGCTACCAGGGGCCCAAAGGAGAGGGGTGAGCTGAAGGTTGTTGGGCTGCGGGTACCCAGTGATGCTGATCAGAGGATCTACACTCTGAGCATTGGTATCAACCTGTGCAATGTGCATCAGGTGGTGGGTGGACTGTGTTGCTGTGATGGCACTGCGACCCATCAGTGGACCCATCATTTTGGAGCCAAGTGTACCTTCATGCTGCAGCCCCCCTGCCCCCACTGAATTAAACCCCTCATCCTACCTGCTCATCCAGCCCACCATGGGTCAGACCCTGGCTGCACTTCAGAGCGGCTTTGTGCCTCTGCGGCTTTCCATCCCCATCACCCCTCTGAGCTGCCGGTGATGGGGTCTGATGGGAATCCTGGTTCACTCCAGAAAGCCATGGAGGGTCCCACGGTAAGCAGGAGCCCAGTGGAGGTGAGGGGATCTCAGCACGTCGGTGGCACCCCTGCTGCCAGTGGTGGGGTGGGAGGTGAGGGGACATACCTCACCCATTTCTGGGTGTAAGAAACCCCCAACTCAGGGCTCTGATGCTGAGCATTTCCACCAGGCAGCCACTGCCAACCCAGCTACTGAGGGAATCACCCAAATCCCATGAGTGGTTGAACAAAACCCCCAAAACAACATTAGTCCCATTTTCCTTTCTCTTTCCTTTTTGACCCTCCAGCCTGTGCGAACGCTGAGCTGAGTGGTTCCTGGCTTGGTGATATGAGAACTGCTCTCTTTGGGTAGGAGTTTGGGTAGTATCCTTTGTGGTAACACAATCCTGGGAGGAATGGGACCGGAGCAGCAATGCTGGGGGCTAAACAGGGGCTGGAGCAGATATTTGGAGGGCAGCAGGAAAAGCCCATGTGTGTGACTTGCATTTACCTGCACTTACTTTGGAAAAGGTTGTAGCAAAGCCCTCTCCTCTCGCCTTGTATCGTGAAGACCAACTTGAGAAGAGCCACTGAAGCAAGAGCGTCCACCCAGTTGCCAAAGAGGACAGAACTGTCCAGTAGTTGACTTTCTTGCTGGTGTTTGGGGAACTCTCCTCCCCCCCAATAAATCCACATAAATGAGGACCAAGTTATAAAAAAAAAAAATCTTTATTTCATGTACCAGGATTTTTTTTTTTGTCATTTTCTCTTTTTAAAATTTTTTTTCTTTTTAACAGTCTGAAAAAAACCATGAAATAAAGGAAATGGAAGTTGGTTTCTTGTACTGGTTTGAGCTGGACATGAACAACACCCTCGGAAGAAAGCTTCCCTGCCAGCCCTCGCCTCCCATCCGCGCTCTCCCGGCACTCTTCCCTTCCCGCCTGTCCCCGGGGGGCACACTCAGCCCTGTGAATGCTCCCCAGCTCCATACGGCATTGGGCAGGCGACGGGGCAGCTGGGGATGGGAACCCCAATGCCGGGGTCTGGGAAATCAGCTTCAACTTATTCCTTGAGAGGCACCGGAACAGGGGGGTAGCTGTGAATCTCTTTTAAAGGGCTGTGGGGTCAGGGAGGGGATTTCAGTGGTAGGGGGAGCCTGGACACCCAACCAAGCCGCTCTCATCCTCCTCTTGCCCAGTGATGCTGTTTCTAGGGGTGACCCCCTCCCGATTGCTGCCCACTGCCCTGCTCTGGGGCAAGGAAGGGGGGTGAAAGCAGCAGGGAGGTGGAGGTTTCTTTGAAGCAGAAGCCCCACTGGGACCCAAAGCGGGGACTGCGCAGCTCCGAAAAACTGGAGCATCAGGAACGAGGACGGAGAAGAAGTCGAAAAGTGGGTCTGAGCTGCCCAAGGGCTCAGCAGCCCCCTCCTGCAAGCCTCCCCACAGGGGGCCCTGCCCTCTCCCTGGGCTGGCCAGCGGCTTGCAGGGTGTCACTGTAGCCCCATGTGCTCCCCTACCTCTGCCTCCATGGGGGAACTGGATTAAAAGCTGGCCCCGGTACCCCTGGGAAGGGGCTGCCACCAGAGCAGGGGTCCTGGGGTGGGGGCCCAGCTCACCTGTTCACTGTGGATGAAGCCACACTGGGACTGGATGCCCCGGCGAGGAGGGAACGAGGACAAAACCCAGCGGGTGTAGAGATGCCCGATGGCTTCTCACTTCTCCCTGGCATGGCCACTGGGACTTGGGATGCTCAGGCCCGGAGCAGGGGCCTCCCTGGGATGTGGGCTGGGGCTACATGTGTCAAGGCTAAAAGCCGGTGGCCAGCTTTGGGTCAGGGCGGGCTGGTTGTACGTGGGGGGGAGACAAGAGCTATTTCAGGGGCTGGGTAGACCTTGCCATGCGCCCACATGGCTGCAGCCCCATTGGCAGGACCTAAGTGGGATCTAGGCAGATTTGGGGGCTGTCTGGGAAGCCTCTGGAGCATTCACAGGAGAGCGTGCCCGTGCCTGGGCACACGTATGTAAGCACATGGGCATGTGCATGCACGAGTGCTGTCCCCCCTGTCGGCACGCTGCCCTCAGCTTTGGCCTCCCATATCCCCCCCTGGACCACAGCAGCAGCATCCCGAAGGAATGGGACCCATGGTTCCCCTCCACAGCCCCCACCCTCTACCTGCACCTCCCACCACACTCCCCATTGCTTTTTCTCTTTGTTTTTTGTTCACAGTTTAAAGCTGGAGAAAACAAAAATGAAAAGAAAAAATAATACTATCTGCTTTTCTTGCAAGTAAATCCACTTATTGTATTTACATTTATTTATAGCTGTTGTTTTATTAAAAAAATTGCCACTTTTTTTTGGTTTTTTTTTTAAGAAACCTCTTTTTTTTTTTTGTCCGTTTTTGTTTTTTTGTCTCTGTGTACATCTTTCTCTTTATATACTGTGTCTGTTTGCTTTTTGCATTGTCACCGTTGACCCCAGGGTACCCAGTGCAAGGGAATCAGGGATCCCCCCTGGGGACACTGTGGAGGGGTGACTCAGCATGGGCTCCTGCATTCCCTAGGGACAGGAGTCGCTCTTAACCCCTATGGACCTGTGGGGCATAAGCGGATCCCCATCTGTCCTGGGGGAATGGAGCGGATCCCCATGGGTCCTGGGGAAACAGAGTGGGTCATGGCTGAGCCCCCAGCACCTTGGGATCCTCTGTAAGCGGCCCAAGGACACCAAAGTCGCTGCCGTCGGGACCCCCAGTCCCTGTCCCCCAAGGAGCCTGTGCTGGATTAAGGGTAAGTGGGAAAGAAACTGTAAAAGTAAAGAATAAAACCCCCCAAAATCCAAAGAGCTGCCTCCTCCTCCTCATCCCACTGGATTTATCCTCTTTTGTTATTTCTTGGTTCCCTTTTATATTTTTTAAGTCTGTTTTTATTAAATGTTAAAATAATGGTACATGGGAAATCATGCATTTTCTTTTAAATTTATTTCTATTTTTAAATCTCTTTCTCTCAGTTTTAAAGTTTTTCTTTTTTTCTTTTTTCTTTTTTATTTTTTAAGAATTTTTTTTTCTCGCTGTTGTCTCTTTCCTCTCATTTCCTTGTCATTTGTTTGTCTTTTTTGTTCACTCGCTTGTTTGTTTATCTGTTTGCTCGTTGGTTGTTTATTTTTTGTCCTTTTTTTGTTTGTTTTGTTGGTTTTTTTTGGTGGATTTTTTCTTTTTTTTTTCTTTTTTTTTCTTTTTTCTTTCTTTTTTTTTTTTTGCGTTGGGAAGGTCCCCAAGGGGCGCTTCCTCCTCCTTCTCCTCTTCCTCCTCCTTCTCCTTCCCACCCCCCTGCTACCCTCGCCCCTCTTCCACCCTTCCCACCCCGCATCCCACCCCATCTCCTGCCCGTTCCTGCCCCATTTTCAGCTCCTGGAGACAGCTTCATACCGGGGTGGTCCGGCGGTTGGCTGTGTTGGTGTGGATAGAGTCCTTGTTCTCTTTCTGGATACAGTTGTGAACCTGGAGGAAACTGTTGTCCCTGTCGGAGTTGTAGGTGGCGGTAGGGGTGGTGGTTGCCTTCAGCGGGTCCCTGGTCAGGGTGTACATCGAGATCTCTGTTGATGGGAGGGTGTTGAACCCTTTGATCCCAACGGGAGAGGCATCCCTGGAGTGTGAAGGCTCAGTGGAGCGGGAGCTGGAGCGGCTGCGTCTCTGATAGCGGTACCGGTAGCTGGGGATGCGGGTGATGGCGGAGGACTGGAGGTAGTCCGTGGCACGAGCGTTGGCGCGCAGCTGTTTGTGCCGGTCTATGAACATGTGGACGGCCAGCACTCCCACCATCTCGGCTATAATGAAGGACAGGGCCCCAAAGTAGAAGGACCAGCCGTAGGAGTAGCTGTTCTTCTTAGAGTCACTCTTGGAGGGGTCTCCAGCATTGGCTGATATGTATACGATGATGCCAATTATATTACTCAGACCTGCCAGCCGGATGGCGGAGAAGAGAAAGGTAGATGTCAGGGAAGTCACACATGGGGGTTTTGGACAGAAGGGCCCCCAGACTCCCATCTGCTCCCAGTGGGCCACTTCCCCTAGGAAACTAGGCAAGACCCTCCTTGCACGCCTGCAGCATCGCCGGACTGCACTCCCGGCTGGTTCCTGAGAGATGCCATCGGTAGGGAAAGAAACCTTCTCCCTCCAGCATCTCCCAAGCAGCAGGAAAGCCCCTCCTGCCTGCAGGGTGCAGCTGCCTGCCCTTTCCAGGCAAGGAAGCAGGGTGAAAAGGCTTGCTTTCACCCCAAATAAGGCTCATCAGAGATAGGAACCATAAGCATTCCTGCCTGAGCAACTGATCCCATGCAGGATGCCCCAGCTGAGCAGGCTGTCCATCTCCCAGATCCCAGGAGCATCGGGCCCTGTGCATCCCTTTACCTGCAGACACGAAGAAGATGCCAGCACTAAGGATGATGTTGTGTCGGGTTTTGTAGAACTCGCTGGCTGCAATGCAGAGTCCACCCATGAAAAGCAGAATCACACTCAGGATCGGGAAAATACTAGAGGCTCTAACAGCCCCTGCAGAGGAGAGAGGGAGCAGGGCAGAAAGAACAACAGAGGTGTGAGAGAGAGGAAAAAGGGGGGAGGATATGGGGTTACGTGGGGGTACGCGAGTGGGGGTAGAGGGGAGACACAGAAGGCAATGTGCAGGTGGGGGGAAGTAATACAAGGACGGATAAATGCATTGGGGAGGGAGAGAGAAACAAAGTGTGTCAGAAAAAGAGAGCTGTCTGAAACATCTCTCTTGCTCCCTGTCTGCTGCCATGAAGCTGGTGGCTCAGTGTGGGGAGGTGTGGGGCTGTTGGCTGAGCTGGGACCCTGCCGTGCTCCCTGTCCCCCCCCTTACACTGTCTTATCCTCCAATTTTGGGGGGACAACGGACTGGAGGGGGAGCCCTGGCACCATCCAGCTTCTCCTCCTGGGGGGCATTGCTGCTCCAGCCTGCTCTTCCAAGAGCCACCAGCCACACAAATGCTTCCCATGGAGCTGCTCGATCTCAAATCCTCCTGAAAGGGCCTGAGCATCTCAAGGAGAGATTTATTTATTTATGTATCTTTTTAGGGTTGGGAAGGAGCTCCTGGTGCTCTGTGGCTGCAGTGAGGACCGAGAACCTGAAGTCCCAGCCCTCCACGCTGAAGCACGGGGCTTATCCTAGTGATTGAACAACTGGGCTCCTTCCAGAGGGCAGTGATGGGTTCGGATGTGCCAGCTCCCACACACGCACTCTCCATTGGTCGATAACGGGAATGGCTCAGCCAGCAGAGGGCAATGGCACTGATGCATGTATATGCTCATACACACATGCAAAACATACCCCAAAGCTGCTGGGGGGACTCTCTTGTATTCACACAGCAAAAGGCCAGGTCTGTGTATAGATGTGCACACACACGCAAGTGTGCACATGCTGACTGTGGGCTGCTCAGTGGGTACCAACAGGCTGCCTGTGTTCGTGTGGCCAATATTCATATATTTTAATTAGGAAGGCCTTCCCTTCTTCCTTCCCAAGAGAAAGCAAGCTGTTAAAGCATGAAATGAAGGCTTGCTTGGTAAAGAAAGGTATCAGAGTGGCTGGTGCAATTCAGCATGTGGAGCAAAGATCTGGAAGGGGGGATGAAAGCCAATACATCCTTGCCTGCAAGAATGAACCCTACTGAAGCAAGCACAGGATTTACGCCTAAGTGGGCAGAGAACGTGCTTCAAAGAGCCTGTTGGCATCAGGACCCTACCAGGCACAAGCAGTTAGCTCTTTGAGGGGAGGCCTTAGCCCACTGCCTGTGCATAGGGAATGCAAACGGCAGGGAGAAACCTCTCTTGCTTGCTTTCCAGTTCTGCCTGGCTGTGTTTCAGGGACCAGGATAGTGATAATAACCTTCTTAATAGCTTCTGGAAAGCAAGGTGGGATTTGACAATGTGAAGCTTAAATGGCAGGAAGCAAAGAGCTTCCTGACAAGAGGCGTTTGATTTCAAAGAGACTAACACACCTTAAGTGGATGGTTGGCAGAAATAAAGTCTAAGCCCTTCTAGCAAGGCTGTGGGCACTGCCCCGCGGTTATGTCCTGGTCTCCTAAATGAGGGAATGGCTTAGTCTGATGATAATAAACAACTTCCTAGCTGTCCTTGCCAGTACCACCAGGCATCGCCCATGAAGAGCGCCCAGGGACTCCGGTTTGGCAGGAGTCCTGGGAAGAAGCTGTTCAGTGGGGTCCCTCTTCAGTCATGTCTAAGCCAGCAGAAATCCCACTTCCCTCATGAATGATCCAAGTAGTCCTTTATTGACTCACCAAATTCCTCTTTGAACCTGTTTCTTTCTTGAAAAGGGCTCTACACTGGGATGCCATCAGGTTCTGATGATGGGTCAGTTTGTGTGCTCAGATCTTGTTCCCTCTGAGGGAACAGACTCATCCTTCTTGAGATGCTTGGCCCCTTCCCCCAACTCTTCTTTCTGAAGTGCAGCTGATGCTGCAAGCAGCTTCCTCTCTCTCAAACAGCTCTGCAAGAGCAGGTTTGGCCTCAGAGGCAGCCTGCACAGCCGCTGTGCCAAACTGGATCAAACCCCTGTATTCAGCTCTGCTGTTCAGGGGCCAAGCAGCGATTAAGAGGCTGATGCTGCAGAAAGGCATCTGAAGGAAGCAATCTCCCTGGGTTATTTACAATTTACAGTGGATGAAGAACTGTTTGAGAAACCAAGAGGAAGCAGCATAAGGTCCGCCTCTTTTCACATACAAATGAGCCTCACAGAGCCTAAATTATCTCTCTCATCCCTGCCGCAGGGCTGGGTCTCCACATCTGGCTTGGAGAATGCCTGACTGACAAGGAGCTATTCTGAAAGACTCCCAGCCTTTTGGAGTCCTCTGATGCTTAACCTTGGGAGGTCAAAAGCTCTCATCTCAGATTTCTGAATGGAGAAGATCTCTTCTCGTGATGTCAAAAGGCATTGGGCTTGCAGAGGGAGGGCAGGATAGCAAGGTGGGGACCTAAGAGGAGGAATGATCCCTGTTGAGCCGTGCCTAAAAGAAGAGCAAGCTCTTGCCTCTAGGGCAAGGTGGAAATGCTGGCTTGTGATCAGGGAGTGCAACACATGGTGTTGATCTGCCCTGCTTCACCCGCATGTCCCAGGCTGGGCTTGGAGCTCAGGTTAGGTTTCCTTATGGGGATGCCATGTGCCTGGTTTACAGCACCTCTCCAAGTGGCTCTGGGTATGAGCACCAGGTCTTTTCTTCAAAGGGCTCTTACTGTCCTTTCTCCTGCTTCCCATTCCCATCAGTAAAAGCAGCACAGATCAGACCTGCAGCCTTTATAGGCAGCTGGTGTTTTGGGAAAGATAAAGACAGAAATAGGTGCTCCTCAGACACAGTGCAGCTAATTTCTTAAATCTGATGCAACCAGAGTATCAGGTAAGGAAATATAAACTTCCTCTGCTTTAGGAAGACACACACACTCTCACATGCACTCACACTGCCCCAGCTAGCCCAGTCCTCCCCTTACACCTGCTCAGCAGCTCTCCAGTGGATTTGAACTAAGACTCTAGATTTATATCAAGGTTAATTGCCATTAATAAAAAAAGCCAGCAGTTGTTACTGTGAGTTTGAAGCTTGCACTGTCTTATGGGCAGGGCCCCAAGGAGGTGAGAGTGGAACTGGTCGGGGGGGCAGTGTGGCTCTGGGGTCACCTCCTCTGGCTTGCTGAGCCTCACAGGTCCCAGCATATCCACCACCTTACCTACAGAGAACAAAAAGCACCCGACGCTAGCACCTACGAGCCATTGCAAGAGGAAGAACCTGCAGACTTACGGAGGAAATATTCTGCTGTATCGGCTTCATAATCTGCATCCTCAGGGAAGTGATCGATTTGCTTACACAGACCTTTAAAATTCCCTGGGGAACAAGAGAAAAAAACAAGAACAAATGAGAACACCAAAACCTGCCTCGCAGGAACAACTGCCCTCTGCATCGCCCTTTATGCCCTCCCTGCCTTCCCTCCAGGCAACACTCCTGATCGCGTATAGATGCCCATTAAATGCCCAGGTATTCTCCTTGCATGCTCACACATGCATCTCCCTCTTATTTGCACAGGAACATGGGCTTCACTGTCTGGATCCAGCCTGATGCCCACCTAGCCCAGCACCCCTCACTCAGTGGTGGAGAGCAGCAGGAGCTTTGGCCAGGAGGCATGATTCATGCTGCAGATAGACAGGAGAGCACTGCCCACCTCCAAGGAAGGTGGTGGGGTGGGAAGAGGAGCCAGAAGCTGGATCACCCTGTGAAGCACAAGGGCCAGAGTCCCTTCCCTCAGCATTGACCAGTGTGACTGTGGGTGTTTGTGCTTCACCTGGTGTGGCTTCAGTGGAACCCAGCAGCGGTGATCAGGTTTGGGTGGAAAATCAGCTGTGAATTCGCTGCCTATTCTTTTCATGTGCAGGATACATTCTGTTCTGGTGCAGTGTGAGAAGAACAAAAGCTCTTAGTCTACTTTCTCCATAAGACTGCTTAGTTTTGCATACCTTTATCGGGTCTCCTCTTGTGTCCTCTCACAGACTAAGGCTACAGGAAGCTTGGTGCATGTGTGTGTACCTCGCTCAGCAGCAAAACACCCTTTGCACTGGGAGAGCAAAATCTTCTACTGTAAGTGAGGGAACCCAGGCTGGTCACCCTCAGTTTCAGCAGACTGTCTTATGCACAGGGCCTCTGCTAGCTTTAGTCATGGGGCATCCTTTTCCACACACTCTATGACCAGCAAAGCCATCTCAGCAGGAGGCAAGCAACATCTTCCTAGTCTTTTGTCATCTGAGATGTTGACTAGGTTCTTATTTTCATCATTCATGTCTCTCTCCTCTTGAAATCACGAACACCACTCCAGAGAGGTAACCCTCAAACCATGTCATCATCATGACCACTGGTGGACTAGTATCTCAAAGGATCAGGTTGTTCATGCTGGTACAGGGGTGCCCACATGGAAGGTAATTTCCTTATGCCTCTGGGGTTCCCCCAAACTTCTTCCCCTTACATTTCCCTCTGGATTCTTGCACTGGCTGGCCATTAACACAGAACTGGTGGGCATAATATGTTCAGAAATGTGAAAAGCAGTGTCTGCATGAGGTACCTGGATAGGCATGGTGATCCCATTGGTCCTCTCACCAGAGGTCAGCCACCAAAGTGGCTCAGGCTGACGGATCCCTCAGCAGAAGGGCTTGGAGACTGAGTCTGGAGAGTGACAAAAGCTGTGGCAACATGGGAAAGCCGCCTGCCACCCTGTCCCTGAGCCCAGCCACTGGACCAGCTGGATGTGCACAGGGAGGGGACAGTGAAGCCACTGCATTTGTGGTTGCTGCCTCTGGGAAGGGTTGAATGTGATGAATCCAGAGCTCTTCTAGGACAACCCTACCCAGGCTGAGACCTGCAGGCACCATATCAGGTCCCAGAGTCATGTCTTGGAAGTTTTATTCCAGATTAATTCCAATGACCTTCCAGATATTTGGTCATAGCTGGAAGGAGGACCAAGCTCAAAGGATTCCCTCTGAGTTTCTTCTCAAGGCTGAGCCTTGCTGGAACAAGGGTTGGAACGCTTTGGGAGGCAGTGGTGAGCAAATAGCTGTAGAAGGCAGGTAGGGAGGTTCCTCTAGGTCAGCCTCCAAGCTTAGCTCCGTTTGCGTCCAGTCATCTTGTGTCTAATGCTTCTGAGATACCTACTGCCTTTAACTACTAGTTCAAAGAGCTTCCATGGAGAGGCTAGAGACAGCACAGAGGAGTGTGTGTGCATGTGAGAGGTAAGTAATAGGAGAAGAAAGTAGGAACAAAGCCTCTCTGTGTAGTTCTGAAGTGTTATTCCCACACTGAAACTGTGGGTTATGAAAGGAGGTTATTAATCATCCATCCTCAATCCAGTTACCTCATTCAAGAAGTGTCTGCTTCTTAGCCATATGTCTTCTGAAAGGAAAGCTGCACAGCCAGATTCCTTTGCCACACTCCCACCCTGCTTCTTGCCCACCTAAAAACCTGTGAGGAAGGTAGATATAGCATGAAGGGGGTCCTTTCCCTTGCTTGCCCCTGACTGCCTGGGGCCATCTGCCTATGACAGGTGAGCAGCTCATCACCCTGGTCCTTTGGTTGCTGTCACTGCTGTACAGTGCATGCAAGCACCGCTGCTCTCCAAGGCACTGAAGGAGCCTCCAAAACCAGATTTCAGCTCCTTGCCTGGCACATCTTGAGGCTGGGTGCCTCCTGCTTGTATGCTGTTGGGGAGCACTTCCCAGGCAAGTCTCCCACCACACAGCTGGAGACCCCCAGCTGGAATCAGCCAGGGAGGGAAGAGGCATTGCATGTGGAAACCTCCTCTCTCTGTGCCATCCTTTCCCTGCTTCTTCTTTTCTCCTTCTCCCCCACTCTATTTCTTGCTGTATTTGAGCCTGATTAATTCCTATGTGAAGAATCAAGCTGCCTGGGAAAGACACCGCATCTTGCGCAGGGTGTCTTTTACATGGACTTGCGTGGGATAGCTAGTTAGAGGTTCAGCTACTTAGTCAGGGTGAGGGGACATGAAGGCTCTTTGATCCTGGTGCTGAGAGTCCAAAAGTCCAGGCTGACCTGGCTCAGCAGGGTGCTTGGCCATTGGGCTGTCCAGCCTTGCCTTACTTAAGATGCTGGGGCATTGAGGAGCTGCCCTTCACTGCAGGCTGGTACGCTGTGCCAGGCTGACCCCCCTCCCTGGCTCAACCCTGCCAGGGTTTATGCTGGCAAGGTGGGCAGCACTGGTCCCACTTCAGCCCCTGCTTTGTCTGTGCTTAGCAGACTATGAATTCCTGTGCTATCACACCCTCTCCTCCACTGCCTCCTAGCTCCTCTGGGCAACGGATGGGGAAAGGATGCAGAATTTAGGTCATTAACACGCTGACTGGGGATGTAAGAGAACAGGATTCAGTTTTTGCTCTGCCACAGGCTTGCTGCTAGAACCACTTCTTGTCTCTGCCTCGGAGTCCCACCCTGTAAAACAGGGGTGCCAGCACTCCTCTGCCTCGTGCTGCACATGAGGGCATGGTGCAGGTGCACCAGTTTGTATCGGTGAGTGATGGATGGCAGCAGTTCAGCTCGGTGCGGGGAAGGCCTCAGTGTCACTCCTTGTGCCAAGGTCACTCAGCAGCTCTCTGACAGACATCTGTGGCCTGCTGAGATGGTGCAGCAGCATCCCTGGCACCTGTGCTGGTGGGGAGGAGGGATGGAGCTGCTCAGCAGCACTGCTGAGGTCTGACACAACAGCCTTCTGTGCTGCACGTGCGGTTTGCAGAGCCAGGGAGGGAAGAGCCGTGTGCTGCCCTATAGGTAATACTCCTGAATGCCTCAGCAGGAGCAAATTACTATTTGGGAGGGCCTTAAGGGAGTAAGAACAACATCTCCATTTGCACTTGTGTCTTTTTGCCCTTCCCATTCTTCCCGACTTGAGCCATTTCGTGCTGTGAACCCTGAAACAGGCAGGTGTTGAGCACTCTGGCTTCTCCTGCACTCCTCTCTGAGAAATTTAAGCCACGTGCTTCCACCTCCTTCCTGCAGGTCTCCCAGTGCAGTCCAGGCTCCCCCCTCATCCTATTTCCTTTGCTCACCCACCAGCTCTTCAGTCTCTCTCATTCATCGCAGTCACCTCCCTCTCCCTGGCATATTGGTGTGGGCATCCTTTGAGCAGCCTGCCTTGGGATGTGCAGGCTGCAGAGGAGGTGGGGAGGAGCTCTGTGTTGTCTCAGGATAGGAAGGCTGGGGAAGCCCAGGCCCATAGAAAATCACAGAGCAGCCCCCAAGTTCCCTGGCTATTACTGTGAGTCCTTAGGCACAATCCCCACCGTTTGCTTGTGGCCTGCCCAAGCTTTGGAAAATGCCTCCTGGAGGAGCTAGGACTGGTGCAACAGGCACCCCTTCCCCAGTGCCTGGACTGGGACAGAAGTTGCCCGGCCAGGGCATTTAGACAGAGCAGAGACAACCTGCCACACTGCCAAAAGGGACCGAGTGCCTAAGATGCACGAAAATTGACATTAACTGTGCATTCAGCCTTCAGAGAGACCTCCAATACATCCGGGTCATTGCTTGGGTACATGCTGTCTATCCAGGGCAGCTGGCAGCAGTCAGCTCTGCTGCAGCAAGAGTCAGACCAAGCTACCCCCGATGAGAACCTTGCTCGGTATTGCTGGTGATGGGGTTTATTTTTGTGCCGCTTTGTGCAGCCCTGCCTGTTTCAGAAGTCGCACTTGCCTGCAGAGTGCAATCCATCACAAAATAGTAAGTTCCAAAGAATGAAAAGCTACTCCCTTCCTGCAGGGTAGGAACACTTTAAAATGGTCAGGACTGTACATCTGAAAACTGGGAGCCAGAGGCAGAGGAAAAGACGTCCAAAAGGAGAGAAGGAGACAAAGAGGGATGAGAACAGAAAGACCTGTTTTCCCAGAATGATTTGTGATATTTCCATTTATGGAAAAAAGCAATCCACTGAAAGCTTTCCTTCGGTCTCACTCTCCAATTTAACAGAGGTTTTGGCATGATGGCTTCTAGAAATAAATAAAGGGGGCTGGATATAGCTGTTGTCGATAAAAGCTCAGAAAGATGGCTTGATGTTAACCAAGGATTCAGTACCTCTTTCTGCCACGCTCCCAGTATCATTTTAGGCAAGTCACTTCACCCCCCTCATCTTTCACTCAAAATGGGAATAACAGTATTTTCCTGCCTCAGGGAAATAGCCTGAGGGTATTTATAATAAGAATATGAAAGCAATCAGACACTGAATCATTTTGGGCCAGATAATTTTCGCCAGCTTCCAGTTCAAATGTAATGTGATCATCGTTGACGTGACCTTCTCCCAGATCAACGCGAAGCCTGAGCACACATGAAAGCTCTCCCAGATTCACACTTGTGATTCCTACCTTAGATGTGATCTTTGTTGCAGATTAAACTAATATTCACTATTTACCCATGAAATAAATGTGAGAAGCGGCACGGGAAGGGCAGGTCGTCAGACCCAACACAAACATTTCTGTCTGCTCCAGGACCCTGTTTCTGGGCAGAGTCCTTTTGAACCAGGTGGTGAAGTGGGGCTCAGAGCCAGCCTCTGGGCTGGGAAGACAAATTCCACAGCTATGTGGCAAACAGTTGGTGTGTCTTTCTTACACGTATTGGCAAAGGAGGGGAGGTCTGCTGTCCCTGTCAAAAAATGACACTAGTGACACTGAGTTGTTAATGCCCAACCTGACACGACTTCAAGACGAAGGGCTGAGGTTTCATGAAGTGCCAAGGGGAGCACAGAAGAAGCCTTCTGAAGGCATTTTGATTGCTCTCCACCCTTCCAGGAATGAAGCACTCGGAAGCACTCACAGGTTTGGGGGATTGAAGAGCACAGTGGCAGAGAGCACACAAAGTGCTTGTGGATATCTGCTTTTACCCACCTGTGCTGACGTGCCTGAAGGAAAGGCTGGCTTTTCAAAAGTGCTCATCAGCCCTCTGGGGAAATCTCTCTGGAGACAGCACCTCACAAAAATTAGGCCATCTTTTCACGTGCCTTATTATGCGTTTAAAGGCCTCAGTTGTGGGGTGTAGGGCTACACCAGCGAACGCAGCCTCTATGCTACAAGGGATGGTCATCTGGGGCTTGAGAAGGTGCTGCTCTAGCAGCTCTGACCCTGATGCTGTGATAGTAGCAATACCTTTTGGCTCAGGTGGGTAATTTGAAGACCAAAGGCTCCACAGCTCCACAGGTCTGTCCTTAAGGACAGCTTTCCACTGCAAGGGGAAGCTCAGTGGGGCAGCAAATGAGGTCTGCAGAAGGGTGCCTGGGACAACCCCAGGTATTCCATGGGAACAAAGGACCATCAGAAATCTTGCCACCTTCCTGTCCAAATGCCTGCCCTGACATGGTCTTCTCCAACATAAGCATGCAGCAGTGCATATGTTAAAAAGCTCAACCAAAACCTTAGCAAAATAAGCAGTACGTTGCACACATAATTCTCTCCCTGGGGAGAGGATAAAAGAACAAACCACATGTGACTGATATCAAGCCCCATCACTTAACGAGCCACTGGAAATCATTTAGATATTGTGGTGAAGAAGCTTGTAAAAGAACTGATGCAAAATAGAAATTGATCTTATAGTTATGATAGAATATCCCCCCTGCCTACAAGGCAGAACCATTATACCAGCTCTCCTCACCTTCTTATTAATAATCATGTTTATTACAGCTGTTGCTAAGGATCAGATGATAAAGAGAGTTTACTGCAGTAAAAACGGTACAGACACTGCCTTAAAGATGATAAGCATGAAGGAAAGGATGTATCACCACACATTAGCTATGACCGAAGCTAGAGCAGCAAATACCAATTATACCTGATAATACCAGTTCTCAGGAAATGATTTTAGTCAGGAGACTGTTAATAAATAGAGAAATAAATGCAGACATAGATGGGTAGGGGATGAAAAAGCAGGGGAAACGGATGGGGGGTATCACTGAGGAGGAGATGACAAGATGGAAGAAGAGTCGCACCGGGCAGGGAAGTCCCATCCAAGCCAATACCATGCTCCTGTTCTGCCTTTTTCAGCTCCCCTCTTGCTCTCTGCCACCTCGCCGACTGTCACCTGGCAAAGGAGAGGGGGCTAATGACAGAAGAAGAGACCACATGTACTGCTGGCGGTGGCCTGGGTCCCCCCCCTCGGTGCGGGAGCGCAGAAGAGCCCCATCACGCACGTCCCGGCGTTCTCCGCACGGTCCCCTGCAGCGCTCCGCCTGCCTGGTCCTGGTGCTGCAGCTGCGGCGGGGAGCGGGCACCGCGCTGCATCACGGCCGGACCCTGCGCCTGCTCTCAGCCTTCAGCCGCTTTGCGTTTTCCCTTGAAGGAGGCAGCCTCCTCGCCTTCCCACCCCGCTCCGAGCGCTGCCGATAGACTCAGCCTCGGAGCTGGCTGTAGCTATTCCCATGGACGTGGGTGGAGATGCAGAGGTAGCAAAAGCTATTATTAAGATTATATGAAATTTCCATTTATAAACACCCTCTCTTTACAGGGTCGTAAGTTACAAAAATATCCCCACTGTGCCTTGAAATTTCCTGTGCTTTGTTACACTGAGATCGGCCAGGAAAACTGGGCAAAGCCTCTTGAACACGTTTTGGTGCAAGCACAGATTCAGCACGTTTGAGCTTTATAAGCCGAAGCATTGTGGGTGGCTGGTTTTCAGGGACTGCGAGACATCTGTCCAAGTTACAAATGAAAACCCTCAATACGGCAGTAATAAAAATCATTCAAAAAGATCCTTTTTTGTGTACATCTAGCACAACCATCTCCCCTGGTAAATAATTTGCTCTATTTCTAGACTTTGCCAGAATCAAACCTGAGCTGAGCTTCTTCTGAAAATAGCACTAAACGTAAAAATGTAATAGGCTCATCTAAATCATCTAAAGCTGTGAATAAATTTGCTCCTCCTGATGCTGTATTTCTTGCCTTTCCCTGCTGTGCTGCTGGCATTCTGGAATTGAAAATAGTTTTATATATAGATAAATAACAAATGCATGTCATGATTTCATTTATATGTCAACGAAATAATTTGGTGTTTATAACGGATACTTTCCTGTGTGGTTCAATGAATGCGTAAAACACTGACAATATCTCTGATTTCTCAGCAGAGAGGTTAGAAACTGTTCCTACGGTTGTTACAGTGACTGGTGTCACTCTAGGTAGGAAAAACATGAACTCCTTGGCATACAAGCCCTGTTGCAGAGTTTTCAAGGTATATCAGCTGAGTCAGTAAAACATATTGCCTTTGCCTTGCAAGAAGAGGCAAAACGGGTCTTTAAATGAGCTGGGAAAGAGGAAAACAATTGAGAAAAGGGTTTGTAAATAGTCCTGCTCAGATGCTGTAGCATGATCTTGGGTTTTAAACACCAAGAGCACAACTGAAGTGCTGGAGCTGCTGGGGTGGAAGGCAGAAAAGTGAAGCAGAAGTTGATGAGGACATGGAGGGATGTCCAAGCAAACAAAAAAAAGCGAGTGAAAGAAATCAAGTTATTACAGAGGATTAAAAAGAAAAAAAACCAAATCTGGCAATTTGTAGCAAGAACATTTGTGTGTGTGTGTGTAACAAGTCAAAATGTGACACTACAACTGTGAGCCGAGTAACAGGAAGGGTGATGCAATTATCTGCAGTGAGAGAGAAATGATGTGCATAAGGTGTGGGAGGAGAGGAGATGCTCCATAGCTACCACAGGCAATCCCAATCTATGGCTGCGTATCCAGATGTCAGAGGAAGAGAGATACTACTGTAAGCCTGGAGGAAAAGGGGTGGATGGGACAAAGGGAGTATTTAAGAGCTGTTGCTTCTCTTTTTCTTCCTTTTCCCCCTATCATTGCAACAATACCGTAACTAGGACAGGTTTTGCATATAGGGTTACAACATCAAACTCTGAGAAATCAGAGCATGTAAACAACATCCTAGCTGGATGAGGACATAAGGGCTGAACCATCTCAAATTTGACCTCAGAGACACAGAGCTGGGGTGGATTAGTCTCTCTCCGGAAGTATGCAGAGGAAATCCATGGATTGGAAAGTCTATAATTCACCTTATCCTATTGGGTTGAATTTTCATCCTCAGATATAACTGTATTGCTGATCTGTGAGCATGCACCAGAGGACAGAGCCAGACTCACCTTGTCCAGTACGTCATGTTTTGGGTCAGTGGTGAGACTGTAACTCTCGGGGTGATTAGCAGTTACTATGCACCGGCATGGGTTCACTAGGCAAGAAAAGAGGGGAGAACAGCCCTCCTTACGCTGTGAAAAGTGGCCTGTGCAGCCTGGAACACAGCCATGAGCTGTACAGTGCCTTGGTTCAGATGTGGGCCCAGCTCCTACTCCAGTGGGAATTCGGGCTTGGCTATTCCCAAAATCCAAATCTTGAATCTTGCAGTCGTAATGCTGCGTTCACAAGGCTTTTTGAATGCAATTTCCTTAGTCATTTTTAAATTATGAAGGAGGAGAAAAGGCAATTCAAATCTTTCATCTCCAGCTCCACACTGCATTTGTCTCTGACATATCCAGCTGGATCTATAGGGAGACGGTGTCCTCAGTTAAACTGGTGTAAATCTAGTGTGACTCTGAGCTTTTCCTTCAGCAGATATGGTCACAACCAAGAGAAGAATTAGGCTTGCAGCTGGTAATTAGCTTATGAAGTATGTGGTGTGCTTTAGGGTCCTTCAGGATGCAAAGCGCTACATAAAAATTATTAGTTATTAATAATAAAAATATCTGGGAACTCCAGGGAAATAATCCAAAGAATGGAGCAAGTCAATGACAGAGACAGCTTTCAATCCATCCTCCCTCTTCTGTGCCACTTCAACTCTCCTCCCCATTCCCCTCCAAGGCTCAGACGCATGGAGGAAGGGAGAGCCCCCATCACATGTGTTTAGCAGTTTGGCAGTCTCAGCAAGTCTCCTGTGTTCTCCCACACAACATCATCAGCCTGCAGTAGGAATTGTCAAATCTGGGTCATAATTGACAGCCAGCAGTAGAAATTTTGGGTATTAGCAGGGTGTGGGAATTCTTCAGCTTGCTTCCCACGGGGAAACTACAGTGGGGACCACCTGCCCCAGTGGTCCTCAGGGCTTTTCATCTCATCACCCTCCCTGCCCCTGGAAAAGGACTGGGCAGGTAGGCACTGCTTTCTTTCTTTAATGACCTTGGAGTAAGAACTGGGGGTCTGGCCACAGTCACCTGAGTTGGAGGGAGAGGTTCTACTGGGGATGTGCAACCTGCTTTGGCTATTCCAGCCCAGCAGATGAGTGTGAAGTTTATTTTAGGCAAGGAAATAGAACAAGGGAAGGACTGTATTTTCTCTAGCACTTTTTATACCCCAGGGATCCCAAAGCCCTTCATGCAACAGTGAGAAAGATCCCCCAGCGCGGTGGCTCTGCAGACGAGCATGGCAGCCATTATGTGCTCACTGAGCTTGCACACGCTTGCCCTCGGAGAGCAGAGGCTGCTATACCCAGGCAGGGAATATTGGTTATCCCTTATTCTGCTCAGAGAGCTCACTGGGATTTCTGCTGTCCCTTCAGGCTGCCCACCAGAGATGGCCAGGAGGGAACTCTGCATAGGATTTCCTTGGCAGAAAGCCCTGCTGACTGCAGCGCTTCAGGCTGAGCTGCGACGTGCAGTGCCACGCACTCGTGGAGCTTTTCTGCCCTGTGCCCTTTATTGCCCTGAAATGCACCACCTACCATCTGAAAATGGAACCACCAAGGAGGAGGTCAGGACTTCCTAATTCTGCAATTTCCCATAGCTGTCGCTATGTCTCACCCTGCAGCACTGGTGTTTTGGGAGAAGCCAAACTCAGAGCAGATCCCCAGCCAGTCATCTGATCCTGGGGAGCACCCTAGGATGAGGGGCATGCAAGTGTACCAAACCCCTTCAGGATGCTAAGCCCTGGTCAATCCACTCCTGACCTCGACCTCAGTCACTAAAGTGATTCAAAGCCTCCCAAATGCTTCTAAATCAATAAGAATAAGAAACTGGAGGGAAGACAGGGCAGGAGGAGTGGAGGGCTGACCTGATGTACAGCAAGCCCTTTCTTACAGATAGTTGGGGAGGAAGCCATTGGTATCCCTAGCTACCCCAAAAATGAGAGCTCACTGCCTTGGTCATGTCCCCAAAATGGGGACAACCTCCATTGCAGCCCCTTCGCAATCAGCCTGAGTACTGATTCCAAACGTGGATTCTTACTGTTTCATGAATTTCCCAGCTACGCTGGGATTCGGGATTAGAAGAGTTATGTGGGTTCCAAACAATTTTAGGCTCCTACTTCTCTGAGATTATTTTGGTGCAATTGCTATCAGGGCAACTATCTGGAGTAAAAACCAGGCTGGTCTGTGAAAGCAGTAGGAAAGCAGTGCCCTCTGTGCTAAAAGAGCTAGGACATAGAGTTTGCTTTGTTACACATGAAACAAACATGCTTATACTTCATTTGGGTCGCTGGAGTTCAGAAAGTGTAGGTAAACATAGTCTATATCCCACAGGGCCAAATAGGGTAGCTGGCCCCTGTGAGTCTGATTAAATTGCGTTAGCACAGCTATGCTGTGGCTCTCAATACCTCCAGAGAAGCTGCTACTGTTCCAGCTTGCTGCTTTACTCATAATCCACATCAAACATTGGGTGTTACAGTAGATATTGCACAGATTTGATTTTAGTCCCCTTTTTATGCAGCTGGGCAAAAAACAAATGCCAAGCCTTGCGAGTGGTGTTAGCTTTCAGAGGCTGCTATTAGAACATTAATAAGTTTATTATTGTTATTTCCTCCAGGTTGCAGGTACCCCAGTGATTTACAAGGAAACAAAGTGACTTGGCCCTCTTGTGAAATGCTTACAACAAAAGTTAGATTTAAGCACAGCACTGGGCTTATTTAACAAGCAAACAGTACCAGCAGGGTGTTCAGAAGGAGAAGGTTTATAGCAGCAGAGAATCATGGGACATTTACAGTTGTGTGTGTGTGCGTATTGTGTTAGTTTATGCTGGGTTTTGAAATGAAAACAGTGGAGGGGAAAAGCGTGCTAGATTTAGGGATGATGTCTGCAATAAGGGGGAGTGGAGGTCAGTGAGAAAGGGGAGGTTTGGAGAGGGGAGCTTGAAAGGGAGGCTGTGAAGGAGGAGTATGGAACTACCTGTGGCACAGTCACAGAAGGCGAATGGGGGAGCAGGTACTGCTGCTCAGGCATAATAACCTCTTTGAAGCTTGACTCCAAGCCGTGCTGCCGCACCAATATGTTTTCATCCATTGAGTACGCTACTTTATTACAGAGGAGTCTGTAGGTGTGAGCTATGTGCTAGGGCTAATCTCTGAAGCGTTTTCAGCTACACTACACATAACATTACTCTGGCGTCCTGGGGAGGAGGCTATTCATAATGGGATAAAATTTACTCACAATACTAGACTAGGGAATATTATTTCTAATGTGATCTGGTCCAGTTACACTCAGTTAGAAACTTGAAAGGCCGTTTAGGGCTTTGAATCATGTCCAAGCCAGGTACCGAGTCACCTTCCGTGGCGAGGCTTGCGCTACTTGGAGACATGCCCATCAGAGATTCTTACACCAAACCATGCCTCCCCACCTACCCTACACGTGAGGTAACATAGCCCAAGTTTCAGAACTGAAACTTCCCTGCTTTAAAGCCAGTAAATTAAAAACTTGTCTCCTAAAGACTGCCAAAATGCAAACTCCTTCCAGATTCGCCCACTTTCCCTTGGAAAAAATTACCAGTTCTCCACTGGAATCACTGGTCTGCAATTCCAGCCACTTCCTTGGTTTCTGATTGTCTCTATAGCTACAGAAGTCTGTGAAGCAACAACAAATGTCGTGCTGCACCTTAGATGTTAACCTCATTATCGTACCTTCGAACTGGAGTTGCCAGTCAGGAAATGTGCCAAGATCAAAGAACGGCAGCATTTCACTCTCACTGTGTGTATGTCTCTCCATGAGTAAATACCTTTTTATTTTCCCCATGCTACAGCCACTGCTGCAAGTTTTTCTCTCTTGAAGTTATTCAGAGTTTGTCAATGAAAATTTCTCAGGGGGATGCAGAGACTTTGACGAAACCACCTGAATTCCAAGTGAACAAGGTGAATATTCGAGCTATTGGCTTACTCACAGTTTCGGTGTATCTAACTCATGGTTCTGGTCTAAAAAACAGCCTTCAAAAACCACCTTTGTCCCACTCCAGCATAGAACAGGAAGCTTTATAATTTCAGAGCTTTGTGGGGCAGGAAAAGAGTTTTTCATGCTTTTCCAGCCCAGTTTCTGCATCTACCTCAGCTACCACACTTAACAGATGTTCGCAACTTCTCTTTGGGTCCTGCTGGGGCAGATGTGGCTGCTGAAAACACATCTGTTCCATGGGGACAGTTAAGGGGACTTGTCTTCAAAACTGATCTCTGTGATACTGTTGTGCACCAAGACCCTGTTCTCCTGGCCCTCTTGATCAGCACAGCCTTGGAAGGCTGTGGCCTTGGTTTTGCTAAGCCTTTGTTAGAGTCATGTCAACCTCAAACATGAAATTCGCTCTATGAGTTAATCTCTAGTCCAAACTGCTTCTCCTGGAGCCATTTTCAGTGAACACCAGAATGAGTTTGGGACAAATTAGAAACACAACTGTGCAGGTTTTCCTCTTGCTTCCTCTGTGACCTGAACTGACAAATGCGTTGTGCAAATGCTTCTTCAGGGCTGCCCTCTGCTCCTACTGAAGGGCTGCTCTTTTCCAGTGGTGCACTTCATGGTGCGCAGAGGTGATTAATACGTCAGAACAAGAGTGAATGACTTTGCCTAGCCACCAGGATCCTGTAACAACCCTGGAACTTGGAGATTCCCCTGTGGGGGGGAAGAAGAGAGAGCATTTCTTGACTAGCTGGAAGCCCTGTGTACAGAATACCTGTGGAGACTGGCAGGGAAAGCGAGTGAGCTGGGACTGGATGCCTTCCAAGCATCAGAGCAAAACGGAGTCTCTCAGTGGAGGATGCTAAATTTTGACAACGGGAAAGAAACAGATAGACAAAGGGTGAGTGGGAGGGGGAAGTCTTCCCCTGCTAATGCTGTCTGCTCATAGCGTTAAGCATTATTATGTATTTCCACATGCCACCCTCTGTACATAGAGTTTTACTGGCAGCTAAAAAGGCAGAATCTTTCCCCCAGGGTTACACACTACAAAGACCCCAGCCTGTGGGGCAGTAACGAGTGAGGATGCTCAGCTCTTTCAGAAGAGGCTCTCAGCAGCCTTTAGGCAGCAACTGAGAGTCCTGGATCCTGCTTCTGGTGAGGTCAGCGGGAAAACAGCAGGGATGAGATTAGGTCTGAGATGTGCAGGCTGGAATGAGGGAAGTGCCTGAGAAAGGTCACAAGCTGAGCTATGGCATGTTCATGTCTTGTTTGCTCCTGGCCTTGGCCGGGCATCTCTGAATCATTCCTCATCCTACAGATCTAATAGTAAACAAAGTTAATAGTCAAAAGGGGCAAAGCTCGCCAGCGGCGTAGGAGAAGTGGAAGTCGTTAATGCAGGAAGACTAGCTGCAGTAAATGAGTCCTGAGGGCAGGCATGAGGGAGGTGAATGAGGCTGTGTGGTGGAAAGAGGAGAGGGGACAGAAGGAGAGAAGGAGTGAAGTCATTGCTGCAGGAAGATGGAGGGGGGCCAGGCAGAGGGAGATGAGTGAGTAGGGTGGGATAGGAAGGAAGGGAGCAAGCTCCAACAGAGCCACGTGAGGCCTTGAAGATGAAATGAGGAACTGAACTTTGATGTAGAAAGAGACTGGAAGTCAGCACAGGGATTCAAGGAGAGAGAGTGACACAAGTGGAACAGCAGGTAAGGAAAAGATAATATAGCTGCTGCATGCTGGGTGTTTTAGTGTGAGTATTAAGCCTCCCCTATAGTCCTGCTGGGCTTCTCCAGCTCTGAGAATTGAGTGGGTTTGTGCTTTCATGGTCTGGTCTAAATAGCTTGGTAAAGCGTTGTCTCTACATTGCTCTTGCCTAATCAATCAGCTGCACATCAGGAGTGTTTATCTGTAAGGAGAGGCAGTCGACAGGAAAGAGCCGTCCAGGACCAGTGGGATGGGTGCCATCGCAGCAGCAGAACAGTACGACACAGAGGGCCTGAGGATCTCCCATTGCATCCCACGGGTTGTAGGATGCAGAGCATTTCTACAGAGAGGAGAGCAGTGGGATCATCTCCAACCTCAGGACCTCCACAAAAGGTGACCAAGGGGATAATCCCAGCAGCAGAGCATTTCCCACACTGCAAGTTCCCAAGGAGATCAATGCAGCTGTCTTTGCTGTTTATTGCAGCTTCCCTGGATCGTGTCCTACCAACAGTAGGTACTGAAGGACAGAACTAGATCATGACTGCTCCTCTCAGGACAAGTACCATCTCCCATCTCTGAAACTCTTGAGTAGATCCTATGTATGTTTTTAAACAGCTCATCTCTCACTCCTGGAGCAATTTTGTGCGTGTGAATTTCTTCTATTTTCTTACTTTCCATGGTCTTTCAGACTTCTCAGCTTCAGCTTCCTGATCTCTGGGAGTCTGTCCTAATGAGCCCAGCTTTTCCCTCCCTACCCAGTGCTGTCTTGCTTAATTTGCACCAATTCCTGTTGTCTCTTCATCTCAGGATTAAACTAAACCTTTGATTCCCTTCAATCATTCTCCCCACATGCTTTTTAGTGCTCATCTGCAGTTTGACTGGCTCCCTCCTTTCCTCTCTCAGGTCATTATGGCAATACCTGCAGTGCTGTGTTAATCTCCATTTCTGTCCAACACCGTCTGCTTTAAAAACCAAAATCAAACAAAATGCATCACCTCAAGATCTTCTTCAGGATACTTTGTCCGACCTCTGATTTTCCATAATTTGGGTTATAGTTTCAGAAACAACAGTATGACTCCCTCCTCCGTAGCCAGCAGGAGACTTAGGGAAGTTTATTATGGATAGGCTTGATCCTATTCCTTCTTTGTTTCTCAAGCTGCTATTAGCTGTTTCTCTGACACTGGTGCTCTTCCCAGCACACCCATGTTGTTGCCATCTCCTAGGCCTTTTGCAGACAAGTACAATATACTTTTTCCATCTTTCAATCACAGATTGCCCTGATTTATCTCACTTAGACATAACACCCCCCTTTCCTGAGCCTTTCTCATGCCTCTCCTCCTACTCTTTTTGCAGCCCTGGAAACATCTGACATAGTTCAGTCACTCAAAAAACCAACTACTTCTCTTGACCCTGGTACCTCTCATCATTTAGGTCTATCTCCTTACTCTGGCTTTTTACTTCACTCCTGTTCCCAGTAATTCCTTAGCTTCTGGTACTCTGCTCAGCTCTTTGAAAATAAGCCATTATCTGCTGTGTCCTCAGGCTCCTCCATTGACACCACCATTCCATTTAACAAGCACCCAGAGCCTCCTTATTCTTCATAGAGCACTTAAGAGAGTCACTCACTCCTATCTCTCCTACATGACTGTCCTTGTCTGTTTTTGCTGTAGGTTCATGCAGACCACAGTGCAGAAATCTAATGATCTCCTTTCTGATAATGACGCCTGGTCCCATTTCTTTTCTTTTACCTTGTGACAGCTTTGTGAAATGGTTGTCCACTCCATCTGCCTCCGCGTATTCACTGGGATAAGGGTACTCTGGTTCTTAGCAACTGCTCAGCTTTCAAGCTCGTCTTCGGACAGGGATGTCTCTTCTGTGCTAGGATCCCTTCTCCAGGGAGAGATGATCCTTTAAATCTTTTTCTAATAAAAATTATAATCACACTTAACATTCATGATGCTTTTCATCTGTAGAGCTCAAAGCATTTTGCAAAATCAGTTAGCATCGTTTTCTCCATTGTAAGATAGAAAAGCTGACTCACAGAGATATTAGGGCCAATATTTTCATGTGTTCATTCATTTTATGCATCTTCATTTCTGGGAACGCAGTCTGAAATAACTTAACCTAATTGCTTTGCCGTAGGACTTGAAAGGGAGCAGTAGGTCTTCAGCACCTTTGAACAATACAGAATAGAACAGTAGGTGCAAAATATCTCAGACGAAGCACTTAGAAAGAAGTACCTATGAAAATGTAGTTGTATACCATCTGATCAAGACCACACAGAGCTCAGTTACTTCTGGCATCAGAGCCAGAGACCTCCATTCATGAGGATACTGCTGCTTCAGGGTCTTCTTTTTGCCTGAAGTGCTGAAGAGATGTGACGGTGCAAAGCATCAGGGTATTTTAGAATTTTCAGAATAAGTCTTCTGTTCGTACTGTGGCATATCCATAATTCCTCAGTTATTTCTTTCTATGAGGAAGGGGGAAAGCAGCCCTGCCCTAGACGAACTAGCAGTCTAGCAGCCAGGTTTAGTATTGAAATTCTTTTTCTCATCCAGCATAGACTTCACCCTGGATTTCTTGTATTCTAGATGAGTTAATTCTTTGGCTCTTCTGATCGACTCTTTCTTTCCTTCTGCCTAGTCATGCCAGATCTAAGCAACCTTTTCCGCTGAGACTAGAAAGTACGCTCCTGCAGAGTGTCAGCTTCAACAAACCAACATTCACAAACAAATAATGTGTTTCAGTAAAAGGCTCCTCTGAGCTCTACCAGCCACTATAATGTCAACAGTACTCAAATGCACACATACCTTTTATAACTGCATTGGCTCTTCCCTGCTTACCTGCAGCCTCTCTTGCATAAGAAAGCTTCCCAGTTTGTGTCAGCTTTTCTCAGTTAACTCCTTCACAGGTAGAACAGTTTCTCTTAATCTAAAATGTTTCAAATAATCTATATTATTTTCCTGACCCTCTGTGAAGCCCTTTCTGCGAATGTTAAGGATAACCTGGGCATTTCTGTGAATTGCAAACCTGCTTTCCTTACTCTAACAGTAAATCTACCAGCCATAATGTCTACAGCATGGTCTGACCTTTGAAATGTTCTTACTCAGGGCTTTTCCAAATTTGTGTGTACAACTAAACACAACTGGTATTATGTCTTTGCCTTTTCATGTCAAACTCATGGTTTCCCATTTGTTTTGAGGCAAAAGATCAAATTCCTCTCCTTTATTTTCCAAGCTGATTTCCTCCAGTCTGTGCCTTTACTTGCATTTCTCTGCTAGTGCCTTCCACAGCTACAGTTGTTGACGTAAGTTTTTTTCCAATACTACTTCCTTGACCTGGACTAACATTTCCATCTCTCTGGTTTGGGGACTCTCACTCTATTTCCCCCTGTCTTGATTTCAATTGATCTCAGATTTCTTTTCAATTGTTTCAAATTTAATCTTGTATTTTTCCACTGTGAACCCAGGCCAGTCCCCATTCTTCTAACACACAGTACAAAGGTTACAAAAAATGGGATTGAAAAGCAATGTAAAAGCACAATTGCATGCATAAGCAAAAGAAAGCTGTTCCCTCTTTTGAAGAGTCTGGGATGTATCCACTCCCTCAGAGCTACTAACCCTTGCTCCCATCTGTATTTAAATAATTCTTGGAGGAAAACAATAACTTCCCTTAATTTGTTTGTTGATTGATGTTTTTTGACAACATCAGGGTAATTCAGCCTCTGATTTGTTTGCTAATCTATTTCTGCCAGCATTGCTTTAAGTATATGAGATGATACAAAATTCAGTTCTTTTCTGACTGGACGCATATACTAAATTGCTGTTCTCCTATGCCATCAACTGGAAATGGAAAATGTTTTAGTTTCCATTGCCCGCCCCCAAAAGAAAGAACATGTCAAAAATATGCCCAGGAAAACAGATGCTTTTGCAGCTCTCGTCATTGTGTTTGAATTCTAAGTTCCCCTCAGACAAAGATTTCCGGTAACAGTATGGTAGTGCCTGTAACTCATTAATAGTAGGGTCTCATCACAGGGCATACTTTTTGATTATAGATTCGACATTTGCTTTTTTACGAACATGCTCACTTAAATGTTGCTGTTTAAGTGAAAATCTGTGCCAGTAAATATGTTGCTGGAACAGTCACAGAAGGCAGACAAATGGAGTGGGAACACAATTGAAGCAAATTTGTTTAAAGTAAACTAAATGATGGCACACAAATATTTTATGTGTTATTTACTAAAACCTGTCTTCTCGCCCATCTGATAACCAACACATAGTTTTTGTGAAGTAAGATACAATATCCTGACAACAGGCCCATGAGAACATAACCTGTCCCTTCAGATGGTAGTTTACCAACAGTAGAAGATGTAGCATGCTGAGTTTTCATTAAAAGGGTAGTCTGAGAGGTTAGGCTAAAATCCAGGTCACGTGCACTTTTCACACCAAATGCACATATATGCTCAGTCAAGGTTTGACTGCAACCGCAGAATCCCTTCTTGATGAAATAAGTCATTTAACAAAGAAAATGTGACTGGAGAATCAATACTTAAGAGTAATGATAGGTAGAGGGTATGAATTGCTATCTTCTTCTGGTGAAAATACATCAGCGTTCTCAATTACTGGTCTTTTCAGCTATGTTTCTTTTCTTGGCCACTCCAGGACCGCTACTGTTGTAGTATAGGGTAGTCTTAGAGGTGCTATTAGGAACACCACATCGCTATCCTGTTTATTGGGCAGCAAGGGACAAGTGCAGGGGAGTCCAGCAATAGTTAAGATAGTTTAAGTTGTGTGAGTTATGTGCTGGCAGGACAGAGAAAATGACACATTACAGCAGCTCACACTGCCTCCAATTCACTCAGCTCAAGCTGTGAATGCAGCCAAACGTATACGATTTGCTGGCTTATTTACTAGTTATAAACGTCCATCCTCTCCATCCAAGCCAGTGAAACCACTCTCAGTAGCTTGCTGGATGAAAGGCCTTTGCTTCTGAGTTGAGAAGTCCTGAAATTAAATCCCACATGTTGTGTACAGTGAAATGGCTGCAGGGCAAAGTGATGCATCAGGTAAATAAAGTTGGTATTGGAAACTTAGATTGCAAGTATCTGATGAACTATTTAAAAGAGAGGGACAGACGTGACAGTGTCACCACATCTAACTCTGGATCAATCATGTTACTGCACACTGTTACATGCCCAACACATAGATTATAAACTGGCTATAAACCAGATAAGCAATGCTGGGAATCACACACATCTCAAAACCAACAAAACACCAAGTGCTCATCTACCATATGTAGTGCAGTGACACTCTGTGCCGTGGGGTGTATTAGTGAATACGAGCAAGCAAATGTGAGGCTGTTTGCAAAGTAATTTGACTGGGTTCCTCTGGCTGCACTGCATTAGGTTTGGAGTGCAGCATCTCAGTTCCTGGCTGGCCTGAGCAGTGAGCTCCAGAAAAGAGGGACTGAAAATAACTGATACATGGGAAATGCAAGGAATTACTGGCAGTGACAGTAAGGAGGAGTTGCCTGCAACCAAGGCAGCCACTGCTATGGGAGAAAGGTACAAAGCTCTCTACAACCCTGTGTCCAGTGTCTCTGGAGCACCAGTGTGTGGTATCACCCAGAGGTACAGCCTCTCCTGGGGGTCCAAAATTTGGGAAGGCTCCTCTAGCTGCAGGTTTGACTACCCTGACTGCATTAGATCCAGTGGGCCAGCCTAAAGCCTTTTGTGTGTGTTTATCTAATAGGTATCACAATAGGAGATACTGCTTTATGAAATACTTACTGTTTCTAATTGCAACCCTGGGTTTTCCAGAACTGTGGCATTGGCTGACAGACACTCACGTGGTCTCAGATTGCCTTTTACTGTGCTTCTCATGCTCTCATTTGTCCAATAGATCGTTGAACTATTGAGCAGCCCTGGCTGACACAGTTTTGCAGCTCTGCGACCTACAGCAGTAGATTCTCAGCATAGGAGGACTATGCTCCCTTGTCACATTTAGGGGGAGAAAAAAGCATTTTTTATATGAAACTGCTAAATGGCTTGGTGTCGCTGTTAAGACTCTCCATCCACTTCACACTCCATGATGGGGGTAATATACCCCCTGAGCTGTTGTACAATTTCCTGAATAAGGGGCCAAATAAGTGGGATTTCAGAGGAATATTTTTCTTCTTGTCCCTCCTGACAGGGCATTATACCTCAGTGCGGGAATCTGAATCCAGTAACATCCATTCTGACCAGAGACGACAACTCTGGTTTCATACACCCTCCCCTCATCCCAGGACCCTGAGGATGGCCTGGGTGGGTTATGATACAATGATTCCTCCAGCCTAACCCTTTGCCAACAGAAAGGAGTAAGTTCCTGTTACATGCACAGAAGCTGGTTAGCAGTGGATCACAAAGAGGAGGCCACTCATCCCCAGGACAGAGCGCAACCCTGTGTGCATCTGACTGCAGCGCCTAGAAATAGGGTGCAGGGAGACATCAGAGATGTTCCCATGAGTTTGCAATCTCCAGTATGCACATGCTGAGCTCCCAAGGAGCTTGAAACTGCAGATCACACTTTCCTACATCTACTCTCTGGCTACTATCTAGTTATTGTGATAAAGGAGATGAAGCACTGCTTTCTCTCTACTTGTGTGCACCACCTAGAAAGTCATACAAGGTTCTTCCATTGGCCTTCTTACAAGTATACGGCCCAAGCAGGGCTTATAGCTTATATTGAGATCTCATATGGCTATTTTCAGCTCTTGATCAGCACCTACTGAGGACTGGTAGAGTGAGGAGCTGTGATAAGTTGCAAAGGTGCAATGCACATAGAGCTTAGACCTAAGTATTAATTTTTAAAAAGCTATATGCCTCTGAAATTTTAGGGGTGGCTGTTCCTCAGTGATATACCACATTCATTTGAAGTTCTGCTGGAATATGATATCAAACCTGCCCCAGATGAATAAAACCCTGAGCAAACCTGGCCTCACAGCCGACCCTGCTTTGAGCAATAGCTTGGACTAGAGATTTTGTGAGGTCCCTCCTCACCTGAATGCTTCAGTTATTCTGTGATTCAGACTTAAATAACAGACACAACTGTCTCACCAACCTTTTCTTAACCAACACCCCCTGCCCAGTGATAGGAGGGTGTATATGAACAAACACAACTGGGGGGTGAAAGTCAGTGCTATGTCATCGCGAAGCCTGGCAAGCGAGTGCTAAAATACTTACACAGCATGATAATGGCCAGACTACAAATTCCTACAGAGCAGCTGCAAAATTTCATCCTACCGCAGGACCCAGCTGCTGAAGACTGTGTTACGTGTACAACTGGAAAGGTGAAAAGGAATCAGATTGAAAAGTACGTGCAGGGAAAAACAGATTTACCCAGACTGGAAACATACTGATAGACTTTCTGTTGATGAATGGCATGTTAAGGTAAAAAAAACCCTTCCATGTCAGTTTAAGTGTAGGAAAAGGATGAGTGCTACAGTGGATCCACCATTGGCTGGTCACAACGTTCTTCATAACTGATAAACCTCCGAGAAAATTTTGGGACGGAAGCCCAGACTTCACGTAAGGTTTATGATGCATTATTATTTCCAACTTACCAGTGAAACTGAATCAGAGAAAAAGGACTGAAAGTGAACTCTAACTCAGGCTAGGGATGTTTTATTTCACTTGGGGTGATCATGGGTCTCATCACATTTGAGAAGTTCTGTGTGCAGTTCAGGAAAATTGGCATCCTGAAATCCCAGTGAAGCAGCCTCAACACCCAAAAAGCAATGAACTTCTCCCAGTGTTGCTGCATTCTGGCGCAAAGCAAAAAATCAGCTTGTAGTTCACAAGAAATTACAGCAAGAATCCAAAAACCACCACTAAACCCCAGCTCCTTCCCTGCCCAGTCATAGGCATAAGGTTTCCTCAGAGGTACAACAGGTCATTTCTGGGCATGCACTTGCTGTAGAGGCTCAGGATTATTAGTTCTGTCCCTTCTCCAGTGGGGCTTGTACAAGTTCATTCCATTACTGCACTGATGAGACTGGTGCAGGCAACGAGGTCATGACTGCAGTTACCTTGGTCCTTCGAGGGTCTCTGGGGAATTGTAGCCCTTTTCTCTAGGAATGCAGCTGCACACTTTCAACCTGCATTTATCTTACAAAGCAATGTGTCTTGAAGTTCTGCACAACAGGGCTCTTCATAATGGACTTGACAAATCTGGGGCAGTGCATAGAAAATCTCCCTGCAAGGGAACAGGTTCAGGTGCACCGACACCGATTTTCACTCCTTAGCAGATGGAAGACTATTTAGAAGTGGAACACTGAAGATAGGATTATTGCCAAGACATGTACCCTGGGGTTGAAGGGAAGGGAGCTGCCAAACAAAGAGGTTATGATGGTGAGGAACACCCAGACCACCCCAACTCCATTGCATGAGGATTGAATGACCAATGACCTTGAGCAGATACTTCTTTTATGGGTACGGGACTTCAAAAAGAACTGTTGTCCCTGTGGAATGTGTCCAAGGGGAGATATGAGATGTGTCTGAAGAAAGGATCTAAGACGAAACAAGAAGTCTACAACCATTCAAGCAGATGGAAGGTGGTAGCACCGACTGGACTGACAGACTTGTTTGTATGTGTATGGTGAAGCCTGGAGATGAGCTGCCAGGGATGGCTGAGCACATTCTCTCCCTGATGACTTCTGGATGGGATCCTTAGACTGGGATCTCCCTGTGAACTCAGTGAAGCATACACCAGTTCCAGACTGTGCTTCCATGCTCAATAGCTCGTGGGAGAGGAGTACAGTAAACAGTCTTGTCACTCTGGACTTCAGAGGTTACTGTAGTAGGGGTCAGGCTCTTCACCCTTCTGCTGTTGTGAAGGAAATGCTCCAGGCAGGAATAGAGTCCCAGGGAGGGTCATTCGAAAAGAAGCTAAGATGGGTTTGCTTCAGCTTCTGATGAATGGCAAAAGGAGAGAGAGAAACAGGCTTTTCTTTCTGTTGTCTGGTCTTACCAGTAGCTATTGGACTCTGTAAGGCTGCTGAGGGATTGCTAACTCACTGTGTTAGAATCTGCTTGTTAATTCCCCACAGATGTAAGAGAGGAGTGAGGGCTCATTTGGGAAAAGGCAGAAAGAGAGGGAGTATGGAAAAGATCTTGGAAGGAAAGCCAAGGACAATCAGATATAGTCATGATGCTTTGGCTGGGATGTATATTGAATAAGACTTCTGAATTGCCCATAAAGTCCAGATCCTGGCAGAGGATGGATCTGGATGCTAACTCAGCATTTGTGTGCAATGGTGAGAATACCATGGGGTCGCAGTCCATTTTCCTCATTGAAATGATCAACTCAAGTGAATTAACTTGGTTTCTATCTCAGCCAAACTAAATCATTCTCCTTTGAAGTTCTCCTTCCTTGTTCATGCTATGTTTGTGCCATATATATAAAATCCAATGTGTCTCAAAAGCAGCTGTAGTAGAAACCATGGAAGGGACAGAGGCCTTTTATCCAACACAGAAAATTAATCCCATTTTTGAACACTGTAACAGCTCTCAGAGTAGAGAGACAGAAGAAGGTGGCACAGCTGGACTGCTGACTATACCTCTGCTTGCTGCCCTTGAAAGACTGATTCAGGGCACTTTGCTCACCCACACTATAATGCTTGGTGAGTTAGAGGAAGGTGGAAGGCGTAAAACCTTGTCCTGATATTACATGAGGACATCACGTAACTTAAACTGAGGGATCAGTTCAATACTGTAACTGTGAGCAAACAAAACTCTAGTGAAGAAAAATTGTTATAAGAAGGAGTGCAAAAGGGTTTAGGGACTGCTTTTTCTGTCATATCGCTCAGAGAGAAAATCTCAATGAAAGCCACTAGTATTAATGAAAGCCAATTGGAACTTCATAGGAATTCGTTTGCTATTTTGTCAGCATTGGTTGAAACACAGGGATTTAGGAAGATTTCCTTTGTAGAAGCACATATAGGAACAGTGTGATATCTCTTCTGAGCTGTGAGATGCACAAGTCTTTGAGAATTTGTATTACTCTCAGGATCTGGTTTGTATTCAGCTTTTCAGACTTTTATGGGAGACCAACAAACTCACTTTACTGGCATGCATGAACTGGCTGAGAGCACACAAGCTCAGACACAGATCTGTGATGTGAAGGAACCAGAAGGATGGAACAGAAATTCAGGTTGCCATCTCCATTAGTTCACCCCTTCTAAAAATCACACCATGAACTAAGGAGGTGAGAGCCAGGATGGATAAATAAATACCTTTTCTCAGTGGGGTAAGCTGCCGAGTTCAAAGGAATGGGCTTCAAGAAAGTCCTTCTCAAATCATTAAACAGGTGCTATCAAAGAAATGGCACATGAGAAAGTGGCCTCTGTTGCCCACTGTCATGATGGTCCAGGAACTCAGGTGGGAAGCAGAGGCAGTAAGTGGGGACCAGCATAGCATGTAGGGATGCCAGAGAAAGGCACATGCAAGCGATGAGATGTTTCCTAACTGCATTTGCTGGTGTTGAACTTGCCTCTGCTCAGAGCCATTTGTTACTCTTTCTCAGGAGCACAAAAACATTCCCTCCCATTTAAAAGGAAGGAGAAGGAAGAGCTCAGCTGCAGGGGAGAATGGTGAAATCAGAGAGTGAGGGAGGAAGCAGCAAAGCAAAGAGCAGGTAGAGTGCACGTCCGATGATGTCCATCTGTTCCTCATTAGCCAGATGTCCCCCACCCACCTCCTGAAGTGCCATTGACTGTATATTGTCAGGACAAGAAGGGGATAACAATGCCACCATGGTGCAGACATTCGTACACCAACAGGAGTCCTGCCATGCAGCCATCCCTCCCTCTGCTACCCTTCCAGATTGGATGCCAAGTCCCTTTTTTCCATAATCAGCTTTTAAACAGTTACATCCTCATAAAGCTTCTTGCATTATAATTGCCATGTGTTTCATCCTGTTCTGAAAATTGCAAGTTATTTCAGCTCAGTTTACCAGAATCAGGCCTTGCTTCCTGTAAGTGTGTCACCACTTCCTGCAGTCTTTAAATGAGAGAAGACTGAATCCTTGATTTTAAAAGTGATTTCTGCTTGCCAAACTTCATCATTTTAAGAGTCAGAGAGTCCTTGGATTCACATCTGTACCCAAAGAACAGCAACAGATTTATGGTCAATTCAACCTACTAAAGATTATTCAGAAATGCAAGAAGAGCCATAAATTACTTTACCTATGTTGTTAGCCAAGGATCATTTATAATAAGAACCATCGAGTCATCCTTATTCCAAGGGTGATGTGTGCATCCGTCTGTGTGTGGGCATGTCAGTGCAGGAAGGCTCTGTCTTGTACCCTAACCTGTATTCCCAGCCCATTCATGAGAAGCTTTCTCTTACCTCCATGTCCCTGATGAAACTGAAACACTATCTTTTCTACCCTCTAAATCATACTGCAGCATGGCTCGTAAATTATAGGGTGCAAATGGACCATCTGCTGAGCTGCAGCCATAGACAGCATGATGTTTCCACCTATTTTCTTTTATAACAACATGCAGGTTATAATATATTCTGGGACCCCGACTCATTACTGTGATGGACTTGGCAGTGCTAGGTTAATGGTTGGACTTGATCTTAAAGGTCTTTTCCAAACTAAGTTATTGTATGCTTCTATTATTCTATATAACAGCTAGAAGATAATCTGTGCCCTGATCTTGCCTTTTTCCTCCAAGTTCTTGTGCTGGGAACTTGAATGGGTGGAGGAGATCCAGGTGGGCAGGTTTCCTCCAGAACCTGCAGCTCTGAACACTTGCCACATGAGCAGCTGAAGGCCCCAGTTGCTTGTTCAGGTAAATACCTCTATGTCTTTCAGAGTCATTGTACTTACTAAGCCTACAATGCTACTAGAATAGCACTGAGCTCAAACACCTCTTCCCTGGGTGCCTGCTGTTGAACAGCTGGTCCTGAGCCTCATGTTGATGTGGGACCTTTGCATGAGTTGTGCGGTTTTCTTGATGTCACGGTGTTCTTACGTTGCTGTAACTAATAATGTAGCTTCAGCATGAGTGCCTACTCACTATTAGGCAGAAGAGTCCTTCATGCATCATTGACTGCAGTTGGTTCTTGAACCCTGGTGGGTGATGACTGAGATTGAACTCAGGGGTGATAGGATTACTGAGCCCTATGCACAACACAAAAAGCTGAACAAAGCCAGATAAGGATGGGAAAGATCAAAGAAAGACTTGGGGAATGAACAAAAGAGGAAACTTCAAGAGGCAGGAAAGAATGGGGGGCAGAGAGGGGAGTGAATGGTTTTTGACAGGAAAAAGTCTAATTCAGCAAGGAGAATAACCACATTCAGAAAAGACAAATTATGAGCTGGTAATTTGAAGGCAGGAGATCCCCCACTGAACCAAAGAGAGAGGGAGCAGTGGGTGGGGACATGTGTTTGTTGTTTTCTCATGATTTGTATTTTCTGACATAATGCATAGGTTCAGGCATTATGTGCAAAGTTCACCTCCACCACACATGTATTACATCTAGCAGTGCCTGATGAATCAGAGTGTAAGCCAAAAGACTCATGCCTCGTGATAGGATTCTGTGAAAGGCTGCACTTAAGCTACCTGGGGAAGTTGTGCAAACCTGCATGACAGACAACTGCAGCAGGAGGTCAGGTGCTCAGGAAGGGGTGGTCGATAGAGGCTCTATGCCCCTCAAGCATCCCTGCAGATGCTCAGTCAGGTGTAGTGCTTTTGTCTCTCTTTACGCTCCAGAAACTGAAAGCATATTGGAAGCTCAGCAGCTGGATCCTGTAGCAGCAATCTGATTAGTGTCCAACAAATGGCTCCTAGCCAGGTTTGTGACAACCTGATCAATCAAATTCAGAAAATCCCTTTTTAGCTCAACAGCTGACACCGGGAAAGATCTGGGAACATATTTGGGAATTGAAAGCACCTGATGAACATGAATGAGAAATAAAAAAAAAACCAACCCCATCACAGACAAGCAGGTGGAGAAGGAAATGAATGGGTGATGGTGAGATGATTCCTTGTGCTGGTGTGTGGAAGAAGGCAACCAATGTAAAGTGCCAAACTGTGCCTTTGCCTGCATCACGTAACACCCATGAGGCTGCACTGTGGTGGGAAGTTAATATGGGTGCTTTTCCATGTCGTGCTTTTGCAGTAGAAAAACACACCTGAACATTTCTCCAGGTGAGTTACAACTGACATGGAAAGCCTGAGGAGAAAGCTGGAATCCAGCATGACTTGGAAGTGCGTTAAACACCATCTGTGGCATATGTACACAGGAGCTCAGTATTGGATCCTTTGTACATCACAAAGGTTAGATTATATAATCTGTGTCACAGCCTCATACACATCGTATCTGAACACAAGAACCAGTGGATTATGCTCCCTTACAGTAGCAATGGACTGGACCCAGTAGAGCAACTTCAGGCCTTACTTCCCTGACACTGCCCAAGAACAGCATGGATTTTCTTTTTTTCCTTTTTTCCTTTGCTGTTTTCCTCTTCTTCCTCGAAGCATTCCAGAGTTGGTTTGTTTTTTTAGTAAAATCTTTTTAAGGTACCAAGTAAGTCTGCAATTGCAGCAAGAACAATACCCCAGTGTTCTCTCTTTCCCCTTTGGTTCTAACAACCTCTGAGTATCAAACAGGCTTTTCTTTGGAGAGAAAAAAAGATAATAATGAATGACTTAAAATAGCTCTGCTGAGGAAAATATGAGTTTGATTTCAATTGTAGTGGGAATAACTTTTTTCCTGGTTCACTCACTGACTCCAATAGAAGACCAGCATCAGCGGCTCCTGCAGAGACCTCCTATATTCAAAGAATCTGGGAGCTTGCAAGAAGTACTATAGAGCTTGAATTGGCTCTAATACATTACTGATTGCAATCCATGGTATTTCTGTGGTGATTTAGAGATCATCTATGTAAGATAGTCAGTGGAGCGAGGTAAACAGTGTTGGTGGAGTGATCTGGATATGGATTTCAGACATGGAGAAAAGTAAGTTCACTTCTACTGCAGTTTTTGTGTATACTTTGCTAACCATTTTATACGAATTTTTCCACATATACAATGAGCATGGGAGCATTTTCTTGTGCTCCAGGGACTCTGGGTGATGAAATGCATCAAAAAGTGAAAACCTATGCACTACCAGAATTACTTTTGTTGCTGTGAGCAGAGGACAGCAATGGCATGTGTAGAAATTAGAAGTTGAAACCTCACCAGCAGCATTGCTTTTGTTGATGAAAAATAGGACATCTCCTTCAGTAAATCATCTGTTAGTCTTTGTTTACCTGACCAGCAATGGCACTAGTGGGTTGGGAATGTCATCCTGATTGGTACCAGTAAAATTTCATACCACAATCTGCCACTCTCTATTCTGGAAGTGCCATTTGTGTCATGGAAAATGGATTTATTTTGAGAGGTTTAAAAATGTTATTGAGATTATTCCTGCGTTCCTTCTCTATAAAAGCAAACATCAGTTACTCTAACCACAGACCTCAAAGGAGGCCATAACAGTCTTTTAAAAAATCCTGGAATAGTCTGGAATGTCAACATTTTAAGCTCTTTCCATTAAGTTACTTCTGTAGGGAAGATGTGGATTCCCAGCTTTCCCAGTTGTATCTGAAACACAATGCATAGTGTGGGGGTTAAAGGTGGCTTTGTGTTGTGTTTGAATTTTTCTGACCATCAGACCAGAAAAGATTGGCTTAGTCTCTGATGCAAGTTAGAGAACCTCGAGGCTGTTGTAACATATACCTGGTCAAATCAGAACTCAAATCAAGGTGCCACAGAAGCAGGGTACTCCTGGAACATGTCTTGTTATTGTCCCTATTTGTCCTTCAGCAACATCCCATAATTGAGGGGAGGTGTATGCATTTCTTGGCTATAATTTGTCTGCAACAGGGAAGTTAAACCAGCAATGTACAACAATGTTAGCAGAGGTCAGGATCTATTTGGGACTTTATGGAGTCAGGCACCAATATAATTAACCAAAGTAGCACGATGTTTTATGCTCTGAAAAAAGAAGTCACTGCATCAAGTGCCTGCAGTGGGCCAGGGGCAGGTGTTGTTTTGGAGGGGACAAATCACTAAAGTCAAAGTGTTTAAATTAATAAACCAGGCAAATGGCAAATGGACATCTTCCAGAGAAGAGGTATTTCAGTCAAGAGAAGAAGCCTTAACCAGGTGCACTAGAAGGCTGCACAGCAAACTCTTCTCATCATTCCCCTGACATACTCCAGCACGGCTCCTCATGAGTTCAAGAGATGGCATCTGAGGAACCCGGCATGACCCCATGACCCAGCAAAAACCTGTATGACACAGCAATACCTGATATAACCAGTGCAAAGCCACCACGGTAACCTAGCATGACCCACAAGGTTGACCCTGTGGCAGCATTTGATTTATTACAAATGACTTGGATTTAATCACTCACCGGAGAATGCTGAATGACGCAGCACAGCATTGCTCGCCGTGGCTCTACTGAACTGGCACACACTGATTGGCTTTGGGAACACACCCATTGTGTGATTCATCCAATTAAAGAGTGGCCGCTCATCCCAATGCTAATGAATTACATCTCTATTTTATTTGTAGCACTTTCTAGCAACCCATTTAGGCATTTCTGCTGCTCTCATCACCTTAAGGTATGAGTACATTGTAATTGATGGACAGTTGAGATTAAAAGGAAAACCTCGTTCCTAATAGGATAGAGTTGAATAATTTGTACATTTATAATCACAATGCAAATGTTCAGTCATCTAATTAATTACTATACTGGCTTAGCACATATTGGATGTTGTCCCCCACACCAATAACATTACCATAGAACTGTTAAGGACTGTGTGTGTACTAAGAAAACAAGTGTTAAAACATTGTTGTAAAGCATGTAAACTAAATCTCAAATATGTTTGAAGATTTCCTGCAGGCCATGAGGAAGACACTGCGGTTCTTCTCCACTGGAAGGAGAAATAAAGATAGCTTCAAGGTGCATAGCAAACGGCCCACTAAGATCACTAACGTATTAGCATATGTCAGCCAGTGAACAGATGTAGGGCTCAGTCCTTAAATTCATTCTAGCTTTTTTCACCCCATTTAATAGCACAAAACTGCAAAAATTTTGCTTAAATTCCATCTGAAGACATTCTGTATGTAGGGGAAATCCCAGATGACACAAGTTCAAAGATGTGAATATGATGGTAGTTTAAGACTCTTTTGTCCTCTGTCATTTTGGACTGAGTATAATCCAGTCATGCTGGAAGAGCTAGTCCACATGTGAAGGACAGCAAGTAGGGTCTGCATGAACTAAACTTGTTCAATAGGATTGCTTCAATCCTCATAATAAACTTATTTTTTCTATTAGAGCCTCAGTTTCCCTTAGTCTTTTTGCATGTCCTTTGGTCTAACACCCATGAGGTCCCAGCTCACTTCCTTCCCTGCATGAAAATTAAACCTCCCTTTAGCTGTAGTCTCTACCCTGATTCCCTATACATTTTGCTGCTGTACAATAAAAAAACACATTCTCCCTCTTTTGCTCTCACCATCCTACTAATCTAATGCCCTGGTATTATTCTCGTAACAGCATGCAGAGATGCGAACTGATCTGCCTCCCATCTTGTCATCTTCTCTTACATATCCGACCCAGTTCTCAGGGTCTGATTTTGTACAACTATGAACATTTATTCTTGAAAATTGATCACTGGCCCAGAGGCTAAATGTTTGTTATCTGGAAAGAAAAAAAAAAGACGACATTGCAATTATTCTTATTTTAGGTCCTGAAAAAGGCAGGGAGTCCAACGGCATTAGCAGTGAAAGGAGCAAAGGTGGCTTAAGAGGGTCTTGGCAGGTTCATGAAGTCACAGCATTTGAAAACAAAAGTCCACATTTGATCACCTATCAAGAATTTTATCAATAGCACAGTGATTAAAAACAAAGCTCTTCTACTTCATTAAACACATTCAGTGCCGTTTGCTCTACATTCCAAATGGCTGAACTGATGTTCCAGTGCAGCCTATTTTTAGTATTTCTGATTAGTTCATTATTTGGGAAAAGCTACTGACTGTGTATCTGTTGCAGAGATCTAATTCTTCACTGGGTTCCAAAGAAGAGCAGGGCTACATGTAGGTCTGAAGATGTGGGTTTGGATGTGGGTTCAACCTCTGTCCCTGCTGTGGTGCAGCTCAGTGAAGTGATGGCCATGAAGCCTTCATCTCCTTGAGTTCTTTTCATTTGTTTTTATTGTGGGGAAGAAGCCATATAGCGTATTACACCTTTTTCTGAGTAAACTAAGATCAAGAATGACAGAAAACTAGCAGTCTCAGTGAGAATTAAACAAGATACTCAAAATAAGTGATCTCTTGGGTGTCTGAGTAAATTGCCACCTCCAGACCAGATTTTATTTATTTTAAGAACAAACTATTTTTTTTTTTTTGCTGGTAAATCCTGCAGTTTTGTCATGAATCCAACGAATTTTCACTGGTAAGTGACAACCCTAGAAAAGGAAGTGGCCGTGTATGCTCAGGGCAGATATCACATGGGCAAAAGCATTCCAGCATTGCCTCTTCAGCGTGCTTCAGCCCTCATGTGAAAGGACAGGGTCTGCAGGTCACAGGGAGATTTGTTTCTGTCTCCTTCAGCCCTGGTTGCTAAAACTGCAAAGGACAAATCCAGCTGTGATGGCATCTCCGGGCTCCAGATTCTCAAGCACTTGGAGACATGTTTGGAACCAAGCTTCCTTTCAGAACCCCAAATAATACAGTACCCATCCCACAAGAACAGACTGAGGTGTGATCATTCTTTCCTTTCAGACCACCTGTGGTCACCAAACACGGGGAAGAACCCCTCCAACCACACAGGCATGCTCATATGGGAATACAGGAATTAGATTTGGATTGAGAGCTGAGAGAGGCTTCATGGCACAATGTAATGTGACCTTGCATGGGTCTTGGAAGCAGCACACCTGACTAAGTGCTGCATCCTGACAGCTCCCAGACACACTGCTAATTTGCCTGTGCAGAGCACCATGCTTGAGTAGCCATTAGGGCTTGAAATATTTAAGCTAGCTTGCTAGAGATATTTGGGTATCTCCTTCTGGCACTGCCTGGTGCTGGGCATATGTGCCCTGTTCTGCATTCTGCTCTGCCTGGAGAGGGAGACAAAGTCAGTTCCAGGTGTAATACACTCTTACTGATGTCAAAAGCAACAATGCAGAAACAAGTTCTACACGTTTGCTGTCTTCTGCTTTGCTGCCCTTCATATGTCATTTGTCATCTTAGGTTGTCACTTCTTTGATGTGGGGACAACAGCTTTTGTGTATGCATGACGTCTAGCATAAAGGTGTTTCCACCCTTCGTGAAGCATTTTGGTGCAGTCGTAATGGCACCATAGCAATAAAAGGTGAAATACTCATAAACCCTCTGCCAAAGAGAAGCAGCCGAATAGGAGCATTAAGTTTTGGTTCCGCTGATCATCTGGCCAAACCATGGGTTCTTTACTATGAAAGCTGTACTCCAGGCCTCCAGAAGAAGGACAGATGCGTGTGTTTACAACCTGTGAGACCAGTAGAGAGCCTCACTGTAGGAGGTAGTCATGTCTGCCTTGACTTCCTTGTATAGATAAATTTCTCGGTATCACCAAGCTGGGACAAAAAAATTATACTCAGACTCTTTTGATTCTTCATTTTCCCAGCTTTCCTTTGTTTTGGGTCTTCTCTTGCCTTGTGTTTCCTTCTGGCCAGCTGTGCTTCCCAGCTGCCACAGACACTTCCAGCCCCAAACATCCCTCCGTTTCCAGCATGCAGAGATGCTTTCCTCCACAGCTGAGTCAGTATACATCCATAAACAACCCATCCCTTCGGTTTCTGCAGAAAAGTTATAAATTCTCCTTGGCCCTGGTGCCTGTACATCCCCACAGTGCTCTTTCTCACAGTCTTGCTTTGCTCTGAATGCTTTCCCCCTCGCTGTTCCTGCAAATGTGAGCCAAGCTGTAATGATGCAGCACACAGAAAAACACCTTTCTCCTGTGATCTTAGACAGCCTGTGGAATTAATTCCTGGAAAGCCGTTCTTGGCCTTTCTCAGTTACGCTTTCCTGTGAACACACGGACAAAGCGATGACTGAAGAGGGGAAGAGTGGAGCGATGATTGGGGAAAAGTGGTGCAATGATTAGGAGTCATCAGAAATTTAGGAAAATGGTCAGTCCATGCTTTTCCTGCGTGCTGCGCTGCTGTTTGCATTGCAGTTCACTTGGCAGGGTAGACATATTAGTTTCTCTGTTGCTCCCTTTACCAACAGCAAAACAGCTGCACTGCTCTACTCTTAATTGTTATTTCCTTCAAGACTGTTGAGTACAGCTGCAATGGAGGTGTCTCAGCTAGAAGACGTGGTGCAGTGTTCAGCTCCAATTAATCCCCAATACCAAGCCTGATGCCAGCTTCTCTGGTTACCCCAAACCCTTCCATTTTCATGATAGATCCTGTCATCCTCCCTGGTTTCCTCCCACACCTCCTATTGAACTTTCTTATGAATGTTCTCTTCCTTGAAAGGAACACATGGCTCCCACTTTTGGATGCACAAATGGAGCAGGAGAGATTTAAGAAACTCCATGACTGGCATACTTAGGGGTCTAGCCCACTGTGCAATCCCTTCCAGCCTGGAAGATAGGAAGCTCTGGTTATTTCTTGAGGGAGCAGCAGCAAGTCTCCACTTCTGTTATTTTACAGGTCAACTTCCAATTTCTTTTTTCTGCTGCATACACTGAGTTGGTAGGGCTCCAGGCAGGCAAATTATCTGAGGAATATCTGGGACAGAGACTTCTACACCAAACTGTAGCACCCCACCCCCCCGACATCCCAAAAGCACGCACTGCAATGCTGCTCAGAAGCAAGCTGGAGAAGATAAGAGCCTGGAGATAGATATTACCGGACCTTTCCTCTCTCCCAGCTGCATTTCCACAGTGCATTGGAGATCTGTGTTTCTCAGTTGTTTCTGCTGGACACCAGCCTCTCTTGCTGTTCCCAAAATACTCTAAACCAGCTCTTCAGCCTGCCTACAATGTTCCCACTGTCTGTAGGCAAGTATGAACCCCCAAACACAGGGAAACCATCCATCCTGTTGTCGTTGTCATTCAGTAAAACTTCATAGTTGCTTCAGCTTATTCCCTGTACTTTATTTCAACTCTCAAGCACCATTCCTTAGTCTCTGAATATTTGATTTCTGTCTCCTTCCCCAACCTTCATGCAGGATGACATTCTTTTCTACTCTAGTCCTTTCAGGCGTTACTGATCTTGAAGCTCCTCAATTACAACCACTTTTCTTCTGATGGTGACTCCTTAAGAGACAACGGCAGCTGCCTATAAAGGGCCTCTGCCATCTGTTTCCTCTGCCACTTCTTTGAGACAGCTCTAGCTATGTACAGAGAAATATTTATCACAGTTCATTCACTCCCTCACTTAAAAATAAGCAAGAGAAAAATGTCTCCTTTCATGATTCTGCCACTGCCCTTCAAAAACCCGTGACCCTCAGCCTAAGGAAAACAGCAATGCTTGACTCTAAAAGGAAGCAGCAGAAACTCTTAATGATTGATCCCTTGAGACCCTGTACTCTGAAGGCAATTCTGGGGGGCATCTGCATTAGGAAATGACTCCTTATGGGTGGCTGAAAGGCAAAAGTCAGAGCCAGGACACTTCATTTCAACCACCAAGCTTTCATACCAATCGTATCTGAAAGTAGATGCGCATGTGCATGCGTGCACATATGCACATGAGAACACACTTAGTTGTCAGTCCTTTTCCACAACCTCTCCATAGAGGCTGAATGGCCTGGGATTAAGGAGAATGGTTCCTACCCAGGAGGACTACAGTTTAGAAATGTGAAGGGAAGGGAAAAATGTTATCATGGGTGAGAGCTGGGGGAGAAAATGGCAGACATGAGAAATAACATGGAGAAAAAGAGAAGAAAAGAAGAAACAATGAATTCTGAAGGGGAATCACAGAGAGAATGAAGAAAAACTGAAACCAAGAAAGAAAAAAGCCACCAAACCTAAGAAATAAAAGTATTAGACAACATCTTCAGAAGGAAATACAACTCCAGGAACAGGGTCTCAGAAATTTACTGGTTACAATGGACAGGTCACAATTAGATTGCAGGAGTCAACAAACAGGTTTGGATCAAAAGTAGTTTGATTGGCAGTGGCTGGTCTATGGAACTGAATGAACATGACTGTATTCAGGGACACATTCAGTGTTCAAACGTGATCCATTGCACTGCAGCTACACTGCTGGTATAAACAAGAGCTGAAGAAACAGAGAAATTCCCTGAGCAACTGCAAATTTAAGAATGAAATGCAGTTATGAAGCAGTGGGTGGAGAAAAATAAAACAGGCACTAAAAAAAAAATATGTTCAGGGGGAGAATGAAAACTGAGAAATAGGAAGAGAAAAATCAGAAAGGAATAGAAAATCCAGGGGACGGAGGTGGATAGTGTTGTTCTTTATTTGACAGAATGTATACTTTATACAACAAGCTAAATCAGAAATTTATAGTTGTTTGCTCCTAGCAAAAACACACATCAGAAAGATTCCTACCCATGGATAGGGTGGCGTTGCATCCTCAGGTTTTTGTATACCTTCATTTTCTGGTTTTCACAGCTAGCAGGTAAGACTATTTGCTCTGGGGGAAGAGGAAGGGCAGGATAAAGTCCACATACTTCTCTGGGGAGTTATAGATTTGATAGGAAGCTAGTATAAAAACTTCAGCAGCCTGTGCCATAGAACAGCAGTGGATTTCAGCTATCCTGCAGGGCTTGGGATGAAAACTCTGACTGTGTAGTTTGGAATTTTGTGGGAGAGCTTTTCTGTAACACAAAGAGGATAAAGGGGGCTGGGAGACAGGAAGCTGTCGGTAAATAAAAGAGAGTCAATGAAAGATAGAAACGCAGAAAGACAAAAACGAGAAGGTGAACGCCAGGGGATACATGGTCACCTCTGCTGTGTTACATGCTCATAAATCCAAGGGGAGGAGTCCGTAAGAGGATTTTTGCCCCACAGGGAGGGCAGCCAGGTTGAATTTTTCTAATGAAGGTGAAAGATGATGGCAATGGAAATAATAGTTAAAAAAGGAACTATGGGACTGGGTGGGCGGCTGGCATAAACAAGTGCAGAATCTCATTACCTTTGAGGCTGTTGCACCCATTCGCACTGGAACTGAATTTAGCCCCTGGTTTGTTGGGTATAGCACTGGCAACGCGGGGACATGCAGTGACCTTGGGGACATGGTGTTTAAAGCATGCACAGACCATCCTCAGCCTCATTCTCCCCTTGCCTGCATGGACAGCATATGTATTGTGGCTCCACCCGAATCAGTGAGGTTGCATCAGTGTAGATGAGGGGAGAATAGGGCCTTCACATCTCTTGTGCATAGAAACACTACGGTATTGTACGTCATCAGATGCCAGTTCAGTAATCATTTACACAGATACAAGAGAAAAGAGACAACCTCGTTTCTAATTTAGTCATGATAGCATCAAAGAGACCCAAAGCCTATTGCTTTCTGGGAAGCAGGGACTTCAACAATAATAATTCTTCGCACATATATAGCACCTTCATTGCTAACTACTTGCTTTATACCCTGGGGTGTGAAGAAAAAGGACTCCACTTAATTCCATATGCTCTTAATTGCTCTCTATCCCAGATCCTTCCTAGAAAAATATGATAGAAATACCTAAACTCACTGTTAATTTGTCAAATTAGGGCAGTCATTAACACCAGCAGAAACGCAGGCCTAGTTTGCATCTTATATTGCAACTGCATACCATAGCATCTAGAAACAAAAGAAATGCCAGACTAAGTAAATCTGAGCTCTGTTTAATCCCTGACAAATGATTCAGGGAAGAGGCAAGAACCACATGGCACTCGGATAGGGGATAGACTGCCCTTGTGAAATGTTATCCTAGTTTTTATGGCGACTGCCTTAATTGCTGAATTACGAAATACCCAAAATACTGTTCACATCCATTAGAGGGACGCTTAAGTTTTGTGAACTCGGTTGTAAATGCCCACTTGCTTGCTAAATGTTGCTAAAATTTTGGCCACGGGAGCTCTGGTGGCAATGAGCTCCACAGCCCTGATAGACATCAGATGAGAACGCTTTAACTGGGTCTCCGGTGACTCACATCAGGTCCTCTTGTCTGTGTGTTACAAAATGGGGAAATCAAGAGCTACTGATCCATCTTCTCTAGCCCATTCATTATTCAATACAATCCAATTGCTTCCCCTCTCATTCACCTCATTTTCCAGGCAAACACATCCAATCTTGCAGGGCTGCCCTGACACTCGCGGTCTTTCCTCCTCCTTGTCCCTGTCCCCGTCCCCCTTTTATGAACCCTCTTCTGACTTTACAACCCTCTTCCTTGGATGGCCCTTGCTCCCGCACTCTCTGTTATCCATCCTGCTCTACTCCTTATGCCTGGGAACTTGCTAGTGGTGAGTTTTCTGTCTGCAGCCATGGGCTGCACTGGGCCACTAACAGCAGTATGTCTGTTTCAGGCATTCAGTGAGCTGCCATGGTTCATGTAGAGCCCTCCATGGGCCACAGTCCCCTTTTCCCACCAGCCAGCATCACCCCCTGGCCTGACTCACTGCGGTTCATTCAGCTGATCATCAAGATCCATTGAGCCTGGAGACCCCAGCCCCTTCCCCTCACCCCTTGGGCATCCCTGAGGAAATCATCCCCCAGTAAGCGGCTTGAAAAGGATGACTGCTTGCTGAGACACTTCTTCCTGACAACCAGAGATCCTCCGCTGTAGTGCACAACAACTGCCCCGGGGTTATGGCTACAGAGACCCTGATTTTCCATTTGGATCCTGGAGTGATCCATGGTTGAGTGTTTCTGGGGAGGATATTTAGGACTGCTATGAGCTCCTTCCAGCCCAGTTGCTGGCTGCATGCAGATGAGCCAGCTCATCAGCTGAGCTGCCAGTGAGCCCTCCGGCCACTGGAGGTTGGAGGCAGCAAAATGGAGTGATGTTGGTTTGACCACAGGCAATGAGCAATGAGGGGACCAGAAGGAGGGGCTTGGGTTTCACCCCCCTCAGAGGTAGCCAGGCTGCCCTGGGGACAAGAGAAGACAGCAACAGCAACTGGTGTTATACACTGCTTCGAGGAAGGGGAATAGCGGCCAGAGAAAGGAGGAAGGGGAGAGATGGAGAGGGGTCAGAAAAAAGCTGCTTTAGAGTGTAGAGGGAGCAGAGCTCCAAAAGAATGGGGTCCTTCAGGTGGGGACAATGAGGGCAGGGGAAATAACAGCAAAGAGGAAAGAGGACAGAGAGAGATGAGATGGCAGGAGCAGAGGGGACAGAGGAGAGCAAGGACAAGATAATATAACAGAGGAAAAAGCAAGGGGGATGGGCCTCAGCAAACTTGGAGAGAAACAGGGCGAAATAATGAAGGCGAAGCTGCTTTTGAGAGAAAGCACAGAAGAGACGTGAAGATGAAAGAGAAAAATAAAGAGGAAAAACAGGGGAGTGAAACGAGAGCAAATTAAAATGGAGATGGATAGAATGAGTCAAAGATGGAGGGCGAGAATAAAGCTGGGGTCATAAAGGCAACGGAGAAATAACTTTTAAGTGTATTGTATTTACAATACGTTCTACGTATGCCTGACCTGTTCTGTGCTCTGTGCTTCCCGTGCTGGGTAGCTGTTGCCCTGGGATGGGGGCTGCAGGGGGAGGAGACGGAACAAGGGCCCTGCTGCTAACCCATTCCCCCAGCAGAAGCCCCCTTCCATCCCCGAGAGCCCCCTGCAAGGGGGAAGGTTTTGTGCCCGTGAAAGGCAGCAGCACATCCCTTGACAACGAGTGCAATATGGAAGGGAGAAGCAGCGCAGAATGGAGCAGTGAGGGCTCCCCCCTGGGATAAACCGGGTATGCTTGATTGGGAATCTGCTCTTCAAACAGGGGCAGGGGGCAGAGCCATCTGAGAGCCTGAAATGTTCCCTGCTCCCCCCGGCAACCTCCTCATCCTGCTTTTAAATGAAATCAATATGGAGATTCTGCTGCCAAGCCTCAGCAGTCCTCCTCCCCCAAAACTCTTGCTTAGATTGTACCAAACCGCAGCAAAGTGAGATGGGGGCTCAAGAGGCTGCATGGGAAGAAGAACGGGTTAAAAAGGAAACACTAGATAGGAATAGCTCCTGGTCTCCCTGGCAAAGAGACATTTGTTCTATCTCTGTGTAATTTCTTTATACATTACTGCTGCCACACTGCATCTCCACGTCCCTCCCACTGCATTTTGCTCTCACTCTCTTCAGCAAGGCAATTTCTGGTGCATTTCAGGACAATATTAACCCATTCCTCTTTCTCTGTTGGTAGGAAAGTTCGTCATTTAAAAGCAATTTAAAAGTCAGTTCCAGTGACTCAACGGTGAGGAACAGCATTTCCTTGTTTAAAATCTTATGAAGGAACTGAGCTTGCAGGTCTCAGCCCCTCTCATCCCTGCCTTCTCTGTACAGTCAGGTGTGAATTTAAGCTGAGAGGAGAATCAAACCCAACCGTGTCTGGGATCCTGAGTAATTCTCCCCACCATCTGCCACCCCACTTTTTAAAATCCTTTGCCTTCCTCTTCACTCAAGGCCTGTCCGGCTCTGCATCCTCCTCCTTTCTGGCAGATGCAATGCCAGCAGCAATCAGCTCTGTGCTGGGCCATTGCCTCCTGCTGAATCTCAGGGCTGTGCTAGGCTGCTCCTGCTCCTGAACCACGAAGACATGGAGACCCTGACTTAATAATCTACTGCTCTGTTCACTGTGTGTTCAGAAAGGCCCCTGGATGAGAACAGCAAAAGTCAGGGGAAAGGATCCAGGATGATTTGTGGATCCTTGGAAGTAGGATGGCAGGGAATTCTGCAACGCAAAACAAGGGATGCTGACGGGAGAGAAGAGAAAAGAAAAGAAGTTGGGAAAGGTAAGAGGGAATATAAGGAAAAAAACCACTCATAAGATGGGTGTGAAAGAAAAAAGGTGGCCCAGGAGTGAACATCTGTGAGAGAAGGCAGCATGAGGAAGAGACACAGCACCAAAATTGTCTGGCAGAAGCTTGTCCACTGCCTGTGCTCTGCCTCGCTGTGCTGTCAGCTCTTCATTTTTGCAAACACTGAAACTGCACTTAACTCTTCTGTGCTGTTCAGATATAACAAGCTGGAAAGGGAACAGATCAGCTCATTAATTTTCCTTGGGAAGGGTCTCTAGGCAGGAATTATTTTCTCCACCAACATCTATTCAATTACTTGCCTTCACACCAGTCAGATCTACAGGGATGTCTAACCTCATGCACATCACTCATGCCTGCCTGCCCTGGACTCTTCTCTCCCTCCTTCTCAGTATAAAAGCCTCCCAGACCTATCCCTTTCCTAGTAATAATGACAACATGACAAAACCAATAACCTGCAGATATAAAATACATTTCATTTGCTTGCTTCGTAAGACCCTGATAAGGCATCGTCGCTCACTTTTTTGAGATCCTATAGGAGATCTACAGCAGCTAATGAAAGAATTAGACAAAGCATCACTCATAATAAAAAGCGGTTTTAAAGCACTTGGTGCCAAGAAGGATTTAGGCTGGAAGATCTGCAGCCATTTCAAAGTTGTAAGGGGTGCAGTATCCATGTCTGGCACGAGCTTGCAGATCTCAATTGCCTGGTTCACGTGTGTGTTTTGTGCCTATGCACTTAAAGGGCTGATAAAAGCCATTTTTCTTGCAGGGCAAATATTTTTTAATGGCCCTGGGACTCATTTGGGCAACCCCAAAACCTGAGAAAGGAAGATGAGGAAAAAAATCAGAAGTGGGACCTGTAGTAATGTGAACCAACGCCACCACTCTGCTTTAGCCCCACCGCAGAGCAGGCGCTCACTATAGGACACAAGAAAGGGGGTGAAAGAAATACCTATCAAGTAGGAAGATCCCAAATGACATTCTTCTTTGGAACAATACCAAGATCTGCGAATGCTGACTGAAAGTCCACTGTGGGGAACAGAATGGCTGAAGAGAGGAGGACCCAGAAACTGAAAGCCTGGGGACCAAATTCTCTTAAGAGGAACTTGCAGTTCTGCCTGCAGCATATGTGCATGCACAGCCTGGACTGAGGCTCCATGTCTGGTTTTGCTACTGGGTATCATGGCCAAAAGGAAAAAAGACAGTTTAGCACAGTATTTTCAACACAAGGAGTCCACCATCTCTGACATCCTACAGTCTTGACTAATGCCAGCATTCCCCTCCATCCCCAGAAATCAAGACGGCCTTATCAAAGGTTTCCTACCAGTTGCAGGAAGAAGTTTGGGCTCCTTTGATTGTTTCCTTGTTACAAAGCCTCCTGCCCTCCTCTTCACCACCTCCCCTCACCCGATAAACCTGTCGCTGCCCCAGGTAGCAGAAGTGTGTCTGTCCCACAGCCTTTGTGCCATACTGTGGCCATGGTGTGAGCACCCTTTTTACAGCCTGCTGGGACCAAGCCCTTCCCTCCACAAATCTGCCCACCCTCTGAATCATGGGGGAAAGGATCCTTTGCTGCTCCCTTCTCCCTCCTGCTCACCAGCCACAGCTTTCACCAGGGAGAGTGAGTCAATCAGGGACACCTTTCTGATTCCTCCTGCTGAGAAAGACAATAACCCCCTTTAAGGTTAAGACATGACACTAAGAGGTCTGCCATCCAGGGGCTGGTGAAGGTATGTCTGTGCTGTCCTGTGAGCAAGGCAGTGCCAGTCAGCAGCCCATGCAGGCTGTGGGGCTGTGGGAATCCAGGCAGAGGCATCCTGGCAGCAATGGTGGCAGACCTGTGCCGTGCCACCCCAGGAAGCGAACCCATGCCCAGAGGCTGTTCAGAATGTGGCCGTAGGGCTGGTTTTGCTTTCTGCTGACATGTTCTTGCTACCGAGCCTTTATCCAAGTTTTGGTGCAACCTGTGCCCTCAGGCTAGGGACTTGGAGCTGGGCTCGGGTCCTGTGTGGTGCATTGTACCCTCCTACACCACTTGCTGCTTCAGCCCAGCACCCGGGGGCTGGGGGAAAGGGCCAGCCCAACCCTCACATGTCTGGGGCAAGAGGAAACACCCTGCCAGGGTCATGCACCTTGTGCTCAGGCTGCATTTCACCCCCTTGTGCAGGGCTGCAGTTTGAGCCTGCTGGAGAGCATCAACAGGGAGGACAGAGGGCCTGGGCTAGGGGCACTTTGAGGCTTTTAATTGGAAGCATCCTGGCACATTCCTTTGCCATGCAAGCCACTTCTCCATAGTGCCTGTGGGGTCCTGTCAGATGTAAAGTAGCAGGAACCCTGAACTCCTCCAATCTGACAAACCTCACCCGCCCCTTCCTCCTCCCCCTTGGACCTCGTCCCTCTGGGTACAGCTCTGTGGGCAGATAGACATGATCTGAATTCACTGCCTCTCCTGGTCAGGGTCCTCATACGTTCTCTCTCCATCCCAAGCCTCCCTCCGCCCTCCAACCTGGGGACATGGCTCAGGAAGGGAGTCCTTTCCCGCAGCCTCCCTTCCCCACATGGCTTTGCATTTAGGCTTCCTTTATTTATTTATTTTTTCTCTTCCCTCTCTCATTAATTTTTAATTAAGGAGATGTCTCCTTCCCTGGTTCTAATGAATAGCTATTTGAAAAGCTTTTCATTTTTCATTTCTATATACCTCTATCTATTTGGAGGAAGTGTGTGCGTGTGTGCGAGCGCGTGTGTTTAAAACGTCCCCCATTAATTTACTGCTATTGATTTTCTGGCGTGGAGACAGCATATAGTATTCAGCATAGAGCTCCTCTGCAGGATATGTTAAAAGGCAGCAGTTTGGGTTGACAAAGGGCACTAAATGCAGTATGCGTCAAATAGACCATCGCTCAATGAAGTCACTTAGCTATTCAAAACATGTCCAGCCATCACTCAAACGTTTGCACCAAGAACGGGGGGGGAAATTCGCGCTTCTTCCCGGACACAACCATTTCCAAACAGCAGCTTTAGCTTGCTTTGGTAAGAGACGTCAGGACATGCATAGTTTATCCCCCCCCTCTACTGCCTTCCCATCTCCCAGTGCCGGTCTGAGAGAATCAGTCCTGCGGTACCCGCTCCCTGTTGTTCTCCCGACGGGGAGCTCCAGGCACACCCAGCTCTGGTGGACACCATCAGATCCAAGCGTTATCCCTGGATGCCCACAAACACCCGGGAGCCCACCCTTCAGCTGGGAGCTAATTCATAAACAGGGCTTTTACAATGGGCTGTAATTGTGCGCTCCTGTGCTCTCGCTTCTCTCCTCTTCGCTACATGTGTAACATAAGCCACGCATTTACATCGGTTGCCCCTCTCACTCCAGCACAGGCTGAAGACCACCTCCCCAGCCCACACACACGCCAATAGCAGTACTGAGCAACACATATTCAACAGCAAATCACTGGCCCCCTCCTTTCTTTCCCTCTCCCTTAGGAACGTCTGATTTGAGAAGTTGGCTGCGGCGGTGTCTCTTCTGCCATCAGACATGTCACTGAGTTGCTGTTCAGTTTCACATCAGACTTAGGCTGGATTTTTTCCGTTCAGAGGCTTGTTTATTTTTAGCCTTTACCATAAACCTTACAACCCCCCCTCCCCATAACCCAAAACAACAGCCCCAAACAAAAACCTACCCCCCCCAAACAACAAACAAACCCAGGAAAAATCCCAGTCCCAAAGCAGTCAGCCACCAACTAGACCCTTCTGCACCCAGCCCAGTGAGATGTGGTTGATCACAGACATTACGAAATGCTCTGAACTCTGCTCAAGATGACTGGAATCGTTAGATTCACTGTATGAGGCATATCAGACCTAACAGGGCTGCTTCCTTTTCTCTCTTCCCCCCCTCCAAAAGTGAACTGATAATTGCATCCAAAGTGCTTTGCAGTCACCCCCTCCCCGCATCACCCCTCTCTCCCAGTCTTGTCTTTGCAAATAAGCCGTCTGCAAATTACTTCACTGTGTGGTTACAGCCGGAGCACAGCAATAATACAGCATTTTGGCATTGGCTTCCCAGGCAGTACAAACAAGCCGAAGACAGGCAGACCACACAGTTGGGTCTCTCAGTGTTTTTGTAACACGCGCGTTATCCCAGTTTGAGAGGGGAAGTGATTTTTTCTCAGGGAGGGGTGGGGGTGGAATGTGGGGAAGAGGAAGGGAGAAGGGAATGGAACAGAGAATGTTTTGCCTGTCTTCTTGCCTCTGCCCTGAGTAACCGAGCTCTCGATCCGTGGTGACAGGAATGAAGTAAGAAAATGGTGGAATGTGGAGGGATTTATTTGGAAGGGGGGGGGGGGGAACATGGGTTGGTGGGAGAGGAAAGGAGGGGGTGGTGGAGATCCAGAATCAAATACCTTCCAGGCAGCAGGTTCTCCATAATCCAGAATGGGTCATGACTTCCTCGTTCTTTTTGCTGGTTTCGTTCTCACTGACAGTTTTAGTCTTGCAAACCCCTCTGGAGTAAAGCCAGTAGTCGGTCCCCACAGCTATGGTCATCAGGCTGAAGGCAGCGAAAGCACCAACGGTGGTTAAAAGCATCTGAACACCTCTGTCAAAGAGCCCCATAATTCTTCATTATACAAATACCCAACCGCCTTCTGATTCTTGGGGTGTGTGTGTTTAATAAAATAAATGTATAATAATTCCGACTAATAATATAATGGGTATATATAGAGAGATAGATATCAAAAAAGGGAGGTAAGAAAGCCCACGGAAAAGAGTGTAAATTAGAAAGACCACACGGGAAGAGGCTTGCCTTTTAAATCAGAAACGTTCTGGTTGAAATAGAAAAAAAGGAAAAAAGAAAAAAAAAAAAGAAGAGATAAAAGAACCAAGAAAAAAAAACCAAACAAATAAAGAGAGAACCCCCCCAAAATGAGACGCCTTAATCCCTTTTTCTAAAATTCTGGTCTCCAGTTTCCATATGTAATGGCTAATTTGGAGATGGCTTCCACAGTGAACAGGGGAGCAGCAGCAGCATCCTCAACACAATCTCTCATTATCTGGACCTAGACAGTTAGAGACTGTAAGAGCAGAGATGCAACCTTCAGTCTTCTTGCTTAGCTCTGCAGCCTGCGCCATGAAAATCCTTTTCCTTCTCAGTTATCTTCCTTGGGGTTTTATTTATTATTTTTTTTCCCGGCAGCGGCAGTAGCTCCAATCCTCTCTCACTTTTGCTTGCTTGCTTCTCCTTTCCTTTCGCTCGCTCCTACCACCAAGCCAGGCTGCCCAGTATACTGTAAGCCCTTGATTTCAGCTGAACAGGTGCCGAGGTCTTGCCTCCCATGGCTTTTCCGCACAGCCGCGGCGCTCGCTCCCGGCGGAGGTGGGCGAGGACAGAGGGGGGCTCCGGGTGGCGGTGGGAAGACGAGGACACGGACGTGGGGTAGGGGAGAAGCGGGGGGGAGGGGGGTGGTGGGTACAGGCGCGGAGCGCGGCTGCGGCACCCCCTGCCCCGCGGCGGCCCCCGGATACTCCCGGGCCCCGCTACTGCATCAAGGCGGCGGCGGCGGCGGCGGCGCGGCGCTGGACGGCTCGGCGGCGGTGTGCGGCGGTGCTGCAGGACGGCTCCCCGGGCGGCGGCGGTGCGGGAGGAGCGCTGCCGGGCCCCGGTGCTGCAGGACGGCTCCCCGGGCGGCGGCGGTGCGGGAGGCGCGCTCGGCGGCCCGCGGTGCTGAAGGACAGCTCCCCTGCCCGCGCCGCCCGCCCTGCCCGCGCCGCCCGCGCCCCAGCATCCGCGGGCGGCAGCCGCCCTCCTCCGCTGCGCTGCGCTCCGCTCCGCTCTGCGCGGGCAGCAGGCAAGGAGCAGGCAGGGAGGGGCGAAGGGGGCAGCCCCCCCCCCCGCTCCCGGCTCCCAACCCGCCGCTGCCAGCCCCGGGAAGGGTTGGTGGCCCAGGCGTAGCTGGGACTCCCCCTCTTTCTCGGTTTTCTGTCCCCCTCAGCTCAGCCTTCCTCCCGTACGTGCTCAGAGGTGCAAACCCGCACACCGCGGCCACCCCAGCGCAAAACTTCAGGCAGCCGTTTCTGTCCTCAGGAGACGGGCGAAATGGTAATTTAAAATATAAGCGCTTATTGCTGCTATTATTGCTGCTGTGGTGGGGTTTTAAATGCTTGCTCTTCACTCTTCGTGGGCTCGCTGCAAGTTGGCTGTGTTTTGGTGTTTTCCGTCCCTCTGTCTCCCCCTGACCAGTGTTGTGTGAATCCCCGCGTTCTGACTTTGTCTTCACAGCTTTCCGTGAAATCCCAACCCTTGCTCCAAGAAGCAGACATTTTGGGAAGATTCTTCACCAGAAAGGACAATTTGTTTTATTATTACTGTTATGCTGTTAAGGAAAGAAACCACCAAAACTTAATACCTCCCTCTGCTTCAAACCTAGGGAAGCAACCCCCATTTCACATCCTCATTTTACACAGAAAAATGCATGAGCTGAATGGATGTAGGCTGAGTTCTATCAGTGGTGAAGTTTCCTGTGTCAGACACAACCTGAGAGTACCAGGAACATACACGAAATTGTGCAGTACTGACATCTAAGTATGTCATAATCCTCTCTCTCTTCCTCAGCAGTATCATTACACCAGGTTAATTACATTAGTCACCTCCTGGTCCTATACATGTAGCTGCTCATTAATGCAACAACCATAAAGAAAAGGAATCCTCTAATTCTTGATGCTGCCGATTTTGTTTCTCTCTGATCAGATTCGTTGTTCAGTGAAAAGGGGTCCAGAAGAGCTGCTGTAGGTTCACTGCTGTTCTCTGCAGGGAGCAGGGCTGAGGGAAGTGAGTGCTGGGAAGTTGAACCACTCAGAGGGCTTCAGCCACGTTGCAATTTCATAACTCCATCTACCTCCCTTCCCTTCTCCCTCTCTGAGTGCAGACTGGGGCTGCCCTTTTGGGACAGTCTGCCCCAGGACTGTTGGAATTGAAAGGCTCCATAGCCAGCACTGGGAGGGGGGGAAGGGGGGGCATTGGCTGCCCTGCAGACCACTGATCACCTTCCGCAGTTGGAGGGCCTGCACAGCTGAGACTGAGTTGGAGGTGTTTAGCAGCAAGCACTCGTGGTGTCTGGCATCAGCCATACACAGATCACCACCAGCATGCAGGAAAAGACCTGGGGGAGGCAGGAGAAGGGATGAGAGGTGATAGGAGACAGTGCAGGTTAAGACCACTAAGTTCCCAGCCTCACCTGGGAGAATCCTGGCTTTGACTTCTGCCACAGGAGCTGGGAGTCTCTTTCTGCACTCGTGGAGTGATGGGCAAGGGGGATGTGGCCCCAGTGCACTTTTAGGACGCAGCCTGCTGCAGGAGTGTGGATCTATGGTAGCTGTGGACAGGCTCTGAACCATTGTCCTTGGTTCAAAGGATTTTGAGAGCCAGGGAGATGTAGAGAACACCCCTGTGATGGTTGGAGATGATGGCTTTACAAGGACAGCCTGTGTTGAAGAGGAGGCTCTGTGAGGTTCTTAGCTGCTGAAGCTAGAGATCACCAAGGACTTCTTCTCCGCTTCTGAGACATTCCCAGTGAAAGAAGGAAGGGGCCTTGAAGGGGGAAGGTATAAGGGTGGAATAAATAATTATTGAGACTCTAAGCCATTTTCTTTTTGTGTTGGTGGTTGTTCTCCTCCAACTTAACCCCAGTATTCAAGTCTTCTCATTCTTCAATGGTAGAAAAGCTGAGCCAGGAGTCTGGAAGACTCTGAAGAGGAAAAAACTTCAGCTGGCTATTCTGGCATTCAAATCCATCAGGCACCAACGTGTGGAGCTCATAGCTCTGAGGAAGTTGGGCTCCTCAGTTACTCGGTACACTCAAAAATGTGTAGCACAGCTCTTGTAGTAATGCCACAGGAGCAACCTGGCTGTGTTAGTGGAAGCAAAGAGATCTTAGGCCTTGTGAAAGCTCCCAGGATCCCATCCTTACACACAAGGATCATTCAGGGAGGAGAGGGAGACAAGGGGTGATGCTTTGTGTTTTCACTTTGGGCTCCCCTGCGTAGCCCATGTGGTTAAGTGTTTATTTCACTGTTACAAATGGCAGTGCTGCTTTGGGTCGCTGTACGTGTGGCTGCCTGGACAGAAGTTGTCTCTGGGCTGAGGAGCTTTCTTCTGTTGGTATATGAGTCAGTGAGGCTAGTAGGAGGAGCAAGCAGTCACTGCAGAGATTGTGGATTTGGGCTTGCAGGGGACCCCAGTACTGTGAGAAATTGCAGATTTCACCTGTAAATAAAAATACATTGCTGCAATGTCAGGATTACATATTTTTACATCTAATGAACTCACGCAGATGCCAAGGATGATGCAGCAGCTGGGCCAGAACAGAGACCCTCACACCAATTCAGGACTGTTGTCTTTATTACGTATTTCTGCAGCTTTGACAAGTTTGGTTCCAAGTGACAACAGCAGAGGGGCACGTTCTGCCCAGAAAGAAGTGGCCAGTGTAAGAAGGCCACGTTTGCAGGGTGGTGAGTTCTTTAATCTCTGGCTGAGAGTAGCGAGAGCTATGAGGGCTCAGCACGTCCCAGGATCAGGACTGAATGCAGCTTCCTGCCTCACACTCCCCAATTTCCAGAACTAATTCTCTTCCTGCTACCACACTTATATACTCTTAGGCCACTCACAGCATTCCCTCTACAGTTCTAAATGCCGCAGGAGAAGAGTGGAACAAAGGCAATGCAAATGCCGGAATGTCCTGTGTGACTGCTTGTGCTGTGGTTAGATGCTGTGCTGAGCTTTCATCTTTCCTACAAAGAATCATTAAAAATTATAACCCAAAACAAGAATACAGAATAAAAACACTGTGGCAGGTTTTTACAACAGTCTTACTGAATAGTGCAACACAGAATGACATCTATAGAAGAGTAAGGAGAGAGAAATTAATAGTCTGGAGGAAATAGAGAGATTTTAAATTACATTTTAAATTACTTGAAACGAGAAGCTGATGAGACAGGGAGCCACAGGAAGTCTGCTTCCAATGGCAAACCAAGAGTGCTGCTATTTGTGGAGAGAAGGGGCAGTGCTGTACGAAAAATAGGGGCACAGGAAAGATGCAGGAAGGGAGATGAAGGGCACGAAGTCGGAAGCAGCTCCATGGGATGGTAATGGAGCTGACTGGAGTGTTTGTGGATTGAGAGCTGCAGTGGAGCTTTTCAGCACATAAGAGAAAATCAGATGGCGATAGTGTACGAAAACTGGTACCTAGGAATCTTCATCCTGGGGAGGCCAGCTCAGAAGGAGCTGCTGTTATGAGATGTAAAGGAGATGGAGTTGATGCAGCTGCATTTGCAGGCAGAGCAGAGGTGTTAATGGACAGATGCACCAGCAGAGGAGATGTTAGGAAAAATAAATTGGGGTTAGGGTGATGATTATAGAACTCGAAGCCAATGGGGCAGAGAAGACAGAAGTGAGATCTGATGCAGAAAGAGAATGAAAAGAGAAAGCTGAGAGAAGTCTGTATGGTTAGACAAGCAGAGGGGATGATCAGAGAAGTCATCACTGGCATCCAAAGCTGAGGGTCCCAAAGCACTTAAGAAACATTATTCACATCATGGTTTTCTTAGGCCAATTTAACAAACTAGTAAACCAAGGAAAGAAGATTTGTGGGGTTTTGCCAGAGAATTGCAGGTTGGGATAATAGAGATTTAAATGAGATAGAGATAGGGAGATAAATACAGATGGAAATAGCCTCAGTGGTCCTCTTTTCTTCAGGTTCATATAACTTGAGGATCAACATAAAAGGCAGTTCAAACATCAAATATTCAGATACTACAGAAGAGTCATCTCTAGTGTAACACTGTGACTGGAAAGGAAGGAAGAAAGAAGAGAGATACAGAGCACAGAGGTCTAATAATTAAAATTAGTAGGTTTCCATGCAAAAGTGGCGCTGGTGCTGCCCTGAGAGTGCCTAAAAAAACTCCATTTTAGACAGGACTGGAACTCTGGCAGGGACCAAGTAAGAGGTTATAAAGCTGCAATACGTAATTCCCTCAGCTTCTGACCTATATCGTCTTCCAAGCTAAATGTTGTACAAACAACTCATTTAGCCTCATAACACTCTTACAAAGTCCATTAGTTTACAGAGGCACCGAAGCACTGAAAAGTTCAGAATATAGTAGCAAAGCCCACCAAAATCAAAGTATTTGCACTGATTTTAGTGGGATCTGGGTGCTGTTATAAATGAGTTGGGTACCCATATATAACCAAGCAATCTGTTCCAGATTGAAGATACAACTCCTGTGCTCTTCCTGCAAGACTCCTTTTTCTTCCATTGAATGGTAACCTTTGAAATGTTTGCTACCCAGAGATGGTTGCAATAAAAACAAAGTGTTATCATCTCATGAGCCCTGTGGGTTGATTTCTTCAAAAGGGAAAGGCTTCCTTCTTCATTTGAAACAGATAGTGGGAGAAAACTGGGGTTCCCAAGATGAATTTTCCACCATGATGAATTGCTGGGATGTGAACTGTTTTGCCTCCCTTTCTCTTTCCATGCTGTGCTAGGTTTGTGTGTACAGCAGCCTCCTAATCAATAGGGGAAAAAAGTAAAAATCAATGCCTGCAACCCATTAGCTCTAACAGAGGGCAGGCTGCTAACAAGCTGCTCTAGCTGGTATTCCAGTATTTGGTAAAGTATCCCCAGCGAGGATATATGCATACACATATCTACAAACTTACTGAATAAGACTAGGAGAGAAAATAAGTTGTGTGAACATTCCCCCTCCCACCAGCATGTCTATTACCATGTATTTGCATAACTCTGTTAAGCTGAAGGCACAATCCCCCTCCCTCAGATGCTGCCCCTCATTATGTTCCACCCCAGAACACACATTTTTCTACAGTCTTATCTATATTCCCAGGCTACCTTCATGCTAAACCATCTTGTGTATAAATACATACCTCCACATGCCCTTACCCCTGCATAAACCACAGAAAATACACACATACACCATACAAACCATAAACACACTATAGAAATCCAGTCTGAGGCCAACTTTTTCACAAGCATACAGGTATTCCTTCTCCTTTGCTGTATTCCCAGATCCTTCATGGAAATACACTGTTTTCTTCCCATTCATATCCAAACCTAGGTACAGATACTTCCCACTGACATCCACATATGTCCAACCCTAGAAGCATCCAGAAAACAAAAAGTAAGTGAAAAGGTTATGGCACATGTTTTGTAATCAGAATCTACTCTAGGGTCAAGGCACAGCGAAACGGTGTCCAGATCCTTGAATTAGAGAAGCAACGGGCCTCACTGTCTGTTGTGCATGAAATGTGTGCACAAATAACTGTTGCTTCCCATAAAGCTTTTGTCTTCATCCACTGACTGTAACTAAAGTAGACTGCCCTTCCTGATCTGCCTCTCATGGAAAGGATGGTTTCTCTTGGTCAACTTCAGAACCCACGAGTTAAAAACCTCATCATTTCTTGACAAACAGGTTTATGAAGCTCCTGTGAGGAAATGTGCATTGGCTGTGGTTTGGTTCTTAAGGAAGCAGAAAGCCTGTTTCATGTGAAGGTGGCAGCAATCAGAGAACTGCAAAGAATAAGGCAAGAAAAATAAAGGCCTTGGGGTTTTTTTTCTGAGCTGAAGGTTTTCAGGGTCTTCCTGGAAGCATCAGCGCAATGATAAATGCTGAGGGAAAGGTGAGGCTTACAGTGAGGATGGTTCGTGTCAACACTGATAGATATTCCAAGCCTTTCTTCCCGTGTAAAGGGCACAGATGGGGACAGATAGGAGGACCCTTTGCAGCCTCATCTGTTCAGTATCATCATTTAAAGCGACAATCCAGCCCAAACATGAATGAACTTTTGCCACCTGGTCCTCAGAGCTGCAAAGGTATCATTGGGGTTTCCTGCCTGAGGCAGATTTACTCTCCTAGGTGTGGTGGTACTGATGCACATAACCCTCCTGCAAGGCAGCTATACACACAAAAGTGTGTATACACACAAAAGTCTTCTTTAGGACATCCCTTGGTCTTCACTGTCAGATAGTTGAGGTATCAGGGGAGGAATAGTGAACTTTTAATTTGTCTGATGCTCAGTAATAAATCAGGGTTAAAAGAGACTCTTGAAGGAACATCCTAAGAAAACCAAGAAAAATGGTCAGTCTCTGGGATAGGTTATTTAGTCCTTCTGGCTTTTCAGAGGGACAATCAAGAGAAGTATGTGCCCCAACAGCTATTCAGGAGTTCAGTGAGTGGGCAATCTCAGAAAATCCAAAATCATCGGGTCCCTCTGATGTCAGTAACAGGCTATGGGTTTCAGTGTGAGAAGGGTTTCTTTCTGTAGTCCCACATAGGCAGGGAGACATCCCATGAGATGTACATGTGCTTTAGACACTGTTTCAGAGAAAGCAAGCTGGTGTTTTGTGTCCACAGGGCTATCACGTGAATTCCTACGATTTGGTTTTACATTGCCATTGTAATGGTTTAGGATTTCCAACATGAATTCCTATAGAGGAAGTATGTTAAACACATGAGATTAACCAGTCAAATGCTAAACTGGAACATTTTGGTGAGGCACAGAAGAGTGTACCATGGATAGAAATTGTAGAGGGGTGATATTCTCTCTCTTGGGAATAGAGGCCTATTTTAATAAAGAAACCAAAACACCTATTTAGGGCTCTAACCCATGTTTAGACGTTGAAGAACTATCCTGAATTTCAGTTGTGCTGAGCAGTCAGCATCTCACTGAATTTGCGGAGATGCAGAGGCTCCAAATACCTACGAAAACCTGAATATCTGTTCTGTTGTCTGAATGTCATCTTACCAGATTAACTTTGACCTCATGTAACAGCAGAAGTCTTAGTAGAAATGAAATCAAAAATTCCAAGGACAAATGCTGCACTCATCAGGATTTGCCACTTTCATTCATTCATTCTTTCATTCATTCACTGCAGCTACTGACCACTTATGAAAATTGCTGGGAATGTTCTGAAAGCAGAGTTTACTCACATGGTGGCGAATCATGGGAAGTGAGGAGTCTACTGCAGAGCAAAGCAGTTTCCAGCAGCACACTTGGCTCATGCAGCTCCACCAGATCAGGCTCAGGTCCTTGGTGATACCTCACTGCTGGCTGTGTAGGTCTGCTTGGCAGCACCAACCCCAGCAGAGGCTGGCCAAACACTCCAGCCCATCCTCCAAGGATGCAGGGGTATGGTTCTCATTTGGGCTTCTCTAATTATTTTTCTCTGTTGTTGTCTGCTTTGACACAATGAGCAAGTCTGATAGGGGGCACAGGGAGCTCCCTGCATCCTTGTTACAGAGTGGGACATACGAACATGAATGAGAGTAGACAGCTCAGAGCAGAAGGGAATCTCAGGCTGGTTATTCCCTGGGTTAAGGAGGTGGCTGGGAGATGAGCAGACCCCTGTGCAGAACTGATCCTCCTCCCATGCTCACCACTGCTGCACTCTTCGACAGGGCACTTCTCCAGGTTTCCTGTGTCTGTTGGATAAACAGAAAAAGGTGGCTCAGTTGCCACCTTTCCAGTAGCCAGTCTGAAGAGACAAAGCACTTCTCTATTTCCCAGACCACTGGGATTCTTCTCTGTGACTGACCTATATTAGCGATAAGCTTCATTCGTTCTGGCCTGCACTCTGCTCTCCCACATGGAGCACATGCACTGCTCCTCCCCCTCAAACAAACACCTTTACACATCCAAGGACATTGTAAAAATAAAATGATCACAACCTGGCCCTCCGGGAACCTTGGTTTTACAGTTTGTCCCGCTCTGATGCCAACAGAATCCACAACCCAATTCTAGAGAGGCAGAGAGCGAGTGAGGGAAAGCAGGCAGACAGGCACAGACAGGAGGAGACTGAGGAACTGGGGAGAGATAAAAAGGAGCAGAAGAAAAAGAAACAGGGCAACCAGAGGGAATAAGCTGCAACAACAAGGGGAGGCATGTACAGTAGGAGTCTAGAACACAACAGAGAAAGGGGGTTGGGGTTACAGGGAAGAGTGAGAATTTTAAATGGTAGAAAGTTGAATAAAGAGAGATAGGAGGAGATGAAAAAAGGTAGGGAAAAGAACAGAAGAGAAAACAAATGGTCAAAGGGAAGGGAGGAGGTCGACTCAGGCAGCAAAGCAAGGTGGTGTCTATTACATGAGGCAGTAGAATTAAGGAGGTGCCTGTGAATCTGAGCGCTGCTTTTTCATGTCTCCTGTTCCATTGTGAGTACACTGTGAGGAAAAGGGCAAGAGGAGGGGGGAGAAAAGGATAGATAAATGCCTGAGCTGTCAACTTAAACAGCTCCTAGCAGTCAAGCAGGTAAACTGGAAAGAAGCAGTCCACAGGTTGCAGATGCTCAGGGTCGCATTGCAGTTCAGCAGGCAGGAAACCGTCTGCACTAGCACAGTGGCATTTACACTCCCAAGTCCACTGGGTCTCTCTGTGTGCTTGCAGTGAGCCCTGCACACATAAAAATGCTTATGTTCAGTACTGTGGAATTCTGCTCTGATCTCTGCCCTGCATCCTCTCTCAGGTCTCAGTAAGGAAACCTCAGCCACAAACACAGGAGTGCTGTTAGTCTCCCTCCTTCCCGCATGAATCCACCCTGCCAGATCCCAGTTCTTGTTTGCACTGCAAGGGCTGGCTTGCCTTCCCATGCCTCTCTTTTCCCCACGGTTCATCTTTACCTTTGCTCTTTTGTTCCCCTGCTTTATCTCTCTCCTCTTTCCTTGTGGCTCTTCTTCCTTACTGCCAATCATTCAGCTCCCCCTTACACAGGCCTATATAAACATGCCCCAACACACACACATATACACACTGTTTATCTCCATCTCTGTAGTTATACACTTACCTATTACTGTAGTACCTAGCTTATACACATCTCTTTCCCACAGATAATGTATCTACCTCCTCACCACACACCTGCCAAATCTGCCTTTCTTTCCTTCACAGCCTTTCTCTTGCTGTCCCCCAACCAGGCCATTTCTGTGTGTCCATTCTCCCCAGTTCCTCTATCCTTCCCTCTCTACAATCCATTCCTCTTTCCTTCTCCCCCACTCTACCCATCTGTCTGTCTCCACAGTTTTCTCCAGCTGATACACGTGTACCCCAGTCCCTCTCCCATTCTTCCCCCCTCTTTTGCATGTTTCATCTCTTTGTGTCTCCTACACACCCAAGCCCACACTTGCTCTCTCCCATACTGAGAGGAGGCAGCAGCAAAGAATTTGCTGCTGACCGCTGCATTGCTAGGAGGCAAACACATGGCCGGCCTTGTGCAGGCCAGTTTCTGCCTGAGTGCCCCAAGTCACATATCCCCAGCATCATCTCCAGCACTGGGAAAACAGATGGTATAATAAATGAGCACGGTCTGATAAAAGGAGGAAAGGGTGCCTGCCTCAGATGCCCCTCACCCATACAGAGACACACATACAAGATGGGCACAGCTCTTTTGCTCCTATACCAGTCCAGTTTCGTGCCAGGGGAACAAGGCACAAACTCCAGCCTAGCACCAGATGGAGAGGAAAGGGGTAGGAGAGGATGGTAGTAGATAGAAAGACCAGTGCATTTTTTTTCTGACAGCAGCTTATAACCCTGGAAAGAAAAGTACATGGAAAGGGGGATCTAAGCAGTATTATGGTAATGGGGAGGGCTGTTCACATTGGAGGTGAGCAGAGTCGTGAGGATGAATAGCTGCAAGACCTTCATGTGCAGAGGCAGTCAGCAGGAAAAAAAGCAAGAGGCATGGACAATGAAGAAGAATCCTTTCCTCTGCATTTACCTCAGTTACAAGAAACCCACACTGTTGTTTCCAACCTTGCTCCCTGTTTCCAAACCTGCCAGCATTCCTTCCCCAGCTAACATTTTCATGTTCATTCATTGCAGCCTGATCTCTCTCTGCTGACAATAGCATTGAAAAGCATTATCTTAACCCTGCAAGACATCTTTCCTAGATACTCTGTTCTGCTGTCCTTACAAGCTGATTTTATGTCTGATGCTTCAGCTGCAACCTGAATGTCAAAACTTCCAGTTTCGCGGCCCCCAGACTGAAGCCACCAAACATCACAAAACCAAAAGTCCTAGAAACAGTACACAGTAGCCATGCACAGCTCAGACTGAGAGTGATGCTCCATGGGAATCAAAATAATTTAGCAAAAGCAGAGAAAGGAAACCAACACAGAAAAGAGATTCCTGACATACAGAGCGGAAGGCTTTTTTTATTGTATTTAATTTTATTAATGAAAGAGTGATTTCTATCTGCTTTACATTGATCTCATACACATTGTATTTTTCTATTACTTGAGGTTAAATACTGATATTCTGGGGAGGTCTGCTGTATGAACTGACTGTGAAGTTTTCACTGTGGGCTGTCGATGCTCAAGTTGTAGCGGGCACTTCTGCTTGCTTTGGTGAGGTGCAGGTTGTTTCTGTTCCCTGAATGGATGAACATAATGTAGTCAGGGTGCTGCAGCACAATTAGGTGTAAGTTTATGTCATTCCCACCCCCCCTCCTCAAAAATAAAAGAAAGGTTTAAACAAGAATAGATCACCCCACTTTCTGGCAATAGAAAATTGAGCTAGTGCTGGAACTAATTTGTGTTTTAAATGCTACAAAGATGTGTGGGTAACAACTGTAGGCGCCTATTTCCCTCCACTCAGAAATCCCCTCTGAAGAACTGCACTCAATCTGGAATTCCAACATCTCTTCACATGCTTCCACTCTGGCAGTCTGATGGTGTCCTTAGCTTACCCTCTTATTTTTTATGGCTTCTCCAGCCACTGCTCCTCACAGTATCACAGCTTGCTGTTCTTATCTCCCATAGTACTTGTAGGTTTATCATTCTGGATTCTTGCTACTGCCCTATCGAACCCTGGTCTCATGCAACCTTTAACTCATCCTGCCTTGTTCTAATGCATGCCCTACATCTTGAACCTAAACTGGTGGCTACCATTGACCTCACTCATTGTGGCTCTGAATTCCCCAAACTGGCCTTGGCCCCAAAGTCTTCACCCTGAAAATCTCTGTTCAGTTATTCTTACTTGCCCTCCCACCTGCAGCATTATCCAGCTCTACCCTGTATCCTCATTTCCCCTCAATGGCTCATGCAAAAATTACTTTTCCTCCCACTTTATTTCCATACATCACTCTACAAGCTAGGAAAAGCCTTAGGTGTTCCCACCCCTCCAAATCTGCCTCAACAAATCCTTTGGGTTCTTCATGAAGGGATACAGACCCCGCTTTTTCCTACATATTCCTATTCCCCTACTGCTCCTGCTTGTCCCCTGTTCGGGACACAGCAGCTGATCATTTCTGCCCTTATAGCTTTCTGCTTGCTATCCCTAACTTGAAGCTCTCATACTGTGCATTTTTTCCAGTACTTGTGCAGAAAGATTACAGGCTCCACATTTCTCCAACTGATGCAGATCTGGCTGGAGGGAAACTCATCAAAAGTGACCCCATCCCTGACCCCAGCTTGACATGTAGGCTCTGTCACATTTCTCTTTTCAACATTGCCAGATTTGGATTTGATCTCAGAGACCGGGAAAGAGAGCGATTCCAGGCTCCTCTTGACAAACAGCTCTAGGGGAGGAAATATGTGAAGCTGTGACAGAGGAATGAGAGAAAGACCCCCAAGGAGTACATTAAACAAACAAAAACAAACCAACACCAAAACTCCAAGTCTGTTCTTGAGAACAGCCAGTATCTGCGAAAGTTACACTGCAGCAAGCTCTAAAGAGCCAAGATCAGGCTGCCAGGACTCAGCTGGGGGTCTTCTGACAGAAAATTACACTCTAGGCTGAGCAACATCCCCATCTCTCTGGTGACTTTGATTGGGAGTAACAACAGCTAAAGAACCCGGAAAAGAGTTGAAATCGAGTAGCAATCTTCTTTCTCCCTCCCCCAAGCATTGCTGTTCCGGGTCAGCAGAGCCAAGGGCAACTGGCACAGAAGACATTGTTCTCTAGGCAAGATGACAGCAGGAGGAGGAAATAGGATGAGAGCAGCACAGAGATGATGTGCCCTTAGGCTGAGATATGTTGCGGGGGCCAACATGGCCCTTGGAAAAGCTCCCTCTCAGACTCCACCTCTGCTCCAGAAGGTCCTAGAAGTCCCTTAGCCCCAGCTTCCCTGGAGTACCAGCGGCAAGACAGGAAAATTACTTGCTAGGAACAAGCAGAACTGCGTATTCTCCATTAAGAATTGGATATGAGATACAAAAAGCATTGACAATGAACGCATGGGCGGAGGCGGGGGGCCATCACACAGGTGTCAAGAATAGGAATATCTTTCTGCTGCTAGGAGATACTCTGCCATTGCACTGCTGGCCTCTTACAGGCAGACGAGACAACTGCAAACAGTCGCCACCTGAACATCATAGATACAGTATATATTAAAAGCAGAGCAGCGCCTTGGGCAGCGTATGGACCCCCATGGATCTGTGTAAGCACCAGCAGAAAGCAGTTGCTGCCTCCAGAACAGAAACGCAGCATTTTCCCTGCTGTCAGCACCTGCGTCAGGCTCCTTGTTTCTCTTGAGATACAGCCCTTAATTGGGATAGATTGTACGTGTTCTGCCCTAGCCCAGCCCAGCTCCCCGTTTAATTGCTAGTTTATGACTTAGCCTGTTTTGTGCTTTCCACGCTACTTCTTTCCCCACTTAATCTAATAGAATTATAGAAAGCATTGCTGGGAGGACCTCAGGAGGCCACACGGTTTATCCTTCTGCCCCAAGGCAGTATTTCATTTTCAACAACATCATGTGTCTTTTGCTATCAGGTCAGATCGGTCCAAGATGTATAGTGGGTAAAGAAATGAAGCTTACCCAGGGGAGCCAATTGGCATAAAAGACTAAATCCAGCCCTTTAAGTCACTGGAGTTATATCAGAAATAACCCTGGTCAAAATGGTGTCATTTATCAGATCAGTTTTCTGAAAGATGGCCTTTCTTAAGTTTTAAGTCTCTATAGAAGAAACTGTTCTGACAGCCCCATTTCAGTATATTTAATGCTTTATTATGAACAGCAGTGACCACTCTATTGTTAAGACTGAACAGATCTTATCACAGTATGATCAGCTTTGAAATTCCTATTAACTCCCACAATAAAACCTAATCTTTCTGGAGTTTTATATCCTGCATTTCACTCCACAGCAGAATATGTCTGGCAAGACAAAACAAAACCATTAAAGCATCTTTAACATGACAACTTTACACAGACAGATTTCCAGTGAAATTTCAGAAAGTCAGCTTCTTAAGGCTCTTTCTTCTAAGACAATTTGACTAAAAATTCCACTTCTGTTTTCTTTCATCTATTAATCTCTCTAAGAAGAAATGTCTTGCAGCCTTGGGAATAGATAATGCAGAAATTAGAAGGGTAAAAAAAAATAATGATGTATCAAGCTAAGTAAAGCAGGGCACAAGTATAACAGGGATTCTGTGCAGCAGAGCCACAAGGACCAAAGTAAAGGTAAGAGGGAGGGACTCCCAGGAGAAAAGTTGTAACACTCATGCTGAGCACCTGCAGCACTGCACAGCTGGACAAAACAGGGGAGCTGTAACATGACAAGAAGCTTTCTGGTCAGCAGACAGCTTCCTGCCTTTATCCTATTCTTCTCCACAGTGTCTGTAATTCAGAGGGATGCTAAGGCTATAAGCAGCAAACATGAATTCACACTCTACAGATGTGGCCACAACAGTTACTGAACATAGTAAGAGAAACTTAATAACGGCTCAGTTTGTTGACTCATCCTGCTCACCTAGTTGCTACCCTAAGCTCCTTCAGACACAAAACTGTTTTCCACAGCATTCCCGTATCTAGCTCCCATGTCCTCTACCCACTCCTCACTACTAGTATCTACAACAAGGTCATGCATAAGCTAAGAAAATAGCAACAAGCATCACCTGCATTAGCCAGGAAGGACAATATATGATGCTTTTAAAATGCATTTGGAAGGACTGAGATGATTATTGTCAAACATACCACTTTGAAGAACATTAATTTAGTGCTTGAAATAGTCCTGTAAAGGCAAGTTGGGAAACATGCTTTAGACACAGCCTCTTTTCTAATTCTAGTCATGGCCTGTGAGAAGAGGGAAAGGGGCAGTGGGTGAATCCCTACTGCTAGCTAATTAGATCATACATTTCCTCTCTCAGGCAATACATCTTTCCCTGCATGGGATGCATTTTTCTTCACTAACCTCTCAAAAGCAGCTCCCCTATAAATCACAAATCACCACTGCAAGCATTCCCTTAATGAGATCCTCCAGCTTTTGCATTCATTTAATAAAACAGCATTCACCCATCTTCATCTTACTGGTGCATTTAGACTGTTTATTTGAAGTTACAGGAGGTCCTTCTGGTACAGAGAGATTGAACTCCCTGGTTAAAGACTGCATAGGATTCATTTCATCACCCATTCCCAAGGCATTCATTCCCCCTATATACCACGTCACAGCTGGCATACACACCTGGCATGCTATTTTCAATATGAAAAAGTATCTGTGTTGTGCTGTAATCACAACATCAATAGAACCAGGGGAAATGAGCTACCAAATCAAATCAAGCTTTCTTTAGTTCTTTAACTAGATCAGCACAGCATCCAAAATAACTTTCATTCTTAATAGTCTTAATATTCTTAACAGTCAAAGGTATCAACACCTGCAGATGAGACTCCACTCAGCCCATGGAAATCAACAGACACCTCCCAGGGTTAACAGGACAACCAATGTAAGATACAAATGCCAGTAATGCTAATTCAACTCAAAAAAGAGTGAGTCTTCTAGTTACCCTAAGCCCGTAGAGGAGTCCTTCCTTCTTTACAGGGAGCAAGAGCTTTCCCAGGTGGTTCTGTCATTTTTTGAGGTGGCTTCTAGCAAAAGAACTGATACCTTTTCTTTTGGGCTGAGCTCCTACTTAACCTCTTTAGCTGGTATTCATGCTCCCTAGCTAATTCCCAGCATAAACACACAGTTACCAGTGAAATAAGCCCAGCTGCTTCTCCAGATTCTCTAAGTGCTTCATAACCTCTGCTACAACATCTGCAGTGATATTTCTTACGTTCAATCCAATGTACTTTTCCTAGCACTGGGCATAAATATGGTTATAAAATGAATGTATAAAAGCCTTGAAACACAGATTCCTGAAAAGCCTGCCTGAAAAATCACTGTAGTACTTATGAGTACAAAATTCAGCCTCCCATGTCCAAGGGAGGCTGACACAATCTGGGAGAAAAGAAGGTTACAGTTTTGAACTTCTCAGCATTAAGCTGTTACAAGGCAGTACCTGACCATGGATGCTTTCACATACTGCATCAGCAAAAAGACTCTTACACATGCAACATCAGTACTCCCCACAGAAAAGCAGCTCTCTATCAACTTTTACCCTTCCTGATAAAAAACTTCTAGCCAGACACGGCTGAGTTACAGTAACTTAGCCGGGCTGTCTTTCATTTCCTTAGTCCTGTTTCCCCTAGCAACATCAAAATCGTGGTCTTTAATCCCAAATTCAAGGACAAGCAGGGAAAGTTTAACAACAAAGAAGACTCTCATTCTAGTCTGAGCCTAGTAAGAGCATGGTATTGCTGAGCTCAGCTGACAAAAAGAAAAATGACACAAAACCAAGTAAGATGAAACACATGAAGAATAAAAGAGAATTTGTTTCAAATTTTGCACTCGTATTTAGAATAAAAGAGATATTCTTGCTATCTGATCCCATTCTGCATATTAGCCAGTTTGGATATGCTTGTAGGAAGTCCTGCTCGCCTCCAGAGAGGTAGCTCCTTGAGAAACCTTGTGACCTGGGACCAGCAGAGGGCACTGCGTTACCAATTGACAGCGGTACAGATGCAAGACAGTTCCTACCAAGCACTGAAAGTGAGCCACGTTGAAGAAAAGCACCAGATTCTGGAAGTCACAAGCACGTATTAGTCATCAGCATATCAGTCCTACAGCTGATTAGGGTAACGCTGTTAACACAGGCCTCGAACACTGGATACTCCTAGAAACACACTTAAAACCAGCTTAGTTCCCACATATCTCGGTCTCCATGTGTTGATTTTAGGGCATAGGCCTCCTACTGAAAATGCTTTTCAAGCATCAGGGCTAAATCAGTCCTGCCCTGCAACATATGCTGGGTTGCTTAAGTTGAAAAACATCCTGTCAGCTTCCTCTCTCCTTCTCCAAACCTCTAAATCCTCGCTTGTAGCAGCAGGAAGTCTGTTCAGGGAAGACACATGACAGTATCAAAGCAAAGAGCTGGTTATTTCCATTCTGCCCTCCCCTTTTACTCCCCGCCTCCTCCAACCTAGCATACTTTCAGTGAGTACAGAGCCAAGTTAGAGGACATGAAAGGAATGCTGAGGTAGCAACTGCAGAAGAGTGTCTTTCCACTTGCTTATTTCTAGTTTATTTTGAATTACCAGAAGATGACCATGAAGAAGCAAATAGCTCATCTCTTTTCTTCACTCTGTATTCCAGTCTGCAGGTTTCTGGGCACTAGAACAAGCTGAGAGGATAAGTAAGTCATGCCAGTCACAGCCCTCAAGCTAGTGAGTGAAAAGTTTCCACTTTCTCCCTGTACAGTTGGTGGAATGACTTTGCCAGCATGTGGAAAGGGGTCTCAAAATTTTTCATCTCCTTCTGTAAAGAAATAAGAAAGTTGTGAATCACGAAATAAGCATTTGACTATTTCTGCTCTGCTTCACAGAAGACATTAAAACTGAGGGTGAGTTAGATGACAAACAAGTAGAAAGGAGACACCAATTATCTTTCTTTACCTGAAAGAGAAGATAACTTTACAAAGACCCACTTCCACAGATGGTGAAAGGAGCAAATACTCACCACTGACATCTCACAGTATTCCAAGCCATGTTTCTCAGCCCACTCCTGTGCTTGTTTCTGTTCCACAACTCGACGATCAACTAGGTCTGTTTTATTCCCCACTAAAACACCTACAGAAAAAAAACAACACAAAGAAAAAAGAACCACCCAGAAATGCTGACTTGCTAGCAATAACTGCTGGAACATTTCTAGAAGTAGCTGAAAAAGTCAGAGGCACGGAGAATAGTCTAGAAGTACCTAGAAAAAGTTCCACAAAGGAAATATATTAATACCTTATCTGCTTTTTGGTAAAAGCAAATAGAGAAGACATGCCCTACATCTCAAGGGGGAAAACCGCTGTTACAGAAAAGGAGAGCAGATAACAAGAATCACCACACCCTTTCTCACCTGGGATGTGCATCCCAGCTGCTTGAGCCTTCAGCTTCTCCAGCCACTTGGCACAGTTGTTGAAAGATTGCTCATTAGTGATATCATACACAAGGCACAGGACGTTGGGTTGCTCCCACTGCACAGCAAGAAAGGAACATTGTCAGCTCTAATGAAACTGATGTGGTCAACAGCCAGTCTGTAAACACAGCAAACACAGATGCTAAGACAAAAATAAAAAGCCTAACATACAGGAATCCTATGCCCTGGCTGAGGTTTCACATTTCAGTGGAGCTGACTAAATGGATAGCTGGCACTGGGAGAGGTGGCCTTGCTCTCTTTCCCCATTCCTGTCTGCACGGTCCTGCTCCTTTACTTGTATCAGCTCTGGCACTCATCTGATCCCTGGGGAAGCTGATTCTGCATGCTGAATAAGCGCAAAATTAATCCTAGAGAAAAAAAAGTAGAAAGGTTTTCTTCCAGTTTGAGAAGCTGAGCCAGCTTCTAGAGGGGTCTCTTGTGAACCAGACCTAGTGCAAGGGCAAAAGTGGGATTGCCTCTTGTACAGCAATGAATTTGGGTAGTTTTCTCATTAGGTTGACTTAGCCATCTTATGAAAACTTGCATCAATTAATTGATTCTACCCCTCAAAGTGAGATAACACAACGGAGAACTGTACAGGTAAGCACACAAATGCGTGAAAGAAAGAAACAAGGGCAATATTATGCTCAAGGACAAGAATAAGTCCTGTTGGATCAAACACACCTCTGAAACACCAAAAAAACCCACTCCACTGTTGGAGTAGCAGCAAAGTAGATGTTTTTGTAAGAAATAAAAATAACCTCAACCAACAGTACACAGAGAGTCTCGGTTAAATATCCCTTCATTATTTATTTATTTATTTATTTATTTTAAGAAAAGTGAATGACTTTCTGCTTTCCTTCCTCTGGAAAGTATTCTAGTACTTTTACAAGTTTTAGACAGGAAGAACAGGATGCATTGGCAACTGAGGTAATTGCTCCCATTTACACTGAAGACAAAGTTTGCTACATCTGCCAGACTGGGAAGTTCAGATCTTCAAAGCAAAAGTGCTCCTTTGGAAGAAGAGGACTGTTACATAAGACTTACCAGTTTCTCCAGCACTTCAGAAAATAGATCTTTTCCTGCAGAGTCAAAAATGAAAAATTCCTGAAAACGGAAGCAGAAAGAAGGCTCTTGCCAGGGAAATGCAGTGTAGGGAAGAGTTTAGAAAGTAAATACCAGAACTTGTAACTCCTGCATTTTGTTCAGTACAACAGTGTCATGTCCCTAAGGGACAAGCTCCCCGCACTGAGAAGACTCCAGTTCAGATAGTATGAGAAAATAAATAGTTATTTTTAATGTATAATCAATAAAAGAGTTACCTCCAAGCCCCAAGTCTCGTTTCCATCTCAACTGGAAACAGAGCATGCGGAGTGGGACAGTAACCTGCACTATTCATACAGAATTATACATGTGGTCCGCATTCCACTGGTGGGAATATATGGCATTAAGGAAAAATAACAACTAAGTTATAACTTCTGTAGTTCTAAGAAACATGAACTAAACCTGTGTGTCCTAAAAGACAGAACAGAATCCTAACAAAGATGGCAACAGCTTTGGTTTCAGTTGTCATGTTGGGACACAAATATGTAAAACTCACATTTTTAAGATTAAACTAAATCTGAGTATAAGCAATTGTACATGATCAGCCTCATTTCCTTAATGCAAAATAACGGCCCTATGAACATGCACAGCAATCTTCCATCAGAGTGAGACTGAAGTGAAGTTTGAGCTCTGGATGTCTCTTTCTGACCCAATTTATGTCACATAAAAACTCACCACGCTATCACTTGTCTCTGGAATTGATACAGCCTTCACCAACAGTTCTATGCCCGTTGTCTGTCAAAAAGAATCAGGAAAACAAGGATCAGAAGAGGTTTTTAAAAGCCTGTCCGACTGCATACCAACTACGCATTGGACTGAGGCAATTCTAGTGAATCATTACGATCCCATCAAACAAAGACTGCTGGGAACTCAGCAATGCTCCTCACAGCTCTGGTAACACATTCCTACCTACATGTCAAAGCCACGCAGATTTGCTCAGATGGGGGGAAAAAACAGAGAACCACCAACATCCAGAGATTTGCTTATATACAGCCAAGAGTATTAGCTGAAATCTGCACGGCAACATTCACTATCTTACTGCTGCTATAAAACACACCTTAGAACATTCTGCACCAACCATGTGATCAGCTAACATATGGGACTGAGGTTATTTGTGCCTCTTCCACCTTTTATCTCATTTTGCTTTGTAGCTTGTTTGTTTGTTCTATTTCTATCCTTAAATTCTGGTTTCCATCTTTATTTCAATGAATAAACATCTTTTAGTATGGGGTTTTTTTTCCTCTACACTCATATTTTCCTTTTTTTTACTTTACTTATATTTACTTTTATTTTTATCCTGCTTCTGATTAGTCATCACCATTGATTCTCACACTGAAAGACTGCAAACTGTATCCTCTTCATCTGGGAACAGTTTCTGTAGATTATAATTATCTTGGGGCTATGCAGCACATCTTCGTGTTTGCATAGTGATAAGCGCACTGTCCACAAGCACATTTAATAGTTGGAATTAAAAGCTTTCTCCTTCAGCAATGCTTTTTCATAGAGCACTCCCTAAAGGGGGAAGCTCTCTAACACCACAAAAGCTTGTGAAAACATTGGTTCAGCAAGAAAAATACAAAATTAACTAAATTATTCTGCATTAAGTTTCAAAAGCAGCATCTACATAAAGACAGAATATTCAATTATTTCTCTTCAGAATTCAAGGTGTAAGAGAAAGAAAATCCTGTAAGAACCCCCCTTGCATGCCTTGACTTAAAATCATATTATGCATTTTGTTCTAGACCTTATTCGTTTTCTTATCCAACTTCAAAGATATTTGAGCCTGTTGTATGCTTACCAGTGTGTAGTTCTTCTGAAAATGAGCCCCATCAGTGCGGAACATCTGGACTAAAGCACTCTTTCCCACAGTTGGATCTCCTGCAAACCCAAAACCATAAAAGATTTTTTTGTTTTGTCTTGGAGAATCTTATTTTCCCTCAGTTCTGTTACTACCACATGCCACAGGAGTTTGGATGCTCTAACTGTAAATACAGGCAAGACAACTGTCACAAGAAGCATAAAACAACCTAAAAATTACTACCCATGTGAGGAAATTAACATTGCAATTATGCATACTGGTGCTGACATCAAATATCTGCTCTATGAATGACAGTAAAGGCCTCCCAGTTCAGGGAGAAACTGTTGTTTCATATCTACCCTTTAGTCTTTACCTAAGAAAAATTCCCAGAGATGTTATCATGCAAAGAAAAACACAATGTGATAAGCGAGACTGGGCTGCATAGGAGGCTAGTTCTTCTTCTTAGGCTACCCATTTCCCCAGATTCAAATCTGTGTTATATACTGAGTTTAGTGAAGAGACAGGTCATTTATATACTACAAAGCTGCTTAAACTGGTAACATTCCTCAACGAACTCTTCTTGCTGACCCTGCTAAGAGAGCAACTCCTGCTGACTCAATGCTGCTGGTGGCTCATTAGTTGCATCCTGAGCCTAACAGAAGCAAATGTCACTTGGCTGGAGAGAAAGAGCCTGCTGATTCATGACTGTATGGAAGGAAAACCAAGGAGCTTTAGTTTTTGCTCTTCTAGAGCAAGGCTTTCCGGTATGGCTCGCACAACACTTCAGATAATCTTGGCAGCTGCCTGCTTTGACCTGCTGCATAAGATCCAATGCAATGGCAGAGAACTGGAGGATTCATGAATGCCCATATCACTCCATGCAAAATATCATAATCCTTGCAAAACAAAGACTTAATGTTCCCAAAGGGCTTTCCTCTCTTCACATACTATCTCACTAACCTGGATATAGTTCAAAGGACAGGAAACACAAACTAAATACCTAAGTGGTTCTAGCTTTATCCTTAAAGGAATGCACATGACAGCCAAGCCTGGAATACCAGTCTTTTATATTATGTTATTAATAAATAAATCCAGAAAGGGCTATATTTTGACCTTATTACAGCTTTCTAGATACATTAACCAAATGTAGTTCTTGTTTAAACATTTTTAGCATGCTTGCTTACTTTGAGCTGAGTTGGGTTCATAATATTTAGACAGGAAAATCTGGTAAGTCAGCTTGTTTGTTCCCTGATCAGTTCATGCTTGTGCTGAAGACAACACTCTGTTCTGAGTGGAAGCTATTCTGTATTTCAATAGACAATTAGATCTGTCTTTGTAAAATGAGATAAAGAAGCATCTATTGCTTCAAACTGCGGCAACATCATGCAGTGCAAATTCTCAATTAACGTGGTGCCTTTCTTCAGTTTGACACCCACAGTTGTTCTTTCTCTCTTCTTCTTATTTTCCACCCTCTTAGCCCATTACATCACTACACTTTCCCAAAATAAGTTTCCTTGCCCTTTTCATTTAGTTTGGTCTCATCTGCCAGTACTGCATCCCACAATATTTAATCCATCCATATTTCTGCTATTCTGCCAGAAACCGTAGTGTGTCTCTAAAATGCCTGCTACCACCAACTGTCTACAGTGAAAACCTTTTCAGTGTCTCCACAGTCAGCTCAAGCAACAGTATCTTTTACCCCGTGTCTGTAAATTACCCTTGAGATAGCACAGGAATTGCTTTCTGTTATCAAGTTAATAGTCTCCCTTTTGTTAACAAAAGCCCTTTCCCCCTGTTGTTCTCTTTGACCTTGGTGCAGATCCCAATACTATGATCCCAATACACTCTATTCTTCATAACCATTTCCAAAGGTACACAAGAGTTCCTTGTTTGGTTTCTGATGTTTTTGTTTCTACCAATGTAATTGCATTTTCTTGCTCTCCTTAGGTTGTTGTGGTTACCTATCTCTTACATCTCTTTCACTAAATTATTTTGCCTCATTTATTTATTATTTATAATAAAATGTATTTTTAATAATACATGGATATTATTGTAGCACTTAGGAGAACTACATATGGGACAGGACCTTTCTGTTGTTTGTGTTGTGAACAGAATTGAGAAGGCGCCTTCAAACCCAGTGAGGATTAAAGCACATATCTGGGTCATCCAAAGAAAACCTGTGTGAATTTAAAATGGTCGTGGAATGGGCCTTTGGTAACACTAAACAACAAAACCTGAAAGACTTAAGCAAAGCCTATGTGTTGGGACATCGAAACTTTCAGATTGGAAATGATGTGTAAATTTCAAATCTAGAAGACAGGCAAGATGCTCATCCTGTCCACAGTAGCTGTCAAAAGAGGTGCAAAGGAGATTAATTCTTGATTAATTCTTTTGCATTTGCCAAAGATCACACCTTTGCTTTGTGCAAGTTGATGGTCAGTTGCTTCTGAGGCTTAAAACAAAAAAAAAAAAAAAAAAACCCAAAAAAAACCAGGATTAAAGGAAATGGGTTTGGAACAGAGTTAAACCTGGGAGTTGTCTGCACACAACAGTTTTATGGATTTGTGCTTCTGGCTGAGGCTGCACAGTGCTTCAGTGTGGGGGCAGGGGAGGGAAGGACAAGCTTGCTTTCTGCAGTGTTAACAGTTAGATGTACTTACTTCCAGCAACTCCATAATCCATCCTGACTAAATAGTTCAGTGTCTTCACCTCACTTTGTTTCAGGTTAACCTCCAGTTTGCACAGGGAAAAGAGACATCTTTCTGAAGCACACATGCTTCATCCTTCTACTCTTTGGTAAGGCTCTACCTTTTCTCCTCACTCTCAGAATCATCCCTATTTCTGATATCAACTTCCTTTCAGCACAAGGGGAGCCTTATTGCATGAGGGAGAACTCTGCCTCTGCTGTCTACCCTGCTCCCTTCACACTCTCCTCATCCTCAGCCCACCTTCCCACACTATAAAAAGACTCTTTTTTTTTTTCTTCTCCTTTCTTTCCTCCTTTCTTTTTCTTTCTTTTCTTTGCTTTCTTTTTTCAGATCCATGCCTTCCAGCTGGTCTGGCTATGCTTCACACCCTCCCTGACCACATCTCTTGATCCTCCATGTACCGTAGGAGAGGATATGCGATAGGTAACCAGAAACACGGCTTCCACTGCTCCCGAAGGAGCTGAGCTCCCCGCCTCGCCTGTCACCTCTTCCCCCCACCTCCTCCGCCGGGGCGACCCCTCGACGAGGGGCCAAGAGGAGACAGGCCTCCTCCCGACCGCGGCCAGCCACCACCCTGAGGGGGCCCGGGAGTCCCAGCGCCGCGCCGCCCCGCTGCTGGCCTCGCCCTACCCCACAGAGCCCAATCTAAGCTCCTGTAGCCGGCGGGGAGGATGGGATGGGACGGGACGGGACGGACTCACCTGCCAGGATGCACTTGGCAGCGAGCTTCACCATGGCTCCGGCGCGGGGAAGACGGCGGCAGTCGCCGCCGCCACCACCACGCTCTGCCTCCCTAGCAACAGCGCGGCCTTAGCAACCGAGCGCCCCGCCTCCATTAGGAAGCGACTGCCTGCGCAATTCGGTTGGCTTTGAGCCCTGCTTATCAAAGCTATTCGCAGCTGCTATTGGTTCTCCTCGCTTGTCCCGCCCACTTAGGGTCCGGTCATTCAAACCCGCCTTCCCCGCCCCTTGTAGTAGCTGAGGCGGGGCAACGCAGGGGCGCTACGGAGAGAAGCGAGTAGTTTCTACCCAGTAACTAAGTACGTTGTCAGGAGGCGGTTTGTTATTGGGCAGGACACAGGGGACCGTACCATTGAGCCGAAATTAACCCCCTGGGGACAGGGCAGAAAATAATAAAAGTTACAGGAAAAGAGCAGCAAGGAGGGAAAGGACAAGCGATGGCGAGGGAGAGAAGTTTCTGTTTTGTGCCGATGAGCCTACGGAATGTCATTTTCCATGCAGAAGATTCCTCACCCGCCGGTCTGAGTGCAGTCCTGCGCATGCGAGGGATAGAACGATTGTCTTCTGGGGTGGGATTGCGCTAGTTTTCATCAGATGTGCTGCGTTCTTTCCTATTTATAAGCCGGCTGCAAACCTGAATTTCCGGTGTCAGTTCGGTTAGCATGTTTAAAAGAACCAGTTTGTGAGGGCTGTCCTGTGTGGAAATTGAACAGGTTTTTCTTCTTAGCCTGGGTCAGCATTTGACCTGTTACACTTTCCTCAGTTCGTAGTTCCTGCTTTTGACAATGTTGCTGTTGTTTTCCTGGTGAGAGTTATCTTCTAAATAACCAGTTTCCTCGTTGCTTTATTCTCAGTATCTCAAACCTTTGTCCTTTATTTTTCCTCTTTGTTATCTTGTGTAGTCTTTAATGCTGCAGTAGGTTAATTCCTGCAATTATTTGATATTATTCTTAAAATATTTTTCCTAAGATCTCCTGTGATTATTCTTAAACTATGTTTAACCCCTATTCTTAATCTTTAAGCTGATCTCCTGTCTTCCTTAAGCAGCCCAAATCAAGCTTCATGGGTTTGGGACAGAGCTGAAGAAACTGATTGTGCAGCTTCCTGATTTTCCCCCTCTTCCCATCCCTTTGAAAGGTCTAACACAGTTAGAAAGCATACTATTCACTTCTCAGGGTATAAACTGCTTTGCTATGCTTCAGGTTGTTTACTGTGGAGCAAGGAATTTGCTTACTATGAAAAGCAGTAAGTAAGCTTGGGAAGAAGAGAATAATCAATCATGCATCTGTATTTGGGTTATAATATTGGACATTCCAAGAGTAGAGCTGGTTGAAAATAAAATTTTCCAAATTTTGCTTTAACCACTGCCAGCTTAAAAGGCAATTTTTTTTTTTTTTTTGTCTTTTCTAGCACAAATGACCCATTTTACATGTTTGTAACTATGTACCATATCTGCCAGGCATATAGCCAGGCATGGAAATAGCATAGAAATAGTAAGTACCTTTAGCAAAATCAGAGGAGTCTTTTATATGCACATAGAAACGTTGTTTCTCTGATTAAATTATTAAAGGGTCTTCTTTAGCCTGAGTGGGCAGAGACTTTAATTGTGGATGATGACTGTAGTGAAGTGTAGTGATGGAGTCACTACTAGGGGTTCCTGTAAAAAGGAAAAGAAAAATTAATCCCAGATCATCTTATTGCTTTCACCATTTTCTCTTTCCATTCCTGATTCCTCCATCACATAAACCAGTTGTGTGGTTATTGATGTTCTCCATCACTTACGTCTAAATAGCTTACAGCCTTTTTCATCTTTTCCTTCCACTCCATCCTCTGAGAAATTCACCTGCCTCTGTGTTGTTCCATTTTTGCAATCTTTGCATTATCCTTTGTTGTCTATTTGTAATATTGTCCCAGTTTACTGACAGGTCTGTATGTGGAGGGTTTGAGGCTCCATTATTATGTACTTGAGATTTATTGATCGTGGCTGTAATGTAGCAGTATCCATCAGCATCTACTGAGGCCTCAAACATCTCTACCATTTTACACTGGGATCAGTGTAATAGAAGGCATAGATTATGTCGGAGGTGAGATTTTCATTGCTTTTGAAAAATTCTGCTTGGAATCTGGTAATCTCCTTTCTGTTGCTACTTTCCTATGCTACTTACCTTGGACTTTAGTCCCATTCCCTCATTTACCACTTACCTCCCCATGCACTAGCAGATAGAGCTCTTAATGGGCTGTGTCCGCTCTATTTCTGCTACCCTTTTGCCCCACACCCTTTCCGCTGCCCACCCCAAAATCAATCTTTTCCCCTGCCTGACTTCTCGTAGGTAAAAGTCATTCCCTTACCAGCATTGACAGTGATAGATTAAGGGTGAAATTTCTTATCTACACCTTGTAATCCAAGCAGAATTGCAGTCTGCTGTTAGCAGTCCACAGGGGTTGCTGCTGAATACATTGGAATACTGGTAGCTGTGCTCACTGAAGCTTCTTTCATCTTGAATATGTGAGAAAGAGAGGGGAAGAGAAACCTTGTGGTTTAAAAAAAACCACCCCAAGCATAGGAAAACAACAACAGAGGATGATGTCCTTACCCTAGAGAAGTGTTTGTTAGGTTAAATCCTGCATTTACCAGCTAAGGAGAAATAGAAGACTATTTATTCACACGCTGTGTTTCTTCCTCAAATGAAGCAAGATTCCTATGAGTGGGAAGTGCCCCTTCTCTGATGTGAGCAGGGTGAGTTGCCCTGACAGCTGCAAGACCCTGAAATTTGAAGTCACATTCCTTTAGGCAGTGGTCACAAAACAGCAGATAAACTGCACGTGTCTATGTGCAGCTTGCATTTCATCAGGCTACAGAAGGCAGTGGTGGTGGAACTGCAGCTCCAGGAGGATGGGAAGGAATTTTGGAAGCAAAGTAAGGCTTTACAATGAGGATTAAACCAAGGTTTTAGATTGAAGTATAGCTTGTGCTTCAGATTGTCAGGCACTGTGCAGGTCACTTCATTGTCTCCTTCACAACACATACCTGTTAAAAAGTGATTTTGGTGGGACAGAATTCATTAATATTCCCAGGACTTGATTTTATAGCTATAGATACATATAAATGTGAACATTCTGGGTACATTCAGAGTTGAGCAGATTACAACCTGTAAGTTGAATGTGCTGCTTAATAAAAGCTACTGAGGAAGTAATGTAGCCTTCCTTGGAGTAAGCAATGCTTCTCAGGAGGACATTAGTGTTGAGGAAAGGAATTAGACTTTTCTATAAGAAACCTCTTAAATAAAAAGTGTTTCATCAGCTCTTTTTAAAAATCTCACGTTACTAAAGGGAAACTGAGGAACAAAACACCACCAGAAATATCTTGCAAATGGATAAACACGCAGAGTTCATGCAGCTTTTAACATTTTTATAGATCTGACAGAATTGACTGAGTGTTTACTGACATGTCTGGAGAGCTTTGAAAACGGCAAGAACGGATGTGTAAATTTTATTGTAGCTTTCCATTCTTTACACTTTACCCACGCATTAGAATAAATAGAAACTTAATCTATTTTGAGGGCTACTTTATTTGCCACCCCCTAAAATTGCCTTTTGTTTCTCTTCAGAATGGGGCTATTAGCACAGAAGTATGAACTTGGATGCTTTCTATGTCACTATTGATAACAGCATCATGGTTCCAGGTCTTGAGATTTTGCTCTTTTGTGGTAGGGACTGAGACACGGATAGGAAGGGTTTTTGGCTGAGGCTCGGTGCACTGAAATGTAAGATGATTATGGAATGGTTGAATCAGCCAAAGGATTTGTTGGCAGTTACAACAACAGCGCTTCTGACTGATCTGGCATATCTGTCATTTGTTTCTGATCTACTACACTGGGAAACTGGAAGCTAGAAATTAATGGTAGTTGTGGCATCAGTGAAAAGTGGTAAATCATTAGATGTTGGGTAGGTACCTCTACAAGGCTGTAAACTTGGTGTGAGTATGATAATTGTAGCTGTTATGTCCTCTCTTCTGATGAATATGGAATGAGGGATGGATTTCTCAAGGATACATTCAAATCCACAAGGGTAAAGATAAGGAGAATTTTGGGGGGAATAATTACTCTGCATATGTCTGGGAAAATTCTGGCTTGAATCTTTATTCTTGCACAAGGAAAAGCTCTGTGAACAAAACCTAAATATTTATGTAGTTTTTTAGCAATATACTCTAAAGCATTAGATGTGGCAGTTGATCAGGGATCTGGAACTTCGTACAGCATGTCTTTCTGTTGTATAGATCTCTCTGTGGGGGACTATCTGTGACAGACTGAGGACTTGCTGTGGCCTCGTGTGTGGCCTGAACCTTTCTCATCTATTATTGGAGCAATCATTGTCATGCTCTTTTGCACAGTCGTGCATAGGGTGATTGGATGCTGGTAAGTGAGCGTTAAGTATGCTTCTGCATCACAGGGAAGGGGTTAATCTGTCAAATACAGAATATATGAATACATGACATCTTTAAATGAGCTACCCATAATTCCAGCATGCCAGTCATTATGTGGTGATGATGGCTATGATAGCAGCTGGGAATCTTTTTTTGGATCTCTAGCTGCTGTCTGCTGAGAAAGCAGCTGCTAGGTTTACACTAATGCTATATCTTATATTAAAAACTCGAAGACAGACTGCATTCAAGTAATGAGATTTATTAACAAAATAAAAGGTTATGTTTTGGTTTACATTCTGTTTATGCTTTTCGGGATTGAATGTTCAAGGTTTTTATCTGCAGGCATGATAGCTAGAATTTTTCTTCCTCTTGCTGAAAACTGAGTGGCAGCCGTATGACTGCAGGACCCAGAGGTTTAATGGAGGAAGGAGAGGAATATTTAAGACTCTTAATTAATTTTTTAGGAGTTCACAACACTCTGTTTTCTATCATCTCTGCTTTTCTAACAGGTTAATTTTTAGGCACAAACTTTTTACCTTATCCATGTCCTTTCTTTTCAAGGTCAGTTTGTTATAATGATCTATATTATGATCAATTGACATCTGGGCTACACAGTGAATTTATAAAAATTATGAATGAGAAGGATCCTGAGCTTGTAAAAATAGGATGCAGTCAGGAAAAACAAGTTAGGTGGAGCCTTTCACTATTACATGTTCTCGCATTCAAGAGACTAGATATTTTGACCTGTCAGGCTTTCAGTGAGAAACAATTTAAGTTCTATGGTATCAGTTATGTTCCTTCAGAGCATTCAAAATGAAGATACTTTTGAACACTAGGATCCTCAACAGGCCAAAAAAAGATGTAGGCTCATTAAATCTATGGGCAAATGTCTCTTAAGGCTCCTCTGCTTTGCTAAGAAGGCTATCACGTGTGAACAAGAAAGTTAATACATGCAGAGGGGAACAGAAAAGCACTGGCTCTGGTAATGGCGATTGTTACAGAATGTAATTGAGCACTGACTGCAGCAAAGCTAAAAGGAGACTTGCATTACAATGACATAAAATCTTTATTTTTTCCCCTAACCTCTGATTTCAGCTGTCTGACTAAGAGCAGGTGCTGGGCAATAGCTCAATTTCAACAACCCACTGCAGCTGAAAGAGTAGATGTGATTGTGCTGTATCCAGCAAAATTGAAAATTACTTTAAGGGGTGGGGGGGGAAATGCAAATGTTTTAAGACAGAAAATCTTTATTCATCTGCAGAAGGAAGCATAAAATTAGCAGAGCCACATAATTCTTATGCCTCTTTATATTAAAGCAGTAAGAAGTGCTTGATAATTTGCTATTACCTATATATTTTTGTGTCTTTCTAGAGATACATTTTTTTCAACTGCACTGCATTCTGAAGATACAGCAAATGGAGTTTGTTTATGCTTAAAATGATAGAATTCTAAAAAACCTTCCAGGCAACGTTTCCAAAACCTGAAAATGCCTCTGAAGCATTTAGGTTTTCAGCAACCCGTGGACATTCCCTCCAGTAATCAATGGTTAAGCATTCGTCCTCCGGTCCTGTGCTTCTTAATGACCTGTCAAGAAGCTCTAGGGGCAAAGCTGGAATTAACAGAGAGTTACCGTGTTCTTACCACTTGAAGGCCCAAGTACCCATTTGTAATGCCAGCGTGGTGCCACTGTAGCACCAGGGAAACCAGCTGCAGTTTTGTACATAAATCATTACTTGCTTAGTGAGCATCTCCTAGAATTAATAACTGTTGTTGCAATAAGAGCTGGACATTCTGATTCAGACACTTGACAAGATGCTTTCACTGGGTTTTTCCTGGGTGGAAGGCCAAAAGAACTTACGAAGAAAATACCTTTTCTAGCTGCATGTTCCTTGTGCTTTAGTAAGTGCCTTCCAGTATTTTTATCTGGCTCTTCTGATCCATTTATTGTCGTAGCTGTTACAGTCCCTTCTATTTTTTTTTTATTTTTTTCTGGTGGGTGGAGAATCACAGAATCACAGAATGCTTTGGATTGGAAAGGACCTTAAGATCTTTTAGTTCCAGGGCAGGGACACTTCATGCTAGACCGTGTCACCCAAGGCTCTGTCCTACCTGGCCTTGAACACTGCCATGAATGCCATTTACCACTTCTTTGGGCACCCTATTCCAGTGCTTCACCACCCTCGCAGTAAAGAACTTCTTCCTTATACCTAACCTGAACTTCTCCTGTTTTAGTTTGAACCCATTCCCCCTTGTCTTATTGCTACAGTCCCTGATGAAGAGCCCCTCTCCAGAAGGGACTCTAGTATTTGTGTTTATGTTAACTTCTGTCTTTAGAAGTGTATGAACCTCTGTTAAACTTTGTTACTTCTTTGACCATAAGAACACTGACCACAAATGCACTTCCTCTTTGTGGAGTAATTCTCCCACATTAGGAGATCCTACAGTCTGGGAAAGTTTTGACAATTGACCTTTCACGCGTACAGCTAACCCCCTTTAGGCACATTTGGCTTCACTATCTCTTTATTAGGAGAAAAGTTGTTTTAAATGTTGGAGGTCTAGAGAATGCTGGGATTTCTAAAAGCTGTGCTTCTCAGGAAAAGGGAATCTGCTAAAATGCTTTGTCAGAATGAAGGTGCAGCAGCTCAGGTTCAAGCACATCATTAGCAAGGATAGTGTCCAGCACATGGGGGAGGTACTTTAATCACTGGCATTTGCTAAAGCCTGTGCTCTGGTACCTGTGTTACCCATGACCCCTGGGTGGTGTTAGAACAAGAATACCAGTATATGCTTTAACCACAGCTGAATTTTGGTGTGTTAACACATGCCATAGAAATTTCTATATAAATAAGTTTCATTTGCAAATTCATTTCTATGAATGATATAATTTCTCTTTCATTTGCAATTCATTTATAAATAAAAGAATGACAAATGAAAGAGAAATTGACCGCTTTAAATGTCAATCTGAGATTATAGAGTCAAATTAAGTTCTTTTATGTTTTACACTCATTAACACAAATTTTGTGGTCTAATTTGTGGATTCAGTGAACTTTGTATAAATTAATCATCTTGGATGTTATTTTGGTGAGTCAAAACTTGGTGCAAATGCATGCAATGCCACGGTTTTTAATTCCAGAACAATATTAACTCTGTTTTGGACAGAGTATTGTTAATATTTAGATCCTATAGCACAGAGGTTTGACAAATTATGTGTGTGTTGTTGGAAAGGAGCACGTGAACTGCATTTCCAGTCTTCACAAGTATTTAGAAATGAGGTAGAAGTGTCTTTGCTTCTCTCCTCCCCCGAAGATGCAAAGTCAAAAAAGGCAACAGAAGAAAACAAGCAATCTTTGCTTTGACGAAGTGAATGAAGTGTGGGAGCAATCATAGAACATTGGGCAGTATTGAGCTCAGGGCCGGTGGGTAGACTGTAAATATAAATCCTAGCTCAGTTTCTGCAAAGCGAACAGGTGTTACAGCCTCCAGTCCATTGATTCCCAAAATAAGACATGTGGAAAACTGCTGATCCATGAAACTCCATTAAGAACTTGGCAGGACCCTTAAAGCATAAACAATTACGATTTTTTTGATTGTTTGGTGATGGTAAATGGTGATTGGAGAAATTTTAAGCATTGGTGATGGTCTGTTGGTACAAACCCTTTCTTAAGATGCTGGTGTCATTTGTCAGGAAATGATGGTTTACCTATGACATGAGGATTTGGCTCTTGTTTTTGAGGTGTAGCTGAGAGCAAGCTGTGTTTCTTTCCTAGCAATATGTAATACCAATGAGAACAAGTAGTGTATTTTTTCATACGGGTAAACATAACTTCCATACCTTAAATCATCGAGTTGTGTCTTGGTACAAACCATTGGCAGCGAATCTAAGGGAAGGATGTGTATTGATTATTTAATAATTTGTCATCAACATGATGGCTGGAGTTGGTTTGTTTTTTTTTGTAACTTCTGTTATAACAGGGAAAAAATATGGAATACTTGCTGTTCAGGAAAAAAAGATGTAAGATGCCAATTAAGAAATGTAAGGTTAATGTTCGTTGAAGAAGCTTTTTGCACCCTTGCTTATGCATGAGAAAATTCAAACATATAGCAGTTGCATATTTGAATAAACTGAGCAAACTGTTGTTTAGAATGTCAGGTACTCTTAGCATGAAAAGTAACAAAGATATTTTGAAGGTCTTTCTACCCATTGTAACTTTTTTGGTTTGAAATTAAAGGTTATTTCTTTTCATCTTATCAATTCCTATAGAGCTGAAAAATTTCAGGCCAGGTTGGTCACTCAGTGTTGCTTTTTCAGGAATAACTGACGGAATAACATGAAGAAAGATTGCTAAGGGAATTGTTGGGGACTTCTATGACAATCAAATATCCCTGTTAATGTTGCTGTAACTTACTGATTTCACCTAATATACTATAAAAAATATAATTTAGACTAATTAATGGCAGTGGGATTTTCCTTTCTTGCTTTTTGTTCTATTGTGCTTTTGTTGTTGTAAAAATTCAGCTTACATGCTATCTAGTGAAGAATTAAAATATAAATCCTTGCAGATTCAAAGACTAGGAAGAGACTATAAAAGCCTTTCTTTATATAGCAATTTTTAGGTTGATTCCGTGGGCTGGAGCACCTCCTGCATGAAGACAGGCTGAGAAAGTTGGGATTGTTCAGGCTGGAGAAGAGAAGCTGCATGGAGACCTCATAGCAGCCTTCCAGTACCTGAAGGGAGCCTACAAGGATGCAGAGAGGCACTCTTCATCAGGGACTGTAGTGATAGGACAAGGGGTAATGGGTTCAAACTAAAAGAGGGGAAGTCCAGGTTAGATATAAGGATGAAGTTCTTTACTGTGAGGGTGGTGAGGCACTGGAACAGATTGCCCAAAGAAGTGGTAAATGCTCCATCCATGGTCTAGTGTAAGGTGCCCCTACTCATGGCAGGGGGTTGGAACTAGATGATCTTAAAGTCCTTTCCAACCCAAACCATTCTATGAATCTATGGTTCTATGATTCATGATACATCAATGGGTGGGTTCCTAATGGTTTTATTTCCTGTAGCTCAGTATACTCTTGTAATTACGCTTTATTGCCACGTGAGGTCAGCCGCTGCTGAGAGAAAAAAAAAAAACCCAACAAACCAGGCAATAAATCGCTTCATCGCAAATAAATCCGTTTTCATTTGCTTTATTTAGAATACTTAGAAATCAATACATTCTTCAGATCCGTATATACATTGTGCAAAACCAAAGGATTTCTTTTGAAAGCACAGCAGCTTTAGCAAAGAAAGTCTTCCTTGTGAGTTACTACAGAGTGAAAATTTAGAACAGCTTTAGGGAGTGTTTATTGGCTTCCCGAGTAGCATTGGGTAGTTGCTGTGGCAGAGAATACTATTCTGTACAATGTGATGGTGACAGGGTTTCAGCCCTGTTTTCTTATTTTTCTTTTAAATACTAAGTTAACGATAATAAATCTGAATGGAACAAGGTATTATTGCTGCAGGGGAATAGTTTGGAATACAGAAATGGCAACTACCCTTCCTTTTTCTTGCAGTAGTAATCAATGTTCTGTCAACATGTGGGGAAGATGTTGAAAAAAAAGGAAAGATAAAAAGCATGAGATTGGTGCCAAAGTTACTAGACAGGATTTGGGATACAAGTGTTGCTCTTGGCTCTGTCATAGGCTTACTGTTGGCTGGTCATTTCCTTAGCTTGAGTCTCAGTTTTGTATGTGTAACTCAAAGGAAAAGATATTCACTTTTTTGGTAAAGTATTTGAAGAAATGTTTTTTATGGGATTTTTATATACTATTTTAACAGTGAGTGTATCAACAGCAACATCACACCTGAATCTTGGTGTCCCCCTTCCTGGTATTCATGCTGTTATTCTTTTGAGTATTCTGTTCTTCCTGTCCTAGATAGTTGTGTAACATTGATAGCAAGCATATCCTGTGTTTCAGAAATGACCCCTTTTTAATACTTTACAGAGTTATCCCCATGCATGATTGGCACCAACTGATATTCCTGTCAAACCTTTTATTTAAAAATCCCCCTGCACCAGGCAAATTTAACAGATGATACAGACAAGGATCAATTTACTGATCACCAAAAAGCAGCATGGGAGATTAAGGTTAAATATTAGGAAATACTTTTTAGCTATAACACTGATTAAATCGAAAGAACAAACTGCCAAATGAAGTTGGGTAATTGCCATCACTAGAGATTTTCCATCACTAGAGATTTTCCAGGCTATGAGTATGCATCCATTTAGCAGGGATGGCTTAAAAATAATGCAGTCAGTTTTGCCACAGTTCAGAATTTGGGCTGAATGACTCATTATATGCATGTTTTATCCCAAAAATTGGCTCTTATTTCTTCCTACTTTACCCTAGCAAGGGATAAAGCTGCAGGGATGTCAGCAAAAAAAGAGTAAAATTTTCTCTCAGCGTGTGCCAAACCTACATGAAATAAGAAACAAGTTATAGTGAGAGAGAATAAAGCCCAGATTGATGTGACCTTTATTATTTTAACAGTGTCTCTCAGCACAATTACAGAGTTGCAGGATTGCAGAGAACAGAGCTGGAGTATAAAATAACATAAATAAATAGAACAGGAGCCAAAGCAGCCAGCAGGAGGTGGTTGGAATTGGGCAGTGAAGGATGGGTGAAGGGTTTGCATTGGTCAAAGCCTTTATGATTCAGCCACCATAGTTGCAAATTCTGGAGAAGGGAAACATTTAAAAAAAATATTAAAAAAAGAAAATGTAAAGAAGGAGGATGCATATTACAATGATTACAGAGTCAGTGGTGTAGCAGAAACATCACAATAACAGAAGAACAAAGAAATCTTGGTTAGTTTAAGGGAAAGTATGACTTGGGAAATCTTACAGTGAAATGAAAGGATTTGTTAAGGGTAAGAGAGAAATGCTATATATGCCAGACTGTCAAGACTGTCCACTGCTATTCATCTGAAGAACTTGATTAGCTCCCTGTTATTCCTTTGTAAATCTCAATGGGATGAAGGCAAGAGCTAGAAATTTAATTTCACAGTGAGATAAATTTCTTTTATATCAGAGTTTGGCAAAGAGACTCATTAACGAGTCTTTCAGAGTATTTGTGTCCCTATATTATAAATATATTACATTTAAACTCAATTTTGTACTGGCAAATTGACTGGAAATGACAGATTACAAAAACAGAAGCTCACACCAAGCCATCTTGACCACACTGGTGATAATGAGAAACATTCTCGTGATCTCAGAGGGACAGGATTTTACCCTATGGCTTTTATTAGTGTTACATCAATAATATTTACATACATATATCTCTCTTCAGTTTGAGTTTATTTTATGCTTTGGTGTATATATATAGTGCTTTTCATTGGGGTGATAAAGCATGGAAAAGTCATGTTTGTATCCTGGTGAATAGCTGCCTGGCATACCGCACTCTGAATACTGCATTACTCAAGGAGGTTATAATTCCTAACTCCATCTAACCTTGGAACAGTCACACATGAGAATACCTTGCACAGTTTTGTATGCCTCAGAGCTTGAAAAATGACAGACTGGAGGGAATCCCAAGAAGGGCAACAAAGATGATAAAGGGATTAGAGGGTATACAGACAGAGTGGTTTATGGGTTTAACATAATCAGCTGAGAGGAACATGACAAATAGGGGAGGCAGTCATCTGTAAAGGCTCAAAAGAAAATTACTGGACTTTGACATAATGAAGAATGTCTTGCAACTAAAAAAGATAAAAAATGAAAATTAGACATTTGAAGAACATTCTAATGTTCAGTTGAAAAATGCTAAACCCTAAACAAGTGAGATCTTCGCTGACTGGTGTGTGCAAACTGGTAGCACTTTTGATGATGTTGTGTCCAAAAATCATGTTACCAAATGCTGACAAACCAGAGTAAGACATAAAAATGTCAGTGGGTTTAAATTAAATCCAAATCTATCCATCATTTTGAAAGATGTAAATCCAAGTTAGGATTAGTGATGCAGATTACTTAACACAAAACGTGTCTAAATCCTGTACACGGTGGGTACAGAGATCGAAAATGTTGCAAACTGAATTTAAGAGATAACATAAAGTGCTTGTGATAGACACCCAGACTGTTCTGCCCAGAAAAGGAAACAGGCTATGATTATTAAATCACTGTGTGAATAAACCCTTCAGAGAGAACCATGAACTGCAATGGATGAAGCCTTTCCAAAAGGGAAAACTAACTACACATATTCTATTAGAACAAGCTGTCATACTTGCTACAGCTGAATTAAATCCTTTTCTATAATAATTTGCATCTATGGAATATATTTGGAAAAGGTTATTCAGACTTGCAGCCAAATATTTTCTGTAATACATTATGATGGTGATATTATCACTTAATGGCAATATATTTCATGGGTACTTCCTGATAGCCAGCAAACCATAAAATACTCCTTCATGAATAACTGCTATCTGCTTTAAAGTTTCCCAGGTTTTTCAATATACTTGAAGTATTTCTAAGATGTTCCAGTTGAATAATCTTGTAAAGTAGTTAGTTCACTATTGGTTTTCATATAAAGGTTAGCCCAACCACAGATGGCTTGTGGAGGCATTGTTACCAAGTGTACTCGTATATGGAGAGTATATATTCTGAGATATGACACTGTATATTAGCCCCTGCCTATTGGTTGTTCTTGTAAATATTTACTGCCTCTGACAAGGAAGAGAATCCTTGGGATTGACTGCATCCTCCTTTCCAGTTGTAATTCTCCTTCCAAACAAAATTAAGTTCTATCTTTCTTTGCGTAATTGATAGTTTTAAATTGCAAGGATTCAGACTATTTTGTCATGCAAAAAACTTACTAGCTGTCTTATGTCAAAGCTCCAACATTTAACAAGAGGATTCGTTTGTGGTGTTCAATATAGTTCAGTAAGATATACCAGCCTGATGCGTACCCTGTAGTATTTCACTGAAATGACAGCTATAATTACAGAGTACATTGTAGGCTAATGATTTATCTCATCAGATCATGTTTTTTACATTATCGGTACAATAGCAAATCTGTTTAGCTAAATTCATAAGTAACGACTTATACTAATTTATTTTAGAAGATACAGGAGCACAAAGAGGGATAACAAAAGGACTTTCAAAAGCTTTTTCTTCTTTGTTATGTCTTTTACCTGTGACAAGGTCATGACTTACCAGCTGTAATTCTGAATGCTTGATGTCTCGTTTTTACAATGTTTAAAGAAAATAATGGAAACATTTTGAAATATTTGCAGAAGTTGAGCTATATCAAGGAAAATATTTTGATTTACTAGGATAAAAATGTGGACTTGTTCTGTCTACAGTGCCTGAACTTTGAAAATTCTTTATGTACTTTCTCAAGTCTATTAGTAGCAAGAAACAGAAAGGCATGATGTGCTTGTCCAATGCTGACACTCAAAATAGATTAAAAACCCCACTATGACCATTTTCTCTTCTTTCTTACAAATGTTCTCCTGAAGCTGAGAGAGCAGCTTCAGCATCGCTTCCCAAGCTAATTTAGAAGCTAATGTTTGTAGTTTTTTTAGGTAATTTGGCCTTGACCTGCATTTTATTTTCATATTTATCATCTTTTATTCATATCAGTGAAAGATGGAAGAGTCTTAACATCAGACAGAAGATGATAATGTCTTATATGAACAGGCTGCAAGTTTTCAACTGTTTGAAACTGGCAGATCAGCCACAAGTTACAGATCTTGACTGGACAGGAGGTAACTGAATAGAAGAAACTATTTCTGAGCTGAATGGTCCTGCAGGAATGTAAAAAGGTTTAAAGCAGGAGACCTGAGAGACAATTTGTAACATGTAACCCTAACTGGAAGAAGTCTGACTAGGTTGGGATTAACATTTGTGAAGAAAATTCTGAGAAAGGTGGCTCTGTGGTGTTAAAAATCCATGAAGATTAGGTCTTACAACTGCTATGGGCTCCTGAGAGGTGCTCCATATGGGCATTCAAGGGCCATCTAGTGAATTCACATTAATTCCTGTGAAAAGCTGCATCATTTAGGCTGTAATAATTTAGTGATGTAGGAAGCTGATGTTTGAAACAAGGGGTAAAAGTGATGCCTGACAATTCAGTTACATGGAAACAAATGGCTTGCAACAGAAATACAGCACTGCAATACTGAATATAAATGCGACGTACATTTGTGACTTTACATTTTGTTTACATAGGCAGTTATAATCTGGAATTGGATTTCTGAACCAACGGAAAAGCTGGAAAATGTCTGTCATCCTCATCCTTTGGTCACAGCCCCAGCTGTGAATTTTTGCGTGTATTTCAAGCCTTTCCATTGTCACAATTTCCTGTTAAATTCAAATTTAAGAAATGGAAAAAAAACCCAATGCTGTACAGTAGGGCTATGTACCAGGCCAGAAGAGGTAAATAAGTCTTTCATTCTCTTCTCATTATTGATTATAAATTCAGCGTAATTCCAGTTCAAAGTTGAGGAAGGGTAAAACTTGCAGAAGAAAGAGAAGTGTTCCGTATTGCTTTATTACAACATACTGGCTTTCAGGCATTGTTTCAACTTTAAAAAGTTATGGTCAATCTTAAATAAAAAAGTTAATGCTGTATTCTCTTGTAAAAGCCAAAATCATTCTGCAATATAGTCCTTGTATTCCAATCAATACTGCTTTTGTTTTGCAGCCTTCCGGGAGTAACTGAAAATATATGTGATGTGAGGTTGGGGGATCAGCTCTAAACTTACTTACCTGAGCCAAGTTTTCTGATTTTAGTACCACTGCCACTAATTTTAATGGGAATAAGGAGGACCCATATAATTAAAGCCTGTGAAATTTCAAATGGTGACACACTCATCAGGCTCAGTAGCACTGCTGAAGTTTAGCTGAAACTTCCCCTAGGTGCTTCTGCTACCATGATAAAATCATGATATGAGAAATCAAAGGCTTTTGTCTAGGAAAAGGGCCATAGTCCCTGATATGGCAAAGTAGTAGGAACAGGCAGATATATATGACTAATATGTCAGTGGCTAATTTTGTGTGTCATTTTTTCAGCTTCTGAGTAAGGAGACTCTTAGTTAATAATATTTTGCTTTTTATTCCTTTTTTTAATTGCCTTTTTTTTTTTTTTTCGAGACAACTTCTGGGTTTTTTTTTTTACAAATACCAGAGACTGGGTGACAAAGACAGATAGGAGTGGTTTAGGTATTTTTTAGATTTCAACCTAGCATGTGGCTTACCAGTATTGTGAAAACCCAGCAATTGCCTGCTGTCTAGGTGATTTAGTACCCTGGCCACAGACTTCTGCAATGAGGGAAAATTTAATTCAGAAACTCATCTCTTCATGTCTCTCCCAGTGTGTCTCAGGGATACAGAAAGAGAAAAAAGGAGAAAATTTGCATGTGGGCTAATTTGATTCATCCCAAGGGGGAATAGAAAACAGTCATTTTTAAGCAATGCTATAAAAGGAAAAGTTGTTTTTTTCTTATACTCCTCATATTTAGTAAAGCAGAGTGACAAGCTTTCTCAGCTGTGAAGACCCACCTAAACACTAGCCAAAGCTGGATGGAAATTCTGTAGCAGACTGACTGTACTTCGAATTTTAAAAGCATTGCTTTGTGAAGTCGTGCATTACTTTCCTATTTACTCTTCATCGAGCAGAAATGCTGCTACTCAGCTCTTTTTCTTTCAAAGTTTTATATTCAGGCCTGGGTCTTTGAACTCTCAGTGTCCTGAGCCTCAATCCACTTGAAATCTTAAACTCACTGAAGTTGCGTGAGTCCTTAGCCCTGTGCTGTGGTTTAACTACATCTCGGTTTCTATGAACTGTTGCCCCCTCTAGTGTCAGAACTCAGCCCCTGTTTTCCCTAAAGCAACGAATGGCAAATGTAGCAGGACTTGGTATTTCATTAAATCCAATTTGTGCCCTCCAGAAGGTCAGAGCCCCCAGTGATTCCCAGATTTCCTCAGCTCTTGTATGTAGGAGTAATATTTCATTGTTACTGTCAAAGTTTACTCTTCTAATCACATACCATCAGCGCCAATTTTACCGTCACCATCCTTATCTCCAGCAGCCAGAAGAGCCTTCGTTTCTTTGTCTGATAGGTCTCTTCCCTCTGGGGTAAAGCCCTTCAGTACAAACCTAAAGAGGGGGCATGGAAAAAAAGGAAAGTTGTGTTTTGGGTATTTTTTCCCCCAGAACAGTTTCACTTCATATTTATTTGTACCACCAATCGCATACATGAATTGGAATCCAGTGTTGACCTTCTCTAACATTCAGGACAAGTGGTTTGCTCTGAAACTGAATTTGACTGAAGAACTAGCAATAAGGTATTGATCAGTCATAAAAGTTACAACTAGCTACCTCCAACACGCTTTAGACCATGTAGTAAGCGAACAACAGATTATTGCACACAGGTACTAGTTGGAAGATTGAACTGTATGCTATTATCTAGAGTCCTGAAAACAAACAAACAAACAAACCAACCCAGGAAATTAGACACTTAAGGTGAGGCTATTTGAGAAAGGACGTATCTTGACTTACTTTAATTCATCCTCTTCGATGAAGCCACTTCGATCTTTATCAAGAATATGGAAAACCTTCTTCACATCTTCTGGGCTCTTCTTTTTCAGTCCTACCATCTCGAAAAACTTCTTGTAGTTAAACGATTCAGCAGCTATAGGAGATGAAAAGTCAGAGGGCTGCTTAGAAAAACCATTGAGACATACATTAGTACATACCCGTGGTTTCCTTCCACACTCCTGCGTGTCCTATCCTGGGAGGCACAGTTGAGCCCGGCTGTGTAGGAGCTCCATGTACGCCCTGTAATCAATTCTCCATGCTTCACAGACGCTAATTGTGATAAACAGAGGGGGAGAGGGACAGTCCCTGCTCTTTGCAGATGAAGAGCTGAGCTAGCTACAGAGGGATGGAGACTTTGCCCAAGGTCACACAGGAAGTCTGTGGTAGAGTTGGGAGCTGAAGTCTACCCTGCTTGGTCTCATTTCAGTGCCTTAACCCCTATTTTTTTTTGGCTAAGTATAATTCTAAAACAGTCATCTGAGAGTGGTGTCTGGGTATTACATGGCTGTCAGTTTTTAACATTTCAACCCTTTAAAACAAAAAAGCCCACTCTTGCTCAACCATGGAGCACTGACGAGAAGTGTTACAGAGCACATGGCTATTTCAGGGCTGTTTCGTTTTTCCTGAAGACTTATCAGAAATCGGTGCTGCTTTTGGACCGCTAAAGGTATGTGCACTGGTGGTTTGTAAGCTCAGGCACTGCAAGGGAGTGCTGTGCGCTATCCTGCCTGGGAGACTGTGTCAGAAACGATCTCCGGGGAGGAAGAGACAAAAAAGAATCAAAACAAACAAACAGAGCCCTTGAAATCGGAGCCGAGATAAACGAGTTTACCTGCTCCACCTCTCCCGTCCTTTAACCGCACCCGCTTTTGTCCCACCCGGGTATCCTAACGAGTGTGCTGGCGATTAGGAAGGTGTGGATTAGAAACCCAGTACAGTGACCTCCAAAACGTGCTGCAGAGGGTTGTTTGTTTTTTCCCCCTCCTTCTTCCCCATGCATCCTTATTCCGGACGCAGCTTTTCCTCTTACGTAAAATGAAGGAGGCTCAGTCCTTCGGGATCTGCTTGACTGAGACCTGTCATTAGTTGCTGCTAATTGCATCTGCTCCGGGACTTGGAGCTGGCCTCAGAACAATGGGAGCTAATGAGAAAACCAGCTGCCGGATGGAGCAAAGCGGTTTGCCGGTTCCTTCGACTCCGGGCTGCTGCGCTCAGCCGGGCTCGGCGGGGTTTGCGCCTCCGTCCGCCCGGGAAGGTCACTGCACAGGGCAGGACGGAGGGAGGCGGCTCTCCCGGTGCTGCGGTCGGCCAGGTAGTTTGGAGGGATAGGGAGAGAGAACGTGCATCCCGGAGCACGATTTTTGGCGTTGCTTTAAGAGCAACCTTGACTGCTGAATCTCTGAGGGGTTGCTGTCGGCTCAGGGCTGGCGGTGAATTAGAGGGGTAGGGAATATCGGGACTCGGAGTAGTCTGAGAGGCAAGTACGGAGGGCTGGCAGCCATTCGTCCTGCAGAAAGCTTCTGCAGTCGAGTAGTGAGCGCTCTATCGTTGCCTTCTGCTCCATCCCAAAAAGCAAAGCCCACCCAGGGGTCCCACATAGGACGTAAGAAAAGAGCGAGTTCTTAGCTCCTTGCAATGAGAAACAGCAGTTCTATGATACCTGAAACTCAATTTCAGGGATGAGTGGGAAGCTGCCGGCATTCATGGCTCACTTCCCTATCCCACAACAGGATATAATCCAGCCTGGTTTGCTGAGGGGTTTTTTTTCCCTTTGGAAGTATCCCCTCGGTAGGAGCCTGTCCGCAGTTGCTGCTCACCTTCCTTTGGAATAGGTATTTCACCTATGTAACGTGCAGGGCAACTTTGCTGAGGATGCAGCCCTGGACTTGATAAGCGTGACAGGCTTTCACTGCACTTCTGAAAACCATCCTCGATTAGTATTTTGTTTAGAAATATCCTCTAATCTTCCCCAAGCTTAAAGAAATGCGCTGCTATCGGAAGCTGAAGAGAGGAAAGAGGAGAAAAGAGGAAATAAAAGAAAGAAAAGAAAAAGAGGTACTCACCTGAAAAGGCTCCCACAGCCTTCTTGATATCCTCAGCGTTGAGCACGTCAGTCATAGCCATCCTGCAACTGTTTGAACAGGGAGGCAAGTGCGAAAAGATTAAAAAGTGCTTTTCTCATCATTTCTGCTCATATGACCAAGCTGCAGTGCCGCGCGGGGATGGCACACCGAGAAGGGCTGGACCAGCGCCAGCTCCGTACCCCTGTGTGGCTGAGTGCCCAAACGTGGGCTGCCGCTCTCCCATTCGCAGAGCCCCACGTCGTCCGCGGACGCGGGGGCTCGGCTCAAGAGAGGGCACGGGGATGGGCGCCTGTGCGGGGACCGGAGGGGGCAGGGGGTCGCTCACTGCGAGATGGGAGCCTAAGCCTTACTGGAGCAGTGCCAGAGTCTGTCGTGATAGCGGCTGGAGAAAAGAGTTGTGCCAAGGTCAAGTCCTCGGGTGCGGTGGAAGAGTGCTGGTGCAGAGCAGAGGCTTTTCCTTTAGTAAGGCAGGGCGAGCTTTCCCGGTTATAGTCGGTGATGAGCAAGGAACTGCAGCATATGCCAAGCTTCAAGCTGCTCTTGAGGTCGGGAAGCAAATGTAACGTAGCTTTTGAACATTCGCCGTACCGTTCAAACATCTCCCCCTTCCTGCCTTCCCCCCTCCCCTTCACACACACGTTCCTGTTAGACCTCGTTTCTTTCGGGCCAGTCCATATTAAGCATCATCCTCGCTGAATTAATTATCACATCCCTACGAATCCTACAGATCCTGTTTGTAATGCACAATATGCTGCAGAAACCTCAGCAATGGGATACGGTGGAACGAGACACGAGGTGACAAACGCCTGGTGCGGAGCTCCCGAGCAGCGGCGGGCTCCTTAGGCGAGACCGGGCTCTTCCCGACATCGTCGAGGACGATTTGGGGATTGTAATGTGTTTTCTAGACTTGTTTTCTCTCCAAGCAACTGTGCCCTTTTTTTTTCACAAGAAATGTGGCCAATAGTCCAGCTAGTCCTCAAGAGTTTGGGCAGGAGCCATTAGGCTGAGATAGCCAAGGTTGGGGCCCGGGAGTAGGGCAGATCTCCGCGGGAGTGTTGGCATCTCCACTTCAGGAAATACGGGGTATGGGGGGAAGTGATCTCCCCGCTCTGGGACCGGCGGGCACAGCCCGATCCCCCCCGAGCGGCTTTGGGAGGGAGGTGGCGGCTGAGACACTGGGGTCTCTTCTGTCAGTCGTTCCAGAAGTGCGAGCCCCAGTCCTTCCCTCTGCGGCCCAAACTCAGCTATAACGGGTGAGTCATTAGCATGCCACTATGCGCAGGAGGACGGAGGAGGAGGTGACATTGGGGTCTCCTGTTTTTTTTTCCTTCCTTTTCTTTTTTAAGCAGCGACTCTCCGCTGTGGGAGGGACCGTCGTTTTTCCCTCGATGGAACTTCCTCCCCCCCCCGTTTCTATGTATTTCTTGAGATACAAGAGAGGTTTAGCTTTCTCCAAGGACAAATAAGGAGACGGATGGGGGAGTCGAGTCCCTCTCCCTGGATTGGAAACACCTTTCTCCCTGCTCTGCGGGGAAGGGGAGCTGTGGCTGGGATGCTGACCAAGGACACACCGCAGCCGGGACACACAGCAGGATGCTGACTGGGCACAGGCAGCAGGGTTCCGTGCTCCCCCCGGTGTCCTGGAGGTGGGAGGTGCAGTGAAGGCGGTACCCAGGTTACTCGGGTCTCTTGCTTCTGTGGGGTTCGACTCGGAGAGGAGAGTTTAAAATCTCCCCTGTAGCACAGGTTAAAACCCAATCGTTAGTCTGTTTTACGCTTAGATTAAATGTAGACCCATCAATACACAGCTATTTACAAGATAAATCGATGTGCCTGATTTTATGCAGTTGATGTCCCTTTATCCCTTTACTTTTCCTTAGCTAGCGGGAGGGAGAGGAGGGAGTCCTCCTGTGTCCGCCCGCCTGGCCGAGTCCACACAGGTGCAGTCTGCCGCGGAGCTGGGCCTCACCCCCCGCAGCTTCTTTTCGTTCTGACAAACCTTTCCCTAACTCATTGCTGAGGTATCCTTGCTCCTGGAGCCACAGAGGGGAACCCTCCCGCCTTCCCCCACCCCGCCGCCGGTGAGCCGCATCCCGGTGCCGGCCCCGCTCCGGTTACGAAGCCTTTAACACGGAGGAGTAACTGAGGCCCGCCTCTAATCTCAACAGTGCATCTGTTTTAAGGACAGCTAGCAAACTTCTAGGGGCTTTTAAACATCAAGTTTTACTCAAACCCATTATTCTAATATAAAAACCGTTTCACGAACTGGCAGTCTCACCCTCGGCCCTTCACCCTTTTCTTATGATCCCTGCGAGATGAATTACACGCTTTCTATCTCTCTGAGATTTTGACGATTTTCCTGCCCGAACTACTTGCAAAATCCAAGTTGTCTGCACAGAAGCTTTAGTATAGATCAGCTCCCCCTTCCACCAGCGCCAGAACGATTATATTCTTACTAAGTAAACGATCAAGTACATTAAGTAGACATCAACCCGCCCTTGCCACAAGCAAGCAATTCAGGGAGACTTTGATTAGCAACAAGAAACCTCCCCGCCAAAAGCTGAAGCAGAAAGCAGGGGGTCCTTTACAAAAGTGTGACACATTCATCTTCCTAATGACGGCACCAGAGAGGGAAACTTCAATCCGCTGCCTGTGCATAGAGATGTCCTTTCTGTGACATGTTAAGGAGAGGGTTTTGCCTTTGGTTCACAACTGAGCACTTCAGTAAATTGTTATCCGAGTCCTTACTCACGTTCTCCTTCACTTTCTTTCCTTCTTTGTTTTGTTATTTCCATTCTCTCACTTCCTCCCCGCCTTTTATCCTCAGCCCCCATCCACACGTTCACCTATTCCCTGCTCTTAATAGCCCTTTCTTCTCGTTTGGAGTCGTTTCTGCGGGAAGCCATTCCTCGGTGTTTGGGAGATTGTCACCTCTTTGTCTCCGGTCTTTTGTCTGTGGGAAGCGGGATAGAGTCGGAGTGCTGAGAAATATCCTTGTTTGCTTTCCTTCAGGAGAAGGTCCTGGGTTCCTGCCGGGAGCGGGCGAAGCCACCTGTGCTGTGGAAGCTGGAACATTTTCTTGGTACTTACCTCTTGGGTCTCTCCTAAGCACTCTTGGAAAGGGTGCTAGATACGGAGGTGGTCAAAAAGAGGTGGAACTCGGAGTAGGAACCCCTCTTATATAATCTCTCTCTCTCTTTCTATTTTTGGCTGGTGATACCCACTCCTCACTGATATCAGATATTCAGGGATTCTGATTGCTGGTGTCACATTTATCTTTCCCTTAACTGATCGAGGAACACTATTAATAATCCTTGGCGCTCACCTTCCCCTGGCTGTGAAAACCCATTACCTCGGCAAACTGGTGCTCCACTCAAAACTTTATTGTTAAGGGGAGAGACAGGTAGTGCAGAGGAGCTATTGGAAGGCAAATGGATGCTCCATCTTCCATCGGATAAAGGTGGCATCATGGAGATCATCTGGAGGTTCAGTTTGAGAGCTAGGACCCTGCTTAGAAGGAGGGTAATAGGAAGACCCATCCCCTTAAACTGAAAGAAGGTAGATTTAGGTTAGATATTAGGAATAAATTCTTTACTATGAGGGTGGTGAGGCCCTGGCACAGGTTGCCCAGAGGAGCTGTGGCTGCCCTATCCTTGGCAGTGTTCAAGGCCAGTTGGAGCAGCCTGGTCTAGTGGAAGGTGTCCCTGCCCATGTCAGGGGGCAGGAACTGTATGAGCTTTAAGGTCCTTTCCAACCCAAACCATTCTGTGATTCTGTGATTTTATGAAGATGCAACCTCCTTGTCAGAATGTGGGAAAGCGAAGACATTCTCAGGAATTTGCCCTTTTCTCTCTCTAGCCCTGGCAGATACTACTCAAAACAAGAGAGGACAGCCCTAGGCTGCCTCCTGCACCTAAAGCTGCAGTATTCAGCTTTACCTCTTGGCCTCGCAGGAAGGCAGAAATAATTTTTCCTGCAAGCAACAGCAAAACCCAGTTGTGTAATTCTGGCTGCTCATCCTTAAAGGGACATCCAAAATCTCCATTCTAGGCCCCATCAGGCAAGGTGCTGTAGGAGTCTAAAAAATTTACTACCTAAGCTTGTTTGGGAAAGGCAGAGCATTGTAAATGAAGAGATAGTGTATATACAGTTGTAATACATTGACTGTAACCTTTTCAGCACATAAATTCTTTTTATGCTGAGTTGTTTGTTCCAGGGAAAGACACCTTTGAAGACACCTCTATTTTCACTCTGTCAAGCAATAATAACAACAGTAAAAATGCCATTGAGGCCCATTTGCTATTCTGTAATCCATCTGGGGACACTTTTCCTGTTATTTTGCTGTTGGTTTTTTTTTCTGGCAAGGGGAAATGTTTTATAAAGGACTACGAATCACATTTATCTGGAATATATTTGTGAGTAAAAAAGTGTTTTCTGTTTCAGGACCCAAACTGAACAGTTCTTTAGTCAAAAAGCAACCAAGGCTGTTGTGATGTAACTGAAATTATCTTTTGGGAAAGGCAGGTGCTGCAAAAGTGACATTTGATTTTTCTATCTTGATTAATTGATCCTAAAAGGGAGGAAACGTAATTGCAGTATGTATGGGATAGGAATATTTTAAAATATTTCTCTACTGCCAGTATCATTTTGATGCTGAGTTCTGTGATAAATTGGAACTTCTCCAGCAGGTTTAGATAGCTTCTAAAGAGGAAGCTTTATTGAATCAAACATGACAAAGGTTAATTCAGTCAGTTTAGTGTTCTCTCATTTATTTTCATTACACTTCCTGTAGTGGTTTTTGGATTTTCAGTGTACTGCAGTAGTAGGGGAAGTAATATCACTTTTCAGGTACCTTCCTTTATTTCTCACATACACTGTGTCTGTGCCCTACCTCAGAGCAGGCAGGACTTTGTATGTAATTTCCATGTGAGATGCTATCTCTCTTATCTCAGCTTGACTCTTGGGGGTCCAAATGTTTCAACCAATTGGTTTGTTGCCTTTGGAACAGTATGATTTGTAGTATGCTGTTCGCTATATTCAGTGATGTGGGGTTTGCGTTAACCTTTCACATAGTATGTACATTTGATACAGTACCAAGATGAGGTTCTGGTTTAGAGATACCATCATCTTGTGGTTGTTAACTGGATGCTCAATTTTCATTTGGTAGCTTAGCAGAACAACTTTTATCTTTTACCTTCTTTTTGCAGCTTAGAGAGGTTAAAGACTGTAGGACTGCTTTTTTGGCTACTGGAATGTGACTTCCATTTTTGTCTGCTCCATTGGAATGAGTGAATTTGTCCACTGGTGAAAGAAGAGCAAGTGTTGGGCTAGTCATTGTGATTCCTCTGTATAATTCAGCCAGGTGAAAGCGATCCTGAGTAGTGGAAATCTTTTCTTATCCTTTTAGCTAGTTTCTCCTAATGCTTATTTACAAAGGGAGAAGCAGACTTATTTCCTCATTGAGCATATAGTAAGGTCTTTGTTTCATGTCGAGTATTTAATTAATTAAAAGGGGTCTTGTGATTTTGGGGGTTTTTTGGTGGTAAGAAGAATAACAATCAAAATCTGGCCCTTCTCAGTTCTTTGTCCAAATTTGCCTGATGGTGAAAGACATGGAATGTTGAGGCAGTACAATCACTGAGAGTTCACCTATGTGAAATGATATAATTTAGGGAGGAAGTTTGTGTTACTGCACTCATCAGTTTCAGTCATGTGGTTACATGTTTGCTATCAGCTCAATCAGGGTAATCCAGCAGAATCTTAGGACTGGTCTTCCCCTTTAGGATACATGTACATTACAATGTTAATTGGGATGCTTACCCATTGTAATTTCTTTTTCTCTTTCCCATGCTTAAATAACTGTAATCTCACTAATAAGGTGCTCCAGCTGAATATCATCCAATGCCCCCAAAATTTTTGATGTTATCATCATAGTGCTAGCTTAGCACTTTAAAAAGAAAGCTTGTCCTGCTTCTGTCTCCCATGCCTAGTACAGGTGTTGTGACAAGCAGCTTCAGTCTTCAAGGATAGCAGTCAGCCATCTTTCACTCACCACTTATTTGTGAAAGAAGCCATATGACTTCCTTTATTTAGGTTTTACAATCTAAAATGCAGAGGTTTCATTGAAAAGAAATGTTTCCTGGCTGCCAGTTAGAATTTCTCTTCTGTATTTTTATCTCTTCAATATCTGATACAAGTTTCTGGATCAGCCTTCTTTTTCACTGCCTTCTTGGGGCTTATGCCTTTCATTTCATTTTACAGTTATAATGTCCTTGGGTTAGCTAAGCTATACAGAATTATTTATTTTACACCTTTTCTCATGATTCAGCCTCTCCAGACCTGCAATATTTTTTTCTTACTTGTATTTTGTATTTTTCTGGTTTTGTTGTCATCTTCTTGGTGTTGTGGTGCCCAGCATAATATGGAGTTATTTTGCTGTCTGAGCTTACAGAGAATTCTACAGGATCTGTTATAGTCTCCAACTGGTGACATAAGACAAGAATAATAAATCAGGTTGAATTTGCTGCAGTCCAAGGCACATATTGTTCTCTTTCATCTTACTTCTAAAGAAAGGAAGAAATACCATACTTCTATCCTTCTTAGGTGAAATGAGATGCTGTAGGTGCTCAGTATAACCATAAATCATACAATACTGTAATTCAGGATTCTAATTAATATAACACAACTGGGAATTATTAGGAAGATGAAATTTCAGTACCCACATTAGAAGTTGTCCAGAATTTCAGGGCAAACCTCTCCTGGCAAAAATATCACAGAACCTTTAATGTTGGTGAGTACAACTTGTAGCTTTTCCAAATGACACATTTACTTAGTAAAGAATGTGGCACCTATTAAATTTAGCAAGCCAAGGGTGTTGTGATGCTTAGAGGTTTTATGTGTTAGAGAGGAAAATGGGCAAATTCATGGAAGAGAGATGCGCTAAAGGTCACCAAAATCATGCAGGCAACACCCAGTTTGTGAAGTTCCTGAGCTAAAGTGACTGGTATTTGGGATAGGATTAGGGGATAGTGTCTTAATGTGATTGCCTTGTGCTTACATTCCTCCAAAGGCTTTTGAATATGTCCACTGTTGGGGACAGGATACTAGGTTAGAGGTATCTAGAAGAAACGTATTTTGATATGGTATAGTGGTTTTTAGCTTATTTTCCTCAGTGTTTATACCACACACATGTGAAAAGTGGAAGGATAGGTGGACAGAATGTATACAAAAAATAGAACAGTTAAAAGAATGACTCACAGTACCCATTGAAAAAAATCTTCTCCTTTGCTAAGATCAACCAGTCCATATTTACTGTGAGTCTTTGCTTATATGATGCTCTTGAGTTCATATATGCTGTCTTTAGGCTGCGTATGAGCGTATTTGTCCAGGTATATATATATATATATAAAAAACCCTGCTACCCTGTGACTGAAAATGTCTGTTGTTTTGTATATACTAATTATAGTTTCCATCTGCTAGAGGGAGTATATCAGACTGATTCAGGCCTTTTAGGTTCCATTACTTCTCAATAGTTTATGCAATGGACTATTTGGTTTGCGAGAGAGAAGTCTGTATTCGTAGGATAAAAGCTTAGCGGTTCCATTTTTACATATGACTCCTCTGATGCTTGGCTCAAAAGCTGGAAATAGCAAATGGATAAAAGAGATACCCCAGAGGCTAGAAGTAGGTCACTAATAGTCCATGTTACCAGTGGGCTTTGGAGACTCTGCAGCTTGTATTGCAAATGGTGTGGAAAAGGAAGTTAAATGTCTTGAACAGTATCACCCAAAGGAGATAATACAAATGAAAAACAGCTATAGGTGTTTCTCTGTAAATCCCTGGTGAGAATTAGGCTCAGATTACCAAACAAGAAAAAGAGCCAGCTACTGCTGAAAGAGTAGGTCTGTGTATCATAACACCTCCTAGCAACTCTCGAATGGATACTTACAGCAGGAAAAAAAGCTGTTAGTCCCAGTGGGAAGCTCTGACCCCAAGATTAAGAGGATGGAAACAGTTGGTTTTCTTTACAACAGACACTTGTCGGTATCAGACATTTGTCATAATTGTCACTCTGGTGTTGTTCACACTGGGATGGATAAGCCCATGTAATTATTACCACAGGGGTTATATTCCAGGAAAAACCTAGCACAGCAGAGACACGGCTTCATTACTTATTCCCATTTATACTAGGCTGCTAGTAGACCAGCAGTCAAAGCATTTAGATCAAGGTAAACAGCTTTTGGGGATATCTGGCTTCAGTTTTAGCAGTTGGAATCCTGTGGTAACCCAAATTCTGACAGTTATTCTTTAATGAATCTGTTTGTTTGTTTTTTCCTTACGCTGTTATAATTCATCTCAGAGCTGTTGGTGCACAGGGATACGGATTTAAAAGTCAGAGGTTTGTAAAGGAATCATATCTTTATGGGTAAACAGTGAGTGGGAAGAATTTCGTAGCTCAAATGGCAAGTTGGGGATTTTCCTGCCAACCTCCCAAGTGGAAATTGCTGCCTAACAAAGTCTGTAGCTAGCAGCAGAAAAGGAGTAGGGTTGTGTCAGCTGCTTATTTATTGTCAATATTTCATTAGAAAACAATTCTTTCTTTACATGGTTAGTAAATGAGATACCTTCTCAGGTTTAGGTCATGATTTGAATCCAGCTAAGGAGAATATCAGTAAATAAAAGTCATTGCTCTGTAGTACTACTTCAACCATGCTGACGAAATGAGCTGAACAGCACCAGTTGTTAATAAACAGATATATACAAACTGAACTTACTGGCACTAAAAGAATATCTCTATGTAATTCACAGCCCGAATCAGACCCAAACACTGAATTTTCTCCTCTGCTTTTGCTTCTTTATCTCTTTAGGTTGCCTAAAGGGGGGACTGCAGGAAGGAAATCTCTACTTTTGTTACCTATGCTAAACTTCTTAAGAAAATGGACATATGTTAGTGTTAGCTTGTCCAGCAGCATTCACTTCTGCTGCATCTGGAATTCCCTCAGGTAAATGTCAAATTGAAAACTTGAGTTTATCTTTTGTAACATCCTTATCCTCTATCTTCTAGAAATAATTTTATTACAGAAAGGCTCACTGGCATATTCCTAATAGTAATGTATTTTCCCTGCCATTACCAGTGTACCACAACTTCTCTTTACAATTCCCTTTAAGATATTTCTTCTGATAATCTTCTTATCGCCTTGCTCATAATCTTACATATGGGGATTTCTTTTCCTAGGCAATATGAAAAACTTTATTCCTATGACCTTAAAAATTATTTGAAAAAAAATAGTTTTTATTAGACTAAACCAATTAATAGAAACTTATATTACATTTTTGTATTCTATCTGAATTTCTCCTTCCTAAAAAGATTCACAGTGGCGATCTCATACATAAATCACGTTATTGCCTTATTGCAGGGCCTTTTTGCATTCCTCCTTTCAAAACTTTGTGAATATTCCCTGTGTAGTTGAAGAAATTTTGTAGTCTAGAAGAGATTGTAATCTAGAAGTGCAGCATCAACGTAGCTTGTGATACAGACCTGAATGATCTGCAGTAGCACCTTTAGTTCATGCTGTGGTATCCTGACAGTTATTTGTAGACGGCGGCAGCAGCCCCCAGGCCCTTTGAGTTTTTAGCTCAGTGAGACAGATGTTGATGTCTTGAAATAGAATGAGATATTTCAGTAAATTGTTCATTAATATCTTGCTAATTGATGAAGCAGAGACTCACAAGATACAAGTGATATGCTGATTGGCAGCATTTTGCCTCTTTGAAATGTATAATCTCCATTTTTTCTGTACTTCTATTGACATTTCTACCCTCTAATTTGAGAAACCAAAACCAAGTAGCAGGGCATTCTGAAAGTCTTGTTTTTCTCTGAGGTAGTGTACCTCCATGCCTTCCATTACTATCATCTGACTGTACTGAGATTTTGTTTTCAACACCACTTTCTCCAGTTAGAGGGCAGACAACTGAAACATCAATAAATCAACTGTTTGCATGAGACCACAGAATACAGTGGCACAAGAAACTGCATGTTGCATCCTGTCCTTGAATAGTGTCTTCCAAAACAGACCATCCTTTTCCTTTTTGTTACTCCAGTTCTTATGAGAACTATAGCTTGTGATAGCAGTTTTCCACTTGGGTGGAGCATAGGATCGTCCCTTTCACAGACAGGATGCTTGTTACTTGACCTCTTCCTTGCTACCAGCTTCACCCTGTGTATTTTACAGAATGTTGTCTCTTTTCAATTGGGATTATCTTACCCTTTCTTAACAGAGCTAGATTTTTGTTTTGACTATTAATATTACTCATAAGCATGTGTATTATAATAATGCTTAAAGATGCAATCACAAGAGGCAAGGGAAGGAGAACGGCTCTTCCTTCTTCCAGGAAGAAGGAAGCTAATGCTCTGTGAAGGAACGACAGATCATTTCTCTTCCAGGTTACATGTGCTCTAAATCCTCTTCACTGTTTGTCTCCAGCAATGAGGAGACAGTTGCTGCTGTAACAGTACAGAACTTGAGCAAATCCCTTACAAGGACCCTTTATTACTGCTATGAGTAAAAAAAATTAGTCACATAGCTCTTCATCTTATTTTTAGAGAGGTTTACATTTCTGAAGGACATACTTGATTCCCTTACATGCCTTTGGCTAGTTTTCTGTTGACTTTTCTTTTAGTGTGATATAGATGAAGGTGGGAGAAAGCAAGCATCTGTTTCTCTCAGCTGTTGTGTTGGAATTTGTTAACCTGACATTTTGTGTGATGTGCCCAATTCCTTTTCTAGCTGTTTATAGTAGCCATGGGGATACAGACAGCAAAATTCACACTTTTCACACACTTTTTTTCTCTCCTGGAAAAAAGAAAAAAGAAAAGCTGATGAAAATGATAGACAAATGATTTTGGAAACACATCTCTGATGTGACCTCAGAGTAAATGCTATGAAATCTTTGGAGAGGAAGTTTGTTTACCTGGTTTGCAAGAATTGCTTTTACATCAAGAGAGCTGTAGTGTCAACTCAGTTACTGTAGTGTCAACTCTTTTTAGGACCTGAGCCATCTTCTACAGTTGTCACTGGGACTCTTTCTGGTGGTTTTAATCAAGATTTCACCAGGCTCCTCTTCTAGAGTTTATACAGAAACTACAAAAGGTAGGGATCAATTAGTACCACTAACCAATTACTTTGGAGAGAGAAGGCCAATCCAGTAGGAACTTGATTGACACCGTCAATCTATGTGGGTATTGATCTCTTGATAGCTGTCAGTGACTTCTGAACGCTAATGATGGCTTCGGTTGCAATTACTGGCCCACAGTTAAAAAATCTGTATCTTACACCATTTCCTCTTAAGCATCCCTATTTTTTCTATGTACTTTTTTATTTTTAAGAAGGAGTACATACTGGACTGTCCCTTTTTATATTTTGCATTGCGTTGGGGTATTTGTTTGTTTAGGTTTGATTGGGTTTTTTTGTGTGTAAGGATATATAATTGTCCCTCTTGTGACATGGAAGTACCATAGAAGATCACAGTTCTGGAATAGTAAGGGATTATCATATGTAGTCATCAAAACTAACTATTGATGTTGACACGCAAGTTATTTAAGACACTGTGTACTTTACTATTCAGTAAGACCAGGGGGGATATCTGTTCTGATAATTACTTGTGAGAGAGTGAGAGAAGCAAACAAGGGAATGATTGGTTATGTGAGGACAAAGACCAGGGAACAGATACATACATACACACACACACATATATATATATGTGCATATGTGATATATATATGTGTGTAGATAAATACCTTTTCATCACTTGTCTGTCAGTTGGAACAGATGTCTCAAGCATGCTTGCAGCCTTAATCTAAATGTGTGTGTACACATACTTCCTTTGTATAAAATATACACACTTGTAGAGGAAAGTATGTACTTGTGTGCAAATTTATGAACGTGTATGTATGCTCGCCCCTGAAATGGAGTTAAATGACAAATTGTTTTAGTAGTTGAATTCTTGCTCTTATAAAATCAGGGAAATTGTGGTGATCTTGAAAAATGTATTGAAGCTTTGAGAAACCTTTAGAGAAAAACATGGTTCTCCTACCTCTTGGTAAGTGGAACATTTGGAGCTTTCTACTCCGCCTCCCCTACCAGGAGTGCATCTGATACACTTTACAGGGATTTCAAAGTTTAATTTAGCTTAACTCTTGGCTGCAATCAACTGCTGATAAATTTAGTTGGGGGATTAGGGAACCCTGAAGACTAATAGCTCCTTAAAAGGAGGCTGGAGATGAGACAGCAAAACAAAAGCATCTGCTAAAGTCTCCCTTAGAATAATTAGAAGACACCGTAGAGTCACAGTTTAGGGAATAAATAGGCTGGTTTTGGGTGAGGAAGGATTTTTGTAGATATAGACACTTGGAGAAAGAAAACCAAACATTTAAGTGTTTAAGGTAGTTGTTCCCTTTCGAAAGTGAAGGACAGGATATCTTGATTGGAATTAGTAGCACATAGCAAACACCCTTCTGTAGTTCTAGATAGTTTGCTAGCCTGTAAAAAATAGCTATTGTCTGTTTTATAGACTGTCATGCTTAATTTTTGCACTTCCGTGGCAGCATTAATTCCAGTGCAAACTCTTAAGCATGGCTACTGTCATCTTCTCAATGCTGTCTGTGGATAGTAAAGTAAATGTGTTGACCAGTACTTCACATGTGCAGTCAAAAACGGTGACTCAAACCAAATCAATACAATAAAACTCAGTCAGATATTTGTTTGGAGAATAGACTTTTTTAGAAATGTCTAGAATTTTCTTTTCCGAGGCACTTCTTTTTGCTTGTTTTTATGCCACATCAAATTTTGTAGATCCAACTGTAACTAGGGCCTTTCATAAGTATTGTACTTTTACGTTTCATAGTGAGAAATGGTTCTTGTGCCAAAGGCACTGTGATCTTGCACAGCCTTCTGCTTTATGCTTAACTTTTAAACTATGAATAGTCCTTCTGAAGTCAGATTTGGAGCCTAAATGAGAATCCAGTAACTATTTCATGCCTTTTTTTTTTTTTTTCCTTGAATTCTTCATGCGTTCTTCTGCTATCCCAGTTACATTTTTAGTTTTTCTATTGCCCATGGGCCCGAGAAAGGACTTAGGTGAGAAAAGGTTAAAAAGAAAAAAGTCTTTGGATAATTATTATTCAAATTAAAATGGAGCAATCATTTGATAAAATCTAAATCTGCTTAAAAAGAAATGTCCTTTTACACAGTGTTTAATTATCTTGTGGGTTCAGCAGCTGGATGGCTATTATTTCAGCAAAGCGTTCATTGAGATTTGAAGAAGGATTATACGTAGAAGTAGAGTGTTTGTGCTTGGCCCAGCTAAATCTGATAAACTTTGAAAATGTAAGACAATCATCAGTAGGAGCAAGAATATGAACGATATTGCCAAGGCAAGCAAGTGTGGTTTATATCCACATATTTTTTTTTGCTGCAACATATGGAATAAAGCATTATTGGAAAGAAAGTGTTCAGTATAGGAATACAGGTCTGCTCTGATGGATTAAAATATGGATTAAAGAGTGAGAGAAACCAGCAATTTTTCTAGTATATAAATTTCTGGTGTTCATAAAGTCTTTGTATTGGTACATCATGACATGGGTGGGCTAGTAAGCATTATGTCAGCAACTTTTCTGTCACTGAGAGAAAAATTATACTGAATTTCCAAATTATATCTCTGAAATACCTATTGGACTTACGCAGTTCTGTGGTGAAAGTGTTATCTTCTGTGATTCTTGTTCTCTGAACCAGGTATTTGTAAAACTCTGCAGCCTTTTTGCTTGCTCACTAGTTAACAGTCTTAAGAGTCCTATTTCAAGTTGTGTGAATTTTCCTTTTTTTCATTGTGTCAGGCATACAGCCAAGCTAAACTAAGCTTATAACCATTTTATTTCTTACATTAAGACTCTTGGTGTCTTATGCCCGCAGCACTAATACAAATAAAGAGGCTGAGGATTATGGGAATCAAGCTACTAAGGCAAAAGAAAACCTGGAGAACCTTATTTATGGCAAATAAAATTAGTGCAGTTATAGTGCTTTGTGCAGTGCATAAGTTTAGTTCTTCAGTCATTTTCATGGTAGCCATATTCTCCTCTTCCCCCCACTTCAAGCACTGAATACTTGATGTGTCAGGCAACATCTGAGGAAGGCTGCTCTTAAGGTACTTCAGACATCAAACTCTCTTGTTTATTTTACAAGAGTCATTAATGCAGACCAGGCTTTCCCTGGGATTACCAGGCCAGTTCGTGGGTTTGTCATTCCAAAGCTTCCACACATACTTAACAGACCACTTGACAGAGAGAAATGAAAAAGCAGGAGCAGGCCCAAAGCCAAGTTATTTGCTGCTGTGCCTTGAAGAATTATTTTCCAACTCGGAGTCAGAGATTTAGAACTAGAAGAATAAAGGGTGAGATAGGATCAAAAAGCACACATGGAGAAGAAAGCAGGTTGAAGTGGCAGATGGACTTGGAGAGGGGTGTATGCGAAAATGGTGAGGGAAAATTTGTTGTTCAAAAGGAAAGAATTTGAGGATGTATGAGGTAGGTAATATAAGCAGGGCACAGAGGTCAGTTGATGGCTTCTTATTTGCAATGCAGTCCAAGAATATCCATCAATGTATTTTGAGTTATTAAAGGTTATTATTTTTAGATGTCTTGTTTTTAGGAGAACTTGTGTTTCCTCCCATTCCTTTTTTTTTTTTTCCCTTTTTATACAGGAAATGTGATTTTGTAGCACTATACTGCATACTGTCTGAAATTTCACAGCTGCCAAATGCATGTGAGATTTTAATTTAGGTCAAGCAGATTGTCTTGGGTAAGGTGACCAGTAACTGATGGAGACTGATTAGCTGAAGATAGCATCTGGTATCTGAATGGAATAAATAAGGTTACAAGTGGTCACTGGATGTCATCTGTGCAATGCTTTGCTCAAAGCTGTGCTGATATAAAAGAGAGATCAAGCTTATATAGTCAAAGTTTGTAACTCTCCTTCGATGGAGATCCCATAGCCTTTCTGGGCCCTTGTTCCAGTGCCATGTTGAATTATTTTTCTTACGTCCAGTGAGATTTTTCCCTTTTTGCAACTTGTGATCATCATTTCACTGCCCACCTAGGAGAAGAATCTAGCTTTGTCTCCTCTTTAATTCCACTTTGCTCATCCCACACCATAGATACTAGGGTATGTAAAAGGAGAAATAAAGGAGATAGATAAACAGTGACAGAAGAGAAGCAAGGTTGGCCAGCAATATTGCAAGTATCATGGATCTACAAGTATAGTTGTGCTTGGCAGCCATGCTGTTTGGCAGTGGAAAAAAGGGCTCTGATCTATTATCTTATATAATAGAGAGGTCTTTATTCTTCCCAGTCTTTTGCTTGTTCTCACAACAGGCACATATTTCATGATGAGTGGAGCTGCAAAGGAAGTTCTCTGGATGCCAAAACTCACGATGTTCTGTTGCACCTGAACAGCAGTAGAAGGCCCAGTTCTCCTCAAATTCTTGAGAGGTTTTATTTAGTCCCAGTTAGGCCTGTGGGCTATAATAGCACTTGCTGTACAACAAGGCCTGATATATACATATCCGTTGTGGGTTCTTTTTAAGACCAAGTGTGTATTTAATACTGCTGGTCAACATAATTCTAAGAGAAGAAGCATTGGTGAGGATGATGCTGTACCATCCAAAGAAGTCTTCAGGCAGTGCAGTTTATTTTGTTCTGGCATAAACTGTTTGCAGTAGGAGGAGTTATTGGTATAATTCTATTATCAAAGTTTCTTTTTTACTTTTTATTTTTTAACCTGCAGTTCCCTCACTATTGGTTGATACAGTCAAGAGAAAGAAAAATTGGAGCTGGGAGAAGACAGTGGTATAAGGTTCTCCTTCTAGCATTGTAAACATCAGGGTAGAAGTAAGTAGTATCAAAAATGGCTTTAATTCAGTACATTCTCTCTTGTGGAAAGTGATGATTCCACTAAAAGGCTTTAGCAAGAATTGGTCCAATTAACTGGAAACAAAGAGGGGTGTCCCACCACAAAGGCTTTCTAGTAGTTTAATGGGGATACCTCCAGTTGAATCCCCTTTTGATTAAATCAGATCAGGTTTTGAAGGTTACTTGTCCATCCTCATGTTAGTGCAATATATTATATATAATATATATGCTGGCAAATCCACTTGATCTCTCTGTTGACAACAGAGGGAGGTAGATCCCTGGTAGATCTGAGAGCCAAGGTTCAGCCAAACATCTTGGACGAGTTTGGAAGCTTGTTTCTCGTTTCTTGTTTGGCTCATTTCCTCCTCCCTTCCCCCATTTCTCTGCAGCAGAAGCAGTGTTGAAGGGTGTGTTCTCTGTCTGGCAGGCTGTTGGAGGAGTCTCTGGCCTCAAATTACACAGCATGAGAACTCTGTGCATAAAATTAGCATCAGAGTTCTGTGTATTAGACGCCAGGGAAAAATGTCACATTCAGCAGAACTCATAGGCGAGAGGTGGAATAGAAAGAACTGGAACGGGACATCCATCCCCCTCTACCTTTTACTGTTTTTCAGCAGATGTATCATAACCCTCTGTCTTGAAGCAAAGATTTTTTAGGTAGTAAATAGGTGTTATTGTATATCTTAGTAATGAGGTGTCTGATCTTTCTTCTCTTTCCCCCTCCCTTCACTTGTTCTTTTTCCTTTATGCTGGAGATTTCTTAACATTTTGCCTTTTCACAAGGAAATCAGTTTTCACTCATGAAGAATTGCCACTGACAGAGTTTTCTGCCCTTTCCACCTCCGGTGGTCTGATTCCTGGTGAGAAACCCATTGTAATGTCACTACATTCAGATCATGCAGCAGCTTATACATGTTGTTTATAGCGAAATCTGGAAAACTAAATAAAGAGCTGGCAAGCAGGGCAAAGGCAGTGTAGCGGGGAGAAGCATCTATTCAAGGACTGGGTTCTTCAGATTCTCTATCTCTAGCAGCTAGCTCATTCAGAAAAACCATTTCAGAAAAGGACACGGTCTGAGGGTGTGTTTTGGCTCCTTACATCATGAAAGCAGTAAAATCCTTGCCACACTGGTGTTAGAATGCCCTGGAGCATATGCGTCAGAGAGGCTGCATTAGCATCTGTATGTGGAGGTGGATTGCCGAGAGACATTAATGTACACTTGCCTGAATTGTTTGGGGATGTACATGTACACACATACATTCACTGTGTTGTCAGAGTGCTTTCATGAGTCAGAGTTACCAGGCAATGCTCTTTTTATGTATTCTTCTCCATTTATTCTCCATATTGATGTCTGCCCTGTGAGCTGGGCTGGGAAATCAATCCGTGGCTTAAAAAAAAAGAAAGGTATTTACAGCTGTATTAGTTATCTGATGTGTTTTGCAGCACAGCCTCAGATGTGGCATCCTGTGGGGTAGGAAAGAGCAAGAGCATGTGAGGACAGGGAATTTCCTAAGCTGATGCCATCATCATATACTCATTTCTTGAAATCACAACATCAAAGTGCCCCATTACCTCTGTTTGGCTCAGATTATTGAAGCAATCCTCAAGCAGGATAACATATTCCCAGGTTAGATAGCGCCCTAGGGCAGAAAGCTATTCTTCATTTTGTTTCCTTCTTTTCTGTAGTAGGGCAGGCCCATTTGCTACTGGTGTTTAATGTAAGTGATGGTTTAGCAACTGTGTTCTTTTGTAAGGGTTTGGGAATAAGTTCTGCTCTGGGCATCAGAGCACTGCTGGCACATTTTTGAAGAGCTACCTTTTTGTGTTGTTTTCACCTTGAACTGTAGGTGATTTTGAGTGCAGGTGAGTTGCTGAGGATAATGGTTCTTGGAGTTTCTCACTTTTCACCTGACCTCCCTGAAGAATTATCTCTCTATTAATCACTTTCCTCCTCACTCTCCCGCCATGAGAAAAGTATTACTGTCAGCACCATTTTATGGGTGGCAAAGCTGAGACATAAGGAGTCACATAGGAAGCCAGTGGCTGAACTGAATGCAGATAATAGTGAGGTCTCTTATTTAGACCCGGCTTCACATAACAAGGCAGCCTTCTGCCTGCTGAGGTATGGGAGACACAAACTCCACCCTTCCACAGTTGGACAGACTGGCAGCTGGCTTGGGATCAGGTTGCTCTTTGGTATGGTAATTGGTGGGCTCATTCCACAAGTTCATCTTTCAAGGAATAAAGGCTGAAGTAATGAATGGCTTCTATGGGAGGCAGCAGGTGAGACAAGCTGTAAGTATATGCTGTGAGGAATACTTTGAAAATTACAGGACCTTGATAGTTACTGCGTCTGTATTTGCCACTTGCCTGCCTATCCTAATCTCTAGGCCTCTTGCCCCCCAGTTTTATTAGGGAATATTGTCCCAATTTATGAACCATGAGCAAATAAGCCGTAAACTGTATAACGAACAGGCTGGGTATGTCTGACCAGAAAATTGTGTTGCTTTCACTATATCAGTGTAGCTTAAGTAGTACAACTCCCCTAGGGTAAAGACAATTAGACCAGTGTAAAAGTGCATATCCAAATATAGCTGAGTCCCAAATGGGAAGGTACCTTTGTACCAATAATAACTAGGTCCACACTAAGGCACAGATTTATTTCCTTAACTTTAGGAACCTTAAGTGACAGAATTGCGAATATAGTTACTTTATAATTTATGTATATTCCAAGGAGACAGATAAAACCTTCAGAGCAGGAGCTGGCCCACTTGAGGTGAGTTTTACTGGCCAGTGGTGCCTTTCTTTCTTTATTGTCTGTTCAGGAACTTCCACTTAACTAAAGGCATTTATGTAAAGTTTCTAAATTAAGTAAAAGGAATTTGGTCCCAGGGTTTCATCAAATGGATGGGGAAATTAAACTATTAGGAACAGTGTAGGATGGTTTGAATATATCAATGCAGATTCTAGCAAATTCCAACCCTATTCTGAGATGTGGGAAAGTTCTGCAAATTTTTTTTTTCTTTTTTTTGTAATTTTGACAGGTCTTTCAAACTTGTGAAACAGGTGAAGTGGGGTTTTGTCTTGTATAGCAGTAACTCCGACAGATTTTTGTCTTTCAAGATGGTTAGAAGACTAAAGCATAAAGAGTCTCCTGCCGCAAAGGGTCACTGCTGCTATGCACTTAAAACCAGGTTTTAAGCTTCTGGGGGCATGGTTGTGTGCATAGGTCTCCCAGGATTTCTTAGATTGAGTTATCCTACTTCTTTGCCTGCAATGGCCAGTTACCAGATATTGACATACGGGTCCACCTCCAGCCCACATCTGCCATACATAGCAGCAGTGGCAAGTTCTGCCTTATTTCTTCCCTGTTTGCCTCTTTTATTCTGGAACTTATGTGCTGTCTGGATGGAGAAATGTTCTGTTGCTGTTTATGAGCTTCCATTTTTCTCACTTAGTCTTGGGCATCAATATCCATCTGAGCTCTGCAAGAACAAAAAGTCCCATTGCTCATCAAGGACAAGTTACTGTTCTGGTAAGACTTCCTCTAACTCTTCCAAACTCAAGTGATCTTACTATATCAGAGAGAAATCCTGTCTCTTTTTAAAAGATTTTTAAAGGAAGCAGGTTTATTGTAAAGGAAGAAATGTTTTCCACAGAGAAGATCATAATACTGCTTGTGATACTGCTCTGCGTAAGAAAAGCTAGTGAGATCTGGCTATGGCATCACGAACTAACAAAACACAGAGTGATACTGTTGAATGTCATTAAACAAAAAAAGTTGCTGTTCCTGTAACATTTGGTTCTGTAAAGATGTTTCATTTTGAGTAGCAATTTATTCTGGAAATGACGCCATCAGTTGCACTGTCAGGAACAGTGGTAGATGATGAACTTTAAATTTCTTTAGTTCACGACAGATTGTTTAGTTGTGTTTACATCAGCAGGGCATGATCATAGCCCTCTTCTGCAAATGCCTACTAGTTAATTTTCACCCTAAACAACCACTCACAAAAACTGTGTCCAGATTGAAATCCAAGGAAAAGTCCCATGTTGTATTTATCTATACTCTGTGCTTTTCTCCTGCCCCGCACAATGTGTGACAGGGAGAGTATCCATGCATTCAGCCAATATGGATTGAGCCATTATCTTGAGTCTTTCTTTGGGAGAAAAGGGATAGGTCTGTTTTCAGCTGTACAGAAAGCATATATTGAAGAAAGAGGATCTCTTTGCTTACCAGTGGACCAACTGCCTTCTAAGGGTTTTGTAGCACTACCTGTAAAAGCGCACCAGAGATCACAGGGCAGACATAAGTAGCTTATTTTCTTAGAATCATAGACTAGTTAGGGTTGGAAAGGACCTTAAGATCATCAAGTTCCAACCCCCCTCGCCATGGGCAGGGACACCTCAATAAGCCATATCACCTAAGGCCTCGTCCAGCCTGGTCTTGAACACTGCCAGGGATGGGTAACTTTTGTCAAAAAATGTCACAGAGCTGTAATTTATTATTCATGTGCTATTCTAATAATGATAATGAGTTTAAACATGGCTGTATTTGAACACAAATATTGTAAAAGTGTCTTAAAGCATTTTGGAAAGCTGATGGTAACCACAGAAGCAAAATCTGCACAAGTATATAATATGAATGGAAAATGGAATATAGCCCCATATCACTTTTCCAAAATCAGTATTATCAGTTGCAGCTCAGACTCAAGCAACCACAAAAGGCACTCAACTGCTAATGATGTATATGCTACAGAAACCAGTATCCCATATAGCCTTTACAAAAAATAGGTTGAATGAAAGTATTTTGCAAGTGAACTCTGCTGTGTTTCTATTTGATGTTCAGTTTCCTTGTAGTCATTGTTAAAATGATTTTCCTTTACACATTAACCTGTGATGAGACCAGAAGCCTTTTAAGAATATTATTCTTGTTTGCTTTTTCCTGTCACTAAACAACTCTGTTCTATGGCTGGTGATTGAACATAACTATGCAGCACTTTTCTAACATTAGGTGCATTAGAGAGAAGCCATTATTCTAGAGCCTGCACAGCCAAAACAATACAGCAGCTGCTGCCCTCGTAAGCATGGTATGTAGTGCTATCATCAGAATTGATTCAGCTGAGAATTTTTGCTGTGTTCCTTTGATTTAACTTCTGTTAGTGGTTCATGTTCCTTTTGTGATTTGGGACTACGTTCCCATTTTCTCATTAAAATTCCATGGTTGCTCTGACTGTTTGGTTATAGCTGATACTGTCAGATTTCCAAGGTGCTATGGATCCTTGTACAAGTATTTTCTAATAACATGCGCATTAGACAGAAGGCCACAATTTCACAGCATATATGGCCAAAACAATATAGTAGGTGGTGAACTGCAAAAAGGTACGTAATGGTGTCAACATATGGTCATGATTCAATCATCTGTGGATTTTCTGAATAGTCTCCTTTAATTAATTCGTTAGTATTTCTTGCACCTGGATGCACTGCTTTCTCTTGCTCATTGAAAAGAATCGGTGCACAGTGCCATAGTGACCATGCTGCCCATGGTGTACGGATGGGTTTTCTCAAAACTGAGGACTGACCTTGTCAGCTGATGAAATGGGATACTTTCCTAATGCAGTCATATCTCTTGACATGGGTACTGTCATTATTGTATCAGTTCTGTAATGGACATTTAGTTCATCTGTCTATAATAAAGTAGTTATTTGAGCAGAGAGAGAATATGGGTTTGACTAGGCTCAGGCCATTTTCTCAGCCCAAATAGAAGAACATGGCAAAGCAGTGTTTTAAATCTTAGTCTCTTGCAGCCTTGGTGAGCCCTCTTACCTGTCAGTTATCCACTGTTCTGAGGTATGGATCTGTGTTTTTGTCAGGAATGAAGGTCTTGGTTTTGATTTAGTTGAGAGCAAGAAAATATTGCAGAATCAGAAGCTTCGTTAGAATCATAGAATCACAGGTTGGAAGGACCTCGAAGGTCATCTGTCCCAACCTTTCAAGGCAAAGCCTGACTTAAACGAAATGCCCCAGCACCCTGTCTAGCCAAACTTTTAAATTTTCTAGAACTGTCTAAGCCTTAGCAGGGTTAGCATTATTCTGACACATTAGTATTATTACTAGCAATAATCTCTAGTACAGAGCAGTGGAATTGAGGAGCTGCTTTCAGTTTGTTTTACTTGGTTTACAGCAAAACAGTTGCACAGACAATTTGTCTGTGAGGTTGTTTGTCAACTTGTTTTTGAAAAGGCATATTTCAGGTAAATAATGACCATATGTTTTTGCATCGTGTCATATCCTCTGTCCCTTAAAAGATGTACCTGCACGGTATCTAGGTTATCCTCCAGGAGATTTGAAAAGATTACAATATCCTTTTTCTGAATTTCTTGTCAAAACTATGATATGCATCAAATAGAGACAGTTACCTTAAAAGCACCCCTCTGGCTTTTCTCTTTTACTTCTATTAAAGTTTGCCCAGTTCTTGTGCTTTCCAGAATCGTATTTGTGTGTGTCAGGAGGGCCCCTCTGAATTTTCATGAGTTCATATATATTGATCTTGTGATTAAGAGTTCTGGTCAAGGTGATCTGTTCCTTTACCTTCTGAATGTTAGGAGAAAGTGAGAGGATTGCAATTGGAAAATTTGTTTATTGTCTTTCTCAATGCAAAGGAAAGAATAATGAGTCTGTCTTTAGGCTACATGAGGACTGCACATTTAGCAGGCCTGATCAAGAATGTGAATGCACAGCAGTGTGTGAAGGTCTGGGGAAATACTTACATCCAACACCACCACTTACAACATCTCTGTCAAGTCTGTGTGGGCAGCATAGAGTAGCAGATCACTCAGAAAATAAAGTTCAGAATTCTGTAGCTTCTCCTTTTCCCTTCTGATCAAAAGACACTATATCCCCTCTCAAATTCTGTGATGGTGCCTTCTGTTATCCACAGGAAAGAGATGGGCGAAGAGTTTACTTCATTAAAATGCAGTGAAATGCAGCCTACCCTCAAGGCTGATGATTACAGTGGTAAACAGAGTTTTATTTTGAAGGATGATGGTTGACTTTTGCTCCATTCAGATGGGAAGTTTTTGCTACACAGCATAAGGTGGCGAAAGAACCAAATATGTATTGAACATGAAAATGAAAGAGAATTGAAGACTGAAATGGAGAGGCAAAGGTACTACACATGGCAGCTTTTGACTAAGGCAGATAGGCTATGCTGCTACCTACCTGCAGTGTAAGGAAATGATGGTTCGTTGTCACTTTCTTCCTTTTATTTTCTTCTTGAAAGACTGTGAACTGATGTTATACAAATACTGCATCACTACCCTTTGTGTACAAGGCAGGGCAGTCGGGATTGTCTTTGGGAGAGCCATTACGTTCTCTTTGTAGCTGGCAAATGTAGATTGTTTCCAGCACATGAAGCTGAAAAGGTGACTGCTCTTTCAAGGACTCATGTCTTACTTGCATTGGTTCATCTTTCAAAGCTCATTTCCTAGTCTCCTGTGCCTGATACTCTGGTACCTATGCGTTTGACAAGGCTGCATTTCCTGACCATGCTTTCTGTTCCCACTTTAAAATTTATTCTTTAGCTCCACCTCCTGGCTCTTGGTCCATGGAAAAGAGGATTCTCAGGAATCACATAGCCTTTGTAGACTCAAGTAGGTTGGAAAAGACCTTTAAGATCATCAAGTCCAACCTTTATCCAAGGACTGCCAAATCCATCACTAAACCAGAAGTATTCATCCCAGTTTAGAAACATTAACGTAGAGGTGAATATGGGTACATTTTAGCTGGAGCAAAACAGTATTGGTTGAGCCCACTCATTGGCTTTCAACAGAGGAAAACGTGTTGGTGAAGAAGTGGACAATGGAAGATGTGGCTCATAGTTTCTGCTTTTTGTTGAGCTTTTGGTTTCTCAACCGTAGCAGTTTCGATACATGACAGACATCACAGAACAGTCTTTCTTTATAACTGTTTTTTCTCTTCTACTTCCTCAATCTCGTAGGGGTGGGGAAGTACGTAAGAAATCGTCTGACACTGAAACTTTAATAAAAGATCTCTGAGGCCTTGCAGTGGCCTGATTCACACAGTGAGAATTTGACTATTCATCCTATTCAACCGAGAACTGCCGAGGAAGTGGAGGAACAGGGCTTAGCCATCTGGATTTAAGAAGCTGAAAACCATGTCTCTTCCCCGACAGCTGCGAGAAAAGAGGTAATATGTCTCTCCCTCTTTCCACCTCCCCACAAACTTCCGTATAATTGCTATGATCTGTTCATTTAATTTGGATGCAAGCTTCTTCAGCAATTGTAAAAGACTTCTTGTTATCGTAGCTTCCATACTACTACACTGCTCAGTGTAGAGTAGACATTTCCTTAAGGTGGAATCAACTTTGTTTCTATGGGGAATATTCATCATGTAGGATAGTAGAGTAGTGGGTCATTGTCCTCTTTACAGCTGTAAACAGTTTCCCTTTTACTGGGGTTTGTGATATGAGGGTTTGTGATATGACTAATTGTATCTCTTGATCTCCATAACCACATCCCTCTTGACAGTAAGTAGTAGTATTTATGGTGTTGTGGGTGGTGACAATTCATGTCATTTTCCTTGTACAGCAAACTACTGCAAGACTTTGCATCATTACTTCAACCTTCCAGACAGGCTACATAGTGTGGAATCCCCTGCTTGGGATAATCTCCTAGCAGAATAAACTGAGCCAACCACTGTTTTTTTTTGTATTATCAGAATATTTAACATTATGTCAGCTTGGCATTTTTTAAATGATCCTCTTTAAAGTTTCTCTTTCTCTCTACTGCATTTATTATCCTTCTGTCCTTGTTCTTAATCCTTTTTACTTATGTGTTAATACAAAAACCACTCTAACAATATTGAGTCGTAAGATTGAAACAGAAGTGAATTTGTCTTCTATTTGTCAAAAGTATTGTACCATGGGGAAGGTCCCAGAGGAAAAAGCATCTGCCAAGCCATGCTGTTTTATTCTGTGGACAGTATGGACAAGAAATATGAAAGTGTGGTCATATGGCTGCTCTTTAGGTATTCTTGCAGGGATCTGCTTCAAATCCTACTTCAAATCCAGTACTTTCTAGAATTTGCAAAGATTATTCTAACCTATCATGTTATTTCAAGCATTTTTGACATTTTCAAACAAATATCTTTGTGCTTGTTTCATGTTATCTGCTGTGACTGGGAATTCTCCCTGTAAATATTTGCTAGGCTACCCATTCTTTTTTCAAAGCCTCTTTAAGAGTCTGCTTTACTGTGATGTTTGCAGGAAAACTTGACATTTTGATAGCTGGTGCAGGCAACACTGGTTATGATATAGAACAGTACTATGTCTTTGTTTCTTTGCTTTTTTTTTCTGTTTGTACTTATCCTTCCCTTGTTTCTTATGTGTATAAGGCACACTGTATGCATCTTACACACAAAGTGTAAGGTTTTTAGGATTTAGCTTTGTGCTGTCAGTTTCTACAGCACCTAGCGCAACAAGCTCTTTTCTCAGAACTGTTTTCTATTTGCTGCAATAATAATAACAGCATAAATCATGGACATAATGATCTCCATAGAATAAGAGATACTGATGCAGAGTTATTATTCTAAGTCTACTAGATGCTGAAGGAATGATTAAGAATGCATCTACGGTTGATTACATTTCTCAGGAAAATCTTACCAGCACTAATGTTTCTTTTGTAGTCCTGCTACTCCAGCAAGCCTAGGAACAATAGGGATGCTTTTCAGGCTAGATGAATCTTCACAGTGGCCACTGGCCAGGTTGGACGGGGCTTGGAGCAACCTGGTCTAGTGGAAATTGTCCCTGCCCATGACAGGGGATTGGAATTGGATGATTTTTAAGGTCCATTCCAACCCAAACCGTTCTGTGATTCTGTGACTTATGCTGAAAGTACAGAAACTTAACATCTAAAGATCAGACCTCCAGAGGAAGAGAATGACACTACAGGTTTCTATCTTTTGGGTTTGACACTAGACAATGTGATGATGCTTAGCTATCTTTGCTCTGTATGGCATAGAGACCTCCAGAGGCTAATGTCAGAATGAGTAACCTAAATATTTTGCTCTTGCTTCACAGTGATTTTGACCAGCTTCCAGATGATGTACCTGTTTCAGCTAACATTGCAGATATTGAAGAGAAGAAAGGTTTTTCTAATTATTATGTAAGAAGGAAGATTTATTCTGTCTCTGTATGTCCTCATCTGTGTCTGGTTTGGTTGTGGGAAGCAAAATGCAATTAATCTGGTGTAGTTGCTTTTTGGCATGAATAGTTACGTGTGGAGAACTTCTTAGTGCTTTTTTTCTGGCATGGAGGTCAGTCTATTACAGATTTAGTCTAAAATTTATTGTCTGGGTGAAATGAGGCTGGGCTATCCTCTAAGTTGCTTGTTTCCTACATTCTTCCTTAATTTATGATTCATTTCCTGTTAAGAGTTCTGTACCTTTTGTGAAGATAGAGGGAAAGGAATTCAAAGAGGGTAGAAGGGAAAGGGTTTGTTTTCATTATCCTATGGTACTGGTAAGTTAGGATGCTTCCATCTCTGCAGAAAGTGGCATATTAGTAAGTAATGGAAAAGCACACAGGGGGGAGAATAGTAGGGAAAAGCACTAGGAGATTTTCTGAAGAGGGGTTTTTGACAAGACCAGGTCAGCCTGACTTCTGCAGGGTATGCTGCTTTTGCTGGAGATACTGCTTATAAAACCTTCCCACTGCAGTATGCGTGTTTTATTCTGGAATGTAGTGATGCTTGGTTGCTCTGTCTTTATGTTTTGTGAAGGATCTGGCTGCAATGTGACTCAGAGGTCAGTATATGGAAATCATGGGCTTTTTTAGAGCAAAGCAATTTTGGCAAGAGATAAGAAGATAGTGGTTGGAGGAGGTCAGGCCGTATTTTCTGAAATTATGTGCTTTGAAGTCAAGATGAAGTATGAATGCCTTCTTCTCTGAAAATCAATTCACTTACATGTCTGTCTATTGAGTTAGGTGCCCAAAGCATCCTGATGTAAAATATCTGTATTTACCTCCCTAATATGTTTTGTTTGTCACTGTGGGAAGGTGTGTAAGCATAAAGCATCATCCTGCCATTTCAGGTTTCCTTTTAAGATTATGTAACAGAAAGCAGTCACAGGGACGTGATCCATGGGAATGCTCACATACACCACACTGTTTGGTACTAACTTGTTATTTTCTAATACTTAAGTCTGCAGATACTCAACTAATGGCTTGCTTTGCACTCTGCCCCTGAGACAATATTTCCACTACTGGAGCACTGATCTTATATCCCTATTGTATGCCTCACTTTGATTTGCTAAATACTTACAAGTACGAACATGAGCCTGAATCCCCCATCTCTGTTTCAGCTGTTTGTCATTGAAGTAAAGGTTAAAGGTGGTGGCAGATACCTGATTTTCCGACGCTATCGTCAGTTCTATGCTCTTCACACCAAGCTAGAGGAGAAGTATGGAGCAGAAAGCAAAAGTAGTCCTTTTACCTGCACACTCCCCATACTGCCAGGTAAGCTATCAGCACCACGTCTGTGCATGATTAGCAGCTTTATCAGCCCTAGGCTGTTCTAAAGAGGAGCACGTTGTAGAGAAGTAGTTGTGACAAGGAACAAGTTCCCAGCTGTGGGTGCTGGAGAAGTCAAGCTCTATTCGCAGTCCCTCTACTTGCAGTAAAATTCATTTAGAAACCTAAAATCCTCTAGAAAATACATATTTTCCTGGAGATCCTACTTTCTCCTGATTGCTTCATCTCTCTGACAGCCTCAGACAACTGGGTTTGGTTTGTGTTTTTTTTTCTTCAGTAACTGTCACAGGTTTTATATTTTCCAGGAAAAGTTTATGTTGGGGCCAAAAAGGAAATTGCTGAGAATAGGATTCCTATCCTAAATGTCTACATGAAGGTAAGACTTCATCTTAAGGCAGAGATTATACTGAGTGCTACAGACACCCCCTGAAATCAGCTAAGAGACAGTTTTGTATCTTAGGTATCTGCTAGGTATCTGCTTCTCTCTGTATTGCTTTTCCTGAAGACACAGCATCCATACAGCAGGAAAACTTGCAGTCCTATTCCCCAGATTGTTCAGATTGCAGGATCTGCTGGAGTATGCAGTTTAAAGGCTCACTCCTTGCCTTCATATATAGGTACACATCCCTATAACACTGCCCTCTGCCCAAACAGAACACAAGACTCACCCAAACCAAAAAAACAAACCAAAACCCAAGGATGTACAAGGAAATGGTGAATCCCCATATGCTGTGTGAATGTGCAGTTGGTATGTGCACCTAAGGGACTTGGAGAGTGGCTTGGGCTGCTGGGTGTACCTGCTCTACAGTGAAGACACAGCCAGTAACATTGTGGAGAGAAATTCTTCGTGTGTAGGTTGACTGAAGACCTGACTTTAAATCAGTAGAAGTCTTCAGCACTGGCCAAGACTTCCAGTACTTGCCTTCTTTCCACAGTCATTCATGTTCTGAAGGAAACAGAGCAATTTACTCCTGCAGTAAATCAGGCACAAAGAGAGTGAAGCAATAGATTGTCCAACTCCAGGAGTAAACAGGAGAAACTGTCAGCAGTTCAGCCACATCCTGCTGCGTGAGAAGGGAGAGGGGGGAGATTTCTGGCAGTAGTTAATATCCTTGATGATCCTGTAGGTCAGAAAGGCATATTTGTCACATGTAAGTGAATAGAGAATTGGTCTCCCCCACTGTTACATTCTGCTTCCTACTTGCTCTTGGAACAGAACCTACTCTGCCTACCCGTTTGGGTGTTGATGGATGAAGAGGTACGACTGTTCTTCTACCACTCAACCTTTGATAGTGAACAGGTGCCTCACAGACTGAGGCGGCTTCGCCCACGGACACGCCGAATGTAAGTGATTGACATGTTTTTTCAGCATTGCTTGACGTAAGAGATGCTTCCCAGTTTTGAGGGGGGACAAGAGAGAGATGAGAGTCACCACTGTGTTTCCCATGAAGTTCTAATATGGGGATCTCTGTGCTGGAATGAACACAGGGTATTTCTTGTTTTCAGTAGCCTCAAATGTTTAAAGTGGATGAGGTACTTTGCAGTAAAGGAAAATTCCAAAATGAGTGAATAGCTTGCTTGTAAAAAAATGTTGCTCAGCTCTATCTGTTGCTAATTCTTTACTGTTGATACCTACTATAATGTACAGAATATACAGGCCAGGCTTACGGGCATAGGCTTGCACCACTAAAGTCAATGTGAATTTTGACACTGAGTTCAGCGAGATCTGGTTCAGACACTAAATGAAACTGAATGTTTAAATTTTCCTGTCCTTTGTCTAAACAGGGGCCTGTCCTACATAGCAGCATTGACACCCCTTTGGAGAACTGCTAAGTAGACACCACTACCCTTCAGTCAAATTAATTTTCAACATAGCAAAATTGACCAGCTTTCTTTACATTTAAACAGTGCAGAACCTACATGAGTGTATGCATTCCTGGATGTCTGCATGATCACAGAGATTGAACTGAATGCCATAAATGCTAGAAACAGGGATGCCTATAAGGCAGAGTAGGGGGGCCGAGCAGTGCTGTAGAAGAGAGGTACAGGATACTGACTGTATTGGAAATTCCATCTGTTCTCAGCAGCAGACATCATTAGATTGCTGCTGATCTGCACTAAAACTGAGAGAACTAGGGCAGTGTTGTGGCATCCATATTTATTTACTTCAGCGCTGTACACAGATTCTCATGCAGTTTCTTCAGTGATCTAAGGCTTGCCTGCCTCTTAAATAATGAAAATGCAGACACTGCACTACTGACCATGTAGTATTTTTGATGACTAGAAAGACATATTTACCTCCCCGTTGTCTCCTTTCTTTGCAGTAAAAGCATTTCACCTCAAGCGCCTCTTTTTGATCGCATGGCAGCTCCACGGGCTGAGGTGAGTGCTCTGCACAATCTGCCATTGGATAGGAGATTAAACTCTGTTTTACTTTGGTATCTTATTGATCAAGTTCCTTTTTCTAATTAAAGCCTGGGGAAAGAATGGAAAGTGAAAGCGACACAGGAAAGCAATTGATTTTAACAACAGGGGATGAAACAAAGCATGGAAAGACGTGTTCTGTTCCTTCTTACCTGCGTAATAAGGCGGCCCATAGTGAAGTTAGAATGAGAAGAGGTTCAAAACTGAGAGACATATACACCTTACTGCCACATGGTTCACATGGAAATATTGATACCTATAAATTAAATTTAGAACAAGCATAAGCTTCAGTCTCGTTGACTTCAGATTGTGTTTAAAAGCTTTGCAGGTGAAGCATCTTAGTATTTTCTGTAACAGAAGTGTTCCACTGAAAAGTGCTTATACCCTTGTCTTTTGCTGCATATTATCATGGTGTTAAGCATGTGGAACTGCTTTGTAACCAGTACTTGTCTGAGCATATTTTTTCTTCTCGGAACATGCGGCTTTGCCATATAAGATTGAAAAAAACCCATAAAAGTGGTTTGAGAATTGTTGGGTTTGGTCTTTTTCATCATACACTGAGTATGGCAGGTCTTGGATCAGTCATATCTCTTAGGTTTTGTCTGTTAATTTGTTAATATTGAATATGCCTACCAAAACTTTTCAATAGATGGAAAAAGGCTTTTGAAAGCGCTATTAAGTTGACATACAAACTCCTGGCACAACAGTAGCTATTGTCTTTTTTTATTACAACTCTTGGCGTTAACAAGCCCGAAAGAACCATCTCAACACAGACTAAAGAACACCTTGTCATTTTTGCTCCTTTAAGAGCATTTAAATGGCTACTCTGTTCTCTAAGGACAGTGGGGGAGATATGCATTGTTCATGACTTGGCATTATTCAAGAACAGCTTCTTAGGCTGGTAGCACATGCTTACCTCCTTTTTCTAATCTTTTCCCTAAAGGTGGCATCTAAGTGCTATGTTGACTACAAGTCAGTTTCCCAGCCTCCCCCGAATCTCTCAGTTCAGCATACAGGTCTGAAAGCTGGATGTAAAACCAACTCTTAGTTACTCTTAAGTTAGGACACAACACCACAACACTTCTGCATTTTTTTGGTGATATTTGGCAGCAAATCTGAAAGCTGTAAAACTTCAACCAGAAATAATATATATGTTTCTAATTCTCAGGATTTCAGGTTTTCAAGTTCTCAGTTGTCTTCAGCACTGTTGACTTGCTCTTTTGTCAGTTGTCTTCAGCTATGTTGATTTAAGTGCTCTTAAATGTTTTCAAATTCTTTATATTTATTTCTCTGGTGCTCAGTGTCCTGCCACTTTAAGAATCCAAGCATGCAGCTCTCTCAGAGCCATGTTTATCCTAGTGCTGTCATTACTTCTTCAAAGCATTTTTGTGTGTGCTGAATAGAAGAAATTGTGAGAACTGCAGGCTGCAGTCATATTACAGTCATGTATATATGACCTTACCTCAGGAATCCATCTGTGATGACTAAGTGCATACTATCATGCTGCTTTATGGTCTCACCTCAAGAACAGAACAGAAAGAATGATTCATTTTTGTAATTCTGTGAATTAATAATTCCAGTGTTATTACTTTCCATAGGCACTGTTTGATTTTTCTGGAACCAGTAAACTGGAACTCAGCTTCAAGAAGGGAGACTTGATCTATCTGCTCAGCAGAGTAAACAAAGACTGGTTGGAGGTAAGACTGCAGTAGTGGCACTGAATTATCAGCATACCTCAGAATATATGAGTAGAAAAGGCTCAGCTAGTCCTTGGGTCCTGCCTCCTCCTTTCAAGGAAAACTGTACCATAATCAGGTCTTACTGTTAAGAATGAATCCTTCACTCCAAATTTGAAATTGTTTTCTTCCTTGGTTGTATTTAGCTTACAAATTTTCTGCCCTCTAGGCTTCAGTTTTTATTTGCATTTGCTTCTGCTGGAATGTTTTAAAATTCTTTGGAAGTGATTAGAAAACAAAAAGGCCACAGAAAGGAGATGGAAACTCCATTTCAGTGATTAATTGGTTTCTTGCCTGAGGGTGAGTTGCAGTATACTTCATGCTTCACACCACAATGCACATCAGTCTGATTATAGAGAACTTGGGCAATGCAACAGTCTTCCGAAAAAGGATGATGAGAACATACTGTGTGTTTGCTGATATGATAGCTCTGCTTGCTTGAATACCACAGCCTTCCTTGATAACCATCTGACTTCAATTTTTTACACACTGTTTCACTCCCCTGCCTTCTATTTGACTAAACAATTGTAGAATTTTTCTGTAGGGATGCCATCAGGTCACTTCCATAGCCTTTTTTTTTTTTCCCTTGATTATAGTAGGAAAAAAAATCTTCCTGTTGTTTCCATGGAAATTAATTGGATTCTGGAATTTATTGTATGTATGTGGCCAAAATGGCATGGTTTTCTTTGTTCTAACACTACCTATAATTCCAGGGAACAGCTGGTGATGCCACTGGGATTTTTCCCCGTGCTTTTGTGAAGATCATAAAAGATTTACCACAGCAGGAAGACACAGTTAATAAAGTTCGCTGTTATTACCATGATGAGACTATGAGCACTATCAGGTAATAAGAAGATAGTTTTCCAGTTTACTGCTAAGGAAATTACATCAATTCTCTTTTTATGATATGTAATGAGTAGATTTGGTCTTGTTACAGGGATATCTCAGTGGAAGAAGATCTGAGCAGTATTCCATCATTTAGAGATCTCATGGAGTTGATGAGGTACAATGCAAGAAGTTAGTTGTATATTTAATATCATTTAAACATTTGTCAAGTTCCTTCCATTCCTACATTTCCCACATGCTACTTACTCATCACCATGTTTTGGTTGGGAAATACTTTTTAAGTGTCCTAAAGAAGTTGTACTTCAACCTGGCCCAGGGCTATCTGTGCAGACACCAGTCTGCCTTGAGGTTATAAGTATTTATGGAATGCCACACACTTCTAACTGAATTATGATGGGTAGAAGTTTCCATTTCTTGTTCTAATATCAGAGCCATACCCCCATACAAGAAACTTTTGTCTAATATACTTCTTCAGGATGTAGGAAGCCACCTCCAACACCTGATGAACTAGTGTTAAACTAGGTCAATCTAGTGTTGAACATCAAAACATTAGAACATTAAATATTATTAATGGAATACCCACACTAAATTCTTCCATTCCGTAACCTGCTCTCTCCTAAAAAAAATTCCCCAACCATAAGTAGGCAAAAGTGGTTAGTAACTATAGTAAACTCTTATGTATAGGAATTTTATCAAACTTGCAGATTAATTGCATCATGCATGTAGTGTTACTGGAAATGACTCTTGGTTCTGTCAGATTTCTTAGTTTAAACACCGCACAGCATGAATGAGGCTGTATGAGTGAGCTGTCCCAAGAATGCCAAGACACCCAAGGCTTTGTGTGGCTTTTAGCAGAATGAATTAGGTTGCAAGTATATTGTCTATTATGTAGATTTCCCAGGCACTCCTTGATTTCTGGGGATCAATCCATTTCTTTTCTACCAGGAAGGAGTTTGACCGAGATGACATTGTTTTGAATTACCGGGACCTTGATGGTGATCTGATTCGGTTGCTCTCTGATCAGGATATCGAACTCATGGTGTCTCAGAGCAGGAGCAGGCCATCTGAGAAGCATTTCTTCCCTTGGAAGTTGCACATCACTCACAAAGATGACTTGGGTGTTTACAACACTAGTCCAGAAATAGGTGCTACTCAAATAGTAAGAGAAACATAAGTGCTGTATAGAGATGTTCCAGCAGGTAGCTGTACAGTCCTTCTGTAATCCCTCTCTGCAGACAGTTTCCTTTAATGAGCCTTTGAAGTGATCTTGAAAAGAGCAATTTCTAGTAATATATTACCTTTCAATGTAAAATCTATACTTAGTTAGCTTCTTCAGCTTTTTACGACTCATCTGTAACAGAGACATCTACATAAAGACCAGAGAAAGTGAGGAACGGAAACATAAAATCACTGGCCATATTCACAAAGCATGTGAGTGTTAGGCTGCAATAGAGGTTTAGTGTCCTGAGCCCCAAGATCTGCTCTAATCTCTATTCTCACTCATAGAGCTAATGAATTGTCCAGAATGTCTTCATAACTTTTTTTTCTAGCCTGCCATAACTTTCACTTCACTTGCTGGTATGAAGGTTTGTGTGCCAGTGCTTAGGAATGGGTGATTACTCCTGTCACGTGGAAGCCTGACTGGGCATTCAGGGTTGGTTTTGGATGCATCAAGAAAACTTCTTCATATTTCAGTGAAGAAATTGCAGCCCACCTTTGCTTTCTTCTTTCCATTGACCAGTATGCTGAACTCTGTGAATCAAACCTAGTACACCTGTGGTGTTCCTCTTAGACCTTTTGGTAATTGTACAGACTACTTATTTCTGCATTCTGAGGAAAGCTGTGTGATGCCTGTTCAAAGAACAAGTTATTCTCTCCTATCTTCTGCTTTCTGACACCTCATTGCCAAATAGAACCAACAAGAAAATACTGTATCAGGTTCTTCAACAAATAAAGTTACCTATGAGATTATTTTAGCAGTTGCTATTAAAAAGGGTTTATTTTAGGGGGAGTGGGTGAATGAAATAATTTACTATTTTATTTTTTTCCTTGAAAAAGAGATAATTCTGAAGAAGAGTTTGAAAGTTGCTAATTCATCTTTCTTTAAGGAGGAGTTCATTATTGAAACTATATATATACATATATTTCTTTAATGGTCATGCAATTAAAATATTTTATTCTTGAACAAATTTACTACTGCTTGTAAGAATTCCAAGTTATGTATGCTTTACATAAATTGTTTGATACACAAAACACTGTATTTTAAAACCACAATGCAGTACTGGTGTTAAAAATATGCCACCAAATATAAATGTAATCAGTAAAAGATTAGTTAAAAGAGTTTTCAAAGACTATGCTTTGGATTTGACAGTTTATGTGGCATTAAGCTGCAATTCCTCATTAAGAAAAATCTTTGTCCTTCACCTGCTGCTCAAGTTTGTACAGATGGAAGCAAAGATTGACAAGTATCTGAAGGTACTGAGAAACAGGTAACTAATGATGCATGGATACTGCATGCATCAACCTGCTCCTCCCACAGCTGGCAAAATAATGTTTTCTCTTCTTAGATGTTACCTGTAATGCTACCAGGTAACATCTTCAACAACAACAAAAGTATTTAAGGTGACTTACCCATTAAACTTGTGTTTTCTTCCTGATGTATATAGATAAACTTATTTATAGCTATAAGCTTCAATAGTCTATTATTTATAGCCCTGCATTTATGCATGTAAGTGTATTGGAAATAAAGGAAAGAGTTTATATTTAAAGATAAGCGTATAATTTGTTATACTGGGTACTATAAATCATTTCTTACTTGACACTTCATTAAGTTCATAGTTCTAGCAGTATAACAGTCCTGTACTGGCTTCTGTAAGAAAATGCACTCTCCAAAGAGCTGTAAGATGCACTATAGGCCACATCTGCTTTCCAAGTAGAAAAGTCCTACCAGAAGAATCCATGCATGTTAAATTTCAGAGTCAGATAACACATGTTCAGAAGAGACACAGGTTAATGTCTTCCTTCTTTCCAATGATGGAAAGTTTTATTTGATGTTATTTTGCTAAAATGTCACAAAGTGTAAATTTCCACTTGAAAGGCATTTTAGCAGTGCTGTTTCGAAGGAGAAGCCATATGCAATGATAATGTTAGTCCTGTTACATCTTGTGATACAGAAGAGAATAATGCATTGTAAGTTTGTAACCTAATTGGCATGCATGGCCTGCAAAGCTGCTGGTGTGCAGGATTAGTGGGGTTCAATAGAGCCAGTAACATCTGAAGTCTTTCACTGACAGCTAGATCCTGTGATGTAACCTGCAACTCAGCAAGTCTGTTTGAAGATGGAGGAGCTGTTTGAGCAAGGAAGAAAAGGAAGGGAAAATGTCCAGTGGGAAGCAAAGAAACCTCTTTTCTAAGGGTGAGGGGAGATCATACATAGACTTACTGGCCTGTGAAAATCAGAGCAGAAGACCTCCTTTCTGCCTTTATACTGCAAAGCAAAGTAAATTCTGCCTATCTTGTGAAGTAGCATATTCTCTTCCTTGTCTGCAGTTTTTATATGCATACCTCCTGATAGTCCCAATGACATAGAATTTCCTTAGCTACTCTCATAAAGCTGGATTTGAAACTGTGACTGCCTTGGATGTTGGACAACTTCAGATCAACTCTTCTCACCAGTTTTCTTTTTCTTCATCTATATACTATAATACTTATCATTTATTATTAATTGCTGTTGAAACAGGTAAAACATACTTTAAAAAAATATTATTCAAATTAAAGGTTTACAGAGGTAAAGGTAGGTCTCCCCACACACACTGTGTATGTACAGGTAAACATAAAGTTCAGAATTATCCCTGCCTTGAAGACTGTCTGGCCTAGAGTAAAGCAAGAAACAGCACCAGAGCAAAAAGCAGAGAAATCTTTCTTAACCTTTCTCACTTCTGCTTCAGTCAATCCTCTTTTTTGTCTGAAACTACATAGTCCCATGGTGTGGTAACTGTTAACATGCAGACGGGCAATGACAAGCTTCCTTCCCCTCCCTTCCCAGTTAAACAGCTCCATCTAAGTAAGTGCTTTGGGGGCTATAAAATAGGAAGTACGGACTTCCTATTTCACGGGCAATTACACAGGCTTTCCTTGAAAGGGTGTGGTCTGCTTCTTTAAAGGAGACATTTGAGGTGCACAGAAGAGGTAACAGCTATTTTGAAGACCTCCTTGCCAAGAGAAGCCTGTGGTTGGTGTATACCTTCTGCCTCCAGTTGTGGTTTTCCTGGTTTCTGCATCAGAGGATTCTGATGCTGTGGGGGGAGGCTGGACAGGAAGAGTCATCCACCAGGCTGAGGAATCACCTGCCTCACAGAGAGCTCTGGATCCAGGTAAGGGAACTGCTTCCTCCCTGGGGAAAGCAAAATGGCAAAGTCTGCTGTCATACAAGGGCTTTTAAGTCACTGCAGGATTTCTTAGCTGTAATGAGTATTCAAGGCTCAGCCAGCTGTTCTGGTGTAAGGAAGAGGCATTCAGGAGTCTGAAAGTCAATAGGAATTTAAAATGAGCTTTTTCAATGCTCCCCTAAAGAAAGAATTTCAGCTCTGCAGCATACTCGAGTAGGTGGATTTATTACACTTTTGAGAGAGCAGTGAGAGATGGCCAAAAGGACTTGAAATTCCAGTATCAAACGGTGTAGTCCATGGTCTTTGAACCACTCAGTCTACTCTGGTGCTATTTCTACAAACTGCAACTTGTCTGGGGAGAAACTGAAAAATTAGCATGTTAAAGAGAAATCTGAAAGTGGAAACTCAACCCTTATACTTCCCAAGAGCTATGTGGTTGGGAATCAGACTATTAAGGAAAGGGAAAAAAACAGAACACCATTTCTGTTCATTAGGAAGGCTTTAGGCATCAAGAGCAGGAGAATGAGTCAATTTGAAGGCTGAGTTCTCTTCAGGATTGTTTCTTGTTGCTACTCAGCTAAAAGAATCCCTGCACTTCCTTGAAAATGTGCATTTACTCCTTCATTCTTTGCTCATACTGCAAGTTCATGCCATAGGAAAAGATGGATTTTATCCTACAATAAATACTTGGTAGAAGTTCCTTCTAAATGTCACTCCAACATGAAGCCTAAAAAAGTTCCCTAATCCAGTTTTACTTCTGTTTATGTGAAATGAAAACAAGAAGCCCCACAATAAGCAGACCAAAAGAGTAATCAGCGGTCAATGAAAACAATTATGTTCTGAATTAGGATCAAGCTTGTACGCAAAGGACAGCATGAACATGAAACAGATTTTCATCCTTCTCCTGAATCTGTATTTGGCCTTCAGTGTCCAAGACACTAGAGGTGAGTTTAAAATTTATATTTTCTTTTATCCACCCATTATTGCCTTTCTTTTTGTATTTGTCTCCTTCTTTCAGCTTATGTGTTTCCTCATTTTCTGCTTGCTTTTCTGCTTCCTTCTACCACCATCTTCTATGCTGTAGATCTTGATCAAAACCAGGGGGTAGCAGGTGCATGTGCAGACAAGACCCCGCAATGTATATTGGTGGTATGGATATGTGAAATACTGGACAAATAGATGAGATGAACAAGCTGACTGGTAATGAGTAAATAGGAAGGAAGAATAGACCCTGATAGTGAAAACATAGGAAAATGAAGGGCTGTATGATTCAGATGCTGGTGTACAGGAGTAGAGACAAGTGGACAGACACAAGACAAGGGTTGGGATGCAGGTGGGCTACCAACAGCAGCACCCAGATGACCTTATCTTCTTCTTGTGGAATTTCTGACAGATAAAGAGACCATAAGCCATACTCACTGCTTGTGTTTCTAAGTTTAATGTCTTTCCTCTTCTGACACAATGAGAGATACTGTTCATTTTCTCTTTTTCTCTTTCTCCTTTTCTCTTTCTTTAGTTCTTTCCTTATTTCATTTTCTTTTGCTCTTTCTCTTTTTCTTTCTCTCATTTTTTCTCTTGTGCTCCTTTCTCCCTCCCCTCCTCTTCCCTCCCCTCCCCTCTCATTCCTTTCCCTTACTTCCCTTTTTCGCCTGTAAAAAGCCCTTCAACCAAGCTGATAGTAGTTCTCAAGAAAAATTATTTGCGAGAGCACACTGACGCGTGCATGTTGACATCTCTGTCATCCAGAGGTCATATCCCAATAGCGCAGCACAGACACCACCTTCAGAGAAAATGTCACTATTTACATTTGCAATCACTGCATCTTTTTTTCCTGAATCCTTTCTCAGAGACCATCCCTATGAAGAGCCTAAGCTGCTACAATGACTACAGCTCACAGGTGACCTGCACCTGGATGGAGCATTCAGAGGCTCATGCCCTTGTTGGTATGACGCTTTACCAAAGGGATATTATAATGTAAGTACCTGGAATGTACTGTGCTGGATAAAAGTCCAAAGGGAAATTGGCTACAACTTGCAATCCTGGGGACCAGCAGTCAGGTTTTCAGAAAGTGTGGCCACCTCTCTCTCACTGGGTTAAAGTTGTGCCTTCTTATGAGTCCTTTTCTAGGAAGGGAGGAATGAATAGGGTGTGCTAGTGAAGTTATTCTAATAACCTTTACTGTTACTTTCCCGTAATTTTGTTTCGGGATCACAGATATGAAGTAAGGTGGGGCAGATGGTTACTATTAGTGGGGTGGAGAAGATGGTGTCAGAACAAGTATAAGCCTGAGTGTTGTTTATAAACCTAAAAGGGAGGAGACATTCCCCCTGTTGTTTTGCCCATTTAGGAACATCACTGAGAGTATGGTTTTGATCACTTCTGAGAAACATGTATAGACTCTGTGTCTGTGAGATAGACAAGACTGGTAAGATCATCTGTGGTATCGCTTTTCCTCCCAGAGATACTGATACATTTATGACAGTATCTCTCTGCTACATCTGTTTCCTTATAAAAAGGGAAACGCATCACCAGACTTTATCAGTTGTGAGGATAAGAAAGGACAGAGAGGGAGGAATAGTCATGGGAGAAAGGAAGGCAAAGAAGGAAAGCTGAGAAGAAAATGTGTTAGAGTCTGGGGATACAGGAAGGAAAGGAAAGAGAAAGAACTCTTGATTTTATTGCAAAGAAGAGAGAATTAATAGACCTGAAAGCACCTGAGATGAGTGGAAGGTCTTTGGAACAGGGCCTTGAAGCTAATGCTTCTATGAAAAGATGATATAAAATTACTTGGACTCTTGGAAGATTTTCTAGGACATTGTTACATGATGGAGCTCATTCAGGAAACATGACTGAAGTGAGTTAATCAGACAAGCAGGTACTAAGAGTGGACAGTCACACAGCTGAAATCAAAATGGCCAATGGTTAAACAAGGACAGCTCACAGATGAAGAGCAGTCGACTAAATTCCAAACCATAAGGTGATGCTGATGAATAGATACAAATATCTTCAGGACTTCACAACCCATGGGCTGACTCTTGTTTAAGGGTATGCACATGTAGGGTCAGTCCTACCCATACTTCAGGAATATATCCCTGGTTTCCTTGCTAATACCCAAGTTTTAAAAATAGCAATAGCACTGAATAATGTTTGCTGACATATAGCTGGCTAGGAGACTCTATCCTATCCTGGAAGACAATATTTGGCTTTAGATACCCACAACTTAATGTTTCTCATCTGAACTGGAACAATATAATACGCTGGGCATGAAGCCATCAGCACAAACAAGATTCCAGAGGGCACAAAAGAAGCCACACATCTCTTCAGCAGCTCAGGCTACTGCAAGCACACAAAGCTTATCCTCTCCTGTCTGTTTTAAAATATTGCTTCTAATTTTCATGATGCTCCTTGGCCTGGAGAAGGGCTATCTGAAAGAACGATTAACATTCTGGCTGGCATCCTTAATGAATAAGTAAGGTCCCTTGGCAGAGCAGAACTAGTGAGGATACAGAAGTACATTCTGGCTGGAGAAAGTTTCCTAAGTGCCTTTCTGGGACTGCAAAATGAACATCTTCAAGAAGATAAGGATCATCAGAAACTTCACTGTGTTTCACTCCCGATAAAAGGTGCATTTCCATGACATCATTTTTCATTTCCTCACACAAAACCTATGAGATTATGTGGAGTTAGGCTAAACAAATAACAAAAAATAGACTGGTACCAGAAGATAACATTCTGCTGCACAACCTTGAAATGGGAAGGCGTTTGACAAAAATGCTGGTGTTAAGCAAAACAGGACTAACAGATACAGTGAGAAGAGGATATGAGTAAATTAGAATGGAATGGAATTGGTTTCTAGCATTTAATTTAGCATTAACTATAGGTCTCTGAATTAGATCTTTATAGATCACTTCTTCTATACACAGGAACAAAGAGATGTTCTGCAAACGCCAGAGAGAAAATGACTTACATGAAGTGCCAGACTCCTATGTGCACTGGGTTTGTTGTAACGCTACAAACTATTTTGGAATAGGAGTGCACCATACTTACAGCTTCAAACCTAGCAAGATGCTTCAAGCAGAACTTACTGTTGATCTTTTCCAAAATGGTAAGCATTAAAGACCTAATTCTCATTTTTCCAAGGAACATCAGGGATCATTGCATTTCACTCAGAAAGTGAATTAAGATTCTATTGTGAAAACTGCCAAAGAGTTCCAAAGGGCAAGATTTGGGGAGCATCTGGAGCTGGAGGGGGGACTCAAGCACGAAGTACTTGGTGTGGCAGGGATAAAATATTCTGGAAATAGAGAAGCTTACATAGGTGTTTTCTTCTCCTCATCATGCCCTTGTCCTCACAATCTCCTCTCATGGGTTGTACCTTCACCAGTTCAGACCCTCCCACCTCAAAACCTCTCGGTCAGCTTGATGACATCAGGAGACTTCTTGCTGACCTGGAAAGCCGCTGGTGGAAGCCAAGGGCTGGGCAATGCACTGGAGTATGAAGTCACCTACAAGAGGGACTGGGAGCCCTGGGAGGTAAGAGCAGAGGAGCCAGACTGTCCTGGTTTGGGCAGTAAGGAGCCTGTGGTAGAAGTTGTGCAAATGAACGGCCTTTCTATTCTCAGGCAGTATGAGGAGATGCCACAAAGGTAGTTTCAGGTCAGGCAGAAGGGGCTGTCTTTCAGTTTGCAAGAGACTTACCCAGTGAAACACCATTTGTCCTGAGCTGAGTGCGAAGATCTGTTCTTCACTGACAAAAATGCACTGCACTTGGGATTTGATTTGAAATTGATTTTGCCCTGAAGCCCTCCCAAATGGAATTAAATCACAGTCCAATAGAAGCTTGTGGGTTCATATGAGAAAATGGCAAAATGCATTTGAAGCTGCTTCCCTTTTCAGAAGGATATGTTTTGGTCTTTAGTTTTTAAGAGTCCCTATTCTTTGCCCTATCGTTTCCCCTGATGTGCATATGTTTCTGTTCTGTACCTGTCAGTGTGATCTTTAGTTTTTAAGTGAAGTATCTTGGTCAGATTGCCATAGAATTCTGCACCGATCAGTTGTGAGTTATGAACTTGTGTAGCTGGTGCAGAATATGATTTGGGCTCTGCATGATCAGGGTACTGCCTGTGCCATGCTGGCAGCATGCATGCTGAAGCCCCTCTAGTATGGGAGCAGGGAGCATTGCATGGCAGCATGTGCATGGACCATCACGTGTGGCACTGCTTGGAGATGCAGCACGGCAGTTTCTCTCTTTCCCTGTCTTCCCTCCACTCTTCCATTCCCTGACTCTCCAATATCCTCCCTCCCCACTCTTCATCCTTTCCCCCTACAACAGAAAGCTGCCTCGCTCTTGCTCTCCAACACCACACGGTGCCATCTCAGCCACAAGGACCTTGCCCCAGGGAGCAGTTACGCTGCTCGTGTGCGAGCCAGACCAGGGCGAGACAGTGGCTTCTCCGGGCAGTACAGCGAGTGGAGCACGAAGGTGTCATGGGAGACCCCTGAAGGTAACATGGGATGGAGTGGGGCCATGAAGGGGTGAAAGCATTGGTTGAGAAGCCAGACCTTCCCTGTCCCTTACCTTGCTCTCATCTTCTCTGAAGGTGACCTTCAGCCCAGGAACCTTCGCTGCCTCTTCAATGGTGCAGATACTCTGACCTGCAGCTGGGAAGTGAAGAAAGTGATCACTACCTCTGTCCTCTTTGGCTTGTTCTTTAGGGCCACTCCGACATCAGTGTATGTGCTTGGACCACAGCAGCATGTCTGTGCCTCTCCCATGGACTTTCTGCTCTATCCCATTCCCCCAGTCTCAGCACAACCTCTTCTTCTCCCCTCAGAGAAGAGGAATGCTCTCCTGTGCACGAGAAGGCTTTGCCTCATGTTCCATATGTGGTCCAAAGCTGTGAGATCCCTGTTAGCAACTACAGCAGTCAGAGCCAGTACCATGTGTCTGTCCAGGTCAAGACAGAGGAGAAAGAGTTTGAATCCTACAAGAACAGTGAGTTGCTGTATTGTTTCTTACATTTGCTGGTTGTTTCTTGGAGACATGCCTGTCTGGGTGAGTGTGGCAGAGAACACTGGTCATGGGGAGAAGCGGGTGGGAAGAGGAAAAGACTGGGACTGATGAAGAAAGGAACTGGACTCTGGAAGCCCTGGATGGGGTAGGACTCTGCTGAATAAGGTTTGTTAGGTGGACCATCTCTGCCTGGATGTATCTGGAGGTACCTGGTGCTCTTTTCGTAGACTAAAGCTGGGAATGCTCCTGCAGTGGGAGAAAATAGCAGGCAGTAGCTCTCAGAGGGCTGGAAATCTCTGTAAATGTGGTGGACCAGCACAGATGTTTCGAATATTGCTTTGCTGCTTTTCTGTACACAGGGAGTGCTGTCAGCATTAATGGGTATGGATTTTCTGCTATTTAGTGGCCTATTGGTTTATGTATTTGACTAGAAAATGAAGATGCAGGGAATTAAGAAGTGTTAAAAAGCTGAGGACTCCTACACTGCATGAGACAAAATTGTTTTCAATTGCTCACAGTGGTGAAAGGAAGTGCTGGACCGATAGGTTGATAAATACCCTGACACATTCTGTGTGTTCCAGTTAAGGTGCTGCCACCTGCAAATGTATCAGTTACAGTGACAGAGAACAAAGAGTACGAACTGAGGTGGATAAAACACACTTTGATATACGACTTCATAAAACAGAGATACCAAATTGAGTACTGGCAAAACAACCAACATAACAAGGTAAGTCTTAGAAAGTGCAGGAGTCCTGGATTTCTCTTTACTGGACAAATGGGAAAAATGGTTTCTCTCACCTTCACCATTTGTGCTTTTTTTTTCTTCCCAGACTCTCCAGAAGTTAAACATCAACAATGATGAACCTCCCTTCATCTTCACCCTGCAGATGTTGTCATCATCTACAGAATATAGGGGGAGAATGCGTGCAAGGGTGAATACACCCCTGGATTACGAGGGGCCTTGGAGTGAATGGAGTGAGGAGTTCACCTGGAAGACTGAGAACGGTACTTTTCATGCAGGTTGCTTCAATAAGGTTTTGTGGTCTGTAAATGGCTGAAATATCTCTACAGAAAACTACATTCTCTCAGCAGTGGTTAAAGTTAGGTCCAGACATGAGCTATCTGGGGCTGCTTAACGAAGTGGCTGTTGTGTCTGCATCCTTGCAGTACAGCAGCAGTGTAAATGAAGGAGCTGAGTAGGAATGACCTTTTAAGTTTCTTCGCTACTTCTCTCGTACAAGGTGAGTACAGATTTCCAAACAGAGAATCAAGCAAAGATCCTGACCAAAATATCATCCTTGTTTTCTGATTCAAACAGTCCATTCTGCTATCAGTGATTGAAGAGCCCAAGACTGCAAGAAGACAGAATATAAGCCATCAAGTCTTTCATACTATAGAGTGACTATAAGATTGCATAAAGCACACAGTAGAGCTTACTGGAGTTGAAATCTTTACTTATTTTTACCGTTTCTGGACTTGGAGGCAGAATGTCCACACCAGAATGAAAACCTGTAACGGGAAGCAGCCACTTTGAAGGTGGATAACTATTTCTATTTTCTCTGTTTCAGTTTTGCCCCCAGTGGTTCTCCCAGTGATGCTCCCAGCTCTCATCATCACTTTGCTAATAGCTGCTTATTGCAGCTATAAGTGTTTCCTCAGGTAAGCTTGTGTTGTGACTAGGAGGTTTAGCAGTGTGCTGGCCATGTGCGTGGCATAACGGCTGAGGTGCTTCTTGTCCCCCATGAGAGAGAGGTCTATGTGGAGATGTGCCTTGGTGTGCAATGGGTAGCCTTGTGCATGTCTGTGCAAGGGTGAGAGCTGAGTGCTGGCATTCAGGTGCTGGCAGTGTCTTGCTGTGCAGAGCAGCTTGGTGTATGGGTGCAATCTATTATAGGTGAATGTTGAGAAGCAAATCTGGAAAATTTTGTTTTGTTGCAGGAAGAAGAAAATGTGGGAGGAGAAAATTCCAAACCCCAGCAAGAGTCTCCTGATCCAGAGCTACCTGGGGGTAAGAAGGACCTGTACCTTGAAGGGTTCATTATTTCTCTATTTCAGGACTTCAGATATTCTTAGGAACTCTTACTGTCTCCACAATGAACAGGTATCTTCTTTAGTCTATGCCATATTGTTAGAGAAGTTCTGGTCATATTCAACATAACTGTGTTCTTGCCAAGCACAACACAAAGTCTACTGCTAGACAAAGAAGTCTAGCTTCAATGCAGCAGGAACCATCAGACTCATAATAACTTTGGTAGATGATCAAGAGGGATCCTGCCGTAACATCCACTAGGTCCTTCAGAGCTCTAGGATGAATCCCATCAAACCCATGGACTTACGAACTTTCAGCTGATACAGTCAGTCCCTTAGAATTCCAGTGTCCACAAGCAGAAAGTCACCGTTCCCATACTCACGGTCCTCTGACTCGGAGAACTGGACAGCCAAAGGTCTATCAGTATTGTTAAAGACTGAGGCAAAATAATCCATTGAATGCCTCTGCTTTTTCATCATCCCTATTAGTCAGGTAACCATCAACAGGTATTGGTCTAATGTTTTCTTTAGGTCTCCTTTTGCTAGTAATGTACTTAAAAAAGCCCTTCTTGTCTGATACAACACCGGCCAGCTTCAGCTCTTGGAGCTCTGGCCTTTCATTCTTTCTCCCCGCACATATGAACGGACAGCTCTGTAATCCTCCTGTGAAGTTTGACCTTGCTTCCAGAGATCATACAATTTCTTTTTCCTGTTGGTCTCCAGAAGGAATTCCCTGTTCAGACAAGCTGGTTGTCTGGCCCAGTTGCTTGACTTATGAGACACTAGTCCTGTGCTTTTAAAAGGTGGATTCTAAAACTGGCTCTCACTTGTGGACTCACAAGCCCTCAAAAGTAGATACCTAGAGAAGACTTTAAAGTAGCTCCCCAAATAGCTTAAATGTTGCTGTCTTGAAATCCAGGGTAGCAACTGTGCTGTCCTTTTTCTTATTACTCTGAAAATTTTAAACTCAATCATTCATGATCACTGTGGCCAAGAGAGCCACCTACCATCACATCTCCTACTAGTCCTTCTCTGTTCACATATAACAAGACTGGGAGGGCATCTTTCCTTTTTGACTCTCTGAGTACTTGTAGTTTGGTCACTGGTAAGGCAATACAGGTTTGAAGTAAGCGTCTTCTGGAAAACAGAACACACCTTCTAGTGGAGCTGTATCCTTATTGCCAGATGCTATAGGCTTTCCTTCTAGTTTTTGTTGTCCATGGTTCTTGATTCTACTGCCAGTGAGACACTACTCTTTTGCCATGTCTGCTTTTTTGTGTTCAGAAAGTGCATTTAGGACACAGGCCAACAAGCAGCCAGCTGGACTTCAACAAATGCAGTCATTCAGAAAAGATGGAGCAGGCTAGCTTCCTCCAAGTTGTGGACAGGTAAGTGAACTGCACATTACAGTGACACTGTGGCTGAGAGTCTCGAAGAGCTCCCTAAGTCATGGCAGGATATAATCAAATGTTCTGTCACTAAAAACTCTATTCAAGTTGATTTTGGGCAGGGGATACAATTTTTTGCTATCTGGATTAGTCTGCTTCTCCAAGAAAGATTTTTTCCTAACCCTATGTGTAGCTATGTGTCTTTTCAACTAAACTTGTTTTATATTTGATCTTTACCACAATAATATCTCTCATGAGCAACTTTGAACTTTCCCACATTTAGGCAGATGAAGACTTTGAGTGAGTCTCCTGAAGAGCAGGCTAAAAGGACAGATATTTCCCCTGTGGCACTGGACCTACAAAACTCATACCATGCTTTAAATGAGCCAGAGCATGCCCCAGATGGCTGCTCAAGTCAGGCTGTTCATCATTGCTTTCCTGTTTCAAGGAGAAATAGTGCTGATGCAGTTGTTGCTTCCCAGGCAGCAGCCCGTTGCTTGGCTTTCAATGGTCCATACTTGTACTGCCCTGTGGTGTCCTCCCAGCCTGATATGCATCAGACCCTGGAAAAGGACCCAGTGGGACTTTGTGAGAAATCAGTTTCTCTTCAGTATGTGACCCTGCCAAAGGAAGACTATCCACAGTCTCCACAGAGGCAAAACCAGCCAGGAGCAGGTCCTCCACAGCCCTTCCTGCTCTCAGGTCAGAAGGAAATGATGCAGCACCCCAATGAGGAAGAATCACCGGTCCCACCGGCCTGTGGGGAAGGCACAAACGTGAGAGGGGAACAGAAATCTCCAAAGGCTCTTGGCTGTATCACATCTCCTCAGCAGTGCCCCTTGGAGTACATCACCACAGGGAGCCTGTCACTGCCATCAGCCAGCGGCTCCACTCATCCACCACTTGTCACTGCTGGGGAGCTGCCCTTTGACTCAAAGGAGCCCCAGCGCCCCAGTGACTGCTCTGGCCATGAGTCTTCTCCTGGAAAAACCGGTGTCATGGCCCCATTTTCAGGTCAATCGCCAACCTCTTCTCCTGAATTGCACCTGGATACATTTGGAGACTATCTTGCTGTCCCTGTAGATGTCCATGCACATTCAGATCCCACAAAGATTTCTTTGCCTGTCCTACAGAAGGGAAATGATCTTCTGAAAAAGCAGCCTTTATCAGAGGGTAACTTGGTGGTGTTAAACCCTGACAGCACTGAGCCAGTTTTCCTTTGCCAGGTTGGTGACTATTGCTTCCACAGCTTAAAACCGAGTGGGAAGATGGATGTTAGTCAGGAAGACCACCAAGTCAAGAAACTTTCTGAAGGCAAGACAACACCTGAGAAGTCTGTATCTGATGATGAATCCGTCACTGGCAAGGAAAAGGCTGTATCAAAAATGCAGGCTATTCAGCTTTTCAAAAACCTGAAATCAGATGATTACTTTTCCTGGCAGCAATCTTTGGGGAGCACAGAAACCCATTAAATGGGCAAATGTTAATGAATACCAAAGATACAGGTAACTGAAATAAGTTCCAATTACCTGATGGAAATGAACCCCCAAACCTAGGAATAAATAAATACCAGTTCCCTCTTTGAGCTTCCAGTGCAATGTGTTGAAAGGCCTGAAGTAGCTCAATATCCTTCTCAATGACCTTCACAGATTTGGCATGGAAGACAATCCAAATATTGCCCTTTGGTACTTTTGCAAACTTTCTGTCTTATCCACAAAGAGCAGTTTATCCTCCTCATGATCCTGTGACAGATCACAGTCATCTTGCAATGGTACCAGATTGCCTGAGGCAAAACTTGGAGGCAGGAAATGCAGACTTAGCAGCATAAAATGTTATCAGAAGAAGACAGGCTTGGGAACCTTGGAAGGAATCTTATATTCTTGAGAGCAATTTTGCTGAACTTCTGTGTGTGTGTAAAATAGATCTTAGAGTCACCAAGGAGCTTTCGTATCTCTACCTTTCCACTACTGGTATGAAATGGGTATTGTCTAAGGTGAAAAAAACCCAGACAGTAAATAAAAAATGAGAAAAAATTGTTGAAGTCCAGGGCACCTTTTTCAATGTTAAAGCTGAGTATGGAATATTCTAAGGGTAAGAAGAGAACATTACTGGGATACATAAAGTAGGCTGTAGAGAACCATGAGGGAAACAATACATTACTGAAAGAAAACCCAAGGGCTCACAGGGTGCAGTGAGTGGAAGAGAAGGGGGCAGGTAACAGAAAAGGACAGGTAAGAAATGTTGTGAAGGTGCACAAGTCTCTATCTGCTGGGGTTTCTCTATTTCTAAGTGTTAAAGTACTGTATTTTCCTTTAAGTTCATTGGCTGTTTATGCATGATACAATTAGTCTATGTAGATTCTTCTTTTCATTTTTTCTTTTTCTGAGAAATAAGCTGTGTTGAGAAAGAGGAGCCATTTTTTCCCCCAGTTCTGCTGTAAAGTGCAAAGTAAGAGCATTTGTTCCGAGCTGCCACTGTGTGATAAGTAAAAGGCTTTGGTTTCATACCTGAAGGGGGGCCTGCATTCCAAAAGATCATGTTTCTTTTTTCAATTATAATATATGTACTAATAAAAATATTATTTCTTCCTATAAATGTTCCCTCATATGTTAAGGGCATTGTGGTTACGATAACATTCCTATTAGCTCAGCTGATCTGGCCTCACAAAGCTCTGTAGGTTCAGCCTGTGAGGTAGGATGTTTCCTCCTGATTTTGCCGTATTATTTCACAGAGATAATGGGGAGGAGCTTTGTGTTTGTGCCAGCTGATTCCTCCTGCTGGGGTAATGGGACAGGGCTGATACAGAATTGCAGTAAAATGCATTGGTTTGTTTTTTTTTCAGAATTTAAATCTTTCTAAGTACCATTCCAAATCTGAAAGGTGAGCAAATTCAGCTTGGTGTTCTTCATAACAAAAGGCAGGCAGTTGCAGTCTCTGATAGAAAACACGGATGAACACTTTAAGGGATTTTCAATTTAGTCCTTTCCTAATCAGTGGATATTTTTGCCAGTCTCTTTTTTGGCCTTTTGTGAGTAGTACAAACAATTTCTCCCAGGCTGTATGATGGCGCCCTATCTAGGCAGGTACTAAAAGGAGATATTTAAATTCATATTCAAATTTGGTATCTGGATTCATATTTTTGATATGCATCATTTTGTCAGACCCTGAATTGCTGTGGTTTTATTAATCAGGAATAATAGCTTGTGGAAGAACTTTTATTCAGCTCAGTGACTTTCGGATGAAGCTCGTTTGCATTGTGATCAGTACTCACATACTCAGTGAACAGCTATCCATTCCTCCTGTCTTCTACACTTCACTGGGCATTTGCAGAAGCTGCTTTTTGGAGACAGGATTTACACATACAAGAATACTTGCATGATAGCATGATATCATATCATGACCCCACAGAGCAGATATTATGATCTGAAGACCATCCCAGGAGCTTGGAACTTCCAGAGTAACATGCAATTGACAGGATAGGGGAGCTAAACAGTGGTTTTCTTTTGCAACTATAATAATTGTTTTAGAGAGAACAAGTTTCTGCTCTAGGGACTCATTTTTCAATATCCACAGAAGCATCATTTAATAAAATATGTAATGAACACTGGAACTAGGGGTCATATCTCAGAGCTCTGCAGTACCAAAGGAATCCACTTCTTACTGGGTTATAGAATCAAAGCTCCTACAAATCTACAGTTCTGTTCTGCATGAGGTCCAGCTGCAGTGGGGGTGTAAAAAGTGTTGTACAATCCTGTAGCCTGGTGATTCAAGACTTATGAGCTGTTGTGAGTGCCAGGTCTTCAACTTCCTGATCACTACGTTGAGCCACAGAGTTACTGTGTAAAAGGAGTTTGCTGCTACCTTCTCCAGCGCTAAGTTCTGATATGGAGGAGAGAAATCATCATTCTGATGATTCAGGAGTCAATTATGACATGCTCCTTTCTGCAGGACTTCCTTCCCACTAAGTAGTTCCAGCTCCTCAGCCTGTATATCGGAGTGATGATTCACCAGTTTTTGCTGTATAGTGAAGAAAGGAGAGGTAAGCATCTCAATACTATAAATCACATTTTACAGCTCTCTGTTTACATTCAAGATACAGTTATGAAATCATTGCAACCCTTTCCTTATGGTATGCTCAAACACCAAAGACATTACCTATGTTTTAACAGCAGGCATTTTTCAATTCATTGTTCTAAGTAATCAGTTTATTATTCCCTTATCATAATCTTCCTCAACCAGAAATGTATTACCTGAATTTGCATGAGATTAGGGAAGCAAGTATATTGTGACCTCAATAGTTCTAATTAAGATCCTGGCTGAGCTGTTATTCTGTTTGTGCTGGCTTGGGGGTTGTCTTTTATGCAAGGAAGGAAAATGGGGCTGAATGGTTTGCTGAGAAAGGAAGCCTGCAGTGGAAAGCCCTCCAAAACCTCAGGGAACAATAGCTGGAGAATTTCTGAAAACCCTGCATCTCTGCATGGTAATGAGAAACAAACCCAACCTATCCTGCCAGTCGCTGTGTAGTTTCTTGTTCATTCAGTCAAACACATTTGTACAAACAATCTTACTCCCATACAGTTCCAATTAATGGTCTCTGCCTCTTCTCCTCACTCCCTGCATGTTCCCTCTGCTCTCACTTCAGAGCTGAAATTTCCATGAAAAGAAACCCTGCACGCCAAGTTCTGTACGTGGGGAATATGTGGCAGAATGACTTCATGCCTTTTTTGGCCCCTTTTAAGTCCTTCCAAGCGGCTGCCAGGATTCCATATGCTCCAGCCTTGATCCTAACAACTCCTCATATTACACGATGGATGTTTCACCATGGTGTTAGGTGGGTGGACCCAGACTTCCCCTCAAACTTGCTCAACATGAGCCACCTTTGGGGCAAAATCTTTGTATGTTCGTTACATCCTTTCCAGTTTGGTAGAGAAGCAGATGGTAGTCCCTGTTCTTGGAGGCTAGTTTGTTTGCCTTAAAAAGTAGATGTAAAGCTATCTGAAACAATTGTATGGCTTTTTCTATTCCCTTTAAAAAAAATGCTGCAGCTCCCTGTTCACAGCATGCAGATACATTGCAAACTTTTGAGATGAGCACTTTTGTATCTACTGTAGCCTTGCAGTGTAATTCTATCCTGTTTGTCCTGCTACATTCAGGACGCTGATGCATGCTTTGAGTTTATTTCACTCATTGCAGATTCATGATGGATTCACAATGCTGTTCCACCACATAAAGATACCCTTTTCTCCCCTTTTACCTGCAGCTGACTGTAATATAGGAATAGAAGACTAACACATTGGGTCTAAATAGTCATTTTATCTTGCCCAGTATTCTGTGTTTGCTGATATTTTCTGTGGATGCATAAAGCCAGGGTGTAGTAAACACAGAAAAGTATACAGTAAATAATTAAATCGCAACTGATATATTTACCTGGTACCTGGCCTAGAGCCTTCCTGATGTGGAGGTTATATCTAAGCTGTTGTAGATAATATGTACTTAATGGCTCTGGCCTTTAGAAATTTAACAAATCCTTTCCTAAACCAGTTAATTTTTGGCTTCATAATGTTTAATGGTAAAGTATTAATCAAATTGTTCATAAATAAAAACATTCAAACAAAAAAAAGCCCACATTTTCTGGATCCATTTTGTGCCAGTTACATGATAAGCTGTTCCTTTGTTTTTGTTGTAGGAGAATTAATAATTCATCATTCCTTATTCATCATCTCCTGTCTGAGATACTATAAACTTCTGTCAAATCATCTCTTCATTGTTTGTTTTTCCAAACAGAAGAATTCCATAGTAATTATTCTCTCTTCCTGTAGATCGTGTTTTTCTGATAACACTTCTATGCTTTTTCTATTTCTACACAGTACTCTACAGTATTCCTTCAGAGATGAGATGGCAAGAACTCAATATGATATTCAAGAAACATATTATTTAACTAGTCTATGATAATTGGACTCACCCATTACTATTACTTTTCTTCTCTCACAGCTTCTTTGATCTTATTTAATAGTTAGAATTCTTTATTTCTACATATTTATGATCACTGAATTGATCAATTGATTGAGAGCAGCCCTGCGGAGAAGGGCTTGGGAATAATGGTGGATGAAAACTTAAGATATGAGCCAGGATTGTGAACATGCACCACAGAAAGTTAGTTGTATCCCGGACTGTATAAAAACAAGTGTGGCCAGCATACTGAGGGAGGCGATTCTGCCTCTCTATTCTACCCTTGTGAGAGGAGGACTGTGTCCAGTTCTGGGCACAGAACTGATCAGAGAGCTGGACCACCCCTCCTATGAAGAAAGGCTGAGAGAGTTGCGGTTGTTCAGCCTGGAGAAGAGAAGGCTCTGGGGAGACCTTAGAGCAGCTTCCAGTGCCTAAGGGGGGATTATAAGAAACACAGAGAAAGACTTTTTACCAAGACCTGTAGTAACAGGACAAGGGACATTAGCTTTAAAGCGAAAGAGGATAGATTTAGATTGGGTATAAGAAAGAGGTTTTTTACAAGAAGGCTGGTGAGACACAGAAACTGATTGCCCACAGAAGCTGTGGATGCCCCACCACTGGAAGTGTTCAGAGTTAGGCTGGAGAGGGCTTTGAGCAATCTGGTCTAGTGGCAGGTGTTCATGCTCATCGCAAGGGGTTTGAACCCTTCTACCCAACCCATTCTATGAATCTATGGTACTATGGTTCTAATTTAATGCCCCATTTATATATAATAACATAGTGGTTACTCCATCATCATTAGGTTGCAGTACCCCTGTTGCCTTTGTTGGCGTGGCGACCTGGTTCAGGAACGACACAACGGCCAACCCCTGGCCGCTCGGGCCATCAGCTCACTGAAACCAACGTGGTGGATGGCAAATGGCGTTTATTGGCGAGTAACACGGTGTTATATAGCCTAGGTTTACAACGTCACGTCCGTCTGCTTACGACCTAGGTTAGGCCCTATTGGCTACTCAGAGGGGGGTCTTATCTTTCCGTACAGCGCGACATCTTCCGATCGCCAGACCCTAACTACCTACATACCCCAAATAAAATTTTGTCTTTTGCAGCCACCCAGATCTCTCAGGTGAGAGATGATGAGATCTCTCATCATTCAGTCTCCCAGTTCATTTAAAGTTATGTTGAAGATTATAAATTCCTGGGGGAACTCACTTTTCTCCAATATGAAAACTAACAATTTATCCCATTTATTTTCTTACTTTAACTAAATGTAATCTACATGCGAACCTTCCTTTTGTCTCTTAGTTTCTTGGAACTGCACTGCTGAGGAACTTCATCAAGCTTCGTAGACACCTAGGTATAGTGCTCTAATTGGATAACCCTGTATCTGTTTGCTTCTGGAGTTCTTCCAAGACCTCTACTAGCTTTACGAGGCGTGATTACTCTCTACAAAAGCTCTTAACTCCTCTCCAGGACTTTTCTCTCTACTGTTTCTATTTTTCATTATAGTTTGTACCACCTATCCTGTACAAAAGCCAGCTTTTGTCCAGGTCAGTAGTTCCTTGGATTCTTCTCTATTTCTCAAAACCTTGCATTTCATAGTTCTTTCTCTCTGATGTTGAGGCCTGTTAATGTGTTTGATTATTTACTGCAATTGCTTGATTTTTCAAGAGTCCACAGATTTTATTACAAGAAAGTAATTGAGTAAGAATGTAGGTTACACAAGACTTATAAGGAAAGTAATTATATTTTATTAAACGGAAAGATTTACTTGGAAAATATCATTATAAGCTATCGTTTTTCTCTATAGGTCTTGCCTCATTTACTTTTTCAGAACATTAAGGCTACAATAACCCTACCTTTATAGCATGGCAAGACTTACAGAAGGCCTAAGTTCACTTTCGAATTTTTAAATTATCTTTAAACAGCCCCTTTGTACTGCAAACATCTGACCTTTTAACAGCTTCTTGGGCTTATTTTTGCCAGTCTTGTTATTTTTTTTATGTATGCCTTTAAGACATTATTCTAGTAAATTGTGTCTTTTTGTTGTTTCAATTTAGGTCTTGTATATTATTCAGCACTAACTCAGTTTATATTTTTCGTGTGAGTGCTTTCACAAATAGCTCCAAGAAGCAATCACTTATAGTGGCTAAAAAAGTAGAAGCTGTGTCTAGATCTGTACTTGCATATAAAATAGACCAAGGTCCATTTCTGGCTGCAAAAAGCTATTGACCTGGAACAGTCATGGATGATCTGAATATCCAAGCTCTTTCCGCAACAACAGAAGGTGGCCTCTTCAACAGTGCATATTGGAAAGTGACCCTGGCTTGCTCATTGATATAGACAAAAGCCATGGCAAAGCATTCACTAACAGTTGAGCGGAGTCTATGATCTCATTGCAGAGGTCAAACCTTTGCCTTGTCCTGGTTTAGTTTACCAGTGCAAACAGCCTCATCACGGTTCACTGTGGTGTTTACCTAGTCTAGAACGATTGGACTCTCATTGTTACAGCCCTTAAGGGTCTCTGGTTATCTGTAGCATTTCGCTCACCTCCTTTTGTTCACATGATTGATAGCACAGCACAAACAGCATACTGTTCTTTTTAACGTGGCACGAAATCCTGCAGCCATTGAAATTCTGTAGCAAAACACAATGGTTGACACATACTCTGTTTACAGTATACTTTCTTTAGGATTATTGTGTAAACGCAAACTACAGCTCTTGTACAAAATGTATGTTTATGTACTAGTGTTCACCGAGTATCTCCTTTTCATCAAACTTTCATAATGCCTATTACATTTTGGTTTTGTTTTTGTTTTTTGGTTGTTCTTATTTTTTCCCCCAGAAAAGGCATTTGCCAATAATTCTGCCGTTTAGACTGTATTTTAAAAGGGAAGTATTTGTGTAGGCATATTTGGGCATTTGTCTTGATTTAGTTGCATGGTTTTATATGCTCTGCTTACCTGGGTTATTGCTTTTCTTTGTTTTATTTTCTTACCTTCTATTCTATCCATTATTCTCAGTCATAGGCTTTCTGTGATTTCAGACCACACAGACAGATCAATCAGAATGATTTACTTTCCACATCTGGCACGATTTCCTTGGGTTTCCTTTTAAAATTGCCTCATAGTGGTTTTAATCTTAAATGTCAGCAGCACTGATTCTGTTTTGATTAGGTGGACCCCGTCTTATATTAACTTAATGTGCTTCAAAAATTTACCAGATACTAATAAATATAATCCCCTTTCCCCTAACACAGTTTAATCAATCATGCACTGAGCCTCTGTTATGTGACACAGCATATAAAACCAGGACCATTGAAGAATGCTACTGTGTAGGACTGCATTTTTAGCCTTCTGGTTTAAACTTTGCTTTCAGGAGCTCGTAACCTGCTGTTTCTTTGTTGGTGGTGTGCATGTGGGCCAGAACCACTGTGTCTTTCTTAGCACTTACTAACAGAATGTCTAGATTCTTCATGACACGTGCCATCTTTTCAACTGAATGCGTCTTTTCTAGTAAAATGTTTGTCCATGTTTTTATTTACTTGGTCATGAACTTAATCTTATTTGGTTTATACAGATATGACAAGACTCACAGTGTCTAAAGGATGGTTTAGTTTCATTTCGTATCTTGGAGCTGAAAGGTTTGACTTGTGCATCCATTCAGTCAGGTTATATCTCACTCTGGTATAAAAGATTTTTAACTAACAAATGGCCTTTTGCTGTCTTGTCAATTCACAATTCTCTGTTTTCTGAAAGGATTAATTAAAGTCTTTCTGGTCAGAGTCCATTCCAGAGTTTACCACTGAATTCATCTGGTCACTGCTTTTTATATATACCCATGAAAGCTGCTTTCACTGTGGCTCAGCAAACAAAGCAGGAGAAATCCAGGGATTTAGACTCAGCCCTCCCTGCTAGTCTTTGTGTCAGAAGAGTTTTCTTGAACCTCTATCCTAAGTTGCTGCTGAAGTCTGTTACTGGATTTCACCTTAGGTAGAGAACTAACATAGTAGTTAACTCCCTTTCTGATGCCTTTAGAAAGAAAGGCATCACTTTACAGCCTGATTATATAGAGGAAGTTGCCTTTCCACTTCCTAAAGGCAAAACTCTTCCAGGCCCTTGCAGCATAGGTATGCCTTGGCACAGTGATTTCTGTGCAGACTAACAAGGTAATTGATGGTGGTGAATTTGCTACCACTGATCCAGTCATGGGCTGTCTAAGTTACTGTGGCAGCTTTGCTGAAGAGGCATGCCTCAGTTCCATCCAAAGGAACTTCAATCTCACGCTCATCAAGCATTGCTGTATTGCAGAAGCACCGCGTTTGATAGGTAGATTCGTTGTGTCTAAGGATGACAAAACCTAATCGGAGTAAATTAAGTGAGAGGAGTAACAAGACTACTGATGGAATCACACATAGTGTGAGTGGGCTTGGCAAGCATGAAAAGAAGAAAGGGCAATTACTTATGAATGACTGAAGTTTCAAGAGGCATAGTGCATGAGTATTCACTACCAGTTCTCAGTTTTTCTCCACTGAGGTCTCTGCATGTAAGTGGGATAATTCTTCTGCCTGTTAAGAAGAAACTAAAGGAATAAGCTTACACCTCTTTTTTATCTCTGAAAGAAATGTGAGGAAAGGTCCCTTGGGGACCACAAATTAAAAAGGTCTCCATTCTTGAGCTTATGTGGGCACCATTCATTTTAACAGCATATCTTGAAAATCATGGCAAAGTAGCTTTCCCCTCTTTTCCCTCTCTTCTACGTACTTTGCTTTTAGCTTCTTGAAAGTGTTTCGGACACACTTCCAGCTGCCACTGATTCGTAAGGAATTGTGTATGCTCTGGAGGATGCAACCCAAAGTTGCCTGAACTCTGGTACTTTCAATTGATAAAGGTCCTGCTCAAAACTGTAGTAGTCTATTCGCAGAGACTGCAGTGTAGGTTAGAGAAAACAGTAAGAAACTTCAGTGCCTCTCACTTCTTTAGATGACACCACTCCCCTGCCTTTTTTCTTTTTCAAGATTAAAAAGCAGATCTAAATATACATTAAATTACACTGTCTCTATTGGAGTGTATTTTCCACACTCCTACTGATGCAAAGTGATTTTATCACTTAAATTAAAATATGCAATCAGAGCGTGGCTTGAATTTTAATCACTTACACTGTGAGTTTGGTTTAAGCAGAATCCACGCTTTGAGTGTTACTATTTGATTGGAAACAGTTTTCTACAGGTCAGACTTAGCAACAGCAATGTGTCTTTTAAGGCAGCATTCACAGTGTAAACTAATGTTTTATTTAATGACCACTTAACTTTATGGCAATGAATTTTCCTCTCAGAAAACATTGCACACAAGGAGAAGGATGACATAAGGAACACGTTTTGAGTGCAGGTCACACGAAAAGAGAACAGCAGCAAAACTCAGCTTCTGTTAAGAGGTCATTAACTTTATATGAGGGAAAAAGTGGCATTTCTTGGAAATTGTTTAAGCAAAACGTAATAGTGGAAAGTAATTCCTTCACTCTTCCTCTTATTTGTATGACGTCTGATCAGGAACCTAATTGCTGGACCTATGCTATAAACAGGAAGGTCAGAGAGAACAAATCAAACATGCTCTGGTGCTGAAGACTACAATAGGACAACTGAAAGGGAAATAAGATCACAGGCTCATTTGAAGGGGTAGGGCTGCATGTGTCCCACTGGCAGTTGCGTTTGCACTGACTCCATGTGAAGTGATAAATGAGGAAGTCAAGTAACCACCTGCTGTGAAGCACCTGCCTTGAAGACCACTCAGCATTCAGGTAAGGCAAACGTGCTCTTAACTGTGGGTAAGGGATTGGCAAGGAGCCCTCTCTCCTCAAGCAAACAAGGACTTAAAAATCCTGTCAATCAGGTCTTAAAGTGAGGAAATAGGAGGACTGAATCTTTATTCACTAGAAATACATTTTTGTGAGTAGAAGTGGTAAGAGAGGCACGGAAGTGTTTCTTTTTGGACAGGTTTGTGATTCAATGGAACAGCAGGGTGTACTTTGTATGGATCAGATGGGTGAATCAACACAGATAATTAATTCCTTCGCAGAACTTAGGGGTTATTTCTTACTCTCAAGGTGAAGGAAGGGGGTGGGAAGTCCTGTCATTAGTTCCAAACAGTAAATTTTGTCCTTGTCATCTGTGAAGGGGCAGAAAGTTTTAGCATTAATCAGTTATCTTCCTATGAAGCCACTCTGAGAGACCATGTCAGTGCTGATAGGAGAGGTGCTTTGTGGCCAACAGAAGGCCCAAACTCTCCTAGTTAACAACCCGAGTTTTGCTTTGCGGGGTGACAAGAAGAAGGAAGAACAGTGGCTGTAGGGTTTGCATTTGAGGAAGAACAGCCAGTGATGCAGGCAGTTGCTAAGTGAAATAAGATCATGCTCGTGTGCAACAGTGTAAAGATGAGAATCTTATCAGTCTTCATCTGGCTCCATGCTTGGTTTTGGGGGTTGGAGCTATGTGAGGTGAATTTTAGGCACTTCGCATCTATTTTTTCCTCCTTCGTGTTCTATTATTGTTCCTTTTCTCTTAGCCTGATATTTCTCCATTTTCCCTTTATTTCCTACTTTCATCTTGGTGACAGAAAGAGGAGACTCTGTGAGTGTAAACATATGTAGTTACCAGGACTATACCAAACACTCCAGATGTATGTCAATGGGATACTTGTGAATGGTAAAGTCGAGACCGCAAAATTCATGGGCTAGGCAATGTTCAAAGCCTGCTGGTATATCTACTTAAATTAACTAGCCTTGAAGTTTCAGACCTGAGTAGGCCTGCCTATTGCTAGTATGAGCTGTGACTTTGCCTGTCCCAGTGTTAGGTATCTTTGGAGGTTTATACCAAAAGAAAACATTTTTTCCAACCTGCCTTTTTTTCCCTCAGCAATAGGTGTCTCTTCATTATTTCTGTTAACTTGTCCTGCCTGTAAGGGATACTCTCCTTTGCTTTAGAATTACAGTGAGGGCTTCTTACTTCTAAGGGACAGGGAACATGGAGCTGTTGATCACACAGCTGACAGGGCAGAGGTACAGCACCTGTGCAAGTGAGGAACTTAGTCATTGCTCATAAGTGTTGGAGCCTCTGAGGTACTGAATAACAGGTATTGAAATAAAAGATATTGACAATTGTACCCATTTGTCATGGTATAACCCCAGGCGGCAAGAGAACACCACACATCTGCTTGCTCACTCCTCCCTGGAGGGATGGGGAAGAGAACTGGAAAGGCAAAAGTGAGAAAACCTGAGGGTTGAAATAAAACCTGTTTAATAAGCAAAGCAAAAGCTGCACACACAAGCAAAGCAAAGCAAAGCAAGGAATTCATTCACCTCTTTCCATCGGCAGGCAGGTGTTCAGCCATCTCCAGGAAAGCAGAGCTCCACTATTCATAACGGTTACTTGGGAAGACAAACACCATCACTCTGAATGCCCCCCTTTCTTCTTCTTCCTGCGGCTTTAAATGCTGAGCATGAAGCCATATGGTACGGAATACTCCTAAGGTCAGTTAGTGGCAATTGTGTCCCCTCACAACTTCTTGTGCACCCCTAGCCTACTCCCTGGTGGGACAAGAAGCAGAAAAGCCCTTGACTCTGTGTGAGCACTGCTCAGCAGTAACTAAAACATCTCTGTGTCAACCCTGTTTTCAGCACAAATCTCAAATACAGCCCCATACTAGCCACTATGAAGAAAATTAACTCTATCCCAGCCAAAACCAGCACAACATTGCACAACTATCTTTCTAGAGATTGACACATATCTCTGATGCTTGGGAGGATTACGTTCCCATGCCTAGCACATGGTCTGCAGTACCACATGCCATGGACTCTCTGGTTTCTCAAGCAGTAACCCTATGAGGAATGAAATAACCTCTGTCTTCAGTTTTGGACCAGAAGATACTTTGGCTCGGGCACAGGTGCTTCTTGAAAGATTAGGAATCCTCTTCCCTAGGGCTGCTAGGAATGGCCAAATCAGTCCTTGCCATCTCTTGGTTGCTGTTTCTGAACAAAAGTGCTTCCATCCAAGCCGACCATGGCTCATAGTTTCCATCATAACAGAGACAACCCTAGCAGCAGTTCTTGGAGTCTGAATTCTCAGGGAAGGGAACATTCATTCTCCCAGGTTAACAGTGACCTTTCCTCAACACAGACACAGCTCCTCCATGCATAGGCCTTTTTTACAGAAGGAGGTCTTTTTTACAAAATGAGGTCTCTTTGTTTACTGATAGAGGAACACAAATTTTTCAGCCACTAGACTTTTCAAACGTGCTTTGCTTGTCAGGAAGCGGTCCCCTTTCTGTGGCTTAAATGTCATTGTAGCTAACCAGAGAGGGTGTCTCTTGCTTTTGCACATGACTTCCTAGAGCCATAACTCTCGCTAAGGCAAGTGGGCCTATTCAGTAGGCATGTGAATGTATTCACCACCACAACAACAACCCACAAAGGCAAAGCTGAATGTCCTGCTTAATGAAGCGTCTGGTTTTATGTCTGAAACAGTAAAGCACTCACTCATACCTTGTACTTAGTGCCTTTCCACTGAGACAACTCTTGACTGCTAGAAGAGCAGTAAATTCGTGAGAGCACTTATGTGGCTTTTTAAAAATCTATAATTATGTTTTTAGAAGTTGTTTTTCTAAATGTCTCCCAGATTCTTTCTGTCATTATAGGGTACAAAAGTCAACACTACACTGACTAGGGTTTTGAGGTCCTCCCATTCAGCTTGGATCCATGTTTATTGCAAAACTATGCAGAGATTTACCAGGACTCTCAATCATGCTGATCCTAGGACACTGATGCTGAGTGCTCAGCTGAATAAATCCACATTCAGCATTGCCCAGTTGGTCCTGGTACTCTCATTTCCTCCTACTGAGAATATCAAAAGATCATTCATAGGAAACAACTGGCTTCTCACTGGACAGAGCTGCTCTTTCAGGCTTTCTGCATTATACTCAGGCTTAGCTTGACCAGCCTTCCGTCTATGTTGAAGTTTAATGGAGCATCAGACCTCTGCAGTACAGGAAGAGAGACAGAGGTACAATCAATCAGAAGTCTTAGGTCATAGTTCACTGTATTAGAATAGCTGTGAATCCTGTCTGGGGGAGAGGAACAGAAAAGGGAATATGTGTTTAATGTTTTAGCTAATATAATAAGGCCCTTTTGCTTCAAAGGCATGAGGTCCAATGAGGCTTAAAAACATCAAGCTTAACTCTCTTGATTTATCTTTTGAATTTGAATATTTCTTGAAAATGAATTTTACCTCATAAAAAACAATTCCAGCTTTTCTTCACAGGTTGTAGACCAGTATCTTATTTTCTTCACACAACCATTTTGATTTACAAACGAGCAGAGTCGAAAAGTTGAGGCTTTCTCAGTCGTAACACTCGTGATAAAATTCTGATGAATGGTGACATACTGACAGTCCAACCTTCTCTGAAAGCAGCAGCTGCTGTTGGAGACCTCTTGCCTTCAGGCTTTCCCATGAAGTGCCAAATTCTATTTGTGAAAGCCATGCACCATAAGATTAATAACACTGGGGATATCCCAGCAGGTCTCATCACCCAGCTCCTCATTTCTCTGTCTGTGCTTTCTCTACTACAGTAGCAAAGCTTGCACTCATTTTACCATTTCCCACTGCCTCCTTTAGTCCCATCCATCTTCTGACTGTTTTCTCTTTCAGAGACAGATTGCAAACACCAGTGTTATGTCCAGGCTAGAGAAACTGGATCTGTACAGGATGAGGAAGAACAAGAAGCAGAACATGCTAATTAAGTTGTTGTCGTTATCTTTTCTATCACTCTCCCCTGCTTTTGATGTGAGAGCACACACACAGAATACGGCGGGACATGTTAATTATTGCATCCAAGTGGAGAAGAATGTGTTACACTAGATGCTGTGGTGATAATAACTAAGCAGAATAGCCAATAAGAGCATAGCTGTGTTGAAATAATTCCTGCAAAGCAAACTGTGAGAAAAACAGAAGTTGTACATGTTGGACTCATTTGGTTTCCTCTCAGAGATATTAGGCTACGTCTTGCACTATCTTTTTGCTACTTCTGCTTCCTTTCAAGGAGAAAACAGAACAGTCAAAATGGATGAGGGAGAGAAAGGACAGAAAAAGAAGATATGGGGAAGGAGAAAAAGAATAATAGTAAAAGCAGGAGATGGAGGGGTAAACAGCAAAGAGATTGGAGGATGGGAAGAAAACCAGAAAAGGAATAGGCAGAAGTTATTTTGGTTTTATTCTTGAGGAAGAATCTGTAGGATTAATTCATGAGTTGACCTGACAGCTCTTCACGTCTTGAAGGTGGTGCTACAGTCCCTAGAGTAGTGAATTATATTCCATATGTTAGCAGTTTGCTGTGGATTGAAGTCTAGAATCCTCAGAAGTGTTCCTGTGGCATAAAGGACTCCACAGTCTGAATGAAGGACTGCAGTCCCATAGTTCTCACAGAGCTTCTGTCCCAACTCCATTTTCTTCTCCTCTTCATGTCCTTGTCCTCACAATCTCCTCTCATGGGTTGTACCTTCACCAGTTCAGACCCTCCCACCTCAAAACCTCTCGGTCAGCTTGATGACATCAGGAGACTTCTTGCTGACCTGGAAAGCTGCTGGTGGAAGCCAAGGGCTGGGCAACGCACTGGAGTATGAAGTCACCTACAAGAGGGACTGGGAGCCCTGGGAGGTAAGAGCAGAGGAGCCAGGCTGTCCTGGTTTGGGCAGTAAGGAGCCTGTGGTAGAAGTTGTGCAAATGAACGGCCTTTCTATTCTCAGGCACTATGAGGAGATGCCACAAAGGTAGTTTCAGGTCAGGCAGAAGGGGCTGTCTTTCTGTTCGCAAGAGACTTACCCAGTGAAACACCATTTGTCCTGAGCTGAGTGCGAAGATCTGTTCTTCATTGATCTTCCCTGAGCTGGAATTGATTTTGTCCTGAATCCCTCCCAAATGAGATTAAATCATGTTCCAACAGGAGCTTTGGGAAAATGGCAAAATACACTTGAAGCTGCTTCTCTGTCCAGGAGTATGCACATTTTTGTTTGTTTTTTTTTTCATTTTAATTCAAGTGCACATATCCCAGCTCCCCCATTTCCTACCTCTCGGCTCTCCTTCCTTTCCCCCAAAACCAGAAAGCTGCCTCGCTCTTGCTTTCCAGCACCATATGCTGCCATCTCAGCCACAAGGACCTTGTCCCAGGGAGCAGCTACTTTGCCCATATGTCAGCCAGACCAGGATGAGACAGTGGTTCCTCGTCAGTACAGAGTGGAGGAACATAGGAGACCCCTGAAGGTAGCGTGGGATTGAGTGGTGCTATCCAATGTGGTGAAAGGGCGTGCTGGACCGGTATGATGATAAGTACCCTGAGACATTAGGTGTGTTCCAGTTAAAGTGCTGCTGCTGCATAAGTGCCACCTGGAAGACTGAGGATGGTACTTTTGATGTAGGTTGCTTCCTTGGGTTTTACTGAACCTTAAATGGTGGAAATGCCTGTATAGAAAACACATTCTCTAAGCTGGGGTTAAAGTTTGGTCCAGCAGTGAGCTAGCTGGGGTTTCTTAGCAAAGTAGCTGTCCAGTCTGCATCCTTGCAGTACAGCAGCAATGCTAATGAAGATCAAAGAGAAACAGCTCTCAGCTTGTTCTGGCTGGAGAATGAAGGTTGAAATGTGATGAGGACCTGCAGATTGGAGCAAGGACAAAGGAGGAAAAAACTCATTGAAGATGTTAGAACAAATCAAAGGTGTACGAAGGTGCCAGGAATACTTTCAGATTGGCAGTTTTTTAACCTGCATCGCTCTATTAAAGATTGCCTGTGGCAATGTCTCTACTGTGTTTAGGTGGGGAAACAGCATGGACTTAAAAATGAGAACAGCAAGGTTGTTGGGACAAAAGCTATTTAGAAAAGATTGCTTCTAAACCACAGGTTGATAAACTGGTGAAACTAATTACACAGCCTGACTGCCTGGAAGTGGGTTCTAATCCTGAGTGTCTATCACAAATATGCTGCTATCGTCCTTGTGCCCATGGCTCTTGGTTCTTCCTGGCTTTAATGTAGTCTCTCTTTTCTTGGAAGGATTGCAGTCTTTATTGTCTCTCTTTCAGTCACAAGGGCTTCAGTGTGCAGAACACTTCTGAGAAGGTGGAGCAGATTAACGGCCTTCAAGTATCACATGGGTAAGAAGCCCACTCCCTACTCCTTTCTTGAAAGCTTCCTTACTTACCCATGGGGTAAGAGCAGGCTGTGCATGGATATCACCCATTGCAATGAGGAGGATGAAGTATATTCACCTGTGTATCTCCTTACTCTGTGTACACCTTCCAGAGCATCTATGGAAATTGTAATGAATTGCTTCAGCTTCAATTCATTCAAGACCTTGACTTCCTTGGCTGGAAATCTGAGGATAGAAACCTACTTCCTTCCTTCCTCTACATTTCCTTTGGAAATACGTTTGAATGAAAGACACTGACCTAATAGGGTGGAAACTTTGGCTGAATTTCTCCCAGCCTGCCTGAACACAGCCTCCCTGTTATGGAAATACACATATTCCCTTACCTCTTCATCCTCTAGAAATGACATGCTTCCTGCTCCTTGAAGCAAAGTCTGACTTTGAAAGGGGAATGTGAACGAAGAAGAAAAGCTCCAGTGGCCCAGCCAGTGCAGCTGACCAGAAATAGCTCCAAACTGTCCATACACCCCCAAATTTGTGTCAGGTCTTCAAAGATGGGGTGGGGAGGTGACCATAGTGCTCTGTTCAGGAAATTGTCCTAGGTTACAGAGTGGTCAGGGAGGCTGACACAAAATAAACTGACTCTTGGATTTTATGATAATTATTTGTCTCTTAGGAGAGAGGGTCAGCCCTTTCTACTATATACTTTTGTAAGTCATGAGGAGGAAAGATGAATTATGCTTGTTACTTCTTTGAAATCTTTGCTTCTCCCTTTGTCTAGCTTCACATCCAGTGCTTGCAAGAGACAGGGGATCTTTACTTTGAAAAACTAATTGCAAAGCATCACTTAAAGCTAGAGAGCTGCATAAATGCTGATGCTAGCAGTCACACTGCCTGAGTCTATACTGCTAAATAAATCAGGGCCAAGATGTAGTATCGAGTGCTGCTTTGTGACTGTTTGCACTACTTTGATGTCAGCACTCTCCTTGCTGTGGTTTGGCCTGTGCCAACTAGTGGCTTCCAGGATAACATCCTGACACGATTTGGGAGATAGCGCAGGGTAGCAACCATTCCCAGTGGACAACATGGACACGACTGTCCCAGGTTAGGCTGTGTCCAGTGTCCTTCAACAGTATTCTAGCAGGCTTTGCACCAAGGCTGTGCAACAGACATCCTGTTTCATAGGATGTGACTCTGTGGGAAGCCCTTGCTGGAGCAGGCTTGTGGCACGACCTGTGGACCCATGGAGAGAGGAGCCATGGAGAGAGGAGCAGGTTTGCTTGGCAGGAGCTGTGATCCTGTGGGGGATCCATGCTGGATCAGCCTGATCCTGAAGGGCTGCACCCCAGGGAATGAACCCACATGGAGCAGTTCATGAAGAACTTCAGCCTGTGGGAAGGACTCACATTTGAGAAATTCATGCAGGGCTGTCTCCCGTGGGAGGGACCCCAGGCTGGAGCAAGGACAAAGCGTGAGGAGGAAGGAGTGGCAGAGACAATATGTGATGAACTGAGCGCAACCCTCATTCCCCATCCCCCTGTGCTGCTCAGGAGGAGGAGGTAAGGAAATTGGGAACTAAGTTGGGCCTGGGAAGAAGGAAAGGGTGAGGGGAAGGTGTTTTAAGGCTTGTTTTTTATGTCTCATTATCCTACTCTGATTTGATTGGCAATAAACTAAATTAATTTCACTAAGTCAAGTCTTTTTTGCTTGTAATAGTAAGATAGTAGGGAAGTAGCCAGCACTGAGATTCAGAAAAGCCTGCTGGAGTCATAGGGGGGTCTTAGATAACCAAGACAAACCATTATAATCTCATTTTCTTTTCGCAAATGCTTCCTCTCCTCTCCAGCTTCTAGTCCAACATGGTGAAAGATCTCAAGCAATCCTACCCCTTTCTTAGTTACAAGAATGTATTTGGTAAAGGGGACAGGCCATATTTCTTTCCCATGTACCTGCATTTAGATAGGCTTGCTTTGCATTCTCCTGATAGGTGTGATTGGCAGGGGAAGAAGCTAGATTTAGCTAGGGCTCCTTTCTAAAAATAGGTAATCAATTTCAGTTCAAGCCTCTCAGGTTATAGGGAAAGAAAATGATCCTGCCTGGGACCATAATGAGCGTGGATAATCAGTTTTCCTGTTCAAGAGCAATGAATCTAAGGGTTTAAAAGGAGTGTTACTAAAAGGGATAAAATGGCAACTCACTGGTAGGGCTGTTTACTAAATTCAGCAGTAGAATCTGAAAGCTTCTTAGTAATGTAGCCCACTCCCCTGTTCTGCCCAGAGCTGTGAGAGTCCACTGTCGATTTGCAAGGAGATGTTGCTCTTAAACCTCTCTGTTTCCAACTGCAGTGATCCCACCCATCTCTGATGCTAGGCAGTTGCCCTTGGCAGCTTCAGTCCATGAAGCCTTGGTTCTGTCAGAAAGGGGTTCATAGGAGAGGAGTCTCCAAGAGAAAGAGAACCTTGAGGAACAGACCTTTTCTTCTTTCTTTTTATTTTCATGCTCCACAGCTCCTTTGCTTTATCACTATCAAGGGGAATACAACAGGTAATTCCTAACCCTCAAAACCACCATTCTCTCTTGATCAATAAGTGTTTTAAATGCCTTTAAAGTTAAAACACAATTGTATTTCAACCCCAGTCCCTCAGAGTGAAATCCCTGAAGTCAATTCAACCCTTTTGTTGTGATCTCTAGCCACTTCAGGCAGTGCTGGATTTCTCTTTTATCCCATTATAGGCAGGATGAGCAGTAAGTACTCCATTCTTTAGGAATACTGGGCTTACCTCAGGATAGGTATAGCTCTGAATTTAAGTTTTATTTCAGTGCAAGCTCCGCAGCATAAGGATTGAATTTAATAGCAGGCTGAAGACTCTGATAAGAGTTCATGCAGTGAATATCTCCTGTCCTTACAGTGCTACCATTTCCTTCATGAGCCATTAAAAGTCATTCACAGTGGAGATACCAAAGGTTGGATTTGTTCAGGATAGCATGAGATAGGCAGAAGTCAGAGGGTTAAATGAAAAGAAAATAAATATTGGATGGAAAATAGGAAATCTTTATTAAAACTAATACCCTGCAAAATGATGTGTGCCTCTGCTGCAGGATGAATAAGCCTAAACTGGGAAATATCCATTACTGTAAGAGAAACTAGAAGGTACAAGGAGAGGGCTGCAGAAACTTGGATGCAATTGGTCTCTTCTATTTCAAACTGCTTTAGTATGATTATGTTGCAAGCGCATTGACTGTTTATAGTTGACTGAAACAGTTCTTAGCTGTGAATGGTTTAGGTAAACCAGAGAACCCTTTCGTTTTCTTCCAAGCTCTGCCTGTCAGATAAAAATACTGGCTCAGAGCTGCCACCTGATGACCAGACCTTGTAAAATCACTTAAATACAGGCTATGAGAAGCGCCGAGTTCAGTGAGAATACAGCAGAGACCAACTCATTTCCTACTGTATTGAAAAGGCAGAGAAAGGCCATTTCCCCCCCACTCCCTTTCCACTCCTCTTCCCCCAAATCTGCTATTCCCCATCACTCATTGCCATGCCTGCAACATGGTCCTTTGCTTAGAAAATTTAATTTATTAAAATGTTAACTTTGTTTTTTCTTCTGATTTTCTGCTGGTTTATCAAGCTGAACCAGTTCAGAGTGTGGGCAGGGAAGTGTCAGCACCGGCACAAAACAAGAAGGAACCAACTGCTAAGAACAGAAGAATGGGCAGAAGGGAGATTTCAGCTGCAGTGAGCCCTGTCCTTGTCTTAACTGCATCTGACATGCTACTTGGAGATTCCAAAGCTGGCTTTAAATACCTGTTTGGGTACCCAAAGCACTCTGATCAGCACAGAGGAGTGCCACACTGGGTAATAATGGTCCTTGCCAAGGTTCTGGCTAAATTAGTCTGTTCAGCACTCAGAAGCTTCAGGTATTGATTTCTCCCTGTAGCTGTGCTGTCTCACTGAAAGCTATCATCTCAGCTATCTCTGCAGCTTTCAGTGTGTCACATATCAGAAACTGTTTTCCCTGGCAGGGCAGTAATATTTGGCAAAGCAAAGAGGATTAAGGGGCGATACGTGGGGATTGCCACATGTATGTCCATTTGGCAACAAATAGCTGTCACCCATTTCAGTGCATTATACAATCTATACTATTGACGTGCTTATAAAAATATTTTAGCTTGTAAAAAATTAATTTAATTCACTGTGGGAGGCAAGCAACACAGTTTGTGGCAGCTTGTAGTGGTGCACCAACAAGATCTTCCAGGCTCTTTCCCTTCTGATCTAGTCTTTTCATGAGCCTTTCATCAGTAGGAAAAGGCCTTCGCTCCAAGCTGTATTATAATCCTTCAGTCTGCCTGCCCTAATGTCTGTTTCTAATGTCTGTTAGAAATAGGTCTGTAAATCTGTCTGCTGATTCAGCCTGCGTATTATGTGTATTAGCTAACTGTGCCCTGAACTGCCTGCTTCCAGTACACCAAACGTCAGTGGATTTCTGCTCAGCTCCATCTTTTTTGGATCAGGACCTGCTGTGCTTTCAGAAGACAGCATTTATTATGTACCTGCAATTATGTTGGCCATCAGTGCTGGATACAACACAGAGGACAGGGTGTTCCTACAAAGCTGTGCTGCTCAGCTGGAGTGGTGTGTGCTCAGATGGGAGCCACTTCGTGCTAATGTACAAGGGAAAACCCATAGGGAGGTTTCTACAAGCTGCCATTTGGCCAGTCTGCTTAATTTGAAAAACTTGGACATGTGCCTGGAAACATTTGAATTCTAAATGGTTAATTATTGGTGGTGGAAATCATTAACAGTTGATTATCATTAGTTACATTTTAACCTCCTTCACTAATTTTATGAAGTCAGCATATTGCTATCTAATCACTAGCTGATGAAGGATGAAGTAACTATCCTAATTCTGCTCCAAAACAGTTCATATTAGGAAGCAAAGCATCAATCTTTTAAAATGGTGAAAGCTTGGGACCAGATGGGAAAGATCAGGGTATCACTATTCCCAGACATTCACTTTGTGATTGCTACACGAAACTGCTCCACTTTGGAGCTGGAAGGCAGGATCCTGCAGTATCAAGGCCATTAAACACTGGGAGAAAAACACACCAGAAAGCCCGGAAGACTCTTCATGTCCTGCATCATTCAAGCCCTTGAGTGGTCCTTGCTTACTATCTAGATACACCCTCTGAACTTCAGATTGTGCAGACTGATGCATATGCTTCTCTCTGAGAGACGTCTGAGTTAGAGAAAGGGCTGACAGGGGCAAGCAGGGCTTGTAAGAGATTCAGTAAGGATCCATTCACTTTGCGGGGTGATTTGTAAATTGGAGGCTTCTTGCAGCTTTCCTTTTCCCTTTAGGCAGAATAAGCTGGGGCATTTTGCATTGGCTACTCCTGCAGATAGTGTGGGGTTTAGTGAATACCCTGATGCCTCCTCTTCTGCTGCTCCCTGCCAGGGTAAGAGCTTTCCCTGAAATCCTCCATGTGCAACAACAGTGGGCAGAGAGGAGAGCCTTCTCCTACTCCACTTAGGCATCTGACACCAACTATAGGCAGCTGTGCTCAGGTTATTGAGTGGACACTGTTTGGTGCCTTTCTGTCAAGAGAGCTTGAATTTACTTTAAAAGCACCAACAGAGAGTTGGTTCTTTGCTTGGTGTGTCCAGCTGTGTACACATAGCTCTGAAGCTACCCTGCACAGGGTTTTTACAGCTTTCAGTGTGGGGAGAGGTAAGCACCATTCACGTTCTTGGACAACCCTGGTTCATTCCCAGTGCATTCTCCATACTTCTCTCAGAACTGCTGGGCAGCTGCCGAAGTATCAGGAACCTTCTGGCAAACATGAGTTTGCACACATGCATGTGCATCTCCCTGCCATCGCCCTCTTACGCCACTCACAGGTCTTACTCCACCTTATGTGCTGAGCAGATGAATTTCTATATGGCCCCCTCTCACCACCACATCCTTCTGCAAGGGCATGTGCCTCACATACTGATTAGGCCCATCTTACCAGTGACCAAGAGTGATATTTTTGGTATTTGTATTCAAATCTATTTTGCATTGCTTTCCCCAAAGCCACCCTAATTGAGAGGGGAAGAGCACCAGCAATGTTATCTGCTGTTGACAAACTAGCAAGCAACAAGTTACTACTTTAAATGGAGGTTTATTAGCTGAGGAAAAAGATTTCTCTCTGAAGGCACTCCAGGAACCTTCATCTTCTAAGACTTGCTTTTTTCTCCCTGTATCTGTCCTGCAGTGCTTTCTGTAGGTTAAGATTTAGGGCATTCTTCTCATGCCATTTTCCTGTAAAGAAGGCAAATCATAGTTCAGTTACAGCCTCCCTTCCAACGCCATTATTCCTCATGGATTTTTCCAGCTGTGGAGCTCCTCTCTTGTGAAAATTACAATTTCTAGTCCCCTACACCTTTGCCCAAATGCATTCATTGTCCTTGGCAGAAGCAGCAGCTATCTCAGGAATTCAGCAATGTATTTTTCCTGGCAGAAGCCATACCTAGCTCATCAGTTCTCCTTCCGTGCCAGTTTTTGGGATCCCTGATTACCCTCTGAGTTGTATCAGGGGTGTAGGAATCTTTCATCAAGCTTCGGCTTTCCAGTGGGCCACCTGCAAGGAACAGCAAATAAGGAACTGTACATAGAAATCATCCTACTGCAGTCCTGGAATTGAGCAAGAGAGAAGTATCAGCAGTTTCGGGGCTCATCACCCAGGAGGGAGCTTGTGTTTGACAATTTTATCTGCTTTTCCTCCTCATGTATGAGATACACACAGAGGGTGCTGCAAGGTATCTTTATTTGCATCCCAGTGCCCTTTCTTTAGTCAAGTGCTCACTTTTTTCCTGTTGAATCCTCCCAATTCATGTGAGTAACTTCCTATTCAGCAGCACAGCTCCACAAAAAGCACCATCTTACCACTTCAGGTACCTACTTGAGCTCCTTGTCTGCCACAATACTTAACAAACAGACCCCAGCTGTGACTTCTCTTTTTTATCCCCTCTTGACTTTAAGCCATTTGAAGGGCTTTATTTTAATTTCTTATCCTTTCCTCTTCTTCTTCCTTTTTATTGTACCATTTTCTTGATAATAATGATGTTGTGCTCCCTGGGGTAAGATGTTCTTCCTTTCTGTGTGACTACACATAACCAGGACAATATTGTCTTCAATACCCAGCAAGGCTACAGTGTAAGGAAAAGGACCCTGTCTCATGCTGGTACATGAGAAATTGGAATCAAAAAACAATTATTTCAGAGTTTCTTGGGTATGATGGTAACAAGAATGGGGTGAATGCTTAATTCCCGATCTGGAGACCTTGGAAACAGAGGTTTCAGGAAGACCTTTCAGAGCCCCACATCTCTAAAGGTTTTGGAGAAAAGTAATTTCAGTACTGGAACTGGAGATAATAGGCAACATTGAATTGCAAATGGTGTCCATTTGGTCAGCTCTAAACATGGAGGACACGGGTCATGATACACCTTCACTTTTCACTCCTTGGAAAGAAAGAAAGGGATAGGATACATAGAAAGGGAGGCTCTTGCTTTCATTTCCTCAAGCACCACAGTGTGGAAGTGACTGGATGGAAAGAATAAGAGGGGGAAGTGAGGGTTAGCTACAGTCAGATCTCTACTCAAAGCAGTGTGGCTGCCCTGAGCCTTGGCAGGGTAGATGGAACCAGCTTTGAAGGTCAAGCATAGGTGTGTACCCTCACCTTGGAAGATACGTGATCTCAGGTTAAAACCCAGCTGGTTGTAATCAGTAGGAGATGCAGAGTTTGAGGAGGTTTTTTGCATTCCAGTGCGGTCGCCGAGTCTTTTCTGTCCCATGATTAATGCTGCTTTGCACAGAGCTTGCCTATCCTGGTAACACAAACAAGACGGAATCAGTCAGTCCACGTTCCCAAAGTGCAGCAAACTCCTGGCATTTCCAGCCCTGTATAGATCTTTGGGCTACGACTAATCCCTGGTACCTGGGTCTGTCTCTGAGTCTCCCTCACTGGCTTCTGTAGGCACTGGCTTCCACTTGCATGGGATGAGGAGGACTGGTAAAAAGCATGAGGGGGAGAGATTAGAAAGGGATGACGGTGCTGAGCTCTACACTGGGTTCTGATACCACATTGTTTTGCCTTGCTGAGTTAAGACTTTGCTTGGCTACAGGAACCTTATAAATGAAAAGGGGATGGAAAAACAAAGAAGACATGGGAAAGGCTGTCTGTGGAATGTGTCACTGCCCTGTAGTGTGAAACCCAGATCCATTCCCCCACATCTTCTAGAAACTGCTAGTATATAGCTAATATCCCACCCAGTCAGCCCCCTGCTATACCATACAAACAGCCTTCAACCTTGCCACAAAGGATACAATACCTCTTCTTTACTGGTAACTTTATCTGCAGTGGCAAATTTGTATTTCCTGTTAGCATGGATCGAATTGTTTTTCTTTGCCAGAAGGGGGTTCCATTCTCCTTTCATATCTGTCCCTAATGATGTTAAGGATCCTTTGGCACTTAATGTGCTGTCCATCTCCTTGGCTTTTTCATAGCTGTCTTTAATGGTCTTGTGGGAAGATCCAAGCCTTCCAGCACTCGGTGTTTGCTTCTTGCCTGCTACTAATTCTTCTGCCTCCCCCTGTGTAGGTATTTCAGACGGGCAGGAAGTGCTGTTCCATTCTCCTTTCATATCTGTCCCTAATGGTGTTAAGGATTCTTTGGCACTTAATGTGCTGTCCATCTCCTTGGCTTTTTCATAGCTGTCTTTAATGGTCTTGTGGGAAGATCCAAGCCTTCCAGCACTCGGTGTTTGCTTCTTGCCTGCTACTACTTCTTCTGCCTCCCCCTGTGTAGGTATTTCAGACGGGCAGGAAGTGCTGTTCTCCCCTCTTGGCTCAAGCCCCACTATTGGGTCTTTGGTGGCAGAAGTGTCTTTTTTCTCTTCAAGTCCTCTTGAATGAAGACTCCTTGCAGGGGGAGTTTTGGCCTGGAGATTCTGTTTGCTCTGTTTTTTAGTCTGAACACACTTTGTAGAACAAGATGTCTGGGATTTAGCAGGTGCACGATTCTTTGCTGTTCCCTGAGCTCTGCTGGAGCTCCTTTGGGATGTTCTGTGTCTTCTTTCTGGAAAATGCTCCTTTTTCTCTTTTTCACGTTCCACTTAAAGACAAAAATAATAGATCAACAAATTTGATACTGTTGTGATGACAGGTGGTACTGGAAATGGTGCTGGAAAGAAGCAGGTATGTCATTGTGTCATTGTTAGATAACAAAAGAAACAGGAAAGGTCTCAAAAGAAGGAAAGAAAAAACCCCAACAACCTAGCAGCATTACCCCAGTCTTCCTGCTGAACCAGGTGATGAAGGTTCCTGAGGAGTCTTAAGTGCTCTTAAGAGATGAACATGCACAGAAATGTGGAAGTAAAAATCTTGTGGTCAAACAGACACAAAGGTCTGTGTTTTGTTATGTGTAGGGGCCCTTCTAACCCATGATCACAATCACTCTTGCGAACATACACTTACAGTCTCTCTGGCTCATAGTATTTGCTGAAGAATTTACAGCACATCAGTGGCTTATTGTGCTTGTGCAAGGAGGTAGTGAGATAAGTCCACCAGTGGAGGAAGACATACTTGGGTCAGGGGGGGATTTTAACCCATCAGCTCATGGCACATGGGATCCCTGTCCAAGGAGTTTTCACCCACACAGGTACATGCAAATCTGGACGGCATGAAGGGAGGGAATGGCACACAGCCTCGCAACCTTGCAAGGCAAGCTCTGAAGGAGGGACAGCTTCTCTGCCATCTTGCTTACCTGAAGTACTGTTGGCCAGCTCAGAGCCATTCTCTGTCACATCAGGTGCAGGGGGATTTGGAACCTCTAACGCAACCTTGGAAGAGCAACAAAACTGTGTTAGGCCCAGAGACAGGAAGGGAGGGGACAGTGGTCCTGCTCATCTTTAAATGACACAGATTATTCTCAGAGGTATTATATGCCTTCTAAACCAAGCTAGAGCTGTCCCTACCTGCCTGTGTGGTTGGTCTTAACAACACATGATTCTCTCAGATTAAAACAAGCATCAGAGTCCTGCAGGATTTCACATTAACAGCTCACATGGGATAGCCTGCCTAGGACATGGCCAACTAGTGCCTCTAGGGAATGAAAGAGCAGATGCAAGCCAAAATGGAAAAAAACCCTCAGTGAAAATGTAAGGGTTTTTTATTCTAAAGCACCTAGGCTTGTCAGATTGGTCATGTGCTGTACAATTACAACAATTCCTTCTTTTGGTGCCTTAAAGTAAGGCCAGAAAAAATGGGGAAGGAGGTGATAAACATAAAATGCCTGTGCAATGATAGCTATGCAAAGGAAAAGAGAAAGTCTGGAGATAGGACTTCTGCCTTGATTCTGGCACAGACTATCCCTTCTTTTGCTTTGCTAGTCCTGCTGATGTGACTGATCCAACACCCAGACTTTGCAAACAGCCTCCTGCACTAAGAGGATGCTCATGTCTTTTCTGCAGAGGGAATGTCTGTTTAACCCTCAGTCATGTCTTCCTGATGTCTGTGTTCCTCACTCCAGCAGGATCCTACAGGCTTAGCCCATGTGAAACCTGTGACAGGTGACAATTGAAGCCAAGGCCCTCAGTGGTCAATATGGAAATGGTGAGCCTACAAGCACTAGCAGCAGTACAAATGGGATCTGGCTCAGACAGGGATTTATGTTTGCATTTGTCAAATGACATGTATCCTTACTTTCTGCTCCTGAGGCTAGTTGTTGGAATGAAAACACCAGCCAATGGAGTAGGAAACCTTCCACTTCAAAGTTAACTCACCAGGGCTGACTTGAACTGACAGCTTGTGTGTTACACTGTGCCAGTACTTTGCAGCAGCATGTGTGGTACACGACTGGGATCCTAAAGCTGAAGTTAACTCTATCAGTTAGACTTCAGGAGTCAGTGCTGTGTGCTCTGCAAATGCATTAAAAGACAACGTCTCTCCCACAGAAAGAACAGGGTCACAAGAGATGAAGAGAGGAAGGTAGTCTTCACTCACAGGGCATGATCTGCTGCTTTTCTGTATCGCTTTTTATGCTTTTTAAAGAAGAGCCAAATATTACGATCAAAGTGCAGGAATCTGTGTTGCTAAATAAACTCCTGTTAACTCCCACCTTCTACTTAAAACAAAACCATGTCTGTTATTATTACTATATTCAGTGGGAAGAACTTCCCAGTCTGCTGTTGTAGAAATTCCTCCTTTCCCACTTCTTCCAATGAAGCAGAATTGCTGCATAACGAGGCAATGTGCTCATTTCCCAAATCCCATTCACTGGTAGCTTCCATTTCCCCAGTTCCTCCTGCACAAAATGATACTGAAGCCTGCAACTGTTCTTACTTTCTAGTCTGTAACTGTATATGATGCTGTTGTTATTGCCTATTGTTCATTTTTACGTCTGAGCCTGAAGGTTCAAAGCCAAAGCACCACTTTGAGACTCCTACATCTTGATGCCAAGAAGGACTTTAAGGACATTTTATCACCCTCCTGGATAACAGAAGCTAAAGAACTATGTCTACTTCTTCCTTTGCTAAGCCAATTCTGTAAGGGACAACTGGCTACATACCAGAAAAGACATATAGTGATTAAAGAGCTAAAATTTATCTAACTTGATCTTCCTTTCTAAATGAAAAAAGCCCACAAGCAAACCAAAAAATGCATGTTTAGCATAGCCTAACACTTGACTTCCCTGATGTGCAGCCACGGAGAAAAGAGGGAGCTGTCTTCTGCAGACAGAAAATTAACCTCCTCAGACAGGTGTGGGAAATCATATGCCATTCTCTTCAGCTGTGGTCAAGAATGGTCTCATATGCCTTCCACATCTGGCTGGGCCTCCAAAATGTGAGATTTCAATGACTTTCCAGACCTGAGAGGCCCCATGGGTATCAAAATTACATTGGATCTTTTACCCCTTTCTTGTTTTTTAAAAAAGGAAAAGATTCAGGATTTAATAAGAGGCAAAGCCTCTTCCGTAACTACCTCTCTCACCTGGTCCATGATGTGGTGTCACAGCAGGCAGGTCCTGCTGAAGTCCAGGTATAGAGGTGGGATGGAGGCTGAAGAGGTGGTTGCTGGGGAACACCCCTCCCTCTATCTATGAGGTGTCATCTCTATGGGAACCAGAAGAAACATGGCAGAGATCAGGGTTCTCCTTGCTGACTGAAAAAAACAAACAAGGCATAGAGTAAAAGGCTCATGTCTCATTAAAAACCTGTGCTCAGAAGTTCTTATCGCATACACAGGATTTCTTGAAGCCTCTTTCAACACAGTCATGATAACCAACTAGACTGTATTTCAGCAGAACTGGATCTTCTTGCTAGCTCACTTGCATCCATCAGAGAGGAAGAGGAGGATGCCCATTTTTCACATTAGAAAAAGGGAGGTGGTGGGCTGGCTAAAGCCAATGACAGAACCACAGTTTAGGCCTCCTGTGTCCAGCACCCAGTGCTGTATTTTAGCCCCAGAGTTTTAATTCATTCTGGTCCACCATGGACCTGAGCTGTCACCACTGGAGAACATCTTTAAGTCACCAAGGAAGAGTGTAACTTTATGTCATGTCACAAAGCTGCTTTTCCCACCCAGTACAAGCAGATCACAGGCAACAGAGAATTAGAAATATTCACAGATGCATCATCTTAGAATTAGACTTTATTCATTGTGAGATACTGAAAGATCGATAGAAATCTACTGATCATTCTTAGAAAAACTAGCAAAATACAAATCAGCACGTGTTTTCTTTACTTCCACCTCCTCCCTTGTCCTGTACCGTGGGCTGCAGGCAGCTGCTAGGTCTCACTGCCCAAGAAACAAGTGTCTCTCTAGGCCTTGTTGCGCTTCATCTCAGAGACCTTGTAACGAGGTGGGGCACGGTGGAACCACTCTGACCAGGAACCATCGTAAATAGCCACATCACGCTTGCCACACAGGAAGGCTGCCAAGGCAATGTGACATGCAGTGACACCTTTGCGGCACGTGGCTGCCAGTGGCTTTGAGAGATCCACTTTCTTTTCACGGAATATTTCTTGGATCTCCTCTATACTCTTCTCATGGCCAGATTCTGTTAGAAATGATTGGAAGGGTATGTTCACCGCACCAGGGATATGACCAGATTCCAGCCCTACAAGAGTGAACAAGAAAAGGAAACATGAGCAAGGAGACATTAACATAAGTGATGAAAGACACCTACAAAATAAGCATTAAAGAGACACCACTGCAGATACTCCCACTTTCTCGAAGATACTAATTTGTTTCTGGTGATGATGAAGATGCAGAGCAGTATGGGGCTAAAAAGAGGAAGACAAAGGTTACTCAACTTTACTCAAGTCAAAGGCTCCAGATCAATTTGCAAAATATTTCCCCCTTGACAGCAAGCAGAGGTAGGACTCAGAGCCCTAGATGTGACAAGAATCAAAGAACCACCACAGAAAAGATCCTAACAAAGGCATTAAGGGATCTGTGCAAAGAGCAATGCAGCAATGCATTTCTGACCTTCCCCAAGTATGCCAGTAGAGTGTAGTGACACAGCTTTCAGAAGCAGGAAGTGTGGCTTGTATGTGGAATTCATGAAAGCAGTTATCTGGTCACAGTTTATTCCTTAAAATCATATTTGAGAAAAGCAAATCAACCTTTAAGTCAGCCACATTACTGCTGAGGCAGCTATCCCAGGGAAGCAGGGTCAGAGAAGTGAGAATATAGATTTTGTATCACTTTTTCTCCACTCCATACTGTACTCCATACAGGTTCGAACTTCTAATGAGACTGCCCTAGGAAAGTCACATAAACACTAATCTTTCACTGACAGTTTTCCACTTGCCTAAGTCATCAGGGTAACTGACCTCAAGAGATGAGAGAGACTGGGGCAGGGAACTTTGGTCACAGTGAAATGATTAAAGTACACCTAACTCGAGACTGACATCACACATCATAACGACACTGCAGTTTAGAGATACATCATAAGGGGAAAACATGTTTTTGATGTGGTACTGAGGAGAGGATTTTTGCTCTGCTGGACAAAAACTGAGGGCCTAAAGAAATCAAAGTTGCCCTGAGTCAGCTTCACAACATCTCTCCCTGTTCCAGATGGACCCTCTTTGTCTCTTGATTCATCCTCCTGGAGTACCTTAGAAACCTGTCACTGTTGTCTACTAGCCACCTCATGCATCCTTCAGAAGTGTTTATTGTTACAGGGAGAAGTTGGGAGAGAAAAACTGCTGACTTCTGGAGGAACTAACATAAAAAAAAATCCCAAACAACCCACCAACAAAAAAGGCAGTGTTTTGGACTGATGCTTTTACCACATCTTCTCCATTTGCAGAAAACAACAGTTCATCATTTCAGTACAGAGAACTGCAAAATCCATGCTCATTAATACAGTGTTTGTATGACAGAGGGTAAATAAAAATAATACAAATAATGAGCGGGAGAAAACCTTTTTGCAATTCTCAGGCTGCAGAACTAATCGGAGAACTACATGCCTAGGTTAGGATACCACCTTCCCGCAAGAATGAATGGTCCCAATGCTGTCATTTGGTAAGGGATTTCTGCAAGACTGCTGCAGTACTGGAGACCATCCCAATACAGACAAGTCTGTGAGCCGCAGAACAATGCTCTCACACCATTCTGGGGCACTGGGAAGTGTACCAAGATCAAGAAGTCCTTAGGGCTGAACTAGAAGGGCTGGTTCAAAGAAGCTTGCTGCGCCACCGATTTAGTTCTTAAGTGCCCCAAGCCCCATGGTCATTGCTTTTCTAGACTCTTCGCACATCTTAAAATAGGTAGTCTTACTGGAGACTGTCGTGACACACTCACCATCCTTAAACAACTCTTAGTCAGGAGCTCAGCAGATCTGAAAAGAACAGTCTCATTTTACAGAGTTTTTGTCTTTGATCTATAGAAAGACTTCCATGCTTCAGAGATTCAAAAGTCTGTTGGAGTCAAGAGACCAGTGCTTGCGCTCTCTGAATGAAAGATAAGGAATTCTGTAGAAAATGTATTTACTCATGTATGTGGGTGTTCAGCTGAAAGAAAGAGCTGACATTGCACAACCACAAACCCTTGGACTGCCTAAAAAGTGCTCTTGAGTAGTTGAGGAAGTTTCATCAGCTTGTTCGTTTCTAGGACAAGAGCAGAGAAACACAGGACTGGAAGGTAAGGATGGATGCATCTGGGATCTGAACAGTCAAGAGGATGCACCTGCTCCTGCTTCACATCCACGGAGTACACTCCACACCAGATTTATGTAGTCACCCTCAGAAACTCCAGGAAGGAACCCTAGGATTACAGAGCCTGGCTCCCAGCTACTACAGTGATCACTTTATAGGCTTTCTCTCATAAAAGCACCCTTCCCAGGACCAGTTTGGATTCTTGCCATGAAACTTCCCACTGAGGCACCTCCTTGCTCACGTGAGGAAGAACATTCATTTCCAGCATTAAGTTCATCACAGTCAGTCCATACACCATTTGACCTTGAGTTAACATTGCCCTGTGACTGAAATAGTTTTTCTCCCTTTCTACTACCGCTATAACACGCTGATAGTGAGCACTTAGCACTCCCAACAGCCTTAGTCTAAACCCAGTAAGAAATCACAGCCAGGCTTTTCTCTGCCTCAGCTGCCCCAGAAATAGTTCTAGGTGACCAGCAGGCTTTTGGGTAAGGAAGTGGCATTTCCTGGCATCTCAATTGGTAGACAGGAGGTTAAAAATTGCTATTTTCAAGGCAAAATCATATTTGAGTTCATTGAAGCCAACTAATCCATTCAAGTCTTACCCTATTCTATTGCTTCCCAATGTAGGGTCTTCAGCTTCTAAGAGAAACATATGCAATTAAGTATTTCAGGATACTAAGCATCCAACCTTGCTCTCTGTAGCATTGTACCTCCTGTCAATTCTATGACTGCAGATGGTACCTCACATAATACTCCCCATGCGATCATTTAAACCTCCCCAAAGCTGTGCCAGCAGCGCATTTCAGTAGCAACTCCCTATTTTCAGTGCCTTGATGATTCAGAAAATATGAAATAAAACACAGAAGCATAATGATGGGGACTGCTGGCAACTTCTAGCCCCACAGATCAGCTTTCAGCACAAGCTATTCTTATCTCTCTTATCTTCCATTCAGTCAGGGTTTTTTTTAAAACTAACAGTACTTGTGCTATTTGCCTTTTTCTCACATTGAATTAATAATTATCCCTCTAATATTATGACCAACATATTAATGAAGTCCAAATGGAACAAGTCTACCTCGAAGGTGCTTCCAATGGCTGGAAGAAAAGATCAAACTTCCAGGCATGCACGTTCCAATTCCTCTCACCTGGCAAATCAATTCTGCTGGCAAGGAAATAGAGCCCTTAGCTGCAGTGTATTGGGATATCAATAAAATACCAAGGTATTTTATTCAATTTTGCCTTAATTTAAAATAATTGTCCTTGATTTTTTTTTTTTTAAATATCTTCCAATCTATCCATGTTAGGATAACAGAGCAACAGCTGCCTAGGTCATGCTGTACCTCTTATCCTAAATACAACACAAAATTTGCCAGTTTCTGGCCTACAGAACCATCCTCTGATTAAATTTATTAAATTCTTGCCTCATGGAGTTGCAATGTCAAGTGACTGATTTTTGACACAGATTTGGGATGGAGATCATCTGCATCACAGATTTGAGCACATGGATATATTTTGGTTATACTTCCTCTTTAGAAATTATAATCTCCACTTCTTTCCCCTTCTTGCCACCTGTCCCTTTACTCTGAAGACTTATCCTCAGGAAGAAAAAACTAAACAAAAAAGGTAGCACAGACTCTGTAATTCTGAGGCTGTATACAAATAATCTTTCATCTGGAACCCCTGCTAACTGCATAGCAACCCTATTTACTCTTTCTCTCCTTGTTCTCTTTTTATTCGCTTTGCTCCAGCAGGTTCTGTTATTTGTTTTAATTCCTTTTGCCAAGCCACGCTCAGCTTGGCTTCTGGCAATCCTCCCTCATAATTTGTAACCTGTAGTATGTTATCTTCTTCACTGTTTAATCCCCTTTTCCATATCTGTTAAGATTCTCTGCTTAAATGTTTGTTGGCATTTTTTGTTGGCTATTTATCTAGGTATGACTACAGCTCCTTCTCTCTAGCCTTTCTGTTTATAATGAAAGCTCCAGATGGAATTTCTTAATGTCAAAAAGATAAAAGATGTGCTTTGTCCACATTTAATTCCCTGTGGTTTTGGAGTTGGTTAGCTGCAGCTAGCAGTTCCTTTCCAAATGCCTCCTCTGTCGCCTCCTTTTTTTCTCTCTCCCTTCCATTCAAATTGCATGCCTCAGAAGGAACCATCAGCGATCTCAACTAACCTACCATAATCTCATCAGAAGCAACACTTTAAGCTTGGTCCTGGCCAGCTCTCTGAGAGTCTTTGCAGTCAGATCACGTTGCCTCCAACGTCAAAATACTGTGTACATATACAGCCAGAAGACTCAACTCTAAGAACCAGTAGGGCCACGGTGCTAATTCTAGCAGCTGATGCTTGTCCACCTCGTCACATGAATGGACAGCTTTGGATTGTAGGTTCCTGTGGGTTGAAACAGGCTTTGCTAAAGTCTCTCACTCTCCATGTTGTGCTTTGAGTCATGGTCAAAGTAGAGCCAGCTGCAGACTCCACTTGGAGAAGAGAGGGAAGAAGCAGCAACATTTCTTTCTCACTCCCATGGAACGTTCAAGCTGAGCAAAAGCCTTATGTTTGGGGCAGGGAGGAATGAGAGCTGGGAAAACAGGCAAAACCTAAAGAGTTGTGTATGTGAAAGGGAGACAAAGACTACATGAGGGCTGAGAATGAGAAGAAAAATAGTGGGAAGCTCATGAAATGACTTTGACTCTGCTTTCTTTTCTACAGGATGGATTTCTTGCTTGGCTACTTTCCCCTCTTCTCTCAGGTGTCTGCAAAAGAATTCAAAAATTTGCAACTTTTTGGTATGCATTTGTTCACCTATACTTCTTGTTCCTTTGTTTGCAGTGCCCAGCACTCAGAGAGAGTCAGCATTGGTAACCATCATGTAATGACTTTAATCATCTGCCCCCTGGATTGCCTGGGATTGTCTCACTTAGGCTGGTCACACAGACATGTACCCTACAGTGCGTGAGTAACCTGGTTGGACCATTGCTGAATCACACCTAGTGAGCAGGCTCAAGTTGCTAGCTCCACCAGAAACATAGAACACCGTGCAGGGACACCTTTAAACACTCAGTGCAAAGGTCAGGGCTGCACATCTGATTGGCTTATTGTGCACACCATGCATGAACATCCAAGTTTTTTCATTCAAAGCAATACCTGCATTTTTCTGCACCCTATCACCCTGGGTAAAGCTCTCCCAGCAACTAAAAAATGACCATGTATTATGGCTTATTTTAAACTATAGGTTTAAATCCCAGCAAGGTATCCACTACATAAAAATAAAACAGAGACAACTGATTCTTACCACAAGGAACTGAAAAACTAAAGAGGCAAAAGAGTCAGCTGAAATTAGCCTCTTAGCCTCTTCTAGAGATGGAGTTCATGGAACTGGAGAGATTAATTGACTTAATTAGGAAGTCAAGAGCTGAGGCAATAATTAAACTGAAATCACCTGAGAACGCAGCAAGTTCCTTAACCTCAAGACCATTCTTCTTCTCTAAACTGAAGGCAAGGTTTCTCCTCCGACTGGATGACCCCTATAATTAATCAGCATTGATTTCAAATTGCTCTTTTAGGTGTAAGCACTTCCTTCTACCCACCGCTGGCTGCAGCATAGCTACTGGCTAGCCTGGTTCAGAATGCTGTCAAGCTCCTCTGGAACAAGCAGCTGCAGCTGGAATGCTTATCCTGTTGGATCTGCTGTGGGAAGCAAAACTGGACCACCACAAATAAACTGTTCCATGCTGACTCATTTCAAAAGAAAAATCTGTTTTCAAGAAGCTGTCAGGGGCTGCAGTGTTTGTCACCTGGTGAGAGCTCCTGCTTTGGGAAAGAGAATGCAAAATCCACCAGCTTCAAGGGAGGAGTGTTGTATTTGTGACTTGAGGTTAAAATTCAACCTTCACTTTGATGGGCTGCAGTAGACAAAGAAATAGAATGAGTGATAAGCCTAACACCTCCTCTCTCCCTGCAGCAGTCTCCTCTGTCACTCCCATTACCTTTCTTACCTTCTGCATTGTCTTGCACAGGTTGAGGGTGTTTGGGGGGGGGAGCTCACAGTAGACACTTACGCAAACCACGTGTACAGAGCCACTTACAGCCAAATGCTCCTGAGGTTTGGATGTGGGAATTAGTTCAGGCCATGGAGTCATGCTCAATGGCTGTACAGCTGCACGCATGTAAGACAACACCCAGAACTGAATGACAACCAACCTGCAAGGCAGCGCAGCACTGCCTAAGGACTGCAGAAGCCTGCCACACACCCGCTCCTGCAGCATGGAGCTCAACTCAGACCCAACAACTCTCATTGAGCTTTTCTGTGCTTTGTTTTGGAAACTCTGGGGGTTTTTTAAGCTATTTCTGTGATTTCCTTTCAGAGGGGAGGCTATTCTGGGATATACCAAGGCTTAAATTACACAGTAACGACCTCCTTTAACAACCAACTTGAATTTCATTCCAGGCACACTGCTGTACCAGCTGTCCCCAATGCAGAGGACCTCTCCCACCCTTGCTGCTTCCCTGTCCAGTGTTTGACCCAGGTAACAAAGTCAATTTTGTTCTGGCTTCTTGATGCAGCCAAAACAGAGACCTTGACAGCCCATACATTTGGTAAAGATCTGGGGCTTTTCTTACTGAAGCAAAAGGACAAAGAGCAGCTCAAGCAAGTTCTCTAATTGCTGGGAATCAGAGCAAGAAGGATAAAGTCCTTTGGGCTACAGTATTGCCAAAGCCTGGACTTTTGCTGGTGCATTCATTGTGGTGAGTGGTGCCTATATGAGTGCTGATCATTTATGCATGTGTGCTGGTGTAAGACAGGCCACGGAACAAACCCCTGGCAGCTCTCGCCTCCTGTGTTTGCATTCTGTCTGCTTACTTCTTCAGGGTGTGGACTGGGGGATCCTGGAGCCAACTGACTGCAGACCTTTCCTGCTATTTCCTCCTCCAGCTTTAAACCAACCACAAGGAAAGCATTCTGTGAAGGCACTGGGATCTGAATGCCCGACTATGGATCCCTTAAGGTAAATCAACAAAGTTATGCTAAGGCATGCCTGTGCGTTAGCAAACTCCATTTGCTGGCTGGGAGGAGTTGTTATGCCCAGGCTCTTATCAACACTCATCCATCCCGCTTTGGTGCGCGGGGTGGGTGCTGTTCCCATCTCCATTACCTTGGTCCAGCTCGGTCCCTCGGAACCGGCCCTCGGGGCGGGAATCCACCACCTGGAACTGCAGGGACCCCACATTCTGTATCATCTCCTCAAAAGTCTTCAGCAGGCCCGTGTTCAGCTTGGCCTTAAAGACAGCCGGGGGGGGCTGGCTGACCTCCGCTGTGACTGGATGGCCCTCCTTCACCCAGTTCTTGAAACCACCATTCAGCACCGAGACCTCCTTGTGCCCAAACACCCGGAACATCCACCAGGCCCGGGGGGCATAGAAGGTGCCCAGCTCGTCCCCGTCATACACCACCACATGGGTGCTGTTACTGACCCCCAGGCGCCCCACGTAGTCGGCGAAGTGGGATGCGCTGGGCAGCATGAAGTCGTAAGGGGAGGACTGGTCCCGGCACACCTCGATGTCAAAGAAGGACGCCCCGGGGATGTGCCTCTCCTTGAACTCCTGCCGGGCGTTTCGCTCCTGCGGCGGGTACCAGGAGGCGTCCAGCACCCGCAGGCTCGGCCCGACCCGGCCGGCCCGCACGGCCTCCGAGAGCCATTTGGCGGTGACCAGCGGCCGGCTGAGGACCTGCGACGCCATCTCGGACCGCCGAGGCCAGGAGGGGGCGCCGCTAGCGGGGACTCACGCACAAAATGGCGGCGGCGGCGGCAGGGGGGCGAGGGGCGGTGCGGGGCCGGGTGGCACCGCCCGGGACCGGCCCGCTGGGAGGGTAGCGGCTCCCGCCTCCCCGTGGCGGCCATGGCTGGGGGGGCTGAGGTCTGGCGCTGTTCGGCTGAGGCCTAGCACGGAGGTACGGGGCGGTATGGTGGGCCGGTCCCGCCCTCCTGCGGGGAGGGAAGCGCGGCCCCGCCGCCGCTGGGGTTGGGGGTGTCCGGGGCGGGAGGAGTCGCGGCGGGGGTCCAGCCTGCGTGAGGGGCGGCAGGGCCCCGGTTGGAGCTCGGCTGGAGTTGTGCTCTGGGAAGGGCAGTATTGTCTAGTGTGAGGTGTACCTGTCTATGGCAGGGGGCTGGAACTAGATCCTAAGGTCCTTTCCAACCCAAACCATTCTGTGAGTCTATGATTCTATGGTGACAATGGTGGGGCAGAGCCCCCTCGTTGTGAGGCTGTTTCTCGGCCTGGGGCATTTGATCCCCTCCTATCAGGGTCCCTGGCACTGCCGCACTTCCCTCTTGCTGCTCTCAGTGCTGCCTGATGGCTGCTGGAGGGCTGAATTATGCCTGGGGGGGGGTGTGGAGGGCAGCGCTGTGCCATGGCTGTCATGCTCGGCGCAGGGTTTGGGCTGAGCTCTGTGCAACTTCTTTTCAGAGCTGGAGCATTTCAAACCATTCTCTGTAGGTTTTGCCAGCACCTCAGTGCAGGCACAGGTTTTTGTTCCCAAAATGCATCTTCATCTAGTTCCTTTTTGTAAGGCTGGTTTCTCATTTGTGCTTTTCCTCATTTTGCAGTGTGGTCAATTCAAGCAGACCCCAGAAATCAGGTAATCTTGGCCAGGACTCAGGAGCAATGTCGCAACAACTCCTCTACCGTGCTCTGGTGTCTGCAAAATGGCTTGCAGAAGCCATCAAGTCCCAACAGGCTGGTCTGGCCTTGAGAATCTTGGATGCATCCTGGTATCTGCCAAAGATGAAGCGTGACCCAAAGCGGGAATTTGAGGAGCGCCATATCCCTGGGGCAGTTTTCTTTGACATTGACCAGTGCAGCGACCGTACTTCACCTTATGACCACATGCTGCCCAAAGCTGATGACTTTGCCGAGTATGTGGGGAAGCTGGGTGTGGGGAATGATTCCCATGTTGTGGTATACGATGGCAGCGACCAAGGCCTCTTCTCAGCGCCCCGGGTGTGGTGGATGTTCCGGGCCTTTGGACATGAAGCCGTCTCCCTTCTGGATGGCGGCCTGAAGAACTGGCAGCGAGAGGGGAATGCACTGAGCTCTGGGAAAAGCCAGGTAGCTCCCTCTGAGTTCCATGCCTCCTTGGACAAGTCCCTGGTGAAAACGTATGAGGACGTCTTGGATAACTTGGATTCTCACCGCTTCCAGCTAGTGGATGCACGCGCTGCAGGACGGTTTCGGGGAGTAGAGCCAGAGCCCCGAGATGGTAATGTGCCTTCTGAGATATTGGCATAATAAAAAGGGACTTCATATAAGGTACCCATCGGTTTGACTCCTGTAGAAGTAATGAAGGGAAATATGGTTGTCCTTTATGGGGTGGGGCTTGAGGCAGTGTATCCTCCTGTCCTCTTCTCCTTTTGACAGCAAGTGCTACTCTGAAAATTCAGGAGTGGGGAAGCAGTTTATTTTTTTCTCATGAGGGGCTGGGGTGATGAACATGTCTTTCATGCACCTCAAAAATATTCATTGGTCTTGGAATGTACTGGTGCTACTCTTCCCCTCAGAAGGGCCTTTAGTCAGTGTCATATTAGGGTGAGTTGCTCTGATGGGAGGAAGACATGGAGAAAGAACAGAACTTGACAAGATTGTGTCTATATGGTAACCTGAAGGTTAGAGCCATCCTTCCTGAGTAATCGGTAATCTAGTAAAGCAAAAGGTTGTGTTGTTGTTTTTTTTTTAAGAAAAAAGAAGTATTTGTTTTAGCAGAATATACTAAACAATAAATATTCCTCCCAGTAAAAGGGAAAACGGGTTTTGCAATAGATTTGTCCCAGGCAGTAGAAGTTAATTCCTATCTGTATTGCTTTTCCTCCAGGAATTGAGCCTGGTCATGTCCCTGGGTCGACGAGCATCCCCTTCACTGATTTCCTGACAGAGTCTGGCTTAGAGAAGACCCCTGAGCAGATCCGCAGTCTGTTCCAGGAGAAGAAGGTGGACCTCTTGAAGCCACTGGTAGCCACGTGTGGCTCTGGGGTCACTGCCTGCCATGTGGCTCTGGGGGCATACCTCTGTGGCAAACCTGATGTTGCTGTGTATGATGGGGCATGGGTGGAATGGTACATGCGGGCACAGCCTGAAAACATTATTTCTGAGGGAAAAGGGAAGACAGTGTAACAAGCTGCTTCATCTCCCAGCTCTGCAGATAATTTGCCTTGAAACAGGATGTGGAAAAGATGGGTTTAGCACTGCTGGTTAAGTAACTTGAGCTGAATGTTTTGGGTACAGTTATGGACACATGGTGTTTTGGCACTTTTTCCTTAACTCCACTGCTGCTGCTTAGGACGATAAAAATGACCTGGGCAGCCAGTTTCTGGTGGGTTAAGCCCAGCTGGTAACTCAGAACCATGCAGCCTTTCACTCACCTTTGCCTCCTTCTCCCTCCGCCCCACTCTGGTTGGGATGGGGAGGAGACTTGAAAGAATGTAAACCCTACAAGTTGAGAACAGTCCAGTAACTAAAGTATAATGTAAAACTATTACTACTACTACTACTAATGATAAGGGAAATAACAAGGGGAGAGAATATAAAACTAAAATGAGAAAGGGAAAAAAAACACAAACAATAAACACCAGTGATGCACAACACAAGTGCTCATCACCCGCAGACTGATACCCAGCCCAACCTGAGCAGCGATCAGTCACTTCTGGGTGACTCCCCCTAGTTTATATACTGGGCACGATGTGCTGTGGTATGGAATAGCCCTTTGGCTGGTTTGAGTAAGGTGTCCTGTCTCTGCTTCCTCCTGGCTTATTGTGCCCTTCCTCACTGGCAGAGCATGAGACTGAAAAGTCCTTGAATGGAGTAGACATTACTTAGCAACAACTAAAACATTCATGTGTTACCTTGTTCTCAGACTAAAACCAAAACACAGCACTGCACCAGCTGCTGAGAAGGAAAAAGTAACTGTTACAGCTGAAACCAGAACACAGCTCTAGGTGACCCTGCTTGAGCAAGTAGGGTGAACCAGATGTCCTCCCGAGGTCCCTTCCAACCTCAGCCATTCTGTGACACTCAGACTTTTTTACCATATCACATGTTAGGGAGAGAGTGCTGGTGATAGCATGGGGAAGTAACTGAGTCAAGCCAAGCTCATGACTCGGGACATTGCACCATGTTCACTCACAGAATGGTCATATTTTATAACTGTGCCTCATGATCCTCCTCTCTGCCATTGTCCTAGAAGCCATCCATGCACCTTATGGCTGTTTTGAATGCAAACTTTGGGGAAGGACAGCTGTTAAAGGAGCAAATATGGCTTTCAGGTTGGCACTTAGGTAAGAGACTTGGTTCAAATGTCTTCTTGCACTTCGACTTGTAACTGCAATGTGTACTAGCCAGTTTTGTACCCTCATGGTCCAAAATTCCCCTTGAGAAAAAAACATCCTGGGATTTAAAAAGGGTAAATAAACGTGTTTCAAGGTCTTTCTGCTGAATGGAACTTATGTAAGTGTTGCTTGGGTGATTCGTTTTCTGGAATTCTGTTTTCATGGGATCACTTTGTCCTGATGATTTAAATGAGATGTTGCCTTGTCTCCATGAGTAGAACTGTGTCACTTGCCCTCAAAAAGCTCTTTGGCCCAGAAAAGACAATGGCATGTGTCTCTCTTGTGTCTTCTTCTTTCAGTCCTTCTTCATTGGCTTTTTGGCCTAAAACTCCATGTTAGTTGCTCATAGCTCTGTTTTTCAGACTGGTTGCCAGCTCACGTGGTGAAAATTGGTTTGCATGGGCGTTTCTGCTTTTTCCATGACACTTACCATGTAACCTTAAAATCTTGGGGAAACCAAGGCTTACAGAGGAATAGCCCACAATGGCATGTACCTTTCCCCAAAATCGTCTTATATTGGAGAGTTGAAATCCCCCCTGGGTATCCCTGGCAGTGTTCAGGAATTTGTTCTATTTAGCATTTTCTCCTCAAAAAAAGGGAGGGGGAGAGAAAAGAAATTCTGCACCTATTGCAACAGGTGCCTGTGGACATCTGAGGATGATGGGGTCATCCTTTCTAGGTGATGCTATGAATGCTTATGGTTGCAGATTTGCAGCGTCCCCTCCTATCCACTGGATCCTTCCCTATTGGAGAGTGTTTGTTTGCATTTCCTTTGACCTGCATTGGCCAGAGTCCTGACTTACTGGGATTGCCTTGCATGCAAGTTCCATTGTTGCTCACCTCCTGTGGAGCTAGAGTTTCACTGTCCACGTGATTTCTTCTTCTGTCCTCCCCATTCACGAGTTGAGCTTGACCCTTCTTTCTACTCCAGTGACTTGAAAGCATTCAGTTTCCCTACTTACAACCTAACAACCTTACAAGTCTAACAACCTAACTCTTCAGGGACTTGGGGCTGGCATTATAGCAAATGTTCAGTATAAGTGTGCAGGGGTCTGAAATGAGTGACCCTTTAGTACACAGTGCCAGACACGGATCTGAACAAAATAATAAACATTTACATCTGCCAGCTTCCATTTAGTTCAGGCTTAGATTTCCCAAAAGGGCTTCCTTTGCAGGTTAACAGCATGCCCTGCAAATTGTTAAGACTTTCTGATTTATGGTTTAATTACTTTTCTTCTCCTTCCTGGTAAGGAAAGGTTTTCGCTCCCATGCTTTATGAATTTCTCCACCCAGGCAGTCACTGTGTTCTTAAAGGCTGGTAGCAACACTGCGTTATCCCAAGTGGGATAATTCTCTAGCAACTCTTTCCTGCAGGGGAAAGAGAAGAACAAGTCAGCATGTCATGTAAGACATCTGATTGCAGTCTGTAACTGCAGTCTTAAGTAACACTTATAAAACTTAAAGCTGAAGTGTGGTGTTGACATGAAAACAAAAGAATAAGCACTGGCTGGGAACAGCAAGCAGTGCTAAACTGTGGAGGGGCCTCCCAGTCTGGGCAATGGAGGTGCTGCTTTTTAAGATGCTTTGACACTTACACAGACAGTGTTGTCTAGTATGGGAACTTACAGCAGGATCTGGCTTGTGACATCTTTTCAGTTCAGGCTTTCTGGTTTCTCCCACCATCAGCCACATCAATGCTAACTAAGAGTCGCGTAGTTGGTTATTAAGGTTTAACACTGTTGTTTGGAAGGTAAGGCTAACTTTGTGAATATGTGTCCAGGCTCCTATATATAGGAGTAGTGCCCATTCTCCAGGAAAAATTCATTATTAGAGAAAATCCACATATTCTCTCAGACTTTGCTATCATTTCCAGTGGGTGCAGTGGGCTGGCTTCTGCTCTTGTCCTTCGAAACATTTGGTAATGCAGTTTAAAGCCTGTGTTTCTTTTTTTCCCCACTGACCCCAGCAGTCCCTGGGGTAAGTGGGAATCTCTCTTCTTCCTCTCAAGACAGATGCTTTTCTCTGTCCTGTGTCATAGAGGTATCTAATGTAGCCCAGCCACCCACCCAGAGAACTAAGTGAAACATTTCCCTCTCCCCTTGCTCTACATTCTGATTGTGTGGTTGACATCCAGCAGGGCCCTTCCTCCTCTCTGGTACGTGTGCCAAGGTTGGCAATACACAACTGCCTTTCTGGCTGGATTTTGAACCACAAAATCCCAGTGGTTCTTCAGATTCCCAGCTGTTGGCAAATGTTTTACCAGATGCTCAGCTGTGCCTTGAGTCTTCCACAGAGGAGAAATTGAGAACTTCCTCCACACAAGATACTTTGCCTTTCTAGGTTATACCCTGTTATATCACATAGCAACAGTCTGTCCCAGTGTATCTTTACATATTCTCCCTTCTTTTAGTTGAGATCTGTTGTCATGCTGCAGGCAAAACACTGGGAATATTGTGGAGACTGAGACGATGTTTTCAAAGCCTGGAGACTGCAAAACCTATTTTGAGCCATAACAGATGCTACTGGACATACGGAACAGCTGAGGGGACTTGCACTAGGACTGTAAATGTTCTGCAGATCTTTATGTCCCTGACTCAGTGGGTGGGTTTCCTGTAAGAACTGGAAGCTGGGAAGGGGAGAAGTGGATATAAATGCAAATCACTACCGTACATGACTCTTGTGGAAAATCTGCCACATGGAAAGGAGAGTAACATATTTTTGGTGTGATAAGGCTCATAATGACCAAAAATAGCCTAAACCTCAGCCCTGATGTAGGAAGAGAGTCACACTGACCTGTGGCTAACTTGAGAATTGAGGTCTTACAGCTCTTCATATAAATTTGAGAATCCTAGGCCAGCATGTAAACTCTTCAATGGTTTATCGGTATATGTGACCATCTGGAGTACTCTTGTCATGAAGCAGTTTTGGACTTTGTAAGAACAGTCTGGTAAGTGGTTCTCCAAAATTAATCCCCACAGTCCGTTATTCCTCACAAGTTTTCTTTGTCCCATGCTTTCCTCTTCCTTCCCTACTGCTGCCTAGCAGTCAGTTGCACTATTTCATACTCCACTACCCAGTGAACCTTTTGTTCCCCTACAAACTTTCCCAAATTCTAAAGCAGCCCTTTTTCTGCCAGCACACAGTCACTTTGTACTAATGACAACTGCATGAGCAATGGTAATTGCTATTACCTGCAGGGGCTTTTCTTTTTCCTCTCATCTGTCCTGATCCTAGCTTACAACCAGGTGCTATGTTCTGTTCTCTCTCCTTCTAGCACTTTTCCAGCAGTCTTGCTGAGTGATGCACATATACACACAGATTTTGCTCACAGATCCCACAAAGCACAAGGGACTAGAGACAGATTAGCTTGCCTGTATGCCTTGGGGCCTTTCTCTTCCTGCTGCAGTGTGCCTGGCTCAGCTGGCAGTCAAGCTGAGCTCTGTTGGTTACAAGTGAACTGACTTCTTCCCACCCCAAGTCCAGTGTAAGGAATTTTCTTTGCCCAGTTCACTGTTGGCATAGTGGCAAAATGTCAGAGCGTTACTTGTTTCCCTTCTGCACTTTCTGTAGAGAAGAGAGGAGATGGTTTCTTCTCCAGTGCCTCATGCCACTAAGTAAATGATTGCACAGGTTTAACCCCAGATATGTGTTCCCAGCCTGCCAGAGTGGTGACACTGTCTGGGCAAACAGAGGGTGATCCCTGCTCCTACTGCCACTGCACAATGCAACAATTCCCTAAGAGTGATAGAATGGTTTGGATTCTTTAAAGTTCATCCAGTTCTACCCCCCTGCCATGGACAGGGACACCTTCCACTTGACCAGGTTGCTTCGAGCCGTGTCCAACCTGGCCTTGAACACTGCCAGAGTTGGAGCATCCACAGCTTCTCTGGGCAACCTGTGCCAGTGCCTCACCACCCTCACAGGGAAGAATTTTTTCCTAATGTCTAATCTAAATCTACCATCTTTCATCCCTCTGGATGTCATCCCTTCCCTCCAGCATGTTGACCACACCACAGAGCTTGGTGTCATCAGCAAACGTGCAGAAGGGTGCACTCAATCCCACTGCCCGTGCCGCCAACAAAGATGTTGAACAGGATCGATCCCAACACTGACCCCTGAGGAACACTACTCATCACTGGTTTCCACTTGTGCATCAACAAGTACAATGTCAGCGATACACCATGTATGCCATGTAGGCAGCTGACTTGTCAGGCTGTAATGTATGTACGGAGTTCTGCAGCGTGTGTATCTCTGCAGGTTTGTATTGCAGACCTGTTCGCTGCTGAACCAAGAAACTCCATTTACCCCGTTTGGTTTTACCCTGCTCTTTCTTGTTCAGCCCCATCACCTGTCTACCCAGTGGCTGTCTGGTTTTTTCCATTCCCCCAGTCTGTGCAATGTCCCTGCCATTTAACTGGGAACAGGGCCATACAGCATTATTACACAATCGCATTGCCCCATATAAGCTCTGGCCTGCTCTTCTCTCTGTTTTTGTGCATATGTTTTGTATGTATCATCAAAGCTGGAAGAACAGCCATTAGATTATTTACATTTATTTATTCTCTGTTTTATCGCTTGATTTTAATGGACCTTAACAACGGCATGCTAGTTGCGTCTTAGAGCTATATCTGGTGATGGTGTGCAAGTCAGGCCTGTATTTAGGCCATGCCATCAACTCATCATAGCATTTCATTTGGTAACTCATCACAGACTAACTCACTCCTTAAGAGGATTTTAATGTACCATGGTGAGCGCCATCGCCTAGGGGTTTCCAATGAATTTTGTGCTACGTGTTGCAGAAAAGAAGGCTCTGTGAATGGGAGTGGTGTACCTTGACCTCTTTCCTTATTTAACCAACTAACCTTTCACACCAGGGTCCTGGGGTGAGCAAGATTTAAGTGCTGGCCACAGATGGAGGCTGATGCTGACAGAAGAGTATGTGTTCTACGTACAGGTCATCCCTGACCTGTGAGCAGCATTGGCATGGGAGAGGTTGGAGAAGAAGGTGCTGAGAACAAGAAGTGGACCTAAAGGGGAGCAAAAGGCTGAGGGGCTGTGAGAGACAGGGTGAACCCTTGGTAGAAGAAGGAAGAAAACTGAGGGAGGGCAGATTTCTTGGAGCGGGAGATAAGGTGCTATAGGCTGCCACCCCAACTACAGCATTCATATCAGAGAGCCACAGTCCTCACCCTAGTTCTTTGCTGGAGCTGCATCCAGCACAGAGAAGGTCCTGCAACTCTTGCACACCAGAGTGCATGGAGAGCCCTCAGATTTGCCATGGTTTGCCTCCAAGCCAGTTGTAGGAGGGCAACTATCCCAGAGTTGTTGCACTGTGTGATGCTTCAGCTCAGGTCAGTGTTAGTCTGAGCATCTTTGACACACACCACTGCTCAGTAGAAACTGGTCCAAGATCTGGACACTAATCTGGGACAAAGTCTGCTCCATATAAGTAGGCAAAAATAATTTCTCATCCTCTCCATGTTTTCAGTCACTCCAGTGCTGGCCTGCTCCTGATATAAACTGAAGGAGATCCAGAGTTATTTGATTTTACACCCTGCAGCAGCTAAATTGTTCCTGTGCTTAAATTAGCTGAAGGTCAGTGATCTTGAAACCTTTTCTGTATTACCCTCTCTTCCCCTCCTCCCCTTTGCACTCCTCCACAGCAGGAGCAAAGTACACACACAGACTGTCTTTGTGTAGGAAGTCCTGGGTGATTTGGGGGAAGGGGGATGTTGCCTTCAGGTCCTGTAATGATAAAGGGGAAAGATTTGTAAGTAAAAGAAGGGGGAAAGACAAGAAGAAAAGAATATGAGAGTAAAATATAATGTTTCTTTACCCACCCTCTTCCATCAATAAGACCCCAACTCAAAAGACACAAAGATCTAGGTGCAAGATAAAGTGTCTGCAAGGCACCATGGTGTCTCTTGCAGTGCTACATTGCCCTGGCAAGGAAAAGCCAGAAACTTGCTTAGGAGAAAAAAGGTTTTGGGCCACATTCATGTGAAACATCAGCCTTTCCCATCCATTCCTAATATGCTTGAGCTGCTGGCAAGCACGGCTGCACTTAGGTGGGAGTGGGGAAAACAGCTGCTGGAGAGAGAGCTCATTCAGATTGTGTTGTGACAAGGAGAGAGCAGAGTCCCATGGGTCATGAGTTGCTGAGCTCTAGGCAGGAGTAAATGGCAGAGCGAGGGCTCGGTTTGGTAAGGCAGTATTAGCACATCAGCCTCAGTGGGTGATATGTGCCTGGGGTAGAGGTAAGCCACACTGAGCTCAGTTAAAATATGAGCTCTCTGTTGCCCAGACACAAACAGGGATGTCAGGAGCACAGGGGAATGATGCAAGGGGTCTCTGTCTGGCAAGGTTTGTGCTAAGGGGAGGAGTTTGCTGAGTCAGCGACTCTTCTGAGCTGGAAGACAAATTATCCCTGCCCCCTGCCAGCGCTTCATGCAGATCCAGGATATAGTTCCCAGAAATGTCCATACATATGTTAGCAAGAAGGCAACTGTCTACACATTTTGCAGCAAGAACAGCATGGCAATTGATGCAGTACTGAGCTGGGAGCCTGAGCTAATACATCTCCTGAAGAGAAAGCTGTGCAGTACAGTGCCGATGGGCTTAATCTGCTGACTGCCAGGGAGCAGGTTGCTCTGCCTGACTCCAAGGAAGCTTGCAGGCAAGACCCAGGACTGGAAGTAGGCAGACTGCTAGGTGCAGGGCTGGGGTCATGTAGTACAGTGCAGCCCCCTTCATTACAATGTCCTAATTGCAGGAATGGAAGGATAGGAAAACTACAGTTCCCAGAACCCTTTTGTGCATGTCCATGCAAACTACAGTTCCCAGAACCTTTTAATGAGCCAGAGAGGATGCCTGTGGAAATAGATGCCGACGATTTTTGCATAACACCCTGCAGTGCTGAAGTGCTGGCAGCCCTTGATTAGTGGTAATAGGAACGGGAGAAAAGCTAGGGAGAGTCAGCACTGTGGAGCTGTGGTTTTGCCCACCCATTATAGTCGCAGTGATATCCTCCAGCACAGAGCATCCTTTCTGCCCTCGGGACTCCCCTGGCAGTCACAGGGAGGACTCTGGCCCCCGGGAAACACGGCTACTGCGGAGGGAGAGGTGGATAAACTACAGATCCCGGCATTCCCCGGCAGAGAGCACCTGCGGCAGTCCCTGCATGCGGGGTGTGGGGGGGGTGAGGATGAGGATGGAGGGCGGGGAGGACACGCAGGATGCCGTGGGGCTAAGCTGCACCTGGGGCATCCCACCACCCTCTGGCACTCATGCCAAGTGGGTGAGGCTCAATGTGGGGGGCACAGTCTTCCTCACCACCAGGCAGACCCTGTGTCGGGAGCAGAAATCTTTCCTGTGTCGCTTGTGCCAGGGCGAGGAGCTGCAGTCGGACCGGGTAAGGCAGTTGGGTTGCCTCCCGCACTGTACCCCACTGAGCTTGGGGAGGGCTGGAGGGGTGCAGGGATGGAGCCAGACTCTGAGAGCTGCAGGAGCAGCTGAGTGAAAAATGCCCACTCTTTCTACCCCCTCTCCCGGGAAGGATTTCCCCTCCCCAGATCCCACTATGTTGTAGCCTTTTAACTGTCTTTCTGGAGCTGGGGAAAAGAGAAGACATCTTCCTTCCACCCCTGCTCTCCTGCCTCTCCATCACCCCATATTCCCTGTATCTAGCTCCCAGCTGTATCTGCCTGACTCGGCCTTGTCCCCTGTAAGGGTTCTCTCTGCTCCCTCACACCAAGCCTCTACACACAGTTGCAGAAGGAGACTGAGGGCTGTTGTTTTGGCTTTCTCAGCTCGGTTGGTCCATGCTGAGGTGGGTACGCTAAACATACAAATGCAGGAGTTATAATCCAAGCTGGACTGACTTGGGTAGGGACTATCAGGGGCCTGTGGTTTCTGAAGGATCTTAGAAATAGCGGACTTTTTTTGCTTAGGTTTGTATTTTTTCTTATAGTTTGGCGTATTTGAGGGTTGGTTACAAGTTTCCCATGTTTTCTTTCTCCTTGTGGTCCACCTCTGTTGCTAGGATGAGACTGGTGCATACCTTATAGACCGGGACCCCACTTACTTTGGACCAATCCTGAATTTCCTCCGTCATGGGAAGCTGGTTCTGGATAAAGATATGGCTGAAGAGGGTGAGTCTTGGAGCTCAGAAGCTTCCCACATAACATTGCTGCTGCAGGCAGGACGCAATAGCACTTGTTGTTGACCTTGTTGTCTCTCATTATCTTTCTGGAGGTTGATGTGAGGGGATTTAAGAGGGCTATCCCTGCAGCTCTTGGAATGCATACCAATTTTTCCTTTTCTAAAGGGGTCTGGAGTAGGTGAGGTAGGCATCCTACAGGTGTTGTGGCTTCATGACTGTTCATTCAACAGAGATGCCACCAAGACAGAAGTAGGCAAGATCTCTCAGCCTCAATAAGCCATTTTTTACTTGTTTCTAATCCACTTTTAACAAGGCTCTGTGACTGAGTTTTCTATTAATGCTTGAGCATTTCTAATAAGGAATGAACCCCCAGAAGACCAAACAAAGCCAAGTCTCCCTCCTCTACTGACTGTAATAAACACCGTTAAATCAATGATATGCAATGTATGCTACTAGTGCTGTGATGTGTCATGGGCTGCAGCAATTCCAGTGGAGCAGGCCAGACAAAAAGTATCTCTTTGTTTTAGGTTTACAAGAGGTCTAACGGGTAACTCAGTAACATGGTTACCAGCCAGCAGTCCCTGATGCCTCGTTATGTTGTTGGATGCTATAGCCTAACAAGGAGCTGAGTGCAAAGACAGGCTGTGCTGTTCGGCCCTTGCCAAGCACAGTTTCAGCATGTTGATTAGTCTTCTTGCCTCTCTCTCTTAGTATTTTTACCTAATGCAAGGAAGTTTCCTTCAGAATCATTTTATGAGTTGTAAGTCCAAAAATATATCTAGGAAATGTACAGAATTGTAATAAGCACAGTTCTGAGGTTGTTGTTTAGTGACAACACCAGACCAAGTTGTAGTTCTTTGCCTTTAGGAGAGGGTCTGAACAAGGTAATAATTAGTGGTCATGTAGAGAGCCTGGAATCTACATTTTTTGGCCAGTTACCTGGGAAAAGTATTAGCAGCTCAGTGCACAAACCTTCACTGGCAGTACCTGTTTCTGTAGTAGCAGTCATCATAAGGAAATTAGGGTGAGCATTAGAGATGCAATGCAGAGAGATGGGGTTCTGTTCTTTGCAATAAGAGTTTCAAGCAACAGAAACCTGTTGAGAAGTGAGGCTGCAGAATCATTTCTCCCTATGGATCTTGGCAAGCTCAAAACTGATCTTTTGCAAGCCAAAAGCCAAAGATGGGCTGTTGAGTTTTGTGGTCCTGTCTTTCTCAGGTGTGCTAGAAGAAGCTGAGTTCTATAACATTGGTCCTTTAATCCGAATAATCAAGGATCGACTGGAGGAGAAGGACTACACAGTAACTCAGGTATAGAGAGAAATGTCAAGGAAAGATAGTGTTGGGTGGGCAAAGATGGGCATGTGGAAAAGGAGAGTTGAGTCTAGAGGGAGAGCAGGCCTGGGAGAAGCAGCAAGGAGTGGTAAGAAGCACCTAATTTGAGTATGTGTGCAAATGTCTACATAACAAAATATTTTAGGGAACAAGCTATCACCATTTTAATTGCAATAAACAAGTTACAGGCTTGTTTTGCATCCCCAGAAGTAGTGCTGGATGTGGCTCTTGAAAGCAAATCAGCTCCTTTAGCATTTGGAAGAAGGCAGTTGGTTGCTGTAGGATATGGAAGAATGTTAGTGAGAAGAGTGAAGATGTAATGGGGAGGAAGGCTGTCGTGTTGGGAGTCTTGGGAGTGTAATCACAGTGAAAAGAATGGGGATACCTGTAGAGAAACCTGGACGAAACAGGTGAAGACTTATCTGTGCAAAAGTTAAATGCAGACACTGAGGCACGAGGAATCGAACCTATGGCACAATCACACCTTGTCTTGCTCAATAACGTTTTAAAATCCGTCTTCTGGGAGTTTTGGTGGATACCTCACTTTTCATTATGTCTGCTGCACGTTGCAAGCCTCCAGCAACACAGTCATTTCGTGTTCTCAAACCCCCATCAGCAGTTGTGGCATTTGCATAAATGGTTTTGTAACAACAAATGCAAACTCCCCATCGGAAGATCCCAGTATCTTCTGGGGACAATGCAGGAAGCACTCAGCTCAGTCCCTCCTCTCTAGAAATATTGTTATTCTTGCTCCCCGTGATACCATAGTAGAAAGTTGGGTTGTGGTTTCACTCCTCTTTAACCTGGGACATGGGGAAGAGCAAAGGTCTGTTGAGCAGGGGTACCACCACATCATTCTGCAGGAGGGCAACAGCCTTTAGCATCTCACTGTTGTCAACATGCCCTGCAATTTTGCTGTCAGGTACCTCCTAAGCATGTCTACCGTGTGCTACAGTGCCAGGAAGAGGAGCTCACTCAGATGGTTTCCACTATGTCGGATGGATGGCGCTTTGAGCAGGTATGGAGAAGGTAGAGGAGGGTGGGAAGCAGTTGCCTTTTGGGGAAAAGATCATGGATACCATACAGTACACAGGCAAAGCACCTTTCTTCTCTGAGATTGTTGGGTCAGTCATTGATGGTACTATCAACAGTGGCTTATTTTGACCCTTCTTTAGAGGTTTGGAGGATACTGTATGCTGTTAAGCTGTTTTGCATCCTGACTGACTCCTCCCCTGGTCTTTCTACTGGGGATGTGGACTGGACTCCATGTTACTTGGTGGGCTTTCTGCCTTGCTCCCCAGGTGGATTGGATGTTTGCAGTAAGATGTGCTTGTAATTCTTGCTCTTGTCTTTTCTAGCTTGTGAACATTGGTTCATCCTATAACTATGGGAATGAGGATCAGACAGAGTTCCTGTGCGTGGTCTCCAAAGAGCTATACAACTCCCCCAGCGGCCTGAGCTCTGAGCCCAGCCACAAAGCCAAGGCGAGACCAACATTTCTATGGCCCTGCTCCCTTTGCCTATGAAACCCTTCGCTTGTTTGCTCCCTCTTTCTTTCTTCTCTCGACTGTGACTGCGGGGCACCTCAGTGGAGGAATAGAGGGGCTTGTCCTGGTGTTCAGCACTGTGGCATTATACCCATTGCCCAAAAGGAGTGTGAGTTGAGAGTGGTGGTGTCTGGCTGTGTGTGGCAAATGGCTTTAGCAAGTGACCGTAGCACTGTCATGCTACTCTAACATCCCCCTCATGCCTCCTCATGACTGTGCTATGTGTGTTACTCTGCCTGTGGAGTGTGATTTCCCTAAAGGTTTTGCAGCATTCTCTTTCCTTTTGCTGAGTCCCAGCCTACGAGGCAGGAAATCATCTGTTCCCCTTTTGAAGGAAGGACAGAAACATGTGGCGTGCATGACATGCTACAGACATCTAGGATACAGGAAGGACCACTAGTGACTAGTGGTGTTTTTTTTGGCAGTGGGATCACAGCTCTTGTAAGTGGGTTAGATAGCCCTGATGTGATGCTCTGGAGGAAGACAAGTCTCTATGCTCCCTGACCCAGAACTGTCTTGGCCATGGGGAAAGGTCCCTTTTTATTTCAGTGTCATGACCATTGATTTATTCCCTTGTGTGTCAGAAACAACTGCCATGGCTCATCTTGCAAGTATCCACTCTTTTTTCCCTTTGTCCTGCATGCTGGGCCACAGAGCACAGAGGAGGACCTGGAGGAGGAAGAGCAGGAGATGGAGGAGGAGGCAGAGGCAGAAGCAGAAGCAGAGGAGAAAGGTGCAGCAAATCCTTGAGGAAAATGATAAAAATAACCCCCAAGCATAGACCCGTCCACCTTTCTGGTGAGAGCTCACAGCCAGTGGCAGGGAAGGACTAGGGCAGGTGTGGGGCATGGGGAAGTCCTTTCAAGGGAGCAGGAGTTCTCGGGAGACAAAGCTGACCGAGGAGAGCTGTTACTGTGGCTGCTGCTTTGTATTTGAAACTGCTGGGTTTATTTATGGTTATACTTTTATTTGCAGACTGTACCCCTATCCAGGATTGCTCTGAGCTCCTTCTTCCTTCAGACCATCCTTCCTGCTCCCCTCCGTGTCCATCCCAGCACTGTCACCTCCCTCCCACCCTGCCCCACCCTCCAGCATCCTTCCCTCAGCATCCTTTGCCTGCAGGGCTCAAAGTGTCCCCTGCTCTGGACCCTATTTCTCTTTGCTCCTCACTTTTCCTCCTCTGCAGGTATGTTACCTGTCTGCACTCTCAGCTCCTGCCAGCCTGAGCTCTGCATGAGTGACTCACTTCCCTCCTGTGGGTATGGCCCTGGTTTGTAGAGCTTGGGGAGGGGAAGGAGGGAGGGGAGGTTGACTCATCTCTAAGGAGGCTTTTCCAGTTCTCATCCTGTGTGTGTCTTTACCTGCCAAGCAGGCCCTACGGCTCTGGACCAGAGGCTCTGACAGCAGAAAGGAGAGCAGAGCTGCTGGGAATGAATGTAAACTGGGGCGGGGGGGGGGGGGAAGTCTGCCACGTGTCTGCCTGACACGCATGCCAGATCGCTTCTCCAGGCTGCTGCCTGCAGCTCCTTTGCCTGCCAGCCCAAAAGCGGTTTGCAGGAGGCAGCCTGTTATTTTTCCCTCCCTGCTCTCACTTCCCTGGGCTTTTAAAAACCCCACGGCCTTTTGCAGGGTAAGAGTGCAGTGGGAGAGGGTGGTGAAGGCAGAGCAGAAGCGGATGGTCCCCTTTTCAGATGCTCTTACAGCTGTGTGCAAAACGATCCTCTGCTCTGCCCCCTGCTCAAGGAGGCTGTCTAACTGGCATTCATGGGACTGGGTACAGAAAGCTTTAAATTGAGGATTCCTCTCTCATACTGGAAAACCACAAGACTCTTGTTAAACCGGAGGTGCTCAGTGCCACTCTCCGTCCTGGTGGAGGGCACTTGTTAGCTGGTTGACATTTCTCTCTCCTGTTCAATAACCTCCTTGTCCATGGCTGTGGGACCCGAGTGTTACTCTCTTAAAAGTCAGTGTATGTTAATCACATGTACTCGTCCTTCCTTTTCTCTGTTCTCCCACCCTCACTCCTCATCTCTTTTATTTTGATGCTGTTATTATTTCCACCGTCATTTCCCTTTTCCTGTTTCTCACTCCTCTCTCTATGCTCAATCGCTTTTTTTTTTCCTGCCACTGATTTTGTTTCTCCCTTTCTCTCTCCATTCTCTAGCTGTTACAAGCCAGAGGTCTGAGGATGTGATGCCGACACTGCTCTCCAGCCTTTTCATTTCTTGTTTATATCTTTATTTTTGTACTGCAGCATACGGCGACCCTTTGCCCCATGGTGCCACCCCCACACCCCCCCTCCCCAGTCTCCTTCACTCTATTTTACAAACTGACCTCGGAGACCTCAGCCTCCATCCCTGGAGGAAGGCAGATGCTGCATGAAGCCCCATGGCTGCTGTAGCGGCTTGGAGCCCAGGCCCTCCCCCGTCACCGCCCCGGTGCTTAGCAGGCTGGCTTTCCTTAATGTCACAGTGGCCCCTGCTGGGGACATCGATGATAAGCCACTGCAGCTTGCGATGCCTTCCTCAACACCCTGAGTGCGACCGAGGCCCCGAGGTGGTGGCAGCACCAGAAGAACTACCCCTTGTCCTTTTGCTGTTGCAGGTCAGGGCTTGTGGCCAGAGGGCAAGTGCAGGGACACTGCTCTTTTCTGTGCCACCTGCACTGCTCGTGGGGTGTCCCTGTGCTGGGCATCACATCCTTGGTGCCTCCCTGCCTGTCTCCCAGAGCAGCCCTGTGTTGGCAGGGTGAGGAGATGGATGTGTACCCAGAACACGCTGGCAGCTGATGTGGTGATCCCTGTCTTGGGGAGCGGGTTGTTGACTTCACTGCTGTGCCTGAGGACACCAGGTTGTAACTCCCAAATAAAATTCACACTCTGTTCCTTGCCGCCTCTCATTTCAAATGGCAGAAACGTAGTGCTGCAGAAAGGGGTGGTGGGAGCTGAAGGAGTTTGGATTCATCACCTGGAGCCACCAGAAGCCGCTTTTGCTGCGCCTGCCTTCTAGGGGCTGGAGGTACTTCCCACTGCATTGCTGCTGCTGCATCTCCACTGCAGTCAACTGGGTAGTATTGGTATCTGCAGCCCTAAATCATAACAGTAAGTGAGGACCCCCCATCTATCTAGCTAGATCTCACTGTGCCTGGGGACAGCTGAGAAGGGAGCATAAGGGTGTGGAAATTTTTGCCCGTTCTCAGTGCCAGGATTGGAGTTTGGTCGAAAAGATACAAACCCCAAGATGATTTTTAATAGAGTAATGCAAACTAGAGCCAAAAACCCCCTAGAATTATTTTTATTTATAATTTCAGAGAGTGGCCCATTGTAAATATACACACACATACATATATCTTTGGTAAAAAACCCAAACCCATAGCAGTTACTGTTTCAGCACTGAAGCCTTCTCCTTCACTTCCTGGATTCTCTTGAGTTAGGAGATGGAAGCAGTTGAGGCGCCCTCATGTTAAATGTATTTAGAAGGACAGAGGGAAATGGATGGGAGGCTGCTCTGATGGGCATTTCCCTGGGGAAAGCGCAGCAGCAGAGGCTGGGTGCTGCTCTATCAGGGAGGCAGGACACGTGCCTGGGGGTGTGATGCTGGACTCATGCCTGGGAGTCAGCGAGATGTGAAGAGCTGCCCGGTTGAGCTGAGCAGCACTCGCGCGCGGGCTAAGAAAAGAAGCAATTAGGGAGATGGAAGAGGAGGAGTGATGGGAGGGGAAGGGGGAAGAAGGATGAGCAGCAGGAAGGAAGAGGGAGGCAGATTGATTTCACAGTTACTGGAATCTCTAACTACATCAGTCACATTTTTCTTTCAGCAAATGTTCCAGCATAAGATTGCAGCTGGATCACATGGTTCATGGAAAGTTCAACTCCCCTTATTCCATCAGCTTGGGACCACTGTTGTGTGTTGTGTCACACACCACCCCCCCCCAACTCTTTTGGATGGATGGCCTAAAAACACCTTGGGATGCTCCCTGGGAAGCACTGAGAGAGAAGAAGGTTTGCCTGATTTTCTCCACAACTCCCACGGCACCATCCTGGGTCTGACAGCATCCTACATAGAAACTGTCCTTCTCTGAGAGGCAAGTGAGCAAGATCAGGAATGAGCGCCATGTGGGTGTAGGTCTCATGGGGAGAAGGCAGAGATAGACTTTTCTCAGCTCATGGTTTGATTCATCCAGGCCAGCACTTGGGTGATCCTGGTGTAGACTCCGTACTGATCTGGACGTGCGCATCCCATTCCCCAGCTGACCAAACCAGCCAGAAACCACCTGCCACTGGGTTCCTTGCAGGCCAGCGGACCTCCAGAATCACCCTAGAGAAATGGAAAAGAAAATGGATTAATGGTGATCCACTGTTTCTTGCTGCTCTGTGTGGCATTTCTAAACAAGTGCTACAGAGGCTGAGGGGGTAAAAGACTGACATAAACACAGGACCTGGAAGGGTGAGGTAAAGAGTGGAGAATGGGCTGAAATAAGAAAAGGAGAAGTTTAAGTGTAATTGGATCCTGTCTAAGGCAAAGATGGTGGGAAGAAGTGTCCCAGGAACTATTGCTGGACACTTAGATCAGAGGAAATGTTGGGATAGTCAGGCATTTTGCAGTCTTTTCACCCTTATTTCAGGGTATGGTGTGCATCTGGGAGACTTGGAACACACCCCACCTCCGGTAGTCAACCCTGATCCCACCATTCCTCTGTCACCTGGCAGGCATCTTTGTTGCCCCTGTGGTACCCAGCACACAGCATCCTGGGTGAAATCATGTAGTGATAGGCCTTGCTGCAGATGTCCTGCTGGATGAGCTGCACGTCCACCTTCTGCAGAACATTACTGATGTGCCCTGAGTGGTACAGCACCAAAAATAGTGCAGGTGAGCAGTGGTGGGGCTTCCCACCATTTACTGTGATCCCCAGCCCATGCCCATCCCACTGTACGCTGAAAGCTGCCATTTCTATTCTGCTTTTCACTGTCATCACAGTCTAACTTTCAGCAGGGCACTGCACTGCTCCCATTGAATTTAATAGTACAGGTGTGGCCAAGGGGATCCAGGTTCGAGTGTCTTTGACATGGGGAAAAGGTTGCTGTAAGCAAATGTCTGTATAAACATGGGGTTGGGCTTAGAGACTAGGACTGCTCCCTGCTGTGATCATGGCTGAATAGGCACTACACAGACCCCTAATTCCTGAAGGACTGTTCCAGTCTTTGAATTAAAGAATGCATGCTGTCCCCATATAGATTACCACACTCTCGTGCTGTCTTCTCTGAATGAGGTTCCAAGGTGCTCAGTAGGTAACTTTAAGCAGCCTATGACCCAAAATCAAGGGGGGTGAAGGAGGCATAATGCTTTGGGGTAAACAGAAGTCTATTCTACCTACCCCACATCTGAACCTATGTTTCTGCCTTGGCTCTGCTACAGCAGGCCACCAGCAAAGACCTTGCACGTACCGCCTTCCTTGAGGGCTCCCCAGCCAGTGATCCAGCAGTGAAGGCCAGGCTCAAAGAAGTGAGAAGGAGCAGGCAAGCAGATGGGCTGGATTAAGGGTGAGATGATGACAGGATGGTCCAGCTGGAGCAGGGCCACATCGTAATCATGGCTGTCCTCCTCGTAGTAAGGGTGGAGGAAGAGGCGGATCACCTTGAAGGACACCTCAGTGTGGCTGGTGGCGTTTTGCAAGTATTTCCCCAGGTAAACTGTCCAGATGGAGGCAGAGGCCAGCCTGTGGGATGCAGCAGAGAAGATAACTCGTCACAGGGACAGAGAAGGGTGGGCAGAGCCTGGTGACTTCTGTTGCAGTCTTGTGAGGAGTATCTGATATGGATGAACTTGTTCCTCAGAGGGGCCTCTTTTTTATTTGGCTACTGATATGAAGAAACTAGGTGGGACATTTTTTGATGCCTTGGCATGCCTGTACAGTGGGACCAACTTTGGGCAGATGCTCATTCACATGGGAAACTTGACATTTGCTTATTTTCCTTCACAAAGCAGGCTAAAATGTGTATATAGGTTAGGCAAGCAAGTGGGGCTGGTTGTGTGCAAGTGATTGTGATAGGGAAGAGAGCAAGGGCTGAGTGGGTGAAGTAAAGCTGCAAGGAGAAGGAGAGATGGAGAAGGAGAGCAAGCTCTCAGAGGTTTCTAAGAGGGAGTGAAGTGAGAAAAGCAGCTCAGGAGTGAGGGTATTGAAAGGCATGACAGTCCTTTACAGGAAGAGGGGCTAAAGCCAGGAACAGTCTAACAAGGTGATACTTGGAGAGCAGTACAGCCATCTAACCGGGCTGTGCTAGCTCCCACCCATCCTGCATTGGGACACTCCAAAATGGCCAATTCAGCCTGCATGGGCCACTTGAAAGCCCTGCTCCCAGTGTTGGTGGGCTTCCTGGAAGGGTTGTAGGACACAAGTAGGAGCATGGCAGGAGGGGGGTGAGGTGAGAAGTGCAACTGCAGCACAGCCCCAGGCCTACCAAGGCTGGTGTCACCATACTGAAGGTGACAGCATGGGACCCAAACAGCATCCTCCACAGGTAATGCTATCCTGGACCCATCCTAGCACACACTGAAGCCTCTATGGTTGTGACAGCATTGGGACAAGCCAGAGCCAAAGCAAAGGTGAAACTGTGAAGTGTCTTCCACTACCATTGCCCTCCCAAAGCCGCTCTGTGAATCCAGCACTGCCCCTTTCCCTGATGCACACCCAAACACTAGTGTGTGTACCCATACCCCTTTCTCCAGCTGCAAGCCATGAAGATCCTCCCATCACGTATGGCATGGAAAGCAATGCAAGCCCTTCTCCCTCCTGGCACCCTCCCCTCTCCATTTACCTCTCATCCTGGAAGCAGTGTGCGGCTGAGACCACCCAGCGATCAGCAACAAGTGTTCCCCCACAGATGTGGCGCCCCCGAACCTGCAGGCTGGCCTGCCATGGCCATTCCCCTTCCACGGAATTCTCACCCCCCACGATCCTGCTGAGAGGGGCTTGGAGCCCACAGTCTGAGGAAGAGCAGATGCAGCAGGTACTTCAGGGGAGGAAGGGAACATGATATACTGTGCCTGCCCTTCCTTTCTGACTTAAATCCTGCTTATTTGACCTTTAATCCCTTGCTTGCCCAGCAAGCAGATGCTTTATGTACTGTGCAGGACAGGTCTAAGGAGCACTCTGCCTTGCATGTGCTCCATTGATGCCTGCACAGCCTTAGCCTAGGGATGTCTTTGGGGCAGCACCTTGTCTGTGCTACCTGCTGTGCTGCTGGGGAACCCTCACAGTCATTCCTCTTCACCTCCCACCAAGGCTCTGGATAAAACAAGCAGGGAAATGAAAACAGAAGCTCTCTTCCTGCCAGTGACCATGCAGTCACGGGTGATTTCCCTGGCTGGAGCCTTGTAGGATGGCATTACTTCACATAAGCCAGCATCATGGTCCAACAGGCAGCCTGTGGGTAGGACCTGGCGTGTGAGACACGTCTATCTGGCGTGCTGCCTCTGTCTGAAGGAGATGGGGAGCAGCCGTCCAAAGAGAAAAATGTCTGCTCACAGCTCAGCAAAGAGAGCTGGCTCCTTGCTGCTTCCACTGTAGGTTGGAGAACAGGCACTGTTGCCATGGGGCTGGGGTAGGGAAGAGGTAGTGGGAAAAGGGAGGGTGGGTGCTGATGGTGGTGAGGAAAAGGAGGCTCTGTGGCACCCCAAACCTGCCTGGCACATGTATGACTGAGCATTTCCTCACCACAGCTCTTCTCATCGGACAGGTCCTTGCAGTCTGCAGTGGTGTCACACACAGGGTTGGGTTTCTTCACACAGGTCCCATCCTCACAGCGGTAGGTGAAGGGACCACAGGGGACCCCTGCAAAGAGAGAGGGCTGCAGGTTGTAGGTGCAGCCTAAAGTCCTTTGTGGGGGGGTGAGGGGGAAGGCAACAGAGAGCTTTGGGGCGTTCCATAAGTGATGACAGGGGATGTCTTGAACAAGCTTGGTCAGCTACAGTCAGAGCAAACATAGTGATCAGGTCGGGCACGTTAACTCGCTGCTGGTGCCTTTACCTCACAAGAGGTAAGTGCATTACTGACAGTCCTGGGCTGAGCACAGCGGAAGGTATTTGTCCCCTTCCTACCTTCACTGCATTGCTCCTCATCACTCCCGTTGGCACAGTCCACCTGCAGGTTGCAGACCTTGCTGAACTCGATGCAAGAGCTGTCTTCACGGCACTGGAACTTTGCAGGGCACACTGCAAGGAAAAGGAGGGAAGCACCTGGGAATTAGCTACACAAGAGAAGGTTAGGGTCCTACACCCACCAGTAGGCTCTGCAACCTCTTCCCCCACCTCATACATAAGGTGTGATTAAGACCAGCTTAGGTATAATGCAGTTGTGTGGTCTTTGCCTGATCTATGTTGTAGGTATGTCTGCACCCTGTCTTACATTTTGCTGGTGCTGACTTCACTCTCCTTAAGTTCTTGGCTTGTCCTCAGACCTGCCTCATCACTATGGACTTGCCTGAGGTCATTGGACTCTTGGTTGACCCCAGGTGGCCACCACCAGACCTGGTCCACTCGCCTTGTTCAGTTTCTGTATGACTGCATCCTGTGTGGTGAGCTCACTGTTCCTCCTGCCTTGCTGTCACCCTCAGCTCATGGGTCACCTTCCCCTGCAGACCAGCTGCTCCCCTCAGTCTCTTGTAGGTGAGGCCTGAACAACAAGACTCCTCAATGCCCATGAGCTCCAACAGCATGGATGGAGATGGCCTTCAGGTGCCCATCCATCCTGGTTATAGATTTCTATATCAGCAATTGCCAAGTGTTAGTGTGCATCTCTATTCAACACGAAACGTGATGGGCCAGTACCTCCAGGGCATTTTCTTATTGCACTTACTATATTTTCTTCAGTAATTACATGAGGCTTCCAATGATGAAGGGTGCATGAAGGTCTGAGACAATGTGAAGACTGATTTTAAAGACAGGGACATTTCCATACAGAGATGGAGTGAGTAAGCAGATGCAACAGTGGCAGGAATGTAAGAAAGGAAGGAAACTGTGATGTTTCTATTTTCTTTTTCAAATATGAAAGGATGTTTGAAAACACTGAGAGACAAATACATTTTTCTTCAGTCTCGGTCTGAACTTGGAACTGAATGACACAAGAAATGCCTGGGGTCAAGATCCAAGAAAGGATTAGATATCCATAAGGGTGTATATGTATCCGTGTCTGCATGAGGGAAGCAAGAAAGCCCTGACAGCTAGATGATGGGACAGTGTGCGCTGTCAGCAAGACCACAGACAGTATAAAACCCAACCTCAGTGATCCTGTGAGAGCTCTCAGATTTCCAGTGCTCCTTCCTTTCACTTTAGACATTTCTATACTTTCTTCTGAATCTTTCACAATTGGCCACTGTCTCCAGTGGTTCAGGGATCTTCCTAGCTAAGAAAAACAGCCGCAGGGGACAGCTAATGAAAACTAAGTGGTGGCAGCAGTGTGATGCACCCCCCGCTTACACCAGGGATGAGAGAATAGATGAATTAGGTGCCATGCATGAGCCTGAATAGCTGTTCCTATGAGAATGGGGCTTTGTGAGAGTCCTGGAATGCCGGGGATGATGTCTGCATCACTACTAACTGCTGTTGGCATGAAGAACTGACGGCTGATTGAGGACTTAGATGCTCCCAACCTGGGGTGCAATATACGGGTGAGGATCTGCACAGATCTAGCGGCTTTGGGGGGGGGGGGGGGGGGGAGAGGGCAGGGCAGTGAGTGGGCTGGGGGGGAGATGCGGACAGGATGCGAGGGCTGGAGGGGGATGCTGAGATCTGTGACAGCAGAGGGGGCTGTCGGCCAGGGCTGAGGATGATTGCCGGGGCTGGGGAAGAGGGGGTGAGCAGCAGGACAAGGTGAGGGACAGGCTCCACTTCTTTCAGGCTGCTTGGAGCACTTAGTGCACGGACACTAGGGATTTCTCCCAGGAAGACTGTGATGTACACAAGAGCAAGAAGTGTTGCTGCTCCTTCCTGAGCAGGCTGAGGCCATACAATGGGCTAAGGCTTTTAGGGGTGCAGAGGCTTAAGCTCCTGGAGGGGATGTGCAAGGCCGAACTTAGATTAAATGAATCCTTCCCATCTCTGTCTGCCATTGCAGCAGCAAGGGGCTGTGTCCTGCTGAGAGCAAGGACCATCGGGGAGAAGAAATCACTCACCACAGTTTCTCTCGTCCAGCCCATTGGGGCAGTCCTTGATCCCGTCACAGGCTGGGACACACAGACCATTCACAGAACACAGGAATTCCCCGGGACAGGCTGTGAAACCACCAGAGAGTAGTTAGTCCTCAGTGACTGGAAACCTCCTTGCAGCAGAGCGCTGTGGCTTGAAAAGGGGGCTGCACATCCCCTGACCACAGGTGTGTCACATCATCTGCTCTGAACAAGGGCAAACAGAACCATGCTATACACCAGAAGAGGGAGGGCCCTGTCCCTGCTTCCCGGTGTACCAATGGGCAAGAGCCAGGACAACCATCCTCCTGACTCCTGAATGCTGTGGGAAAGCTGAAACATGTCCTTCGGGGTTGTTGTTAAAACTTGGTTTGTGTTAGACATGTTGCAGGTGTGCTTATTCAGGCACTGGTATGTGTTACAGACACCCTTTAGGAGGGAGATGGAGAAACCTTGGAAAGACAGACTGTGGGTGTGCATTTGCATATGTACGTATGTGTATTTGTGTGTGGTTTTATTTGTCTCTCACTTGCACAGATTCCAAGGTGAGTGGGAAACAGCTCTCTCTAAGAGCTTTTGTAACTGAAATAAAAGCCACTTCAAGCTGGTCTCTCACTGAATTCCCAAGGCCAGTCCATGGTGTGGGCACTGGAGTGAGGCTGTAGTCAGCTCTCTGACCTTGGGTTTTGGCACATGGATGCTCTGCAGCATGAGGCAGGGCCACATGTGCAGAAACAGCTTTGCACATAAAAGCCTCTTCTCTTTGGGAGATGAGTGCGTGCACATTTGTGAGCACGTGCATGAAGTGCTGACGGCATCCAGGTTTCATGGGATGTGCCTGGTGTTTATTCGAACACAAGCCAAGTACACAGGGGGAGCTGGTAGCCACCATCCCACTGAGGAGCAGGCAGGAGCCTGAACTTACGGTCAGATTGGTTGTAGAGGCTGTAAGCTGCCTGTACGCCGGGGCCGGTTAAGGAGATCTGTGAGGTGAAGGTGATGGTGATATCAGCAGAGGATGTGACTGGGATCCGCTCAGCGTAGGCTTGCAGGGTCCGCAGGCCACACAACCTGGGGAGCAAACACAAGCAGGGTGCTTTGGGCAGAGAGGAAGAAGACAACCAAGTGGGCTCAGTGGGGCTGGGGTGGGAAGGGGGCCTCACAGGCTGGGTATGGGTAAAATGCCTTCAATTATGGCATGAGATCCAGAGTCCAGAGCAGCCCTGTCTTTGGACATTTCCCACTTTCTGAGCTGAATTCAGACCACAGAAAGCAATTCATTCCTTGCATTTATCTTCCTGAAAAAGCCATGTTGGTGTAACTGTGGTGCTGACAGTTTAAGAGAGGAAGGCAGGGAGAGAAAAAGCGGAAATCCTAAAGCAGGTGAACATTGCTTCTGGGTAAGACACTTGAGAGGAAAAGAAGTTACCCCACAGGAGTGCAGAGGAAGTTAATGAGACAGGCTGGGGGAAGGTTTGGAGGGGAAAAGAGGCAATTCTGCAGTATGTAGGAGAAAAACAAAAGCCATGGGTCCATCTATCTCCAAGCCTGCTCTGGGGAGATGGGAGTGCAGCAGCTCTCGGTGGTGACAACCCCCATCTATGTATGGGTGCTAATGTTGGGAAGTCCTGCAGGGGAAAGCAGCTGCAGTCAAAGCAGGAGGATATGGAGCTAGGCAGAAGGTCTGTACGGAGGTGGGTGGAAGGCAATGGCACACAGATAATATTGCAGAGGTGGTGACAGGCAGATTTGCAAACACAGGAGATGTGGGAGGACACCAAGGTTACACATGGGAGAAAACTAGAAAGCCTGATGCAAACAGCAAGTCAGAGAAGACAGGCTGGTAACTTGAAGCAATTCTGCAAGAAATGTGCTCACTGGGGAGCCTGTGAGTGACAGAGGCTGAAAAAGAACTAGAAAAGCAAGAGGCACCAGCACGAACAGCGGCCACTGAGTGTGGCGATAGCCTGTGCTCCCTCAGACCTGGTGGCTGAAGTGAGCAGGGAACCTGCAGAGGTTTAATCCCAGTTTAACCCCAGGTGAATTAAACGAGGACCCCAAGACACACCTTCTGTTCTGAATTATCCACTGGCCTTGGGTACAGGGCAGGTCGTGCTTCTGTCTGCTGAGCGAGTAGGCATCAAACCACAAGGTGACCCCATAGTTGAGGGATGGGACCTGCAGGCAAGGGGTCCAGAGCAGATTGTCGATGGCTCCTGTGAGTGCTGCAGCTCACTCCATAGGAAAGAAACGAGCAGGGTAGATGTGAAGGGGAAAGCTGTCAATACACACATTGCAGGCCAGAAGGGAGCACCCTCGAAACTGGGGCCGTGCCGCAGCCCAGGGTAGCTCTGCTGGTTGTGCCAATATTAGACTCCTTTCCCTTCAGAAACACATTATGTGGAGGCTAGGCAGAGTGCCACCCTCTGCTTGCTTCTCATGGAGATCTGACTGAGAGCACCATCTGTACCCCTTATCCCCCTGAATGCGGGCATGGGTTTCAGGGATAGGGCGGATGCTCTTGTGGGAGCTGGCTCTTACCGTCATGTGCCAGGTACACTCTGTGTTGGGTGAGTAGTAACTGGGGTAGTGTGGGGTGCTGATCTTCCCCTGCAGCTCCAGGCTCTCCCGCAGGGTTATGTTCACTTCACAGGCTGTAAATACAGACATTCAAAGCCCTGCTGCCTGTCAGCTCAACCTCAGCCTGGGGATGCCATATACTCATCCCACTGTAGGAGAAAAAGGGCTCTAAGGCTTAATGCTAGAGGTGACTGGGATCTTCCACTTCAGTGTCCCTGCAAGGGGCCATTTCTACCTGGCAAGACTTCTAGCCTCCTTCTCCTGTCCAAAGAGGGTAATGGTAATGTAAATTGCTGATTTAGACTCACACTGAATTGATATTTATCTGCAAGTGCATGTGGATGTGATGTCCAGGCCACATCTGGTTTGTCCATGCATGAGAACTTGGCCTTCTTGTATCACAATCACTTGGGCTCTGCTTGCCAGACTGTAAAGACTTGAGCCAGATGTGAATGTGTGAGTATGGGTGAGGGAATAACATCTAACCTTTTTACTGACCAGTTTTACCCTTGCAATATAGAGTGAGTTTTGACCCTAATGAGACTGGAGCACCTCTAAGAGCTGTGATGCAGGAATTAACTCGTGTCTTTTCTCTATCTATGGCCTCCCTCCTCCAGCCTTCCCCACCTTTGAGGGGCACTGCCTGCGCTGAGAGGATGAAAGGGTCATAGTAGCTGTACATGGCTTTCTTCCACACGATGGACATGACAGGGCCAGATGAAAGGACTTCCACAATGGGCTCCTGCCGGCTGCAGCCATAGATCCTCAGGAGGAAGAGGTAAAAGGTTAGGAGTGAAGCAAGCGACAAACAAGAAGAATGAGAAAGAGACAATAGATGTCTGTGTTATCCGCAGCACATGCCTGCTGTGAGGCACTGAGTCAAACAACAGGCCAGCAGAGAGACAGCTCGTGCTGTTGTAGTCTCTCAGCCTGCATGGCTGGCTCTGTGATATCCCACATCAGTGACTTTGGCTCATCAGCAAGACACAGGTTCTGCATCAAAGAGAATTTCCTCTGATGCAGTCTAACACCTTCCCCTGCTGTGGTGTGTCGTGCCATCCTGCCTGGCTTCCCCACCGTGCTTGCCCTGCTCAGGAGCTACCTACGAGGTGATGAGGTGTTTCTCCAGGGGCCCGGCTGCGTTGTACATAGCCAGGCGGTCCCTGCAGTCCGTCAGAGTCCACTCCAGGCGCAGCTTGATCATGTAGCCCTTCAGGCTATGGAGGTGCCAAAGGCAACTGGAGGCCAGGTAGTCAGGGCCCTCCAGCCTTAGGACGTCATCCTCCTGGACATAGCTGTACCTGTAGCAACCTGAAACCAGAGGAAAGACAGAGGGATTGAAACCGCGAGGTGATGCAAGTGGAGGGCTTAGTGGTGGTTGTAAGGGAAATTCAGATATGGTATTGTCTCTTGGGAAATCAATGTAAGTGAGCCCTATTTCAGGGTAAGGCTGACTCATCCCAGTGATCTCAGTTTACTTTTACATATGTTGTGATGGCAACGGTCCCTTTTTACTGTTGCCCCAGTTTCTCTCTGTAAAAACTGACCCCTCTTCCTTGGTTAAGCTATCAATACCGCAAGCTTTAAATATCAGCACAGAGCAGTTATCTTCTACTAGCTCTATTTTCTTCTTCCCCTCTTTCTCCTCTCACCCCCATATTATCCACTGCTTTACAACCTTCTCGCCTGGTTTCCAGGTTTCACCAGGCTTCCATATTAGGATTTTTGAATAGAAGTCAGCTTAAAACTGAGTTTCTAACAGTATATCTGATGCAAGCTCCCAGCCACAGCACTTACAACACTGACTGAAATTAATAGAAGCATCTTCAAACATTGCTAAGGCAACAGACCCCTAAATGACTGACAACACATCCAGTGCAGAGCCACGCAGGATAATCCCCACTCAGCAGAATTCCACGAGGCCTGGGATTAGTGCTGTTGTATCAGTACACCAAGCAATCTGATGGGATTCATTAGGACTCATTCATTAGGATTCATTAGGACAAGATTAAGGTGGCTGCACTGCAGCTGGGAGCTGGTATCTTTGCACAGTCGTGTGCTACTGGGGCAGAGGTGTCAAGATGCTCAAAGCCACCCAGCATGTAGCTGCTTCACGTAGTTTGCATCTGACCGAGCAGCAGCATTGGTGCTCCCTTGCTACTGTTCTCATCTCCCGTTCCCAGGATTTACAACTCCAGAAGCCAAGAAGCTTTCTGTGCCCTGCAAAAATCCCTCCCATAAAGTCACAAACTCAAAAGGAAAGGAAAAGATAGCCTACCCAGAGTGGATTTCAGCACTACTATGTCTTTCACACTGGATTCTGTCAGAAAGAAAATATATAAAGGAAGATAAACAAAAAGATAAATCTGGTAGCATCTGAATACTAGCATGGCAGGTGATGATTCCCTTCCTTCCTGTGTAAATGACTTGCTCACAACTTCAGTACGCGCCATCCTCCAGGTACTTCTCCATCTGCTCTCAGGAACCTGTTTCAGTCATGCTGTCCCCAACCCATCTCTCTTGAGGAATCTCTCTGGCCTCTGCCCCAAACCCAACAGCCCAAGTCCATACTTTCCAGGCTACCGTGGGCTTCTCCACAGTTTTTCCTTGACCATTTTTCTGTGCTGTTCCAGGACCTCTTCCTCTGCCCAGGATCATAGGGAAGCATGCCCTGGGCATTGCTTCAGGGAGCCACCCTACTCCTCCGCCAACCACACCACAGGGAACAACCCCACTTCCAAGAGCCTTCACCATCTACCCTCCCCTCCCCTGCTCTCCCAGTTTAAATAACCCTCACTAAAAATTGTGTGAGTTACTGAGGGTGGGGAAGGAGGTCTCATTTGATGACCACTGGCTGATGAGCTACTCGACATCCTTACAGAATACACTTCTGGAGAAGGGGGATGCAGAGAAAGCCACCAGCAAGGACTACAGATCAATACAAAACAAAGTCACAGGGTGGACAACATTGTAAGGAGAGCTGGGCTTTGCTCCAGCCTTCCAGCTGAACTGGAAGCCGCCAGAGATCAGGTGCTACTGAGAATAATTGCCAAAATAAAAGGCATCATGAGGTCAGTTGGGTGTGAGAATTGCTGTTGGGGATTTGCCTAGGTCAGGGCTTTGCTCTTTTATAGTTCCTAAGCAGAGCTTGCAATTCTATGGGGAGAGCTAAGCAGATTTGTCATAGCAAAACCAGATGTGTTGGAAAAGACGATACTGCCGGCATAAGGCAGGCTCCTAGAGAAATGCATGTGCTGTAGGGAAGGACGTAGGCTGAATTGATCTCAAGTACTCTTTCATCTGAAGGTAGTAAGACTGAGTTCCTATAAGGAGAAGGTAGTCCTGAAACTCTTTGGGAGAAAGGGGAAGGCAGTGTCCTGGGGCGAGTGGAGGTGTTAGTAAAAATGAAACATTGGAAAGGTTCCTGTGCTAGTCAATGGTTTGCAGCTCTGCGTCTTAACATTAAAGCAGGTCAGCAAATGAGTCTGTCAGAAAGCAATGGAGTGCTAATGACTTGCTATTACCTAGCTAATTTTTCACTCCAAGTTTTCAGAGCAAATGAAGCCAGAGGTTAAGTCACTTGCTTGAGGTCACCCTGGCCCAGCAGTATAAGAAGACTGTGCTTCTGAGAGGGTGGTGGAAAGGACTGGAGAAAGCAGAAGGAGCTGGAGAAGCTACAAGTGGTGTGTAAATACCAAAACAGAAAGAAGCATGGCCTGCTGGAATGAATAAAACAGTGAAACAGATGCAAATAAGGTGGAAATGGGACCAGCTTAAAAAAATGGCACCATCATTTTTTCTTTGTTTATTAGTTATATTATGAAGTGAGTAGATAAAGGGAAAATGCTAAATGAGCTGACTTGGAAGCATTTAAAATAGTATCTTATAATACTTTTCTAAGGAAGGTTAATTTAAAGCAGTTGAGCATAAGGTCTGGTATGCTAGAAACAAATAATAAGTAGAAGTGACTAATGGTAACTGTGAAGGACATGCCCTCATGAGATGCTATAATGTGTCTCCAGAAAAAGATCTTGACATGATGCTCTGGATGAAGGAGTTAAAATCATTTTGAGGAAACAAAATTTTCTTTGGGGACACCAAAAAAATTACCCCCAAGATAAAACAATTGAGATATGGAGGGAAAAGTTACAGAAAATGAGAGTGGGATATTTAAAGTAAGATTCACCTTAGAAAAATGTGAGATAAAATGTATAGGGGGAAAAAAATTGAAATGAAGAAGAAACTTGGAAATGGGAGTCCCAAGAGGAGAAAAGAAAACCAATGTATTTTAAAACCTGTGAGGTTTGGGGCTTTCTAAGAGAAATCAGATAAAGCTGAGAAGTTAAGTCTCATTTGAAAGACCAAATGCAAATTCCATTGGGTTTGGATGCATTGAATATAGACACACCCCTAGTCCTTTATTGAACACTTATTTTAAAGAACTTCTGTAAGGGCAGCTTTTTAAAGAGGCTGTGATCTTCACTGTGGGCAAAAAGAAACAATCCTTAAAATTATATGTCAAGAAATGAAGTGGCAACAATGCTGTGTCTCGGAGGAAAACAAGTGGTGACTCAGGTATGTTGCCTTTGTTCTTCTCTCAATCAATAGCCTGAAATAATCTCCCAAAGGGAAGCAGGAAACCTAATTGCTTGCTATTTTTGAGCTGAGCTGATCAAAGTCGTGATCTGTGTAAGATCTTACTCCAGAGAAGCCAAAGCTGATGGGAGATGAAAAAGTTACCTTGCTGGTCATGGTCAGCTGTATCTCTAATAATCTTTAATCCTTCAAAGGAAGAATGTTTTAGGGTTTTGAGTTTTTTTTTAATCAAACTTCAGTTCTCTATCAGGAAGAAACACGTGTAATTCTACCTCCTGATCCTCACTTCTTCCCTATTCTCTTCACATTTCCCTTATCTCCTTCAATAGTGGCCTCTGGCCTGTTCTCCTAACCTCCTTTCAGCACCTTATAAAATCCTGGAGCATTTCTGACTGCTCAGGCCACAGTTGACCAGCTGGTACTTACCCAGCAGAACCAGTGAGTCGGGGTTGACTGTGTACTCTGTCTGGTAGGACAGGCTGCCCGAGCTGTTGAAGCTGGTGGAGAGCTCCTGGTGGAGCATTGTGTTTACCCTCTCGGCAGTCATCTCCTGCTGCTGACTCTCAGGGATTTGGAGGGCAAACCAGAAGAAGAAGGTCAGAGCGCCCTCCCTAACAGAGAAATAGCATGTTAAATATCCTCTGTCTTCCTCTCCAGAATCACTGGAGAGGAAAACCCCAGAGATTAACCCCCTGCTGTTTTTCCACAAATCAGACCTATCACTCCTGTGATCCAGAGGAACCACTCTGTGGGATGGGAGACCTGCTGCATCCATGGTGCTAGTTAATGCTCAGTTGTTTGGGGGAGGGAGCCATTTTATGCCATCTGGCTTTAGTGATGACCATAGGTGGTCAAATTAATGTGATAAGTAATCAAGACTCTTCTAATGACTGGTCTCATTTCAGGCAGAAATGACCTTTGGGTACTACTGAGCAGGCACTGAAAAGAAGTACTTGAGACTTGATTGTGTCATGTCCCAGTGGTGACAAGTGGATGATTTATGACTCAGTACCTCACCACAAGCCATTAATACTGGGCAGGCTCAAGCTGCAGGAGACTATGACTGGGAAAGCTCTGTTCAACCAGCTGGCAGAGAAAATTGAGCAAACCTTTGTTCGGTAAAAGGCTAGAGGAAGAATTGAGAGTGAAACTTTGCTTTCCTCAGTTGAAAATGGAGCTTTGTTCAAATTGCAATTTTCCTTAGCTGAAGGACATATTTGGGGAAGTAGTTTTCCATGGAAAAAAAATCAAAAGCAATATATATGTCAGTTTGGAAGTTATTCCTGCTTTCTTGATCTACAAAGCTGCAGTATCACATCTGTCCAATTCCACTGTTACCCTATTCCCACATGGACCGTGCTTCTTGGCTGGAATGCCTTTTCCATGGTGCATTCTGGCCTCTCCCTCCCGGTGCCTAGAATCAGGCCATAAAATGACTTTCTTGAATTAGAAAGTTAATTTCCATCTGCTTAGATTCTGAGAATGCCAAGCCTTTTTTTTTTTTTTCCCTCTCTCGAACTTTTGCTTCTCTGAAAAATTCCTCAGTTTTGGCTTTTCATCATGACCTCGGATGAACATAAACATCAAAACATCCCCAGCTCTGTCATGCTGGAATCATTCTGGATCTGGGCTGCCCAGCCTAGCCTACAGCCCATGGTAGGGACTGCAGCAGTTTGTCACAGCCAGATTTTGACGAAACCAGAGTAGAATTGACTGGAAGCTTTCACACACGAACAAGCAAATATGCTGTGGGTACTACTCACCCAAAGGCATACACTGTGCTCGAGTTGTAATATCGACCCAGTTCTGTGGCACCAATCAGTTCCTTCAGCTGTAACGAGAATGTTGTCTGATAACTATTGTGCAATGTTACAGTGGCAAAGGACCTATGGACACCCCTATGTTCCATCCCTCTTGCTGTAGAGACCCGCCAAGTCTGTCACTTGGATGAGGGTACCTGACCCCTTCCTCCTTCTACTCACTGAACTGCCTCAGGGCCAGCTCTGGTCATGAAATTGGCCTCACCATCTTCTGGAGCTTAGCTGACTCCAACCAGAAGGCTCTGGACTCCACCTGCCCAAGGTCCGGGGAGTACTGGCGATTGAGGACCTGGAGGCTGCCACAGTAATACTGCAGGATAGCCGGTTCCAGGTGCCATGGTCTGTAGTCTGTCAACAGAAGACACTACTGAATTACCCTGTTGATATGTAGGAGAGAGGGGTTTACCCATGTGTATAAGTCTGTAAAGATCACCCAGAGTCACTAACACATTCTGGGGTGGGCGTTGCGTTGACTACAGCCCATCCACCTTGTGTGTGGGGACAAAACGTGTTGGATTTTTACCTAGGAAATACCAGGTTGCTGCAGCAGCTCCAGCCAGCAGAAGAAAGGTTGTCCCAATGGGCACGTAGCGGAGGCAGTCGCGTGAGTTAGTCTCACACTTATCCTTTGAGAAGGAGTTAGCATCTTCCTCTTGTTCCTCAGCCTCCATCAGGGGCATCTAGTGACACAGCAGTCCGTGGTCAGGATGAGTTTTCTGCTTCCCTTCCCATCTGTCTCTAGAGGTGCTCTGCCATTTCTGTGCTCCTCTCTATAGCCCCAAGAGATCTGTGTGCCAGCCATCAAAGACTTTGCTCAGTGCAAACGTGAGTATAACTCCTAATTCCATGGGAGACAGGCTTCCAGGACACTGTCCTGTCTACGTCTCCTGGTAATTTCTTAATTTTCAAAGGCATTCCCTGGGGTTTGCTTCTGCCAAAACCACAAATGAGTACAATAATGAATTTCTCCAGAGACACAAGTGTTGTCCTCCCAGGCTGGGAACAGTTTTAAAAGTGGTATTTTATTGACCCAGAAATCACTGTAATAGAAAATCTATGATCTCAGATGCACGCAGAAGTTGCACAAAACAGCCACAGCCTGGGAGACAGAAGCTGCACTTTGTCTGCTGTGCCATTTTGCTCTCTGTCTCTAAAAGCATGCAAGCCTTACCATTCCCACCAGGCTATGTTTCCCAGGGCTAAGGCCATGCTAGTTTAGTTAGTGAGGAGAGATAACCTGAGCAACATTCAGCCCCCTACCATCCTCTGCTTGTGCCAGGGCACATCTTCTGTCTTCCTATGCCCCTTGTCTCCTCCAGGATGCCTTTTTTGCCTCCTCTCCACCACTCCCCTTCTGACTGCATCAGACTTAATGCCACTGATGAAGGGAGCCACATTGATCTTGGTTATCTGACCCAACTTCCTTCTCCATTCCTCTGCCATCACTGAGTGCATGGCTGCCCACAAACACTTTCTGTGTCTCTGTGTCTGGAGAGAAAAGGGGTGTGAAGCATCCAGGTGGGAGGGCACAGAGGTTTTGGGAAATGCCTGTGCCCTGTCTACATGTCTGAGAATCCCCTTTGTACCCAATGGTGTGTATGAATGAATGGGAGGGACTTGCTGCGTATGTGGGAAGAGATGGTTTGCCTCGTACATTTTAGCCCGCATGGCTGATATGAAGCATTCCAAAGATAGGGGCGAGTGGGCTCCTAGGTCTCCTTGCTTTTCCCAGTTATGGAGTCCCAAGCCCTCCAGGCTGCCTTGCAACATGAAAACACGCTTGCAGAAAGCAAGCACCAGCTAGCTAACTTCAAAACATTAAACCCAGCTTGGTGAACATCAGCACTTGGACAATCAGCCACATATCTACTGCTCTAGTACACCCTTCTAGAGAGGCACATGGTACAAACAGGTCCAGCAGAGATTGCCCTCCCTTGCTTCTCATGGGTCACCCTTCTATGCAACCTCTGGGGAGCATCTCTTTGCCAGTGAACTAAGTTGGGCAGTCCAGGAGAGCAAAGGCACTTCTCTGCTATCACAGCATCCCTTCAGAAACAGCAGGCACAAGCAAAGAACCGCAGACAGAGGGGCAGGGGCAGGAAGTCAGGAAGCAGCAGCAGCAGAGTCTCTTTGTTAGAAGGCACTGGGGTTTCCCCTGGAGCTGCAGACCTACCTTTGAAGCCTGTTGCCATCTGTGAGGCTTGGCCCACACCCCCTACGCAAGCCAGCTCACACACGCATGGAGAGGGGGGAGAGAGGAGGACATTTATTTACCCAAGCTCAAGGTTGTCTCAGCGATCAATAATGTGGTGCCATATCCCTTCAGCTCAACCTTTGTCCTGTGCTGTCCTGCTGCAATGGGTCAGTGCACCCCCTACAATGGGGATTTTCTTCTCTGAAATGGAGGTTTCGGAGGCTTGTGCAGGGATAATATCTGCAGGCTGAGCCTGGAATAAGTCAGGGTAGAAGCACCTCCAGCCGCGCAGAGGAGAACAACCCAGGAGGCTGGTGCAGATAGCTTACGTTGTCTTCCTCGGGGGACAAGGAGTTACTGAGCAACTGCTGTATTTCTTAGCTACCTTCCTTGGTCCCATTGGAGGGAGAGACAAAGCACAAGGTGTGTGCTCCCCAGCACAGGGATGGAGCAGATGTTGGCTGGCAGGTGTAAATTGCTTGAAGGAGGGAAGATGACAGTAGGCAGTGGGTCTGGTTACTGCAGTGGTCATGCAGATGAAAGTATGGTGTCTCTAAGTTCCAACCTGCCTAAGTCTTGTCTTCTTGCTCTTCTTGCTGGTCACTCTGCAGACAATGGGTTCCCTGCACTCTGTTGCACGGCCACTCAATCCTCCCTGCAGCATCTGCTTTCCTCCAGCCCCAGGTCCTCCTCACCCACCTTACCTGCACCACCTTCTACTTACAGCCCCGCAGCTCTGTACATGCCCCTGTGTTTTCCAAAAAAGGAACTACAATCCAGCTAGAGTAGAGTAAATAGACTTATTCTGTCAATAAATGGGTGGAGGGAATGTGCACATGGGCAACTCTCAACCTGGGACTGAGCTCCATCCGGTGACATTGACCTGGGGCTGAGCTCTTTTGTGCCAGAGCTCATTTTGGCTTATTTGGCAGCTGGGCAGGGGTAGCTGTTTTCAGTTCTGCCACTATTTCAGGTTTAGTCCAGGACTGCAAGAAGATTAAAAAGCCATTGCTCTCGTTGCCTCATGGTGGATTCTAGTAGGTAAATGTTAAATGTGGATAAAAAGCTGCAGGGTTGGTTTGGGAATATGTCAATGTCGTTAGCCCGACTGACTCATTGCTGTACATATGGGAAATGAGACACGCAATGGCACTAAGAGCTGCTTTCAGAACTGCCCAAGAGGTTTAAGAGACCAGGTTTCTCTTTAGAAGTTACTTTGATCCAAAATTACCCCAAATGACTGGGGACTAGCTATGTCTGTAGACATATATATATTTGTATATAACTTTCCCAAGTTTATACTATGAGGGTTTGTCACAGTGGGTCAGAACTCAGCTGAGGATATTTTCCAAAGCCAGAGATCTTACTTTTCTGTGTCCAACATTCCTGGAAAGGAACATCCTCCTTCTCTGTTGTTTTCAGCAGAACAAAAAAAATGTAGAATCTCAATCTGATCTATCTAAGCAAACTTACCACATCCATCACCGCAGGCTTTTGAATCAACCAAGGACCCAAAACCTTGATCAGATCTGACTTCAGACGAATTCCTTTACTGCAAGTACCCTTTACTTTCTGCTTCTTGATAGTAAAAAGAAAGTAGGGATGTGGGAGAGGACTGAGAGTTAATGTCTATGTATGAACAAGTTATCTTGGGAAGAGGTTGATGAGAGATGTGACTGCTGTCATTGCTGTCCCTAGCCTTAAGATAAGGAGAGGACTCATGTTTGCGGCTATTAGCTCAATATTTTCCACACAATACTGGTGTTCCCCTTTGGTTTCCCTCCGGTACTGGTGGACGCTATCATAGCATCTCTGTGGTTCTGCGAACCATACGCTATGCCTTCACATCAGCTTTAGGGGGAACTGCTCCCCATGTGACATTTCCGAGGAGCTCTTGGGGAGTCAGCAGAGAAAGGGTGCCGTATCACTGAGAGTGTTATGCTTCTAGTATTCTAGACCTGGGTTACTCACATACAAGACCACATGATCTTGTCTTCCTGGAAGAAAGGTCCAGTTATCGTCAGATCTGATGTTGAGCACTTCCTGCTGCAGTGTGTCGCACATTCACACCCAGCATGGCTGCAGATGCAGTATTAACAGCTTGCCAGCTCGAAACCTGTCAGCGTTTTCACAAGGAGGGGAAAAAGTACTGAGCCAGCAGGATGGTCCTCAGGGCCTTGTGGCAGGATCACCTCCAACTCTGCTTTCTGTTTTAGGTGGCTGATTCCCTGAGGGGAGCAAGTAAGGAAGGCGGGCTAAAGGTGTATCGAGCAAAGCTTTGCGTAGTCACCTATTTGGAAAAGCTGTTAACTCTTTCCCCCCACACCAAAGGACAGAAACCCACTGTAGATTACTAAATATTTCTTTTATTTGGAAAAAGGCAAAGTTTTTCTTTTGTACTCAGAAGCGAGAATAATGAAAAAGCTGATGAAGATCTACATTGTACATAAGTACAACTAGGATACTTGGCCCATGTAAAACAGCAAATTGCCTGTCAGGGGCATGGGATTCAGCACATCTTTTTGAAGTCCATCTGGGAAGATTCTCAATGTATAACAAGCAGCTGGGCAAGCCTTATGCTTCCTTATCCAGGAAGCTGTAGGATGGTCTTCAGCCATTGTCTCCTGCAGACAACGGAGCAGTCCACATCTTGATGCAGGTGGTGAAGAAGCTGATGAGAGGAGAGGTTTAGCTCCCCCATTCCTCTCAGTTACATTCAGGTTCAGCTCCTCTGAGCAGCACTTTTGAGGTGAAATCCAAGCCAGTGGGTACCCCATAGCTGGGACTCATAATAATATTCCGTCTGCATAATGCAAGGTCAGGTAACAGCGTGGAACCGTGACAATGGGGAAGCTCAATGCTTGTACAAACAGGGGTAAGGAAGAGTTAGTTCTGAGTGATACTCAAGGGGTGACAGAAGTAATGAATTTGATATCCTTGACCTTTTTGATATAAAAAATCTTAGAAGAAGAATCTTTAGCACAGGGCTGATATTTTCCCATTGCTGAGTAGTCTAGAAATATGCAAGAAAGCAGGTAACAGTACAGATGTTAAATGCAGGGATGTGTGTAACCAGAACAGCTTGTCTTCCTTTGCCTTGCCGCTTTTCTTCCATGTTGAGCTGCTTTTTCTGAAATGAGATCAGCAAATGCAGAGGAAAAACAAAAAAAAAACACAGTTTGGCCTTTGCTATCCCCATTCTTTGTGAGTGGATTGGGGTTTTCTTTTCAGCAAAGGTGCTGATTTGTGGGTTAGTTTTCTGGGCTTATTCACCACATCTTTGCTGCTAATTAGGCAGTGGTTTTCCCTTGAGCAATGGAAGGAATGGGCAGCAGTGTTGTGATGTTTTCCACTAATACAGGATGTGGGATGAACTATTCTGCAATCAGCTTATCGTAGTCAAATAACTGTATTTTGCCAGCAGGGCAGAGAGGCTTTCGATTTCATGAAAAATATTGCAGCAAGAATGGGAAATTGTGTGCGTTCTCTTTACTGCCATCATCAGACCTGGGGGAAAGGGAGGAGGGGGATTTCCCCACTATTTTTAACCCAAGAGTGGGGATTTGTTTTTACATTGCATTGCCTTAGACAGCTGACACAGCTGGGGCTCTGAGCCTCCTTTGGAGACTCAAGCCCAAAGCTGGACTGAGTAGCTTAGAATGTAATATCTGATTAAAACCTGAAGTGGGGACATCACAGGAAAAGTTATACCCTTGGTCAGACGTCTTCACCCATTTCATCACTGGCCACAGCACTGACCAGCAGTGCTACTGTCCCTTGTACAAAACCTCATGTCTACCTTTTCAGGCATTTCTCCCTCTCGTTAGAGGTTTTTAGGCTGGGATGAGGCAAATGGACCATGTGGCTGCTCAGCATCAAATCTGAGTGCTATTTCACACCAAGATGCAGAGCATGGAAGTGCTGGCACAGCCTCCTGCTAAGGAGCTGGGAAGTTAAAAACAAGCTGGTGCAATTTGGGATGGCACTTGAGCAGCTCAGAAAGGGGTTTCTACGCTGTCAGATCCAGTAATAGCAGAGAAACAGGTTCAGTTACAAAGGTGAGTTCTTGTTGGCCTGTATGCCTAAGAATCAGGCTTGTATGTCTCCATTAGCTATGTCGCCACTGAACAGCTTTAATGTGCCTTTATTGTTTTCCATCTGTTGCTTTACTGCCCAGTAGCCTAGTTCTCCATACAAAATGTCCTCTCATTTCCAGTGGTCTGTTTCACGAACACCTTCGGAACTGGTGTTTACCTATTTAGACATCCATGAATTTACACCTTGTCCATCCTATCCCTTTTCTGGTTTTGCAGCCCTCTAGAGTAACTGTGCTCTCCAGCCTCATTAAAGAACAGTCCCAAGGGGTCTGATGCTGAAGCCACGTTCTTGCCCTGAATAGCAAAACTGTCACTCCAGCCTTTCCTGCAGAGGAGGCCTTTCCCACCTGTGGGTTTCCTCCAGGCAGATCCTAAACAGAGCAATAACTGTATTGGCACTGGAGGTCCCTCAGGGAAAGGTAGGCACCAGTGTTTGGAACCTGGCTGGAGCAGGCTGTTCTGCATGAATCTTCATTCTGGCTCTGCCTTAGAGGTGAAGGCTGTGAGGAAGAAGAGGTATCATGTACTGCTGGTGTACAGGGGTCAGTCGGAGGGTCTGCCTCCCCATTCCCCTCCATTACATCAACAGTATTGCTGTCATCCAGGTCTGGTGGGTCAGGGAAGTCAGTGTCCAGCTGGCACAGGGCCCCAGGATGCTGTAAAGCTGCTTTGTCCATCACCTTCTCATTCTGTTTCAGAACTGGTGTTGGTGAAGTGCCTTCACTTGACTGGAGAACCCCAGAAATAGCCATGGCCTGCTGGGATTCTCCTTCCATCTTTTCCATGAGTGGGCTGCTTTGTAATCCCTGGGTCACCATGATACAGTGCAAGAAGTTGTGGTACAACACTGGCATATCCTCTGTCAGTGTGCAGAGGTCTGGAGAGTGTAGAGCATGGTAAGGCTCACCGTTCCCACTGTCAATGCCCTCCTGTGTGAAAGGCTCATAGGTGAAGTATACCTGGCAGGGCTCAATTTCAAAGGAGTTGGAAAGGGGGAAGAAGAAGTAGCCTTGGTCGGTGAAGCAGCTGGATACAGAGTGGCCACTGTTTTCTAAGGGTGGTTCAGGAGTTAGGGTGCCCTTGGAAAGTAGAAGCTGTGATTCCTGGTCATTCTTCTGCATCACCTCAAGCATGGAGATCTCTGGGGTTGTGCTGTTCACACAGTAGGAAGATGTGGAGAATGGGGAGGAGAGCCATTTCTGATGGGAAAGAAACACAAAGTTTAACACTCAGGGCTTCTCCTGAGCGCCCATAGCCATCAAGTGACCTTTTCTCTGTCTAAGCAAGAGTTGCTGGAGGTGGGGAGGGAAATTCACATTCATGATATCTTATCTGCAGGATTTACAGAGAAATTATGTCTTTCTGTCACTTTGAAATCAAAAGTGGATCTTGCAAGCCTATGTTTTGAGATTTCTGGAGGGTGAATGGAAGATGAAGGATAAAATTGAAGGAAGAAAAAAACCCTACAAGGCTGTAAGATGAAGGTGGAAACATGAAAAGCAGTACTGAGATGCTTGTCACGCAATCTGTTCCTAGGTGCTGAACCAGTTTCTGATACATCTGCATGGCACTATGCAGATTTCTTGTCTCAAAGTGCTCTTCCAGGCCCCTTGTGCCTAGATTTCCACACTCGTTATGAGTGCATCAGTATCCTTAAAAACTAACTGGTTTTGGTTACATCCAGCTTCATTGCCTTTATGGCCAGTAAAGCCACTTTTTCTAGTCCTTTCTGCACTGAGAAAGTGTCTTCAGTGCCCACTGCACACCCCCAGTCCCCTACTCTGCACTCTTCCCCTGTAGATAAGCTTTCTAAGCCTTTTTGCACTTAGGCTTTTCCAAAGCTTTGCTGTCCTCTGCACCTTCTGCAGTTTTTTTCCATCCTTCTTAAAGAGAGATGCCCCTTGGGAACCCCTCCCACGCCTTGCATCTGACACTCCCTTTAATGCTGCACAGAATGGTAATTGTCTACTTGCAGCTGCCTGTGCTCACAAACGAGACAAGGGGAAGGGTGAAAGTGGAGGTGGAGAAAGAAGGAAAAGAGACAACAAGAATTCAGTGAACAGAGGAGCACCACCCAGAGTAATGGCCATTCTAGTCAGGGGCAGGGGAAAGGCTCAGAGCTGGGAGGAGGAGATCACAGCAGGAAATCTGGGGAGGATCTAGGCAGCCTAGAGCAGTCAGGGAGGGCCTGAAGTGGGGTTGAAAGGGACCTGAGAGGCCAAGCTCCCTGCTGCAAGCCCCTTGTTTTCTCCCAGGCTCCCTGTTAGGGGAGCAGCGTGCTGAGGTTTGTGTGGTTTGCTGTTTCTCAGTTCTGTAGTTAGAGATGCCTCAGCTGAGTGTCAGGTTTTGGAAGGGCAGAAGGTTTCTTTCGAGCAGAGGACTCGGCAGCTGATGCTACAGGCACATGTGCCAGGTGTGCATATATGTAGGTCTCAAAACTGCCTGCTTGCCCTTAGGCATGTTTAGCTGGACCCTCCTTTCCCTCATTGCTTGCTCTTATCCACATGGCTCTATCCCCAGTCCCATACCTGAATGTCACCTCCGTGAACTGAAACAAGTGGGGGGAAGAACTTCTCGGGGTCTGGGATGTGAATCTTCAGGATCTTCTTAAACCTTGAGAAAAGAAAATGAGAAGAAGGATTGAGGCAGGCCCCAATCCTGACCAACCTGGCACTGTGATACAGGTAGGAGAAAGTATTGCAGCTCATGGGTGTTACTCTGGCGTGGGGAACGGGTAAAATAAGAGCAAAGCTGAGGGCTGTCTTTGCTCTTGAGCGGCTTAAAAAGCAGTAACTGAGGGATGAGATGTATAGAGATGGGGTAGTTAAATATGGTATTGGAAAATAGATTGCCCTTAGCCTTTTCCCTGGGGAGGGTAGTTAAATCTGGTATTGGAAAATAGATTGCCCTTAGCCTTTTCCCTGGGGAAGCACAACCAACAGTTCACTGGTTTCTTCCCTGCCTTGGCTGGTCACCTTAACTTCTCCACCTGCTCCCTTAAGGCCCTATCTTGGTGACAAGCTGGACACGTCTCCCTTGTTTCCAAGCTTCAGCTGCCGTGAGCTGCCCCCTCTCTGCTTTGCTGACACCACAGTGACTCTGAGCACCATGTGGCCTGAGCAGGACCATCACTGGCAAAGCTGTGGCCGGAGCTCTCTGCCCTGTTAGCAGGATGCTGCGTGGTATTGCTAGGACACACTGGCCATGCAAGCCGAGTATACCTTGCAGCAGTCCAGAGGCCTCTACTGTACTGGAACCAGCCCGTTGCCACCCTGAGGTATCATGAAGTGATCTAATCTGTTTCTCGGCCCCTCAGAGAGGTTGGCTGATCTTGTCAGCTCTTTTCTGAAGCTTTGCTGTGGGATGCTTTGAGGAAAAACCCTCTTGACCTCTGGAGGCAATCAGTGTACTCTCTGAAGCATCAGAATTTGCTAGTTCTTGCATATAAACTACCTTACATCACTGCAGATGCTATTTTTATTCATGCATGTCTAATCCTTCCCTTGCGTCTTACCTCAGCATTATCCTCCATCCAATTCCCCATGGTTAATTATACTTTGTGAAGAAAGGAGGTTTTTTCATCTCTCTCTGTGCCATATAGCTAGCACTTCCTCACTTTTGTATTATGACTTAACGTAAAACACAGTGACTTTCTCAGTATCCATCTTCCTTCAGCATGCTTCTCCTCTTATCCTTACAAAGAAGTCATCCAGGCTCTGCTGCCTCATCCCTGAGAATATTTCTCCCTGCTCCCTGCCATGAACATCAGCACGCTGCTTCCTTGCCCCTGCCCTAAGATGAGAAAACCTGTGGCCTTTTCTAACCTCACCGTCACTCTCTATGTTATTGCATGGGGTAACCTTGCGAGACACTTTCAGTTCTGAACAAAAGCAATGTCTGGGGAGAAACACTGGCAAAGAGATCTTTAAAGCCTCAGGTAGATATTTACCAGCATGTGATGAGATACTTCAGGACTGCACAGACAAGGAATAGGCAGAATTGTACTTCTCACTGTAATCCTTGTGCAACAGAAGTTCTAAGGTGGCTGTTTTTAATTCAGCGAGGGCATGGCACCAGGTCACAGGAGCGCGGCACAGTGCAATGATGGTGGTAAAACCACATCATCTTGGGTGGTGATATATCTCCCCAGACAAGTGTCAGCCTCAAAGGGTTGGGCTATAAACCGTATTTTTAAGTTGTTCTCTATGCTGAATCACAGAAGGTGAAAAATAGGCTGGGTTTTGAGAAGACACATAAAACACAGGAGAGGAACAGAGCGGAAAACGATTCTCATTTACCATTTCAGGGTCCGTAAGTTAATAAGGAAGGCAGTTCCAATGACCACAAAGATGCAAGTGCTCACTATAAGAAATGGCAGTACCGGTTGGGATGTTTCTGCAAGATGAGAGAGAACAAGGGATTTGCTGTAAAAATTTAGCCAGGATGCTGGAGGTAGGATCTGCGGCCCTTCCATGGCTGTTCAAGGTGATCAAAGTGTGCCTTTATTATGATTTTATATAATAGTACAAAATTATGCATAATTATAATATACAGGGCCTTTATTATAATTGTATATAATAATATATACAATTATAATATACAGGTCAGATAAATTGAACTATTTTCTGCTATGTTGTATAGAATGCCTATGAGCTGATACGGGTTTCAGAGTCTACTTAATAGGTAATTTGTGCTAAACAGCTTGAACTCTGTTTATAACAGCACCACAGCTGGGGGTTGCCACAGATAAGATGCCACAGTCTACTAGTTGAAGTGCCCATCAACATATCTGTCTCTTTGCAAAGGAAAGCAACGAGTCCTAAAATCAGCTTAAGTGGGACTGGAGACTTGACGTGGTGTTATGAGTCAGTGGGGGAGACAGAGTCATGGGGTTCATGGGTCCTTGAGAAGGCAGGAGGGCCAAGGATGGAGAAGGTTAGGGGTCAAAGGACTGCCTTCTTTCTTTGGAAAAGTGTAGGAAAGCTTTAGGTTACAGCTTTCCATCATATTTTAGCACTTGGATTAGGAGAAAGAGACTGAGTTTCCACATTGCCACTGCTGCCAGCACTCCTCAGGCTTGTCTGGTGTCATTTCTAACTTTTCTTAATCTGTCTCTTTCACACACATCTTCCTAGTGCACGTTTTCCTGGTCTTGCTCTTCTGGTGCCCACCTCCTCTGCCTGCTCCCTCATCTCACTCCATCCCTCACAGCCCTTGGTCTGGGCCTGCGGAACATCTCTGGAGTAGTTGTGAGGAAGCAGAGAAGAGTAAAAGGAGGAGGAGACATTTTTAGGACATTCTTTGCCTGTCCTTGAGACGCTACTCAGATCACTTTGTCTCCTCTGCCTCTGGTACCCTGGTTATCTTTGGGTCTTGGTTGCTATGACAACTGTTTGCGGCTGTATCCTATTCACTGACATCACACACTGTCAAAATTTGATCACCACAGCAACACAGTGCCCTTTCTAAACATAACTCCTCTGTTTATACCAGCACCAGGCGGCACAACAAGGAGGGGCTGAGCAGGGGCAGAATAGGGGTGAAATGAGAAGGAATAACCTCCATCTGCTTATCTTTTGGAAAAGAAATTACAGAGACCACAGCCAATCACTCACTGAAGAGACTTGCTCAGGGCACTGTCTTTCAAGCTGGAGGTGTCCTAAATGATACGGTTCACAGCAATGACTGATGTAAGTCTCAACAGAGCTTCTCAGCTTGGAGAAGAGAAGGCTGTGTGGAGACCTCATAGCAGCCTTCCAGTATCTGAAGGGAACTTACAAGGATGCACAAAGAGACCCTTTATCAGGGACTGTAGTGATAGGACAAGGGGTAACAGGTTTAAACTTAAACAGGGGAAGTTCAGGTTAGGTAAAAGGATGCAGTTCTTTACTGTAAGGGTGGTGAGGCACTGGAACAGGCTGCCCAAAGAAGTGGTAAATGCTCCATCCCTGGCAGTGTTCAAGGACGGGTTGGACAGAGCCATGGGTGACATGCTCTAGAGTGAGGTGTCCCTGCCCATGGCAGGGGGTTGAAACTTAAGGTCTTTTCCAACCCTAACTATTCTATGATTCTATGTATGTAAGCCTCTTCCACTCTGTGCAACTTTGCTTCCCAGTTCCAGTGTCCTTTGTTTCAGGAACTGAGCACTCTGTTGTACTTCGTCTCACCAATCAATGGCTCTAACAAACTGGGCCATTTTAGAAAGGTGGATTTATGTTGCTAGTTCACATTAGTACCTGGGAAATTGCCAGTCCTGGCCACTGCTTCTGCAGGTCAGACATCTGGCCTTATTGCTTCTGAGGAAGCAGTCCTTGTTTTACATCTTGTGGATATTCCCTGGCTTCTGGAAGTCAGAGGGGCTCTACTGGGGACAGGAAGTCTTTGTCCTTAAGCTCTGTTGAGCCAGCCTGACCTAACAGATTAGGAGAGACAGACGGTTTCCAAGATTTCAAGCTGTCAACACCATCCTCCCTACCCATCTTCCTTCAGCTTCTCAGACTGCTTTGTGCTTCTACTTTGTTTTCCCTGAGTCCCTGTTTTCCCCTCCATGTCAGACTGCCTGACTCTGATCCTTACGGTCAGCATGAGTCCTCCACAGTATCGTCTCGCTCCAGTCGCTCCACACGCCTTTGCAGATACTTGAGGCACTTGGCCTTGCACGAACAGCTGCCTCGTATTTCGTGTTGGGTGAAAGGCTCTCAAACACCACCCACATCTGGTCCTGCACAATGGTGAAGTTCCTGGCCTCCTGGGAGCAGGGTAAAATTAGAGTGTCATCAACAACCCTGGCTTACAGCCTCACATAACCATCCCTTCCAAGGCCCTCACAGAGCACCTATCTCAGATCCCTGTGCCTCATGCACTGCTTATTCAACCTGGAGGAAAATTCTTCCTCACTTTGCTTTTTTCACCCCTTTCAGTCTGTCCTGGAGCTGTCTGGATTTCTTTGTAACAGCACTAAGTAAAATAGGATTCCCATCTGCCTCCATGTCATCAACAAACACTGGCAGCAGGTGACACAGATAAAAGAATGGGGGGTGTCATCTGCTCTCCAGCTTCACCAAAACTGGTTTCATCCTGAGGGATCGCACAGGAGCAGGTCCTTCATATGGTGACAGGTCCCAGTATCCCCCCCTGTACTCACCTGCCAGGACTCGGTCGTGTTTCGGTACCGCACTTGGTATTCCCGCTCCCCATCCAAATAGTGAGAGGAGATATTCAGGCTCCATGTTAAGTTGTAGGTATTTTCAGTTTTGTGAACCAGCTGAAGATTGCTTGGAGGCCTCAGCTTTACTGGAAAGAGAAAAGCAGCAGGGCTGATACCTCCACACTGTCTCTCCATAACAGGACTTCACTGCAGCAGGGCTGGTGTCTTGGTTGTGCTCAAAGGCTCCAGATAGCCATGGGAGAGAATCTGTGAGCTCTCTCCCTCTGTTTCCTCTTCTTCCCCACTGTCACTGACAGCAAAAGGCCTCTTGTCTCTGGGCTACGTTAAAGGCAGCTCCTCCTGTGAGAGTGGGCCCTGCAGTCAGTGCAATCAATCCCCCATGGTCATGCATCCTGTCTTGTGGAGGTGATCCACAAGGCAATGTATGGATAGAGACCTACAGCCACGGGGCGTGGAGTTACACAGACTGTCCAGGCTGATCCTTCCCAACCCCTGACTCTAGCCATGCTTTCTTATGCCTCACCTTGCAGCAACCCTATTGGATGTCCCCTTGAGTGACATAAGCTCACATATTCAACAAAAAAGTGTCCCAAGCAGATGTTTTTCTGCTGGATTAGGGAGTTGAACTCTTTCAGCAAAGACTGGTGCATGTCAAAGCTGGCTTAAAAGAGGGTGGAAGCACATATATGGTAGGAGGGGCAGGGGAAGAGATGCAAGACTTTCCCTCCTTCCCGCACCATGTCTTTTTCAGGAGGTCAACTGAGCTGACATTGAAGCCAGAAGTCCTAGCACAAAGCATTCTTATTTAACAGTGTCCCAGATACAGGACAGGAAGTGGCTGGCACGATGCTGCATGTTAGAGGTGCAAGTGACAGGAGTCAACATGCTTCATTTGTGTTAGTTGTAGCAGGGGACGAGGAAAAGATGCTGGTCTAAAATCAGCTATGGTGCTGCATAGGGGTGGATGGGAAGAGAAATTAGCTATCATTTCATATGGAAGCTTCAAAGACTGCAAGACAGATGAGTACTCACTGTTTGCAAGTGGACTGAAATCTTCTATTTGCACAGGTATAGACCTATTCTCTCCAACCTGGCAATGGACTGACATGGTAAGACTGTCTGCAGTGGTGAAGCATTGAGCCTGCAAAGAAAATTTACCATTAGTGACACTGATGGCTCATCAATAAGCACCCATATTTCTAAGCATTGCCTATACATAAGAGGTTTAGGAACACTTGACAATAAATATGGATGATATCTGTGGCTGAAAGGTGAGTGAGAAATCAAAGATGCATATTTCATGTGGCTGGATTTTGTTCATTGGCTAGAAGGGCACAAAATATTGCAACATGCCAGTTTGCTAGGATTGCTGTATGTGCTGACTAAGGAGGAAAGGAGTTACATTCTATGAGTGATATTTATTGAGAAAAAATATTCCTACTAAAACATTTTGTCTTTATTGGTAAGACTGAGATGACTTTAATATCAACTATTACTCTTGAAATGCAGTGGTACTAAAGGCCCACATACAACATGTAGTATTAAATAAGCAATAGGAAATCAGCTTGGTTAAAAAGAAAAGATTTTGGAGCTGTTTACCAACCATGCAGTTTGTCTTTGCACATGATGTGCAAATGTAAGAAAGCTTGTCTGTCATTAGACCTGGTTGTGAGTTTATCACAATTAATTGCCTGGGAAATGGTGTTAACCTCTTCAAGGAAATGAGGTCAAGAGGTGACTTCAGAGCTGGTGGTGATGTCCATCCCTCAGAAGAAGGGATTAGGGACAAACCCAGGTAGCTGAGACATGGGACACTGTGGTCTCTCTAGCATGGCCCAGCTCACAATGAAGCCAATCCCTCCTGCAGGGGAACCCGCAGGGGCAACGTATATTAGCGTACAATACCAAATCCTATTCTAGAACTGCAGTCAGGTTTGGCCTTTTTACACTGCTTCTGGGCATCACACTGTTTATATACCCCAAAACCCATGTGAAAGTCCACCCTGTCATTAGCCAGGACATCCCAAATGAATTACTCACATTATTGTTTTTGCTGAAGGTCCTGATGCATCTCCTCAGTCCTGTCGTGTGTTCTGCCTTTGGTAATTCACAGTGCTCCTTGATTTTTTCGGATAAGAAAGAGAACCTGGGATTTAAGCAGAACTCCAGTGAGCTGGGAAGCTGTTTCACATGGCACAGGGGGTGACAGGCTGGGAAAACATCTGTGGAGTTACAGCTGAGGGGGTATCAGACTGAGCTGCCTGCTCCAGCTGTAAGGCCAGATGGTGTCCTAGAGCCCTGCTGGTCAAGCAATAGCATGGTTCCAAATTTGGTCCAAATTCCACCCCCAGTCTCTGTGATTCACACCCACAGAGCAACATAAATGTTGTGGATTTTTAGGTGCATGCACTGAGCCCCGGAGTACATTTGCCCATCTCACCCCATTGAAGGTGTCTCTATGACAGTCATGAGCAACCCAACTACTGCCAGAATCACACTGAGCCTTTCCTTATGGCAGGCACCCAGGGAAGCCCTGGGGTAAGCTGGTGAGTCTCTTGGCTGGAGATGTCATACTTGGAGAGCACAGAGACTTAGCCAGCTCCCACTGTAATACTGATCACACACCTACCCCTCTACTGGGAGACATGTGGGAGAGGAAAACATCATGAACTAAGAGAGATGAAGGGGCCAGAGCAGGTAAGGGGAAAATTATTTTACTTCATTTATTGCTACTCAGGATGCAATATCCCAGCTCATCCTGGCAGTGGGACTTTGTATAACTTTAATTCCACCCACCCCATCCTCCTTTTCCACTGAAAATTCCTTTCAGTCCAGGGAGTGGCTACCAAGGAAAAGGGATTTTTTGGGAAATGAAGCACAGGGACAGCTATGGAGCTGGAAGAACAGCTGTGCTAGACAGTGTGGGACTGTTAGATGACAAACACTGAGCAGTGGTCCACATCTCAGCCCACATGAGATTAGAGATGGAGTTCAAGACAAAGCCACTTGACTCTGTGACTGGGGAGGGAGAGCCTACACTGTTGTTAAGTGCTAAACCTCTCAGGACACTTCCTATTCAAAGCATTGACTTTCCTCACCCTCTCCAGTCACCCACCTGCCACAGAAGGGTAACTTGGATATAATCTCCAGGTGGCATGGTGCTTCAGCCAGGTCCTTGCCTGGGGTCCAGTCGCAGAAGAGAGCTGCCCGTGAGTCATACCAACAAGTGAGGCTGGAGGTGCCTGCTGGCAGAGAAGGTATGGACAGTAACATGGCTGAATTAGCATTGACCATCACACCAGACAGTCCTGCCCCATCACAAACTACAGACTGACTCCTCTGCTGGATAACTGACTCCAAGTAAGAAAGGCAGAGCCACTCCTCTGTGTCATAGAATCACAGAACGGTTTGGGTTGGAAAAAACCTTAAGATCATCCAGTTCCAACCCCCTGCCATGGGCAAGGACACCTCACACTAAACCATGTCACCCAAGGCTCTGTTCAACCCAGCCTTGAACAGTGCCAGGGATGGAGCATTTATCACTTCTTTGGGCAACCTGCTCCAGTGCCTCATTACCGTCACAGTAAAGAACTTTTTCCTTACATCAAGCCTGAGCTTCCCCTGTTTAAATTTGAACCCATTACCTCTTGTCCTTGGAGGTTGATGTGCTTATAAGAGACCTGTAGCTGTTACAGCCTCTTCTGGCTGTATGATACAACATGAACTTTGCACAACAACACACTGTGGCACAAACACTTCTCTGCCTGACTCCCCACCCTGCTTGTGCAGCTGGCACAGGTGAAGAGAATCACTTCTTACCTTGTGCTGAGTCTGATGCCCAGGAGAGAGGTGTGAGGCTGAACAGCCAGAGGTGACACAGAAGCAGCAAAGAGGGCTTCATCTGTACTGGTGACACACTGAAAGAGAGAAGATGCCACCCAACATGTCTCAGCAATGCAAATTAGGAAGATGTCATCCCACAGGAGGTAGTCACTGTCCTCAGGTAGGGCTCAAAGCCAGTGGCAATATTCCAGGCTCAGGAACTCACACCTCTTCCACTCCGGAGTGCGTGCTCTCCCCTCACCACCTCATTTTTTCCTGCCTTGGGTGCTTTGCTCAGCACTGAAACAATTTGCAGTGCAGAACAGACAGGCTGTTTGCAGGAGTATTGCCTCCTGAAAATGCGTGTGTGAGTGCACAGCAGTCTGCATGTGTTGTTTCAGGCTGCTTGCTGACTCAGGTAGAGAGTGCTGCCTTGGTTGCACATGGCTTGTGCTTTGAAGAGGATCTTTTTTTTGGTAAGCCCCAGGGCTGAAATAACTCGGTGCTTGCTGAGTAAGTGGGGACTCTGGCTGCAACTGACAAAAGTTAGTTACACAGCTCATGGCTTAGGAGGTAGATTTTGAATAGCTTGTTTCGGACGGGGTGGGAAATCTGGGAGAAGGAGGAGTTTACCAGGTTCTGGGAAGTCAAGGCTTTAGTATACCACAAAACATTACATAGTCATGTACAAACCAAGCACCATCCTTGCATCCTCATCCTGCACTGCCTTGGAAGGAGCTGTGCTTTCCTGCCCTGCTCACCTCTCATAAACCCTGAAGCCCAGGCAGAGCTGAGCTAAATAAGACATAGTCCAGCTGGACCCTACTGGGACTACCAGAAGGGTGGGAAGAGAGGGTTTATAAAGGGCTGGCATGAGGCATAATATTGATTCCGCTCACGATAAAAGATTAGGTTCAGAGGAAGAAAAGCATGACGACAATGCATTAACAGACAAAGGGGAGAGAAAGAGAGTGAAAGAAAGCAGGCGGTGTGGTTGTGAAGATGCAGAGTATGATTTGAGAGGACTGTGGAGAGACAGAGAGATAAATATGTGCTCAGCCCTCCCCAACGGTGACATTCAGTTTGTCAGACTGAAACTTCTTCCAAGATGCTTTTCAAATCAGCCACCCCCATATGGGAAAGAGCTAGCATCACCCCCTTTACCTTTCAGCTGTGGGCACCAAGAGGTCCTGATGAAGGGAGTTCCTGGGGATCAGGTCGTAGAGTTGGGTGAATGCAGGTGCTGAACATCGAACAGTGAGGGAAATGGAGAGAGGAGAACAGAGAGAGATGGAGGCGGATATCCTAGCTCAGTGCATGTCCAGGTGCCAGCCAGTGCTGCTGGCACAAGAGTTGCTTCCAGCCTGGCAGTTCTGCACATGCATGGTCTTGTACATGCACAGTCTCTATTTGTCTTCTCCCTCTCACCTTTGCACAGGAAGCTGCCACTCACTTGCCTTGTCAGAATGAGACGAGGCCCCAGAGTATCGAAAAGGCTAGTGAGGCCGAGAATAAAAAGCCCCAAACCACGTCCTACTTCCTGCTGGTAAAGCAATAGGTGCAGAAACAAGGGTGGAGGGATCAGGTGTTAGTTTGCAGTGCTCAGATATACTGGGACCAGTTTGTAAGTATTGCTGGGGAGCCAGAGAGAGAGAGGAGGACCTATTCTCTTGGGACACTGGCAAGAGACCCACAGCTTTCTTTTCCATACACCCAAGCAGATTGCTCATATCACTCTCAGGGTCTGCACAGGTGCACAGATCACTTTGAAACAGAGGATAGCAGTCTGTCTGTTGTAGAAATACCATGGACCACTTTGTGAAGAATAACTCAAGATGCTGACCTCATCAACACTAGAACGAAACCAGCCTCCACATCAGTGCTCCAGTTTCAGACGATCCATCCTGGGTCTGAGCGGGAGTGGAACGAGGGCAGTGCTGAGTGTGAACAAGCTTGAGGTGCAGCCTTCATGCTTGCAGATGGTGTGACACCACAGGGACACCCATCCGGTGGCCTCCCTACACCGAGGTACACCCCACTCGCTCCACAGAAGGAAGAATCACCGCCTCTGATGTGAGCCTTGCAGCTAGTCCAGACAGGCAGCACCACCCCACATAGCTTCAGTGCCTGTTTGGCACAGCTTGTCCAGTCAACAGGCCAGGCAGGGATGCACAAAATATGCCCATCTTCTTCCAGAGCTTCATGCACCCTCAGCTTCACAGATAGATAACCTCTAATGGGCCCTGCAAGTTAGTTTTAGAAGATTCTTTCACCACAGGCAGACATCTTACCCTGGGTGAAGATTTTGCCATCACATCCCAAGCCAAGACAGATGCACAAAGGCAAATCCACAGCCCGACGGTTGCCCATTTCACAGATAGGCATGTGCATGCATACGTGTTCCTGCACACCTCTCTTTTTCCATACACAAATACAATTCTCCGAAGTGCAGCACGTTGCGTTTCCTGTCTGGTCTGGGCTGCACGATGATGGCCGTCTGTGTGGGGCCAGATGATGAGAATCTCCATTTATACACACAGCCGTAACCATGCTCCTCACCTTTCTCTCCTAGAGCAGCTCAAGGCCCGAGCTGAGGTCCAGCAAGCAGGTTTTGCTGATCAAAAGTTGTATGAGGCTAATCTCAGGCCTACGGGCGGTTCCTGTTTAAAGACTCTATAAACGTGGAGGTTGGGATCTCCTTTAACAACAAAGGGATCTTAGTTTCAGGTAGTGGAAAAAGGGTGTGGGAGGTGGATGAGTCTTTAGTCACAGGCAACCAGCCCAGAGACTGGTTCTCAGAAGATATTAGACCTCAAACAGTGTTGGAGCAAAACAGTGGTTTGAAGGCTGCAATAGTGGATCTTCATGGCCACTTCTGGGAGAGCACTGCAGCTAATCCAGCATCGAGCACTCACTTAGCCAGCAGTCACGAGTGTAACACCTCTTTCCCTACCATGCATGGCATAGACCAGGAATCTGAGAGGTGCCACTTGGATACTCTTGCTTATCACCTGAAGACTCCTGTTATGGCCATTGTTTGTGAGGGCAACCAGGGAATCTGGCAGCCAGCCACTGTTGAAGAGGTGCAGTGGAGAGGATGGGCTGATGCTCTCCTGCAGTGGTAATCACTGACTGTGGTGGCTGAAGCCTGGAGGTTCCCAACAGGATGGAGCTGTAATGGCATGTATTATCAGGGCACAGGCCACCTTTCCCAGGAGCTCTTAAAATGAATGCAGCTTGCTCTGGTGCAGAAGTCCTCAGCTGAAGCAATGAAATCCTCTTGGTATCACCAGCTTTGTGGCTGCAATGGAATGAGTATTCATGTTAACCATCATTTTTCCCATTTATCCTTCAGACTGAGAAATCAGCAATTTCCTTCAAACTACAGATCACTTTGGGAAAACAAGAGCACAAAGAGCCCATTTTTTATTGTTCATCTGAGGATCATAGAATCACAGAATGATTTGGATTGGAAAGGACTTTAAGATCATCTAGTTCCAACCCCCCTGCCATGGGCAGGGATACCTCACATTAAACCATATCGCCCAAGGCTCTGTCAACCTTGAACACTGCCAGGGGTGGATCATTCAATACTTCTCTGGGCCACCCATTCCAGTGCCTCACCACCCTCACAGTAAAGAACTTCTTCCTTATATCTAACCTGAGCTTCAACTGTTTAAGTTTTAACCTGTTACCCCTTGTCCTACCACTACAGTCCCTAATGAAGAGTCCCTCCCCAGCATCCCTATAGGCCCCCTTCAGACACTGGAAGGCTGCTATGAGGTCTCCACGCAGCCTTCTCTTCTCCAGGCTGAACAGCCCCAACTTTCTCAGCCTGTCGTCCTATGGGAGGTGCTCCAGTCCCCTGATCATCCTTGTGGTCTTCCTGTGGACTTATTCTAACAGCTCCATGTCCTTCTTATGTTGACGACACCAGAACTGCACACAATACTCGAGGTGGCGGTCTCACAAAAGCTAAAGGGCAGCCAGTTCCTTGGAGATTGTTTTTTCTAGATCTGGGTCTCTACGCTAGATACTCATGCAGATTTTCTGATACCTAGTAAGAATTGATGTCACACTGAAGATTTTCCCATTGAGACTCCTAATCTAGAGCCAGCTCTCCTTCCATCTTTGCTTAACAGTAGTAAGGGATCTACCTTTGTCAGGTGTGACTGGAATTGATTGACTTTTCCAAAACTGTGAAAGGAAGGGGAATACTCTGTTGGATCAGCTAACAGACAGCCAAACACGGATGTGTGTGAACACAGACAGGCTCAGCATGTCTGGTTTCCATTGGAAACACCATTTCAAATGTACTAAAGTAACAACTGTACGGCATAATTAGGAAACGGTTTCCTACCCAGGCATGATACCATGACTGTGTCCAGACTCCATGTGATGCAGATAAACACACTTGCTATATGCCCAGTTTTCACACTTGATTGCCCAGGAAGTTGTGCTACTGAGAATTTTGCACTTTTTTATCTCCTTTACATCAACTTTGATAGGGATGGTGCCATTTGTAATGCAAGAAGCCAAACAAACCCACATTGTCAGAAACACATGCAAGGTGTTCTTGTGATTACCTTCCTTTCCTCATAATGGACACTGAGACGGGTGAACTCACTAGTCAGCATTGTTGTTTGGTGTTAAAGCCGGCGGGTAAAAGTATGCTGTTGGAGGTTTGGTTAAAGGTGTTGTTTGGGCCAGAATGATGTTTCAGGGGCAGTGTAAGTTTTAAAGATCCTCAGGTCTGGGACAGGTGTTTATGCACAAGCTCATCTTTTCCCCTTCATTCTGCTTTCATTCAGCACTGCTGAAGCTTCTCAATCTCTAGTTGCGTGTCTACTGAGAGTCTCTGCAGAATGGCAGAGTTGAATGAGAGAATAAAGAGAGCAAAGCAGTGTGAAGCATTGTGTGGTGTCGAGCTACACCATACTTGCTCAACTCATCAGCTGACATCGGGCTAGGCACATCCCTTCCCTTTGCTGGCTCCCAGCTGGGACTGGAGTCCCAGGCTAATTGGGATGCCTTGCCCCTGGTTTACAAACCACCCAGCTCACTAGGGGTGAGTTTAGTGTAGTAGGAGGCTCAGTAGATCCATCTCAGAGCCCTGACCCCGTGATGCTCTGGAGTGGAGCAGTGGGAAGGGTGCAGAGGGAGCAGAAGGTGAGGGGATGAGGGCAGAGATGCCCTAATGGCCACCAAAGTTCGCTTCCTGACAGGATACACTGTGAAGGCCTCTAGACGCTCTGTAGGTTTGGTACTTTCCAAATAATGTTGTTTTAACTATAACCTTTACATTTAATTTCCTGCCATTCGTATACGTGAGCTTCTGAAAACTACATCACTCTACATCTGCCCTTATTTTCCCCTTAAACTGTGGTTCTACTCCGAAAAATGTCTATAAAAATGGCCCTGTGGGGAACCACTGGTTGGTGTATCAGTGAGCTCTTTACCGAATTTGTTCACATTACAAGTCTGAAAGAGGCCTTGACTCGTATCAAAATGGCAACCTTGGGCCAATGTTAAAGAGGATTTTTTTCCTCCTGCTTGATCATCCCTAGGGATATTGCTGCTTCAGGCTAAATGTTGCCATTGGGTGAATCTCCATCACCATGTTAAAGTGAAGAGGCATTTAGCAATGGAGTTTAAGTTCTTATATCAGGTACCACAATGGAATAACCATGCTGGACAGCAAGTGTTAAGCCCACCTACACACCAGATGATATTCCTGTTCCTTCCCTTCCAACTTCTGTCCCACAGAAAGTGTCCTGATAGATCTGCCTGATAAAAGCAGGAGACATCAAATATATGCATGAATACACAGAATGTTCAAAAGTAGGGATTTCCTAGCCTTGCAGGCTGCAGAAGAGCATGGATAGAAGGGGTAGAAAGCTGGTGCATTTGCAGGCACCATCACCCACAGCAAGTGTAGGGCCACAGGTGGGAGGGGATGGAGGAGGTGTTCACTTTCACTCTCTGACAGTGATGGTCACAGGACCAGAGAAGTGGGGAAACAAGGGTGGGAGGGAAAGCATGCTGCTTTCGAGCAGTTTCACTCTTAGCCTGTCTGGCTGTGAACACACAGCTATGAAATCATGAGCATGAGCACGAGACAGTCACAAGATGCCCCCACTCACAAGCTGAGCCCTGGCTCCTCAATATGTTTGGATTGAACTAGACAGTGCCAAGAGTTTGGTCTAAAGGACTGGAGCCCATGCAGCAGATTAAAGGTTTAAGAAAGCTACTCAGTGTGGATGCCTGCCCCCCTAGTGGGTGCTTGTGGTGACAGAAGGGCTGCTCAGACCTGGACTCCCTGCATACACACACTCATGGAAGACCTGGGCTGTCACGGAAGGGTAATTGAAGACCCTGGGCCTGGCACTCTCTGTTCCTCAGTGCCCTTGGATTCAGCAACTTGAAAGAAGGCCAGTACCTATGCCCTTTTCTGATCCTGTGGACATAGTATGGGACACACAGCAGGCATTTGAGCCACAGCAGTATGGCAAATGATATCTGTCAGCTGAATCTAAGGTGGCATCTGTGATTGAAGATTTTCTTAGTATGGTGCACCTGCAATGGAAAACTCAGCATCCTTCCTAAACTGGAAGGAAGGTGGCGTACCCATGGGACTGTCAACGTGTTTGTACAGCTCTCACATCCTCTCCGTGTCTCAATTTCCACACAGAGAAAGGGGCATAAAGGACATCTCATCTTTTTCAAGAACTGAGATTCGCAGACCAGGCACCAGATCCTTCATCACATACAGGTGTTCACTGCCTGAGTCTGTGGGGATATAATTGACTTCCAGTATTAATCCATGCCTGTGCAAGTCCCTGAGGGTTCCCTGGGGCTGAATGCTGAAGATGCATGGCCAGAGGATCTACAGGTCATGGACCTGTGTTGAAGATGGAGTGCCTGTGTGAGATATATGATCTACAGGAGAGCAGCGTTGAGTCAGAGACCATCCTTACGCCAAATCTGTGCCTGAGAAAGATAATGAGCTGAATGCTGGCCAATTTGCTGTTCAGCACCGGTGACTGCTCTCGTCCTTGAGGGAAATCATTACCTTGTTACCTGGGCGGTCTTGGAAAGATACAGCCCTGCTCTGTCTTGCAGCCTGCCAATGTGTTATATCTCTCTCTATTTAAAGTTAGAGGGACCTGTGTGCTTGACAAGCCTAATATGAAGCAATGATGGCTTCAGACCTAATAAACTGAGAAGAATTCAGAGATTTATTGGACATTGAAAACTGCTTGAAGGCAAGACATGATACTGCAAGATGATTCTTGAGAATAAACCCTCCGGTGCTTTGATTAGTGAGGCTTGCTCCCAATTGAATCACATTTCCCTTCCTTCTCTACAGGAAAAAATCATTACAACAACCACCCCAGTTCTGCTCAGAGCTCTCCTTGCTCCTCCGTTTTCTTCGTCTCTGTGCCTGAGCACTTCCTAGAAAGGGAGTTAATTAGGTGGTTGATTTTGGTCTAAAATGATGTCATGCTTATCCAAAGGCCAGCCCCTGCCCCTCCTTAAGCTCTTCTGGGGTCACTGGTTGGTGACTATGGCAGTTATTGCCTTTCATGTCATTAAAATGTCTGAACAGAAATTACTTGTTTAGAGGTAGCTGCCTGTCTCCCCACGGCTTGGTGCTCAGGCTCAGTCAGGAAAGCCATTCTTTCCCTTCCTCTGTGGTTTCCAGATCCAGGCTTTCCATTTGCCCCTCTAATATTGCTCCACAGGATCCCTTTATTCTCTCTTCACCACCTTGGGAGGCAGAAGATACGATAAGGAACGGCCACAACCAGTGTGCCTGTGTGGAAGGAATGGAAGAGAACGGTGAAGTCCAGGTCCACAACCTGACCAAAGGACTTGAGGACACTTCACTCCCCCAGGCGTTGTACTGCCTTGTGAACTAGGTCAGCCCAAAGGGCTCCTCATCCCTCAGGGTTTCAGCTGTGGGCTTGTTCCTCTGAGCACTTTCCCTTTCTCTGAGGTGAACTGCCCATAGCACAGTGGCTCTACAGCCTGATGAGGCTTTTGGGTATGGCTGCATGGAATTGAAAGCCATCTTTCTGGCTGCGGAGCTGGAATAGGAAAGACTGTTTGTTAGTGTCAATCCAGATCCTGGTGAACGCTGCAAGACCACCACTGAGAGAGAAAACAAGCAGTGTGGAAATTACTATTTTCACCACTTCTGGTCTCTGAGTACCCTAAAGGTGCTCCTTGAGAGATGTGACACAGAGGCCTTTACATGTGATACATTCCAGTTTTGTTGCTGTAACACAAAGCCCAAGCCACGTCTCACCACATCTCATCACCCATTGACTTTGCCTGTGTTTGGGACATGGGATGAGGAGATCTCAGGGGAAATAGGATTTGATTCCTTGAGAGAAAGACAAAACCAGGGTGTCACATTCCTCCTCTTCTGTTCCTGTCAGTGGCACGCATGGACAAGAGGGGAATGCCCTTTAGAGTATCACCATTTCCTGTTACTCCAGTACCTCCCACATAGCAAGCAGGAAAAGGCATAGAGCACTGAAGCAGTTCATCATTTCATCCTCCCTCTCCTTGCAGCTCAAAAGCGCAATTGCATCTGTCACAGCCAGCATGGGGTTAGGAGGGCTATCTTGGGCAAGGTGTTGTGCCCTATGGTCTGGAGCAGGCTGCGGTGGAAGGGGCATGGCCTCTGCCTGCACCTGTGCACACATCCGTGAGCACAAACACAAACATGCACGTACGCAGTGGGGTAACACAGAGGGGGTCAAGCACTTGGCTCCATTCAGATGCTTACCCTGGAGCCAGCCCAAGGACAACACACGTCCGCAGGTACCAGGGTCCCTTCCCTCAGCCATGGTCTCCCCAGGTGGCACCTTAATTCTAAGGGGAAACTTGTGCTATTGCTTTCATGTTTTAAGGATGAGGGTGCCAGTACATTTCCCCAGAAAGGATCCCCCCTTTCTTCCGTCTCTTCACACCCATTTTGCAGGCAGCATGTTCCTTCATCAGAGATGCTCAATGTCCAGCAGCTGCTGAAAAGGATTGCTTGGGGTTCTTTTCTCCCCTTTGGTCTTGGAAGGGATGCTGGCAGCCTGGTGCAGGACCTCTCCCCCCTCCCGTGCCTCAGCCCCTGTGCATGGGGAGGAAGAGCGTGGGTAGTGGAAGGAGTTGTGGTCCCAGATGTGCGAGTGGTTGCAGGGTAGAAACAGCACACCCCGGACAAACAGCAGTGCGGCTCAGCTGAGAGCCAGCGCTTCGGGCTTGCGTCACTGACCTTTTCCTCTCGCCCTCCTCAGTCCTCACCTGACCCTCCCACCGCTTCCCCTGCACTTTGCACTGGGAGATCTCCCTCTCTGTGCATTGCAGTGGGGGGCTGGCACAGGAACGTAAAAGGGAGGAGTGGAAAAACAAGCCCAGAACAGCCCTGCAGCAAAGAGAAGGCAACGCATTAATCCTCTATCCATTTCCCCAGAGCTCAGGTTGCCACCTCGCAGAACAAGATGGTCAGGGGCTGAGCCAAGGCACCACTGCCTGGTCTAGCCATTGCAGTGGCAGCACAGCTGTTCTGCCTCCACAGCTGGCAGGGCCGGGGATAAAGGAGAAGCAAGCTTGTCCCAGGGTCAGGGGTGTGCTTCAGACTGGCATATTTTGAACAAATGGAATTTAGAAACACAAAGAACATTTCAAAGCCTTGTGGGACCAAGGCTGAAACATGGTGCAGCTGTAAAAGCCTGTGTAAGCCTTCTGAAGTGCCAAACAATGCCACCAGCATACCACACGGAGAGAAGCAGAAGCTGGGGCAAAGCAAGGGCTTGAGAGGTGCTTTGGGCTGTGTGTGGAACTGTAATTCTGTGGGCCCTTGGCCTGGAAGATGTCCTGAATTGCTGCCTGTGGTGGCAGGGCACAGGGCTTGGCTGCCTGGGAAGTCCTTCCTAGTGACCTGCCCCACTCCATTGCTTCAGGGGAAGAACTGAGGAGATGCGGGGACAAAAATAAAACCAACTCTGTAACGGAGAATACCGTGAGCCCAGAAAAGCATGTGTGGGGCAAGCAGGAGAATTCAGTGAGCTTCAGGCACCCCATGGAAGATGCTTTGCCCACATTTTGCTCTAGGACGTGTTGTGCCAAACATATGGCGGTATTAAGGACTTCAGAGCAGGGACCAGGACAGTGAAGGTGAAGCCTGCAGGATGTGTGTCAGACAGGAGACCCGCTCTTCCTCCTCACCGTGGTCTCCTCTGGATACTTTGAAGCATCGCAACTGTCCTCAGTAGCATTCAGGGGGCTTGGACACACTTCTCACCTCAGAGGTGCACTCCAGCTTGCATTGTCTGGGCTCCCTGGCAGACAAGGCTCCTCAGCAGCTTTCAGGAGGATGCAGGTCAGCATCTCGAAGGCATGGATGCAAGTAGGTTACATGAATCAAGAAACAACCCAGTCTCACAGCTCCCACTCACCCACAGCTGGATTCCCAGCCTTCCCAGGTGGATGGGGACCCCCCTGCTCCCTAGCTTATCCAACCCAAGAGTTCTTGGGAAAAGTGTGAGATTTTGCAATAATCCCCTGGTTATTTGTGAGTTAAGTGACGTGAACTCAAGCAACGGGATGGTCTGTGGGTTGATAAACTCTCAGAAGCCTTTGAGTTAAACCTTCTGCCCTAGCAGTCACTGTGATACAACTGTGTGGAGAGAGATCACAGAGGGCTTGTGGGAGAAGGGGGAGGCACGTCAGGAGGTGAGGGAGCAGTGCGTGTACCAAAGAGTCCTGGAGCATCAGCCCCCCTCTACCCACCTCCTGATAGCATCTTCAGAGTGAGGTAGGCTTGCAAAGGGCAACAGTTTCCGTTGGCAGGAAGGTGAGAGATGTCCATATGGGGCTTGTATGTGCATGGGTACACATGTGGGTGTCACAGCAGGGCGCACACTGAGCTGCCCTCTGAAGCCCACCATGGCTCAGCAAGTGCTCATTTCACCACTGTGGTCAGAGGTGGGCCATGCCATGTGAGGCAGTAAAACAACTGACCTCAGCGATGCAGCTCTGCCCCATCACCCATGCAGCCACAGGCACGGTTCACATCCAGCCCTTTGGGCCCAGCAGCAGCTCCCAGCCAGTAATGGGAAAGGGAAGGTGAGAAAAACAGGAGATCTGGGGCAGGACCAACCCACTGCTGGCATCTGGCTGCGATGCACTGCATGGAGGGAGGAAGGGGCTCTGCTTGCAGTACTGAGCGATACCGGCTTGGATGTTGTATCACCCCTTTCTCCCTCCATGGACTCTGTGAGACAAACAAGGCTGAGGTGTGAGTGAAGCGGGTTGTCCAGGTGGTTTGAGAGGGGCAGAGGGACAGCAGGCTGGAGCAGAGAGGAAACCTGATGTGTTTCGGTGTGGTGGCGGTGACCTGAATGGTGCACAAATGCCTGGCATGGGGCAGACTCTGCACCATCATGATGCTCAAGGGGCTGCCAGAGACTTTTCCCATGGCTGCCCCTCTTGTGACAGAGAATCAAGGGAGGTACAGAGATAGGTCCAGTTGTGCTGAGCCCCTGCCCTCCTTGGTACTTTGGGTGCAGGCACGTTCACTAGTGCCTATCTAAGTGCCCTCGGTAAAGTCAAGGGTCTCCTTTTCTTGCCCTGCTTCTCTCTTCCCATTTCCCACAGCTATTACATGGCAAAGAGATATTGCAGGGCCTTCAGCTTCTCCTGAGCTGGCCCTGACATGTGCTTTCTTCCGCAGAGATAGCACCATATCCTGCCCTTTACCTCCTTTCTCCAACTCCCCCCCTCCTTTCATACCTGCAAGACCACAAACCGGCAGGAAACCAGTTTAAAGGGCCATCCCTTTGGCAGATACCTTCAACAAGCCTGAGGCATGGCCACAGAGTCCTTTGTAGCAGAGCTTCACCCTGACAGGGTACAAGAGAGGAATGGCCCCAGGAGCAGAGCTGTATCTGCCCATGCCAGGTCATGCTTCTTGCTCTTTGCCCATGAGAGGTCCTGACTGTCACCAGCCCCAGGCTCACATACCACAGGGCAGTGCCGTTGCACGGAAAACAGGTTAGACCTGGGTGAATGGAGATCTCGTGGCTTTCAGGGCATGGCTGCACCCACTGTCAGGGCAGCAGGGCAGGTCTGACCCCTTGATCCTTCTACATCATTGCAGGGTCCACCTTGTCTTAGCTGAGCCTCACCTTCAGCAATTCCCCGGTCAGGCATCCATAGTGTGATGTGTGACACTGGTTACAGACCCTCCCTGTTACCACGCATCTTAGACCCAAAGGATTTGGCTGAAGAGGCTTTTCAGGTGGCGCTTTCTTCTCAAAGTGGGTAGCTTGAAAGAGTGAATTGTAGAAGCTTTTTCTAGAAGGTCTGGCTACACGTTTCCTCTCCTTCCTCCTTCCTCACCTTTTGTAAGTATGATAAAGTCACATCCAATCTACCAGCATCTCACCTCAAGGGGCCAGGGACGTGCAGAAGCGCAACCCCTGCGCTTCCTGAAGACGCATTTCTACCTGTTTTCTCAGAAGTAAATAAAAACTGTGAAGAAGGCTGAGCTCTGACCTGATGAGTCTTGCATTTCTTTGATATATATAGCCCTAGCTCTGGACTAATTATGTTTTCCACCCCTTGCCAAACAAAGCATCTGGTACGTGTCAAACCACAGGAGAAGCTATGTGAAGATGATTTAAACTCAAAACAGAAGGTCCTATATGGGCTTCTCCTCTTGTTTTCTTGTCCACTTCTCCACTTCAGCTGGAGTCTCCTCAGTCCAAACCCCAAATAAAAGAGAAACACCACAGGCAAAACAGAAAGCAAACACACATACAAAGTACTTGATAGAAGGATGTGCTGAAAATGTCACAAGAGTCCGATACCCCTTAAGAGAATCCCAGCATTAGCCCAGTCTTCCTCATTATAATTAATTATTTGAACCCTAATCTTATAACCCATTGTATTGTCCTGTTTTTTGTTTTTTTGTAATTTCCAAAGAATCCTTCCTTGAATTTGCTTAAAGTTTTCCCAGCAAAGAGGAAATTACCCTAAATATCTTTAGGGTAACAGTTCTCCACAAAGTAAACAGAATATTGCCAAGGATTGCCATGGGAAGTTTCAGAACTGAGTTAGACTTTGTACCTGTCTCTTTCAGGTCACTGTCTTTTCCATCACACTGTTTGGCAATAACCAGAGATAGAAGGAATAGGCTGGGATGAAAAAGCAGATCTAAGTGCAAAACAACCAGCGAAAAAAGTTTAATACCACTGAAAAAAAAAAATAATATATATATACAAAAATTCTTGGGGTTTGTTTGGTTTTGTAACATAAAGCACCATTAATTCCACAGTACATTACAACTCAGCCTACTACACCTTCCAGAAAGCACCCAATACTCCTGAAATCTGATTTAGCACCAAGGGTTTGCCATCTTGTTTAGCACCAAGAAGCCTATTAAACACACCCTTTGGTCCCCCTGCCCTCCTCTCTCATGTGCAGCAGGCACCATCTGGCTGCTCATGAGACCTGCCACTGGCATTCAAACACCAAAGAGAAAAGGAGGAAGATGGAAGCTTGTTTCTGGAGATATTGTGTCTTAGAGAGGCTTTTTTCTATCCAGGGAGACATGGGAGCACTATACACTGTAAATAGGCAATACCTGGGTTTGCAGCAAGTTGAGGAAGAGAGAAAGGGATTTGGACCTGAGCATCTCCTCCAGCATGCTGCTTTCAGGCATGCTATAGCCTGAAATCCTGCCTCTGAGCAATTCCACGTGCTTGACCTACTAAGGGAGGGGAAGAAACTCACAGCCTCCTTTCATTCCCATGATCCCATCATCACATGTTTTCCTGGGAAAAACCCAGCTTTGCCTCAGTGAAACCTTGCTGTTATACCCACTGCCCCAAGTGACAGTGGTGGGGAGGATCCAGGGCAGAGAGTGCCTGAAATTCATTCCAGTCTATACAGCTTCCTTAGCAAAGCAGGGAGGGTAAGAGAGAAAACATCCAAAAATTATCTCAAGTTCATTTTTAACATTTAGCCTGGGTCCTTCTGCCTTTGCTAGCCTGGGCTGAGTGTACTGGACCTCGTCCTGTAAAACAATGTGTATCTCCTATGGGAGAGCTCTGGAAGTCCCAGGCAGAGATTATAGCTAATCATGAGACTGCAGAAGCTAGATAAGTCAAAAGACTTCATTATCAGTGGTGGGCAGTGGAGAAATAGTTTCTCCTGCTTGTCCTGTATTGAGACTCAACAAATGGACAACTCTTGGCATTCATGTTTATGGAGCACCACAACACGTGGATATAGGTTTCCCAAAGTGCTGAGTCAGCCTCACCTGCTCCTCCCAGGATAACAGCAATCCCAGAGGGATGTGAGACAAGGTAAAAATGGTACTAGAAAAACCTACCGCTGACATTCCTTTCCTACTGTGATATTTACAACCTGACAAAAAGAGGGAAAGATTGTTTTAGCCACATGTTTTTCTCAGTTGCTCTCATGAGGTTGCCAGGAAAGGGCACAGGGGAAGCTTTTTCACCGTGGGGGTGAGGTGTATAGTCTCACTCTATCTCTTTTCCATCACAGAGGCAAAGAAGTGCCAACCGACCAGATGTGAAACTGATTTAACAGTGATTGCCCCTACAGCCTCCAGCTCAAGTTCTGAAACAGCGGTCCCTCAATACCAGTGTGGGAGAACCACCTTCAGGAGGACACTGTAATAGCATGCAGGAGGCACCAGCAAACCTCGAGGTGACTGGTGATACCAGTAGAAGGCCATGGGGGCACATCTGCCAAAGACAAGCAGATTCACATTCACTGTCTGGACTAGCTTACCACAACTGGGGAACTGAGACTTAATAGCACCCCAAGGGAGGTTTAGGAGGGAAGTATGGAGGATTGTCTTTCTCTTTTGTTCTGTACTTACGATCCCTAGTGGAAATTGAGTGGTGGACTGTACTGATTCAATGGCAGATTCTTCTGAAGTGTCTGGCTAAGGATCTGACCCTTCATCTCTCCAAAGAGCCAGAGCTGGCACAGAGGAGTGCAATCCCACCAGGCCTAGATTTTACAGCCAGCCTGGACACTGTGACCCAGCAGTGTCTAAGGAAAGCCAATGCCATACTTCAGAAGGCCATCAGTCCCCTTTTTAGAAAGACAGTATAATCTCCCTCCAGTCCCACATCTTTCTTGTGCGCCAGGAGGTCATTAGAACCCAGTCCACGCTCCTGTCTATAGATGTGAAAGGTGACATTAAAGCTGTGTTGCAGGCTGCAAAACTGGCGTGTCTAGTTGGGATGGAGATGAGACAGGATGCACCCAGCAGTGGGGACTTTATAGCCCTTTGTACAGCAGCCCTTTGTGTATAAAGCTCCAAGGAGGGATGCATCTGCAAGAGCAGCACTTTAGCTTTCCTCCTGCTCTAGGACCCAGAATGCCAGACACAGCTCACTGGCAGATTTAGAAGAAGCCAATAACTGAAGTTGGGGTCATGAGGGAAGGGGCAAGAGATGGTAGTGTCACACTGTAAGTGGACAGATACAGGCCTGACTACAAGAGACCGTGAGGTGGGAGCCAGTGTGGCAAGTTTCACACTCAGTGCCTGAGACTTGACAGGCCCATTTCTAAGTGATTTGCAGTGGTTGCGGGCAGTAATGAGAGAGAGAGAGAGAGAGAGAGGAAGAAGGAAAAGGCCAAAGAGGCCCCAAGGAGGAGGAGAGGCAGTTACTCAGTGCTGGGCTTGACGAGGTACCCGTTGAAGGTGATGTACACATCAACATCGTCACTGTAAATGGCATTCTCCCGTTCCCGCTTGTAAAGCCTCACCCAGATCTCATCATTTTCCTGAAGCTCTAGCATGAGGCTCTGGCTCTGCATGATGCTGCGGTCGCTGGGTTGGGCATACAAGATGACTGCCTCTTCTTCATTGTGCATGATGTGCATGTAGGTCTCCTTGAAGTTCCAGGTGTGGACGTTGAGGCTGAAATAGTAAAGTCCACCTACATAGCAGTAGAATTTGCCATTGAACATGTCAAAGTGGCTGTAGAGGTTGACGAAGACAGTGTCGAAGATCAAGACCTGGTAGCCTTCACTGCTGTGCAGTGCTTTCTTGCGACCGACGGAGAATGCAGCATACTGATGCTTGCAGGGGTCTCCTGCTATGCCCATCTGTCCTTTACTGCCTTTCTGTCCCTGGGCTCCCCTCTCACCTCGTGGTCCTTCTTTGCCCCATTTCCCTGGCATCCCAGGCTCTCCCCGATCTCCTTTTTGTCCTGCAAGAGAAAGCAGAGGACACAACTCCTGTGTGATACCAGAGGGAGATGCGGAAGTGGTGGCAAGAAAGCCTAATGAGGAGACAGAGGATTGCTCCGTAATGGGTCAATACCAGAAAAAGGAACACTCATGAGGGTCATGATATCATTGTGCTTCATGGGAAAGGAGCTAACAGAGATCTGGGTGCAAATGGAGTCTCTTCTTTTATGAACCCCCTGCTCACCACATGGTATGGCCTTGCTGGAGACAGGAGAACCCATTCTTAAGAGACCTCAGCCTGAGAAGGAGCCCAGCAGTACGAAGTACTACTGTGGCTTTTGATCTCTTCTTTGTCCTCCACACTCCTTTATCTGCAGGAGGATGCTGCAATAGCATACAGGAGGCAGGGACAGACTCTGCCCTGCTACACACCTCCCTTATGGCCCCATTACCCATGTAGTGTGCACATTGTTGTTGCTGTAGGCTGGAGAAGGGGAAGAAGTGCTAAAGCCTGTGGGAGAATATGACTCAAGAGGAACAATGAGGTGGGTCAGAGGAAAAAGATGCAAGCTGGACTTGGTGATTGTGCAGTGCAAATTAGAGGGGTGGTACTTTGACAATACCAGCATCCTTTGGGTATCCTGTATAATTAATACTGCAGTTCTATCCTGGGATTCGGACAGGCATCAATACAGAGAGAAAGCAGCACCAGAATGTACTTTGTGTATAGAGAGAAGATATGGGAGTCAAAGAGAAGCCTCCAGCACAAGTGACAGCATCTCAGATTTGTGTCTTGTTCTTTTCCTCCTCTCCATTCCCTGCATGGTAATGCAGGTCGCCCTGCAACACCCTGCTCTGGCCCATGCTTCTAACTGCCCCAGTTGTGAGCCTTGATGGATTGCAGCTATTTCTAGGCTGGGCAGGGAAAGGGGAGCATCTGCCCAGCTAGCCCAGAGGAACTACAGAGCAACAATGACTGAGTGCAGCAGCATCCAGCTGGGAACAAGCTTTTGCCCACAGCAAAGGCTAAAAGGGGAGCCCTGAAGGGAGGAGCTGATCTAAAATAGGGAGCCTTTTCCCGTTAGCCAAGCTATCCAAAGCAGGGTGGAATGAGCTGGGGGTTGCTGCCAGTTAGCCTGGAGGTGCTTACGAATAGCTGCTCCCTCCCTTTGCCCTCATGCTCCAAAATCCATGCGATCCATGGAGCTGGAGAAGGTTTTCCCACAGCCTTCCCAGATGCCAATGCTTACCCTCCGAACATGCTTATTTTGCAGCTGGATAGAGACTTCTCTTTACCTTAGGCACTATGGGACTCTGGAAGTCTGAAACAAGGAAGGTGTCCTCCCATCTTGGCAAGTGACTGCCACTGCCACTCCTGTGCTAGGAGGGAGGAAGAGCCAGTAGCAGGCAGCATCCTGAGACACAGAGGTCACAGCATGGATGCACTGATTTCCCTTTGCTCAGGCTACTCTGGGTCACAGCACAGAACATCCCAGGGCCAAGATGGACACTTACCCTTCAGTATGGTGATGTTGATATAGGGACGGACCTCCGGCATTGGGTAAGGCAAGTGATGGTGGCTAGGGGGGAGCCGTGGGGCATCTGTGGAAGAGTCCAGTGGGTCACAACAGCGCTTGCAAGCACCAGAGGCTGGTTCTGTGAGATTGGGTTCATCAGTGGGTGCCCCAAGCACAAGAGGGAGAAGTAGGAGGGCCAGGGGTGTGCGCAGGTAAATTGTGTCCATGGTGACCTGGGAAGATATGAGAAAGTGCCAGAGATGTAAGAAGGGGAGGACACGGGCAATGGAGCAGAAATCACCACAAAACATCTTTCTGTGGCTGAAAATGGCATGGTCCTGTGGAGGGAGTTCACATGCTTGAAGTCCCTGAAGGCTCAAGGATGCAATGTGAGCGATAACCGTATGGCCCAAGAGGATGCACTTCTGCCTAGACCAATGGAGACTAGGTGCCCTTGCAGAAGGCTTTGCCCTCACTAGCCAAACCACAGGAGCCTAGAAGGTTCAGTCTCCACGCTGAGATACAGGAAGACAACATGGCAAACCACACCCTCCCTTTTGCAAAAGCATGCTCTGGTAGGCTGCTAAATGTATGAGGAGGGCTATAAAAATCTTCTCCAGTCCTCCAGTCACTAGGTATCAACTCTTCACGGGAGTCCAACCCAACAACCCCCCTGTCCCAGCTGGAGTCTGACCCATCTCTCTCTTCAGAGTGGCCCCTTTCCATTCCCCACACCAAATCCCATCCCTCCCGACCCCCGTGCTCAGCTGGGCTCTCAGCCAAACCCCAGCACCTTTCCAAGAGGATGACAGCTCCTCCAGGAGCAGCGAGCAGTGCTGGGTTTTTGCGGATGGACCCGAGGGGAGCTGCTCCTCTGCAGAGGGTAGGGAAGCAAAGCGCAGAGCAGGCAGCCTGCAGAGAAATATGCTTACGAAAGACAGACACGCAAACAAGCCGAGCAAGCCCCTCTCGCAGCCTCTGCCCCCCTTCCCTCTGCCTGCGCCCCACTGCAGCGTGGCAGCTCACCCAGGAGGCTGAGGGCTCCCCTCGGTGCTTCCCAGCCCCTGATCCAGGGCTCCCCTCTGCCTGCAGGGCCGGCCCCCCAGCCCATGGCTTTAAGAAAGCTGGCTCTTGGCACAGGCACTGCTGAGCGCTGGCTTGGACCTGCTCCCTCCCCTCTTCTCTCCCTCCCTTTCCCTCCTTGGCTTTGGGCGCCCTCCATTGCAAACCGGCTTGGGTTTCGGTGCCTTTTAACTCTTTCCTAGATAGTGCCTTGTCTTTATATATTGTGGTTTGCTCTTTTTTCTCTGCCTTCTCGTTTCCAACAGCCTGCCTCTGGTCAACCAAACTAGGGCAGCACAGACTGTGGCTCCCTGTGCAAGGGGTGGGCAGGCAGCAGGGCAGTGTCCCACCCTGAGCATCTCAGGATGGGCAAGGGGAGGTGCATCAGTGCCTTCCTTCAGGTGGGATGGTGCAGGACTCTGCTCTCCTTTGTATTAGTCTGTTATCCCATGGGCTATGGGTCCCAGCCCTTCATTTGCCTGGCCACACTCCCTCCCCAGCTGTGCTTGTCCCACTCGGTCTCCACACTCCATCTTTCATTCTCTCCTGCATTGTTTCTTCTGCACGTCACTGTGGCCTCTCGCCCCACGCATGATGTTTCTAGCAGGTTTATCTGCCAACTGGGAGAGGCATCAGTCCTTTCCCTCTCCGGTCATCCCCTCTCCCTGGGCAGAGCCCCAAGACTTGCACTCTGGCGTGTGTCATGCCCCGGTCACGTTCCCTGGTTAGATCCCAGCTGCCTGCCAGCAAAGCTGAGAATCTGAAGCAAACCCTGGCCATGATCTTTGCCCCCAGCCTGGCGCCAAGTTGACGTGCTTATGCTGTTGGGATAAGCACTATGCGGATGCACCAGTACCTTGGAATGAAGGGCATGTTGCAGAGAGGGATGGACAGGATGGCTTTCCTTACACTGCAGAATCTGTTGGAAGAGGATTTTGGGCATTCTACCCAGCAGCAAAACTGGATTTGGAAGCTTATACCCTAGGGAGCATGCACATATTTATCTCTGGGAGGCAGAAGGAAGCTCTCTCCTGCGGGGCCCAGAAGTGCCAAGTCAGCACTGTGCCTCCAGCAGTTTCCAAGAGAAGCTGTTGAAGGCTCCAAGGTTTCTGAGGGGGAAGGATTTCTGTGCGTGTCTACGTGTGCTTGGACTTCTCTTTGCTGTTTTCCCTCTCCCACTTGTTTGGTTTGGGAATGGGAGGCCCCCTTCCCAGAGAGTGGCTGGCGTTTGGCAGGACCCCAGCACCACTGGAGGAGCAAGCGGAAAACTCTGGGAAAATATGTGCCGCGAGCTGGGGGGGGAAGGGTGGAACGGGGGCTGGGAAGCCTGGAGATATTCTCAGGCTGCTTGTCAGCCTGGAGCTCAATGAACGCGGGCTGAATGTGCCTCCCAGCCGGGACGGGAAGAGGACCAAGGAATCCTCTGCTGTGCTCGTGAGCTCTTAGCTGGGCTCCAGCACTGACATTCAGTGAGCCCCACTGCAAGTCTCACACGTCTGCCTGTGCCTCAATCTCCCCTTGTGGAAAATGAGAGGGGGAAAGGCCAGGGCAATATCTCTTGCTAATGGAGCCTTGCCAGCTGACAGAAGCTGAGTTTTGTGATCCATTGTGTTGTCTGCTCCTGCCTGCTGCTGGTGGGGATTTTGGCAGCTGACAGTACTATTGAAAGCCAATAAATTTTCTAGGGTGCGTGAGAGCTCAGACATTGACACTGAAGGCAAAGTTCCTCTCTGTCCCATCAAAGCTACCGCAGTACCTCGCTCCCTTGGGTGTTCCTGCCTGGCTTATTTCCAATCATTATATTATCCCCTTTTGCAGCCCTTGACCTTATGTCTGCCCTCCTCTGCTTTTCCAAAGGGGAACAGGTAGCAGGGAGGCCACTGTCCTCATTTCCATCCCACATTTCCATCTGCACTCCTGACCTGCTTACAACCAAGCAAATGTTCTCTGTGGAGGACCTCATCAGCTGGGGCCTTCGCCTTTGTCTCATCTGACTGCAAGAACAGCTCACAGTGGGCAGCGAGAAGGACTTTGTAGTTAATGTCTTGTCTAAGCTGAATAGCGACCCACAGGGAGCCAGCAAACAAAGACTTGCCCCAGTGGCATTGCCCAGCTGGGCAGCAGTTATGCCACTAAAGACACTTTTTGCCAGGGTAATATCACCCTGCCCCCTGAAAGGAACTGTCTGTACCAGCAACGTTTTGCCAGGGCAGCCCTATTTGCAGGAGGTCTTGGCTTGTACGGCCGAGTGCTCAAAGATACGAGTTTTGATAATGCTGTCCAACTGCTCTCTGCCAGCCATGCTTTTAAGTGCAAACCAAGCCTGAAGGCACCTTGTGTGCTCAACAATCTTCCCTCTTCCTCATCACACACTTGGCCTTGGAGGCAGCCCAGGGAAGCTCTGGCCAGATTGGATTGCAATAATCCCTGCTCAGAAACAGCTGCTTCCTCCTCCTCCTGCATTTCCTCCCTTATCTGCACACCCCCAACACAGGCTAAATAGGGGGATACAGCCTGGCTCTCCCCAGTGACTGCCTCCATCCCATCAATCCTCTCTACCTCAGGTACAGAAGGAAGGAAATGACTTTGATGTTTCCTTCCCTGTCCAGCCCCTGTGTACAGCTCAGCTTCCCTGCTGCACACGTGGATCCCCTGCTCTGCTATACATACACACGTACTTGCATCCACCCGCTAACATACACACACTCACACTTCACTGCTTCTCCCTCCCCAAAACCTCCGGAGCAGAGATACCAACCGCACCAAGAGGCAGAGAAACGTCCCCTTCTCTTCCCCTTCCTGGATGCTTCTCCCCTCCAGCTGCTTTCCCTTTCCCCTCTTCCCCACCCCTTCGTCCCTGCTCTCCCAGAGCATCGCAAGCCGGGAGGGGAAGCGGAGGAGCTCTTACCTCCGGTCCCCTCCAGAGGGGTCCCGCGCTGGGTTATCTGTATCCTCAGCTGCTCCTGGCTAGCAGCGCGGGGAGGGAGGGCTGCCGGGGCCCAGCTGACTCCACACAGATGCTTGCCAAGTGCTCTTATGTAATTACTGTCTTCCCCATCCTGCCTCAGCGGCCTTTGTGAGTGCCTCCCCTCCTGCTCTGGCCCGTGTCAGGCTTGGCTCTCCTTCCTTCCCTCCCTTCCTTTCACCCACCCCACACAGCATCACACGATTTGCCCAGCTCAACAGCTGATTCCTTCTGGAAGCAAAATTCAGGCTTTTGGCTACTGCCGTTGCTACCCTTGGAAAGAGAGCTCACGTGTTGCAAGAGCTGGGAAGAGATGCTCTGCGCTCACCTCCTGTCCATTCACTGCCCAACCGCTGCCAGGTACCTTTGCCTTGCCCTTCTTTAGTGCAAAGGGAGCACCTGAGACATGGAAATGTGGCAGTGTGGTTTGATGTTCAGTAGTTTGGGGTGCCCTGTAGCAGCAGCTGGCCCTCTGCCATATCGGCATCACTGATCACGTCTGGCCAGGCTGTGGGGGGAGCTGGGAAGACTAGATGACCTTTAAAGGTCACCCTTCCAACACAAACCATTCTGTAATTCTATGACAAGATGAATCTTTTCCAGCCTGTGGACTGCATGGCTGTGCACAAGGCTTGTGTAACAGCCAGCCCTTGTTACCCAGGAGCACCAACACGGTAAGAAGTTATTGGCTTAGGATGTTTTATACGTCGCTGAGGATGAGCAGGCCTGCTGGATATCAGCTGCGTGGATACATTTCCTTTTTAACTTCTGCCCATGCAGGGCTTGGACCAACCGGGAATGACACGTTCCCTGGCTGCCAAGTTCAAGGATGCCTGTGCCAGCAGGAATTGCTGTTGTGTGCTGCTCGGCAGCCTGGATTGTCTCACACAGAGATCAAGGGCTGGCGAAGCCACTGCATTTTCTTGCTGTGTGTTGCTGAAATGCCACGTTGCTGAGGAGCATCTGGAGGAGCCCTACACCTGTACAATTGCTGCAGCAAAGCTGTTGCTAGACTTGGCAGTCTCCAGCGCTGAGCATGAAAGCAGGAGCTTGTCTCCCACTTCCTGCTGCCCCCACAGCTCGTCCGAGACACCGCATGTTTGCCGGATGCTGCAGAGCAGGGTATCAGAGACTGGCTGCAAGCTGTGTCAGTTGGATGTGCCTTTCAGCTAAGGGAGCATTGCGCAGGCTGCCACTTCCCCCACAGGTAGCTTGTCCAGCTCTGGTGTCCCACCTCTTACCACTGAGGCAAGAAACGCTGCTGGTATCCACCCCAAAGGCCAGCATGTGATTACAAGCACTAAGCCTACTGCAACCAGCGAGCCTTGTGAGCATCGAGGCCCAGCAGCTTGGTGACGTTGCAGCCTGGTTGAGGCAGTTCTTAACCAATAACCTCAGCCAAGCCTGCTACATTCTGCCTTTCTGGATCTAAATGCCTCCTCCCATCCACTCCTATGTAGACCCAGGAGCTTTGACCTCTGTGCTGTCCTCACACACTTCTAGCACTGCTCTGAGCAGTTACTAACAGGAGATCACTTCTGTGGGCATCCCAACTCACACAAGGAGTGCTAAGGAAGGGCAACAGTGGTTAGGGCAAGAAATACCTTTTTCAGAGGTACCCATGAGCTTTCTCACCAAAGAAACAAGCACTTTGATGTGAGAGGGGGAAAGATGGCATTTAGGAGTTCACAGAAACTCTTGGATCTGTGACAGGTTCTTCCCACTAAGAGAACCACCCTGACACTGAGGGAGCTGAAACAGAGTGGTTTCCCCCTTTGCTTGATAGCACTATCCTGATGGGCAGGGCCTGTTGCAATAGGGTAAGTGATGGTTTTAAACAAGAGAGATTCAGGCTGGATGTGAGGAAGAATTTTGTTACACTGAGGGTGGTAAAACACTGGCACAGGGTGCCCAGAGAGGTGGTGGATGCTCCAGCCCTGGAGACATTCAAGGCCAGGCTGGATGTGGCTCTGGGCAACCTGGTCTAGTTGAAGATGTCCCTGCTCAGTGCAGGGGTGTTGGACTAGAATGAGCTTTGAAGGCCCCTTCCAACCCAAACTATTCTATGATTCTATGGTCCTAGAACCAGTCAACAGCGTAAGAGTCCTCCCGTGTTCTCTGGCCATTTGATCCAGCTCGATCATGTTCATTACTCCATCTTCAAGACAGCAGGCCATGTGCACATTTTCTACCCATGCAGAAAAGCTCGATGCATTTCATAGCAACATACCTCTGCTGCAACCATATGATGACTTCCAGTAGCTACAACGCCTCTGAGAGCTTGACAAAGGGTTCTGCATGGATCTCCAGGCGAATACGTGGGAACTCCAAGAAGACAGTGCTGTGGCAGCGGGGTCCCAACGAAAGCCCCCACAACACCCCATGCTCCCTCCGCCAGCACACCGCAGGGTGTGCAGGGCTGTTGAGACATCCCCGCCTGGCACAGCCCTGCCTCAAACCCGAGTTAAACAGGGAGAAGGGCAGGGGTGTGAGGAGCAGGCAGGCTGCACCTCCCGGCTCCTCGTCCCCCGCCCGCCCAGATTCCAGCTCCCTATCCCTGCTCCCGGCCCTCCGGCGGCTGCCGACTGCCCCCTGCCGGCCGCGCTGCGCTCTGCGCCTCCTCCTGGCTCCCACGCGGCGCTGCCCCCGTGCCCGCTGCTTGTGATGCCCACGGGTGGCACCGGTGGCTCAGGCTCCTTCCTCCTCTCTGCAGCCTCCCGCCCAGTACTGCCCCCGTCAAAGCCCACCGAAGGAACAGAGTGATCCGTGTGCACCCAGTTCGTGAGTCAAGGCGTTCCTACCCCCTTCCCACCCGGCCCTGTTTGTCATGGATAGGACATGCTGCAGCCCAGGCACGCGTCTTTAGTTGGCTGCAGTTGATGTGCTGGGGATGTGTGTGTGTGTTTGTGCATGACGTGGTGTGAGATCTGAGCAAGCTGGCTGCCTTGTGCATGGCGTTTGCATATTTTATGCTTGGGAAGGCAAAGAACACCAAGTTTTCATGAGCAAATATTTGCATATTTTCCACTCGTTCAAGCAGATAAAGCATTTCCATTCTCCGTTGAATCCTCAGGAGAGACAGGAACAGCTTCTGTTCGAGGGTGTTTCCTTTCCTTGTACCGTTCTGCCTCTCATCTACTGGCTACTCTATTCCACAACTGGTTAACTGCTTCCTGCCCACTCCCCACACCCGCCTAGCCCATGGTCCTATAGAATAGTTGAAGCAGAACATGGCCTGGACAGGTTTGCTGTTGCCTGAGCTGAGCTGCTGTGTTTCCCTGCTGATGACAAATACAGCAGCTCCCTAACAACAGCTTCAAATGGCATTAAGTGTGGGCTGTGTTACTAACAGCCTGGAAAATGCAGCCTCACCTCTCCACACTGGAACCCCTCTCCAATCACCATTCTTTGCCCTTCCAGTGTCTCTCCTGAAGCTCCACTGCAGAGCAAAAGGGTCACACTGAGTGGGTCTGAAGCTGCTCCCGGCCATTCTTGAGCTGGCAGCAATGTGCTTGGGTGCCCACATATGGTGGGTTCGTCTATGTAGAGGGGTGATTTGCAAGGTCCAGTTGCCAGCTCCCAGTTGCAGCCCATGTCTGGACTGTGCATATGAAGGAGTATATTCGTGCTTAGGCCAAGATACATGCATGCAATCACATAAACACTCATTTGTATGCATGTATGCACATCACATACATATGCCTCTCTGTATCTGCTCTTGTTCATCCTGGCACATGCATATTAAACTCTATGAGCAGCTGGCAGAATGGGCTCTCCATGTTCCTAACACCCCATCTATGATCAAGCATTTGCTGGGAAGAGGCATTGCACAACACTGCCGAAATCACTGCAGCCCTTTCTAGTCTCGCAGCTCCAATCTCTACGTGATGAGAATGAAACCTTTTGTGCAGCACAGAGCTTGATGGAGCCCTTATCTCCATGCCTCTGCACCCAGAATAGAAAACTCCATTTCCATATCTGAGTGGAACAAATCCCCCTCAACACAGCCACAATTTCACTCAGTCCCTAAGCAGGGTCCCCATGGCCTCTGAGTTTTCTGAGTCAACTGCACCGTTAGAAGAGGGAGAGGGATGATGAGGGCAGTTGGTGCTATCACCACAGGAAAAGATGGGGATTCATGAGGAGAAAGGCAAAGCTGAAGAGAGAGGCAGGGGTCAGGAGGCAGCAAGGTACTGCCCACCATTCCAAACATCTGTTCCAACGAAAATCAACCTTTTAATCAATGGTAGCAGTTTACAAAATGTTATAGTGTTCATTTTCTCCTCGTGAATTTCAGACAAAAAATACCTTTTCTTTTCCCTCCTCCAGTCTTATTTTTGGTTCATCTCCTTTTTATTTTTTTCTCCCGATTTGTCACTGAAAAATAAGATGCGGCATAGGGAGGAGGAGGAAACACAAGACAGAAAAATATGATGCTTGTGACCCTTTCCTTTTAAACTCCTGTTTAAACTAAATACCCCTTATTTTTGCAGGTCTCCCTGGGATGCAATTGGTTTTCCTCAGCAGGCTCCCCTGCAGAGCTGCCTTGCTAGTGGGCTCAGACTCCATGTATCACAATGATGTCTCCTTGGCACACCGGCTTGGTGCTGACAACTCCGTGCTTGGGCTCTTCGGAGATGTAGGTATTTTAAGGAGCCAACCAGTTGGTGGAGTTTCTTGAGTGGTGACTTGCAGCAGATGGAGCTGCAAAGGCATGCGAAGTGAAGTCTCAGCTCAATTCAGTGGTGAAGGAGAGCAGCTCTGTTAAGCATGTTGGGAACTCCCCCACCTCCCCATGGCAGATGGGCAGCCCCTTGGTGGAGAAGGAAACCCTTCCTATATGTACCCCCCACCCATCTGAGATGCCTCCTGCTAGGTCTTCATTCACTGTCACATGCCTTCTTCAGTGCTTGGTCACCAACCACCAACAGAGCTCCATGCTCCCCAGCTACTACCATTTCTCCTCTATACTACACTGATGTCTGTGCCAATGGTGCCCAGTATTCACCTTACCCTGCTCCTCACGGCAAGAGGAGCAACACAGCACTCTGCTTAAAGTGCTGTGCTGTCTTGTCTATCCAACCCCTTGATAGCTAGTCCTTTTTATCTTCCTACTATTTGTTGCCCCATATATGGGCAGGATCTTTGGCAGTTCATCTTCATTCCACTAGAATTTGTTGTTTGTGATTCCTTCAGTGGATGCTATGGGAGCTCCCCAAAAAGAAGAGGCTTTTTTAGTCCAACAGACTGTGTATCCCTCACTCATGAATAGTTTGGCTGCTTTTTTCACTGGGGCCCAAAGTGTGGGCAGCTGATGCATGGATTGAAGGAGGAGGAGATGTGAAGAGGTAGAAGGGGATAGAAACTGAGAAGCAAGCACTTTCTTTTCCCCATGAGTTGAGCCTACCCTCTGGTGTGTCTGACTGTCCATGCTCAGGGGTACTTAGTAAGGCTAAGCCATACCCATGTGGGATCACTGGTAGGTCAGGTCCTGAGGCTGAGCCTACAGGCATGGACAGCTTGGCACTCACATCCCAGGACGGAGGACTCACAGGGACAATCTTTCTGTGTCAGGGAGGTGATGGCTGTACCAGTGGCTGAAAGCGTGGCTGAATGTCTTTTCTTGGTCATGTTTGGAGCCCCTTTCCACTCTTTCTCTGCTCTTTGGCTTGGCTAGGACGTCTCATCACCTGGTACCCTGTGATGGTCCTTTCCCAAACTTAGGTGCTCTGCACTGCAATTCCTCCGATGCCTTCCAGGCCTCCACTTCACACATCACCTTTGGGTGACATTGTCTTTTGCTTCTTCATAAAGTGGTTCTGTTCCCAACATCCTCAGCTGCTGCAGCAGCTTGTTCTGTTTCCTGGTCCAAGGCTTTTGTCTTCCGTCCCAGCACACTTGACACAAGCCATCCCTTCACATCTCATGGCTTTTCTCAAGTGACCTGTGAGACATCCTTCCATCAGCCAGCTCTTGTCACTGGCCCTCCACTGACTGCCTTCTTCAGCTTATCCTGACCTCAAGAAAGCATTTCTCCTCCTGGTAGGTCCCTGCTTCCCATTCTCAAATTATTTGTGGAGAAAAGTGCCCAGATATAATGAAGGGCTCTTCTCCTTCTTGGTGGCTGTAGCTTAGCAACAACACTCATGGGGAAGTTCAAGGTGTGGGGACAGACATTTAGCAGAGCCTGCAGGAATGATGCCAAAGTGGAGAGACAGACCTTCATCCCACCCACCCTTGTACATCACTGCTCCTCTAGCATGCACACTCAGACAGGCCCACCCACAACCTCCCACCAACAACTGATGCACAGAAGCAACAACTCATCCAATGCAGCACACATACTCTCACGCTCTTACACAAGCATTCACATGCGCATGTTTCCACATATGCTTACATGCCTACACACCTCTATCTACCCTTTAAACATCCCATAGTGCCATACACACACTTCCACATCTGTGTTTGTATACACTTACACACACGCACACCACCTTGTGCAGCTCTGTACACACTTATACATGCCCCACAGCCACACACTGATTAGCACTAGTGCCCAACCCGTTCTTACCTTCCACTAGCCCTGACTCCTTGATCTACAGTCCTCTTCAGCCATTCCAATACTCATACAATGTATACATACTTCTGCATACAGTCACCTTTGTACACATGCAGACACATCGTTTCTTATTCATTCTTAGCCATTCTACCTTTTCCCAAAGATGAATCCATCCCAAGTATTGCCCAGACTCCTGCAACCATAGATCTCACACAGCGAAGATTCCCCAACCTCCCTCTGCTCCCTGCCCCATCTTGTACTGATACATGCCTTGACCTCCTGTACCAGCCAAACATTACTCCATACAGAGATCAACTAATCTCAAAGACATTGTGTATTGTTAGGAAAGCCAAAGCCATATCTATAGCACCCCACTCCCCTAACCACACAGGGTAGTTCTGCCCAGTTGGCCTTTGAAGTCCAAAGGCTTTTTGTTTATTTACAATAAGGCTTAGGGAGAGACAAAGGGAAAGGGCATTTCAGCTTGTAGGAAACCCTGCCTCCAGCCCATGCTTCGTTGTCTTCTTTTCTACTTATATCTTCCACCAGGGTGCATAGGCACCAGGAAAGCACTGAAGAATGCAAGGTGCAGGGAAGAAGTGTCCCATCTGCTCTCTCAGGTAAGTCTCATCAGCCTGCCCAGAGTCCATGAGAGCCCTGGAAAGGAAGAAGAAGCTTTGAGTGGTCTCCAGCCACGACCAGCATGAGTAGGAGGAATGTTATCCTCAAGACTTACTGGAGAGCTAAAAAGGGATCAGCCATACATGCGACTGGCTGTTATGTCTTTGCTGCAGACATTTTTCCTCCCTGTTTTTCTTTTAGGGTAAACCACTTCTAATGTTTATAAGGAAGATAATCAAGGTCCTAGGATGCCTATTCATTCTATATGCCATTTGAGGACTTCCTTGAGGTGCCAGAGTCAGATGGCAGCTGATGCCCTTTGCCACTGGGTCATCTAAGGAAGGATCATGCAATCTAGGGCTGACCTTGCTTTCTCCATACTGTGAGTGCCCATCACCTCTTCACCTCTCCGTGGATTCAATCCTTCCTTTACCCAGTACCACAAAAACCTCAGGTGTCTCTTCCAAAGCCAAGAATAACGCCTTGTTTTTTCCAGAAGTTCATGGAACCTTCTTCTTCTTTGAATGGAGTCTTGGACTTCAATATTCCTTTGTATGAATGTCTCTCATTGCCTTTGAGGTGGAAAAGCACAAGAGGGTGAAGGGGATCCCAGGTCCCAGTGTCCCTTTCCCCTGCACCATCCCTTTCATCATAAATAACTGACATGCAACTTGTTGCTCTTTTCACATCCCCCAGGCTCCTCAGGGAGTGGTTTTTGCTGGTTGCTTTCTCCTTCCCCACTGCTTAGAGGGTGCTCCTGCCTGTCATTACCATTCTGCGTGATCTTGCTGATCTCGCCCTCCTCCCCTTCATCGTCAGTCTTCTCGGGGGGGCACTCTGGCACCTCCTGGCTCTGGACTCGGCGGGATGGCCGGAAGATGGCCCTTCGGAAGCCCTGCTTGAAGCGGTAGGAGAGGAAGCCATAGATGATAGGATTGGCACAGCTGTTGGCATACGGCAGCACCACCACGAGGAAGTAGACACCAAAGAGGGATGGCTCCTCTGGCAGTGGGCAGACAACATTGATTATGTTGAGGACATAGAAGGGGAGCCAGCAAAGGATGAAGACAGCCACAACAGCCACCACCATGCGGGTCACTCTGCGCTCTGAAAGCTTGTGCTTGGAGGACAGAGCTCTCACCCGCCTGCCCGATGAACGAACCTTCACTACGATAAGAAGATAGCAGAGACAAATCACCAGCAGTGGCCCAAAGAAGCCCAGCGTGGCAGTGTAGACGATGAAGCCAGCTCTCCACACCGAAGCGGGCTCTGGCCACTGGATGTGGCAAGTGTTCATCCCTAAAGGAACGTCTGAGAAGACGACCACGGGCAGCACCACTACAGAAGACAGGACCCACACAGTTGCACTCACAGCCTTGGCCACCCGTGCTGTTCTCCATTTGGAGGACTTCCCTGGGTGGACCACGGCCAGGTAGCGATCGACACTCATCACCGTCAGGCAGAAGATGCTGGTGAACTGGTTGATGGCATCCACAGCCATCACCAGGCGGCACATGAAAGACCCAAATGGCCAGTAGGACAAGGCATTTTGTGCAGCCAGGAAGGGCAGACCCAGCATGAAGAGTTCATCAGCTAGGGCCAGGTTCAAGATATAGACATTGGTCACTGACTCGCTCACAGAGTGCCGCAGGACCACATAAATGACCAGAGAATTCCCAACCAGCCCCACCACACAGACAATGAGATAGACCACGGGGATGAGGACACCACTGAAAATCACACCAGGGCTGGTGATGGTGGAGCTGTTGGGGGTAGTGAAGCCTGCCCAGCTGCCAGAGGCATTCCCCTCCTCGGACACCACTGGCGTGGGGAGGCTGAAAGCAGAAGTGTCCATAGCAGAGGCAGGGAATAGGTGGAGGGCAGCGTCCTTGCAGGATCAGTTACCAATCTGGAAGTGAAAAGAGGAGAAAAGAGCCATTGATAGTGAGGACATGACAGCTGAACAGATAAAGCCACAGATAAAAACACCACATTAACTGAGTGTAGGTGTGGATAGGCATGGGAAGTTGAGGTGAGTCTTTGGATGCTGGGAGCTGGAAGATGTAGAACAGTATCAACCCCATCTAATCCTGGGAGACACACGAGTGGGCATGGAGTGACAAACAGGAACATGGCTCAATGTAGATCAATGGATCCTCTCCCCTAGGGGAAGATCCTCTGGGAAAAGAACCACATGCTAGTCTAGGGACAGGGAAATTTCTCTTTTTGCTAATGTCTTGAATACTGGGTCACCAGCAGCCTGACTCTCGTTTATGAGTGGCAGGTGCCTTAGGAAAAAACAAGGGAAGAGCATCCAGTGACAAAGTGCAATTCCAGCTCTGGTTCACTCATTCACCGAGTACCCTCCTGCTTGCTGCAGCTCTTTTTGGGCTGGCCAGGTTACCATGGGGTTGTTAGTCCCACCAGGAGAAATGAAAGCATCTCTACTCTCAGTCCAAGACAAGAGGCTGAGCTCAGCACCTGAGCTGGAAGCTAGCTGGTTTCTGTTAAACCAGTTTAGGAGTAAAGGAAGAGATGGATTATGTGGGGTACACCAAGAAGGATCACCCCAGATCTCTCTTGTCTCTTTCTCTCGTTTTCTTTCACCCTGTAACACACTGCTAATGGAAGAGGCTCTGCCTACCCCAGCTGTTTGCAACACCAAAGCAGTATCCCAGCCTTTCTAACCTGAGGTGCCCAACTGCCTGTCACATCAGGGTTTGGCATGGAAACAGCACTCAGCTCATTCAGGGACAGCCCTGAACAAACAAGCTCTCCATTCACCACCAGCTCTCTGCTGACACTGGGTGAGAAGCTGCAGGCAGAGAAGAGACAGATAAGGGAAGAACGTGCCTTTTGTCAAGGCTCCGGATTTGTGAGATAGACAGTCCAGCACATACTCCAGGTCAGAGACACCCTGGGAAACCTTATGCATCATCTTCTTGATGAACTAGCTCCTTGGAAGGGAGGATGACTTGGTGGAAGAGAACAGAGACCCTGAAGCTCACCTTTACCCATCCCAACAAAAAGGGCTCTGAAGCTCTTTTGTTATGTAAATGAAAACGGAAATCTCAAAGGATTCCCAATATTAACTACTTTCAGGAGGCCAGAAACACTCCAGAGACTTTTCTCCCAGATAAGATTCTCTGTATCACCACATCTTTCTTCAGAAATGTCCTAATATTACAGGTTTAATTCTTTTTTGTAAGCGGCCTTCCAACTTCTGTATACCTCAGGGGAGACCTGAACTTCAGATGGATACCAGATAGGTAAACCCAACAGACTCCACAGGTGTATCAGATCTTGTGTTGAAAGAACATCCTCTGATAGGCCCCTTAAATCCACAGATGGGCAAATATGTCTTAAGGCTATATGCTCTACAGGCTATTGCATAAATGTTCCCTGTTATACTTAAATAAGCTTTAAAGAACTGGAATTGTTTAGACTTTTCTTCATTTGCAGGTGCCGTGGGCTGTGACACACTGTCCTGATAGAAGCCTATCTCTTGGGGTCCTGCAGTACAACACATCATGAGTGACTGCAATGAATGGGCAAAGGGATTTGAAACTATTTCTAAGCTCAAGGATCTTTCTTCTGATTTTTTGGGGATCTTTTTTTTTTTCCCAGTGCTGTTCTAGTGATGCAAATCACTTGTTGGAGGAAACAGGAGGGCAGAGGCTTTTCTGGAGGCAAAGACCCCTGCAAAGGGTGGCAGAGACCAGAATGGTATGTTCATAAGATGCTCCTCTAGAAGTAGGGGACACAGTTAGGAACCCCTTTGGATGTTCCTCCAGAATGCAGAAGAACTTAAAAAAAGCATTTGGAGACAAAGCCCTACAAATATCAAATACAGATGAGGACACTCATGCTGGGGCTGAAGAGCACATGGAGAAGTGTCTGGGGTCCAGACCTCAAAGCTGGTTGCTCAGGCTGTGGTTTAGCAACCCAGTAACGATTGAGTTTGGAACTTCAGGGCTCAAAAGCCCTGTTAGAAATGCTAAGGCATGCAACGCAAAGCACTGATTCACTAGAAACTTGTTCTCCTGCTCAGACAGCTGCAGTGGTGAAACCTCATCTTTAAGCAAAAGTGGTCTGCCTGTGCCATTCTAACTTTGGCAAGTACCATCTCCCATCTCAGATGCTGTGTCACACACCCTTTCTGGCTAGTTTGATATCCCATTGGACACCAGTGCCTCATCTGGGTTGGATCCGCTCTACTGACTGCTTTGACAGCACCCACATAGGTAGGCATTGATGAGGAACCTTGTCCTCAGGCTGATTGATATGATTGATAGTGTATAGGCATCTGCCTGGGGCTTTCCCTCATGTGGAAAGTACCTGTTGCAAGTGACTTGGGATCCCATAACACGTGCTGCCAGAATATAGCTGGTGCATACATCTGCAGAGCAGGAGGAAGGCAGAGATGCAAATCAGTGCCACCACTTTCTGTAGGAAAAAAAAATAAAATTAATAAATGTCTGCACTGGAAGTGAGGAGGAGGTGGATGCTAAAAGCTGAGCCTGGACCTGGTTACAAAACAGGAACAGGAGCTGGGAGGGACCACAAAGGCCAATAACCTCCAGTCCCTCTTGCCCCCATCCCTGCCTGTCCCCCTTGTTTCCCACTGCCCTGCTGCAGCTCAGGACTCCCCCTGCCTCACCTCGGGGCTGAGCTCTCTGTTGGGGACCAGGCGGGGCTGGGGGGGTCGGAGGGGTTGGATGGGCATGTTTCCTCCTCTGGGACTGCAGAGTTAACTTCTGCATGGACTCACACCCGCGGGAGACATCTGGAAAGAGCCGCCTGGTACTTACGTGTCGCTGGGATGCACATTTTCCTCTGCTTCCCCGACAGAATCCGTGTCATGTTTTTCCCCCTTCCCTTTTCTTGAAGGCAATTGACGAAAGCGGTCCCGGGAACGAAGAGGGTCCCACCGTGCGCTACCGGAGGCTCAAGTCCTGCCTCCCGGACCTGCCCATCGCCCCCTCCGTGGCCGGTGCTGGGCCGGGACCAGCTCCCATGCCCGCTGGTGTCCAGCCGGCAGCGCTGCCCTCCGGACGGGGGTGCGGGCCCCTCAGCCTCACGGCGGCGAGGCTCTGCCCGCCGCTCCCGCCGCCATCCGCGGGAGACGGGGCTCGTCCGCCGGGCGAGACGGAGAGGAGAGGAGCGGAGCGGAGCGGAGCGGCGGCTGCCGGGGGGGTCGGCTGGTGGCAGCCAATGGGCGCCACGCACGGGAGCAGCGGGAGAGAAAGGGAAGGACGGGATGCGGGGGGAGAGAGCGAGGTGGGGAGTAAAAGGGAGAGAGGGAGATGCAGGAGAGGGGCAAGGGGCGAGGGGAAGTGCAAAGGATGAAGTGTGCGGTCAAAGAAGATGGGGGTAGTGCAGAGAGGGATGCAGACAGCAGTTGTGTGGTGGGAGAGTAGTGTGTCTGGGGGGAGCTCAGCTCGGCTCCCCTGGCAGTGCAAAGCGCCCTATGAATCCCGTGAATACCGAGGGAGAGGGGTTCCCTTTTCTGGGGATCTTGCAGGCAAGACCGGTGCTGCTCAAAGCCGCAGGGACACTGCAAAGCCTCCTGGCTGGGAACATGCTCAGAACCCAGCGTGGATGCTGAGCACACAAACCCTTCTCCCTCCTGTTCTGCCCTATGAGCACCTCCAGGTGGATGGAGTGGAGGGCAGATGGGCAAACAGGGGATGACTATCTCAACTCCTCCATCGCCTCCTCTGGCTCTATGCACAATCTCATGTCATTTGTACCTTCTTTGGAAAAAAGCTCCAGTTCCACAGCCCCGGACTCTCCTGCCAGATTTCATCTGAGGGCACCCAGAAGAAATGGGGCAGGGCAAAAAAATAAGCTCGTTTGTGTGAGCAGTTCTGCCAGGAAGTTTCCCATCCCATTCCTTGCACAAAGTGCTTCTCTGTAGTCCTCACACCATTCCCTGCCCTGCAGCCAGCATCAGTGACTCTTTGTGCTGTGCAGTCCCCCAGCTTTTGACATTTGGCACTGCTGTTATGAACATTTGAGCTCCTGAGGCCAATTCCAGCCTTACAAAAGGCAGGAAGTATCCCTGAGAGGAATATATCCAGGGTCTAAAACCTTTCTTACCAAACCTGCTTGTGCAATTTTATGTCCAGCCAGTGCCACTAAGGTAACCAGGTGAAGGCAGTGCAGGGCTTGGAAGCTGTCAGGATGCCTTAGCCTAGATCTTGGCCACAATGCTGTCTGGAGACACACAGAATGGCACAGGTAGCACCCAGTGGCTATCTCTGTCATGACAGGGCAGGTATCTGCAGCACCATGTAGGGAGCCCCTGAGCTCATGTCTTAGAATAGAGCTGTGCAACAGCAGAGCTCTTCTCAGGCCAGCTACAAGTTGCAGGACTTGTTAGCACAAGCAGAGTCACAGAACCACAGCTTCCAGGTCTCCAGCTCTATTCTCTGCCTCCGCTCTAACAGAGTTGTGTAAACTGCTTGAATTGTGTTGGAAGGAGAGCTCAGCCGGTACATCACCACTGGTGGGCAGATACATGAATGTTGTTTCATGCAGATGGTGAGCCTCTCCTCTCTGCATTGCTGTACATGACACAGGACAGACTGTGAAGGCAAAAGCCAAGGCTTGAAAACTGGAGAGGAAGTGATAACCCACTGTGAATGCATTGGTTTGAGTAATGTTTAGGAAGTTTAAGGGAGGATGGATCCCAGTCTCAAGGGCTTTGTGTCCCTTGCTCTTCCACAGGTGTGTGCCCACACAGGAAACTTAATTTCTGCCCTTCTGGCCTTACGTTGTCACAATTTACATTACCTTTGGATGAGGCTTGGGCAATTCATCCTGCAGTCCCAGTGCAATGCTGACATTTGTGGAACTCACTGCCACAGTATGTTCTCTCGGGTTGCTCTGGACATTACCAGTGAATAATGTGCCTCATCACCGAACTGACTGCCTTTGATCTGCCCAGGAATTCAATGTGCAGAAATCTGCCTGGCAGCAGGGTACCTCAGGGGTTTGCAGTGGGGGGCTGTTGCTGGCACTACCCATGCAGCTCCTCAGTGCAGAAAGCAGGTTTTGAAACCCAGAACTGGTGCTGCACTGGGGAGTGGTGAGCTGGATCCACAGCTGCTCTGTGCCCTCCTAGGACTGCAGGGTTTTGCAGTGCCAATCACTGCACCCTGAGCCCTCCTCCCTCTGGCAAGCAGTGGCAGTAGCAGCCACCCTGTGTAACACCACTTACTCTCAAGTCTGCAATGCATCAGGAAGGCAGGTGCTCACAGTTGCCAGATCCATGGTACCGCTGGGACTACTCTCTTCAGCTTCATTTTAGTGACTTGGAGGCAATTTGTCTGGACTGGTGACTCATTCCTGGCTCTTTTTATTCCCCCCCTGCCCTCCCCCTTCCTGTTCTCACTCTGCCTGAGCCTGGCAGCGGGAGTGAGCGCTGGTACCGGTATGACTGCCTGTGACGTGAGCTTAGGAGCGTTAATGCAGAAGTGTTTTGGTGAAGGGGTGTCCCCAGCAACCCACAGCCGCAGTCCCCACGGAGAGGAGCCTACTACCAGATGTGTCCTATCCCAGTGCCTGCATCTCATCCTGTGTGTGCGTCGGAGGGGAGACAACTTTTCTCTTGAGCACATGGAGGATGAGAAGGGGAAGGGCAGAAGCGGAGGTGCAATCACCTCGCTGGCTGATTACAGGTGGTTACAAAGGTGTAACCCCCTTTGGCTGGCACGTGACATCTGCACTTTACTGAGGAGTGCAGGGGGCTGAGCTGAGAACTTAGCAACTTGGTGCATGAGTCAGGCCTCCTTTCCTCATCTTATAGCAGATGGAGCTCCCCAGTACCAAGCTCAGCTTGGTGCTGCCTGGGTTGTCACAGCAAGCAGGTATCTCCACCCCAGCCATCCCATTGCTCACTGCGTCAGGGCCGTTATCCCCCTGAGGCACAACACATCACGACATAGCAAGAATGTACAGTCTGTTTATTGGGACTTACTCACTATGTTGTAAGCTCAAGGGGCTGGTGAGGAAGGGCTGAGTGTGGGGAAGTTGTGCAAATGGGCAAACCAGTGCTGCCGGACCCACAACAGTCTTTCAAGCCAGCAGAAATAAAAGCGCAGTGACCGCCACAAGGTACTGATGGTACTGGGATGCTGGAACCATTGCTTTGCTGTGTGCTGAGCAGAGGCTGGCATCAAGATGGGGATGGGATCTGTAGCCAAAAACATGACAGACCTTGCAACATCAGCTTGTCTATTTCCTCTTCTCCCTCCTTCTGCCACAGTGGTGGTAAAAGAATGAAAGGCAAGGTCCCAGCTAGAAAGATCTCACTCTTCCCTCAGGCTTTGGCCAGCTTTGCCTCTTGTCCTGAAGCTTCTGTCCTCCCTCTGCTGCCTTGAGTTGAAGGGGAAGGGCAGGTGGGAACAATATGAGGAGTATAGGAGTCCTGGGGGAAAAGCTGCTGCCTGCTGATGAACGGCAACATGAAAAACCTCTTGAGGTGAGCAGGACCTGCTAAGGGGAAGGGCCATTGGGTAACTGCCATGAATGAGAAACAGCAGAGTTTTTTGTTTTGTTTTGTTTTCCCTATAGGCAAAGCCTGCAGCTTCACACCTCTCACAGCAGGTCATCCCCAGGGTACCCTGGATATAGATCCCTTTGTGGCAGAGGAACACAGAGAGTTCTTCCCTGTGAGGGCAGAGGTGGAAAATCCTGGGCACCAGGAGATGGGGGGAAAACGTGCCCATGGGCAAGCAGGAAAGAGGAGGAAGTGGTTTAGGGATGTGTGTGCTCTGTCATGTCATGTCCTGTCCTTTCCCCAATCAGGACTTCTGTTTCCCTCTCTTTCTGTAAGGATGGCCCATCCCACCATGCACAGCAGGTCATAGGAACCCAGTGGCCCTGACCAGCCAGGTTTGGGAGCAGGAAAGTGCCACTGGTGTCATTCCAAAGGATCCCTTCCAGACTTACTCGTTCAGAGGAGGCTGCATGCATGTTTCTTTGTCCGGGTGGGCTGCGGGCAGAGGACTGCTCGGATGGCCTCATCAAACACTGTCTTGAGGCCACGCTGTGTCAAAGCTGAGCATTCAAGATATTTCACAGAGTCTGTTGGAAGGAAAGCAAGTGCTGTAATAGGGAGGAAGGAAACTGACATAGGCAGTGGGGGTACCCATGGGTCTGCTGCCAAGAGAAACATGCAGGAGGAATGCCACAGACCACGCCAAGCAGACAGAGATGCACGTGCGTCACCAACATGCTTCTGGCTCACATCAGTTCATAGCCACAACACCCTCCTCCTCTCAGTGCCCGTTGCACTGCGTCCTTAGGCACATGCCACCTGAACACCACCGAGCCTTATCTTGAGATGAGGTCTCAAGTCCCCTCAGACTTCAAGTGTAATTCAGACTGCCTGGCCTCGAGCACCTCTTGTGGCATCTCAGATCACATGGTACTTCCCTTTTTGGGACTCTACCTTCAAAATCTCCGACACCTCACGCTGGAAAGCAAAGCAAATTGAATGAACACAGCTCAGGCGATCAAAGCCATTAGGCATTGTCAGGACACACTTCTGTCACTCAGGCAGTTCACTTCAAGGGAAAGCTTGCCAGCCATACAAGACCAGGGTTTGTCTGTTGTCTACCCTCATAGCCAGGGCAGAGCCATCGTGTGAGGCTGGCTGTGCTATCCTGATCAAACATGCACACCTCAGTTGAAAACTCCCCCCTCAAGCTGTTTTCCACCTCTCTCCTACTTCTGTATGCTGTAGTTGAGAAGAGACGTTACCTGTAACAAACATTTGTGCATGTCCCCAAATACAAGCGGGATCTGATGCCCCTGAGATGAACAGTGGGGTGAGACACGCGTACCAGGGGCTGCACGTATGTGCCCTGGTAGTCATTCAGGGACAGGAAGCTGCAGTTGCAGCTCTTCCTGAGAGATGTTAGAAAACTCACTCTTCCACATCTTTCCGGATGTGGAGGAGAGGCCTCTGCCCACACAGCAGCTGCAGCTTTCACATAAAAATGTTGGCTGAGGTAGAAATAGCAGAGTAAAAGGGGAGGGGAATGTGCAAGCATGTATTTGTGTGTGTGTGTGTGTGTGTTTACGATAGTGGCAGGAGAGAGGCAGAAAACAGAGGGTTGAGGGATTGAGGCTTTCTCAAGAAGCAGATCTCCTTCCTGAATCTCCTGACATACATTTTGTTCCATGATCCTTGGTGTGTCTCAGAGATATGACTGGGAGATACCTCTACAAAAGTCTCATTGAGTTGAGGGGAAGCCCTTCTGTTCTGCCTCGAGGTCAAATTATGCCCTAAGTACATACCGATTTCCTTGGCCAGAGCAAGGCCTTGAGGATATGTAATTGGAGATAGCTTCTTCTCCTTCAGCTTCTCAATGGTGTCCTTGTCATCACGAAGATCCAGCTTTGTGCCCACAAGGATTATGGGAGTATTAGGGCAGTGATGCCGTACCTCTGGGAACCACTAGCATGAGAGCAAAAGGGCAAAGATGTGAGAAGAAGTCAACAATATGGGCATGCACAAAGGAAACAGGCAGCAACATAGCTTATGCCCTGTCCTTCCTCATAGCCCTTCCATCCAGTGGTGGGCACTACAGCTTAGACCAGGCCAGCCCTTGTTGCTGGGCCTTCTCTCTCAAATTCTGTTGAGCAAAAGCACAAGCTGCTCTCAACACTTCATGGCTCCCCGAAACCCAGGGAGGAACCTGAAAATGGTTGTACATTTCA